>NC_140590.1:1836801240-1839593740 GCF_964204655.1 Triturus cristatus | reverse complement strand
CTATCTATCTATCTATCTATCTATCTATCTATCTATCTATCTATCTATCTATCTATCTATCTATCTATCTATCTGTCTGTCTGTCTGTCTGTCTGTCTGTCTGTCTACAGTTCTTTTCCCTGATGGCCCCATATAGGGACTGGGGAGATTCTCATGGAGGCCCAGCACTTAATTTGAGCTGGGGGTTTCCGGTACTCAGCACCGTCACCTAATTGTCAGCAACGGCATTTATGACAATCTGACACATGGTGGCACTGTTTGTCTAATTTAGAGTAGAGCACAGCAACAGTTGTTTATTATTTCAATATATTGAAAATGACTAATACCTTCTGGCAAAGTCATGGCGCTGGGGGCCTGGAAAAGTCAGAGTGTCTCTCTTGTAGGATTGTGATGGTTTGCAGCTGGGTTGATACTCTAATTGGCAGCACTGACAATGGCAATGGGCGGTGCAGGTGGAAGTGGCCACTTGACGAGGACGCGGATACTTACCTATTTTCCTAATGAAACATTGTGCAGGCCTGATTTCAAGGTTTGTCTTCAACTGTGCAGCATGTTTATTGATATTTTTACAACTGAGCTTGTGCATTTCATCGTGACTATCTGCTTCCATTGTGGCTTTGAATCTAGTTTACTTGAATGCCTTTTCAAGCAGGGTGTGCATGTAGACTCACAGAAGGAGGGTCCAGTGCACAGGCACATCTGTTGTGTTGTATTTACTCTTACATTTTGTGTCTGAAAATGTTCACGTCAGTCAGCCTTATTTTGTCCTTACAGTTGCATTTCTAATATACTTCCTGGGGCAGCGATGTAGATGCTTGGCTAACAGCCGTTTGTACTGAATATCGTGTAAAATGAACATGTGATTGGTTTCATGCCTGCGACAATATCAGCCCATTAGCTAAGCTCAGACCTTCCAACTCACATGGTGCTACTGTCTGTCACACGATATTGACTCCCTTCACACAGTCACCCAGTGAAGGGCCGATATCCTAGGGTGTGCTCACAGTTAACTGGAAACCCCTGCAGAGAGCGTGTTTCCAGCTAATTGCTTGGCAGCCGATGTCCATTATGGCTGTGAAACCTCCTGAGGACATCGGTGGCAGCCTCACAAGCCTTTTTGGTGTTAAAAGGGGGAGGTAGTGAATCCAAGTGCTTCAGGCTGTGCTAAGCTCTATGCCTCACCCCACCTCGTAAAATGTTGACATGTTCGAAGGTCTGTAAGCTATTTGAAGGGATGGCTCTAGTGCTGGTAGTGCCCGGTGCAACATTTGTTTTTGACCTCCCCCGATGGAGTCTTTTCTACAGATTGCCTTACAACCACCATTCCACAGTGCTCCTCAGCTCTCGATATCCTCTCTCTCACATACATTTCATTTGTTTGATGGTGCTACTCATACCAGTGTAGGGTGTCAGAGCAGTTTATAAAACAAACACATTATACAGAGTGTTGCTAAGTCATCCTGTGCCCTGGGCACACCATTTTGTTGCTGACTGGTATTGGAGGTACAGACACTAGGGTACGTTATGAGATAGGGTGCCCCTCTGATTTGCATGATTTACCCTATAAGTACCTAGTACATAACAGGGCAGGAGAATTAAAACAACCTTTAAGTCCCTAGTATATAATAGGGCATTGCAGTTTAGAGGCCTGCAACCCTTTCTGCGCTTGGAAGTGTGCACTGCTGAGAGATTGAGGTCATTCTAAAAGTAGCTCTTTGTTGCAGAACTGCTTTTAAATTGTGCCCACACTCGACTTTGGTGTTAAGGGCACTTACAACCTGATAAACAACAATATCTGGGCATATTAGGTACCTAGTGGACTCTAAGCTGACAGACCCCAGAGAGCTGGGGGAAGCAGTTGATGAGTGGGTAAGAAGCTGGGTTTCCAATCAGCACCAGAGTGTGACCAGAAAAAAGGAGGATAGGTCCCTTCCCAGGGGAAAGCCCAGGGGAAAGCCCAAGGGAAAGAAGGTCAAAAACAAGAGTCCCCCAAAGACACGCAAAAAACTGAATACGGAGGATGGGGGCCGAGTCAACCCAAATTCAAAGGGAGGGGGTATCAGGGAAAGAATGGTAGGTTCTTTGATCCCTCCAAGGTGGGAAAGTGCTTTGACAGTAACCAGCCAGGGCATAAACGGGGAGATGCTGTCTACACAAAAAAAAACACTAGTGGGTTATTCCTGGGGATTGCTAGTGTAAGTATGGGGGTGGAGATTGCTCCACAAAGGAGTAGGCAGGTGGTAGAGGCAACCTTAGTACCCCTGGGTGGGGGGTATATTGCAATCCTTGCTGTCTACCTCCAAACATGGATAAGTATAGGCGTAGGTCTAAAGTTAATGGAACTGAGGTTGAGGCTATCACAGACACAGGGGCTAGTTGCTACTACATGAGTTTCACCAGGCGACTTATGCAGAACACTACCAAACTCCATCCTAAGGCTATGGTGAATTTTGAATGGAGATGTGTGACAGGCCCTATGAAGGTAGCAGTGTCTCCTATGCTCCCAGTCCAGTGTTTACTGGGCAATGATTGCGAAGCATCTGAGTGGTCAGGGGTGGAGAGAGGATTCCATATGAAAATATTGTAGCTCTCTGAGTGGGTATGTGCTGTGACCAGGTCACAGACTATCTAGAAGGGAAAGGCTGGACACTTGGATCCTGGAACAAAGGGCCAAGCATCCAAGGACAAGGGCACTGGGCCTGGTGAGCCAGCTCAGAGATCTCCAAAGGTACAGGAATCTGACCCTGATGGGGAGGATCTGGCCTCTGAGGTAGGGACTTCATCCTTTCCAGAGCAGTATTCCAGACGAGCGGTGGCTAGCTCATTTTGAAAACATTTACAGTCAGCACTCAAATGGGCACTCAGATGTGATGTTATCTTTTAACCAGGTTGGTTTAGTCTTGACCTTTAGGGAGGAGGATGTGGAAAAAGCCATTAACGAGACAACTAAAAACAAGGCTCCGGGTCCAGACGGTGTCCCGGCAGACCTATATAAGTCCGCCCCCAAATTTTGGGCCAAAATACTGACTAATGTTTTTAACGCCGCTAGAGACAAGATCATCCCTGAGTCCTGGGCCAAGTCCATCATCATTCCAATTTTTAAAAAAGGTCAGAGGGGTGACCCGGCCTGCTATAGGCCTATTTCTTTAATTGACTCGGCCGTTAAAATCCTAGGCAGAGTCATCTTGGGCAGGCTGACCACGTGGCTTGAGGGTAGTGGCATACTATCTAATGCCCAGTATGGCTTTAGGGCCAACAGGAGCACGCTGGATCAATGTCTAAACCTTCACCTACTTATCTGTAAATATACAATCGCGAAGGAGGGGTCCCTGTATATGGCTTTCATGGACCTCTCCTCAGCTTTTGACCTGGTTAATAGGTCAAAGCTGTGGAGAATCCTACTGGATATGGGGGTTGATCCCCCTCTGGTTGGCTTCTTGGCGGACCTGCACTGTGGCTTATTAGCCTCGGTGAGAGTTACCCAAGGAGGAAGGTGCACCAGCTGCTTTTAGTCAGAGAGGAGTGTTAGGCAGGGGTGCATTTTGGCACCCCTCTTTTTTACACTATATATAACTGCACTGGACCCAGCTTTGGCCAACTCAACGGCGGACGTACCGCGTGTAGGAGAGACTAAGATCCCAGTTCTCCTATCCGCTGACGACGCCGTTCTTCTGGCTCGCTCTGGTGTGGCCCTCGATAGACTACTGGCCTCATTTGGCGATTTCATGACCTCTTTAGATCTGAAAATTAACACCCAAAAGTCTCAGGTCATGATTACTGGTCAGGCCAGTAGGAAAAAGAAATCCAAATCATTTTTTTGCCTAGATCATGAGATAAAAAGGGTCCCCATCTTTACTTATTTGGGGGTTATCTTTGATGAGAAAGGAACATGGGGTCCGCAACAAAAACTAAAAGGCAATTCTGTGGCAAGGTCGGCCGCAGCTATACTTGGTTTTGCCAAACGGTTGGGAGCTCGCCCAATGGAGGCTATTTTAAAGGTCTATAAAGCCGAATCTTTGGCTATAGCCACCTATGGTTCTGCCATTTGGGGCTATACTAATACTGATACCATCCAGAGGGTGGAGAACAAGTTTTTAAGATCTCTGTTGTCCGTCCCTCAGTCCACACCCACCTTTACGATACATTCAGAGCTGGGTGTGGGGTATGTTGCAGACCTAATTAAAGTGGCCCCCGTTATTTGTTGGCTAAAAACCTGGCTGAACAAGGAAATTTCCTTAACCCACCTGATACTTAAAGATTGCCTTGCCCTGGACAGAGCCCACAGAATCCCTTGGCTGGCCTACGTTAAACGGACATTGGCAATAGTAGGCAGACCAGAGCCATTCAACTCCCCCGACCGTATTAATAAAAAGGATGTTATGGGGATTAAATCCGCATTAGTTACCCTATTTATAGCGGAGAGGGAGGACTTAGAATTAAAAAAGCCATTAGTTAGAAGGAACTATGCGCTTATAACTGTTCCTGGTCTTGAACCCTATTTGGCCTTTGTAACCAGTCCATTTCATCGGTCTCTCCTAATCAAATTTCGTTTTAATTTGATACATTTTGTGCTTGGTTTTTATCCCACATGGGCTATCCCTGAAAACGCAATCCCATGCGACTGTGAGAATTTCTCCACCCAGGACACATTACATTTTATTATGTTTTGCTAACACTACGCACAGATTAGGAAAAAATACCTGTTACCTATCCTAAAGGAGGCTAGTATTTTACAACTGAGGCTAGCGCTCCTGTTCTTGAAACTTTTGCCTAGCACCACTATTGCATTTTATGTAGCAAGTTTTTTAGTTGCGGCTGTTCGCATAAACTTCACGGCTGTCCTTGGTCTTGCTCACCACAAGGACAGCCGTGAAGATCGAGGGCAGAAAAGGCTGGATACATTCAAGTCATATCAAGAAATTTCATGGACTACCATCGGACGTAAACACCACACCTTGTGTGTCTTCACCC
This sequence comes from Triturus cristatus, assembly GCF_964204655.1. Taxonomy (NCBI): domain Eukaryota; kingdom Metazoa; phylum Chordata; class Amphibia; order Caudata; family Salamandridae; genus Triturus; species Triturus cristatus. Next base: position 1,839,588,769 of record NC_140590.1, on the reverse strand, counting down.
ATTGACTCAAAACTTCCTTTTGTTGAAACCAGTAGTCACGAACAATATAAATTAAAACTCAGATCTAACCGGTCGGGAAATTTGATTGTTTAAGTCCTCTCCAAGGTGAAGCGGTTGAATTTGTCCCTGACATGTATCCCTTAGATCTGAATAGAGAAAACACCCGAAAAATGTTGAAACGACATGCATACTGTAAATCACTGCGTAGTCATTGCACAGTGACGTTATTAATTTTGTTTTTCCTAAGTCTTTTAATAATTACTGCAAGTATATTGTTGCACATATATTATCCTATTTCTAGACATGTTTATAATGTTACTGCTGAACATTCTTTTAGTGACTTACCCCCGCATGAATTATCGTATAGATTTGCGCTGCGCAATAACACTTTTATTAGTATGTTACATCATTCCCATCAGGTTAGCAATGCTACAAATTGTTGGATATGTGGCCGACTCCCTCCCTATCAGAATTATAAAGGAATTCTACCTCTTTTTCCATACCCATTCACATACAACGGCTCCTGTGGAGCATGGTTTAGTTTAATTAATTCCCTAGATTCAAATTCTGCAGTTTATCAAGACAACTGGGTATGGGGAAATTTGAACTTAGTTTTACTTAAAGTCTGCTACCCTAACAAGGAGGGACTTCCCAAGAGAACAGGGACTGATCTAGAAAATGAAGTATATGGATTAGGTAATTTTACGCTTAATCTTATGATCCTAAATGTCGAATCCGAAGCTACTCCAATTTTGCCCGCCATGTCAGTATTTCCAGTAAAAGGTGAATTATGTGTAAGAAAGAATGGTTCCATACATATGGGCCATAGTAGATGCACCACTGTAATAGAATTCAGTGATCAAGGCAAGTCGACATTTAGAGCTTCCCGCCATTCCTATTTTATATGTGGTCAGACGGCGTATGTACGTTTGCCTCTAGATTGGGAGGGTACCTGCTACATTGGATTTCTTTTGCCACCTGTTTTCCTAGCTCCTCCCGATTATCACAGAAATACTCATTTAGTACACAATAGAGAAAGGAGAGATCTCCCAATTGTTGATTACACTGAAACAGCATGGGAAAAATACACAGATTTCAATAAAGGTCTCTTTCCCTATATAGGTACCGTTACTAACAGTAAGCTGATACGTAGATTAACTAGAACCCTTGAAGCAGTAGTGAATGAAACTATTTCCGCCTTAGGCAATTTAACAGAAGAACAGTCTGCTATGCGGATTGTTGTGCTTCAAAATCGTCTTGTCCTTGACGTCATCCTGGCCGATAGGGGCGGAGCTTGTAGGGTCATTGGATCAAGTTGTTGCATTTTCATACCAGAAAATTCGCCATCTGTATATAAAGCCATAACTCGCCTTCATAAGATTGTAAGCCAGATACACCAGAATCCAGGCACCTGGACTTGGTCCGGTTGGTTTTGGAGTGTATTATCTACCTTTGGATGGAAGGTCCTATCCTTCCTAGGTATTGGCTTTCTCATACTAATCAGTTGCTGTCTATGCCTACAATGTGGACCAGCGATTTGTGGTCTGTGTGCCACATCGTGTGTCCCATCACCAAGATTTCATTCGTCCCAGAAGAAAAAAGAAGAACAAATGATGCTATATGAACAGATCAATGGATTGATGAAGATTGATATCTCTTGACGGGCAAGTAGGGGACAAGGAGGGAATGTGGAAATATGGATTTTTATGATCAGTTATGTCCCCTATCTTGGACCCCAACGGTTTCATGTATGAATCACAAGTACATGTATGCTCCCTCCAGTTCCAGTTATGAAGACGCAAACACATGTGCGTCCACCGTCAACATGTCCTCTTTCAGAGCCGCCATGAATAAGCCGGATATTCCACTCCTAAGTATGAAAGGCCACCGGCTTTATATGGTTTACTTATGCCATTTTACAGTCCAGGCAAGTAGGCCCTGATTCTGTCATCAAGCTTTTCTTGCTTTCTGCCTCTGAAGCTCCAGTCTGAGCCTGCATCTGTGACCATGAACTTTGTCTCATTCCCTGCGCGGCTCACGAAGCCTGACATCAGCCTGTTGCCTGCCAAGAAACTGTATTTCACCTTCGAAATTATCTGCTCCGCCCCCTGCCCAATGCATTCCTGTCTAGTAGTTTCAGTAAACATTCTTCCAGCTACCGAGCAAAGGCCCGGCTTCTCTGTCTTCATGCAAGTAATTCATAGCCCTGTTACTATGGAAGATTCCTGCCCTCGCATCTAGTGTAGACACTTAGACGCTTGTACACGCACTAACAGTCAGTATAGTCAGTATAGAATAAGATTCTACTCTAAGAGACCTCTCTTCTGGATAACATAGTTCTTTAAACATAGGATGTTAGATATGATTTGGGATTAGGTTGACTTGACCCTCCAGACTTCTGTCGCCACATGTAGAGCTAAATGTCAAGTCCCCTTCACCCCCTAGTTGCACGTCAATTACACGTCATACTGCTGCGCGCGCATCTCTGCCAAGTATTTCTGCTGACATTGCGAAATTATTTCATAGGTCCACCCATATGTGACATCACAACCAATGACGTTTTCCTTGTTACTCCCACTTACGCCTCCTTCAGCTACGCATGTGAAATGTTATCTTTGCTATCAATTGTTACGCCTCTTGCATTTACTTCACTGTAATGCCTATTGTATAAAAGTGAATAATTATCAATAATGTATGTACTTCACTTCCTGAACCTTCGTGGTGATGGAACTTGGAGCAACCGATTCGAATCATCCATTGGAATAAAGCCCATTCCGAACCTCTAATACCACGGATTCTGCCTCTTATTTACTGAGCTATTTTTATTATGTTTCTGTATCAAATTAAGTCCCGGTAATTAAATTATTTACCACAGTGTCAACGTACGGCCAAGCTCGATTATGATCTGACCTGGTGTGTAGGGTGGTAGGGTGTGCAGGGTTGGTGGTTTCTCTCTTGGGAGTCAATTTTTATCTCTGTCAGACTTTTTTATATTGAAAATATATTAATGTATTATATCTATTTTTTTTTTTTACTTTGAACTGAACTCATGAAATATGTTCATTTTAATTTTTTTTTTATCTTGATAAATGTTATTCATAATTATTATTGTAATTGATGAACTTTTGTCCTGTATTTTATGTGACTATCTGTTTGTTATGTCTTTTTTTTTATTTTTATTAATCAAATAAAAGTAACTGACTGACTGACTTTCCAGAGCAGTCAGATTTGGCAGAAGGGACAGGAGTAGGTAGGCCCTCAAGAGAGGAATATTGTAAGGGACAGAGAGACTGCCCCACCCTTGAGAGATTGAGGTGGATTGCCTCCTCTATTCAAGTGGATAGCAGGAAGAGGGGGTGACAGTGGATTTCGAGGAATCAACTAGAAAGGTTGACTGCTTTATACTGAGGCCAGAAACTTTAGTGAGGGGCCCACCAGGAGGTCGGTGGTGCCCCAGACATACAGTGAGTTTATCCTGACGTTGGGCCATGATATCTCCTTGGCAGGACATTTGGGGCGGACTAAGACTTGGAACTGGTTGGTAAACCATTTATACTGGCCCCATATATCTGATAAGGTAAAGGAGTAGTGCAGCTCCTGTGTCACCTGTCAGGACAGTGGCAAGGCACGGGGAAAGACAGAGGCTCCCCTGATACCACTGCTAGTGGTTAGGGTTCCCTTTGAAAGGCTGGGAATGGACATTGTTGGTCCCCTGGGCCCACCTTCTGCATCAGGGATATCTTGGTGGTGGTGGACCATGCCAACAGGTACTCTAAGGCAATACCTCTTAAACCATAGGTGGTCCTGCGGTAACTAGGGCACTGCTTGGTGTGTTCACTAGAGTGGGCGTTATGAAAGAGGTTGTGTCAGATAGTGGCACAAACTTTCAAACCAGCGATCTGACAGCAAATTTGGATTAGTGTGGTGTCAACTACAAGTTCACCACCCCCAGACTAATGGTCTGGTGGAGAGGTTCTGCAAGACCCTGAAGGGATCAATGGGTTGTCTGAGAAACTCAGGAGGAGATGGGATGTTTTCCTCCCATGCCTATAGTGTGCATACAGGGAGGGGAATGCAGCACACATAGAAAAAGCAAAAACAAGCAGAAATAAAAGTATTTCTCCTAGTTGCGCCTTTCTAACACCTGCTATTGCATAGCGTTAGTTTTTGACGCTGCCTCAAATGTGCACCTCCTTGTAAATCTGTGGCAGCAAAACAAAGCAATGGGTGTTGTGGTGGAATACCCACAGCAACTCCCATTGCATGTTCCTTTCATTCAGATAACTGCCTGAAGGGGTATAATATTTACAAAGCGCTGTTAAGCCACAAAAAAGTGGCTTAATGCCACTTTGTAAATATGCTGCAGGGCACTGTGCCATTGGAACATAAAAAAAGTAATGTTCCAGTGGTGCAATTCTCTTGTAAATATGCCCCTCAGTCCCTTTTTTGGAAGTTCAAAATCTCCAGCGGGTAATATACTTAACTCTAGCATGAAAAAAATGTATTCAGTGTTTACCTTGCAGGAAACTTGCTTATAGGAAAGCCCACACTGTATATATATCTGTTGTGGGGCCAGCTTGTTTTTGTCTCCGTCCTATATGGAAATGATGTGGTAATGGTTGACACCACATGTGACATGTGATTGGGTGTTAGCTGGTTATATTGACCTCTTATTGAATATGTATGAGATCCCCACTGAGTTGACCTGAGTGGGTAAAACCACTAGTAAAGCATGGTAGATGGTGTCCCTGTTAGCCCAAAACAACCTAGTCTCTCTGTGAGAAATAGGTTGTTTGTTGACTAAGGTGTTAGCCTGGTCAATAAACAACTACAATCCCTGGCAGAGGAGCCACAAAAAGTCACTAAGTTAACCTGTACTTGATCAAAGCTTACCTTTGGATTTATTAGAAATTCTGGTGAGATTCTTCTAAGAAGGTAAAATTCAGCAGGGCAGGGCTGCAGGTGGTGTCCAAAGGGGAAGTGTGTAGTTGCCAGGGAGCCACTGGACAAAGGTGCGGTGAAGATTTCTATGTTCCGACTTAATCACTTTTATGGAAGTCGAAAATCTCCAGCGATGCAAAGCAGGAAGCTGTAGTCAATGACAATTCCAGGAGGCCTAGTACCTCTTTGCCTAATGACTTCTGAATAGGATTTGCAGCTGAGTAAAAGAACGTACCGAGAGTTATTGCGAAGTCAGACCAACCGGCAATATACCTTGGGCGAATAGAAGGGCCTGTTGGTTTTGTTCTTCCCTCAGTTCTCCAAGTAGTTTTTAGCCAAAGATTCTTTAAGTCTCAAGTTTGGGATTTTGGCTATCTGGACAGCACCAAGGGTCCAGCCCCACCACTAAGGGTCCAGAATTGGAGGGGCACCTCTTAGAGGGTTAGGACTCACTCAGGCTGGTTCCATGTGTGGGTTCAAGATACAGTGGGAACGTTTTATGTCCTTGTGGCTCAGAACAGGAGGCCAAAAAATAAGTACTTGGAGTTGCACTGGTAGTCCTGAGTTCAGGTAGAGAGGCAGGGTTCAAGCAGCGGGGCAGGTCTCTGAGGGTTCAAGGCAGTATCTAGGCAGCAAACCACAGTTTCCAGGTGTAGTAAAGTAGTCTCGTGGAGTACCCAGCAGGCCAGCAGCAGGCCAACAGTTGACAGAATCTGAAACCCCTTTGCAGGTACAGAAAATAAAGCGTGCATGTGAGGGGCCTATGTTTATACCTGGCTCCTTTCTTTGATGTGGTAGACGATTCTAGAGATTTCTCTTTGAAGTGCTTTGAATTTCTTGACTCCACTCTCCTGGATCCAAGCTGGCTGAAGAGACAATACAGTGGTGACAAGTCCTTTGTGTGAAGACAGAGCACAGCGTATTCAGTTGCAAGTGAGGCTGTGCCCAGCTTCGCCCCCTGACCCCATCCTGCCAGCAGATGGCTCAATCAGACACACTTAATCCCTCTACTGTGTGACTGTCTGAGAGTAAGCCACAAAGTCCTAACTGCAGCTCTATACCCAGCCATGTGACTCAGGGAGGTTGCAGACACCAAATGGCTATGGGCAGGAACATGCCAACTGTACAAAAGTGCCATTTCCAAAATTGTAATTTAAAATCTGACTTTACCAATAATGAATCATTTTTAATTCCAAATTCATGGATACTAAACATGAAGTGCTTTTCTGTCCTCAATCATACGTTAGCATGTATTAAATGTAATAAGGCAACCCAATGTTATTCCAAGCAATAGTTATACCTCACAGTAGTGAAAAATGAATTTAGAAGTACATGTCCAACATTTTAATTACAATGCATCCTACTTTATGGGCTGCCAAGGGCCTACCTTGAGGGTGAAGTATAGTCAATAAAAGTGGGGTTTAGGGCTTGGCAAGGGGGTTATATATCCATTTGAATTGGCTGTATAAAACTGCATTCAGGCTGCAATGGCAGACCTGGGACATGATGTAAGAGGCTACTTAACTCCTTCGCTGCTATTCCTTTTCCCCCCCCGTACTAAGCTTTTTTTTGGCTATTTGGGGTAGTTTGCGCTTAGGCCCCTGTAACATTTTGACCACATAAGGTATTTACGCCAAATTTGTGTCCTCTTCTTTCAACATCATGGGGATTCTAAAGGTACCCAGGGTTTGTGGATTCCCCTGGAGGGAACCAGAAATTAGCGAAAATAGAGCTACATTTTGTTTTTTCGGGAAAAATTGGAAAAAAGGGCTACAGATGAAAGCGTCTGTTTTTTTTCCCTGCAAATGATATCAACAAAGGGGTTGTGGGGCTGAAATCACTATTTTCCCAGCTTTCAGGGACAAGCAGACTTTTGTCAGAAAACCAAACATTTCTACACAGTTTTGGAATTTTTCTGGGACATAGCCTATTTTTGTGCTTTCAACCTCCTTCCAGTTAATGGTAGAAATGGGCAAGAAAGCAATAATGGATCTTGTAAAGCTATACATTTTAGAAAAGTAGATACAATTCTGAATTCATCAAGGGGTCATTTGTGTAGATCCTTTAAGGTTTCTGTATAGAAACTAAGAGTTGAATATAGGAAAAGTTGAAAATTAGTTGAAAAAAACAGCCATTTGTGTCAACGTTTTCACCTGTAACTTCTTCTAATTATGACAGCTGTTTGAACGCAATATACCGTTACATCGGCTGAACCATTCTGGTTGTGCGGATATATAGGACTTGTAGGTTCACCAAGAAACTGATGAACCCAGAGCCAATAACTGAGCAGCGTCTTGCAATGTTTTTTTATTATGTACCAGGTATATAGCAATTAATTTGGGAAAATATATATCGGAAAATCGGTATGAAAGACACCTATGTATTTCTGAAATAGGAACAAAATATAGAGTTTAGAAACAGTAGATATTTGCACATTTCAGAAATTGTGAGTACCCATACTAGCATGAGAATGATAGGTAATTTTTCAAAATGACTTCTTTTTTACACAATGTCTTTCATTTGGAAGGCAGAAATGCATCAAAAGTCAATAGGTAATAACAGTTGCTCTACAATTCTGTGTTAACCTAAGTCTCCCGAGAAAAATGGTGCCTCACTTGTGTGGGTAGGCCTCATGCCCACCAAAGGAAACGTCTCAAAACGCAACATGGGCACACTTTATTTTTACAATGAAAACTGACACTATTTTGCAAAATGCCTAGCTGCAGATTTTGAACCCTATCTCTGCTGGCACCTAGGGAAACCTAGCAAACCTATACATTTCTGAAAACTAGACACCCAGGGGAATCCAAGATGAGGTGACTTGTGTGGCTCTCCCCAGGTTCTGTTACCCAGACTCCCTTGCAAACCTCAAAATGTGTAAAAAAAACCACATTTTCCTCACATTTCTGTGGTGGAAAGTTATGGAATTTGCGTGGTTCCCCAAAATTCCACCCACCCAACGTTTCCCAAAGTCTTCGAAGAAAAATGGTATCTTACTTCTGTGGTTAGGCCTAGTGCCCGAGACAGGAAACGGCCCAAAACGCAATGTGGATACAGACTCAAGAATCGTTCAAGGATCTCGTTTTTAATACTCCACAAATGAGGAAAGCTCTGTCATGGTGGGGAATAAGAATGAATCTTTCAACAGGACTACTGTTTGTCCTGGCAGCAATGGATTATTTCAGAAACTGGCCAGATATTGCTCTTGTAGAAGGGGTCACTGCAGAGGATGTGATCACATTTTGGGATGAATTGTTTCAAAGGTAGGGTTTGCCAAAGAAATTAATTACAGATGATAGCCCTGAATTAATTTCTGTTGAAGTTGTTTTTAGAGTGTAATGGTATTGAACATAAATATACATCTGTTTTATCGTCCTGAAGGTCATGGAGAAGTGGAAAGGTTTAACTAGTTTATGAAGCGTATCCTACAAATGGCTATGAGTAGGAAAATAAAAAGGATACTGGAAATGAAGAAAATTGTTTGAATGTACCGGATTACTCCTAGTGTGAAATGGTACATTCCTTTTACAGTCTTGCGAAATAAAGTTCTATTCACCAATGACACTCAAGAGTGGATGACAGAATCTAAACTAGTGCAAAGGTCAACAGATGTGGTTGCGGACATCATTAGAAAAGCATAAAGGAAATATAAAGGTTACGATGATGGTAGATTTGGATCTCATCAAGAAGTCCGCGGGTCTACTAAACCAGAACTGAGGGCTGACGACAACAACACAAAATGTTCAGGGGAAAAAGTCCTCATAAAGAGGACGAAGTCCCATCACCCACCGAGGTGGCATGCTTCATCATCTGGGGCATCCTCTTAACCACACCTAGTGCAGTTAAAGAGCTACAACTCCTTTGCTAGTGTCAAAAAGGAGGAGCTCGCAGATTTTTTTTAAGAATGACGACAGAGGTATACTGCTCCTAACGATTGGTGAAGCTGCCTAAAGTGTGGTGAAACTATGTGTAAAAAAAGTGCAGTGTATATAAACAGTGTATTAAAATGTACTACCTAAAGAAAAATGTGTTTATTAAGTATCTTGAGGTGTCAAAATATAAAACAAAGAAACGTGTTCCCAGAAAATCTCCGAACACTCTATTAGCAGACATGGTCAATAACAGACATGGTCAACATGTTTCACCCAACTGCGATCTGACATTAAGATCGTGGCTTTCTTCAGGACCGATTAGTACTACTGCATCAAAAGTAAAAAGTAAGGTGCAAAAAAATCACATAACAGAAACTAAATGGAACGATACAACCTACAGATGTACCTGCTTATTAGGAGATAAGCGGAACTGCAGGGATACACAATGGTCACCTGTTTAAAAAACAGAAACAGGAGAACACATAAATGTCACATACTGTCTTGAAACACAGCACTCAGTCACTTAAAACAACTGTAAAAAACAGTAGGCAATTGTCATAGTTAGGTCAACTAATGACCTTCTTACCCATAATCAATCGGGGATAAACTCCGACACTCCTGGTAACGACTCAGGGCGTGAGGCAGCGCTCTACATGGAAAATAAAACGAAGGAAAGCTAATAGCAGGAAGAAGTCAGATAAAAGATACTTCATTCCTTTCAGTACCAGTAAAATAGCCACACAACAAATACAAAAACTGAAAATCACTCAACATGACTGCCTGAGCCAGAGAACGCAATGGGCTAACAAATCTCCAATGGTGTCCTGTTGACCATTGCTGGTATCCCTCAAAGAGCCATGAGGGATCGCCTAGCATCTTCCAATGACATAATGTTATTAGTTTTTAATAAAAATACATTTAAATTATTTTATACATTCAAAGTAGATTATTAAATCATTTAATATTTAGATATTAGGTATGTTTTTTAAATATTTTTTTACATTAATTTACATGTATTTATATTTTTAATTTTTTTTTTTTTTCTAACATTATTTCCTGAATGGATTTATTTTATTCCTCTATTAACATTATTGTCTATGGTCGGGTGATGCAGTACTAGTAATTGCCCATCTGTAGTGCTGAATGTACAATTTTGTTTTAGTAGGAACGAACAGTCAGTGTTTGTGCATACTGAAAAGTAATAGACATACCCAAAAGTGTAAACCTACTCAAAAGCGTATGATAAATTTGTGAATCACTGCCATCATGTTTTAAAACTGGTTTTCTATTCAATATAACTAGAGAAACAAACATTGGCAATGCCAATCAGCTTTGCTTGGCTGTGGGGGAACGTTAAGGGTTACTAGAGACTAATTTCAATTTAGTATTAGTAATAGTGTATATATTATTTTCCCTTATATACAACAAAACACTACGTACCTTTACAATCAAGTGAGACTGATTGACATTGCTAATGCTTTTTATGATTGCAGACTACTCAATCGGCATCTGATGCAATCTGGTTTAAAAAACAGCTGCCTTCCCATATGCGGCACAAACACCTCCTCATTTGTACCATATGCAATAAGTGAGAAGGTAATGTTACCACCTCTCCTTATAAGAGGTGTCAAAAATGTTAAATGACTTAACAACCCATACTAGTAATTAAAGTACAAATAATTACATAGCTCAAAAAAGAGTGGGCGAATAGTGAATAAAGGCCCACATGTATCAAGCACTTTTGTGTTCACAAATGGGCCAATTCTCAGAATCGGGCCGTGTGTGAATGGAAAAAATGCTTTACACATGTATCAAACACTATTTTGCGATTCAGTGACCTGTTACCGAATCGCAAAATAGTTCATGATTCAGTATTTGGAAGGAGCGTGTTTATGACATACCTTCCAAATACCAAATCGTAACGGTATGTATGAACATTTTGTGACCGTGAATGTGGTTTAAAACATTAGCATTTTACCACCTACTTCAAGTATGTGGTAACCCATTCGCACTTGGGAAGGGGGACCCCAGAGACCGCCTACTCTTAAAAAGGGATGTATCATGATACAACGCATACCATCACAACGTGGTATGTTACATCGCGGTTTTGACAACGCAAGTCGTTACATCGACTTACGTTGGAGGGCGCTGGATATAGGAATAGTGTGAATTACTATTCCAACTCCAGTCTACGTACAGTAGGGAAGGTGTTGGAATAGTAATCCCCATATTCCTTAGTCTAGAGCGCCCTCCAGTGCAAGTCGGTGTAACGACTTTCGTTGTAAAAACCACGATGTAACCATACTGCCTTGTAATGGTTGCGTGGTAAAGGATGTTTCCCCTTAAAAAGTGAAAAGATCATTTTTATTTGTCTTTTTTAAAAACATCCCGTTTTCCTTTAAGAAAAACGGGCTGCATTTAAAAAGAAATTTTTGCTTTATTGAAAAGCAATCATGGACATGGTGGTTTGCTGATCCCAGCATCTACGTGATTTTAACATTTTCTAAGGGGTCGCAAATTGCCACCTACCTCATTAATATTCATGAGGTAGGTCATTTGCGTGACCCTAGGAATTGCAGAAAGTGTTCATCACACTTTTGTACATGCCATTTTGCAATTTCCTAATTGCGAATCACAAGAGTTTGCCATTATAGAAGTGCAAAATTGCTACTTATCTGGCCCTAAGTCTTAACCCCAGGCTTTGCCTGGCACTATAGGCGGGCCAATATGCTTTGCGTCACTAGTAAATGTGCAAACAACTATAATAGAATGGGGTTACAGAGGCTGTCTCATGGCTGTCAGAGTGCTTCTGTCAGGTGTTTCCTTGTCACCATATTCAAATGAGTACAAGTGAACTCCATGAAACAGGAGGGTAATCGGTTCGGAGTAACATTAGAAAGGATTTAGCATGAGAGGCTGATTCTGTGTCGCTCTAGTTTGCATGATTCCTATTTGGGCAAAGCTTCTTCTTGGGCCTGTAGGGGGATTTAAGACCACAGATCATTAGAATGTTGAGAGCTCCATTGAAGACAATGGAATAGCTCCGGGCTTGTAACAGCTAGTAAGCTGCAAGAATATTTAAACGTACCAGTAAATTTAGCTCCTGGGTATAGAACCGCAGAAACCTCACCCCACAATATTCCCAGAGGATGCCAAATTTACCAATGTAGAAACCAAAAACTTCCTGTGGCTGGTCAAACACAGAAGAGTCTGGAAAGCAACCAATAAGAGTAAGGCAACTGAGATTGACACAAAAGCCATCTAATCATGATCAAGGGCTGACAGGTGAAGTATTACATTCGGTGATGTCTGCAACAGACAGCTGAAGCAAAGTCAAGACCAAAAGCCTCCGGAGGGAGTGCATCACATGTTTAAAAATGCCCTGCTTTTTTAAAATAAAAAATAAAAAATGCAAAAAATACTTGTAGAGGCATGGGCATTAAAGATGCAATCCTGTTTGCAGTCCTTTGATTTAAAAAAAGCTAAAGGAATGGCTGGGGAGGCAAGTATTAGGAATTTTGAATGTGTATTGTATTCACAAACACCCGTTGTTATGTGCATCTCTAAATTAGATGAGCAGTGCCACCTTGTGGCAGGCTGTCATAAGTGCAGTGGTGACAATTAAGTACCGAGCTCTGGAAAACAATCAAGGTGCGATGCAGAGCACCCCAAACCACAGGCTCAAATTAAGCACCGCTGCTTGACCAACTCATGCCTGGCACTGAGCATCACTGGGGATGTTAGTGGAATGTAACATCACAGATGCTCTTGGCCCAACTGAGGCATCACAACTCCAAATTGATCTTGAAATACTCCTCGACAAGCTGGTAGGGTTGAGGGAATTTGGATTGATTGAAAATTACTTTGATATATTCATTAAAGGTCTCTGCCTCAGCAGTTCAGGAAGAAAGCTTATGTCCTAGACCACGAGAACCATTTTTTGCAGCATATTAAACATAAAGGTTTTGAAGAGGTGAAATATATGTGTTCCCAATTTAACCATATCTACATCAGTGTGAAATGACTGTAAAATGTCCCAAACGGATGGGTATGCCTTAGACCCTCACCACAAAGTGGAATGTGCATGATATAATCTATTCTGTCATTTCATAGGACAAAGGGCTGCCCATTATGCCACCTAGGAGCTAAGGGGGTGTGAAATGTGTGTAGTTTGCACTTCCATAATTATTCAAAATGTCAGTAAAATTATATACAATTATGAGGAATGACCCACCGAGACCAGGAAGACGGTCACCCAGGCCCTCGTCACCAGCCGTCTGGACTACGGCAACTCCCTCTACGCCGGAACCACCGTCAAACTCCAAAAGAGACTCCAGCGGATCCAGAACGCCTCAGCGCGACTCATCCTGGACATCCCCCGTCACAGCCACATCTCTGGACACCTGAGAGACCTGCACTGGCTCCCGGTCAGCAAGAGAATCACCTTCCATCTCCTCACCCACGCACACAAAGCCCTACACAACCAAGGCCCAGGATACCTCAACAGCCGCCTCAACTTCTACGCTCCCAAACGCCAGCTTCGATTGACCAGCCACGCCCTCGCCGCCGTCCCCCGCATCCGAAGAGCCACCACAGGGGGACAGTCCTTCTCCTACCTCGCCGCCAAGACATGGAACTCCCTCCCCACCCACCTCCGCCTGACCCAGGACCACCTCACCTTCAGGAAGCAACTCAAGACCTGGCTGTTCGAGCAGTAGCGGACCCCCCCAGCGCCTTGAGGCCCTCCGGGTGAGTAGCGCGCTATATAAATGCGATGATTGATTGATTGATTGATTGATTGATTGATTGATTGATGCAAATCAGTCTGTGCTATAATTTTGGGCAAATGCGCCATCGTGTGACAGATTTTGTGGTAGAAAATAACTTGTAAAACACTCAAGCAACATCCACTTGCATTATGGCCCTTCATATTATTTGTGCATGCTTACAGTAACATTTTGCAGTGATTGGTGTGTATTTATGCAAAGTGGCATGATTTTTGGAATTTCAAGTAACAAGTGTAATACCGACTTCACATAACTATGCAAATTATGCCAGCATAATTTAAATTTCACCCACTGAGAATCTACAGCAATTCCAACAATTAACAAGTAACAAAGGTTCATAGTGGACTCATTTTGTAAGTAATTGCACTACACATGCAATTCACCTTCACTCAGTTTACTGGATCCAATTATTGCATTGCCGTATGTCTTTTTAGGTTTCCCTTGCACAGCTTGTAAAATCTCTACTATTTAATATATCTTAAAAGTGGGATTTTATCACTTCCCATAGCCGATTTACTGTGTTCATTCACTTTGTGTGGAACCTTTTTGTTTGTTAAGTTCCCATGACTGCATGCATTTACAATACTTATCCTAAAGCTGATCACACTGTTTAAGCCCCATTCACTGTTAAGATAAGATCTCTTCCTACAGAAAAGGCAGACAGCTTCCTACAGTATGCTGGAATGCTTGTTTTTTCTATTAGTTATTTGAGTAAAGCTGATGCTTTAGCCATAGAATGTTTGTGGCATTTCCTATTTATGCCTCAGGACCTTTCTTTGCACTTTGTCGGCATTATCGGATTGATTTTTTCAACTTAATCTATTTGGTCATTATAATCAAATTCTAAATGATTTATCAAACATTGCACTTTTAAAATAAAGGTAATAGACAAGAGCTAAGCTAAATTTGATTACAAAACAGGCAGCCTGAAGGGCAGATACCTTGCAGACAACAATGTCATTATTTAAACGGTGCAGCAGGTGCAGTGGCACCAGGCCAGAGTTATCAGAACTCCTCTTTACATCAAAAATTGCTAGATTTTACAACTAAACAGGCATTCATGAGTGCAGTTATCTAACAAGTGCTAGGGTCATGATTGCAATAGTGCAGCAGGTGCAGTAGCACCGGGACCAACAGCTCCAGGCAGCTCACTAAATACAGAGTATTGCTATATTTTACAACTAAACAGGCGGTCAAAAGTGCAGTTATCTTTCAGGCACTAGGGCCATGATTTGAATTGTGCAGCAGGTGCAGTGGCACTGGGCCAAAAAGTTGTCAGAACTCCTCGAAACACCTAATATTGCTATGTTTTACCACTGAACAGGCAGTCACAAATGCAGTTACCTTGCAGTTGAAAGGTGCCTGATTTAAATGGTGCAGAAGGTGCAGTGGCACAGGGGCCAGAAGTTGTCATAACTCCACTAAACAACAAATATTGATATATTTACTGCTAAACTGGCGGCCACAAGTGCAGTTATCTAAGGAGATCTTGGGTCATGATTTGAATGGCACAGGAGGTGCAGTGTCACCGGGCGCAAAAGATGTTCAGAACTCCTCTAAACACCTAATATTACTAAATGCCACAACTAAGCAGGCCGTCACAAGTGCAGTTATCTAGCAAAGACTAGGGTCATGATTTCAATAGTGCAGCTGGTGCAGTGGTACCAAGACCAAAAGCTCCAGGCACCTCACTAAATACTGATCATTGCTATATTTTACAACCAAACAGGCACTCACAAGTTCAGTCATCTTTCAGGTCCTAGAGTCATGATTTGAATGGAGCAACAGAGCGCAGTAGCACCGGGCCCAAAGGTTGCCAGAACTCCTTTAAACACCTAATATGGCTATATTTTACTACTAAACACGCAGTTACAATTGTAGTTACCATGCAGTTGAAATGGGCTTGATTTAAATGGTACAGCAGGTGCAGCTGCACCGGGGCCAAAAGTTCTCATAACTCCACTAAACACCAAATATTGCACTATTTTACTACTAAACAGTCAGTCAGAATTGAAGTTATCTTTCAGGCAACTGGGAAATTATTTGAATGGTGCAACAAGTGCAGTGGCACCGAGCCCAAAACTTGTCAGAACTCCTGTAAACACCTAATATTGCTAAATTCTACAACTAAACAGGCAGTCATAAGTGCAGTTATCTAGCAAGCGCTAGGGTCATGATTTCAATAGTGCTGCTCGTGCATTGGCACCACAACCAAAAGCTCCAAGTACCCCACTAACACCTAAAACTCCTATATTTTTTCTCTAAATGGAGATCCACAAGTGCAGTTACCTTGCAGACAATAGGGTCATGATTTGAATGGTGCAGCTTGTGGAGTAACACCGGGCCTAAAAGTTGTTAGAACTCCTCTAAACACATATATTTGACTACTAAACACGCGGTCACAATTGCAGTTACTTTGCGGTTAAAAGAGACTTGATTTGAATGGTGCAGCAGGTACAGTGGCACTGGGATCAAAAGCTGTATGGAACATGCTAAACCCAGATTATTGCTTAATGTTACTACTAAACAAGACAGGCTTAAGTGCTTTTCTCTAGCAGTCAATACGGTCATGATTTGAAGGGTGCAGCAGGTGCAGTAGTACCAGGATCAAATGTTCTAGGCACCCAACTAAACAAATAATATTGCTATATTTTACTACTAAACAGGCAGTTTACAAGTGCAGTTACCTTGCAGGCAACACAGTCATGATTTAAATGGTGCAGCAGGTGCAGTGGCACCCGACACAAAATTTGTCATGACCTCCTCGAAACACCATATATTACTCTATTTTGCTACTAAATAGGCAGTCACAAATGCAGTTACCTTGCAGTTGAAAGGGGCTTGATTTAAATGGTACAGCAGGTGCAGTGGCACCGTGGCCAAACTTTGTCAAAACTCCACTAAACACCAAATATTACTATATTTAACTACCAAATAAGCAGTCACAAGTGGAGTTACCTTGCATGCACTAGGGTCATGATTTGAATGGTGCAGCAGGGGCAGTGGCACTGGGGGTAAACGTTGTCATAAGTTGTCAGAACTCCTCTAAACACCAAATATTGCTATATTTTACTACTAAACAGGCAGACACAAATGCAGTTATTTTGCAGGTGCTTGGAAGACCAAATGTTGTCAGAACTACTCTAAACCCATAATATTGTTATTACATCAATTAATTCTTTTCTTTCCCTCTTTCATTGAATTTTTCAAAAATGTGCTATTAATTACCCACACTATGCCACTAGTAGCAGCACAATATATTGCCTTTTTGTACATAAACAATTCATAAAACTTAAAAAGACTTTCTGTAACTTATATTGTACATCTACTTAGCAAGCTACAACTTACAACAAAAACAGTGTATTATTAATCACATAGATGAATTCCAATGCATTTACCAATGCTTGTTTAATAAACTTGTCAGTCAGGGGCTGGTACACATTCTTCTCCATATTCCATTTCAGGGATATTACTTTCAGATGGAATTTTATTGAGGGGGGATCTTTGCTGGTGCAGCCCTCAGAAGAAGAGTTCAGTTGCAGTAAATGATTAGATCTAATATTTGATATCCTCTGGAAGGGTTCCTCATCGAAGCCGATCCTTTTGTGGTGGCATCATTGGACCCCTCCTGCGGTGATGCACTCTTCACTGGCATAGTGATCAGGCTGCGGAAGTAGTTGAGAGTGCTCATACTCTGTGCAAGAAGTGTCTTTTTGGTGTAGTAGTTGTATCTCTTCATAGAAATGACACTATCTCTCTCATGTGGCTGTACTGGGCTCTGGCTATGACTGAGTAAGGAACTCCCTAAATCCACCCAGAACTCCAAAGGGGGGACAGCATCACTTCCGGAGCAACATCATTTCCAGGCCCTGGGATCACCAGGCCACGTCCTTCCGGGACAGGATTGTTGGGATATCTTGTCTGGTTCAGCCATATGTGGGTAGGCATTATTTGCAGGGAGGGACTTCCGGTTCAGGTATGGGGCTCTGTCATTCATCAGTAAGGGCACGAGTGATGCCACTTTCAGGCTCCAGGGCACTTGCAATTTTTCAAGCCATAGGGAGGCCCCAGAAGGCCACATCATTTTCAGGGGATGTTGTTTCATGGGTAATAACAGGTGACCTTTCTCAAAGCTCCTATGACCCAAGTGCAGAGTTCTCCACAGTGGAGACCTCCTCACATGAGGAATAGGAGACTCCTGTACAAAAACACTTAATTTGTCTCTGGGGAGAAAACATTTTTTCCTGTGGAGAAAGGCCTCTCCCTAGACTTTCTGTGAGTCTTGGGGAGATCCATTCACCTTCCTATCCTGGAAATCCATCAGGATTGAAAGAGATCTGCGACAATGGGCAATGCCCACGAATGGATGTTTGTCTGTCTTGAAAATGTCCAAAGCAAACCATGCCTAGGAACGCACACTTCCCACCAGTAGAGTAGGATGTAAACCTGTGGATTTCTCCACAATCATGGCATTGAAATTTGCCACAGAAAATGGACATACACTCCCAACTAATCCCTTTATACATTTTTAAAAGTGAATTAAAGGTTAATTGACTCATAACATCACAATGATGACCAAATGTACCTTTGTGAATGGGGCCCTGTATTTGATACTGGAATTAGTAAGCATAAATGATCCACAACCAGTGTTTGAAATGGAAAAATAGAAGTGCAGGGACCCTGTGTCAGAGTACCTGCTAGTTTCTGAGAAGTGCCGGTACTCTCCAATTAAAAGCATTACGTCTCTCTTGAGAAGTGCAGGAACTCTCCCTCTCAAGATAAAAAAGCACCGGTAGTCAGTACCGTACATTTAAAGCACTGTTCACACCTTCTCAGGGTACACCTGTGGGTGTTAAGCATTCTTTTGTTTCCCAAAGATAACCATGTACCGCTCATTACCATTAAGGGATGTCCGAATGGTTGATAGCCGCTTGCGTCACTCGGTTCCACTGTTTCTTAGCATCGGTTTCACATAGAACCTGAGACTTGTGGGGTACCAGAACCAGCTTCAAGCCGACATCTCAGTCACCACGAGCATCCTGATGACAACTTTGGCAGTCAGATCTAGAATCATTGCCTCTGTTGAGAAACCTCTGAGCAACAAGGGGCGGAGCTTTCTGACATGTGAGTCTGAAATAAAGCCTCTAGGGCCACATGTACATAGGTTATTTCGGGTTGCAAATTGCCCGATTTGCAGAATTGGGCAGTTTGTAGCCAGAAAAATTCATTTTCCTATACCAAACCCATTTTGTGATTCGGTAACTTATTACCGAATTGTAAAATAGGTTACTGATTTGGCTACGATTCCAATTAGTGACTCGCAGTGGTATGTACAGATGTTTTGAGACCGAAATGCGGTTGTAAAACATTTGAATTCTTCCACCTACTTCAATTAGGAGGTAACCCATTCGCAAACAGGAAAGGGTCCCTTGGGGACCCCTTCACCTTTGCCAATGGTTGCAAAAACTTTTTGTTTAAGAGTTTAAAAAAATGAAGCTGAAACGTTTAATTTTTCTTTTTGAAATGCGTTCTGTCTTTCCTTAAGGAAAACGGGATGTATTTTTAAAAATAAATGATTTATTTAAAAGCAAACACAGACATGGTGATATGGTTTCCCCAGCAGGCCACTGTCCCTGTATTTTTATCGATTCTCAATGGGTTGTAAATTGCGAGCTACCTCATGAATGTTAATGAGGTAGGTCAACTGCGACTCAATTTGAAATCGCTAAATGTGTCAAGGACACATTCGTACATAGGTGTTTGTGAGCTCCTAAAAGCGAGTCACAAATATTCACCGATAGGAAATCCCAAAATGAAACATGTGGCACCTAGAGTGAGTGACACAAAGTATGAAGCGCCATGAAGTCACAAAGCCAAGCAGGAGTGTGCCAGCGAAAGAGAATTTGAGCATGGAAGAGCAGCTCATTAGCATCGCCACACTGATCTTGACTCCATACCCAGGGGTGGATCTCAAGAAAGTGTTGTCCCTTTTGGCCCCAAAAGCAAATGCACCCTTTACGGAGAAGAGAGGAAACGACAGGCGTCTTCAGTCTCCTCTCTGCCGAGTGATGCTCTGTTAGACAGGGAGTGTTAGGAGTTAGACAAACCTATCAGGCAATCTCTTATCTGCCGGTGATGATAAATGGAGCCCACCCTTGCACCCCAAAATCAGTACACACAATCACTGGTATTTATTATGATATGGTTATTTATTTTGAAGTATTTGTCTAAAAATCATGGGCATCAGAATTGGCACAATTATTATGAACTCAGAGGATAATATGCAAATAAAGGCAAATGTTGGCTAGGCCTTTATTGCATTTCATCACAAATCACTCACCTATTAGACTAATCCCTACTTGAAGGGGCTAATTTATTTCAGCCCTCTAACGTTTCTGGCTGTGTGGGATTACTAGGCCTTACCTATGCCAAGCCATGTGTAGTGTCCCCGCGTACTTTACGCTGTCATCGGACCAGCAGTCAGAAATAAACCTTCAGCATTACCTCCCTCCTCCCAGTCGCTGGGCCATGTCTCTGCTCCTGCATCACTACCTAATATATCCTTACTACTAGTGGAGCGAGGAGGGGTCACTTGTGCGCTTGTGTTCTGCTTTGCTTTACAAGTGTGAAAACACTGCCCCTGTGCAGAAGCTGTGGAAGCTATAGTACCTTTGCCTTCTTGCTCCCAGTATGGATCTCTACAAGGCCACCTTCCCTTGCAGCCGCTGGTGCAACACGAGCACCAGAGTATTGGTCGAAGTCACCTTTCCTTGCAGCCGCTGGTGCAACACGAGCACCAGAGAAGTGACCGAGGTCACCTTCCCATGCATCCACCGGTGCAACATGAGTACCAGAGAAGTAGCCGAGGTCACCTTTCCATGCATCCACTAGTGCAACACGAGCACCAGAGAAGTGGCCGAGGTCACCTTCCTTTGCAGCCGCTGGTGAAACACGAGCACCAGAAAAGTGGCCGAAGTCACCTTCCCTTGCAACCGCTGGTGCAACACGAGCACCAGAGAAGTGGCAGAAGTTACCTTCCCTCGCAGCCGCTGGTGAAACACGAGTGCCAGAGAAGTGGCCAAGGTCACCTTCCCATGCATCCACCGGTGCAACACGAGTTCCAGAGAAGTGGCCAAGGTCACCATTCCTTGCATCCACTGGTGCAACACGAGCACCAGAGAAGTGGCCGAGGTCACCTTCTTTCGCAGCCGCTGGTGAAACACGAGCACCAGAGAAGTGGCCGAGGTCACCTTCCCATGCATCCACCGGTGCAACACGAGTACCAGAGAAGTAGCCAAGGTCACCTTTCCATGCATCCACTGGTGCAACACAAGCACCAGAGAAGTGGCCAAGGTCACCTTCCTTTGCAGCCGCTGGTGAAACACGAGCACCAGAGAAGTGGCCGAAGACACCTTCCTTTGCTGCCGCTGGTGCAACACGAGCACCAGAGAAGTGGCAGAAGTCACCTTCCCTCGCAGCCGCTGGTGAAACACGAGCACCGGAGAAGTGGCCGAGGTCACCTTCCCATGCATCCACCGGTGCAACACGAGTACCAGAGAAGTGGCCAAGGTCACCTTTCCTTGCATCCACTGGTGCAACACGAGCACCAGAGAAGTGGCCGAGGTCACCTTCCTTTGCAGCCGCTGGTGCAACACGAGCACCAGAGTATTGGTCGAAGTCACCTTCCCTTGCAGCCGCTGGTGCAACACGAGCACCAGAGAAGTGGCCGAGGTCACCTTCCCATGCATCCACCGGTGCAACACGAGTACCAGTGAAGTAGCCAAGGTCACCTTTCCATGCATCCACTGGTGCAACACAAGCACCAGAGAAGTGGCCGAGGTCACCTTCCTTTGCAGCAGCTGGTGAAACACGAGCACCAGAGAAGTGGCCGAAGTCACCTTCCCTCACAGCCACTTGTGCAACACGAGCACCAGAGAAGTGGCTGAGGTCACCTTCCCTTGAAGCCGCTGGTGCATCACGAGCACCAGAGAAGTGGCCAAGGTCACCTTTCCTTGCAGCTACTTGTGCAACACGAGCACCAGAGAAGTGGCCGAGGTCACCTTCCCTTGAAGCCGCTGGTGCATCACGAGCACCAGAGAAGTGGCCAAGGTCACCTTTCCTTGCAGCTACTTGTGCAACACGAGCACCAGAGAAGTGGCAAGCCTCCCTTCTCTAGCTTGATAATCTCAACAGTCTCAGAATATACAGTTTCTCGAACGCCTGGTGATCAGCCACACGTGTTAGCTTAACCATTCAAACAGTCAGCACCAGGCCTGCCATGCATGTAATATGCATTATTATTACACAGTAGACCTGACATACAATACAGTTTTCAATAAATTGAATGACACTGTGAATCCTGCACACAAGAGTAAACAAATGGGAGGTACTGAGCATGCAATGGTGTACTTGCCATGGCTGTCGTGGTGTTTCTGAATAACAATATCTTGTACCAATCCCTGGACATACACTCCCTTTATTACAGCGCGTCTGACATACAAGAAAGGTGCTGTGAATCTTGCACACATAAACCTTGTGAAATCCAATAGTGAAGCGTGTCCAGCATACGGGAATGGTGCTATGATCCTTGCACACATAACCCATGTGAAATAAAATAGTGCAGGGTCTCTGCCTTACAAGAATGTTACTCTGATCCTTGCACAGATACTCTATTTGAAATAAATATTCGCAGTGTCTTTGCCTTAAAACATTGTTGTTGTGATTCGTACAGGCATACTCCCGGTGAAATCCAATAGTGCAGCATCTGACATCTGATCTGTACACATACTCCCTGTGAAATCCAATAGTGCAGCATCTCTGACATACAAGAATGGTTCTCTGATTCTTTCACACATAATCCCTGTGAAATCTAATAGTGCAGCGAGTCCGACATACGGGAATGGTGCTATGATCCTTGCACACATAACCCCTGTGAAATGAAATAGTGCAGTGTCTCTGCCTTACAAGAATGGTGCTCTGATCCGTGCACAGATATTTAATGTGAAATCCTGTAGCCCCATTTCCCTGAAATTCAGGTCAAACACTCACTAGGAAATTCCAGAGTGCACGGCCTCTCACAAGAATACGACCTGCCTCGGAAAAATGGAGCTGCGGACATTGCAAACATGCTGACTGTCCTTGTGACATCCTAAATTGCCATAGAAGAAAGGGTAAGAAATAGTTCACGTTTTGCGCATGAAAGCAAAAACGGAGCCAGCAGTCCAAGTGAACTCCAGCATTTTAATGAGACTTGAAGCTTGAAGCTCTCTGCCACGGAACCACCCTCCGCTCCGCTCTACCAAGCTCCCCCCACCCCCAACAAACCCATATACCAGCTTTTAACCCATCGGCTGCACCGGAAATGATCTCTGGTGTGAGGAAGGGCCAGGAAGACTGCACGACGATACAAAGTGCGCCCGCTCGACGATGAAGGTGAAAAGGGCGTTCGTGTCAAAAAGAATTAATGTAAACATGAACCCAGTGTTTGACATAACTTTAGGCATCACGTGCATTTCACCCTCTCGCCCTGTATGACATTTCCCTAAAGCAGACAAGGTGCAGGGAGTTCTCATGTAAAGAGCGTTCACCAGTGTAAGTGTGAAGTGCACCCTCTGCTCACAAGTCAGTCATTTCTGTAAGTGCACAACACGTGCGCAGCTCACTGATGCTGTCAGTGAAACGGATGAGACACAGACCTGCTGCTAATGTTTACACGTTCAGCACATTATAGGTGGAACCTGCCTCTGTCTCTCACGTGCTTCGTGCACGTGCAGTTTTTTTCCTTTCATCCGGCTACACCCCTGCAGTTTTACAACTCCACCACGTTGTTTCTTTTAAGTTGCACCCCCCCCCCCCACACACACACACACACACTTGTGCAGCATACCGGGCTTTGTGAGTGACCTAGGGTGCTTTGTGAGTGACCTAGGGTGCTTTGTGAGTGGCCTGTGGGCTCTTTGTGAGTGGCCTGTGGGCGCTTTGTAAGTGACCTTGGGCGCTTTGTGAGTGCCCTTGGGCGCTTTGTGAGTGGCCTGTGGGCGCTTTGTAAGTGACCTTGGGCGCTTTGTGAGTGACCTTGGGTGCTTTGTGAGGGGTCTGTGGGTGCTTTGTGAGTACACATCGGAGTATCACACATTCACTTATAAACAGGCCTGTTTGTAACCATCACAACTTCACTCAATGCACGCAGAAAAGAAATATTTTTTGTGAAAGCGTGGAAGTTGATCAAGTCAAGTATAATCTATTAAAGATTATTCACATTTAAAATCTTTACAACCATGGTAACATAACTATCTGTGCTCTAAGCATTATTTTCTAAACAATTACCAATTCATGCTACAAAAATGACAAAGTAGTTATACTGCGTTCTGTGGTAAAATAATATTAAATTCACAGAATAAAGAACACAACAGATTAATTCCTCACTTTAGTACAAGAGAGATATGGAGCAGGCCCCACAGAACTGATAACAATCAGTTTTATTTAATGCTCTAATAGTCAAGAACCACAATAAAAAGAGGGACCATGTCGAGGCTCAGGGGGTGCTCAAAGTAACATCAATGACTGTGATCATGGTGCAAACAAGCATTGCTAAACACAAGTGTCAGCAGCAAGCCTCATTGGTGCTAAAGATGGGGGTGATTGTCCATGGATGTCCCTGTCATGGATCTGGAGGGACCAACAGTGTGTGATCTCTCACCCTGACAGTAACAGGAATCTCACAGGTGAAAGTCGGTGCATTGTTCAGAGCTGCTGCTCAGTTTGTCTCTTATCAATGCAGGAGGACAAGTTGCTGCTGGACTCTGCTGCTGCTGTTCTGCATGGACAGAAGCAGAACAGGAGGCCAGCCTTCTCCCACCTCCCACCCAAAACAAGGACCGACCTCCCTCCTCACATGAGGACCTCCTCCCGCTTCTGGAAATCCACAAGAAGCTGAAGGCCTGGCTCTTCGACTGACCTCCGGCAGACGACCAACACACTTGCTCCAGCGCCTGGATACCTTGCGGGTGATGAGCAGCGCTTTACAAATCCAAATAACATAGCAGAACTTCAGTGAGAGCCAAAGTCATCAGTGTATGGAACGAGTAGTAGTTGGGTACGGGGGTAGTGCACCCCCGGTTCAGTTCCCGGTTAGTGGAGATCTTTGATGAAGTGGCAGAACCCGGCCCCAATCTGACCTGAACCGAAGTAGTTTTACTAAAAGGCACTAAGACTCCCAGCTCCATTGGCTGAACCCCCAGTGGTTTCCTTTGTACCTATGGGGGGGGGGGGGAGGGGGATACTACCAACCCCATCAAATGCTGCCTTGAAATTAAAGCACCGAGTGCAGAGGGTCACACGTCTAATGTTTGCATAGTTGTGATCTAGCATCACAATCGAGACGGTATTGTTAAATGCACGTGAGGTGCAGAAACCAGCCTGGAGCTGGGGAGTCAGGCGGTGGGCACATGACCCCTCTGGAGGTCTTGTAGAGTCTTCAGCATCGAGGGCTGCACTCACACCACGGTTACTCGGGGTAGTGGCACCACCTTCTTTCAGTAATGGGCACATAATCCACTATGGCCCAGTGTGTGGCAATCAAACCTTGTGGACTTTGTTCCCAATCTCTACACACACAGATGTGTGCAACATTCCTCTGCTGGTACAACTTGAAGTTGGTAACACCACGATTATTCACACATTTCACAATTCTACCGTCTTGCAATTTTATCCAACAATTATTTGATTATCAGAGTATTTTAGTTTTGCTGTCGTCAACATTTTCCATATTCCTTTTTAACCAGTGCAATCTCACCCAAAGACATATCACATCTGGTAAATATCTCATCAATTGCTCAGTATTTTATTCATCCATATTGGTCAGTCAAACTACCTCAGTGTCAAAATAAAACAAAACACTGTGTCTAGGTACTTAAACAGGATTCTAATTCTGAGCATCTATGACCATCCCCTATAGATTTACATCCCACACAAGGAATAACATTTACAGTTTTAGCAGGAAATGTTTTTTAAAAAAACACAACAATGTTTTGTGTCTTTACTTATCCGTGGTGCACATCCACTGGTCCTGTGTTCACTCTGGTGTCTTGTCTGACTCTAGATGCAGAGTCATTTAAAGGCAAAAGTGCGGTCCCCCTGAGGCCTGTTCAGGCAGTGATGGGACCTGCCAGGGCATGGGTGTGAGAGAGAGTCCACTGGGCAATTATCAGCCAGGAGCCTTTAATTGCATTTGAAAAGGTCTCAGAGCACCATGGTAAGTTTCAAACCGTGTTCATGTTCGGTTTATTTCTTCATAGTTTACATTTTTGGAACATTTGATATTTTTTAAGTTCATTTACCAATGTCATGGAAATGCATATATGCAATAGATTTTTGCTGGAAACAGGATGCACCGATGTAAAAACCAAAACTGCTGTCCAGGAAAATTTAGTGCTAAAAATTCATCATTTAAAAATAAAAATACATTTAATAAACAACTCAGTGCCAGATGTATTTTAAAAGCAGAGCTCAAACAACTCTTCTCACAATTTCGCACCTGTATTAATAAAGACAACTGTTAGGAAATGAGGGGTAGAACTCCGCAGAGATATTTTAAAGGACTCAGGGAATTTACTGTAATAAATCCATCATTTTAAAATAAAGATGCATTGAATAAACAAGTCACATATTCACACATATAGGTTGCTTCAAGCCCAAGGCTGGGCTTTGGACAGGTAAGAAATGTCACATAGACGATTGAGGTTCCCCACTTTGACCAAGTTTGCCTGATGTGATGTTTAACATCAATCCCACACTCAGTGTTGCCCCAAAATGAAGGGACTACTGGCTACCAGGGGCGGCTCCTCAGTAATGGCGGAGGAGCGTCGCCCCACAGCCCGTGCCAGCAGATGATAAATACAATGAGAATAAAACAATGCTATTAGCATTTTATTTCTGCTGTCAAACATTAACTGCATGTTACACCTGACCATACACAATACGTTTGGGGCGAGGCACATCAGGGAGGAGTACAGAGCACGTATAAGTGTGCATTTGTTTTTGGCCGGGCATATTAAGCTGGCCAAGCACCTGTGCCCACTTGTGTTTCTTCAAGTTACACAGCAGGGTTGGCATACACTACAATGCACCGTCTGAGCGACATACGAGGCCGCTCAGCCCAGTCCTGGCGCTACTCTCATCGGAGAGCAGCGTCTGGATTGGGTGTGGATCCTGTGCCCTGATGACCCCTCCGCTACAGGTCGATGAGAAAAGCAGTAAGGCAGGCGGGAGTCAGAGACTAATAAAAGGGAGCAACAGGTAAGTCCTTTTTTATATATATATTTTATTTCCTGCATCTGCAGCCACACTACAACTTTATGTAGAAGGCAGCCGCCACGTTTTAAGACTTGGCTCCTCAAATTAGACCTGCAGCACATGTCTAGATACACTCATGGTTGACAAGCCACACTCTATAAAGATTACCTGATTGATTGATTGACAGTGTCTGCATGGGAATGTAAGTGGGTGTCACAGTATGTCTATACATGTAAGTGTGCCTGTAAGAGTCTCTGTATAGGGTTGTAAATGTGTGTAACAGTGTCTCTAGGGTATGTAAATGGGTGTGACAGTGTCTGTATGGGTTTCTAAATTGGTGTGACAGTGTCTGGATGGGTATGTGTGTGAGAGTACCTTTCTGCATGTGACACTGGGTGTAAGAGGGTGTCTCTGCGTGTCACAATGGGTGTGAGTGCGTTTGTCCGTCTGGCTGTGAGAATGGGTGTGAGAGTGTTTCTCTCTGTTTGAGAGTCACTGTGAGAGTATTTGGTTGCCTATTTGAGTAGGTGTGTGATATTTATATATATTTTTTGATGCTTGCACAGATCTACTGACCCTCCAGTACATTTATACCGGGGGCCGTGCTCAGCCCAATGGGTAGATCTGCGGATGTTGGAGAACGTCCCCAAAAAATGTGTGGGTGTTTACTGCCCATTACACACTCTTTCCCCAGATGTAATTTATACACTGTGGGTCAGAGGACCTGAACCCTGACCCCATAATTTCTTTTCCCCCACATTTCAGGCCAAGAAACCATAAGTGTGTGCCTGGATGTGGCTGGCTGTGAGACAGTCTCTATAGGTGTGAAATTGTGTGTGAGAGTGTGTGCCTGGGTGTGAGAGTGGATGAGAGAGTGTCTGTCTTGGTGTAAGTACGGGTGTGACAGAGTGTACCTGGGTGTCAGTTGGTGATAGTGCCTGTGACTTTAAAAATGGGTGTGAGAGTGTTTGGGTGTAACTGTGATTGTGAGAGTATTTCTCTGCCTGTTTGAGTGGATGTGTGGTCATATCATCTTTTTTTAATGCTTTCTGAGAATCTCAGATCCGGCCACAAATTTACATAGGGGGGCTCCGCTGAGCCCTGTTGGGTAGATCAGCGGATCTTGCAAACCGTCCCAAAAATATATATGCATGTATTTTAACTTAACAACTTATGCTTACGGCCTACTTATATCCCCCATGTAGTCAGGAAGTCTCTACCCAGACTCTTTAAACATTACAGCCCACATTTGAGCCATGGGAACCGTTTCCTGACAAACAAAAATGGCAGCCGCAGTATTTCTGTGAAGCTGCTTCTAACCAAACAGATCTTTACGCTGCTGGGGCAAAGTCACTGAAGAACAACTACAGACAAGCCTCGCACTCAACCCTCCGACCAACCCCTCCAACCCCGATGATGGTGCACTCACCCTCGAACGCTGGATGAACGACTGCGCCAACACCGTAGACCCGCTGAAAAAACCCACCAATGGAGACACCAGCAAAAGAGCCAGCTGGTTCACCCCGGAACTCCTCGCCTCAAAGCGCACCTGCCAGAAATTGGAGAACATATGGCATAGCGACAAGACGCCGGACAGCCGCGCTGTCCACAAAGACGCCATCCGCAACCACCACCACCTCATCAGGACCGCCAAAAGGACTTCCTTCACAGACCGCCTTGACAACAACGCTCACAACAGCAAGGAGCTCTTCAACATCGTGAAAGAACTCTCCAACGCCAGCTCCAGCACCAACGACATCCCGCCATCGCAAGACCTATGCGACTCCCTTGCCACCTTCTTTCACCGAAAAATCACCGACATCCATGACAGTTTCAAACCTCGGACAACACCTGTGGGCCTCGTCGCACCGGACCCACCGCACCCCACCGTCCACGACTCCCTGACAACCTGGGCCAACGTGAGCATCGAGGACACAATCAATACCATGGGTACAATCCACTCCGGATCCCCTTCCGACACCCTCCCACACCACATCTTCAATAAAGCCGGCAATTCCATCGCACCCCACCTGCGCAACATCATCAACCTCTCCTTCGAGACCGCTACATTCCCTGAGAACTGGAAGCACGCAGAGGTCAACTCCCTACTGAAGAAACCCAAGGCGGATCTGAGCGACCTCAAGAACTTCCGGCTCACCTCCCTGCTTCCGTTCCCAGCAAAGGTCATCGAGAAGATAGTTAACATCCAGCTCACCCGTCACCTCGAAGACAACAACATCCTGGACCCCTCCCTATCAGGATTCCGCAGCAACCACAGCACCGAAACCACCCTCATCGCCACCACAGACGACATCAGGATCCTTCTAGACAACGGCGAAACGGCGGCCCTCATCCTCCTGGATCTCTCCACCGCCTTCGACACCGTCTGCCACCACACACTACGCACGCGCCTCCAAGACGCAGAGATCCGGGAGAAGGCCCTGGACTGGACCACCTCCTTCCTCTCCAGCAGAACTCAGAGAGTCCACCTCCCTCTGTTCCGATCCGAGGCCTCCAAGATCATCTGCGGCGTCCCGCAGGGATCCTCCCTCAGCCCGACGCTGTTCAGTGTCTACATGGCACCCCTCGCACGCATCGCCCGACATCACAACCTCAACATAATCTCCTATGCCGACGACACGCAGCTGATCCTCTCACTCCCCAAGGACCCTCTCACCGCCAAATCCAACCTCCACCAGGGAGTGAAGGCCGTCGCCGACTGGATGAAGGAAAGCCGACTTAATCTGAACACAAACAAGACAGAGATCCTCATCCTCGGGTCCAACCCCTCAGCTTGGGACGACTCCTGGTGGCCCGCATCCCTGGGGACCCCCCCGGCCCCCACTGACCACGCACGCAACCTGGGAGTCATCCTGGACTCGAAACTCACCATGACCAAACAAGTCAACACAGTCTCCACCACCTGCTTCAACACCCTCCGCATGCTCCGCAAGATCTAAGAGGAAAACAGTCACCCAGGCCCTAGTCAGCAGGAGGCTCGACTACGGAAACGCCCTCTATGCCGGAGCCTCGTCCAAGCTCATCAACAGACTACAAAGAATCCAGAACGCCTCTGCTCACCTGATCCTCGACGTCCCGCGCCGCGACCACATCACCCCCCCCTGAGGAACCTGCACTGGCTCTCCGTCGACAGAAGGATCTCCTTCAAGCTCCTGATCCACGCACATAAGGCACTCCACAAAACCGGCCCAGCCTACCTCAACAGCCGACTCTCCTTCTGCGTACCCAACAGGACACTCGGTCCCACCCATCCGTAGAACCACTTCCGGAGGCAGATCCTTCTCCCACCGCGCTGCCAAGACCTGGAACACCCTCCCCTTCTAATTATGACAAACCGAAGACCTACTGACCTTCAGGAGTCAACTCAAGACCTGGATTTTCGTCCAGTAGCAGCAGCACCCCCCCCCCCCCCCCCCAGCTCCTTGAAACCCTTATGGATATGTAGCACGCTTTACAAATTAACTGATTGATTGATTGATTTCTTTGGCGCGTGGATCTGCGGATCAATCCACAATGGATCCACGAAGGATCTGTGCGTTCCTATATATCAAATTTTTTTAACTGTCATATCTCAGAGACTACTGAATGGATCTACAGTGCATCACAAAAAGCGAGATCTGCAGAACAATATCTACCTTTATGCCAAACTAAGTGAAATTCCACCCAGCAGTTTGGGCTGTAGTCATGTTCGTAACTCCTATGGGAATCAACATCGGGAAAACACTTTTTGGGACCCTGCTTTTTCTTGGACCCTGCTTCACAGATCTCCCTGAAACTTTCAACACAGAAGCTGATCTGAATAACGTATATATTTTGAAAATTTCGTGACGATTGGTCAAGTTGAACTAAAGTAATTAGCAAAACAAAAAATGTTCTTCCTATGGAAACTGGGTGGTATAAACCCTCTGTGACGCGTTTCGAATTTGTAAATTCTTGATCAAGAATTTACGAAATCGAAACGCGTCATGGAGGGTTTATGAAGGAATAAACTCCCAAATCTAGCTTTGGTTTCTGTCTGGATTATTGCGACAACCTGGGAACACGAGTGGTAACCCCGTTGTATTGTATATATATATATATTCACTGAAAAAAACATAGGTTTTACAGACGTTATAGTTAGAAATTTGCATTTAAAAAACCTTAGAAATTCACTGAAAAAAACACAGGTTTCAGGGACGTTATAGTTAGAAATTAGCATTTAAAAAAACCTTAGAAATTTACAGAAAAAACTATAGGTTTCAGAGACGTTATAGTTAGTTAGACATTTGACTGATATAAAACCAGAGAAATTCACCTGTTATAGTTAGTTGAGCTAAATATAACTCGCGCGCTCACAATGCACTGCTGATGACATCACACATTACATCACTCATGACATGGTCAGTGACATCACTCATGACATCACTGATGATCATGACATCTCAAATTACATCACTGATGACATCACTGATTACATCATCCACATGATAGTCCGACACACCTCTTTACACTCTAAAATAACCTTTAATACACCCACTCTAACATACAGACTACCATTTTCGAAACCATAGACACACCAATACCAGATACTATATACCCATCCACTGATTCCTATCTATATATTGTGAGCCAGACAGTCACTCATACATGCTGTCACTCATCATTACATCAGT
Source organism: Triturus cristatus (assembly GCF_964204655.1). Lineage (NCBI taxonomy): Eukaryota > Metazoa > Chordata > Amphibia > Caudata > Salamandridae > Triturus > Triturus cristatus. The sequence continues at coordinate 1,839,557,203 of NC_140590.1, read as the reverse complement.
ATAATATCCGCCCATAGACCTACACATACAGTCAATCAATCAATCAATCAATCAATCAATCAATCAATCAATCAGTCAGTACATTTATAGTGCGCACTACTTCAAGGCGCTGAGGGTGGGGGGGTGCTGCTACTGCTCGAACAGCCAGGTCTTGAGGTGTCTCCTGAAGGTGAGAAGGTCTTGGGTCAGTCGGAGGTGGGTGGGGAGGGAGTTCCAGGTCTTGGCGGTGAGGTAGGAGAAGGATCTGCCGCCTGTTGTTGTTCTTCTGGTGCGTGGTATGGTGGCGAGGCTGAGGCTGGCTGAGCGGAGTTGGCGAGTCGGGGCGTAGAACGAGAGGCGTTTGTTGAGGTTTTCGGGTCCGGCATTGTGGAGCGCTTTGTGTGTGTGGGTGAGGAGCTTGAAAGTGATCCTCTTGTTGACGGGGAGCCAGTGTAGGTCTCTCAGGTGGGCGGTGATGTGGCTGTGGCGGGGGATGTCCAGGATGAGGCGTGCGGAGGCATTCTGTATGCGTTGCAGTCTTTTCTGTAGCTTGGCCGTTGTCCCTGCATAGAGTGCGTTGCCATAGTCGAGCCGGCTTGTGACGAGGGCTTGGGTGACAGTCCTTCTAGTTTCCGTGGGGATCCATTTGAAGATCTTTCGTAGCATGTGTAGGGTGTTGAAGCAGGAGGAGGAGATGGCGTTGACTTGCTTGGTCACAGTGAGCGATGAGTCCAGGACGAACCCTAGTGTCGGTGCTGTGCCCAGGGTGGCGGGCCACATGGAGTCGTTCCAGGCGGAGGGGGATGGTCCAAGGATGAGGACCTCCATCTTGTCTGTGTTCAGTTTCAGGCGGCTGATCTTCATTCATTCGGCGACGGCCCTCATTCCTTCTTGGAAGTTGGATTTGGCGGTGACTGGGTCTCTGGTCAGGGAGAGGATCAGCTGGGTGTTGTCGGCGTAGGAGATGATGTTGAGGTCGTGTGCGTGGACAATGCCGGCGAGGGGGCTCATGTCGGGCTGAGTGATGAGCCTTGGGGTACGCCACATATGATGTTGGTGGCCTCTGAGTGGAACGGGGGTAGGCGTACTCTCTGAGTTCTGTCGGTGAGGAAGGAGGAGATCCAGTCCAGGGCCTTTCCCTGGATCCCTGTGTTGTGGAGACGTGTTTTTAGGGTGTGGTGGCAGACCGTGTCGAAGGCAGCTGAGAGGTCTAGGAGGATGTGGGCTGCGGTTTCTCCGTTGTCGAGCAGGGTTCTGATGTCGTCGGTGGCGGCGATGAGGGCGGACTCGGTGCTGTGGTTGCTGTGGAAGCCGGACTGGGACGGGTCGAGGGAGCCGTTGGTTTCGAGGAAGTTGGTCAGTTGCTTGTTGACTGCTTTCTTGGTGACCTTTGCCGGGAAGGGGAGCAGGGAGATGGGCCGGAAATTCTTGAGGTCCTTGGGGTCTGCTGTCGGCTTCTTAAGGAGGGCGTTGATTTCAGCGTGTTTCCAACTCTCAGGGAAGGTGGCAGATTCGAAGGAGCTGTTGATGATATCTCGGAGGTGGGGTTCGATGATGGTGTCTGCTTTGTTGAAGATGTGGTGAGGGCAGGGATCGGATGGAGAGCCGGAGTGGATGGTGTTCATGATCTGGGTGATGTCTTTGGTATCCAGCGACTGGGGAGGGTGTTGGGGGGGTTGTTCTTAGGCCTGGGCGAAGCACTACGCTACGCTCGCGTAGCTTGCGAAGTTCGCGCTACTTCGCACTACGCGAACTGCACGTAGCACAGTGCGAACACGCGTAGCGTAGTGTTGCGTAGTGCTGCGGTCATTTTTTGCTTGCTCGCGGTCCTCAACGTCAAGTTGGCGACCGCGAGCAAGCAAAATGACATCCCGGCGAGACTTTTTCCTTGTTCGCGATCGCGAGCATGGAAAATAAACCTCCCGGCGAGATTCCCAACGCGAGGAGGTCAGGTTTCTCATTGCGAGGGGTCGCGTATGCTCGCGACTGCTCGCGATGAGAAACTACCAGTTCGCGTTGAGAAAGCTGCCGCTCGAGTAAAAATCTACTCGAGCAGCAGAAAACTACAGCTCGCACTGTGCAAGATGCCATTTTCAATGATTGCACAGTGCCGGTTGCTTGTCCGCACTGTGCAATCATTGAAATCAACATCTTGCACAGTGCGAACATGTTACTACGCAGTTCGCAAAGTGCTACGCGTAGCTCGCGTAGTGCGAACTTCACTTTGCGTAGCTTCGCGAAGTGCTACTTCGCGAACTACGCCCACCCTTAGTTGTTCTGCGGCTGGTGGAGGCATCTGGTTTGCGAAGCTGTCGTGTATGTCGGCGATCTTGCGGTGGAAGAAGGCCGCAAGGGAGTCGCAGTGGTCCTCTGAGGGGGGATGTCGTTGGCGTTGGAGCTTGGGTTGGAGAGTTCCTTGCTGTTGTGTGCGTTGTTGTCTATGCGCTCTCTGAAGGCCGTTCTCTTGGCGATGCGGATGAGATGGTGGTGTTTGCGTGTGGCGGTCTTAAGGGCCTCGAGGTTTTCCGCAGTCCGTTCTTGGCGCCAGGCTATCTCTAGAGTTCGGTGGGATTTTTTGGAGTCCTTGAGGTCTGTGGTGAACCATGTGGTTCTCCTGCTGTTGTGCTTGTTCGGAGGGTTCTTGATAGGGGTGAGGGTGTCGGCGCAGTTGCTGGTCCACTGTGTGAGGTTTTGGGTGGCGGTGTTGGTGTCCTAGGCGTTGGCCGGGGTCCCTGGGCGAGGGTGGCGGTCAACTGGTCAGTGGTGACTTTGCTCCAACATCTTCAGGGGGATCTGCGGCGGTTGGATGTGTGCGGTGAGTTTCTTGTAGGAGAAGTGGATGCATCGGTGGTCAATCCAGTGGAGAGTGCTGGTGTGGCTGACTGTGATGTTGGTGCTGGCGGAGAAGATGGGGTCCAGTGTGTGGCCTGCGTGGTCGGTCGGGGTGTTCACTTGTTGCTTCAGTCCGAAGTTGGGGAGGTTGTTGAGCAGGGTGGTGGTGTTGTTGTCGTTGTTGTTCTCCAGGTGGAAGTTCAGGTCCCCCAGGAGAATGTAGTCTGTGGTGGCGAGGGTGTGCGTGCTGACGAAGTCGGCGATGGATTCGTTGAATTGTGGGCGTGGGCCTGGTGGTCTGTAGATGAGTGTTCCTCTGAGGGTGGTCTTGGGGTCGGTGTGGATCTGGAAGTGTAGGTGCTCGGCGGTGCTGAGAGTTTCTTCGGTGCTGGACGTGACTCTGAGGGTGTTCCTGTGGACGATGGCGATTCCTCCTCCGGGCTTGTTGGTACGGTCCCTCCGGATGATATTGTAGCCGTCCGGGATGGCAATGGCGATGTCAGGGGCCGAGGAGGTGTTCATCCAGGTTTCCGTCAGGAATGCGACGTCCGGGGCTGTTGAGTCGAAGAGGTCCCAGAGTTCGATGGTGTGCTTGTGTACGGAGCGGGTGTTGAGTAAGATGCACTTGAGGTCGTTGTTGTTTCCTGGGCTGGTGTGGGAGGCGGTGGTTCGGGTCCTGGTGTAACAGCAGTTTCGGCAGGTGAATGGTCCGTGAGTGCGCTTCGGCGTGGCTTGGTAGCAGGCAGTCGAGCGGCCGGTGTTGAGTGCGAGGAGGGTGGCGGCGTCGAAGGTGCGGCGTGCATGGTGGGCCTGTCGGGGGCCAGGGGTTCTGGCGCTGGGCGCGGTCCAGGTGCGGACGGGCGCAGACGGGCTTGCCTCTGGTGCGCCTCCGGCACGCCAGTGGCATAGCCGCACAGCAGCCTGCAATAAGAAGGGGTGGAGGGAGGAGCAGCTGGGAGGCGGGTAGTGGGAGCCAATGGGAGGGAGGGGGTCAGTGCCGCAGGGGACGCAGCGGCAGGAAAGAGCGGGAAGCGGGTGGCGGGGAAAGGAGGAAAGGACGGCAAAAAAAGCAAAAAAGACAAGGAGGCAACTTTATTCACTCGGGGGGAAGCAGAGGGGAGCAGAGGCAGCACAGCGGGGGATCACGAGAAACGGAAAGAAATCGAGGTAGACAGGGACATAACGCAATCAGATGGACAGAAAACAAGCACAGATGAGCAGAGGGAGTGAAAGCAGACAGAACACAATCGGATGGACAGAGCAAGCACAAATGAGCAACAACAGAGAGAAAGCAGACTGAAACAGGCAGAGCAATACTTACAATACTTACAGCCCACCACTGGGCCACCAGGGATGAGGTGCAGACGGGAGCCTTTGGGTGGAGGAGGGCCTCGAACTTCCAGCAGTATCAGCAGTAGCGAGGGGCAGGGATACGGCACCATCAGGGTGTGATGATGCGGCGGGGGAGCGGCCTGGCCTGAAACAGGGTCAAGGGCTACTGATCCATATTGCTTGTTGCATATTCTGAGTAAGTTCTTTATATTCAAAATGTAACCACAGATTCACATTTCCAATACTTCCCAAAGATTTCTTAGTGTCTTCATGTAGAAGAGTTTTAAACACTGGTTCTCCTTTTACAGGGGTTAGTTGTAGCAGATCTCCAAATACAATTAAATGTTTTCCCCCAAAGAGAACGTCGTAATCTGTTTTTAATACCTGTTGCAATCTTAAGTGTACAAAAGCAAGCATTAAGTTTGAGACCATGCTCACCTCATCAATAATTAAGTTTCATTTTCTTCAGCACTTTTGACACTTCATAAGAAGCTTCTCCAGACAACTTTGGATATTCTAATTTATCATGCTCCACTGGTAACATCAATAATCTATGCAAAGTAACTCCTTTAACATTGTGTGCAGCTAATCCAGTTGGAGCTGTTACTACACAACATAAATGTGAACCATTAGTTTTTTAAGATAACTGGTCAAAACTTTAATTAAAAAACTGTTACCTGTCCCAGCTTGACCACTGATGTACATCAGAAGATGTTTAAAAGATGAACACAGACATTCTTTTTTTTCATGCAACACACCATGTTCTATCCATTCTCTCACTTGCACATATATTTCTTTCTGTTCAACATTTACTTGTTCTTCTAACTTTTCCAATGTTATATTCTCCTTGTGTGCTTGTTGCATTGCAATTTCGCCTTCATGCATAGCAATCGCTGCTTCATTTTCCAGCATAGGTTGTCCAAGAGGATCTTGACTACATGGACCACTACTTTGACTATCTTGAGAAATTTCATGAGCTATTTCAGCTATAATAATCTTTTCCTGTTCAACTTCATCATTCAACATTTTTATATATGTAGGGAAAATTTGGCATCGGATGTTATCTTCGTAGCAGTCAAACTCTCCAAGTAATTCACTTTCGCTACTCCATGGTTTAAACAGCTGCAGAAGTGCTAAATAGTAAAATTTTCGCTTATCCGGAGTTTCACAACTAAGTTTCGTGTGGTTTAAAAGATTACCCTTTGCATGTTTTACTAAACAACCATGACATCCAACTACTGCAAACTTTCCTTCTTTTAAATTCTCTTTAACATTTCTTTTGAAGCTGTTATGTTAAAGTACTTCATATAGACATAGCTGTTCTAGATGTTGACTCCTTTTCGGATAGTATGCGTCCAACATATTAGTTTTAAGAATGTCTGTACTATCTGGCTCATTTGCTGCTAATTGATCAATTTCTTCCAATGATTTCAACACAATGTTTCATTTGCAGGCAAGACCTAAATTTACCCAAATGATTCCTCGTGACTATGAATATAAACTTGAAGAACACAAGCGGTCTGAACATTCATGCGATCCAATTTCTCGGTGGGAAAACTTTTTCAATCTAAAGCTGTACCATTTTTTGCTAAGACTATTCTCTTGTGCAATTTCTTCCCACATTTGTTTCATCTCTGTTTTTTCAGATTTTGTTATGTACAATGTAACATAACGTGCAACAGCAATTCAGTTATTCGCAACATACTGGATGTCGATGTTCGCATTCCACATTTTTAAAATGACTGGATTGTAGTCATTGACATACTTTGACACTTCTGTTCTTTTTAAGTTGTAGGTATTCTTTGGAGATTTCCGAGTTATTGTGTGCCTCACAGAAGAAAAAAAAGAATTTACTCTTCCTTTACAAACGACTGGATGGGGAAAACCAAACCGACATTTGGTGTAAAATTTTCCTTTAGACTTGTATTTTCTTCTGCAATACTTTCCACAACGGTGACTTTGGAAACGTATAACTTGCTGTCTCAAGCTTCTATCTCCTGCTTCTCTTGAAAATCTCACATGTCACATGCTGTTTGATGAAAGACAATACTGTTTCATCAGAATAATTTCCAAATTTAGGTGCATCCTTGACCCATACTAGCATATGTATATGAGGTGCACCTCTTGCTTGGTACTCCTTTCTCCAAAAGAAATCGGTAACTTCTCCAAGAGGTGGATTCTTTTTATTACAGAAAAAATACATCATACCTTGAAACTTATGATTAAAATATCTGCACACCTTTACAGGATCCAATGAACACAATTCACCAGGAATCTTTATTTCAACATTTTTTATATTAGAATTTGCTTCTCTTAAAAACTCAAGCAAATCTTCCCATGCATACTCTGCACAGCTAAGTGTGACAAACCATGTTGGTGTACCTAAGTTCTGTAACATACACTTGAGTTGTCCATGACGACTATACCAATACTCATTTGTTCCACGTTGACATGCCATCAAATTGATTAACTGTGCTTCTAAATTTTCATCTGTTTCTTGATCTTTCTCCACAAATTCTTTTGCAGAAAGAAGTGATTCATGAACTCCAGTTTTAAGTATACGATTCACTGCATACGAGAGAGAAGACAGATCACTTTCAAACAAAAGGTGAAATATGTATGGAATGCACTGTCAAAATCTAGGATCTTCAGAATATAATCTTGTTGACCGATATTCTGAAGCTGGAATCCGTTTAGGTCGGTCATCATATCGTCCACCTTCTCCAGTAGGAAACAACTGTGGAAAACAATGAGCTTCCAAGCTTTTCTCCCATACACTCATTGGAGTTCCCTGTGCTTTTTTCATTTGAAATAACTCAATGCTACTTCCTATCACTTCTTTTGAATGCAAAGGACATATTGTATAATGTTCATAAATCTGTTCAGTCCTTGACTTGTCCACTTTCTCTGTTTGACCACTTGAAATTTCAAAATCAACTTCTAAACGTATTACCTGTTCATTCACATTTACATTTTTGTAATAAATATTGTTCTCTATAAGATATAAGGTAGACTTTTCAACTTTATTAACTTCCACAAATTCTTGCCATATTTTCCGACTCTTTGTGGGTACACCATTTACTAAAATACCTACTGCCTCATCTTCCTCTTTCTCTCCAGCAACAGTTTCTATGTTTTTCTTAAAATCCAAAGGTAAGTACACCATTTTTCCTTTCAGCCCTCTTTGCAAGTCTGTTGGTGGCAGTATACCTGTTTCAGGCTCCATCCGAATTATAGTTTGAAAAGGATGAACAGATTGAATTTGAACTGACTCATATGTATTCAATTTGGCCAGCTCCTGTGGAATAGCTACTAACTCCAACTTATTATGCACTGCTTTAGCAGGCATTATGTTCTCTTCTAATTTGATGTAACAATATTTACATATACGTTGATCACTACCTAACTCAAATCGACCTTCAACAAACAAATAAGTTGCAAATTCTTCCCACTTACCATTGTTCTCCTTTTCACTTTTCAAATACAAATCAACATTCCTACTTTGACTTTTATAATGAGTACGTCGACGACTAACACAAACATAGTTTGGTATTTCAGAACTCACTACAATAAACTTTCCAATTTCTTCTTCAAACTGATCAGTGCTAATCACTTTCTCATCTCCTCCAACATCTGTAATTGTCAAACTTTCACTTTCTATGAACTGCTCTTCTGAACCAAAATATCGCATTTCAATATCATCATACTTTTTTTGAACATCTGATAAAGAACCATATAAAAGACTTTCATTCAGTTCACTTAAACTTAATGCAGGACATTTTACATAGTACAGTTTCTTTACAAAGTTCCGCATTTCTGAATGGTGTACTGCTAACATCCTCAAATGATGAAAAACACTTTTACAAACTTTTCTTGAAAGACAATACCCATACTTCGCAGTATATTTTCTTACATTACATGGATCTAGTCCTTGTAACAACTTAATCTTCTGTTTTATACTTTTCTGAGTATATTCCCGTACCAAATTTTGCATTATATCAATGGATTCCTGTCGAATACTACAAATGCTACTACAACTCCACTTATACACAGGAGCTTGTGGACGTTTCCCTTGCACTTCTTCAGCTATTAACTCTTCTGCACTTTTACCAACCATTTCCTCCTTTGGAAGAGGAACACCATTCGGAACTTTGTAGCAACGACCTCCAGTATCAACTGCAAATGATAAACTATTTTCCTGGGAGTAACTTTCCTCATTAAAACAAGGCTCAGTACTAGAAGTATGTCTCTAAGGTCCACTAAAGATTTTACAAAAGTTGGTTCTGTTCACAAGTCTTTTTTTCTACTTTGTTCTTTCAATACTTTGAATATTTTATCCAATACTTTCATTCTCTTTAAAATCAAAATGAACAACCTCTGTTTCAAATTGAAAGCAGTATCCACTATACTTTCAATACGCTGCTTCTCTTTGCATTGGAAAATTCTTCTTTTATATTTGCAGCATGTTTTCAATAAATTCTGAATCAGTCTAGATCGAAAAAGTCTCTGACGAATCTTTTGAAATAGTTTTTGTCTCCGAGTACCAGATACTATTTCTTTATCATCTTTCCTTTCCTCATATTTGAAATTGAACTCTGCTTCACCTTACTTGAAAAATTCTTCTTTTTGCTTTGTGTGATGTTTTACTCATTAAATATTCATAATATTTTTTTTCAAAAATTGTCTTTTGGGGTCGTGGCTGAGGCGCCGCACAAGATGGCCGCCTAGAGAGTTTTCTCCGCCGCACCGAGACTTACGCCGGAACATTTGCAGTGTTTCCCGTGAAGTCCACCGCCTGCAAATACTCTCACCATGCGTCGGAATGTTAACTGTCTCTGGTGAGCTCTCTTCTGACTCCCAACGCGTCGCATTTGATCTTTCCAGTGCTTTAGGTATTTCCTCACAACGGCCGCCATTTTGTCTGCCCGCAAGTCAATTCAATGTCTGGTATTTAACGCCTCATAGGAATTCCTTTCACACGCTGGCTCCTCTACTGTTTCCTTGGACTTCCTGCTGTATTTTTATGATTAATTGCCACATAATTGAAGAGGAAATTGTCTCCCTGCTCTGCTTTCAGCCTAATGTATCTATAAGGCTCTATTTGTTTCCTCATATTAACTTCCACCACAGTTGCTGGATTCCCTGAAGTCCTCTATATGGGCACATTCTCTATGCTGGTATGTTAATAGAATTTCCATTTGTGCCTCTGCCATTTCATTACTAATGTTTTCAGGGCTCTCTGTGTCACTGTGGCTGTGCGCTCATTTTTTCATTGTGCTGGACAATTTTTTACTGCGAGAGATGATTTGACTGCCTGTTACATAGTATTTTTCTGCTTCTATCACTTATTTACCTGCTCCACACGGACAATTGTCACCATTTGTGAGAGGATTATTTTTGGTACCATTGACCTCGTCCACCATACAGGTCCTTTGCTTATTCTACTAACTGAAGATCTTATTCTCTATGGGCAAATTGCGTCATCCCAATTTCGTTTTTACACCATCGAAAAGTGCTCCTACGTCAACATCTTCTCTCCCCTCTGCTTCAGGTTCTCCTCCTAATACAAGCCAAATGGCGGGAGCTGCTCCAAATCGCTCTTCCTCCTTGCAGCCCACTTCAAGCAAACCTTCTCCGCCGACTGCGTCAACTAAACGCATGAAACACGACCCACCCTCTCCAGACAAAACACCATCTCCCATCTCCATGGAACTACTTTTAGAGGAAATTCGTGCTTTACACCCGTTTGTAGAGGAGACTAATAACAAAATGCAGTTTCTTGAGGAGAAATGGTCATCAATGGATAACAGAGTGACGTCTCTAGAGCAGCAAGTTTCAGACCTACAAGTCAATTCTCAATGCATTTCCTCTTTGGAAAAGTCGGTCCTTGCTCTTCAGCAGCACACTGAGGACTTAGAAAGCAGGAATAGGAGAAATAATCTACGCATTTATGGACTACCGGAGTCTCTGGAAGGTGACAACCTTGTGACGTTCTTTTCCTCTTTTCTTTCGAAACTTCTAGACATGCAAACTACCACTTCTCTCAACATCCAAAGGGTGAACCGGCTTGGTCCCCATTTATCTGCCTCAACTAAGCCACGTGGTGTCATCATTTTCGTCCTGAGGTTCACAGACCTTCTTTCAGTTCTCTCCGCAGCTAGATCTAAGCGTCAAGTTTCTTGGTTGGGTCAGAGAGTGTTTCTGTCTCAAGATGTTCCCAATGCTACTGCCTCTAGAAGAAAATAATTTCTGAACCTTCGTGCTCCTCTGCGAACTATTGGTGTTGGATATGGTCTATTTCATCCATGTATCTTCAAAGTTACCCACCAGAACCAAACATGGACTTTTCTAGATCCAGCAGAACTTACAAACTTTATTCTTCCACTTCTCCTTGTGGTTGATTGCTTAATTTTCTTCTTCCTTACAGGTCTTCTTTTTGGGATTATTTAGCATTTATTTATTTTTATCTGTTACATATCTGTTATATTGTGATTCTCGCCTTTTGCTGTTCTTTTAATCAGATTTACTATGCTTCCTCTCATTGTATACCTCTTCTTTTATGTTTGTTCTCCTTAACATTTTAGTCTTTCCCAGACCTTGTATTTCATTAAGTTGCTTGTTGGTTGATTTGTTTTATATATCCTTATACATTTCCCTGTTGTTAACTGTTTTTCAGTATTGATTTATACAGATCGGTCGATTTACTTACATTCTACCCATGTGCATCCCCTTCTGAGTCCTCGTCTTGGTGCGGTCTGACTCCCAACTCTCGGGAGGCTCGTCTTGTTGAGTGTCGCCATTGTCCCATTATCCTCCCTCATGTCCCTCTCAGGTATGTTACTTTCAGTCATCCTTTTTGGATATGTACTGTCTTTTCTTATATTTCTTTCCTCTTTTCCATCCCCTCTTTTCCTTTTCTTTCCTTTTTACTTATTGGTCAAATTCATCTTTCCTTCGTTTGTCTTTCTCTCCTATTTTTCTATCCTCTTTCTCTTCCTCTCATTTATCGGCTTTATAGTACATATAAGCATTTTTGTACTTTTTGTCTCTATTGATTTTATATTATTTGTAAATTCAAAGTTGTTTCTTGGAATGTAAAAGGTTTTATTAATCCCATCAAACGGCAGAGAGTTCTTTCCCATTTAACCTCCTATAACCCTGATATAGTTCTTTTGCAAGAAACCCACCTTACTGAAATTGAATCCCTTAAATTAAAGAGGAGTTGGGTAGGTACAGTCTTATTTTCACCTTCCAACAACAAAAAGAATGGAGTTGCCATCTTATGTCACAAAAAACTAAAATGTAAGGTTTTGCCACAAGAAAAGGACACTGATGGCCGATGGATACTAATTAAATTGCTAATTAATTCTATTCCTTTAACTGTTTTTAACGTCTATGGTCCTACGCAACCGGATTGCTCTTTCTGGCCTTTAATCACGATAAAATGTATTCAACATGAAGATGAATTATTTATTTTAGGAGGAGACTGTAACCAGATTGTTGATCCATTCCTTGATCGTAATTCCACAGTTTGTTTCATACCTCACAAATCTCACATTCAATTGCTTGACACTATCTTGCACTCATGTTTTATTGACTCTTGGCGACTCTCGCATCCTGATACTTTGGACTACTCTTTTTTCTCTCCTCCTCACTCATCTTTTTCTCGTCTCGACTATATTTTTCTTTCTCAACCTGTATCTCAAAACTTATTGTCTTCTTCTATCGAACCCATAGTTATTTCGGACCATGCCCCTATTGTAACGGATCTTGATTTGCTTCCACCACACTCCAAGCCCTCCCGTTGGCACTTCAATAGCGCACTTCATACCAATCCCAATTTCTCTTCCTCTTTTCGTTCCTTTACTACGGAATTCTTTCTACTTGATTGCAACCCTAGTACCCCTCCTCATATCCTCTGGGATTCCTTTAAGGCCACTGCGGGAGGATTCATTATTCATTTTGTCTCTAGGAAAAGAAGCAATATCTTCAGAAACGGAAAACCTCCCTAGCAAATATAAAATCTTTATGTCACCAGATCTTTTGCGAGCAAAATTAGAATTTAATAAATTTACTACTGATGATGCATCTTCAATTCTTCTTCATAGCAGTGCTCGTTATAATGGAGGCCGCAATAAATCAGGGAAACTGGATATCATGGCTAAGTTTGTGAGTCCCTATCAACAAGCTAACGCCACATTTTGTGAGATTATCGCTGGGTTTCCAGCGATAATCTCACGTTAGGCAAGTTAGTGCTAGGATTTTTATCGCTTTTGAGATAAGCGTTGCTAATAGCATGCTATCTCAGCGATAAAAATCCATGCTAGCCGGCGATAATTATCCTAGCGCTAAGTGCGCTAAGCGATAATTATCGCCGGTTGTTGCTGATATGCCCCATGGTCTTTTCGATCTCATGCTTGCTCTTGCATTCCAGCACATCTCATCTAATTGGAAATCTCTCACAAACATCTCCATACAAGGCCGGTGGAATACTTTATGTCATTTTCACAGACTTGGGGCCCGATTCACAGAAAAAACTTAAGACAAAATCCTAAACTTAGTATCATTTTGTAATTCACAGAATGCACTTACTACTTCTGGTATTCACAGAATGAACTTACTACTTTTGCGATTCACAGAATAAACTTACTACTTTTGGTATTCACAGAATGGATTTACGACTACTAACTTTACGTCCGCACTCGGGCCGGAAATTTCCGGCCCGAAGGCGGAGCTTCCGGCCCGGAGGCGGAGCTTCCAGGCCGGAGGCGGAGCTTCCGGCCCAGAGGTGGAGATTTTGCCATGGCTAAATCTCCGCCACTGGCCGGAATCCCCACCTCCGGCCCGGAAGCTCCGCCTCCGGCCCGGAAGCTCCGCCTCCGGCCCGGAAGCCCCGCCTCCGGCCCGGAAGCTCCGCCTCCGGGCCGGAAGCTCCGCCTCTGGGCCGGAATTTTTTGGCCCGAGTGCAGACGTAAAGTTAGTAGTCGTAAATCCATTCTGTGAATACCAAAAGTAGTAAGTGCCTTCTGTGAATACCAAAAGTAGTAAGTGCATTCTGTGAATACCAAAAGTAGAAAGTTTAGGATTTTGTTTTAAGTTAATTCTGTGAATCGGGCCCTTAATGTTGCCTTTGCCTCCTCCTGCAAACCAATACGTTATGTTCATCTTTTCTGGTTACCCCTCACTACATACCTGGATCCATTGGCTTTGAAGAAATCTACACATATTAATTAAGAACATTTTCAAACATAAAAAAAAAATGTTTTTTGCTTTTACTCAAACAAACAGTTTGTCTACTACTCACATTTTTTTCTATTTCAAGATCTTTCCTTTTCATCAAATATATATTTTTCTTCTCTTTTCTTTTTTTTCACTTCTTCTAGGCATTTCCAAATTTCAATCTAAATGAAAGAATTTTCTGAAAAACAAAAAGTAGACAATTATTTTTCACATTTCTTCACTATGTTAAAAGAATAACATACAATTGCAAAACTTCCACTAACAACTTCCAGACCCAGTGCTGCAACACAGCAGATGAGCACCATGATGACAAGTAGTGCCATAGAACATACAGCAAGTATTTATTTATTTATTTACATACTCCTTTACAATTTATATATAATTGCACTACCTCATGCTTTTCACCTCTCCGCCACACCCCACCACCCCACACCACTTTCTCTGCAACCCACTGCACACAACTTTATAAATAGTATTTTTAAAAATGTTAATCTATGTACTTAGAATGATATTATCAACCAAACAGCACACATAAAAATGTCCATTATTACCTAACAATGTTACGAACAACTTCGCAAACATAACACTGCACCCAGGGCTTTAACTGGGGATGTGATGTGACCACCAGCACTATATTTTTGGGAGCCTCAAAACGAACCTTTGTAGGGCTCTATTTTCTGACCTCACAAACATAATCCGTTTTTTATTCTTTATTGCACTGCAGTGACACTGTGAGAGCATGCACATTGCTCACTACTTAGAAGTGCAGACATCATGCCAAGTGACTCACATTGTAGGAGAAGGGAAATCCTTTAAGGAGAGCCATTTTCTCTCAGTATTTCCCAGCACCAGCAACATCATCGTGGGGTGATTAGCAGACAGACCACCAGGCGCGCAACACCCATTGCCCCGGACTCTCTGACACAGCTTCCCGGGTGCACACACAGAGCCGCACCCGAGTTCTTCACCGGTCTTCAAATCATCATTTTTTTTGTAAAGGAGACTCTGTTCTTTTTCACCCCTTTTTACAACCCCTATATGCCCACTCTGCCTATTGCTGAAAGAATTAGGCTCCCCCGAAATTTCCCTCTGGTTGCGCCTCTGCAAACGACCAAAACAGGACAACTCCAGCACGAATCTGCTCTCACCTTGCACACGGTCTTGTTTTAGCGCAACGAAAACACACACTTTACCTGCCTCACTAAGTTCTTACACCCCCTCTTTAATATGAACATAAAAGCTTTCCAATTACTTTTATATTCCTATACTGTACTTCAAATGGAAATGTAGAACTCAAGGTTCTCACCACCCCAAATTAACTCTCTGGTATACCTTCTCAAATATAAGAAGTACAGGTATTCAGTATTTGTCAGTCACGGCCACTTTAAAACAGTGTACGTATAAACAACTCGACAAAAAGTTATGTTTCTAAATTACCATATTACACTTAAAAGCTTCTTTACATTTCTTTTGCTAGATGTACCTTTGTTTAAAACACCACCAGAGAAGGGTGTTGAAGTACGCTCCACAAAGAGTAACTCAAAGCTTTGTTATTCTTTATTAAAAAATCTGCCTGTCAATGCTTTTCGCAAGCCTTTTCAACGCCTTAAGAGGGTAGCTGGAGGAGTATAATATGTCGTATTTAAGATCAGAGGCGGACGATGCATGGAAATAAGAACTTATAGTTGAATAAAGGGCGAGAGGATGCATGGCCAGATGCGTCAATGGATTGATACATAGATCAATGTAACAATGTATGGATGGATGGAAGGATGAATGAATGCAAAGAACAGTACTTAGGATAGACGGGCGGGCTGATAAATGCTTAGTCTTGATTCTGGGACAGATATATCTATGCATATATAGGCGTATCGCTGCATGAATGGCACAATGCTTACTATAGGCGAGTGCGCTCATAGATGCTTAAGATAAGCGGATGAACAGATTTATGTATATATATATATGTAGGAATATATGCATCAATTAAAAGATGGTTGAATGGCGCAGTGCTTAGGATGCATGGATAATGCGCTTTAATTGGGCCGGGTCTGGCGACCGGCACTTATTTTCAGGCAGCCTCCAAACGACTCTCTACCAGGCTCTATTTTCGGCCCTCTCAAAGATAGTCAATTTTATTTTATTTTTAATACACTGCAGTGACAGCATGCACATCGATGTACGCATGCTTATTTTACTCACTACTGAGAACTGGAGACATCACGCTAGGTTACCCTCATTGTAGAAGAAAAGGAAATCCTTTAAACAATGTTTTTTTCCGAACCTACAATAATTGGAGAGGGTTTTCTAAAGCACACAATGACACTTATCTTGATTTAGACCACACCCCAACTTGCATAGCCCACACCCCTTTAAGAGCTTTGCCCCTCCTTTTAGAGCACCCCAACTAACTATAACATCTCTGAAACCTATGGTTTTTTCTGTGACTTTCCAAGGTTTTTTAAATGCTAATTTCTAACTATAACGTCCCTGAAACCTATGGGTTTTTCAGTGAATTTCTAAGGTTTTTTAAATGCAAATTTCTAACTGTAACGTCTGTAAAACCTAAGGTTTTTTCAGTGAATTTCAAAAGTTTTTAAATATCAAACTACTATTGTGCTATTTGTCATTACTACTGTTTTTTCTAACTTTTCAACTACATAAAATAAACTGCAAAACTACTATGTAATGTAATATATTTCACAAATGACAGTAAGATTTTAAATAATACAAAATAATTTAACATTCAGAAAACAATTTTTCTCCCTTTTGTTGCTGTCATCAGCTACTACTTAACTTCACTATTCACAGTAATGTCAGAGTAGTTTCATCATAAACAGCAGGGAAAAAAACAATGAACCAGATTGTTAAAAAAAACAAATCCCTAATTCTCACAAATATAATACAAAATCAACACAAATAACACATCCAATACTATTTCCAATCTTCAAATCTTACCTTTACTTCGTAGTTTCTGTGAACATTTTCCCAATACACCAAATAATGTATCAAAAATTTCGCTTTCAAAGCATCCAGTACGAATTCCTTAAAGTATCGTTACACCTTCCCACAAAGCCAAATGGTCTATCTAAAATCTTTGTTTCAGAAATATCAAGTATGAGTTGGGTAATTCATTAGGCAATTTCGGTTTCATTTCCAAGTGTGTATCATTGCAGTGACTCCAACCATTATTACACTTTAAATAAACTGTATAATGTCTACTTGTGGTAGTACTTCCACCATGGAAAACAATAGCAACTATTTCAAAAGTTCTTTAAGAAATAGATACTTCACTAGCAACAACATTTTTTATGTTGGTTTCCACTTTTCTTCCATTTGGTCTACAGCGTTGTAGCATTATAATCAAATAATCAAATATTTTCCATATCTTTGTAGGCATAATATAGATAGCATTGTTGATTTACAAACGAGAACATCTCGTGATCTGCTTCTTTAAGTAATTTGGAAAATGGTGCGGATTTGCAGTCAGGGATTGTCAAATATAGAAATCGTTCTCGGTCAACAATAGTGCTTGAAGTTAACGAAACTGTTCACATTTATGTTCCCATTTGTAACTGAGTCCAAATAAACTCTCAGTCTGAATTCCTTCATCTTCTAGTACTCCAAGCATAACCATCAGAAATTCTTGTGCGTCTTGTTGTATATTAGCACTGAACGTTAAAGATCCAGTACATGTATCCAACAGTTGCCGAATACCAGAAGCAGAATGGATCTTACTTCTATCAGTTCTCAATTCTTGAAATAAAGTATAAAGTGCCGAACATAATCTTTTTTCCTGACTTTCCATAATTTCACCATAAACATCTTCAAGATAAAATATAACATTTAGAATAACATTACCATAGCAGTTGAAACCAGAAGCAATTTCTAATTGGAATCCGACAACATCATCACATGTTTGTATTTTCTGCTTCTTTACATCTATTCTTTTCTCTTGAATTTGTTTCTGCTTTCCAACCTTAGTTGATTCTTCACCATGTTTGCGTCTTGAACACACAACACGTTTCTCATAAACAGGATAATCACCTAAACTTGGAGCATAAAGCCTTCTCAAACGATTATATTCTCTTATACAATTAACATCAGCACTAACCTTGTTGTCATCAAAATTAATTACAAACCAGACAACATTCTAACTCGAGATAATGCAACATATACCATTTCCTCTTTAAATACAGTTCTTCCTACATTTATCAAAGCATTATATACACTTAAACCTTGAGATTTATGAATAGTTATTGCATATGCTAAACAGAATGGAAACTGTTTTCTACGTACACAAAAGTCTTTTACAAGCAAAAAACGTACATCACAACGCGCAATCTGTTTTACCTCTGTAATCTGATCAAATTTAACTTCCAATAATTCAATTCCACTTCTATTTTGATATTTCACAAAATCAACAATTTTCCCCATTGCTCCATTCACTAAACCTTCTTCTACATTCAGATTACGCCTCAAAATTACCCGACAGTTTAAACATACATCTAAAATAAATTCTAAGCCAGCAGTTTTTGATACAGACTTTTCCAAAGAATCCAATTTAGTCTGTAGTTTTTCTGAAAGAAGAATTGTTATTCCTTGATGTTCGATTTTATCAGTAGCTTTAATGTGAACTATTTCTTCATTTTCCAATTTCATAAACTCTCTATTAAATGTATAACACTATTCAACTGTAGGCATTAAGCAAACTATAGACTTGTTTTCTTTCATTTTCTTGTACATTACTTCTGCTGGTGTGTTTTTATTTGTAAACAAGTTCATCAGTAGACGACTTTGAAAAGCTTCTTTACCATGTTTGCTTAGAACACCAATTCTTACATCTTTTAGAATATTTCTATAATCTTCATTTCTTGCTTGTCGCATATTCTGAGTGAGTTCTTTATATTCAAAATGTAACCACAGATTCACATTTCCAATACTTCGCAGAGATTTCTTTGTGTCTTCATGTAGAAGAGTTTTAAACACTGGTTCTCCTTTTACAGGTGTTAGTTGTAGCAGATCTCCAAATTCAATTAAATGTTTTCCTCCAAAGAGAACGTCGTAATCTGTTTTTAATACCTGTTGCAATCTTAAGTGTACAAAAGCAAGCAATAAGTTTGAGACCATGCTCACCTCATCAATAATTAATAGTTCATTTTCTTCAGCACTCTTGACACTTCATGAGAAGCTTCTTCAGACAACTTTTGATATTGTAATTTACTATCATGCTCCACTGGTAACATCAGTAATCTATGCAAAGTAACTCCTTTAACATTGTGTGCAGCTAATCCAGTTGGAGCTGTTACCACACAACATAAATGTGAACAAGTAGTTTTTTAAAGATAACTGGTCAAAACTTTAATTAAAACACTTTGACCAGTCCCAGCTTGACCACTGATGTACATCAGAAAAGGTTTAAAAGATGAACACACACATTCTTTTTTTCATGCAACAAACCATGTTCTATCTGTTCTCTCACTTGTACATATATTTCTTTCTGTTGTACATTTAGTTGTTCTACTAACTTTTCCAAAGTAATATTTTCCTTGTGTGCTTGTTGCATTGCAATTTCGACTTCATGCATAGCAATCAATGCTTTATTTTCCAGTATTGGTTGTCCAAAAGGATCTTGACTACATTGACCACTACGTTGACTATCTTGAGAACTTTCATTAGCTATTTCAGCTGTAATACTCCTTTCATGTTCAACTTCATCATTCAACATTTTTAAATATGTAGGGAAAATTGTACATGCAATGCTATCTTTACATGCATTAAAAGAATCTTCATAGCAGTCAAAGTCTCCAAGTAGTTCACTTTTGCTACGCCATGGTTTGAAGAGTTGGAGAAGTGCTAAATATTAAAATTCTCGCTTATCTGGAGTTTCACAACTGAGTTTCTTGTGGTTTATAAGATTACCCTTTGCATGATTTACTAATCACCCATGACATCCAACTACCGCATATTTTCCTTCTTTTAAATTCTGTTTAACATTTCTTATGAAGCTGTAATGTTGAAGTACTTCATACAGACATAGCTGTTCCAGATGTCGACTCCTTTTCGTATAGTATGTGTCCAACATATTAGTTTTAAGAATGTCTGTACTGTGGTTCATTTGCTGCTTGTATTCAATTTCGTCTAATCATTTCAACACTCTATTCCGTGAGCAGGCAAGACCTAAACTTACCGATATTATTCCTCGAGACTTTGATTATAAACTTGAAGCGCACAAGCGGTCTGAACATTCATAGGATCCAATTTCTCGGTGGGAAAGCATTTTCAAAGTAAAGCTGTACAATTTTTTGCTGACGCTTTTCTCTTGGGCAATTTCTTCTGATATTTGTTTCATCTCTGTTTTTTCTGATTTTGTTATATACGATGTAACATAACGGGCAACAGTAATTGTGTTATCTGCAACATACTGGATTCCCATGTTCGCATTCCACATTTAAAAAAATGACTGGATTGTAGCCATTGGTATACTTTGACAGAAGTACTAGGTGCATTCTGTGAATACCAGAATGGTACTAAGTTTAGGATTTAGTCTTAAGTTTGTTCTGTGAATCGGGCCCCAAGTATTTATTTAATTATTTACATACACCTTTAGAATTTACATGTAACTGCACTACCTCTTACTTTTCACCTCTCCACCGCACCCCACCACCCCACACACCCCCTCTGCAACCCACCGCAGACAACTTTATAGATAATATTTAAAAAAAATTGTAATCTATATATTTACGATGATATTATCAACCAACGGCACACAGAAAAATTACCATTATTAGCCTAACAATCTTATCTACAACTTCGCAAACATAACACTGTACCCAAAGCTTTAATTGGAAGGGAGGGAGTCTGAGCACCGGCAGTTTATTTTTGGGGGTCTCGAAACGGATCTCTATGGGGCTCTATTTTCGGGCCTCGCAAAGGTAGCCCATTGTTTTTTTTTTATTGGACTGTAGTGAGACAGTGAGACCATGCACATTCCTCACTACGAAAAAGTGGAGACATCATGCCAGGTGAGTCGCGTTGTAGGAGAAAAGAGATCCTTTAAAGAGAGCCATTTTCTCTCACGATTTCCCTTCTCTTTTTGCAGCGCAGGAGCAACATCATCGTGGCGTGATTAGCAGAGAGACCACCAGGCGCACAACGCCCATTGCCCCGGACTCCCTGAGACAGCTTCCTAATAGCACACACAGAGCCGCACCCAAGTACTTCACAGGACTTCAAAAGACCATTTGCTTGTAAATGATGCTCTGTTTTTTTCCACCCCTTTTCAGAGCCCCTACATCCCCACTCTGCCTATTGCTGAAAGAACTAGCCTCCCCCGAAATTTCACTCTGGTTGTGCCTTTGGAGACGACCACATGCAGCCAACTCCAACACAACTCTGCTCTCACCTTTTACAGGGTGTTGTTGTAGAGCTACGAAAGCACACGCTTTGCCTGGCTCACTTAGGGGCATATTATCAAGAACGGCATTAAAATTATCGCCGCTTTAGCGGCAGGAAACTGATAATGAGCTTGATAATATGCTCTTGTGAATTCCCATAGAAGCCACAACCTAGCCCGCTATGGGAATTGATGGAACACTCAATAGCAAAAGGTATTGAAACCTGCAATTTTCCAAGTAAAACATACATCATACCATAAGGAGGTTTATAAATAGTCCCAGTACCACTACACCACCTCCACACCCGCCCTTGCTTAACTTTACGCAATAAAACAAAGAGCTCCAGCAGATCTGGAAGCGCCACTATAGCCATACAGAGGCTTAATTTCAACAGATATCTCCCGAAACACTCATCAGCAAAACGTATTAAAACGTGCACATTTGCGGGTAAAACATATACCATGTCATAGGGCGCTTTAGAAATGGTCCCAGTGGTACTACATCACCATTAGTAGCTAGACATCTGCACTTTACTAAAGTCTGTGTTTTAATCACCAACATACCCACCTCCCCCACCCCCGCCATTGCTTAACCATATGAAATCAAAGAGAAACCGCCACCATTCCTAGTAGCGCCTCTATACCCGTACTCGGGCTTCATTTTTAAAGGTGTCTTCCGTAACGCTTATCATCCAAACGTATTCAAACATGCACATTGGCGGGTAAAACATAAACCATCCCATAGCACAGTTTATAAATAGGCCCAGCGGCACTACACCACCTTTACTAGCTATACATCGGTATGTTAATAAAGTCATTTAAACACTCTGTAGAGTGTATATCAGAGGATGGGGAGAGTAAACAAAGTTGTAATTCCCAAACTTTTGACATACCGTCCCTTTACTGTATATATATTAAGGACATTAAATTGAATGAAAAAATTGACAAGTGTCTCAAAAGAGATAGTTAAACTGAGTACCGGTAAAACCCGGACCACTTAAACACCTACGTATATTCAGCACAGGAACACAGCCTGACAATTACTATCACTTGTAATGACATGTACTTTACTAATGTCAAGAAAGCCATACAGAAAATATACCAAACATTTCCATTTCTTTTTTATCTCTCACACATTTATAAAACATCTCATCTAAAGAAACACTCCCCAACAACTTCTATTTCATAAGAACGGACAATAATTAATACGTTTACTACCATATATTTTAGTATATCTACATTTTTATTATTCACTGGTCACAAACTACTAAAACTATTAACTATACCCAAATGCAAACCTGAAGCCATGTTCATATTATATCTCAACCTATATTCAAATGATTCAAACTATATGTACATATAAAAGGAACATATCGCTTTTACTATCTCCATCTCCTCTCCATGTAATCTCCAATTACTGTAGACGGCCTCACAGTACAACAACCTACCTAGACTTATATTCAAATCTACCTCTCACTGTCAAAAATGAGACCACAACCTGTCCACATAACATTTCTGGGTTTACTTTTATCGCTTTTAACATAATAGAAAATACATCTTCTAGCCCCCTTCCCCACTACTTCCACAGAAGTATAGTTTGCAAACGTGGGACATTTTGTTTATCTCGCCTGAATAGATTAACAAACCCAAATTAACGCTGTACCTCATTTTCAAAACCGTACAGTCCTTTAAAGATGACAAACTATATTTCTTCTTTGTCGAAAATTCCTGAACATATATAAAGTACTTATATAACAAAAGGTCAAACTTTATGCATATTTTATAACCAATATGAACACCACACTTTACCAACAGGATATTATTTTTAAATAAAAAATACTTTCAAACTTAAATATATCACCTCAAATACTTAATCACTACTACAGAACACATAACACACCTTGTTCATCTCTACCTCACCTTTGTAGTTGGTATGCAGATTTCAAATGTCACACATGCATGCAATTCTTTTTTTCTCACACAGTACATGTAATGCACTGCTTTCATCAAGAATGAAACCAGTAATGGCACAATTTCTCTGTTGCTCCACATATGAATACATGTAAACAACGAATACTTAATTTCTTCATCGACATTCCAAAACGTATCTCCATTGGTTATTTTTTAATTTTGCATCTGAAAAGTTACTTAATATTCCGCACCACACACAGATCAGAAGTTCAACCTATTTTATCACCACTCTTGCTGGAACATTCTACGACAGCTGCAGGTTAAAAGTTCATGATTTTTTTAAACGTAACCTTTTCTTTTTCAGCATATTCTTGAACATTTAACACCACCTGCGGGTTCAAAGTTCACCATTGTTTTAAGATACAAATGTACCTTCCAAATGCAAGTAGCACATCTGGTTGAGCTTTGCACATTGTATCCTATAGTATGTACTCCAGGTTTAGACTGCTCTTTATTAACCAATAACAAACATGGTTTTTCACGCATCTAATATGCACCCTAGTTTTTAGTACCCAATGCTTCTTATCTTCCAATCAATTATCGTTTTCTGTGTAGTTTGCACTTTACAAATACTGTATTGATTTACCTTCGCCCAGGGCTTCTTTATTTAAAAAAAAATACCTGTGTGGGGGCTCGGCCCCCCACTCAACCCGGGGACCGCCATCTCCCCGGGGCACTAATATGTAAATCAGGGGGTCTGTTAAGGACCCCCGAGCCCCGGGGACCACTACCTCCCCGGGGCTGTGTACAGATTGGGAGGGGGGAGTCTGTGATGGCCCTGGGGACTGACACCTCCCAGGGCTGGCTCCTGCAGTGTCCCGGGGTGCCCACCCCCGGGACACTGCTGTTTGCTATGACAGGGCGTGAGCCTCGCGGATCCCGCCCTGTCATAGCAAACACTGGTTAGGATTTTCGAAGAGAGAGCATTCCTAAATCTAAACCAGATTGCTTTTACACACGGGGAGCTGCATGTTAGCGGCTCTCCATGTGGAAAAGCAATGCCGGCTCGCGCAGGATGTGGGGACCCGGAAGGGACCATGGGGGCATTGGGGCTCCCCCCACTGTCCCCAACGAGTAGCCAGGCCTCGGTGGATGGGGTCCCCTGGGCCAGAAGTAGCCAGGGAGGGGTACCACGCAGCCCCCTTCCACATAAAAAACATTAAACAAAATGTGGCTATGCCCCTGGGATGGGGTCCCTGGTGCCTGAATTGGCCACGGGAGAGGGGCCCATGTGGCCCCCTTCCCGTTCATTTATTTATTAATTTTTTTAAAAGGGTCCCCAGAGCCCACAAAAAGGTAAAAGAAGGGTGCCACACAGCCCCACTTCTAAAAAAAAAAAAAATTATTTAAAAAAAGGATCGCAATCATGCAAGAGGCCCCGCCCCCTCCGAGCAACACTCTGCAAACATTGTGAAGGGAGGGGGTGGGGCCTAAGGTGACATGTGTGCAAACTCGCCCTGTGGCGTGTTTTAAGTTGGGAAATTAATTCCCCTTCAATCCTGAGGGCCCCTGGGGGCCAACTAGCCCGCCAGGTACCTCCATTAGGCACAACAGGCCTGCGTTGCAAAGAAGTGGTCCAGGCCACGCCCCTTTTTACACCTCTCTGCAACACAGCTCTGTGGCGCTTACTGGAGGTACCTGGTGGGCTAGTTGGACCCCAGGGACCCTTAGGATTCAAGGAGACTTTATCCGCCAACTTAAAATGTGCCACGGGCGCATTTGCACAGTGGTGAAGGGAGGGGGCGGGGCCTCAGATGACATGTGTGCAATCACGCCCTGTGGTGAGTTTTAAGTTGGGGAATTAATTCCCCTTGAATCCTGAGGGCCCCTGGGGGCCAACTAGCCCACCAGGTTCCTCCGGCAAGCGCCATCGGCCTGCGTTGCGTAGAGGTGGTCCAGGCCTCGCCCCTTTTTACACCTCTCTGCAACACAGTTCTGTGGCGCTTACTGTAGGTACCTCATGGGCTACTTGGACCCAGGGACTCTCAGGATTCAAGGGGATTTAATCCCCCAACTTAAAACGTGCCACAGGGCGCCTTTGCACAGTGGTAAAGGGAGGGGCAGGGCCAGAGGTGGCGTGTGCAAACACGTCCTGTGGTGTGTTTTAACTTGGGGAATTAAGTCCCCTTTGATCCTGAGGGCCTATGGGTGCCAACTAGGCCATCAGGTACCTCAGGTAAGTGCCACAGGCCTGCATTGCAGGAGGTGGTCCAGGCCACGCCCATTTTTACACCTTTGTGCAACGCAGCTCTGTGGCACTTACTGGAGGAACCTAGTGGGTTAGCTGGACCCCAGGGATACTCAGGATTCAAGGGGACAAAATCTCCCAACTTAAAACGGCCACAGGGCATGCTTACACAGTGGTGAAGGGAGGGGACGGGGCCTGAGGTGACGTGCGCAAACATGCCCTGTGGCTCGTTTTTAGTTGGGGAATTAATTCCCCTTCAATCCTGAGGGCCCCTGGGGGACAACTAGCCCACCAGGTTCTTCCAGTAAGCGCCACTGTGCTGCGTTGCAGAGAGGTGGTCCAGGCCATGCCCCTTTTTACACCGCTCTGCAACGCAGCTCTGTGGCGCTTACTGAAGGTACCTGGTGGGCTAGTGGGACCCAGGGGACCCTTAGGTTTCAAGGGGACTTTATCACCCATCTTAAAACGGCCACAGGGCGTGTTTGCACACATGTCACCTCAGGCCCCCCCCTCCCTTCACCAGTGTGCAAATGCGCCCCGTGGCACATTTTAAGAGGTAGTTTTAATCCCCCTGCCCTATTATATACTAGGGTCTTACAGAAAAGGTCATGCTAATCACAGGGGTACCCCAATGCACAGTTTTCCCAAGTGTATGTAGGTGTTTTCACTGTATTCTAAGTGGCTCTAGACCTGGTTAGTCAGAGTCAGTTACCACCAGTACCATCTGAAAAAGTTGTGGGCACAGGATGATTTTGCAACCAGGCCTCTTTCTGCTCCTCTGTTGGTTCTTTCTGCACGTCTTGCTTCTTCCTGAAATTTTCTTCGTCTTTGTGGACTTCTGTTGCTTCTTTCTGCATTTCTTTTTTTCTTTCTGTGCGTTGTTTCTTCTTTCATCACATGTCCTACCTCTGTAGGCATAGTTAGAAACTAGCATTTAAAAAACCTTTGAAATTCACTGAAAAAACCACATGCTTCAGGCACGTTATACTTAGAAATTAGCATTTAAAAAACCTTTGAAATTCACTGAAAAAACCATATGTTTTAGGGAAAGTTATAGTTAGTTGGACATTTCACTTGTACAAAACCATAGAAATTCCCCCGTTATAGTTAGTCCAGCTAACTATAACTCGCGTCCCTGCAAATCACTGCTGATGATGTCACATATTATATCAGTCATGACATGGTTAGTGACATCACTGATGACATCACTGATGACATCTCAAATGACATTATTGAGGACATCACTGATGACATCATCCATGTGATAAATTAATGCATCTTTTCACACCCTAATATAACCTTTGATACAGCCACTCTAAATTACAGACGGACATTCTCAAAACCAATGACACTCCAACACCAATATCTACATACCCACTCACTGATTTTTAGGTCTACACACACATCCACTCACTCAACTTAAAACGGCCACAGGGCATGCTTACACAGTGGTGAAGGGAAGGGACGGGGCCTGAGGTGACGTGCGCAAACACGCCCTGTGGCTCGTTTTTAGTTGGGGAATTAATTCCCCTTCAATCCTGAGGGCCCCTGGGGGACAACTAGCCCATCAGGTTCTTCCAGTAAGCGCCACTGTGCTGCGTTGCAGAGAGGTGGTCCAGGCCATGCCCCTTTTTACACCGCTCTGCAACGCAGCTCTGTGGCGCTTACTGAAGGTACCTGGTGGGCTAGTGGGACCCCAGGGACCCTTAGGTTTCAAGGGGACTTTATCACCCAACTTAAAACGGCCACAGGGCGTGTTTGCACACATGTCACCTCAGGCCCCCCCTCCCTTCACCAGTGTGCAAATGCGCCCTGTGGCACATTTTAAGAGGTAGTTTTAATCCCCCTGCCCTATTATGTACTAGGGTCTTACAGAAAAGGTCATGCTAATCACAGGGGTACCCCAATGCACAGTTTTCCCAAGTGTATGTAGGTGTACTGTATTCTAAGTGGCTCTAGGCCTGGTTAGTCAGAGTCAGTTACCACCAGTACCATTTGAAAAAGTTGTGGGCACAGGATGATTTTGCAACCTCTGTTGGTTCTTTCTGCACGTCTTGCTTCTTCCTGAAATTTTCTTCGTCTTTGTGGACTTCTGTTGCTTCTTTCTGCATTTCTTTTTTTCTTTCTGTGCGTTGTTTTTTCTTTCATCACATGTCCTACCTCTGTAGGCATAGTTAGAAACTAGCATTTAAAAAACCTTTGAAATTCACTGAAAAAACCAGATGCTTCAGGCACATTATACTTAGAAATTAGCATTTAAAAAACCTTTGAAATTCACTGAAAAAACCATATGTTTTAGGGAAAGTTATAGTTAGTTGGACATTTCACTTGTACAAAACCATAGAAATTCCCCCGTTATAGTTAGTCCAGCTAACTATAACTCGCGTCCCTGCAAATCACTGCTGATGACGTCACATATTATATCAGTCATGACATGGTCAGTGACATCACTGATGACATCACTGATGACATCTCAAATGACATCATTGAGGACATCACTGATGACATCATCCATGTGATAAATTGATGCATGTTTTCACACCCTAATATAACCTTTGATACACCCACTCTAAATTACAGACGGCCATTCTCAAAACCAATGACACTCCAACACCAATATCTACATACCCACTCACTGATTTTTAGGTCTACACACACATCCACTCACTCACCTGTAGAATCACTCACACTTATGGTCAGTCAGTACAGGACTATCATATGCACTCATACATCCATATAGCCACTCACCATCCATAGAGGTACTCACACACCTAGTCAGACGTGTAAATAATTATTCACACTCCCATTTACTCACCTATACAGTTATACAAACACCAGATCACTTACTCATACAAATACTAGCACATTCTTACGCACGTATACAATCACTGATACAAGCACACACTCATCCATACAGCTACTTTCATAATCACACCCTCTCACTTATAGCCATTTATATACTCTAACACACATATATACTGCATTTCACATATGTAGTTACTCACACATGTACTACTGAGATATACATTCACGCACTAACACACCCATACACACACTCACCCACCCATACAGTCCATCACAGATGCAGTCTTGAAACCACGCACCCAGTGATTCACCCACTCACACATCTATGCACAGCGACACACACACCCCACCAACACAAACACTCAGGCAACCAATCAATAACTCATATAGACACTCATGTGGCTATTCACAAACCCATGCAGCCACTTACACACCAACAGACAGACGGATACAGACATTCACACAGTTTAGTCACTAACCCATGCATTCAGTAAGATACGTTTAATCACTCACTTATAGAGTCAGTCACGCACCTACTAAATCAACCATTCAGACACTTATACACCCATTCATTCTTCAATACGCCTTTCCCTATATATATTAAACATATTTAAACTTGACAGAAATACACAGTCACTGGATGATGTCATCAGTGATGTCATTTGAGATATCATTTGTGATGTCATCAGTGATGTAACTGACCATGTCATGAGTGATGTAATATATGACATCATCAGCATTGCATTGCGGGTGCGCGAGTTATAGTTGGCATTAATCTGATGACATCATCCAGTGAATGTGATTTAGTTTGAAATTTAAATATGTATTATATATATGCCAATCTGTATTGAAGATTGAGTGGATATATTTATTTTATTTATTTATTTTACAGATTTGTAAAGCGCATGGCTGCCCGTAAGCATCCCAGCGCTAGTGATAAAGAAACCAGGTGCGAGGGAAGCATTACGGGAACAGCCAGGTCTTGAGTGCCCTACGAAATAAGAGTAGGTTGGGCTGGGCTCTGATGTCTGGGGGCAGTGCGTTCCATAACTTGGAAGCATTATATGCAAAGAGTCGACCTCCAGAGCGGGCTTTCTTGATTCTGAGTACGGATGCCAAGTTGCAGTGTGAAGAACGTAACGTTCTCTTGGTGGTATAGGGAGTGATAAGGTTTTTTAAGATGGGTGTAGCCTTACCATGCAGAATTTTATATGTCGTGCAAAGTGCCTTAAATTGTATGCTCTTCTGGATAGGCAGCCCATGCAAGGCGTTCAGGGCAGGTTTGGCTGAACAGCGACGATGGGTTCCTGTGAGAAGACGGGCAGCAGTATGTTGTACTATCTGGAGTTTTGATAGTACTTTTTTAGGGGCCCCCAGATAGAGGGCATTGCCGTAGTCTAGGCGGGAGAGCACAAGGCCGTGAATCAAAAGTTTTTGTGATTGTGTTGGAAGTAATGGCAGAATTTTTCTAGCGGTCCGTAGAAGGCCATGGCACACACCAGCCGTTTTTTTTCTTGCTTGGGTGAAAAAATTGAGGCCTTCATCCAGCCAGATTCCTAAACTCTTGATTTCTTGTTTCGGATTGGGTGGCGTGCCCATACAGGGCGGCCACAGGGATTTGGGTTGGTAAAGTGACTGATTGCCTAAAACCATTATCTCTGTCTTGTCATTATTAAGTTTGAGATGTGAGATGTTCATCCATTTGGTTATGTCGCTAAGACAGTTGTGGAGGTTGGTGAGGGATTGGTCTTTCTGACTTAAGGAGACTACCAATTGGGTATCGTCCGCGTACGTTAAAAGCTTAATCCCGAAAGGGGTGACGATATTCTCCAGGGGGGACATGTAAACATTTAAAAGGGTCGGACTCAGGGACGAACCCTGAGGGACCCCACAGCTGATGGCAGGGGACTTGGAGCTGAAGTTACCATCTGCTACCTGGAAGGACCTAACGTTAAGGAAGGATTCCAACCAGGACAGGGCCGTCCCTACGATTCCAAGATCTCTAAGCCTATGGACCAGTGTCGAATGATTGATGGTGTCGAAGGCTGCGCTCAGATCCAGGAGGATCACTGCCACTGATCCTCCTGAGTCGATGATTTTTCTTGCTTCTTCGACAACCGCCAACATCGCAGTTTCTGTGCTCTGGCCGGGCCTAAATCCCGTCTGAGACGGCTCCAGGAGACCATTGGTTTCAAGGTATTCGGAAAGTTGGTAATTGACATATTTCTCGGCTATCTTGCTGATGCCTGGGAGCAGGGAGATCGGCCGAAAATTGCCTAATTCTAGTGGGTCCAAGTGCGATTTCTTGATAAGGGCTTTGACAGTTGCTTTTTTCCAGCTAGGTGGAACAACGCCAGAGGTAAGCGAAATGCTAATCAAGTTCGCCAGATAAGGGAGAACGGTAGGCGCAACTAACTTTAGGATGTTAAAGGGTGCGGGATCAGTTGGAGATCCACTTTTGATTGAATATAGTATTGGGGAGAGAGTCTCTATTGTCAAGGGGGTGAAGTGGGACAGTTGATATGCTGTAGCATGGGGAATGGAACTAGGCGGATTAGAAATGGAAAGAGCGTCAGATGTTTGTGACGGAAGAGAATTGAGAATGTTTTTAATCTTTGATTCAAAAAATTCCGCAAGTTCATTGCATCGGTTAGCTGATGGCTCTACTAAAGGGGGAGGATCCGGTGCTTTGAGAAGTTTTTTAGCAATTTGAAACGTCTCCCTTGATGAGTTGGTAGATGATTTGATTTTTTCCTTGAAATATTTGACTTGGGCGATTTTAAGTGCCTTTTTGTAGTTGAGAATGGTCTGTTTATATTCAATTTTTTTAATAGGGTCGAAATTTTTTCTCCAGTCTCTTTCCGATTTCTTACAGACTTTTTTTAGAATTCGCATTTCCTGAGTAAACCATGGAGAGGTAATTTTACCTCGGGGCTTACAGGAAGATTTTTTGGGTAGGGTTTTGTCCAGTAACTCTCCTATCCATTTCGAAAACTCAGCGTCGGCATGAATAGGGTTAGAGACAAGATTAGGGGGGGAGCGCTCTAGATTTGCCTTCCATTTTTCTGGGTCTAAGGTAGCCCAAGAGCGAGTGGGCTTATTAGGTAGAGATTTAGGGCGCAGGATGTTGTATAGCTGCCAGTTCAGTGAAATTAAGAAATGGTCAGACCATGGTACTGGAGTATGGTCTAAGATAGTAAGATCATTAATGTTGGCAAAAATAGGATCCAACAGGTGGCCCAGTGAGTGGGTCGGTTTTCTACTTTGTAGCCTAAGCTGAAGGGTTTCAAGGTCTGCTATTAGGTCAGAGGCTGGTTTGACTTCCTTTTTATCAAAGTGAATGTTCAGGTCTCCTAGGATCATAAAAGTGGAGTGGATGGCAGCAAATGTGCAAGTATGTTCCATTAGAGATTCACTGAACTGGCCCATGGGTCCTGGAGGGCGATAGATAAGAATTCCAGACAAAGATCTACATGGGGAGGCTTGAATAGAGAATAGAGCATTTTCACAATCTAGGAGCGGGCTGCCTTGCAATCGGCAGGAAAGATGGTCTTTATAAATTATAGCAATACCCCCTCCCTTCCCTTTGGATTGGTCCACATGTTGAATTAGGAAGCCGGGAGGGAGGGATTTGACGATGTCTGGGTCGGAATCTGGTCCCAACCAGGTTTCTGTTAGAAAAAGAACGTCTAACTGACGATTTTCTAAAGTGTGGTAGATTTGTATTGAATGCTTGGGGAGTGATCTGCAATTAATCAGGGCCATGCGCATTAGGATGGAAGAGGAATGTTGAGGCACAGTAGGTGTAAATTTATACGGGCAGTAGAGGCAGTGGTTGGAGAGGTTGTCCCCAATTACAGAGCTTTTTACCTCTCTATTCAAACGTAGCAGAGCATCCCTTGAGTATCTATGTATAAGGTGGATAGATTTATCTATAGTATCTGGCTCTGTGCTCTGCCTAGCGCGGACGAGCGCAGACGAGCTTGCCTTAAGCGCGCCTTCGGTGTGCCATCGTCGCGCCCGCTGCGCTCGTCCGCTGCGCTTCCGGCAAAGGCACATGCTTTATGGGATTGCTGAGGGTGTTGGAGGGGGGGGCGTGGCCAGCACAAGTAGGCGTGTCTCGTGGCTCAATGAGCTCGAAGGCAAATGGCGGCAACAAGGAAGCGTTTACCCGTATGAGCGCTAACTCCGCTATGCGGGGATGCCTGGGTCTGAGGACTGATGCCCAAAGGATCGGTGAGGTTTAAGACACAATATTTACACAGTTTTTTAAAATTCGCAATCGACTAACGCTGCTCCCGGCTTCCGCCTCAGGAGGTTGCAGTATCAAAACGGCGCTTGTAATCAGCGCGCGTTTTTATATCTGGTGAGGGGGGGCGTGGCCAGCACAAGTAGGCGTGTCTCGTGGCTCAATGAGCTCGAAGGCAAATGGCGGCAACAAGGAAGCGTTAACTGTCTGGATGGAGGATTTAGTAGCTGTCTGACTTTCTGTTTAAGTGAGTAATTAAAAGTGTCTCACTTAATACATGGATTAGTAATTAAACTATGTGAATGTGTGCATCACTGTCTCTGTTGTTGTATAACATGCTGCATCAGTTGGTCACTAACTACATGAGTGTGTATATTAGTTATTGATTAGTTGGGTGAGTATTTGCATGGGACACTGAGTTTGTGTGTGGTTCGATGGGGTGTGTGTAACTCTATGCATAGATGTGTGAATGGTTCATTGACTAGGTGTATAGGTTTAAGAGTGCATGTGGAAACAGTTGTTTGGGTGACTGTGTGTATTTACTTG
Organism: Triturus cristatus; assembly: GCF_964204655.1. Taxonomy (NCBI): domain Eukaryota; kingdom Metazoa; phylum Chordata; class Amphibia; order Caudata; family Salamandridae; genus Triturus; species Triturus cristatus. Next base: position 1,839,524,668 of record NC_140590.1, on the reverse strand, counting down.
TGCGTTGGTGAGTGAATATATGTTTTAGTTGTACAAAGGCATTGTATGTATGAGTTGGTGTATATAAATAAGTATATATAAGAGTCAGTGATTGTGAGAGTAACTATATGAATGAGTGTATAATTGTAAAGGTGATTTTTTAACATATTTTTAACATATTAACTATGAGTTACTATGTGTTTGAATAAATGAGGTGTTGCGTGTATAATTGTGTAAGTGAGTAAATGTGTGATTAATTTTTTTCATGGGTGAGTAGGATGACTGCATAACCCACTAAGATGACTGCTGATGTGTCAATGTCTATGTATGTGTATAAGTGCATTTGATAGTATTCTATTAATTAATGACTGCATGTATAAGTGATTCTGTTGTTGAATGGGTAGTTGTGTGTGTAGACTTAGGAATCAGTGAGTGGGTATGTAGTAACTGGTATTGGTATGTCAATGGTTTCAAATATGGTACTCTGTATTTTACAGTGAGTGGTGAAAGGTTATACTAGTGTATGATGTGGTGTATCAGATTGTCACGTGGATGATGTCATCAGTGATGTCATCAGTGATGTCATTTGAGATATCATCAGTGATGTCATCAGTGATGTCACTGACCATGTCATGAATGATGTAATATGTGACATCATCAGCAGTGCATTGCGGGCGCATGAGTTAAAGTTAGCAGAACTAACTATAACGGTGGAATTTCAATGGTTTTGTACGAGTGAAATGTTCAGCTAACTATGAAACCCCTGAAACCTATGGTTTTTTCTGTGAATTTCAAAGCTTTTTTAAATGCTAATTTCTAACTATAACGTCTCTGAAACCTATGTTTTTTTCAGTGAATTTCAAAAGTTTTTCAAATGCGAATTATTAAGTGTAATAGTAGTTATACCTATTTTTTGTACTGATTTTCTAGTTTTTTAACTATTTATTTATAAATATTTTATGCATTAAATAACATTATATATTTTTCTGAAAACTGCAATACATTTAAAAAACAATAATTAAAACTGAAATATTGTTTAATTTTTTTGTTTTTATTTTTTATTTGAATATATTTATATTATTTTCTTTTTTAATTTTGTTTTTTCCCAACATTTTTTCGGAGTAGTGCACCCAAAGCGTACACATCACGGTGGGTGCGCGGATTCTATCCACCATTTTAGAAACGTCATGAAGGATCCACGTACAGTGTGCGACGGCTGCGTGTTTTTCAGTTACATCATATACATTTAATATTACGTGATGTGCGCGATTGGTATGTGACCAGTCCGCGACACCTGCTCCCGCGCATTCGCAACCCATGCACATTGCGGTACGCAACGCTTGCGTGGTGGCGGGTCCCGCATGACGTCATATACGTGCTGGGTGCGCGACTCCCGCAAAAAAAAATTATGTTCTAAAATGTGTTTAATATACCTATTAGGGCAAGAGACTATCTAAGATATTCATAAAAATAATATGTTTGTACTTATAATAAACATATTATTTTAAAATATATTTTCGCGATGTCGCGTCGGGTGCGTGCTTCGTGAGCGCGCAGATCCCATGTAACCTCAACATAAAAGAATTCATTGGTTCCTAACATTTCCCACTGTAACTATTGAAGGACCCCACCCATATTAATCATTCTTGTTGGAGCATCTTTAGAGAGACATCTCTTTTCCTACAAGAACCCTTTTTACTTGTTTTTTTGGTGTTTTTCAAAAAATGTCAAACAAAATGGCATCTGGACAGCGGCAGCAGCAGGAGGAAGTATCTTCTGAAGAAGAATTCTTGCAGGAGGCACCATGTCCACAGAGGCCGGAATCTGTTGTGTGGAAATTCTTCACTTTTCCACCTGGAGAGAAGAAAGTAAAGGCGAGAAAGGTGACGTGCAAATTTTGTGACCGAGTCCTGTCAGGAGGCAGTGATAAAAAATACTCTTGTGGCACTGCTTCTATGTACAAGCATCTCCGGACCACACATCCTCTCAATCTTGCTCGGGGGAAATGAGGCGAGCTGCTTTGAACTAGGGGTGGGCGGAATTACCGGAAGTGCCTTTCGCCAAATATCGCGAAACGGCACAAAATCTCCGCGATCTCGCGATATTTCGCGTGATCGCGGAGATTAGTGCTTCCGGGAGGGTGCCCTCGAGTCAGCTGTCCGTCATAGTGGGGGAAAGGGCAGGAAGACGTTGCCCACCGCTGGTGTGTGTGGCGGGGCTTCCATGCAGTTCACATGCCGCTTGTTTGAAGGGCCAGAGACCGATCAGAGCAGCAGACGAGGAGACAGAACCTCCTGGTGTCAGGAACTACACGGGGATTGCGCTCGAAAAAGTCGTGGATGCACAGAGCTCCATCGAGGATCACAGCTAATTTTTGATGGAAGATAACTGGACTCGGAGTACTTTCTACTGGCTAATCAGTAAGTGCTACCTCGTTGGGTAAATGTATAGTGCTTTTTCTACACTACAACTGCGTAAAGGGCCAGAAGAGTTGTCTACAGTGACCATGTGTGTCTTTAACGGTGCCACGGCGCCGACGGGCCCCGGGGTTCCGTGAGTCAGCTGTCCATCATAGTGGGGGAAAGGGCGGGAAGACGATGCCCACCGCTGGTGTGTGTGGCGGGGCTTCCATGCAGTTCACATGCCGCTTGTTTATAAAGGGCCAGAGACCGATCAGAGCAGCAGATGAGGAGACAGAACCTCCTGGCGTCAGGAGTGACACGGGGGTTGAGCTCGAGAAAGTCGTGGATGCACAGAGCTCCATCGAGGATCACAGCTAATTTTTGACGGTAGATGTGGGGAGAATAGCACACCTGCCCAGCCTCGACCTAGCTACTCCCGAATGTTTTGTGCTGATTAATGCGTTACTGAATTTGAGCTCCAACTCGGGCACTTGCTTTATTTATATCTGTAAGTGCTTCCTGTTGAGGTTTAATTTTTGTGACAGGAGCATCGTGCCAGAATGAATCCTGTCCTGCATATGTCCGTTCCGCGAGCGGAACGGAAATCTCGCCCACCCCTACTTTGAACCCCTCACCTGCTATGGCAAGTACATCTGGAGTGTCCTCAGGAACACCTGCAATGGACATTAGGCCAGAATTCGCCTTTCTCGAGCAACACTGTGTGAAGTGTAAGAAACTTATATGCGTCGGTGGATGCAGTTTGTGCTGCGCAACGCAACCATTGTTGTTAATTTTTTTGTTTTTTTGTTTTTGGAGTGATAAGTAATTCCAAATGTTTCCTGTTTTATTCATTCTTTTTTTTGTTCATCTTTTGAAAAAAAAAAAATAATTGTTCCAAAAATGTAAAAAAAATACAAAAGAAAAAAGAAAAAAAAAGTTCTTATCAGAACTACCTTATCTGGTTAAAGAAAAAACTATAATTGCAAGGTAAAGTGTGAAAGTTTGGTTGAATATATGTATACAGCATGATTGACTGAAAGAATGCATTAGTAGTGTATGGTGAATTTATAGGTGAAGATTTATGAGGAAGTACTGCAGCATGACACTGCAAACTCTTTAGCTGCACTGCACTGTGGCACTTCCGAAGCACAGGGATGTGACATATGTACATGAATATGTTGCAACTCTGTGCTTCACTCTGCACTGCTGCACAAACTGCAGCCATGCGGTGACACAGGCCCCCTTGCACCATGGCGCAAGGATGTCTGTGTTGTGTGGAGATTGTTTTTGTGCAGGGAGGTACACCTTCCTGCACAAAAACAATCAGTAAAGGCATTTTCCTCTTTCAATGTATGCTGTGGAATGCAGCATGCATTGAAAGAGGAAAGAATGAGGAGAAATTAAAACAATTCTCCTTGTTGCGCCTTGCTACACCAACTCTAGGATGGCGAATAATTCACACACATCTCCAGATTTACGATTTCTCATAAATCTGGAGATGTGTCTTGTTCTATGGGTGTTGCGACGGAACACCCACAGCAACACCTATGGGACGCCCCTTCAACGCAAAGTTCTGTGTATGAAGGGGTCGTATTTACAAGGAGAGGAAAAACCACGCAGGGTGGCTTTTCCTCTCCTTGTAAATATGAAGGAGTGCCTTGCGCCATCACTACGTTACAAAAAGTCACGTACTGGTGGCGCAGGGTGCTTGTAAATCTGCCCCATAAGTGCTTAGGTATTGGCAGACTGATACAATAAGAACATAGTGCTGGATGGGTGATTTAAGAATTGCATGAGACTGACAGGAGGTATCCTATGCTGCATGCGTACTACTTCATTATTTAATGGAGTGGACCAATAGTATGTATCTGCTTAGAGATTTGTAGGGATTATGCACAGAATATTTTATGTGTACTTGTGTTGGTGCCTAGGTCATTTTATAAGAATACCACTAGTAACTGGAATGATGACAGTGCTGCAAACAGAGTGAACACTTAATTTATAAGTGCTTACGTATTGGTAGAGTGATAGGATAAGTAGATAGTGTTAGATAAGTGATTAAAGTAGTGCATGGGACAGACTGGACGATTCCTACACTGCATGAGTACTAACTGGGTATTTAGAAGAGTGTATCAATAGTATGAAGCTAGTTAGAGGTCTGCTTGGATAGTGCACACAATATTATAGATGTACTTGTGTTAGTAGCTAGGCCATTCCATAAGTTCATGACTAGTAACTAGAATAATTACAGTATTACAAACAGAGTGTACAGTGAATTTTTAAGTGCTTAGGTATTGGTAGAGTAACAGGATAAGTAGATGTACTGGATGGGTAATTGGAGAAATGCATAGGACAGACAGGAGGATTCCTACACTGCATAGGTACCAACTGGGTATTTAGAAGAGTGATCAATAGTTTGTAGCTGGTTAGAGGTGTGCATGCATAGTGTACAAAATATTGTACCTGCACTTGTGTTTTTGACAATGCCATTCCTTAAGTATACAACTAATAACTGGAGTAATTTCAGTGTTGCAAAGAAAGTGTGTGCTGAATTTATAAGTGCTTAGGTATTGGTGGAGTGATAGGATACGTAGATAGTGCTGGATGGGTGAATGGAGAAGTGCATGGGACAGACAGATGGATTCCTAGACTGCATAGATACTAACTGGGTATTTAGAAGAGCGTTTCAATAGTATGCAGCTGGTTAGAGGTCTGCATGCATAGTGTACAAAATATTGTACCTGCACTTGTGTTAGTGGCTAGGCCATTCCTTAAGTATTTGACTAATAACTGGAGTAATTTCAGTGTTGCAAAGAGAGTGCAGGCTAAATTTATTAGTGCTTAGGTATTGGCAGAGTGATAGGATACGTAGATAGTGCAGGATGATTGAATGGAGAAGTGCAAGGGACAGACATAAGGATTCTTAGACTGCATAGATACTAACTGAGTATTTAAAAGACTGTATCAAAGCTATGTAGCTGATTAGAGGTCTGCATGTATAGTTCACAGAATATTGCAGCTGTACTAGTATTGGTGTGCTTATGGTTTTGAGAATGGTAGTCTGTATTTTGGGGTGTGAGGAGGTGCATCAGATGATTACGTAGATGATGTTACATCACTCATGACATCACTCATGACATCTCTAATGAGCTGTGAATGGAATGGAACTATAATCGCTAGAACTTTATTTAGGGATAGAGTGTGTATATGAACACCCCTTTTTTCCTTTTCTTTCGTGTAAGAACCATTATAATACGCTACGTGCCCAGATTAATATGGCCAATAGCCTTTCACTTTAAAGTAATGTGTAGTCCATTGTTTATGTTGATGTTTGCAATTCTAAGTATGTGTATTATGAATAAGTCACGTTGACGAACATACAGGTATGGCGGTCATGGGGCAAGATATGCTGAAATGACATTGTGCGCATATTAACACTTGTTTTCTTTTCTTTATTGTATAAATTCCTGAATTTTCACATCGTGACCAGGCCAATATGGCTGGCAGCTTTTTGAATTAAAGTAATGCACTGCTGATGATGTCACATATTACATCACTCATGACATGGTCAGTGACATCACTCATGACATCACTGATGACATCTCAAATGACATCACTGATGCCATCATCCAGTGAATGTGTGTTTTTCTGAAAATTAAATATGTTTTATATATGTATATCTCAAGGTCAATGGAAGAATAAAGGGGTATATATGTGTCTAAATGGATGATTAGTTTTTGAAAAATTGATTTTATAACTGACTGATTAAGTGTATCTTAGTGAATACATGGCTTAGTTAGTAATGTTTAAATATGTAAATATCTGTATCAGTCTCTCACTTTGTGTATAAGTGGCTGCATGGGTTGGTGAGTAGCTACATGAGTGTCTATATAGGTTATTAGTTGGTTTTTTGAGTATCAGTATGAGTGTCTGAGTGTCTGTATGGTTCGGTGGGGGTATTACGTAGTGCATAGGTGCATGAAGGAGTGTTTGTATGTGTTGAAGACAGCATGTGTGCAGGAATGTATGGGTGGATGAGTGTGTGCATGGGTGTGTAAGTGAGTGAATGACTGTCTCAATAGTGTCTTTATGAGTAACTACATATGTTTTAAACTAGTATACGTGACTATTGGTGTATATAAGTGAGTATATCTGAGAGTGAGAGATTGGAAGAGTTCCTGTATTAATAAGTATGTGTTTCTTTAAGTGATTGTTTAAAAGACTAAGTATGTGTAAGTTTCTGTAGAAGTAAGTGTGGTGGTGTGTGTATAACTGTATATGCAAGTAAATGGATGTTTGATTCTTTATTAGCATGAGTAACTATGTGTGTGAGTAACTCTATGGATGAGTGGCGTTGTGTAACAGGATGTATAGGTGTATGAGTACATATGATGAGTGAGTACATGTATGAGTGACTGTATAGGACTGTTGGTGAATGAGTGGATGTGTATGTGGATCTTAGAATTACTGAATAGGTTGATGTAACTGGTATTGGTATGTTCATTGTTTTGAACATTTTAGTTTCTAATTTTGAATGTATGTATCAAAGGTTATATTAGGGTGATAGGAGGTCTGCCACTCTATCACAAGGATGATGTCATCAGTGATGTCATTTGAGATGTCATCAGTGATGTCATGAGTGATGTCACTGACCATGTCATGAGTGATGTAATATGTGACGTCATCAGCAGTGCATTGCGGGCGCGCGAGTTATAGTTAGCTGAACTAACTATAACGGGGGAATTTCAATGGTTTTGTACGAGTGAAAAGTCCAGCTAAGTATAACGCCCCTGAAACCTATGGTTTTTCCAGTGAATTTCTAAGGTTTTTTAAATGCTAATTCCTAACTATATCGTGCCTGAAACCTATGGTTTTTCCAGTGAATTTCAAAGGTTTTTTAAATGCTAATTTCTAACTATGCCTAAAGAGATAGGACATGTGAAGAAGGAAGAAAAAACGCACAGAAAGAAAAAAAAGAAATGCAGAAAGAAGCAACAGAAGTCCTCAAAGACGAAGAAAAGTGCAGGAAGAAGGATAACGTGCAGAAAGAACAAACAGAAGAGCAGAAAGAAGCCTTGTTGCAAAATCATCCTGTACCCTCAACTTTTTCAGATGGATACTGGTGGTAACTGAGTCTGACTAACCAGTCCTAGAGCCAGTGCTATGTTAAAAGACACTCAGAATACAGTGAAAACGCCTACATACACTAGGGAACACTATGCGTTAGGGTCCCCCTGTGATTAGCATGACCTCCTCTGTAAGCCCCTAGTATATAATAGGGTAGGGGGATTAAAACTACCTCTTAAAACGTGCCACAGGGCGTGTTTGCACACATTAACTCAGGCCCCGTCCCCTCCCTTCACCACTGTGTAAACACGCCCTGTGGCCGTTTTTAGTTGGGAGATTAAGTTCATTTGAATACTGAGGCTCCCTAGGGTCCAACTAGCCCACTAGGTACCTCCAGTAAGCGCCACAGAGCTGCGCTGCAGAGAGGTGTAAAAAGTGGCATGGCCTGGACCACCTCTCTGCAACGCAGCTAATTGGCGCTTACTGGAAGCACCTGGTGGGCTAGTTAGCCCCCAGGAGCCCTCAGAATTGAAGGGGAATTATTTCCCCAACTTAAAACGCGCGATAGGGCTTGTTTGCACACGTCACCTCAGGTCCCGTCCCCTCCCTTCCTCACTGTGTAAACACTCCCTGTGGCCGTTTTAAGTTGGGAGATTAGGTCCCCTTGAATCCTGAGGGTCCCTATGGGCAAAATAGCCCACTAGGCACGTCCAGTAAGCGCCATTGCAGAGAGTTGTAAAAAGGGGCACGGCCTGCACCACCTCTCTGCAACGCAGAACAGTGGCTTTCCACGATGCCCCTGGTGCATTTGTTGGTCAAATTGTACTGCCTCTGGGGCTGTGTGCTCGGGGCTCGGAGGGGTGCCATCATCCAAGCACAGAGTGCATATCCTTGGTCACCTGTGACAGTGCAGAGAGACATGAGTCATGATTACATAATAAATGATGTGTTGGCAGGCTCACTGGTTTATTGGTATGTGATATGTGTGACTTAGTGATTCCTGTATGACATGTACTGCATATTGCAAATGAGCTGCATCACTGTGTACTACGTAGCCTCACTGCTGCACCTCCCCCGAGAACATTCACTAGTGTGCGCAGCGTGATTACATCACATGCACCCCTACGGCACACCATTGACATGCCTGTCTGTGCATGTCTACAGGCCAGAGCACAACACAGTCATGAAGCTGTGTAGAATGTGGCGCAGATACTACAACAGAGACACACGCATCAACCACATCCTTGGCAAGGCCCACCCAGATCCACGTGTGTAGGAGCCACACCCCTACACAGTACTGTCGTATGCCGGGCCAGCCTACTCCACTCACGCTTACAAGGGGGGACGTAATAAGCTACATTTTCGGGATCTTCCCCACTGGCTGGGGTAACATCGTTGCGTCCACTGTCCACTACACTCCATACACCAGCGGTGTATGCCAACATGGATATGTGTGTGGTCTGTTTGCTTATTAATGGGTCACTTGCCTCCTTCGCACATGCCTTGTTCCCACCTCTCCCTACAATCTGATATTGTGTGGCTGATGTGCCATGCCGTTGGTGGCTCATGTACATGGCTAGCCCAGGTTACCACAGTAAGCTGTGCTGTCGTGTCTTGTAGGTGGGCAGGTTGTTTGGCATGTTGCATGTGAGTATGTAACGTGGGCATTCCCAGAGTTGTGAGTTGCACGATTGTGGAGTTGAGGTGTGTGGTGTGTTCATTTGGTACTTACTTACCAACAAGCAGGGCATTTCAGTAGGTACCATCCTGGAAGCACCTGTTGATGATGGACTGTCGGAAGATGTATGAATCATGCACACTGCCTGGGTAGATGGGGACGGCATTGGTGAAGAGTCCCCGGTGGTCCACTATTGCTGGAATGCATGTGCTTTCTGTTGCGGTAGTAGTGTGCAGTGTCGGCACGGGGCACAAGTAGGACATGTGTGCAGTCCATTGCCCCCAACATGTGCGGGAACGCAGCTATGGCATAGAAGCCTTGCTTGGTCTCCAGCTGTTCCTGCGCAGTATGTGGGAAGTATAGGTACTGGGGTACCAAGCTGATGATGGCATCCAAGACAGGTTTGAGGAACTTTGATAGGGCCGGCTGTGAGACCCCTCAGACTATGGCGGATGTTGGTTGGAATTTCCCAGAGGCCAACAGGTGCAGCACAGCCAGCAGCTTTGTCTGAGGTGGGATGTTGATTATCTGCTGTGTTGGTACCGTCAGCCTGTGGACAATGATGTTCAGGATGCGGAGGATGGTTGTTCTTTTGAGCCTGTAGTGGTCAATGACATACTCTGGTGTCATGTCTGTGAGGCTGGTGCATTTTCGGAAGGTCCGCTGTCTGTGTCTGCGCTGCCTCTGTGGTGTTGCTGGGAGTGGAGGTGTGGGGGGGTCTGGGGTGGTGGCGGGCCTGGGGTGGTGGCGGTTGGTGTTGTGGGTCTGTTGGGGCTCCGAGCTGCATGATGAGTAGCTCCATGGCATCTGTTGTTCTTCCGGTGTGGCTGTGGGATGGGCTTCCTTTTGTGGTGCCGGCTGCCGTCCGACTTTACACCAGGTCAGAGCTGGTGTTAATTTCCTGCTGCTAACATGCCTTATCGCATGTTTTGAGGTCATATCGCTGATGTGGCTGGTCGTTGAGAATGTTATGGAGTGGTGGTGTTGCGGATTTTGCATGGGAACGCCTACCCTGCACCTCATTAGCGATAGTTGACTGGGTCATCTATGGCGATGTTTTTTGCGGCTGCTATCGCGGTTGAACTGGTGTTATGGGCTGTTTGCACCAGCTTGTGAATGGGGTGATAAGTTTATCGCGACTTTGGCTGCGATAAGGGGCCGTTAACTCAGCGATAGCTCCTTGAGAATATGGCCAAAAGTATTTAATCTAACACTGATTAAAGTGTTTTTGTGGTTTAAAAATAAATGTTAGCCGCTTATTATAGTTGGAGTTAATCCCTCTACCCAGTGCCTTTTTTCCACCGACCCAGTTCCTGTATGAAGGTAAATCGCTCCGCACCTCTTGTTATCTACATATCGCTTGGGCTTGATGTCTCCTGCTAGCAGAAAGAGGGAATGAGCAGGGTTTTGACACTCAGCACAGCGACTCAAGTGGCCACAAGGTGGCACCCAAACCTTTCAGTTGGAGCGAGGGACTTACACTAATTAGATGCTGAACTTCTGCACCACAGTTTAATTTGGGAGCGTTTTCTGTTCGCCTTTTACCCTAATTTCCACGACTTACGATGCTAAAATGTAGTTAAGCATGGAAAACACTGCTACTGGACATAAACCAGAACCTTGGTACATGTTTTCCACCGGTGAGGTGAATTAGTGTGCAAATTAGATGATACTTTTGGTGAAACTATGGACATCAGAGGCCAGTGTCAGAAGTTAGTATGGACAGAACAAACCGTGGGGCTCACTGCAGAATTACCAGCCCCACTATGGGGATTTCCAAGTTTCGGTAGCTAACTTGACCACGAAGTTAGGGGCATAGCAACAAGGCCGCGATAATTTTTTATCGCCGCATTAGCGGAAATAAAGCTGCGATAATTTTATCGCCCTATCAAAAAGGCGACGCTAAGCCCTGTTAGCGTTACTTTTTCAGTGATAGCGACCGGAATTTTATCGCCTTTCAAGCCAGCGATAATTATCGCTAATGACATGTAAGGTAGGCGTTCCTGACTGAAATCTCACGAAAAAAGTCACTATCACACCTGCTCCCTATTAACAAGGTTTTCTCCAAAACGCTTAGCTACAAAAAAAACGCACGCTAACTCCCGCTAACTCCAGTTTTTAACACCTGATAAAAACCTGACTTAAACTGAAGATAAGTGGGTGTATATAAGGGATAGTTGGCCCGAGCCTTCCCAGAACAGCCACAGAAGCCATGGAGATTGTCATCATGCAACTTGGAGTCCCACCAATGCAGCAACAACAACAACCACCGCCAATGCCACCACCACCAGGACCACCACCTCCCATGCAGCGACGAAGAAGGCAGCGCTCACTGCGCAGACGTGTCTACCTCACAGACTTAAGTCCAGAGGAAGTCATAGCCCACTACAGGCTCAAAAGGACATCCATCCAGCACATCCTGACCCTCATTGAAAACAGGATGACGCCACCAACACAGCGGACAAACAATATCCCTCCACAGACAAAACTGCTTGCTGTGCTGCACTTCTTGGCATCTGGGACATTCCAACCAACAACAGCCTGAGTCGGTGGAGTATCACAGGCATCCTTCTCAACCTTCCTCCCCACTGTCTTGGATGCCATACTCAGCCTGATTCCTCAGCACCTACACTTCCCCAACACTGTGCAGGAGCAGATTCCCATCAAGCAAGGATTCCATGCCATTGCTGGCATACCACAGGTGATCGGTGCAATTGACTGCAGACATGTACCATTTGTGCCCCCTGCGGACAGCGAACACATCTACCACAACAGGAAGCACACCCATTCAATGAATGTGCAGGCAATAGTGGACCACCGCGGACTGTTCACAAATGTCATTGCCAAATTTCCAGGGAGTGTGCATGATGCATTCATCTTCTGACAATGCATCATAAACCAGCGCTTCCAGGATGGCACATATGGAAATGCATTGCTTGTCGGTAAGTACCAACTGAACACACCACATGCACAAAAAACACAATCATGTTGACCCATCTAGAGGGAGGATGTAAATACATTGCCTAGGTACTGATTGGGGGGCACAAAATGCATGGGCACATGTTGATGTATTGTGTACGAGGATGAGGTATACAGGCTCCACTGTGTAGAGCACGGCTACTCATAGTATGGCCCACGTGCTGCCAGCACCCTGGCAAGACTTTTTCTTGTAGGGCCGTGGACCTTGCAGACATTGTACCTGTGTGCCATGTCTGCAGATTTCATAAATGTGCCACCAAACACTGCTGCAACAATGCAGACTCCGAGATGCCAGGTCTGGTGGCTCAGTGAACGAGGGTGTCTGCACCAGGGGCCTGTGTCCAACCACATGGTCAGTTCCCTTACTCACTAGCCCTGCCCCCTTCCCCACTGACCTCGCCCCCACCCGTGTGGCACAGTGACACAAACCACACAGCAAATTTGAGACCAGAGAAAAAGTATGTGAGTACCCATGGTGTAGAGTAACCCCCAGTACCTGGCTATCCATTTACCTAATTAAATTCATCCGTACTGGTATCCCAGTCCGGTGTGTGGTCGCATTGTTGATGAAGATGATCATGTTGCAGTTCTTGTTGCCGGTTACCTATTAGGGTGAGCCAACGTTTCACGAGTACTCACAAATTTACAATCAGTGTGTCAAGTCTGCGGTTTGTCGTGACCAAGGTTGCAACAATGCACTTTGATTGTAGGAAGTGCAGAGTGTGGCAAAAGTGCATGCATAGGCGGGAAAATGTGTCATGAAACCAGCATACAGCGCCATTGGTGTTGACTGCAGTGTTGTTGGTGCTGCTGTTGATGGTGTCTAGTAGCATCTCCTCTCTCACTCTGCCACACATATTTCTCAGTCTCAGCCCTGTCATATGGTGTGTCATGTGGTTGCCCGATGAGTACGTGGATGTGTATTCGGTCACTACTTGTGTGTTGTAATTGAACTGTCAAATGCTAATCCATTACAAATGCTAAGAACTGTGCTAAGGTGAGCCATGCCATGTGTATCAGCGTGGGGAAGTGTGTGGACAGTTTGATCTTGTGGAATAAACCACATAGTGAAAATGATTGTGAGAAGTTGTGTCATGTGAGTCTTATGCTCTGCTAGTGACAGATGACGCAGGCCAGTAAGTTTACGTTGTGTCACAAGTTATTGTTGATGGTGTGTGCCAACCTTCACTGTCCCCAGTGGGCCCTGCAGGCGAGGTGGCTGTGGTCTGTTCCTCCGTTTTAGCTCTGGACATAAAATTGCATGGCTTGTGTGGTGTCACAGGTCTGCCATCAGCATGAGATGCATGTTTGAATGTTAACTGTGCCATGTGTGGCCTATGTCATTTGAAACATTCATATGGCGGTGACTGCAACAAGTGTGGATCAGTGCCATGGCTAGATGTTAGGAGAGCCAGACTGCCTGTCTGTGTCTGTGGTTTATGTGCAGGTATCATTCTCATTTTGGAAACTTGTAGTGACACTTATGCAACCGTGCAGCAAACACCAGGATGGTTGGAGGATCAACACTGAGGCAATGTACTCAGCATTGATGCCGCTAAATAGCCAGAAACAACACATGTCTAACTTAAGTAAAAAAATAGCAAAAAGACCAATCGCAAAATATGTCAACACTGCCAACATAGTATGCCTAATGAATCATGTACACATCTCCCTATTACATCTCATAGGTGATCAAGGGAATGCTCTTTGCCCGTGGATGATGACACCAATACGAAACCCCACCACCCTGGCACAGAGGCAGTACAATGCTGCACATCGATGCACACGTGGGATCGTGGAGCTTATATTTGGCGTGCTCAACTCAAGTCACGTTTCCGTTGACTGGACATTACAGGTGGCAAACTGCTGTACAGCCCAGAAATGGTCAACATAATAATACTAGCATTTTGTATATTGCACAACATTTGTGTCCGCACAAATGCCCCCTGGATCGAAGTGCCTGCAGCACCGTGCGATGACCAAGATGATGATGAAGATCAACGAGGTGGCCCACACACCACTGCCAATGCTGCTGGAATTGCCCGAAGGGACAGGATAATAAACAATTATTTCACTTGAGCACATCACATTGTGACTGACAAAAACAAAGACATGTATATGTAAAATTACCTCAAGAACTGTTTGTGACAATAAACAAACTCAACACACATACCCTGTCTGCAAGTTACTTTCCTGCCTCAGTATATCACCATGAAATGTTACCATACTACAATAATTGCAAGTAAGAGTCCAAAAATAAAATCCTGGTGTGTATGTTTCATCATCACAGAGAGTTAATAGGGTGTCAATGGTGCACAACTTGACTTTACAGGGAGTAAAATCTGGCACACATTTCATCAATGGTTGTGTCAAATAGCATGTAAATCATGATTCACAGGGTGTACTTATCATTAAAAATTGAAATTTATGGGGTTGTAAGTGCCAAATAATGAATTTCATGGTTACTTCGGTGTTACATTTTTGGGACAAATCTGAAAATTGGGCGTGGAATGTTGCTCAAATCTGAGAAGTGGGTGTTGAATGCAGCTCAAATCGGAAATATGGGTCCTAAATTGGGTGAAAATGTGAAATGTGAGTGTGAAATGGTGCCAATCCTGAAAATATATCTCTGCATGCATCCAAGACATTGAATGAGCCACCAGCAGAGCTCACATGCACGCCATGTCTGGACACCTTCAGGAAGACCGTCAAGACTGGTCTCTACTTTGAACAAGTCAGTTCATTGGCAGTATGACCCAACAGACAAGATGAACTATCTAACCATCTCCCTGCACCCCGTGGTGGACAAAGTCACTGAGAGACACATAAACACCCAGCTGACTGGATACATTGAAGATAACTCCATCATGGACCACTCCCTGTCTTGTTTGGGTATCAAGCACAGTACCAAGAACATACACCAAGCTGACAATGATTAAATATGCATGCCACTTGACCTGTGTCACATTGTGGACAACACATCCTACTACACCTCTATGCAGCCACAAACACCCTCTCACACACCACACCCCAGATGCCAGACACCACCACAAGGGGATACGAGGAAAAGCCCTCTCCTGGAGTACAACATGGAGCGTCACTAAGACACACGTTTTGCTATATGCACATGTCCCCACTCACTGCCATTGCTAGACAGCACGGGGTAAGCATATCATCCCACACAGACAACACACAGCTCATCCTCCCCCTCACGAATAACGCAGACCACACAAAAGCCAGCTCCCAGGAATGAACATCGGAACTAGCAGATTGGATGACACACCTCGGCATATAGATCAACTGTGAGAAGACTGACCTCCTCATCTCCGCTCCATCCACATCCGCATGGGACAACCTCTGGTGGTTGTCTGCCCTTGTGAGCCCGCCCTCACTGACAGACCATGCACGCAAGTTTGGCATCATCCCAAGTACACCATCATCTTTCCCAGCCAGATCTACTCCATTGCACGCTACAGCTGTCTACAGACCGAACCTAATCCATCACAATGGATAACCCCAGGATGCATTAAAATTGGCACAAACGCACTCATCCCCAGCAGACTAGACTACTGAAACAAAATCTACACATGGAGATACAAATGCCACTACACAAGTTCTATCACAGCCTGAAAGCTGCAGACACACCTGTCTTCAGAAACCCACATCCCAAACACAAGAGGCAACACATACAGAACATCCAATGTAGCACCAACAAGGAGAAAGTAAGCCGCTAACTACTCACACACACATACAATTCACTACACATCATCAGCCACAAAGACATCCACGAGAGAGTCAACCTAAACATCCCCAAGAGGGAGAGCTGCCACCTACACCGCAAGCAAAGCCATGGACGAGATGAAAGTCAACTTCCAACAATCTCACACCCAGCATGCTTACATGGGGAACTACAAGACATGGCTATTTGGCTGAGGTGGAGCTGCACTCCCACTTCCCCACAGCGCTTTGGCAGCCTCACGTGTGAGTAGGGCACATCATGCCCACCCTTATTGTCGGATTGATCTGCACACATATTCATCACCTACAGACCACCCCAGGGGAGTAGTACCCTTACAATTCACATCTCTTTTTTGAATGAATGTCTGTGAAATTACCCAAAGATGTAGGGATGAGTAATGTCACATTCCATTTTGGGTTTCGACTGTCTTGGAACATAAAAGGTAGTCTGTGTATACCCCTGAGGAAGTGTTGGCTATGGAACAACAATTCCCATGCTGTTGGGTGCAAGGGGATACACAGTACCTGGGCCTACAACGTGCTCCGACTCTTGCCTGTACAGCAAAGCTCAAATATCCAGCACAATTGGATGAGACGGATAAGGCGCTGGACGCCTGCTCAAAACTGAGCCTCACATGGTTTTGAGGCATAGCGGGAGGGAAAATGTAGAGTCTTCCACGCATTTCCAAAGTATGTCAATTTGGACACATGGTGTCCCACCCCCGTGCACTCAGACAATTGCAAGCTATCATATCCAAGTCTGTCAGGGAGGGCAAGCAGACTTGCCTCTCACATGTGCAGCTTACACGGCTGAAAATTCAAGGTTGCCTGGGATTGCCCCTCATTGGTGGCTACTAACAAGCCACATGCCTTTGATATATGGTTGAATGGAATAGGCCGCCCTGGGAGAAGCAATGGAACTTCATGGACCAGTCTGTGGTGGGCAAAAACATCTGGATCTAACTGTGGCTAGCCCATAAGCACTGGCCCTGGGGCTTGTACTCTTTGCCGGTTAGGGCGCCCACCCACAAGGTCTTGGACAGGGTGGTAGTATGGAAGGGGTGGGCCTTTATCCCCTCACCGACAAACTACAGCGTGGATAATCCGGACCTGCCCCCGGATCAGGAATCAGCGATATTCCATCGCTGGCAAAAACAGGGCTGCAAAAGCATAGGGTCTATCTTGATCTAGAAGGGGATGTGCCATATCTGTGGCCCATACAGGACTATGAATTTCCCGCTGCTGTTGTGTATTCATAATGCCAAATAACACACTGGGTCACGGGACTCTACGTTGGTTACGTCATATGCGAAGTGGTTAGCGCGTAAGGAGGACAAACATTCCCTCATATCTGAGCTGTACAAAATGCTTCTCACCAGTCTGAGTGGTCAGTGCACAAAAGTGCAGGTTTTGTTGGAAATGTAGCTGTGGCTGCCAATTTAAGCCAAGGAATGGGAACGTATCCTGTATTGCGCACACCACACTGCGCACAGTGTAGCGGGGGCTGGAACCCCCTACAAGGTTTGCTCTCATTGGTGTTTCACACCTGTGCAACTACATTTCTGGGATAAAAGCAAGCCACATCTCTGCTGTCGGGGTTGCTGGATGACTGGTAGCCTTGTGCACTTACTCTGGCATTGTCCAAAATTGTAGAGATAGTGGGGTGAGTCCTTAGATAACATAGATACAGCGTGCGACATTGCAATGCCCGGCGCACCGGAGTACACTCTCCTCGGCCTCTCACATCAGAAGGTCTTCCCAGGAACATCCCTCAGGGGTAGGCAAATAGTCCCAGCGTTGCTGGCGGACAGGCCGGTTATCCTAGCACAGTGGGGTACAGTGGCAGTTCCAGGGCTCCTGTCCTGGTTACAACGTCTAAGGAACCTATTCACTCGGGAGCGTCTGTCTCGGGCTGCAGAGGGAAGGGTGAGAAATTTTGCAACTCCGTGTTACCCCTTTGTGATTTCATTGTCGAGACATATGAGGGAAGTCACATGCCCAAAGTACTTGCAGGTCTGACGCATTCCACCGATGGGGCAATCATCCTCCGCCGTTCACCCAGTGGAGTGGTGAGGGGGCTCCCTTCCACACATTTTGTGTATGCTTACTATCATCTAGGTAGGCTGCAACTAGTGCGGAAGGTGGGGTTGTGGGAGGGTTATTGGGGGAGGGGTGTCTTTTCTCACTTTTTCATGATTGTTTCACTTCTCTGTTTTACATGCATATTCTTTGGAAAATTGTATACGCTCTTAGTGGCTTGTTTGCTCTTCCAGTATGCGTCCGGCCTCCGGGTGGCGGCTTAAACGCTGTGTAAATGCCCACAATGCTTGCACGTCCGACAACCGGATGTAGCCAGCAAGCTGGGTTGGCCACATTAGCCTGACTTCCTATAAAAATAGGTAACCCTGAAATGGAGTCGGCCTTCATTCTGCAAACATATCTTCACATTGTATTATTGTGCTGTGACCAGAGTTTTGGCATGAATGTCCATCATTGCTATATAAATTCCGGGCCGTGAGATTCTCATCGCAAACACGATGATATGTCCCCCACGCATTTAAAAGGACATGGCTGGACACACTCCCCAATACTGTATCAGCATCAGGCCAGTAGCAGCCTCTTAGCGTGAGGAAACCCATTGAAAACTATGAAACATGCCGCATACACATTACAGTAGGCCTATGGACATTAACGGGCCCTTAGCGTACAGATTCTGATCGCATGTATTCAGCCTGATGACATCAGATTCAGAATATGATCGCATTTCATGAAAACGGGCCGCATACACATTACAGTATCAGCCAGAGTACATTAGTTGCCCCTTAGCATGCAGTTTATTGTCGCTTTGTACACAAAATGCCTCTAACACACAGGAAGTGATGTATGCCTGCTTCCTGTCTCCATGTGTGTGGCATTCACTTTCACTTTCTCTTTTGAGCACATTGTGTTGGATTTGGCTAAGTGAGGAGGTGTTTTTGGGATTGTGCTGGTGGAGAGTGTAGTTTGGAGTGTTGCTGTGTTGCTGTGTCCTGTCTAATGTGTTTTTTTGGATTATTTCACATTTCAATTACTTTTTACTGTCTACGGTCCTCAGTCTTGTTGTGTTTGTTGTGGGTTATTTACCTTTATTGTCATTCTTGGGTTTTCTTTTTGTAGTCTGGGGTGAGAACTGGGGTGTGTGGAGATGCCGGCGGTGGGAAGGTCAGGGCGGATGTCGGAGGGGGCATTGGGGGGCTTCCTGTGGCTGGTGCGGTGCTACCAGCCTCTGATGCTGGAGAGGGGAGGACATATCCTCCAGGGCTATGGTGTGGCGGTGTGCAAGTTGCGGTGGGAGTGTGTGCGGGCGCAGATGCTCTGCTGCTTTAAGGTGAACCGGACCGTGCGCCAGTGGAAGCACCGCTGGCAGGACATGCTGGCACGGGAGACGGACCTGCTAGATTACACCGGAGTCATGCCTGGCATCCAGGGTGGTAAGTACCAATTCCCTTGTTGTCCATAACTAATGTTATGTTCATATATGAGTGACATGTGTGAGAAGAAGAGAAGATGTCTTAATGCTGTCCCAAGACCGTGACACTGTAACAATGTGGTTAATGCAATGCGACTTGCGAAAAATACTTGTGCATGATGGCCTTGACCTTGGATTTGCATGAATCACTCTTCCCACTACAGTGTGTGCAACAGTACAGAAGGTGTTGGGATAGTCAATCAAAATACACATTATTGATGTGTGCCATGCAGTGCAAGGTGGAGTGGCGATTGGCGTTGCAATGACTGCGTAGATTACGTTTGCCACTGGAAATACCACATAGGAATGGAGATCCCCGGTGATAAACATCCCAAAATACACATGCCTAATGTGAGCAAATACTCAGCAGGAAGGGTTGCAGGGGCATGGCGGTGTTTGCATGTTGAAGTATGGCAAGGGGTGTGTCTGTCGAAGAGCAATGTTCAGAGTTAGTGCTTGTTGATGGGTAGCAACGTTGCCTGTCAGAGGTGTAGCAGAAGTTTGCCACAGGCCATATATGCATGGTAGGAAAAGGAACAGACTCACAATCTGGTCCCTCCGGGGCGGCGGAATACAGCATAGGCCAGCTGGTTGGATCGTCGGCTCCTTTGATGTGCCATGAAATAGAGTTGGACGTTAAAGGTATGTTTGCCCAGTGTTGTGGATGGCTGTGTGAGCATGGGTGCACATCTTGAATGTGACTCTAGCTTTGATGTTGAGACAGCGGAGTGTGTGCAGGTGTTGGGAGGTGTGACAGGGTCCTGACAGTGTGAGGATCAGTCCGGTGGTTGCATTTGAGATGCCCTGCAGCTTGCGGATGTGTTTCATGTAAACTCTGTCATGGACTGTGGTGCCGTAGTAGGGTGAGCTATTGCACAGGGCATGAGTGAGTGTCTATGTGTGTTTGAGTAGGAGTCATTTGAGTGTCTGATATAGGAGGCAAAGTGTGTGGAAGCACGATGATGAGACCGGATAGATCTTGCAATTATCTTGGACATGATGGATTACATGTCGCGTGCTTTGACTGTGTCGGGGTGTGGGTTCCCCATGCCATGTGAGGAGCCTGTGTAATTACATGCGTGGATGTTTTTGCACATGATGGGTACTTATCTTTTGTTGTTGCTCACTTGTATGCAGCTCTTTGAAATTCATCTAGCAAGCTCTGCCATGGATTCGCAATACTTGTGTTTGCTGGAGTTGTGTTGGCTGGATGTGTCGAGGAGGAGTTGCCAGTCGTATGCCTATGATATAATGTTGAGTCCATAGCTAATCACGATTGTGGCGTGCGGAGACATGTAGATGTGAAAGATTGTAGGGCTAAATGAGGATCTCTGGGGGACTCCACGGCTAGTTGTTGGAGGCTCCAAGACAACAGAGGGGTGTCTAACCCACACGTATGTACGTTGAGGAAGGAGCAGATCCAGTTGAGGGCCTTGTCTTGGCTCCCTTTGTTGTGGAGTCTGCATATTGGTGGGCTTTGTGATTGGTCAAGGATGATGAGTAAAAAGGTTTTTTTTGCGCTCCGTGTGGATGAGGTGCCTTGATATTGCGTGAAACAACTCAGATGTGCAGCTCGGCCAGCAGTGATGTTTTGACTGTGCAGCCTCTGTTTCCACATGTTCGTGTGTGGATGCCATTCAAAGTAGGCCCAGTCATGTGACCAACATGAAGTCAACACCACAGGGATGTAGCATTGTTTGTCACTGTAACAATTCACATTGTGAATGTGCCACGTTTGCTGGGGTTTCCTAACAACACCTATTTGCGTTTGTCTTCCCACAGATGGACGCCAACCGATCACACAGGGGGACATTGACCGTTTCCGGGACCCACATGCCACTGGTGAGAAGTGACAAGAAATATTGGCATGTTGCGTGGTCATGAGGGTCTGTGCCAAATGCAGCACCTTGTTGATTAGCAGTATGGGTGTGTATCGCATGTCAATTGCCTATGATGTGCCGAGGTATTCAGCCTTTCCGTACTGTGTCTAATATGGTAGTGTAAAGGGGTACAATGCATCTCATTCAGAGTTGTGAGTTTGTCCATCAACAGTCATTGATACACGTGTCAATATATGTGCCTATTTCCGAGCTAATAATGCTGCCAACTAGGCATTTACACTGCAGTTGTGATGGCAATAGGCCACTAGCAATTACTCCCATGTTCATTTGCGCAGCCTAGTCAAGATGGCACACTTACATGCAGTAGACATCATCCAAGGGGCGTGCAGTGGGTGTAGCATTGTGCACAATGAGGCAGTGCTATTATGTCCGTACAAGGTCAGACATCTTGGCACAGTGATACCTAAGGTATGCTGCATAGCACAGAAGCAGAAGTGGCAGGGTGTAGCTCAGATCCAATATTGTCAATGGTGTGTTACACAAACACATTCCAAAGATGTGTACATCAATTGAGAATTGATATTTCTGCACTGCAATGGTGTTGACAGGCTATGTCCGTGTGGACATACCAGGCTGGAATCAGGATCATGTGTACCAACTCATCTGACACAATTGGTGACATCACTTAACACACATTTCATGGCCATGCATTAGCTATGCATCATTTGATGTCACATAGATTTGCAAATCCGGACTGCGGAAACAAGATCTGTGTGTACACATTAGCCATAACAATTACACAACCCTCATGACCCCAAGGTGCCATTACAATGTGTAATCCATTGTAACAGTTTGCGTAGTTGATGCATGCATGTTCATCTCTACTATGGAGTGAGAGTGGGGGTTAGTACACATGTATGACTGGCAGTTGTGGGTCAATGATGTATCCCCCTCGCAGTGGAGTACTATCACCAATTGCATAGTAATGGTGGAGTGAGTAAGTGCCTAAGTCCGCATTCATACTAGGCCTGGGCGGTAAATTCCGTTCCGCTCGCGGAATTTGCAGAATTTTGGTAATTTCACGTTCCGCGGAGAACGCGAAATTGCCAAAATTCTGCTTTCCGCGACTTCGCGAAATTTTTTCTTGTTCGCGTTCTCAATATGCCTGTTCGTGAGATATTTCTCCCCGAGCACGCAAACAGCAACTGTGAACAGGAAAAAAGCATCGCGAACAAGCAATTCCGCGTGTTCGTGGAATTTCTGCGTGTTCGCGGAGATTTATTACCGTTTCGCGGAGATTTGCGTAACACGATTACGCAAATTCCGCCCACCCCTAATTCATACCCTAAACATGTTTCCATGTGTGCGGCATGATGCAGCATGATTACAAGTGTGAGTAGGGCAGTCCCAGGCCTTTTATTGTGCATGTAGTGTGAGACTACAATAGGTAGTTATTCACACCTGCACACATACACCCTTGCCTGTCTTGGCACTGACTTGATGTACTGCACACAGTTCCTGGGGGACACACATGGCTGCACATGTGCATTGTAATTCTGATGCAGCTGTCTGTCACAGGATGGGAGAGGGTTGTGCTGTGCACGTAGGGGTTATGCCTCCCGAATGAAGTCAATTGTACAGGTCACCCACAGCCCAGTTATCCAATGGTGCCATGTTTGTAGCGTATCCTTAGCTTTCAGTTGTGTCAGTGCATGTACCATGCCATGCACTGTCAGGTCAGTCTCAACAGCATGTAGTTATTTAATCATGCGTAGACATTGTGTTTAACAGGTCAGTCCTTGACTTAACATGTTGTTTTTCACTTGTGATACAGATCTCATGTTGTACGGTTACATAGTGTAGGGGACAGAAAACTGACATTGTTTTTTTTTTCTCAGACAACATGACACCTGAGGAACAGCACCGGTTCCAGGTCGCCAAGGACCAGTACCTCCATGGGCGGAAGGTACATAAGGGTTACAGATTGATGGCAAGGAGGTACTGGGCCGAGAAGAGGGCAGGGACCTGGCCATCGCTGCTGGAATGCATCACGACTGGCAGCGGCTCATGACCATCCACCTCAGGTGTCGTTGTGGGATCCCAAGATGTCAATCCCTCTGCTACCACACCCGCACCGGAGCCAGGCCAGCATGCGCCGCCACCTGCACCAGCCCCAGCCCTAGCACCAGCACCGGCACCAGCACCAACACCGGCCCCCATGGATCCTGTACTTGCCCAGATCATGCGGATTGTCCAGGGCCACACTACCCTCCTCCACGACATCCGCCGGGAGTTTCTGTATCTGAACCGGCAGATCCACGAGATCAGGGCCCACCTCGGACTGCCATGAACACTGCCCCTGTTCTCACCCCCCCACCTCTTCTCCCTTCCCACACTGTCCACCTTTTATTATTATGTTGTGTGATGTCCTAGTTGTGTGTGTTGTTTAGCATAGTTTTAGTGTAGGCTTAGTTAGGGTTAGTTTTAAACTGTTTTTACTTATTGAATGTTATAGAATTTGATGACAGGTTTCATTTAACTTTGGGTGGGGGTTGATGTATTTATTCATTTTCTGTGTTTGTAAATAGTTAGTTAAGATAGTTTTAGTGAGAATTAATAATTATAGTTAGTTTAGAGCTAGAGTTAGGGACATAGATTAGTGTAGGGTTATTTTACATATATATATTATTGTATAATAAATCTTAATTATAGATTTCTGCTTGCACTTATTTCATGGCTGATGCGGGGGAGTGGGGCTTGCCCCATCGTGTGCAACTCATACCATCATTGCAGTAATCATTGTATGTGTAACTATGGTCGGGACCTGTCACTCTGCAGGATGGATTGAGGCCAGATACCTTAGACGTGAGCACAATGACCTTGCATGTCTGATAGATTAGCAAATATGGTTTACGGCCTACTCTGTTGACAGTTCATTGTGACCGCAAAACATCTCAAATGTTCCTGGGTATGGCCAATCGATCTCCATTCCATTCATGCTGTTGGTCATTTGTGGGTCCATTGTTAACGTCACATGGCACAACAGTGTTAGTGAGTCACATGAGTTATATGAGACTGAGTAATGAGTTTGGAATAGAGGTCACTCACAGGTGTCTTGGAGTATTAGCACTGTCCGGAATACAGACTTAACTTCGAGTTTCTTGCTTTTGTGACACACCTAATCATTACAGTTATGCCTTGGGACATGATGGTGTTGGTTTGCAGATACACAGTTCTGCTGCACACAAGTGGTGACATGCTGCATTGCTCCCTGTACCAACAGTGCCATAGCCACTAATCCCAGCTGTAACTTTTGCATTGTCTCATAGTGATGACACCCTTGTAATCTTGCCACTGATTCAGACTATATGCTAAGTGCAGTTCAACTGACATCCGTGGGCACGTTGGCCAATATGTGTGCACTTCCTGGCAGTGCTCAGAAGTTGCTTTTGCATTGTTTATGCACAGGTAGGGGCTGACTGACACAATGCACTTTGGCTTCAGTAAGTATTGGGGACTCAACTTCTGTGTGGCTCACTTTGTAGTTCCATGTATATATGTTAGACCTGTACCCTTGGGTCTCCTCAGCAATATGAATCTGTTGTGAACACCTAGAGATGTGACATGCAATGTGCTACATCACAACAATCTTTGTCCAACACGCCCTGTGTTTGGTGTTATGCCAGGAGATTATGCTTTGCTATCATTCTTGGCGACACTACTTGTGTCCTGCAACAGACTTGTACATGTTGTCACACATGCATATTGTGAAAAAGTGGCTAGGTCTATACTGTTCCCAAATAGTTACAGTGTGCACAGAGTCCACAGTCACGAGAGTTTTGGGCAGAGGTTAAAGTTAGATATAACCTTACTCTGTGAAGTGTTAGCTTGGTCAGGCAGTAGGGCAGTATCAGAGGACAGTGTAAAGCATTTGTTGTTCACACTCAGTCAGCAGATGGTCTCACACACTCAATAACTGAATTCCAGGCCAATGATTTCTATATAAAAATATATGTTTGTTTTATTTTATAACCAACAATAGGTATCAAAATATACTTCCTCAGATTGCGAGTCTTTAGTTACATACTTTGGCAATTTGCAATTGACATTGGTAGGTAATAGTTACAAGTTGTTGCAATAGGCAACACAATTTCAAACACAATAATACATTGGGCTCAATGTGAGTTTGAAGTGATTTGCAATAGATTACTTCCAGGATTACTTTTCTAAGTCATGGACTGGATCCTATATTCAGTCCTGTTCAAGGTCTTGGAAACATGTGAGTATATCCGGTGTAGTTGCTGTTGTGATTTTCAGGCAATATTTTGCTATTTCTAAACTTGACAACAAGAAGAAATTTTACAAAGAAACTGGCAATAGTTTCCGATGAAAGAAAATTGTGTTATTGGTAATTACGGTTGTGAGTGCTTTTCAGGGTCAGTGCTGGGCACCAAGATCCAGCATTGGGATTTCTCCTAATAGCAGTTGAGTTTTTCCATTTTTGTTAGTTGGTATAGGCAAATATTTAAAATTTTTGAATCTGCACACTTAGAAGAAATTTCTGATGAAACCAATCAATGTTACCCTAATGAATACAATTGGGTTATCGGCTTTTGGGTAAGTACTCGACTGGCAGAGTTAAGGTTCTGGCCACAGACTCAGGATTCCCCCAGGGTCAGGTCTGTACAGTTGTTACACCCTCTGCGGGACTGTGTCGGACGGGGGCAGAGTGAGTTTGGCACAATGTTATCCTATGGGAGGCAGGGGGGCCTTGGTTGGTGGCTGCTGACTAGCAGGCCACACGGCTCTGGGAGCTGGGCTCCTGGTCACTTGCTCAGGGCAAATGGCGAAGTAGGTAGGAGTAGAAGTTACACTGCCAGGGCCACTCGGGCGGGTGGGTGCAGGGTGCCTTTGACCCTTTGTGCGCTCAATGGATTGCAATGGGAAAGCCTGTGGACCAACAAATGCTTCAAGCTCGGGGTCGCAGATTCTTCATGTACCCCCAACACTTTGGGAGGTAAATTGGGTAGTTGGAGGGTGGGTATGTACCCAGGAGTCGGGCACAGGGGGCTGCAGTGCGCCAGGTCCTGGGGTGACTTTTGGTCTTGGGAAATCTTACCCTCTGTTGATAGTGGCCGGGGGGTTCCCTGGTTCTGAGGCTGCAGGCGTCGTCATGTACGTCAAGGTGAGACCTTGGTGGCCAGATTTGGGGTCACAGTCTCCGGGGGGGGACGTCATCGGTGTCTTTTTCCACTCCGACACAGACCAGGCTTGTCCAGTGTAGAGTGCGCAGGGTTTGCGGGATGATGCCAGGGGTTAGAAACTTGCTTTGAGAAGAGCTACTGCTCATGGGACTCCCAGATGAGTCACAAGGTAGCCAGGTCCACCGTGGTTTGTGAGGTTGCTGGCCACAAGTGGGTCTGGGCTGTGGCAGGAACAGGTTTAAGGGTCGACGGGCCGGTAGGGCTGGGGCCAAAGCAGTTGGTGTCTTCCTCTTCTTAGCAGCTGCACGGCAGTTTCTTTCTTCTTGCTCTTCCTTGCTTTTTTGGAATCTGGAGAAGGAATGTTCAGGGTGCCTCTAAATACTAGGTTTAGTTGTGTTACAGGTAGGTACAAGGCAGGGACCAATGGGTCCCTGTCCTGGGGTGGATACACACACTATCCTGCCACTCACCTGTGGGAGTGGGCCAGTAGCCTAGTCCTGATTGTGCAGGGCTTCACATCTTCAAGATGGAGAGCGCCCGGAGATGGGCTTCTCTTCACCTCCCCCACCTGAGGGTTGGGGTGTGCAGGCTGGCACATACCCTGTCCTTATTTTGTGTTCCCTGCCAGTCTTCCCGCCAGAGTGGGTGTCAGAACCAGGGCTTTGGGGGCAGTTTTTCTGGGTACAGCAAGTGCCCTTGAGAAGCTCACAGAGTCTGCATGCCTTTGAAGCTTCCCCCTGGCCATCCTGGGTGAGGAGACCTAGCACCTCGCCCAGCATGTGCATTGTTGCAGGCCCTGGAGAGCGGGGGCTCTACACACTGGGGTCCAGCAATATGTCTGACGTGTGGCAGCCTGTGCAGCCTCCAAACCAGACGTGGACTGTAGGTTAGTTGTCAGGGGGCATCTCTAATATGCCCTCAGTAGTGCTTTGTACATTGAAACACACACTGGCATCAGTGCGGGTTTGATGTGCTGAGAAGGTTGATACCAAACTTCGCATTCTTCAGTCTTCCCATCATGGTGCTGTGGAGTTCGTGTTCGACAAGCTCTCTGCACCATATACTCTTAAATGGCAGCACTGCACTTACAGTGCCCAGGAATGGACCTGAGTACTGTAGGTTCAGAGGGATAATGCTGCTGTGCCCACACCACTGGCATAGGGCACCCAGCTATAGGGGTGGATGATGTATGCCAGGGCAGTGTAGGTTGTGTGCATGCAACACAGGGATGTGTTCCATGTCGACTCTTTGTTTTGCCTTGTACTCAGACACTCTGCCTGCAAGGGCGGTGTGTTTGTTTTAGGGGACAGGGCCTCTTAGGCTGTCTCAATAAGTGCTGCAGCCCTTAGAGGCCTTCCCTTGTCACAAGGCCCTGGTTACCTAGGTTACCATTTGCAAGGGGCTGACATGTGGCCAGAGTTTGCCAATTTTGAATGTTAGTGTTTAGTGAAGGAACATAGGCCCTGGGCACCTGATTGGCAGGACTCCAGGGCACACTCAGTCAAAGTCCATTCAGCAGTTCCTCAAAAAGTGGGGGAATACCATGCATGAAAGATGGCACTTTCTCACACATATGTCATACATGTCGTGGGCTCAGAATTGGGATATTGCTAGATTGTGCTATCTGATCAATGTTGTCATTGCAATTTGGCCCGTGTAATCTCGTGAGACACCCTGTGCCCCTTCTTCACTGTCTGACTCCGGTTGTCTCATCTGTGCCGTCATTGCAAGTGTTATTTAGTTTGCCACACTGTGCCCCCTTCTGCCGGGTTTAGTTGTATTGCTCAATTACATTTCTTACCCTGTATTCAGACACGTGTTTTTCAAACCGCCTCCTCTCTCCCTTCCCGCCACAGTATCCCCTGCTGAGCTGCACAGCAACACGCACATTCGTACCGCCCACATGCCAGGCTGATCCGCCCACCTCCCCTTCCACTTGTGTACATCCACGCCGGGTCCACGCAAAGTGCAGGAACATCCTGGGTCCGCGAACGCAACTACACACATTGCCACTACGATGCTAGCACACTCAACGCCCTCAACATAGGACGATCACACACCTGCTTCCTGCCCGGAACAGAACACACACAAGGACACCTCTCCAGCCAGAACTGCCTTGTCACCAGCATCGAATCTGCAAATCCACCCACTGTGTTGGAAGCCAACTACCTCAGATGCATTGTACCCAACACCTGCCACAGATGCCAACACACAAGTTAACTCTGGGACCTACTCAACTCAACCTCCCCAGACATGGTCTCCATGACAGTGACTAATTATACCCCCTCCTCAGAACACTACCTCGCCAGAGGCATCCTGTGCAGCTACAAGATCAACCACAGGGACCGCACCAATGGAGTAGGACTAGGAATTGCCATAGTCAACAGGAACACTCGCAGAGTCTCAACCAACAATGACAACATCCTCATCAACGCCAAACACATGCACGTCCAGATCCACAATAATCCCAAAACCACCCTCAGAGTAACCCACGTCTACATAGCCTCCAGACCCCTAACACAGTTCTGCAACTCCATCACCAACTTTGTCGGTACACACGCCCTCACATCCACAGACTACATCCTTCACGTTGAGCTGAACTTCCACCTCGTGTACATTAACGGCACCGTATCCACCACCCTGATTGACACCCTGGCCAACCTTGGCCACATACAACTTGTCACAACACCCACCCACCACAACAGCCACACGCTTGACCACATATTATCCGCAAGCTCCCACGTCTACTCCAACCACCCACCCAACCTCCACTGGAACAACCATCAATGCATCAACTTCGTATTCCATGAAGACACCACGCGCCACCACACCCAACAGATCCACTGGCACTGCTGGAGCAAAGTCACAGAAGCACAGCTAACCAGCAGCCTTGCCTGGAGCACAACCACTGACACTGACTCCACCGCCCAGAACCTCAGACAAGGGATTGGCAACTGCGCAAACACACTCGCCCAGATTAAGACACACTCCAACAGACACACCAGCAAGTAAGCCAGCTGGTTCAATGCAGAACATCAGGCCTCAATGCCGACCTGCCATGATCTAGTGAAGAAATTGCTGTGTGAACAGACACTGGACAGCTTTGCAACCCACAAAGACGCCACACGCAGACACCATCACCTCATCAGATATGCAATTGGGCCTCCTTCAAAGACCGCATTGCCAACAACGCACACACCAGCTAAGTGCTCTTCAACCTAGTGAAAGAACTCTCCAACACCAGCTCCAACACCAACACCATCCCACCTTTGCAAGACCTGTGCAACTCCTTTGATACTTTCATCCATCGCAAGGGTGCAGCCATCCACGACAGCTACAATGCCATGACTGCCACGAATAGCACTGAGACCTCCATCACCACGGATCCCATACGCACCAACCCCCTGCTCTCCTAGACCAACGTAAACAACACAAACACCATGCACATCTGGTACAACATCCACTCCGGATCAACATCAGGCACATGCCCACACTAGGCCTGGGACTAAATTCCGTTTGCAGAAATTGCGATAGTTTGGCATTTTCGCGTTCCGCGGAATGCGCGAAAATGTAAAAATGTCCGCATTCCGCAGCTTAGCGATTATATGTTTCTTGCTCGCGCTGTAAAATAATACATTCTCGCGTGCGCGCGATCGCCTTACCTGAATCCCCGCGTTCGCCGACAAGTTTTCCCGATCCGGTCGCGTTCTCCACGAGATGTTGGATTGTTGGTAGCCATTTGCGCTGTCTCGCGACAGTTCGCGCCCGCAGTAACGTCATGCGTCGCGCGATCACGTCTTTCTTCTCGCTATCATGCACCGCGAGACAAGTGAAAACAAGATGGCCGCGCCCGCGAGCAACCGCATGGGTAAGTTGGCGAGCCGCGACCACGCAGAAAATACCGCGAACGGGCGGGAAAAAAACTTCCGCATCTTCGCGATATTTCCACGTGTTTGCGGAGATTTTTAACATTTTCGCCATAATTTGCGAAAGTGAATTTCGCAAATTCCGCCCACCCCTAGCCCACACCACATCTGCTCCAAACCCAGCCCCACCATTGCACCCCATTTCCAGATGAGCATCAACATCTTCCTCGTAAATTCAACATTAACGTAGAGCTGGAAGCACGACGATATCAACCCTTACTCCACAAACAAAAGACTGACCCCAAGGACCGCCTGAACTTACGTCCCATCTCCCTGCTACCATTCCTGTGAGGTGTCATTGCGAAGACCATCAACAGACAACTGACCCACTAACTCTATGGGAACAGCATCCAGGATCCGTCCCATTTGCACTTCAGCGGCACCTCCTGCAGCAAACTGGACACATCTCCGCCACCAATGACATTATGCCACGGATGAACAACAGTGAAAGAGCAGCACTCATTGACCAGTACCTGTGATTTGCCTTCAACACTGTCTTGCACTGCCCACTATGCACACGCATACATGACAACGAGATCCGAGACAAGGCTCGTGACTGGACAAACTCCTTCCTCTACGGCAAAACCCAGTCCGCCCTCCTCCACCCTTCCTGCTCAGAGTCCACAGTAATCTTCTGCGGATTACCCCAGGGCTCATCCCTCACACAACATTGTTCTACATGAACATGTCACACTCGATCTTCTCCCTCACCATGGCCACCCTCACTTACACAACCATACACCATGTAAGACTGTAAGACGTTGCTGAGTGGACGAAGAACTGCCAACAGGAGATGAACATCAGACAAGACAGAAATGCTCATCCTCGAATCCACCCCTACGCATGAGACACCTCCTGGTGTGCGGCCGCCCTGGGAACAGATCCAGCACCAACCAACCACGCATGCAACATGGGGTTCAACATCAACTCTACTCTCTCCATGCCAAAGCAGGTAAACGCCGTCTCGTCCTCCTGCTTCATCACCCTCCAGATGCTTGTCAAGTTCAACAGATGGATTACCACCAATACATGGGGAACAGTCACACAGGCACTCAGCAGCAGCAAGTTGGAATACGGTAACATCCTCTATGCAGGAGCCTCGATCAAACTCTAATAATAACTTAAACGCATTAAAAACGCCTCTGCACGCCTGGTCCTCAACATCCCTCGCCAACAGCACATCACACCCCACCTGTGAGACCTGCACTGGCTCACCGCCAACAAGTGTATCACCTCCACGCGCAAGAACCACGCACACAAGCCACTCCACAACACCAGACATGCATACCTCAACAGAAGACTCAGCTTCTGCACCCCAATCCAGCAGGTCCGCTGCGCTGACATTGTAATCGCCACAGTCCCCCGCATCTGGACAGCTAACTCCTGCAGAAGATCATTATGCCACCTCAACGCAAAGAACTGGAACACTCTCCCCACCCTCCTGCGGCAGGCACAGCACATGCTGACATTAATGTGACTCCTCAAGAACGGGATTTCCAAGCAGTGGCAGACTCCCACCCCCCCCCCGCTCCTTGAGATACTCACGCACAGGTTAGTGGTGCACAGATATTGTCATAGGAAAATTATCTAGATTGCTTTTGCCCATACACGGCCATCTCACTGCCTATCCGTGTCAGGTGACACATGTACATTGATTGAATTAGCCTTGCTGGATCTTCTTGTGAATTCACAGCCCCTTACTTATTGCCTAAGTTAAATACTTGATTGTTCATGGAAACACGCACCTTTGTGAATTTAAGTGAATTTATTTACAAAAAACAGGTTGTGCATTGACCAGAACTGGACCATAGGACATGAGATTGGCAGGATGCCTGTTGGATTAGCAGTCCATTGTGAGCGACAGAGCCAGGGGAGGAGGCGGATTTAGCAGTGCCATTGTCAATGAACAAGACGAGATTTGCTGTGGGTCAATGTGTGGGTCCACGCTGGATGTTGATGGAAGTCGGCAGACAGTGGGAGAGGAAGGGCAGTGAAATGATGATATGCACAACCGACAGGCCTTTTTACACCACTGCTAGCTGAACTTGCACATCACCATGGTGGCAGTTTCATACTCAGATTCGTCCGATGATGTGTCGTGTGTCTCACATGTGGGTGGTGGTATGGTGGGAGCAGCACTGTGAGGCAAAGACACATCAGGGTGCGGGGCTGAGGATGTGGATGCGCAAGCAGCAGATGTCGCAAGACCGTGGGGAGGTAAAGATGTCATGTGGAGAAGCATGGCCTGCCATGTCTGTTCCAGATTACACTGGTGTTGACCCATGGCAACCATCTGTTGGAGCTCCCTCCGCACCCTGGACTCCATTACCCCTGTCAGTCGGGATAATGCAGCAAAGACACTGCTGTAGCTATCCTGCCGGGACAGTGTGTCCGCTCTCCGGATCAGGACCCCTGCAATGTCATCCAGGGAGCGTTGGATGTTATTGAGGGATGTGTGGATGTCTGGCATCCTCGCCATGTTGTTATCGAGGCGATTCAGACACCCACTGAGCTCCTCAAACTTGGCTGCCAGGCTCTCCAAGCCCATCCGCACAAAGTCCTGTGTCTCCCGTTGGACCTCCAGCACCATGGTGTGAAAGGCCGCATATGTTTTGATTGGGTCCTGGGAGGCAGCTGTGGTGGGAGGTGCTTGCTGCTGGGTGGTTTGTGCAGGGGGTGGGCTGGGTGAAATGCTGGTGGGTAGCCCTGCTACTGGAGTTGGTGTGTTGAAGGAATCGAGGAGATGCTGAAACTCGTCCACATTGATGGTTGGTGTTTGCGGCGAGTCATCATGGCGGAGTAGGTCGTCCAGCTGTCCAGGATGTGTTGTTGGTCCCTCTGAAATGTTCATGGGAGATACAGTTTAACAGTGGTATCCATGTATGGACATGCATTATTTGACTTAACAATCAGACTAAGGGAAACTGTACATTATAGATATTTTGTACAATATGCATGCTAGTTTCTGGATGGTGATTATTTCAGAGACATCACAGATGTGTGGGTGTACTTGTACGTTGTAATATCACAAGTTGCCTAGGTGAGAAATGTGTCTTGACCGTGTCTACACACAAATGCTACCTGTTGTGTCCTGGTTTGTGTTATGTGACTGATGCAGTCTGCAACACCTATTAGGCAATGTTGATGTACTCCGATTAGTATGTGTGTATACTGCATTGTGTGATGGTGGCACCTGCTGCCTTTGTTTAGCTGCCCCTTGTCCCTTTCATGAAATGGGCCTTTGACTTTTGTGTATGGACAATGCAGACATGTGGAAATCTGTGTGGATTGTGTATCCTTGTGAGAGTTGTGACACTTAGGCATAGTAGGTCATCAAGTGTCTTGTTCATATCAGGGGTTGTGTGTACATAAGTTTGTGCCAGGGTGTGACATGCTCCCTTGAGGATGAGTTCCACACTCGGCAACATCAGTGAGGTGTCCTGCACCATGTGAATCTCTTTGTCCTGCAGGCATGCTATCCATCATGCCCTATCGCATGCATTATCAGTGTGGCTCAAGGAGTTGCAGCTTTGCAGGGGCTTGCACATGTGCATGTGTTTGGTGTGCTATTAGTTATGTGTGATGAGTGCCCACTTTTGGCACATTGGCAATGGGAGCCTACTTTGGGGCATGTTATCATGGACGTCCATGGTGTTATCGGCGCTTTAGCAGCAGGAGACTTCTGCTACAAGCGGCAAAGATGTTCTTGGAAATATGCCGACTAGAATTCAAGGAGAAGCACACGTTCTGGTGTGAACATGGGCTTGGATTTGAATTCTCTGCTGCATGTTATCAGGCACATTATCACCGCTTTGGTGGCAGTTTCATACCGCTGAAGTGGCGATAATTTTAAGAATGTCCTTGATTATATATGCCGTGTTTTTGGCTTCTTGCGAATTGCGTTGTGTGCATTGCGTCTGTCATATTTAATCTTGCTTCCTGCACTTCTTTTGGATTGCCCTTTCAGAGTATGGTGCAGCATGTATGGCAAATGTTGTTGCTGTCTGAGCAGACAGTGTCCACACCCATTACCCACAGATTTGGTCCCACATGTGGACTGTATGAGGCAGTGGTGGGCCGTTTTGTGCATCATACCAGGCGCTAACCTTCTAGACTCTGCATGAGCGGTTTGATTTTAGAAGGGGGGACTACATACTCCATGCAGCGATCACAGCGGATATTCGTGCGCATTGTAAAGGGGATCAAGCAGGACCTGAGCTTTCTTTAGGGTGCCAATACATATTGACAGCAGCTGTAAAGTTTAAAGCAGTCACATGCCTGTATATGCACATGGGTCTCGTGGAGCTGCCCCCTTTGGACATACTTAATTGAAATGGGAGGTAGATGTAGGGAGATAGATATCGGAAAGGGCTTGTGCTGAGATTGTAGAGTAAGCATGGAGGTGCAGCAGGCACACCCGCTTCCAAAGGCTTCTTTTTACATCGCCTTACCTCACACCGGCAAAAAGTCAATGCATGTTTCTACACTGACTCATAGGCATTCACAAGCGTTCAGGAAGAGGGGGTAAACTTCCCTCACATGATTTGGGGGTGACCACTTTAGGCTACTTATTGGACTGTAGTGATAACACTATTGAAGGTGTTGACAAACAGGGAGGTTGATCTGTTGTAGGGGGCTTGTATCCTACATTGCTTCCCACACACGGCTCAAAGTGGGCTTGCCGCAAGTTTATGGATAGGGGATTATTAGTGGCCATGAGGGGAAATTACGATGCACTAGAAGGCAAGTGGGGACACAAGTTTAGATCAATGGGAGTGCGAGTTCACCAAATGGGCAGATTGTGATGGGATAGTTAGGCTACTATTGGTCAAGGGTACAGTGAGCAAGGGATCACTTGAGGCGGCTGGTGATGTTTGTTTATATGGCCTGTGTTGTAAATTGGTTGTTATACCCCTTTTTACATGGTTCTTAATATTAAAGGTAGTAGAGGAGACATGTCATAGTAACAAGCCAAGGATCCTATGCTCAGAAAATTGAACACCATAGTGTCAATGATCGCGGCTTTAGCGGCAGCTAACTGCCACTAAAGCGGCGGTGTTGGGCTTGATGATAGGCCCTTGTGAATTCCCATAGAAGTCCATGTTCTGGTGTGAACATGGGCTTCTATGGGAATTCACAGGGGCATGTTATCAAGCCCATTGCCGCCACTTTAGTGGCAGTTTCCTGCCGCTAAGGCAGCGATCATTTTAATGCTGATCTTGGTAACATGTCCCTAGGTTGGCGCAATTGTTAGATTTGAAGATCTAGCTTTCGCAGACATGAAGAGTTTTTAAATTTGCAAGAGAAAATAGCACATGCCATGCGTTGACGTGGGGCGGGAGAGGGTGGTGGGTATTATGGACAGGGATATGTGTGAATACAGGTAAGTTGCCTTTGGATGACTGAATGGATTTCATGGTGTGCCATGCATCGTATTTTGCAATGGAGGGCACACGACTAAGGGGCAAATTATCAGGGACAGCATTACAAATTATCGGCACTTGTGCGGCAGAGAACTGTCGCTTAAGCGTCGATAATGGGCTTGATAAGATGCCCTGGGGCATTCCAATAGAAGTCCATGTTCTGGTGTGACCATGGGCTTCTATTTGAATTCTCAAGGGCATATTTTCAGGGCCATTATCGCCACTTTTGTGGCAGTTTTCTGCCGCTCAAGCAGCTATTATTTTAACGCCGTCCTTGGTAATATGCCCCATAATCCGTATTTTTGGTGTGACATTGCATGTGTTGTCGGTATGCAGAGTCACTCGTTACTTTCTCATCTTGCTCTACACAGTGCTGCATAGCATATACAGGCAAGTGGGCATTTTTGTAGTACAGGCATGAGGTTGTCACAATGTCCCCTTGCCTCATCACCACACTTATCCAAATCTTCTTCAGAAGTCCGCAACTCCCATGTGCCAAAATGAGTATGCAGTGTGAATGTGACTGGTCAGGTGCACGAGTAAGCATGCCAGCGACAGGCTCAGCACACCTGCAACATTGCACATGTGTCTGGCTCGTGTGCAAGGTTGTGTGTGGCCCTCCAAGTCACACTTGTTGGCCACGCACATCCTTGCACACAAGTCAGCCACATGTGCTATTTTGCAGGTGTGCAGCTTCGTTTCCGTTACCCAGGTGACATTAACAGACCAGAAACTGTTTGAACGTCTGACCTCTCGACTCTATCTTGCTATTTTAAACTGCTTCTTGCATTGAAAATTACATTTTTTAAGTACTTTAAAAATGCTTTCCAACATCGTTAAGCTCAGTTGTCCAGGTAACCGAGTTTTTCTGCAGTCGCTTAATGTTCCTAGAAATAGCAAATAGATTCTGGGAGCCAAACCAATGAGCTCGTGAGACTCTTTTGACTATCATGTCAAGTTCTTACTGGTGTTTTCATCAATGTCTTGCAAAGTTGCAAAGCACACCCCATTCGCATGCAGTGAGGCAGTTTTTTTTCTGTTATGGATCTGTAATTGCATTTATATAGCGCTTCATACATACAATGAGGCACCTAAGCACTTTCCGTGGATGGGATACTATGGTCCAAAATGTACTGAGTACCGTACTCAGTACATTTTGGACCATAATAGTGTTCTGGATGGGTGAATATGGACTTTAATTCTCTGTCCGATTGGATAAAAACAAACTATGACACTATGTAAAACCATGCACACAATTTGTAGGCAGTGGGTACAAAACTAATTCACTACCCCGTGACATCTCTTTTGTGCACAAAATGTTTTTGTGAGAATTTCTGACAAAGTTTATTGCACATTGTCCTTGGGGAGGAGGTGTTCGGGCTGTTGTAGCTCCCACAGCCCTGACGTGTAATGGAGCTGGTCTTAACAATGTCACTCAACTGTTAAAGGTGGCATGACCTGATCGCATAGTACCTCCCTATCAGAGGTGGGAGGATCAGCAAACATGAGGGAAAGCCATGGGATGTAGAAGGGAGCTGGTAACACGGTGGCAAGAAAGATAATGGGATTCTCTATCAATGTTGGTTCTTGCTTGTTAGGTTTTGCCTGCACAGCGATTGCACTCCGCTTGTGAAATCTATTGTATTAAATATATCGTAAAAGGAGCTTACATCCTCTCCCCTGCTTTCCTTGCTTCTCATTGGTTCCTGTGCTTGCCACTTACTTTCCCTCCATTTCTATTAGCTATGGCATACAGTTTCTTGCATTTACCAATATTTGTTACTGTGTTGTTCCTTGTGTTCTCTTATCAGTTGCCCATTGCCGTAGTACTGTTTCCATCTGCTTTTGTGGAGTTCACACTCCCTGACTTTAATAAGGCCACCAGACACCAACACACGTATTTAGCATTTAATTATTTGTTTTTCACATTCTTGATAGATGTTCATATCATGAATATAAGAAACATGCATATAAGAGGGTTGAATTGCGTTGATGCACACTGCAGATATATTATTATACCCCTTTTATACACATTTGTCATTTTATGTAGCCGTCACCTTTCTAAAGTGGCCCTTAATATTAAGATACCTTGTTTTAGACCTTTTTCATGTTTACGACACTTTGTAATCATGCATGGTAATGACACCAATGCACGTATTTAACATTTCAAGAAATGTCAGCCGACTTAGACGCCCAAAAGAATTGATTTGATAATGTTCCTATAATTGTACACATGGTGAGTTAATAATTAAGAATATCGCTTTTTACCCTGCAAGGTTTTTTTTGGCACACGCATGAAGGCACTTCGAGATCACTAAGACGCAGGTCTACACAAGATTCTCTAGTTGCATGCACTGATAGGTTGAAATAACTACACATGCGTAGTCTTGTGTGCACGCACCCTGGAACTTTTCTATTTTGTTCTTGATTGTGGTGTATGCGTTAGTAATGCACAAAAAGTAAACAATCAAACACTTGACAGATTTTGGTTTCTGCAAGACCTGCAAAATTTGCCTACAATAATCAATTCCTCCAGTCAGCACCCCTGTGTGTTATTTTATTGCCTACAGCCTTTGTGGCCTTTTGTAAAAGACTAGAAGAGAGCAAACTGCTCTCATTCAATCTTGAAATGTCCCCACCCTGCTGTACTGAATTAACATAGACATATGGGCCTCTCCTGAAAATGCTCTCAGCGCACATTAACCGCACTTAAGCTGTTGTTGCTGTCTGCAGTCTGCGCTACTTCATTCTTCACTTTACCTGTTCGACAGCCCTATGACCTTTCACCAACTGCAGTTACACTGCTAATCCAGCATGCATGTATTGCCTTGTGTCTCACATCAAGGATCTTCTGACCTATCTGCACTCCATCTTAGAGAATATACACGCAAGGCCTGCACGATAGAATTATTTAAGATTCGCTTCACTGCTAACTTCACGTTCCAAACTAAATACATCGAGCAGTTAGGTTTTTCATCCTGGCTGTGCCACTGGAATTATGCAATTTTGCAGCTGCAGTGCACATAGGCTAAACCGATGAATTACCAATTCTTGTTAGTTCTTGTTATAAGGTATTTCAAGGTGGGTATGGAAGGTAACTGATAACTAACCTGTTATATGTTCTGGTACTTGGGGTAGTACGTCTCTAAGTATTTGGGTTGTAGGCTCTTGGGAGCTAGTGCTTGCTTTTTTATGTTTTCTAACACTTCTCTTACTTCTACTTCTGTTACATTAGGTGGGTGGTTATGTTCTTCAACACTGATTACTGTGGCTTCTCTGGTAGTTGCCCTCCCATAACAAGCATTCAAGTAATATTTAGTACATTTCCGATTAATATACTGAGATTAACATTTTCTTGACTGAATGTGAATCCCATGTAACATCGTAAACGTTTCCCATTTTGTGAAGTAATACATTTGGCACCTTTTGCATTATCTGTGTATGTACTCTAATTAAATACATGTAGAAAAATAGTTATTAATACATGTTTTAAAGATTTTAGTGTTAAACAAATACTATATTTTCTTTGCAAACTTACACATATGTTGTCTTTTGAAGTTTTCTGCTGTTGGGAGAAGTTTCTTCTGCTATCTTCTGTTTTTAGACTGGTGCATTTTTCTGTAGGAACAAAATAAATGTTGTATTACTTGTAATGCTTTTTGTATGTTTGATGTTTGGGGGGGGTTAGGCTGATGGTGTTGTGCCTATTGCTGTTTAACTTGTTTTAAAATTATTTTGTAGATACACTTATGTTTTTTGGCTGCTTTTCTTGGGTGCTTTGTGATGAAGTTTGTTTGAAGACGGAAGAACTTGTAGGAAAGGATAAATGGTAAAAAAGTGAGTTGACAATTCTTTATTAGGATATATTGCTTTAAAGTTTACTTTATTTTTTATTTTAAGTAGAAAATATACGTACTTAGTTCAGTTAATAAGGCATGTATATATTGGAGGCGTCTCTGTTGCAGGGAAAATTCAGCAGAGTTTCTTCCTATTTAAGAGTTAGGCGTCTTTGAAGTTTTTTGTTTGTGAATTTCTTGTGGCTTTTATATTGTTTATTTACTTAGTATAGCTATTTTATTGGTTGTAGTGTTGGGTAGTTTCACAGTATTGGTTGTTTTATCATCTTTTTAATCATTTTGTCTGTTATGTCCTTAGTTGGAAAACACCAATTAATGATTTTGTATGCTGCATAAGAATGGAGATGATTGCCTTTTTGTTATATTATATGTATTTTATTTTATGTTCAGAAATAATATTTAATGTAACAATAAATATGTGTTTTTTTGTGAGGTATATATATAGGCAACATTTATGTTTTAGAACACATTTATGTTTAAATTTGTGAATTGTAATTTTTTTAACGATGAAAATGTTATATTGTATGTGGGTCATTTTATTAATAATTTGGCATATGTTTTGCTATTTTTATTTATTAAAAATGTTTATTTTGTTATTTTTAATAGCTAAGTTGTATTTTTTCAAAATATTTATATCGTAGATATTGTTGGTTTCAATATTTTTGCTGAATTCTATTTTTACTCATAAG
Organism: Triturus cristatus; assembly: GCF_964204655.1. Lineage (NCBI taxonomy): Eukaryota > Metazoa > Chordata > Amphibia > Caudata > Salamandridae > Triturus > Triturus cristatus. The sequence goes on along the minus strand of NC_140590.1, from coordinate 1,839,484,377 downwards.
CAAAAAAAAAAATTGTTTACGATACTTTTGTTTTTGTTTTGCTGAAAATTTATATTTTTAACATCTATATATTTTTCGATATCAGTGTCTTTTTTAAAATCAAGTGTAGGATTTCAATATTTTTGATTACGATAATAATCTGTTGATAATTTTGTAGGTCGATATATGTTCTATTGATATTATGTTAATGAACCTCACATCCAATCCCAGCACTGTATTTATACTGCTTTACTTGCCCTTGTTAGATATCTAATTTTTATTGCTCATGACAGGTATGCTGTAGCCAGTTGAGACATCTTGGGCATACATTGGTTTCAAGCCAGTAGTTGGAGAATAAAGACCAGAGGGCTTCCTCAGGGGTTGCATACACATCTGTCTTATGAGGAGAGCCCGACTCCCTCCAATCAGCCATCCCTGGGGCCTCCATTTAGGCAGTTTGCAGGGGCCTGATTGCCAATAGCCCTTTTGGTATGCCACCAATCAGGCCACCCACCCACCCAAGGGAACATGCTTCAAACGTTCAAGTGGAAGACCTAAAGGGGGCATGCCCCTGTGCCAGAAAATAGTTAATTTTACCAATCTTTCTCAAGATAGTGTATAGACAAGGATACCCTCCCATGACCAGGGAGCTTAAAGGTTTCAAGACCGGTTCTTCCTGCCATTCAGGCATCCAATTAAAAAAGAGATCTTCTGATCATATTGGTCCTTCGTAAAGCTTCAGCTTGCATAAGAATTCTACTTTAACCCCTTCAGTGCCCATGACGAGCTGGACTCGTCATGGGCTGCGGTGGTGCTGTGCCCATGACGAGTCCAGCTCGTCATGAACTCCGCCCGCTAATGCAAAGCGCGGCACTGGGCGGGGAAAGGGGCGGGCATGCAAGGGGTTAAAGAACCCACATTATCTTTTACCTCAGCCCATAAATGTTGTCCCCCATTTCTTATGTGTCAGACCTAAGGGTATTCTTCTAAAGTGAGTATTCCTTGGACAGGCTGATGAATCAAAATTAATAATCAGCTTAACCACACACCCACTTCTTTTTTATGCTGTCTTTTTATGGTGCCTCTGGGTAAATAAATATTAGGCATGGCTATGGATGTCCCATTCCCTTAACAATGGGGCCTCCAAAGCACTAACCATGCTCTTCAGAATTTGGTAAAGGTTCAATCAGACAATTGGTTTGGGGTGAATATAAACAGTGCTGATGTTGCTCACTAGTTCGGATCATGTCCCAGAGGAGATAATAATGAGAATACCACACCTAGAGCTCTTTCCCAAAAGAAATTAGTGTTTAGCTTATCAGGATGTACAATGGTACTGCCTTCGACCACCAAGACATAGTTACTCCTTGAGGTTGTGGGAGCCCAAGTGACCCATGACCAGGGATTTCCTCCTCCTGTGACTGTCTCAGCTGAACTGCCTGCGAGCAACTGCAGCCACCATCCCGAACTCATTATCTAACAGGTAATCTATTCTTAGGTCGTCCATGAGACTTCCATCCGCCTGTGCCTCATTGTTAGTGATCCTGAGGCGCACACAGGCCAGTGAGAAATGAAACCTGGGAAGGTCCTCTTTCAGACCCCTTTAAAGAAGCACAGCCTGATAATGAATCACGGTCATGCAAACACCAGTGCCTTGTGGTAATGTCTGACACATACCATCTATAAACATTGCCTGATGTTTGGTGTTGTAAGGTACTTTGAAATCAAAGGAATCAGGCACTCCTAGTTTTCCATGTATACCAAATTAATCTCACTGAGGGCCTGATCTTAACTTTAGTGGTCCTACAGTAGCGACACCAACACACAGTAGGACCACCAAACCCATTGTGCGCCCACCAGATTAGTAGTTTAATCCTGGTCTGGTGGGCGATGCTGTGGCGGTCTTGTTGTAAATTGAAACCGCGATGTGATTAAGCATTTACTAAAGACATGAATTCTCCTTCCTCAGAACATGTCTCTTTCGTTATGTTGACTAAAGTCTGGACTCCATTTTGTATTGTCATATCTCCACGTGCTCAACACGAGAAGAGTCCTATCTTCGTGTTAGTTGCTCTTGTATTTTGCCTAGTAACAGTCTATAAATAGTTCCTCTGTCCGCCTGGCGCATGCCCAGGCTTGACCACATCTGTTATCAGTTAGTCCTTGCTTGACCATGTTTTCGCGGGCTCAAGGAGTATGTCAGCTCCGCCAACATATTGATCTTGTATCGAAAATGTCCATAAAAGGTAACATTCCTTGCCTCATGTTGTATCCACCCACTTATGAGCCCCTCTGTTGTGTATAAAAGGGGACCGTGTACGCAAGTTCTTTGTGCTACTCTATGCAATACTGAAGGGTGTTGTATGGATTGTAGGACCACCCTTAAGGGTTAATAAACTTTGTCTTTGTACTTTGCAGTTTCCGTGCCAACTTCCTTATAGATTCCATTACAGGAGAGCGAACCCTTGTGTCCTGCGGGCCTAGCTGGGGCCTGTATTTCATCAATTGGCGCCCGTCACGTGGGGCTCATCGGCGACTCGGATGCTCGAAGGATTGGTCGCGACGAAGGTGAGGAATTTGGCCGGGGATGTGATCACTGCCAGAGGCACTTTAGTCCTGGCATCCCGAGGTTCTTCTTCCTTCCCGTCCGACCTGACCATCTGGGTGGCGCCGGTCCTCGACTGAGACCTCTTCTGTCGGTCCTGCCGTGACAGCCGTTTGGGCGAATTTTGGAGCTTGGCAGTTGGAATCTGGACTCTTGATTGGTAAGAACCGTTGTACGGTACTTGCTCCGAGTTTTTGAAGCCTGGTTTGGCTATTTGAGTTTGATTTGTGAGGACCGGTCATATCTTGTATTGATTATTGTGAGAATATATGCGTTGCAACACATATAGGCAGGTAATGTGGAGATATTTCTCCGGAACTGTGTAACTTTGAACGGCACAACGTTTAAGTGCCATTTTTGATAATACTGCATATTCTGCATTATTTTTGAGCATGCCTGCTTTTAGCGCACTCCGTAAGTGGTGCTGCTGCTTTGGAAACCGGTTAAACCTCGAGGAATCTGCTCCAGCTCCCCCAGAGGGGACTCCTAATAGGGATATGTATGTGAAGCATGGTCTTTCTTCCATAATGTACAGCACAGTATGGAGGAAATATACCAGAAAGGATCCTGAGTTACGGTGGCCGTTGTATGGGTCGTTTGATATGCGTAAGATTGAGTATGTGGAACAGTGTATGTGTAAACGGCGTGCTCGTCAAGACATGTTTGAATGTGTGCGATTATGGGTGAAGGAAGTGCGTGAGCGAGAGAAACGTGAGAAAGCACTGTTTGATAAAGAGCAACGAAAGAATGATCATGTGAGAGCGCAGGAAGCAAAGCGTCGGGTGGAAAGAGAACAGACGGAGAGGCAAGAGAAAGAGCGTAGGTTGCAAGTCTCAGGTCAATATGCTGTTCGTCAGTCACTCTATCCTGTCCTTAATAATCATGACGATGATTTCTATTTATTAGATCGTTCTCCGCCTCCTTATGTCGGCGCGTCTGCCCCGAGGCCACAAGATTCTGGATCGGGTTCGGGTAAGGTAGACACGCGGTCCATGTTATCGGCTGAGCGAATGGGTGAGCTTCGGCAAGTTTCCTATCGTGCACTTAAGGGCAAGTTATCCCTTGCTGAGTTGTTGGATTCTTGGGAGTTGTGGCAGGATAGAGAAAGGTTGTATTTTCTGGGCCACTTTTCTGAGGAAGTGATTGCTGCTTTCCGGAAATATTCCAGTGTCTTTGAGCCTGACGATGTGGTATCAGATGCTAAAGCATTGCGTAATGGTGTTTTCTCTCCCTCTAAGGCGCCTGATGCGGTTCGGCGGCTGTTTGCGTTACGGGACGCGGTGAGGGACCTTAAAGAGAAAGCACGCCAACAAGCTGAGGAGGAGAAGCAGTCGGATTCGCGTACCGGAGTTGGCCATTCATCCACCTCTCAGTCAGATAAGAGCGACCTAGTGCATGCTAAACCAATGCGAGAGGCGGCGCCTTTGTATGTTCCTCCTAAAGGAGCGGGGACTAGCTCGGATATTACCTCCGCCGATGCTAAGGGATATTTTGTGTATAATTGGGTTTATACTCCCTGGCACAGGGCTGACGTCACGGCGTTAAAGAATGCGTTGCCTGATCCCCGCAAGAATCCAGCGGCCTTTTACGAAGAAGTCGAGGGGGCCTTGAATTCTTGTACTATGACCTTAGCAGATATAGATTTGTTCTTTGGGCTTATTTTACCACCAGATATGTGGCGATCTGTGCGGAAGGTGGACGATGTTGCCGCTTTTAAGGCTCGGTGGTCTGAGCTTGAGGATGAGGATAGGGAGAGGAAGCCCGCGCAGAAACCACCTCAGCTTATCTTAGATCTCCCTGCTGCTATTCTGACTAAGTTGAAGACAATCATTCCCCCTAAAAAGATTGACTGGAATATGCTAGCCTCGTGTAAGCAGAAAGTTGATGAATCAGTTGCAGATTTCTTTACGCGCTTTGAGGAGACGTTTCATGATTTTAGTGGTCAGTCACTTACGGATGATACGGGTCGACACCTCTTTGCTGATAAATATGTGGCGAATTTATTACCGGCGATCGCAGCCCGCCTAAAAGCGAGTGAAAGTTCTTGGTCCACTGCGACAGCCCTCCTGACTATAGCTCAGTACTATGAGCGCCAGGAGCAAGAAGCGAAGGGGCAGGAGGAGAAGAAATCGAAGGATTTAAAAACGAAGGTGATGTTAGCGCAAGTATATGGTCCGCCCCGCCGGGGTGTCAATAGAGGTAGGGGAGGATTTTATGGTCCTCCCTCAGGCCGATCTGATTTGAATAGGAATCAATGTGCGTATTGTAAGCAATCGGGACACTGGGCCAGAGATTGCCCGGCGTTGCATGCTTCCCGTCAGGGACACAATCAGGGTGGCCCGAGAGGTAGATGGGTTTTCTCGAATTTTAGAGGGAATTCTAACGATCACGCTCGTTTTGACCCTGCCGGGCAGCAACGAGATAGGCCTAATGTTTTCGATCGACAAAACCAGTATCAAGTGTCGGGGATTGACCGTTCTGGGTACCATGATTCTCAGCATGCATAGGAATGCGTTGGATGGGGGTTAGAATCAGTTGAGGTGCCGGTTGATCAGAAGGGTCCTTACGTATCAGCTGAGGTTTTGGGTTCTACTGATCAGTTCCTAGTGGATACAGGAGCGACTCGTAGTGCGCTGTCTAAACAATTGGTTCCGAGGGCTCCCCCATCTGGCTTAATGGTTACATCGGTAGGGTTTGATGGTACACTCTCCCGAAGCCCTCTTTCGCGGCCCCTCACATTTCAGGTTGCTTCTTTTTCTGCACCCTGTCCGTTTCTGCTTGCCCCGAACACGCCGGACAACATTATGGGCCTTGATATGTTAAAGTACTTCAGAGCTACGATCCGCTGTTCCCCTGCTGGAGTGCGGGTGATATTAAATGACAATTATCCCCGGTCTGAGCGGATGTGTGTGGTTGCAGAAGATGCTGTGTTAGCTACCCTCCCTTGTGCTTTGTGGGCCACTTCGGATACTGATGTGGGACAGATGGTGATTCTGCCTGTTCACATTAGTGTCCAGGAGGGGGCGGTGTTACCACGCCTTCCACAGTATCGTATTTCGCAGGAGGGGGAAGAGGCTCTTATACAGATTGTGCAGGATTTGATTAAGGTGGGAGTAGTGGAGGAAGTTCCCTACAACGTCTGTAATAGCCCGATTCTACCCATTTTGAAAAAGGATACGGATGCCAAAGTCTATCGGATTATAATTGACTTGAGAGAAGTGAACAAGATCATGATACCTCAGTACCCAGTGGTTTCTGATATCACGACGTTGCTTACTTTGGTCCCGCCTACGGCGACCACGTTTTCAGTTATTGATTTGAAAAATGCCTTCTTTTCAATTCCTATTCATCCTGATAGTCGATACCTTTTTGGTTTTACTCTAAATAATAGGTCTTACCGATTTTGTAGAATCCCTCAGGGCTACACGGAAAGCCCTAGTATTTACAGTCAAGCTTTGAAAAGACAATTGGACTCCTTTGTTCTGCCCGAGGGTGTCGCCCTCATTCAATATGTCGATGACATCTTGCTGGCGGCTGACACTCCGGAGTTGTGTGAAACGAGTACGTTGTCTTTGCTTTCCTTTTTTGCATCCCACAATCACAAAGTATCTCGGAAAAAGTTACAGTTCTGTAGACCAAAGGTGACTTATCTGGGTCACCTTTTGTCTAAGGAGGGGCGTGCACTCACACCAGATCGTGTCCAAGTAATTCTGGACACGCCGACGCCGTCCACGCAGAAGGACGTGCGTGCATTTTTGGGTCTTGTTTCGTTTTGTAGGCAATGGATACTAGGGTTTTCACACATAGCTAAGCCATTGTTAGCCCTTTTGACAAAAGACACACCTATTCCGCTTCCTTGGACGAATGAGTGTGACACTGCCTTCCAGAAATTGTGACAGGCCCTCTGTTCAGCACCAGTGTTAGGGACTCCTGATTATACCAAACCTTTTTCGCTGTATGTGCATGAGAAAGATGGATGTGCATTATCAGTTTTAGTGCAGATGCACGGCGACAAGCAGCGCCCTTGTGCATATTTTTCGGCTGTACTTGATCCTGTTGCCCGAGCATTGCCTGGTTGTTTTCGCTCGGTTGCGGCGACAGCTGTGTCAATACGCCAAAGCGAGGGAATTGTGTTATCTCATAAGCTGTTGGTATTAGTCCCCCATGCTGTTGATGCCCTGCTTAATCAGACAAAGACGCAGCATTTGACCAGTGCCCGTTTAACGGGATATGAGCTGACGCTTTTGGCTCCTCATATTACGTTAAAGAGGTGCGTGATGTTAAATCCGGCCACATTGTTGCCATACCCCGAGACTCAGTCTGAAGCACGGAAAGCACATGATTGTATTCTTGTGACTGAGGAACAAACAAAGGGTCGTATTGATCTCCAGGATACGCCCTTTCCAGATGTAGATGGAGAACTGTGGGTGGACGGGTCATGCCTGAAGCTACCAGATGGTACGACTTCAGCAGCGTATGCAATTACCACATTGCAAACAATAGTGGAGACAGCACGCATACCACAGAAATCAGCTCAAGCAGCGGAACTGGTAGCATTAACACGAGCATGTGAGCTCAGTACAGGATTGTGTGTGAATGTTTATACAGATAGCCGGTATGCCTTCGGAGTAGCGCACGATTTCGGCCTGCTCTGGAAGGAGAGAGGGTTTTTAACGTCACATGGAGTACAAATAATGCATGGGGAGTTAGTTCATAATCTTTTAACTGCATTGACATATCCGAAGAAAATTGCCATAGTTAAATGTAGCGCCCATAGGAAAGTAGTCGATAAAGTTGGAGAAGGGAATGCGTTAGCAGACCGGGTGGCACGGGAGACTGCGATGCAGCCCGGTGCTACTGCCATGTATGTAGTGAAGTCGCAAGTAGAAAGATGGCATGATGCAAAGGAAGAAGTGCGAGAAATACAGAAGACCGCTTCTGATAAAGAACGGGAGCAATGGTCCAGTGAGGGAGAATTGGATGATGAGGGTTGCTGGAGAAATAAGCAGATGGATAGATGGAAATTACCCACGGCTTTTGTACAACCTATGGTTCAGATGGCACATGGGCTAGCACATGTTGGAGCTTCCGCAATTGTAAAATTGCTTACCCAAGTCTGGGAGCATCCAGAGATTGCTAGCACGGCAAAGAGGGTGGTGCAGACCTGTATGATCTGCCTGAGGTACAACCCAGGAAAGGGTACTCGAACTCCAGCAGGAGGATTTGTAACACCTACTGCACCCTTTGAGGTTTTGCAGATGGATTACATCCAGCTTGAGCGCTGTAACAATTTGAAGTATGTTCTAGTAGTGGTTTGCGCCTTCAGTAAATGGGTTGAGGCATACCCTACGAAAGACAATACTACAATGACTACCGCCAAGATGCTGTTGAAGGAGTTCTTCCCTCGATATGGCGTTTGTAGACTTCTGTGGAGTGATAACGGACCCCACTTTATAGCGGATGTTATAAAGTATGTTTTGAAGGGTCTGGGCATCACCCAGAAGTTCCACGCAGTGTTTCACCCTCAATCTGCGGGACTAGTCGAGAAGTATAATGGTACACTGAAGCTCAAGATCGCTAAAATCCAAGCTTCGACGTCTTTGACTTGGCCAGATGCTTTACCGCTGGCGTTATTGTCAATTAGATCGGTACCGCACTCTCGAACCGGTCTTACACCGTACGAGATTGTCTTTGAATGCCCAATGAATATTTGGGGTCCACCAAAACCTAAGACTGTGTATAATGTACCTTGTGTAATGATGAATGATTATCTGGCGCAGTTAACGGATAACTTGGTTTCTATTCATCAACAGGTCCGGGAGGCGCTCCCTGATCGGTCCATCGGTGAAGGACATAGTCTCCGGCCTGGCGACTATGTCATGATAAAAATCTTTGACAGGACGAACAGCTTGGAGCCGAGATGGGTGGGTCCTGAGCAGGTCCTACTTGCAACGAGGACGGCTGTGCGATTTTCCAACAGAAAGAATTGGATCCATTCCCTGCACTGCCGAAAAGTACCGCCCGGATTGGTGGAGCCTGCTGTATTGACCGATCAACGAGAGATTCTGACCACAGAGAAAGGCCGTGCTGTGGAACCGAACGACGCTGAGGAGCTCTTTCCGGACCACGCGACTCCTGGAGGAAAGCGATATCATCTCAGGCCAAGGAAGTGAATCCTTCAGTATCGGGACATGTTGTCAGAACGGCCCTTGGGTTAGTGAAACGGAGAGCCAATGAGGCAAGGGGGGGGGATCAGCCCTGCATTAGTGTAGCGACACCCGTCTTGGCCCGTTGGTGAAGAAATCGACCGCTGCCTAAGGGGAAGAGTTCTGACAAACCTTTTAGTTTCAGGAAGATATTGATTCTTTATTCTGACATGGAGAAAAAGAAGATCCTTTGTGCAACAGGTTTTATGCTCACAGTAGCTATTGTTGGGATAACCACATGGTTTGTGGAGGATGTGACTCCTGCTCGAGAGTTACTTGTGTTGACCACTCCAGTGCCTGAGGAGCACTACTTCTATACCCTTCCGTATCAAGAATTGAAGCATCGTCAGTCTTATTTGAATAACACTTTCATCCAGATGTTGCATCATACCCACGTTGCCACGAATGCTACGAACTGTTGGATATGTGGTATGATGCCAGCTCATCAGAAGAAAGGGGGAACGCCATTCATACCTCTTCCTTTCTCTCATAATGGCTCTTGTAGAGCATGGTACACTTTGCTTTTTGCCACCCGGAAACCCACAGTGGGACGATTACTCTTCAGACTCAATAAAGAATGTCATCAGGATAAAGATGGATATCCGCAAGCGAATGGGACAATTTGGGAATGGGAAGAGTATCGACCAGACAATGAATCGATTCCTTATATTTTCACGAACATCAGAGACACTGTGGGAAAAGACAGATTTGTGATTCAAGTGGCACAAGCTCAAGCGGACCTGTGTGTCCAGAGTGTGGGTTATATTCCTGTTGGTGTTAGTGATTGCATTACCATATTAAACATCGACGGGTTGAATAACAGTACTTTCTTAGCATCCCATAATACATACTTCGTATGCGGAAATAAAGGTTATTACCGTTTGCCAGCCGGTTGGTCTGGAGTATGTTATGTAGCATTTCTATTGCCTCCTGTATTTTTGGCACCTGCATCCTATCATAAGGATTTGAAGTTGTTAAATAATGTGACTGTAAATAGGTATAAGCGTACTCTATCAATTGATGATGTGGATCAGACTGATACCAGTCTGCAGCAGTATATTGATTTTAATTTAGGATTGTTTTTCTTCGTTGGAGCTGCCCTAAATAGTAGGAAAGTTCGAAGGTTAACAAGAGTGGTAGAGGCTGTGACAAACCAAACCACTGCTGCTCTTGGGAATCTTACGGAAGAATTGCAGATTACTAGAATTGTTGCATTGCAGAATCGTATGGTGTTAGATGTTATGTTAGCTGACCGAGGTGGAGCTTGTAAAATTATCGGGAGTAGTTGCTGTGTGTTTATCCCTGACCACACGCCGTCAGTCTATAATGCTATCAACAGGTTGCATAAAATTGCAGCTGAAATCCATACAGAAAATGGCACTTGGTCCTTTTCTGGATGGTTTTGGGCATTGATCACTGCTTGGGGTTGGAAGGTTTTAACTGGTCTCTGTATAATTGTAGCAGTTCTGTTTTCTTGTTGCATCTGTGTCCAATGTGGTCCCTTGCTCTGTTCTTTATGTGTATCATTCTGTATTCCCGATAAGAAAGCTATTGCCAATGTCACTTATCAGAAACGTTTAGCTAAAGAAGTAGAAGAAATGATGACAATTGACATATACGATGGTTATCCTAACAAACCGGATGTCTTCAGTAAATGCTGAAAGGGTCGTCTGTTGTAAATTGAAACCGCGATGTGATTAAGCATTTACTAAAGACATGAATTCTCCTTCCTCAGAACATGTCTCTTTCGTTATGTTGACTTAAGTCTGGACTCCATTTTGTATTGTCATATCTCCACGTGCTCAACACGAGAAGAGTCCTATCTTCGTGTTAGTTGCTCTTGTAATCTGCCTAGTAACAGTCTATAAATAGTTCCTCTGTCCGCCTGGCGCATGCCCAGGCTTGACCACATCTGTTATCAGTTAGTCCTTGCTTGACCATGTTTTCGCGGGCTCAAGGAGTATGTCAGCTCCGCCCACATATTGATCTCGTATCGAAAATGTCCATAAAAGGTAACATTCCTTGCCTCATGTTGTATCCACCCACTTATGAGCCCCTCTGTTGTGTATAAAAGGGGACCATGTACGCAAGTTCTTTGTGCTACTCTATGCAATACTGAAGGGTGTTGTATGGATTGTAGGACCACCCTTAAGGGTTAATAAACTTTGTCTTTGTACTTTGCAGTTTCCGTGCCAACTTCCTTATAGATTCCATTACAGGAGAGCGAACCCTTGTGTCCTGCGGGCCTAGCTGGGGCCTGTATTTCATCAGTCTGACGGCGGTTGCTGTTAGGTTCAAAGAAGAGCCTAGCATACAGACCGCGGCCATCAGAGGGCCGACTGCAACTTCTTGCATGGTGTGGCATACATGCCACACTGTGCGGGAACTACGAGTGCATATCCAGGGGGGCACTACATGTGCACCCCGGTGTCTCCCACAGGCCCAGGACTGGTAAGGGGGCCCTGTTAGGGCCCCTCCACCACCATTTTCATGGTAGGCTCATCACGATGAAATGGGTAGTGGACAGGCAACTTGTAATATGCTCAGAGTTGCCACAATGGCACTGCCTTCATATTGCTGCCCCTCTCAGCACTGCCTCTACTGCACGGCATCTTTGATCCCGGTGGAGCGGTGGTCTCAAGGTGGTCCAACTGCCATACTCAAAATACCTCGGGCGGACCCGCTGTGTGGCGGTAGTTAAATTGCTACCACTCAAGCCGAGTGTTAAGGTACAATCATCCGCTGTATAGGAGCATGCATACTGAATCTGTGGAAGTAGCGTTACATTGATAAGATTTTTTTATGTGTCCTAGCTCGTTACACTGTCTAATATAGAATCACACCAAACACTTGTAACATGCCAAGAAGAAAGAAATTAGGAATAGGCTTATGTGACCAGAAATATGATACCATTATGTAACTATGAAACCATTTGTATTAACTGCCTGCTCTCCTCTAGACCTACTTCCCTACACATTGTGCTGTCAGGTCTGATTCCTCACATACTTCACTGCCAGGTGTGACAAGGTTGTGCTCATCAAAAATTATTTGATACGGAACAGGTGGAATAACAACTTTGACAGAGGAGCAGACCGCCAAACAATTTTTTGAAACTGTGATAGGTTTGTGCCTAAAATATATATGTAGGTTCCTGGGGAAAAGAAATTCCAAAATCCAATGTTACGTTTAAGGTATAGTATTCTGTATTTATTCGTTATCATAAATACAAGTGACCAAAAGAACACCCGAAACGTGTTTTGCCGGTATGGCCGGCAGGCCAAGGGCTTTCTGAAGACAAAAATTATTTTAGGATAGTATCAGAAAGTCTTGTAATTCTAAAGTGATCATAGAAAGAGCAGCGTCCGTACTGAAGCACTATTTTAGGCACAACCCTATTACAGTTTCAAAATATTTGCCTCTAATTTGGTGGTCCTTGGGTGCAACCAATTGATAGGTATGTGCCACACTACAAATTGGGTCCTGCCTCATTGTGCGTGAACCCTGGTGGCACCCACCCCCCAAATCAGTTAACAGCAAATAATATTAGACAACGGATCAAAGGTGGAAAAAGGTTAGACCGAAGAACAAGAATATAGGCATAATTTGCAAGGGGGTGAACAATCAAACAGTATTAGAGAAGGGTGTGAGCAGTAAACAAGAATAGACAGAAGGGCAAGCGTGGAAAGTGTGATACCCCACATGCCCCCATTCCCAACATTCATGTTTAGCTGTTCCATTGTCAAATTGGAAAACAGTTGTTGAGGACACCACTCTCATTGACTAGGATAAAGGCAATTGGCATGGTGGGGTTGCTGGGAGGTCTGAAGTGGGAACTGAAAGGGCCAGTGCATCACTATCTTGAGACAGTGGAAGAGATGTTCAATACAGGGGTACACAAGGAGAAGAAGGGGTTTTTGTGCTACATGGGGCACCGAAGAGATGGCAGAAGAAAAGTTCACTAATTTGACAAGTATAGGAACTTAGGTACACACTAAAGGAACTGTCCCAGATGTGAAAGGAGGAGCAGCAAGGCCTGGGGAGGTCAGATTGCAAGGGCTGGCTGGGAAGCACTAGGGAAAGAAGACATTAGGGAGTTTGAGCATTGAGAGTTGGTTGGATGGTGACAGGGAGATGAGGTTCAATTAAAGGGTAGATTGGTCTTTTTCTAGAAAAGAGGAGTGAAAAATCTACAGAGAGGAAGACAAGAGCGCACGCAAGGAAAGGGCAGGTGAGAAAGAACAATCGAGGGACAAGAGAGAGTTATTCACAAATGGTGGCAATCGGAACTTGGCAGGTGGTACCAAACAAAATGGGTAATGATTGCTCAGGAGATAGGAGAAAATGTGGTTAGTGAGCATTCCGAGTTTTAGTGGGAAGCATTAAAGAAAGGAGAGATGAGTATGGATGGGGGGTGGTCATCAATTAGAGGTAGCCTGAAAGGTGGGTACAAAATGGGAGCTGGCTGACATTTTTGCATAGTATTGAAGGGCATGGTAGGGCACTTGAGACAACTACATGAACACAGGATAAAATGAATGGGGGTAGTGAGGGACATATTTGAGGTGGAGTTAACAACCAGCGTTGGTGAGGCTGCTGGGGGTTGGGCCAATTGCTCCCAAGCAGGAGTGGCAGGAAAATGTCCCATACAAAAAACAGTGTTAGTTCAAGGCATGAAGTGAATGGCCACATGGGTGATAAGGAATGCACAAACATTGCAGGAATGATGGTAGGTGAAAGGGTTGGGGTTGAAGTCAAAACGTACCTTATATGGTCATAAACAAGTTGCCCCGGGTTCACTTACATAAGAATAGAAGCGGAAATGAAGTATGGATATAGATAATGTACCGGTAGACAACGTGAATAACTGATTCAAAGAAGGATGGACATTGACAGGGTAACCCAAGACTCCTAATTGCATAGAAGATTACCCTTCAGCATTCCTGGTTTACACCACTGTTTACTGTGAAAAGTTGCTTGAGCGGAGCATATCTCAATTTCAATATATAAATTTGCTTTGGATGGGTGGTATGAGGTCCATCCAGCTGCTCATTCTTTGAACATAGAGGAGACCAGGAGAAATCGAATGCTACTAAGTGTCGTACCTTGATAAGTTAATTAAAGAAATGAATCTGGTGGGGACCAGTATTATTGTGGTGTGGTGGGGGGTGGCGCGGCGTTGCAGTTTAAAGGCTCATATCTGAGCCTTAAACTGCACCACTGTGGGACATGCAGTGCACATTCCAGCATGGCATGGACTGTGCATTCCATGCCATACAGGAATGGGGAGCATAATACACAGAGAGGCTGCATGCCCCCTGTGCACAGGGCAGAGAGGGGGCCCTGTAGGGCCCCCTTTCTTTCCTCACTGACAGCAATTTCAAGGAATAAGAACCTCCATGAGACCACTGGCAGTGAGGAAAGTCATAAAATGCTTGGTGGTGCCACAGGGCACCGCCAAGCATATTGCGACCTTCAGACTGCCGCGCCATGACCAGGCATCTTTGATCCCTGGCGGTTGTGAGGTGCCATGGTGGCCCAACACCCCAAGTTGTAATTCAGGGATCGAACCGCCGGTGCAGCAGTGGCCAGACCACCACCGCTGCGCCATTGTGAGTTTGGCGGTCCTCGGACTGCCAAACTCATTATTAGGCCCTAAGTAGTCAAACTGTTTTTGTTCTACACTGAGAGGCAGAAGTCTAGCTTCACACCCAGCATGTGAGTCCCTCCTCTTACTTCCATCAGGAGTAAAGTGGAGAAAAACAATGGATAAACCATCAATTGCAAACATACAAAAAGAAGGCATGTTGAAAGAAAAGTTGTTATTAATATTATTAAGGTTATCTTCATTGAGAAAAGACAATTTTATGTGGTGTGATAGCTCACGTTGTGGTGTAGTGGTCTTTGTCCTTTTCAGGCAAGTTTTTTTCCAGATCTTGCCTCCCTTGTGTGAGTGGATAGAGTCTGTAGCATGCATGTGTTGTCTTGTCCTTTGCAATCTGCAGTCTGCATGAATGGTTGGATGAGTATATAGGTGCACAGTAGCATAAATGGGAATAGTATGACATTGGGTGTGAGAATTCAAGGATGGGTATGGATAGCTACAGCACTTAGGCATGCTTGTATTCCAAAGAGCAGGCTGCATTCATAGGTACCTTACACACAGTGTCGTACTTTAATATTCGGGACCGCGTAGGGGACAGGGCCCTACCCCTGTCTATCTTGGTATTAGCGAACCGCAAATGGTAAATGCGGCATGTACGAGTGCTTTATATACCGTTCTAGCTATGAATGCACTGTGTACACGTTATTCTGCTTCACTACGCGGGTTCCATTTTGGAAGCAGTGGCCATCTTGTCATTGCCCTCACATAGGCTATGATGGAGTTAATACGGGCCTCACAGTACATGGGCTTTCCCTCTGACTTCTCTGTGACCTGGGCAGCTGGCTCTGCTGCCCCGGGTCAAACCGGTCTCACGAGCTCCCCTTCCTCTTTCCACCTGTGATTAGCATCAGGGCTTGACCCGTCATAAAACCCTTTCATTCTACACAATCCCCCGGCTAATCTCTTCCACACCTGCTTGTTCTTGCTTTATGACTTGTTTCCCAAAACAGGAGATGCTCATGTTTATTGGGGGGTCTATTTACTTCAAACATGGGATCTGAACCTTACTGTGTAAATCATTGTGGGCTGGCCGAACTGGAATGTGGGATGGTCATCATGACTCTGCTTTTTCGTTTGTAATGTATGCCTTTATATGACCATATCGTAAACCAAGGAATGTGTGCCTGGAGCATGATATTTTGTACTTAAGGAGAAGTCCGTTCCTATGATTTGCAGCAGTCTCCTGAGAACATACACGCTGTTGTACTTCTAGGATACCTGTCATTGGTCTGCAGCCAATAAACGATTCTTTGACTTCACCCAGAAGACTCTGTGTTTCTGTAGGTCCGGAACAGGGTGAAACCCAGAAGTCATAGGGTGTGTGCCCCTGCACCGCTGGGTCTAAAATACCCAGTACTTCAGTTTGGCGCCCAACTCGGGCCGATTTCAGCGGTACCAGTCCAAGCCAGAGGTTCGTGAGGAGCTTCGTGTGGAAATTCCGGAGGGAGGCCGCCACTTCATCGACCCCTGCATGTCGACGTGGTCCGAAAGTCTTTTCTGCGAGGTTCTCCGCGTCCCGACGGCTACGAAGGACTGCTGCCCTGATTAATCGACCTGTTTTGGACCCTTGACGAGTTTTGAGAGAGCGAAACAATCGAGAGAGTCTTCTGGTGACGCCATTGATCAGCAATATTCAGTTAAGTATAAGTGGAGCGTCTCCCATTTGTTTTGGTATCCTTCGGGATCATTTGAATTGGTACTTTGGAGTTTGCAAACGCCAAAACCAGAGGACTCGTGTATTCACGAGGCTATCGTAATCGATAATCCTTTGACGTTTGGATCTAGACTAGTGAGCGAAGATGCCTGGTTCTGGACTATTTGGTAGATTATTCTGTTTGGGTTGTGGAAAGGATTTCCAGCTAGAGGAATCATGTCCGGTTCCTCCGGTTGGAACTCCAACTTATGAGCTCTATGTGAAACATGGCGTAGGCCCCATTGCATATAACGAAGTGTGGATCCACTACACCAGGAAAGATGGTGTTTTAAAATGGCCCCAAAATGGTAGTTTTGATACCGATATTTTAGATAATTTGGAAATTAAATTGTTTAAGAAGAAAGCCCGGCCGGCGATGTTTGACTCTTTCCGCTTATGGCGAAAGGAAGCCAAACAGAAGGAAATTAAGTTAGCGAAAAAGAATAAGAGAGAGAAAGGTATGACAGTAATGCAAGCAGCTGTACAATTTAAAGACAATGAAGAGGAGCAAATGAATGAGCAATTGCACAGGCAGCGTAAGTTAGGGATTGACAAATGTTACCCAGCTTTACCATATTCTAAGCAGAATGAGTCCGAAGAAAAGGAGAAAGATCCCTTGATGTCACATTTGTTGAGTTCGCCACCCCCGTATGCTCAAACTGCCACGGCGCCTCCCCAGCTTGTAAATATGCCGCCTCCAGTGCATATACTGCAAGCCTTGCCGCAACCGCCAGTTGCTTTGCAGCCAGTTCCTATTCCTGTAGCGCAGCCCTCTCAAGCGCCGCCAGTTGTGCTTCCAACTGCCCCCGCACTTCCTGCGACTTTGCCTAATCCAGTAACTGCCTCCCCTAACACTCTTCCTTCCACCACTCCAGTACCTGTTTCTACATCCTCTTTTCTTCCCTCTGTTTTTCCCCCTGTTCTCGCCTCAGCTTCTCCTTCAGCGCGACAGCGCTTAGCTAATGTGGTTACTACATTAATGTCTCCTCTCTTTGGGTCATCTGGTGCAACTCCTGGTGTACAGCGTAAGCAGTTGCGCAGCCGATTGCCTAACCCCGATGAGAAAAAGGTAATAGATCACATGGCGCGTAGATGGATCGTTTTTCCTTCACTTTATGATGTGGAATCAGTTGTCAACACTTTCCATCAATGGGATGCCCCTAAACAGAGATATGTGTTTGAGAAAATGTGCGAAATTCTCTGTGAAGAATTGGAGGATAGTGGTAAAAATCCGAACCTGCAGGAGTTGTGTAGAGTGAGGTTCGATTTTGGAACTGGTATAATTGTGGACCGCGATATAGATAAAGCAGTTGCAGTTGTATTGTCCTTCAGGAATGACGATTGCCAACAGTCATTGTTTGAACAAGAGGTCCTTGTGGGGAAAAAGGTAAAAGCGCGACAATACCCCATGAGAGAAGTTCCCCCGGTATGGAAGGAAGCGGTTGCAGCTGTCGGTGGTAACCCCGCTGTGGCAGCGCATTTCCAGCGTGTTTGGGTGCATGTTCCATGGAAGCGCTCTGAGGTGTTAGCGCTTAAGCAGTCCTTACCTGATCCCCGTAAGAACCCAGCAGGTTATTATAAAGAGTTGTCACAGACGGCAGGGTCATGCATTATGAATCTGGCCGATATAGACATGTTGTTTGGCAATGTTGTTCCACAACCTCTATGGGGATCAATTCGTAATGTAGATCATAATGCAGAACTAGGGGATACATGGGCCAACATTGTTGCTGCTGATGCTAGACAAACTGGTGGTGCGAAACCAGAACCTTTAGTAGCTGAACTGCCTGGTAGAATCATCACGTATATGAAGACAATAATGCCTGCGATGCGCGTAAATTGGGACAAGTTATCTGCATGCAAGCAGAAGAAAGATGAGACAGTGTCAGACTTCTTTACTAGGTTTGAAGAAACGTTTATTGACCACAGTGGGCAGGATATGAGTACGGAGGGTGGCCAACGGTTATATGTGGATAAGTTTGTGCAGAATCTACTTCCTGACCTGTGTAAAAAGTTAAAAGATTCAGAAAGTTCTTGGGCTGTTTCTTCTTCAGCGCAAATACTGGCTACTGCACAGTATTATGAAAATAGAGATAAAGACGAGAAAGATAGAACGGAGAAGAAAACGAAGGAATTAAAGACAAAGGTCCTTTTACAGCAGGCCTATCCGCCACGTGGAGGTCAGAATAATTATAGGCAACCCCAAGGTGTCTATCACCAACCCCAACAGTTTCAGAACAATCAGCAAATGAATGGGTATTATCAACCACGTGTCCCTGTAGGTCCCAACCAATGTTCATACTGCAAAGAGGAAGGTCATTTTAAATATAGTTGCCCTAAATTAATGCAGCGGAACGGTAATGCGTATGGCGCAAGAGGTAGGGGTGGTCAGCAAGCTCCTAGAGGCAGAGGGCGTGGAAATGCTCCCCAGAACGCGCGTCCTCTGCCGCCTCAAAGTACCATCAATAGCTTTGATCAGCAAGCTAACGCGACTAGTAATACGGCCCAGTATTATAATAATGATTATTATGCAGAGGACGGTGATGCAGAAAATAATGATTACTAGGACAGCCATAGACAGAGAGAGGGAGTTGTTTCAGTGCCAGTGGATCAGAGTGGACCGTATGTTGAGGTGACTACAGCAAATGTAACGGAGCCTTTTCTGCTAGACACTGGTGCTGCAAAGAGTTCAATCATGCATTCAAAACTCCCTGGCGCACCTTTGTCTGGCGAGATAAATGTTGCAGTAGGTTTTTCTGGCGCCCCAGTTAGGAACCCGATTTCCTGTCCCATGTCACTTTCTGTTGGACCTTGCAAGCTGAAAGCACCCCTGATCCTAACAACGGGTTGTGGTGAGAATTTGCTGGGATTAGATTTGTTGAAAAGATTGCACGCTACACTGTATTGTTCTCCTTCAGGAGTACAACTTACATTAGGCAAGAAAGTAATTTCCCCAATGTATTTGTCTAAAAACACGATGCCGCCTGAATTGTCATCCCTTCCGGATGCCCTTTGGGCTATTGGTCCCAATGACGTGGGCCTCTTGGAGATACCGCCATATGTGGTGACTTTAAAGGCTAATGTCAGACTGCCACGTATTCCCCAGTACAAGATCTCTAATGAAGGGCAGAAAGCATTGTTAGACATTGTCAGCGACTTGATTCATAAGGGTGTGATTGAAGAGACAAGAGGCAACGTTTGCAATAGTCCGATCTTACCTGTCTTAAAACGAACGGATCCTTCACAGCCACCTGTTTACAGGTTTGTGATTGATCTTAGAGAGGTTAATAAGATTGTTGTGCCACAGTTTCCGGTTGTCCCCGATATAACTGCCTTGTTAACGATGATTCCAGCCTCTGCTGCATGGTTTTCGGTGATCGATTTAAAGAATGCTTTCTTTAGTATCCCAATTGCAGAAGAGAGTAGAGATATTTTTGGGTTTAGTCTGGGAGGCCGAAGCTTCCGCTTCAAACGCGCTCCCCAGGGCTACTGTGAGAGTCCATCCATATACAGTCAGGCTTTGAAAGCGCAGCTTGATGCACTTGTTTTACCTAGTGGCGCTATCCTGATTCAGTACGTGGACGATTTACTGATCGCCGCGGATACTGAGAAGATCTGTAAAGAAGCCACATTGTCACTGTTGCGCCATTTATCCGCTTTCCATCACAAAGTGTCTCTCTCTAAGCTGCAATATTGTCGACAAGAAGTGACCTACTTAGGTCATCTCTTATCGAAGGAGGGAAGGAAACTGACCCCAGAAAGAATTCAAGCCATTGCACAGTTGAGTGTGCCAAAGACACAGAGAGAAGTGCGTGCTTTCTTGGGCATCACTTCATACTGTAGGCATTGGATCCCTAGTTTTTCTTTATTGGCAAAACCTTTGTTAGCCTTAACATGCAAAGACACACCGAATCCTATCCCATGGTCTGAAGAGTGCCAGAAAAGTTTTGTGGAATTGCGTAATGCATTATGTTCAGCACCTGTGTTGGGTACCCCTGACTACAGTAAGCCTTTTACATTGTATGTTCACGAGAAAGATGGATGTGCGTTGTCAGTGTTAACACAGCCTTTTGGTGACAGACCGCGCCCATGCGCATATTTTTCATCAACCTTGGACCCTGTAGCGAGGGCATTGCCAAGCTGTCTGAGAGCGACAGCTGCTGCAGCGATGTCTATCCGACAATCTGCTGGTTTGGTAATGGACAATACATTGATTGTTATGGTTCCACATGCTGTAGACACATTATTAAATAGAACTAAGACACAACACTTGACTAGTGCACGATTATCGGGCTACGAACTTACACTGTTAGCAAATCACATACACATAAAAAGATGTAATACGCTGAATCCAGCTACATTGTTGCCAATTCCAGCAGACTCAGATGAGATTGAGCAACATGATTGTCTGTTCAGAACAGAAGAAGAGACGAAAGGGAGAGTAGATCTAAAAGATACTCCCCTGACTGAGTGTGATGGCACTTTATGGGTAGATGGGTCCTGTTTCAAGCTCCCTAATGGTGACACGACTGCTGCATATGCTATCACGACTTTGCACACGGTCGTGGAAACTGCACGGGTGCCACATAATTCGGCCCAAGCAGCAGAATTAATCGCCCTCACGAGAGCATGTGTGTTGTCTGAAGGAATGAGAGTGAACATATACACAGATAGCCAGTACGCCTTTGGCGTGGCTCATAATTTTGGGCGTTTGTGGAAGGAGCGTGGGTTCCTGACGTCGCATGGAGCTAAAATTCAGAATGGCAAGTTGGTGAATGATCTCCTTGAGTCACTGACCCTACCGTTGCAAGTTGCGATCATGAAATGCAGTGCGCACAGGAAAGTCACAGATGATGTTGGACGTGGGAATGCGTTTGCTGATGAGACCGCGAGAGAAACAGCACAGAATGTGAAGACTAGAATGTATGTTGTAGGCCCCGCAAGATGGGTTAATGATGTTGGGATGTGTGAGAACACAATAGAGAGTGTGAAGTCGCTTCAAGCTGAAGCCACAGAAGAAGAGTTAAGCAAGTGGAGAGAAAGTATGGGTAAGTTGGATGAGAATGGTTGTTGGACTGATCTGACAGAACATAGGCGATGGTTGTTGCCTGATGCATATGTGCTTCCAGTGGTTACTATGGCACATGGAATGGCACATATCAGTACGAAAGGTATATGCAAGTTATTGGCTCCCGTATGGCAGAATGCTGGGATTCCCAAGTGTGCAGAGAATGTGGTCAAGAATTGCATAGTATGCTTGAAGTACAACCCTGGTAGGGGAACCCCAACTCCGGCTGGTCACTTTGCACCCCCATCATGTCCATTTGAAGTTTTGCAGCTGGACTTTATTCACATGGAAAGATGCAACAACCTGAAATATGTACTGGTGGTTGTTTGTGCTTTCTCAAAATGGATTGAGGCTTATCCTCTGAAAGATAACACTGCCCTATCCACAGCCAAAGCCCTTGTGAAAGAGTTTTTCCCTAGGTTTGGGATGCCAAGAATGGTGTGGTGTGATAACGGAAGTGAGTTTGTGGGTAAAGTGATGAAGAATGTATGTGAAGGGCTAGGGATAAAGCAGAAGTTCCACGCTGCAAATCACCCCCAATCAGCTGGATTAGTAGAACGCTACAATGGAGCCTTAAAGCTCAAGCTGGCTAAAATTCAGGCGAGCACCGGTCTTAAATGGCCTGACGCTCTACCTCTAGCACTCCTGTCCACTAGAATGACCATACACTCACGAGTGGGACTTAGTCCTTACGAGGTCGTTTTTGGCCGTCCCGCCAACGTATGGGGTGTACCGAGGCCTACGAAGTTCAGCGAAATAGAGCATCCAGTACTGCTCGATTACCTGTATGATTTGACGGTTAAACTGCGTGTTTTGCACCAACAGGTACATGATACTCTTCCCCAAGCCTCTGAACCTCCTGGACACCCTATCAACCCTGGCTCGTGGGTCCTGGTCCGGAATTTCCAGCGCAAGAGCAACGACGAGCCTCGCTGGATCGGCCCTCATCTCGTTCTTCTTTTGACAAGATCAGCAGTGCGAGTGAAAGGGAAGAAGCACTGGATTCATGGTACCCACTGCAAAGTAGTCCCCTTGCCTCTGCCATATGACCAGTGGGTCAAGGAGGGTATCGCCGACTCAGAGACAAACATTGTACCTCGTTTTGTACCATTCAGTGACGCACGCTTAAGAGGCACAGTTTCAGACCAAGAGAGTGACAATATTCTGCAGGAAGCTGTGCCACCATCAAAACGATTGGACACCACTGAGCCTGAACTTTTGTTTCAAGACCAAACAGCACCTGGCCGTCTCCGCTATAATTTGAGACCTAGGCCCATGGACAAATAAAGATTTCCTCATTATTTCCCCTTTTGACATTTTTTGCTCTCCCATCTGAAGGACTTTCTTGATTTTTGTTTTTCGAACCACCATCCGGGTTCTGCCGCAGGGTCGCGGTGCCAAGACTTTGGGGTACAGGCCGAAGACGCTAGGTCGACGGTTCTGGTTGGTCTAGGGCGTTTCCCTGGACTGACAGGCGTACTCTTTAGCAGAAGAAACTCATCCACCGCGAGCGGCCCGAGTAGAGGATGGAGTTTTTTAAGATGGAGAGACCGATTGAGGAAATGAACTTTAACGCAAGGATGTGTAGAATTGTAAAAAGTAAATGTTTTGTCTTTTTGTGCCTTTTTACACTGTGTAGTATCATAATGTTTATTGTAGGATTTGTGTTTTTCTCCGCTCAAAAGCCCATTGCACCCACTCAACAGCCTATATCTCCTTCTACTGCCTCCTCTCACTCTTTTCACCCTTTGCCTGAGCACGAACAGACCAGACGATCAGAGTTCGTAAATAACTCGTTTATCCAGCTTTTGCACCAGCACCAACTAGTAATGAATACGACCAATTGCTGGGTGTGTGGGTTAATGCCACATACCATTAACAAAGGTATTCCCTACCTGGTGCTACCGTACAGTTACAATGGATCGTCATGGGCATTCCAAACCATGTTTCTCTATGCCCTAGATACATACTCCCCTCGCCAACCGCGTTCCATCAGACCTATCACCAATAATAAGGCTTTGATGAAAGGAGTTGCCGATATGAGTAGGGATATCAATACATACTCATCTATTCCCAAAGAAGAGCTGAGACCTTATGTAGGATGGAACGCGACGGGGTATAGTATTAGTTTGGGTGAAAGACAGCGCAAAATCTCATCTCCAATCTGGGTCGTACCCCACATGGGTCGGTTCTGCTTACAGGGTAATGGTCAGAATCCTAGAGCTCAACTGGGAAGAAGTGACTGTACTGAAACGTACACTTTCCCGTCGCAGTTTTCTCCTGCGTTTCTAGCTGCCAAGGGCACATATTTCATCTGTAATGACCGAGCATATACATGGCTGCCCCCTGATTTCTCGGGCACATGTTATATTGCGAACTTGCTACCGCCGACATTTACTGCTGCCTCTGACTATCACAAGACCAGAGTTGTGAGAGGTGTGATTAGTAAGGAGGACACTGCCGGTCAGGAAGCAGGAGACTTCTTCTTGGGTTTCCTGCCGTTTTGGGGACCTATGGTCAATAGTAGGAACCTGAGACAGCTGACTCGTGTGGTTGAATCCACTGTCAATGTAACGGCTGGTGCCCTTAGTAATCTGACAGCTGAGCTCCAAGCGGATCGCCTTATGACTCTGCAGAACCGCATGGTTCTAGACGTTATTCTTGCAGACCGCGGTGGGGTATGCAAGGTCATCCAATCCAGTTGCTGCATTTTCATACCAGATAATGCTCCAACAGTGTATCAAGCCATCTCCAAACTCCATAAAATATCTGAAGCCATACACGTGGATAAGGGAGATTGGTCACTGGTGGGGTGGTTCTGGGAATTGATATCTGCCTGGGGTTGGAAAGTTCTGATGGTCATTGGAATGATCTTAGCCATTCTTTTCCTGTTCTGTCTGTGCATACAGTGTGCTCCTGCGATATGTGGCCTCTGTGCTACCTTATGTGTAAGGAAACCTGTATCGAGGGACGAGCTAAGTAATAGGATGATGCTACAGCAACATCTCCATGACTTTGCGGACATTGACCTAGACTCGGATTAAGATGAATATAGTAATTGCCTATGTAAGGGCAAAAGGAGGGTCTGTCGTACTTTAATATTCGGGACCGCGTAGGGGACAGGGCCCTACCCCTGTCTATCTTGGTATTAGCGAACCGCAAATGGTAAATGCGGCATGTACGAGTGCTTTATATACCGTTCTAGCTATGAATGCACTGTGTACACGTTATTCTGCTTCACTACGCGGGTTCCATTTTGGAAGCAGTGGCCATCTTGTCATTGCCCTCACATAGGCTATGATGGAGTTAATACGGGCCTCACAGTACATGGGCTTTCCCTCTGACTTCTCTGTGACCTGGGCAGCTGGCTCTGCTGCCCCGGGTCAAACCGGTCTCACGAGCTCCCCTTCCTCTTTCCACCTGTGATTAGCATCAGGGCTTGACCCGTCATAAAACCCTTTCATTCTACACAATCCCCCGGCTAATCTCTTCCACACCTGCTTGTTCTTGCTTTATGACTTGTTTCCCAAAACAGGAGATGCTCATGTTTATTGGGGGGTCTATTTACTTCAAACATGGGATCTGAACCTTACTGTGTAAATCATTGTGGGCTGGCCGAACTGGAATGTGGGATGGTCATCATGACTCTGCTTTTTCGTTTGTAATGTATGCCTTTATATGACCATATCGTAAACCAAGGAATGTGTGCCTGGAGCATGATATTTTGTACTTAAGGAGAAGTCCGTTCCTATGATTTGCAGCAGTCTCCTGAGAACATACACGCTGTTGTACTTCTAGGATACCTGTCATTGGTCTGCAGCCAATAAACAATTCTTTGACTTCACCCAGAAGACTCTGTGTTTCTGTAGGTCCGGAACAGGGTGAAACCCAGAAGTCATAGGGTGTGTGCCCCTGCACCGCTGGGTCTAAAATACCCAGTACTTCAACAGCATCTTCACTCAAGGTTTCCACATCACCTAAATTGGTTGGGCAATTTATAAGGTACAAACTAGGGTCTTGGCTTTCACTGTGGAGGACTATTGTTGCCGATAGGTGCAGAGGTGGCTAACAGTCAATGTGATCAGCCAAATCTGTAGGCTCTTACAAACCTGCTAGTGGCTGAATGCAGTCTAGGCACTTAGACTGTGTGTATGATTGTGAACAAATCGGATGCCTGGATAACAGATATCTTTAGCTGACCAAACCAAATTTATTACCAGCTGGTGAATCATTTAGAAAAACAAAAGTGGGAGATACAATTACTTATTTTTTCTCAGCAGCTTGTGTTTCTTCGAAGGTGTAGGACCATAGATTCTTCATATTGGGCCAACCATAGCATTCATATTTCTGTCTTAAACAGAACAGTTTCTTCTGTGGAGGAGTTGAGGTTGTCACACAGTGGGAAATGGAGCTTAAGTAAGATAATGGAACCTTAATCACCAATGTTTTACAAGCTTGCATCTATCATCAATCAATGTGGTTAAGGCTTGACATATGAAATTCCAAGAAGGGTCTGCAATTCATGTAGAAGTTCTGGACCTAGAAGAACTACTGACTCTCTAGTTCACAAGATATCATCTCCTTCTCACTAGAGTTACATTGAACTTTCTTTCCTACCAGAACTGGGGAAGCCAAGAATCCTGCTCTTCTCACAGGGACCATGAGAAGCTTCTTGTTGACCTGAGAAAGCGACTGACAAAAAGCTCCGCAGAAACTAGATCCCACTGTTGAAGAAAAAGTAGCTATGAGCCTACTTAGGTCTAAAATATGTTTATTAAGCAAAAACAAGAAAACATTGAGAAATCACAGCCAAAAGGGACTGTGCTTTGCCTCCCCAAGCAGGTGGTCACATGAAGCTAGCACCTCTCCACATTTTCCCAAACCTTTATATATTTTCTCAATGTAGGTGGTCAAATGAGGATAAATGTGACAGAAATGGAAACCTTCCATGTGATGCTAGCAGGGGCATGGCTTACTCATGAGAGGAGTTCAAAAAGACTGAGAAATAATTCAACAAACTTGATTAAGATTTTCGCCTTACATTGCCAGGCGTTAAGGTGAGCCCCAAACACATCAAAAGCCAGAGAGCAGAAGCAGGTGGGATTAACTATTGGCACAACTTCAGACACCTTTGTAAGTCTCTAGTAATTGGCACCCCTGGTACCTAGGGCATAGGTACTGAGGAAGGACCACTAGGGCTGCAGCATGTAGTGTGCCACATCCCTGTGTGCCATGCCTACAGACACTACATTGGATATAGATAAGACACCAAGCAGGCCTTACAGCCCTAAGGCAGGGTGCACTGTACCTCATGTGAGGACATCTCTGCATGATCAGATATGGACCTACAATATCTGAGTTCATTCTTTGATATTGTAAGTGCACAAGGACGCCATAGAGAGTACATGGGCCGGAAACCCGCCATTACGTATCTCCTACCTTCGAGATGGCTTCACTGAAAATACTGATGTTTGGTACCAAACAAGTTGTCTTAATAATCCCCACTGATGCCAGTGGCAGACTTATTAATGAATGCACCCAGAGGAGCCCTTAGATGCGTCTCCTGAAAACCTATGGTCCCAACCTGCCTGCCACCACTAGACATGTTTCTGACCTCCTAAGGTGAGAGCCAGTGCTTCCAGAGGTCAGGAACAATGTCTGTCCTGGGCTGAGGTTATTGACACCTCCTCCGGGCGGGAAAAGCGAGTCAGAGCGAGAAGCTTCAAAGGAGGTCCCGCCTTTGAAATGTGACCCCAGCCCCTGCTGCTATCCGCAGATGGCATCCCCCTCTTGACCCCACTTTTGAAGGAAGGACAGGCAGGACAATTAGTAAGAGTAGTAGGTGTGCCCACATAGAGTCAGCCCCACCTCTAAAGCGAAGCAGGCGATGTGGACCACACTTTTCAGTCCTCTCCATCTTGTTTTGGAGGGAAACAGCCTTTTAGGATTAGGGCTGTGCCTGCTCCCCTCTGGCAGGGGTCACACAATGGGTGTAGACACCCTAAAGGTAGCTAGCCCATTAGCTATTACCTGTCACTCCCTTTAACACCCCTGAATTTAGAATTTAGGTGGCATCCCTTGACCCTGAACTTTAGATTCGAAGGACCAAGAAAGAACAAAGACGAAGAAGAGCTGCTGAAAATGAGAAATGACTGCATGGACTGGATTTTGGCGCAAAACCCTGCCTGTCTTGTCCTGCCATTGAGAGACCTATGTAAACCCCAGGGGCCCTCCAACACTTAACAAAACTGACTGAGAACTCTCTTGGAGTAGAGGAGTTATGCCCCTGCAACTGCAGGCACAAAACCACAGAATCTGAACTCTTGACTTGCAGCTCCCCAGCCCCAATAAGGCCGTAACTGCCCCTGAGAAGATACTTAAGCTCTGGTAGGTCAGATCTGCCTCCCCATCGAGTTTGGAGGCATCAGGACCAACCTGAGCGGCACAGCAACAACCCTGGTGTACCGGACACCCTGCAACCAAGGTCAACCAAGGAGAGTTCAGTTGGGACTCCAACTGCACAACAAGAAATCACCCATCGGGGACTTCAGCACCCCTGAGACCCACTCCGTGAATGGCCCAGCAGTACTAAACCAGCCTCTCCAAGGTGTTTGCCCCTGACCACGAGATGCATTGTGTGCACAGAGCCAAGCTGCCCAAACCTACTCTGCACCCAGTCGCCCTGCCTGGGTGACAACCGACTGACTGGGCTCCCATGCTCCTAAGGCTCTTGTGACCTCTACACCCTTGCCTGCAAGTCCATCTGTGCAGCCTGCTTTGAAGTAGTCCCACTTCTTCATAGTGGACCAGCTCCTTGCTCTGCCAGCATTCTGCTCCCGATCGAATCTAGGACGCTCAGAATTTCTACTGGTGGAACATTCTACCTCGGCTCCCTACAGCTCCAATTACCGAAGGTGAACCCCTGAATGCTACTGCACTGTGATTTACTGCATACTGCTTTTCCTTTCATAGGATAACATTGTGTGTATTTGTGCACCACCGTACTGTAACTATTTAATCTTGCTAAACTGCTACTGTACTGAATAATTGCCTTTGAAAGAAGTTCTTGGTTAGAAATCTATATATAAAAATACTTGTTATTTTATTACAATTGGTCTCTAAATCATTCCTGAGTGTGTGTCTCATTTATTTCCCCTTTGAGTACACCAAATGCTTAGCACTACCCTCTGATAAGCCTAACTGCTCCACCACACTACCACAAATAGAGCATTGGTTTTTATCTTTGTTGCTTCTATCAACCAATAAGGGAACCACTGAACTCTGTACAGTGTACTTCATTTCAGTGCACTCTATATAGAACCAGCTTCCTTCACAGTCAACTCCATGAGATACCAAGACGTTCAGGATGTGTATAAATGAATAATCCAAGATACGATGCGCAGTCGCCAGGGGCTGCTAAAGTCACCCACACACCCAGTTGTCCTCACATGAAAACAACTTGTTCACGATGCGAGCTGTCCTGTAACCCAGCACGCAACCTAAAGATTGCCCCTTAGCCTGCGCCATTGCCAAAGGGAAATGTCTGTCTAAACCTGGTGCTGCCCTGTATCAATGAGTGGTTCTTGTCTTGCTTTTAAGAGTTTTGAATCATAATTATTGATGCATTAGACTCTCCTGAATGCACACAATTGTCATGCAAGGTTCAACATAATGTTTCAACTTACTAAAGTGTTTTAAAACATTATATTTCATTGAACTTTCAGTGACAGGACTCGCCATGACACAGTGAACAGAATACTTTTGTTATATAAAGCTGTATTTTCCGTTCTTTCATGCTTCACTCACAGTATAATTATTCCATTGCGTGAGGAAAAGGAGTTAGAACGTGTTTGACTGCCTATGATTAAAATGTGCAGTTTGGAAAAATAGAAAAAATATGGTTTGTCGTGCAATTAAGAGCCTGTCGCTGATAATTGATTGTTTGTCTGTGTGCTGCCAGATGTATCAGCAGGTCCCACTGATGTCCGTCTGATCTGCTCACACGAGACTGGCCTCATGTCGAGCCTCGAGGGGGCGCCGTTTAGGATTTAAAAGGCTCTGCTTTTACAGTCTAACAAGATAACAGACCAGAGGGGCAGGACCCGTGTGTGTGAAGGTAGGTAAAACGAAGACTTCTATACAAAAAGGAGCTAAAGAGGGAAACAATCGGATTAGGTCGCCCTCCACTCAAAGTCATAAACACCAACAATTAGACCTAATCTGTTCAGGCAAAAATCTTATTTACTTCATGAGTGGGATTGGAAGTTTATTTTCTTCCCCAACAACAACCCTTCACTTTTTGGGAGTGTTGTCCCTACTCATAATTGCCTTATATTTTATTGTTAAAAGAGCCAACCTAAGGATCAACAGTCACTTTGTTCAAGAAAAATACCCCATACTTTAACAGGTGTATATAACACACAAATGTGTGCCAAGGTGAAAAATGTGAGCAAACGAGGTAGCACCTCACGTGCGCACCACCAGAGGGGCTTGCTGGTTAATTATCACCAGTTATGCCCACGTTTCTCATCATAGGTTGCTACCTCGTAAAAAACAAAAATAATTGGTGTCCAGAAAACCAGTGAAAACGGTGAACTTATGTGTAAAAATAACACAATTCCACCCCGTGTAATTAAAATTGAGATAAGCCACACAGTCACCAAAGAACCACTTTTATTCTAAACTCGTGGGCTTATTCAAAATAAAAACATACTGCATGTTTGCAGACCAAGTAATGATGGGCCAACATGTTTCATTGCCTATCAATTGTAGTGGCAATTTCTTCAGGGCACGAGGACTTCGTCCACCTTTTCTGGACCCTTAATATGAACACCCAATGTCGGTTTAAACAAAAGAAGGTTCATTAAAAGCACATCCATCCAGTACAGAATTCTAATTAGTGCATTCAAACTATATGTCTTCGCACCCAGACATGTATATTTACCCGGTAGTAGCCAAGGCCCCTCATGCCAGCTAGCCACCTCATCACACAGGAGCAATAGGTTTCGTATTTACGAGAGTTGGAGCCATTGGCATTGTAAATGACAATGTGTTTTATGTTTTGAAAATTTGCAAGCGATACATAAACACACACTTTGTACTTATAGTCATTGCTTACCAGAAGCAAGGCTGGCAGTAACTGCGCCTATTTTACTGCCAACCTTGCTTCGGGGAAGCAATAACTGTAAGTACAAATTGCGTGTTTATGCACCGCTTGTAGGTTTTCAAAACACATAAATAAAAGGCATTGTCATTTACAATGGCAATAGCTCAAACTCTCACAAATGTGAGACCTATTGCATTGCAGATGCTTGTTTTGTTTTTAACTTTTAGCCATGCTGCACAGCAGATAAACTGCTTTACAACATAGCTAAAAACATTGACAATGCCATAGGATCTTGCATAGGCAAGACAGATTGGCTTTCCCAGTGCTTGTTTAGAATTGCTGTATGAAGTATGTATAGATAAGGGCTAAAAATTCTGGTGTTAGGTGAATTAGCTTTTTTGAACCTATCAGGACATTAACATACTGGCCAGGTGGCTACCTTAGTAGTAAGGTAACTATCAGAAAGTGACCCCTGTGGTGCAACATAAAGCCCCATAAGTAAGTACTACGTATTGTTTGTTCAAATGTACTTGCTTGCACTGAGGTACTGCTGCTCAGTGGTTACATACCACCATTAAATGTAAAGCTACCTCCTCCTGTACATAGAGACCACCCACCAGCAACCTCGTAAAGGAGTGCTCACCATGACACATGTGTGGCACGTGGCGGGGCTGTTACAGTACATATGGTGCTGAATAGCTGCTTGGCACAAGTCAACATCACACACGCATTCCATTCAAGACACCAGAGCGCCATCGAGCTTGCATATTCAAGGCTCTCGAACCTTACTTAATATATACACTTTTATTTATACAGCATATATATTCTTATGATTTGCATATGGTAATCTAAAGCTTTGTGACAGAATCCTATAGCTGTAAAAACACATCAGTTAAAGGCCACAAATTAGTGTTTTTTTATTGCTGTAGAAATAAATGAGGACAGTCCATTCCTGTCTGAAATGTTGTGCTAAGGTTGTGAGATTTTTGAACTAGGGGGAGAGAAATGGTGTTAGAATAATGTGCCTAAGGCTAACGAAATAGGGGCAGATTTACATCTGTAGAGATGCGTCACTTTCCCTGTTCCACTTTGAGAAACCCTTGCACCACTATGGATGTGCCGTATTTACAATACAGCGCACCATGGCGCTAGGATTGGCAGATGTGTCAGAAATTCTGTTGGGGCAAAAGTCACGCATTGCTGGAGTCGTGTGGCAAGCACAACGCAACTCCAGCAATACAGGGGGAGGCCTATCCTCATTGTGCTGCGTCACTGCTTATGCCTGCTTCAAGCAGGCATAAGAATTTGACGCAGTGGTGTCCTAGAAGTGGCACAGTGAAATCTTGTAGATTACACTGCGTCACTTCTACGAGGCTTTTTTGCGTTGGAACGCCCACCCTGCATACATTATACCTGACGCAGGTATAATGTGACGCAGGGGTTTACAAAGTGACGCATCTCCCATTTTTACGCTGCTGCTGCGTCAGAAAAAGTGACACAACTGCGGCGCAAAAATGACGCAAGGGGCTTGTAAATCTGCCCGATAGAATTTAGCGTTAAGAGCATAAGTGCAGTGCAGTGCGCAAGCTCGTGGAGACTTGCAAACACATGGTCCTACTGTTGACATTGGTACCTTCGGTGCTGTGACGGTAGCTCTGCTGTCCTCTGTGTGTGTCAGGATATGGAAGTTTGTAGAGAAAACTTTACAAACTCGGGAGCAAGATGGCGGCTAAGCAGTTAGCTGTGTGAGCGATCTGCTCTCCCTCCCGGACTCTCCTTTCTTGAAATGAGTGCCTGATATTTGACTTAACTTCGCGATGCTCCGGTGGTCACTGCAGCGTCTATATAAAGCACCGTTTATATATCGCCTATGCCCCCGTTTGATTGAAAAGTCTACATTTTCTCTTTTTGAATTGAAGCCACGATCACTCGAAACTATGCCTCCCAAAAGTCAGCACCGAGCTCCGCGCTCTAAATTATCTCTCCCGCCGGCGAAAACGCGCCCCGCTACTGGAGCCTTCTCTGCCGGGAAAACATTAGCAGTGCTGCAAGAGGGGGCTACGGCTTGTGTAGTGACCAGGGAAGAGCATTCTTCCCCCGCTGAAGACGCCAAGCTTAAGGTTCTCTCTCTTTTTCTTAAAACTCGGGGCGACAAAGCACTTGCCAAGAACACAGAACTATCCGAGATAAATGCTGCCGCCCCGCAGCCTTTGATCCTGCAACCCGCCGTGGAAGTTACGATATCGGGGAGAGAGCTCCACTGTCAGAATGCGGCTTCTAGCATTGGATTACCGGGAAACTGCATTATGGGAGCTGTAGTCTCTCCGCAAGCGCCGACAACACTGATTACACCGAGAGCCGAGCAATGCGAAGGTGCTCCCAGAGACCTGTCTCCAACTCTTGCAGGTATGAATATGCTTGACGGTGGAAAAAAAAATGAAGTTCTTGGACAATTCTCGGGGGGTCACGTATCTGTACCTGGTGCTTATTCTGAGAGCTACAGCACAGAGGCTCAAGATAAAGTGTCAGTGGGAGATGACTTTTTTTCTTTGTCTGACCGCTCCTCTACCGAAAGTCTGGTTAAAGAGTGGCTCGGTGAGGGCTGTTCAGGGGGAGAGGATGACGCGGATTTGTCGCCCGAGTTAGGGCAAATATCTATGGATGGTGCACAAGGGCAACCCTCTGTTATTGGAAGCCCACAGGAGTCTGATGACTCTTTAAGCTGAACATATCAAGATTCGCCAAATCCCCAAATTAATACCCAACCTCTCATGGCACAACCAACTGGTACTTTGGGTTCCTCTGAACGGGAGCATCAAGAAATTACGCTTATTACTATCTATGATGTCATCATGGCGCAAAGGGCAGAGGCGCAAGCAGAAAGCCTTTGCACACAGAGCACGTTAAAAAAGCTACAGAACTCTCTACGTAGGGTTACCAAATCATGTGCCGACTCTGCTATAAGAATTGGGGAAGCCGAAACGCGGATATCTACGTTGGAGGATGAAGTGGCATCTCAGAGAAGAGAAATTATGGCATTGAACACTCACAAAGATGATTATCTCTGGAAAATGACTGACATAGAAAATAGGCTAAGGCGCAACAACCTCCGAATTCTTGGGGTACCGGAGGGAAAGGAAGGGGCAGACCCCCGGAAATTTGTTGTGGAGCTTTTGTCAGAGGCTTTTCCAGAAGTTACCAGTTGGGACTGGAAAGAAGAGGTGCAGAGGGCCCACCGATTTCCATTCTTTAAGAGGAATTCGATGGCTCATGAAACTCCTTTCCCCAGAGCAATACTAATCTCTTTAAATCACTTTCTTGCACAAGAAGCTCTTTTCGATTTGGCCCGCCCTAACAAGAGAGCTCATGCCATGGGCTGTGAATTCTTTGTGAGGCCGGACTTTTGCCATTCAACGGTGGATCTTAGGTGGAGATTCCGACAGCTGATCCCGAAATTTCAAGAAAAAGGAGCACAGGTTTTTCCACAAAATCCTGCAAAGCTTAAAATCATTATTAAGGGACGGACATCAGTGTTTACTGAAGAATCTACTGCCAAGGAATTCTTGCATAAGCTATAGACGATCAGGTCTTATTTTTTTAGCTTTAGATTTTCAGATCTTGAGCTTTTGGGATCCACATATTGTACGGGACTTATCCGGTTCTATTTTCTATCTTCTGCTTTATCATTTTTTTTTCAGTGATATTGAATTTGGCTGTCAATAACATATAAGGGTCTCTTTTCTTTTCTACTGACTAACCCTTGACCAGTTAGAATAGGTTAGGCATGGTTTGGCCATATTGAGAATATGATATAGAGTTCGTGGGGGGGATGGTGGCAGATCGACACAACATCTATTGGGACTAGTGTCCCTATGCTTCATGGGAAGGGTAAGGGTAAGGGAGGGTTGGGAGGGAGGGCTGGGTATGGGGTGCGGGTGGGGGTTGGGGGGTTGTTGGTGGGTGGTGTAGGGGGGTGTAAAGAAAAATCAGCATTGATGTTTTTGATGTTTTTGTTGTCGTTACACTGTTTGAGACAAGATTCCAGGTTTAAAAGGATGTTTATTTGGGATGTGGTTGGGTCCATGTTCGTGGCAGGAATGACTAACTTAGAGTCAAACTCTCAAGCCATTTAATGAAAAAATTACAGTTATGTACTTTAAATATATGCGGTCTGAATGATCTTAAAAAGAGGTTGGTTTTTGCACAGTTAGCCAGAGGTTTTTCC
This sequence comes from Triturus cristatus, assembly GCF_964204655.1. Taxonomy (NCBI): domain Eukaryota; kingdom Metazoa; phylum Chordata; class Amphibia; order Caudata; family Salamandridae; genus Triturus; species Triturus cristatus. Next base: position 1,839,449,833 of record NC_140590.1, on the reverse strand, counting down.
TGGGACATTGTTTGTCTTCAGGAGACGCATATTGCCTGGGCCAATAGGGCATGGCTTAAAAGAATGGGGTTGGAGCTGATCGCTTGTTCAAAGCAGCCCACAAATACGAGAGGTGTAGCAATCTTTTGCAAATCGGGGGTTTTTTCTTGCAAGAAATATAAAGAAGATAAAAATGGTAGGTGGTTGATTGCTGAGGCACGGTTTGGTATTACGGAGGTTATAACTATATGTACTATTTATGGATCTAATGTGGACGAACCTGAATTATATGATTCTCTTAATCTGGAATTGGCTTTGTGGCCTCATCCTATTATACTCTGTGGGGATTTTAATATACCTATAGATGAGTCAGCTAATATAAATCTAGGTGCAATTTATACGGGACGGAAACCAAGAGTCTTTAGATCTTTATGCAATCTAGCAAGGAAACAAGGCCTGTATGATGCTTGGAATCAACTTAAAAAAAAAACAACAGGGCAGTACTTTTTACTCTGCTCCCCACAACAAATTGTTTCGTCTCGACTATATATTGGCTTCATCTTCCATCTTGGCGAATGCCACTATCATGATATTGCCGAGATTAATCTCGGATCACAACCCCCTTGTGCTAAAATTTGAGATCTCTGCTGCATCATGCACAAGATTTAATTGGACTTTCGATAGGAAGTTATTAATAGATGAGGAATACCGGGATTATATTAAACTTTGGTTTCCAACCTTTTTTTCAGCTAATAATGGCTCAGCCCCAGACACAGTTGTCTGGGATACTTTCAAGGCTGGTGTAAGGGGGGAAACCCTCAGATATGTATTACGGAAACGCAACGATATGAGACAAAAATTTGAACAAGGTATGTTAGAGCTAAACTCATTGGAGCGAGAGCTAGCCCAGAAGATTAAAGATCGGTTGGATGTCTCTGTAGTACAGAATAATATGGCTAAACAGAGATCTCTAATTTGTCAACAATATGCTGATGAAACAGCTGCTAAGTATCAGACTTTCCGAAGGGAATGTTTTGAATATGGGGAACAGGTGGGGAAGGTTTTGGCCAATCGAATAAGGCAAAAACAGTCACAAAGGAAAATCGACAAAATAAAGGATATAGATGGGTCTCTACAAACCTCGGAGTCTGGTATTCGGGAGGTATTCAAACTTTTTTATCAAAAGCTTTACGAGAGTGAAAAAACCTCTAATCCTTGGGGTTATTTAGGGGAAATCCCCACTGTCGGTTTGGGTCCGGTCCAGAGGGATATTTTGTCTACTCCTATAACTTGGGATGAAATCATCCAGGCAATGGTATCTTTACCTGGGGGAAAAGCAATGGGGCCAGATATGATCCCTCTGGAGTTTTACGTCTCCTTCCAGGCTGAACTGCGAGACCCGTTACTCTCTCTGTTCCAGCAAGCATTCAGTGGCACAGTACCGGACTCATGGTCTAAGACAACTATAATTGTTTTTAAAAAGAAAGGGAAAGACGAATGCGAACCAGCTTCATACCGCCCAATTACACTAATTAATTCAGACAGCAAGATCTTCTCTAAATTACTTGCTAGAAGATTAGGAAAGACTATAGCACCACTGGTCTCATTGCGCCAGCACGGGTTCGTAGCAGGCAGAGGTACCACGGACCATGTCCGTCGAATTATATCTCTTTTGGACTGGGCCCAGGTTTCTGAAACCCCAATAGGGGTGGCCCTGTTGGATGCCGAGAAGGCATTCGACAGGGTCTCCTGGGAATTTTTTATGGGCAGTTCTTTATTGGAAAGGTTTTCCATCTTCCTTTCTTAAAGCTGTACAAGCCATGTACATCTGTCCAGCGGCCACAATCCGCATTTCAGGGAATTATTCAGAGGAGTTTAAGATATATAGGGGTACTCGGCAGGGGTGCCCCTGCTCCCCTCTCTTATTTGCTCTTTATATTGAGCCCCTGTTGATTAAAATCGAACACGATTTAGAGATTATTCCAGCTCAGCCTGCAAGTGAACCCATTAAAGTTTTAGCTTACGCAGACGATGTGGCAGTTGTTACACTGGATGTAGGCAACACGATGAGACGTATTGAAATTTTGACGTCTGAATTTGGTGCCGTGTCTGGCTACAAATTGAATCTACATAAAACACAAGTTCTCTTTACCGGCTCTAATGTCCTACCAGGGGTTAACACAACCACAGAGGCTATTTACTTGGGAGTTAAAATTGCTGTTAATGTACAGACTATTGTTAATCTAAACTTTGATCCAATCTTAACCTCATCAAATAAAATGTTAGAGAATCTAGACTATCTGCACTTATCTTTATATGGCAGATGCAATGTTATCAAGATGGTGGTTTTCCCGAAATTTCTTTATTTATTCCGTACTATCCCACTTCTGGTTCCTAACTTAATTTTTACGAAAATTGAAAGAATGTGTTCCCGCTTTATTTGGGGGTACAAGAGAACAAGGAGAGCCTTTAAAAAACTAAGCCTACCAAGGGTGAGGGGGGGATTGAATATCCCTCAATTTCAGCATTATTATTGGGCAGTCATGCTTCAACATATGGGAATTTTGTTTTTTGGTGCCCAGGCTTATATGGACCCAGCTATTTATCCATCCATATATGAGCTTATTGTGGGCCCGGAAGCCAGGTATATGGTTTCTAAATTCTCTGAGCCCAGCTACTACAAAAGAACCCGCTTTAAGATTTTGGTTGCTGCGGCTGTAGTTTGGACCAGAATATGTAAATACTTTATGTTAAAGGAATATAATCGATATATGCCTGTGGGAATATCAGGGAAACTCCCTTAAATTTTTTGTGATTCTAATATGCGGAGGTGGAACTCTCAGGGTGTTAGAACTATTGGAGACCTTTTTTTAGAGAAACAACTGATGTCATTTGCAGAAATTCAAGAGAGATTTGGGTTGCAACGTACGGATTTCTTTAAATATCTCCAAATCCGAAGTTTTTTAGATAAGCTTGATTTAAGAGGGCAGAGCAGCCTGGAAAAGAATCCATTATTGGAATGTATAAAAGGGAGATGTAAGATTTCCCAACTTTCTAAAATAATAACTACATTTCAGCAGGACGCCCTTGTTCTTTTTGAGCATCGTTGGGAGAGGAGGTTAGGGATAGTTGGTGTTGACCTACAAGCAGTATTCAACTTAGCTGATGCTGTTATCTTTTCAGGTAGCTATAAAAGTCAATATTATATGGCTATTTTTGATTTATATTATTCTCCAGTGAAGACAGCCAAATGGGGAACAAACCGAGGGGCTTTTTGTCCTAGATGTACTCTGAGGGCTGCCGATCTGGTACATATGCTTTATGACTGCCCCGTACTCTCCCCCTGGCTCAAGGAGATACAATGTTTTTTTAACTTAGGTTTAGGCATCCCTGTCGACATGTCACCTCAACTAGTGCTGTTTGGCTTTGAGTTTGGAGTAAACATCAGAAATCGGTCAACCCCTGAGAAGGGTTTTCTATTTGTATGTATGGCCATTCTCCGTTTATGTATTACTTCCCAATGGCTAAGTCCAGATTCACCGTCTTTTTCTATGTGGAAAACCAAATTACTATCTTTGTATAATTTAGAAATTGCTTTGTATAAACTTAAAGGCAGGGAAAAGAAGAAATTTGGACTTGCACTATGGGCCCCAATAATGAATTGGGTATGATTACTTTTTTGTTCTTCTGGTTCCCTTTTTTTCTTTTTTTTTTAACCATAACCACAACTGCTTTTCGTATGTAAATATGTTTTGATTGTTCTTTCTCTTTCTTTTTAGTTTTTATGTATTGTCTATGCAATATAATGATAAATGCTCTTTGTATGTAAACATGTTATCATTAATGCTGATTTTTGTTCACAAAAAAAATATATAAAAATAAAAAAAGGATTGACAGATGTGTCAGAAATTCTGTTGGGGCAAAAGTCACGCATTGCTGGAGTCGTGTGGCAAGCACGACGCAACTCCAGCAATGCAGGGGGAGGCCTATCCTCATTGTGCTGCGTCACTGCTTACGCCTGCTTTAAGCAGGCATAAGAATTTGACGCAGTGGCATCCTAGAAGTGGCGCCGTGAAATCTTGTAGATTTCACTGCGTCACTTCTACGAGGCTTTTTTGCGTTGGAACGCCCACCCTGCATACATTATACCTGACGCAGGTATAATGTGACGCAGGGGTTTACAAAGTGACGCATCTCCCATTTTTACGCTGCTGCTGCGTCAGAAAGAGTGACACAACTGCGGCGCAAAAATGACGCAAGGGGCTTGTAAATCTGCCCGATAGAATTTAGCGTTAAGAGCATAAGTGCAGTGAAGTGCGCAAGCTCGTGGAGACTTGCAAACACATGGTCCTACTGTTGACATTGGTACCTTCGGTGCTGTGACGGTAGCTCTGCTGTCCTCTGTGTGTGTCAGGATATGGAAGTTTGTAGAGAAATCAAAAGTGCCAGATGCTCATGAAGATTGATTTTAACTGGGATTTTGGCCTTTTTTATTTTTGAAAGTATCAGAATTATAAAAAATATATATTCTCACTCTCTTCAGATGTCTTGGTTTACATGCTTTGGTGAATTTGTAATTCCTCTAGCCTGGTCTTATAAGGAGGTCCCAGCGGTGGTCGCTGCTGGCGGCGTCATTTGCGCTCACAAGGGCAGGCACAGGCTCTCTCGGGGCGCAGTGCGCTACTGCTGTATGTCTGTCTGTCCGGACAAGACAGGCTTTAAAACAAAGCTGCCGCCTGACCTGTTCTGTGAGTCAACTTTAAACTGCGTGGTCCCAGGGCAAGCGCCTTGCCCAAAAACAACATAGCACAAATAACAAAATGGGCTTGAGGGGAAATCAGGCTAAATCATGAAAACAAATTTCATTAAAATTTTATTTTTGCAATGTTATTTAGCGTTGATATGGCCCGAAGCATCATAGCACTTTTTGATGCAAGGGTACAGCAAGTTACAGTTACAGCAAGTACGTTCAGACATAATGCATGGGTAGCTGCAATCAAGACAAAAGCAACCATTGGACAGGGACGTAAACGGCTCAAGCATTGATCAAGGTAGTGGGGACACACAATGATTCACTTTAGAAACAAAAGCGAGAAGAAATACAATACCAGAGCCACACTTTGCAAAATATTGTTTATTTTGAAGTTTTTTATACTTTAAAAACGTGGTTCAAAGCATAATGGTGGTTGCTCGATTGGGTGAAAAAAGTGCAAAAGAGGTGCTTGTGCAAAGTGAAAAGGGGTCAATATTTACAAATGCAAAGAGGAAGTGCAAATTGCAGTGCATACAAGCAACTGCTTGTATGAGCTGGGTTTGAATATTCGAATCGAGCTGGGTTTGCATTGAGCTGGGTTTGAATATTCTAATCTGAGCTGGGTTTGAATATTCTAATCTGAGCTGGGTTTGAATATTCTTATCGAGCTGGGTTTGAATTGAGATGGGTTTGCATATTCTAATCTGAGCTGGGTTTGAATATTCTAATCTGAGCTGGGTTTGAATATTCTAATCGAGCTGGGTTTGAATTGAGCTGGGTTTGAATATTCTAACCTGAGCTGGGTTTGAATATTCTACTCTGAGCTGCGTTTGAATATTCTAATGTGAGCTGGGGTTGAATATTCTAATCTGAGCTGGGTTTGAATATTGTAATCTGAGCTGGGTTTGAATGTTGTAATGTGAGCTGGGTTTGAATATTCTAATGTGAGCTGGGTTTGAATATTCTAATCTGAGCTGGGGTTGAATGTTCTAATATGAGCTGGGGTTGAATATTCTAATCTGAGCTGGGGTTGAATATTCTAATCTGAGCTGGGTTTGACTATTCTAATGTGAGCTGGGGTTGAATATTCTAATGTGAGCTGGGTTTGAATATTCTAATCTGAGCTGGGTTTGAATATTGTAATCTGAGCTGGGTTTGAATGTTGTAATGTGAGCTGGGTTTGAATATTCTAATGTGAGCTGGGTTTGAATATTCTAATCTGAGCTGGGGTAGAATGTTCGAATCTGAGCTGGGGTTGAATGTTCTAATCTGAGCTGGGGTTGGATGTTCTAATCTGAGCTGGGTTTGAATGTTCTAACCTTAGCTAGGTTTGAATGTTCCAATCTGAGCTGGGTTTGAATGTTCTAATCTGAGCTGGGGTTGAATATTCTAATCTGAGCTGGGGTTGAATATTCTAATGTGAGCTGTGTTTGAATATTCTAACCTGAGCTGGGGTTGAATATTCTAACCTGAGCTGGGGTTGAATATTCTAACCTGAGCTGGGGTTGAATATTCTAATCTGAGCTGGGTTTGAATTGTCTAATCTGAGTTGGGTTTGAATATTGTAACCTGAGCTGGGGTTGAATATTGTAACCTGAGCTGGGGTTGAATAATCTAACCTGAGCTGGGGTTGAATATTCTAATCTGAGCTGGGTTTGTATATTCTAATGTGATCTGGGGTTGAATATTCTAATCTGTGCTGGGGTTGAATATTCTAATCTGAGCTGGGTTTGAATATTGTAATCTGAGCTGGGTTTGAATGTTGTAATGTGAGCTGGGTTTGAAAATTCTAATGTGAGCTGGGTTTGAATATTCTAATCTGAGCTGGGGTTGAATGTTCTAATCTGAGCTGAGGTTGAATGTTCTAATCTGAGCAGGGGTTGAATGTTCTAATCTGAGCTGGGTTTGAATGTTCTAACCTGAGCTGGGTTTGAATGTTCTAATCTGAGCTGGGGTTGAATATTCTAATCTGAGCTGGGGTTGAATATTCTAAAGTGAGCTGGGTTTGAATATTCTAACCTGATCTGGGGTTGAATATTCTAACCTGAGCTGGGGTTGAATATTCTAACCTGAGCTGGGGTTGAATATTCTAATCTGAGCTGGTTTTGAATAGTCTAATCTGAGCTGGGTTTGAATATACTAACCTGAGCTGGGGTTGAATATTCTCACCTGAGCTGGGGTTGAATAATCTAACCTGAGCTGGGGTTGAATATTCTAATCTGAGCTGGGTTTGTATATTCTAATGTGAGCTGGGGTTGAATATTCTAATCTGAGCTGGGGTTGAATATTCTAATCTGAGCTGGGTTTGAATATTGTAATCTGAGCTGGGTTTGAATATTCTAATCTGAGCTGGGGTTGAATATTCTAATGTGAGCTGGGTTTGAATATTCTAACCTGAGCTGGGGTTGAATATTCTAACCTGAGCTGGGGTTGAATATTCTAACCTGAGCTGGGGTTGAATATTCTAATCTGAGCTGGGTTTGAATTGTCTAATCTGAGTTGGGTTTGAATATTGTAACCTGAGCTGGGGTTGAATATTGTAACCTGAGCTGGGGTTGAATAATCTAACCTGAGCTGGGGTTGAATATTCTAATCTGAGCTGGGTTTGTATATTCTAATGTGATCTGGGGTTGAATATTCTAATCTGTGCTGGGGTTGAATATTCTAATCTGAGCTGGGTTTGAATATTGTAATCTGAGCTGGGTTTGAATGTTGTAATGTGAGCTGGGTTTGAAAATTCTAATGTGAGCTGGGTTTGAATATTCTAATCTGAGCTGGGGTTGAATGTTCTAATCTGAGCTGAGGTTGAATGTTCTAATCTGAACAGGGGTTGAATGTTCTAATCTGAGCTGGGTTTGAATGTTCTAACCTGAGCTGGGTTTGAATGTTCTAATCTGAGCTGGGGTTGAATATTCTAATCTGAGCTGGGGTTGAATATTCTAAAGTGAGCTGGGTTTGAATATTCTAACCTGATCTGGGGTTGAATATTCTAACCTGAGCTGGGGTTGAATATTCTAACCTGAGCTGGGGTTGAATATTCTAATCTGAGCTGGTTTTGAATAGTCTAATCTGAGCTGGGTTTGAATATTCTAACCTGAGCTGGGGTTGAATATTCTCACCTGAGCTGGGGTTGAATAATCTAACCTGAGCTGGGGTTGAATATTCTAATCTGAGCTGGGTTTGTATATTCTAATGTGAGCTGGGGTTGAATATTCTAATCTGAGCTGGGGTTGAATATTCTAATCTGAGCTGGGTTTGAATATTCTAATCTGAGCTGGGTTTGAATGTTCTAATCCGAGCTGGGTTTGAATATTCTAATCTGAGCTGGGTTTGAACATTCTAATCTGAGCTGGGTTTGAATATTCTAACCTGAGCTGGGGTTGAATATTCTAACCTGAGCTGGGGTTGAATATTCTAATGTGAGCTGGGTTTGTATATTCTAATGTGAGCTGGAGTTAAATATTCTAATCTGAGCTGGGTTTGAATATTTTAATCTGTGTCCTTTAGAGACAGGTAATGTTCCCCTCAATCTAGCTACTCTGAAAGGATGAAGATGCAGTCCAGGCCTGGGAGTAGGTTGTCCATGTTTCATCGATCCAGCAGTTTCTGTAATAAAAAACGTAGTTAGTTTATCCGGCATTGGAACAAACCCTTCCTCATCAACTAACAGTTCAGCCGAGCAGGGAAGGAGGTGACTGCGATTCAAGCGCCCATCCTACAGGGATTGAGCAGGGCTCTCTCACCCCAAAATGTCAGAGAGAATTCATGAGCCAATCGATACTTATGAAGAAGGTTTCATTCCAATGCCGCACCCCCAAACTAATTATTTCATTACGGAAGCTGCTGGATCTATGAACCCTAAAGAGTATCCCAAGAGCATTTGTATTCATATGCAATCATGCCCATGTGAGGGGTGTGCTGCTATGCGACTCAAGGTTGCCCCATCCACCTCTCCTTGAGAAAACCCATGTGAAAGCTTCTGAGTGACCAAGTATTTTAAAGCAAAAACAGAGTTATAAAATGCTTTATTAACAAACCACAAATTGCATTTCTCATTAAATTCATTCAAATAGAATGTTGACACCTTTGCTGGTATTTTACCAGCCTGCTATATCTTTTCATATCTGTGCCAATGAAAGAAATTGCAAAAGCGATGAATCCTATATTTTGTCCTTTTTAAACATACACGTAAAACTGCAACCACATCACTTTAACACTGTTAAACAGTCGAGGCTTAGTTGTAATGATACAAATTAATAGTGAGAATTATCAACAAATTATGTTTTACCTTTCAGTTCTTCCAGAATCGCAAAAGATTAACGAATCGTATTTTTTCTGACAGCAGCTCCAATACCAGGTATGGTATGTGTACATCCAGTCTTCACGCTTTAGCTTAACATGCTTTGCATTCTAGGACTTGTAGTTTCTCTTTTAAGAATGACAGTATGGGCTAACAATCCTAGCATGCAAAGTTCTGTTGTGGCTTCACTAACTCAAAAAGAAGTGATACTTCTCAGGCAGCAGCACTAACCACTTCTGCTGGCTATGCTTCGTATAGTGCATGAAGTGTGAGGGTGTGGTGGTGCCTGATGCATTGAGTATTGCTGTGCATCAAAATGGCAGCTTTTTACCATTAGATGAGGGAGCTTATGATACCAATCTAGAGTCTGCAAATCACTGGGAAAGCATTAAACATAGAAAATTATTATTATTCACAAAATAAACAAATAAATTAGCTTCAAGTACAGCAAGACTCGAAAGTCTAAGTTTATACAATACAACTTTAAATCTCAATATATTATCTTCCTTATATATGTATACCCTTTCTATGAAGTTCTGTATCTATATATTTATTACTTTACTCCTGCTGTAGAAGTAAAAGCCTTTCACTCTCTCCAATGCACTACTCTGTCTCACCCTATACCTCTCAATCAATCAGTTTCCTCACCTCTCTGACTCATCCCGAACCTCATTCCACTACTATGATCAACAAAATAACCTTTTCTACACTCTTTCCTCCTCTATCCTTCCTTGACTATCCCTAAACAGCATTTTACTACAATTATCTCCCAAACAACACTTTCTAAATTCTTCGCTCATGTATCCCTCCTTTACTCATCCCAAATTTCATCTTAGTACTATGATCTGACGTTATCTCTCCTGAGGCTTGAGCCAGGAGTTTTGCATACGGACCTGCTAATTTGCCTAGCGCGCTGCCATTGAAGTAATCTTTGTTCTTTTTAACCTACTTACTTTGCGCACTTAGCCTTTTTTAAAACTAATTCAATAAATGTGACCTAATATGTTTTAACTTTGCTGCCTGACAGTACCTCGTTTTGTAGGGTTCCCTCTTACTGCCGAAGCCAAGAGGAGCCAGGACCTCGTTTTTCGGCGTCCTGTGCTCCCGTGCCGCCATTTTGGGTGAGGCTGCTGGAGCGGGTAAGTCCAAAAAATGTTGTATACCCTCTCTATTTTGCATGTCTTTATTAAATTGATTAATTAATTAATAATAATTTTATTGATTGATTTGCAGTGGTCACTTATCAACCTTACTAATATATGAATTATACGTGGGATTTGCATTTGCATGGCCTAATTAATATGTAAATTAAAATATGTACGCATATTAATGATAGACAATTAGAATATTGCATGATATATGTTGCTTTTGTGGTGTATTTGTGATTTGTGCTATTTAAAGTGGGTATAATTTGCATTGAGTGTTGCTTTTGCTAGATAAATGCACACACATATGGGAATTAGTGAGGGAATAACATTTTATTAGTCATTTTTATGTATTAATTACGTTTTTTGTGTTTCTTTGCTTAAATTGACCATTTGGGCCTGCCACAAGATGGCTGCCTTCTGTACTCGACGTGACATAAGCTGCTCCATGAGGTTCTGGGTGAAATGCGCCTGCGCTAACGCCAGCAACAGTGGCCTCTTCGTGACCCTAACCAGACTGTACCCACCAGGGTTACCCCGGGAAGCAAGCCAGCTTCTCTGAAGAACAATAAGATGCCTCTTGAAACCGGAATAAGCGGGAGTCATGACCTAAGAGACATTATTTCGTGAAAACCCTGTCGGATGATCTCTGATTGTCCAATCAGCGAAGTCGGAAACTAATATTTGTAACATTTGACAATGATTTTTACTATAAATTATGGTAGAATAGAGAGGTTGGGGCGCTTTTTCATTTTCCTCTCCATCACTTATGCTGATGGGGAGGACGGTGACACTGCAGTAGAGCTGTTTTCCTGAATTTTTGATGGACTGATCTGAGGCCCAATTTCCTGATGAACTGAACTCTTGAATTAAAATGGGCATAGAGTGACAGAACTACTGAATGTGACTTAGAGGACGACAATTAGCCAGAATAGGTAAATATGATGATTGACGGCTTAAATAACCAATGATTTAACTTGCATTAATTAGATAAAGATTGATTTGATTCATTACAGAAAAGAGTTGGGTTGTTTATTTATGGAAATGTATTATTGCAAAGAGAATAGAGAATTAGAAAATCACTCTAAGCCAGCAACTAGCTGATTCATCCCCAACCTATGAGAGGAATACCAAAGGTGGGATTAGTGCCTGATGAGTAATAGAGGGTTATGCAGATTTATTGCTCTTTAGGGTCAAGGGGTATTTCCTTTCATATCAGCGTATGGAACAACCACCTCCCTAGGAAAGTAGACCAATAGAGAGTGAATGTTGGTGTTATGGGCCCCACCAGCGAATGTCGTGATTGAGTGTGTTTGTGAAATCTTTGGTCTGTGACGGAGGGAGGGATTTTGTATTCCACGCTGCATCAAGGCTGGGTTGGCAGTCTAGTCCCCCAGGCTCCTACACCTGATTCCGGTTGCCTGCCTTCATAAAACAGAACGCTGGCGCGAGCGCGCAGCAGCCGCGCCGCTGGCATGCCGAGGCCGTGCATAAGGCAAGCACGTCTGCACCCGTCCGCGTCCCGGGAGCGCCCAGCGCCAACTATGCTGGGAGATGGAGGCCAGAAGATCAGATTAAAAGTCGAGCATATACTCGCTCGGAACTCTTAGCGCTGAAGGCGTCTATCTGTTGTGGAGATAGTAAATCGACTGACGTATTCAGCACAGGGAGGAAATGCCCCCTTTGCCAATTCTGTTTGCAAGCTATTTCTCTAGCCCCTGTCTCTTATTCCCACTCTGAGAGATCCCCTCAGCTGCGGGCTGCGCTCATTAATGCCCGGTCTTTAGTCAAGCATGCCCCAGATATATATGAACTCCTCTCTGATAACAACTTGGACTTGTTGTTTGTTACCGAATCCTGGCTTAATGACTCCTGCGCCCCAGTTATTGAGGAAGCTATTCCAACGGAATATAAAATTGCCAGAGCTGACCGTTTAACCGGGAGAGGGGGAGGGATTGCTGTAGTGCTAAGAGATGCTTGGGTTTTCACCAGTGAGCCACGGGCTGCGATGTTGAGAGTTGGGTTAGGCTACTTTTCCGGTAGTTATCACACGTTCTTGTGAATATACCTCTAAATGTTTGAGAACTCAAGGAGTTGTGACCTTAATTGGGTTTAGGTGTGAGAAATTTAGAAATCTGTTAGGTCAGAATCTCCCTTATGAACCACAGTACTCGTAAATACTAGAAGGTATATCGAACTTTGGTTCATCTATGTCTCCTGTGGTGTGGAAGGCTTATTGCAGAATTGTGTATTGCTTTTCAGGTCTCCTTCCCCGCAGTACACTCCTAACTCCCTTCCTCCCATCTGGTCATTCCCATACTCTATAGATTTTTCTAAACAGAGTCAGGGCTGCTGGAAGGTGGGATTCTGGGAGGCACTGCTCCTGAAGATCCAAAGCCAGCCCTGACAAAATAACAGGTCCAAGAATTATACGGTCCTCCTGAACAGTGCCAACCAGAATGGCCTCCATGGAAGATCTCTGTGCCATACTAGCCCATCTAAAAAGGGAGATTACTGCATCACAGGCAGAAACTGCTGACCTGACTAGTATGGTCAATCAAATCCAAACCAGATTGGAAACCCTGCACTTTTCTACACCACTGTTTAATAGGCCCAACACAACTCCCCAGCGACAATACAAGCAGCTGTCCTGTTGATCACCCTGCAGCAAATTTTAGGAGACCAGCCAAGCTCCCGATACTTTTATCACAAATACAGTTACATTTCATGGTGCATCCCCAAGGCTTTCCTGATGCTCAATCTCGAATTACATTTCTGATCTGGTACTTAGGCGGTGATGCTGCCGCTTGGGCCATTTCATTAGTGAATGAGGATAATCCTCTATTACGCGATTAGTCACACTTTAAGTCCAAGTTTGAAAAAGTCTTTGACAGTGGGACCATAACGATGATGATGATGAAGCCTCCTCCTTGGAATCCAACAGCTTTTCTTCTAAGTTTGAAGGTAAGCGGACCCCAGGCTCAACCCACTTCTTGTACCTAAACTGTGATCCATCATGGTCAGCCATAATTTTCGACTTTGCCCCGGTCATGCGCAATCAGATGTCCACGGTTTGCACTTTGACCTTTTAGGTGCTAGATTTCACTTTATTGCTGCTTGTGTGCTGCCTAAATACTTTACTCAGTGCCTCTAAGCTAAGCTTGAGTGCTGTTGTGCCAAGCTACCAGAGGGGAAGCACAGGCCTATTTAGTGACTTTACTGGTTCACCCTGGTGTGGATTGTGGCTGTTGTTTGAGAAAGGCTCACACCCCCCTCAAATAACAGACCAATTTCTCACAGCAAGCAATGTAGAGAAGGCTGTTGTGGTTGGGCCAAGACACGCTGAGCAGGGGCGGACAGCAAAGAATCCCATACACAAAAAACGATTGCAGTCCACAGCAAGAAGAGCCTGGCCACGGGGGTGGCTAAGGAAAGGTAATACCGGTAGGTGAAAGTGTCTAAACACTGGAAAAAACTTCCAATTTTACCTTATATGGACATAAAGCAACTACTGTGGGTACACGTACTAAATAGAAGAAGGAGAAATAATTATGCATGTTTCTAAGATACTTAACAGGTAGACAGATGGCATAAGAGGGTTCAAAGAAGAATGTACATTGTCCAGGCAACCATAGACTTCCAGTTGCTTATTAAGTTAGACTTCAGAATTCCTGATTTATACCACTGTTTACTGTGAAAAGTTTCTTCAGCGGAGTAGATCACAAGTCAAATATGTAAATTGGCTTCGGAGGGGTGGCATTAGGTTTGTACAGCTCATTATTTACACCTATAGGACACAAAGGGAAATTGGAGTTCTTCTATGCGTGACACCAGGATACCTTAATCAAAGAAATGGAGTGGGTGAGGTGGAGGGAGCAAGTGGGAATTATAGATTGCAGAGGTTATGCTGGTAAGTACTGTAAAATTCATCTCTTAGCTTTAGTTGGTACCTATGTAGATTTTTGGGGGTCAGTTCTGCAGTGTTCAGTGGTTGTGCGACAGCAGTGAGGTTCAGGAGGCATAGGTCATGCTTTGGGAGAAGGGAAATATAGGTTGAAGTGGGGTCATATTGTCTGCTGTACTGTCTCTGACTTTCCTTGGTAGAGAGGGCTCTTCGGATGGACTAAAGTGTGAAGTTGGTGGAATTATTTAGAAAATAGATGAGAGACTTCTGGCTAGCTTCAGCCCCCAAAAAGGCAAGGTGGGCGAGAGGGCAGAAAAAACACTATTTGTTGCGGGTTTTTCTGGTCACTGTAAAAAAAATCACAGGAAACAAAAAAGGTTGAGTGATACCTAAAGCTTGGGGTAATTCAATGAAAGAGATAGGCAGATTAGAGGATATTGGTAAACAGTCAACACTGGACTCATTGCTGGGACCGGTAGGCCGAGCCATGGACGACCAGTAGGTTACAATGACATATGGGTCCACGAGGCTCAGTGAGGGCTAGTAGGACTCCGGAAAGATAAAAGTCCTGAATAAGAAATTTAGAAAATTGAGAAAGGGAAAGTCATTAGCACCACAGAGGAGTGTGAGTTTATTTCTTTAAAGGGTCAGTGGAGTTATAGTTGTATCAGCTATGTGGTGAGGGTGGTCAATGGCACACAAGATATGTATTGTGAGTTCTGTCCTGCCTTAGGAATGAAAGAACCTTAATTCATGGGTAAGAGCATGCTTGATTGGGAAGCCAGCGGGGTACATGCAAACAGGCACGCATCCATAGGATTCACTCAGGAATCCTTCCCCTCCTTGGGTCACAATCACTGTTCCATTAGTGTGAGAATGGGGGTGCAGTTCCCCTTTGCTCTGACAGTTTCAGAGCTTGGTGAGGGCAATCATGGGGCCACCTCTCTCAGGAGCACATACATGGGCATCAATTCACCCTAATGCCGTGGGTAGCAGAAGTGACATCATGTGCCTTTCACCCTGAATGACATCATAGGAAGTGACAGCATATGATATTCAATCTGATGACATAACGGTAGGTGACATCGTCTGACTTTTTTTGATAAAATCACAACAAGTGACATCATCAATGTGGATGGAAAATGCTAGAACACATTAGAAACTCCAATAAAAAATAGTCCAAGCCCTTTTGAAAGTGTTCAACGTGTATTGCCCGACTTAAACAAGGGTCCTTAGATATAGGGCAGCACGGAAATGAAATGATGTGAAGACTTTGTCGAAACGTCTTATAATATGGCGCATAGCCCTTCAAAGATTTGTGCACCCGCTCTTTATATGAAAATGCCTATAATGTTTGGCAGCCAATTATATAACAAATGTGTCTCTTAAAGACCCAGTTAATTAATTTGAAGTTGGCTGGCATTCACTCCCGAAGAACAGTATTTAGAGGGTGAGCTCCTAGTGGCCGCAGTGCCTTATGATTGAATATCATTGCTGACGGGAACTTCTGAGGGGACAAAGACAGGCAGGAGTATGGAGAGGACAGCAGCATAGTTCTCCCTGATCTCTAAACAATATTTGGCTCCCTTACTGGCAAACTAAGGGGGTCAGTGGGGCACTAAATGTCCATTGACATGACAAATATGGAAGGGGGAAAACTCTGAACCAAGGACCCGCTAAAGTGATGTCTATCAGGGTTTCATCTCCATTAGGGTAGAACTAGTTGACCACTCTAATAATGCCCCAAGGGGAGCTGAATTTCTTGTTGGGTGCAGCCACAAATGAGGGAAAAGCCACCGCTGAGGTAGACCCATCCACGTGGACTGAGGGGTAGTAGAATCAAAGTCCCCTAGGAGGCAGATCAGGTGTGTCCCCATTTTCCTGGTCTCAAGGGATTCAAAGCCCTCTTGCATGAGGATAACAAGGAGGTTGGATGGAAGTGTACCAACTCAAGTTTTGCCTTTATTGTGTAGTGAAAATTGATCTTAAATGTCACATTAGTCAGTTTCTTTTTGACTATGATATCTTATGTTGGGAGCATATGTCTTCTCAAACTCTTTTTATTCAGCCTCCTTTTGTAAG
Source organism: Triturus cristatus (assembly GCF_964204655.1). Classification (NCBI taxonomy): domain Eukaryota; kingdom Metazoa; phylum Chordata; class Amphibia; order Caudata; family Salamandridae; genus Triturus; species Triturus cristatus. The sequence continues at coordinate 1,839,433,670 of NC_140590.1, read as the reverse complement.
ATTTGTTTCTTAGCTGAGGAATGAGAAACTCGACAGGCGTGACGCCACAGGTCATAAAACAATTAGTAAGCGATGGCTTAGTTTACATTTATCTGTACAAATTCATGAGTTACTTCCTGTCATTGTTTGCCCAGAATTTTGTTGATAAGTAAAGACACATTTAATTTCCACAGTGCTTTACTTCTGGTATTAATGTTATAAGCAACCTATGTTACAATACTTTCTATACGTACAGCTTGAAGTATTAAATTACTGCAGTACAGTGATTGTCTGCCTTAGTTTCCCTGTAGCTTTTTTCAAAGCACATTTTACATCCTTGTTCCTCAAACTGTAAAGAAATGGATTCAACATTGGAATGACAATTGTATACATTACTGCAAAGAGCTTGTCTTTGTCCAATGAGTGCCCTGTGGTTGGTTTCATGTAAACACCGAGCTCAGTTCCATAGAACAAAACAACCGCAGTTAAATGAGAAGAGCATGTGGAGAACAACTTTTCTTTCCCTGTTTTGGAGGGAATTTTCATGATATTTGAGATGATTAGTCCATAGGAAGTTATTGTTAAGATGAAAGGACCCAGTCCTATCACAATACCTTCTCCGAAGGTTGTGATATTTATGAAAAATGTGTCTGTACAAGATAGTTTTAAAAGAGCATTCATATCACAAAAGAAATGATTGATTTCATTAGATGCACAAAAGTATAAGTTTGATATCAAAACAGCATGTGCGATAGTGTCCAGAAAGCCAAGTGTCCAGGATGTTACAGTCAATAAAATCATGGTTCTTGTATTCATTATAGATGCATAGCGCAGGGGGTTGCAAATTGCAAGGTACCTGTCATAGGCCATGACCGACAGTAAGTAAAACTCTGTGCTGATGAAGGAAATGCATAAATAGAATTGAAGGATGCATGCAGAGAAAGTGATGGATTTGTCAGATTCCTTGCTTTTTAAGCAGACCACCAGCAGTTTTGGGATGGTGACCGTTGTGAAACCAATATCTAGGAAAGATAAGTTCATGAGAAAAAAATACATGGGATTTTGAAGATGTGCATCAATGCATATTAAGGTAATAATGACAAGGTTTCCAAGAAGAGCAAATAAATACATGAGTAAGAACACAATGAAAATTGGAACTTGAAGCTGAGGATTTTGCGATAATCCCAAAATTAAAAATTCACTCAAGAGAGTCTGATTTTCCATACTTCCAGTGCATTATGTTGTTGTTCGATGAACAATGGAAGATCTGGGGGGAAAATGGAAACACAAGATTATGAAAAGCAAAATATATTGTAGCTAAATTAAAAAGCATTGATCTGGATAAATTGTTGTCATTTGTTTGCAGTGTATTAAAAAATATAAAGAGCTGAGTTGCAACTGGTAGGCCAAATGATGAATATCAGCTCAAGGATGATAGCTGTGTTACCACCAACTGCTGTCCAGTTAGAAGCCAAAAATTGAGAGAGAGTGGGTGATCGCCTCTTCCCAGACTGTCATGGACACCATTGCCAGCCCTGGACCTTTGTGCAATATCCTAATCCATTCTGGATGTTGTAGTCATGTTTTGATTCTATTTTACTAATTAGCATCTTAAATGAGTGATTTGTTGATTAAAAGTTCAGGACTTGCAACATTGTCCTTAATGCCCTGGAGCAAGGGGGCTCAAACATGGGTGTGGAAAACAGGCTTAAGCAAATTTACTAGTACGTGAGAGTCAACTAAACCATCTGAGTAGGGCAGTGCAACAGAGATCTCAGATGTAAATCATTAGAAAGAAATTCAATAGAGCATTAAAAAGGCAGCAAACAGAAATCAAGATGTGACAATTGCCACCAAAGCGCAAGTGTTATGGCTTTATACTGAGGACTAGTCAAAGGGAGACCAGGCCACAGTAACGTATGCATAAATACTGTTAGTGCTGTCAAAACCATCATGGCTACTCTTGCTGGAGCAGAATTTTCTGTTGAAAATCTATTGGGTTTTAAAGCTCTGGTTTGTCTATTGTCGAGAAAATTTAAAATATTAATTTGTAACTACTAATTATTTGTTTTGTGTAAATGTTCTGATTAATTAATACGAACTAACAAGAGAAAACTACACATGGGGATGCATTAATGTTGCTTGATAATAATGTGCGGGTTTAATTAAATAAATGTTGCTGAGTGCTGTTTATTTTAAAGCACAAAACGCTTTTAAAATGTCGTGTACTAATGTTTTTCTTGTGTTGCAAAGGCTAGATAATTACATACACATAAGGGTATTAGTGGGGTTAACACTGTTTAATCACTATGCTGTGGTAACATTGTTTTTGTCTCTTTTAATTAAGATGGTACGTTTTGGCCTAGTAGAAAATGGCTGCCGTTTAAAGCCTGCATTTGAGTAGTCGAGCTTTGATGAGAAGGCCTTGCTGAACATGGTCGAGAGTCATCTGACCACAGTCTTCGCCTGGTTTAAAATTTTCCGTGAGGACAGCAGCTCTGGGCGAATATCCAAGTGTCCTTGGAGGATGAACTTTGTGATCACAATGCTGGTTCCGAGGAAATGTGAACGTAAAAAGAAACATTTGCAAATTTGAGTTTCCTACATCCTTTCCTGTTCGCTCTGCTCAGCGGTTCAGCGGATATCTAAAACATTTTATGTTGCTTTCTTTTGTTAAATTTATTATAAATATGCTAGACTAGAGAGGGTCTGTGTCTTTGCGTTTTGAATTTTGAGGCCATTTTCTTCCCAAACTTGCATTGGTGAGGATCGATGCTGTGAGGACGGCGACTTGGGAGACTTCTACTGAGAGACCTGTCCTGACCCATTTATGACATTTAGCTAGAATAGGTAATTATGAGAATAATGATTTACTTTGATTGATTTCCTTTGACTAATTTTAGATAAAGTACCATAATTTTAAATACAGTGTTGGTGGTTATTTCTTGTCAATTATTGAGTTCTCCATTTGATTATTGGTATTTAGGTTACTGTTTAGATCATGACTCAGGATAACATCAAACTGATCCTATTGGCCTCAGTGTAGATATAGGGTGTTTAGGAGTTTTCTTTCCACAGGTTCAGCGTTGATAGAGTAATTGAGTATATGTTAGTGAAATGGGCCCAAGTGTATGATGAGTGCATGTGCGTGTATCTGTGAAATTATTCTATTTGTGGAAGTAGGGAGAATTTGTACACCCCAATCGGCACCAATTTCCTGGTAGCAGAATTTGATGGTTTTGATGGTTATCTTGATCTGATTAGATTGCTTGTATATTGGCTTTTGATTTATTGATTATTGATTGATGTTGGTATATGTACTAATACTATATGTTGGAGTCGTCGTGTTGAGTTTTATGTAGTGCTTCTGGAACTTGGGAGCTAGTAGCAGATCCGTAGTAGGGCAGAGGGAAGTATACACTGCTCTCGGGAAAGACGGGATTGTTGGTCCTGTAAGTATGCAGGAAAAACGTGTGACAATTGAAGTTGCGCGTCACATTGTCTGGGTTCGGAATCAGTGACATCGTCGTATGTTACTATTAGAAATATATTTCTGGTATAAAAGGAGTGTGTATGATAGCGAAGGTTATCTGTCAAACTCTGGTCTTAAGTCCCAGGAATCCGTAAGGTTCACCATTAAAGCTTATCGCGGGAGAAGTAATAGGTATTCTCTGAGCTTGTTTGAAGGACTGGGTAGAGGTAAGCGCTGCTTAGTTAACGTGTGTTATAATTCTGTAGTAGGGCAGACTGTTCGCTGTTCTCGGGAAGGCAGGATTCTGTGTGTATGTACTACATTTTCTTGTATGAATGTGCGTGAATGTATGAGCATTTAGTTGATTGTAAGACTCTTTGGAGCAGTCCTAGAGGAAACAGTTAATGAATGCATGATAGAAGGGCAGAGTAGAGGGATGTGCTACTGTGTCAACGAGAGTATTAATTCCGTACTGAAACAGAAGTGAGTGGAAGACGGGATTCTTGTGAAATAGATTTTCTTTACTATTCTATGGTTAGCGAAACAGACAATGGAGATGTTTATATGTTGTAACTAATAGATTTTGTAGAATTTGACACGAAGTCTACTAAGAAGTTTTGTAAAGGAGGGGTAGACGAGTGACTGATGACAGGATCAAAATCATTAGGGAAATGAAAGCCCCAAGAACCCAGAGAGAAGTGAGAATGTTCCTGGGGATGGTGGGTTATTGTCGTCAGTGGATAATTAATTTCTCCCTTCTAGCAAAGCCATTGATTAAGCTGACAAAAAGTGAGATGACAGACACATTGGAACTAGATGGAGAACAGATGGCAGCATTTGAGGAGTTGAAAAGCAGAATGTGTGAAGCACCTGCTTTGGGTATGCCAGACTATGAAAAAGAATTTGAGTTGTACTGCAGTGAGAGAAATGGTTGTGCACTTTCAGTGTTAATTCAGAAGCATGGACTACTGAGAAGGCCTATTGCGTACTTCTCATCGACACTTGACCCTGTAGCTGTGGGTTTACCAGGTTGTCTGAAATCTGTAGCTGCAACATGCAGAAGTCTGGAACAGAGTGAGGGAATAATAATGGGATATCCTGTAAGGGTATTCGTACCTCATAATGTGGCAATTCTTTTGACGAGAAGCAGAACTCAGTACATGTCGCATAGTCGGCTGACTAAATATGAGAAAGTGATTCTAGGAGCATCAAATGTGACTCTTGAGAGATGTGTGAATGTGAATCCAGCGACATTGTTGCCGGATATTGAAAATATGGGTGTGAAGACAGAAGATGATCACAATTGTTTGGATGTGCTGGATTACTGTACAAAACCGAGACCAGACATAAGGGATCTTCCCTTGCTTGAGAGTGATCATGTGCTGTTTGTGGATGGATCATGTCTGAGGAATGATGAGGGTGTGCTGAGTGCAGCATATGCAGTGTGCAAGGTTTCAGAAGTTATGGAAGCATCATCATTGAAAGGAGTGAAATCTGCACAAGTTGCTGAATTGGTGGCATTGACGAAAGCTTGTGAAATTGGGAAAGATCTGAGAGTGACTGTGATGACTGATAGTATGGATTTGGAGTTGTGCATGATTTTGGCCAGCTTTGGCTACAGAGAGGTTTCTTGACGTCGAGTGGGACTCCAATAAAGAATGCTGAAGTGATTGGAAAATTACTTGAGGCGATACAGCTGCCTAAAGAGTTAGCAGTTGTGAAATGTGCTGCTCATGGACAAGGAGATGATTTTGTAACTGTTGGCAACAGATTTGCTAATGACATTGCACAGTATTGTGCTAAAAATAATCACTCGATTAACAGGGAACGAGAAGGGGAAATGTCTTTTTGTTCTGTGATGTTTACTAATGTCCTAGAAACGTGGGATGAGGTGAAACAGTTGCAGGATGAGGCAGGAAAAGAAGAAAAGAAAGACTGGATCAAGGCAGGTTGTGCCCCAAGAGAAACAGACCATGTTTGGGTCTATAGAGATGGTAGACCAGTCATGCCTAATTCCATGTTGTCGACAATGGCAAGGATGTATCATGGCCAGGGACATTTGGGAAGGGATGCGATGATCAGGTCTTTTAAGCAGACTTGGTACAATGCAAAGTTCAGGACAATTGCAGAGAGCATCTGTCAAAGATGTTTGATTTGCCAGCAATTTAACACTGGGAAAAAGACAGTGGTGAGTCTGGGAACGATAGGCAGAGAAGGTGGTCCTTTCACGAGAATGCAGATTGATTTCATTGAAATGCCCCAAGTGAACAGATTGAGTTATGTTCTAGTGGTAGTCTTCTTGTTCTCAAGATGGGTGGAGGCCTATCCGACTAGGAGAAATGATGGAATAACAGTGGCAAAGTTACTGTTAAGAGAGTTGATTCCTAGGTACGGGTTTCCAGTAACGATTGAGTCTGATAGAGGTGGACACTTCTATAATGAGCTCATGAGTTTGATTTGTGAAGCATTAAGCATACAGCAGAAGCTACATTGTGCTTACAGACCAGAGGCTTCTGGTGTGGTTGAGCAGATGAACGGCACAATCAAGAACAGGATTGGTAAGATGTGTTTAGCCACTGGAATGAAATGGCCTGATGTCTTGCCTCTAGTGCTAATGACTATTAGATCTACTCCAGATAGAACTACTGGTTTGAGTCCACACAAGATTTTGATGGGACGTGCAATGCGTCGTGCATTTGTACCTGTCAATAAGTTGATGACAATAACTGATGATATGATTTTGGATTACTGTAAAGGCCTGGCTGACGCAGTTCATTCTGTGTTTCACCAGGTTGGAGAAGAAGCTACCACACTTGAGAAGAAGCAAGCTCATGATCTGAGTCCAGGGGACTGGGTGAGAATCAAAGTACACAGAAGAAGAAATTGCTTGGTTCCAAGGTGGGGAAGGCCAAGACAAGTCATTCTGACAACGACAACTGCAGTGAAGTGTGCTGGTGTGAAAAACTGGGTACATGCGAGTCATACCCTGAGAGTTCCAAACCCAAAGGATGGGACTGGCAAGGAGTATTTTGAAGAGTCAGATTCTAGTGATGATGAAGACACAGAACCAGTGAGAAAAAATTGGAGTTCAGAAAAAGAAGCAGAAAAGGCTTCAAGAGAACTATTGAGAGTCTCAGAAGGGAGATCAGATTCTGTAAGAGAGCCTGAAGTTCCAAAAAGCAGTGGAGGAAAAAGAAGAGAAAAGAGCAATTCCACAGAGACTACTCCTGAATCAGAAGAGGAGATTGAGATTGAAGAACCACTTGAGATTATACCTGAAGAAGTAGGGTCAGAAGAAGATAGAGAGGGGCAGATTGCGGAAGACCCCCGAGGAGGTGTAGGGAACATTCTTGACAAGCTAGGTGAAGGGACAAGTAGACAGCAAGAAGATTGCGTGTTGGAGACCCGAGGAGGGACAGAAATAGGGAAGTCTCAAACAGTGGTGAAAAAGACTGTGGAGCAAAAGAAAACTGCTGAAGAGCAAGAGGCATTTGAAACAGAATCGGATGAAAGTGAGAATGAGAAATCAGAGGGTCGAGTTCTGAGAAAGAGAACTTGGATTGGAGAAAGAAATAATAAAGAAATAAGGCCGAAAAAGGTTATAAGAGGAGATCTTTGGCCTAACAGCAGAATAAAGAAGCTGAGATACAGACTGATAAGAGCAAATACCTCGAAAGCTGAACAAGTGAATGAGGTGTCGAGTCAGAATCCAGCAAAAGGTGAAGAGAGAAAAGAGTCAAAAGAACCAGAGGAGATCAAGAGGATAAGAAAACCTAACCAGAAGTATAGGTCGCCGGAATGGACGTACGTGGCACTGTCTGAAGGTGAAGAGGCAGAAAGTCAAGGAAATCCAGAGGAGGCCATACGTGAAGTGGTTGAGGAAGATACAGGTGAAATTCTGAAAGTAATCTTGACTGACATTGGAGAAAAGTCGGATACTGAGGATGATGTTGGAGATCTAATACAATTTGATGTTGAAGAACATGAAGTGAAGAGTGATGAGTATCCAAATTGAATGAACAGAAGAAATCACTTGGAGAAAAGTGAAAAGAAGAAAGTCTGAAAATTGATTGTTTGAAAAATCCAGAGTTCAAGAAATTTCAGTAGTGGAGTAGTAGAGGCTAAGTCAAAAGACAAGGTCAAAGTAGTAAAATGGCTAACATAGAGAATAATAAAAGTAGATGTGCCTTTTTGAAAAGATGGTGTAGAATGTGCTGTTGCTGTACTGGATTATTAATGCTACTATGGGGTGTTTTAGCTTTATTAGTTACTTTTAGAGTGACGATAGGTACATTTGAGATACATACTGAGAATGAGACTAATGTAGGGAAAAATTTGCAAAAAGTAGTTCCAACTAGAATTAGTAATACTTACATACATAAAGATAGGTCAATTAATGATTTTTCAAGTAATGTTTTTTCAAAATTGTTATATGAATATGTGAAGACAATGGAAGTTAGGGATTGCTACGTATGTATGCAGTTACCTGCATCCGTTTCAGAGGGCGTTACTTATCATAATTTACCAGCTACGTATGGAATTTCATGTAGTGTATTGAGTAGTGTTTTTTATTTGTTAGGGAAAATAGATTATGTGATGTCTAACAAAGATAGTATTTTTGGGCAATTGCCTATGGACAAAAAGATGAATCCAGCTAAAGAAGCTAATATTTTTGGTGAGATTTTTATTGAAAAGGAAGAATTAACATTAGATTACATTTTTAAGAACAATTTAACTTGCAGTCTGAAAGAAGAGGAGAAGGCTTTCCTAAACATGGTGGAGGAAAGGAGAATGAGCATGCATGAAAAGGCAGGGAAATACAAAGTGAGTGAGACAATTTGGGACATTGAGATGGGGAAAGAATTGAGAAATGGGGCTAGTCCAACTTTAGCTCTAGATGCACCACAGAAGGGTAAACTGTGCATTACAAGAAGGAAATCCCAATATGATACATATTTTGTTGGGACTAGTGAGTGTCATGATACATACTTCATTGCAACAGGATGGGGTTTTAAGGGAGGAGAAGATCCAATATTCCCAGGAGTGTATTATGTTTGTGGGAACAAGGCTTATTACAAGTTGCCTGACCATTGGTATGGCACGTGTTATGTGGGCCTGGTCTTTCCAAAGATCTTTCATATAGATAGAATAGAAGATGTAGAACATATTAATTTACTAACACGTTTTAAGAGAGAAACTTGGTCAGAAATAGTTGGTGATATATTTGGAGCTTTAATTCCAGCAGTGGGAATTTCTTTGAATGCATATGGAATTAGAAAACTGTCAACAGTGGTGGATCGCTTATCGACAAATACCGCTGGAGGGTTTCTTTTGGTGAATACGGAATTATTTGCCGTATGTGCCATGTCTATGCAAAATCGACTTGCCCTTGATATTCTATTAGCTAAGGAGGGTGGAGTTTGTGGAATGCTGAAAGTTCAACATTGTTGCACTTACATTCCTGATGAAAGTAAAGACCTGAAGGTCTATATCAAAAATATTACTGATTTGCATGAGGAATTAGTACCACTAGAAGCTGAGAGTATTTGGACTAAAATAGCTAATAAAATAGTTGCTGTTAAGAGTTTTATTGCAAAAATAGGTAGTACTATTATAGGTAAGATATTGTTTCCTTTGACTTGTGTAATTGTTGCTTTATTGATACTGAGATTGGTGTGTGTGTGTTGTAAAAACAGGGGAGGGAAAAAGAAATTAATTAAAAGAAATATTGAAAAGAAAAATAAAAGGTTGAAAAGAGAACCACAAGAAATAGAATTAGAAGAATTAAGGGAGAGTGTTTATTTGGAAACAAAGAGGGATGATGAAAGGGAGTCTGGTGTCTAATGTTGTGAAAAAGAAAAAGACATTTCCAGTTTCTCCTAAAATGGGACTAAATTTTACTAAATTTTTTTTTTTGGTTGTTTATTTGGTGATAATATCACCAAAGGGGGGATTGCTGGAGCAGAATTTTCTGTTGAAAATCTATTGGGTTTTAAAGCTCTGGTTTGTCTATTGTCGAGAAAATTAAAAATATTAATTTGTAACTACTAATTATTTGTTTTGTGTAAATGTTCTGATTAATTAATACGAACTAACAAGAGAAAACTACATGTGGGGATGCATTAATGTTGCTTGATAATAATGTGCGGGTTTAATTAAATAAATGTTGCTGAGTGCTGTTTATTTTAAAGCACAAAACGCTTTTAAAATGTCGTGTACTAATGTTTTTCTTGTGTTGCAAAGGCTAGATAATTACATACTCATAAGGGTATTAGTGGGGTTAACACTGTTTAATCACTATGCTGTGGTAACATTGTTTTTGTCTCTTTTAATTAAGATGGTACGTTTTGGCCTAGTAGAAAATGGCTGCCGTTTAAAGCCTGCATTTGAGTAGTCGAGCTTTGATGAGAAGGCCTTGCTGAACATGGTCGAGAGTCATCTGACCACAGTCTTCGCCTGGTTTAAAATTTTCCGTGAGGACAGCAGCTCTGGGCGAATATCCAAGTGTCCTTGGAGGACAAGGGAGCCACATTGAACTTTGTGATCACAATGCTGGTTCCGAGGAAATGTGAACGTAAAAAGAAACATTTGCAAATTTGAGTTTCCTTCTTCCGTCTTTTTATTTTTTTTGATTTTTCTGAGCGGAGATTTTTTACAAATGTAGCGATGCTACATCCTTTCCTGTTCGCTCTGCTCAGCGGTTCAGCGGATATCTAAAACATTTTATGTTGCTTTCTTTTGTTAAATTTATTATAAATATGCTAGACTAGAGAGGGTCTGTGTCTTTGCGTTTTGAATTTTGAGGCCATTTTCTTCCCAAACTTGCGTTGGTGAGGATCGATGCTGTGAGGACAGCGACTTGGGAGACTTCTACTGAGAGACCTGTCCTGACCCATTTATGACATTTAGCTAGAATAGGTAATTATGAGAATAATGATTTACTTTGATTGATTTCCTTTGACTAATTTTAGATAAAGTACCATAATTTTAAATACAGTGTTGGTGGTTATTTCTTGTCAATTATTGAGTTCTCTATTTGATTATTGGTATTTAGGTTACTGTTTAGATCATGACTCAGGATAACATCAAACTGATCCTATTGGCCTCAGTGTAGATATAGGGTGTTTAGGAGTTTTCTTTCCACAGGTTCAGCGTTGATAGAGTAATTGAGTATATGTTAGTGAAATGGGCCCATGTGTATGATGAGTGCATGTGCGTGTATCTGTGAAATTATTCTATCCGTGGAAGTAGGGAGAATTTGTACACCCCAATCTGCACCACTCTTGCAATTCCAAATATGGAAAAGCATGATCCTAGGCAAGAGACAGTTTCCTGTCACCAATGTGTAGAAAACTCAAAAGAGGGAACCCCAAGATGCTTTGTAAAACTAAGTCAATAGCTTCATTGTAGGTTATGGTGTGTCCTGGCCAAGTAAGACTACAAGAGAGCAGGACCATGTAGATGAATGGCACACATAGTGCTTAATTTATAGAAGAAGAGTGTCAGGCGCCCAAAGCTCAGCTCAGCTCAGAAGCCAGATCCCGGCACTATTACATATCCGCTTATCCTTGATTCCACCGGATGCCTTTATTATTCCAGTACCAGACTCTTCCTGCCCATTTATCTCACTCTTTCAGGTTCCTGTTTTCTCCCCTTGTGATGGTTTTTCTGTCGTTGCCTTTCTCCACTTTTCTGTTTTGTTTGTTTATCCCTCTTAGTCTTGGAAAATATCTGAGAAGGATTAATATGTAAAGAGCCCAACAAATGCGTGCCAGTGTCTCTCAACCACAACCACCAGTGAAAATTAAGCACTGTACACTGCTCAAAATTGATTGCGTTTTTTAAAGTAGTCTAGAGAGCTACCTCACTCATTTTCTGGGGAGAAGCAGGCCCAAAGCACAACAGCATTTAGAGCTAAGACAAGTCCTGGGTATAGGTTCGGAGCCCTGAAGGGAGGCAGGTGAGAAATCCATCATTCCTAGTGATGAATCTCCATGAGGAAAATGGTTTGTGGCCACTTTTTATCTGCACATGCTAGATCTGCAAGGTTAGCTCTTCAGTTACTCGAAGCCAAAAGATTTAGATGGATACAAACAAATTTCCATTTCCGAGTTTCACCCATGTTGTCCAAGCATTTGCGCAAAGAGATCCCTCAAACTTCTGCATAAACTCTAAAAATATTTTGTTTCCTCTTCTCAGACCTGTTAATTCAACACAGGCTACAACTTTCCGCAAGCGTTTGTGAACGCTGAGTTGAGCTCTTTGGTTGCCTCCCTAAAAACCTTGCCACAGCTTAAGCAAGTTCTGCCATGACCTTTCAAGCTCATCTGGACAGGGAGTCCAACAGAACTGGAGTGATTTTCCTGTGGCTGAACGAAAGATCAAATGATGTCAGGTTCATGATGCATTCAGACCCTGAGACAATTGATTTCTTGGACATTTCCATCAAGACGGAGAATGATATATCACCCTTTTCAGGAAATCAACTGAAAGAAATTCATTCCTCAGGTATAACAGCCAACACCCCAGAGGCCTCAGGGACAATTTCTCCCTTTGGGCAATGAGGTCATGGTTTAACGCAAGAGAGACTCTACTACCAGCAAAGCCATGCAAGAATGATCCCACAAACAGGATGATATGCCTTACCACACACTGCACCCGCAGCAATGAAATTAAATGGATTGTTAATAACCACTGGAAACTGATTTCAGACGATCTAGAATTGGTTCAACCTCCCATGCATTCGTTCAAGAAGGACAAAAGCGTGGGGACCATGTGGTCTGATCACTCCTGGAGACTCTACCAAAACCTTCCATTCAAACTTTATGACACCCATCCGAGATTGTGGGCCATTATAAATGTGGGCAATGTGAAGCATGTAGTTTAACAATCGAAACTAGGCAACTTAACTACAAACAGCACACCTTAGACCTAAAAACCCACACCAACTGCAACACTACTGACGTCATTTATGCCATCATTTGCCCACGCAACCAGAAGTATATAGGACAGACACGCTAGAAAGTAAAGGCTTGCATTCTGCAACACTGTAGCAGGGTAAAGTGTGGTTCTGTTGGGGCACCATTAGTGGAGCATTTTCAGACACTGAGCCATCCACTAGAAAGTATTAAATGGGTGGGCCTCTAGAAGGTCACATGGGGCATTAGGAGTGGGGACATTAACTCAGTTCTTAATATCCAGGAGTGCAAATGGATGCACTCTTTTGATACCGTCCTTGATGGGTTAAATGAACTGGATGCCACTGGTGCACAACTGTCATGTCTCAACAATGAATAAACTGTTTGTCATACTTATGATCTGTAATTACGTTTATTTTGTTTGTGCAAGGTTTTCCTTCCTTGTCAAACATCACTTGTTTGTAATATATTGATTTGTATTTTACCTTTGTAAAGTGTGCTTTCTCCGCACAATACTACAGACAAGTCAGGGTCTCATTATGCGCTTTACCGAACTGTTATATCTATGTACAAAACGCGTTTTTCGACCTGGTGCAATTAGATCTCATTCGTTGTCTGATGGTTTATTTTATATTATTGATGGGTTACTCATTTTGCCGAAATCTATCCATCCTTTTGATCATACTTTGAGCCACATCCAGAGTCTAGTACCCCTCCGACGTATGACTCGTCATCCCCATGCCGGCATGTGCTTGGACCGGCCCTGTCAGCATCTAGTGGCAGATCGGTCGAAGTGCTGCTTTGGGTGTGTATGCTGACAATTCCGCGATCCGCATAGACACAGATGTTGAAACAGTCCCCGCTCGTCAGATATCCGTTGGGCTTCGACTGAGCGCGGAAGTACGTTCACTTCTCTCTTCTTTTCCCAACACTTGTGTCCTTAATCAGTTCTATGCCTATACTTTGAGATATTGTGCAAGGCAAACCACCGTTTCTATTTTTCCTCATTAGATCATTTTCGGATTAATTCGGTGGTGGAACTCTTGATCTATTCTGACTTTCTTCTACTTATATCTATGATATATACCAAGTAAGTTGAATTACACTATTTAGGGCCTTTGGGACGGCCAATAATGTAGAACTTTTTTACACCCGAGGTAACACTGCTGCTGACAAATCTTCATCATTATTTAATTTCAGCACCTATAAAGTCATTGCGCTCACCTCTATAGCACACGAGCCTACGGGCTCACACTCCCGAGCATCTCCACCAGATTCTTCTAGGTGGCTCAAAGGGTAACATACATTGCCTGTAATTGATTAATTAGTTATGATCACATTCTCCATCACATAAAAAAATTAAGGTTTATTTTAAACCATCCCTTGGTGTCTCCATATGTCCTGATGAAGACCCCACTCTAAGGATTGAATTTTCCTGCACATATTATCAGGGTCGAAATGTCGATGGTCTTCAATTTCTTTCACGTACAGACAACAGCAATTGAATTACTGTGTCATCAGAATACTATGTTCTTCATGAGTATTTAGCCTTTAAATTGGCGGAATAGGTCACTATCAGTCATTGATGTATACACTGCACGGTGCCTTTCCTTTTCCGACAAGCCTTCACTAGCGCACATCTTTGGGTACTTCTTTCTTCTCTCTTGGAGCACCTTTTAACAACTATGTAGATATCTGTGTTGTTATTGAATATGAACATTAACATGTCATAATATGACTATATTGGATAAATTGATTTACTAAGGTGATGTTGGGTCCTATGTTGAATATAGTTCCACTGTGACCATTTCTTTTCGTACTACACCGCTACAACACAATACTCCCACAACAACCTGCCCCCACTTCAATCAGCCCCCACAGCATGCTAACCTTGCTGACTAGGGGAAGGCTCAAGCCACATAGCCACAAGAAATAGCTCCATAGCCATACAGATTCACTACCCTGTCAACCCATCTGAGGAATCATGCAAACCAGGGGTGCAGGCATGTACAGGACAGTATGTATTAACAAAAAACAGACAGCAGCACAGGCTGCCCCAACTGCCCCCCAGCAGGGAGAACAGGGAAAAGGTTCAACTGAAGGGCGACAAGAAACCGCTCCACTATGAGGTCAGGGAAGCAAAGAAGGACATCGCAACAAGGTGGTAACAGACGGAATAAGACCACGGCCAGCACAACACCTCTCGTGAGTGTTGACACAGTCCCCAGGGCCTCAAGGACTTTAAGGGACAAGCCCAGGATCTCAGAGAAATTCCAGCTACTAAAAGACACAGCCGGTGCCGTTTTCTCAACCACCCCTCAATCCATTGGGCTCCCCATTCAACTTACACCGACAATTATTAAAATGGTTAATGAACCAATTGCCAAAAAAGCAACTGGCTTCAATCAAGACCTAGATTCAGCCTCAGCCTCATCTGAAAATCCCAATGTCATGAACACCCTTTTGCCAGAGAACACTTGAGCCATCACGCAGGCGACAAGGTCCGCCCTGTTAAACGAGACCTAGCATTAAGTGAAAGTCCACGATGCAAGACCAGTTTAAAGGTTATTACTAAAGAATGGGCCACAAAGGAAGATGGTCACAGCAGTCCTGCGGTGGCAGCCTTTGGCGTTTACCCGGACTCCAGCAGCCTGAGCTTACAAATCTTCCCTGGGAGTCCAGAATTATGCCCTTATGAGCCTGACCAACAGCAATCAAACCCAGGGCCAGGACCAAACACAAGGCAAAGTCCCCTCGATTGGAATCATGCCTCACCCCAGGAAAAGACCAAGGATGAGACAAGTCCTGGAAGTCCTACAACAGGGCAAAGGAAAGGTTGACACCAATCCTAAATCATGAAATAATGAAACAACTGGGCACAAACTCAGAAGTAGAGTCAGGATCTGACTACTCAGACCTCACACACGACAAAAGGGATGCCCTCCTAGCATTCTACAGACCCGAGACTGATTGGCTTAAGTGTCACAGTGAAGGGAAAGACACACCAGAAGAAACTGCACTCATGCAGGGGAGCCCACATATCTCAAACTGCATCAAATCAGTGGGCAAGCCTGAAGATACAGGGAGACAGGAGACTACTGAGCCCACACAGGGGAGCCCACACCTCTCAGCTGCCTGGAAACCAGTGGATCAACTGATTAAAGGCTCTTGGTCCTCTCTGCTCTAGACCATCCAAACAATGGTCAATGCGCTAATATACCACTCACTCAAAATGGACATTCAAATTGAGGTGTTGAACGCAGTCACAACGTATGTGTCTGGGATAGATTAGAAAATAGCACAACTTGATTAAAAGAGCACAAGATAGTACAATCAACCTCATCCCAATTCTGTAGACATTAAGCTCCCTCCCCAAAGTCTTGGGGGAAGTCCAAGAGGACCTGAAAGCCACAAACAAAGCAAAAACAGACAGCAGTCTAACCTCGAGAGGTAATTGCTTATCGTCTCACAATGGACATGCAGCCAGTCACAGTTGTTAGTCAAGGAATGGCCCAGGAAGAGTCTCATACAGGGAACATCAGCTTTGTACGCAAAGATAAGGCGACAAGGACTTTGCCAGACAAAAAAGGTGAAGCAACCATTGAACCTAGAGGAGAAACAACCACCCCTTTGCATCACCATCTAACTAAAAAAGAGGATCATGAACTCACCGGCTCAATATGAAAAAGTATAAAACCAAAAGGGAGCCAAAAAAGGAAATCTCGAAACAAAAACCTGTCAAAACCAACTTAGCTGACAGACCACATTTCGTTTACTCAGCACAACAGAAGAAATGCTGAAGCTAGCAGGGATATCTCCCCAGAAACCCCTCCTGTGAACAGGTTAATCACAGTACAACACCTCAACACCAACAGTGACCCCAAGGGGACCCAAGGGTTAAAATTTACAATGACTTCAATAGATCCTTTCCTTTCACCCAAGATGTACCCGCCAAACGCAGTCAAGGTTCGCACTACACAAGTAGGGAACAACAATGAAGACAAAGGATGTGAGAGCAGAGCAATACCCATCAGCACTGAAGGCCAAGGAGATGAAAAGTGCATACAGCAAGGGGGAGTAGGACCTGGAATAAACACTACTCAAAAATTAAACACAAGCTCCACCTAATCCTTGTGCTCAATCAAGCATGGCCAAACACCCCATCTAGTAAGGACCCTCAGCAACACCGAAACAGGGCTCAATCTTCGTCAAGCGCCCCAGGCCTGTCAGGATCCCATCAACTCAAATCTTCAGGAGAATCACACCACATACAGGAGCGGGTACAGAGGTCCAGCAATGACGATCAGCAACAGTATACCAGGGACAGCACCCTCTCAAACACCTGTAGTTAACGACCCAACTCAAAATCCGTTCGCACCAGAGGAGGGTAACAGGAGCGGGAAAGTACCACCTGGGTCTGAAAGACAGACCGAAGACCCTGTTCATGTAATCGATCGTCAAGAGGGTCGGGCCCCAGCAGTTAGGTAGGAATGCCCAAAGAAACTGTTCCAAGGGGCCCACAAGTATTACCCTGCTTTACCCAACATATCACTCACAGGGCAAGGAAGATATCTTAAATCTCAGAAATATACTTAGACTCCTGAGGCAGATCCCGACTTTAGCGTGGGTTCCATCAGCTGAAATTGAATTGGTCAAATTCATTGACCCTGGCCCAGGACAACACAGCAACTCAACCAAGGTCACCTGAAATCGGCAGACACTGCTAAAAAAATACAGATCGAAAGCAAATGAATGCATGGACTGGGGGATTCTAGTGGAAATTCATCTTGAAACTGGGTACCCGCTACCGCTCACATGGACAGAAAACGTCCCGACTACAAAACAGAGACCTATACAAGAACCATATTCAGTCCTCAAGAACGCAATGGCGCCTCCCTTAACCTAGACAAAGGACCGGACCAATACACCCACCCCCAGATTCAACATAGGGTGGAGGAGATAAGTAATAAATGGGGATGGGTCGCAAGCACCATCAACTGGCAACCAACAATGGACTTAATTACCACCTTAGGCACTGGACCGAAACAGACCACCTCCAACTTAATTCTCTGCTCATGGAACATCCATGGACTAAAATCCAAGATCAGCAATCCTGTCATACTGAGTTATCTTCAATCTTTCTCAATATTAGCTCTTCAGGATACCTGGGCACCATAACTAATCTCAATCCCGGGATTCACTCATGCCCTGAATCTAGCTAACAGAGTAACAACATTTGGATGATGCAAAGGTGGTCCGGTAGTATACTATCAACAGCACTCACAATGAGCTCCAATGCTCCAACAACTGAACATGACAGATTGGAGACAATGCATCTAACCTTCAGAATCAAGGGGAAAGTACAGCACCTCACGTTGATAAACATCTATATACTGCCAACACAAAAAGATCACACGGAGCTGTCAAAACAGCTAATAAACCACATCGCTGACTTGGAAGGCGACCATCCAGAAATCCCACTAATAGTGACAGGTGATTTCAACATGACACTACTAGGCAACACCATCAAAAGTGAAGTTAGTAAGGCCCAGGAATGGGAGTGGGACATTCCTAAACAAACCAAACTAGGCACAGTAAGGAAGGACCATATGGGTACATCCCTAGTTGAGAAATTGGAGTTTCTGGTGCTATGAGTTCTAAGTGACCGCATCAACGCTGATATCCCTCCAGCTTTTTCGTTCCATTTTCAATGCGGAAGCTCATTTAGAGACCACACTGCGGTGTCTCTTCCCCTATTACACTTAGCTTTTTCATATAAAATGGGCTCAGAAAGCGACCTCTTACCTCAGGAGCTGGCACTGGCTATGTCATCAACAGAGAATAAACCTTCAGCAGATGTAGCCAGAATCATATTTCAATCAACTTAAAAAGAATTAAGTACATCTCAAACTCAATCGAAAGACGGGAACACGGAGCAACTCGCCACTTGGAAAAAGTCCAACAACTCAATAGTTCAATCACTGACAAATGGGTTGAATTTACCACCACCCACACAGAACAGTTCTTCACCAGAGTAAACCTTGGAACGGCGCAGCCTTGACAAACCCTCTTACCTGGCCACAATGTATATATCGGCTAAACGTAAACAAACTTACAAGTCCCTTGCATCATTTTTGCGCCACCGTTGTGCCACATTTTGTGAAGCAGCAGCGGTGTAAAAATGCGGCCCATTTACAACGTGACACATCTAGAGAGATGCGTCACGTTGTAAAGTCCTTACATCACATTTTACCTGCATCAGGTATAATGTATGCCGGGTCAGCATTCCCACGCAAAAATGCCTCGTAGATGTGACGCAGTGAAATCTACAAGATTTCACTGCGCCACTTCTAGGATGCCACTCCGTCAAAACCTTATGCCTGCTTGGAGCAAGCGTAAGGAGTGACGCAGCACAATGAGGATAGGTCTCCCCATGCATTACTGGAGTTGCGTCGTGCTTGCAACATGACTCCAACAATGCATGACTTTCAGGATTTCTGACGCATCTGTCAATCCTTGCGCCATGGTGCGCTGTATTGTAAATACGGCGCATCTATGGTGGCGCAAGGGTTTCTCAGGGTGGCGCAGGGAAAGTGACGCATCTCTACAGATGCGTCACTTTCTTGTAAATCTGCCCCCTACAGTGGGAAGTCAATAAGGCTTTGAGGGAAGTTCAACGCAACCCCTCAAATGAAGTAAACAGCACCACCCTGAAAGGAGCAAAGTGGGACTTCAGGCGTGCAAGATGGGCAATCAAAAGAGAAAACACCAACACATTTTGGGCTACACTCATTTGGGACCTCAAGCATAACAACGCAAGGAATATCTGGCACACAGTGAACTCATTGAAAAATCCCACCCACAGGAAGTTAGGTTCAAATGTTCCAGATCCCGACTGGACTGCCTTTCTATTAGCCCCCTTCAACCCTCAGGCTGACACAAGTCCAAACCTGCATGACAACGGATGAGATAACTCAGGATTGGATCGCAGACTGGCCCCGATGAGGGGATCAGGCAAGCCAGGGGCCATTAAAATCAAGCCGAAGATGTGCATCGACAGATTACTAGGGAGCGGTATACCAGGACTCCAGGGCCGAATGCGACCCCCCCAAGCAATCTACAAAACCAGCCCGACTAAATTGGCATAAGCAATGGGGACACTCTTGAATTATAACTTAAACGGGGGACCAATCCCACCCTCATGGAGAGGTTCCATCATCTCTCCAATCTTGAAAGGAGGGCACAAACTCGACCAAGGAAACTACAGGCTGATAGCCCTGATCGCCAATGATGCCAAATATTGCGTCTGAGTCCTACTTGAGCACTTCAGGGACTAGGCTCACTTAAACTTTGTTATCCCCATAACCAAACAGGGTTCACCAGGAATACAGGGACCATAACAAACATAATGGCCCTCTCACACATATTGACCACTCTAGAGCCTCAAAGTTTCCCCTCTACCTAATTTTCAGGCCGCCTTTGACCGATAGGACGGAACAGGTTATGGGAAAAATGGAAGACGTGGCAAATCCCACATTACCTCCTTAGAGTAATAGAAACCCTATATTCCAACACTTGGGTAAGGATCAAACTGGGGAACGGAGACAGTCTTTCAAGGGCCATCCCGACAACTAGAGGGCTCAAACATGGGTGCATATTAGCACTGCTGCTATTCAACTTATTTCTTTCTGATCTTCCGCCAATACTCTCATCCACAATCTTGAACACTCCCGAAACTAGGGTCTGCTCACCTATCCAACGTACTCTATGCAGACAACCTGGTGATACTAAGTAGAACACGAATCGGGAGCAGGGTCTCATGAAAGCGAGTAGATAGCTGAAATCAATGGGACGAAATTAAACAGTAAAGAAACTAAAATAATGTTATCTAGGAAAAAAGCGCTCAAAGGGAAGACCATATGGCACCTTGGGTGGAGCAGGATAGATGAAACCGACAGCTACTAATATCTTGGCCTGCCATTCGACAGTGACGGCTCTTTGAAGTCTCACAAAGAGTAGATGAAAAAGAATGAGATGGCCCACGCTGCAGGCCTGGCAGGGATGTTTAGACACCTAAATGGGCCCTTCTACACCTGGATTCTTGAAACCACCAAAGCAAAAATAGTACCAACCCTTGCCTATGGTTGTGAAGCACTGAGAGGTAGAGATATCTTGGTTCTGGATAAAACATTGGTGAATCTTTCATCTCCCCCAAGCACCTCACCAGCACAAATCAGGCTTGTGTTTGGGCTAACAAAGCAGTCCCATGCAAGAGGAGCAGCTTTTGCCTCCTTCAGTTATAAGCTAAAAACTCGGAGCACAAGTCCATCAATTACTACGTTTGGGAGAAGATTGCAAAAAAGCCACGTTCGACCTTTCACAAATACGTCAATGACACTATCGAACTGCTAGGCCTGGCGGAATTGTGGTTGACTTCAGTAGACCAAGAACAATTCAAAAAGGTGGTATTAAAATCATCTAAAATTTCAGCATCGTTAGACGACAGGGCAGCCCTAGCAAAACGCTCACATGCCTGGGTCATATTGAACAGCTCACATCCCAGAGACCTCAGCAGTACCTTGCGAAAGCTTTAAACCCCAAGATAAACAAACAATTTCTGTCTTGCCAATTGGGAGACTTCCCGTTGCTACCAAGCCCTGCTTGAGGACAGCAAGAGGCACGGCCTGTAGGCTATGTGGCTTGGCAGTCAAAAACCTGGTACATACCATCTGCCTCTGCTAAACCACCCTAGAAATTTGTTGGAAATTTCTGGACCACCAGTTGACACAGCAAGGGGTGTGCACTTGCAGGGAAGCTCTCCTGACCTGTTTCAACTCATCAGACACAAGCTCCATTGCCAGAAAAGTCAAGTACATTCAAGGTGTGGAAAAGGCACTCATAAAGGCAGCAAAACAACGCCAAGAGATAACACACCAATCTGCCCTAACAACACACTGATCATCGCCCCCTGACTGAGGAAATATTCACATCCTTGGAGAGTGCTAATAAAACACCCCTAACCTCATCTGCCCCGCCTTTTTCCAAGGACTCTCAACTAATCAACTTTATTTCCTTGTTTTCTCATTGATGTACAAAAATTTGAAACTACTGTTAATCGTCTAAAGTATATGTTTCTATTGATATTTTAAACAACCACTATCAGTGTTGCACTTTTTAAAAAATGTCATTGTAAAGATTTTAAATAATCAAACAATAAACTACTGATCAATTACTCAAAAAAATGTAGAGAGGAGCACAGCAGCAGTTGTTTATTATTTCAATATACAATAAAAATTACCGGTACCTTCTTCCAAAGCCATTCTTATGGGGTTGGGGGCCTGGAAAAGTCAGAATTGTCGCACTTTTAGGATTGTGAATGGTAGCAACTGGGTTGATATTGTAATTGGAAGCAATGGCAATGGGTGGTGCAAGCGGAAGTGGCCTCCTAATGAGGACCCGGACACTTATTTTTCAACACATTAAACACTGTGCAGGTCTAATGTAAAAAACTGTCTTCAACTGTGTGGCATGTTTATTGATATTTTTACAACTGAGCTCATCAGGGTGGCTTGTGCATTTGAGCATGACTATCTGCTTCTATTGTGGCTTTGAATCTAGTTCACGTGAGTGCTTTTTCAAACAGGATGTGTATACAGCTTTGCAGACTCACAAAAGGTGTGCACAGTGCTCGGGCACATCTGTTGTGACGTGATGACTTACATTTTGTGTTTGAAAATGTTTGCATCACAGTCAGCCTTATTTTGTCCTTACAATTGCTTTTCGCATATACTTTCTGGGGCAACGATGTACATGCTTGGTTAATAGCAGTTTTGCACTGAATATCTTGTAAATTGAACATGTGTTTGTATGTGATCTTTTTCATGCCTGCGACAATTGCAGCCCATTAGGTAAGCTTAAACATTCCAACTCACACGGTGCCACTGTCTGTCACACAATATTGACTCCCTTCACATAGTCACCCAGTGAAGGGCCGATATCATATGGTGTGCTCACAGATAACAAGAAACCCCTGTTGAGAGCGTGTTTCCAACTAATAGTTTCGCAGCCGATGTTCATTACGGGTGTGAAACTTCTTCAGGACATCGTTGGCAGCCTCAGAAGCTTTTTTGGGGGTTAAAAAGGGGAGCTAGTGAATTCAAGTTCTTCAGGCTGTACTCGACTCTAGGCCTCTCCCCCTCCTCACAAAGTTTTCACATGTTGGAAGGTCTGTAAGCTAATTGAAGGGATGGCTGTAGTACTTGTGGTGCCAGGTGTGACAATCTTTTTGACACCCCACCATGGCCCCTCCTCCACAGATTCACTTACAAACTCCCTCCATCATTGCTCCTCATATCTCAATCGCCCCTCTCTCACATATATTTCAATTGTTTTATGATGCTACTCATGCCAGCGTAGGGTGTCAGAGAACTTTACAAAACATACACTTTATACTGAGACAACAAAACAAATGTTTAAATCAATCTTTAGAAATTGGTACATAAGATAGTGAGGATTAAAAAGTATAGAAATCACATCACCCATACTAGTAGGCAGCATATTTTAAGAGTGTTTGGTCTGGAGAAGCACAAACTCACATTTTAAAATGAACCACAGTGGTTGGGCGTGAGAAATTGAGATGTTGTTTGAGGGGACTGAAAACCTACTCAAGTAACAGCCACAATCCTTGTCGGGGTGAACCAATATGTGCTTAACCCCCTGGTAGCTTGCCACAAAAGCAGTCACGCTTAGCTTAGAAAACACAACAAGATGATGGATGAAGTGCTGAAATGTTTCAATCACTCAACCCCAGTCAAGAGAGATCTGGGTTTAATTCATTGTTCTTTTGCTCACTATGCCACCCAGTTTGGACCCACTGATGCAGCGCAGCTATAACAAAACCTTTACAAACGTCACCAATCCCAGAAAACCCTTACACCACTTATTCATCGGCGGGTCCCATAACACCGAAAACACACATTCAGTCAGTTTTTCTGGATCAGTGATAAGCTGGTGAGCTGCAAGACATACGGGGTACCTTAAAACTATTTTCCGCTAAAAAATAACTATATACACTATATACATTTAACTCTATGTTTTCGGTTTTAAACATCAAGGTACTCCGTTATTTTGGGTTGATGGACCAACTAGTAGGAATCAGTCGATGGCGATTAAAGTCCAGCTCCACCAAAAGAAAATTAAAATTCCTTTAACCTTTATAGATCATAACCTTAAATTTTAATAGCTGCAGACTCAGTTTGAGTTAGCATGAACTTTTATCTAGATTCATTGAATACATTGAATAAGTAAAGTTTATTAGACAAAATTAAAAACATTAACTTCGTAAGCATTCAAGTAAAGTTTGAAATAGAAAACAGAAAATACTCATTACCCTTGGCCTTAGGGCGATGACGAGAAAGGTTCTCCAGAACATGAACCGCAGATCACAGGATAGGTTCCCAAACTGACTGACTGTTCCTCTAACCTCCTCGGACGTATTACCTCCCAGTCCCAAACTGACTGACTGTACCTCTAACCTCCTCGGACTTATTCCCTCCCAGGACGGAATCCCGCGAAGGTCTCATTCCTTTTCCCCATCAAAGTTCGAAGTTCAAATTTGTTAAAGTCTTTTCAGCATCAGAAAGAAAAATCGTCTCAAAAGACAGAGTGTCGTGTTGAATAGAAGAATAGGCAAGCACCACAACGTTATCCTAAGCACCACTTTTTATACCCTTTCACTAACTTGCTATACCCAAAAATTGAAACTTTTTTAGGGGCTGTATTCATTCTCATTGGTCCATTGGAGGGGTGGTGATGGCCACCTCAATGTCCTCCTTGCCTAAACCGGGTATGTAAATAATACGTCTTTTGCACCACTCTCGTGACTTGTCAAGTCCCAATCTTTAACTTTGTTAAAGTATTTGCAACAAGTTCCATAAATGATGAGTAGGATCATCTTCTGCAGTTCGAGTCTCTCATCCGTTCCCATGCTTTCACACAGGGATTGTTGGCACAGCTCTTGTCCTAGATCATCTCGGCCTTGACATCTTTCACTCCGGGCATAGGCCACACACTCGTGCCTGAGACTTCCATTCTGCTCATGCGCGCGGGCCATCTTTTTTCCACGTAATCACATCTCTCGGCAGCGGCCATTTTCTCAGCGACGCCTAGCAGGCCTGCACGGAACTAATATGAAAACAACATAGCAGAAATTATACATAGAAAATAAGCCCTTCTGTTTACCACCCACAATTCTAATAACCCGTGTTAGGTGTTACCTAGCATAAGCGACATTTGAAACCATTTTTACTTACCATCTGCATTCTTTTTGCCACAATATTTTTACTACAACGAAATAAATGCAATTTTACTTCTGTTTTTCTACACAAATCACAAACCTATGTTAATTATTTTTTTCACATTGGTAAATAAATTAGATTTTTGCAAATGCCAGTTAGTTTTCCCGCGTGTAGTGTCTAATTTAAGGTGCATTGATTGATTAGTACATGCATTCAAACAGTTAGTATTTTTAAGGTTATGAGGTCATTAAATTCGAAGGGGATACAACAATTTTTGTATTTTCCCCTGCTCCATCACCAGCTATATGCAAATCAGTCTTGACCCTTCCCCTCATGGGAACAGTCCAGCCGGAACTGTCAGGCCAGGTCCTCCCTGGACTGGAAACGAACATCCTGGGACTGGTTTCGGGGTATCACCCCTCACCATCCAGGCTAGCTTGAATCCAATGGCACAGCGAGCAAGGGATCCACGTCCGGGCATACCCTTGTCCACTTAGGGCGAACATAGCAAACACAAGAAGATGATGGATGGAGTGCTAAACATGTTCAACCACTCACCCCCAATCAAGAGATCTGTGATTAATCCATAGTTCTTTTGCTCACTATGCCATCCCAGTTTGAACAGAGCCATATGCAAATACTTTGGTCCTGTTCTCTCCATGCCACTGAAGTCAAGCTAGCCTGGCGGACCTCTAGTCCCGCGAGACCGGGTCAAAGTTGAAAAATATGCAGACGGCGATGGGGTACGGTTAGGATACAATTGGAGCTTCCCTTCGGAACTTAGAAGAAATTCTGATGAGGAGGTTCTGAAAAGGTACAGCTCAGCAGGGTAAGGCTGCAGGCGGTTTCCGAGGGGGTAGAGTTTTTTTCAGGAGCCGCTGGACAAAGTTGCAGTGATGATTTCTATGTACAGACATAGCCACTTTTTGGGAAGTTGAACATCTCCGGCAATGTCCCTCAGACGGATCGATCAGGTTGGTTTCGGTCTATCCTCGGATCTCCAGGCAGTACTATTGATCCAAAGATTTTCTAAGTCCCAAGCTTGGGATTTAGGCTAGCTGGACATCTTTAGCCCCACCACCAAGGGTCCAGGATTTGAGGGGCACCTCTTGGAGTGTTAGGACTTACTCCGGCTGGGCCCAGGTGTGGATTCAAGATGGTAGGAGCTTGTTATGTTCCTGTGGCTCTGAACAGGAGGCCAAAAACTAGTACTTGGAGTCACACTGGTAGTCCTGGGTTCAGGTAGCGAAGGCAGGCTCCAGGCATCAAAGCAGACTTTCCAGGTGCAGCAAAGTAGTCTTGTGGAGTACACAGTAGGCCACAGCAGCAGACAGAATTCTGAAACCATTTCTGCAGGCAGAAAGTGAACTGAGGAGTGGGTATGAGGGCCCTATGTTTATACCTGGTGCCTTCTTTGATGTTTTAGAAGTTTCTAGAAGTTTCGCTTTGAAGTGCTTGGAATTTCTTGACTCACCTGCCCTGGATCCAAGCTAGCTGCAGAGACAATGCAGTGGTGACAAGCCCTTTGTGTGAGAGCAGAGCACAGACTATTCAGTTGCAAGTGGGGCTGTGCCTAGCTTCGCCCCCTGACCTCATCCTGCCAGCAGATGGCCCATTCAGACACACTTAATCATTCTACCGTGTGACTGTCTGGGAGGAATACACAAAGTCCTAACTAGTGCCCTATACTCAGCCTTGTGACCCAGGGGAGGTTTCAGACATTAAAGGGCTAAGGGCAAGAAATACCAAATGTCTAAAAGTGCCATTTTTGAAATTGTAATTTATAATCCGACTTTACCAATAAGGAGAATTTTTAATTGTAAGTTCATAGACACCAAACATAAAGAGCTTGTCTGTCCCTAATGAAAAGTTAGCATTTATTAAATGTAATAAGGCAACCCAATGTTATCATATGTTATACGTTGGCCACATGGTAGTGAAAAGCTAATTTTGGAGTTTTTCACTACCAGGACATGTAAAACTTAAAAGTACATGCCCAACCTTGTATTATAATGCACCCTACCCCTCGGGCTGCCAAGGGCCGTCTTTAAGGGTGACGTATATGTAACAGAAGTGGAGTTTAAGGCTTGACAAGGGGGTTATATTGGCAAGTCGAATTGGCAGTTTAAAATGGCATTCAGGCTGCAATGGCAGACCTGGGACATATTTTAGAGGGCTATATAAGGGCGTGGCACAATA
Source organism: Triturus cristatus (assembly GCF_964204655.1). Taxonomy (NCBI): domain Eukaryota; kingdom Metazoa; phylum Chordata; class Amphibia; order Caudata; family Salamandridae; genus Triturus; species Triturus cristatus. The sequence continues at coordinate 1,839,406,806 of NC_140590.1, read as the reverse complement.
AGTGTTGTAGGCCTATTAGCAAAATTTAATTTACAGGCCCTGGTATATGGTCTATAACTCTACAAGGGATTTATAAGTAAATAAAATATGCCAGTCAGGTGTAATCCAATGTTACCTTGTGAGCACAAGCACTTTAGCACTGGTTAGCAATGGTAAAGTGGACAGAGTCCTATGTCCAACAAAAAACCAACTCAGCAAAAAGTCATGGGGCGACCCTTCGGAGAAGACCAGATCCTACAGTCTCCAAGAGATTACACATTTGTTCCAACTCTCTTTTAAAGTGCTCATCTCCTTGTCAGTGATCATCGTGCAATGAAAATGTTTCTTAGAGGCAGTCCCCTGTTAAAGATCTCCACACACTTGACTTAAGTATTTATTACAACCACAAACTTAGGGTCACGGTTTCTATGGAAATTGTGCAAGACTTGTATGCCTTAAGGTTTGATAGGGCCCTCACAGTCCCAGAAGCACCTACTAATTTGGAATGGTATAACACTGTTATATAAAAAGTGTTTTTATGTTGATGGCCCAATTTAAACACTGTGCAAGAAAAAGTCCGAAAATAGTAAGGTACTCCCCACTTTGATTCAGAATGCCCCCTGATGAGGAAGGTTTTGAGCAGGCTATGCCGCCATTCAGCAAAATGTAGTACTGGTTAAATAAATCATGAATTAGCAATGCTGAAAAGGGAGCACCAAACATTACCTACATGAAAGAAGTGATTATCAGTGGGAATTAATGAATGTAATGGAGGACAACACTAAATTCTTCTGGCAATTGGTCATCTCAGAAGCTGCTGTCCCCCCTTGTACTTTCAGAGGCACAGGTTAGTGAAACAAGATCGGAGGGCTACATTTCTGAATTATACAAGGGTCTGTAGACTTCACGTTAGGAGCCAAATCAACAGCTCCATCTCTGCTAATAACGACTCAGGAAGCTGAGCTTGTGGCAGGCATAGTAGATAAAATAATACACTATTGTGCTGGCAGCCCTGATAGCCTACTGGCCATAATGTTTAGAGAAATTATTTGTGGGCAAATTTACTCATCCTTAGACAAAGGTGTGGAAGGTCGAGGGACTTGGCCACCGGGAGGGTAGGGATATCTTTTTGTACACCAAGGAATGCCAGATATATATTCTCCCAGAATAATGTACGACAAACTAATGAGTATCTCTCTGTCTGATGAGGAACAATATGCCGATGTGTGTGCACCACAAATAAACACCACTTCAGTGAGAAGTAGGGAAAAGGAAAAATAATCCTTTGTGGATGAAGAATTGTTATTTAATTGTAGCTTCCCCGACTACTAATATACAAAATGCTCCATGGAAAATGGATGGGCCTACTCTGACCTATTGGGGTCGGGGTGAACCCGATGATGAAGCATGCCACAACTAAAGTGGGTGAGGGTTATATATAAAAAAGCATTATTTTTCCTGTCCCCCACTTCTCACTGAAGTTGTGTTCAGTAGTGGTGCACACACATCGCCATATTTTTCCTCATCAGGCAGAGGGATACTCGTTAGTTTGTCGTGGCACAATTCCTTAGACAGTTTTTTTAAATGGGTTTTTAACATAGACCATATTCGTCACTCTTGGAGATGCACCATTATTGAGCCAATTTTAGGAAAGGGGAAAGAGCTGATCCTGCAAACTATTGACTTATTTCCCTTTATGATACATCGAAAATGAAAACCCTACTACTTCATCTTGAAAGGTATGCTTGTTAAGCATGCCTAGAGAGCAGTTAGGCCTTCAGAAAACTGGTTTATGGTGGACCACTGCTTGGCCCTTTGGTCAGCAGCAGGAAGGCGATCCTGCTAGTCGGCAAACTATATTGTTGCTTTGTCGACTTCCGAGCAGCCTTTGATCTGGTTATCATGCAATATTGTGACAGCAATTAAAAGACTATAATATTTCCTAAGATCTTTTGTCATCAATCCAAAGGCTCCACTTGCAATACTGGGTCAAGGGAGTCCTAGATAGGAACAGCACCCTATCGAATCCCTGTCAAAAATGGGTTTATTCAGGGACGTGTTCTATCCCTCTTCCTTTTAAGTCTCTTTGTTTCCGACCTTCCAAGAAAACTATCCTTAGTGAATTCCTTCCACCTAAAAACTGGAAGTCAGCATGTCCTGTGCCTAATGAATGCTTTTGACCGAATCCTGATGAGCTATACATCAATGGGCTTGCAGCAAACACTTAAAACTCTGTATGCATATTCTGAAAGCACAAAGCTTACACTTAATATAGATAAAACTAAGACCTCAGTCTTCTCAAAAAGACCTAAGAGGTTTGTTTGTTTTATTAATATTGTCCGCCTGGAGAAGGACAACGTTTACACATATTTGGGCCTTTACCTAAATCTAAAGGTGTGGGCCCCATGAAGTCCCCACAGCCACGCGGCACCAAAAGGGCTGCAGGTGTCTGCCTTATAGCCCTGTTTCAGATGATAAGTTCTCTGCACATGAAGCTAACTGTCAAAGAGGGACACCCACCCACTCTCCAAAGTCAACCCTGCAGGCTCTGCCTGAAAAAGATACAAAAAATGTAATGTGGCTCCTCTTCAGGCGTGTGTAAAGGCAGGGTCACTATGCTGCACAATGCACCTGAGTCAGAAACATAAACACAGTACCAGCAATCTAAGATGGCTTCCCTTCAGGTGTGGGAAACTGAGGGCACCCGTGTACAATGAGGGCTGCAGGAGGGTGTTACATTCCTAATCCAAACATAACACAAGAGCGGACACACAGCACAGACAAAGTATAGCATTAACCCTGTGCACATGGTGTGGTGGTGTGTGTGTGTGTGGTTGGGTGTGGTTGTGTGTGTGGTTGGTAGTGTGTGTGGTTGGGTGTGGTTGTGTTTGTGTGGTTGGGTGTGATTGTGTGCGTGGTTGGGGTGTGTGTGGTTGTGGGTGTGGTTGTGGTGTGTGTGGTTGTGGTGTGTGTGGTTGTGTGTGTGGGTGGTTGTGGTGTGTGTGGTTGGTTGTGTGTGGTTGGTTGTGGCTATGTGTGTGTGTGGCTGTGGGTGTGGTTTTGGTTGTGTGTAGTTGTTTGTGTGGTTGTGGTTGTGTGTGTGGTGTGTGCAGTTGTGGTTGTGTGTGTGGTTGTTTGTGGTTGTTGTGAGTGTGTGTGTGGTTGTGTTTGTGGGTGTGGTTGGTTGTGGGTGTGGTTGGTTGTGGGTGTGGTTGTGCATGTGGTTGGGTGTGGCTGTGTGTGGTTGTGTGCGTGGTTGTGTGCGTGGTTGTGTGTGTGGTTGTGTGTGTGGGGTTGTGTGTGTGGGGTTGCATGCATGTGTGTGTGGTTGTGTGTGTGGTTGTGTGTGTGGTTGTGTGTGTGGTTGTGTGTATGTGTGTGTGGTTGTGGTTGTGTGTGTGGTTGTGAGTGAGTGTGTGGTTGTGTGGTTGTGAGTGTGGTTGTGCGTGTGGTTGTGTGTGCTTGTGGTTGTGTGTGTGGTTGTTGTTGTGTGTGTGACAGTAATACTAAAAGCATATCAAAATAAAGGAACACAAACATCGAGTTTGTGGAAAGAGAAAGCACATTGTAAGTCAAACGGGCGGAGCAAAGCATTAACACAACATGTTCTTTGATGTTTGATGTTCTTTGAACGAGAACATCAAAGTGTTGCCACGAAAGTGATCGCGGGCAAAAGTGAAAGTGATCGCGGGCGCCTAATGAGTATGATGAGGTTTGCCGAATGGTGCCTCTGCTCCTAAGCGCGTGCCCGTGCACATGCACTGTAGCTCTAGGCTGGCCATGGTAGCATTTTTGAGCCCTCACTAAAAGTCTCGCCAGACGAGCGCATGCGCCAGGTCAGGCGAGACCTTAAAACGCCCTGCTTTTTTAAAATCAAAAATAAACACTTGTAGACGCATGTGACATTAAAAATGCAATCCTATTTGCAGTCCTTTATTTTAGTTTTTTAAAAGCAGTGTGTTCTGAATTCACTGGATTAGTAATGAACACATGACTAGATTATGCAGGTAACAAAGAAGCAGCATGATGTGTGATATGCAGAGCAGAACATTTTAGAAACATTTTTTATATGGCAGCCTACTTCGTATGCTGGTGCATTGGATGATGAACTATGTATGATCCTAAGCATAATGAACGATTCCAACACGGAGCAAGACCAGTGCTTAATATGTAAATGATACAGGGCCCTGACCAGGAGGCCATGCAGCTTGCACCAACCATCGCCCCTGTCATCGCTGCGGAAACAACTGATATCCATCTCCCTCACCTGCAAGTGCACCAGCTCAGATTACTCCAGGCCCCAAAGCTAAAGGAATGGTTGGTGAGGCAGGTATCAGTAGTTTTGAATGTATATTGTATTTATAAACACCCGGCTGACTATCATAAGTGCAGTGTTGACAATTAAGTGCCTGTTGCTGAGCTATGGAAACCAATTAGGTGGCGGTGCGCAGCACTGGAAACCACAGCACAAATTAAGCACTGCTGCAAGACCTGGCGGTCTGCATCACAGGGGTGCTCGTGGAATGTAGCATCACAGATGCTCTTAGCCCATCAGGGGCATCACATCTCCACGTTGATCTTGAAGTACTCCCTGACAAGCCTGTATGGTTTGGAGAATTGGGATTGATAGAAAATTACTTTGATATAACCATTAAAGGGGCATATTATCAAGAAACGGCGTTAAAATTATCGCCGCTTTAGCAGAAGAAAACTGCCACTAAAGCGGCGATAATGGGCTTGATAATATGCCCGTGAGAATTCCCATAGAAGCTCATGTTCTGGTGTCAACCTGAGCTTCTATTGGAATTCTCTGCGGCATATTATCAAGCCCATTATCACCGCTTTAGCGGCAGTTTTCTGCCACTAAAGCAGCGATAATTTTAGCGCCGTGCTTGATAATATGCCGTAAAATTATTTGCCAAATATTAAACGTAAACGTGTTTTGAGGAGAAATATGCACTATAAAATGTCTCAAATGGAAGGGAGTGTCATAGACCCTGATCACAAAGTGAAAAGTGCATGATATAATCTATGCTGTCACTTTAAAGGAAACAGGGCTGCCCATTATTCCACCTAGGAACTAGGGGTCTGTGAAATGTGTGTCATTTGCTTTACCATAACTATGCACGTTTCAGTAAAATTATAGAAAGTTATGAGTATTTACACAAAATACAATTTAGTCAGTGCTATAATTTAGCACAAAATGAATTGACGTGCGACACATTTTGTGGTAAAAAATAACTTGTAAAACACTCAAATTACATCAATTTGTGTAATGGCACTACACATTATTTCTGCATGGTTGCAGTAAAATTTTGCAGAGAATGGCACATAGTTATGCAATGAGGGATGAATTAGGGAATTTATGTGCAGGAAGGGACACCATCCTGCACATAAACAATCATTCCCCCCAACGCAGGCACCCTTGCACTCATGCTAGGCAGCTGTAATTAGCACCAGCGGGAAACGCATGGCTGCACCGTATTGTAGTAAATACAATGCAGACCTGCATTTCTAAACAGACTGAGTGCGGCGTTAGCCTTCTTAGCTTAATGCCGCTCTTCGCCACTTTAGTTGTAAATATGCCCCATAACATTGCTATATTTGTCTACTAAACAGGCAGTCACATTTGCAGTTAACTTGCAGTTAAAAAGGACTTGTTTTGAACGTTCCAGCAGGTGCAGTGGCACTGGGGCCCAAAGCTCTAGAGACCCCATTAAACCCAGATTATTGATACATTTTACTACTAAACAAGACAGTCACAAGTGCATTTATCTAGCAGGCAGTAAGGGCATCATGTGTGTGGTGCAGCAGTTGCAGTAACACCAGGTTCAAAAGCTCTAGGCACCCCACTAAACACCTAATATAGCTATATTTTACTACTAAACCAGTGCAGTTACCATACAGACAACAGGGTCATAATTTGAATGGCAGAAACAATTGCAGGTATCTTGTAGTTAAAAGGTGCTTGATTGGAATGATTCAGCAAGTGCAGTGGCACCGGGGTCAAATGTTCTGTGGACCCCACTAAACGCAGAGTATCCCTAAATGTACTACTAAAAAGGCACTCACAGGTGCAGTTATCTAGCAGGCACCAGAGCCATGATTTCAATACTGCTGCAGGTGCAGTAGCACCAGGGCCAAAAGTTGTCAGAACTCCTCTAAATAGCAAATATTGCTATATTTTTCAACTAAATAAGCAGTCACAAGTGCAGTTACCTTGCAGGCACTAGGATCATGTTTCCAATGGTGCAGCGCGTGCGGTGACAAAGGGGCCCAAAGCTCTAGGAACCCCTATAAACACAAGTATATTGCAATACTTTACTACTAAACAGGCACTCACAAGTGCAGTTACCTTACAGGGTCATGATTTGAATGGTTCAGCAGGTGCAGTGGCACCAGGCACGAAAGTTGTCAGAACTTCTCTAAACACATAATATTGCTATTTTATCAATGAATTCTATTTTTTCCCTCTTTTATTAAATTTTTCAAACTTTGCTATTACGTACCTGCACTATACCACTAGTAACAGCACTATATATTGCCTTTTTGTCCATAAACAAGTCATAACACTTTAACAGACGGTTAGACTTTGCATCTTTTGGCGTGTTTCATGTGAGTTTTTGCTTTCTGACCTCCCAGTTTTGACTCTGTTTTTGTTGGCGTAGTGTTTCTGCGCACTTTTCTCACTGCTGCTCAGTGGTAAAGTGCAAGTGCTCCTGCGGTAAATTGTATTATGGATTGTTAATTCTATGATTGGATATTTGATTTACTTGTTAGTCCCTAGTAAAGTGCACTGAGTGTGCCAGGGCCTGTGAATCAGATTCTACTAGTGGGCCTGCAGCACTGATTGTGCCACCCACGTGAGTAGCCCTGAAAAGGTAACTCAAACCCGTCATTGCGGAGTCTGCACGCAGTTTGTAACTACCATGTTGACTTGGCCAGTGCGCACACTTACCAGTCCCGTACCTTCCATTTTCTTACATCTCAGCCACCCCAAAGGTAGGCCCAAGGTACCCCTGTGGGCCGGGTGCAGTGTATGTGAAAGGTAGGGCATGCCCTGGTATGTGTGGCATGTCCTGATAGCGAATTACGGCCAATTTAGTTTTTTGCTATTGCAAGGTTACCTGTTCCCCAGAGGACAGAATGGGGAGTTTGTTTATAACATCTTATAAACATAACTGGCCTGGGGAATTAGGTAGGAAAATAAAGTTTGATATGCCTGAACTCAGAATCTTAAGATTAATGTTTTAGTGAAGGTGATTTTTACATTCGGTGTTTGGAAATAACACTTTTAGAAAGTAGGTATTTTCTTGCTCCATCATCCCGTGTTCCTTTTCTGGAATGTGGATTGTCTGTCTGGGTTTTGGATGACTGAAGGCTGGAGTGCAGGAGTGGCTCCAGATAGTCTAGGGGGGTCAGGAAAGGGCTGAATAGACCTGGGCTGAAATTGGGGAAGGGGGAGGAGATTTCCTTGCACCTCAAAAGGCCTGGTCTGCCTCTGACCATGCCGTCTCCAACTCCTGCCAGGAAGTCACACCAGAGAAAGAAGAACTGGTTCTGGCTGGGCACAGACACTCTCTGCCTAAGAGATCAAAGGATTTTGGGATATAAATATTGGGGCCCAGACCCCTGAACTTTAGAACTTTTTTGGACCAAGAAGACTGCCAAGAAGAAGAGCCTGAGAATCTGTGAGAAGGAACTACTGCGTTGCTGTGTGCTTTGCTGTGTTGGCCTGCAGTGGCTGCTTCTGTCTTGGGCAGTGAAAGGACTAGAATGAACTTTCTCCAAACTACTTTGTGAGTTTCTCCAAGGGCTTGAGGTAGAGCTTGCCCCCTGTTCAAGAAGTCTCAGGAACAGCAAAGACTTCAAGCTCTTCTGCCCTCAGCACTGGGGACTGTGTATTTTGTGCTGCAACAGAAGAAAAGCAACCCGAATACGTCTACGACGCCGCTGCCGACTCTGTGTCCTGAAGGCACCGCAGAGGGCAACGCCACAATGCCGAATCGTTACCTTGGTGTCGTCGACGACGCCTGCTGACACCACCACTGAGCCGCTGCCATCGGCTCCAGTTCGTCAGCCGACGACAGCGCTTCAGCAACGATGACGACACTGCTTGCACCGCAACCTGCCAGCACTATAACGAGCACCGCAGTCACTTTGCACCGCGACCCTGGTCTCACCAATGACGCCATCTGATGCCGCCACGGAGCCGCTGCTCGCACGCCACCTGAGGGCACTGCACAAATCACCACTTCACTTTGCACCGCAGCACCCGACGCCGGCCGACGGAAGCGCTCCTGACTTCAACAGAGAGGAGTTCAATCTGCAACTTGTGTGACTTCGAGGGCCCCGACGACTCCTGCACCGACCTTCGGAACAGACGAATGCGGACGTCGTGCTTTCGGAAGCTCAACGAGAGGTCGCTGATGCCCTGCATTCCTAAAAGGTACTGTTTGTGGGTCTTCCCGACACCGTTGCTGGCCCGCGACACCGCGGTCAGCCAGATATGTTTGGATCTGTTTGCTCACGACTCCGTGATAGCCCCAGATAGAGCTATTGACATCAAGGAACTGTTTTTCAAGCTTTTTTTGATAACCAAAGATTTTTAAGTACTGTATTGTGGATTTTGTTATCGTTTTTGGTCTTCTCTTAAGTATATCAAAATATTGGATATTTCTCTAAACTGTTGTAGTGTTCTTTTGTAGTGCTTACATTGTATTACTGTTGGTTAGGTGCAAATGCTTTACACACTGCCTCTAATATGAGCCTGACTGCTCATGCCAAGCTACCAAGGGGGTGAGCAGGGGTTATTTTAGGAGTGTAACTCCATTATCCTGACTAGAGTGGTGGTTTCTGCCTGGTTTTGGCACATGCCCTAGCCCACCAAAAATCCCATTTCTAATACAGACTTTCTGTAACTTCTATTGTACAGCTACTCAGCACCCAGACGGATCAGCAGCCCCCTCTCCTCAGCGCCTTGAGACACTCACGGGTGAGTAGCTGCGCTTTAAAACCCCTGATTTATTGATTGATTGACTGAATAAGCTACAACTTACAACAAAAAATTGCTTATTATTAATCTCATAGGCAAAACCTAATGCATTTAACAGTGGTCGTTTTACTTATGTCATAAGTGAATATTGATATTGAGGTTTTTCCAGTGAATTCCTACTATCTTCCTTTGAGCTGTTTGGCACGGAGTAAGTCCATAATTTAATGGCTTGCTCTGGGCAGCCCTCTTCCCTTGAGAGTATTGCTGAATTAAATTAATTATTTCATTTCCATTTTAATTCCACAGTGTAGCTGAGCTCACATCCCCTTCTGTCCTGATAATGACCTTCTAACCAACAATAAACTTGAAATACTGTTGACACCCAAACAGCCAGATTTTAGGGCCATCCTTCGTCTCATAGTGGTATCTCTTCATTTCTGTTTGTCCCATCCTACTTCAATCATTTGTGCCCTGAATCAGCAGTTTTTTAGCTGTATATACACTGTCTACCTCTTTCAACACAAACATTATTTTTTGAGTTGCAATTACCAAATGAAATAATTAAACTATTTTCACCTGCAAAATGTCTTCTAGATTTTTCTGTGTATATAGTTTCTGTATATTTATATTAGTTAGTGTTTTACTGTTTTTTATTAATTAGCCAGTGTAGGAAAGTGCCTCTTTTGGCATTGTTAGCCCCTATTTTGTGCCTGGAACATCATGTGATTTTGACTGAAAGTGCACTGGGTTCCTGCTAATCAGGGTTCCAGTGCCCAAACTCTTTCCTAAAACTGTACCACGATTAGCACAACTTCAGCAACCCCTGATAGTCCCTAGTAAATGGTACCCCTGGTACCTAGGGCATGGGTACTGGAGATGGTCCACTGAGGCTGCAGCACAAATTGTGCCACTCCAGAGAACACTCACAAAGGCCATGCAAGCTGGTATTTCTCTCTGCATGTCTTGGTGAAGAGAAAACGGAAGAGTCAACATGAGACACTGGGATGTGTGCCATGCCCACAGACACTGCATCGGGTATAGGTAAGTCACCCCTTCTGCAGGCCTGTAGCCCTAAGGCAGGGTGCAATATATCCTATGTGTTGGCATAGGTGCATGAGCAGATTTGATCCTACAATATCTATGTCCATTTTTGGATATTGTAAGTGCACAGGGAAGCCATTGAGAGTACAATGGCTGGACACCCGTCCTTATGAGTCCCCCAGCTTCATTATGGCTTCACTGTACGCAGGGATGTTTGGTACCAAATATCTCATCTCATCTTAATAAATCCAAACTGATGCCTTAAATAAACAAATCCAGTATTTGTGAAGCGCAAACTACTCATCCCTAAGGGTCTCAAGGCGCTGGGGGCCATCGAGGAGATTAGCTGAGCTATTGCCCAGAGTGAATAAATGGTGGTTGAATGCGCACTAGCTCTTTTGTTAGAGGATTGAAAAGTTGTCGCATGCCACGGAGGTATCACTCTCTGAACCTTGGAGTGTTAATGTCACAAAAGTCATTCATGCGTTCTCTACCATTAGAGAAAGTCCCTCTGGTCACGGCGGTGTGTGAATCGCATTGGCGAAATTTAGGTTCTTAAATTTTAGATCAGAGACACTGATTGAAAGCGTGTAATTGAAGGTTGAATTAGATCTTTATTCATGCCATAAATATAAGTTATTTTGCATCAGCGTAGGAATATCATCCTGATAAAGTCAAGCATACTCTTTATCAATGATCCCAATGCATTTTGGGCTCAACGGGGGCCCTTCATCAGGGGACAACAAAACATGAAAAAACATTAATCAAATGGCGGACCACGTCTTGTGAAAATTATTCTAATTCACAGACTGTTTACAAGGTACAAAAAAATACAAACACGATAAACTGTATAAAGCGTAAGTGAGCCATCTGACTCTGATGGTGTACCACCGTGATTCATGCCAGGGTTCAAGTGCTGGTGAAGGTAAATGAATTGCGGACGTTGAAAAGATTGGTGCCTCAGAGTTCGACACTGATCAGTGTTTCCCATCTATCACGGATGATTAAAAGAACGAGTGTATCATCGCCCAAAAATGTTCAGTGGTGTTTAGATATTGCACGTGTGTGGTTAAAAGAAATCAACAACTGCAAGTAGCGTGAACGCAATCAGAAAAAATAAAATAACTACGTGTCTACATCAGTGAGCGCCAGGCTGGAAACAGATTAATTGTTTCTAACTGTACCTTACATCCCGCCTACTCTCGTGGAAGTGCGAGTATCATACCTTCCGTCTCTTGTGGAATTAGGGCAAAGCGTGCACCATGCTTCGCGTTGGCATTTGTGTCCGTGTTGCGTGAATCATTGTTAATAAAAATAATGGAAAGTTAAAGCGGACTGTGAGGAACTAGACATGCGTTGGCCGACAATCTTCAGTGGATTCAGTACTCAAGGTGGGGGCAACAAGTAACCCCAAGCACGACTTCAAGAGATGTCGAGAAGTCAATACACTTGCAAAAGTGCCCGGTGACCAGGAGTTCCGGTTCCACGCTGCTCACGAGGGCTGCAGGTCTCTGCTTTGCTGGGAACTCAGGTCGGCCTCTGAAATATCTGGAAATCCTCTTCTTGGACTGCAAATACTCTGAAGTCCAGCGGGAGCTTCGGAAATGCAGACCGACAAATTGCTTCGTTGGTGCCTGCCAAGCAGGGGAGTCACTCCTTGACCCCAAGGGAGAATTCTTCAGTCCTCTAGTCTTGAGTAGAGCGTCGAAGTTCCAGGATTCCGCTTCAGAGTTTCATCCAGGGATATCTAAAGTTCTGGTTATAGAGGTATCCTTACTTATACCTAAGGAAGTGGATGGACTAGCTCTGGGGACCCACCTATGGGAGGGTTCGGAAAGATGGGTGGCTACACCCATTTCCTTTGTTCAGTTTCGTGCCAGAGGAGGGGCTGGAAGCCCCTGAACTGGTTTGATCTGGACTATGCACAGGGACACCAAATGTGCCCCCAGTGCCGGACTTCAAAGCACTCAGAGAGTGCTCCCACCCAGCCCCAATACACATAAGCCTGTCTGGAAGGTGGTGTACACCTCCCTGTGACAGGAAACCTATTGTCCAGGCCTCCCCTGCTGGAGTTTCGGTAAGAAGCAGGAGGCCAGACCCGTGTCTGTGGTTGCAGCATCCATTTTGTGATGCCAGGGCTCTGTTAAGTTTCTACCGGGTAACCCAGTACTGCCATGTCTCTCCCTCTAGAAGGGTGGGGTCATACCCCCACACCAGTTACTGGTGTGGGGGTATGATTCCAAGGTGTTTGACACCAAACACGACATGTTTCTGTGCAGCTAGTCCAAAGTTAGCATTTACCGTTTGGGTATAATGCACTTAAGAGTATATGATTAGGCTTCACCACTGACAACCCTGGAGAAGAGAATCCGCAGGCTGCAGAGGGGCTCAGCTCATGCCTGGGCACCCTCTCACATATAACCAAGCACCCTGCCTTCAGGATTGATAAGGCCTGCCATAGGGGTGACTGATAGGTTTGTATGTGCAGTGATAGGTGAGGTATAGTGAACCTATAACTCAGTAAGGGGTGCATGCACCACCTTACACAGGCTGCAGTAGCAGACCTGTGGTGTTATTTTAGGGGGCTTCATGCTTCAGCCCCTGGTAGGCCTCTGGGGTACCTATGCCCTGGGTACCTAGTATACCATATACTAGGGACTTATAAGGGCACTCCAGATCCAATCTGAAATGTACCTAAAGTACATGCAATCAATTTAGAGAGGAAGCTGCTAGGCTGGGGGCCTGAATAGAAGGGTCCCAGCCAGACTAAAGTCGAAAAACAGTGAAGCACCAGCAAAATGTGGGGGTAAACATGTGCAGCAGATCCTACTCTCCTACACAAACCCCCCCCCCCAAACGCAGGAACATTAAACTAACCTTCACCAGTTGAGTCTTCATGTTCTAAGTGGAAATATCTGGAGAGTCCATCTGCATTGGCGTGGTTACTCCCAGGTCTATGTTCCACTGTATAGCCCATCCCCTGTAGGAAAATGGACCACCTGAGACGTTTGGGGTTTTCACCCTTCATCTATTTTAGCCATAAGAGGAGCTTATGGTCTGTCTGAACAATGAAGTGAGTACCAAACAAGTATGGCCTCAACTTCTTCAGTGCCCAAACCACAGCAAAGGCCTCCCTCTCAATGGCTTACCAATGTTTCTCTCTGGGGGTCAACCTTCTGCTTATGAAAGCTACTGGTTGATCCTGACCTTCATCATTCAACTCTGACAGTACAGCCCCTACCCCCAACTCATTTGCATCTGTTTGGACAATGAACTTTTTGGAGTAGTCAGGACTTTGCAGAATGGGAGCAGTGCACATGGCCTGCTTCAGGTCATCAAATGCCTTTTGACAGCTAACTGTCCACTGAAATCTTTGGGCATTTTCTTAGAGGTTATGTCATTCAGGGGTGTCACTATTGATCCATATCCCTTGACAAATCTTCTATACTACCCAGTTAGGCCTAAGAAGGCTCTCAACTGAGTCTGGGAAGTGGGAGCAACCCAGTCCATTATGGTCTGGATTTTGCTCTGCAATGGTTTAATCTGGCCTCCACCTACAAGGTGGCCCAGGTACACAACCTGGCAATGCCCTATCTGGCACTTAGATCCCTTGATAGTTAGGCCTGCTTTTTGCAGGGCCTCCAAATCATTCCTCAGGTGGACCAGGTGATCCTCCCAGGTGGAGCTAAAGACAGCACCATTATCTATATGCTGCACTATAGTCTTACAGGCCTGTAAGGACTTGATTCACCAACCTTTGGAAAGTGGCAGGTGCAATCTTCAAACCAAAGGGCATTACCACAAATTAACAGTGCCCACTAGGGGTAGAAAATGCTGTCTTTGGATTTGCATTATCAGCTAGTCTGATCTGCCAGTAGCCAGTTGTCAGGTCAAATGTGCTTAGAAACTTGGCTGATGCCAAAGTATCTATAAGCTCATCTGCCCTGCGGATGGGATGGGCATCAGTCCTAGTGACTGCATTGAGGCCCCTGTAATCCACACAAAACCTCATCTCTCTCTTGCCACCTGTGGTGTGAGGTTTAGGTACCAGGACTACTGGACTAGCCCAAGGGCTATCTGATGGTTCAATTACTCCAAAATCCAACATATTTTAGACTTTTGTCCTTATTCAGTCCCTGACATGGTCAGGTTGCCTGTAGATCTTATTCTTCACAGGCAGACTGTCCCCAGTGTCCACTTCATGAGTGCACCAGGTGGTCTGACTTGGAGTCAGAGAAAACATATGTCTGTACTGACTGAGAAGCTTTCTGCAGTCAGTTTGCTGTTGGGCAGTGAGGCTGCCTGCCAAGGCTACACCATCAACTGACCCATCATCAGGGTTCTGAGAAAGCAGGTCAGGGAGTGGGTCACTCTAATCATCCTGTCCTTCATCAGTAGCCATGAGCAAGCCCATGTCTGCCCTGTCAACATATGGTTTTAGTCTGTTGGCATGAAGTACCCTGTGGGGACTCCTAGGGGTTCCAAGGTCTACCAAGTAGGTGACCTCCCCTTTCTGTTCAACAATTGTATGGGGGCCATTTCATTTGTCCTGGAGGGCTGCTGGGGCCACAGGCTCCAACACCCACACTTTCTGTCCTAGCTGGTAAACAGTCAGTACAGCCTTTTGGTCATGCCAGGTCTTTTGTAATTCCTGGCTAGCCTCAAGGTTTTTGGTTGCCTTTTTCATATACTCAGCCATCCTGGAGCGGAGACCAAGTACATAGTCCACTATGTCCTGTTTAGGGGGTTTGAGGGGTAACTCCCATCCCTCCTTCACCAGACAAAAAAAAACCCTAACAGGATGACCAAACAAAAGTTCAAAAGGGCTGTAATCAACCCCCTTTTGTGGCACCTCCCTGTAGGCAAACAAAAGGCAGGGCAAAAAGATGTCTCATCTGCGCCTAAGCTTCTCTGGGAGACCTTTGATCATGACCTTTAACCCCTTCAGTGCCCATGACGAGCTGGACTCGTCATGGGCCGCGGTGGCGCTGTGCCCATGACGAGTCCAGCTCGTCATAGACCCCGCCCGCCAATGCAACGGCCGGCACTGGGCGGGGAAAGGGGCGGGCACTGAAGGGGTTAAGATTTTGTTGAATCTTTCAACTAAACCATTGCATTGTGGGTGATAGGGTATGGTGAACTTGTAGTTCACTCCATACTCCTTCCACATAGCAGTCAAGTAACTAGACATGAAGTTTGCATCCCTGTCAGATACTACCTCCTTCGGAAAGCCTACTCTTGAGAATACACCCAAGAGAGCTCTTGCCACCACAGGCGCTGTAGTGGTCCTTAGGGGAATGGCTTCTGGGTACCTGGTGGCATGGTCCACCACCACCAGTATAAACCTGTGCCCAGATGCTGTCTGAGGATCCATGGAACCAACAATTTCCATCCCTACCCTCTCATAGGGAACCCCCACCACAGGTAGTGGTATCAGGGAGGCCTTTGTGGTTCCACATGCCTTGCCACTGGCTTGGCAGGTCACACAGGAGCGACAAAACTCCTTAGTGTCTTCAGACATGTGAGGCCAGTGAAAGTGAGGGACAATTCTGTCCTAAGTCTTGTTCTGGCCCTCGTGTCCTGCTAGGGGAATATCATTGGCTAGTGTCAATAGGAAGCGCCTAAACTTCAGAGGTATAACCAACCTCCTGGATGCGCCAGGCATGGGGTCTCTACTCTCTGAGTAGAGGAGTCCTTCATCCCAATAAACTTTATGGGTGCCACTAGCATTCCCAGCAGCCTCATCAGCAGCCTGCTTTCTGAGGGGTTCAAGAGAGGGGCAGGTTTTCTGCTCCTGGCTCAGATAGGACCTGAAAGGGCCCCCTGTCCCCAAGAACTCAACCTGGTCAGGTTCAAGCTCCTCTGGGACAGTTCCCTCTTCAGGCTCAAGATCATCTCCCTGAGGAGACTGATCAGCATTCTGAGTCAGGTGGGAAGGCACTGCCTTAACCCTACTGCTCCTCCTCTTGGGAGGCACCTGGTCCATTATTCCAGAATCCAGGGCCTGTTCAGTTTTAGACATTTTGGCCTGTGACCTAGTCACAGCAAAGACATGAGCAGGGATCCCTAACATTTCTGCATGTGTCTTGAGCTCCACCTCAGTGCAAGCTGAAGATTCTAGATCATTGCCAAGCAAGCTATGTACTGGTAGGTCTGCACTTACCACAACCTTCTTAAGACCAGCTACCCCTCCCCAGGAGAAGTTAACAACTACCAGAGAATGGTCTTTTCTGACATTGCTAGCATTGGTCACTTGGTACATTTTACCAAGTATAATCTGCCCAGGATCCACAAGATCTTTTGTCACCATTGTGACACTTGCTCCTGTGTTCCTGAATGCCATAGCCTCTCTTCCATTTATTAAAGGCTGCTGTCTGTATTTGCCCAAATAACTGGGACTCACAAAGGGGGATATATCCATGCCCTCATCACAGACTAGCACAGCCTGAGTTGGAACTCTGACTAGGCCAAAGTCCATCTCAGAACCCATGGTCAACCCTACTATACACTTATTCTGAACATTACTACCTCTAATTGTAGCTGTACTAGGGGGAACAGTTTCCTTAGGGGCAATGGTGGCTGGAGTAGATTCTTTGGACTTGGTGGAGTCACTGGTCCAGTGAGTTTTCTGCTTAAAGATTTTGCACCATGGTTTCTTTTGGCCTTTTCCCTTGTTAGACTGTGAATCCCCACCTGAGAAGATTTTTGGGGGCCTTGTGAAGACTTCTGGTCTTTACCCTTCCCCCCACCCTTGTCAGAGTATTTAGGATCTTGCTTCTTGGGATCACCACCTTGGTTCTGTACCTTTTGCCTCACTCTAGTTCTGACCCACTTGTCTGCCTTCTTTCCCAATTCTTGGGGAGAGGTCAGATCTGAGTCTACCAGGTACTGGTGCAACAGCTGATTCTGACAATTATTAAGGGTCTGCTCCCTCATAATCAAATTGTACAATCCTTGAAAGTCATGAAATTTGCTGCCATGTAACCAACCCTCCAGAACCTTAGTAGCACAATCTACAAAGTCTACCCAGTCTTGATTCTGTGCATTTTGGGTATCCCTGAACTTTAACCTGTATTGATCAGTGGTTTGGCCAAACCCATCAATTAAGGCACTCTTCAGGCTGTTGTAATCATCTGCCTCCTCCTCTCTAACAGTGAGGACCTTATCTCTACCTTTGTCTGCAAAGGAGAGCCATACGATTGCTGCCCACTGCTCCTGCGGGACCCTTTGAACTTTACAGGCCCTTTCCAGTGCAGTTATCCATTTGTGGATGTCATCCCCACTCTGGTAGGGAGGGACAATCTTCTTCAGGTTTCTATGGTCATGAGACCTCTCCCTATCTCTAGGGATGTTGCTGCCACCATGCTGCCACCAGTCCCAACTTTTTTCTAGCTCTGTAGAGCTCTAGGGCCCCCTTATCTAGGGCTACCTGCTTTCTTCTGATTTCCAGCCGAGCTTCCTCATACTTGAGCAGTCTCTCTCTCCTCTCCTGAGAGGATTCCCTCCTATGAGAAGAGATAGAGGTCCCTACAGATGAGTTAGAATGGTTAGACTCCACTGAGTGAGATCTTGACCTTCTAGGCCCACCACCAACTCTCCCAGGAGGGACAAAGAGGGGTCCATTGTGGTCCTCTCAATCACCTTCAAGGGGAATTGGATTTTCCAGGTCCAGATCATTGTCATCTGCCTGGCCAGCCTCAGAGGTCAGGTCTTGAGGAGTTGCACCCCTTGGCTCTTCCTCATGAGCTGTCCCACCCACTCTGCCTAACCGTTCAGATCCTAAAGATCTGCTGAGGTCATCTAGCCTGAGTACCTCTATGAGATGCTGGGTGGTTGGACCTTTGCCTGTCTTCAGTTTCCTAGTTGTACATAATGCTCTCAGTTCCATGAATGGGAGGTTATCATACTGGGAATCTAGAAGCCCATTGGCTTCTGGCAGGGACCTACTGGTTCCTGGCCTTGAAGACATTACTAGTGTGGTGTGGTGTACTGCACTACCTACTCTAGTGTGGCCTACTAAACTCTCTGTAGTTGTAGAAAGGGTGTGCTAAGCCCTTAACACACAACTCTAAGTTTAGTAGAACTTACTGTATTCTAAAGCTTGTATTATATGTACCTAGGGTACCTTTAGTGGTTTTCAGTTAGTCATTCAATTGAGATTATCTGGTAAAACAATAGCAAGCTGGAATCCCAAACGCTGCACACCAATGTGAGAAGTTGGCCTGGTATATGCTGTCCACTAGTTATAGTGGGCACCCTGTACCAGTCCAAACATCCCCTTATTGGTTATAGGTTAAAGACAACCTTTATTGAAAGCTATCCTAGTGGTAGCTATGGAGAGCAGCCTTCAGGTTAAGTCCTGAAGGAATGTAAAGCAGCTTGTTTTACCAGTCTAGAATCTCTTGAGTTCCTAAATGAAAGACATCCACACCAGGTATATATAAAATATATGTATTTATTACTCAGTCAGTCAAAAGGCTTTATTTCGATATAAATATATCTTAAAAAGCAAACATACAATAATGAACATAAAATAGTAAAAAGGAACCAGTACATAAAGAGATAGACAAACATTTCATGCTGCTACTGGTACCAATAAATTAGCTAAAAACCATTATGTGATTTGTTAAAAAAGCAAATTAAACAAGATACGAAAGCCTAGTTGATCTGATACGCCATGCCCACCCTAGGAATTTGGCTAAGCCACATGCAAAGAGGGGCCATGGGTCAATTTTCAGTATTCGTAGGGCCTCCAAATAGTGTCTGGTTCCAAGTTCTCTGCATAGTGGCTTTAACCATCTACTCCGAGGTGCTGCATAGGCCGGGCATTCGAACAGAAAATGGGGAACAGACTCAGACCTCTTTACACAAAATGGGCAAGAAGAAATTGTCTGGGTCGGTGCCTTCCACCTGGAAGTCAATTCTCGAACAGGAAGTAAGCCTATTCTAAATTGGAAATAAAGAGCCCTATCCTTACTGTAGGAGAGTAGGGTCTGCTATCCTATGGTCACCCCAAATTTTTGCTTTTTGCTTCACTGGTTTTTGACATATTGAGGCTGTGGGCCTGCCAATCAGACCCCCAGCCTGCTGTTCTCTCTACTAAATTAAAACTATGCACCCTAGGTGCATAACCAATTGGAAGTGGATCACCCTGTCAGCCCCTGTACCAGTGTACACTAGGTACCCAGGGCATTGGTGTACCCAAGGCCTGCCAGGGGCTGCAGCATGTATTATGCCACCCCAGGCTTGGCCTAACAATTTGACACAACTGGCTGATCACTCAGCTGGGGTAAGTTGGTGTAATCACCTCTTACTTAGGTGTAGTATACCTATACCTAACCTTAAATGGGACACCTGGTAACCTATAAGTCACTCCTATGGCAGGCCTTAACAATCCTGAAGGCAGAGTGCTTGGTTCCATGTGAGATGGTGCTCTGGCATGAGCTGAGCCTGTCTGCAGTGGTCGGAACAACTTCCTTCTACTGTTTCCAGATATCGTCATACCATATACTCTTAAGTGCATTATGAACCTCGCGGTTAAATGCTATCTTTGGTTTGGCTTTATCAAAACATGTCGAGTAAGGTGTCATACGAATTGGAATACTAACCCCTCGCCAATTCTGGCGATGGGGTTAGCATTCCACCCTTCTAGAGGGACACGACATGTACAGTACCTGAAACCCGGGTAAAATCAGACATAGCCTCAGCTCCACAAAATGGATGCTGCCACCACAGACACAAGTCTGCCCTCCTGCTGCTGGGAGTCCTTCCAGCTTGGGAGGTGTGGACAAAGGGTTTCCTGCCAGGGGAGGTGCGTGCACCACCCCAGACAGGATTTTGTGTATTGGTCAGGTAGGGCTTGAAAGAAACCAGACATGCCTGTGGCTCACAAGGAGCCTCGGTGCATATGCCAGTTCAAACCGGTCCTGGGGCACACCAGTCCCGGGCCTGGGGCGAGCTGGACAAAGGATTGGGGGTGTAACCACCCCCCTTCCTGGTCCCACCCATAGGGAGGGACCTAGCAGGTAGTCCGGCCCCTAGAATCCGCTTAAAGGTAGGAGCTGTGTCCTAAGACTTCAGACATCCTGGAATCAACTTAACACTAAGAAGAAGACGGGAACTTCGACGCTCTGCCGCACAGAGGACTGAAGCAAATCTCCCCTGTGGTCAGGGAGTGACCACCTTGCTAACGCAAGCACCATCCAGCGAATCAACGTCTGCTTTGCCGCCGTCTCCCGCCGGAGCCCGAGCCCAGAGACTGACAAGACCTGGACCTCCAGACCTCTCACCGCCCGATCCACAGTCCCTGAAAAGAGGAGACCCGTGGAGGCACCGAGACACGTGGAGCCAGCCATCTTGGAACGACTACGACAAGCTGACAAGTGCAACAACCGAGGCTCCCTCCAAGTTGTGCTTTGGGATCTGAGAAGCCCAACACCCGAGCAGCATCTGCACCAAAGGTGAGCCCTCCAGCATCTCCACGATCTGCGTGGGGCCCTTCTGCATTTTGCCACTCGATGCGCCTAACCGGTTGCTGGCCCGCTGGCTAGTAGTCATCTTGGCGACGAACTTCAAGAAATACACCGCTGGTCTGGTTGCTCCAGACTGGCCCTTGCTCCCCTCCAAAGGAGCAGTCCTTCTTACCTTGCTGGTCAGAACCATCAGCTTATTTCATCTCCTACAACAATTGCTTTTGCCAAGGCTTGTTAGCTTCGATCAAGTCGCCGAGACCGCCGACAGCGAGAGCCTGCGTGGGACAGCTCGTGAACCGACTCCTGGGCGTTGTCGACCTCCAGAGACCACGTCGCTGCAGAGACAAGCTACACCCTTCTTCCTGTTTGCACCCGACATCGCCTGGTACCCACCTGGTGCCACGCTGGTCACTGGCTAGTGACTGTGAACACTGTCCCCTCTGCTTACAGGTCTTCAACATCTCCGATCCACTCTTGGATCCACTGCATCTCTCCCGGACCGACCGCCTGCAGCATCTTTGTCTTCAGGCTCCACGGAACAGATAGAAGAAACCCGACGCACTTCGAGGCCTATGCACCCGCTTCCTGTGGGTGAGGTAAAGCTGGCACACCTGTGCCCAAGTGTAGTATTACATCTCTAGTGCCTGTGTTCCAAATCTTGAGTTCCTAGTCCATCCGGAAGATCCTCTTTGCAGTAACTTTGTACTTTTTACGCACCCATTGAAACCTATGGGAGCACGCGTGTGACTATTTGCTCTGCACACGCCACCCGTGGACCTCCTGGTCACTAACTGACGTTAGCTCCTTGTAGGCCCAGCGATTCTAGAGGCCCTAGGCCTTTTCCCTTTTCTGTTCGTGGTACTTATACCACTATTTTAGTTTATGGTTCGCGCGGCCACCAGGGCCTATCCATATAAAGTGCAACTTCTGTGTATTCTGTGATAATCTTGTTTGACGATTTGTGCTCCTGTGCTCATAAAGAGACTAGGGGTTACTTTGAGAAATAAATACATATATATTTTGAATATATATCTGTGTGGTGTCCTTTCATTGGTATAAAAGGGGGTTGCATTTGGTAAAACAGCTGGCTTAACACGCTTCACGAGTTTAGCCTCAAAGACTGCTTAGCCTACGCTACCACTAGGGCAGCTAGTCCGACAAGGTTGACTTACAACCACACCATAAGGGTTGCTTGGCATGGTACAAGGTGATCACTTTAACTAGTGAGCATCATATACCAGGCCAACTTCTCACACTTACGGTTTGAGATGACATCCAGGTATGGTTCACAGAAGTGCACTTCCTTAATCAAAAGAAAGTCCATAGTGGACCTACACAAGTTGGCGTTGCTACTTCTGGTATCGGCTACCCAGCTCCAATATATCTTTTTTAGCTCAGACTTAGGGGGAGCAGATCTATTATTCCAGGCCTCACCGAGACCAAGGCTGACGAGAAGACGCTTGACTTCCCTCAACCACACAATCTTGGACCAGCCTGGTGACCCAACACATCGGTTAGGCCATCCGCATAGCTGGACAATTCTGGTGTTCTCCAAATTCTTGCCCATAGGAGAAGAGGGCGGAGCTTAGCCTGGTCACTAATTGGCCGAGTACCCATATCTAAAAGCAGTGGGAGGGTTGGGGTACTATGGGGGAGACCCATTAGATCTTTGTGAAATTTGCTTTCAGAGCGGGATAGGTGGTCCACCCTATAAACCCCCCAAAGGTCAGCTCCATAGAGGGCCGCGCTGACACCCCTTGCCCTGTAGATGTCTAGCACAGGAGCTATGGGTTTAAGGGATGAAGCACGATGTTCCTTAAGGAGGGCACCCGATGTGCAGTCGTGCGCAGGCTAGTGGTTGTGGGGGCGGGTATTGACGGGAAAGGAAGAGGAGGAGCGACGGCTGAGGCGGGCAGTTAGTATAGGGACGGTAATGTAAGAGGTTAGGGATAATAAAGCTCTGCTAACCACGACCACGGTGTCTGTCGTCATTGGGAACTACCACGACACGACAGCTGGCGACGAGGGTGGGATGAGCGGCATGCTCCCCTGAACCCTGGAAAACCGTGGTCTGTCCCCTGAGCGAGGCGCGAGAAAGAAGCCTGAAAGCAGCGCTGCTCGCGCTGAAACCGGAGCCTTCCAGCCCAGAGTGACGCCAAAGTCACGTGTGTGACAAGAGAGGTGGCAGTAACAGTGCGCGCCTACCCTGTGGTGAATGAAGTCCCACGGAGCTGATGAGCCGGTGAGTGAGGCCACCGATGTAGCGTGAGTCATGTGGGGAAGAACCGGAGGTAGTGCTGAGCCTCGTGTCAAGCCCCGTGTGTGGTGCCGGTCCGGCGGCCATCTTTAAACCAGGCGGCTGTCTTCAGGACACCCTTTGTAAATCAAGCAAGCGGCCATTTTGGAGTCAGGCACAAAACAAGCACTGGCGAAGGCAAGAAACAAACCCAAGCCAAGGCAAGAAACCAATTAAACAAACACAAGCAAAAGCAAGAAGTAAAGCAAACAAGCACAAGCAAAGGCAAGAGAAAAATTGAACAAACCCAAGCCAAGGCAAGAAGACGATTAAACAAACACAAGCAAAAGCAAGAAGAAAAGCAAACAAGCACGAGCAAAGGCAAGAGAAGAATTAAACAAACCCAAGACAAGGCAAGAAAAAAAATTCAAACAAGCACGAGCAAAAGCAGGAAGAATACTGGACAAGCACAAGCAAAGGCAAATTACATGAACGCAATCAAGCCCGAGTAAAGACAGGAGAGCAAACAAGTAGGAACTAAAACGATCGCAAGAGAAGCACGATGTCAAACCACGGCTCGCCTGAAGGTCAAGAGGTGAAACCCGTTGTGATGGGGATGTCGCACTTGCGCCCTCCAGAGCCTCTGGCGCTCGTGGTTGGGAGTAGCATGGGGCCTCGATGGGAGGAATGGATCGAAGACTTTGAAGACTACATCAAAGGCTCCAAGGTGCTTGGTGATGAAGACCAACTCATAGCGCTCTGCAACCTTGTGGGAAAAGACATCAGCAAAATGATTAAGGAAATCCCAGCTGCAGATGCAGGGACCTACGCCAAAGTACGAGAGGCGTTGGACAGGAAATTTCTACACAAGAAGAATGTGGACTACGAGAGGTATGTGTTCCAGCAGGCGCACCAGGGAAAAGATGAGTTGATGGGTACATACATAACTCGACTACGCCGGATAGCACACCACTGCAACTTTGACGCGTTCTCGACGGACGACGCCATCCGGCTGCGCGTCATCGATGGGTGCCAGTCCGAGACGCTCAGGAGAAAACTGTTGAAGAAAAGTCACACCCTCGACGAGATAGAAGAAATGACGAGGGTGCACGAACAGGCTGAAGTGCACGCTAGGACCATGGAAGCAGGACGGACGGAACGCAGGGATCAAGTATGCCATGTGCGGCCAAGTCGCTCCCGCCGAGGTTCCAGGGAGCGAGGGCGGCACTCCCGGCCGTCGTCGCGCTGCCGTTATTCTGGACATCATCAACCGGGAGCAAGGCGGAGAAGCAAACGTCAGGATCATGTAAGAAAAGCACCAGCACGGAAATGCTACAGATGTGGGTATGATTTCCCGCACACCGGAGCCTGCCCAGCCATGGGACAGCAGTGCCGCAAGTGTGGGCGGAGCAACCACTTTGAAGCCATGTGCAGCGAGTATCGCCGAGAGAAGGACAAGAACACGCGCAGGACGTCGCGCGGTGACACCCGCCAACACCACGCGCAAGCGGTGCACGACCGCCCAAAGTCGTCATCCAGATCCTCTCACTCCAGCCGGGAGTCACAGACGTCGCGATGGTCAAGGAGGTCACCATCTCGAGACTCCAGATCACCTTCAGACGAACGAGAATACTCGGTCGAATATGCCAACATGATCGCTGACCCCGATCAACTCAAGAAATATCCCCGACTGGACATCAGTGTCGGCGAACATAACACAAAATTCGTAATGGACAGTGGTGCGTCACTGAACTACATCCCTGTGACAGAGTATCACAAAATGAAGCCTCATCCTCGACTAAGTCCAGCACATGTCCGAGTCTACACCTGGATGTCCAGGAAACCACATCCTTGCCTTGGAAAGTTTTCAACTGTACTTTGACACCAAACGATATCTGTTCCTGCCGTGATACATGTCCTAGAAGGGCCAGAGGCTGACTGCCTTCTTAGCTTGCCGACGGCCGAACGACTGCAGTTGGTAGAGATCTTGTATCGGGTCAGCAATGACTGCAACATTGTCCACAAATTCCCAAAGCTGTTCATGGGACTCGGCAAAATGAACAGGGGTCAGATCCGTCTACACATTGATGACCAAGTCCGGCCGGTTGCCCAACACCCTCGGAAGGTGCCGTTCCATCTCCAGCAGGCCGTAGAAGATGAGTTGCAAGATCTGCTGACAGCCGACATCATCGAGCGGACGGAGGGCCCCACACCATGGGTGTCACCGGTGGTCATCGTTCCGAAGAAAGGTGCGGTTGTGTGTGGACATGCGGATGCCCAACACAACCATCGAGAGAGAGCGTCACCCAGGCCCCCACCTGAGTGACATGATAGCCGCACTGAATGGTGCTCGAGTGTTTTCCAAGCTCGACCTCAACAAAAGGTACCATCAGTTGGAACTTCACGAGAGCTCCCGATACATCACAACTTTCGCAACGCACCTGGGGCTGTACCGTTACAAAAGACTGAATTTCGGCATCTCCTCGGCCGCCGAAATATTTCAAGAGGCCATTCGCCAGACCATCCACCACATCCCCAACACACTGAACTATAGTGACGACATCCTGCTGTATGGGGCGAATGTACAGGACCATGACACCGCCCTGGACCGAGTCTGCCATGCCCTTCTGGAAGCAAACTTAACGCTCAACAAGGACAAATGCGAGTTTCACCAATCGAAGCTGAAGTTCTTCGGGCACGTCTTCTCGGGGGCTGGGATGAAACCCAACCCTGATAAAGTGAGCACGCTCAATGACACCGAGAGCCCACGAGACGTTAGCGATGTGCGGTCCTTCCTGGGAATGGCAAGCTACTGCTCGAGGTACATCAAAGACTATGCCACCCTCAGCCACCCACTCCGAACACTGACCAAGCAGGGACAGCCATTCGAGTGGACTCGTGAGTGCGAGCACGCCTTCCAGGAAATTAAACAAGCGGTAGGAGCAGCTGGGAGTCTGGCATACTTCAGTCCTGACCGCAAGACTGAAATAACGGTGGATGCCAGCCCTGTCGGCCTAGGGGCCATCTTAGCGCAATACGACAACGACACAGATCAGCGTCACATAGTGGCTCATGCCAGCCGGAGTCTCTCCGACACGGAGAAGGCATATTCCCAACCTGAAAAAGAGAGCCTGGCGGTCGTGTGGGCCTGTGAACACTTTCACGTGTTCATATATGGGAAACATTTCACCATGGTGACGGATCACCAAGCGCTCGTTACCATCTTCGGGAATCCACGCTCCAAAATGCCGCCTCGCATTGAACGCTGGGGAC
This sequence comes from Triturus cristatus, assembly GCF_964204655.1. Taxonomy (NCBI): domain Eukaryota; kingdom Metazoa; phylum Chordata; class Amphibia; order Caudata; family Salamandridae; genus Triturus; species Triturus cristatus. The sequence goes on along the minus strand of NC_140590.1, from coordinate 1,839,380,810 downwards.
TGCGCCTGCAGGAGTATACCTACACCATCGTCCATAAGCCGGGAAAGTCAGCTAACCCGGCCGATTACATGTCGCGCCACCCCAAGGCATCTCACCTCTCCAAACCGTCTGTGGCCGAGGAGTATATCCACTTCATGGTGGATCAAGCGCGACCACCTGCTGTTCCTCTGGAGGTCATTCAACAAGCCACGTCACAAGATGAGATGTTGCAAGGGGTGATCCGCAGGGTGCAGACACATCGCTGGAGGCACGAAGAGCCACAGGAAGGGAGCGATCCGACGACGCGTCAGGAACTACAGGCGTTCAGAAACGTAAGCGGAGAACTGTCTGTCACTGCTGAGGGTCTGCTATTGAGAGACCACCGAATTGTCATCCCCAGCCAACTGCGTCAAGGAGTCATTAACCTGGCTCACGAAAGTCATCGAGGTGTAGTTGTGACAAAGAGGGCCCTCCGAGAGCGGGTTTGGTTCCCGTTTCTTGACAGAATGGTGGAGCACACTCTGAAGGACTGTCCGCAATGTCAAGTGGTTGGACACGGGGATCCTCCAGCCCCACTTCAGATGACGCCACTATCACCCGGGGTATGGCATGAATTAGCCATGGACTTCTACGGCCCAATGCAATCGGGCAAGTATGTTCTCGTAGTGATCGATGAATACTCACGATTCCCCATCGCCCAATTTGTGCCATCCACCAGCGCTGCCGCCACCATCAAAGTGTTGGACGAAGTCTTTGCAGCCTGGGGTGTGCCTAAGGAACTAAAAACAGACAATGGTCCCCCCTTCAACAGACAGGAATTCAGCGACTTTGTGAAGTCAATGGACGTGAGACACCGTAGAATAACGCCCATATGGCCACAAGCCAACTGCACCATTGAAAGGTTCATGGCCACCTTAAAAAAGACATTCCAGCAAGCCACGCTTGACAAACGAGATCTGCAAACGGCTCTCAATGATGTGCTTCGATCTTATCGAACAACACCCCATGCCACCACTGGCAAATGCCCGGCCACACTCATGCTAGGGCGCCCTATTCGAACACGGATACCCACCTGGGAAGGGGCTCTACGACCAGTGTTCCCAAGCCGCATCCATCACGAAGTGGCCATCGCGGACAGAGCAGGCAAGGAAAACATGAAGGCATATGCTGACGGCAGGAGATGAGCCAGGTCCCTCTCCTTCCAGGAAGGGGACTGTGTTGTGGTCAAGCAAGAACAAGGCCGAAAGACAGACTGCAGGTTCAGAGCGGAGCCTTTAACAATAACTCGACGAAAGGGCACCATGCTGACTGCGGAATCAGAAAACCGGCGCATCACGCGGAACGTGTCTCACTTCCAAAAATGCAGTCCAGCCATGCAAGAAGCACTTGTGGCGGGACCAACGACAACTGGAACTGAGCAATGTGAAGAACGAGGTGAGGCTACCACCAGTCAGGAAGGGGATGAGGGAGGCCCCGTCGGAACTGTGGCTGAAGGCCGGTCTCTCCGACCGCGACAGACAATTCAACGGCCCAAGAGGTTAATAGAAGAAATATGAACTTATGTCACATTGTTTTGTTAACAAAGGGGGAGATGTGCAGTCGTGCGCAGGCTAGTGGTTGAGGGGGCGGGGCATCGACGGGAAAGGAAGAGGAGCGACGACTGAGGCGGGCAGTTAGAATAGGGACGGCAATGTAAGAGGTTAGGGATAATAAAGCTCTGCTAACCACGACCACGGTGTCTGTCGTCATTGGGAACTACCACGACACGACACCCACCACCCTCTTATGGGTCAGCAACATCTTTTGGTGATGGCATTTCCAGCTCATGGAGTCGCAGAGACGAATGCCAAGGTAGTCGAACTCTGATACCCTCTCAAGGGCAACGGAATCTAGAGTCGGCGGTTTAGCCAATTTTCTCGGGGGGTTAAGGACCAAATACTTGGTCTTCGCTGTGTTAATAACTAACCCTCTAGCATCGTAAAAAGACTTAAAGTTAGCTAATAGACTCTGCAGACCTGCCGGGGTTTTAGAGATCAGGAGGGTATCATCTGCAAATAGAAGGGTAGGTATTCTTCGGCCAGCCAGGGTTGGTGCATCTGCAGGATGTTGTAGCAGGTGCTCCACCACACCATTGACATACAATGAGAATAGAGTGGGGGCAAGGACACAACCCTGGCGCACCCCTCTATTTACAGGTATACGTGCTGTTTTTTGCCCCTGGTTACCCCACCTGATCTGTGCCAAATTATCAGCATGGAGTTTTATCAACATGCTTAGCAAATAGGGTGGAATACCCTGTTAGCCAAGCACACTCCATAATTGGCTACGGGGAACTAGGTCAAAGGCAGTCCGCAAGTCTATGAAAGCAAGGTACAGACTGCCTTTGCCCAGAACAACCACTTTCCAGTATAACATCATGAGTCGAAAGGATTGCTCTATAGTCCCCGTGCCTGATCTAAAACCAGCCTGAAAGTCTGAAAGAATGCCCTTTTCCTCTACCCACTGCAATATCCTAGCCAAAACCACTTTACCAGCCACCTTTTGTGAGGTGTCTAAGAGGCTTATTGGGCGGTAGTTGGCTGGGTCATTCCGACAACCTTTCTTAAAGATTGGGACGACCTCAGCCCCCTTCCATGAGGTCGGGAAAGTTGCCCCTTCAAGGCTGGAGTTCAATAAGGTGGAAATAAGTTTTCCCCATTCTTCCGGGTTAATGCGTAGCAAATCTCCTGGTATGCCGTCCGGACCTGCTGCTTTGTTGGGCACAAGACTATTAATCGCCCCCACCACTTCCTTAGATGTGAACAGAAGCTCGTCCTTAAGCTGGGAAGAAGCATAAGGGTGTCGTACTATCAAACTTTCCCCCTCATACGGGACCATTGAATAAAGTTTGGAGAAGTGGTCAACCCACGCACACTCAGGCACGTTACATGTAATCATTATGTCCACAGGTTTCTCCCTAGTTCTTAATAGGTCCCAAAAACCCTTTGCATCCTTCCTGAAGCTAGCGGCCTTCAGGTCACACCAGAACTGATCATCCCATTCTGCTTTTGCCTTTGTTAGGGCCCTCCTATAGTTTCCCCTTGCAGCACAAACCAGGACTCTATTCTTAGATTTTACTGCCTTTAGTAGTTCCCATTTAGCCGCTCTGCTATTACTAAGCACACCCTCCTAGTCTCTTTTTGAGACTAGAGGTCAAAACAAATAAGTTACACTTCAAATATTACAGTAAAATAGCACAAATACACGTCAGGCCCTAGGGGTGAGCCAAACCACATACTAAAATAGTGGTATAAGAACCACAACTTAACTAGACACAAGGCCTAGAGCCTGTAGAATCACTGGGACCCCAAGGAACCACTCAAGGTAGTGACACAGGGGACCCAAGGGGGTCGTGTACAGTGTGTGAACACAGCCACGTGCTCCCGTTAGCTTCTATGGAGAAAGTCGCGGTTAGATTTTTAAAGATTAGGGACACTTAGAATTGAGTCAGGACCAAACCCTTTGGGACTTAGGAAGTTCTAGGGTCAACACCCACGGGAGCACTGGAGTACTCGTTTTACCTCACCCAGGGAAGCCGGGTGCATATGTGTCAAATGGTGTTGGGTTGCGATGTCGATTTCAATGGAAGCTGGAGAAGAAGTGCTGCTGCTTGGAAGATGCGAAGTGTCCGGAGAGATCCAAGCCTGGATCGAAGATGAGAAGAACCTGAAAGCAGAGGGGACAGAGTCTGGGTCACTAGCCAGTGACCAGGAAGGCGATAGGCAGATGCCCACTGATGCCGGGTGATTTCAGGTGAAAGAGGTGAAGCTTGACTCTTCAGCAACGAGAATCAGGAGGTTTCGAGGACAACCAGGAGCTGGATTTGAGCTGTCCCACAAAGGATGTCGAGTGCTGCAGTGTTGGTGCCCGGATTGGACACAACAAGCCTTGGCAACAGCAACCAATGGAGAAAGAGAAGAAATGCTTTGGTGCAGACCAGCAAGCTCTGAGGGACTCACCACTTGGTAGGGAGTTGGGGTACATCTGGAGCAACCAGGAAAGCCCAAGGAAATTCAAAGTTAACCCCTCAGGGACCCGCCAGTCAATGGACCAGGGATCGCGAAGGGACCTCGAGACGAAACACAAAATGGCAGCCCACGGGTCACTCGGGGTGACTAGGCCAACAATCTTCAGTGGATTCAGTGCTTGATATGAGGGCTACATGTAAGCCCAAGCACAACTTCCAGAGACGTCGAGAAGTTAATGCACCTGCAAAAGTGCCCGGTGACCAGGAGTTCTGGTTCCACGCTACTCACGAGCGCTGCAGGTCTCAGCTTTGCTGGGGACTCGGGTCAGCCTGTGAGATATCTGGAAATCCTCTTCTTGGGCTACAAATACTTCAGAGTCCGGCAGGAACTTTGGAAATGCAGACCAGCAAATTGCTTTGTTTGTGCCTGCCAAGCAGGGGATTCACTCCTTGACGCCAAGGGAGATTTCTTCAGTCCTCTTGTCTTTAACAGAGCGTCGAAGTTCCAGGATTCAGCTTCAGATTTTCGTCCAGGGTTATCTAAAGTTATGGTTACAGAGGTTCCTTACTTATACCTAAGAAAGGGGCTGGACTAACTCTGGGGACCCACCTATGGGAGGGTTTGGAAAGAGGGGTGGCTACACCCATTTCCTTTGTCCAGTTTCGCGCCATAGCAGGGGCTGGAAGCCCTTGAACCGGATTGAGCTGGACTATGCTCAGGGACACCAAATGTGCCCCCAGTGCTAGACTTCAAAGCACTCAGAGAGTGCTCCCACCCAGCCCCAATACACATAAGCCTGTCTGGGAGATGGTTACACATCCCTGTGACAGGAAACCTATTGTCCAGGCCTCTCCTGCCGGAGTTTCGGTCAGCAGCAGGAGGCCAGACCCGTGTCTGTGGCTGCAGTATCCATTTTGTGATGCCAGGGCTCTGTTAAGTTTCTACCGGGTAACACAGTACTGCCATGTCTCTCCTTCTAGAAGGGTGGGATCATACTCCCACACCAGTGACTTGTGTGGGGGCATGATTCTAAGGAGTTTGACACCAAGCACAACATGTTTCTGTGCAGCCAGTCCAATGTTAGCATCTACCGTTTGGTTATAATGCACTTAAGATATGGTATATGGTCAGGCTGCACCACTGAAAACCCCGGAGAAGATATTCTGAAGGCTGCAGAGGGGCTCAGCTCATGCCTGGGCACCCTCTCACATATAACCAAGCACCCTGCCTTCAGGATTGTTAAGGCCTGACATAGGGGTGACTGATAGGTTTGTATGTGCAGTGATAGGTGAGGTATAGTGAACCTATACCTCAGTAAGAGGTGCATGCACCACCTTAGCCAGGCTGCAGTAGCAGACCTGTGGTGTCATTTTGGGTAGCTTTCCAGGGGTGGCATAATACATGCGTCAGCCCCTGGTAGGCCTCTGGGGTACCTATGCCCTGGGTACATAGTATACCATATACTAGGGACTTATAAGGGCACTCCAGATCCAATCTGAAATGTACCTATAGTACATGCAATCAATTTAGAGAGGAAGCAGCTAAGCTGGGTCCCTGAATAGAAGGGTCCCAGCCAGACTAAAGTTGAAAAACAGTGAAACACCAGCAAAAAGTGGGGGTAAACACGTGAAGCAGATCCTACTCTCCTACAGGCCTTTCCAGGTCTTGCCTATAGACAGCCTTTACCTGTTGTCGAAGACGTATTGTGGACACAGGGGTAGGCAAAAAGCAAACTAAAATACCCACCCCCCCAATTCGATCGGTACCTCAAATGCCATCAGGAGAGTGAAGCTAGTAAGGTCTGTCCTCCCTAGAAGAGGTCCTTTCATCCTTCCTATCTATTAATCTCTCCACCCTTTAAGCCTTTCATCCAGCGTCCATTTCATCTGTCTATTCATGCTCCCATCCGTTTGTCTTTTCATCTAATCCATCCATCCTTCATTACCAATCCAGCCATCAATCTATCCGTCCATCCATCCATCCATCATTTCAAGATCAATTGGTTTTCTAATGTTTCTCTAATTTTGAAAATTGTGAAAAGCCTTTTGTTTCCCAGCGTCTAATTGTTGTTTCTTACACTGTTTTGCCACTTAACACCCCGACAAGTCTAAATTATAGGGCGTCTTTTGGTTGCTGAAAGCAACACCCTTGATGATATGATGTGTGAGGAGGACGAGTTTTTTTTTTAATGGTGCACAGAAAAGAGTGACATAAGTTTTGATTTGCGTGCAACAATATAAATATATTCATAGCTTGTCTCAGAACCACTCATGATTGTTGTAGCTTTACAAAGTGACGATCATACGTCAGGACACGTGGCATGTCTCACAACCTCTCATGCTCGTTAGAGCTTTACAAAGTGATGGTCAGACGTCAGGTCAGGTGCCTGTCTCACAACCTCTCATGCTCGTTAGAGCTTTACAAAGTGATGGTCAGACGTCATGTCAGGTGCCTGTATCACAACCTCTCATGCTCGTTAGAGCTTTACAAAGTGATGGTCAGACGTCAGGACAGGTGCCTGTATCACACTACAGTCTCAGTTATTTTCACGAGCAGCCATAAGATGAAGACCCGCAGCCTAGGAGTATTTGGGCAATTTCACAAACGAACTCAACCTGGCTGAACACCGTAGAATTTGGGTCCGCAGGTTGGAAAACGTGTTTGTCTAGAACATTAAAAAATGCAGTGTGCAGGAAAGGCAAATAATGGTGCTATGATCCTTGCACAAAACTCCCTGTGAAATCCAATAGTGCAGCTTGACCGACATACAAGAATGGTGCTATGATCCGGGAGTCACAGACGTCGCGATGGTCAAGGAGGTCACCATCTCGAGACTCCAGATCACCTTCAGACGAACGAGAATACTCGGTCGAATATGCCAACATGATCGCTGACCCCGATCAACTCAAGAAATATCCCCGACTGGACATCAGTGTCGGCGAACATAACACAAAATTCGTAATGGACAGTGGTGCGTCACTGAACTACATCCCTGTGACAGAGTATCACAAAATGAAGCCTCATCCTCGACTAAGTCCAGCACATGTCCGAGTCTACACCTGGATGTCCAGGAAACCACATCCTTGCCTTGGAAAGTTTTCAACTGTACTTCGACACCAAACGATATCTGTTCCTGCCGTGATACATGTCCTAGAAGGGCCAGAGGCTGACTGCCTTCTTAGCTTGCCGACGGCCGAACGACTGCAGTTGGTAGAGATCTTGTATCGGGTCAGCAATGACTGCAACATTGTCCACAAATTCCCAAAGCTGTTCATGGGACTCGGCAAAATGAACAGGGGTCAGATCCGTCTACACATTGATGACCAAGTCCGGCCGGTTGCCCAACACCCTCGGAAGGTGCCGTTCCATCTCCAGCAGGCCGTAGAAGATGAGTTGCAAGATCTGCTGACAGCTGACATCATCGAGCGGACGGAGGGCCCCACACCATGGGTGTCACCGGTGGTCATCGTTCCGAAGAAAGGGACCCCGGGAAAGGTGCGGTTGTGTGTGGACATGCGGATGCCCAACACAACCATCGAGAGAGAGCGTCACCCAGGCCCCCACCTGAGTGACATGATAGCCGCACTGAATGGTGCTCGAGTGTTTTCCAAGCTTGACCTCAACAAAAGGTACCATCAGTTGGAACTTCACGAGAGCTCCCGATACATCACAACTTTCGCAACGCACCTGGGGCTGTACCGTTACAAAAGACTGAATTTCGGCATCTCCTCGGCCGCCGAAATATTTCTTGAGGCCATTCGCCAGACCATCCACCACATCCCCAACACACTGAACTATAGTGACGACATCCTGCTGTATGGGGCGAATGTACAGGACCATGACACCGCCCTGGACCGAGTCTGCCATGCCCTTCTGGAAGCAAACTTAACGCTCAACAAGGACAAATGCGAGTTTCACCAATCGAAGCTGAAGTTCTTCGGGCACGTCTTCTCGGGGGCTGGGATGAAACCCAACCCTGATAAAGTGAGCACGCTCAATGACACCGAGAGCCCACGAGACGTTAGCGATGTGCGGTCCTTCCTGGGAATGGCAAGCTACTGCTCGAGGTACATCAAAGACTATGCCACCCTCAGCCACCCACTCCGAACACTGACCAAGCAGGGACAGCCATTCGAGTGGACTCGTGAGTGCGAGCACGCCTTCCAGGAAATTAAACAAGCGGTAGGAGCAGCTGGGAGTCTGGCATACTTCAGTCCTGACCGCAAGACTGAAATAACGGTGGATGCCAGCCCTGTCGGCCTAGGGGCCATCTTAGCGCAATACGACAACGACACAGATCAGCGTCACATAGTGGCTCATGCCAGCCGGAGTCTCTCCGACACGGAGAAGGCATATTCCCAACCTGAAAAAGAGAGCCTGGCGGTCGTGTGGGCCTGTGAACACTTTCACGTGTTCATATATGGGAAACATTTCACCATGGTGACGGATCACCAAGCGCTCGTTACCATCTTCGGGAATCCACGCTCCAAAATGCCGCCTCGCATTGAACGCTGGGGACTGCGCCTGCAGGAGTATACCTACACCATCGTCCATAAGCCGGGAAAGTCAGCTAACCCGGCCGATTACATGTCGCGCCACCCCAAGGCATCTCACCTCTCCAAACCGTCTGTGGCCGAGGAGTATATCCACTTCATGGTGGATCAAGCGCGACCACCTGCTGTTCCTCTGGAGGTCATTCAACAAGCCACGTCACAAGATGAGATGTTGCAAGGGGTGATCCGCAGGGTGCAGACACATCGCTGGAGGCACGAAGAGCCACAGGAAGGGAGCGATCCGACGACGCGTCAGGAACTACAGGCGTTCAGAAACGTAAGCGGAGAACTGTCTGTCACTGCTGAGGGTCTGCTATTGAGAGACCACCGACTTGTCATCCCCAGCCAACAGCATCAAGGAGTCATTAACCTGGCTCACGAAAGTCATCGAGGTGTAGTTGTGACAAAGAGGGCCCTCCGAGAGCGGGTTTGGTTCCCGTTTCTTGACAGAATGGTGGAGCACACTCTGAAGGACTGTCCGCAATGTCAAGTGGTTGGACACGGGGATCCTCCAGCCCGGAGAATAATGCCCATATGGCCACAAGCCAACTGCACCGTTGAAAGGTTCATGGCCACCTTAAAAAAGACATTCCAGCAAGCCACGCTTGACAAACGAGATCTGCAAACGGCTCTCAATGATGTGCTTCGATCCTATCGAACAACACCCCATGCCACCACTGGCAAATGCCCGGCCACACTCATGCTAGGGCGCCCTATTCGAACACGGATACCCACCTGGGAAGGGGCTCTACGACCAGTGTTCCCAAGCCGCATCCATCACGAAGTGGCCATCGCGGACAGAGCAGGCAAGGAAAACATGAAGGCATATGGTGACGGCAGGAGATGAGCCAGGTCCCTCTCCCTCCAGGAAGGGGACTGTGTTGTGGTCAAGCAAGAACAAGGCCGAAAGACAGACTGCAGGTTCAGAGCGGAGCCTTTAACAATAACTCGACGAAAGGGCACCATGCTGACTGCGGAATCAGAAAACCGGCGCATCACGCGGAACGTGTCTCACTTCCAAAAATGCAGTCCAGTCATGCAAGAAGTACTTGTGGCGGGACCAACGACAACTGGAACTGAGCAATGTGAAGAACGAGGTGAGGCTACCACCAGTCAGGAAGGGGATGAGGGAGGCCCCGCCGGAACTGTGGCTGAAGGCCGGTCTCTCCAACCGCGACAGACAATTCAACGGCCCAAGAGGTTAATAGAAGAAATATGAACTTATGTCACATTGTTTTGTTAACAAAGGGGGAGATGTGCAGTCGTGCGCAGGCTAGTGGTTGAGGGGGTGGGGCATCGACGGGAAAGGAAGAGGAGCGACGGCTGAGGCGGGCAGTTAGAATAGGGACGGCAATGTAAGAGGTTAGGGATAATAAAGCTCTGCTAACCACGACCACGGTGTCTGTCGTCATTGGGAACTACCACGACACGACACCCACCACCCTCTTATGGGTCAGCAACATCTTTTGGTGATGGCATTTTCAGCTCATGGAGTCGCAGAGACGAATGCCAAGGTAGTCGAACTCTGATACCCTCTCAAGGGCAACGGAATCTAGAGTCGGCGGTTTAGCCAATTTTCTCGGGGGGGTTAAGGACCAAATACTTGGTCTTCGCTGTGTTAATAACTAACCCTCTAGCATCGCAAAAAGACTTAAAGTTTGTGGTAAATAATTTAATTACCGGTACTTAATTTGATGCGGAAAATTAATAAGAATAGCTCAATAAAATAAGAGGCAGAATCCGTGGTATTAGAGGTTCGGAACGGGCTTTATTCCAAAACACAATTCGAATTTGTGGGCTTCATATTCCATCACCACGAAGGTTTCAGGAAGTGAAGGACAATACTTTATTGACAGGTAATCATTTTTATAGAAGAGGCATTACAGGGAAACAGATGCAGGAGGCGTAACAGTTGATAACAGAGATAAAAACATTCATGCGTAACTAAAATGGGTGTAACTAGGCGTAACTAAAGAACGTCATTAGGTATGATGTCACAAATGGGTGGTTCCATGAAAGAATTTCGCAATGTCAGCAAAAATACTTGGCAGAGATGCGTGCGCAGCAGCATGACGTGTGATTGACGTGCAACTAGGGGGTGAATGGGACTTGACATTTAGCTCTACATGTGGAGACAGAAGTCTGGGGTTATGTCAACCTAATCCCAAATCATATCTAACATCCTATGTTTAAAGAACTATGTTATCCAAAAGGAAAGGTCTCTCGAATAATATCTATTCTATACTGACTGTGAGTGCGTGTACAAGCGTCTAAGTGTCTACATGAGATGCAAGGGCAGAAATCTTCCATAGTAACAGGGCTATGAATTACTTGCATAAAGACAGAGAAGCCGGGCCCTTTTGCACGGTAGCTAGAGGAATGTTTACTTAAACTGCTAGACAGGAATGCATTGGATGAGGAGCGGAGCAGAGCAGATAATCTTGAAGGTGAAATACAGTTTTTGGCAGGCAGACAGGTCGAGTCAGGCACCGTTAGCCGCGCAGGGAGTAGGACAAAGTTCATGGATACAGATGCGAGCTCAGACTGGAGCTTTCAGAGGCAGAAGGCAGGAAAAGGCTTAATGGCAGAATCAGGGCCTACTCGCCTGGACTGTAAAATGGCATAAATGAACCATATAAAGCCGGTGGCCTTTCATACTTAAGAATAGAATATCCGGCCCATTCATGGTGGATCTGAAAGAGGACATGTTGACGGTGGACGCACATGTGTTTGCGTCTTCATAACTGGAACTGGAGGGAACATACATGTACTTGTGATTTATACATGAAACCGTTGGGGTCCAAGATAGGGGACATAACTGATCATAAAAATCCATATTTCCACATTCCCTCCTTGTCCCCTACTTGCCCTTAAGAGATATCAATCTTCATCAATCCGTTGATCTGTTCATATAACATCATTTGTTCTTCTTTCTTCTTCCGGGATGAATGAAAACTTGGTGGTGGAATACACGATGTGGCACACAGACCACAAATCGCTGGTCCACATTGTAGACATAAGCAGCAACTGAATAGTATGAGAAAGCCAATACCTAGGAAGGAGAGCATTCTCCACCCCCAGGCTGACAATACACTCCAAAACCAACCGGACCAAGTCCAGCTGCCTGGATTCTGGTGTATCTGGCTTACAATCTTATGAAGGCGGGTTATGGCTTTATATACTGACGGCGAATTTTCTGGTATGAAAATGCAACAACTTGATCCGATGACCCTACAAGCTCCGCCCCTATCGGCCAGGATGACGTCAAGGGCAAGACGATTTTGAAGCACAACAATCCGCATAGCAGACTGCTCTTCTGTTAAATTGCCTAAGGCGGAAATAGTTTCGTTCACTACTGCTTCAAGGGTTCTGGTTAATCTACGTATCAGCTTACTATTGGTAACTGTACCTATATAGGGAAAGAGACCTTTATTGAAATCTGTGTATTTTTCCCATGCTGTTTCAGTGTAGTCGACGATTGGGAGATCTCTCCGTTCTCTATTGTGTATTAAATGAGTATTTCTGTGATAATCAGGAGGAGCTAGGAAAACAGGTGGCAAAAGGAATCCGATGTAGCAGGTACCATCCCAATCTAGAGGCAAACGTGTATATGCAGTCTGACCACATACGAAGTAGGAATGGCGAGAAGCTTTAAATGTAGATTTGCCTTGATCACTGAATTCTATTACAGTGGTGCATCTACTATGGCCCATATGTATGGAACCATTCTTTCTTACACATAATTCACCTTTAACTGGAAATACTGACATAGCGGGAAAAATTGGTGCAGCTTCGGATTCAACATTCAGGATCATGAGATTAAGCGTGAAATTACCTAATCCGTATACTTCATTTTCTAGATCAGTTCCTGTTCTTTTGGGAAGTCCCTCCTTGTTAGGGTAGCAGACTTTGAGTAAAACTAGGTTCAGGTTTCCCCATACCCAATTGTCTTGATAAGTTACTGAGTTTGAATCGAAGGAATTAATTAAACTAAACCATGCTCCACAGGAGCCATTGTGTGTGAACGGATATGGAAAGAGAGGCAGAATTCCCTTATAGTTCTGATAGGGAGGGAGTCGGCCACATATCCAACAATTTGTAGCATTGCTAGCCTGATGGGAATGATGTAACATACTAATAAAAGTGTTATTGCGCAGCGCAAATCTATAGGACAACTCATGCGGGGGTAATTCACTAAAAGAATGTTCAGCAGTAACATTGTAAACATGTTTAGAAATAGGATAATATATGTGCAACAATATACTTGCAGCGATTATTAAAAGACTTAGGAAAAACAAAATTAATAACGTCACTGTGCAATGACTACGCAGTGATTTACAGTACGCATGTTGTTTCAACTGCATCTTTCGGTTTCTTTCTCTATTCAGGTCTAGGGGATACATGTCAGAGACAAATTCGACCGATTCACCTTGGAGAGGACTTAAACAATCAAATTGTCTGACTTATTAGACCGTAGTTTTAGTTTGTATAGTTCCTTATCACTCTGTTCAACCAAAGGAAGCTTTGAGTCAATCGGTGAAGACACGCGAGGTGTATCGTTTACATCAGACGGTAGTCCATGAAATTTCTTGATATGACTTGAATGTATCCAACCTTTGCGACCTTCGATCTTCACGGCTGTCCTCGTGGTGAGCAGTACAAGTTGAGGCGATTTCCACCTAGGATCCAGCTGAGTCTTCCGGTCAAAGTTTCGCACTAACACCAGGTCCCCGGGAACTACGTCATGGGGTTTCACCTCGGTGTTGTCGGGAAAGGCTGCAGCTACCTGTGAACGACAAGATTGTAGTGCAGACATCAAGGAAGCCAGGTAATCTGTCAGCATATTACAGTCAACATCAGTTATTTTGCGTGGTATAGGCGTCCCCCACATATTTGGTGGTCTGCCAAAGATCACCTCATAAGGGGATAGCCCTGTTCGAGAGTGCGCTACCATTCTCATGTAAAAGAGTGCAACTGGTAAGGCTACTACCCAGTCGACACCTTTCTCTCTACATACTTTGGACAATCTAATTTTCAGAGTTTGATTATGTCGTTCCACGAGACCTGCTGCCTCGGGGTGTCGGACACAGTGAAATCTCCATTGATAGCCTAACAAAAGTGAAACGTGTTTCATTAGTTCGGATGAGAACGGCTGGCCGTTATCTGAGTAGACAACACGTGGTAAACCGTACCGTGGGAAGAATTCTCGAACCAACTGTTTGGCAGTAGTCGGGGCAGTGTAATCTGAAACCGGGTATGCCTCTGTCCAACGGGAAAGAGCACAGACAACTACAAGAACATATTTGAATCCTCGACATCGTTCCATCTGGATATAATCCATCTGGAGGACTTCAAAAGGGTGCTCAGGAGGCTGAAATCCACCCTGTTCTACGGGAATGCTTTTACCTGGGTTAAACTGACAACAGATCATACAGGTACGAACTTTTTGTTTAGCTGCTGCTCGTAAATGTTTGTTGAACCAAATGTGTTGAATGCTGTCTAGCATAGCTTTTTCTCCTGGGTGCGCTGGACTATGTATTGTATTAATGATAACTTGAACCATAGAATCAGGAAGGAACCATACAGATTTTTCCTTCGTCATCCATCCTTGATCCGTTTGGATCCCTCCTAATTCAGTCCATTTCTTTATTTCATCTGGTGTAGCATGTGTCTGTATGTCAATTACGTCAAGAGCGGGATCCTTAACCATCATGCAATGTGTTGGTGTCGGAACTATTGTCTTTGTCATGTCAGATGTGTGAGTTTGAGCAGTCTGTTTAGCTGTTCTGTCAGCTAGATCATTGCCTTGGGAAATGATATCAGTAACTTTCGTATGAGCTTTACATTTCATAATTGATATTGCAGTGGGTAGATGTATTGCATCTAATAAGGCATGAATGAGGGGTCCGTGCTGAATGTGGGCACCGTGAGAAGTTAAATAACCTCTCTCTCGCCACAGCACGCCGAAGTCATGTACAACTCCGAATGCATAACGTGAATCAGTATGTATGTTGACTTTTTTATTCGTGGCTTGAATACAGGCTTGTGTCAGAGCGATGAGCTCTGCTGCTTGAGCTGACAAGGTATTTATGCAATTTGTTTCAATGACTTCAGTGTCTGTTGTGACTGCATACGCGGCCACTAACTCTCCTGTACTTGTTCTCATACATGAACCATCTACATACAACGTCAGGTCTGGGTCTGACAATGGGACGTCTGTCAAGTCTTGTCTAGGTTTCGTCGTGATAGTATCTATGTGTGGCTGAAACAATGTTAATTCGTAACCGGTGAGTCTTGCTATAGTCAAGTGTTGTGTTTGTGTGCGGTTCAAGAGAACCTCTACTGCATGTGGTACTTGTACTGTCAATTGATGTCCTAACACTATGGCATCGCTTTGTCGGATTGCTAAAGCTGTTGCTGCCACTGATTTCAGGCACGCAGGCAGAGCCTGAGCTACGGGATCTAATGTACTAGAAAAATAAGCACATGGTTTGTGCGATCCTGCTTGTTCCTGAGTGAGTACTGACAAGGCAGTACCTTCGCGTTCTGTAACAAAGAGTGTAAAATGTTTATTGTAACATGGTTATGCTAAAACAGGTGCTTGACATAAAGCTTTCTTTAGGCTTTCAAAAGCTTGTGTATGTTCCTGAGTCCAAGGGAGGACAGTCGATGTGGCTGCCTCCTGCGTTGTCAACTGAATGAGTGGTTTTGCTAGAAATGCATACTGAGGGATCCACTGCCTACAGTATGACGTGAGGCCTATGAAAGCCCGTACCTCCTTTTGTGTCTTGGGTATTGGCATGTTAGCAATTAACTGGATGCGATCGGGTGTAAGCTGCCTTCCCTCCTTGGACAGCGAGTGCCCAAGGTAAACAACTCGCTGGACACAGAATTGCAGCTTAGAAGGGGACACCTTGTGCCCCTTTTCGGCCAAAAATTGTAAAACCGTCAGTGAGGCTTTTTCACATTCAGGTTCGCTTCTAGCGGTGATCAGCAGATCATCGACATATTGAAGCAGGGCAGTGTTGACTGGCATGTGGATACTGTCAAGTTCTCGTTTTAGTGCTTGGCTATAGATGCTGGGGCTTTCTGTGAATCCTTGAGGTGCGCGTGTGAATTTAAAGCTTCGTCCATTTAAACTAAATCCGAACAAGTATTGGCTTTCCGGATCTATTGGGACGCTGAAAAAGGCATTCTTGAGATCAATTACAGTAAAGAATGTTGCTTCGGAATCAATGGCTGTCAGTAATGAAGAAATGTCTGGGACTACGGGGTATTGTGGTACAATACATTTATTTAATTCGCGCAGATCAATAACCAATCGATATACTGGCGGGGCTTTTGGATCAGTTCGTTTAAGAATCGGAATTATCGGGGAATTACATACATTGGAGTCGGTTTCCACAACCACTCCTTGGGTAATAAGCTCGTCAATGATTTGCAGTAAAGCCACTACAGCATCTGGGGGTAACTTGTATTGTCGCATTCGTAGTAATACCACTCCTGTCTTTAGTGTGACTCGATATGGTGTAATGTTCATGCAACCAACATCTGTAGGGCCTTGTGCCCATAAATGTGTGGGTAAGGTCTGCAGTCGGTGATCCATGTCTCGGGACACATAGTGCCCTTTGAAATCACGTAGAAACAATCTTACTCCTTCCGGAGAACAACATATTATAGCTCCTAGAGCTTTCAATGTTTTTATACCTAACAGGTTTTCTGGACATGATTTAGTAAGCAATAAATCTGTAGTTCGTGTCAAGGGACCAATCGTAAGTGGAAGAGGCTGTGATACTTCGTTAATGATAGGTTTTCCTGAAAAACCAAGGGAAATATTCTGTGAGCCTGAGAGGGGGGCCCCTGGAACTTCACTACGTTTTATGGTTGTTCGGCTTGCCCCTGTATCAAGTAAAATTTTTCTATCTTGGCCTAATAGTTCACTGTGTACATAAGGTCCTTCTTGATCTACAGGGACCTCGATAAGGGGTAAGCCAACTTCCCTCTCTAGGCTGTTTCATGAGTATCGTTGATAATCAGGATAGTCATACTGTGCGGTCTGGTACATCTGTTGTGTCGTTGTTTGTGTGGCAGCAATAGGCTGCGGTGGTGGAGCTGGCATAGACTGTTGCGGAGCTGGCATGGACTGTGCATGCTGCGGCGCTCCTTGTTGGTTCTGATCCTGTCTAAGTGGCCGTGGTCTTTCTTTTGTATTACCTATGGCGATATTATGTTTTAAAACTGGACAATCGTGTACATAATGACCTGGCTGTTTACAATAGTTGCATGTCCCTTTTACAGGACCCACTGAAACACTGGACTGTGTCATACCCTTTTTATGACCGTCAGCTGGAACTGTCTGGGAAACTAGCATTTTCATTTTCGTGTCTTTCATGCGTCTTTGTTCATGTTCTTGTTCCTCTCTAATTCTATTGTGATGGTACTGTAGCATTTGTAACATTTGTGACGGAGTGTTACCTTGCCAGGTACTCTCGAATTTCAATACTCTATTCTTAACTTGGGGCAAGGAATTTTCAACTAATTTTGTCACAAACAGATGTGGATACGATTCGCTACTTGCTTTTATTCCACTATTTATACCAAAACATTTTTCGAATCGGGCATAGAAATCATTAGTGTCCTCATCTTGCTTTTGTTTACAGGCTGAGATTGCACCCCAGTCTTCCTTTTTCGTAGTTAATAAACGTGGCAGTACCTGTACTAGTAAACCTGGTAGTGTTTTGGTCTTTTCCCCAAGCCCTGAACCTGGACCTCGAGCTGTTTCTTCGTTTTCTAATGCTGTCCAATCTATCTTTTGGTCTCCCACCTCCCAATCCTTTTCCTAGAGTTTTTCGTAAATGCCCGCAGGCATTAATACCTTCAATATTTTCATAATGTCGGGATAGGTATACTCTCCCATGAGCAACATGTCTTTAATTTCACGGTGGAAACCCGCTGGGTCTTTGTCATGACTGGGTACCACTTTCTTCATTTCTAATAGTTCTATTTTAGATATGGGTGTGTATACAAACACACGTTTAAACTGATTGTCATCACCTTTTATCGGGTGTACTTCGCGTAAGGGATTCTGTCTATCCATATAATACGTCGTTCTTTCCTTGATGGGCAGTGAGACATGTTCGGGGCATACAAAAAGAATGTACTGCTTTCTGGATTCTAGTATTTCTCTAATTAACTCAGTACCTGAACCTCTCCATTTATTCGTGAGTAATTCAGTCAATATATCAGGTAAGGGACCAGGATCGGAGTGTTGGCTTTTATATAATATAAGGAGTTGTTGAATCATGTAGATACCAGCTAAACGCTGTTCATCTGGGGTGAGGTTCAAAAACGTATGTGCTAGTGTATCATCACTATATTTTCCGGGACTGTCAACCCAGTGAACGGCTGACCTGGCTAATTCTTGTTCGTCCATAGAATCGAGTATATGATAACCCCTTCGTTCTCGGAGTAATTTGTCAGCGGCTTGGAACGAATGTTCGGGGGACCTTATATTTATTATAGGTGTTTGGAAATTTCTGTTATTATCTGGACGTATCGGACGTATCGGATCAGTAAAGCATCTAGTATTATTACAAGATCTTCCTCTACCTACATAGGCCATGGTTTCTAACTGTCCTGTGGGCAGTTCTAATTCTTCCTCCTCCTCCTCGTTTTGTTCAGGCTGGTCTACCGCTAATCTTTCTTCGTGTATTCGTTCTACTTCTTTGCGGATCTTTCGGCACATAGCTACTATACTTAATCGTTTATCATGTCTCCCCTCTGATATATTCCGACTCCATGTGGTAAGAATTCGCATTTCTCCCGGATTTACCCCTGGTCGGTCTTGATTTCTGATCACACAATTTATGAGGAAACGTAACAGTTCCCCCTGTATCTCCACTTTCTGGTACTCCATGGCTCGATTAATACTTTCAGAATCTCGCCCTGACTGGACAAAGTGATATATATTTTCTAAATGTGTAGTCATTCCTGGTAGCCTCCCTAAATATATTGCAGCTCATCGGATACGTAATGATGCCAGCAGCATTTCGTCCTCTTTGCCGGGCACAGGGTCGTATCTACAATCTACTAGAAGTTCCTTAAGCATGTCGGGAGTTACTAGTTTGGGCGTACGTTGGTGGGCTAATTCTTGAAAGGAAAGTTTATTTACTCTGGGCGGCGTGGAAAAAATGTTTGCTGTACCTCCTGTAGCACCGCCTGGGGTGCTGGATGTGAAAGGATTCGTTGAACGTGATATAGCAACCATAGGTGTGGATATAGCTGTAGAAACAGATGTGCTTGCCGGAACTTGTGTCGGAGTTTGTTGCTGCGGAGGTACAGACGGAGGAGGGTCTTGGCGTTGAACCCCCTCGGCAGGCGGTCTATGTGGCGCAGCATTAGCATACTCGGGAGCTGCGTCGTCTAAATAAGAGGAAAGGAAAACATCTTCTGCGGTTCTGGGATGCCCTTTGGGATGTGCTTTGGAGGTGGCAAGTCTTTTGGTATCTCCGGAGTAGCCTTAGGTAACCCTTCGGCCAGAAGAGGATACATACCATTCATAAGGGCATTTCTTTGTCTCTCTACTTGTTCTGATTTTACTCGAGTACCTTCTTCAATTAATAGATTTTCTCGGACTTTATTTGAATTCTCCTTACTTTTCTCTTCCTGTCTGAGTGCTTTTTCTGTACGTCTATATGATTCTTTACGCCATAATTCAATGGCATCTTTCTGTGACTGTCTAGCTTTCTTTTTCCATAATTCTTCCTCTACTTTCATGATGCAATCTGCATCCCAGGTCCCAGCTGCGGGCCACCTCTGACTTTCTGGTAATTCCTTGGTGTAGTCTACCCATAAATCAAGAAATAATATGGCGTCTAGGCCATGTTTATGATACATGAAGTACCCTGGAGTGTCCCTAGGAGGAATGGGAACAGCTTCTTCGAGTACCCCTTTTCTAGTTTTGATCTGTCTTAATTTCGAAAAGAGCGGCATATTGGGAACTGATCTGATACCTAATTTTGAACACGTTTAATACCACAAAACACAATAATGAACAGTCATTCACACCACAATATACAGAACGTATTTAAAACATTTTAGCATTTAACATTTAATGAACAACAATGATGGCCATTTAGGGAACTAGTCACTAAGCATAATACTCGGCACTAACTAGGTAATTCTGAATTATATACTAGACATACTTGATATACTGCTAAACAGTACAGATACACTGCTGAAACAGTGCAGACCGGATTTGTGTACCCAAACCCGTCTTGACCGGCACAACCTATGTGCACGTCAGAACGCCTCCCCGACAATGGTACTCACCGGGTAGCTCGGAACGGAAGGCCTCGGAACTGAACTGAACTGGACTTGAACCGGACTGGACTCGACTCGAAACTTCGGAACCTCGGAAACTGGTGGGCCTCTGTATACCTCGGATCTTGCTCTCTCAGCTAGGCTCTGGTCGGGATACTTCGCACTTCTCACCGCCTCGTCTGGGTGTTGATCGCAGCCTCAGTTACCCCCGCTCGGCAGGAGGGAGATACAGGAAATCCTGTGGGTACGCGTTGTTGTCCGTCCAGCTGTGACAGGAGACCGGGCCTGCAACGCACCTCCGGCGCGTGAGATGAGAAAGTGTCCCTATTCGGGCGCCATATATGTGGTAAATAATTTAATTACCGGTACTTAATTTGATGCGGAAAATTAATAAGAATAGCTCAATAAAATAAGAGGCAGAATCCGTGGTATTAGAGGTTCGGAACGGGCTTTATTCCAAAACACAATTCGAATTTGTGGGCTTCATATTCCATCACCACGAAGGTTTCAGGAAGTGAAGGACAATACTTTATTGACAGGTAATCATTTTTATAGAAGAGGCATTACAGGGAAACAGATGCAGGAGGCGTAACAGTTGATAACAGAGATAAAAACATTCATGCGTAACTAAAATGGGTGTAACTAGGCGTAACTAAAGAACGTCATTAGGTATGATGTCACAAATGGGTGGTTCCATGAAAGAATTTCGCAATGTCAGCAAAAATACTTGGCAGAGATGCGCGCGCAGCAGCATGACGTGTGATTGACGTGCAACTAGGGGGTGAATGGGACTTGACATTTAGCTCTACATGTGGAGACAGAAGTCTGGGGTTATGTCAACCTAATCCCAAAATCATATCTAACATCCTATGTTTAAAGAACTATGTTATCCAAAAGGAAAGGTCTCTCGAATAATATCTATTCTATACTGACTGTGAGTGCGTGTACAAGCGTCTAAGTGTCTACATGAGATGCAAGGGCAGAAATCTTCCATAGTAACAGGGCTATGAATTACTTGCATAAAGACAGAGAAGCCGGGCCCTTTTGCACGGTAGCTAGAGGAATGTTTACTTAAACTGCTAGACAGGAATGCATTGGATGAGGAGCGGAGCAGAGCAGATAATCTTGAAGGTGAAATACAGTTTTTGGCAGGCAGACAGGTCGAGTCAGGCACCGTTAGCCGCGCAGGGAGTAGGACAAAGTTCATGGATACAGATGCGAGCTCAGACTGGAGCTTTCAGAGGCAGAAGGCAGGAAAAGGCTTAATGGCAGAATCACCTTTTCACTGCAATATCCTAGCCAAAACCACTTTACCAGCCACCTTTTGTGAGGTGTCTAAGAGGCTTATTGGGCGGTAGTTGGCTGGGTCATTCCGACAACCTTTCTTAAAGATTGGGACGACCTCAGCCCCCTTCCATGAGGTCGGGAAAGTTGCCCCTTCAAGGCTGGAGTTCAATAAGGCGGAAATAAGTTTTCCCCATTCTTCCGGGTTAATGCGTAGCAAATCTCCTGGTATGCCGTCCGGACCTGCTGCTTTGTTGGGCACAAGACTATTAATCGCCCCCACCACTTCCTTAGATGTGAACAGAAGCTCGTCCTTAAGCTGGGAAGAAGCATAAGGGTGTCGTACTATCAAACTTTCCCCCTCATACGGGACCATTGAATAAAGTTTGGAGAAGTGGTCAACCCACGCACACTCAGGCACGTTACATGTAATCATTATGTCCACAGGTTTCTCCCTAGTTCTTAATAGGTCCCAAAAACCCTTTGCATCCTTCCTGAAGCTAGCGGCCTTCAGGTCACACCAGAACTGATCATCCCATTCTGCTTTTGCCTTTGTTAGGGCCCTCCTATAGTTTCCCCTTGCAGCACAAACCAGGACTCTATTCTTAGATTTTACTGCCTTTAGTAGTTCCCATTTAGCCGCTCTGCTATTACTAAGCACACCCTCCTAGTCTCTTTTTGAGACTAGAGGTCAAAACAAATAAGTTACACTTCAAATATTACAGTAAAATAGCACAAATACACGTCAGGCCCTAGGGGCGAGCCAAACCACATACTAAAATAGTGGTATAAGAACCACAACTTAACTAGACACAAGGCCTAGAGCCTGTAGAATCACTGGGACCCCAAGGAACCACTCAAGGTAGTGACACAGGGGACCCAAGGGGGTCGTGTACAGTGTGTGAACACAGCCACGTGCTCCCGTTAGCTTCTATGGAGAAAGTCGCGGTTAGATTTTTAAAGATTAGGGACACTTAGAATTGAGTCAGGACCAAACCCTTTGGGACTTAGGAAGTTCTAGGGTCAACACCCACGGGAGCACTGGAGTACTCGTTTTACCTCACCCAGGGAAGCCGGGTGCATATGTGTCAAATGGTGTTGGGTTGCGATGTCGATTTCAATGGAAGCTGGAGAAGAAGTGCTGCTGCTTGGAAGATGCGAAGTGTCCGGAGAGATCCAAGCCTGGATCGAAGATGAGAAGAACCTGAAAGCAGAGGGGACAGAGTCTGGGTCACTAGCCAGTGACCAGGAAGGCGATAGGCAGATGCCCACTGATGCTGGGTGATTTCAGGTGAAAGAGGTGAAGCTTGACTCTTCAGCAACGAGAATCAGGAGGTTTCGAGGACAACCAGGAGCTGGATTTGAGCTGTCCCACAAAGGATGTCGAGTGCTGCAGTGTTGGTGCCCGGATTGGACACAACAAGCCTTGGCAACAGCAACCAATGGAGAAAGAGAAGAAATGCTTTGGTGCAGACCAGCAAGGTCTGAGGGACTCACCACTTGGTAGGGAGTTGGGGTACATCTGGAGCAACCAGGAAAGCCCAAGGAAATTCAAAGTTAACCCCTCAGGGACCCGCCAGTCAATGGACCAGGGATCGCGAAGGGACCTCGAGACGAAACACAAAATGGCAGCCCACGGGTCACTCGGGGTGACTAGGCCAACAATCTTCAGTGGATTCAGTGCTTGATATGAGGGCTACATGTAAGCCCAAGCACAACTTCCAGAGACGTCGAGAAGTTAATGCACCTGCAAAAGTGCCCGGTGACCAGGAGTTCTGGTTCCACGCTACTCACGAGCGCTGCAGGTCTCAGCTTTGCTGGGGACTCGGGTCAGCCTGTGAGATGTCTGGAAATCCTCTTCTTGGGCTACAAATACTTCGGAGTCCGGCAGGAACTTTGGAAATGCAGACCAGCAAATTGCTTTGTTTGTGCCTGCCAAGCAGGGGATTCACTCCTTGACGCCAAGGGAGATTTCTTCAGTCCTCTTGTCTTTAACAGAGCGTCGAAGTTCCAGGATTCAGCTTCAGATTTTCGTCCAGGGTTATCTAAAGTTATGGTTACAGAGGTTCCTTACTTATACCTAAGAAAGGGGCTGGACTAACTCTGGGGACCCACCTATGGGAGGGTTTGGAAAGAGGGGTGGCTACACCCATTTCCTTTGTCCAGTTTCGCGCCATAGCAGGGGCTGGAAGCCCTTGAACCGGATTGAGCTGGACTATGCTCAGGGACACCAAATGTGCCCCCAGTGCTGGACTTCAAAGCACTCAGAGAGTGCTCCCACCCAGCCCCAATACACATAAGCCTATCTGGGAGATGGTTACACATCCCTGTGACAGGAAACCTATTGTCCAGGCCTCTCCTGCCGGAGTTTCGGTCAGCAGCAGGAGGCCAGACCCGTGTCTGTGGCTGCAGTATCCATTTTCTGATGCCAGGGCTCTGTTAAGTTTCTACCGGGTAACACAGTACTGCCATGTCTCTCCCTCTAGAAGGGTGGGATCATACTCCCACACCAGTTACTTGTGTGGGGGCATGATTCTAAGGAGTTTGACACCAAGCACAACATGTTTCTGTGCAGCCAGTCCAATGTTAGCATCTACCGTTTGGTTATAATGCACTTAAGATATGGTATATGGTCAGGCTGCACCACTGAAAACCCCGGAGAAGATATTCTGAAGGCTGCAGAGGGGCTCAGCTCATGCCTGGGCACCCTCTCACATATAACCAAGCACACTGCCTTCAGGATTGTTAAGGCCTGACATAGGGGTGACTGATAGGTTTGTATGTGCAGTGATAGGTGAGGTATAGTGAACCTATACCTCAGTAAGAGGTGCATGCACCACCTTAGCCAGGCTGCAGTAGCAGACCTGTGGTGTCATTTTGGGTAGCTTTCCAGGGGTGGCATAATACATGCGTCAGCCCCTGGTAGGCCTCTGGGGTACCTATGCCCTGGGTACATAGTATACCATATACTAGGGACTTATAAGGGCACTCCAGATCCAATCTGAAATGTACCTATAGTACATGCAATCAATTTAGAGAGGAAGCAGCTAAGCTGGGTCCCTGAATAGAAGGGTCCCAGCCAGACTAAAGTCGAAAAACAGTGAAACACCAGCAAAAAGTGGGGGTAAACACGTGAAGCAGATCCTACTCTCCTACAGGCCTTTCCAGGTCTTGCCTATAGACAGCCTTTACCTGTTGTCGAAGACGTATTGTGGACACAGGGGTAGGCAAAAAGCAAACTAAAACACCCACCCCCCCAATTCGATCGGTACCTCAAATGCCATCAGGAGAGTGAAGCTAGTAAGGTCTGTCCTCCCTAGAAGAGGTCCTTTCATCCTTCCTATCTATTAATCTCTCCACCCTTTAAGCCTTTCATCCAGCGTCCATTTCATCTGTCTATTCATGCTCCCATCCGTTTGTCTTTTCATCTAATCCATCCATCCTTCATTACCAATCCAGCCATCAATCTATCCGTCCATCCATCCATCCATCATTTCAAGATCAATTGGTTTTCTAATGTTTCTCTAATTTTGAAAATTGTGAAAAGCCTTTTGTTTCCCAGCGTCTAATTGTTGTTTCTTACACTGTTTTGCCACTTAACACCCCGACAAGTCTAAATTATAGGGCGTCTTTTGGTTGCTGAAAGCAACACCCTTGATGATATGATGAGTGAGGAGGACGAGTTTTTTTTTTTTAATGGTGCACACAAAAGAGTGACATAAGTTTTGATTTGCGTGCAACAATATAAATATATTCATAGCTTGTCTCACAACCACTCATGCTCGTTGTAGCTTTACAAAGTGGCGATCATACGTCAGGACACGTGGCATGTCTCACAACCTCTCATGCTCGTTAGAGCTTTACAAAGTGATGGTCAGACGTCAGGTCAGGTGCCTGTATCACAACCTCTCATGCTCGTTAGAGCTTTACAAAGTGATGGTCAGACGTCAGGACAGGTGCCTGTATCACACTACAGTCTCAGTTATTTTCACGAGCAGCCATAAGATGAAGACCCGCAGCCTAGGAGTATTTGGGCAATTTCACAAACGAACTCAACCTGGCTGAACACATCGTAGAATTTGGGTCCGCAGGTTGGAAAACGTGTTTGTCTAGAACATTAAAAAATGCAGTGTGCAGGAAAGGTAAAGAATGGTGCTCTGATCCTTGCACCAAACTCCCTGTGAAATCCAATAGTGCAGCTTGACCGACATACAAGAATGGTGCTATGATCCTTGCACACAGACTCCTTGTGAAATCCAATAGTGCAGCTTATCTGACATACAAGAATGGTGCTATGATCTTTGCACACAGACTCCTTGTGAAATCCAATAGTGCAGCTTATCTGACATACAAGAATGGTGCTATGATCCTTGCACACAGACTCCTTGTGAAATCCAATAGTGCAAGTCTCTGACATACAAGAATGGTGCTATGAGCCTTGCACACAGACTCCTTGTGAAATCCAATAGTGCAGCTTGTCTGACATACAAGAATGGTGCTATGATCCTTGCACACAGACTCCTTGTGAAATCCAATAGTGCAAGTCTCTGACATACAAGAATGGTGCTATGAGCCTTGCACACAGACTCCTTGTGAAATCCAATAGTGCAGCTTGTCTGACATACAAGAATGGTGCTATGATCCTTGCACACAGACTCCTTGTGAAATCCAATAGTGCAAGTCTCTGACATACAAGAATGGTGCTATGAGCCTTGCACACAGACTCCTTGTGAAATCCAATAGTGCAGCTTGTCTGACATACAAGAATGGTGCTATGATCCTTGCACACAGACTCCCTGTGAAATCCAATAGTGCACGTCTCTGACAAAAGATAATGGTGCTATGATCCGTGCACACATATTCAGTGTGAAATCCTGTAGCACCATTTCCATGAAGTTCAGGGCAAACACTCACTGTGAAACCATAGAGTGCACGGCCTCTCACAAGAATACCATGGAATCCAAAACTGCATTATAGCTGTGTTCTAAGAATGGTGCTACGAGCCTTGCACACATACTCATTGTTACATCCCAAAGTGCGGGGTCTCTGACTCACTAGATGGTGGTACAACCCTTGCACACAAGCTCCCTGGGAAACCCCATAATGCAAGGTTTCTAAATTACAAGGATGGTTTTAAGATCCCAGAACAATCTCTGCTTGTGACATCCCACAGTCCAGGGTCTCTGAACTGCAATCCTGTCACGACGGGGCTTGAACACGGTCTGGTTGTGGCATCCCAAAGTGCCACAGATGACAGTGTGAGAAGTGCAAGATTTGTGCACAAAAGTAAAAACAGGGCAGCAATCCAATGGAACAGAAAAGCTCCAGCATCTTAATAAGACTTGAACCTCTCCACCACCGCCCCCCCTCCCGCTCCCTTCCGCCCCTCTCAGACCCCTCCACCCCCTCCAGAAAACACAAACACCAGCTTTTAATCCATGACCTGCACTGGAAATGATCTCAGGTGTGAGGAAGGGCCAGGAAGACTGCACGAGTACAGAGTGCACCCGCTCGACGATGAAGGTGTAAAGGGCGTCCGTGGCAAAAAGAATTAATTTAAATATGAACTAAGCGTTTGCTATGAGTTTAGGCATCACACACATTTCACCCTTATCTCATTTATAACATACCATGGGGCATATCAACAAGGGCTTTATCTCTGCTTTTTTGGCTTTAAAAGCCAAAAAAGCAGAGATAAAACTAGCACCCTATCAACAACAGGGTGCTAACACGCAAATTGGCATGTTAGCACCCTTTTACTCTACGCTTCACCTTGCATCTCTAATGAGATGCAAAGGGGCCGTTCCAGAGTAAAATAATAGGAGAAATGTCGCTAAGCGACATTTCTCCTATTATCCAGAATATGGCTAACCCTGTTAGAGACAAAAAAAGCAGCGCTAACCGCGGTTAACGCTGCTTTTTTACGTCTGGTATTTTTCAGACTTAGCCATGATATCCTATGGAAGGAGGATATCATGGCTAAGTTTGTCTGTCCCTATCAACAAGGTAACGTGAGATTATCGCTGAGTTTCCAGCGATAATCTCAGGTTAGCCACTTAGCGTGAGGATTTTTATCGCTATTGAGATAAGCGTTGCTAATAGCACGCTATCTCAGCGATAAAAATCAACGCTAGCCGGCGATAATTATCCTAGCGCTAAGTGCGCTTAGAGATAATTATCGCCGGTTGTTGTTGATATGCCCCTATATGTATTTGTAAAGTGCAGCTTCACTCACAGTTATCTTGGCTCTATTGTTACCCAACCCAATTGTACTCATGTTTTCGACCTCAGACGGATGAAGGGCTGAGTGGACCCGCCGGGATGAGGTCGCACACAAGCCCCTACGGTGGACGAATGAGTCCATTAAGCCACCAGACCCCCGCACCAGACCCAGCACAGACCCTCATTTATTGCATCTTTCTAAAGCAGACAAGGTGCAGGAAGTTCTCGTGTAAAGAGCGTTCACCAGTGTGAAGTGTGAAGTGCACCCTGTGCTCACAAGTGTCCTTCTGTAAGTGCACAACACGTGCGCAGCTCACTGATGCTGCCTGTGAAACGGATGAGACACTGACCTGCTGCTAATGTTTACAGGTTCAATATCTTATCAATGGAACCTGTCACTGTCTCTCACGTGCTTTGTGCACGTGCAGTTTTATTCCTTCATCCGGCGTCACCCCTACAGTTTTAACTGCACCACGTTGTCTCATTTAAGTGCACACATAACTGGGTCAGCGTATGAAAGCACCCCCTACCGGGCTTTACAAGGGAACAAATCGACAATGTGGTGTAGGAAGTGCGCCGCTGGTTGTTGTTGTCGCTGTGACTCTGGAGGCAAACATGAGAGGTCCCTGCAAGCAGGAGCTCCAAGCCACAGGTGTTACCGAGGACACTAAGAATGCTTTGTGAGTGACCTTGGGCGCTTTCTCAGTAACCTGTGGGCGCTTTTTGAGTGACCTTGGGCGCTTTGTGAGTAACCTGTGGGCGCTTTGTGAGTAACCTGTGGGCGGTTTGTGAGTGACCTTGGGCGCTTTCTCAGTAACCTGTGGGCGCTTTTTGAGTGACCTTGGGCGCTTTGTGAGTAACCTGTGGGCGCTTTGTGAGTGACCTTGGGCGCTTTGTGGCTACACATCGGAGCATCACACACTTACTTATAAACAGGCTGTCTGTAACCATGACAACTTCACTCACTGCACAGAATAAATCTCATTCCTGTCAAAGCGCGGAATCTGATCAAGTCAGGTATAATTTATTAAAGATTATTTAAAATAATTACAACCATGATAACATAATTATTCTGTGCTCTGTACATTCTTTTGAATAATTATAATCAATTGTCTCCTTTAATGGGCGAAACAATTAACAATTCATTCTACAACCAGGACAAAGTAGTTATACTGCGTTCTGTGGTAAAATAATATTAAATTCACAGAATATAAAACACAGCAGATTTATTTCTCAATTTAGTACAAGAGAGATATGGAGCAGGCCCTACAGAACTGATAACAATCAGTTTTATTTAATGCTCTAATAGCCAAGCACCACAATAAAAAGAGAGACCACGTCCAGGCTCGAGGGGTGCTCAAAGTAACATCAATGACTGTGATCATGGTGCAAACAAGCATTGCTAAACACAACAGTGTCATCAGCAAGGCTCATTTGTCCTAAAGATGGGGGTGATTGTCCATGGATGTCCCTGTCATGGATCTGGAGGGACCAACAGTGTGTGATCTCTCCCCCTGACAGTAACAGGAATCTCACAGATGAAAGTCGGTGCATTGTTCAGAGGTGCTGCTCAGTTTGTCTCTTATCAATGCAGGAGGACAAGTTGCTGCTGGACTCTGCTGCTGCTGTTCTGCATGGACAGACGCAGAACAGGAGGCCCAGCCTCCTCCTACCTCACACCCAAAACAAGGACCGACCTCCCTCCTCACATGAGGACCTCCTCCCGCTTCTGGAAATCCACAAGAGGCTGAAGACCTGGCTCTTCGAGTGACCTCCGGCAGACGACCAACACACTTGCTCCAGCGCCTGGATACCTTGCGGGTGATGAGCAGCGCTTTACAAATCCAAATAACATAACATAACTTCAGTGAGTGCCAAAGACATCAGTGTATGGAATGAATAGTCGTGGGGTACGGGGGTGCAGGGATGTAGTACACCCCCGGATCAGTTCACGATTAGTGGAGATCTTTGATGAAGTGGCAGAACCCGGCCCCAATCTGACCTGAACCAAAGTATTTTCAGTAAAAGGCACTATGACTCCCAGCACCATTTGGCTGAACCCCCCCTGCGGGTTTCATTGTTCCTATGGGGGGGTTACTACCAACCCCACCAAATGCTGCCTTGAAATCAGTGCACCAAGTGCAGAGGGCCACAAGTCTAATGTTTGCATAGTTGTGATCTAGCATCACAATCGAGACAGCATTGTTAAATGCACGTGAGGTGCGGAAACCAGCCTGGAGCTGGGGAGTCAGGCGTTGGGCACATAACCCCTCTGGAGGTCTTGTAAAGTCTTCAGCATCGAGGGCTGCACTCACACCACAGTTACTCGGGGTAGTGGCACCACCTTCTTTCAGTAATGGGCACATAATCCCCTATGGCCCATTGTGTGGCAATCAAACCTTGTGGACTTTGTTCTAAGTCTCTACACTCATAGATGTGTGCAACATTCCTCTGGTGGTACAACAAGAAGTTTAGTAACACCACGATTATTCACAAATTTCCAAATTCTACTGTCTTGCAATTTTATCCAACAATTATTAGATTATCTTATATTTTAGTTTTAATTTTTCATATTCCTTTTTCACCAGTGCAATCTCACCAAAAAGCACATCACATCTGGTAATTATCTAATCAATTGCTCAAGTTTTTATTCATTCATATTGGTCAGTCAAACTACCTCAGTTTCAAAATAAAACAAAACACTGTGTCTAGGTATTTAAACAGGATTCAAATTCTGAACATCTCTGACTATCCCCTATAGATTTACAGCCCACACAAGGAGTAACATTTACAGTTTAAGCAGGAAATGTTTGAACAATAAAAACATGTTTCATGTCTTTACTCATCCATAGTGCACATCCGCTGGTCCTGGGCTCACTCTGGTGTCTTGTCTGACTCTAGATGCAGAGTCATTTAAAGGCAACAGGGAGGTCCCCTGAGGCCTGTTCAGGCAGTGATGGGACCTGCCAGGGCATGGGTGTGAGAGAGAGTCCACTGGGCAATTATCAGCTAGGAGCTTTTAATTGCATTTGAAAAGGTCTCAGAGCACCATGGTAAGTTTCAAACCGTGTTCATGTTCTGTTGATTTTTTCATATTTTACATTATATTTTTAAATTGTATTTATCAATGTCACGGAAATGCATATTTGTGGTAGATTCTTAAAGAAACAGGACGCACCAATGTAAAAATCAAAACGGCTGTGCAGGAAAATTTAGTGCAACAAATCCATCATTTAAAAATAAAAATACATTTAATAAATAAGTCAGTTCCAGATGTATTTTAAAGCAAAGCTCCAACAACTCTTCTGACAAGTCCACAGCTATATTAATACGGACCACTGTCAGGAAATGGGGGGTGGAACCCCGCAGAGATATTTTAGGAACGCAGGGAATTTCGTGTAACAAAATCCATCATATAAAAATAAAAGGCTGGGCTTTGGACAGGTAAGAAATGTCACATAGACGATTGAGGATCCCCACTTTGACCAAGTTTGCCTGACGTGATGTTTAACATCAATCCCACACTCATTGTTGCCCCAAAATGAAGGGACTACCGGCTATCAGGGGCGGTTCCTCCATAATGGCGGAGGAGCATCGCCCCACAACCCGTGCCAGCAGATGATAAATAAAATAAGAATAAAACAATGTTCTTATCATTTTATTCATGCTGTCGAACATTAACTGCAAGTTACAACTGACCATACACAATAAGTATGGGGTGGGGACAGGCACTTATAAGTGCGCATGTGTGTTTGGCCGGCCATACTAATCTGGCCAAACACCCACGCCCACTTAGGTTTCTCCAACCCGGCTGTCTTACACAGCAGGGTTTGAGAAAAGGCACAGGCTCCAATGCCCCTTCTGAGCGGCACAAGAGGCTGCTCAAACCAATCCGGGCGCTGCTCTCATGTGAGATCAGCGTCTTGACTGGATATGGAGCCTGTGTCCTGAGGACCAGCCCCTTCTGGCCAATGAGAGAAGCATTGAGGGAGGCTGGGAGCGGAGGGGAGTAAAAGGTAAGTCTTTTTTATTTATATTTTATTCCTTCCCCAACCCACAGCCCTCTCCATTCGCGGACGCCCTACCACTTTATGAAGGCGGCAGCCGCCACTGTTCAAGACTGTTCAAGACCTGGCTCTTCAAATGAGACCTGCAGGACCTGCAGGACCTGTCTGAATACCCTCACGGGTGACTAGCCGCAGTCTGTAAAGACTACCTGATTGATTGATTGATTGGCAGTGTCTGCATGGGTATTTAAGTGGGTGTCACACTATTTCTATACATGTAAGTGTGGCTGTAAGAGTCTCTGTATAGGTTTGTAAATGGGTTTAACAGTGTCTCTACGGTATGTAAATGGGTGTGACAGTGTCTGTATGGGTTTGTGAATAGGTGTGACAGTGTCTGGATGGGTATGTGTGTGAGAGTATGTGTCTGCATGTGACTAAGAGGGTATCACTGCCTGTCACAGTGGGTATAAATGTTTGTCTGGCTAGCTGTGAGAATGGGTGTGAGAGTGTTTCACTAGGTTTGAGAGTCACTGTGAGAGTATTTGGTTGCCTATTTGAGTAGGTGTGTGATTATATTAATATATATATTTTTGACAGTTGCCTAAATCTGCAGACCCGCCCGTAAGTTTATACCGGAGCCATGCTTGGCCCACGAGTAGATCCGCAGATCTTGGAGAACGCCCCCTAAAAAATTGTGTGCGTTTACTGCCCATTACTTACTCTTTATCCACATGTAATTTATACACTGTGGGTCAGAGGACCTGCACCCAGACCCCATGATTTCCTTTCCCCCACATTTTAGCCCCAGGGACCGTAAGTGTTGAGGTATTCAAGATATTACGATATGATTAGCGCAGTATATCTAATGATAGTTTACCTCGTTATGGTGTATTAAACGGCTCAAGATCCCCGATTATGTTTAGTACGACAAAAAGGGCCGAGAAACCGAACCACCTCCATCTTGGATTGCGGCTCTCTCTCTCACTTGGAAGTCACGTGGTCTTTTCCGCACACCCTCTGTTTTCCCCTTTCCTTGCATTTAATTAGGAGACAGGCTGAGTTGCTGAGAAGCAAGGTCACATCTGCTAAAAGGGAGTATCAGGCAAATTCCTCTAGGCCTGGGACGAGAAGGGAGTTACCCTTTCGACCTTCTCTGTAAAGATAGTAACCCTTTGTATGTGTAACCGAAACTAGAAATAGGCATGAGCTCATTAGGGGCGCCAGGACTAACTGGTACTTTTCCACATATATGGTTTTGTATGCTGTACTGATAATGTATAAAAGTGTGTTACTGTCAAGGAGCCAGGAGTCTTCCTCGGCGCACCTGATGGGTGAGGATCGACGAGGCTCCTCTATATAGAGTTCTGTGGTGGCTAATAAACGTTTGAACCTTCCACGTTGCCAACTGCTCCTTCTTACCTAATATTGTTGGCCAATGGTAAGTGTGGCCCTTGGAATAATTATTTGGACACAACAGTTGGCGACCACGAAGGGGCCCCGTGAAAGGGTCTCCCCCCCCGTATTCGGGTGGTGGGGTTGGGGGCGTCCTGACCGGTTGGCGGGAGAGGAGCCTGAGGATTTCTCCCACCCTGCACGACTTTTCGGTACGTCCCCTGCTGCTAGTTACCCTTCACCGGGGTCCTACGAGCTTAACCCAGAAACTGGATCGATTTGGTCGGGAGGAGTTGGCAGCGGAGAACGAACATTCGTATCTGGGTGCACCCGGTGAGTATTGATTTGATTTTGACGCATGCGTTGTACACGGTGCATTATTGGTTTAGGCACGCGTCGAAGACGGTGTGCTATTTGATTGATTTGAGAGCATTCGTTGGGAACGATGCGTTTTTGATTTTGAACATGGATTGCATTTGTTTGAAGCTCGCGCTGGACAGCGGTGCATTGATTTGAAGACACGCATCGGAGGGTGGTGTCTTGCTTGATCGAGGTTAGCATTACCGTGGTTTGACTCGAAGTAACGTACAGGTTGTATTTGATTTGAGTAAAAACGGCGCGCCGAAGGATTATAAAACAGATTGTGCATGGAAGGACCCGCGACCTAGACTGGGTAGCCACAGGGCATACTCCTGACGGGGCGAGTCCTCGTTTGGGGCTGGCCTTAGTGGTGAGCCAGGAGGGTGGCCGGAATCCCGCGTACAGTCTGGTGTTTGGACTGTGAACCAGAGTCGACGGGCTTGGTTCTCTGATACTGATTGTATGTTGTGTATGATTCATGTTGATTGTTGTTTATGTATACATGTCTGAAAACTAACAAAAAAATGTCTTGTTTTAGTAAATTGAATTGTTTTGGCTGCTGTTGTCGAACAAGTGACTCCAGACTAGCTGAGATCCAACCTGCCCCGCCGGAGGGCAGTCCTAGCCATTTTATGTATGTCAAACATGGGATCTCTCCGTTGTTGTTTTGCACTCTGTGGCATAAGTATACCAAGGGCAATGAGGAGTTACGCTGGCCCAAAACGGGCTCATTTGATGAAAAGAAAATTGCGTTCCTACAGGAACAGCTGTTTTCTAGGCGAAGTAGGCAGGCCATGTTTGACGCCCTCATTGCATGGCAGAAGGAGGCCAAACAACGGCGAATAAGGGAAGAGAAAGTAGCCAGAGCCAAGGCAGGACAGAATGTTACTCAGAAAGCTATGGCCTATGACCGAGACAGAGTAGAAAGGGGATTGGATTGCATGAATCGTGAATTTCGACTAAAGGTGGATAAGAGCTATGTGACCCGCTCGAATGCAGAAGATGAGATAGAGGATTTACTGGACACCAGACCACCACCCCTTATGTGCCACAGAGGATATATCCGGAGGTATCAGGGGCCTCGGCCCCGGCTCCAAATATGTCCCTGGGGGCCTCGGTTTTGGCTCCCCCGGCCACCACTACCCCTCCCTCCCTGCCGAACCTCTCCCGGTTACCGACATCTGTGTCTGAAGTTATGGCCATACTGCCTAATTTATTAACGACAGCTGCAGCCGGGACCCCTCAGCTGTCGCTGGGGTCAATGCCTTCCCTTTCTGTTCTGCCCTCCTCCTCCGCCAGTACCACGCCGGTAACAGCTGCAACTACTCCGATACGTCCGGCCAGTCTAACTGAGGGTAGGAAGTTGTTCACTCGTTCGGCCTTGGGAACGGAAGAAAGGGAAACTATTGCTACACAAGCATCCCAGTGGATGCGACATCCCATTTATACGCTTGCCGATATTTGGAGTACTATGAGAGACTATGAACCGGTGATGCAACAGCATGCTCTGGAGCATATGGCCAACCGTCTTATTTCTGTGTGGGAACAGGTACATCAGGAAGGGAAGGCTCCGGCTATACTATATGATATTCTTGATCAGGTCCATATATCTCAGTTGACACCGGAGGAGGTGTATGGGAAGGTACAGACTTTGGTCTCTTATAGAACTTGTTTGCAGTCTACCACTCCCGCCGGATTCTCCCAGTTCCCTATGCGGGAAGTGCACCCTATCTTCCATCCAGAAGTTGCCGCAGTAGTAGATGCCCACGGCGTCGTTACCCGTCCCGGGGTAGACGCCCGGTTCCAGGAACAATGGGTCTATACCCCCTGGAAGCGGAGTGAGGTACTATCCCTAAAAAGCCAGTTGCCAGATCCTAGAAAGAACCCCACCGCATATTACAAGGAACTGACCGAGGCCGCCTCGTCAGCGGTAATGACGTTGGCAGATATTGAATTATTCTTTGCCTTATTAGTACCGGTGGACATTTGGCGCCAGGTACATGACCAGGACCATGTTACGGAATTTGGTGGGACATGGGATCAACTGAGAAACTGGGATAGAGATCGTAAACCAGGGAACAAGCCCCGACCTGAGATACTGGCCTTGCCTGAGAGAATAATAACTTGTATGCATTCACTGATCCCACCCAGGAAAGTAGATTGGGACAAGCTGACGGCCTGTAAGCAAAAGAAGGACGAGAGTGTCTCTGATTTTTTCACGAGGTTTGAGGGAGTGTTCATTGACTTCAGCGGACAGGACTTGGCAACGGAAGGGGGTGTACGTTTATTTGTTAATAGATTCGTAACCAATTTGCTACCTGAGGTATCGGCTAGGTTACAGGCAGCTGAGAGTACCTGGACGACCACCACGCCCTCCACGATACTGAGCATGGCTCAGTATTATGAGCATCGGGAGAATGAGAGCAAGGATAAGACAGAAAGAAAGTCAAAAGAGTTGAAAACACGAGTGTTACTACAGCAAGTGGAGAGGGGTAGAGGAAGAGGACGAGGGTTGCAGAATTTCGCTCCAAGAGGGGCGGGACCGACGCAAACAGCTGGGCGAACAGATTTGGGCATAAATCAATGTGCTTTCTGTAAAGAGGAGGGGCATTGGAGAGCGCAGTGTCCGTTACTATATGAACAGAATACGGCTTCAAGGGGTCGCGGACGGGGAAGGATGAGTGGGCATCGAGGTGGACACACGAGACAAGAACAGGCAGCCCGAGGTGAGAACAGTCAGAATTATTTCGACCAAAACCAGGGTAAACAGTACTACAATGATGGACGTGTAACAGACGAAGACGCCGGGTATACTCAAGCATAGGACAGCCAAGGGCAGAGTAAGGGGCATGTGTCAATCCCGATAGATCAAGCTGGACCTTATGTCCATGCACGATTGTTGGATGCATCAGGAAAGTTTTTGGTTGACACAGGGGCTATGAACAGTTCTGTTTCACGTGCCCTGGTCCCGGGGGCCGCTCTGTCTGGCCAGACTAATGTGTCCGTGGGGTTCTCTGGAACTCCGGTGGTGAGCCCCATTTCTAAGCCACTTTCCCTTACTCTAGGACCGGTTTCGATAGAATCACCTTTCCTCCTCACCTCCCAGTGTGGGGAAAATCTCCTGGGTA
Source organism: Triturus cristatus (assembly GCF_964204655.1). NCBI lineage: Eukaryota > Metazoa > Chordata > Amphibia > Caudata > Salamandridae > Triturus > Triturus cristatus. The sequence continues at coordinate 1,839,344,556 of NC_140590.1, read as the reverse complement.
TGGATATATTAAAAAGATTGCATGCCCACATCTATTGCTCCCCCGATGGAGTTTATCTGACCATCCGGAATACCTCTATCCCCTCCGTTCAATGTTTTTCGAAAACGGACTCACTACCTCCTGAGCTTGCACAACTCCCAAAGGATCTTTGGGCCCTGGGGGACACTGACGTAGGATTCCTACAAATTCCCCCGGTGTCCATCACCCTGAAACAGAATGCCAAATTGCCGAGGATCCCACAGTATAAAATAGCCCCCGCAGGGGAACGCGCTTTACTGGCCATTATTTCTGACTTGATTAGAACAGGGGTGGTGGAGGAAACGGCTTCTAATGTCTGTAACAGTCCCATTCTTCCGATTCTTAAACGAGCCCCCGTACCCCAATCCCCTGATTATGCCGATTCCTACCGATTTGTGATTGATTTGCGAGAGATTAACAAGATTGTGGTACCCCAATATCCGGTGGTACCAGACATTAATTCCATTTTGACCATGATTCCTCCCACTGCAACATTTTTCTCGGTGATTGATTTGAAGAATGCCTTCTTTAGTATTCCCATACATCCAGATAGCAGACATTTGTTCGGTTTCTCATTGGGGTCCGCAGCTTTAGATTCTGTCGCGCCCCCCAGGGGTATACCGAAAGCCCTAGTATCTACAGCCAAGCCCTAAAAAGAGTATTGGATTCTTTACAATTGCCGCCAGGTAATGTCCTATTGCAGTATGTTGACGACCTCCTTGTGGCCTCTGATACAGAACAGGGTTGCCGCGATGCTACGGTTACCCTGCTACGGCATTTGGCCACTCATGGTAACAAGGTGTCGCTCTCTAAATTTCAATATTGTCGACCGGAGGTGACCTATCTCGGTCATCTCCTGTCGAAGGAGGGAAGACGGTTGACTCCCGAGCGCATCGCAACCATAACTAACATGCCTGTTCCTCGCACGCAACGTGATGTCCGCGCTTTGCTTGGTATAACCTCCTACTGTCGCCAATGGATTGCTAACTATTCTCTCTTGACTAAACCTTTCTTGTATCTAACTACGAAGGATGTGCATGAACCTTTACCTTGGACTGATGAATGCCAGACTGCCTTTTCTGCTCTGAAAACTGCTCTTTGCTCTGCTCCTGTGCTTGGCCCCCCTGACTACCGGAAACCTTTTGTGCTCTATGTGCATGAGGTGGACGGTTGTTCTCTTTCAGTGTTGACACAGGACTTTGGTGGTAAGCAAAGGCCTTGTGCATATTTCTCGGCGGTTTTGGATAACGTCGCCAGAGCACTTCCCAGTTGTCTGAGGGCTGCAGCGGCAGTGGCTGTAGCGATCAGACAATCGGAAGGGCTAGTCCTGAATACGGATCTGACAGTGATGGTGCCTCATGCTGTGGACGTATTATTGAACAGGACACAGACGCAGCACTTAACTAGTGCGCGTCTTACAGGGTACGAATTGACCCTGTTTGCACCTCATATAACGATCAAACGATGTGTTAACTTGAACCCTGCCACGTTGTTGCCCCTCCCTTCAGGGGATGGGGGACAAGACATACATGATTGTATTTTTCGAACTGAAGAAGAAACCAAGGGCCGGATAGATCTAACTGACACCCCACTATCTGATGCCCAAGGAGAATTGTATGTTGATGGGTCCTGTTTCAGATTACCGGATGGTACGACAGCTGCGGCTTATGCGATCACTACCCTGCAAACGGTAGTCGAGGCAGCCAAGATACCATACCGGTCGGCCCAGGTGGCCGAATTGGTTGCATTATTCAGGGCCTGCGAGTTGGGGAAAGGTTTGAAGCTAAATGTCTACACTGATAGCCAATATGCGTTCGGTGTAGCACATAGCTTCGGGAGGTTATGGGCGGAAAGAGGATTCTTGACATCTCATGGCGAAAAGATAAAGAATGGGCCATTAGTTGACCGATTGCTGGCTGCATTAACGTTGCCTAAAACCCTGGCCATAGTGAAATGTAGTGCACACAAGGTTATAGTGGATGATGTGGGGAGGGGAAATTCCTTTGCGGATAGGATCGCCAAGGAAACAGCCCAGTCTGACACCATTTCCATGCTTGTAGTGACAAAAATGATAGAGGCAGGGGTTTTTAACAACACCATAGACAGTGTGAAAGAGCTACAAAAGGAGGTGACCCCGGAAGAACTGACATACTGGCAAGAACAGGTGGGGAGGCTTGATGAGAATGGATGTTGGACTGACTTGTCAGAGAGGTGTAGATGGTTACTGCCAAACGCATTCGTAAATGCAGTAGTAACTATGGCGCACGGACCTTCACATGTAGGGGTCCAGGGCATCTGTGCCACATTGGATCCTGTCTGGTATAATGTTAATATCCATAAGACAGCTAGGAACCTGGTTCAGCATTGCATGATTTGTCTCCAGCATAATCCTGGGGTTAGCATTCCCGTCTTGGCGGGTAGTTTTGCGCCGCCCACCCTGCCTTTTGAAGTACTTCAAATGGATTACATACAGCTAGAACGAGTTAACAATCTGAAATACGTGCTGGTGGTTATCTGTACTTTTAGTAAATGGGTGGAGGCGTATCCCACAAAGGAAAATACTGCCCTGGCAACCGCGAAAGCTCTGGTAAAGGAGTTTTTCCCTCGATATGGGTTGCCAAGGGTGATTTGGAGTGACAACGGGACACATTTTAATGCTGACTTAGTTAAGCATGTATGCAAGGGTTTGTCCATTCAGCAGAAGTTTCACGCAGCCCGACATCCTCAATCAGCGGGTCTAGTTGAGAAATATAATGGGATTCTGAAATTGAAACTGGCTAAACTTCAGGACACGACAGGATTAAAATGGCCTGATCTCCTGCCCCTGGCCCTGTTGTCCGTAAGAACTACTCCCCATTCCCGGAGCGGTATCTCCCCTCATGAGGGAATTTATGGTAGACCTGCCAACGTGTGGGGAGTACCCCGGCCCAAATCCTTCAGGGACATCGACCATCCTATGTTGACTGATTATTTGTATGCTTTAACTAAAGATCTCCATTCCATTCATCAACAGATATCTGCCGTACTGCAGCCCCTGCCGGAGGGACCCGGACACAGCGTGGAACCTGGACAGTGGGTCTTGGTTCGGAACTATCAACGAAAATCGAGTTTGGATCCGCGCTGGTCCCGACCGTACCAGGTGCTCCTGGCAACGCGAACGGCGGTGAAAGTTGAGGGTAAGCAGCGCTGGATCCATATCTCCCATCTTAAGCGAGTTCCTCTCCCATTGCCAAGGGAGCAGCTTGACCAGGAGGAAGGCCTGCCAAACCAGGGCGAACCCAGCACTAGGAAACGACTTTCCCTGGACACCCGCAGAGAAGTTGACGGGCGAGGGGAGAGTGCTGTGAGCCTGCAAGACCCTTTTTGCGACCACTCAATTGCTCCGAGTGAGGCGTCTGGTCGGGAGCCCAGCTCCTCGTCTGATCCCACTGTGCCTGCTTTGTTTGTGAATCCTGACACCCCTGGTCGGGATCGATATCACCTGCGGCCCCGGAAATAGGGAATCCCAGGTCTAGCCTTGGCAAGTGAAGTTGGAAGCCTCCGCAAAGACCTGAGGATTGGTAGAACACTGGACTGAACTCGTTGAGAGCATGGAACTTTCAGTAAAGCTCTGTTCAGAACGAAGGTAGAGACATTGGTTGGACTGGTGGGGGCCCAGGTGGAGTTTCCTTTCAACAAGGGTTGCGTCAAGTGCGACCCCAATGCGAGAAGTTTTTCTTTTTTCTTTTTCTGAACAATAGGAGTCTGCCTGTGAGGCTCTATACGGACACAGGAAAGAAGCACTCTCCGGCAGGTCGGACTGCTCGTAGCCCTTTTCCCGAGATTATATTGGACTTTTAGTGAGAAAATGTACCCTTTTGCTCGTTTTGTCCCTGAAGAAGGGCGGCCCATAGTACCTCGTACCATTCCCCCGCATTTGCCAATGTTCTCCTCATGGAGTTTGCGTGTTAAAATTGTTTTCATTTCTATATTGATTGTATCCTTTGTACTATGCTTAGGTCTGTTTATATATCTAGAGTTTCGCCATCCTGTGCACACCTTGATAGTGTCTACCCCTGCTCCTAAGGAACATCATTTCCAGACTTTTGCCCCCCATAAGGAGAGACACCGACAGACATATGTACATAATGCTTTCATTGAGATGCTACACCAGACTCATAGTTCCACAAATGTTACTGATTGTTGGGTCTGTGGTCTTCTCCCGTCAGTGATGCATAAGCAAGATTTGTTCATATCAATGCCCTTGTCTTATTTAGGTAGTTGCGAAGCCTGGTTCAAAATGTTATCCATGCTATATGAACACTACGCTATAGATGAACGTCGATTCTCAGAGAAGGATTACGCCTTGATTTTAGCCTATATAGAGACACACCAAGGTTTTACTCTTAATGCTGAGGGGACGGATGGTACCCTTGATCCTACCGCCTGTATGAACGTATACACTGATCATGAGAATGATACCTGGTTGAGGGATGAAGTGTTGGATTTCATGACCTTTAATTTTACTGAGTATTTCAATTATTTCCAGGAGCGAAATGTCTCAGATGAGAAAATCATTCCGGTCCCGGTATTGAATACGTCCTCCTCCTTCTGCGTGCAGGGTACTGGACATCTATCCGTAGGTTATAGTAGATGTAATTACACTTATAAACTACAGACTTTCAGTAGTCCCCCAACACTCACCTCTCCCAATGTTTATTTTGTGTGCGGTGAAAATGCATACACTTGGCTACCCAGGGGATGGGCAGGCCGATGTTACTTATCCTTTCTTTACCCACCGGTCTACATAGCTCCTTCCGATTATCACAAATCTCATTACTTAAATCGGCGGAGCCTAAAAGCTGAAGCCGCCAGTAATGATGCCACTGACCAGACTGACACTCCAGCCCAACACTTCGTTGATATCATAAAAGGGGCGTTGCCCATATGGGGACCCATCCTCAATAGTAAAGAAGTTAGGAGGCTATCTAGAGTAGTGGAAGGGGTGGTCAATACTACTGCAGGAATATTAACTAATATCACAGTGGAGCTCCAGGCGACCCGGCTTGTGACCCTCCAAAATCGTCTTGTTTTAGATGTTATCCTAGCTGATCGCGGAGGAGCTTGTAGAGTCATCGGCAGCTCCTGTTGTGTATATATACCTGACTCCGCCCCTTCTGTCCATTTAGCCATCCAGAAACTGCATCGGCTAGCCTCTAAAATTCACACCGAGACTGGTACTTGGTCCTTGTCCGGGTGGTTTTGGGATTTGGTGATCACCTGGAGATGGAAGTTATTTATGATTCTTTTAGGAATAGTGGGGTTCATTTTCACCTGCTGTCTTTGTCTACAGTGCGGGCCTGCTTGCTGTGCATATTGTGCTGCTCAAGTTCGCCGATCTATCCCTAGGCCCAAGCCCGTCCAAACCAGAATAGATACCCAGCGGGCTCAGAAGGAGACGCACGACTTAATGCAGATGAGGCTATTTTCGAAGACTGACCCCGTTATTAGCTATGCTGCGCTAAAAGGGCCGTTCTGAGGTATTCAAGATATTACAATATGATTAGCGCAGTATATCTAATGATAGTTTACCTCGTTATGGTGTATTAAACGGCTCAAGATCCCCGATTATGTTTAGTACGACAAAAAGGGCCGAGAAACCGAACCGCCTCCATCTTGGATTGCGGCTCTCTCTCTCACTTGGAAGTCACGTGGTCTTTTCCGCACACCCTCTGTTTTCCCCTTTCCTTGCATTTAATTAGGAGACAGGCTGAGTTGCTGAGAAGCAAGGTCACATCTGCTAAAAGGGAGTATCAGGCAAATTTTTCTAGGCCTGGGACGAGAAGGGAGTTACCCTTTCGACCTTCTCTGTAAAGATAGTAACCCTTTGTATGTGTAACCGAAACTAGAAATAGGCATGAGCTCATTAGGGGCGCCAGGACTAACTGGTACTTTTCCACATATATGGTTTTGTATGCTGTACTGATAATGTATAAAAGTGTGTTACTGTCAAGGAGCCAGGAGTCTTCCTCGGCGCACCTGATGGGTGAGGATCGACGAGGCTCCTCTATATAGAGTTCTGCGGTGGCTAATAAACGTTTGAACCTTCCACGTTGCCAACTGCTCCTTCTTACCTAATATTGCGGGCCAATGGTAAGTGTGGCCCTTGGAATAATTATTTGGACACAACAGTGTGCACCTGGATGTGAGTGGCTATTACACAGTCTCTATAGGAATGAGACTGTGTGAGAGTGTGTGTCTGGGTGTGAGAGTGGATGAGAGAGTGTCTGTCTGGGTGTGAGTGCGGGTGTGGCAGAGTGTACCTTGGTGTCACAGTGGGTAAAAGAGTGTCTGTGACTGTGAAAATGAGTATGTTTGGGTGTGACAGTGATTGTGAGAGTGTGTGTCTGCCTGTTTGAGTGGGTGTGTGGTCATATCTTCTTTTTTTTTTACAGTTTCCGAGATTTGCAGATTCGCCCACAAATTTACACGGGGGACCCCCTGAGCCCTGTCGGTACTTCAGCGGATCTCGTAAACCATCAAAGAAATATATATACATGTATTTTAACTTAACAACTTATGCTTACCGCCTACTTATATCACCACATGCAGTCAGGAAGTCTCTACCCTGTCACTTTATAAACATTACAGCCCAAATGTGAGCCCTGGGAAACATTTCCCAATAAATGAAGATGGTGGCTGAAATATTTCTGTGAAGCTGCTGCCAGCCAATCAGGTCTTTACTTTGGCGCGTGTATCCGCAGATGCATCCACGATGGATCCGTGAAGGATCTCCGTTTTTATATATCTACATTTGTTTAACTCTAATATCTCAGAAACTACTGAACATATCTACACAGCATTACAAAAAGCATGATCTGCAGAACAAAATCTACCTTTATGCCAAATTTAGTGTAATTTCACCCAGCAGTTTGGGCTGTAGTCGTGTTCAAAACTCCTAGGGAATTAACATTGGGAAAACGCTTTTTGGGACCACTCTTTTTCTTAGCCCTTGCTTCAACAGATCTTCCTGAAACTTTCAAAAAAGCTGCTGATCTGAATAAAGTATACATTTAAAAAATGTTGTGAAGATTCGTCTAGTTGCTCCAAAGTAATTCGCAAAACAATAAATGCCCTTCCTATGGAAACTGGGTGCTAACTGGCGACGGCCAGTAGGTCACATCTTTCTCTCTCTCTCTCCATATATATATATATATATATATATCAAGCCACAAGGTTTGCCCTTTAGGATGTCACGCACCTCCGGGTGTCCACACACTGAATCTCAGGCGGCAACATCGAAAGCATGCCCCACGCATACACAAAGCCATACGCGTTTCGAGCTATACAAGCTATTGATCTCTGGCAGGAAATGAGGCAGTAAGCGGACCATTACAGAACGTGCTTTTAATTCAATATCAAGTCCCAAGCCACTTGGCGAGAGAACAGGCAAAGTCTTTAGTGGCAGTATTTGAACTACATTAACCACAATGCCATTGTTAACGCCCACTGGGGCGGGACTTGATATTGAATTAAAAGCATGTTCTGTAATGGTCCACTTACTGCCTCATTTCCTGCCAGTGATCAAGAGCTTGTATAGCTCGAAACGCGTATGGCTTTGTGTATGCGTGGGGCATGCTTTCGATGTTGCCGCCTGAGATTCAGTGTGCGGACACCCGGAGGTGCGTGACATCCTAAAGTGCAAACCTTGTGGCTTGATGTTATGCGGCTGGTCCGGTCGCGTGGATGTCCTGACGCCTAAACGGCGTTCCCTGGCATTTGTACTTCAAGCGCCGTCGGGTACCGAAGGGGCCTTGTACCTCATAAAGATTTGGCAGCATTGATGGGAGTGCCGACATGCTTTTCACCCTGATGGAACTGATTTTTAATTGAGGCATAAGCGGGTAAGCCACTTGGCGAGAGAACAGGCAAAGTCTTTAGTGGCAGTATTTGGACTACATTAACCACAATGCCATTGTCAACGCCCACTGGGGCGGGACTTGATATTGAATTAAAAGCACGTTCTGTAATGGTCCGCTTACTGCCTCATTTCCTGCCAGTGATCAAGAGCTTGCATAGCTCGAAACGCGTATGGCTTTGTGTATGCGTGGGGCATGCTTTCGATGTTGCCGCCTGAGATTCAGAGTGCGGACACGCGGAGGTGCATGACATCCTAAAGGGCAACACTTGTGGATTGATTTTATGCGGCTGGTCCAGTCGCGTGGATGTCCTGACGCCTAAACGGCGTTCCCTGGTGTTTGTACTTCAAGCGCCGTCGGGGACCGAAGGGGCCTTGTAACTCATGAAGATTTGGCAGCATTGATGGGAGTGCCGACATGCTTTTCACCCTGATGGAACTGATTTTTAATTGAGGCATAAGCGGGTAAGCCACTTGGTGAGAGAACAGGCAAAGTCTTTAGTGGCAGTATTTGGAATGCATTAACCACAATGCCATTGTTAACGCCCACTGGGGCGGGACTTGATATTGAATTAAAAACACGTTCTGTAATGGTCCGCTTACTGCCTCATTTCCTGCCAGTGATCAAGAGCTTGTATAGCTCGAAACGCAAATGGCTTTGTGTATGCGTGGGGCATGCTTTCGATGTTGCTGCCTGAGATTCAGTGTGCGGACACCCGGTGGTGCGTGACATCCTAAAGGGCAAACCTTGTGGCTTGATGTTATGCGGCTGGTCCGGTCGCGTGGATGTCCTGACGCCTAAATGGCGTTCCCTGGCGTTTGTACTTCAAGCGCCGTCGGCGACCGAAGGGGCCTTGTACCTCATGAAGATTTGGCAGCATTGATGGGAGTGCCGACATGCTTTTCACCCTGATGGAACTGATTTTTAATTGAGGCATAAGCGGGTAAGCCACTTGGCGAGAGAACAGGCAAAGTCTTTAGTGGCAGTATTTGGACTACATTAACCACAATGCCATTGTTAACGCCCACTGGGGCGGGACTTGATATTGAATTAAAAGCACGTTCTGTAATGGTCTGCTTACTGCCTCATTTCCTGCCAGTGATCAGGAGCTTGTATAGCTCGAAACGTGTATGGCTTTGTGTATGCGTGGGGCATGCTTTCGATGTTGCCGCCTGAGATTCAGTGTGCGGACACCCGGAGGTGCGTGACATCCTAAAGGGCAAACCTTGTGGCTTGATATTATGCGGCTGGTCCGGTCGCATGGATGTCCTGACGCCTAAACGGCGTTCCCTGGCGTTTGTACTTCAAGCGCCGTCGGGGACCGAAGGGGCCTTGTACCTCATGAAGATTTGGCAGCATTGACAGGAGTGCCGACATGCTTTTCACCCTGATGGAACTGATTTTTAATTGAAGCATAAGCGGGTAAGCCACTTGGCGAGAGAACAGGCAAAGTCTTTAGTGGCAGTATTTGGACTACATTAACCACAATGCCATTGTTAACACCCACTGGGGCGGGACTTGATATTGAATTAAAAGCACGTTCTGTAATGGTCCGCTTACTGCCTCATTTCCTGCCATTGATCAAGAGCTTGTATAGCTCGAAACGCGTATGGCTTTGTGTATGCGTGGGGCATGCTTTCGATGTTGCCGCCTGAGATTCAGTGTGCGGACACCCAGAGGTGCGTGACATCCTAAAGGGCAAACCTTGTGGCTTGATGTTATGTGGCTGGTCCGGTCGCGTGGATGTCCTGACGGCTAAACCGCGTTCCCTGGCGTTTGTACTTGAAGCGCCGTCGGGGACCGAAGGGGCCTTGTACCTCATGAAGATTTGGCAGCATTGATGGGAGTGCCGACATGCTTTTCACCCTGATGGAACTGATTTTTAATTGAGGCATAAGCGGGTAAGCCACTTGGCGAGAGAACAGGCAAAGTCTTTAGTGGCAGTATTTGGACTACATTAACCACAATGTCATTGTTAACGCCCACTGGGGCGGGACTTGTTATTGAATTAAAAGCACGTTCTGTAATGGTCCGCTTACTGCCTCATTTCCTGCCAGTGATCAAGAGCTTGTATAGCTCGAAAGGCGTATGGCTTTGTGTATGCGTGGGGCATGCTTTCGATGTTGCCGCCGGAGATTCAGTGTGTGGACACCCGGATGTGCGTGACATCCTAAAGGGCAAACCTTGTGGCTTGATGTTATGCGGCTGGTCCGGTCGCGTGGATGTCCTGATGCCTAAACGGCGGTCCCTGGCATTTGTACTTCAAGCGCCGTCGGGGACCGGAGGGGCCTTGTACCTCATGAAGATTTGGCAGCATTGATGGGAGTGACGACATGCTTTTCACCCTGATGGAACTGATTTTTAATTGAGGCATAAGCGGCTAAGCCACTTGGCGAGAGAACAGGCAAAGTCTTTAGTGGCAGTATTTGGACTACATTAACCACAATGCCATTGTTAACGCCCACTGGGGCGGGACTTGATCTTGAATTAAAAGCACGTTCTGTAATGGTCCGCTTACTGCCTCATTTCCTGCCAGTGATCAAGAGCTTGTATAGCTCGAAACGCGTATGGCTTTGTGTATGCGTGGGGCATGCTTTCAATGTTGCCGCATGAGATTCAGTGTGCGGACACCCGGAGGTGCGTGACATCCTAAAGGGCAAACCTTGTGGCTTGATGTTATGCGGCTGGTCCGGTCGTGTGGATGTCCTGACGCCTAAACGGCGTTCCCTGGCATTTGTACTTCAAGCGCCGTCGGGGACCGAAGGGGCCTTGTACCTCATGAAGATTTGGCAGCATTGATGGGAGTGCCGACATGCTTTTTACCCTGATGGAACTGATTTTTAATTGAGGCATAAGCGGGTAAGCCACTTGGTGAGAGAACAGGCAAAGTCTTTAGTGGCAGTATTTGGACTGCATTAACCACAATGCCATTGTTAACGCCCACTGGGGCGGGACTTGATATTGAATTAAAAGCACCTTGTGTAATGGTCCGCTTACTGCCTCATTTCCTGCCAGTGATCAAGAGCTTGTATAGCTCGAAACGCGTATGGCTTTGTGTATGCGTGGGGCATGCTTTCGATGTTGCCGCCTGAGATTCAGAGTGCGGACACGCGTAGGTGCGTGACATCCTAAAGGGCAAACCTTGTGGCTTGATGTTATGCGGATTGTCCGGTCGCGTGGATGTCCTGACGCCTAAACGGCGTTCCCTGGTGTTTGTACTTCAAGCGCCGTCGGGGACCGAAGGGGCCTTGTACCTCATGAAGATTTGGCAGCATTGATGGGAGTGCCGACATGCTTTTCACCCTGATGGAACTGATTTTTAATTGAGGCATAAGCGGGTAAGCGACTTGGCGAGAGATCAGGTAAAGTCTTTAGTGGCAGTATTGGGACTACATTAACCACAATGCCATTATTAACGCCCACTGGGGCGGGACTTGATATTGAATTAAAAGCACGTTCTGTAATGGTCCGCTTACTGCCTCATTTCCTGCCAGTGATCAAGAGCTTGTATAGCTCAAAACGCATATGGCTTTGTGTATGCGTGGGGCATGCTTTCGATGTTGCCGCCTGAGATTCAGTGTGCGGACACCCGGAGGTGCGTGACATCCTAAAGGGCAAACCGTGTGGCTTGATGTTATGCGGCTGGTCCGGTCGCGTGGATGTCCTGACGCCTAAACGGCGTTCCCTGGCGTTTGTACTTCAAGCACCATCGGGGACCGAAGGGGCCTTGTACCTCATGAAGATTTGGCAGCATTGATTGGAGTGCCGACATGCTTTTCACCCTGATGGAACTGATTTTTAATTGAGGCATAAGCGGGTAAGCCACTTGGCGAGAGAACAGGCAAAGACTTTCGTGGCAGTATTTGGACTACATTAACCACAATGCCATTGTTAACGCCCACTGGGGCGGGACTTGATATTGAATTAAAAGCACGTTCTGTAATGGTCCTCTTACTGCCTCATTTCCTGCCAGTGATCAAGAGCTTGTATAGCTCGAAACGCGTATGGCTTTGTGTATGCGTGTGGCATGCTTTCGATGTTGCCGCCTGAGATTCAGTGTGCGGACACCCAGAGGTGAGTGACATCCTAAAGGGCAAACCTTGTGGCTTGATGTTATGCGGCTGGTCCGGTCGTGTGGATGTCCTGACGCCTAAACGGCGTTCCCTGGCGTTTGTACTTCAAGCGCCGTCGGGGACCGAAGGGGCCTTGTAACTCATGAAGATTTGGCAGCATTGATGGGAGTGCCGACATGCTTTTCACCCTGATGGAACTGATTTTTAATTGAGGCATAAGCGGGTAAGCCACTTGGCGAGAGAACAGGCAAAGTCTTTAGTGGCAGTATTTGGACTACATTAACCACAATGCCATTGCTAACTCCCACTGGGGCGGGACTTGATATTGAATTAACAGCACGTTCGGTAATGGTCCGCTTACTGCCTCATTTCCTGCCAGTGATCAAGAGCTTGTATAGCTCAAAACGCGTATGGCTTTGTGTATGCGTGGGGCATGCTTTCGATGTTGCCGCCTGAGATTCAGTGTGCGGACACCCGGAGGTGCGTGACATCCTAAAGGGCAAACCTTGTGGCTTGATGTTATGCGGCTGGTCCGGTCGCGTGGATGTCCTGACGCATAAACAGCGTTCCCTGGCATTTGTACTTCAAGCGCCATCGGGGACGGAGGGGCCTTGTACCTCATGAAGATTTGGCAGCATTGATGGGAGTGCCGACATGCTTTTCACCCTGATGGAACTGATTTTTAATTGAGGCATAAGTGGGTAAGCCACTTGGTGAGAGAGTACAGGCAAAGTCTTTAGTGGCAGTATTTGGACTGCATTAACCACAATGCCATTGTTAACGCCCACTGGGGCGGGACTTGATATTGAATTAAAAACACGTTCTGTAATGGTCTGCCTACTGCCTCATTTCCTGCCAATGATCAAGAGCTTGTATAGCTCGAAACGCATATGGCTTTGTGTATGCGTGGGGCATGCTTTCGATGTTGCCGCCTGAGATTCAGTGTGCGGACACCCGGAGGTGCGTGACATCCTAAAGGGCAAACCTTGTGGCTTGATGTTATGCGGCTGGTCCGGTCGCGTGGATGTCCTGACACCTAAACGGCGTTCCCTGGCGTTTGTACTTCAAGCGCCGTCGGGGACCGAAGTGGCCTTGTACCTCATGAAGATTTGGCAGCATTGATGGGAGTGCCGACATGCTTTTCACCCTGATGGAACTGAATTTTTAATTGAGGCATAAGCGGGTAAGCCACTTGGCGAGAGAACAGGCAAAGTCTTTAGTGGCAGTATTTGGACTACATTAACCACAATGCCATTGTTAACGCCCACTTGGGCGGGACTTGATATTGAATTAAAAGCACGTTCTGTAATGGTCCGCTTACTGCCTCATTTCCTGCCAGTGATCAAGAGCTTGTATAGCTCGAAACGCGTATGGCTTTGTGTATGCGTGGGGCATGCTTTCAATGTTTCGGCCTGAGATTCAGTGTGCGGACACACGGAGGTGCGTGACATCCTAAAGGGCAAACCTTGTGGCTTGATGTTATGCGGCTGGTCCGGTCGTGTGGATGTCCTGACGCCTAAACGGCTTTTCCTGGCGTTTGTACTTCAAGCGCCGTCGGGGACCGAAGGGGCCTTGTACCTCATGAAGATTTGGCAGCATTGATGGGAATGCCGACATTCTTTTCACCCTGATGGAACTGATTTTTAATTGAGGCATAAGCGGGTAAGCCACTTGGCGAGAGAACAGGCAAAGTCTTTAGTGGCAGTATTTGGACTACATTAACCACAATGCCATTGTTAACTCCCACTGGGGCGGGACTTGATATTGAATTAATAGCACATTCTGTAATGGTCCGCTTACTGCCTCATTTCCTGCCAGTGATCAAGAGCTTGTATAGCTCGAAACGCGTATGGCTTTGTGTATGCGTGGGGCATGCTTTCGATGTTGCCGCCTGAGATTCAGTGTGCGGACACCCGGAGGTGCGTGACATCCTAAAGGGCAAACCTTGTGGCTTGATGTTATGCGGCTGGTCCGGTCGCGTGGATGTCCTGACGCCTAAACGGCGTTCTCTGGCGTTTGTACTTCAAGCGCCATCGGGGACCGAAGGGGTCTTGTACCTCATGAAGATTTGGCACCATTCATGGGAGTGCCGACATGCTTTTCACCCTGATGGAACTGATTTTTAATTGAGGCATAAGCGGGTAAGCCACTTGGTGAGAGAACAGGCAAAGTCTTTAGTGGCAGTATTTGGACTGCATTAACCACAATGCCATTGTTAACACCCACTGGGGCGGGACTTGATATTGAATTAAAAACACGTTCTGTAATGGTCCGCTTACTGCCTCATTTCCTGCCAGTGATCAAGAGCTTGTATAGCCCGAAACGCATATGGCTTTTTGTATGCGTGGGGCATGCTTTCGATGTTGCCGCCTGAGATTCAGTGTGCGGACACCCGGAGGTGCGTGACATCCTAAAGGGCAAACCTTGTGGCTTGATGTTATGCGGCTGGTCCGGTCGTGTGGATGTCCTGACGCCTAAACGGCGTTCCCTGGCGTTTGTACTTCAAGCACCGTCGGGGACCGAAGGGGCCTTGTACCTCATGAAGATTTGGCAGCATTGATGGGAGTGCTGACATGCTTTTCACCCTGATGGAACTGATTTTTAATTGAGGCATAAGCGGGTAAGCCACTTGGCGAGACAACAGGCAAAGACTTTAGTGGCAGTATTTGGACTACATTAACCACAATGCCATTGTTAACGCCCACTGGGGCGGGACTTGATATTGAATTAAAAGCACGTTCTGTAATGGTCCGCTTACTGCCTCATTTCCTGCCAGTGATCAAGAGCTTGTATAGCTCGAAACGCGTATGGCTTTGTGTATGCGTGTGGCATGCTTTCGATGTTGCCGCCTGAGATTCAGTGTGCGGACACCCGGAGGTGAGTGACATCCTAAAGGGCAAACCTTGTGGCTTGATGTTATGCGGCTGGTCCGGTCGTGTGGATGTCCTGACGCCTAAACGGCGTTCCCTGGCATTTGTACTTCAAGCACCGTCGGGGACCGAAGGGGCCTTGTACCTCATGAAGATTTGGCAGCATTGATGGGAGTGCCGACATGCTTTTCACCCTGATGGAACTGATTTTTAATTGAGGCATAAGCGGGTAAGCCACTTGGCGAGAGAACAGGCAAAGTCTTTAGTGGCAGTATTTGGACTACATTAACCACAATGCCATTGTTAATGCCCACTGGGGCGGGACTTGATATTGAATTAAAAGCACGTTCTGTAATGGTCCGCTTACTGCCTCATTTCCTGCCAGTGATCAAGAGCTTGTATAGCTCAAAACGCGTATGGCTTTGTGTATGCGTGGGGCATGCTTTCGATGTTGCCGCCTGAGATTCAGTGTGCGGACACCCGGAGGTGCGTGACATCCTAAAGGGCAAACCTTGTGGCTTGATGTTATGCGGCTGGTCCGGTCGCGTGGATGTCCTGACGCATAAACAGCGTTCCCTGGCATTTGTACTTCAAGCGCCATCGGGGACGGAGGGGCCTTGTACCTCATGAAGATTTGGCAGCATTGATGGGAGTGCCGACATGCTTTTCACCCTGATGGAACTGATTTTTAATTGAGGCATAAGTGGGTAAGCCACTTGGTGAGAGAGTACAGGCAAAGTCTTTAGTGGCAGTATTTGGACTGCATTAACCACAATGCCATTGTTAACGCCCACTGGGGCGGGACTTGATATTGAATTAAAAACACGTTCTGTAATGGTCTGCCTACTGCCTCATTTCCTGCCAATGATCAAGAGCTTGTATAGCTCGAAACGCATATGGCTTTGTGTATGCGTGGGGCATGCTTTCGATGTTGCCGCCTGAGATTCAGTGTGCGGACACCCGGAGGTGCGTGACATCCTAAAGGGCAAACCTTGTGGCTTGATGTTATGCGGCTGGTCCGGTCGCGTGGATGTCCTGACACCTAAACGGCGTTCCCTGGCGTTTGTACTTCAAGCGCCGTCGGGGACCGAAGTGGCCTTGTACCTCATGAAGATTTGGCAGCATTGATGGGAGTGCCGACATGCTTTTCACCCTGATGGAACTGAATTTTTAATTGAGGCATAAGCGGGTAAGCCACTTGGCGAGAGAACAGGCAAAGTCTTTAGTGGCAGTATTTGGACTACATTAACCACAATGCCATTGTTAACGCCCACTTGGGCGGGACTTGATATTGAATTAAAAGCACGTTCTGTAATGGTCCGCTTACTGCCTCATTTCCTGCCAGTGATCAAGAGCTTGTATAGCTCGAAACGCGTATGGCTTTGTGTATGCGTGGGGCATGCTTTCAATGTTTCGGCCTGAGATTCAGTGTGCGGACACACGGAGGTGCGTGACATCCTAAAGGGCAAACCTTGTGGCTTGATGTTATGCGGCTGGTCCGGTCGTGTGGATGTCCTGACGCCTAAACGGCTTTTCCTGGCGTTTGTACTTCAAGCGCCGTCGGGGACCGAAGGGGCCTTGTACCTCATGAAGATTTGGCAGCATTGATGGGAATGCCGACATTCTTTTCACCCTGATGGAACTGATTTTTAATTGAGGCATAAGCGGGTAAGCCACTTGGCGAGAGAACAGGCAAAGTCTTTAGTGGCAGTATTTGGACTACATTAACCACAATGCCATTGTTAACTCCCACTGGGGCGGGACTTGATATTGAATTAATAGCACATTCTGTAATGGTCCGCTTACTGCCTCATTTCCTGCCAGTGATCAAGAGCTTGTATAGCTCGAAACGCGTATGGCTTTGTGTATGCGTGGGGCATGCTTTCGATGTTGCCGCCTGAGATTCAGTGTGCGGACACCCGGAGGTGCGTGACATCCTAAAGGGCAAACCTTGTGGCTTGATGTTATGCGGCTGGTCCGGTCGCGTGGATGTCCTGACGCCTAAACGGCGTTCTCTGGCGTTTGTACTTCAAGCGCCATCGGGGACCGAAGGGGTCTTGTACCTCATGAAGATTTGGCACCATTCATGGGAGTGCCGACATGCTTTTCACCCTGATGGAACTGATTTTTAATTGAGGCATAAGCGGGTAAGCCACTTGGTGAGAGAACAGGCAAAGTCTTTAGTGGCAGTATTTGGACTGCATTAACCACAATGCCATTGTTAACACCCACTGGGGCGGGACTTGATATTGAATTAAAAACACGTTCTGTAATGGTCCGCTTACTGCCTCATTTCCTGCCAGTGATCAAGAGCTTGTATAGCCCGAAACGCATATGGCTTTTTGTATGCGTGGGGCATGCTTTCGATGTTGCCGCCTGAGATTCAGTGTGCGGACACCCGGAGGTGCGTGACATCCTAAAGGGCAAACCTTGTGGCTTGATGTTATGCGGCTGGTCCGGTCGTGTGGATGTCCTGACGCCTAAACGGCGTTCCCTGGCGTTTGTACTTCAAGCACCGTCGGGGACCGAAGGGGCCTTGTACCTCATGAAGATTTGGCAGCATTGATGGGAGTGCTGACATGCTTTTCACCCTGATGGAACTGATTTTTAATTGAGGCATAAGCGGGTAAGCCACTTGGCGAGACAACAGGCAAAGACTTTAGTGGCAGTATTTGGACTACATTAACCACAATGCCATTGTTAACGCCCACTGGGGCGGGACTTGATATTGAATTAAAAGCACGTTCTGTAATGGTCCGCTTACTGCCTCATTTCCTGCCAGTGATCAAGAGCTTGTATAGCTCGAAACGCGTATGGCTTTGTGTATGCGTGTGGCATGCTTTCGATGTTGCCGCCTGAGATTCAGTGTGCGGACACCCGGAGGTGAGTGACATCCTAAAGGGCAAACCTTGTGGCTTGATGTTATGCGGCTGGTCCGGTCGTGTGGATGTCCTGACGCCTAAACGGCGTTCCCTGGCATTTGTACTTCAAGCACCGTCGGGGACCGAAGGGGCCTTGTACCTCATGAAGATTTGGCAGCATTGATGGGAGTGCCGACATGCTTTTCACCCTGATGGAACTGATTTTTAATTGAGGCATAAGCGGGTAAGCCACTTGGCGAGAGAACAGGCAAAGTCTTTAGTGGCAGTATTTGGACTACATTAACCACAATGCCATTGTTAATGCCCACTGGGGCGGGACTTGATATTGAATTAAAAGCACGTTCTGTAATGGTCCGCTTACTGCCTCATTTCCTGCCAGTGATCAAGAGCTTGTATAGCTCAAAACGCGTATGGCTTTGTGTATGCGTGGGGCATGCTTTCGATGTTGCCGCCTGAGATTCAGTGTGCGGACACCCGGAGGTGCGTGACATCCTAAAGGGCAAACCTTGTGGCTTGATGTTATGCGGCTGGTCCGGTCGCGTGGATGTCCTGACGCATAAACAGCGTTCCCTGGCGTTTCTACTTCAAGCGCCATCGGGGACGGAGGGGCCTTGTACCTCATGAAGATTTGGCAGCATTGATGGGAGTGCCGACATGCTTTTCACCCTGATGGAACTGATTTTTAATTGAGGCATAAGTGGGTAAGCCACTTGGTGAGAGAGTACAGGCAAAGTCTTTAATGGCAGTATTTGGACTGCATTAACCACAATGCCATTGTTAACGCCCACTGGGGCGGGACTTGATATTGAATTAAAAACACGTTCTGTAATGGTCTGCTTACTGCCTCATTTCCTGCCAGTGATCAAGAGCTTGTATAGCTCGAAACGCATATGGCTTTGTGTATGCGTGGGGCATGCTTTCGATGTTGCCGCCTGAGATTCAGTGTGCGGACACCCGGAGGTGCGTGACATCCTAAAGGGCAAACCTTGTGGCTTGATTTTATGCGGCTGGTCCGGTCGCGTGGAGGTCCTGACGCCTAAACAGCGTTCCCTGGCGTTTGTACTTCAAGCGCCGTCGGGGACCGAAGGGGCCTTGTACCTCATGAAGATTTGGCAGCATTGATGGGAGTGCCGACATGCTTTTCACCCTGATGGAACTGATTTTTAATTGAGGCATAAGCGGGTAAGCCACTAGGCGAGAGAACAGGCTAAGTCTTTAGTGGCAGTATTTGGACTACATTAACCACAATGCCATTGTTAACGCCCACTTGGGCGGGACTTGATATTGAATTAACAGCACGTTCTGTAATGTTCCGCTTACTGCCTCATTTCCTGCCAGTGATCAAGAGCTTGTATAGCTCGAAACGCGTATGGCTTTGTGTATGCGTGGGGCATGCTTTCGATGTTGCCGCCTGAGATTCAGTGTGCGGACACCCGGAGGTGCGTGACATCCTAAAGGGCTAACCTTGTGGCTTGATGTTATGCGGCTGGTCCGGTCGCGTGGATGTCCTGACGCCTAAACGGCGTTCCCTGGCGTTTGTACTTCTAGCGCCGTCGGGGACCGAAGGGGCCTTGTACATCATGAAGATTTGGCAGCATTGATGGGAGTGCCGACATGCTTTTCACCCTGATGGAACTGATTTTTAATTGAGGCATAAGTGGGTAAGCCACTTGGTGAGAGAGTACAGGCAAAGTCTTTAGTGGCAGTATTTGGACTGCATTAACCACAATGCCATTGTTAACGCCCACTGGGGCGGGACTTGATATTGAATTAAAAACACGTTCTGTAATGGTCTGCCTACTGCCTCATTTCCTGCCAATGATCAAGAGCTTGTATAGCTCGAAACGCATATGGCTTTGTGTATGCGTGGGGCATGCTTTCGATGTTGCCGCCTGAGATTCAGTGTGCGGACACCCGGAGGTGCGTGACATCCTAAAGGGCAAACCTTGTGGCTTGATGTTATGCGGCTGGTCCGGTCGCGTGGATGTCCTGACACCTAAACGGCGTTCCCTGGCGTTTGTACTTCAAGCGCCGTCGGGGACCGAAGTGGCCTTGTACCTCATGAAGATTTGGCAGCATTGATGGGAGTGCCGACATGCTTTTCACCCTGATGGAACTGAATTTTTAATTGAGGCATAAGCGGGTAAGCCACTTGGCGAGAGAACAGGCAAAGTCTTTAGTGGCAGTATTTGGACTACATTAACCACAATGCCATTGTTAACGCCCATTTGGGCGGGACTTGATATTGAATTAAAAGCACGTTCTGTAATGGTCCGCTTACTGCCTCATTTCCTGCCAGTGATCAAGAGCTTGTATAGCTCGAAACGCGTATGGCTTTGTGTATGCGTGGGGCATGCTTTCAATGTTTCGGCCTGAGATTCAGTGTGCGGACACACGGAGGTGCGTGACATCCTAAAGGGCAAACCTTGTGGCTTGATGTTATGCGGCTGGTCCGGTCGTGTGGATGTCCTGACGCCTAAACGGCTTTTCCTGGCGTTTGTACTTCAAGCGCCGTCGGGGACCGAAGGGGCCTTGTACCTCATGAAGATTTGGCAGCATTGATGGGAATGCCGACATTCTTTTCACCCTGATGGAACTGATTTTTAATTGAGGCATAAGCGGGTAAGCCACTTGGCGAGAGAACAGGCAAAGTCTTTAGTGGCAGTATTTGGACTACATTAACCACAATGCCATTGTTAACTCCCACTGGGGCGGGACTTGATATTGAATTAACAGCACGTTCTGTAATGGTCCGCTTACTGCCTCATTTCCTGCCAGTGATCAAGAGCTTGTATAGCTCGAAACGCGTATGGCTTTGTGTATGCGTGGGGCATGCTTTCAATGTTGCCGCATGAGATTCAGTGTGCGGACACCCGGAGGTGCGTGACATCCTAAAGGGCAAACCTTGTGGCTTGATGTTATGCGGCTGGTCCGGTCGTGTGGATGTCCTGACGCCTAAACGGCGTTCCCTGGCATTTGTACTTCAAGCGCCGTCGGGGACCGAAGGGGTCTTGTACCTCATGAAGATTTGGCACCATTCATGGGAGTGCCGACATGCTTTTCACCCTGATGGAACTGATTTTTAATTGAGGCATAAGCGGGTAAGCCACTTGGTGAGAGAACAGGCAAAGTCTTTAGTGGCAGTATTTGGACTGCATTAACCACAATGCCATTGTTAACGCCCACTGGGGCGGGACTTGATATTGAATTAAAAGCACCTTGTGTAATGGTCCGCTTACTGCCTCATTTCCTGCCAGTGATCAAGAGCTTGTATAGCTCGAAACGCGTATGGCTTTGTGTATGCGTGGGGCATGCTTTCGATGTTGCCGCCTGAGATTCAGAGTGCGGACACGCGTAGGTGCGTGACATCCTAAAGGGCAAACCTTGTGGCTTGATGTTATGCGGATTGTCCGGTCGCGTGGATGTCCTGACGCCTAAACGGCGTTCCCTGGTGTTTGTACTTCAAGCGCCGTCGGGGACCGAAGGGGCCTTGTACCTCATGAAGATTTGGCAGCATTGATGGGAGTGCCGACATGCTTTTCACCCTGATGGAACTGATTTTTAATTGAGGCATAAGCGGGTAAGCGACTTGGCGAGAGATCAGGTAAAGTCTTTAGTGGCAGTATTGGGACTACATTAACCACAATGCCATTATTAACGCCCACTGGGGCGGGACTTGATATTGAATTAAAAGCACGTTCTGTAATGGTCCGCTTACTGCCTCATTTCCTGCCAGTGATCAAGAGCTTGTATAGCTCAAAACGCATATGGCTTTGTGTATGCGTGGGGCATGCTTTCGATGTTGCCGCCTGAGATTCAGTGTGCGGACACCCGGAGGTGCGTGACATCCTAAAGGGCAAACCGTGTGGCTTGATGTTATGCGGCTGGTCCGGTCGCGTGGATGTCCTGACGCCTAAACGGCGTTCCCTGGCGTTTGTACTTCAAGCACCATCGGGGACCGAAGGGGCCTTGTACCTCATGAAGATTTGGCAGCATTGATTGGAGTGCCGACATGCTTTTCACCCTGATGGAACTGATTTTTAATTGAGGCATAAGCGGGTAAGCCACTTGGCGAGAGAACAGGCAAAGACTTTCGTGGCAGTATTTGGACTACATTAACCACAATGCCATTGTTAACGCCCACTGGGGCGGGACTTGATATTGAATTAAAAGCACGTTCTGTAATGGTCCTCTTACTGCCTCATTTCCTGCCAGTGATCAAGAGCTTGTATAGCTCGAAACGCGTATGGCTTTGTGTATGCGTGTGGCATGCTTTCGATGTTGCCGCCTGAGATTCAGTGTGCGGACACCCAGAGGTGAGTGACATCCTAAAGGGCAAACCTTGTGGCTTGATGTTATGCGGCTGGTCCGGTCGTGTGGATGTCCTGACGCCTAAACGGCGTTCCCTGGCGTTTGTACTTCAAGCGCCGTCGGGGACCGAAGGGGCCTTGTAACTCATGAAGATTTGGCAGCATTGATGGGAGTGCCGACATGCTTTTCACCCTGATGGAACTGATTTTTAATTGAGGCATAAGCGGGTAAGCCACTTGGCGAGAGAACAGGCAAAGTCTTTAGTGGCAGTATTTGGACTACATTAACCACAATGCCATTGCTAACTCCCACTGGGGCGGGACTTGATATTGAATTAACAGCACGTTCGGTAATGGTCCGCTTACTGCCTCATTTCCTGCCAGTGATCAAGAGCTTGTATAGCTCAAAACGCGTATGGCTTTGTGTATGCGTGGGGCATGCTTTCGATGTTGCCGCTTGAGATTCAGTGTGCGGACACCCGGAGGTGCGTGACATCCTAAAGGGCAAACCTTGTGGCTTGATGTTATGCGGCTGGTCCGGTCGCGTGGATGTCCTGACGCATAAACAGCGTTCCCTGGCGTTTGTACTTCAAGCGCCATCGGGGACGGAGGGGCCTTGTACCTCATGAAGATTTGGCAGCATTGATGGGAGTGCCGACATGCTTTTCACCCTGATGGAACTGATTTTTAATTGAGGCATAAGTGGGTAAGCCACTTGGTGAGAGAGTACAGGCAAAGTCTTTAGTGGCAGTATTTGGACTGCATTAACCACAATGCCATTGTTAACGCCCACTGGGGCGGGACTTGATATTGAATTAAAAACACGTTCTGTAATGGTCTGCCTACTGCCTCATTTCCTGCCAATGATCAAGAGCTTGTATAGCTCGAAACGCATATGGCTTTGTGTATGCGTGGGGCATGCTTTCGATGTTGCCGCCTGAGATTCAGTGTGCGGACACCCGGAGGTGCGTGACATCCTAAAGGGCAAACCTTGTGGCTTGATGTTATGCGGCTGGTCCGGTCGCGTGGATGTCCTGACACCTAAACGGCGTTCCCTGGCGTTTGTACTTCAAGCGCCGTCGGGGACCGAAGTGGCCTTGTACCTCATGAAGATTTGGCAGCATTGATGGGAGTGCCGACATGCTTTTCACCCTGATGGAACTGAATTTTTAATTGAGGCATAAGCGGGTAAGTCACTTGGCGAGAGAACAGGCAAAGTCTTTAGTGGCAGTATTTGGACTACATTAACCACAATGCCATTGTTAACGCCCACTTGGGCGGGACTTGATATTGAATTAAAAGCACGTTCTGTAATGGTCCGCTTACTGCCTCATTTCCTGCCAGTGATCAAGAGCTTGTATAGCTCGAAACGCGTATGGCTTTGTGTATGCGTGGGGCATGCTTTCAATGTTTCGGCCTGAGATTCAGTGTGCGGACACACGGAGGTGCGTGACATCCTAAAGGGCAAACCTTGTGGCTTGATGTTATGCGGCTGGTCCGGTCGTGTGGATGTCCTGACGCCTAAACGGCTTTTCCTGGCGTTTGTACTTCAAGCGCCGTCGGGGACCGAAGGGGCCTTGTACCTCATGAAGATTTGGCAGCATTGATGGGAATGCCGACATTCTTTTCACCCTGATGGAACTGATTTTTAATTGAGGCATAAGCGGGTAAGCCACTTGGCGAGAGAACAGGCAAAGTCTTTAGTGGCAGTATTTGGACTACATTAACCACAATGCCATTGTTAACTCCCACTGGGGCGGGACTTGATATTGAATTAATAGCACGTTCTGTAATGGTCCGCTTACTGCCTCATTTCCTGCCAGTGATCAAGAGCTTGTATAGCTCGAAACGCGTATGGCTTTGTGTATGCGTGGGGCATGCTTTCGATGTTGCCGCCTGAGATTCAGTGTGCGGACACCCGGAGGTGCGTGACATCCTAAAGGGCAAACCTTGTGGCTTGATGTTATGCGGCTGGTCCGGTCGCGTGGATGTCCTGACGCCTAAACAGCGTTCTCTGGCGTTTGTACTTCAAGCGCCATCGGGGACCGAAGGGGTCTTGTACCTCATGAAGATTTGGCACCATTCATGGGAGTGCCGACATGCTTTTCACCCTGATGGAACTGATTTTTAATTGAGGCATAAGCGGGTAAGCCACTTGGTGAGAGAACAGGCAAAGTCTTTAGTGGCAGTATTTGGACTGCATTAACCACAATGCCATTGTTAACACCCACTGGGGCGGGACTTGATATTGAATTAAAAACACGTTCTGTAATGGTCCGCTTACTGCCTCATTTCCTGCCAGTGATCAAGAGCTTGAATAGCCCGAAACGCATATGGCTTTTTGTATGCGTGGGGCATGCTTTCGATGTTGCCGCCTGAGATTCAGTGTGCGGACACCCGGAGGTGCGTGACATCCTAAAGGGCAAACCGTGTGGCTTGATGTTATGCGGCTGGTCCGGTCGCGTGGATGTCCTGACGCCTAAACGGCGTTCCCTGGCGTTTGTACTTCAAGCACCATCGGGGACCGAAGGGGCCTTGTACCTCATGAAGATTTGGCAGCATTGATTGGAGTGCCGACATGCTTTTCACCCTGATGGAACTGATTTTTAATTGAGGCATAAGCGGGTAAGCCACTTGGCGAGAGAACAGGCAAAGACTTTCGTGGCAGTATTTGGACTACATTAACCACAATGCCATTGTTAACGCCCACTGGGGCGGGACTTGATATTGAATTAAAAGCACGTTCTGTAATGGTCCTCTTACTGCCTCATTTCCTGCCAGTGATCAAGAGCTTGTATAGCTCGAAACGCGTATGGCTTTGTGTATGCGTGTGGCATGCTTTCGATGTTGCCGCCTGAGATTCAGTGTGCGGACACCCAGAGGTGAGTGACATCCTAAAGGGCAAACCTTGTGGCTTGATGTTATGCGGCTGGTCCGGTCGTGTGGATGTCCTGACGCCTAAACGGCGTTCCCTGGCGTTTGTACTTCAAGCGCCGTCGGGGACCGAAGGGGCCTTGTAACTCATGAAGATTTGGCAGCATTGATGGGAGTGCCGACATGCTTTTCACCCTGATGGAACTGATTTTTAATTGAGGCATAAGCGGGTAAGCCACTTGGCGAGAGAACAGGCAAAGTCTTTAGTGGCAGTATTTGGACTACATTAACCACAATGCCATTGCTAACTCCCACTGGGGCGGGACTTGATATTGAATTAACAGCACGTTCGGTAATGGTCCGCTTACTGCCTCATTTCCTGCCAGTGATCAAGAGCTTGTATAGCTCAAAACGCGTATGGCTTTGTGTATGCGTGGGGCATGCTTTCGATGTTGCCGCCTGAGATTCAGTGTGCGGACACCCGGAGGTGCGTGACATCCTAAAGGGCAAACCTTGTGGCTTGATGTTATGCGGCTGGTCCGGTCGCGTGGATGTCCTGACGCATAAACAGCGTTCCCTGGCGTTTGTACTTCAAGCGCCATCGGGGACGGAGGGGCCTTGTACCTCATGAAGATTTGGCAGCATTGATGGGAGTGCCGACATGCTTTTCACCCTGATGGAACTGATTTTTAATTGAGGCATAAGTGGGTAAGCCACTTGGTGAGAGAGTACAGGCAAAGTCTTTAGTGGCAGTATTTGGACTGCATTAACCACAATGCCATTGTTAACGCCCACTGGGGCGGGACTTGATATTGAATTAAAAACACGTTCTGTAATGGTCTGCCTACTGCCTCATTTCCTGCCAATGATCAAGAGCTTGTATAGCTCGAAACGCATATGGCTTTGTGTATGCGTGGGGCATGCTTTCGATGTTGCCGCCTGAGATTCAGTGTGCGGACACCCGGAGGTGCGTGACATCCTAAAGGGCAAACCTTGTGGCTTGATGTTATGCGGCTGGTCCGGTCGCGTGGATGTCCTGACACCTAAACGGCGTTCCCTGGCGTTTGTACTTCAAGCGCCGTCGGGGACCGAAGTGGCCTTGTACCTCATGAAGATTTGGCAGCATTGATGGGAGTGCCGACATGCTTTTCACCCTGATGGAACTGAATTTTTAATTGAGGCATAAGCGGGTAAGCCACTTGGCGAGAGAACAGGCAAAGTCTTTAGTGGCAGTATTTGGACTACATTAACCACAATGCCATTGTTAACGCCCACTTGGGCGGGACTTGATATTGAATTAAAAGCACGTTCTGTAATGGTCCGCTTACTGCCTCATTTCCTGCCAGTGATCAAGAGCTTGTATAGCTCGAAACGCGTATGGCTTTGTGTATGCGTGGGGCATGCTTTCAATGTTTCGGCCTGAGATTCAGTGTGCGGACACACGGAGGTGCGTGACATCCTAAAGGGCAAACCTTGTGGCTTGATGTTATGCGGCTGGTCCGGTCGTGTGGATGTCCTGACGCCTAAACGGCTTTTCCTGGCGTTTGTACTTCAAGCGCCGTCGGGGACCGAAGGGGCCTTGTACCTCATGAAGATTTGGCAGCATTGATGGGAATGCCGACATTCTTTTCACCCTGATGGAACTGATTTTTAATTGAGGCATAAGCGGGTAAGCCACTTGGCGAGAGAACAGGCAAAGTCTTTAGTGGCAGTATTTGGACTACATTAACCACAATGCCATTGTTAACTCCCACTGGGGCGGGACTTGATATTGAATTAATAGCACGTTCTGTAATGGTCCGCTTACTGCCTCATTTCCTGCCAGTGATCAAGAGCTTGTATAGCTCGAAACGCGTATGGCTTTGTGTATGCGTGGGGCATGCTTTCGATGTTGCCGCCTGAGATTCAGTGTGCGGACACCCGGAGGTGCGTGACATCCTAAAGGGCAAACCTTGTGGCTTGATGTTATGCGGCTGGTCCGGTCGCGTGGATGTCCTGACGCCTAAACGGCGTTCTCTGGCGTTTGTACTTCAAGCGCCATCGGGGACCGAAGGGGTCTTGTACCTCATGAAGATTTGGCACCATTCATGGGAGTGCCGACATGCTTTTCACCCTGATGGAACTGATTTTTAATTGAGGCATAAGCGGGTAAGCCACTTGGTGAGAGAACAGGCAAAGTCTTTAGTGGCAGTATTTGGACTGCATTAACCACAATGCCATTGTTAACACCCACAGGGGCGGGACTTGATATTGAATTAAAAACACGTTCTGTAATGGTCCGCTTACTGCCTCATTTCCTGCCAGTGATCAAGAGCTTGTATAGCCCGAAACGCATATGGCTTTTTGTATGCGTGGGGCATGCTTTCGATGTTGCCGCCTGAGATTCAGTGTGCGGACACCCGGAGGTGCGTGACATCCTAAAGGGCAAACCTTGTGGCTTGATGTTATGCGGCTGGTCCGGTCGTGTGGATGTCCTGACGCCTAAACGGCGTTCCCTGGCGTTTGTACTTCAAGCACCGTCGGGGACCGAAGGGGCCTTGTACCTCATGAAGATTTGGCAGCATTGATGGGAGTGCCGACATGCTTTTCACCCTGATGGAACTGATTTTTAATTGAGGCATAAGCGGGTAAGCCACTTGGCGAGACAACAGGCAAAGACTTTAGTGGCAGTATTTGGACTACATTAACCACAATGCCATTGTTAACGCCCACTGGGGCGGGACTTGATATTGAATTAAAAGCACGTTCTGTAATGGTCCGCTTACTGCCTCATTTCCTGCCAGTGATCAAGAGCTTGTATAGCTCGAAACGCGTATGGCTTTGTGTATGCGTGTGGCATGCTTTCGATGTTGCCGCCTGAGATTCAGTGTGCGGACACCCGGAGGTGAGTGACATCCTAAAGGGCAAACCTTGTGGCTTGATGTTATGCGGCTGGTCCGGTCGTGTGGATGTCCTGACGCCTAAACGGCGTTCCCTGGCATTTGTACTTCAAGCACCGTCGGGGACCGAAGGGGCCTTGTACCTCATGAAGATTTGGCAGCATTGATGGGAGTGCCGACATGCTTTTCACCCTGATGGAACTGATTTTTAATTGAGGCATAAGCGGGTAAGCCACTTGGCGAGAGAACAGGCAAAGTCTTTAGTGGCAGTATTTGGACTACATTAACCACAATGCCATTGTTAATGCCCACTGGGGCGGGACTTGATATTGAATTAACAGCACTTTCGGTAATGGTCCGCTTACTGCCTCATTTCCTGCCAGTGATCAAGAGCTTGTATAGCTCAAAACGCGTATGGCTTTGTGTATGCGTGGGGCATGCTTTCGATGTTGCCGCCTGAGATTCAGTGTGCGGACACCCGGAGGTGCGTGACATCCTAAAGGGCAAACCTTGTGGCTTGATGTTATGCGGCTGGTCCGGTCGCGTGGATGTCCTGACGCATAAACAGCGTTCCCTGGCGTTTCTACTTCAAGCGCCATCGGGGACGGAGGGGCCTTGTACCTCATGAAGATTTGGCAGCATTGATGGGAGTGCCGACATGCTTTTCACCCTGATGGAACTGATTTTTAATTGAGGCATAAGTGGGTAAGCCACTTGGTGAGAGAGTACAGGCAAAGTCTTTAATGGCAGTATTTGGACTGCATTAACCACAATGCCATTGTTAACGCCCACTGGGGCGGGACTTGATATTGAATTAAAAACACGTTCTGTAAAGGTCTGCTTACTGCCTCATTTCCTGCCAGTGATCAAGAGCTTGTATAGCTCGAAACGCATATGGCTTTGTGTATGCGTGGGGCATGCTTTCGATGTTGCCGCCTGAGATTCAGTGTGCGGACACCCGGAGGTGCGTGACATCCTAAAGGGCAAACCTTGTGGCTTGATTTTATGCGGCTGGTCCGGTCGCGTGGAGGTCCTGACGCCTAAACAGCGTTCCCTGGCGTTTGTACTTCAAGCGCCGTCGGGGACCGAAGGGGCCTTGTACCTCATGAAGATTTGGCAGCATTGATGGGAGTGCCGACATGCTTTTCACCCTGATGGAACTGATTTTTAATTGAGGCATAAGCGGGTAAGCCACTAGGCGAGAGAACAGGCTAAGTCTTTAGTGGCAGTATTTGGACTACATTAACCACAATGCCATTGTTAACGCCCACTTGGGCGGGACTTGATATTGAATTAACAGCACGTTCTGTAATGTTCCGCTTACTGCCTCATTTCCTGCCAGTGATCAAGAGCTTGTATAGCTCGAAACGCGTATGGCTTTGTGTATGCGTGGGGCATGCTTTCGATGTTGCCGCCTGAGATTCAGTGTGCGGACACCCGGAGGTGCGTGACATCCTAAAGGGCTAACCTTGTGGCTTGATGTTATGCGGCTGGTCCGGTCGCGTGGATGTCCTGACGCCTAAACGGCGTTCCCTGGCGTTTGTACTTCTAGCGCCGTCGGGGACCGAAGGGGCCTTGTACATCATGAAGATTTGGCAGCATTGATGGGAGTGCCGACATGCTTTTCACCCTGATGGAACTGATTTTTAATTGAGGCATAAGTGGGTAAGCCACTTGGTGAGAGAGTACAGGCAAAGTCTTTAGTGGCAGTATTTGGACTGCATTAACCACAATGCCATTGTTAACGCCCACTGGGGCGGGACTTGATATTGAATTAAAAACACGTTCTGTAATGGTCTGCCTACTGCCTCATTTCCTGCCAATGATCAAGAGCTTGTATAGCTCGAAACGCATATGGCTTTGTGTATGCGTGGGGCATGCTTTCGATGTTGCCGCCTGAGATTCAGTGTGCGGACACCCGGAGGTGCGTGACATCCTAAAGGGCAAACCTTGTGGCTTGATGTTATGCGGCTGGTCCGGTCGCGTGGATGTCCTGACACCTAAACGGCGTTCCCTGGCGTTTGTACTTCAAGCGCCGTCGGGGACCGAAGTGGCCTTGTACCTCATGAAGATTTGGCAGCATTGATGGGAGTGCCGACATGCTTTTCACCCTGATGGAACTGAATTTTTAATTGAGGCATAAGCGGGTAAGCCACTTGGCGAGAGAACAGGCAAAGTCTTTAGTGGCAGTATTTGGACTACATTAACCACAATGCCATTGTTAACGCCCACTTGGGCGGGACTTGATATTGAATTAAAAGCACGTTCTGTAATGGTCCGCTTACTGCCTCATTTCCTGCCAGTGATCAAGAGCTTGTATAGCTCGAAACGCGTATGGCTTTGTGTATGCGTGGGGCATGCTTTCAATGTTTCGGCCTGAGATTCAGTGTGCGGACACACGGAGGTGCGTGACATCCTAAAGGGCAAACCTTGTGGCTTGATGTTATGCGGCTGGTCCGGTCATGTGGATGTCCTGACGCCTAAACGGCTTTTCCTGGCGTTTGTACTTCAAGCGCCGTCGGGGACCGAAGGGGCCTTGTACCTCATGAAGATTTGGCAGCATTGATGGGAATGCCGACATTCTTTTCACCCTGATGGAACTGATTTTTAATTGAGGCATAAGCGGGTAAGCCACTTGGCGAGAGAACAGGCAAAGTCTTTAGTGGCAGTATTTGGACTACATTAACCACAATGCCATTGTTAACTCCCACTGGGGCGGGACTTGATATTGAATTAACAGCACGTTCTGTAATGGTCCGCTTACTGCCTCATTTCCTGCTAGTGATCAAGAGCTTGTATAGCTCGAAACGCGTATGGCTTTGTGTATGCGTGGGGCATGCTTTCGATGTTGCCGCCTGAGATTCAGTGTGCGGACACCCGGAGGTGCGTGACATCCTAAAGGGCAAACCTTGTGGCTTGATGTTATGCGGCTGGTCCGGTCGCGTGGATGTCCTGACGCATAAACAGCGTTCCCTGGCGTTTCTACTTCAAGCGCCATCGGGGACGGAGGGGCCTTGTACCTCATGAAGATTTGGCAGCATTGATGGGAGTGCCGACATGCTTTTCACCCTGATGGAACTGATTTTTAATTGAGGCATAAGCGGGTAAGCCACTTGGCGAGACAACAGGCAAAGACTTTAGTGGCAGTATTTGGACTGCATTAACCACAATGCCATTGTTAACACCCACTGGGGCGGGACTTGATATTGAATTAAAAACACGTTCTGTAATGGTCCGCTTACTGCCTCATTTCCTGCCAGTGATCAAGAGCTTGTATAGCTCGAAACGCATATGGCTTTTTGTATGCGTGGGGCATGCTTTCGATGTTGCCGCCTGAGATTCAGTGTGCGGACACCCAGAGGTGCGTGACATCCTAAAGGGCAAACCTTGTGGCTTGATGTTATGCGGCTGGTCCCGTCGCGTGGATGTCCTGACGCCTAAACGGCGTTCCCTGGCATTTGTACTTCAAGCGCCGTCGGGGACCGAAGGGGCCTTGTACCTCATGAAGATTTGGCAGCATTGATGGGAGTGCCGACATGCTTTTCACCATGATGGAACTGATTTTTAATTGAGGCATAAGCGGGTAAGCCACTTGGCGAGAGAACAGGCAAAGTCTTTAGTGGCAGTATTTGGACTACATTAACCACAATGCTATTGTTAATGCCCACTGGGGCGGGACTTGATATTGAATTAAAAGCACGTTCTGTAATGGTCCCCTTACTGCCTCATATCCTGCCAGTGATCAAGAGCTTGTATAGCTCGAAACGCGTATGGCTTTGTGTATGCGTGGGGCATGCTTTCGATGTTGCTGCCTGAGATTCAGTGTGCGGACACCCGGAGGTGCGTGACATCCTCAAGGGCAAACCTTGTGGCTTGATGTTATGCGGCTGGTCCGGTCGCATGGATGTCCTGACGCCTAAACGGCGTTCCCTGGCGTTTGTACTTCAAGCGCCGTCGGGGACCGAAGGGGCCTTGTACATCATGAAGTTTTGGCAGCATTGATGGGAGTGCCGACATGCTTTTCACCCTGATGGAACTGATTTTTAATTGAGGCATAAGCGAGTAAGCCACTTGGCGAGAGAGCAGGCAAAGTCTTTAGTGGCAGTATTTGGACTACATTAACCACAATGCCATTGTTAACGCCCACTGGGGCGGGACTTGATATTGAATTAAAAGCACGTTCTGTAATGGTCCGCTTACTGCCTCATTTCCTGCCAGTGATCAAGAGCTTGTATAGCTCGAAACGCGTATGGCTTTGTGTATGCGTGGGGCATGCTTTCGATGTTGCCGCCTGAGATTCAGTGTGCGGACACCCGGAGGTGCGTGACATCCTAAAGGGCAAACCTTGTGGCTTGATGTTATGCGGCTGGTCCCGTCGCGTGGATGTCTCGACGCCTAAACGGCGTTTCCTGGCGTTTGTACTTCAAGCTCCATCGGGGACCGAAGGGGTCTTGTACCTCATGAAGATTTGGCACCATTGATGGGAGTGCCGACATGCTTTTCACCCTGATGGAACTGATTTTTAATTGAGGCATAAGCGGGTAAGCCACTTGGTGAGAGAACAGGCAAAGTCTTTAGTGGCAGTATTTGGACTGCATTAACCACAATGCCATTGTTAACACCCACTGGGGCGGGACTTGATATTGAATTAAAAACACGTTCTGTAATGGTCCGCTTACTGCCTCATTTCCTGCCAGTGATCAAGAGCTTGTATAGCTCGAAACGCATATGGCTTTTTGTATGCGTGGGGCATGCTTTCGATGTTGCCGCCTGAGATGCAGTGTGCGGACACCCAGAGGTGCGTGACATCCTAAAGGGCAAACCTTGTGGCTTGATGTTATGCGGCTGGGCCCGTCGCGTGGATGTCCTGACGCCTAAACGGCGTTCCCTGGCATTTGTACTTCAAGCGCCATCGGGGACCGAAGGGGCCTTGTACCTCATGAAGATTTGGCAGCATTGATGGGAGTGCCGACATGCTTTTCACCATGATGGAACTGATTTTTAATTGAGGCATAAGCGGGTAAGCCACTTGGCGAGAGAACAGGCAAAGTCTTTAGTGGCAGTATTTGGACTACATTAACCACAATGGCATTGTTAATGCCCACTGGGGCGGGACTTGATATTGAATTAAAAGCACGTTCTGTAATTGTCCCCTTACTGCCTCATATCCTGCCAGTGATCAAGAGCTTGTATAGCTCGAAACGGGTATGGCTTTGTGTATGCGTGGGGCATGCTTTCGATGTTGCTGCCTGAGATTCAGTGTGCGGGCACCCGGAGGTGCGTGACATCCTCAAGGGCAAACCTTGTGGCTTGATGTTATGCGGCTGGTCCGGTCGCATGGATGTCCTGACGCCTAAACGGTGTTCCCTGGCGTTTGTACTTCAAGCGCCGTCGGGGACCGAAGGGGCCTTGTACATCATGAAGATTTGGCAGCATTGATGGGAGTGCCGACATGCTTTTCACCCTGATGGAACTGATTTTTAATTGAGGCATAAGCGAGTAAGCCACTTGGCGAGAGAGCAGGCAAAGTCTTTAGTGGCAGTATTTGGACTACATTAACCACAATGCCGTTGTTAACGCCCACTGGGGCGGGACTTGATATTGAATTAAAAGCACGTTCTGTAATGGTCCGCTTACTGCCTCATTTCCTGCCAGTGATCAAGAGCTTGTATAGCTCGAAACGCGTATGGCTTTGTGTATGCGTGGAGCATGCTTTCGATGTTGCCGCCTGAGATTCAGTGTGCGGACACCCGGAGGTGCATGACATCCTAAAGGGCAAACCTTGTGGCTTGATGTTATGTGGCTGGTCCAGTCGCGTGGATGTCCTGACGCTTAAACGGCGTTCCCTGGCGTTTGTACGTCAAGCGCTGTCGGGGACCGAAGGGGCCTTGTACCTCATGAAGATTTGGCAGCATTGATAGGAGTGCCGACATGCTTTTCACCCTGATGGAACTGATTTTTAATTGAGGCATAAGCGGGTAAGCCACTTGGCGAGAGAGCAGGCAAAGTCTTTAGTGGCAGTATTTGGACTACATTAACCACAATGCCATTGTTAACGCCCACTGGGGCGGGACTTGATATTGAATTAAAAGCACGTTCTGTAATGGTCCGCTTACTGCCTCATTTCCTGCCAGTGATCAAGAGCTTGTATAGCTCGAAACGCGTATGGCTTTGTGTATGCGTGGGGCATGCTTTCGATGTTGCCGCCTGAGATTCAGTGTGCGGACCCCCGGAGGTGCGTGACATCCTAAAGGGCAAACCTTGTGGCTTGATGTTATGCGGCTGGTCCGGTCGCGTGATTGTCCTGACACCTAAACGCCGGTCCCTGGTGTTTGTACTTCAAGCGCCGTCGGGGACCGAAGGGGCCTTGTACCTCATGAAGATTTGGCAGCATTGATGAGAGTGCCGACATGCTTTTCACCCTGATGGAACTGATTTTTAATTGAGGCATAAGCGGGTAAGCCACTTGGCGAGAGAACAGGCAAAGTCTTCAGTGGCAGTTTTTGGACTACATTAACCACAATGTCATTGTTAACGCCCACTGGGGCGGGACTTGATATTGAATTAAAAGCACGTTCTGTAATGGTCCGTTTACTGCCTCATTTCCTGTCAGTGATCAAGAGCTTGTATAGCTCGAAACGCGTATGGCTTTGTGTATGCGTGGGGCATGCTTTCGATGTGGCCGCCGGAGATTCAGTGTGCGGACACCCGCAGGTGCGTGACATCCTAAAGGGCAAACCTTGTGGCTTGATGTTATGCGGCTGGTCCGGTCGCGTGGATGTCCTGACGCCTAAACGGCGGTCCCTGGCGTTTGTACTTCATGCACCGTCGGGGACCGAAGGGGCCTTGTACCTCATGAAGATTTGGCAGCATTGATGGGAGTGCCGACATGCTTTTCACCCTGATGGAACTGATTTTTAATTGAGGCATAAGCGGGTAAGCCACTTGGCGAGAGAACAGGCAAAGTCTTTAGTGGCAGTATTTGGACTACATTAACCACAATGCCATTGTTAACTCCAACTGGGGCGGGACTTGATATTGAATTAACAGCACGTTTTGTAATGGTCCGCTTACTGCCTCATTTCCTGCCAGTGATCAAGAGCTTGTATAGCTCGAAACGCGTATGGCTTTGTGTATGCGTGGGGCATGCTTTCGATGTTGCCGCCTGAGATTCAGTGTGCGGACACCCGGAGGTGCGTGACATCCTAAAGGGCAAACCTTGTGGCTTGATGTTATGCGGCTGGTCCGGTCGCGTGGATGTCCTGACGCCTAAACGGCGTTCCCTGGCGTTAGTACTTCAAGTGCCATCGGGGACCGAAGGGGTCTTGTACCGCATGAAGATTTGGCACCATTGATGGGAGTGCCGACATGCTTTTCACCCTGATGGAACTGATTTTTAATTAAGGCATAAGCGGGTAAGCCACTTGGTGAGAGAACAGGCAAAGTCTTTAGTGGCAGTATTTGGACTGCATTAACCACAATGCCATTGTTAACACCCACTGGGGCGGGACTTGATATTGAATTAAAAACACGTTCTGTAATGGTCCGCTTACTGCCTCATTTCCTGCCAGTGATCAAGAGCTTGTATAGCTCGAAACGCATATGGCTTTTTGTACGCGTGGGGCATGCTTTCGATCATGCCGCCTGAGATGCAGTGTGCGGACACCCAGAGGTGCGTGACATCCTAAAGGGCAAACCTTGTGGCTTGATGTTATTCGGCTGGTCCCGTCGCGTGGATGTCCTGACGCCTAAACGGCGTTCCCTGGCATTTGTACTTCAAGCGCCGTCGGGGACCGAAGGGGCCTTGTACCTCATGAAGATTCGGCAGCATTGATGGGAGTGCCGACATGCTTTTCACCATGATGGAACTGATTTTTAATTGAGGCATAAGCGGGTAAGCCACTTGGCGAGAGAACAGGCAAAGTCTTTAGTGGCAGTATTTGGACTACATTAACCACAATGGCATTGTTAATGCCCACTGGGGCGGGACTTGATATTGAATTAAAAGCACGTTCTGTAATGGTCCCCTTACTGCCTCATATCCTGCCAGTGATCAAGAGCTTGTATAGCTCGAAACGCGTATGGCTTTGTGTATGCGTGGGGCATGCTTTCGATGTTGCTGCCTGAGATTCAGTGTGCGGACACCCGGAGGTGCGTGACATCCTCAAGGGCAAACCTTGTGGCTTGATGTTATGCGGCTGGTCCGGTCGCATGGATGTCCTGATGCCTAAACGGCGTTCCCTGGCGTTTGTACTTCAAGCGCCATCGGGGACCGAAGGGGCCTTGTACATCATGAAGATTTGGCAGCATTGATGGGAGTGCCGACATGCTTTTCACCCTGATGGAACTGATTTTTAATTGAGGCATAAGCGAGTAAGCCACTTGGCGAGAGAGCAGGCAAAGTCTTTAGTGGCAGTATTTGGACTACATTAACCACAATGCCATTGTTAACGCCCACTGGGGCGGGACTTGATATTGAATTAAAAGCACGTTCTGTAATGGTCCGCTTACTGCCTCATTTCCTGCCAGTGATCAAGAGCTTGTATAGCTCGAAACGCGTATGGCTTTGTGTATGCGTGGGGCATGCTTTCGATGTTGCCGCCTGAGATTCAGTGTGCGGACACCCGGAGGTGCGTGACATCCTAAAGGGCAAACCTTGTGGCTTGATGTTATGCGGCTGGTCCGGTCGCGTGGATGTCCTGACGCTTAAACGGCGTTCCCTGGCGTTTGTACGTCAAGCGCTGTCGGGGACCGAAGGGGCCTTGTACCTCATGAAGATTTGGCAGCATTGATAGGAGTGCCGACATGCTTTTCACCCTGATGGAACTGATTTTTAATTGAGGCATAAGCGGGTAAGCCACTTGGCGAGAGAACAGGCAAAGTCTTTAGTGGCAGTATTTGGACTACATTAACCACAATGCCATTGTTAACGTCCACTGGGGCGGGACTTGATATTGAATTAAAAGCACGTTCTGTAATGGTCCGCTTACTGCCTCATTTCCTGCCAGTGATCAAGAGCTTGTATAGCTCGAAACGCGTATGGCTTTGTGTATGCATGGGGCATGCTTTCGATGTTGCCGTCTGAGATTCAGTGTGCGGACCCCCGGAGGTGCGTGACATCCTAAAGGGCAAACCTTGTGGCTTGATGTTATGCGGCTGTTCCGGTCGTGTGGCTGTCCTGACGCCTAAACGGCTTTCCCTGGCGTTTTTTCTTCAAGCGCCTTCGGGGACCGAAGGGGCCTTGTACCTCATGAAGATTTGGCAGCATTGATGGGAGTGCCGACATGCTTTTCACCCTGATGGAACTGATTTTTAATTGAGGCATAAGCAGGTAAGCCACTTGGCGAGAGAACAGGCAAAGTCTTTAGTGGCAGTATTTGGACTACATTAACCACAATGCCATTGTTAACTCCCACTGGGGCGGGACTTGATATTGAATTAACAGCACGTTCTGTAATGGTCCGCTTACTGCCTCATTTCCTGCCAGTGATCAAGAGCTTGTATAGCTCGAAACGCGTATGGCTTTGTGTATGCGTGGGGCATGCTTTCGATGTTGCTGCCTGAGATTCAGTGTGCGGACACCCGGAGGTGCGTGACATCCTAAAGCGCAAACCTTGTGGCTTGATGTTATGCGGCTGGTCCCGTCGCGTGGATGTCCTGACGCCTAAATGGCCTTCCCTGGCGTTTGTACTTCAAGCGCCGTCGGGGACCGAAGGGGCCTTGTACCTCATGAAGATTTGGCAGCATTGATGGGAGTGCCGACATGCATTTCACCCTGATGGAACTGATTTTTAATTGAGGCATAAGCGGGTAAGCCACTTGGCGAGAGAACAGGCAAAGTCTTTAGTGGCAGTATTTGGACTACATTAACCACAATGCCATTGTTAATGCCCACTGGGGCGGGACTTGATATTGAATTAAAAGCACGTTCTGTAATGGTCCCCTTACTGCCTCATATCCTGCCAGTGATCAAGAGCTTGTATAGCTCGAAACGCGTATGGCTTTGTGTATGCGTGGGGCATGCTTTCGATGTTGCTGCCTGAGATTCAGTGTGCGGACACCCGGAGGTGCGTGACATCCTCAAGGGCAAACCTTGTGGCTTGATGTTATGCGGCTGGTCCGGTCGCATGGATGTCCTGACGCCTAAACGGCGTTCCCTGGCGTTTGTACTTCAAGCGCCGTCGGGGACCGAAGGGGCCTTGTACATCATGAAGATTTGGCAGCATTGATGGGAGTGCCGACATGCTTTTCACCCTGATGGAACTGATTTTTAATTGAGGCATAAGCGAGTAAGCCACTTGGCGAGAGAGCAGGCAAAGTCTTTAGTGGCAGTATTTGGACTACATTAACCACAATGCCATTGTTAACGCCCACTGGGGCGGGACTTGATATTGAATTAAAAGCACGTTCTGTAATGGTCCGCTTACTGCCTCATTTCCTGCCAGTGATCAAGAGCTTGTATAGCTCGAAACGCGTATAGCTTTGTGTATGCGTGGGGCATGCTTTCGATGTTGCCGCCTGAGATTCAGTGTGCGGACACCCGGAGGTGCGTGACATCCTAAAGGGCAAACCTTGTGGCTTGATGTTATGCGGCTGGTCCGGTCGCGTGGATGTCCTGACGCTTAAACGGGGTTCCCTGGCGTTTGTACGTCAAGCGCTGTCGGGGACCGAAGGGGCCTTGTACCTCATGAAGATTTGGCAGGATTGATAGGAGTGCCGACATGCTTTTCACCCTGATGGAACTGATTTTTAATTGAGGCATAAGCGGGTAAGCCACTTGGTGAGAGAGCAGGCAAAGTCTTTAGTGGCAGTATTTGGACTACATTAACCACAATGCCATTGTTAACGCCCACTGGGGCGGGACTTGATATTGAATTAAAAGCACGTTCTGTAATGGTCCGCTTACTGCCTCATTTCCTGCCAGTGATCAAGAGCTTGTATAGCTCGAAACGCGTATGGCTTTGTGTATGCGTGGGGCATGCTTTCGATGTTGCCGCCTGAGATTCAGTGTGCGGACCCCCGGAGGTGCGTGACATCCTAAAGGGCAAACCTTGTGGCTTGATGTTATGCGGCTGGTCCGGTCGCGTGGATGTCCTGACACCTAATTGCCGGTCCCTGGTGTTTGTACTTCAAGCGCCGTCGGGGACCGAAGGGGCCTTGTACCTCATGAAGATTTGGCAGCATTGATGAGAGTGCCGACATGCTTTTCACCCTGATGGAACTGATTTTTAATTGAGGCATAAGCGGGTAAGCCACTTGGCGAGAGAACAGGCAAAGTCTTTAGTGGCAGTATTTGGACTACATTAACCACAATGCCATTGTTAACTCCCACTGGGGCGGGACTTGATATTGAATTAACAGCACGTTCTGTAATGGTCCGCTTACTGCCTCATTTTCTGCCAGTGATCAAGAGCTTGTATAGCTCGAAACGCGTATGGCTTTGTGTATGCGTGGGGCATGCTTTCAATGTTGCCGCCTGAGATGCAGTGTGCGGACACCCAGAGGTGCGTGACATCCTAAAGGGCAAACCTTGTGGCTTAATGTTATGCGGCTGGTCCCGTCGCGTGGATGTCCTGACGCCTAAACGGCGTTCCCTGGCATTTGTACTTCAAGCGCCGTCGGGGACCGAAGGGGCCTTGTACCTCATGAAGATTTGGCAGCATTGATGGGAGTGCCGACATGCTTTTCACCATGATGGAACTGATTTTTAATTGAGGCATAAGCGGGTAAGCCACTTGGCGAGAGAACAGGCAAAGTCTTTAGTGGCAGTATTTGGACTACATTAACCACAATGGCATTGTTAATGCCCACTGGGGCGGGACTTGATATTGAATTAAAAGCACGTTCTGTAATGGTCCCCTTACTGCCTCATATCCTGCCAGTGATCAAGAGCTTGTATAGCTCGAAACGCGTATGGCTTTGTGTATGCGTGGGGCATGCTTTCGATGTTGCTGCCTGAGATTCAGTGTGCGGACACCCGGAGGTGCGTGACATCCTCAAGGGCAAACCTTGTGGCTTGATGTTATGCGGCTGGTCCGGTCGCATGGATGTCCTGACGCCTAAACGGCGTTCCCTGGCGTTTGTACTTCTAGCGCCGTCGGGGACCGAAGGGGCCTTGTACATCATGAAGATTTGGCAGCATTGATGGGAGTGCCGACATGCTTTTCACCCTGATGGAACTGATTTTTAATTGAGGCATAAGCGAGTAAGCCACTTGGCGAGAGAGCAGGCAAAGTCTTTAGTGGCAGTATTTGGACTACATTAACCACAATGCCATTGTTAACGCCCACTGGGGTGGGACTTGATATTGAATTAAAAGCACGTTCTGTAATGGTCCGCTTACTGCCTCATTTCCTGCCAGTGATCAAGAGCTTGTATAGCTCGAAACGCGTATGGCTTTGTGTATGCGTGGGGCATGCTTTCGATGTTGCCGCCTGAGATTCAGTGTGCGGACACCCGGAGGTGCGTGACATCCTAAAGGGCAAACCTTGTGGCTTGATGTTATGCGGCTGGTCCGGTCGCGTGGATGTCCTGACGCTTAAACGGCATTCCCTGGCGTTTGTACGTCAAGCGCTGTCGGGGACCGAAGGGGCCTTGTACCTCATGAAGATTTGGCAGCATTGATAGGAGTGCCGACATGCTTTTCACCCTGATGGAACTGATTTTTAATTGAGGCATAAGCGGGTAAGCCACTTGGCGAGAGAACAGGCAAAGTCTTCAGTGGCAGTATTTGGACTACATTAACCACAATGTCATTGTTAACGCCCACTGGGGTGGGACTTGATATTGAATTAAAAGCACGTTCTGTAATGGTCCGCTTACTGCCTCATTTCCTGCCAGTGATCAAGAGCTTGTATAGCTCGAAACGCGTATGGCTTTGTGTATGCGTGGGGCACGCTTTCGATGTGGCCACCGGAGATTCAGTGTGCGGACACCCGGAGGTGCGTGACATCCTAAAGGGCAAACCTTGTGGCTTGATGTTATGCGGCTGGTCCGGTCGCATGGATGTCCTGACGCCTAAACGGCGGTCCCTGGCGTTTGTACTTAAAGCACCGTCGGGGACCGAAGGGGCCTTGTACCTCATGAAGATTTGGCAGCATTGATGGGAGTGCCGACATGCTTTTCACCCTGATGGAACTGATTTTCAATTGAGGCATAAGCGGGTAAGCCACTTGGCGAGAGAACAGGCAAAGTCTTTAGTGGCAGTATTTGGACTACATTAACCACAATGCCATTGTTAACGCCCACTGGGGCGGGACTTGATATTAAATTAAAAGCACGTTCTGTAATGGTCCGCTTACTGCCTCATTTCCTGCCAGTGATCAAGAGCTTGTATAGCTCGAAACGTGTATGGCTTTGTGTATGCGTGGGGCATGCTTTCAATGTTGCAGCCTGAGATTCAGTGTGCGGACACCCGGAGGTGCGTGACATCCTAAAGGGCAAACCTTGTGGCTTGATGTTATGCGGCTGTTCCGGTCGTGTGGATGTCCTGACGCCTAAACGGCGTTCCCTGGCGTTTTTTCTTCAAGCGCCGTCGGGGACCGAAGGGGCCTTGTACCTCATGAAGATTTGGCAGCATTGATGGGAGTGCCGACATGCTTTTCACCCTGATGGAACTGATTTTTAATTGAGGCATAAGCAGGTAAGCCGCTTGGCGAGAGAACAGGCAAAGTCTTTAGTGGCAGTATTTGGACTACATTAACCACAATGCCATTGTTAACTCCCACTGGGGCGGGACTTGATATTGAATTAACAGCACGTTCTGTAATGGTCCGCTTACTGCCTCATTTCCTGCCAGTGATCAAGAGCTTGTATAGCTCGAAACGCGTATGGCTTTGTGTATGCGTGGGGCATGCTTTCGATGTTGCTGCCTGAGATTCAGTGTGCGGACACCCGGAGGTGCGTGACATCCTCAAGGGCAAACCTTGTGGCTTGATGTTATGCGGCTGGTCCGGTCGCATGGATGTCCTGACGCCTAAACGGCGTTCCCTGGCATTTGTACTTCTAGCGCCGTCGGGGACCGAAGGGGCCTTGTACATCATGAAGATTTGGAAGGATTGATGGGAGTGCCGACATGCTTTTCACCATGATGGAACTGATTTTTAATTGAGGCATAAGCGGGTAACCCACTTGGCGAGAGAACAGGCAAAGTCTTTAGTGGCAGTATTTGGACTACATTAACCACAATGGCATTGTTAATGCCCACTGGGGCGGGACTTGATATTGAATTAAAAGCACGTTCTGTAATGGTCCCCTTACTGCCTCATATCCTGCCAGTGATCAAGAGCTTGTATAGCTCGAAACGCGTATGGCTTTGTGTATGCGTGGGGCATGCTTTCGATGTTGCTGCCTGAGATTCAGTGTGCGGACACCCGGAGGTGCGTGACATCCTCAAGGGCAAACCTTGTGGCTTGATGTTATGCGGCTGGTCCGGTCGCATGGATGTCCTGACGCCTAAACGGCGTTCCCTGGCGTTTGTACTTCTAGCGCCGTCGGGGACCGAAGGGGCCTTGTACATCATGAAGATTTGGCAGCATTGATGGGAGTGCCGACATGCTTTTCACCCTGATGGAACTGATTTTTAATTGAGGCATAAGCGAGTAAGCCACTTGGCGAGAGAGCAGGCAAAGTCTTTAGTGGCAGTATTTGGACTACATTAACCACAATGCCATTGTTAACGCCCACTGGGGTGGGACTTGATATTGAATTAAAAGCACGTTCTGTAATGGTCCGCTTACTGCCTCATTTCCTGCCAGTGATCAAGAGCTTGTATAGCTCGAAACGCGTATGGCTTTGTGTATGCGTGGGGCATGCTTTCGATGTTGCCGCCTGAGATTCAGTGTGCGGACACCCGGAGGTGCGTGACATCCTAAAGGGCAAACCTTGTGGCTTGATGTTATGCGGCTGGTCCGGTCGCGTGGATGTCCTGACGCTTAAACGGCATTCCCTGGCGTTTGTACGTCAAGCGCTGTCGGGGACCGAAGGGGCCTTGTACCTCATGAAGATTTGGCAGCATTGATAGGAGTGCCGACATGCTTTTCACCCTGATGGAACTGATTTTTAATTGAGGCATAAGCGGGTAAGCCACTTGGCGAGAGAACAGGCAAAGTCTTCAGTGGCAGTATTTGGACTACATTAACCACAATGTCATTGTTAACGCCCACTGGGGTGGGACTTGATATTGAATTAAAAGCACGTTCTGTAATGGTCCGCTTACTGCCTCATTTCCTGCCAGTGATCAAGAGCTTGTATAGCTCGAAACGCGTATGGCTTTGTGTATGCGTGGGGCACGCTTTCGATGTGGCCACCGGAGATTCAGTGTGCGGACACCCGGAGGTGCGTGACATCCTAAAGGGCAAACCTTGTGGCTTGATGTTATGCGGCTGGTCCGGTCGCATGGATGTCCTGACGCCTAAACGGCGGTCCCTGGCGTTTGTACTTAAAGCACCGTCGGGGACCGAAGGGGCCTTGTACCTCATGAAGATTTGGCAGCATTGATGGGAGTGCCGACATGCTTTTCACCCTGATGGAACTGATTTTCAATTGAGGCATAAGCGGGTAAGCCACTTGGCGAGAGAACAGGCAAAGTCTTTAGTGGCAGTATTTGGACTACATTAACCACAATGCCATTGTTAACGCCCACTGGGGCGGGACTTGATATTGAATTAAAAGCACGTTCTGTAATGGTCCGCTTACTGCCTCATTTCCTGCCAGTGATCAAGAGCTTGTATAGCTCGAAACGTGTATGGCTTTGTGTATGCGTGGGGCATGCTTTCAATGTTGCAGCCTGAGATTCAGTGTGCGGACACCCGGAGGTGCGTGACATCCTAAAGGGCAAACCTTGTGGCTTGATGTTATGCGGCTGTTCCGGTCGTGTGGATGTCCTGACGCCTAAACGGCGTTCCCTGGCGTTTTTTCTTCAAGCGCCGTCGGGGACCGAAGGGGCCTTGTACCTCATGAAGATTTGGCAGCATTGATGGGAGTGCCGACATGCTTTTCACCCTGATGGAACTGATTTTTAATTGAGGCATAAGCAGGTAAGCCGCTTGGCGAGAGAACAGGCAAAGTCTTTAGTGGCAGTATTTGGACTACATTAACCACAATGCCATTGTTAACTCCCACTGGGGCGGGACTTGATATTGAATTAACAGCACGTTCTGTAATGGTCCGCTTACTGCCTCATTTCCTGCCAGTGATCAAGAGCTTGTATAGCTCGAAACGCGTATGGCTTTGTGTATGCGTGGGGCATGCTTTCGATGTTGCTGCCTGAGATTCAGTGTGCGGACACCCGGAGGTGCGTGACATCCTCAAGGGCAAACCTTGTGGCTTGATGTTATGCGGCTGGTCCGGTCGCATGGATGTCCTGACGCCTAAACGGCGTTCCCTGGCATTTGTACTTCTAGCGCCGTCGGGGACCGAAGGGGCCTTGTACATCATGAAGATTTGGAAGGATTGATGGGAGTGCCGACATGCTTTTCACCATGATGGAACTGATTTTTAATTGAGGCATAAGCGGGTAACCCACTTGGCGAGAGAACAGGCAAAGTCTTTAGTGGCAGTATTTGGACTACATTAACCACAATGGCATTGTTAATGCCCACTGGGGCGGGACTTGATATTGAATTAAAAGCACGTTCTGTAATGGTCCCCTTACTGCCTCATATCCTGCCAGTGATCAAGAGCTTGTATAGCTCGAAACGCGTATGGCTTTGTGTATGCGTGGGGCATGCTTTCGATGTTGCTGCCTGAGATTCAGTGTGCGGACACCCGGAGGTGCGTGACATCCTCAAGGGCAAACCTTGTGGCTTGATGTTATGCGGCTGGTCCGGTCGCATGGATGTCCTGACGCCTAAACGGCGTTCCCTGGCGTTTGTACTTCTAGCGCCGTCGGGGACCGAAGGGGCCTTGTACATCATGAAGATTTGGCAGCATTGATGGGAGTGCCGACATGCTTTTCACCCTGATGGAA
Organism: Triturus cristatus; assembly: GCF_964204655.1. Lineage (NCBI taxonomy): Eukaryota > Metazoa > Chordata > Amphibia > Caudata > Salamandridae > Triturus > Triturus cristatus. The sequence goes on along the minus strand of NC_140590.1, from coordinate 1,839,299,783 downwards.
CTGATTTTTAATTGAGGCATAAGCGAGTAAGCCACTTGGCGAGAGAGCAGGCAAAGTCTTTAGTGGCAGTATTTGGACTACATTAACCACAATGCCATTGTTAACGCCCACTGGGGTGGGACTTGATATTGAATTAAAAGCACGTTCTGTAATGGTCCGCTTACTGCCTCATTTCCTGCCAGTGATCAAGAGCTTGTATAGCTCGAAACGCGTATGGCTTTGTGTATGCGTGGGGCATGCTTTCGATGTTGCCGCCTGAGATTCAGTGTGCGGACACCCGGAGGAGCGTGACATCCTAAAGGGCAAACCTTGTGGCTTGATGTTATGCGGCTGGTCCGGTCGCGTGGATGTCCTGATGCTTAAACGGCATTCCCTGGCGTTTGTACGTCAAGCGCTGTCGGGGACCGAAGGGGCCTTGTACCTCATGAAGATTTGGCAGCATTGATAGGAGTGCCGACATGCTTTTCACCCTGATGGAACTGATTTTTAATTGAGGCATAAGCGGGTAAGCCACTTGGCGAGAGAACAGGCAAAGTCTTTAGTGGCAGTATTTGGACTACATTAACCACAATGCCATTGTTAACGTCCACTGGGGCGGGATTTGATATTGAATTAAAAGCACGTTCTGTAATGGTCCGCTTACTGCCTCATTTCCTGCCAGTGATCAAGAGCTTGTATAGCTCGAAACGCGTATGGCTTTGTGTATGCGTGGGGCATGCTTTCGATGTTGCCGTCTGAGATTCAGTGTGCGGACCCCCGGAGGTGCGTGACATCCTAAAGGGCAAACCTTGTGGCTTGATGTTATGCGGCTGGTCCGGTCGCGTGGATGTCCTGACACCTAAACGCCGGTCCCTGGTGTTTGTACTTCAAGCGCCGTCGGGGACCGAAGGGGCCTTGTACCTCATGAAGGTTTGGCAGCATTGATGAGAGTGCCGACATGCTTTTCACCCTGATGGAACTGATTTTTAATTGAGGCATAAGCGGGTAAGCCACTTGGCGAGAGAACAGGCAAAGTCTTCAGTGGCAGTATTTGGACTACATTAACCACAATGTCATTGTTAACGCCCACTGGGGTGGGACTTGATATTTAATTAAAAGCACGTTCTGTAATGGTCCGCTTACTGCCTCATTTCCTGCCAGTGATCAAGAGCTTGTATAGCTCGAAACGCGTATGGCTTTGTGTATGCGTGGGGCATGCTTTCGATGTGGCCGCCGGAGATTCAGTGTGCGGACACCCGGAGGTGCGTGACATCCTAAAGGGCAAACCTTGTGGCTTGATGTTATGCAGCTGGTCCGGTCGCATGGATGTCCTGACGCCTAAACGGCGGTCCCTGGCGTTTGTACTTCAAGCACCGTCGGGGACCAAAGGGGCCTTGTACCTCATGAAGATTTGGCAGCATTGATGGGAGTGCCGACATGCTTTTCACCCTGATGGAACTGATTTTCAATTGAGGCATAAGCGGGTAAGCCACTTGGCGAGAGAACAGGCAAAGTCTTTAGTGGCAGTATTTGGACTACATTAACCACAATGCCATTGTTAACGCCCACTGGGGCGGGACTTGATATTGAATTAAAAGCACGTTCTGTAATGGTCCGCTTACTGCCTCATTTCCTGCCAGTGATCAAGAGCTTGTATAGCTCGAAACGTGTATGGCTTTGTGTATGCGTGGGGCATGCTTTCAATGTTGCAGCCTGAGATTCAGTGTGCGGACACACGGAGGTGCGTGACATCCTAAAGGGCAAAGCTTGTGGCTTGATGTTATGCGGCTGTTCCGGTCGTGTGGATGTCCTGACGCCTAAACGGCGTTCCCTGGCGTTTTTTCTTCAAGCGCCGTCGGGGACCGAAAGGGCCTTGTACCTCATGAAGATTTGGCAGCATTGATGGGAGTGCCGACATGCTTTTCACCCTGATGGAACTGATTTTTAATTGAGGCATAAGCAGGTAAGCCACTTGGCGAGAGAACAGGCAAAGTCTTTAGTGGCAGTATTTGGACTACATTAACCACAATGCCATTGTTAACTCCCACTGGGGCGGGACTTGATATTGAAATAACAGCACGTTCTGTAATGGTCCGCTTACTGCCTCATTTCCTGCCAGTGATCAAGAGCTTGTATAGCTCGAAACGCGTATGGCTTTGTGTATGCGTGGGGCATGCTTTCGATGTTGCTGCCTGAGATTCAGTGTGCGGACACCCGGAGGTGCGTGACATCCTAAAGCGCAAACCTTGTGGCTTGATGTTATGCGGCTGGTCCCGTCGCGTGGATGTCCTGACGCCTAAATGGGGTTCCCTGGCGTTTGTACTTCAAGCGCCGTCGGGGACCGAAGGGGCCTTGTACCTCATGAAGATTTGGCAGCATTGATGGGAGTGCCGACATGCATTTCACCCTGATGGAACTGATTTTTAATTGAGGCATAAGTGGGTAAGCCACTTGGCGAGAGAACAGGCAAAGTCTTTAATGGCAGTATTTGGACTACATTAACCACAATGCCATTGTTAATGCCCACTGGGGCGGGACTTGATATTGAATTAAAAGCACGTTCTGTAATGGTCCCCTTACTGCCTCATATCCTGCCAGTGATCAAGAGCTTGTATAGCTCGAAACGCGTATGTCTTTGTGTATGCGTGGGGCACGCTTTCGATGTGGCCGCCGGAGATTCAGTGTGCGGACACCCGGAGGTGCGTGACATCCTAAAGGGCAAACCTTGTGGCTTGATGTTATGCGGCTGGTCCGGTCGCATGGATGTCCTGACGCCTAAACGGCGGTCCCTGGCGTTTGTACTTCAAGCACCGTCGGGGACCGAAGGGGCCTTGTACCTCATGAAGATTTGGCAGCATTGATGGGAGTGCCGACATGCTTTTCACCCTGATGGAACTGATTTTCAATTGAGGCATAAGCGGGTAAGCCACTTGGCGAGAGAACAGGCAAAGTCTTTAGTGGCAGTATTTGGACTACATTAACCACAATGCCATTGTTAACGCCCACTGGGGCGGGACTTGATATTGAATTAAAAGCACGTTCTGTAATGGTCCGCTTACTGCCTCATTTCCTGCCAGTGATCAAGAGCTTGTATAGCTCGAAACGTGTATGGCTTTGTGTATGCGTGGGGCATGCTTTCAATGTTGCAGCCTGAGATTCAGTGTGCGGACACCCGGAGGTGCGTGACATCCTAAAGGGCAAACCTTGTGGCTTGATGTTATGCGGCTGTTCCGGTCGTGTGGATGTCCTGACGCCTAAACGGCGTTCCCTGGCGTTTTTTCTTCAAGCGCCGTCGGGGACCGAAGGGGCCTTGTACCTCATGAAGATTTGGCAGCATTGATGGGAGTGCCGACATGCTTTTCACCCTGATGGAACTGATTTTTAATTGAGGCATAAGCAGGTAAGCCACTTGGCGAGAGAACAGGCAAAGTCTTTAGTGGCAGTATTTGGACTACATTAACCACAATGCCATTGTTAACTCCCACTGGGGCGGGACTTGATATTGAATTAACAGCACGTTCTGTAATGGTCCGCTTACTGCCTCATTTCCTGCCAGTGATCAAGAGCTTGTATAGCTCGAAACGCGTATGGCTTTGTGTATGCGTGGGGCATGCTTTCGATGTTGCTGCCTGAGATTCAGTGTGCGGACACCCGGAGGTGCGTGACATCCTCAAGGGCAAACCTTGTGGCTTGATGTTATGCGGCTGGACCGGTCGCATGGATGTCCTGACGCCTAAACGGCGGTCCCTGGCGTTTGTACTTCAAGCACCGTCGGGGACCGAAGGGGCCTTGTACCTCATGAAGATTTGGCAGCATTGATGGGAGTGCCGACATGCTTTTCACCCTGATGGAACTGATTTTCAATTGAGGCATAAGCGGGTAAGCCACTTGGCGAGAGAACAGGCAAAGTCTTTAGTGGCAGTATTTGGACTACATTAACCACAATGCCATTGTTAACGTCCACTGGGGCAGGATTTGATATTGAATTAAAAGCACGTTCTGTAATGGTCCGCTTACTGCCTCATTTCCTGCCAGTGATCAAGAGCTTGTATAGCTCGAAACGCGTATGGCTTTGTGTATGCGTGGGGCATGCTTTCGATGTGGCCGCCGGAGATTCAGTGTGCGGACACCCGGAGGTGCGTGACATCCTAAAGGGCAAACCTTGTGGCTTGATGTTATGCGGCTGGTCCGGTCGCATGGATGTCCTGACGCCTAAACGGCGGTCCCTGGCGTTTGTACTTCAAGCACCGTCGGGGACCGAAGGGGCCTTGTACCTCATGAAGATTTGGCAGCATTGATGGGAGTGCCGACATGCTTTTCACCCTGATGGAACTGATTTTCAATTGAGGCATAAGCGGGTAAGCCACTTGGCGAGAGAACAGGCAAAGTCTTTAGTGGCAGTATTTGGACCACATTAACCACAATGCCATTGTTAACGCCCACTGGGGCGGGACTTGATATTGAATTAAAAGCACGTTCTGTAATGGTCCGCTTACTGCCTCATTTCCTGCCAGTGATCAAGAGCTTGTATAGCTCGAAACGTGTATGGCTTTGTGTATGCGTGGGACATGCTTTCAATGTTGCAGCCTGAGATTCAGTGTGCGGACACCCGGAGGTGCGTGACATCCTAAAGGGCAAACCTTGTGGCTTGATGTTATGCGGCTGTTCCGGTCGTGTGGATGTCCTGACGCCTAAACGGCGTTCCCTGGCGTTTTTTCTTCAAGCGCCGTCGGGGACCGAAGGGGCCTTGTACCTCATGAAGATTTGGCAGCATTGATGGGAGTGCCGACATGCTTTTCACCCTGATGGAACTGATTTTTAATTGAGGCATAAGCAGGTAAGCCACTTGGCGAGAGAACAGGCAAAGTCTTTAGTGGCAGTATTTGGACTACATTAACCACAATGCCATTGTTAACTCCCACTGGGGCGGGACTTGATATTGAATTAACAGCACGTTCTGTAATGGTCCGCTTACTGCCTCATTTCCTGCCAGTGATCAAGAGCTTGTATAGCTCGAAACGCGTATGGCTTTGTGTATGCGTGGGGCATGCTTTCGATGTTGCTGCCTGAGATTCAGTGTGCGGACACCCGGAGGCGCGTGACATCCTCAAGGGCAAACCTTGTGGCTTGATGTTATGCGGCTGGTCCGGTCGCATGGATGTCCTGACGCCTAAACGGCGTTCCCTGGCGTTTGTACTTCTAGCGCCGTCGGGGACCGAAGGGGCCTTGTACATCATGAAGATTTGGCAGGATTGATGGGAGTGCCGACATGCTTTTCACCATGATGGAACTGATTTTTAATTGAGGCATAAGCGGGTAAGCCACTTGGCGAGAGAACAGGCAAAGTCTTTAGTGGCAGTATTTGGACTACATTAACCACGATGGCATTGTTAATGCCCACTGGGGCGGGACTTGATATTGAATTAAAAGCACGTTCTGTAATGGTCCCCTTACTGCCTCATATCCTGCCAGTGATCAAGAGCTTGTATAGCTCGAAACGCGTATGGCTTTGTGTATGCGTGGGGCATGCTTTCGATGTTGCTGCCTGAGATTCAGTGTGCGGACACCCGGAGGTGCGTGACATCCTCAAGGGCAAACCTTGTGGCTTGATGTTATGCGGCTGGTCCGGTCGCATGGATGTCCTGACGCCTAAACGGCGTTCCCTGGCGTTTGTACTTCTAGCGCCGTCGGGGACCGAAGGGGCCTTGTACATCATGAAGATTTGGCAGCATTGATGGGAGTGCCGACATGCTTTTCACCCTGATGGAACTGATTTTTAATTGAGGCATAAGCGAGTAAGCCACTTGGCGAGAGAGCAGGCAAAGTCTTTAGTGGCAGTATTTGGACTACATTAACCACAATGCCATTGTTAACGCCCACTGGGGTGGGACTTGATATTGAATTAAAAGCACGTTCTGTAATGGTCCGCTTACTGCCTCATTTCCTGCCAGTGATCAAGAGCTTGTATAGCTCGAAACGCGTATGGCTTTGTGTATGCGTGGGGCATGCTTTCGATGTTGCTGCCTGAGATTCAGTGTGCGGACACCCGGAGGTGCGTGACATCCTAAAGGGCAAACCTTGTGGCTTGATGTTATGCGGCTGGTCCGGTCGCGTGGATGTCCTGATGCTTAAACGGCATTCCCTGGCGTTTGTACGTCAAGCGCTGTCGGGGACCGAAGGGGCCTTGTACCTCATGAAGATTTGGCAGCATTGATAGGAGTGCCGACATGCTTTTCACCCTGATGGAACTGATTTTTAATTGAGGCATAAGCGGGTAAGCCACTTGGCGAGAGAACAGGCAAAGTCTTTAGTGGCAGTATTTGGACTACATTAACCACAATGCCATTGTTAACGTCCACTGGGGCGGGATTTGATATTGAATTAAAAGCACGTTCTGTAATGGTCCGCTTACTGCCTCATTTCCTGCCAGTGATCAAGAGCTTGTATAGCTCGAAACGCGTATGGCTTTGTGTATGCGTGGGGCATGCTTTCGATGTTGCCGTCTGAGATTCAGTGTGCGGACCCCCGGAGGTGCGTGACATCCTAAAGGGCAAACCTTGTGGCTTGATGTTATGCGGCTGGTCCGGTCGCGTGGATGTCCTGACACCTAAACGCCGGTCCCTGGTGTTTGTACTTCAAGCACCGTCGGGGACCGAAGGGGCCTTGTACCTCATGAAGATTTGGCAGCATTGATGAGAGTGCCGACATGCTTTTCACCCTGATGGAACTGATTTTTAATTGAGGCATAAGCGGGTAAGCCACTTGGCGAGAGAACAGGCAAAGTCTTCAGTGGCAGTATTTGGACTACATTAACCACAATGTCATTGTTAACGCCCACTGGGGTGGGACTTGATATTGAATTAAAAGCACGTTCTGTAATGGTCCGCTTACTGCCTCATTTCCTGCCAGTGATCAAGAGCTTGTATAGCTCGAAACGCGTATGGCTTTGTGTATGCGTGGGGCATGCTTTCGATGTGGCCGCCGGAGATTCAGTGTGCGGACACCCGGAGGTGCGTGACATCCTAAAGGGCAAACCTTGTGGCTTGATGTTATGCGGCTGGTCCGGTCGCATGGATGTCCTGACGCCTAAACGGCGGTCCCTGGCGTTTGTACTTCAAGCACCGTCGGGGACCGAAGGGGCCTTGTACCTCATGAAGATTTGGCAGCATTGATGGGAGTGCCGACATGCTTTTCACCCTGATGGAACTGATTTTCAATTGAGGCATAAGCGGGTAAGCCACTTGGCGAGAGAACAGGCAAAGTCTTTAGTGGCAGTATTTGGACTACATTAACCACAATGCCATTGTTAACGCCCACTGGGGCGGGACTTGATATTGAATTAAAAGCACGTTCTGTAATGGTCCGCTTACTGCCTCATTTCCTGCCAGTGATCAAGAGCTTGTATAGCTCGAAACGTGTATGGCTTTGTGTATGCGTGGGGCATGCTTTCAATGTTGCAGCCTGAGATTCAGTGTGCGGACACCCGGAGGTGCGTGACATCCTAAAGGGCAAACCTTGTGGCTTGATGTTATGCGGCTGTTCCGGTCGTGTGGATGTCCTGACGCCTAAACGGCGTTCCCTGGCGTTTTTTCTTCAAGCGCCGTCGGGGACCGAAGGGGCCTTGTACCTCATGAAGATTTGGCAGCATTGATGGGAGTGCCGACATGCTTTTCACCCTGATGGAACTGATTTTTAATTGAGGCATAAGCAGGTAAGCCACTTGGCGAGAGAACAGGCAAAGTTTTTAGTGGCAGTATTTGGACTACATTAACCACAATGCCATTGTTAACTCCCACTGGGGCGGGACTTGATATTGAATTAACAGCACGTTCTGTAATGGTCCGCTTACTGCCTCATTTCCTGCCAGTGATCAAGAGCTTGTATAGCTCGAAACGCGTATGGCTTTGTGTATGCGTGGGGCATGCTTTCGATGTTGCTGCCTGAGATTCAGTGTGCGGACACCCGGAGGTGCGTGACATCCTCAAGGGCAAACCTTGTGGCTTGATGTTATGCGGCTGGTCCGGTCGCATGGATGTCCTGACGCCTAAACGGCGTTCCCTGGCGTTTGTACTTCTAGCGCCGTCGGGGACCGAAGGGGCCTTGTACATCATGAAGATTTGGCAGGATTGATGGGAGTGCCGACATGCTTTTCACCATGATGGAACTGATTTTTAATTGAGGCATAAGCGGGTAAGCCACTTGGCGAGAGAACAGGCAAAGTCTTTAGTGGCAGTATTTGGACTACATTAACCACGATGGCATTGTTAATGCCCACTGGGGCGGGACTTGATATTGAATTAAAAGCACGTTCTGTAATGGTCCCCTTACTGCCTCATATCCTGCCAGTGATCAAGAGCTTGTATAGCTCGAAACGCGTATGGCTTTGTGTATGCGTGGGGCATGCTTTCGATGTTGCTGCCTGAGATTCAGTGTGCGGACACCCGGAGGTGCGTGACATCCTCAAGGGCAAACCTTGTGGCTTGATGTTATGCGGCTGGTCCGGTCGCATGGATGTCCTGACGCCTAAACGGCGTTCCCTGGCGTTTGTACTTCTAGCGCCGTCGGGGACCGAAGGGGCCTTGTACATCATGAAGATTTGGCAGCATTGATGGGAGTGCCGACATGCTTTTCACCCTGATGGAACTGATTTTTAATTGAGGCATAAGCGAGTAAGCCACTTGGCGAGAGAGCAGGCAAAGTCTTTAGTGGCAGTATTTGGACTACATTAACCACAATGCCATTGTTAACGCCCACTGGGGTGGGACTTGATATTGAATTAAAAGCACGTTCTGTAATGGTCCGCTTACTGCCTCATTTCCTGCCAGTGATCAAGAGCTTGTATAGCTCGAAACGCGTATGGCTTTGTGTATGCGTGGGGCATGCTTTCGATGTTGCCGCCTGAGATTCAGTGTGCGGACACCCGGAGGTGCGTGACATCCTAAAGGGCAAACCTTGTGGCTTGATGTTATGCGGCTGGTCCGGTCGCGTGGATGTCCTGATGCTTAAACGGCATTCCCTGGCGTTTGTACGTCAAGCGCTGTCGGGGACCGAAGGGGCCTTGTACCTCATGAAGATTTGGCAGCATTGATAGGAGTGCCGACATGCTTTTCACCCTGATGGAACTGATTTTTAATTGAGGCATAAGCGGGTAAGCCACTTGGCGAGAGAACAGGCAAAGTCTTTAGTGGCAGTATTTGGACTACATTAACCACAATGCCATTGTTAATGCCCACTGGGGCGGGACTTCATATTGAATTAAAAGCACGTTCTGTAATGGTCCCCTTACTGCCTCATATCCTGCCAGTGATCAAGAGCTTGTATAGCTCGAAACGCGTATGGCTTTGTGTATGCGTGGGGCACGCTTTCGATGTGGCCGCCAGAGATTCAGTGTGCGGACACCCGGAGGTGCGTGACATCCTAAAGGGCAAACCTTGTGGCTTGATGTTATGCGGCTGGTCCGGTCGCATGGATGTCCTGACGCCTAAACGGCGGTCCCTGGCATTTGTACTTCAAGCACCGTCGGGGACCGAAGGGGCCTTGTACCTCATGAAGATTTGGCAGCATTGATGGGAGTGCCGACATGCTTTTCACCCTGATGGAACTGATTTTCAATTGAGGCATAAGCGGGTAAGCCACTTGGCGAGAGAACAGGCAAAGTCTTTAGTGGCAGTATTTGGACTACATTAACCACAATGCCATTGTTAATGCCCACTGGGGCGGGACTTGATATTGAATTAAAAGCACGTTCTGTAATGGTCCGCTTACTGCCTCATTTCCTGCCAGTGATCAAGAGCTTGTATAGCTCGAAACGTGTATGGCTTTGTGTATGCGTGGGGCATGCTTTCAATGTTGCAGCCTGAGATTCAGTGTGCGGACACCCGGAGGTGCGTGACATCCTAAAGGGCAAACCTTGTGGCTTGATGTTATGCGGCTGTTCCGGTCGTGTGGATGTCCTGACGCCTAAACGGCGTTCCCTGGCGTTTTTTCTTCAAGCGCCGTCGGGGACCGAAGGGGCCTTGTACCTCATGAAGATTTGGCAGCATTGATGGGAGTGCTGACATGCTTTTCACCCTGATGGAACTGATTTTTAATTGAGGCATAAGCAGGTAAGCCACTTGGCGAGAGAACAGGCAAAGTCTTTAGTGGCAGTATTTGGACTACATTAACCACAATGCCATTGTTAACTCCCACTGGGGCGGGACTTGATATTGAATTAACAGCACGTTCTGTAATGGTCCGCTTACTGCCTCATTTCCTGCCAGTGATCAAGAGCTTGTATAGCTCGAAACGCGTATGGCTTTGTGTATGCGTGGGGCATGCTTTCGATGTTGCTGCCTGAGATTCAGTGTGCGGACACCCGGAGGTGCGTGACATCCTCAAGGGCAAACCTTGTGGCTTGATGTTATGCGGCTGGTCCGGTCGCATGGATGTCCTGACGCCTAAACGGCGTTCCCTGGCGTTTGTACTTCTAGCGCCGTCGGGGACCGAAGGGGCCTTGTACATCATGAAGATTTGGCAGCATTGATGGGAGTGCCGACATGCTTTTCACCATGATGGAACTGATTTTTAATTGAGGCATAAGCGGGTAAGCCACTTGGCGAGAGAACAGGCAAAGTCTTTAGTGGCAGTATTTGGACTACATTAACCACAATGGCATTGTTAATGCCCACTGGGGCGGGACTTGATATTGAATTAAAAACACGTTCTGTAATGGTCCGCTTACTGCCTCATTTCCTGCCAGTGATCAAGAGCTTGTATAGCTCGAAACGCATATGGCTTTTTGTATGCGTGGGGCATGCTTTCGATGTTGCCGCCTGAGATGCAGTGTGCGGACACCCGGAGGTGCGTGACATCCTAAAGGGCAAACCTTGTGGCTTGATGTTATGCGGCTGGTCCCGTCGCGTGGATGTCCTGACGCCTAAACGGCGTTCCCTGGCATTTGTACTTCAAGCTCCGTCGGGGACCGAAGGGGCCTTGTACCTCATGAAGATTTGGCAGCATTGATGGGAGTGCCGACATGCTTTTCACGATGATGGAACTGATTTTTAATTGAGGCATAAGCGGGTAAGCCACTTGGCGAGAGAACAGGCAAAGTCTTTAGTGGCAGTATTTGGACTACATTAACCACAATGGCATTGTTAATGCCCACTGGGGCGGGACTTGATATTGAATTAAAAGCACGTTCTGTAATGGTCCCCTTACTGCCTCATATCCTGCCAGTGATCAAGAGCTTGTATAGCTCGAAACGCGTATGGCTTTGTGTATGCGTGGGGCATGCTTTCGATGTTGCTGCCTGAGATTCAGTGTGCGGACACCCGGAGGTGCGTGACATCCTCAAGGGCAAACCTTGTGGCTTGATGTTATGCGGCTGGTCCGGTCGCATGGATGTCCTTACGCCTAAACGGCGTTCCCTGGCATTTGTACTTCAAGCGCCGTCGGGGACCAAAGGGGCCTTGTACATCATGAAGATTTGGCAGCATTGATGGGAGTGCCGACATGCTTTTCACCCTGATGGAACTGATTTTTAATTGAGGCATAAGCGTGTAAGCCACTTGGCGAGAGAGCAGGCAAAGTCTTTAGTGGCAGTATTTGGACTACATTAACCACAATGCCATTGTTAACGCCCACTGGGGCGGGACTTGATATTGAATTAAAAGCACGTTCTGTAATGGTCCGCTTACTGCCTCATTTCCTGCCAGTGATCAAGAGCTTGTATAGCTCGAAATGCGTATGGCTTTGTGTATGCGTGGGGCATGCTTTCGATGTTGCCGCCTGAGATTCAGTGTGCGGAGACGCGGAGGTTCGTGACATCCTAAAGGGCAAACCTTGTGGCTTGATGTTATGCGGCTGGTCCGGTCACGTGGATGTCCTGACGCTTAAACGGCGTTCCCTGGCGTTTGTACGTCAAGCGCTGTCGGGGACCGAAGGGGCCTTGTACCTCATGAAGATTTGGCAGCATTGATAGGAGTGCCGACATGCTTTTCACCCTGATGGAACTGATTTTTAATTGAGGCATAAGCGGGTAAGCCACTTGGCGAGAGAACAGGCAAAGTCTTTAGTGGCAGTATTTGGACTACATTAACCACAATGCCATTGTTAACGTCCACTGGGGCGGGACTTGATATTGAATTAAAAGCACGTTCTGTAATGGTCCGCTTACTGCCTCATTTCCTGCCAGTGATCAAGAGCTTGTATAGCTCGAAACGCGTATGGCTTTGTGTATGCGTGGGGCATGCTTTCAATGTTGCCGCCTGAGATTCAGTGTGCGGACACCCGGAGGTGCGTGACATCCTAAAGGGCAAACCTTGTGGCTTGATGTTATGCGGCTGTTCCGGTCGTGTGGATGTCCTGACGCCTAAACGGCATTCCCTGGCGTTTTTTCTTCAAGCACCGTCGGGGACCGAAGGGGCCTTGTACCTCATGAAGATTTGGCAGCATTGATGGGAGTGCCGACATGCTTTTCACCCTGATGGAACTGATTTTTAATTGAGGCATAAGCAGGTAAGCCACTTGGCGAGAGAACAGGCAAAGTCTTTAGTGGCAGTATTTGGACTACATTAACCACAATGCCATTGTTAACTCCCACTGGGGCGGGACTTGATATTGAATTAACAGCACGTTCTGTAATGGTCCGCTTACTGCCTCATTTCCTGCCAGTGATCAAGAGCTTGTATAGCTCGAAACGCGTATGGCTTTGTGTATGCGTGGGGCATGCTTTCGATGTTGCCGCCTGAGATTCAGTGTGAGGACACCCAGAGGTGCGTGACATCCTAAAGGGCAAACCTTGTGGCTTGATGTTATGCGGCTGGTCCCGTCGCGTGGATGTCCTGACGCCTAAATGGCTTTCACTGGCGTTTGTACTTCAAGCGCCGTCGGGGACCGAAGGGGCCTTGTACCTCATGAAGATTTGGCAGCATTGATGGGAGTGCCGACATGCTTTTCACCCTGATGGAACTGATTTTTAATTGAGGCATAAGCGGGTAAGCCACTTGGCGAGAGAACAGGCAAAGTCTTTAGTGGCAGTATTTGGACTACATTAACCACAATGCCTTTGTTAACGCCCACTGGGGCGGGACTTGATATTGAATTAAAAGCACGTTCTGTAATGGTCCGCTTACTGCCTCTTTTCCTGCCAGTGATCAAGAGCTTGTATAGCTCGAAACGCGTATGGCTTTGTGTATGCGTGGGGCATGCTTTCGATGTTGCCGCCTGAGATTCAGTGTGCGGACACCCGGAGGTGCGTGACATCCTAAAGGGCAATCCTTGTGGCTTGATGTTATGCGGCTGGTCTGGTCGCGTGGATGTCCTGACGTCTAAACGGCGTTCCCTGGTGTTTGTACTTCAAGCGCCGTCAGGGACCGAAGGGGCCTTGTACCTCATGAAGATTTGGCAGCATTGATGGGAGTGCCGACATGCTTTTCACCCTGATGGAACTGATTTTTAATTGAGGCATAAGCGGGTAAGCCACTTGGCGAGAGAACAGGCAAAGTCTTTAGTGGCAGTATTTGGACTACATTAACCACAATGCCATTGTTAACGCCCACTGGGGCGGGACTTGATATTGAATTAAAAGCACGTTTTTAATGGTCCGCTTACTGCCTCATTTCCTGCCAGTGATCAAGAGCTTGTATAGCTCGAAACGCGTATGGCTTTGTGTATGCGTGGGGCATGCTTTCGATGTTGCCGCCTGAGATTCAGTGTGCGGACACCCGGAGGTGCGTGACATCCTAAAGGGCAAACCTTGTGGCTTGATGTTATGCGGCTGGTCCGGTCGCGTGGATGTCCTGACGCTTAAACGGCATTCCCTGGCGTTTGTACTTCAAGCGCCGTCGGGGACCGAAGGGGCCTTGTACCTCATGAAGATTTGGCAGCATTGATGGGAGTGCCGACATGCTTTTCACCCTGATGGAACTGATTTTTATTTGAGGCATAAGCGGGTAAGCCACTTGGCGAGAGAACAGGCAAAGTCTTTAGTGGCAGTATTTGGACTACATTAACCACAATGCCTTTGTTAACGCCCACTGGGGCGGGACTTGATATTGAATTAAAAGCACGTTCTGTAATGGTCCGCTTACTGCCTCTTTTCCTGCCAGTGATCAAGAGCTTGTATAGCTCGAAACGCGTATGGCTTTGTGTATGCATGGGGCATGCTTTCGATGTTGCCGCCTGAGATTCAGTGTGCGGACACCCGGAGGTGCGTGACATCCTAAAGGGCAAACCTTGTGGCTTGATGTTATGCGGCTGGTCCGGTCGCGTGGATGTCCTGACGGTTAAACGGCATTCCCTGGCGTTTGTACTTCAAGCGCCGTCGGGGACCGAAGGGGCCTTGTACCTCATGAAGATTTGGCAGCATTGATGGGAGTGCCGACATGCTTTTCACCCTGATGGAACTGATTTTTATTTGAGGCATAAGCGGGTAAGCCACTTGGCGAGAGAACAGGCAAAGTCTTTAGTGGCAGTATTTGGACTACATTAACCACAATGCCATTGTTAACGCCCACTGGGGCGGGACTTGATATTGAATTAAAAGCACGTTCTGTAATGGTCCGCTTACTGCCTCATTTCCTGCCAGTGATCAAGAGCTTGTATAGCTCGAAACGCGTATGGCTTTGTTCATGCGTGGGGCATGCTTTCGATGTTGCCGCCTGAGATTCACTATGCGGACACCCGGAGGTGCGTGACATCCTAAAGGGCAAACCTTGTGGCTTGATGTTATGCGGCTGGTCCGGTCGCGTGGTTGTCCTGACGCCTAAACGGCGTTCCCTGGCGTTTGTACTTCAAGCGCCGTCGGGGACCGAAGGGGCCTTGTACCTCATGAAGATTTGGCAGCATTGATGGGAGTGCCGACATGCTTTTCACCCTGATGGAACTGATTTTTAATTGAGGCATAAGCGGGTAAGCCACTTGGCGAGAGAACAGGCAATGTCTTTAGTGGCAGTATTTGGACTACATTAACCACAATGCCATTGTTAATGCCCACTGGGGCGGGACTTGATATTGAATTAAAAGCACGTTCTGTAATGGTCCGCTTACTGCCTCATTTCCTGCCAGTGATCAAGAGCTTGTATAGCTCGAAACGCGTATGGCTTTGTGTATGCGTGGGGCATGCTTTCGATGTTGCAGCCTGAGATTCAGTGTGCGGACACCCGGAGGAGCGTGACATCCTAAAGGGCAAACCTTGTGGCTTGATGTTATGCGGCTGGTCCGGTCGCGTGGATGTCCTGACGCCTAAACGGCGTTCCCTGGCGTTTGTACTTCAAGCTCCGTCGGGGACCGAAGGGGCCTTGTACCTCATGAAGATTTGGCAGCATTGATGGGAGTGCCGACATGCTTTTCACCATGATGGAACTGATTTTTAATTGAGGCATAAGCGGGTAAGCCACTTGGCGAGAGAACAGGCAAAGTCTTTAGTGGCAGTATTTGGACTACATTAACCACAATGGCATTGTTAATGCCCACTGGGGCGGGACTTGATATTGAATTAAAAGCACGTTCTGTAATGGTCCCCTTACTGCCTCATATCCTGCCAGTGATCAAGAGCTTGTATAGCTCGAAACGCGTATGGCTTTGTGTATGCGTGGGGCATGCTTTCGATGTTGCTGCCTGAGATTCAGTGTGCGGACACCCGGAGGTGCGTGACATCCTCAAGGGCAAACCTTGTGGCTTGATGTTATGCGGCTGGTCCGGTCGCATGGATGTCCTGACGCCTAAACGGCGTTCCCTGGCGTTTGTACTTCAAGCGCCGTCGGGGACCGAAGGGGCCTTGTACATCATGAAGATTTGGCAGCATTGATGGGAGTGCCGACATGCTTTTCACCCTGATGGAACTGATTTTTAATTGAGGCATAAGCGTGTAAGCCACTTGGCGAGAGAGCAGGCAAAGTCTTTAGTGGCAGTATTTGGACTACATTAACCACAATGCCATTGTTAACGCCCACTGGGGCGGGACTTGATATTGAATTAAAAGCACGTTCTGTAATGGTCCGCTTACTGCCTCATTTCCTGCCAGTGATCAAGAGCTTGTATAGCTCGAAATGCGTATGGCTTTGTGTATGCGTGGGGCATGCTTTCGATGTTGCCGCCTGAGATTCAGTGTGCGGACACCCGGAGGTGCGTGACATCCTAAAGGGCAAACCTTGTGGCTTGATGTTATGCGGCTGGTCCGGTCGCGTGGATGTCCTGACGCTTAAACGGCGTTTCCTGGCGTTTGTACGTCAAGCGCTGTCGGGGACCGAAGGGGCCTTGTACCTCATGAAGATTTGGCAGCATTGATAGGAGTGCCGACATGCTTTTCACCCTGATGGAACTGATTTTTAATTGAGGCATAAGCGGGTAAGCCACTTGGCGAGAGAACAGGCAAAGTCTTTAGTGGCAGTATTTGGACTACATTAACCACAATGCCATTGTTAACGTCCACTGGGGCGGGACTTGATATTGAATTAAAAGCACGTTCTGTAATGGTCCGCTTACTGCCTCATTTCCTGCCAGTGATCAAGAGCTTGTATAGCTCGAAACGCGTATGGCTTTGTGTATGCGTGGGGCATGCTTTCAATGTTGCCGCCTGAGATTCAGTGTGCGGACACCCGGAGGTGCGTGACATCCTAAAGGGCAAACCTTGTGGCTTGATGTTATGCGGCTGTTCCGGTCGTGTGGATGTCCTGACGCCTAAACGGCGTTCCCTGGCGTTTTTTCTTCAAGCGCCGTCGGGGACCGAAGGGGCCTTGTACCTCATGAAGATTTGGCAGCATTGATGGGAGTGCCGACATGCTTTTCACCCTGATGGAACTGATTTTTAATTGAGGCATAAGCAGGTAAGCCACTTGGCGAGAGAACAGGCAAAGTCTTTAGTGGCAGTATTTGGACTACATTAACCACAATGCCATTGTTAACTCCCACTGGGGCGGGACTTGATTTTGAATTAACAGCACGTTCTGTAATGGTCCGCTTACTGCCTCATTTCCTGCCAGTGATCAAGAGCTTGTATAGCTCGAAACGCGTATGGCTTTGTGTATGCGTGGGGCATGCTTTCGATGTTGCCGCCTGAGATTCAGTGTGAGGACACCCGGAGGTGCGTGACATCCTAAAGGGTAAACCTTGTGGCTTGATGTTATGCGGCTGGTCCCGTCGCGTGGATGTCCTGACGCCTAAATGGCGTTCCCTGGCGTTTGTACTTCAAGCGCCGTCGGGGACCGAAGGGGCCTTGTACCTCATGAAGATTTGGCAGCATTGATGGGAGTGCCGACATGCTTTTCACCCTGATGGAACTGATTTTTAATTGAGGCATAAGCGGGTAAGCCACTTGGCGAGAGAACAGGCAAAGTCTTTAGTGGCAGTATTTGGACTACATTAACCACAATGCCTTTGTTAACGCCCACTGGGGCGGGACTTGATATTGAATTAAAAGCACGTTCTGTAATGGTCCGCTTACTGCCTCTTTTCCTGCCAGTGATCAAGAGCTTGTATAGCTCGAAACGCGTATGGCTTTGTGTATGCGTGGGGCATGCTTTCGATGTTGCCGCCTGAGATTCAGTGTGCGGACACCCGGAGGTGCGTGACATCCTAAAGGGCAATCCTTGTGGCTTGATGTTATGCGGCCGGTCCGGTCGCGTGGATGTCCTGACGTCTAAACGGCGTTCTCTGGCGTTTGTACTTCAAGCGCCGTCAGGGACCGAAGGGGCCTTGTACCTCATGAAGATTTGGCAGCATTGATGGGAGTGCCGACATGCTTTTCACCCTGATGGAACTGATTTTTAATTGAGGCATAAGCGGGTAAGCCACTTGGCGAGAGAACAGGCAAAGTCTTTAGTGGCAGTATTTGGACTACATTAACCACAATGCCATTGTTAACGCCCACTGGGGCGGGACTTGATATTGAATTAAAAGCACGTTTTTAATGGTCCGCTTACTGCCTCATTTCCTGCCAGTGATCAAGGGCTTGTATAGCTCGAAACGCGTATGGCTTTGTTCATGCGTGGGGCATGCTTTCGATGTTGCCGCCTGAGATTCACTGTGCGGACACCCGGAGGTGCGTGACATCCTAAAGGGCAAACCTTGTGGCTTGATGTTATGCGGCTGGTCCGGTCGCGTGGTTGTCCTGACGGCTAAACGGCGTTCCCTGGCGTTTGTACTTCAAGCGCCGTCGGGGACCGAAGGGGCCTTGTACCTCATGAAGATTTGGCAGCATTGATGGGAGTGCCGACATGCTTTTCACCCTGATGGAACTGATTTTTAATTGAGGCATAAGCGGGTAAGCCACTTGGCGAGAGAACAGGCAATGTCTTTAGTGGCAGTATTTGGACTACATTAACCACAATGCCATTGTTAATGCCCACTGGGGCGGGACTTGATATTGAATTAAAAGCACGTTCTGTAATGGTCCGCTTACTGCCTCATTTCCTGCCAGTGATCAAGAGCTTGTATAGCTCGAAACGCGTATGGCTTTGTGTATGCGTGGGGCATGCTTTCGATGTTGCAGCCTGAGATTCAGTGTGCGGACACCCGGAGGAGCGTGACATCCTAAAGGGCAAACCTTGTGGCTTGATGTTATGCGGCTGGTCCGGTCGCGTGGATGTCCTGACGCCTAAACGGCGTTCCCTGGCGTTTGTACTTCAATCGCCGTCGGGGACCGAAGGGGCCTTGCACCTCATGAAGATTTGGCAGCATTGATGGGAGTGCCGACATGCTTTTCACCCTGATGGAACTGATTTTTAATTGAGGCATAAGCGGGTAAGCCACTTGGCGAGAGAACAGGCAAAGTCTTTAGTGGCAGTATTTGGACTACATTAACCACAATGCCATTGTTAACGCCCACTGGGGCGGGACTTGATATTGAATTAAAAGCACGTTCTGTAATGGTCCACTTACTGCCTCATTTCCTGCCAGTGATCAAGAGCTTGTATAGCTCGAAACGCGTATGGCTTTATGTATGCGTGGGGCATGCTTTCGATGTTGCCGCCTGAGATTCAGTGTGCGGACACCCGGAGGTGCGTGACATCCTAAAGGGCAAACTTTGTGGCTTGATATATATATATATATATATATATATATATATATATATATATATATTACCTACTGGCGGTCGCCAGTAGGTAGTTATAGTTAGGACCACGTTTCCATAGGAAATCCGCAACATTCTATTTTGAATAACTTTGGCGGCGGTCGACGAATCCTCGTGAATTTTTCAAAATAGGTGGGGCGCTACGCTCCGCTCCTTCCCTGAAAGTCTCGGGGGGATTCGTCAAGCGGGGGCTGAGATAAAAGGGGGGTCCTAAAACGCGTTTTTCCCATGCATTTTTCCATAGGACCTTTAGACAGGGCTACAGCCCGAACGGCTGAACAGAATTACTAGAAATTTGGCAGAGAGGTAGTCCTCAGGTCAAGGAAGTGCCTTTTGTAGGTTTGGTGTAAATCTGTTCAGTAGATTCTGAGAAAATAGCCTTTAAATCAATATATATATCTGAGCCAGCTTACGGTGCGCTTACGGTACGCTTACCGTACGCGTACGGTGGCGTGCGCAAGCGCGATTCTGATTGGCTCTTAGATCTTAGTAAACATTCGAATCGGCCGAAACCAGGAAGCGGCGGTCGCCATTTTCTCTCTCGCACTGAGAGTGATGTTTAAAATATAAAGCACAAAAACATGTAAAGGGGCTGTTTAGACAGCTCCCACACACATAGCAATGTTGAGGGAGTCCCCCAAGATCCCCCAAGGCCAAAAACTGAATTTTTATTTTTTCGCTAATTTCGCAGATTACGCTTACCGTACGCATACGGTAAAAAATTATAAAAAAAAAAAAATTATCCACACTCTCCCCAATTGAGCATGGCTTATTATTGATGAGTTAAACTAAAATATTAAAAAAAAAAAAAAAAAAAAAAAAAAAATTATCCACACTCTCTCCACCCCGTGTGCAAATGGTACCCGAAGGGCACCATTTTTGCATGGCTTATAACATATACGAAAATTTTAAATATTACCTTTCAAAACGAAGTGCATCATATGTCCTCCATGTGCGCACGGTGCGCGAAGCGCATCGTGCGTACATGGCCCATCTAGCGTAACGTGGGCAAGCGGTGCGCGTAGCGCACCGCGTGCCCACCGTGCGTGCACGGCACTAACTGCGTAAAGTGGGCGCGCGGTGCGCGAAGCGCACCGCGTGCTCACTGTGCGCGCACGGTGCGCGAAGCGCACCGTGCGCGCACGGAACGAACTGCGTTAAGTGGGCGCGCACGCCACGAATGGCGTAAAGTAACTTAGCATTTAAAAAACCGTACAAATTCACTGAAAAAAACATAGGTTTCACACACGTTATAGTTAGGAATTAGCATTTAAAAAACCTTGCAAATTCACTGAAAAAACCATAGGTTTCACACATGTTATAGTTAGCGGAAATTTTACTGATAAAAAACCAATGAAATTCCCCCGTTATAGTTAGTGCAGGCAACTATAACTCACGCGACCGCAATCTTCTGCTGATGACATATGTGTCTTTATGAAAAAAAAATATTTGTAATATATGTATAGCTAAAAATGTATGGAAGAAGACATGGGCAAATAAGTGTCTAAATACAGTATTAGCATCAGCAGAGGATTGCGGTCGCGTGAGTTATTGTTGCCTGCACTAACTATAACGGGGGAATTTCATTGGTTTTTTATCAGTAAAATTTCCGCTAACTATAACATGTGTGAAACCTATGGTTTTTTCAGTGAATATATATATATATACATATATTATCTACTGGCGGTCGGCAGTAGATAGTTATAGTTAGGACCGTGTTTCCATAGGAAATCTCAAAATTCTATTTTGAATAACTTTGGCGCCGGTTGACGAATCTTGGTGAAACTTTCAAAACTAATGGGGCGCTCCGCTCAGCTCCTACCCTGAAAGTCTCGGGGTGATTCGTCAAGCGAGGGTCGAGAAAAAAGGGGGGTTCCAAAACGCGTTTTCCCTATGCATTTTCCCATAGCACTTTTAGTCAAAGGTACAGCCCGAACGGCTGAACAGAATTACTTGAAATTTGGCAAAGAGGTACTTCTCAGGTCAGGCATGTGCCTTTTGCATATCTGGTGTTAATTTGTTCAGTATTTCCTGAGAAAAATGCAGTTAAAAGTACATAAATATCTATAGCCGCGCACCGTGCGCGAGCGTAATTCTGATTGGTTGTTAGATGTCAGTCAACATTCGAATCGGTCGAAATCAGGAAGTGTCGGCCGCCATTTTGTCTGTCGCACTGAAAAGGAAAGTTGGAAAAAAGATGGAAAACGTGAAAAGTGCGCGTACGGTAAAAAACCAATAATAAAAAAATAAATTTAAACTGTTTATAATTTTATAGAAGATATTAACTATGCTGTTCAACTTTATCCAAATTCAAAAAAAAAAACCTGAGCCATTCCAAATTACAGGATACAGTCAATCTATAACTATATACATAGGTAGTTTATTGTAAAATAAATATATAAAAAAAAAATAATACATACATAAATTAGCATTTAAAAAACCTTACAAATTCACAAAAAAAAACATAGGTTTCACACACGTTATAGTTAGGAATTAGCATTTAAAAAACCTTGCAAATTCACTTAAAAAACCATAGGTTTCACACAGGTTATAGTTAGGAATTAGCATTTAAAAAACCTTACAAATTCACTTAAAAAACCATACGTTTCATACATGTTATAGTTAGCTGGACATTTCAATCGTAAAAAACCAATGAAATTCTCCTGTTATAGTTAGTTCAGGTAACTATAATTCACGCGACCGCAATCCACTGCTGATGATGTCACATATTACATCACTGATGACATCATCCAGTGAATATGTGTCTTACAGTAAAAAAATTTATATATGTATATCTAAAGGTTAATAGAAGAATAAACAGGTAAATAAGTGTCTAAATGGATGTTTTTTTTGTAAAATTAATTGTATAACTGACTTATTAACAGTATCTTAGTGAATACAGTGATGTAATATGTGACATCATCAGCAGTGGATTGCGGTCGCGTGAGTTATAGTTACCTGAACTAACTATAACGGGGGAATTTCATTGGTTTTTTACGAGTGAAATGTCCAGCTAACTATAACATGTGTGAAACCTATGGTTTTTTAAGTGAATATATATATATATATATGTATATATAGAGAGAGAGGGAGAGAGAGAGAGCGAGAGAGAGAGATATGACCTACCGGCAGTCCCCAGTAGGTAATTATAGTTAGCATCCAGTTTCCATAGGAAGGGCATTTTTTGTTTTGCAAATTACTTTGGCGCAACTTATATATATTACCTACTGGCAGACGCGAACATTTTCAATACTAATGGTTCGCTCAGGTCAGCTTCTGTATTGAGATTTTGGGGGTAATTCATTAAGTGGGGGCCGAGAAGCAAGGGGGGTTCCAAAACACGTTTTCTCCATGTTAATTTCCATAGGATATTGTGGAACAGGCTACAGCCTGAACTGCTGAACAGAGTTACACCAAATTTAGCAAAAGGTAGCTCTTGGTTCAAAAAGCATCTTTTTTTAAAAAAAATGGTGTAAATCTGTTCAGTAGTTCCTGAGAAATTCAAAAAATAAAAATTTATATATATGAGCACCGAGGAGGATTTGTGAATCCTCCAGAGCACAAGCTTAATTCTGATTGGCTGCCAACACTACAAACCAGAATGTGTTGGCAGCCATCTTGTGACTCGATAACCGAGTCACAAAAAAACAGTAGGAAAAACAAACAAAAACAAGAAAAGGGGTCAGGGTAGAAACACCCTGATCCCCTAGGCCTGCTCAGGACTCCATGGGCAAAAAAAGCATGAAAAAAAAATCGTCCAATTTCGCGCTGGTTGTGCTCCCGTGCTTCATTGTAGTTAAGCCCCCAGGTGGGCCAGGTCCCGGGGGCAATATTTATGATGTATGTGGACCCCCGCAGCCTCAGGGACCGCCACCTCTCTGGCGCTTGTTTGAAAAATTGTGTGGGGGCACTCTTGCCCCCCCATGCTGCCCCGGGGACCACCACCTCCCCGGGGCATTCTTAATTATGTTCAGGGAGGCCTTGCAGCTCCCCAAGCCCCGGGGACTGCCACCTCCCTGGGGCTTAACTAAAATTTGAAAAGTGTGGGGGGGCTCCTGCCCCTCTCCACACTTCATTCAAGTGTAGGGGTCCATTGGGGACTCCTGGGCCCCGGAGACCACCATCCCCCGGGGCTATTTTGAGGAAGGGGGGCCGCGGGTCCCCCTCCTGGAGCCCTCAATGGCCCTGTGGAACGCCACCCCCCAGGGCTGGC
This sequence comes from Triturus cristatus, assembly GCF_964204655.1. Lineage (NCBI taxonomy): Eukaryota > Metazoa > Chordata > Amphibia > Caudata > Salamandridae > Triturus > Triturus cristatus. The sequence continues at coordinate 1,839,276,534 of NC_140590.1, read as the reverse complement.
TCCTGCAATGTCCTGGGGTGCCCAACCCAAGACATTGCTGTTTGCTATGGCAGGGTGAGAGCATGGCTCCCGCTTTGCCATAGTAAACACTGCTTTGCTTTTTGGAAGCGAGAGCAGGTTTCCAAAAAGCGAAGCAGAATTGCTTTTGGGCAAGGGGAGCTGCATCGTAGCAGCTACCCTTGCCCAAAAACAATGCCGTCTCCCCCAAATGTCCCCAACGCTGAGGGCCAGCCCCGGGGAATGGGGTCCCCGGGCCATATGTGGCCCGGGAGGTGGGCCACTCGCCCCCGTCCCCTCTAAATAAAATAAACGGAAGGCCGGTCCTGGGGGACGGGGTTCCCGTGCCATAATTGGCCTCTGGAGCACCCCAAAAATAAAAATAAAATAACAAGGGCCCCCCTCCCATAAAATAACAAAAATTGAAAAAATAAAATATAAATTGGCAACTCACCGGAGGCCCCTCCCTCTCCCTGCATGAGTCTGCAAATGCCCTCACTGGCGCATTCCAAGTTGGGGAATTAATTCCCCTTGAATACTGAGGGTCCCTGGGGCCAACTAGCCCACCAGGTACCTCCAGTAAGTGCCACACAGGTGGATTGCGGAGAGGTGGTCTGAGGCCACGCCCCTTTTTACACCATCACCAGCAGTCCCTATACAGTCACTCATACATGTACTCACTAATCATATGTACTCATACACCTATACATCCTGTTATACACGGCCACGCATCCATAGAGTTACTCACACACATAGTCACACATGCAAACAAAGTATCAAACATCCATTTACTTGTATATACAGTTATACACACTACCACACTTACTTCTAAAGAAACTTACACGTACTTACTCTCTTAAACAATCACGTACAGAAACACCTACTTGTTTATACAGGAACTCTTCCAATCTCTCACTCTCACATATACTCGCTTATATACACCAATACTAACATATACTAGTTTAAAACATATGTAGTTATTCATAAAGACACTATTGAGACAGTCATTCACTCACTAACACACCCATACACACACTCATCCACCTATACAGTCCTGCACACATGCTGTCTTCAACACATACAAACAATGAGTCACTCATTCATGCATCTATGCACTAAGTAATACCCCCACCGAACCATACAGCCACTCAGACACTCACACTGATACTCAAAAAACCAACTAATAACCCATATAGACACTCATGTAGCTACTCACCAACCCATGCAGCCACTTATGCACAAAGTGAGACTGATACAGATATTTACATATTTAAACATTACTCACTAACCCATGTATTTAATAAGATACACTTAATGATGTCAAGAGTGATGTCACTGACCATGTCACGAGTGATGTAATATATGACGTCATCAGCAGTGCATTGCGGGCGCACGAGTTATAGTTAGCTGAACTAACTATAACGGGGGAATTTCTACGGTTTTGTACGAGTGAAATGTCCAATTAACTATAATACCCCTGAAACCTATGGTTTTTTCAGTGAATTTCTAAGGTTTTTTAAATGCTAATTTCTAACTATAACGTGCTTGAAACCTATGTTTTTTTTCAGTGAATATATATATATTTATTATACTATGTATATATGTGAAAATGTCTTGGTCTGCCTGTTTACCTCGGTGGCACAGAAAAAATGGGTGGAACTGATGTCAGCACACCAATGAGGTCCTCTTATGGCTCTGATGACGTCATACTGTGTCGCGAGCGGAGCGGTGCTATTATGACGTTCTCGTCGACGTGGGAGAGCTGGGAAAGAATTTCCATGGAATGCTGGTACAGGGGATATTCACCTAAGTGTTCAGGCTAGTCCTTTGGGAGCAACGGTTTATGTTGTCACTCCAGAAACCGAAACCAGTGATCCGAGGGCAGAAGCCCTGCAGATGGCACACGCGGTGGGGTGCCCAGTTGTGTGCACCGGAGAGGCAGCGAAGTGACAAGCACCACTACCCACAAAAAAGGTAACGAGGGCACTGAATAACACCAGATCTTCTCTTTGTATTTGGCAGGAACAACAAAGTTAAAATGCCCTAGTACCAAAATGTAGAATTAGTGCTACAACGGTCTTCAAGAGGACCTGCGATGGAGGCCGCTTCTGACTTCCGTACACTGGAGGCGGCACATGGGTCACACGGTACGGTCATACTGCGGTGGGACAAACACTCGTTGACCTCTCATGGCACTGCTCCACACTTCAGGGAGGACGCTTTCCATTAGCTATGTTTTCTGATAACGTGTCGCGCCGGCCCCGTCCAACAACAATACTCCTTTAGATCCAAACAGACTCTTCCACTTTCTCACCGGAAGTGAAACCAGGCCACGCGGACACTTTCACAATACAACAGCTGGGAATGCACTTTTCGGTAAAAAAAACACATTCATTCCTCCTAATTAATCAAATAAATGTCTCACTGAAGAACAGGGGCCCGCTTTGATCGGTAAACAGCCGTTACAACGACTTTTTTACTTCGCGATACCATTCCAATTCATGCATTACCACGCATGCATTATACATCGCAAAGTCATTACTACACATTTTTTTAGAACGCATGGTCATTTACCACGCATGCCTTTACAACAAATTTTGTTGTAAAGGTATGTATGATAAACGACCATGTGTTCTAAAAAACATGTAGACGATCCACGTTGTTGTAAGGAAAATAGAGGCTGTTCCGCTTTCTCACAACAACGTGAACTGCCCCTCAGAGACGATGTGAAGCAGGAACCACGAGGAGAGAGGAATGACGAGGAGTGAGAGGTAAGGGGGATTGGGTATGGCGTGGGTTTTTATTTCTAGGGTTTAGGGTAGTGCAGTGGTGTTTGGGTAGTGTAGTGGGTCATGCTGGGGGTAGTGTTTTAGGGTTTAGGGTAGTGCAGTGGTGTTTGGGTAGTGTAGGGGGTCGTGCTGGGGTAGTGTTTTAGGGTTTAGGCAAGTACAGTAGTGTAGGGGGTCATGCTGGGGGTAGTGTTTTAGGGTTTAGGGTAGTGCAGTGGTGTATGGGTAGTGTAGGGGGTCATGCTGAGGGTAGTGTTTTAAGTTTAGGGTAGTGCAGTGGTGTTTGGGTATTGTAGGGGTCGTGCTGGGGGTAGATTTAGGGTTTAGGGTGGTGCAGTGGTGTTTGGGTAATGTAGGGAGTTGTGCTGGGGGTAGTGTTTTAAGGTTTAGGGTAGTGCAGTGGTGTTTGGGTTGTGTAGGGGGTCGTGCTGGGGGTAGATTTAGGGTTTAGGGTGGTGCAGTGGTGTTTTGGTAATGTAAGGAGTCGTGCTGGGGGTAGTGTTTTAAGGTTTAGGGTGGTGCAGTGGTGTTTGAGTATTGTAGGGGGTCATGCTGGTGGTCGTGTTTTAGGGTTTAGGGTGGTGCAGTGGTGTTTGGGTAATGTAGGCAGTCGTGCTGGGGGTAGTGTTTTAAGGTTTAGGGTAGTGCAGTGGTGTTTGGGTAGTGTAGGGGGTTGTGCTGGGGGTAGATTTAGGGTTTAGGGTGGTGCAGTTGTGTTTGGGTAATGTAGGGAGTCATGCTGGGGGTAGTGTTTAAAGGTTTAGGGAAGTGAAGTGGTGTTTGGGTAGTGTAGGGGTAGTGCTGGGGTAGTGTTTTAGGGTTTAGGATACTGCAGTGGTGTTTGTGTAGTGTGGGGGTAGTGCTGGGGGGTAGTGTTTTAGGGTTTAGGGTAGTGCAGTGGTGTTTGTGTAGTGTAGGGGGTAGTGTTTTAGGGTTTAGGGTAGTGCAGTGGTGTTTGTGTACTGTAGGGGGTCGTGCTTGGTTCTAGTGTTTAAGGGTTTAGGGTAGTGCAGTGGTGTTTGTGTAGTGTAGGGGGTCGTGTTTTATGGTTTACGGTTATGCAGTGGTGTTTGGGTAGTGAAGGGGGTCATACTGGGGGTAGTGTTTTAGGGTTTAGGGTAGTGCAGTTGTGTTTAGGTAGTGAAGGGGGTCGTGCTGGGGTAGTATTTCAGGGTTTAGGGTAGTGCAGTGGGGTTTGTGTAGTGTAGGGGGTCGTGCTGGGGGTAGATTTAGTGTTTACGGTAGTGCAGTGGTGTTTGTGTAGTTTAGGGGGTCGTGCTGGGGTAGTGTTTTAGGTTTTAAGGCAGTGCAGTGGTGTTTGTGTAGTGAAGGAGGTCATGCTGGGGGTAGTGTTTTAGGGTTTAGTGTAGTGCAGTGGTGTTTGTGTAGTGTAGGGGTTGAGCTGGGGCTAGATTTAGGGTTTAGGGTAGTGCAGTGGTGTTTGGGTAGTGTAGGGAGTTGTGCTGGGGGTAGTGTTTTAGAGTTTAGGGTAGTGCAGTGGTGTTTGGGTAGTGGAGGGGGTAGTGTTTTAAGGTTTAGGGTAGTGCACCCAACCAGTCACAATATCCGTAGACAAAGGGGATCCTGACTCTTTTGAACGCTCCGCCAATTGAATATTTTGGGTCAAGGGCCCTACCACGTCCAAGACCTATCAATTCCTTTCATGTGATCCCTCATATACTTGGAGAAAAAGGTACATAGTTTCTCATCAATTTCAGGCATGTGTGCCACCTTCCCCTTCAGTGAGGGCCTGGGGCATTCTCCCCTCATCCTATTCCTGACCTCCCTTTCAAGGTGTTGATGGATTTTCCCCACCACATACTCTGTCACTTTGGTGTCAGGGGTCTACTCCGCCGACCTAGGATGGTAAATTTGGGTAGGCTCGAACATGTCCGAGTGGACCCCGTCCCCAACCCGGGACTTAGAGGAGTGGGACTCTGGATGCCAGGGACGCCCCGAGTCCTTATACTCATCGGAGGAGAAATCGTCATCCGATACACCCTATCCCTCTAAGGTAAACCCGCCGTCGGAGTCTACAATAGTGGTGACAGCGTAGCAATTTTCTCCGGACTCCTCCTCCTCCCAGCATGGTGCATGCTTTAGCATTCGTGCATTCTTGAGGAAGGTCTCCATAAGTTTATCAAATCCTTCCGAGTGCCCAGCGTTATGCTTAACAGCCCTTTTATTCCCCATCTGGGAGCTACTGGGACCCACCACCACCAGATCTGGGTCACTGAACACCCCAGGGATGCTTTTCGCCAGCTTATCAACCTGATCCCTAAGAGGAGCCAGCGCCCTAGAAATAGCCATAGAGAGGGCTTGGTCCACTGCTGGAGGGAGAAGTTGGGGGGCCATTCCACCTCCACTTCCTGGTAGGAGGAGTAAAAATGGTCTTCTGGATAAGACTTGATAGCAGAGTGAGTGAGCACAGAACAAATGCCCTTAAAATCCTTAAGGCAGCCCCCTCGCCGGTGCTCTAACAGCTGGGCTTTCCCCGAAGCTGTTATAAGAAAAGACTGAGGTGCAATACCAATTACCACCACCAGGTGGTGCTGGTCACTAACGTGGCCATGTGAGAAAATCACCATGTAGCGGTGTCAAAATTAGGCGAGGGTTGATCGGGAATCAAGCGGACACTAAAGAAGTGACCGGATTCCCAAACGTGTGTAAAGACCAGCGGGAGCGCTCGACGGAGCTACCTCCCTCGGACCAGATGCGCCTGACAGGATCTCACCGCACGCAGAGCGAGCAGCGGGAGAAACTGCGAGGGGGAGAACGCTCTCAGGCAAGAGCCTGCTGCGCAGGGAATATGAAACAATACCAAGGCAATAATGCTAATAACGTGTACAAAACACCACTATACAAACAGCAACCACGTCAGATTAAGCCAAAAATGTAAGGAATGCACTTAACTGACGAGCAGTGAAGAAAGAGGAAGTGGAAGGGACGTCACAATATTATATACGATGGACTGTGATACGATTGGACTATAGTTGCCTTGGAGACTACCCCGCTAATGGTTCATGGGTTGTGTAGTCTTTTGTTTAATGATTGTTGTGTTCCATTTTCTTTGAACTGCTATGCAATTAAAGTGTGGAAAGATATGCATAATCTTCGCCTTCGTCCTGCCATAGAATTCATTAAACTTTATTCGATCTGATTTAGAAACATAGATCATAAAAGTGTACTAAAAAACAGTAAATCCTCTTTCCTAATACAATACAGTGAGAATTAATTAAAACCAGCAGGTAAAAACGGGTGTTACAAAGCCCCGTTCAGAGCAACTTCAGGTTAACAGAATCGTAAAGTTCAATGTTTCACAAGATCAATCTCATGTACTTCGTGCAAAATGCGCAATAAGGGGTCCAAGTAAGATGTAACGCTCCAATATCTGACCAGTCTGCACTATATAAAACTGCAGAAAAACTAAAAATAAAAAGTGTTTTGCACACTTCTGTCATTGTCATCTGTGGGCTATATTTGTGCTACATTTGGGCTCTTTTTTCTCTGGTGGCCATCTTGGGAGACTTATTTGTTCTAAAGTTTCCTAATTTCCTCATTTACTGCAGTCTCCTCAGTAGGAAATGCTTTCAGTTTTTTACTTTGATTCCATCAAGAAGGCATTCAGATGTGTCACACATTTGCCATACATTCAGAATGTTAGCACTCTAGTTGTTCATTAGATCACTGTAGTAAAGCTACTGCTCACCAGGGAGTTAACTGGAAGTCTACTGCTGGTATTGAAAGTGATTGTTTCAGTCTGCATGTCAGAATTTTCTAATGAAATAGAAGAGGATTTGAGATCTGAATTAAAACATGCCCTAAATGTTCTTTCTGCAGCACTAACCATAATTTCTTTGGCAAAATGAATCCCCTCATTTTGTTCCTTTTTAAATTAAATGTTTTACGTGTTACCAGTCTATTCCAATCAAGATGGCTTCAGGTGTGCCATACTTTTGTCATAAGTAAGACTGTTAGCGCTCTAGTTGTTCTTTAGAACATTCTGGGAAGCTGCAGTAGAACACAAATACATCAACTGACAGGCTGCTCCTGTTGAAATATAACAGGAAGATATTTGAGATCACACTTGAAACATGTCCTAACTTTTCTTTCTAAAGCACTAACCATAATTTCTATGACAAAATTAACCCCATCATTTTGTTCCTTTTTAAATTGAATGTTTTAAGTGTTACCAGTTTTTTCCAATCAAGATGGCTTCAGGTGTGCCATACTGTTGTTATAAGTAAGACTGTTAGCACTCTAGTTGTTCTTTAGAACACTCAGGGAAGCTGCAGTAGAACACAAAGTCATCAACTGACAGGCTGCTCCTGTTGAAATATAACAGGAAGATATTTGAGATCTCACTTAAAACATGTCCTCATTTTTCTTTCTACAGCACTAACCATAATTTCTATGACAAAGTAAACCCCCTCATTTTGTTCCTTTTTAAATCAAGTGTTTTAAGAGTTACAAGCTTATTCCAATCATATGGCTTCAGGTGTGCCATAATTTTGTCATGAGTAAGACTGTTAGCACTCTAGTTGTTCTTTAGAACACTCTGGGAAGCTGCAGTAGAACACAAAGTCATTAACTGACAGGCTGCTCCTGTTGAAATATAACAAGAAGATATTTGAGATCACACTTGAAACATGTCCTAATTTTTCTTTCTACAGCACTAACCATAATTTCTATGACAAATTGAACCCCATCATTTTGTTACTTTTTAAATTAAACATTTTAAGTGTTACCAGTGTATTCCAATCAAGATGGCTTCAGGTGTGCCATACTTTTGCCATAAGTAAGGTTGTTAGCGCTCTAGTTGTTCTAAAGAACACTCTGGGAATCGACAGTAGAACACAAAGGAATCAAGTGACAGTCTCTGCCCTTGTTGGATGTACATAATTTACTGAGAATGACAGACTTCATTCTCACATAACTGAGAAAGATAATGTGAATTTACAGAAAATATGCTCTCATTTTAGCTTCAGTTTTCTCTCAAACATGATTCATGATATCCCAGCAGAAGGTTTTTCACAGGGTTAAATAACCTTACAACACACCACAATTCCTGAACTTAGTATGGTACCATCAACAAATGAATTCTAATGTAACTAAAGTCTGTTATCACCCTTTATACTTCTCCTTTTGATAACCCTCAAAATCTTCGATTCACTACAATGCATTTCAATGGGGTACTATCATGTATATTGGTCCCAAGATGGCTGTCAGCAATTCCAGGATGAAGTGCTGACAGCCAATCAGATCTCATGATGAGATGTGTCGTTAGGCTCCGCCCAGATATTGAAACTTTTTCTTTTTCTAATTTCTCATTTGCGGAGTGGTGTGGCTCACTGGTTAGAGGCGGCAGACCCGGAAGCAGAGGTCGCCCCGGGACCAGGGTTCGATTCCCGATGCGGCAGGGACTTGGGCCAAGGTCAGCGGACTCGATAATTCTCGCCTCGGTGCCTACTCTAACCATGGATCTCACTCAGCAACTCTGGGCAATAGCTTGCTTAATCTCCACTTACGGCCCCATCAGCGCCGGGGATGCTTGTCTTCTCCTTGGAGATGCCCAGTAGGGACCATCTCACAGGGAAAGCCAGGATGGGTTCCCCAGCGGTATACAGCACTGGGACGCCCCGTTGCTGATTTACACCATTTAACAAAAAGGGAGCTTTCTGAACCAAGGGCTACCCTTTCGCCAAATTTGGTGTAATTTCATTCCGCAGTTCGGGCTGTAGCTGTGTCTAAAGTTTCCTATGGGAATTAACATGGAGAAAACACGCTTTGGGACCCCCCTTTTTGCTCGGGCCCCGCTTGCCGAATCACCCCGAAACTTTTGAGATAGGGGCTGACCGGAGCACCCCATGAGTTTTGAAAATTTCGCGAAGATTCTTCAACCGACGCCAAAGTTATTGGGAAAAGAATGTTACGATTTTCCTATGGATAATAGGTCCTAACTATAACTACCTGCTGGCGACCGCCAGTAGGTAATATATCTATATATATACATATATATTCCACCTGAAAAAACACCCAACGTTTGGAGGCCTCACGCACAGCGTGCGTCGTTCTTTATTCCACCAGGCACAGGGGGGGCACCAGGAGTGCCCCCCCTGTGGAAGAACAGGTTCAGCGCCGGCACTTTTCCGACGCAAACGAAACAACGTGCAGTTCCCCCAGGTTGCGAAAATGAGCATGGCAGAAATGGACTGTGTTCAAGAAACCCACTGGGTATTTAAAAATGTTATTAGGAGAACTGGCATGACCTACTAAAGGATTATTATTGAGTAAGAGGAACTACAAATACCATGTTGCACTAGGCAGACACGCCCTGTGGGCGGGACTTTGCTAAAAGTGATTATAACTCACCTGAAATGCCGTCTCTCCATGATGCCATTCCCGTGATCAAGGGCGACCTCGCCAGAAACGTGTAGGGGAACTTGTGGCTAAATTTCTCTTGTGAATACAGAGGATTCTCACAAAGTGTGAAAGTGGAGGAGGGTCCAAGGGACAATTTAAAGACCTGCTGCAGTATAAATCCCCTAATCCATATATACTTTACAACAAATACTGAGGGTCTAATGTTCCGTATACACACAACTCTAACAGACTAGGCAAATGAGACCTCCAAATCAACTACAGTGAATGACATAACAAAGGTATAATTCCCATCACCCACCTAAGGTGGCTTATCATCATCTGGGAATTCAGGACTGAGCTGAGAGGACCAACCACTCTGATGGTAATGGTGGTCATTCAGTTGTCCCAGTAGTGAGAACAAACGGTAGGGTGATGGTTGCAGTGCAAGAAGTAAACAAAAAAGTGCTATTAAAAATGGCTATCCAGATGCTATAAATTTTATTCTGGCGCTATCGTGATGCCATTGATAAAACCTGTGCGTAAACAGTTTAACAGATAACTGTTGGATCGATGGTCTACATGTTTCGGCTACTGGACTTTAAGTCCAAGCTCTCATCAGGACCCAAATACGCTACTGCAAAAAGTGATAAACAATACAAACAAGAAAATTAAAGATTTCCACCAGTAAAGTATACCATACAACCTGGTCTGCTCTGTATGTCCCAATGGAACTGTTACAGGTTAAGAACCTAAATGTGAATCAAATGGAAGGAGGTTCAGCTGAGTGTTAGTGGCAATACAGAACATATGTATAAAAACACAGTGTGTATTATCATTTGTCATAATCATAGTGTTTACATGACTTGAAGTAAAATATTACTTAAACTGTGCACTTACCCAGATGATTATGGTCATGCACCTCACCTCGCCTGGCATCTGCTCAGGATATTGAGGCACCGCTCTACAAAAGGGAAATTCAGGTAGACTTATTTAGGATGAATCCCTGTGGACATGATATGTTCCGAACACTGGAACTACCAGAAATAGTCTTTTGAGCGTTAAGCTAGACAAGTGTAAAAACAAGGCAGAGTATTGGTCTTAAAAACAGAGCCAGTGGAACACCTCTCTGTCAGATCCTTCATGAAAAACAATAACCGCATCTTAATGCCAGGAACAACAGTGTGTATCCGTGTGTATATGATAAGACACTGTTGTGCATCTTGAACAAAACGGAACTGTCTTAAATTATGCAAATCCGAAGTAGATTTGCCGTTTGTCAAGCTACGTAAGGCATTGATTTCACGGTGTCCCCTCTAAACTTATGACTCCTGGATTAAGATACTGGAATAAATATTTAGCACAAAGAGTTACAAAAGCATGCTGATATTGACACGCAAAGGCGAGACGTTCCAATATAGATATGCAGTTTGTCAAGCTCCGTAAGGCATAGATTTAACAGAGCCTCCTCCAATTTTATGACCACTGGATGCTGGAGTGAGTATTTAGCACAAAGAATTACACAAACATGCTGATATCGACACGCAACTTCGCGGCATTCCGATGTTGTAATTACTCGGATATTTAAGAGTGAAAGAATGCAGCACTCACCTGTCCGTCGGTACCCCGCTCTGTCTTCTGAGCTTGAAGGGGAGGTACTCGACGGACAAAGCTCGCGCCGTAATAACGCGTGAGGCTGCATCGAGATGTCACGGCGCTAAAAGCACTTCCGGATCAATGTACCAACACGTGGTTAAGGCAAACCAGCGTAACACCGGAAGTAGCTGGGAATTGTAGTTCCAAACGGCCAAATTGTGATTTACGTAGTTTAAACGTGACTTGAGCATTGAAAGACACTAGTCATGAGTGTTTGAAAACATAAGCTGACATTCAGGACGATATCAAAGCACCCAAATGTAAAATAGGTGACAAAAAATTGTAAGAGTTGACCACAGAAGTTATGTGAATAGTAGAAAATAATGCTCCTACGCTGTATGTACATAACAAAATTACCGATGGAATATAATGCTGAATGCCTGTTGTGATCTGACATAGATGGATGTGAGATATAAAGACAGATGGAAAATCAGATGTCTCGTCTCACTAAAGTGACGACCACGGGATTTCGTCGTTCAGGCCAGAAATGTCACTTTTGAGTTTGAAAACCCACTTCTGTTCTTTTTGGAACAGGAATTTGGTGAAATCTGTGACATGGGCTGGAATAAACGGTTGTTCTAGGACCAGCCATCTCAAGTCTTCTGGTTTATGTTTAAGTGACAGGAAATGGTTGGTAAGTTTTGTGGCCTGTTTATTACGTCTGATCGTGCTCTTGTGCTCATTTATGCGTGTCTTCACCTTGCGTGTGGTCATACCCACATAACGCAAGGAGCAAGGACAAGTAATTAGATATATAACCTTGTCTGTGTTGCAGTTGGTGTGTTTTTTAAGGACCCAGGGGATGCCGGTACCTATATCAATCGTCTTAGTGGCCTGTGTCTGTGGACATGCTGCACATTGGCCACATGGGAAATGACCCTGGACCGGGGGCAGATCCCATTGGTGTTGGTTGAGACTTTGGTTTTCGGTCTGGTGTGAACAAGACTATCTCTGAGATTGGTGCCTCTTTTGAAGGAGAAAAGAGGATAAGGCAAACTCTCACTGCCTATATTTAGGACCCGCCAATGCTTGCGCACCGTTTTCTGTACTTGGTTAGACCAAGTGCTAAAGGTGTTGACAAACGTCATTCTAGACAACGGAGGCTTAGGCACGGGAGGTTCAATCAGAGCTCCTCGGTTATTGTTCAAGGCTCTTTTCCAAGCCCTTTTCACTAGGCGCTTCGGATATTGTCTATCTCTCAATTGGCTGGAGAGATTTTCTGCATGCTGATTGAAAGTACTGGTATCGGAACAATTTCTGCGAATACGCAGAAACTGTCCAACTGGCAGGTTTTCCCGAAGTGATCTGGGATGATGGCTGTTGAAGCTCAAAAGTGAGTTTTTGGAAAGGGGTTTTCTGTAAAGTTCACTACCAAGTGTGCCCTCATTTGGAAAAATCACTATGTCTAAAAAAGGCAAACGATTTTTTTTCAGAAGTCACTGTGAACCGCAGGTAGTTATTCCTCGAGTTCAGCCAAGCATGAAAATCAAGGAGTGATGACAGAGATCCTTGCCAGACTACCAGAATATCATCAATATACCTCTTCCAGACTTTGATCCGATCTCGGAATGGATTAGTCTGAATGAGGATATTGTTCTGCTCAAAGAGATGGACATACAGATTGGCCAGGCTGGGAGCAAAAATGCTCCCCATAGATGTGCCCGAGACTTGAAGGTATATAGTCCCCTCGAATTTGAATTTTTTTTCCATCATAGCCAGCCTGGCCAAATCCATGATGAAATGCACCGGTGTTATAGAGTCCAAATCTCTTGTGTCCAATAGGCTCTCAATTGCTTGTAAAGTTTCTATTTGTGGAATCGAGGTATACAAAGATTCCACGTCGAAACTGACTAGGAGATCGGTTGCTACATCATAGTTGATATCGGGTAGCAGCCGTAGGACATCCTTGGTGTCTTGCAAATAAGTTGGCATTTCCTTGACAAGTGGGCGAAGGAAAAAGTCAACAAAGGTAGAGAGAGGTTCCAAAAGGGAACCTATCCCAGAAATGATGGGTCGTCCTGGAGTGGACGATGGGGATGGGATCTGCCCCCGGGCCAGGGTCATTTCCCATGTGGCCAATGTGCAGCATGTCCACAGACACAGGCCACTAAGACGATTGTTATAGGTACCGGCATCCACTGGGTCCTTAAAAAACACACCAACTGCAACACAGACAAGGTTATATATCTAATTACTTGTCCTTGCTCCTTGCGTTATGTGGGTATGACCACACGCAAGGTGAAGACACGCATAAATGAGCACAAGAGCACGATCAGACGTAATAAACAGGCCACAAAACTTACCAACCATTTCCTGTCACTTAAACATAAACCAGAAGACTTGAGATGGCTGGTCCTAGAACAACCGTTTATTCCAGCCCATGTCACAGATTTCACCAAATTCCTGTTCCAAAAAGAACAGAAGTGGGTTTTCAAACTCAAAAGTGACATTTCTGGCCTGAACGACGAAATCCCGTGGTCGTCACTTTAGTGAGACGAGACATCTGATTTTCCATCTGTCTTTATATCTCACATCCATCTATGTCAGATCACAACAGGCATTCAGCATTATATTCCATCGGTAATTTTGTTATGTACATACAGCGTAGGAGCATTATTTTCTACTATTCACATAACTTCTGTGGTCAACTCTTACAATTTTTTGTCACCTATTTTACATTTGGGTGCTTTGATATCGTCCTGAATGTCAGCTTATGTTTTCAAACACTCATGACTAGTGTCTTTCAATGCTCAAGTCACGTTTAAACTACGTAAATCACAATTTGGCCGTTTGGAACTACAATTCCCAGCGAATTCCGGTGTTACGCTGGTTTGCCTTAACCACGTGTTGGTACATTGATCCGGAAGTGCTTTTAACGCCGTGACGTCTCGATGCAGCCTCACGCGTTATTACGGCGCGAGCTTTGTCCGTCGAGTACCTCCCCTTCAAGCTCAGAAGACAGAGCGGGGTACCGACGGACAGGTGAGTGCTGCATTCTTTCACTCTTAAATATCCGAGTAATTACAACATCGGAACGCCGCGAAGTTGCGTGTCGATATCAGCATGTTTGTGTAATTCTTTGTGCTAAATACTCACTCCAGCATCCAGTGGTCATAAAATTGGAGGAGGCTCTGTTAAATCTATGCCTTACGGAGCTTGACAAACTGCATATCTATATTGGAACGTCTCGCCTTTGCGTGTCAATATCAGCATGCTTTTGTAACTCTTTGTGCTAAATATTTACTCCAGTATCTTAATCCAGGAGTCATAAGATTAGAGGGGACACCGTGAAATCAATGCCTTACGTAGCTTGACAAACGGCAAATCTACTTCGGATTCGCATAATTTAAGATAGTTCCGTTTTGTTCAAGATGCACAACAGTGTCTTATCATATACACACGGATACACACTGTTGTTCCTGGCATTAAGATGCGGTTATTGTTTTTCATGAAGGATCTGACAGAGAGGTGTTCCACTGGCTCTGTTTTTAAGACCAATACTCTGCCTTGTTTTTACACTTGTCTAGCTTAACGCTCAAAAGACTATTTCTGGTAGTTCCAGTGTTCGGAACATATCATGTCCACAGGGATTCATCCTAAATAAGTCTACCTGAATTTCCCTTTTGTAGAGCGGTGCCTCAATATCCTGAGCAGATGCCAGGCGAGGTGAGGTGCATGCCCATAATCATCTGGGTAAGTGCACAGTTTAAGTAATATTTTACTTCAAGTCATGTAAACACTATGATTATGACAAATGATAATACACACTGTGTTTTTATACATATGTTCTGTATTGCCACTAACACTCAGCTGAACCTCCTTCCATTTGATTCACATTTAGGTTCTTAACCTGTAACAGTTCCATTGGGACATACAGAGCAGACCAGGTTGTATGGTATACTTTACTGGTGGAAATCTTTAATTTTCTTGTTTGTATTGTTTATCACTTTTTGCAGTAGCGTATTTGGGTCCTGATGAGAGCTTGGACTTAAAGTCCAGTAGCCGAAACATGTAGATCATCGATCCAACAGTTATCTGTTAAACTGTTTACGCACAGGTTTTATCAATGGCATCACGATAGCGCCAGAATAAAATTTATAGCATCTGGATAGCCATTTTTAATAGCACTTTTTTGTTTACTTCTTGCACTGCAACCATCACCCTACCGTTTGTTCTCACTACTGGGACAACTGAATGACCACCATTACCATCAGAGTGGTTGGTCCTCTCAGCTCAGTCCTGAATTCCCAGATGATGATAAGCCACCTTAGGTGGGTGATGGGAATTATACCTTTGTTATGTCATTCACTGTAGTTGATTTGGAGGTCTCATTTGCCTAGTCTGTTAGAGTTGTGTGTATACGGAACATTAGACCCTCAGTATTTGTTGTAAATTTCTCTTGTCCCATGAAGTTGTATTCTGTGCTGCCTGGTAGAATAAAGAACGACGTACGCTGTGCGTGAGGGCTACAAACGTTGGGTGTTTTTTCAGATGGAATATTAGCGGCATTATCCATGTCGCGGAGTGCCCCCCCTGTGGAAGAACAGGTTCAGCGCCGGCACTTTTCCGACGCAAACGAAACAACGTGCAGTTCCCCCAGGATGCAAAAATGAGCATGGCAGCAATGGACTGTGTTCAAGAAACCCACTAGGTATTTAAAAACTTTATTAGGAGAACTGGCATGACCTACTAAAGGATTATTATTGAGTAAGAACTACAAATACCATGTTGCACTAGGCAGACACGCCCTGTGGGCGGGACTTTGCTAAAAGCGATTATAACTCACCTGAAATGCCGTCTCTCCATGATGCCATTCCCGTGATCAATGGCGACCTCGCCAGAAACGCGTAGGGGAACTTGTGGCTAAATTTCTCTTGTCCCATGAAGTTGTATTCTCTGCTGCTTGGTGGAATAAAGAACGACGTACGATGTGCGTGAGGCCTCCAAACGTTGGGTGTTTTTCCAGGTGGAATATTAGCGGCATTATCCATGTCGCGGAGTGCCCCCCCTGTGGAAGAACAGGTTCAGCGCCGGCACTTTTCCGACGCAAGCGAAACAACGTGCAGTTCCCCCAGGATGCGAAAATGAGCATGGCAGCAATGGACTGTGTTCAAGAAACCCACTGGGTATTTAAAAACTTTTTTAGGAGAACTGGCATGACCTACTAAAGGATTATTATTGAGTAAGAACTACAAATACCATGTTGCACTAGGCAGACACGCCCTGTGGGCGGGACTTTGCTAAAAGCGATTATAACTCACCTGAAATGCCGTCTCTCCATGATGCCATTCCCGTGATCAAGGGCGACCTCGCCAGAAACGCGTAGGGGAACTTGTGGCTAAATTTCTCTTGTCCCATGAAGTTGTATTCTGTGCTGCCTGGTGGAATGAAGAACGACGTACGCTGTGCGTGAGGCCTCCAAACGTTGGGTGTTTTTTCAGGTGGAATATTAGCGGCATTATCCATGTCGCGGAGTGCCCCCCCTGTGGAAGAACAGGTTCAGCGCCGGCACTTTTCCAACGCAAACGAAACAACATGCAGTTCCCCCAGGATGCGAAAATGAGCATGGCAGCAATGGACTGTGTTCAAGAAACCCACTGGGTATTTAAAAACTTTATTAGGAGAACTGGCATGACCTACTAAAGGATTATTATTGAGTAAGAACTACAAATACCATGTTGCACTAGGCAGACATGCCCTGTGGGCAGGACTTTGCTAAAAGCGATTATAACTCACCTGAAATGCCGTCTCTCCATGATGCCATTCCCGTGATCAAGGCCGACCTCGCCAGAAACGCGTAGGGGAACTTGTGGCTAAATTTCTCTTGTCCCATGAAGTTGTATTCTGTGCTGCCTGGTGGAATAAAGAACGACGTACGGTGTGCGTGAGGCCTCCAAACGTTGGGTGTTTTTTCAGGTGGAATATTAGCGGCATTATCCATGTCGCGGAGTGCCCCCCCTGTGGAAGAACAGGTTCAGCGCCGGCACTTTTCCAACGCAAACGAAACAACGTGCAGTTCCCCCAGGATGCGAAAATGAGCATGGCAGCAATGGACTGTGTTCAAGAAACCCACTGGGTATTTAAAAACTTTATTAGGAGAACTGGCATGACCTACTAAAGGATTATTATTGAGTAAGAACTACAAATACCATGTTGCACTAGGCAGACATGCCCTGTGGGCGGGACTTTGCTAAAAGCGATTATAACTCACCTGAAATGCCGTCTCTCCATGATGCCATTCCCGTGATCAAGGGTGACCTCGCCAGAAACGCGTAGGGGAACTTGTGGCTAAATTTCTCTTGTCCCATGAAGTTGTATTCTGTGCTGCCTGGTGGAATAAAGAACGACGTACGCTGTGCGTGAGGCCTCCAAACGTTGGGTGTTTTTTCAGGTGGAATATACATATATATATATATCCAGCTCCTTATAAACGTAAATTAGGGCCAGCACTCTCGTTAAGTTAAATCCACCTTAGGATTTATTGTCAATTTCATATTAACGGACAATGGTCTGTACATTACTATGAGCGCCATCTTTAAACATGTTTCAGTCCGCATTTCGATCTATTTACATTTCACAGACAGTCCATTTAGCTCTGAACAGCATAGTTCATATCTTCTATAAACTTATGAACACTTAAATTTTTTCTTTTTTTTTAATGGTTTTTCATCATGCGCGCTCGGTGCGCGCACGGTGTACGCATGCTTACGTGCTTCGTGTGCGCATGCGTACGTGCTCCACGTACGCATACGTACGTCGTGCGAGCTCCGCGCGTGAGTGCTCCATACGCGCATGCGCGCGTGCTCCGTACGCGCATGCGCGCATGCTTCGTATGCGCGCGCTCCTTACGCGCATGCTCCGTACGCGCATGCGCGCGTGCTCTGTACGCGCGTGCTTCTATTGCGCATGCGTGCGTGCTACGTATGCGCATGCGTGCGTGCTCCGTGTGCGCTCCGTGCACGCACGGAGCGTGCACGGCATGTCATGTGATTAAGAAACAACACTTTTCATTGGTTCATAGTAGTTTCACTTCCAAATTCTTCCAACACCACACCCACTCCCCTCATTATTATTTCTGATTCCCTGGGAGAAGGAGCTGAACTGTTTTTGTGATACAGTGGCAGAGCAGCAGCCAACTTCTAGGAGTGAGCAGGAGACGCTTGTGCCACAGAGACAGAGGAAACAGAAAAACTCCTTTATATGGCAGTTTTTTACTTTTCCTGAGGGGCAAAAAAAGGTGAATGCTCCCAAAGTCACCTGCACTAATTATGCAACGACCTTATCTCATGGAAATGCTAACAAGAAATACTCTTTTAGTATTCACACTATGATAAGGCAGGTTGAAGGATTACATCCTGTGGCTTTTGCTCGAGCTGCTAGAGAAAACCCTCCAGCAGCTCAGCCGAGCACATCCGTAGCAACTCAGCCGAGCACATCATTGGCAGCTCAGCCGAGCACTTCATCTGCGGCGGCAGCTTCACCTATTTCTGTCCCTCTGGATATACGCCCTGTTTTTCAGAGGGTGCATATCCGGTGCAATGACTGCAATGCTCTTCTCTCTCTTGGTGACACCAGCATTAACCTCATAGAGAGGAAGATAGAGCAGCACTCATGCTCCCCGCCATAATTTTTTTCATTTTTTCGTTTTTTTGTTCCTCTGTTCCTCCATAAACACAAGGGCTCTTTTTAGAGCCACCTAATATCTAAACACTAAAACTTGATTTTGAATTCTATTTTACGAATTCTTTGCCGCCGCCCTGACAAAGGCTAGGGGGTCAGGAACTCTCTACCCTGCCCCTTTTCATGTTCTCCACCTTCATTTTTAATGGAGGCACACATTTCTGTTGGTTGCAAATTTTCTACCATTTCAAAATGATTCCAACCCCTAACGTGACTTCTGCTTGCTAGCATAGTAACAGATCATGGAAAACTGGTGTGTCCAGAGAGGACAAAACTTCAGCATACAATGGGGCAGATTTACAAGCCCCTTGCGCCACTTTTGCGTCACTTTTAACATGGAAAAAGTGACACAAAAGTGGCTCAAGGGGCTTGTAAATCTGCCCCATTGTTTCTAATCCAAAGAACAAGATTTCTTGCCTTTTCAAACCTAACAGCAAATCCAAAGTAATGTTCTGTGGGAACACATTTTTCTGAATCTATTTTTTATTGTTGAGTGGTCTGAAACAGCCAATGAGTTCTTTTTGTTAAAAAAAAAGTATGTAAGCCTCCATTTTACAACTATCTTTCATTTCATATTGACATTCTATTGAAAGACACCTTCTGAGTGCATCCAGGTCTCCTCCTCACTCCCTGAAGTAGACTGCTGTTCTGCCATTTTCAAATAAAATTGATACCTGTTCAGCTCCTTGTCCCAGGAAATAAGAAAAAATAGTGAGGGGAGTAGCAAGGCATTTATAGATGAGACGGTGTACATTTCACAGATGAAGGAAACAGAGTCTTCCTCTTGAACTTGAGACTCTGCATCGGTACTTACTTATACGTACCCTAAAACTCTCAGTTAACATAACGGCTCGTTTTAGAGCCAACGAACATCAAAACACTTACATTTGATTTTTAATTCTATTTTTTTTACGGGTATGAGGATTAGAAAAGGGGGTAAGGGAAAGTGAGAAATGGAGAGTGAGGGGATGGAGGGATTTTGGAAACTGGAGTGAGAGAAAGGGAGTCAGGATTACAATGAGCAAAGGAGAGTGAGGGAGAGTGAAGGAAAGAATGCAAAAAGTTGAAGGGGTGTGAGATACAGACAGGAGGAAGAGAAGTAGGAGAATAGGAGTGACTATGAGCAAAGGATAGTGACAGTTAGAAAAGGTGAGGGAAGGAGAACGACGGAGAAGGTTAAAAAATTAACATAGATGGAAAATGAGTGATGGAGAGAGGAGGAGTGGTAGAAACAGAGGGGCAGATTTATTACAAACTAACGCAGCACGGTGCAGCAAGTAATTTTGCTGCGCCGTGCTGCGTTAGTTTTGAAGCACAGAGATGCAACATATTTACAAGAATATGTTGCATCTCTATGCTTCCCCTGCGCTGGCCCACAAACTGCACCTATGCGCCGGCGCAGGCTCCCTTGCACCATGGTGCAAGGATGCCTGCGTGGTGGTGAGATTGTTCTTGTGCAGGAAGGGACACCTTCCTGCACAAAAACAATCACGAGAGGCTTTTTCCTCTTTCAATGCGTGCTATAGCATGCAGCACGCACTGAAAGAGGAAAAACAAGGAAAAATTAAAACATTTCTCCTTGTTGTGCCTCACAACGCCACCTCTAGGGTGACGTAGCATTCACACACATCTCCAGAGTTACGATTTCTCGTAAATCAGGAGATTTGTGTAGTTCTATGAGTGTTGCGTGGGAACACCCACAACAACACCCATGGAACGCCCCTTCAACGCACAGTGCTGCGTGTGTAGTGGCTGTATTTACGAGGAGAGGAAAAGTCACGCAGGGTGGCTTTTCTTCTCCTTGTAAATATGGAGGAGCCCCCTGCGCCACCAGTACGTCATGAAAAGTGACGTAGTGGTGGCACACTTGGCTTGTAAATCTGCACCAGAGATGTTAAGGAAATTAAGGGTAAAACAGACAAAGGGAGAGAGAGAGAAACAGAGACAGAGAGCAAGGAACTGAGAAGGAGTAAGGCAGTTAGAATGACTGAGACATATGGAGACAGGGAGAGAAACATGGTTGAAAGAATAGTGATGGAGGCAGTAAACCTAGGGGAGTAGTAGAGAAGGAGTGAGGGAGTTACGAAAGAGCAGTAAAGCAAGAAGAGAGAGGGAAGAGGAATGAGAAAAGCAGAGTGAGGAGAGGTGAAGAAAAGGGAGCATGAAAGTGAAGGGGTGAGAAATACAGATATTTTAAACTTACCTGAACAACAAAATAACTTAATTAGAAATAAATGTTTTTTTTTGAATTGCAAAAAAAATTGATTCAATATCCTAAATTTTCTTTCTAGATCTGAAAAAAAAGAAAAAAAGCATTAATATTCAACAATACATATTAGAAAACTGTATATATATGTTCATATTTTACAAAGTAATTTTTTGCCCTTTTTTTGCTGTTTTCAGAATATATTGAATTTCACTGAAAATTGTGATATCAATTGTATTCATCACTTAGCCCCTTCGCTGCCAGGCCTTTTCCCCCTCCTGTGCCAAGCCTTTTTTTGGCTATTTGGGGTAGTGCGCGCTTAGGCCCCTGTAACTTTTACACATTAGGTATCCACGCCAAATTTGCGTCCTTTTCTTCCAACATCATGGGGATTCTAAAGGTACTCAGGGTTTGTAGATTCTCCTAGAGGGGTCACAGAAATTAGCGAAAATACAGCAAAATTTTGTTTTTTTCGGAAAAATTGGAAAAACGGGCTGCAAATGAAAGCATCTGGGTTTTTCCATGCAAATGTTATCAAAAAAGGGTTTGTGGGGTTGAAATCACCATTTTCCCAGCTTTTCGGGGATACCAGACTTTTGTCAGAAACCCAACATTTTTTACACATTTTTGGCATTTTTCTGGGACATAGCCTATTTTTGCTATTTTTTGTGCTTTTGATCTCCTTCCAGTTAATGGCAGAAATGGGTACAAAAGCAATAATGGATCCTGGAAAGCTATACATTTGCGAGAAGAAGACAAAATTCTGAATTCAGAAAGGGGTCATTTGTGTAGCTCCATCAAGGTTTTTTTATAGAAACAAACAGTTAAATATCGGATAAATTGAAAATTAGTTGAAAAAAACAGTCTTTTGTGTCAACGGTTTCACCTGTAACTTCTTCTAATTAGGACAGCTCTTTGAAAGCAATATACCGTTGCATCCGCTGGACATTACTGGTTGTGGGGATATATAGGACTTGTAGGTTCACCAAGAGCCCGACGAGCCCAGAGCCAAAAACTGAGCAGCAACTTGCAATGGTTTTTTATTATGTACCGGGTATATAGTAATTATTCTGTAAAAATGTGTACATGGAAAAATCGGTATGAAAGACACCTATGTATTTCTGAAATGGGAACAAAATATAGAGTTTAGAAACATTAGATATTTGCACATTTCTGAAATTGGGAATACTCATATTAGCATGAGAATTATCAGTCATTTTTTAGAATGACTTATTTTTTACACAATGTCTTTCATTTTGAAGGCAGAAATGCATCGAAAGTCAATAGATAATAACAGTTCCTTTACTAATCTGAATTACCCTAAGTCTCCCAATAAAAATGGTACCTCACTTGTGTGTGTAGGCATAGTGCCCGCGACAGGAAATGGCGCAAAACGCAACGTGGTCACAACTCACTATCGCAGTGAAAATTTACCCTTTTTTGGCAAAGTGCCTAGCTCTAGTTTTTTAACCCTAGCTCTGCGGGCACCTTGGGAAACCTAGCAAACCTATACATTTTTGAAAACTAGACACCCAGGGGAATCCAGGATGGGGTGACTTGACTGCTTCCCACCAGGGTCTGTTACCCAGAATCCTTGCAAACCTCAAAAATTGTCCAAAAAAACCACATTTTCCCCACATTTCTGTCGTGGAAATTTCCGGAATCTGCGTGGATCCACAAATTTCCACCCACCTCGCGTTCCCCAAAGTCTTACAAGAAAAACGGTACCTCACTTGTGTGGGTCAGCCTAGTGCCCGCGACAGGAAACGGCGCAAAACGCAACGTGGTCACACCTCAATTTCGCAGTGAAAAATGACCCTTTTTTGGCAAAATGTCTAGCTGTAGTTTTTGAACCCTAGCTCTGCGGGCACCTTGGAAAACCTAGCAAGCCTATACATTTTTGAAAACTAGACACCCAGGGGAATCCAGGATGGGGTGACTTGACTGCCTCCCACCAGGGTCTGTTACCCAGAATCCCTTGCAAACCTAAAAAATTGTCAAAAAAAACACATTTCCCCACATTTCTGTGGTGGAAAGTTCCGGAATCTGCGTGGCTCCACAAATTTCCACCCACCCCACGTTCCCCAAAGTCTTACGAGAAAAACGGTACCTCACTTGTGTGGGTCGGCCTAGTGCCCACAACAGGAAACGGCGCAAAACGCAACATGGTCACATCTCAATTTCGCAGTGAAAAATGACCCTTTTTTGGCAAAATGACTAGCTGTAGGTTTTGATCCCTAGCTCTGCGGGCATCTTGGGAAACCTAGCAAGCCTATACATTTTTGAAAACTAGACACCCAGGGGAATCCAGGATGGGGTGACTTGACTGCCTCCCACCAGGGTCTGTTACCCAGAATCCCTTGCAAACCTAAAAAAGTGTCAAAAAAAACAAATTTCCCCACATTTCTGTGGTGGAGAGTTCCGGAATCTGCGTGGCTCCACAAATTTCCACCCACCCCACGTTCCCCAAAGTCTTACGAGAAAAATGGTACCTCACTTGTGTGGGTCGGCCTAGTGCCCATGACAGGAAACGGCGCAAAACGCAATGTGGTCACATCTCAATTTCGCAGTGAAAAATGACCCTTTTTTGGCAAAATGACTAGCTGTAGTTTTTGATCCCTAGCTCTGCGGGCACCTTGGGAAACCTATCAAACCTATACATTTTTTAAAAGTAGACACCCAGGGGAATCCAGGATGGGGTGACTTGACTGCCTCCCACCAGGGGCTGTTACCCAGAATCCCTTGCAAACCTAAAAAATTGTAAAAAAAAACACATTTTCCCCACATTTCTGTAGGGGAAAGTTCCGGAATCTGCGTGGATCCACAAATTTCCACCCACCTCGCGTTCCCCAAAGTCTTACAAGAAAAACGGTACCTCACTTGTGTGGGTCAGCCTAGTGCCCGCGACAGGAAACGGCGCAAAACGCAACGTGGTCACACCTCAATTTCGCAGTGAAAAATGACCCTTTTTTGGCAAAATGTCTAGCTGTAGTTTTTGAACCCTAGCTCTGCGGGCACCTTGGAAAACCTAGCAAGCCTATACATTTTTGAAAACTAGACACCCAGGGGAATCCAGGATGGGGTGACTTGACTGCCTCCCACCAGGGTCTGTTACCCAGAATCCCTTGCAAACCTAAAAAATTGTCAAAAAAAACACATTTCCCCACATTTCTGTGGTGGAAAGTTCCGGAATCTGCGTGGCTCCACAAATTTCCACCCACCCCACGTTCCCCAAAGTCTTACGAGAAAAACGGTACCTCACTTGTGTGGGTCGGCCTAGTGCCCACAACAGGAAACGGCGCAAAACGCAACATGGTCACATCTCAATTTCGCAGTGAAAAATGACCCTTTTTTGGCAAAATGACTAGCTGTAGGTTTTGATCCCTAGCTCTGCGGGCATCTTGGGAAACCTAGCAAGCCTATACATTTTTGAAAACTAGACACCCAGGGGAATCCAGGATGGGGTGACTTGACTGCCTCCCACCAGGGTCTGTTACCCAGAATCCCTTGCAAACCTAAAAAATTGTCAAAAAAAACAAATTTCCCCACATTTCTGTGGTGGAGAGTTCCGGAATCTGCGTGGCTCCACAAATTTCCACCCACCCCACGTTCCCCAAAGTCTTACGAGAAAAATGGTACCTCACTTGTGTGGGTCGGCCTAGTGCCCATGACAGGAAACGGCGCAAAACGCAACGTGGTCACATCTCAATTTCGCAGTGAAAAATGACCCTTTTTTGGCAAAATGACTAGCTGTAGTTTTTGATCCCTAGCTCTGCGGGCACCTTGGGAAACCTATCAAACCTATACATTTTTTAAAAGTAGACACCCAGGGGAATCCAGGATGGGGTGACTTGACTGCCTCCCACCAGGGTCTGTTACCCAGAATCCCTTGCAAACCTAAAAAATTGTAAAAAAAAACACATTTTTCCCACATTTCTGTAGTGGAAAGTTCCGGAATCTGCGTGGATCCACAAATTTCCACCCACCCCGCATTCCCCTAAGTTTTACGAGAAAAACGGTACCTCACTTGTGTGGGTTAGCCTAGTGCCCGTGACAGGAAATGGCGCAAAACGTAGTGAGGTAACATCAAAATTGCCTATCTCAAAACCACCTTGTTTTGCAAGGGGGGTCACTTGGGTTTTTGGCCTGGTGCTCGGCGGCCAGTTAGGGAACCCTACCAAACCCATACATTTCTGAAAACTAGACACCCGGGGGCTTCCAGGGAGGTATGGCTTGCGTGTATCCCCCAACGTTTCCTTACCCAGAATCCCCTGCAAACTTCAATTTTAGCTGAAAAATCACTTTTTTCACACATTTTTGTGTGGGAAAGTTGTGGCATCACCGGGCTCACTCAAATTTCCCATGTCCCAGCGTTCCCCTGGGTCTCCCGGTAAAAATGGTGCCTCACTTGTGTGCGAGGCCCAAGTACCCACGACAGGCAAGGGCCCAAAACGTAGTGATGCGACATCAAAATTGCCTATCTCAAAACCACCTGGTTTTGCAAGGGGGGTCACCTGGGTTTTTGGCCCGGTGCTCGGCGGCCATCCAGGGAATCCTACCAAACCCATACATTTCTGAAAACTAGACACCCGGGGGCTTCCAGGGAGGTATGGCTTGCGTGGATCCCCCAACGTTTCCTTACCCAGAATCCCCTGCAAACCTCAATTTTAGCTGAAAAAATCCCCTTTTTCACACATTTTTGTGTGGGAAAGTTGTGGCATCACCGGGCTCACTCAACTTTCCCACCTCCCAGCATTCCCCTGCGTCTCCCGGTAAAAATGGTGCCTCACTTGTGTGGGAGGCCCAAGTACCCGCGACAGGCAAGGGCCCAAAACGTAGTGATGCAACATCAAAATTGCCTATCTCAAAACCACCTGGTTTTGCAAGGGGGGTCAACTGGGTTTTTGGCCCGGTGCTCGGCGGCCATCTAGAGAAACCTAACAAACCCATACATTTCTGAAAACTAGACACCCGGGGGCTTCCAAGGAGGTATGGCTTGCGTGGAGCCCCCAACGTTTCCTTACCCAGAATCCCCTGCAAACCTCAATTTTAGCTGAAAAAATCACTTTTTTCACACATTTTTGTGTGGGAAAGTTGTGGCATCACCGGGCTCACTCAAATTTCCCACCTCCCAGCGTTCCCCTAGGTCTCCCGGTCAAAATGGTGCCTCACTTGTTTGGGAGGCCCAAGTATCCGCGGCAGGCAAGGGCCCAAAACGTAGTGATGTGACATCAAAATTACCTATCTCAAAACCACCTGGTTTTTCAAGGGGGGGTCATCGGCGGCCATCTAGAGAAACCTACCAAACCCATACATTTCTGAAAACTAGACACCCGGGGGCTTCCAGGGAGGTATGGCTTGCGTGGATCCCCTAACGTTTCCTTACCCAGAATCCCCTGCAAACCTCAATTTTAGCTGAAAAAAATCACTTTTTTCACACATTTTTGTGTGGGAAAGTTGTGGCATCACCGGGCTCACTCAAATTTCCTACCTCCCAGCTTTCCCCTGGATCTCCCGGTAAAAATGGTGCCTCACTTGTGTTGGAGGCCCAAGTACCCGCGACAGGCAAGGGCCCAAAACGTAGTGATGCGACATCAAAATTGCCTATCTCAAAACCACCTGGGTTTGCAAGGGGGGGTCACCTGGGTTTTTGGCCCGGTGCTCGGCGGCCATCTAGAGAAACCTACCAAACCCATACATTTCTGAAAACTAGACACCCGGGGGCTTCCAGGGAGGTATGGCTTGCGTGGATCCCCCAACGTTTCCTTACCCAGAATCCCCTGCAAACCTCAATTTTAGCTGAAAAAATCCCTTTTTTCACACATTTTTGTGTGGGAAAGTTGTGGCATCACCGGGCTCACTCAACTTTCCCACCTCCCAGCATTCCCCTGGGTTTCCCGGTAAAAATGGTGCCTCACTTGTGTGGGAGGCCCAAGTACCCGCGACAGGCAAGGGCCCAAACATTTTTTTGAATAGGCAATGTTGATGTCGCATCACTACGTTTTGGGCCCTTGCCTGTCACGGGTACTTGGGCCTCCCACACAAGTGAGGCACCATTTTTACCGGGAGACCCAGGGGAACGCTGGGATGTGGGAAATTTGAGTGAGTCCGGTGATGCCACAACTTTCCCACACAAAAATGTGTGAAAAAAGTGATTTTTTCAGCTACAATTGAGGTTTGCAGGGGATTCTGGGTAAGGAAACGTTGAGGGACCCATGCAAGCCATACCTCCCTGGAAGCCCCCGGGTGTCTAGTTTTCAGAAATGTATGGGTTTGGTAGGTTTCCTGTTAGAAATGGGATTTCTGGTTGGCTAAGGCTTGCGCCAAAGTCAGGCAGAAACCACCACTCTAGTCAGGGCAAGGAAGTTACACGCCAAAGATAACCCCTTCTCACACCCTTGGTAGCTTGGCACGAGCAGACAGGCTTATCCCTAAGGCGATGTGTAAAGCGTTTGCGCGCGCACCCAGCAACAACACCCAAGGCCCACCACAAAGGAAACTCCACACAAGGTATTCTATAAAAATAGCCTTTGTATTATACACAACACATCAGATAAAAACACACACTTTACAATGTGCCAACAGGCAATGGCAGAATTTACAAGGGATTATATGTACAGGGGACAGGGCCACATGGACCACTGTCCGAAATTAGCACTCTTAGAACTTAGGAATAATACTTTAGAACATAGCACACAATAACATATATAACACACAATCAGTAACTCCTGATAACCAGAAAGTACCACCTACGCAACCCTAACCACCTTAGGAAAATACTGCGCAGGGTATCAGGACCTCACTAGCACCACCTGTACTAGGAGAAAAACAACCACCTAAGTATCACTCTACCTGTAGGGGTCTAAGCACATAAACACATGATGCATAAAATACATTCAGAGGTGTAAACACAATTTAGGAAAAAATATCATGAAGGCATTGCGCAGGCGCAAAAAGTACATGTATGAAAA
The DNA here is from genome assembly GCF_964204655.1 of Triturus cristatus. NCBI lineage: Eukaryota > Metazoa > Chordata > Amphibia > Caudata > Salamandridae > Triturus > Triturus cristatus. The sequence continues at coordinate 1,839,248,875 of NC_140590.1, read as the reverse complement.
TCACCAAGCACCCTAGGGGAGGGCACAACACAGCAAAACTGTCCCCAGGCCAACTGGCCTCTCAGGGGTGCAGAAATGACCAATAGCCAATAATGTCAGGGCGCGACTGCGCAGGCTGCGCAAGCCAGGCTCACAATGCACAACCTAAATGTTGCAGCTGCCCACTAAGTGCTGGGCAGCTGGAGAAATGCGCCTGGGCACCACTGTGCCTTTAAAACCAATCTGACGCCCTTGGAGCCTCTCTGGGCTCTAAAACAATGAAATGCCCCCTAGAGCCTGTCAGGGCTCTATTAAACTATTGCCCCCTACGTTGGAGCCTCACGGGCTCTAGAACAAAGGTGGGGGCGACGTTGGAGCGTCTAGCGCTCTGGAACAGATGTGGGGCGAAGTTGGAGCGGCCCGCTGCCTTCCGGGGCCGCTCTCCTCACTCAAATAAATGCCCCCTTTTGTTAGAGCCTCGGGGCTCTAAATCGAGATTGCCCCCGTTACCGTTGGAGCGGCCCACTGCCTTCCGGGGCCGCTCTGATTGTCACTAGTGTGCCCCAAAGAACGTTGGAGCCTCGCAGGCTCTATGAGCACTGTGGCCCCATTGGAGCGCACTAGCGCTCAAAGAAAATAATGCGGGCCTTGTTGGAGCGCAGGCGCTCGATCCCCATGCGGCCCCCACTCACCGGGACTCTGGAGAGGCGGCGCTGACGTCTCCGAAGGTGGTGGGGCTCTCCTCTTCTCCGGCGAGGGCACCGGGGCGCAGGGTAGGCTCCTGCCTGCTCCGGGGCCAACCAAACAGTCGCGAGTCTTCGGAGGGAGGCGGGGTAGGCTCCCGCCCTCCTTCTTCCTGTTCCGGTTGTCCCGGCGGCCCGCCCCCGGCCCGCCTGACTTCCTGGTCGGACGCCGGAGGGCGATTCACGGAGCGAATGCCGGGTGGGCACCGGCGCTTTTAGGATTCAATAAATCGAGGTGGGCACTCGATATTGCGGCAATGTCCCTGGCAGGGTGGGCACCTGCCAGGGGACCTCAGGATCAGTCAAGATGGGGCAAACGCTGGGTGGGCACCGGCTTTGAGAAATAAAGCGCTCCTGAGCGCTAAAGGCAAGAGTAAAAGCGCTCTAGAAGTGCTGGGGTCCAGAATAAAGCGCTCCTAGCGCTATGAAGCAAATGAAAGCGCTCCCAGGCGCTTTAGGGATAAAAACCAGGTCCAGAACAAAGTCTTCAGATGTGGGGGGTCAGGACTGGGCCCAGGGGCCAGCTCACAGGGCCCTCCAGCAGGGAGGCAGTCCCCAGTGGCGGTCTCTCCTGGCGCCCAGCAGCAGCAGCCCCCCTCAGGTAAGATCCTGGCAGAGAACAGTTTCTGTGGGGACACAGCCCCATTTTTATACAGTAAAAACCCTTTGTTATGGGTTCAGGGTGAGGGGGAAAACCAGTCGCAGCTGGTTGAGGAGCACCCTTGATGCGCTCAACCCCTCACTCTATTCACTGGCAGGGCTAGGGTCGTCAGTCGCACCACAGGGGGCGGAGCCAGCATTGTGTGGGGAAAACCCTGCCCTATTCAGGACCCAGGTGTACTCCTCCCACCCATCTAGCTGCTGATGTCCCCATTCACCACTGGGTGACTCATCCTGACTCTGGGAATCCCTAGCCCGTCACATGACATGACCAGCCAATCACGCGACAAGGCACACATTTCACACTGCACACCGAAGTGCCCACTTCTAGAAGTGGCACTTCCACACTAGGTACATGCACGCCGCACACATCATCGCGCAGCATTCAATCACACGAGTCCGCACATACCAAACTCGGGCCTGCACACCCCACGCATCAGGAACTACTAGGGACACATACATTCCCCATGCATTCCTATGGGAGGGCAGGCCTATCTCACCACATGCACTCAGAGCACGCACGCACTTTACCCTGGGACACAGGGAAAGTGCGCAGAAACCAAAAAATGACCACACCAAGTCACCAATAAAAAGCAAAAAAAGTTCAGGGGTGAACCTGCCAGAAGGGCCAAGTCCAACATTTCCCTAGATGGCCGCCGAGCACCGGGCCAAAAACCCAGGTGACCCCCTTGCAAAACCAGGTGGTTTTGAGATAGGCAATTTTGATGTCGCATCACTACGTTTTGGGCCCTTGCCTGTTGCGGGTACTTGGGCCTCCCACACAAGTGAGGCACCATTTTTACCGGGAGACCCAGGTGATCGCTGGGAGGTGGGAAATTTGAGTGAGCCCGGTGATGCCACAACTTTCCCACACAAAAATGTGTGAAAAAAGTGATTTTTTCAGCTACAATTGAGGTTTGCAGGGGATTCTGGGTAAGGAAACCTTGGGGGATCCACGCAAGCCATACCTCCCTGGAAGCCCCCGGGTGTCTAGTTTTCAGAAACATATGGGTTTGGTAGGTTTCCCTAGATGGCCGTCGAGCACCGGGCCAAAAACCCAGGTGACCCCCCTTGCAAAACCAGGTGGTTTTGAGATAGGCAATTTTGATGTCGCCTCACTACGTTTTGGGCCCTTGCCTGGCGCGGGTACTTGGGCCTCCCACACAAGTGAGGCACCATTTTGACTGGGAGACCTAGGGGAATGCTGGGAGGTGGGAAATTTAAGATGGACTTCAGTATGGATTGTGGTGGACAGGCCTTCAAGGTTAACCCACAATTGACACCACTAGGGTACACCTGCTTGTGCTAAGACATCAAGCCTGTCCGGGAAGGACATTTATGTGGTTCATGTAGGTCTAATTTACCTGCTATCCCCGATATTATTAGCAATGTTCAGACTCCCTGCCATTTGCCTAATGTGGACTCTGTTGAGAAAGGCTATTTGATCAACGCCCGTTCCATCATTAAAAACAACATTTACTTTCACGATTTCGTGACTGCTAGGAATCCAGCATGGGTGTTTATCACGGAGACCTGGGCTACAGACACATCGGGACACGATCTCCTCTTAGCAATCCCAGAAAACTACGCCATACAGAGATTAGATAGAGTTAAACGTAGAGGTGGCGGCCTAGCTATTCTTTACCGGTCTCATCTCACGTGTTGAATTAATGCTCTGTCAAAAACTTCAGACCCCTTTGAGTCCCTCCATTTCTGTATTTCATCATCACCATCCTCGTCATTCTCTGGGATTCTGATGTATAGGCCCCCTGGGCAGAGATCACAGTTCAACAATGACCTGTTTAGATTACTAGAACCTTACGCAGGCAAACCTCACTTCACCATATTAGGGGACTTCAACTTTCATCTAGACGATATCACATCTAAAGATACGATATCCTTGATAGATCCTCTAGAGGTTTGCGGTTTCACAGAGCTGGTCAGGGAACCCACACACAGAGCAGGTCACACGTTGGACGCAATTTTTATTAATGACTCCCGGATTATGACAGGTCCACCGGAGCAGCTAGTCTGGACTGATCACCTAGCAGTACCTATTGTACTTACCACCTCTAGTAAACAGTTTCCTAGGAGGGAGTCCTCTTCAAGAGAATGTAAACGAAACTATAAAAATATTTCTAATGAATCCCTGGCCCCGTTTTTCAGAACCTTTTCCCTGACTTCAGACCCAGAGAAGGCAGCCACGGAATTAGCCAACTGCATTCATGGGGCTGTGGATGCTCTAGCTCCGGCCACCCCTAGGTATGCTGCAAGGCGCAAACCCTCTGCCCCGTTGTTTGGGGAACAACTTAGGCTCATGAGACAAGGGTGTAGAAGACAGGAAAGACAGTGGAGGAGGACATGGGACACTAAGGATAGATAGCTGTACAAAAGTTCCCTAAAAATCTACAAAACCTCAGTTATCAAAACCAAACAAGACCACTTCTCCAACATTACTACATCCCTGACATCATCGAGGGAACTTTTCAAAATCATAGATTCGCTCTGCTCACTACAGACACCGGATCCCATAATAGGCTCTCAGGAGCTCTGTGACAATATCTCTAGCTTCTTCCATACGAAAATTGTAGACATTTCCATGCAATTGGAAATACAGATGAAGCCGCTGGGATCACATATAGCCACGGATCTATCAATTTTGGAAACATGGTCAAAGGATCCTGACAAGACCCTTATCAATTTCCCTCTTGTCACTCTGGAAAATCTTAACCTCCTCTTGAATAGGACGAAGTCCTCCTCTCCCTTGGACCCATGTCCGCTTAAAACTTTGAAGGAATGCAGGGACACCTTCCTTCCCTACATCTTGGAGGTTATGAATAGTGCTTTACAGCACGGCGTATTTCCCTCGGCCTGGAAGAGGGCTATAGTCAGGCCGCTATTGAAGAAACCCTCTCTGGATCCTGCAGTGTTAAAATTTTTTAGACCAATTTCTCTTCTACCTGCCCCAGCCAAAATGCTTGAGATGCACCTGAACTATCATCTGTCTGCATTCCTGGACTCCTCTGGATTCCTTGATCAGACTCAACATGGTTTTAGAAAACTTCACAGCACAGAGTCTGCACTCATTGCGGTGACCAACAACATCAGGATGAATGTAGACAAAGGACAGACCATGATGCTGGTCCTACTGGATCTGACCGCTGCATTCGACACCCTTTCTCCCTCAGTCTTAACATCTCGACTGAGGGAGTTGGGGGGTGGAGGGGCCCGCCCTTAACCTTCTATCCTCCTTTATAGAGCTTAGGGAACAAAGGGTCAAAATGGGCAAATTCCTCTCCCCTGTAAAGTCTTTGCAATTTGGGGTACCACAAGGGTCGGCCCTAAGTCCGACCCTATTCAACATTTATGTGGCCCCACTTGCTAGACTAGTAAGATCTCAGGGGATGGAGGTAGTGTCGTATGCAGATGACACTCAGATCATGGTGTCCCTGTCACGGTCTGTCGGCACCACAGCGTTCAGCTTCAGGAGTTGCATGCAATCGGTTGCCGATTGGATGACCCTCAATTCCTTGAAGCTGAATGGCGATAAGACCGAGGTGTTGATTTTCGGAAACGACAGGGACGCCTGGTCGAGTGAATGGTGGCCGTCATCACTGGGAACCTGCCCGACCCCTTCACAGTCGGCAAGAAACTTGGGGGTCATCTTTGACGTTGAGCTGGCCATGAACCTACAGATTAATAGAACTGTAGCTACCTGCTGGGGAGTTCTAAAAATCCTTCGGAGAATAGCTCATTACTTATCACCACAGGCAAGAAAACAAACAGTCGTAGCATTGGTTGGATCTCGCTTGGATTATTGTAATGGGCTATATACGGAGATTAACAGGGGATTGTTACTGCGTCTGCAGGTGACACAGAATGTGGCGGCGAGATTTGTTCTGGACCTTCCTTGTTCTGCCTCTGCCACATTAGCCAGGAAGAATCTCCATTGGCTGGCCATTGAGCAACGCATTTCTTTTAAAATCATCTGCCTAGTCCATAAAGCCCTTACAGCAGGATCGGCCGATGGACTGGGATCTATGCTTTTTAATTATGCACCCAGCAGATGTCTCAGATCTTCTAAACAGAATCTCCTTGTTATCCCCTTCATTAAGAAGACAAGATGGGGAGGTAGAGCCTTTGCATCAGTGGCCCCTCGCACTGCCTTCAGCTGTAACCTAATTGTGCCCGCTATAAACACTTGGATGTGGCTCAATTCAAATTATGCACTTGATAAGAGTAATATGCTGCCTAAAAAAAAAAAAAAAAAACAACCACTCATAGGGAATGCAAAGCATGTGAAATGTAAGCAGAAACAACATGGTTACCTAAACGATCTCTCACTAACTATTCAGAAATCAGCGGGTGGTTTCACCTGAAAAGTTATGGACATGACTAGAGGGCCCTGAAGGTAACCGTTTCACTGTCCATTGCTTACATCCTTACAAAACGTAAGCAGTATGGTACAAAAAGACCACATCCATAAACATAGAGCCATGGTACACATTGTGTTTTCCAATAAACCCATCAACCAGGTATTGCAGTACCTCAAGGAATGGTACACTCTCCCAACCTGGAAACAACAATGCTCTTCAAAGAAAGACGAGAAAATGAAAGTAGCACTTCACTGGCAAACTCTGTAAAGTGATGCTGGTGTATTTGGATGTAAAAAAAAACAATCTGGCCTCTTTGCAACCCCTCTGTCTTGCTATTATTCTCATATAAGAAATTCTATTTCTCTACATGCTGCTGCACTTTGGATTTGAAAAAAAGAAGGGCATTTCTCGACATTTTTGGATCCATTTCACAGGGAAGCAACTAGAAAGACGAGCGTTTTTCAAATTTGGATCCATTGCACAGGGAAGCAACAACAGGCACACAGGAACGAAGCCGAGCCTCGTGGCAAGCCTGGGCATACCAAAGGGCCCCCACCCTAACCCAAACCCACCGATGCAAAAATCATGCTGCTGCACTTTGGATTTGAAAAATTACAAAGAAGGGCATTTCTCTGCATTTTTGGATCCATTTCACAGGGAAGCAACTAGAAAGACGAGCGTTTTTCAAATTTGAATCCATTTCACAGGGAAGCAACAACAGGCACACAGGAACGAAGCCGAGCCTCGTGGCATGCCTGGGCATACCAAAGTGCCCCCACCCTAACCCAAACCCACCGATGCAAAAAAAAACCCTCCCCAGCCCCAAAACTCACCTTTACTCTCTGTGGCGCAGGAAGCAATTGCTTCCTGCGCCACGGAGAGCAAACGGGAAACCTCCAATGACGTCAGCGCGGCTCGCGCACTGACGTGACTGATGAGGCAGGGGAAGGTCTTCCTCTGCCTTCCCAGTAAAAAAAAAAAAGATCGACCACTCACGCGGGGAGCGCCAGCGCTTCCCCCGTGGGTGGGTGTCATGACGAGATGGTCTCGTCATGGGCACAGCGCGACTGTGCTCCATGACGAGACCATCTCGTCATGGGCACAGAAGGGGTTAACAGCGGGCAAAAAAATAAACATTCTGAAAGATTGTTTAAAAAAGCCCTGAATCTATCCTTAGTAAAACATACCTTGATAGAAATGTAACATATATATTAAAAATACCTTCTAAGAACAATAACTCTTTGCAATAAATAACGTCTGTAAATCTTGTTGCTTAAGCACATACACCAAAATAATATCTGTCAAAGAAGTCCACAAATATTACATTAACCTTTCCATGAGTCCAAATGGTAATTTTTAAATCCTTTTTAAGTGAAATATCCAATCTTAATCCTATAAAACTGAAATAATGGTTTCTTCAGATGCTGGAATTTGTATCTAAAATTTTGGTTTTAGAAAAATTAGGTAACAATTTGGTAAATCATAAGGCAAAAGTTGCTTGAAAATCAATTGAGAATCATTACACAGTGTCCATCCTTTTTCACATTTTAGATAAACTGTGTAATGACCAGAAGTTATAGAAGGTCCATCATGAAAAATTATTGCAACTGCAACAAAAGTTTTTCCTGATATTGATAATTGATTTCCTACAAACTTCTTTAGTAAAGTGTCCAATTTTGATCCATCTGCTCTACAACGTTGTATCATTAAAATTACATACTGTCCATATTTCTTTAAAAATAACGTTGATAACATTTCTGAATTACATTGAGAACATTCCATGTTGTGATTAGCATCTTTAACTAATTTACTAAAAGTCACTGATTTACTCTCTGGTAATGTTAAATATATCAACCTTTCATAATCAACATTACTGCTGCATGTGTTAAAACAATTTTCACACTAATGTTCCCATTTATAAGAGACACCAAATATATTTTCTATTTCTACCCCTTCATCTTCCAGTACCATAAGCATATACATTAAGAAATCCTGTGCATCTTGCTGGACATTTTGTGTAAACTGTGTACATCCAGAACATACATCTAAAAGATTTGTAACATCAGAAGCACTTTCTATTTTAGTTTTATCATTACTTAGCTTCTCATAAAGGAAACTCAGCAGAGAACAGAATCTTTTTCCATGAATTAGTATTATCTGCTCTTTCAAAATTTCAAGATAAAATACAACATTCAGCACTACATTTGCGTAGCAGTTGACACCAGAGCTATTTTCAAAATGACAACCAACAACCTCTTCAACATTGTCCTTTTTCTTTTTGCTTGGAATCACATCACTCTCTTTTTGTTTTCTCTTCTGTACATCCTCATTACAGATATTCTCAATTCTCTTTTTCCGACAAACAACACGTTTTTCAAACACAGGATACTGACCTAAATGAGGAGCATAGCTTCTTCTTAATCTATTATACTCCTTTACACAGTTTGCATCAGCACTAACTTTTGAGTCATCAAAGTCTATCATGAATAAACCAGATATTTTTTTCACGCGTGACAAAGCAACATATGCCGTACCTTCTTTAAACACACTAGATCCAATGTTTACAAAAGCACTATCTACAGTTAATCCTTGAGATTTGTGAATAGTTACAGCATATGCTAGAGAAAACGGAAACCACTTCCTACGTACATATAAGTCTTTCACAAGCAAAAAACGAACTGAACAACGACTAATGTCTTTAACCTCTTCAATCTGATCAAATTTTATTTTTAAAAATTCTATTCCATCTTTTTTCTGGTATTTAACAAAACCCACAACTTTACTCATAGCTCCATTCACTAAACCTTTTTCTACATCCAAATTACGTCTTAAAATTACTCGACAGTGCATACATACATAAAGATTCTTTTCTAAACCAGCTGTTTTCGAAATGCTTTTCTCAAGAGAATCCAATTTAGTTGTCAATTTGCTTGTCAAAATAATAGTTATTCCTTCATGCTGTATTTTATCCACAGCTTCCAGTTTTATAATCTCTTCATTTTCCAATTTCAAAAGTTCTTGATTGAATATAGAGCATTCATGTAGTGTTGGCATTAAGCAGATTACAGTACTTTTTTCATCAATTTTCTTGTATATTTTCTCTGGAGCTATTTGTTCTGTTGGAAACAAATTACATAGCAATCGACTCTGTAAAGCTTTTCTGCCATGATCTGTGAGTAGTCAAATTCTGATAACTTTGAGAATACTTGCATAATCCTCATCATTTGCTTGCCTCATATTGGTAATGAGTTCTTTGTACTCAAAGTATGTACAAATATTCACATTACCTATACTTACTAACGACTTTTTTGTGTCTTCATGTGTAAGAGTATGGAATACTGGTTGTCCTTTAACTGGAGTGAGCTGCAAAAGATCCCCAAAAACTATAACATGTTTTCCACCAAATAACTGTCAAGAATTCCTGTCATGCGAGGGGAGGAAAACGGTAACCAGCGAAAACGGACTACATCTCCCAGGATGCTTAGCGGTTGAGAGGTTATGTAAACAGGAGAGCTGTTACATAACTCAAGGAAAACACGCCCTTATGTAAACAGGAGAGCTGTTACATAACTCAAGGAAAACACGCCCTTATGTAAACAGGAGAGCTGTTACATAACTCAAGGAAAACACGCCCTTATGTAAACAGGAGAGCTGTTACACAACTCAAGGAAAACACGCCCTATAAAGGGAGGAACCGGGAGGTACAACGCTGTCGGATATTGTGTTTACACCGACGTACCTGCTTAGTGAAGAGCAGTGTTCCGGAGTGGTGCTCCTGTAAGGCAAGAACAGAGGTAGGTCGAGTCGTTACTCCCTGGGCCGTGTCTTGCCCCATCGTCACCTGTGAAGGACCCGGAAGCTCTACCGGATAACCATTGAGCTTCGCTTTTTGACTCGGCTGAGTCAAAGCGCAGTGGCGCTTTTGCTGGTTGGAGTCGTAACTCCCAGCCCGACCAGAGATACAGGGACTGCCAGCTGTAACGCACACCAGGAGGTGTTTGCCGCGTTACAGACTCGGAAGTCCACGGGATCGATCGAGCGGCTGCTCTCGGTTCAGTCTTCTTTGCTTGTGATTGGGGTATCGGTGACGCATCACCAGGAGGTGACTCCGCGTCCCGGTGCAGTCTGAGGAAGAGGTTGAGCGGCTGCTCCCTTCAGGTAGAGACCCCGGCTGGGTGTTTCCCTGACTCCTCGATTCTCCCCAACACTCTTCGTGCCCCTCACAGCCTACCGATTGGCATTGTCGGCCATTTCATTTCTGCCCTCTGTTGGCATACGCCGGGATCGGCGTATATGCAGAGGACGGTTAGGACCACCCGTGCTGTGGGCTGGTAACGTACTTAGCCTGGAGGATTCCAGTGACTATAACCTTTGTTTATTCCTTGTATTATTTTTGCCTTCATTAAAATACCTAAACCTTCACAAGTGGTTGCGTTCTCATTATCGTGTCTGTTAAACGATCCTGAGACGTTCAGGGCGTTACAAAATATCCGACCTTAATAACACTAACTGTCTCCCGGTCGATAACAGACATGGCAACACTTGATGATGTGCTGGCTGCTTTAGCGACCGTGCAAATTGAATTGGCTGCCTCCAGGCAAGAAACAGCCGATGTAAAAGCCAGACTGGATGCTATCCAATTGGACCCGCTCACGCCCAGCACCTCCCTCACGAACCAGACCCCTGCGGTAGTAGTGGAAATGCCGGTAGCCGTCCCCTTGGCAACACCAGAGAGGTACAGTGGGGATCCTAACACAGTGCAGGTATTCCTCACACAAGTGGCGCTACATTTATCGTGCAAACCAAGGGCGTTCCCCACGAGTCAGGCTCGTGTGGCTTTCCTTATATCCTATTTGGCTGGAAACGCGGCACAATGGGCCGTACCTCTGGTGAGCAGGGACGACCCCATCTTATGTGATTGGGGTGCTTTTCGTGAGGAATTCCTGAAGGTCTTCGACAGAAGGGCTGACTCGTACACGGCGGACCGTGAAATGCTTGAGTTGAGACAGGGATCCAACGACCTGGTGCAGTATCTCAACGCGTTCCGAAGGCTGGTTGCGGAAACCAAGTGGCCTGTTGCTAAACAGACGGCGCTCTTCCATCACGGGCTGTGCGATGAGCTCAAGGACGCCGTGGCTCATATTGACCCACAACCCAAGACATGTGAGGGCCTTATCAACCTGGTATTACGGCTGGAACATAGGCTAAGTGAAAGAAAGGGGGATCATGGGAGAAAAGGAAAATCCCTTCCATCCTATGTGACAGTGGGAAGTCCTGAAACTGCCACCGCATCCAAGGGAGAACCCATGGACATCGGCGCAATACGAGCGAGCCTCACAGCCACGGAGAAAGAGTCACGCCGTAAACAAGGATTGTGCCTATATTGTGGCAAAAAAGGCCACTACGTACGTGAATGCCCTGCCAAACCGAAGACGTCACGTTATCGGGCCAACCGGTCGGTAACAGCCGTGGTGGACGTACCGGCGGAAAACTAGAGGACTCCCAGACCAAAGAAGGGGCATCTCGGAGTCACTCATCCATCCCTTCACTTTCCAACTCGGTCACTAAGGGACAACGACACCTGTTTCTCACGGTGCACGTGGGAGTGCATGACCAGTGGATACCCGTTGTGGCCATGGTGGATTCAGGGGCCACTGGCATGTTTATGGACCACAACAAGGCATGCAGGCTAGGGCTAGTGCTTCTTCCCAAAGCTGTACCCGAAGACGTCTATGCTGTAGACGGAAGGCGATTGGTGACGGGGCCCATCGGGCAGCACACGGGGGTCCTTCCGATGAGATGTGGGAGGAACCATTTGGAACAAATCGATTTTAACATCATCCGAGCGCCCCAATATGGCGTCATATTGGGATTGCCGTGGCTACAGAAACACAACCCCTCTGTGGATTGGCCAACACATCGCATCGAACTGACGTCACCGTATTGCATCCTGCATTGTGGAATAAGAACGGAATCCCTTGACGCAGATGAGAGCGGGAGTCAGACGGTGGCTACAGCGGCAGAAAAAGATGTGGCTCTCCCCCAGGCTTATCACAGTTTTGAGGATGTATTTGATGAGGTGAAGGCGGAAGTGCTACCACCACATAGACAGTTTGACTGCCAGATCGACCTGGTGCCAGGGGCCAGCGTTCCCAGCGGCAGGCTGTATGCCCTGACGGAGCCTGAAAACGTGCATCTCCGGGGGTACCTGGATAAACTCCTCAAGCTAGGATTCATCAGCCCGTCCAAGTCTCCGGCCGCCTCGCCACTCTTCTTCATCCCGAAGGCTAATGGGGAGCTGAGAGCCTGTGTGGACTTTAGGGCATTGAATGCGATAACCGTAAAGAATCGGTACCCCTTGCCTCTCATCAGTGTACTTCTGGAACAGGTCAAGAAAGCTCGTATCTACACCAAGTTGGATTTGAAAGGGGCATACCATCTGGTGCGCATGAGGGACGGAGACGAGTGGAAGACCGCCTTTAAGACCAGGTTCGGCCTTTTTGAGTACCTCGTCATGCCGTTCGGTCTGTGCAACGCCCCGGCAGCCTTTCAGTACTTTTTGAATGAGGTATTCAGAGAGGAGTTGGATATCTACGTGGTCGTATATATCGACGACATCCTCATCTATTCGTCCAGTGTGGAGGAGCACGTACACCACGTCAAAGCTGTGCTCCAAAAGCTGAGGGAAAACATGCTGTTTTGTAAACTCAGCAAGTGTGACTTCCACGTCACATCCGTGGAATTCCTCGGAGTGATGCTGAGTCCAGAGGGACAGGAGATGGCAGAACGAAAGATCAAGGCGGTGAAAGAATGGCCGGTGCCCCAAAGCGTGAAGGACGTCCAAAGTTTCATTGGCTTCGCCAACTTTTACAGGCGGTTTATAGATGGATTTTCAGGATTGGTGGCCCCAATCACACAGCTACTGAGGAAGTCCAAGGACTTTGTCTGGTCCCCTGAAGCGAACACAGCCTTTGAGGCCCTGAAAAGCGCCTTTGGTAAGGCACCGGTGTTGGCTCACCCCGATCCGGATCTCCCCTACGTGGTGGAAGCGGACGCATCGGATGTGGCGCTGGGGGCTATCTTGTCCCAACGCAACCACGACACAGGGGTGCTTCATCCCGTTGCGTACATGTCCCGCAAACTCAACGACGCCGAACGCAACTACCATATTGCGGAGAAGGAGCTTCTCGCAATCAAGGACGCCTTCACCGAATGGAGGCATTGGTTGATGGGGGCAAGACATGTGGTATCGGTGTACACGGACCATCGGAACCTACAGTTCATGACGGCCACAAGACACCTTTCTCCCAGACAGCTGCGGTGGATGATCTTCTTTGCGGGGTTCAACTTCCGCATCACATATCGGCCGGGGACGGAAAACCGGAAGGTGGACGCCCTGTCCCGTCAATCTGCAGTTAAGGAACCATTGCCTGCGACCGAGCATTCCATCATTTCCCCAAGGATGGTATTGGGGGTTATCCAACCGGATACTTTCCTGAGGGGAATAAAGAGAGGGATCAGGTCATTCGCATGGCGGAGGTGGCTCCTCAGTCACAGAGAATGGCAGCTGAAGGACGGGATCCCCCTGAAGGGCAGGTGCCTATTGATACCCACGCCTAGGCTAAGGAAACAAGCATTCATCTGGTGCCATGACTCTCCATGCGCAGGTCATTTGGGCTTTGAAAAAACGGTGGCTAGCATGGGACGGCATTTCTGGTGGCCAACCATGAGAGTGGATGTCAGGAGGTGGGGACAGGAGTGTCCTACGTGTGCTACCATGAAGGCCGACCATGGCCGAACCCAAGGGCTCTTACATCCACTTCCGACCCCGGATAGACCATTGGATAGCATATCACTGGACTTCGTGGTGGGCCTACCGGTAGACCAGGGGATGACGGCAATACTGGTGGTGGTGGATTACTTGACGAAAATGGGGCACTTCATCCCCTGCAAGGGAGTCCCTACGGCCGGGGAATTGGCGTCACTACTCCTAAAGAATGTGGTACGACTGCATGGATTACCTGGGGTGATCGTGTTGGACCGGGGGTCGCAGTTTACTGCGCAATTCTGGAAGACTTGGTGCACTGCGCTGCATGTTAAGACCGCCCTGTCCACCAGCTACCACCCTCAAACGGACGGCCAAACCGAGCGCCTGAACCAAACGCTCAAACAGTATCTGCGATGTTTTGTGGACCAGGGCAGGGAAGAATGGGTCGACTTGCTATGGGTTGCAGAGATAGCCTATAACAACGCCACTCACAGCTCCACACAGTCATCTCCGTTCTATAGCAAATATGGCCAACATCCCAGGTTCTTGCCATTTCTACATCCGTTCAGAGAGGACAGGATTCCCGCCACAGCGGACAGGGTGGCACACATAAAAGACACGTTGATGCGCTCAAGGGCTGTCCTAATAGAGGCCAAGAGAAGATACAAGGCTGCGGCAGACAGGAAGAGAAGGCCCGGGCCACTGTACCGCACTGGAGACTACGTCTGGATATCCACAAGAAACATGAGGTTTCGAAAGAACAGTGTGTTCCATCCCAAGTACATGGGCCCCTATCGAATTACCAAGTGTATGGGTCCCGTGAACGTGAAGGTGTGCTTGCCCTAGTCATTGCGGATACACCCTGTCTTTCATGTATCATTGCTCAAACCAGCACCCTCCAAGCCGTCTGGGACACCTAGGCCGGTATGCGTGGAGTCGGAGGTGGAGTATGAAGTGTCGGGCATACGGGCCTCCAAATGGCGCAGGGGGAAGCTGTGGTACCTGGTTGCGTGGAAAGGCTATGGCCCGGAGGAGCAGTCATGGGAACCGGCTGAAGGGGTTCATGCTCCGCGCTTGGTCTCCTTGTTCCATCGGCGTTTTCCTGCCAGCGCTGGACCCGTGGGGAGCCGCTGAGAGGGAGGATGTACTGTCAAGAATTCCTGTCATGCGAGGGGAGGAAAACGGTAACCAGCGAAAACGGACATCTCCCAGGATGCTTAGCGGTTGAGAGGTTAAGTAAACAGGAGAGCTGTTACATAACTCAAGGAAAACACGCCCTTATGTAAACAGGAGAGCTGTTACATAACTCAAGGAAAACACGCCCTTATGTAAACAGGAGAGCTGTTACATAACTCAAGGAAAACACGCCCTTATGTAAACAGGAGAGCTGTTACATAACTCAAGGAAAACACGCCCTTATGTAAACAGGAGAGCTGTTACATAACTCAAGGAAAACACGCCCTATAAAGGGAGGAACCGGGAGGTACAACGCTGTCGGATATTGTGTTTACACCGACGTACCTGCTTAGTGAAGAGCAGTGTTCCGGAGTGGTGCTCCTGTAAGGCAAGAACGGAGGTAGGTCGAGTCGTTACTCCCTGGGCCGTGTCTTGCCCCATCGTCACCTGTGAAGGACCCGGAAGCTCTACCGGATAACCATTGAGCTTCTCTTTTTGACTCGGCTGAGTCAAAGCGCAGTGGCGCTTTTGCTGGTTGGAGTCGTAACTCCCAGCCCGACCAGAGATACAGGGACTGCCAGCTGTAACGCACACCAGGAGGTGTTTGCCGCGTTACAGACTCGGAAGTCCACGGGATCGATCGAGCGGCTGCTCTCGGTTCAGTCTTCTTTGCTTGTGATTGGGGTATCGGTGACGCATCACCAGGAGGTGACTCCGCGTCCCGGTGCAGTCTGAGGAAGAGGTTGAGCGGCTGCTCCCTTCAGGTAGAGACCCCGGCTGGGTGTTTCCCTGACTCCTCGATTCTCCCCAACACTCTTCGTGCCCCTCACAGCCTACCGATTGGCATTGTCGGCCATTTCATTTCTGCCCTCTGTTGGCATACGCCGGGATCGGCGTATATGCAGAGGACGGTTAGGACCACCCGTGCTGTGGGCTGGTAACGTACTTAGCCTGGAGGATTCCAGTGACTATAACCTTTGTTTATTCCTTGTATTATTTTTGCCTTCATTAAAATAACTAAACCTTCACAAGTGGTTGCGTTCTCATTATCGTGTCTGTTAAACGATCCTGAGACGTTCAGGGCGTTACAATAACACGTCAAAGTCTGTCTTTAGAATTTGCTGCATTCTTAAATGCACAAAGGCAAGCATTAAGTTTGATACCATGCTTACCTCATAAATAATGAGTACTTTCATTTTCTTCAATACTCTTGAAACTTCAAAACATGCTTCTCCTGTTAGCTTGTGGTATTGTATTTTGTTCATATGCTCTACTGGTAACATTAGCAAACAATGTAAGGTAACTCCTTTTATGTTAAAGGCTGCTAACCCAGTTGGAGCAGTAACAACACAAGACAAAGTTGAATCCGTTTTGTTCTGTAGGTAGCTTCTAATTACTTTAATTAAGAAACTTTTTCCAGTTCCAGCTTGTCCACTCACATACATTCTGATTGGTTCAAATGATGTGCATGAGCACTCTTTATTTTCATGTAGTAATCCATGATCAATTTTTTTTCTGACTTCCTCATAAATTTGTTGTTGTTCATCATTCAGTTGTTGTTCCAAATTTGGTAAGTTTATTAAATCTTCCTGAGCTTGATTCATAGCTGTTTCCACTTCAGTCATGGCTATTGCAGCTTCATTTTCTATGATTGGTTGTCCTAGAGGATCTTGACTGAACGTCCCAGAACTTTGACTGTCTTGAGAACTGTCTCTAGCTACTTCAGCTGCAATTGATGCTTCTTGTTCAATTTCTTCATTTAACATTTGTACATAAGTTGTGAAAGTACTGAATTCTATGCTATCTTTGCATGCATTAAAGGAATCTTCATAGCTTTGAAAATCTCCAAGTAATTCATCCTCTGAACGCCAAGGTTTAAACAGCTGTAAAAGTGCTAAGTAGTAAAATTCCTTTTTGTCAGTAGTGTCGCAACTCAGCTTCCTGTGATTAATCACACTTCCTTTTGTTTCTTTCACAAAACATCCTTCCTCACCAATGACTTTATATTTTCCATTGTTGATGTCTTCTGTGGCATTCCGTTTAAAAATGTAGTTCTGCAGCACTTCATAGAGACACATGTTCTCAAGATGATGACTTCTTTGTGGGTAATATGTGTCCAATATGTTTGTTTTTAAAATGTCTGTGCTTTCTGGTTCGTACTCTGCTAAATATTCAATTTCTCTAATAGATTTCAGTACCCGATGTCGCATTCCTGCAAGGCCTAAACTTACCCAAATTATTCTTCTGGATTTGGAGTACAGACTTGCAGATGATAACCTATCTGAGCATTCGTGTGACCCAATTTCTCGATGCCATAACATCTTTAAACTGAAACTGTATAGCTTTTTACTGACATTCTTCTCGTGAGAAATCTCTTCCCACATTTCTTTCAATTCCGTTTTCTCAGATTTAGTGATGTAAGATGTGACATACCGAGCAACAGCAATAGAATTGTCAGCTACATATTGAATATCCATGTTTGCATTCCACATGGATAAAATGACTGGGTTGTAGTCATTTATGTATTTCGACTCTTCTTTTCTTCTTAGATTGTAGGTATTTTTCTGCGATTTTTTTGTAATAGTATGTCACACAGCTGACATAAAACTGTTTACTCTTCCTTTTGAAAGAACAGGTCGTGGAAATCCAAATCGACATTTTGTGTAGAATTTATCTTTACTCTTGTACTTTCGTCGACAGTATTTTCCACACCGATGACTTTGGAAACGTAAAACTTGCTCTTTTAAGTTTTTTTCTTCTGTGCTTTTAGGTATAGCACATGTTGCACATTCTTCAATGAAAGATAAAACTGCTTCATCAGCATCTGTTCCAAATTTTGGGGCATCCTTGATCCACAACAGCATATGAATATGAGGAGCACCTCTTGCTTGGTACTCTTTTCTCCAAAATAAATACACAACTTCTCCAAGAGGTGGATTTTTTTATTGCAGATGAAGGACATCATAGCCTCAAATCTATGATTGAAATATCTGCAAACATTAACCGGATCCAATGAGCACAATTCTCCTGCTGGCTTGTATTGGATGTTTTCAATGTTTGAATTTGCCTCTGGAAGAAAATCCAGTAAATCATCCCAAGCTTACTCAGCACAGCTTAGAGTAAGGAACCATGTAGGAGTTCCTAAATTCCGTAACATACATTTCAATTCTCCATGACGTCGGTACCAATACTCATTAGTCCCACGCTGACAAGCCATCAGATTAATCAATTGAGATTCCAAATGATCATCTCGCTGTTGCACTTTGTTCATAAAATCCTTTGCAGACACATTATGTAGATGTACTCCAGTTTTTAAAATGTGAAAGTCACTTTCAAATACAAATAAGGAATACTTTGACGAAATCTTGGATCTTCTGCATATAATCTTGTAGTCCGATACTCAGAAGCCGGAATCTGTACTGGATGTTCATCATATCGTCCACCTTCTCCTGTCGGAAACAGCTGGGGAAAACAACGAGCTTCCAAGCTTTTCTCCCATACCCTCATGGGAGTTCCTTTTGCTTTTTTCATCTGAAACAGATCAATAGCGTTTCCCATAACTTCTTTAGAATGAAGAGGATGTATGCTGAAATGTTCATAAATTTTTTCTTCTTTTGACTTATCCACTTTTTCAATTTGCCCGGTTGGTATTCCTGTGTCTTCTAGTAAAACTTCTTCATCTTCATCCATATAAATTGATTCATACCTTTTATTATTTCTTTTCAAATATAAATTTGCTCTTTGTACTTTTCGTACATCTACCAGCTCCTGCCAAATTGTCTTATTCTTTGTAGGTACACCATTAACCAGAATAACTAATGGTTCAGTTTCCAAACTATCCTCATCAATTGTTTCAATATTTTTTTCAAATCCAATGGCAAATAGACAACTCTTCTTTTTAAACCTCTTTGTAAATCTGAGGGAGGTAATTTACCTGTTTTGGGCTCCATACGAACTATAGTCTGAAACGGATGAACACATTGGATGAGTATAGACTCATACGTATTTAAATCAGAAAGTTCTGCAGGAATATCAACCAATTCTAAATTATTATGTACTGCTCCAGCTGGCATTTTATTTTCTTCTAACTTGTTATAACAGTATTTACAAATATGCTGATCTTCACCCAAATCAAAACAATTTTCCAGAAATTTAGCAAAATCCTTCCACTTATAATTATCCTTGTTTTCACTTTTTTATAGAGATCAACATTCCTTGTTTGAATTTTATAATGGCTTTTCCGGCAACAAATGCAAGTAATATTTGGTCTTTCATTAGAGATGATAGTAAATTTTGTCATTTCATCTTCAAAATTTTTACTAACAGTGAGTTCTACATTCTCTTCCACATTTTCCTCAATAACTGTGTAAATTCCTGTACTTTCTTGTTCTGGACCAAAGTAACAAAACTGAATATCATCAGTAACCTTCACTACATCTGATACAGATCCACGGAACAGAACATTATTCAACTCATTTAACTTTAGTGCTGGACTTTTAGCAGCTGGACTTTTAGCAAAATACAATCTTCTCACAAACTTTCTTATTTCAGTATGATGTACTGCCAGCATCCTAAAATGGTGAAAAACACTTTGACAAACTTTCCTAGAAAGACAAGCCAGAGAATGTCCTTGCAAACCAGTATTCTTTCTCACTCTGCATGGATCTAGTCTTTGAAGCATCTTAATCTTCAGTTTAACACTTTTTTTACTGTATTCTCTTAGAAAGTCACGTAATTTATCAATAGATTCCTGTTGCACAGTACAAATACTACTACAATTCCAAGTGTACACTGGGGCTTTAGGACGTCTCCCCATAACCTCATCAGCTAACACTTCTTCCTCATTTCTTGGAACCATTTTCTCCTTTTCCATTACACAACCATCTTTAACTTCATAAGCTCGACCATTGGTGTCAACTACATGCAGCAAACTATTACTTTGAAGATAACTCTCTTCATTAAAAAATGGTTCAGTACTTGAACTATGCTTCCATTCTCCTAAAAACACTTTACAATAGTTTTTTTTTTCACTACTCTTTTCCTTTTGCTTTGTGACTTCATTGCATTGACTAATTGATCTAATGTACGCATCCTGTTCAAAATTAAAATAAATAGTTTTCTTTTTAATTCCAAAGCCTTTGCAACAATTGATTCAATATGTTTCTTTTTCTTATAAAATTTGGCTTTCTTCTTATATTTTTTCACATCATTTAGCAAATTTAACATCACTCTTCTCTGAAACATTTTTCGACGAATGTTTTTAAAATCTATTTTTCGTTTTAAGTCATTCTTTCTTACTTCTGATTCTACATTAGCATTTAGTATTTTCTGTCGACTGTGTTGTTGTTTTGTACTTGAAACACTATTTGCAGTGGATATATTTTTAACATTTTTTCTTTGTTTGAAGATATTTTTAAAAAAATCCTCAGTCTGCTTACCAGAAGACTTTTTCTTTTTTCCAACATGAGGTTCTTCAACTAATTTTTTTTGTCCAGTTGTCTTGAAATATAGATGTTGTTGCTGTTCTTTTCTCTTTCTTGACTTTATAGGCATCTTCAATTTATTTCAGTCTTGTTCAGCAATACCTGAAAGAAACTAAAAAAAAAAATACCTTTATGTAATTTAAATATATTACGAATTTTTTTTGAGCTTTTCAAATCCTATCATTTCCGCTGTCCCTTTCCTACGACTGCAAGTCTTACAAAAAACAGCAACACAAATTAAATCTCTGACAACAATTCCTGTGTGCACAAAGACTCATGGTGTGATTCTAGGCAGAAAACGATATATGATTGGCAATTTCAAAACACATTTACTACTATGATACAGTAAGTGATAATTACTGTAACAGCCTGACGCATTTTCCTTATAGTTTGGAGAAGCAGTAAAGAGCACATGTCCAAACAGCTACTTGAGACCATCAGCATGTGTTACCTGGGTGAGTGATTATACTAGAGCAAAGGAAATGAACCTTAGTGACGTTGAATGTGTTAGCGTTACACACTGCTATCTGAAATACCACACAGTACTGAATAGTAAGCATGGGAGTGTAGGAGAAGCTGCTGCCTGTGTGCTAAGAGTGTGTTTCTGGAGACTGTGTATTGTCAGGTGCAAGAGAGATCTGCATGGACACTTGCACAACTGCATGAAGACTGCAGTGATGTATGTAAGAGTACATGTGTGGTAAGGGTTAATTGGAGTTTTGAACATGTAAAAACTACCTCACCCATTGCAGGAGTGGAAGGAAAATCTACCATGTTGATTTCAAATGTGTTAGCATTTACCTCTCATTTGTGAGATAGTGATTTCTACTGAATGCTAACCATCACAGTTGAAGAAAACAAGCTGCCCATTTCCTGCATGTGCAAGTCCTACAGACAAACAGCAACACAAATTAAATCTCGGACAACAATTCCTGTGATCACACAGACTCATGGTGTGATTCTAGGCACAAAACAGTATTCCTGGGTAATACCTGAACACGTTAAATTATGGTGAAGACATACTCCATAATATCATACAAGTTCAAGGCAGTTAAATATCTTCCAAAACATAAAATGTAAAACACAACTTTAAAAGTGGAAGGAAAATCTACCATGCTAATTTCAAATGTGTTAGCATTTGCCTCTCATTTGTGAGATAGTGATTTCTGCTGAATGCTAACCATCACAGTTCAAGAAAACAAGCTGCCCCTTTCCTGCGACTGCAACTCTTACAGAACAACAGCAACACAAATTAAAGCTCTGACAACAATTCCTGTGTGCAGACCGACTCATGGTGTGATTCTAGGCACAAAACAGTATTCCTGGGTGATACCAGTACACCTTAACTTATGGTGAAGACATACTCCATAATATCTTACAAGTTCAAGGCAGTTAAATATCTTCCAAAACATAAAATGTAAAACACAACTTTAAAAGATAATCAAATTTCTATTATTTATATCAAACAGCAACATATACATCCCCTCTCAACTTCATAACTCACCTTTAAAAGTAGTTAGTTGAGAAAGAAATGTGGCGCTCACACAGCAGATTATCAGAGCCAGAATCTCTGAGCTGTACTCCTCTCACCAGAACCAGTAAATGGCAAAGTTTCCCTCTCTTTTTTCACACATATACATGTTAACTTCAAATCACATTGCTTCCCACATTTTTTCAAATGGAAACACACATTTCTATTGGTTGAAAATTTCAACCCTTTCCAAATTATCCCTACCCCCAACATGACTTCTACCTCCTAGCATAGGAACAGGTCATGGAACACTGGTGTGAGCAGAGAGGTCAGAAGTTCAGCACAGAATGTTTCAAATCCAAAGAGCAAGAGTGCTTGACTTTTCAAACCTAACAGCAAATCCAAAGTAATGTTCTGTGGGAACACATTTTTCAGAACCAATACAAAACATGCTTTTAAAAATGTAAACATACAGCCTAGTTTTTAGTGTAGAATGGTTTGAAACAGCCAATGAGTTCTTTTTATTAAACAAAAGTATGTATTCCTCCATTTTACAACTATCTTTCATTTCATATTGCCATTCTACTGAAAGACACCTTCTGAGTGCATCCAGCTCTCCTTGGAAGATGTTCACAGTGTGGATTGTAGGTCATAGCTATGTCTTCTGGAGTGAAAAGTATGCAGAAAAA
Source organism: Triturus cristatus (assembly GCF_964204655.1). Taxonomy (NCBI): domain Eukaryota; kingdom Metazoa; phylum Chordata; class Amphibia; order Caudata; family Salamandridae; genus Triturus; species Triturus cristatus. The sequence continues at coordinate 1,839,226,530 of NC_140590.1, read as the reverse complement.
AGAGGTATTGTGAAAGTCCTTGCTTTGCCAAATGTAGACATTAAATGGATTGGTCAGAAAGGGTACCAATTAATGCCTTTGGTGAAATCCTTTCTACATCTCCCACAGCCTAACCTTATAATTGTGCACGGTGGTGGAAATGACCTAGGCACTTTAACTGGGGTAGGTCTGGAAATGCTTATTAAGGACACCTTTGTGCAATTGATGTCACTTTTTCCACAAACTGCCTGTGTATATTCTAATATATGCCAAAGGCAAAAGTGGAACTGGTCCAACCAACATTGTCCGCAGATTGACAAAGCAAGAAAGCACGTCAATAAGTCTGTTTCTGCTTTCCTCAGAGACTATGGTATGGGTTCTATATACCACAACAACTTGCGTTACAACATGCAAGACATTTATAGAGGAGATGGTGTACATTTCAATGATGAAGGGAACAGAGTCTTCCTCTTGAACTTTAGACTCTGCATCGGTACTTACTTGTAGGTACCAAAAAACACTCAATAAACGCAACGGCTCTTTTTAGAGCCACCTAACATCTAAACACTTAAACTTGATTTTTAAATCTATTTTTTTTACAAATGTTTTCGCCGTGCGCGCACGGTGCGCGCACGGTGTGCGTACCCTGTGATTTTTTGTAAAAAAAATAAAATGTTTTTTTTTCACCCTTCGGGGTCCTTCAGGGACCCCCTGAAAAAGGCTAGGGGGTCAGGTACTCTCTACCCTGCCCCCTTTCCACGTTCTCCACCTTTGTTTTTCTCTCTCACACAAGTCACACACAAAATGGCAGCTGACACTTTCTGATTTCGACCGTTTCAAACGTTGACTGACATCTAACCACCAATGAGATTTACGCTTGTGCACGGCATCATGCTCGCACGGTGTGCGCACGGTGCGCCTATAGATATTTATATGCTTTTAAATGCAAATTTCTCAGGAAATACTGAACAGAATGACTCCATATATGCAAAAGGCACTTCCCTGACCTGAGGACTACCTCTCTGCCAATTTTCAAGTAATTCTGTTCAGCCGTTCGGGCTGTACCTTCGACTAAAGGGGAAAACGCATTTTGGGAACCCCCTTTTTTCTCGGCCCCCGCTTGACGAATCACCCCGAGACTTTCAGGGTAGGAGCTGAGCGGAGCACCCCATTAGTTTTGAAAATTTTGCGGCGAATTGTCAACCGGCGCCAAAGTTATTCAAAATAGAATTTTGAGATTTCCAATGCAAACACGATCCTAACTACAACTATCTACTGGCGACCGCCAGTAGATAATATATATATATATATATATACATATATATATATATATATTACCTACTGGCGGTCGCCAGTAGGTAGTTATAGTTGGGACCCCTTTTCCATAGGAAAACCTCAACATTCTATTTTGAATAACTTTGGCGCCGGTCGATGAATCCTCGCGAATTTCTCAAAATAGGTGGGGCGCTACGCTCCGCTCCTTCCCTGAAAGTCTCGGGGGGATCCGTCAAGCGGGGGCTGAGATAAAAGGGGGGTCCCAAAACGCGTTTTTCCCATGCATTTTTCCATAGGACCTTTAGAACGAGCTACAGCCCGAACGGCTGAACAGAATTACTCGAAATTTGGCAGAGAGGTAGTCCCTAGGTCAAGGAAGTGCCTTTTGTAGGTTTGGTGTAAATCTGTTCAGTAGATTCTGAGAAAATAGCCTTTAAATCAATATATATATCTGAGCCCGCTTACGGTACGCTTACCGTACGCTTACCGTAAGCGTACGGTGGCGTGCGCGAGCGCGATTCTGATTGGCTCTTAGATCTTAGTAAACATTCGAATCGGCCGAAACCAGGAAGCGGCGGCCGCCATTTTGTGTATTTCACTCTGAAAAAAAAGAGTGAAAACAAGAAAAGGGGGCAATGAGGAGAGTTACAGACCCCCTAACATTTGTAAGGGGGTCAAAGAAGGACAGAAAAGTACAAAAAAAACATTTATTGATTTTTAAAAAAATCACGGGGTACGCGTACGGTAAGCTTACGGTAAGCGTACGGTAAAAAAATAAAAATAAATAAATGAAAAGCAGATTTAAGAGTTTAGATATTAGGGAGCTCTAAAAAGAGCTGTTGTGTTTATTGAAGTCATTTTTTTAGTGGTACCTACAAGTAAGTACCGATGCAGAGTCTAAGGTTCAAAAGGAAGACTCTGTTCCCTTCATCATTGAAGTGCACACCATCTCCTCTATAAATGTCTTGCATGTCATAACGCAAGTTGTTGTGGTAAATGGCACCCATACCATAGTCACGGAGGAAAGCAGAAACAGATTTGTTGACGTGCTTTCTTGCTTTGTCAATCTGTGGACAGAAATGATTGGACCAGTTCCATTTTTGCCTTTGGCATATGTTGGAAAACACAAAGGCAGTTTTAGGGAAAAGTGAAAACAGTTGTGCAAAGGTGTCCTTCATAAGCATTTCCAGACCTACCCCAGTCAAAGTGCCTAGGTCATTGCCACCACAGTGCACTATTATGAGGTCAGGGTGTTGGATTTGCATGAAGGATTTCACCAATGGCATCAATTGGTGCCACTTTAACCCTCTCTGACCAATCCATTTAATGTCTACATTTGGCAAAGCAAGGTCTCTCACCATATCTGTTTTCTCTGCAAACTTTTCACTCCAGAAGACATAGCTGTGCCCTACAATCCACACTGTGAACATCTTCAAAGGAGAACTGGATGCACTCAGGAGGTGTCTTTCAGTAGAATGGCAATATGAAAAGAAAGACAGTTTGGAAATGGAGGCATACATATTTTTTTCAAAACAAAAAGAACTGATTGGCTGTTTCATACCATTCTAGAATAAAAACTAGGCTGTATGTGTAAATTAATAGAATCATGTTTTGTATTGGTACAAAAAAATGTGTAACCAAAGAACAGTACTATGGATTTGCTGTTAGGTTTGAAAAGTCAAGCACTCTTGCTCTGTGGAATTGAAACATTGTTTGGCGAACTTCTGACCTAACTCAACACAGCAGTGTTCCATGAGCTGTTGCTATGGTAGCAGGCAGAAGTCAAGTTGGGGGAAGGGTACTAGGCAGAAGTCAAGTTGGGGGAAGGGTACTTTTGGAAAAGGGTTGGTTTTCAACCAATAGAAATGTGTGATTACATTTGAAAAAAAGGGGGAAGCACTGAGATTTGAAACTTACATGTATATGTGTGGAAAAATAGAGGGAAAGTTTGCCATTATCTGGTTCTGCTGAGAGGAGAGAGGTGAACACAACAGAGATCCTGGCTCTGATAATCTGCTGTTTGAGTGTCACATTTCTTTCACAACTAACTAATTTTAAAGGTGAGTTTACAGTTTGAGAGGGGATGTATGTGGTAACTTAAGAAATGAATAATAGAAATGGAAATTGTTTTTGTTGTAGTTGCGTTTATCATTTTCTGTTTTGGGAGAAATTTAAATGTGAGGAACATGTAAAATAATATGGAGTATGTTTTCACAATAAATTAAGGTGTACTGGAAAAAAAAAGAATAGTTTAAGGGTTTGAGGTTGGACTCAGTAATGCAAATACATTCAGCATCACTAAGGCTGGTTGCCATTGCTGGAGTGTAGGCAGTCACCGAGAATACACATGGTGGTGGTCTGAAAAAACAGTTTGGACATGTGCATTTAAATAAATCAAAAAAAGTGGTTTCATAATGTGTCAGTCTGTAAAAGTGATTTTCACTTGCCCCGAAAAAAAAAAGAGCAGTAAGTGTGCTTTCAAATTGGCAAAGAAATTTCGTTTTGGGACTAATGTGAAAACATGACTCTGTGTGCAGAGAGGAATTATAGGCAGAGATTTATTGCGTATTGCTCTGGTGATTTCACAGTTGCATTAGATGGAAAGGGGGAGCGAATTTTTGGGGGAAGAAGCAGACTCTTAGCACACACCCATGTGCTTGCCATGTATAATCATGCACAGTATTTACAAGCGAGTGGGGTTTTCAGGTTTCAGTCTGTAATGCAAATACATTCAGCATCACTAAGGCTGGTTGCCCTTGCTGGAGTGTAGGCAGTCACCGAGAATACACATGGTGGTGGTCTGAAAAAACAGTTTGGACATGTGCATTTAAATAAATCAAAAAAAGTGGTTTCATAATGTGTCAGTCTGTAAAAGTGATTTTCACTTGCCCCGAAAAAAAAAGAGCAGTAAGTGTGCTTTCAAATTGGCAAAGAAATTTCGTTTTGGGACTAATGTGAAAACATGACTCTGTGTGCAGAGAGGAATTATAGGCAGAGATTTATTGCGTATTGCTCTGGTGATTTCACAGTTGCATTAGATGGAAAGGGGGAGCGAATTTTTGGTGCAGAAGCAGACTCTTAGCACACACCCATGTGCTTGCCATGTATAATCATGCACAGTATTTACAAGCGAGTGGGGTTTTCAGGTTTCAGTCTGTAATGCAAATACATTCAGCATCACTAAGGCTGGTTGCCCTTGCTGTAGTGTAGCAGTCTGGACATGGGCTTTTTAAAAAATCTGAAAAGTGGTTTCATAATGTGACAGTTTGTAAAAGTGATTTTCACTTGCCCAAAAAAAAGAGCAGTTAGTGTGCATTCAAATTGGCATAGAAATTTCGTTTTGTGACTATTGTGAAAAGAAATGTAGTAATATATTTAAATACAATAAAGGAATTGTTACAGAGAATCGGTGAGATCTGTACAAATAAAACTTTAGAATTTTATTGGATTACCATTGGAAATTTAATCAAAAAAGAATTTTAAAATTACTATTTGGTCTAAAGGAAATGAAATCAGATGTATTTTGGAGTTATTTGAGATATAATATTGTGATTATACTTCTGAAACAAACATATCAGACGGTATTTTAAAGAAATAAGTATTGGTATTAGATGATATTTTTTTAGAATATTATGCATTTCTATAATGTTAAGTTTAAGTAAAAAAAGAATCAGGGCTTTTTTAATACAATCTTTGTGATTGTTATTTTTTTTTGCCCGCTGTAAAATGATGAATGCAATTGCTTTCACAATTTATAGTGAAATGCAATATATTCTGAAAACAGCAAAAATAAGGCAAAAATATTTTATGGAAAAAAATGTAAATATGTGTACTGTATTATAAAATGTTTTAAAAATATTAATACTTTTTTCTTTTTTTCCAGATAGATATAGAAAATTTTCGAAATCTACAAACATTTTTAAAACTATTTTTTAAAAAAACAAATGAATAAATATTTTTTCAGTGAGTATGGTAAGTCAATAATAATAATTGTAGTCTCTCAAGGACCTTGTAATGTGTTTATTGATTTTTAGTGTTTTTTTAAAAAAAAAAAAAAAAAGTACGCGCACCGTACGCGTACGGTAAAAAAAAATAAAAAAAAGTTTTTAAAAACATATGTAAAAAAAAGATGAAAGATAAGGTTGGCTCTTAAAAGAACCGTTGTGTTCATGCAGGGACAGAGGAAAGGAAGCATGGGAAAATTATTCAAAGCGACAAATGTGCTGATCTATTTTGTTGTTCACTAGGGAAACACTGGTCTCCCTATAGCAAATTAGATCTTGACAAAATGTGCATCGAATATCAACCTTCCGAAATCGAGGGTTGATTTCCAGAGGGCCAGCAAAAGGAGATTCTCCCCCCACAGATGAAGGGCTCACCTGACCTGCAGAAGAAGGAGTCAGCCCTGCAGATGATGGTTCAGGCTGAGCTGCTGTGGATGTACTGGCTTGTCTTTCTGAAGAGTTACCTCCAAAAAGATGACCATGTGTCCTTCTGTGTACATCCTGGAGGTGTCTCTTCATGGTGTGATTCCCAAAGGAATACTTCCTGTTAGGATTACCTCTAGAAAGTACACGCTTACACAGCTTACAAGTCACTAAGGGTGCATTTACCTTTTGCTGGCCTTCAGGAAAAGTAAAATAATCCCATACATAAGAGGGCTTTTGTTTCCTCGATCTCTGCCTCAAGACAGTGCTGCTAGTGCTAGCCTCACTCTCAGAAGAGCTCTGCTGTTCTGCCATCGTATCCCAAAGACAAACCAGCTCCTTCTCCCAAGGGATCACAAGCAGAAATGAGGGGAATGGGTGTGGTGTAGGAGAGTTCTAGAACTGAAAGTAGTTTCAACCAATCAAAAGTTGTGTTTCATGATCACATGACCTACCGTACGCTTACGGTACGCTTACGGTACGCTTACTGCAAAAGTGCGCATGCGCGCAAAAAAGACACGCGCTTGCGCGCATGCGCATAACAGTCACTCCCGGCACTTCCGCGTAACGTGCGCGTGTAGCGTACACGCGTACGCGTCCCACGCGGAGTACGCGCGGCTACGCAAATTGCGTAACTATACGCAAGCAGCGTAGGAAAATTACGGACGTTGCGTAAACCGTACGCTTACCGTGAGCTTACGGTACGCGTACTAAAAATTTAAAAAAAAAAATAGAAAAAAAGTACTGCAAATAAATTTTACATGTTTATTTTAAAAAATATATAAAAAAAACATATTAAAGAATTTTAAAAATTTAATCATAGTCTTTATAAAAGGTAAGAAAATTAAAATAAAAATATGTTAGAAAAAATAGAAGAAAAAAGAAAAAATTAGCATTTAAAAAACCTTGCAAATTCACTGAAAAAACCATGGGTTTCACACACGTTATAGTTAGGAATTAGCATTTAAAAAACCTTGCAAATTCACTGAAAAAACCATGGGTTTCACACACGTTATAGTTAGGAATTAGCATTTAAAAAACCTTAGAAATTCAGTGAAAAAAACCATAGGTTTCACACACGTTATAGTTAGGAATTAGCATTTAAAAAACCTTAGAAATTCAGTGAAAAAACCATAGGTTTCACACATGTTATAGTTAGCTGGACATTTTACTCGTAAAAAACCAATGAAATTCCCCCGTTATAGTTAGTTCAGCTAACTATAACTCGCGCGCCCGCAATGCACTGCTGATGACGTCACATATTACATCACTCATGACATGGTCAGTGACATCACTCATGACATCACTGATGACATCTCAAATGACATCACTGATGACCTCACTGATGACATCATCCTTGTGATAGAGTGGCAGACCTCCTCTTCCCCTAATAAAACCTTTGATACACACATTCAAAAATAGAGACTAAAATTTACAAAACAATGGACATACCAATAACAGTTACAACAACCTCTTCAGTAATTCTAAGATCCACATACACATCCACTCATTCACCAACAGTCCAATACAGTCACTCATACATGTACTCACTTATCATATGTACTCATACACCTATACATCCTGTTACACAATGCCACTCATCCATAGAGCTACTCACACACATAGTCACTCATGCTAATAAAGAATCAAACATACATTTACTTGCATATACAGTTATACACACACCACCACACTTACTTCTACGGAAACTTACACATACTTAGTCTTTTAAACAATCACTTATAGAAATACATACTTATTCATACAGGAACTCTTTCAATCTCTCACTCTCACATATACTCACATATATAAACCAATAGTCACATATACTAGTTTTAAACATATGTAGTTACTCATAAAGACACTATTGAGACAGTCATTCACTCACTAACACACCCATACACACACTCATCCACCCATGCAGTCCTGCACACATGCTCTGTTCAACACATACAAACAGTGAGTCACTCATTCATGCACCTATGCACTACGTCATACCCCCCACCGAACCATGCAGACACTCAGACTGATACTCAAAAAACCAACTAATAACCTATATAGACACCCATGTAGCTACTCACCAACCCATGCAGCCACTTATACACAAAGTGAAAAAATGATACAGATATTTATATATTTAAACATTACTCACTAAGCCATGTATTCACTATGATACACTTAATCAGTCAGTTACACAATCAATTTTTCAAAAAGAAATCATCCATTTAGACAGTAATATACCCATTTATTCTTCCATCAACCTTGAGATATACATATATAAAACATATTTAATTTTCAGAAAAACACACATTCACTGGATGATGTCATCAGTGAGGTCATCAGTGATGTCATTTGAGATGTCATCAGTGATGTCATGAGTGATGTCACTGACCATGTCATGAGTGATGTAATATGTGACGTCATCAGCAGTGCATTGCGGGCGCGCGAGTTATAGTTAGCTGAACTAACTATAACGGGGGAATTTCATTGGTTTTTTACGAGTAAAATGTCCAGCTAACTATAACATGTGTGAAACCTATGGTTTTTTCACTGAATTTCTAAGGTTTTTTAAATGCTAATTCCTAACTATAACGTGTGTGAAACCTATGGTTTTTTCACTGAATATATATATATATATAATCTACTGGCGGTCGCCAGTAGATAGTTATAGTTAGGCCCTATTTTCCATAGGAAATCCGCAACATTCTATTTGGAATAACGTTGGCGCCGGTTGATGAATCCTCGCGAAATTTTCCAAACTTTTGCCCAGCTCCGCTCCGCTCCGCTCCTAACCTGAAAGTTTTGCGGTGATCTGTCAAGCGGGGGCCGAGAAAAAAGGGTGGTCCCAAAACGTGTTTTCCCCATGCAATTTCCCATAGGATATGTTGTCACAGCTACAGCCCGCACCGCTTAACGGAAAGACACCAAATTTGGCAAAGAGGTAGTCCTCAGTTCGGACTCATGCCTTTTGAATATATGGTGTGAATCTGTTCAGTAGTTCCTGAGAAAATTAGGGTAAAAAAGTTAGTGATATCTATGGCTGCGGAGGATCCATGGACCGTACCAGCACCGTAAGCGCACCCTCCCCGAACCGAGCGCGCACCTTCCCGATCGCACGCTGAATGCTAATTGGCTGTCGAGTGTCTCTCTACATTCGAAACCAGGAACTGTTGGCGGCAATTTTCTGCCTCAGTAGAAGCGAGGCTGAAGATGCAAGGGGAATAAGTGTGTAAAACATATAAAGGGGGCAGAGTGGAAATACTCTGACCCTCTAGAGGTGCATAGGGGTCCCAGAAGGACCCCCTGGGGCCCCCTTTTTAAAAAAACAAAAACACAGGGAAATGCGCGCACGGTGCGCGCATCCTATCGCGTTGGGTGCACGGATTCTCTCGCGATGGGTGCGCGGACCCATGGCAACGTTTTTTGAAAAACTACAAGAAATGATTGGTTGTATGACAACTTTCTACACTGAAAGGTAGGGTGTATACTTCTGTTTTTTAAAGGTATGATTGTTATTGGTTAACAAAAACAGATTGTAAGGAACATTATATATGATAAGCTAATTTGTTGAAAAGTCAAGCACACTTCCTGTCTTGTGTAGGAACATTGTGTGCTGAACTTTTGACCTGTGAGCTCAGTGCAGTGTTCCATGACCTATTTCTATGGTAACAGGCAGAAGGCAGAAGGCAGATTGGGGTAAGGGTTGAAATGTAATTCAGTTGGAAAGGGTTGAAATGTTTAACCAATAGAAATGTGTGTTTGCTTTTGAGTTTATGTGCGAAGGATTGTGATTTGATGTTTACATGTATATGTGTGGAAAATGAAAGGGAAACGTTTTCATTCTTTGCTTTTGCTGAGAGGTGCACAGTGCAGAGATTCTGTAAAAGAAAATATGGTGAGTGATTGATATACTTCTTAATCTACAAAAGAACTTGAAAGATGAGTTATTTAATTGTGAGGGGATGTATGTCGACTATTTTGTTTTTAATCAGAGTTATGTATTTTTCCTGTTAAAGTGTAGGGAGTACCTTTTTTCTCTACAATGTGTGTGCATGTAGAAACCATTCTGTGATAAGCATTTGTGTTTTTCATGTGTTTGTAAACAGATAACTGTGCAGTTTTTATATTTTGGTAGAATTAGAAACCCGTCATTGTTTATGAATTTGTGAAATGAGTTATGTTATGTTTCTATACTAAAATGTAGTACTACTTCTAGAAGAAGAAATGTGTTTTGGTATAGTGCAAGGGATAGTGTTGTTTGTCTAGAATCACACAGTGACTCTGTGTGCATTTGGGAACCACTGAGAAAGAAGCATTTGGTAACATCGTGGATTTGCTGACAGATAACTGTTTTAACTTGTCATGTTTTGAAGTTTTAGTAGCATTAGAAGACAGTTATGGTTATGATTTGATTAAATGAGTCAGCCTTTGACATAAAAGTGCAGTCCTGAAATATGTAGATTGTGTGCAGTTCCCTTACCAGTTGCACTGTAGTGAATGAGTTTTGGTAAACTCATAGGGATAGTGGTGCATGTCTAGAATCACAGTGTGAGTTAGTGTGTATTTGGGATCAGTGTGAGAGAAGCATTTGGTGATATCATGTATTTGCTTACAGATAACTGTTTTAAAACCTGTCATGTTGTGAAGTTTTAGTAGGATTAGAATCCAGTCTTTGCCTATGTGTTGATTAAATGAGTCATGCTTTGACACTGATGTGGTGTACTTAAATACGTAGATTGTGTGCAGTACCATTAACTCTTCCACAGTAGTGAATGAGTTTTGGTAAACTCCTAGGATAGTGTTGCTTTTCTAAAATCACACTGTGAGTCTGTGTGCATTTGGGTAAGGATTGTGAGAGAAGCATTTGGTAACATCGTGTATTTGCTGACATATACCTGTTTTAAAACCGGTCATGTTGTGAAGTTTTAGTAGCATTAGAAGCCAGTCTTTGCTTATGCTTTTATTATATGAGTCAGGCTTTGACATAAAAGTGCAGTCCTGAAATATGAAGATTGTGTGCAGTTCGCTTACCACTTCCACAGTAGTGAATGATTTTTGGTAAACGCCTAGGTATAGTGGTTGTTGTCTAGAAATACACTGTGAGTCTGTGTGCATTTGAGAACCACTGTGAGAGAAGCATTTGGTAAGATCGTGTATTTGCTGACAGATAACTAATTTAAAACTTCTCATGTTGTCAAGTTTTAGTAGCATTTGAAGCTAGTCTTTGCTTATGCATTGATAAAATGAGTCAGGGTTTGACACTAAGGTGCAGTACCATGTACTATTCTGTTCACTGTGGCAGAACTGAAAATTTAAAAGTTTTACCTAAGCACTGTCCTAGAAGTAGTCTGATTATTTAGTCAGTTTCTAAGTACCAAATGTCTATGCAGTATGCATGTAGTGTTCTAACATACTATACACTTGTCTTTTAAACCTTCAATTCCCTAGTCAGTATCCATACACTTCCAGGAAACATCCTGTCACTTCCTTTGCAGTCCTCTAGAGACCCATTCAACGGCATGTACTAATCCATTCACTGTGCCAAAACCCAAACAATTATACATTCTCCAAGACACTCTCTTTCAAGTACTCTAATGATTCAGTCACTGCCTAAGTATTCATGCACTGAGCCAGGTCTTAGTACATTGACTTCTTCAAACTCCTATCCACTATGCATGCAGTCCTCTAAGCACCTACACACTTGTCTTTCACACCTTCAATTCCCTAGTCAGTATCCGTTCACTTCCAGCAAACACCCTGTCACTCCATTTGCACTCCTCTAGTGATGCATTCAGCATCATGTACTAATCCATTCACTGCGCCAAACCCTAATAAATTCACCCAGGCACTCTCCTTGCAGTACTCTAATCATTCAGTCAGTACCCAAGTACTCATCCAGTGACCCAGGCCTTAGTATATGGACTGCTTCAAACCCTTATCCACTATGCATGCAGTCCTCTAACTACCTACACAATTGTCTTTCTCACCTTCAATTCCCTAGTCAGTATCCATACACTTCCAGGAAATACCCTGTCACTCCCTTTGCAGTCCTCTAGTGACCCATTCAGCACCATGTACTAATCCATTCACTGTGCTAAAACCCAAATACTTATAAATTCACCAAGATACTATCTTTGCACTACTCTAATCATTCAGTCAGTGCCTAAGTATTCATACACTGAGCTAGGCCTTAGCACATGGACTGCTTCAAACCACTATGCACTATGCATGCAGTCTTGTAACCACCTAGACAGTATCCATACAGTCCAACACTTGTGACTGCCTTTGCACTCCTCTAGTGACCCATTCAGTACCAAGTACTAATCCATTCCCTGTGCGAAAAGCCTAGCACTTATAAATTCACCTAGGCACTCTCCTTGCTGTACTCTAATCATTCAGTCAGTACCCAAGTAGTCATGCAGTGAGCCAGGCCTTAGCACATGGACTGCTTTAAATGCCTATGCAGTATGGATGCAGTCCTCTAATCACCTGCACAGTTGTGTCTCACACCTTCAATTCCCTAGTTAGTATTCATACTCTTCTAGCAAACACCCTGTCGCTCACCCAGTGTGTATCCTTATAGTACTGTAATCATTTAGTCAGTTAGCATATAGTCTTTTAGTGAGGTAGGCTTTAGGACATGAACTGCTTCAAAGTAGTATGCACTATGCATGTAGTGTTTTAACGATCGTCACACTTGTGGTTCAGGGCTATAGTTTCTTAGTCAGTTTTTATATAAAATGTGTTTGTACAGTAATGGAATAGTATAAATTTGAAACTTATTAATATACATTTATTTGTGATTCTTTTTTACAGATACAGAACAGGAGTGTTTCTCATCTGTTTGCACTCTTCTCGTGCAAGAATGTTTGAATGAAGGGTCCTTAGGTGTTTCATCATACTTGCTGTGCCGCACGCGTCTTTTTGTTAGGATTAACCATGGGCGTAGTACTACGCTTCACCCACGTAGTGTACGTAGCTCTGCTTGCTTCGCAGTTTTCGAAGTAGGCGAAGCAGGCAGCACTACGCACATGCCAGGGCGAAGCATAGCTGCCAGCCGCCCGCCACCCACCTTCCGCCCGCCCTCCTTTTAAAATAATATATAAGTATGCTAAAATAATAAAATATAAAGACTTACCTGCAGCGCGGCGTTTCCAGGGCTCCCTCTTCCTCCTTCACAACTTCTTGTCACAAATGCGCAAGCGCGGACATCCACGCATGCGCATTTCTTGCAAGAAATGCGCATGCACGGATGACCGGGCATGCGCAATTGTGACAAGAAGTTGTGAAGGAGTAAGAGGGAGCACCAGAGACGCCGCGCTGCAGGTAAGTCTTTATATTTTATTATTTTAGCATACATTATAATATTTTAAAAGGAGGGCGGGCGTGAGGCAGGCGGCGCGTAGTGTGGCTACGCAGAGCGCACGAGTGTGCGTAGATTTGAGCACACTACGCGCTGCTTCACGTAGCCCCACTACACCCACTACGCCCACCCTTAGATAGGATCCCCTCGTAACAGAACTCTTTGGCAAATCTTGCGAATGAAGAAGGTGGTATTGGTCTTTGTTTGCCCCTTGGAAAAAGTTAAAAATGTCTTCACTACTGAAGAAAAACGTTGTGGGCGTGGTGCCTTCTGCAAAAAAATTTCCTCAGATTCGGTAAATATTTTAAAGCGGCAACATTTACAGTTTTTGTAAGTTAAACTTATTACATTTTGTTAGCTGTATACATTTTATACATCTGTGATTTGTTTCTTGTAGTATTTTGTTGAGAATACCATGTTGTTTTTTTTAACAATCTTTCTGATTTTCCAGGTCTGTCGTCGACATCCGTGGTTCCCACAGGAGTGTTCCGCCTTGTTGTTTTGTATTATTGTTGTTACATTTTGTTTATTAGTTTATTGTTTATATTTATGTTAATAAAAAAATAAAGTTTGAAAATAGTTTATCGTTTATATATTTATTATTATAAAAAATAAAGTTTGAAAAAAAAATCAATAATGTTTTTGGTTGTTCTCTTAACTGCTGTGTGACTCTTTCTTGTTCTTATTGCTGTTATTTGATGGAGTCCACCATAGTGTTAAATTTTGGGGCACTTATCGCTGGAATACTGGTGATATCTGCAGTTTGCACCAATTTCTGAATAGTGTGTTAGATTTATCTCAACTTTACTTCCGTTAAAGTGCTGATAATTAAATGGAGAGTATCCGTTCCCGTGCAAAAAGACACGAGGTGCACATTTGTGATTTATTCTAAATACTAAAATCCTGTATTGTATTGAACTGAGATATTGGCTGCACTTACAGTGTACACACAAAATCTATTAAGAAATCTCATTGTATTTATATTGGTTGAGAATAGTGCGTCAGGTGCTGGATCTTGACGAGATACACTGCTCAGTTCGTATATTGTTGTGCACACAAAAAAAATCACATCACAACTTTCACACCAATTGCAATGCGAAACATATTCCAGCGATAAGACACGTTAGCACCAGGGATTTTACACCTGCTTTCTGCTGGTGTTAAGCAGGACAACTACCTGCACCATGAAAGGGAACACAGCCTAGAGCCACACCAGAACACCCACAGGTGCCATAGAGTCAATGAGCATGATACAAGGATACCCATGAGGGCCAGAAGACTCATCTCAACAAATCCAGGACCGCCAATGCCCCCCAAACCCACATCTTAGTAAGTGTGTCCCTGTGGTCATTGTCTTAGCATGATAGGCAGGAGCCCTGCAACATCACAGTGTGCTGTCACCGCAGCGTTGGCAGTGAGCCTAGATGTGTAGCTACGCACGCATCCTCCTGCATGCACAACTGGCATGTGCTGGTCTGTCGTTAACAGGTCAGTGCAGGGGTGTGCCTATCCGTCAAGGGGAATGGGGTGTCACGGACATGTCCGTGTACAGGAAGTGCGTTAAGTGTGTCTCTGTGTTCTGGTGTGGCCTGTTACAAGAGCCGCAGCAGTCGATGTTGTAAAGTGGCATGCACCACCTCCAAATGGCACTGTGATGTTGTAGTTGGAGTGTAGCAGGACATGCGCAATTAGGCATTACAATGGCGTGCCGTACGAGTGCACGAGATACAACAGCTCACCGTACAAATGTGTGGGGGCTTGTGGGAGGGAGGAGTAGCCGTTTGGCAACATAACACACAGTAAACTCGACCATGTGCCACATGCTGGGCATCTCATCCAGGATGACCACGGTCGCAGACATCCCACAAATTCAACGACTGGCCTTTGTACTCATCCTGTATGAATGCAGCGTGGTTTTCACTTCTATGCTCGTTCAGTGGTGTGATGTTGGCAGGTTGTGTGACTTGTGCTCCTTGTTGGTGTGTTTCATTTTGGCCATTGTTAGTATATATGTGTGTTGTACTTAATTGTGCATGTGTGCCATTCTGCCCATCTCCCCCCTCCCCCCACTCCCTGTTTCTTCCTTTTCCTAGTGCTGTTGTGTCTATAATTTTGTTGCTGCACACATAAATACATGTAAAGAATAAATTAGAATAGTTCCTTGATTCTTTTAGGTTTCAAAACTTCTCTATTGGTTTCTTTTTAATTTTCCATATGAACCGTTTTTTTTAATATTCAATAACACATAGAAGTCAGAAGTGCAACGTATTCTATCAACACACTTTCTAGAACATTCTACAATATGTGCAGGTTAAAAGTTCATCAATTTTTTAAAACTTTACGATATTTTTTTGTTACATTTTCTTGAACATTTAACAACACGTGCAGGTTAAAAGTTGACGATTGTTTTAAGTTCGAACAGTGCCTTCCAAATGCAAGTAGCAGGTGTGGTTGAGCTGAGCAAATGTTATCCTATGATATGTACTCCACGTTGAAACTGCTTTTTCTTAACCAATCACAAAGATGCTTTTCCATAAAACTAATGTGCACCCTACTTTTAAAAAAGAATGCGTTTCATGATATCTTCAGAGAGATAAAGCATAAAGATAGGAATTAGCATTTAAAAAACCTTTGAAATTCACTGAAAAACCATAGGTTTCATGCACGTTATAGTTAGGAATTGGCATTTAAAAATCCTTTGAAATTCACTGAAAAAACCAAAGGTTTCAGGGGCGTTATAGTTAGGAATTGGCATTTAAAAAACCTTAGAAATTCACTGAAAAAACATAGGTTTCAGGGGTGTTATAGTTAAATGGACATTTCCCTCATACAAAACCCTAGAAATTCCCCTTTTATAGTTAGTTCAGCTAACTATAACTCACGCCCCCGCAATGCACTGCTGATGACGTCACATATTACATCACTCATGACATGGTCAGTGACATCACTGATGACATCACTGGTGACATCTCAAATGACATCACTGATGACGTCATCCATGTGATAAATTAGTGCATCTTCTCACACCCTAATATAACCTTTGATACACCGACTCAAAATTTCAGACGGCCATTTTGACAACCATAGATACTCCAATACCAATAACTACTAACCCACTCATTGACTTTTAGGTCTACATACATCTCCACCCACTCACCTGTACAGTCATTCATACTTACAGTCACTGTGCATTTATACACCTATATAGACACTCACACACCGCCAATCATCTATTGAGGTACTGACACATCTAGTCAGTCATGCAAATAATTAATCACAGTAAAATTTACTCACCTATACAGTTAAAAACAATCAAGTTCACTTACTCATAAAAATACTAACAAATTCTGTGTCTTCCTGCAGAAAAACAAACAAACAGCACATGACACAGATATCATTGCACTTTGGTGCATACAGCCACTCCCAAAATCACACACTCTCACATATAGATAGTTATATACTCTTACACACATATTCACTGCGTTTCACATATGTAGTTACTGACACATGTACAACTGAGATATACATTCAATCACTAACACACCCATACATACACTCACCCAACCATACAGTCCATCACAGATGCACTCTTAAAAACATGCACCCACTGAATCACCCACTCACACATCTAGTCACAGAGTCACACACACCCTACCCACAAAAACACTCAGGCACCCATACAGATACTCAGACAACCAATCAATATCCCATATAGACACTCATATAGCTATTCACAAAACCATGCAGCCACTTATACACCAACACACAGACACATACAGACATTCACACAGTTTAGTCACTAGTCTGCAGGTAGATACATTTAATGACTCACTTATAGACTCAGTTACGCACCTAGAAAATCATCCATTCACACACTTGTACACACACTTATTTTTCAACAGGCCTTTCCCTATATATATTAAACAGAATAAAACTGTTCAGAAACACATACTCAATGGATGATGTCATCAGTGATGTCATCAGTGATGTCATTTGAGATGTCAACAGTGATCTCATCAGTGATGTCACTGACCATGTCATGAGTGATGTAATATGTGACGTCATAAGCAGTGCATTGCGGTGGCGCGAGTTATAGTTAGCTGAACTAACTATAACAGGGGAATTTCTAGGGTTTTGTACGAGGGAAATGTCCAGCTAACTATAACACCCCTGAAACCTATGTTTTTTTCAGTGAATACATATATATATATATACACACACACACACACAGATGCATAACCAATAAAGGCATAAAGAAATAGCAACATATCAAGCATTTCTCACTACTAAAACATAAGTATGATTAAGACATATTAAAAACCTTCATGCCAAACAGTAAAAGCATATTTTTGGCAGAAACAGGTGGACAACGGGGAGGCGGGTGGGACAGTGAGCAATCCACAGGCAGATACTGTATCCACTAGAAAAAGCGTTACCGAAGGTAAGTAACTTGATCTTCTGATGGATACTTCTGCCTGTTTATTCCTCACCTTTTGAATATAATCCTCAAGCCTTACCTCAACCAGAGGAGGGTGTCCCCCTGATTAGACCAAAAAATCTTGCAAAACAGATCGAGCAAAATGGCCATCACTCCTAACCTCCGAATTCAATAATAATCAAATCATTTTTAGTCAAAACTATATTGAAAATAATACTTGAAAAATACTTTTATTAATAAATTTAGACAAACACTTAAAGGAAAACTTTAATTTATAATTAATTTAAAGATATTTCATACTTTACAAATTACGCCGAAGTCGCGACCCCAGTGCGACTTTTCAAAATGGCTACCGGAATGCGCGCAGCCATTGTGTAGGGTGCGTGAACTGTGTGCGATTTCTGTATAAAAAATTATTCACAATTTTTTTAAATATATTTTTATGTATATATATATATTCACTGGAAAACCATAGGTTTCATGCATGTTATAGTTAGAAATTAGCATTTAAAAAAACATTGAAATTCACTGAAAAAACCATAGGTTTCAGGCACGTTATAGTTAGAAATTAGCATTTAAAAAACCCTATCTGCCACCGATGGTGATTGCGAGGCTGGAAGTGTGGGATACAAAGACTGTCATTGCCCAGCACAGCACTAGAGATCTTACCTGGTAAACGTTTGAGTCAGCATTCTACTTCAGAACGAAAAGAAAAATACTGGCTAAATGGAATCATTCATGAGCACGATTGACAAACTGCATGCTGGGTAATGTAGTCTTACAACCTTGTATTGCTCGAGTGAATCCGCATCAGGTGTGCTCCACACTACTTCAGGCATTGGGGCTATTTACACAGATTTACCTAAGAACTGCTAGCACCAGAGGCACTTTTTAAACTAATGGCATTTGATAAAGGTGTAATACCGAAACGCGTCATGCCTGCTTAAATAAATGATCTTTGCAAGCCCCGCTGTGTCGCCTCATCGACTTCGACGGAAGGAGGTGTTTTTTTGATGTATTGCGTGCTGCCACTGACACGCGAGGATGGCCCTTCCGCAACAGTCCAAAGGGATCAATGGCAATTTTCTCGGACTACCTCGCATCCCAAAAGTGAATAGAGAGTATGCTGACAACGTGCAGTCCAAACTTTTGTGGAGAGACGTTGCTACTTTAATGGCGTCTCCATATCTGCCACCGATGGTGATTGCAAGGCTGGAAGTGTGGGATACAAAGACTGTCATTGCCCAGCACAGCGCTAGAGATCTTACCTGGTAAACGTTTGAGTCAGCATTCTACTTCAGAACAAAAAGAAAAATACTGGCTAAACGGAATCATTCATGAGCACGATGGACAAACTGCATGCTGGGTAATGTAGTCTTACAACCTTGTATTGCTCGAGTGAATCCGCCTCAGGTGTGCTCCACACTACTTCAGGCATTGGGGCTATTTATACAGATTGACCTAAGAACTGCTAGCACCAGAGACACTTTTTAAACGAATGGCATTTGATAAAGGTGTAATACCGAAACGCGTCATGCCTGCTTAAATAAATGGTCTTTGCAAGCCCGCTGTGTCGCCTCATCGACTTCGATGGAAGAAGGTGTTTTTTATATATATATATATATATATATATATATACACACACACACAGATGCATAACCAATAAAGGCATAAAGAAGTAGCTACAGATCAAGCATTTCTCACTACTAAAACATAAGTATGATTAAGACATATTAAAAACCTTCATGCCAAACAGTAAAAGCATCTTTTTGGCAGAAACAGGTGGACAACGGGGAGGCGGGTGGGACAGTGAGCAATCCACAGGCAGATACTGTGTCCACCAGAAAAAGCGTTACCGAAGGTAAGTAACTTGATCTTCTGATGGATACTTCTGCCTGTTGATTCCTCACCTTTTGAATATAATCCTCAAGCCGTACCTCAACCAGAGGAGGGTGTCCCCCTGATTAGACCAAAAAATCTTGCAAAACAGATCGAGCAAAATGGCTATCACTCCTAACCTCCAAATTCAATAATAATCAAATCATTTTTAGTCAAAACTATATTGAAAATAATACTTGAAAAATACTTTTATTAATACATTTAGACAAACACTTAAAGGAAAACTTTTATTTATAATTAATTTAAAGATATTTCACACTTTACAAATTACGCCGAAGTTGCGACCCCAGTGCGACTTTTCAAAATGGCTACCGGAATGCACGCATCCATTGTGTAGGGTGCGTGAACGGTGTGCGATTTCTGTATAAAAAATTATTCACAATTTTTTAAAATATATTTTTATGTATATATATATTCACTGGAAAACCATAGGTTTCATGCACGTTATAGTTAGAAATTAGCATTTAAAAAACCATTGAAATTCACTAAAAAAACCATAGGTTTCAGGCACATTATAGTTAGAAATTAGCATTTAAAAAACCATAGAAATGAACTGAAAAACCATAAGTTTCAGGAACGTTATAGTTAGTTGGACATTTCACTCGTACAAAACCATAGAAAATCCGGCATTATAGTTAGTTCAGCTAACTATAACTTGCGCCCCCGCAATGCACTGCTGATGACGTCACATATTACATCATTCATGACATGGTCAGTGACATCACTGATGACATCACCAATGATATCTCAAATGACATCACTGATGACATCACTGATGACATCATCCAGTGTCTGTATGTTTCTGTAAAGTTTAATTTAGTTTTATGTATATGCCAAGCTGTATTGAGGAATGAGTGGGTGTATAAGTGTCTGTATGGAGGATTTAGTAGGTATGTGACTGACTGTATAAGTGAGTGATTAAATGTGCCTTACTGAATGCATGGGTTAGTGACTAAACTGTGTGAAAGTCTGTATCAGTCTGTCTGTTGTTGTGTAAGCTGCTGCATGGGTTGGTGAGTAGCTGCATGAGTGTCTATATGGGTTATTGATTGCTTGCCTGAGTATTTGTATGGCAGCCTGAATGTGTGTGTGGGTGGGTGGGTGGGTGGGAGGTGAGTGACTCTGTGCATAGATGTGTGAGTGGTTGATTCACTGGATATATGGGTTCAAGAGTGCATGCGGAACAGTTGTATGGGTGGGTGAGTGTATGTATGGGTGTGTTGGTGAGTGAATGGATGTCTCAGTGGTACATGTGCAAGTAACTACATATGTAAACAGCAGTATATGTGAGTGATGGTGTATATAAATAACTATATGGGAGAGTCAGTAATTGTGAGAGTGGCTGCATGGATGAGTGTGTATTTGTATCAGGGATTCTATAAGAGAGTAATTGTGTGTTAGTATCTGTATAAATAAGTGGGGTTGTGTCTGTATCACTGTATAGGTGAGTAAATGGAAGTATGATTGATTCTTTGCATGACTGACTAAGTGTGTGAGTAACTCTGGATATGTGGCAGTGTGTGAGTGTCTGTATAGGTGTATGAGTGCATATGACCGTGTTGTATTGATGAGTGACTGCATGTATGAGTGACTGTATGGGTGAATGAGAGGATATGTGTGTAGACCTATGAATCGGTCAGTACATATTTCGTAACTGGTATTGATGTGTCTATTTTTTCGAAAATGATAGTCTGTATTTTAGAGTGGGTGTATCAAAGGTTATATTCAGGTGTGAGGAGGTGCATCAGATTTTCACGTAGATGATGTCATCAGTGATATCATCAGTGATGTCACTGACCATGTCATGAATGATGTAATATGTGACGCCATCAGCAATGCATTGCGGGGGCGCGAGTTATAGTTAGCTGAACTAACTATAACTCCGGAATTTCTATGGTTTTGTACGAGTGAAATGTCCAACTAACTATAACATTCCTGAAACCTATGGTTTTTTCAGTTAATTTCTATGGTTTTTTAAATGATAATTTCTAACTATAACGCAACTGAAACCTATGGTTTTTTTCAGTGAATATATATATGTATATATATAAATATATATATATATATATATATATATATATATATATATGTATATATATATATTATCTACTGGCGGTCGCCAGTAGATAGTTATAGTTAGGACCGTGTTTCCATAGGAAATCCGCATCATTCTATTTGGAATAACTTTGGCGCCGATTGAAGAATCCTCGCGAAATTCTCAAAATAGGTGGGGCGCTACGCTCCGCTCCTACCCTGAAAGTCTCGGGGGGATTCGTCAAGCGGGGGCTGAGATAAAAGGGGGGGTCCCAAAACACGTTTTCTCCATGGATTTTTCCATAGGATCTTTAGTCGCAGCTACAGCCCGAACAGCTGAACAGAATTACGTGAAATTTGGCAGAGAGATAGCCATAGGGTCAAGGAAGTGCCTTTTGCAGGTCTGGTGTAAATCTGTTCAGTATTTTCAGAGAAAATAGCATTTAAAAGTATATCAATATCTATAAGCGCGCAGCGTTTGCGCACTCTGCTCGCCCTGTGCGCGCACCCTGCCGCGCGCGAGCGTAATTCCGATTGGTGGATAGATTTTAGTAAACATTCGAATCGGTCGAAATCAGGAAGTGTCGGCCGCCATTTTGTCTCTCGCAGTCTGAGGGGGTTAAAAAAAAGTGGACAACGTAAAAAGGGGGCAGAGTAGGGAGTTCTGGATCCCCTAGGCATTGTCAGGGGGTCAAAGTAGGACATCGAAGGGCAAAAAAAAAAATGTATTTAAAAAAAAATATCGCGGAGTGCGCGCACCCTGCACGCACTCGAAAAAAAACCTTAAAAAAAAAGTTTTTTAAAAAAAGTTTACGTTTTTAGATATCAGGTGGCTCTAAAAAGAGCCCTTGTGTTTATTGAGTGTTTTTCGGTACCTACAAGTATGTACCGATGCAGAGTCTAAAGTTCAAGAGGAAGGCTCTGTTCCCTTCATCATTGAAGTGTACACCGTCTCCTCTATAAATGTCTTGCATGTTGTAACGCAAGTTCTTGTGGTATATAGAACCCATACCATAGTCTCTGAGGAAAGCAGAAACAGAATTATTGACGTGCTTCCTTGCTTTGTCAATCTGTGGACAAAATTGGTTGGACCAGTTTCACTTTTGCCTTTGGCATATATTAGAATATACAAAGGCAGTTTGTGGAAAAAGTGACATCAATTGCACAAAGGTGTCCTTAATAAGCATTTCCAGACCTACCCCAGTTAAAGTGCCTAGGTCATTTCCACCACAGTGCACAATAATAAGGTTAGGCTGTGGGAGATGTAGAAAGGATTTCACCAAAGGCATTAATTGGTGCCACTTTAACCCTCTTTGACCAAACCATTTAATGTCTACATTAGGCAAAGCAAGGTCACTCACCATACCTCTTTTTTCTGCATACTTTTCACTCCAGAAGACATAGCTATGACCTACAATCCACGCTGTGAACATCTTCCAAGGAGATCTGGATGCACTCAGGAGGTATCTTTCAGTAGAATGGCAATATGAAAAGAAAGAAAGTTGAAAAATGGAGGCAAACATACTTTTTTTTTCATTAAAAGAACTCATTGGTTGATTCAAACCATTTTACAGTTAAAACTAGGCTGCATGTTTACATTTTTACAAGCATGTTTTGTATTGGTTCAAAAAAATGTGTACCCACAGAACATTAGTTTGGATTTGCTGTTAGGTTTGAAAAGTCAAGCACTCTTGCTCTTTGGATTAGAAACATTGTGTGCTGAACTTCTGACCTCTCTGCTCACACCAGTGTTCCATGACCTGTTGCTATGCTAGCAGGTAGAAGTCATGTTGGGGGAAGGGATCATTTGGAAAAGGGTTGAAAATGTCAACCAATAAAAATGTGTGATTCCATTTGAAAAAATGTGGGAAGGAATGTGATTTGAAGTTAACATGTATATGTGTGAAAAAAGAGAGGGAAACTGTGCCATTTACTGGTTCTGGTGAGAGGAGAGAGGTGTACAGCTCAGAGATTCTGGTCTGATAAACTGCTGTGTGACTGCCACATTTCTTTCTCAACTAACTAATTTTAAAGGTGAGTTTTGAGTTTGAGAGGGGATGTATGTGGTGATTTTTTAAATAAATAATAGAAATGTGATTCTTGTTTTAAAGTTGAGTTTTACATATTGTGTTTTGGGAGATATTTAACTGTCTTGAATATGTAAAATATTGTGGAGTATGTCTTCACCATAACTTAAGGTGTACTGGTAACAATGAGGAACACTGTTTTGTGACTAGAATCAAACCATGAGTCTGTGTACAGACAGAAATTGTTGTCAGAGATTTATTTTGTGTTGCTGTTGAAAAGTAAGACTAGCAGTTGTAGGAAAAAGACAGCTTCCTTTTAACTGTGATGGTTAGCATTTAGCAGAAATCACTTTCAAAGAAATGAGAGGCAAATGCAAACACATTTGAAATTATCATGGTAGATATTCATTCTAATTTAAAAGTGGTGTATTCCATTTTATGTTGTGGAAGATATGTATCTGCCTTGAACTTGTAAGATATTATGGAGTATGTCTTCCCCATAATTTAAGGTGTGCTGGTATTACCCAGGAACACTGTTTTGTGCCTAAAATCACACCATGAGTCTGTGTGCATACAGGAATTGTTGTCTGAGATTTAATTTGTGAAGTTGTTGTTCTGTAAGACTTGCACTCCCAGGAAAGGGGCAGCCTGTTTTCTTCAACTGTGATGGATAGCAGTCAGCACAAATCAGTTTTGCACACAATGAGAGGCAAATGCTAACACGTTTGAAATCAACAGGGTAGATGTTCCATCAAACCTTGCAATTGCAGAGGTAGTTGTCACATGATCAAAACTCAAATCAACCCTTACCACACATGCACTGTTACATACATCTCTGCAGTCTTCATGCAGTTGTGGAAGTCTCCTTGCTCATCTCTCTTGCACCAGACAATACTCAGTCTCCAGAAACACACTCTTTGCACACACGCAGCAGCTTCTCCTACACTCCCATGCGTACTACTCAGCTCTGTGTGGTGTTTCAAATAGCAGTGTGTAACGCAAACACATTCAACGTCACCAAGGCTCATTTCCTTTGCTCTAGTCTAATCACTCACCCGGGTTCCACATGCTCATGGTATGAAGTAGCTGTTTGGACATGTGCTCTTTTCTGCCTCTCTAAACTATAAGGAAAATGTGTCAGGCTGTTACAGTAATTATCACTTGCTCAACCACAGTAGTAAATGTGCTTTAAAATTGCCAATCAAATACTGTTTTCTGCCTAGAATCACACCATGAGGCTGTGTGCACACAGGAATTGTGGCCAGAGATTTAATTTGTGTTGCAGTTGTTCTGTAAAACTTGCACTTGCAGGAAAGGGACAACTTGTTTTTTTCAACTGTTGTGGTTAGCACTCAGCAGAAATCACTAAATCACAAAAGAGAGGCAAATGCAAACACATTTGAAATTATCATGGTAGATATTCATTCTAATTTAAAAGTGGTGTATTCCATTTTATGTTGTGGAAGATATGTATCTGCCTTGAACTTGTAAGATATTATGGAGTATGTCTTCCCCATAATTTAAGGTGTGCTAGTATTACCCAGGAACACTGTTTTGTGCCTAAAATCACACCATGAGTCTGTGTGCATACAGGAATTCTTGTCTGAGATTTAATTTGTGAAGTTGTTGTTCTGTAAGACTTGCACTCCCAGGAAAGGGGCAGCCTGTTTTCTTCAACTGTGATGGATAGCAGTCAGCACAAATCAGTTTTGCACACAATGAGAGGCAAATGCTAACACGTTTGAAATCAACAGGGTAGATTTTCCATCAAACGTTGCAATTGCAGAGGTAGTTGTCACATGATCAAAACTCAAATCAACCCTTACCACACATGCACTGTTACATACATCTCTGCAGTCTTCATGCAGTTGTGGAAGTCTCCTTGCTCATCTCTCTTGCACCAGACAATACTCAGTCTCCAGAAACACACTCTTTGCACACACGCAGCAGCTTCTCCTACACTCCCATGCGTACTACTCAGCTCTGTGTGGTGTTTCAAATAGCAGTGTGTAACGCAAACAAATTCAACGTCACCAAGGCTCATTTCCTTTGCTCTAGTCTAATCACTCACCCAGGTTCCACATGCTCATGGTATGAAGTAGCTGTTTGGACATATGCTCTTTTCTGCCTCTCTAAACTATAAGGAAAATGTGTCAGGTTGTTAAAGTAATTATCACTTGCTCAACCATAGTAGTAAATGTGCTTTGAAATTGCCAATCAAATACTGTTTTCTGCCTAGAATCGCACCATGAGGCTGTGTGCACAGTTGCACACAGGAATTGTGGCCAGAGATTTAATTTGTGTTGCAGTTGTTCTGTAAAACTTGCACTTGCAGGAAAGGCACAGCTTGTTTTCTTCAACTGTGGTGGTTAGCACTCAGCAGAAATCACTAAATCACAAAAGAGAGGCAGATGCAAACACATTTGAAATTATCATGGTAGATATTCATTCTAATTTAAAAGTGGTGTATTACATTTTATGTTGTGGAAGATATGTATCTGCCTTGAACTTGTAAGATATTATGGAGTATGTCTTCCCCATAATTTAAGGTGTGCTGGTATTACCCAGGAACACTGTTTTGTGCCTAAAATCACACCATGAGTCTGTGTGCACACAGGAATTGTTGTCTGAGATTTAATTTGTGAAGTTGTTGTTCTGTAAGACTTGCACTCCCAGGAAAGGGGCAGCCTGTTTTCTTCAACTGTGTTGGATAGCAGTCAGCACAAATCAGTGTTGCACACAATGAGAGGCAAATGCTAACACGTTTGAAATCAACAGGGTAGATTTTCCTTCAAACCTTGCAATTGCAGAGGTAGTTGTCACATGATCAAAACTCAAATCAACCCTTACCACACATGCACTGTTACATACATCTCTGCAGTCTTCATG
Organism: Triturus cristatus; assembly: GCF_964204655.1. Classification (NCBI taxonomy): domain Eukaryota; kingdom Metazoa; phylum Chordata; class Amphibia; order Caudata; family Salamandridae; genus Triturus; species Triturus cristatus. Next base: position 1,839,200,199 of record NC_140590.1, on the reverse strand, counting down.
CAGTTGTGGAAGTCTCCTTGCTCATCTCTCTTGCACTAGACAATACACAGTCTCCAGAAACACACTCTTTGCACTCACGCAGCAGCTTCTCCTACACTCCCATGCGTACTACTGTGTGGTGTTTCAGATAGCAGTGTGTAACGCAAACATATTCAACGTCACCAAGGCTCATTTCCTTTGCTCTAGTCTAATCACTCACCCAGGTTCCACATGCTCATGGTATGAAGAAGCTGTTTGGACATATGCTCTTTTCTGCCTCTCTAAACTATAAGGAAAATGTGTCAGGCTGTTACAGTAATTATCGCTTGCTCAACCACAGTAGTAAATGTGCTTTGAAATTGCCAATCAAATACTGTTTTCTGCCTAGAATCACACCATGAGGCTGTGTGCACACAGGAATTGTGGCCAGAGATTTAATTTGTTTTGCAGTTGTTCTGTAAAACTTGCACTTGCAGGAAAGGGACAGCTTGTTTTCTTCAACTGTGGTGGTTAGCACTCAGCAGAAATCAGTAAATCACAAAAGAGAGGCAAATGCTAACACATTTGAAACCAACAGGGTAGATTTTCCTTTCAAACTTGCAATGGGAGAGGTAGTTGTTACATGTTCAAAACTCAAATTAACCCTTACCACAAATGCACTGTTACATACAACTCTGCAGTCTTCATGCAGTTGTGCAAGTCTCCATGCAGGTCTCTCTTGCAACAGACAATACACATTCTCCACAAACACACTCTTTGCACACACGCAGCAGCTTCTCCTACACTCCTATGCGTAGTACTCAGCTCTGTGTGATGTTTCAGATAGCAGTGTGTAACGCAAACATACTGAACGTCACCAAGGCTTATTTCCTTTGCACTAGTCTAATCACTCACTCTGTAACACATGATTATAGTCTCAAGAAGCTGTAAGGACATGTGCTCTTTTCTGCCTCTCTAAATGATAAAGAAAATGTATCAGGCTGTCACGGTAATTATCACTTGCTCCACCACAGTAGTAAATGTGCATTGAAACTGCCAAAGAAAATTAACGCTTTCTGTCTAGAATCACACCATGAGTCTGTGTGCACACAGGAATTGTTGTCAGGGATTTAATTAATGTTTCTCTTATTTAGTAAGACATGCACTCATAGGAAAGGGTCAGCTCATATGATAGTATTTGAAAAGCTGAAAAAAAAATTATAATGAATTACAATTACAAAAAGGTATTTTTTTTTTTAGTTTCTTGCAGGTATTGCTGAGCAACAGTGAAAAAAAAATGCCTTTAAAGACAAGAAAGAGAAAAGAAAAGCAACAACAACTATATTTGGACACAACTGGAAAAAAAAAATAGGAGGAGAAGCTTGTGATGGCAAAAAGAAAAGGGTGCCGATTCCGATCCGGTGAAAACCCTGTACGAACCGTCGGACGGAGCATATTCTCCGTCCGACGCGTACCCGGTCGGAAAAATACACAAACATGGAAGTACGATTCGCACGGAAATATAATTTCCGTACGAATCGTACAAAACACCGACCGACAAAAATTTACATACAAATGTGATCCGGGAAAGTGCCGACGTGACGTCGGGACGCATGCAGCCTGCCTTTCACGAACCAGGAAGTACGATTCGTACCGACGTCATCCCGCACCGAGAATATTTTCCGGCAGCCAAAAACTGCCGGGAAATCAGGACGACGCGAACAAGGAGTACCTGCACGCGACGGACAGACATGGACCCGAACCTACGTGTCATACCGGCCCTCATAGCAGTCGACCTCCTCCACAGGCTCCGACGCAGACGCCGCAGAATGTCAGAACAACAAAGGGAGCGGGGAAGGGGGGGGCAGGAGCAGGGGCAGGCCACAAACCCCCCCCCCAAGTCACACAGCACACATGCCCTGGACATACCTGACCCCCAGGCCCTGGTCACTACGAGGGGGTGGGGGCGTGTCCAGCAAAGCCAGCGTCCCCCACAACGACGCGAAACGGCAACACAACAATACAGGTATGTCCCGTACCCACGCCTTAAGAGCGTGGGTACGAGTCGTACCATGCCCACACCTACGTCACCCCAACAATGGCGGGACGGCTCGTACCCACGTGGCAAAGGCCTGGGCACGGGTCGCACAAGCATTCTACAGCGTGGGTACAGATATGTACGGACCGTCCCTCACCCGCGTATGTATGGCGCGTACCCCCCACCCCAACAGTGTATGTACGCACCGTACACTCACCCGCGTATGTATGGAGCGTACCCCCCACCCCAACAGTGTATGTACGCACCGTACACTCACCCGCGTATGTATGGAGGTACCCTCACCCCAACAGTGTATGTACGCACTGTACACTCACCCGCATATGTATGGAGCGTACCCCCACCCCAACAGTGTATGTATGGACCGTACACTCACCCGCGTATGTATGGAGCGTAGCCCCACCCCAACAGTGTATGTACGCACCGTACCCCCACCCGTGTATGTCCACCAGTGTATGTACGCACCGTACCCCCACCCACGTATGCATGGAGCGTACCCCCCACCCCAACAGTGTACGTACGAACCGTACCCCCACCCCCGTATGTATGGAGCGTAGCCCCCACCCCAACAGTGTATGTATGGACCGTACCCCCACCCGTGTATGTCCACCAGTGTATGTACGCACCGTACCCCCACCTGCGTATGCATGGAACTTACCCCCCACCCCAACAGTGTACGTACGGACCGTACCCCCACCCCCAATGTATGGAACGTACACCCCACCCCAACAGTGTATGTACGGACCGTAACACCACCCCCATATGTATGGAGCGTACCCCCCACCCCAACAGTGTATGTACGGACCGTAACACCACCCCCGTATGTATGGAGCGTACCCCCCACCCCAACAGTGTACGTACGGACCGTAACACCACCCTGTATGTATGGAGCGTACCCCCCATCCCAACAGTGTACGTACAGACCGTACCCCCACCCCCGTATGCATGGAGCGTACCCCCCACCCCAGCAGTGTACATAAGGACCGTACCCCCACCCCCGTATGTATGGAGCGTACCCCCCACCACAACAGTGTACGTACGGACCGTACCCCCACCCGCGTATGCATGGAGCGAACCCACACCCGTGTATGTTCGAACCATACATATCCTGATATAGGAGGGTTGGGTGCAGAGTCCTCCCAGCAGTGGCCGGACATAAGAGGGGTGTGTGCAGATTCCTCCCAGCAGTGCCCAGACACAGGAGGGGTGGGTGCAGAGTCCTCCCAGCAGTGCCCAGACACAGGAGTGGTGGGTGCAGAGTCCTCCCAGCAGTGCCCAGACACAGGAGGGGTGGGTGCAGAGTCCTCCCAGCAGTGCCCAGACACAGGAGGGGTGGGTGCTTATCACTCCCAGCAGTGCCCAGACACAGGAGGGGTGGGTGCAGAGTCCTCCCAGCAGTGCCCAGACACAGGAGGGGTGGGTGCAGAGTCCTCCCAGCAGTGCCCAGACACAGGAGGGGTGGGTGCCGATCACTTCCAGCAGTGCCCAGACCCAGGAGGGGTGGGTGCAGAGTCCTCCCAGCAGTGCCCAGACACAGGAGGGGTGGGTGCAGAGTCCTCCCAGCAGTGCCCAGACACAGGAGGGGTGGGTGCCTATCACTCCCAGCAGTGCCCAGACATAGGAGGGGTGGGTGCCTATCACTCCCAGCAGTGCCCAGACATAGGAGGGGTGGGTGCCTATCACTCCCAGTAGTGCCCAGACATAGGAGGGGTGGGTGCCTAACACCCCCAGCAGTGCCCCTGGAAAGAAAAGGGTGGAGTACCCACAGACCCAATGCCCACAAATGTCAGTCAGGTGCACAAAGACCCTGCAGTACATGTACCACATGTGTGCGAGGCTGGGAGTACACACATGCATAGCGCCTAAAAGAAAACATGTCCACATGAAGTCATGTCAACAGTCTACATACACAAGTACAGTGACCACCAAGGATGCCACGAATGACACAGGTGGAGACATCGCTCAGCATGCATGGCCAAAGTTTAACGAGTCCGTCCCACAGCCAGCCAATGTAGACACAGCTCAGCAACACATATTGGAATGACCCTGCAGGGAAGATGTCAGGTTACACAGAGGAAGGAACACACCTTGGGAAGATGTCACCATGCAGTAACTGCTTACATGAACAAAGTCATTTAGCCAACAGCTTGTGATGGCACACAGATACCAGGGTCCACCCTATGACCAGCACAAGACTACATTTCCCACACACCCAACACATTATCACCACCCAAAATCATGCAGCAGGTCCACCAACAGCAATACCAGAAAACCAGTAGTGTACTAAGGAAAAAGAAATTGCTTTATTCAGCATCAAAAAATATGTTTGTCCTTTGAAAGTTCAAAATGTACAATGCCCATAGGGCAATTCAAAGTTCAAATCCAGGTGGGGGACACATTGGGATGCGTGTCCCCTAGCTTGCCTGCACAGTCAGACTCCTTTGTCTTCCACAGGGGGGGGCATCATGTGGGGGGGAAGGACCAGGCACCACAGAGACAGGAGGGGCAAGGGTAGGTGTCGTGGGTGCAGGGACAGAGGACTCCACCACAGGGGGTGGGGCAGCGCCAAAGGTGGAGGTCAGGATGGCGCTGCACACCTTAGCAAGGTCCCCCAGCGTCTCCCCTGCACCCGAAGGAACCACAGGCCCCAAGGAGGGGGGGGGGTCGGAGGGGGGGGTCGCAGCGCCACTGGGGGAGGATGTGGACAGGGGTGGGGGCTCAACTCCCCTGCCGGTGTCCTTCCTCCACCGCTTGCGGGGTGGTGCCACACTGGGGCTGATGGACAGACTGGGCAGGACTGACCCTGTATCCGACTCTTGGCCAGGAGTGCGGAGGGGATTTGGAGGGGGTGGATTTTGTGGAATGCGGACTCCCACTCTGGCTGCGTGTCTTACGTTTGCCCCTCGACCCAGTGGGTGTGCCTACTTCACCCTGTGTGTGCATGCCAGGAGGTATGCGTTTGACCTTCCCTGCTGGTGTGGTGCCTGTGTCTGTTGTGGTGGGTGCATGCTGACGTCTGGGTGTACGTGGGACAGGCATGGGAGTGGGAAGTGTGGATGGGGCAGGGGTAGGGGGTTGGACGAAGCGCTGCAGGAGACCCACTGCTGCAGTCAGTGTCGAGTCAATGGACCTCAGCAAGTTGCGTTGGTCAGCCTGCGATGATAAAATGCCCTCCAAGTATGCCTTCATGTTGTTTAGCACTCGGCTGTGGCCATGGAGGACATTAAGCATCGCAGTCTGACCAACCTGCAACTGCCGCTGGATGTCCACAGACTCGGCATTGGCGGCAGCAGTGGAGACAGGGGTAGGGGGTGCGGTGCCTGGCAGGAAGGAGACATGTGGTGATCGAGCACGCTGGGAAGGGACACGAGCAAGTGGGAGGCAGCTGATGGCAATGGAGGGGGCGGGGAGAGATGTTGTGCCGCTGTCAGCTGGTGGAGCAGCCTCCGCCCACTCGGAGAGCTCAGCCTTGGACCCGTCAGCTTCATATTCTGTGGTGGCAGTGGGCAGGTCCTCCGCCTCACTCCCCTCCGCCTCAGTTCCACTCGATGTGCCAGCCAAGATGTCACCGCTGGCACTGCTGCTCGGTCCCTCCGCACGGTCTGTGCTGATGTCTCCATCCGTGTCCCCCGACGATGCTGTGGGCAAGGTGAAGAGACAGGAGTTAATCATACACCTGTATACATATGTCACATGAGTCCTATCTACATAGGTTACAGTTCATAGCCTGAAAAGAAAGATGAGTAACATCTACAATACAAGGTACATATGTAGGCCCTGCAACACATAGTTGGTTGACCCACCATGCCACTGAGAAACTATGGAGCGCATGACACAATAGCAAATAACATGATATGGATTTGGACAGAGGAGCCAGGCTCTGGAGACAATCCAGCACTGCATCTGCACCACACAGCGTTGCGGAAAAAAGGGATGAGCAGGGACCATATCCATGAACTTGAGGCACATGCTGCATAGGTAATACTGAAAAACATGCCCACCATGACTGGGTCACTGCACCTTGAGTGTATGTCCAGACAAACATCACACACTGGCCAGACCTAGCAAGGAGATTTCAGGTTTTGACATGTAGGCCTTGCCCGCACCAACCACCCCCTACATGAGACAATTTTTTGAGACACAGGAAGCACTTACATCTCTTAGTCTGGGTGAAATACACATGGGCTGCAAAAAATCAAGATTGGACACAAGATACCCCAGGTGCGCCTGTCCAAATATATCATGTACAGCATCATCAGATGACTGTAACAAGACACACAGTCACTGGCCACCGTGAGTATGAACAAGGAAAATCAGGTCAGGCTGTACAGTGGACACTTGTAGTGCATTTTACGTCAATATACATGGTGCCAGGGGACAATGGCACAGAGCACAACCTATGCTGTAGACACTGAGAGTGTCCACATCTTGTGATGACACACATGACACCTAGGAAAATATGCCCCAGGGGACAGTAGTGGCCACACAACTCCATGGTCCTGAATGGGAATGACTGCAACACACGCCACCATCCCTGCACTATGCTTATCGCACACTCATGCACATCATGTCACAGGCCACAACATAGGACATGCGTGCTGTAAGGCATTACACTTGAGAGACATACTCCCATGTCTGGACTCAGCATCAGTGCCAACTGACATGGAACCCACAAGTACTGAACTGTACAGGGCACAGGCAAGGTCCCAAAACCTGTTACACACCACCCCCACACATGATGCTACAGGCATTGGTCACGTGGATTAACTACCAGCCTAGATAACCTTGTGAAAGAGTGACTACACACAGACCAGGGAACACATGGCAAGGAGGAGAGGGGAGGCAGGAAAGCAGCACTATACTGTGGGTAACAGGATCTGCACAGCACATTTAAACCCTGGCAGTGTATCCATGCAACTGCACACTTAGAAATGCTGCTGACACACAACAAACACATATGTACCTACCCCCTTCCTGCTGCTGCTTCTCCCGTAAGCACCTGTCCAGGTCTGGAAAGACCACCGCCAGCACACGCTTGTGGATGTGGGTCAGACGGCGGCGCCCACGGTTCTTATGGGTCTCAGGTGAGTCCCCCAGCAGGACCCGTGCAATCCTCCGCGTCCAGCACCGGATATCCTGCCAGCGTTTTCTCACCTGGGACAGGCGCCGCTTGCGACCCTCCGTCCTCCTCACGGCACTGACGGCGGTCAGCCAGATCTGCTTCTTGGCAGAGGCGCCTACCTGTGAGGATGAACAACTGACACTACATCAATACACCTGGCACATGTCAGAGAGACACATATTAGAACAATTTTGCTGGTTACAACAAGGCATAGTATGCAGCCAAAGCATTGCACCTTTGTCATAGGGACATTATCCTCTGGGGAAGGGCAAAGGCACTACGTGCCATTGAAAGTACACAGGTGGAATGAGGGCAACTACACAATCAATGATCCAGGCTCACACTGTGCATCAGAAGCTACACCAGGATTATGTGCAGCACCTCAAAGCAGTCACATGCCACAGGCCACTGACGCTACCTCAGCAGAGTACACAGACACACAGAGGCACAGGACATTCACCTGCCATTGGCAACTGCAGCTACAAACCTCACTCTGCACATGTGCCACTAGACTGGGTGGGGTAACAGGTGTGGGGATGGATCATCACGGCAGACACACATCACTGTTCCCTGCTCACAGCAGATGGCCAGGGCATACCCATCCCTCATGCTGCTGTGGTGCTACACTCCACATATGCACCCACCCACATGACAGGGGACTTACACACACACCGATGTCCAGGGTACGAACACATCATGTGGACACACTCAGCACAGCTGGACGACACAAACACACATCTGTGGGTACAGTCACCTGTCACACTGGGGTGACCACAGAATCACATGAGGACTGTAGAAACAACATTCCCAGGAGGATTAGAGAGGCATAATGTGGCATGCACAATGCAGTGATTGTGAACACAATGCAAGTGAGGACAGCAGACATGCACCACAGCATGTTCTGGCTGGGAGACATCAGGCATTCCCCCCTGGGACCCACTCTACAGTACAATGCATGTGTGTCACACCTGGACATAATGGCAGGAGTGACAGTCACAAAAAAGTGGCACAGTCTTTGCTAGTGGACTCAGCACTCACCTGATACCCTGGCCGGCCATACAGCATGGGGTACTGTGGGAGGATGACATCCAGCAATGCCAGATTCTCCTCCAGGGTGAAAGGCTGGGCCCTCTCCACAGACCTTGACATGGTGCCAGGGAATCACGAGCAGCAGCAGTGTAGTTGAATCCAAAGATGTGCAGGCAAGTGCTCTCTCATGGGACCTGGCTGCCTTATATCTGCCTCGCTGGCCTGTTCATGCACAGGAGTACAGAGTGATTGGTCACTCACATTTGCATCCTATGTTTCCTCCAATCCCTTTAAACCTACTTCTGTGAGGGGGTTAGATTTTTTTACAATTCAGCATGATGTCATTTCAACAACAACTTTGCAACAAAGTAGATTCTTCCAAACCGATTTTTGCAGACCACCTGATTAAAAAATTTCAAACTTTAAACTCGGTCTCCATGGCAACCAGCATGCATCTCTGGCTTAATACTTGTCCCTCATGTGTCCCCTATGTAATTTGGATATTCACACACAGGTACGGTGCGTTCCGGGGCCCTAGGGCACCCCAAATGCATAGCAACGGGCCGTACACGCGTGTGTACGGTCCGTATCACTATGGGTACGCATACGCGAGCAAACCCATAGTGATACGGACCGTACACCCGCGTGTACGCTCCCTATCACTATGGGTTTGCTCGCTTATGCGTACCCATAGTGATACGAACCGTACACACGCGTGTACGCTCACTATCACTATGGGTGTGCTCGCGTATGCGTACCCATAGTGATACGGACCGTACACACGCATGTACGCTCACTATCACTATGGGTTTGCTCGCGTATGCGTACCCATAGTGATACGGACCGTACACCCGCGTGTACGCTCACTATCACTATGGGTAGGCCTACGGCAGCACCCCCATAGTGATAGTGAACGTACACACGCACTCAGAGCGAATGTACGGTGTCTTTCACACATAACAGTAGTGACAGGCAGCACAGAGACAGGAATGGAGCTGACATACTCGTCCATGGATGGACATCAAGGCATTGTCTGTGCAGTACTACATGTGTGGGGCACAGGTGTGAAAGGCTGTGATGTGGCACATTACTCCTGAGTTGTGAAGGCAATAGATGTATGATGAGATGTGTACTGATGTTATGTGTGAAGGTGCACTATGTGCCAGACATGCCCTTCACTCCTTTGACATGTGTGCATGTTGTACAGAACACTTGAGATAAGCGTCACTGGCATAGCACAGTCAACAACACACGCAAGTGTCCCCTGATGCCCGCTACAGGGGTTACCACACCTGACATGTGACTACCCACGTTGCACGATGTGACTATGTCATGTATGTGTGGTGTGTTTCCATTAGCTTGCTGTTGGTGTTCCCTCAAATGCATCTGCAGTTGCTGCAACCAACATGTGTCTGTGTGTAGATGGCCATGGCACACTGTTACGCACACCAGGCCACATGTGGTATCGGATGTAAGGTGTGTATGTATGCATGGGACACGGAGTAGCGTAACAAGGACCTGTCTGCATACTCTCTATATATGTGTGATCAGTCATGACATGTACACATTCATGGCAAGGTGTGTGGGCTGTCCTAGTGTTATGTCATGTGACCTGTGGCTCTAGTGTCCCGCTACCTGTCTCTGCAATCAACATCCTACATCTGCTGATATGTTGTTGTATGTCACTCCTGTATTGCGTCTGGCTGTTCACTTACACTGGGACACAGCTAGTCCCATGCCATGGGATGTGGAGGTTCACAATCCCCGTGTGTAGCTGGGTCTTGGTAGGAGTGTCACCTGGCAGCCATACGTGTCCAGGGCATGTCGCACATACCTGAATCCATATGTAGCATATGTCTATTGACAGATTAGCATGTGCTCAGTACATAGAAATTGTTGTTGTGGTGCACTCACTCTTCCTTGTCACTTCCAAATTACTGCAGAGCGCCGCCTCTTCTCCAACCAATTCCGGACTTGGCTGACATGCGGGAGAATGACTGTATACACTGCTACCGCTTCCCCCAACCGTTGATTGATGAGTTGACGGCAAGGCTGGCACCACACCTGCAACCGCTGCACAGGTATCCTACGGCACTGACACCCAAGCAGAAGGTAATGGCAGCCCTACATTTTTTTGCCACGGGTACCTTTCAGAATACCATAGCTCATGTTGGTGGCATGTCCCAGACCATGTTCAGCCGTGTGCTGCATGATATTTTGGAGGCCATGTTGCTTCACCTGGATGAGTTCATTAAGTTCCCAACTCCTGAACAGTTGACAGGTGTCAAGGTGGATTCTATGCCCTGGGAGGGATGCCCCATGTCATTGGGTCCATAGATGGGACACATGTGGCTTTGGTACCACCACATGCACAGGAGGTAGCCTTCCGTAATCGCAAGCACTACCACTCCATCAATGCCCTTGTGGTGTGTCTGTCCAATATGGTGATTTCCCATGTCTGTGCTCGTTTTCCAGGATCAGCACACGATGCCTACATCATGAGGCGTAGCAGGGTGCCTGAAATGATGACGCAGCTGCGCAACGAACGAGCATGTGTTGTTGGTGGGTACAATCTGTCTGTCCTGTATTTTGCGTAGACTTCCTGCCCGACTGCTTCTCCTGTCCTACTTTTGTCCATGTGTTTTCCATGTAGGGGACGCTGGCTATCCCAACATGGCATGGCTGATCACACCTCTCCGCAACCCCAGCACGCCGGTCCAGCTCCGCTACAACACCGCCCATGGCCGGACAAGGCAAGTGATAGAGAGGACATTTGGCCTCCTGAAGAGCCGATTCAGGTGCCTACACAAGACCGGTGGCGCCCTCCCATATGCCCCGGTGAAGGTCTGCAAAATCTTCATGGTCTGCTGCATTCTGCACAACATGGCAGTTGAGAAAGCTGTGCCACTCATCCTGGATCAAGATGATCAGGACCATCCACCTGTGGAGGACGAAGGGCTTGGCAATGGGGCTAGTGATGTGGAGGATGTGGAGCCGCAAGAGGACATCCGGCGTCAGCTCATACGTGACTTCTTTGCATAGTGGTGAGTACCAGTGTCTGAGTGTGCACGCATTGGTCCCTGTGTGGCATGTGTTGCTATGTGTGTGTCCATCTGCATATATGCCACGTGAGTCAGAGGTGTGTGTGGATGTGTCACTTGAGTGATGGTGCCAGTGATGGGTGTATGTGACCTAGCATGTTGTCATCCTTATATGTGTCGAGTACATGCACATGCAAGTGGATGGGCTTTTTGTGGCTGACTTCTTGTGTGTCTCTCATCCCCAGGTACTTGTGCATGCCGTCTGCTGGTTGCATTGTTGTGGCACTGCTATTCCTCATGGACACGTCATCGTGTGCTGACTCAGCGTTACACGCACGGACAAGTTTGGAAGTCTCCTTAGGGTAAGGGATGCATCAGGGGTGTATTGGGTGTGGCAGCTGTTTACGATGTGTGCACACTGCCCCTGTCGATGTTTGGTTCCTCTGCATACATGTCGCATCACCATGGGACACATGACATGTAGGTGGATTCACCTGAATGGATGGTCAGACTTGTTGACAGTCATCTGTAATGGGATAGTGGATTGTGATGAAGGCATCAATGTGTGTAACACTGCCCTCGGACACATACGGTTTGCATTGGCTTGACATGGTGTGGGACTTCCACATCAGAGGATCAATGGTGTATGGCAGCCTCTCCGTGAGCAGTAGGGGATGTTTAGCTGTTACCCGACACTTGTGTGACAGTTCCATGGATATCAATCATTAGTGGTGCAGAAGGGGGGTGCCAGTGTTGGACCCACATGTTACTCCACATGACCTGTGTATGTGTACTCCGAGTTGCCTCTGCATTCCGGAATACATGACTAATAAAGGTGTCCCTATGCCTCCAAGGTGCCTCTTCTCAGTCAATGCTGGTGTGTTGCCACGGTGCATACGGCATGTCTGGCATGGTTCTCAGTGATAGTGGCTATGTGTCTATGTGTAGAGTAGCAAGATGCAAGCTGTTTGTCTGGGATTAGACTCTGTATTGTGCATGATGTCCATGACTGTGTGGGTATTGTGACATGTGCCATCCCCATGCATCCAACATTGGCCAGGCCACCATTCTCTGAATCCACCTGACTCAAGCTTGCAGGACATGGTTCTGCCACCTGTCTACACATACCTGGGTGCCCCCCAGGACACTCCACATGATCCCTGACCTCTGCGCATGACTGTTGCTGTACTCAATATGTCTGTCGGCACGGTTGTGCAGCCACCCCCTGAGCTGGTCGGGACCATCACGGGTGTGTATGGTGCTCCATGTCTGTCTTGGCTAATACATTGTGACCCATGTGTGTCCTGTGCCAGACTCAGGCCCCAGGGTATGGATGGTTGAAGTCATATGAGAACTCAAGCATGGTTAGACTTTACAAGACACATGTAATGTAATAATGCAAAATGTAGGCATCATCTCTTGATTGTGACAGTTTTCATTTGTGTAGGGGTACGTGTTGGGGGGGGGGTATAACAAGAGGGGCTTTCCAGGTGTGTAGAATCCAAAGTTCACTGGGGGAGTTGGTATCCTTGCCATTGGAAATCATCAGAGTCCATGCCACAGTCTTTGTCAACATTGGTCAGACAGTGACCAGCAAGTCCATGTGGCAGAGAATGTCATTTGCTGATGTGCTGCTGTTGGGCCAGTGGGCCAGGTGCCAGGCCAGGTGTCCTGGGAGATGGTGCTGTTGCGCTGACCCTCACGGTCTTTTCCGTGGACGACCCGCCCTCCTGCGGGAACCCTCAGAAGCAGGCCGTGACGATGTTTGGGATGCTCTGTCGGATGTATCCTCCTCCTCCTGATCCCTCCCTGTACATGGGCAAATGGAGTTGTTCCACACACTTATATAAAGCAGGTAGCTGGCGTTGTGCTTGTGCACAGGTTGACACATGGCCCAGTGTTTTGCCATGGAGAAGAGAGGGGGATTCAGGCACTGGCCACCCTTTTCTACATGCACGCAGTCCACCTGCTGACGGGCAGACATTCCCACGCCACCCAGGGGTGAATTGGTCTCCCTGTGTCTCCCTTTCTCCCTCCCTCTCTGTCCCCCTCTCCCTCCCTCCCTGTGTCAGCCTCCTTCCTCTGTCTGTCTCCCTGTGTCTCCCTCCCTCTCTGTCCCCCTCTCCCTCCCTCCCTGTGTTAGCCTCCTCCCTCTGTCCGTCTCCCTGTGTCTCCCTCCCTCTCTGTCCCCCTCTCCCTCCCTCCCTGTGTCAGCCTCCTCCCTCTGTCCGTCTCCCCGTGTCTCACTCCCTCTCTGTCCCCCTCTCCCTCCCTCACTGTGTCAGCCTCCTCCCTCTGTCCGTCTCCCTGTGTCTCCCTCCCTTTCTGTCCCCCTCTCCCTCCCTCCCTGTGTCAGCCTCCTCCCTCTGTCCGTCTCCCTGTGTCTCCCTCCCTCTCTCTCCCCCTCTCCCTCCCTCTGTCTGTCACCCTATGTCACCTCAGCCCAGCTTCCTAGGCACACAGAGTTTGCAGGTCTTTGAATGGCCCTTGGCTTGTTCATGTGAGTTTGTTTCTGATCTCCAGGCACCCATTGGGTGAAGTGTCTGTGTCTGCGCTGCTGCTGTGGTGGTGTGTGCTGCCACTCTTTCACAGTGTTGGCTGTTCATTAGCTGCTGTCATGTGCAAAAAGTGCCTTCACCCCCATGTCTTCATGCAAGGCGTCCGCCATTTGCAGGCAAGTCTTTCCTGTGTGGGGACACACTGTTTGTCTGGCTGTGACCTAGGCCCTATGGGCTGAGGGCATAGTTGTCTGCTTCTGAGTTGCACTATGTGATTTTTGAGGCCCACACTCCCACCATCCGGGTTACCGTGTCTTGTGTTGGTGTTTTCTGTGGCCTGTGACTTGGCATTGTCTAGCTGGGTGCATGGGGCATGGTGGCGCTAGTGGCATGTGCGTGTTTATGGAGTGTGGTTGAGTCATGCGATAGCTTTGGGATGGTTGCGTGCATGATTGTGAGTTTGGTTGTGGATGACGTTCCCCCCATGTGATGTGAGTTGTTTGTGTACTCACCAGGCTCTCGGAGTCCTTCTACTCCCTCCACTCCCACCACCGGCAGCGTGGCCATCACCTTCTCCTCCCAGGGATGGTATTGTACGGGTCTGTGGGGCGGCCCTCCTCCAGTGGTGTTGGCCTGGGTGTGTTCCTCGGTCATTTTGGCTCGGACCCTCCTCCGCAGATCGTACCACCTGGCTTGGCATTCATGCCTGGTCCTTCTGGTGGACCCAACAGCATTCACAGCATCGACTATCGTCTGCCACATGGCTGATTTTTCTGCAATGCTGGTCTGTCTGACCAATGTTCCAAAGAGGTGTGGCTCGACTCTGATGATTTCGTCGACGAGGACCTCCAACTCTCGGCTAGTGAACTTTGGATTCTTGTTAGTGGGCATGGTGAGGGGTGTGGGTGCGGATGGTTGTGGGGGTGTGGGTGTGGATGGTTGTGGGTGTGTGGGTGTGGTTGTGCAGGTGTGTGTGTGAATGTGATGAGGGGGTGTTTGTGAAGGTGGTTGTGTGAAGGTGTGCAGGTGTAAGGTGTAGTGGAGTTTGTAGTATGGTGCAGTTGTTTCTCTTTGTGGTCTGGCAGCAGTGGGTCTGTTGCAAAGGATCATGGTTTGTGTGTGTTGGGCCTTTTTATTGGTCCATTGGTGGGTGTGGCTGTGTTTGAACTTTGGGTGGGTGTGTTATAAGGAGTGGTTGTGTTTTGGGCCTCTGTTTGGGAGTTTGGCAGTTGCAGGTCAGTGAATAGGTTGTATTTGTGCTTGTTGGACATGTTTTGTGGCTTTGTGCGATTCAAATGGAGTCTTCTTGTGTTGTTTTGCTTTGTCCTGGTTGTGTACGTGTGTTTTTAGCATCTGTACGGTGCGTACATCGGCCATTTTGTTGTATAGTGCTGTCCTTTTCTGTGGCTTGGTACGACTCGTACATGCGCCATGTTGGGTGAGGGTGCTGGTGTTGGGGCCTGGGGTGCGCTCTGTACTTAGACTGTTGGGGTGGGGGTACGCTCCATACATACGCGGGTGGGGGTACGGTGCGTACATCCACTGGTGGACATACACGGGTGGGGGTACGGTCCGTACATAGACTGTTGGGGTGGGGGTACGCTCCATACATATGCGGGTGGGGGTTCGGCGCGTACATACACTGGTGGACATACATGGGTGGGGGTACGGTACGTACATACACTGTTGGGGTGGGGGTACGCTCCATACATACGCGGGTGGGGGTACGGTGCGTACATACACTGGTGGACATACACGGGTGGGGGTACGGTCTGTACATACACTGTTGGGGTGGGGGTACACTCCATACATACGCGGGTGGGGGTTCGGCATGTACATACACTGGTGGACATACACGGGTGGGGGTACGGTGCGTACATACACTGTTGGTGTGGGGGTACGCTCCATACATATGCGGGTGGGGGTACGGTGCGTACATACACTGGTGGACATACACGGGTTGGGGTACGGTCCGTACATACACTGTTGGGGTGGGGGTACGCTCCATACATATGCGGGTGGGGGTACGGTGCATACATACACTGGTGGACATACACGGGTGGGGGTACGGTCCGTACATACACTCTGGGGGTGGGGGTACGCTCCATACATACGTGGGTGGGGGTACGGTGCGTACATACACTGGTGGACATACACGGGTGGGGGTTCGGCGCGTACATACACTGGTGGACATACACAGGTGGGGGTACAGTCCATACATACACTGTTGGGGTGGGGGTGCGCTCCATACATACGCAGGTGGGGGTTCGGCGCGTACATTCGAGGTCGGGGGGGGTTCGGCGCGTACATACGGGGGCTGGGGGGGTGGTTCGGCGCGTACATACGGGGGCTGGGGGGGTTCGGCGCGTACATATGGGGGATGGGGGGGTGGTTCGGCGCGCACATACGGGGGCTGGGGGGGTGTTCGGCGCGTATGTGGGCACATGTCTCCATGGTTGCTATGGGAGTTCGGTGCGGACGGTGTTTTTTCCATATGGTTGTAACATCGGACGCACAGGACGGATCGTACTTGCTCGGTCGGACTTCACTTTTCACATTTGTACGGTAAATCGTCCGGGGACGTGTCGGACACATTTTCCGACCCGAGGACGTGTGGGGAAATATTCCCAATGCGATTCGTATGGACTTTTTCCCATGCGAATCGTACTTGGCAGTTTGTACGGCACTTTTACGATTCGTACGGTAAAAAGACCGGATACGAGTCGTACGGGGATAATTTTTACCAGATCGGAATCGGCACCAAAGTGTTCTGGTAAGCAAACTAAGGATTTTTTTAAAAATATCTTCAAAAAAACTAAAAATGCAAAAAATAAATGTAAAACAAACAGTGTTTCAAGTACAAAGCAACAACAGAGTCAACAACAAAAACCTAATGTACAATCAGAAGTAAGTAAGAGTGACTTAACACGAAAATTAGATTTTAAAAACATTCGTCGAAAAATGTTTCAGAGAAGAGTGATGTTAAATTTGCTAACGGATGTGAAAAAATATAAGAAGAAAACCCAATTTATAAAAAAAAAAAAATCATAGAAACTATTGTAACTAAGGCTTTGGAAATAAAAAGAAAACTTTTCATTTTAATTTTGAATAGGATGCGTAGATTAGATAAATTAGTCAATGCAATGAAGTCACAAAGCAAAAGGAAAAGAGAAGTGAAAAAAAGTAACTTTTGTAAAGTGTTCTTGGGAGAATGGAAGCATAGTTCAAGTACTGAACCATTTTTTAATGAAGAGAGTTATCTTCAAAGTAATAGTTTGTTGCATGCAGTTGACACCAATGGTAGAGCATATGAAGTTAGAGAAGGTTGTGTGATGGAAAAGGAAAAAATGGTTCCAAGAAATGAGGAAGAAGTGATGGCTGCTGAGGTTATGGGGAGACGTCCTAAAGCCCCAGTGTACACTTGGAATTGTAGTAGTATTTGTACTGTGCGTCAGGAATCTATTGATAAATTATGTGACTTTCTAAGAGACTATAGTAAAAAGAGTGTTAAACAGAAGATTAAGGTGCTTCAAAGACTAGATCCATGCAGAGTGAGAGAGAATACTGGTTTGCAAGGACATTCTCTGGCTTGTCTATCTAGGAAAGTTTGTCAAAGTGTTTTTCACCATTTTAGGATGCTGGCAGTACATCATACTGAAATGAGAAAGTTTGTGAGAACATTGTATTTTGCTAAAAGTCCAGCAGTAAAGTTAAATGAGTTGAATAATGCTCTGTTCCGTGGATCTGTATCAGATGTAGTGAAAGTTACTGATGAGATTCAGTTTTGTTACTTTGGTCCAGAACAAGAAAGTGCAGAAAATGAAACAGTTATTGAGGAAAATGTGGAAGAGAATGTAGAACTGACTGTTAGTAAAAATTTTGAAGATGAAATTACAAAATGTTCTATCATCTCTAATGAAAGACCAAATATTACTTGTATTTGTTGCCGCAGAAGCCATTATAAAATACAAACAAGGAATGTTGATGTGTATAAAAAAAGGGAAAATGAAGATAATTATAAGTGGAAGGATTTTGCAACATATATATTTCTTGAAAATTGTTTTGAATTGTGTGAAGATCAGCGTATTTGTAAATACTGTTATAATAAGTTAGAAGAAAATAGAATGCCGGCTAGAGCTGTACATAATAATTTAGAATTGGTTGCTATTCCTGCCGAACTTTCTGATTTAAATACGTATAAGTCTATACACATTCAATGTGTTCATCCGTTCCAGACTATAGTACGTATGGAGCCCAAAACCGGAAAATTACCTCCTTCAGATTTACTGAGAGGTTTAAAAGGAAGAGTGGTGTATTTGCATTTGGATTTGAAAAAAAATATGGAAACTATTGATGCAGATACTTTGGAAACTGAACCATTAGTTATTCTGGTTAATGGTGTACCTACAAAGAATAAGAAGATTTGGCAGGAGCTGGTAGATGTACGGAAAGTACAAAGAGCAAATTTATATTTAAAAAGGAATAATAAATGGTATGAATCAATTTATATAGATGAAGATGAAGAAGATTTACAAAAAGACGCAGAAACACCAACTGGGCAAATTGAAAAAGTGGACAAGTCAAAGGAAGAAGAAATTTATGAACATTTCAGCATACATCCTCTTCATTCAAAAGAAGTTATGGCAAACACTATTGAGCTGTTTCAGATGAAGAAAGCAAAAGGAAGTCCCGTGATTGTATGGGAGGAGAGCTTGGAAGCTCAATGTTTTCCCCAGCTGTTCCCTACAGGAAAAGGTAGACAATACGATGAACGCCCAGTACAGATTCCAGCTTCTGAGTATCGGACTACTAGATTATATGCAGAAGATTCAAGATTTCGTCAAAGTATTCCTTATTTGTTCCATCTTTTATTTGAAAGCGACTTGTCTGCACTATCTTATGCAGTAAATCACATTTTAAAAAGTGGAGTACATCTACATAATGTGTCTGCTAAGGATTTTATGGACAAAGTGCAGCAGCGAGATGATCATTTGGAATCACAATTGATCAATCTGATGGCTTGTCAGCGTGGGACAAATGAATATTGGTACCGACGCCATGGAGAATTGAAATGTATGTTATGGAATTTAGGAACTCCAACATGGTTCCTTACCCTAAGCTGTGCCGAGTATGCTTGGGATGATTTACTGGATTTTCTGTGAGAGGCAATTTCCAACATTAAAAACATCCAATACAAGACAGCAGGTGAATTGTGCTCATTGGATCCGGTTAATGTTTGCAGATATTTCAATCATAGATTTGAGGCTATGATGTCCTTCATCTGCAATAAAAAAAGCACCTCTTGGAGAAGTTGTGGATTTCTTTTGGAGAAAAGAGTACCAAGCAAGAGGTGCACCTCATATTCATATGCTGCTGTGGATCAAGGATGCCCCAAAATTTGGAACAGATTCAGATGATGTAGTTTTAAGTTTTATTGAAGAATATGCAACATGTGCTATACCTAAAAGCACAGAAGAGAAAAAGTTAAAAGAGCAAGTTTTACCTTTCCAAAGTCATCGGTGTGGAAAATACTGTCGTCGAAAGTACAAGAGCAAAGATAAATTCTACACAAAATGTCGATTTGGATTTCCAAGACCTGTTCTTTTAAAAGGAAGAGTCAATAGTTTTATGTCAGCTGTGCGACATACTATTACAAGAAAATCGCCGAAAAATACCTACAACCGAAGAAGAAAAGAAGAGTCGAAATACATAAATGACTACAACCCAGTCATTTTATCCATGTGGAATGCTAACATGGATATTCAGTATGTGGCGGACAATTCTATTGCTGTTGCTCGGTATGTCACATCGTACATCACTAAATCTGAGAAAACGGAATTGATGGAAATATGGGAAGAGATTTCTCATGAGAAGACTGTCAGTAAGAAGCTATACAGTTTCAGTTTAAAGATCTTATCGCATCGAGAAATTGGATCCTACGAATGCTCAGATAGGTTATCATCTGCAAGTCTGTACTCGAAATCAAGAAGAATAATTTGGGTAAGTTTACGCCTTGCAGGAATGCGAAATCGGGTACTGAAATCTGTTGGAGAAATTGAATATTTGGCAGAGAACGACCCAGAAAGTACAGATATTTTGAAATCAAACATGTTGGACACGTATTACCCAAAAAGAAGTCGTCATCTTGAGAACATGTGTCTCTATGAAGTGCTGCAGAACTACATTTTTTCACGGAAAGCCACAGAAGACATCAACAATGGAAAATATAAAGTCATTGGTGAGGAAGGATGTTTGGTGAAGCAAACAAAAGGAAGTTTGATTAATCACAGGAAGCTGAGTTGCGACACTACTGAGAAAAAGGAATTTTACTACTTGGCACTTTTACAGCTCTTTAAACCATGGCGTTCAGAGGACGAACTACTTGGAGAATTTCATAGCTATGAAGATTCCTTTAATGCATGTAAAGATACGATTGAATGCAGTACTTTCACAAATTACGTACAAATGTTAAATGAAGAAATTGAACAGGAAACTACAATTGTAGCTGAAGTAGCTAGAGACAGTTCTCAAGACAGCCAAAGTTCTGGAACGCTCAATCAAGATCCCCTAGGACAACCTATCGTAGAAAATGAAGCTGCAATAGCCATGACTGAAGTAGAAACGGCTATGAATCAAGCTCAGGAAGATTCAATAGACTTATTAAATCTGCAGCAACAACTGAATGAAGAACAAAAACAAATTTACAAAGAAGTCACAAAAAAAATTGATCATGGATTACGACATGAAAATAAGGAGTGCTCATGCACATCATTTGAACCAATCAGGATGTATGTGAGTGGACAAGCTGGAACTGGAAAAAGTTTCTTAATAAAAGTCATAAGAAGCTACCTACAGCAAAAAACAAATTCAACTTTGTCTTGTGTTGTTACTGCTCCAACTGGGTTAGCAGCATATAACATAAAAGGAATTACCTTACATCGCTTGCTAATGTTACCAGTGGAACATGAGAACAAAATAGAATATCACAAGCTAACAGGAGAAGCATGCTTTGAAGTTTCAAGAGTGTTGAAGAAGATGCAAGTTCTCATTATTGATGAGGTAAGCATGGTATCAAACTTAATGCTTGCCTTTATGCATTTAAGAATGCAGCAAATTCTAAAGAGAGACTATGACGTATTATTTGGAGGAAAAAACGTCATCGTTTTTGGGGATCTTCTACAGCTCACTCCAGTTAAAGGACAACCAGTGTTTAATACTGTGACACATGAAGACACGAAGAAGTCATTAGGAAGCATTGGTAATGTGAATATTTGGTCGTTCTTTGAGTACAAAGAACTTACTACCAATATGAGACAAGCAAACGATGAAGATTATGCAAGTATTCTGAAAGATATCAGAATTGGACTACTCACAGAAGTTGGCAGAAAAGCATTACAGAGTCGGTTGCTACATAATTTATTTCCAAAGGAAGAAATAGTTGCAGAGAAAATATACAAGAACATTGCTGAAAAAAATACTGTACTCTGCTTAATGCCAACACTACGTGAATGCTCGATATTCAATGAGGAACTTTTGAAATTGGAAAAGGAAGAGATTAAGAAAATGGAAGCAGTGGACAAAATTCAGCATGAAGGAATTACTATTACATTAACAGACAAACTGAAAAATAAATTGGATTCTCTAGAGAAGAGCATTTCAAAAACAGCTGGATTAGAAAAAAATCTATATGTTTGCATGAACTGTCGAGTAATTTTAAGGAGAAATTTGGATGTAGAAAAAGGTTTAGTGAATGGAGCTATGGGTAAAGTTGTGTGTTTTGAGAAGTACCAGAAAAAAGATGGAATTGAATTTTTAAAAATAAAATTTGATCAGATTAAAGAGGTTAAAGACATTAGTCGTTGTTCAGTTCGTTTTTTGCTAGTGAAAGACTTATATGTACGTAGGAAGCAGTTTCCATTTTCTCTAGCATATGCTGTAACTATTCACAAGTCTCAAGGATTGACTGTAGATAGTGCTTTTGTAAACATTGGTTCTACTGTGTTCAAAGAAGGTATGGCATATGTTGCTTTGTCACGAGTGAAAACATTATCTGGTTTATTTATGATAGACTTTGATGACTCAAAAGTTAGTGCTGATGCGAATTGTGTAAAGGAGTATAATAGATTACGAAGAACCTATGCTCCTCGTTTAGGTCAGTATCCTGTGATTGAAAAACGTGTTGTTTCTCGGAAAAGGAGAATTGAGAATATCTGTAATGTGGATGTACAGAACAGAAAACAAAAGGAGAGTGATGTGATTGCAAGGAAAAAGAAAAAGGACAGTGTTGAAGAAGTTGTTGGTTGTCATTTTGAAAATAGCTCTGGTGTCAACTGCTACGCAAATGTAGTGCTGAATGTTGTATTTTATCTTGAAATGTTGCAAGAGCAGATAATACTAAATCAGGGAAAAAGATTCTGTTCTCTGCTGAGTCTCCTTTATGAGAAGCTGACTAATGATAAAACTAAAATAGAAAGTGCTTCTGATGTTACAAATCTTTTAGATGTATGTTCTGGATCTACACAGTTTAAAGAAAATGTCCAGCAAGATGCACAGGAATTCTTAATGTATCTGCTGATGGTACTGGAAGATGAAGGTGTAGAAGTAGAAAATGTATTTGGTGTCTCTTATAAATGGGAACATTGTTGTGAAAACTGTATGAACACATGCAGTAGTAATGCTGATTCTGAACGGTTCATATATTTACCATTACCAGAAAGTAAATCAGTGTCTTTTAGTAAATTAGTTAAAGATGCTAATCACAACATGGAATGTTCTGAATGTAAATCTGAAATGTTGTCAACGTTATTTTTAAAGAAATATGGACAGTATGTAATTTTAATGGTACAACGTTGTAGAGCTGATGGAACAAAACTGGAAACTTTACTAAAGAAGTTTGTTGGCAACCAATTATCAATTTCTGGAAAAACTTTTGTTGCAGTTGCAATAATTTTTCATAATGGTCCTTCCATAACTTCAGGTCATTACACAGTTTATCTTAAATGTGAAAAAGGATGGACACTGTGTAATGATTCCCAATTGATTTTCAAGCAACGTTTGCCTTATGATTTACCGATTTTTTACTTAATTTTTCTGAAACCTAAATTTTAAATACTAAAATCTGCATCTGAAGAAAGTAATATTTTAATTTTAAAGGATTAAAATTGAAGATATCACTAAAAAAGGATTTTGAAATTACTAATTGGCCTCAAGGAAAAGTAACAGAAACAATTGTGGACTTCTTTGACAGATATTATTTTGGCATATGTGCATTTGCAACAAGGTTTACAGACGGAATTTCTAGAAAATTGTTATTGATCTTAAAAGATATTTATAATATATATGTGACATTTCTATCAAGGTATGTTTTAGTGAGGATAGATTTGGGGCTTTTTTAAACAATCTTTCTGATTGTTTTTTTTTTGCCCGCTGTTAAATGATGAATACAAATGTATTCACTATTTTAAGTGAAAATTAAAAAATTCTGAAAACAGCAGAAAAAGGGCAAAAAATTGCTTTGTTAAATATATAAAACATGTACTGTTTAATAAAATGTATGGTTGAATATTAATACTTTTTTCTTTTTTTTTCAGAACTAGAAAGAAAAATAAAAAATGTATACTGTTTCCTTGCAAATTAGTAGAAATGTTTATTTCTAAATAAGTTATTTTGATAGTCAGGTAAGTTAAAAATATTTGTATTTCTCAATCCTTCCTTTTCATACTTCCTTTTCATCACCTCTCTTTGTCAGTTTGTTCCTGAAGGTTCACTAAAGTTGAAAAAAATGATTTTTTTTTTAAAAAACACCATAGGGTGCGCGCAGCGTGCGCGCACCCTAAAAAAAAAAAAAAAAAATTAATCCAAAAAAATAGATTTTGGGTTTAGATTTTAGGTGGCTCTAAAAAGAGCCCTTGAGTTAATGTAGGGAAAGAGGAAGAGAAAAACGAAAAAAAGAAAAAACATCTATGGCCTAGTGCAAGAGTGCTCATCAAATTTCCTCTGAATGAGATCAATACTGCTCTCACCCATAGTAATAAGAGTACCGCAGTCCATGCACCGTGTACTCAACCTCGCAAAACAAGGTCGAGTAACCAGAGGTGTGGAAGAAGGTGAAGGCACCATCGCAGAAGAAGTGCTCGCCTGAGCTGCCGAAGATGTGCTCGGCTGAGCTGCTGCAGATGTCGTCGGCTGAGCAGGTGGAGGGTTTGCTCCAGAAGCTCGACGAAAAGTCACAGGATGCACTTTATCAACGTGCCTCAACATTGTGTGGATGCTAAAAGAGTACTTCTTGTTAGCATTCCCACGTGATAAGACCCTTACAGGTGACTTTCGGTGCATTCACCTTCTTTTGCCCCTCAGGAAAAGTAAAAAATTGCCAAATAAAGGAGTCTTTCTGCTTCCTCTGCCTCTGTCTCTCAAGAGTGTCCTGTTCACTCTCAGAAGATGGTTGCTGCTCAGCCATTGTCTCTCAACAACAGATTAGCTCCTTCTCCAAGGGAATCAGAACTAATAAAGAGGGAAGTGGGAGTGGTGTTGGAAGAATCTGGAACTGAAAGTACTTTGAACCAATCAAAAGTGATGTTTCTGGATCACATGACTTGCCATGAGAGGATTGGGTGTGGTGTTGCAACAATCAGAAACTGAAAGTACTGAAAACCAATTAAAAGTGTTGTTTTATTAATCACATAACTCGAGGTGCGCGCACGGAGCAAGCTCCCAGCGCGCACGGTGCAATTATGCATGCGCGAACGTGTACGCGCGCATGCGCATAAGTATTACGCGCGTACGTAGCACGCATACGTAACACACGTGCATGCGCGAACGTCAGCGCGCGAAATCCTCGCGCATGCGCAGATTTAGCACGCGTACGCCGCACGCATGCGCGAGTGTTACGCGATGAATACGTATGACGTACGCATGCGTACTAGGCGCGCGAAGTGAGCATGCACTAAAACGTATGTATGTGTACGTAGATAACGTACGCATGCGTACAAGAATAACATACGCATGCGTACTAGGTGCGCGAAGCGAGCGCGCACTAAAACGTAAGTATGCGTACGTAGATAATGTACGCATGCGTACATGAATAATGTACGCATGAGTACTAGGTGCGCGCTCGGATGGCGAACCCGAAAAAATTTGAAAAAAATAAAAATAAACTGTACATAGGTTAATAGAAGATATTAACTATGCTGTTCAACTTTTACAAAATTCAAATTTTTTAAAATAAAAGAAACACACCAAATTAAAGGATACAGTTAATCTATAAATATATATATAGGTAACTTTTTGTAAAATAAATATTTTAATAAAATATTAATACATTCATAACTTAGCATTTAAAAAACCTTTGAAATTCACTGAAAAAACCATAGGTTTCACAGACGTTATAGTTAGGAATTAGCATTAAAAATCCTTGCAAATTCACTGAAAAAAACATAGGTTTCACACATGTTCTAGTTAGCTGGACATTTCACTCGTACAAAACCATTGAAATTCCACCGTTATAGTTAGTTCTGCTAACTATAACTCGCGCGCCCGCAATCCACTGCTGATGACGTCACATATTACATCACTCATGACATGGTCAGTGACATCATTGATGACATCACTGATGACATCTCAAATGACATCACTGATGACGTCACTGATGATGTCAAAAATGTGATGAATTAGTTCACCTTCTCCCACCATAATATAAATTAAGAAACACCAACTCAAAATTATAGATGGCTATTTTGAAAACCATAGATACTCTAAAACCAAAAAAAAATACCTACTCATTGACTCTTAGATCTACATGCACCTCCACTCACTCACCTCTACAGACACTTATACTTAAAGTCACTCCGTACAAGACTATCATATGCATTTATACACCTATGTAGACACTCACACACTACCAATCATCCATTGAGGTACTGACACACCTAGTCAGTCATGCAAATAAACAAACTCAAATTTACACACCTATGCAGTTATACACACTCAAGTTCAATTTCTCATAAAAATAGTACCATATTCTTACACTCATATAGAATCATTGATACAAGCACACACTCATCCATACAGTCACTCTCGCAATCATCTATAAAGTCAATCTCACAATCACACATCCTCGCATATACCCAATTATATACTATTACACGTATATATACTGTCTTTCACAAATGTAGTTTGTCAAAAATGTACAACTGAGATATACATTCAAACCCTAACACACCCTTACATACACTCACCCAATCATACAATACATCACAGTTGCACTCTTAAAACCATGTAACAAAAGAATCACCCACTCACACATCTATGCACAGAGTCACACACATCTCAACCACTCATACAGTCAAGCACCCATACAGATACTCAGACAACCAATCAATAACACATATAGTCAATCATATAGCTAAACACAAAACCATGCAGCCACTTATACACCAACAAACAGACAGATACAGACATTCACACAGTTTAATCACTAGTCTGCAGTAAGATTCATTTAATGACTCACTTATAGAGTCAGTTACGCACCACAGAAATTCATCCATTCACTCACTTTTACCCCCACATATTCTTCGACAGGCCTTTTCCTTTAAATATTAAACATATGAAAACAATTCAGAAACACATAGTCAATGGATGACATCATCAGTGATGTCATTTGAGATGTCATCAGGGATGTCATCAGTGATGTCACTGAGCATGTCATGAGTGATGTAATATGTGACGTCATCAGCAGTGGATTGCGGGCGCGCGAGTTATAGTTAGCAGAATTAACTATAACGGTGGAATTTCAATGGTTTTGTACGAGTGAAATGTCCAGCTAACTATACCATGTGTGAAACCTATGGTTTTTTCAGTGAATTTGCAAGGTTTTTTAAATGCTAATTCCTAACTATAATGTCTGTGAAACCTATGGTTTTTTCAGTGAATATATATATATATATTCACTGAAAAAACCATGGGTTTCACACACGTTATAGTTAGGAATTTTCATTTTAAAAACCTTGCAAATTCACTGAAAAAACCATAGGTTTCACAGACGTTATAGTTAGCTGGACATTTCACTCGTAAAAAACCAATGAAATTCCCCCATTATAGTTAGTTAAGCTAACTATAACTCGCGCACCCGCAATCCACTGCTGATGACGTTACATATAACATCACTCATGACATGGTCACTGACATCACTCATGACATCACTGATGACATCTCAAATGACATCACTGATGACATCACTGATGACATCATCCAGTGAATGTGTGTTTTTCTGAAAATTAAATATGTTTTATTTATGTATATGTCAAGGTCGATGGAAGAATAAATGGGTATATAAGTGTCTAAATGGATGATTTGTTTTTTAAAAATTGTTTGTGTAACTGACTGATTAAGTGTATCATAGTGAATACATGGCTTAGTGAGTAATGTTTAAATATGTAAATATCTGTATCAGTCTCTCACTTTGTGTATAAGTGGCTGCATGGGTTGGTGAGTAGCTACATGAGTGTCCATATAGGTTATTAGTTGGTTTTTTGAGTATCAGTCTGAGTGTCTGCATGGTTCGGTGGGGGGTATTACGTAGTGCATAGGTGCATGAATGAGTGACTGACTGTTTGTATGTGTTGAAGACAGCATGTGTGCAGGACTGTATGGGTGGATGAGTGTGTGTATGGGTGTGTTAGTGAGTGAATGACTGTCTCAATAGTGTCTTTATGAGTAACTACATATGTTTTAAATTAGTATATGTGACTATTGGTGTATATAAGTGAGTATATGTGAGAGTGAGAGATTGAAAGAGTTCCTGTATGAATAAGTATGTGTTTCTATAAGTGATTGTTTAAAAGACTAAGTATGTGTAAGTTTCCCTAGAAGTAAGTGTGGTGGTATGTGTATAGCTGTATATGCAAGTAAATGGATGTTTGATTCTTTATTAGCATGAGTGACTATGTGTGTGAGTAACTCTATGGATGAGTGGCATTGAGTAACAGGATGTACAGGTGTATGAGCACATATGAGTAAGTACATGTATGAGTGACTGTATAGGACTGTTGGTGAATGAGTGGATGTGTATGTGGATCTTAAAATTACTGAATAGGTTGTTGTAACTGATATTGGTAGGTCCATTGTTTCGAAAATGTTAGTCTCTATTTTTGAATGTGTGTATCAAAGGTTATATTAGGGTGAGAGGAGGTCTGCCACTCTATCACAAGGATGATGTCATCAGTGATGTCATCAGTGATGTCATTTGAGATGTCATCAGTGATGTCATGAGTGATGTCAGTGACCATGTCATGAGTGATGTTATATGTGACGTCATCAGCAGTGGATTGCGGGTGCGCGAGTTATAGTTAGCTTAACTAACTATAATGGGGGAATTTCATTGGTTTTTTACGAGTGAAATGTCCAGCTAACTATAACATCTGTGAAACCTATGGTTTTTTCAGTGAATTTGCAAGGTTTATAAAATGAAAATTCCTAACTATAACGTGTGTGAAACCCATGGTTTTTTCAGTGAATTTGTATGGTTTTTTAAATGCTAATTCTTATATTTAACGTGTGTGAAATTATTATTTTTTTTTCTTTTTGCAAGGTTTTTTACTTCTTTTTTTAACTTTATATTCTCTTTAAACACTATGGTAAAATTTTTAAAATTCTGCAATATAAAATTTTTCACCTTTTTTTTAACCAAACAGGTAAGATATAGTAGTATAACATAGTGAATCTTTTTTTTTAAATTTTTTTAATATTTTTTTTTACGTGCGCGTACGGTAAGCTTACCGTAAGCGCATGTGTTGCTTTACGAACGTAATATTTCTACTCTGTTTGCGTATAGTTACACAATTTACGTAGACGTTCGTACTGCATACGCGGCACGTAAGCGCATACGTTACACGCGCACATTACACGGAAGTGTTGGAGCGTGCCTGTTATGCGCATGCGCTCATGCACGTGTCTTTTATATGCGCATGCGTACTTTTACCGTAAGCGCTCTGTAAGCGCTCCGTAAGCGTAACGTACGCGCACGGTTGATCATGTGATCAAGAAACAGCACTTTTGATTGGTTTAAAGTACTTTCAGTTCTAGAACTCTCCTACACCACACCCATTCTTCTCATTTCTGCTTGTGATCCCTTAGTAGAAGGAGCTGAGTTGTCTTTGTGATACGATGGCAGAACAGCAGTCCTCTTCTGAGAGTGAGCCAGGTAGCAGCATCATCAGAGAGAGAAGGAGGAAACAAAAGACATCTTTTGTATGGGAATATTTCACCTATCCAGAGGGGCAGAAAAAGGTAAATGCTCCTTTAGTAACCTGCTCACTTTGTGAGCGTGTCTTATCTAGAGGGAATCCTAGGAAGAAGTATTCCTTTGGAAATCACTCTATGGTTAGACACATTAAGGATAAACATCCCAGGACTTATGCTAGACATACTGGAGAAACATCTCCAGTAAGTCACCCAAGCACACCTGCAGATGCTCAGCCGAGTTCTTCTTCGGCAGCTCGGCCGAGCACTTCCTCTGTGGTGGGAGCATCACCCTTTTCTGGTCCTCTGGATATAAACCCTCGTTTTGGGAGGGTTACAATGAGGTGCACAAGATGTCATGGCCTAATTGTTCATGCGGAGACCAGTGTTTCCCTCATAAACAATAGGATAGACCAGCACATCTGTGGTCCTTGTTAGTATTCCCATTCTTTCTTTCCTCTTTCCCTTTATGAACACAACGGTTCTTTTAAGAGCCAACCTTAGTTCTTAACTTTTTTTTAAAAAAATTTTAATTGACTTTTTTTTTTTGTTTTTTTTTACCGTGCGCGGTACGCGCATTTTTTTTTTTTAAAAAACCCAAAAATTTTATCACCCTACAAGGTCCATGAGGGACTACTACAGAAATGAAAAAAACGTAGACAAGAGTAGTGAAAAAAGTGAGCATTAAAGTAAATGTGTGATAATTCCTGAAATTTTACACTTACCTGACAAAGAAAATAACTAAAAGAAAAATAAGTGATTTATTTTACTTTGTGAAAAGAAGTTTATTTTTATATTTTTCCTTTCTCAATCTGTAAAAAAAGAAAAATTTATTAATATTTAACAATACTTTTTAGAATACAGTGCACATATTTTCATTTTTCATTAAACATATTTTTGCCCTTTTTTTGCTGTTTTCAGAATATATTGCATTTTACTGTAAATCGTAAAAGCAATTGCATTCATCACTTAACAGCGGGCAAAAAAAAAAAACAATCACAAAGATTGTTTAAAAAAAGCCCATAATCTCTTCTCATTAAAACATACCGTAATATAATCCTCACGTAAAAACAATCACTAATTTCAGTAAATATTGTCCGAAAATTCTGTTGCATAAGCGAAAATAATTTTTGGCAAAGAAGTCCACAATGCAAATTATTACCTTTCCGTACGGCCAAATGGTAATTTTTATAATAATATTTGATGACATTTCCGATGGTAATCCAATTAAATGTAAATAATGTTTTGTACAGATGTTGCAATTTCTGTCTAAAATTTTGGTTGCAGAAAAATTAAATAGGAATTTGCTAAATCAAAAGGCAAACGTTGCTTGAAAACCAACTGAGAATCATTACACAGTGTCCAGCCTTTTTCACATTTAAGAAAAACTGTGTAATGACCAGAAGTTACAATAGGCCCATCATGGAAAATTATTGCAACTGTGACAAAAGTTTTTCCAGAAATTGATAATTGCTGTCCTGTAAATTTCTTTATTAAAGTGTCCAATTTTGTTCCATCAGCTCTACAACGTTGCATCATTAAAATTACCATACTGTCCATATTTCTTTAAAAATAACGTTGAAAACATGTCTGATTTACATTTAGAACATTCCATGTTGTGATTGGCATCTTTAACTAATTTACTAAAAGTCACTGATTTAGTCTCTGGCAATGTTAAATAGATAAACCTTTCTGAATCAACATTAGAGCTGCATGTGTAGAAACAGTTTTCACAACTATGTTCCCATTTATAAGACAGACCAAACATATTTTCTATTTCTACCCCTTCATCTTCAAGTACCAAAAGAATGTACATGAAGAATTCCTGTGCATCTTGCTGGATATTTTGTGAAAACTGTGTTCGTCCTGAACAAACATCTAATAGATTTCTAATTTCATTTGTACTTTCTATTTTTGCTTTATCAACACTCAGCTTCTCATAAAGAAGACTGAGCACAGAACAGAATCTTTTTTCATGATTTTCTGTTATCTGCTCAAGCAAACTTTCAAGATAAAAAACAAAATTTAGCACTACATTAGCATAGCAGTTGACACCAGAGCTATTTTCAAAATGGAAACCAACAACCTGTTCAACATTGTCCTTTTTCTTTTTGCTTGCAATCACATGACTCTCTTTTTGTTTTCTCTTCTCTACATCCTCATTACAGATATTCTCAAATCTCCTTTTCCGAGTAACAACACGTTTCTCCAACACAGGATACTGACCTAAATGAGGAGCATAGGTTCTTCTTAATCTATTATACTCCTTTACACAATTTGCATCTGCACTAACATTTGAGTCATCAAATTCTATCATGAATAAACCAGATAATGTTTTCACTCGTGACAAAGCAACATATGCCATACCTTCTTTGAACACAGTAGATCCAATGTTTACAAATGCACTATCAACAGTTAATCCTTGACACTTGTGAATAGTTACAGCATATGCTAGAGAAAATGGAAACTGCTTCCTACGTACATATAAGTCTTTCACAAGCAAAAAACGGACTGAAGAACGACAAATGTTTATTACCTCTTCAATCTGATCAAATTTTATTTTTAAATACTCAATGCCTTCTTTTTTCTGGTAGTTAACAAAACCCACAACTTTACCCATAGCTCCATTTACTAATCCTTTTTCTACATCCAAATTTCTCCTTAAAAATACTCGACAGTTCATGCAAAGATATAAAAAAAATTCTAATCCAGCTGTTTTCGAAATGTTCTTCTCTAGAGAATCCAGTTTATTTTTCAGTTCGCCTGTTAATGTAATTGTAATTCTTTCATGTTGGATTTTGTCCACTGCTTCCATTTTCTTAATCTCTTCCTTTTCCAATTTCAAAAGTTCCTCATTGAATATTGAACATTCACGTAGTGTTGGCATTAAGCAGATTACAGTATTTTTTTCTGCAATGTTCTTGTATATTTTCTCTGCAACTATTTCTTCACTTGGAAATAAATTATGTAGCAATCGACTCTGTAAAGCTTTTCTGGCATGTTCTGTGAGTAGTCCAATTCTGATATCTTTTAGAATACTTCCATATTCTTCATCGTTTGCTTGTCTCATATTGGTAGTGAGTTCTTTGTACTCAAAGAATGACCAAATATTCGCATTACCAATGCTTCCTAATGACTTCTTTGTGTCTTCATGTGTCACAGTATTAAACACTGGTTGTCCTTTAACTGGAGTGAGCTGCAGTAGATCCCCAAAAACTATAACATGTTTTCCTCCAAATAGCACGTCATAGTCTCTTTTTAGAATTTGCTGCATTCTTAAATGCACAAAGGCAAGCATTAAGTTTGATACCATGCTTACCTCATCAATAATGAGAACTTGCATCTTCTTCAACACTCTTGAAACTTCGAAACATGCTTCGCCAGTTAGCTTGTGATATTCTATTTTGTTCTCATGCTCCACTGGTAACATTAGCAAGCGATGGAGAGTAATTCCTTTAATATTATATGCTGCTAATCCAGTTGGAGCAGTAACAACACAAGACAAAGTTGAATCTGTTTTTTGCTGTAGGTAGCTTCTGATGACTTTAATTAAGAAACTTTTCCCAGTTCCAGCTTGTCCACTCACATATAACCTAATTGGTTCAAATGCTGTGCATGTGCACTCTTTATTTTCATGTAGTAATCCGTGATCAATTTTTTTTCTGACTTCTTCATAAATTTGTCGTTTTTCTTCATTCAGTTGTTTTTCCAAATCTGGTAATTCTATTAAATCTTCCTTTGCTTGATTCATAGCCGTTTCCACTTCAGTCATGGCTATTGCAGCTTCATTTTCTACGATTGGTTGTCCTAGGGGATCTTGACTGAGCGTTCCAGAACTTTGGCTGTCTTGAGAACTATCTCTAGCTACTTCAGCTGCAATTGTAGCTTCCTGTTCAATTTCTTCGTTTAACATTTGGACATAATTCCTGAAAATACTGCATTCAATGGTATCTTTACATGCATTAAATGAATCCTCATAGCTTTGAAATTCTCCAAGTAGTTCGTCCTCTGAACGCCATGGCTTAAACAACTGTAAAAGTGCCAAGTAGTAAAATTAGTAGTGTCACAACTCAGCTTCCTGTGATTAATCAAACTTCTTTTTGTTTGCTTCACCAAACATCCTTCCTCACCAATGACTTTATATTTTCCATTGTTGATGTCTTCGGTGGCTTTCCGTGAAAAAATGTAGTTCTGCAGCACTTCATAGAGACACATGTTCTCAAGATGATGACTTCTTTTTGGGTAATATGTGTCCAACATGTTTGTTTTCAAAATATCTGTACTTTCTGGGTCGTTTTGGGCCAAATATTCAATTTCTCCAACAGATTTCAGTACCCGATTTCGCATTCCTGCAAGGCCTAAACTGACCCAAATTATTCTTCTGGATTTCGAGTAAAGACTTGCAGATGATAACCTATCTGAACATTCGTAGGATCCAATTTCTCGATGCGTTAACATCTTCAAACTGAAACTGTACAGCTTCTTACTGACACTCTTCTCGTGAGAAATCTCTTCCCACATTTCCTTCAATTCCGTTTTCTCAGATTTAGTAATGTACAATGTGACATACCGAGCAACAGCAATAGAATTGTCTGCCACATACTGAATATCCATGTTTGCATTCCACATGGATAAAATGACTGGGTTGTAGTCATTTATATATTTTGACTCTTCTTTTCTTCTCAGGTTGTACGTATTTTTTGGAGATTTTCTTGTAATAGTATGTCGCACAGCTGACATAAAACTGTTGACTCTTCCTTTTGAAAGAACAGGTCTAGGAAATCCAAATCGACATTTTGTGTAGAATTTATCTTTGGTCTTGTACTTCCGTCGACAGTATTTTCCACACCGATGACTTTGGAAACGTAAAACTTGCTGTTTTAACTTTTTCTCCTCTGTGCTTTTAGGTATAGCACATGTCGTATATTGTTCAATGAAAGATAACACTGCTTCATCAGCATCTGTTCC
The DNA here is from genome assembly GCF_964204655.1 of Triturus cristatus. Taxonomy (NCBI): domain Eukaryota; kingdom Metazoa; phylum Chordata; class Amphibia; order Caudata; family Salamandridae; genus Triturus; species Triturus cristatus. The sequence goes on along the minus strand of NC_140590.1, from coordinate 1,839,166,290 downwards.
AAATTTTGGAGCATCCTTGATCCACAACAGCATAAATAATGTGAGGAGCACCTCTTGCTTGGTACTCTTTTCTCCAAAAGAAATCCAAAACTTCCCCAAGTGGTGGTTTTTTTTTGTTGCACATAAAGGACATCATAGCCTCAAATCTATGATTGAAATATCTGCAAACATTAACCGGATCCAATGAGCACAGTTCTCCTGCTGTCTTGTATTCAATGTTTTTAATGTTTGAATTTGCCTCTCGTAGAAAATCCAGTAAATCATGCCAAGCGTATTCGGCACAGCTTAGGGTTAGGAACCATGTTGGAGTTCCTAAATTCCGTAACATACATTTCAATTCTCCATGGCGTCTGTACCAATATTCATTCGTCCCACGCTGACAAGCCATCAGATTGATCAATTGTGATTCCAAATGATCATCTCGCTGCTGCACTTTGTTCATAAAATCCTTAGCAGACACATTATGTAGATGTGTTCCACTTTTTAAAATGTGGTTTACTGCATAAGATAGTGCAGACAAGTCACTTTCAAATAACAGATGGAACAAATAAGGAATACTTTGACGAAATCTGGGATCTTCTGCATATAATCTTGTAGTCCGATACTCAGAAGCAGGAATCTGAACTGGACGTTCATCATATCGTCCACCTTCTCCTGTAGGAAACAGCTGGGGAAAACATCGAGCTTCCAAACTCTCCTCCCATACACTCACAGGAGTTCCTTGTGCTTTTTTCATTTGAAATAGATCAATGGTGTTTGCCATTACTTCTTTTGAATGAAGAGGATGTATGCTGAAATGTTCATAAATTTCTTCTTCTGTTGACTTGTCAACTTTTTCAATTTGCCCAGTTGGTGTGTCTGTGTCTCCTACTAATTCTTCTTCATCTTCATCCATATAAATGGCTTCATACCATTTATTATTCCTTTTCAAATATAAATTTGCTCTTTGTACTTTCCGAACATCTACCAATTCCTGCCAAATTTTCTTATTCTTTGTAGGTACACCATTAACCAGAATAACTAATGGTTCAGTTTCCAAATTTTCTGTGTCAATAGTTTCCATATTTTTTTTCAAATCCAACGGCAAATAGACAACTCTTCCTTTTAAACCTCTCTGTAAATCTGAAGGAGGTAATTTGCCTGTTTTTGGCTCCATACGTACCATGGTCTGGAATGGATGAACACATTGAATGAGTATAGACTCATACGTATTTAAATCAGAAAGTTCAGCAGGAACTTCATCCAATTCTAAATTATTATGTACAGCTCTAGCTGGCATTTTATTTTCTTCCAACTTGTTGTTACAGTATTTACAAATATGATGATCTTCACCCAAATCAAAACAATTTTCAAGAAATATATATGTTGCAAAATCCTTCCACTTATAATTATCTTCTTCTTCACTTTTTTTGTAGAGATCAACATTCCTTGTTTGGATTTTGTAATGGCTTCTCCGGCAACAAATACAAGTAATATTTGGTCTTTCATTAGAGATGATAGAAAATTTTGTAATTTGATCTTCAAATTTCTTACTTACGGAGGGTTCTACATTCTCTTCCACATTTTCCTCAATAACTGTGTCATTCCATGCACTTTCTTGTTCTGGCCCAAAGTAACAAAACTGAATCTCATCAGTAACCTTCTCAACATCTGATACAGATCCACGAAACAGAGCCTTATTCAACTCATTTAACTTTAGTGCTGGACTTTTAGCAAAATACAATCTTCTTACAAATTTCCTAATTTCAGTATGATGAACTGCCAGCATCCTAAAATGGTGAAAAACACTTTGACAAACTTTCCTAGATAAACAAGCCAGAGAGTGACCTTGCAAACCAGTATTCTCTCTCACTCTGCATGGATCTAGTCCTTGAAGCACCTTAATGTTCTGTTTTACATTCTTTTTACTATATTCTCTTAAAAACTCACGTAATTTATCAATAGATTCCTGTCGCAAAGTACAAATACTACTTCATTTCCAAGTATACACTGGAGCTTTAGGACGTCTCCCCATAGCCTCATCTGCAATCACTTCTTCCTCATTTCTTGGAACCATTTTCTCCTTTTCCATTATACAACCATCCTTAACTTCATATGCTCGACCACTGGTGTCAACTGCATGCAGCAAACTATTACTTTGAAGATAACTCTCTTCATTACAAAATGGTTCAGTACTTGAACTATGCATCCATTCTCCTAAAAACACTTTACAAAAGTTATTTCTTTTTACTACTCTTTTCTTTTTGCTTTGTGACTTCATTAAATTAACTATTTTTTCTAATGTACGCATCCTGTTCAAAATTAAAATGAATAGTTTCCTTTTTAAATTTTAAGCCTTTTCTACAATGGCTTCAATATCTTTTTTTCTCTTTAAAAATTTTGCTCTTTTCTTATATTTTTTCACATCTTTTAGCAAATTGGACATCACTCTTCTCTGAAACATTTTCCTACGGATCTCTTTAAATGCTGATTTTCATTTAAAGTTAATTATTTTAGCTTCTGCTTGTACATTAGCATTTTGTAAATTTTCACTATTCTCCTGTTGTTTTCTACTTGAAACAGTTTTTCCAATGGGGGCATATTTAAAATTTTTCCTTTTTTTGAATATATGTTTTAAAAATTCCTTTCTCTGCTTACCAGAAGACTTTTTCTTTTTCCCAACATGAGCATCTTCAACTAACTTGGGTCCTCCAGTTGTCTTCAAATAAAACTTTTTTTTCTGTTGTTTTCTTTGTCTTGATTTTATAGGCATCTTGTATTTTCTTCACTGAATACCTGAAAGAAACTAAAAAAAAATACCTTTTTTGTAATTTAAATATATTACTATTTTTGTTATGATCATTTCTTTTCAAATAACACTATCTATCCCTTTCCTACAAGTGAAAAACACAAGAAAACCAACATGAATGTAATCTTTAAGATCAATTCCTGTTTGCACACAGACTCTTGGTGAAATTCTAGACAGAACACGATATTTCTTTTGCAATTCAAAAGCACACTTTTTTTTTTTTTTTTTTTGCAATTATTAATTACTCTAACAGTCTGACACATTTTCTTTATAGTTTACAGAGGCAAAAAAACGCACATGTGCAATCTGCTTTTTCCGAGCATATACATGTGTAACCTGGCATACTGACGACACTCCTGCAAAGATAATGAACCTTGGTGATGTTGAATGCATTAGCATTTGTCAGGGGGTCCAAAAATGCCATAAAAGACTCATGCTGTGACTTTACGCAGAAAATGAAATTTGCTTGCCAGTTTCAAAGCACAGTTACTACTGTTTTTTTCCTGCAAGCGTTAATTACTCTAACAGTCGCATACATTTTCATTACAGTTTTCAGACACAGAAAACAGCACACGTCCAAACAGCTTTTTCTGACCATGAACATGTGTGACCTTGGTGACTGACTACACTCCATCAAAATAAATCAGCCTTAGTGATGTTGAATGTATTAGCGTGACTCACTGCTTCCATGAAACACCAGTCTCTTGTGAATACTCAGCCAGATTCTACAGGATAAACTGCTGGGTGTGTGCTAACAGTCTGCTTATGCAGACTGTGTATTTTCAGTAGCAAGAGACATACGCATGGTTACTTCCCAAAAGAACCAGAGAGACTCCAAATACCTCTGTGACAGCAATTCCACTATGCTCACAGCCTCATGCTGTGATTTTACGCGTAAAATGAAATTTGCTTGCCATTTTCAAAGCACACTTACTACAGTTTTCTTTGTTTTTAGGCAGAAAACGAAATTTGCTTGCCAATTTCAAAGCACACTTAGTACTGTTTTTTTCCTGCAAGCGTTAATTACTCTAACAGTCTGATACATTTTCATTACAGTTTTTAGACACAGAAAACAGCACATGTCCAAACAGCTTTTTCTGACCATGAACATGTGTGACCTTGGTGACTGACTACACTCCAGCAAAAGAAATCAGCCTTTGTGATGTTGAATGTATTAGCGTGACTCACTGCTTCCATGAAACACCAGTCTCTTGTGAATACTCAGCCAGATTCTACAGGATAAACTGCTGTGTGTGTGCTAACAGTCTGCTTATGCAGACTGTGTATTTTCAGTATCCAGAGACATACGCATGGTTACTTCCCAAAAGAACCAGAGAGACTCCTAATACCTCTGTGACAGCAATTCCACTATGCTCACAGCCTCATGCTGTGAGTTTATGCGTAAAATGAAATTTGCTTGCCATTTTCAAAGCACACTTACTACAGTTTTCTGTGTTTTTAAGCAGAAAACGAAATTTGCTTGCCAATTTCAAAGCACACTTAGTACTGTTTTTTTCCTCCAAGCGTTATTTACTCTAACAGTCTGATACATTTTCATTACAGTTTTCAGACACAGAAAACAGCACATGTCCAAACAGCTTTTTCTGACCATGAACATGTGTGACCTTGGTGACTGACTACACCCCAGCAAAAGAAATCTGCCTTAGTGATGTTGAATGTATTTGCGTTACTCACTGCTACCTGAAACACCACTCACTTGTGAATACTCAGCATGATTCTACAGGAAAAACTGCTGGGTGTGTGCTAACAGTCTGCTTATGCAGACTGTGTATTTTCAGTAGCAAGAGACATACGCATGGTTACTTCCCAAAAGAACCAGAGAGACTCCAAATACCTCTGTGACAGCAATTCCACTATGCTCACAGCCTCATGCTGTGATTTTACACGTAAAATGAAATTTGCTTGCCATTTTCAAAGCACACTTACTACAGTTTTCTTTGTTTTTAGGCAGAAAACGAAATTTGCTTGCCAATTTCAAAGCACACTTAGTACTGTTTTTTTCCTGCAAGCGTTAATTACTCTAACAGTCTGATACATTTTCATTACAGTTTTCAGACACAGAAAACAGCACATGTGCAAACAGCTTTTTCTGACCATGAACATGTGTGACCTTGGTGACTGACTACACTTCAGCAAAAGAAATCAGCCTTTGTGATGTTGAATGTATTAGCGTGACTCACTGCTTCCATGAAACACCAGTCTCTTGTGAATACTCAGCCAGATTCTACAGGATAAACTGCTGTGTGTGTGCTAACAGTCTGCTTATGCAGACTGTGTATTTTCAGTAGCCAGAGACATACGCATGGTTACTTCCCAAAAGAACCAGAGAGACTCCAAATACCTCTGTGACAGCAATTCCACTATGCTCACAGCCTCATGCTGTGATTTTATGCGTAAAATGAAATTTGCTTGCCATTTTCAAAGCACACTTACTACAGTTTTCTGTGTTTTTAAGCAGAAAACGAAATTTGCTTGCCAATTTCAAAGCACACTTAGTACTGTTTTTTTCCTCCAAGCGTTAATTACTCTAACAGTCTGATACATTTTCATTACAGTTTTCTGAAACAGAAAAGAGCACATGTGCAAACAGCTTTTTCTGACCATGAACATGTGTGACCTTGGTGACTGACTACACCCCAGCAAAAGAAATCTGCCTTAGTGATGTTGAATGTATTTGCGTTACTCACTGCTACCTGAAACACCACTCACTTGTGAATACTCAGCATGATTCTACAGGAAAAACTGCTGGGTGTGTGCTAACAGTCTGCTTATGCAGACTGTGTATTTTCAGTAGCAAGAGACATACGCATGGTTACTTCCCAAAAGAACCAGAGAGACTCCAAATACCTCTGTGACAGCAATTCCACTATGCTCACAGCCTCATGCTGTGATTTTACGCGTAAAATTAAATTTGCTTGCCATTTTCAAAGCACACTTACTACAGTTTTCTTTGTTTTTAGGCAGAAAACGAAATTTGCTTGCCAATTTCAAAGCACACTTAGTACTGTTTTTTTCCTGCAAGCGTTAATTACTCTAACAGTCTGATACATTTTCATTACAGTTTTCAGACACAGAAAAGAGCACATGTCCAAACAGCTTTTTGAGACCATGTACATGTGTGACCTTGGTGACTGACTACACTTCAGCAAAAGAAATCAGCCTTTGTGATGTTGAATGTATTAGCGTGACTCACTCCTTCCATGAAACACCAGTCTCTTGTGAATACTCAGCCAGATTCTACAGGATAAACTGCTGTGTGTGTGCTAACAGTCTGCTTATGCAGACTGTGTATTTTCAGTAGCCAGAGACATACGCATGGTTACTTCCCAAAAGAACCAGAGAGACTCCAAATACCTCTGTGACAGCAATTCCACTATGCTCACAGCCTCATGCTGTGATTTTATGCGTAAAATGAAATTTGCTTGCCATTTTCAAAGCACACTTACTACAGTTTTCTGTGTTTTTAAGCAGAAAACGAAATTTGCTTGCCAATTTCAAAGCACACTTAGTACTGTTTTTTTCCTCCAAGCGTTAATTACTCTAACAGTCTGATACATTTTCATTACAGTTTTCTGAAACAGAAAAGAGCACATGTGCAAACAGCTTTTTGAGACCATGTACATGTGTGACCTTGGTGACTGACTACACTCCAGCAAAATAAATCAGCCTTAGTGATGTTGAATGTATTAGCGTGACTCACTGCTTCCATGAAACACCAGTCTCTTGTGAATACTCAGCCAGATTCTACAGGATAAACTGCTGGGTGTGTGCTAACAGTCTGCTTATGCAGACTGTGTATTTTCAGTAGCAAGAGACATACGCATGGTTACTTCCCAAAAGAACCAGAGAGACTCCAAATACCTCTGTGACAGCAATTCCACTATGCTCACAGCCTCATGCTGTGATTTTACGCGTAAAATGAAATTTGCTTGCCATTTTCAAAGCACACTTACTACAGTTTTCTTTGTTTTTAGGCAGAAAACGAAATTTGCTTGCCAATTTCAAAGCACACTTAGTACTGTTTTTTTCCTGCAAGCGTTAATTACTCTAACAGTCTGATACATTTTCATTACAGTTTTTAGACACAGAAAACAGCACATGTCCAAACAGCTTTTTCTGACCATGAACATGTGTGACCTTGGTGACTGACTACACTCCAGCAAAAGAAATCAGCCTTTGTGATGTTGAATGTATTAGCGTGACTCACTGCTTCCATGAAACACCAGTCTCTTGTGAATACTCAGCCAGATTCTACAGGATAAACTGCTGTGTGTGTGCTAACAGTCTGCTTATGCAGACTGTGTATTTTCAGTAGCCAGAGACATACGCATGGTTACTTCCCAAAAGAACCAGAGAGACTCAAAATACCTCTGTGACAGCAATTCCACTATGCTCACAGCCTCATGCTGTGAGTTTATGCGTAAAATGAAAATTGCTTGCCATTTTCAAAGCACACTTACTACAGTTTTCTGTGTTTTTAAGCAGAAAACGAAATTTGCTTGCCAATTTCAAAGCACACTTAGTACTGTTTTTTTCCTCCAAGCGTTATTTACTCTAACAGTCTGATACATTTTCATTACAGTTTTCAGACACAGAAAACAGCACATGTCCAAACAGCTTTTTCTGACCATGAACATGTGTGACCTTGGTGACTGACTACACCCCAGCAAAAGAAATCTGCCTTAGTGATGTTGAATGTATTTGCGTTACTCACTGCTACCTGAAACACCACTCACTTGTGAATACTCAGCATGATTCTACAGGAAAAACTGCTGGGTGTGTGCTAACAGTCTGCTTATGCAGACTGTGTATTTTCAGTAGCAAGAGACATACGCATGGTTACTTCCCAAAAGAACCAGAGAGACTCCAAATACCTCTGTGACAGCAATTCCACTATGCTCACAGCCTCATGCTGTGATTTTACGCGTAAAATGAAATTTGCTTGCCATTTTCAAAGCACACTTACTACAGTTTTCTTTGTTTTTAGGCAGAAAACGAAATTTGCTTGCCAATTTCAAAGCACACTTAGTACTGTTTTTTTCCTGCAAGCGTTAATTACTCTAACAGTCTGATACATTTTCATTACAGTTTTCAGACACAGAAAACAGCACATGTGCAAACAGCTTTTTCTGACCATGAACATGTGTGACCTTGGTGACTGACTACACTTCAGCAAAAGAAATCAGCCTTTGTGATGTTGAATGTATTAGCGTGACTCACTGCTTCCATGAAACACCAGTCTCTTGTGAATACTCAGCCAGATTCTACAGGATAAACTGCTGGGTGTGTGCTAACAGTCTGCTTATGCAGACTGTGTATTTTCAGTAGCAAGAGACATACGCATGGTTACTTCCCAAAAGAACCAGAGAGACTCCAAATACCTCTGTGACAGCAATTCCACTATGCTCACAGCCTCATGCTGTGATTTTATGCGTAAAATGAAATTTGCTTGCCATTTTCAAAGCACACTTACTACAGTTTTCTGTGTTTTTAAGCAGAAAACGAAATTTGCATGCCAATTTCAAAGCACACTTAGTACTGTTATTTTCCTCCAAGCGTTGATTACTCTAACAGTCGCATACATTTTCATTACAGTTTTCTGAAACAGAAAAGAGCACATGTGCAAACAGCTTTTTGAGACCATGTACATGTGTGACCTTGGTGACTGACTACACTCCAGCAAAATAAATCAGCCTTAGTGATGTTGAATGTATTAGCGTTACTCACTGCTACCTGAAACACCAGTCTCTTGTGAATACCCAGCCAGATTCTACAGGATAAACTGCTGGGTGTGTGCTAACAGTCTGCTTATGCAGACTGTGTATTTTCAGTAGCAAGAGACATACGCATGGTTACTTCCCAAAAGAACCAGAGAGACTCCAAATACCTCTGTGACAGCAATTCCACTATGCTCACAGCCTCATGCTGTGATTTTACGCGTAAAATGAAATTTGCTTGCCATTTGCAAAGCACACTTACTACAGTTTTCTGTGTTTTTAGGCAGAAAACTAAATTTGCATTCCAATTTCAAAGCACACTTAGTACTGTTTTTTTCCTCCAAGCGTTAATTACTCTAACAATCGCATACATTTTCATTACAGTTTTCAGACACAGAAAAGAGCACATGTCCAAACAGCTTTTTGAGACCATGTACATGTGTGACCTTGGTGACTGACTACACTCCAGCAAAAGAAATCAGCCTTAGTGATGTTGAATGTATTAGCATGACTCACTGCTTCCATGAAACACCAGTCTCTTGTGAATACTCAGCCAGATTCTACAGGATAAACTGCTGGGTGTGTGCTAACAGTCTGCTTATGCAGACTGTGTATTTTCAGTAGCAAGAGACATACGCATGGTTACTTCCCAAAAGAACCAGAGAGACTCCAAATACCTCTGTGACAGCAATTCCACTATGCTCACAGCCTCATGCTGTGATTTTACGCGTAAAATGAAATTTGCTTGCCATTTGCAAAGCACACTTACTACAGTTTTCTGTGTTTTTAAGCAGAAAACGAAATTTGCATGCCAATTTCAAAGCACACTTAGTACTGTTTTTTTCCTCCAAGCGTTAATTACTCTAACAGTCGCATACATTTTCATTACAGTTTTCTGAAACAGAAAAGAGCACATGTGCAAACAGCTTTTTGAGACCATGTACATGTGTGACCTTGGTGACTGACTACACCCCAGCAAAATAAATCAGCCTTAGTGATGTTGAATGTATTAGCATGACTCACTGCTTCCATGAAACACCAGTCTCTTGTGAATACCCAGCCAGATTCTACAGGATAAACTGCTGGGTGTGTGCTAACAGTCTGCTTATGCAGACTGTGTATTTTCAGTAGCAAGAGACATACGCATGGTTACTTCCCAAAAGAACCAGAGAGACTCCAAATACCTCTGTGACAGCAATTCCACTATGCTCACAGCCTCATGCTGTGATTTTACGCGTAAAATGAAATTTGCTTGCCATTTTCAAAGCACACTTACTACAGTTTTCTGTGTTTTTAGGCAGAAAACGAAATTTGCATGCCAATTTCAAAGCACACTTAGTACTGTTTTTTCCAACCAAGCGTTAATTACTCTAACAGTCTGATACATTTTCATTACAGTTTTCTGAAACAGAAAAGAGCACATGTGCAAACAGATTTTTGAGACCATGTACATGTGTGACCTTGGTGACTGACTACACTCCAGCAAAAGAAATCAGCCTTAGTGATGTTGAATGTATTAGCGTGACTCACTGCTTCCATGAAACACCAGTCTCTTGTGAATACTCAGCCAGATTCTACAGGATAAACTGCTGTGTGTGTGCTAACAGTCTGCTTATGCAGACTGTGTATTTTCAGTAGCAAGAGACATACGCATGGTTACTTCCCAAAAGAACCAGAGAGACTCCAAATACCTCTGTGACAGCAATTCCACTATGCTCACAGCCTCATGCTGTGATTTTACGCGTAAAATGAAATTTGCTTGCCATTTGCAAAGCACACTTACTACAGTTTTCTGTGTTTTTAGGCAGAAAACGAAATTTGCATGCCAATTTCAAAGCACACTTAGTACTGTTTTTTTCCTCCAAGCGTTAATTACTCTAACAGTCGCATACATTTTCATTACAGTTTTCAGACACAGAAAAGAGCACATGTCCAAACAGCTTTTTGAGACCATGTACATGTGTGACCTTGGTGACTGACTACACTCCAGCAAAAGAAATCAGCCTTAGTGATGTTGAATGTATTAGCATGACTCACTGCTTCCATGAAACACCAGTCTCTTGTGAATACTCAGCCAGATTCTACAGGATAAACTGCTGGGTGTGTGCTAACAGTCTGCTTATGCAGACTGTGTATTTTCAGTAGCAAGAGACATACGCATGGTTACTTCCCAAAAGAACCAGAGAGACTCCAAATACCTCTGTGACAGCAATTCCACTATGCTCACAGCCTCATGCTGTGATTTTACGCGTAAAATGAAATTTGCTTGCCATTTGCAAAGCACACTTACTACAGTTTTCTGTGTTTTTAGGCAGAAAACGAAATTTGCATGCCAATTTCAAAGCACACTTAGTACTGTTTTTTTCCTCCAAGCGTTAATTACTCTAACAGTCGCATACATTTTCATTACAGTTTTCTGAAACAGAAAAGAGCACATGTGCAAACAGATTTTTCTGACCATGGACATGTGTGACCTTGGTGACTGACTACACTCCAGCAAAAGAAATCAGCCTTTGTGATGTTGAATGTATTAGCGTGACTCACTGCTTCCATGAAACACCAGTCTCTTGTGAATACTCAGCCAGATTCTACAGGATAAACTGCTGTGTGTGTGCTAACAGTCTGCTTATGCAGACTGTGTATTTTCAGTAGCCAGAGACATACGCATGGTTACTTCCCAAAAGAACCAGAGAGACTCCAAATACCTCTGTGACAGCAATTCCACTATGCTCACAGCCTCATGCTGTGATTTTACGCGTAAAATGAAATTTGCTTGCCATTTTCAAAGCACACTTACTACAGTTTTCTGTGGTTTTTAGGCAGAAAACGAAATTTGCATGCCAATTTCAAAGCACACTTAGTACTGTTATTTTCCTCCAAGCGTTAATTACTCTAACAGTCGCATACATTTTCATTACAGTTTTCAGACACAGAAAAGAGCACATGTCCAAACAGCTTTTTGAGACCATGTACATGTGTGACCTTGGTGACTGACTACACTCCAGCAAAATAAATCAGCCTTAGTGATGTTGAATGTATTAGCGTGACTCACTGCTTCCATGAAACACCAGTCTCTTGTGAATACCCAGCCAGATTCTACAGGATAAACTGCTGGGTGTGTGCTAACAGTCTGCTTATGCAGACTGTGTATTTTCAGTAGCAAGAGACATACGCATGGTTACTTCCCAAAAGAACCAGAGAGACTCCAAATACCTCTGTGACAGCAATTCCACTATGCTCACAGCCTCATGCTGTGATTTTACGCGTAAAATGAAATATGCTTGCCATTTGCAAAGCACACTTACTACAGTTTTCTGTGTTTTTAGGCAGAAAACGAAATTTGCATGCCAATTTCAAAGCACACTTAGTACTGTTTTTTTCCTCCAAGCGTTAATTACTCTAACAGTCGCATACATTTTCATTACAGTTTTCTGAAACAGAAAAGAGCACATGTGCAAACAGATTTTTCTGACCATGAACATGTGTGACCTTGGTGACTGACTACACTCCAGCAAAAGAAATCAGCCTTTGTGATGTTGAATGTATTAGCGTGACTCACTGCTTCCATGAAACACCAGTCTCTTGTGAATACTCAGCCAGATTCTACAGGATAAACTGCTGTGTGTGTGCTAACAGTCTGCTTATGCAGACTGTGTATTTTCAGTAGCCAGAGACATACGCATGGTTACTTCCCAAAAGAACCAGAGAGACTCCAAATACCTCTGTGACAGCAATTCCACTATGCTCACAGCCTCATGCTGTGATTTTACGCGTAAAATGAAATTTGCTTGCCATTTTCAAAGCACACTTACTACAGTTTTCTGTGGTTTTTAGGCAGAAAACGAAATTTGCATGCCAATTTCAAAGCACACTTAGTACTGTTATTTTCCTCCAAGCGTTGATTACTCTAACAGTCGCATACATTTTCATTACAGTTTTCAGACACAGAAAAGAGCACATGTCCAAACAGCTTTTTGAGACCATGTACATGTGTGACCTTGGTGACTGACTACACTCCAGCAAAATAAATCAGCCTTAGTGATGTTGAATGTATTAGCGTGACTCACTGCTTCCATGAAACACCAGTCTCTTGTGAATACCCAGCCAGATTCTACAGGATAAACTGCTGGGTGTGTGCTAACAGTCTGCTTATGCAGACTGTGTATTTTCAGTAGCAAGAGACATACGCATGGTTACTTCCCAAAAGAACCAGAGAGACTCCAAATACCTCTGTGACAGCAATTCCACTATGCTCACAGCCTCATGCTGTGATTTTACGCGTAAAATGAAATTTGCTTGCCATTTGCAAAGCACACTTACTACAGTTTTCTGTGTTTTTAGGCAGAAAACGAAATTTGCATGCCAATTTCAAAGCACACTTAGTACTGTTTTTTTCCTCCAAGCGTTAATTACTCTAACAGTCGCATACATTTTCATTACAGTTTTCTGAAACAGAAAAGAGCACATGTGCAAACAACTTTTTGAGACCATGTACATGTGTGACCTTGGTGACTGACTACACTCCAGCAAAAGAAATCAGCCTTAGTGATGTTGAATGTATTAGCATGACTCACTGCTTCCATGAAACACCAGTCTCTTGTGAATACCCAGCCAGATTCTACAGGATAAACTGCTGGGTGTGTGCTAACAGTCTGTTTATGCAGACTGTGTATTTTCAGTAGCAAGAGACATACGCATGGTTACTTCCCAAAAGAACCAGAGAGACTCCAAATACCTCTGTGAAAGCAATTCCACTATGCTCACAGCCTCATGCTGTGATTTTACGCGTAAAATGAAATTTGCTTGCCATTTTCAAAGCACACTTACTACAGTTTTCTGTGTTTTTAGGCAGAAAACGAAATTTGCATGCCAATTTCAAAGCACACTTAGTACTGTTTTTTCCAACCAAGCGTTAATTACTCTAACAGTCTGATACATTTTCATTACAGTTTTCTGAAACAGAAAAGAGCACATGTGCAAACAGATTTTTGAGACCATGTACATGTGTGACCTTGGTGACTGACTACACTCCAGCAAAATAAATCAGCCTTAGTGATGTTAAATGTATTAGCGTTACTCACTGCTACCTGAAACACCACTCACTTGTGAATACTAAGCATGATTCTACATGATAAACTGCTGGGTGTGTGCTAACAGTCTGCTTATGCAGACTGTGTATTTTCAGTTGCAAGAGACATATGCATGTTTACTTCCCAAAAGAACCAGAGAGACACAAAATACCTCTCTGACAGAAATTCCTCTTTGCTCACAGACTCATGCAAAAATCACCACACACATCCCCTCTCACACTCATAACTCACCTTTTAAAATATTTAGTTGAGAAAGAAATGTGGCACTCAAAATGCAGACTATCAGACTCAGAATATAAGAGCTGTACACCTCTCTCCTCTGAGCAGAACCAATTAATGGCAATGTTTCCCTCTCAGTTTTCACACATATACATGTCAATTACAAATCTCAGTGCTTCCCACTTTTTTTCAAATGAAATCACACATTTCTATTGGTTGAAAACTTCAACCCTTTTCCAAAATTACCCTTCCCCCAACTTGACTTCTGCCTGCTACCATAGCAACAGCTCATGGAACACTGCTGTGAGGAGTCAGGTCAGAAGTTCACCACACAATGTTTCATTTCGAAAGAGCAAGAGTGCTTCACCTTTACAACCTAACAGCAAATCCAAACTATTCTTCTGTGGGAACACAATTTTCTGAACCAATACAAAACATGCTTCTATAAATTTACACATACAGCCTAGTTTTTAGTGTAGAATGGTGTGAAACATCTAATGAGTTCTTTATATTTTAAAAAAATATGTATGCCTCCATTTCCAAACTGTCTTTAATTTCATTTTGCCATTCTAATGAAAGACACCTTCAGAGTGCATCCAGATCTCCTTGAAAGATGTTCACAGTGTGGATTGTAGGTCACAGCTATGTCTTCTGGAGTGAAAAATTTGCAGAAAAAAGAGGTATGGTGAGAGACCTTGGTTTGCCAAATGTAGACATTAAATGGATTGGTCAGAGAGGGTTAAAGTGGCATCAATTAATGCCTTTGGTGAAAACCTTTCTACATCTCCCACACCCTAACCTTATTATTGTGCACTGTGGTGGAAATGACCTAGGCACTTTAACTGGTGTAGGTCTGGAAATGCTTATTAAGGACACCTTTGTGCAATTGATGTCGCTTTTTCCTCATTCTGCCTTTGTATATTCTAACATATGCCAAAAGCAAAAGTGGAACTGGTCCTACCAATTTTGTCCGCAGATTGACAAAGCAAGGAAGCACATCAACAAATCTGTTTCTGCTTTCCTCAGAGACTATGGTATAGGTTCTATATACCACAACAACTTGCGTTACAACATGCAAGACATTTATAGAGGAGACGGTGTACATTTCAATGATGAAGGGAACAGAGTCTTCCTCTTAAACTTTAGACTCTGCATCGGTACTTACTTGTAGGTACGGAAAAACACTTAATGAACACAACGGCTCTTTTTAGAGCCCCCTAATATCTTATCACTTAAATTTGTTTTTTTCTTCTTTTTTTGTTATTTTCTACCGTACGCGTACGGTAAGCTTACCGTACGCGCACCCCGTGATTTTTAAAAAAAACATTGAAATGTATTTTTCATACTTTTATGGCCTTCTTGGACCCCCTGACAAACGCTAGGGGGTCTGCAACTCTCTTCGTTTCCCCCTTTCCACGTTCTCCTCCTTTTTTTTATCAGTGTGAGACACACAAAATGGAGGCCGACACTTCCTGATTTCGACCGATTCGAATGTTTAGAGTCATGTAACCACCAATCAGAATTAAGCTCGCGCATGGCACCGTGCGCTTACGGTAAGCTTACCGTACGCGCTCGGAGCGCGCCTATAGATATATATATTGATTCAAATGCTATTTTCTCAGCAAATACTGAACACATTTACACCAGACCTACAAAAGGCACATACCTGACCTGGGGACTACCTCTTTGCCAAATTTCAAGTAATTCTGTTCAGCCATTCGGGCTGCAGCTTGGACTAAAGGTCCTATGGAAAAATGCATGGGGAAAACGCGTTTTGGGACCCCCCTTTTTCTCGGCCCCCGCTTGACGAATCCCCCCGAGACTTTCAGGGAAGGAGCAGAGCGCCCCACCTATTTTGAAAATTTCGCGAGGATTCGTCAATCGGCGACAAAGTTATTCCAAATAGAATGTTGCGGATTTCCTATGGAAACACGGTCCTAACTATAACTACCTACTGGCGACCGCCAGTAGGTAATGTATATATATATATATATATCAGGAAACAATTCCTTTTGAAAAAAGGAAAGCCGACGACTTGTCTGTTGCGCTTAGTTTTTTATTGTCAGCACAAACGTTAGACGCGTTTCGCCTGTGAAACAGGCTTGTTCACTAACAATTCACATAAAGTTTTCTCCCATTTTTAAACACAACAGTGATAACGTGACACGTGATGAACTACATCACAATGGATAGTGACAACAGACTAGTAGTTTTTTACGAAAATTTCTCGCGCGTCAGTTCTCATAATAATATTACAATAATGAATGTACCATCCAGATTATTACGTGTCTCGGAACCAATTTAAATTAAATACGGTCATTAAGTAACGATTTTAAAATTTAAACAGACACTTCAAATTCTTGAATAAAATTTGCTAGTATATCCGGATGTAAACAATGGTCAAGTGTGTCAACAATCTTACTCAGGCCAGCCCCTGTGGGCTAACCTATTGCCAAAAATAGACTAATTGGTATGCATAATTCTTGAATAAACCATGGTTATAAACAGTCTAGCCCAAGTGGGCAACCCTGACATTGCGCTAAAAAGATGAGCAAGTTCATCAAAACCACCTTTAATTTACATTAATCTGTGTAAAATGCACGTGCTAAAAAAGTTTTTGTAGAAAGTTCACCAAATTTAATCTTTAAAAAGTTACTTTACAGATAATAGGGCTGGCGAGGAAGCGGAACCATATTCATAGATGGGTATGGAAGTCTTCTTCCATATTAAGACCCTCAGGTATCTTAGTGTTTAGACGAATAATGTAGCTCGACTCTAGTTTTCTCAGCTTTTTCAATCGATCGCCTCCCCTAATACTCATGGGGACTGCATCAATAACACAATATTCAAAGCCCACAGTGCTTCTATTGTGGTATTGGTCAAAATGTCTGGCCACGGGATAGGTCTTGTCTCCATTCTTGATGGCCCTTAAATGTTGCAGGATGCGCTTATGTACAGGCAAGATCGTACTGCCTACATACTGAAGGCCACATGGGCACCGCAGTACATAGACAGCAAAATCAGTCCTGCACGAATATTGACCTCTAATCTTACTTACATGGGGTAGTAAACCACCCGAGAAAGTAGAAGTGTTTCTGCCATGAATACAGGCTTTACATTTAGCGCATTTTACAAAGCCATCTTTCCTTTTAAGCCATGTTATTGGTGCCTGAGCCTGTGTTGTTGGTAGCATGTTAGAGACCAGAGATTGTTTCAGGGAGCTAGCCTTTCTAAATGTTATTAGAGGTTTGCGTCCCACTTGCTTCTTGAGAATGGGATCATTAGCAATGATGTGCCAATGTTTTTGCAGGATCTTACGGAGACTGCCCTCTTGTGTGTTATAGTTAGTGATTAGTCTACACTGATCATCCTTGGCAGTAGCTCGGCTATCTAACTGTTGCTCCCGGCTAAACAGTATTTGTTCCCTTGATTTCTTTTGGCCTTTCATGATTGCTGTTTCTACCCATGCCTGGGGATAGCCCCTTGCTGAGAAGCGTTCCCTCAAACATCTTAGCTCTAAGTTCAAATCATGGGCATTGCTACAGTTTCTCATGGCCCTAAGGCATTCACCATAAGGAATGCTTCTCACTAAGTTCTTCGGGTGGAAGCTGGAGGCATGCAGCAGGGTATTGCCATCTGTGGCTTTGCGATAGAGTTTTGTCTCTAACTTGTTATTTGCAATAAAAACAGTTACGTCCAGAAAATTAACACTAGCCTCACTGATATCATATGTTAATTTGAGATTCAACTCATTGGCCTGTAGTCCATTAACGAAGTTGCTGGCACTGTCTCGACAACCCTTCCAGATGACAAATAAGTCGTCTATGTAACGACACCAAAAAATCACATTGTCTTGCCATTCTCCCGGGAACCGCGATTGGACCACCTGCTCCTCCCACCAGCCCATATGCAAATTCGCATAGCTGGGAGCGAAGCAGGTGCCCATCGCGGTCCCGCAAATCTGGTGAAACAATTCGCCATTGAAAAGAAAGTAGTTATTAGTTAGACAAGTGGAGATCATTGTTAACAACATCTGGGTATGGTGCCATAGCTGTAATGGCCTATCACCCAGATAGTATTTCACGGCATTAAGGCCATCTGTATGCCTAATGCTCGTGTACAGGGTTGTAGCATCGATTGTCATCAAAAGGTAGTCTGATTCCCATGGTATATCGTAAATTTTGCGCAAAAAATCACCCGTATCCTGAATAAAGGACGGGAGTTTCTTTACAATGGGGGCTAAAAAGAAATCAACATACTTAGAGGTGTTTTCAAAGGCACTTGCAATTGCCGAAATAATCGGCCTACCAGGGGGATTTTTTATGTCCTTGTGCACTTTGGGTATTAGGTACATTACTGGTGTTGTAGGGTTATTGATTTTAAGAAATAGCATTTCATCATTGCTAATCAAACCACATTTAAACCAATCCAATAAAAGATCATTATATTTATCATGACTGGCCTTCATCGTACTGCTGCAAACTTTCACATAGTTAGACTTATTATTTAGTTGTTTGTACGCTTCTCTAAGGTATTGGTCTTTTCCCCACAGAACCACATTGCCCCCTTTGTCTGCATCCCGGACAATACATGCGTTGTTATTAGTTAATTTCTTTACTAAAGCATGATACTCTTTGTCACGTTTATTGAATGCTTGTTTTTTGGCCTTTGCTGTGCAACATAGTTTTTTTACATCATTAACCACTAAGTCATTGTACACATCTACCGAATCCCTGCCAGTCAGTGGGGTAAATTTCGATTTTAATTTGAAACTAGTCGGAGCCCTTCGCTCAATCTCTAGATTCTCATTGTGTGCTAGATTGAGTGCCTGCTGCAATGTACTCGATGTTTCCACAGCACTATGCATATCCTGGCTAGTGTCATTATTCAAACTTGCTATTTCTAGCATCAAGTTCATATCATCCACGGCTAATATGACAGGACTATCATCCGGTAGTCCCTCCTTATGCCCAGCCGGGCGCTTAGATGATCCAGCAAAGAATTTTTTAAGTTTTAGTGTTCTTGTGAACTTAAAAATGTCCACTCTGGTCTGCACATAATCAATATCAGCTCTAGGACAATAGGATAAACCCAATTTCAGAATCTCTTGTTCCTTACTAGATAGTACAATGTCTGTGAGGTTAACAACTGTTGCAACCTGGTTCAGTTCTATTTGTTGGTTATCGTTGATTTCTTGCTGCCACTGTTTGAATTGTTTTGCGCCTTTGCGCCGTCGCTGCCTCTGCCTCTTCCTCTTCCCCTTCCCCTTGGGGGTCTTACAGATGGCATTGGCCGCGGGCGTAGATTGAACCGCCTTTCTTCTCTTAAAAAATCAAACTCATCAATGACTGAGGGGATTTGTGCTCCACAGCTCGGCCCTTCTTCCAGGTCAGTGTCCAATTCTGAACTTTGCAAACTGCTCACATCAGATTGTTGGTTCTTATTTCCACCGGCAGCGCTCAATTTTTGTTTGCGCAAATTGTCAAACTTCCTTGCAAAGGTGTAGATCTGCCCACGATCATAGTCTATTTTGTCACGCCGAAATTTTAGCGCCTTTCGTTCTTTGATAGTATTTTCCAGTTTGGACAGACGATCTTTCATTCCCTCCATGAATTTAGTGATCGCATCCTGATCTGATTCCTTGTCCAAAATTGACAAAATCTGGCTGATCTCTTCCAGTATTTTTACGCGATCAATCTCGGCGTATTTGACAAGGATGGCTAGCATTCTGCTGGAGGCTTCTTGATTGTTGTTTGCCCACTCCCTTAACATGTCAGGGTTGGGGTCCTCGTAGGTGGGAGCCACCAGAATTCTAAGACCTCTCGGAATCCTCTTTACTTCAAGATACCGCTGCAGCGATTTGGCTTCCCACCATTTAGACAATTCTGTACGTTTCAGTTTCTCCAATCTTCTCAAGCGCACAGTCACATCAGATATTGTAGCATTGCCTGGTGGAGCAGAACTCATATGGGTGACAGAACTTGCATCAGCAAATATCGAAAGCGCCGCTTCCTCCCTTTCTTGAACTTCTAGTGCTGACATTGTATTTCCAAGGGATAGAATTGTTTATAACCATGGTTTATTCAAGAATTATGCATACCAATTAGTCTATTTTTGGCAATAGGTTAGCCCACAGGGGCTGGCCTGAGTAAGATTGTTGACACACTTGACCATTGTTTACATCCGGATATACTAGCAAATTTTATTCAAGAATTTGAAGTGTCTGTTTAAATTTTAAAATCGTTACTTAATGACCGTATTTAATTTAAATTGGTTCCGAGACACGTAATAATCTGGATGGTACATTCATTATTGTAATATTATTATGAGAACTGACGCGCGAGAAATTTTTGTAAAAAACTACTAGTCTGTTGTCACTATCCATTGTGATGTAGTTCATCACGTGTCACGTTATCACTGTTGTGTTTAAAAATGGGAGAAAACTTTATGTGAATTGTTAGTGAACAAGCCTGTTTCACAGGCGAAACGCGTCTAACGTTTGTGCTGACAATAAAAAACTAAGCGCAACAGACAAGTCGTCGGCTTTCCTTTTTTCAAAAGGAATTGTTTCCTGATATTTTCGGGCCGGGCTTTGGCGGTCCGTTTGCCGACGCGCCCTCTGCTTAGGAGGTGGCAGGCATACCGAAGCACTTGGAAGAGAAGTTGTTGAGCCGTCACCCCCCCATCCGAAGAGCCGGAACTGTGTGGATACACTCCGGGACCCAAGAGCACGACGCGCTTGCCTCCGAGGTTGAAGTGAAATTCGTCGAGTTGTAGGACCCGAGGAACCTGACTGACCTCTGGAGGTAAGCGATTGCTTGTTACGGCTGGGAAGAGGGAAAGCCAGTAAAAACTATCAAAGTCCTAATTATTGGAATACGGACACTGGCGGTTCTGTGCGCTGGGATTATCCCAATTCTATCCCTTGGAAATACAATGTCAGCACTAGAAGTTCAAGAAAGGGAGGAAGCGGCGCTTTCGATATTTGCTGATGCAAGTTCTGTCACCCATATGAGTTCTGCTCCACCAGGCAATGCTACAATATCTGATGTGACTGTGCGCTTGAGAAGATTGGAGAAACTGAAACGTACAGAATTGTCTAAATGGTGGGAAGCCAAATCGCTGCAGCGGTATCTTGAAGTAAAGAGGATTCCGAGAGGTCTTAGAATTCTGGTGGCTCCCACCTACGAGGACCCCAACCCTGACATGTTAAGGGAGTGGGCAAACAACAATCAAGAAGCCTCCAGCAGAATGCTAGCCATCCTTGTCAAATACGCCGAGATTGATCGCGTAAAAATACTGGAAGAGATCAGCCAGATTTTGTCAATTTTGGACAAGGAATCAGATCAGGATGCGATCACTAAATTCATGGAGGGAATGAAAGATCGTCTGTCCAAACTGGAAAATACTATCAAAGAACGAAAGGCGCTAAAATTTCGGCGTGACAAAATAGACTATGATCGTGGGCAGATCTACACCTTTGCAAGGAAGTTTGACAATTTGCGCAAACAAAAATTGAGCGCTGCCGGTGGAAATAAGAACCAACAATCTGATGTGAGCAGTTTGCAAAGTTCAGAATTGGACACTGACCTGGAAGAAGGGCCGAGCTGTGGAGCACAAATCCCCTCAGTCATTGATGAGTTTGATTTTTTAAGAGAAGAAAGGCGGTTCAATCTACGCCCGCGGCCAATGCCATCTGTAAGACCCCCAAGGGGAAGGGGAAGAGGAAGAGGCAGAGGCAGCGACGGCGCAAAGGCGCAAAACAATTCAAACAGTGGCAGCAAGAAATCAACGATAACCAACAAATAGAACTGAACCAGGTTGCAACAGTTGTTAACCTCACAGACATTGTACTATCTAGTAAGGAACAAGAGATTCTGAAATTGGGTTTATCCTATTGTCCTAGAGCTGATATTGATTATGTGCAGACCAGAGTGGACATTTTTAAGTTCACAAGAACACTAAAACTTAAAAAATTCTTTGCTGGATCATCTAAGCGCCCGGCTGGGCATAAGGAGGGACTACCGGATGATAGTCCTGTCATATTAGCCGTGGATGATATGAACTTGATGCTAGAAATAGCAAGTTTGAATAATGACACTAGCCAGGATATGCATAGTGCTGTGGAAACATCGAGTACATTGCAGCAGGCACTCAATCTAGCACACAATGAGAATCTAGAGATTGAGCGAAGGGCTCCGACTAGTTTCAAATTAAAATCGAAATTTACCCCACTGACTGGCAGGGATTCGGTAGATGTGTACAATGACTTAGTGGTTAATGATGTAAAAAAACTATGTTGCACAGCAAAGGCCAAAAAACAAGCATTCAATAAACGTGACAAAGAGTATCATGCTTTAGTAAAGAAATTAACTAATAACAACGCATGTATTGTCCGGGATGCAGACAAAGGGGGCAATGTGGTTCTGTGGGGAAAAGACCAATACCTTAGAGAAGCGTACAAACAACTAAATAATAAGTCTAACTATGTGAAAGTTTGCAGCAGTACGATGAAGGCCAGTCATGATAAATATAATGATCTTTTATTGGATTGGTTTAAATGTGGTTTGATTAGCAATGATGAAATGCTATTTCTTAAAATCAATAACCCTACAACACCAGTAATGTACCTAATACCCAAAGTGCACAAGGACATAAAAAATCCCCCTGGTAGGCCGATTATTTCGGCAATTGCAAGTGCCTTTGAAAACACCTCTAAGTATGTTGATTTCTTTTTAGCCCCCATTGTAAAGAAACTCCCGTCCTTTATTCAGGATACGGGTGATTTTTTGCGCAAAATTTACGATATACCATGGGAATCAGACTACCTTTTGATGACAATCGATGCTACAACCCTGTACACGAGCATTAGGCATACAGATGGCCTTAATGCCGTGAAATACTATCTGGGTGATAGGCCATTACAGCTATGGCACCATACCCAGATGTTGTTAACAATGATCTCCACTTGTCTAACTAATAACTACTTTCTTTTCAATGGCGAATTGTTTCACCAGATTTGCGGGACCCCGATGGGCACCTGCTTCGCTCCCAGCTATGCGAATTTGCATATGGGCTGGTGGGAGGAGCAGGTGGTCCAATCGCGGTTCCCGGGAGAATGGCAAGACAATGTGATTTTTTGGTGTCGTTACATAGACGACTTATTTGTCATCTGGAAGGGTTGTCGAGACAGTGCCAGCAACTTCGTTAATGGACTACAGGCCAATGAGTTGAATCTCAAATTAACATATGATATCAGTGAGGCTAGTGTTAATTTTCTGGACGTAACTGTTTTTATTGCAAATAACAAGTTAGAGACAAAACTCTATCGCAAAGCCACAGATGGCAATACCCTGCTGCATGCCTCCAGCTTCCACCCGAAGAACTTAGTGAGAAGCATTCCTTATGGTGAATGCCTTAGGGCCATGAGAAACTGTAGCAATGCCCATGATTTGAACTTAGAGCTAAGATGTTTGAGGGAACGCTTCTCAGCAAGGGGCTATCCCCAGGCATGGGTAGAAACAGCAATCATGAAAGGCCAAAAGAAATCAAGGGAACAAATACTGTTTAGCCGGGAGCAACAGTTAGATAGCCGAGCTACTGCCAAGGATGATCAGTGTAGACTAATCACTAACTATAACACACAAGAGGGCAGTCTCCGTAAGATCCTGCAAAAACATTGGCACATCATTGCTAATGATCCCATTCTCAAGAAGCAAGTGGGACGCAAACCTCTAATAACATTTAGAAAGGCTAGATCCCTGAAACAATCTCTGGTCTCTAACATGCTACCAACAACACAGGCTCAGGCACCCATAACATGGCTTAAAAGGAAAGATGGCTTTGTAAAATGCGCTAAATGTAAAGCCTGTATTCATGGCAGAAACACTTCTACTTTCTCGGGTGGTTTACTACCCCATGTAAGTAAGATTAGAGGTCAATATTCGTGCAGGACTGATTTTGCTGTCTATGTACTGCGGTGCCCATGTGGCCTTCAGTATGTAGGCAGTACGATCTTGCCTGTACATAAGCGCATCCTGCAACATTTAAGGGCCATCAAGAATGGAGACAAGACCTATCCCGTGGCCAGACATTTTGACCAATACCACAATAGAAGCACTGTGGGCTTTGAATATTGTGTTATTGATGCAGTCCCCATGAGTATTAGGGGAGGCGATCGATTGAAAAAGCTGAGAAAACTAGAGTCGAGCTACATTATTCGTCTAAACACTAAGATACCTGAGGGTCTTAATATGGAAGAAGACTTCCATACCCATCTATGAATATGGTTCCGCTTCCTCGCCAGCCCTATTATCTGTAAAGTAACTTTTTAAAGATTAAATTTGGTGAACTTTCTACAAAAACTTTTTTAGCACGTGCATTTTACACAGATTAATGTAAATTAAAGGTGGTTTTGATGAACTTGCTCATCTTTTTAGCGCAATGTCAGGGTTGCCCACTTGGGCTAGACTGTTTATAACCATGGTTTATTCAAGAATTATGCATACCACTTAGTCTATTTTTGGCAATAGGTTAGCCCACAGGGGCTGGCCTGAGTAAGATTGTTGACACACTTGACCATTGTTTACATCCGGATATACTAGCAAATTTTATTCAAGAATTTGAAGTGTCTGTTTAAATTTTAAAATCGTTACTTAATGACCGTATTTAATTTAAATTGGTTCCGAGACACGTAATAATCTGGATGGTACATTCATTATTGTAATATTATTATGAGAACTGACGCGCGAGAAATTTTCGTAAAAAACTACTAGTCTGTTGTCACTATCCATTGTGATGTAGTTCATCACGTGTCACGTTATCACTGTTGTGTTTAAAAATGGGAGAAAACTTTATGTGAATTGTTAGTGAACAAGCCTGTTTCACAGGCGAAACGCGTCTAACGTTTGTGCTGACAATAAAAAACTAAGCGCAACAGACAAGTCGTCGGCTTTCCTTTTTTCAAAAGGAATTGTTTCCTGATATTTTCGGGCCGGGCTTTGGCGGTCCGTTTGCCGACGCGCCCTCTGCTTAGGAGGTGGCAGGCATACCGAAGCACTTGGAAGAGAAATATATATATATATATATATATATATATATATATATATATATATATATATATATATATATATATATATATATATATATATATATATATATATATATATATATATATATATATATAGATATATATATATATATTCCAAAACTCTTCACCAATCCAGGAAGAAACTCGGACACTCAAAATGCTGCAAATAATTTTAATGGCAGGGTAAAAAACGACGCGTTTCAGCTTTATGCCTTGTTCACGCTCGTATACATATACATTCTCCATGTTTAAATACACTTCCTGGTTGTATGTTCAAAGAGTAAAAAAAGGACTCATCAAATCAATGCTACCACTTCATTGTTACTGTGGCGGCCATCTTGAAAAGGTACAAATGTCATCATTATTGATATATTTAACATCCACAGTGTGACACAAGACACTCAAAGAATCACATATTGAAGCGGATTAAATTTCAATGTTAACCCAATTACAGGTCCACAATTCGAACTGTATACATAAAACTCCTTGCTACAAGAAAAATCTATCAGTGAGACAAATTGCTGCCATTGATGACATATGTGTCTTTATGAAAAAAAAATATTTGTAATATATGTATAGCTAAAAATTAATGGAAGAAGACATGGGTAAATAAATGTCTAAATACAGTGTTAGCATCAGCAGAGGATTGCGGTCGCGTGAGTTATAGTTGCCTGCACTAACTATAACGGGGGAATTTCAATGGTTTTTCACGAGTGAAATGCCCAGCTAACTATAACATGTGTGAAACCTATGGTTTTTTCAGTGAATTTGCAAGGTTTTTTAAATGCTAATTCCTAACTATAACGTGTGTGAAACCTATATATATATATATATATATATATATATATATATATATATATATATATATATATATATATATATATATTATCTACTGGCGGTCGCCAGTAAATAGTTACAGTTAGGACCGTGTTACCATAGGAAATCCCCAACATTCTATTTGGAATAACTTTGGCGCCGGTTGATGAATCCTTGCGAATTTTTCAAAACTAATGGGGCGCTACGCTACGCTCCTACCCTGAAAGTCTCGGGGGGATTCATCAAGCGGGGGCTGAGAAAAAAGGGGGGTCCCAAAACGCGTTTTCCCCATGCATTTTCCCATAGGACCTTTAGTCCGAGCTACAGCCCGAACGGCTGAACAGAATTACTTGAAATTGGGCAGAGAGGTAGTCCTCAGGTCAGGGATGTGCCTTTTGCAGGTCTGGTGTAAATCTGTTCAGTAGGTCCTGAGAAAATAGCATTTAAATCAATATATATATCTATAGGCGCGCTCCGTGCGCTTACGGTAATCTTACCGTACGCGTACGGTGCCGTGTGCGAGCTCAATTCTGATTGGTGGTTACATGACTGTAAACATTCGAATCGGTCAAAATCAGAAAGTATCGGCTGCCATTTTCTGTCTCTCGCACTGAAAAACAAAGGTTGATAACATGAAAAGGGGGCAACGAAGAGAGTTGCAGACCCCCTAGCGTTCGTCAGGGGGTTCACAAAGGACCAAAAAGTATGAAAAATATATTTAATAATTTTAAAAAAAAATCGCGGAGTGCGCGTACGGTAAGCTTACCGTACGCGTACGGTAAAAAAAAATAAAAAAGAATTAACAATCACATTTAATATAGAAATCTAAGGACCCCAAGGGAGAAAAAAACAATTGATATTTTGTAAAAAATGGCGAGGTGTGCACGGTACGAAATGCGCAAAGTGGGTGCTCGGTGCACGAAGCGCACCGTGCGCGCAAAAATTAAAAATAAATACATAACTTAGCATTTAAAAAACCGTACAAATTCACTGAAAAAACCATAGGTTTCACACACGTTATAGTTAGGAATTAGCATTTAAAAAACCTTGCAAATTCACTTAAAAAACCATAGGTTTCACACAAGTTATAGTTAGCTGTACATTTCACTCGTAAAAAACCAATGAAATTCCACGTTATAGTTAGATCAGGTAACTATAACTTGCGCGACCGCAATGCACAATGTGTCATTTCAGATGTCATCATTGATGTCATGAGTGATGTCACTGACCATGTCATAAGTGATGTAATATGTGACGTCATCAGCAGTTTATTGTGGGCGCGCAAGTTATAGTTACCTGATCTAACTATAACGTGGAATTTCATTGGTTTTTTATGAGTGAAATGTACAGCTAACTACAACTTGTGTGAAACCTATGGTTTTTTAAGTGAATATATATATATATATATATATATATCCAGAAAAGCATTTCCCCGTTCCAGAGCCCCAGACCCTTCAGGGCTGCCTCACACAATGGGCACGGAGCAGCCCATCAAAACCACACTGGTTACACAAACAACGTGAGGCCCAATACTGTGAAAGTGGCTTTATTTCCAAAATCCAGCAGCGCCAGGTTCCATTTGTCTAACGTTCTGGCACCATTGCCTTGATCACAGACTGGAAC
Organism: Triturus cristatus; assembly: GCF_964204655.1. Taxonomy (NCBI): domain Eukaryota; kingdom Metazoa; phylum Chordata; class Amphibia; order Caudata; family Salamandridae; genus Triturus; species Triturus cristatus. Next base: position 1,839,138,927 of record NC_140590.1, on the reverse strand, counting down.
ACCAACGCCCAGGTGCGCTTGGGCGTATTGTAACTAATTGCAACATGTGACTGAAATCACCTTACTGCTAATCCCACAGTGCATTGTGAACGTATTTAGAATGTAAGCTGGAAGTCCAAAGATGTTAATACCTTTGTGGTGATTATTTCCTAACACACGCACTGTTGTTGTTGTGGGGTTATCTTTGCAAACAGTCAGGTGAGTTTGTACATACCGCAAAAGTTCTCATGGCATGTTACATTCCGGAAAGACAGCTTTTCGCAGCACGATAATAGCAGGATTTTGTCCTGTTTGAATCCCTTCCATGCGCAGTTCCTTTTTGCTCTAGTGGCATTCCTTAGTAGGTTGGAGGCCCAAGTGAGTCGGGCTCCTCCATTAAACATCCCGAAAAGCATTTCCCCGTTCCAGAGCCCCAGACCCTTCAGGGCAGCCTCACACAATGGGCACGGAGCAGCCCATCAAAACCACACTGGTCACACAAACAACGTGAGGCCCAATACTGTGAAAGTGGCTTTATTTCCAAAATCCAGCAGCGCCAGGTTCCATTCGTCTAATGTTTCGGCACCATTGCCTTGATCACAGACTGGAACACCAACGCCCAGGTGCGCTTGGGCGTATTTTAACTAATTGCAACACGTGACTGAAATCACCTTACTACTAATCCCACAGTGCATTGTGTTAATACCTTCGTGGTGATTATTTCCTAACACACGCACTGTTGTTGCTGTGGGGTTATCTTTGCACACAGTCAGGTGAGTTTGAATTTGAATGAATTTGAATTTGAATGAGGGATTTGTAAAGCGCGTAGCTACCCTAGGGCGTCCCAGCGCTGAGTTGACCTATAATTCCAGAGGGGGGGGGGGGTAGAAGAAGTAGCGGATTATGTTCTCATGGCATGTTATATTCCGGAAAGACAGCTTTTCGCAGCTCGATCATATATATATATATGCAAATTATTTGTTAGAGTACGTTGGTGCCGGAATCCGACATGGCCCTCATTCAGGAGCAGGACGTTTGGGTATTGTCGCTTTCCATGTATAAAATGTAAATAGGTATAACACAGCAATGTCGACATGAGTGTAACAGTATGTTTTTTGTTATAGGTTGTCCCCTGACGAAGGGACTTCTTCATCCCGAAATGCATCGGGCTCATATGAACAAATGCTTACTTTGTGTCAATATACTGATGTATGTACAGTCATTCGATTGAGATTACAATTGTGTATATATTCACACACTTTTGTTGGAAAATCTACATATTGTATGTTGGAATATGTTATTTTATCATGATTTAATGATGGACATATAAATTGGAAGGAGAGTTAAAATAATAGTTTAATGGGTTTAATGTTTTGATTATTTGTCTCACATGATACTTGGGTATTAGTATCCTGTGAACAGTGCATGGTGTTATATCCTGGCGTTGATGATATTCATGTATCTCTTGCTCTGCCAGTGGAATGTTCATCCAATGATGTGTTTTAGAATGTTGGGAGCCAGAGATGTCAATTGAGAAGGGCTGAGCACCATACTGGCTGCTCCTGGTGGGGTCTTGTATTGGATTTAACTGGATGACCTGTAACTATCTACAAATAACCCTCTAAAGATCCTTTACACATCTGGACTCAGTTACTACAGAATTTTGGCGACGATCTTCAAAAGAACCTACATCTTTCACCTCTTCAAACTACATTCAACTTCAACTACAGACTTAACAGTAGCTGAAGCTACGTTTCTACCTTCAACTGGCACCCTTGACCTCACCAGTGACCTCCCATCGGTCGCCCTCAACGCACAGTGCCAGTTCCAGTCTATGCAGCACAGTCTGTTCTACTTAAAAAGCTGTTTATCTTCTAAAGGCAGTCTACTCTCCTGAGTGCATCTCTAAGTTTTAGACTAAGCCTACTTCTAATGGTGCTGAGCCTTCTGCGAAGGTAAGCCTACGTCTGCACACTGTCCGGTCAGTCTTCTATGAGGATAAGCCTGCATCTGCACACTGTCTGGTAAAGAAGTGTGTGTGCTCAGATGTGTGCCAGTTTGTACTGTCTCTGCCCTGGTAGTGGAGAAGTAGTGTACTATTGTACCTGTGCACCAGTCACTGATCTGAATGACTTTCACTTTGCCCTCATTTGGATGCTTGCACACTGTCCTGTGTTTCTGCCATATTTCACCTGGACAGTTCTGCCACTAAATTTATACTGCCAAAGACTTTACTTTCTGCTTGCCTGCATGCCAATTCCACCTGCATTCAACTCCAGATGTGCCCCTGCATGTTGCTCTGATTTGCTCGTCCCTCACAGAGTGACAGGCAGTGTTTGTAACCTGCAAGGATTTTCTCTCCACTACCTCCCTCTTCTTAACGTCTGCCCCAGCTTCAGGGATTCATTTAAAAGCCCTGTGAACTTTACAAGCATGTTTAATTGTCCTGCACACACCGGTTACAGCGTGATCACACAGTCACCGCCAGTTATTGGAGGTCAGTTTTATTCTTAATTTTGTTTTTCAACAAAAATGCTATTTTCCAAAGCACCATTACCGGTATTTGCAAAATTTGAATATGGCACGAGGCATCTCATCACCTCGAGCCTTAGTGGCACGGATCTCCTGTGGGTGCATCTTTCATCCAAGATTTTCCCTTCTATGACGATCCTTCCCTGCGTCATCACGGATAATCAGCTATTGTTGGAGCCTGCTCTTGCCCAGAGCCACTCTGCCCGAAGTGGTCTTGCGTGCCACCATTTTCAGTTTGGCGCTTTTCTTCACTTCATCTAGTTTCCAGCATCCTACAGTTGTTTCAACAATGAGGTCACGCGATCTCCGTTGTGCCTCCTCCCGATGCTTGGATTTTATTCAAGGGCATCAGACCGCCTTAATGGATCATCCACAGGTACGGGTTCACTTTGTATTTTTAAACCTGCTTCTCCCTCACATGGATTTTAAGACAAGCCATCTCCTTTGGAAACTTTCTACATCACGTCAATCTGCTGTTTCTCTAAATACTGTACTTTAACTTTTCCAACAGTGCCATCTAGCGGTTTTCTTTCCCCACTGCATCTCTTCAAGGAAAACAAAATTCCACCCGTTTTAATGTATATTTTCGAGTGTTCTTTCTGTTATTTTAAATTGAAGTTGATGCTATCAGGCTCAACCTTGCCTGAAGTTACCCACAAGGCTCACATTATTACCATTTAGCATTTATCATTTCCATGACTTTGACATCACTTTCTTGTACTTGCATTTTTACTGTGTAGTATGTTTAAAAAAAGGGGGGGTGGGGGGTATTTCTACAATTACGTTGTTCACATCATATTTTCTTTCTTAAAGAACGCTCTTGTTTATTTTGTGGCACTCACGTACATGGTTGTTATCTTTTACATGCACTGTGTATTACATGACCGTTGGTGTGTCTGTCCTAAGGGCATGATTTTACCCTATATAGGGTGTCTATGGGGTTTTCCCCCATTTTGTGCACAACTCCAGTCTGCTTTCCTTCGAGGAACTATGCAAGGGTTCAGTTCCTTTTTGCATTTATATGTGGGTTTTTGGGTTTCAGTCCCACCTCTACGGTGCACAGCATTTTTACCTCACATGAGGTGTATCGCAAGGGTTTTTGTCCTTCTACTAGTGCACAACACTGACCTCTCCATGAGGTGTCTCACATGGGTCACAGTCCCATCTTCTACTAGTGCACAACACTGACCTCTCCATGAGGTGTCTCACATGGGTCATAGTCCCATCTTCTTCTAGTGTACAACACTGACCTCAACATGAGGTGTCTCTCATGGGTTACATTCCCATCTGCTCAGTGCACAAGAAATTACCTCCAAGTTATTTCTTCCTTTACAGTGCACACTTTGTCACGGGTTCCTACCCACGTATTCGGGTTCCTACCCGAAAAGCTAACATTTTTGTTGCTTTAGTGCACAGTGTGGAACCTCCACATTAGTTGTCCATACACGAACACCTCTCATCCTATTTAATTATCCTACATAGGGTGTGTTTGGGAAGTACCCTTTGGGGTACTACTCCAGTCTCATTACCTTCACACAGGGTTTTTAGTCTGATTACCAATTGTTTATTTTCTCAAATGTATTGTGTCTTGTTTACAGCTTTCAATTGGTATTCAACGTCATCATTTATGATATTGAAATTTTGATTTATAGGAAGTATGTGTGATTCATTTTAATTGTCTCACTATTTCCTATTACAGCTCAGTTTTCATTTTGACATGTTTATTGGTGTCGTCTGTGGATTCTGGATTCTATTCATCTTTGTTTTGCTCTGTCATTTTCTTACTGTGGTGTTCTTTTGTTCATTGGAGGTGTTCTTCTCCTACTTTTTGTCAGTGTCAGTATATCTTGAGGTAGTTGTTGGTGTTTTCTCTTTTCGTTTCTGTTGTTGTGGTAGAAGGGAGGATGTGGTATTCTCACCTTTTGTCTTTCTTCTCTGTTCTCTTAACTTGTATTTTTGCATCTTATTTTTGTTGCCCTTTTCACTTGGTTTGCAATGTTTCTTATTCACTCTTTGTTTTCCCTCTATCTTGGTTTTCTCTCTTCTCGTTCTTTATTGTTTTTATGGAAGGAAAGGGGATATGTTATGTCCTGGCTTTGATGATATTCGTGTATCTCTTGCTCTGCCAGTGGAATGTTCATCCAATGATGTGTTTCAGAATGTTGGGAGCCAGAGATGTCAATTGAGAAGGGCTGAGTACCATACTGGCTGCTCCTGGTGGGGTCTTGTATTGGATTTAACTGGATGACCTGTAACTATCTACAGATAACCATCTAAAGATCCTCTACACAGCTGGACTCAGTTACTATACACGGCACTATCAAGTTGATGTACTTGCAACAGCCTCGTTCAGGAGCACCTTGGTCGTCAGCAAACAAAGGCGTTTTGTACTGCAACTACATGCCGTGGCGCCCCCGAGCCACCACATTGATTGAGGTGCAAACTGCAAGGTGGAAGCAGCGACCAATAGCCGGAGTGTCGAAGGATGCTTGAGACTATAGGTAAGCGACACCTCAGATCTCTGATAGTATTGTGGCAATACGGGAGAGGCAGCTGCTGTATTTCAGCAGTGGGTTCGGGATCACATTATGACAATAGCAGGCGAGATGGCCACAGACTGGTTAAGAGAAAGAGAGTTAGCTGCATAAAACATTTTCAGCAAACAGGGAGCTGCACCTGATGTGACAAGTGTGAGACAAGGTGCCACTACCGACGCAATGGATATACACACAATGTTGAAATTACTTGAAACACTTTATAAAAGTGAGATTTCCAAGTGGTGGGAATGTAAGTCCCTCAAAAATTATTTGGAAGTGGAACAAATCCAAAGAGGCTTCTGTGTTCTAAATGAACCAACATATGAGAAACCAAACCCAGATATACTCAGGGAATGGGCAGAGAGCAATTCTGATGCATCTAGGTGAGTGATGGCAATACTTGAGAAATACGCAGAGATAGACTGGAATAAACTGCTCAAGGAAATAGAATAATTGAAACAAGAAGTGAATGTCAGTCCCGAAAAGGAGATCATAGAAAAATATGAGTTAGAGATGAAAGGGTGGTTGTCTAAATATGAGCAGGCTATTAAAGACAGGAAAGCCGTCAAATTCACACGAGACAAACAGAGCTATCTAAGGGGGCAAATGTATACATTCTCAGGTGAGTTGACAATATACAAAGGCAAAAAATGTCAGCAAAAGCATTAATCAGAGTTCAGCCTAAGTACACTGAAGACAGCTTAGCATTTACCTCCGAGATCAAAACTGACCCTGGGAAAGGAAGCTCAGGAGATGCAAGTTCCAATAAAGACGCCCCCACAGTAATAGAGGAGCTCCGTTTTTTATGGTTAGAAGGAAACCTGAAGCCGCAACCAAACTGCAAGAAAAATCTCAAGGGTGGTGGAAAAGAAAGAACAGACAGAGCAGATCAAGACAAAAAAAAAAAAAAAACTGCCCTACATGCCCAAACAGACCAAACAACAGAAAAAAGGAACCGGGAGAGTATTCAAACCATTGTCAATTTATCAGATATTGAACTGTCCCAAGAAGAAGAGGACACTCTATCTTTGGGCCTCCCATTTTGTGTGCCTTCTAATTTTAGTTATAACCAAGCAAGAATAGATCTTTTTTAAATTTACTAGGAAAATAAAATTACGCAAATGCTTTCAAAACAAACAACCAACTAAGGAAGCGTTGGTGGGAAGAGGCTATGGAGAAGCTCCCAACATCCAAGTATCAGACATTCAAACTGTTTTTAGGATTAGCTGTTTATGACAGCAAACCAATGACTTTAAACCTGAATCCTCATTTACATCCATGTTGTATAAAAGACTCAATTGATTCTTTTTCCAAGTTGGTGATCCAAAATCTCAAAACTTTGCAGAATAAAGTAAATACATCTAGGGGAAAGTCAATTGATAACTGCACAGCTAAATATCATAATCTCATGGAAAAACTACGCAGTAGACAAGATGCAGTGACCCGCCAGTCTGATAAGGGGTAAATATTGTCATCTGTCCACCTACCATGTATAAAGCTGAGGCAATGTGACATTTAAGAGACACTGTTTGTTGTAGCAAAATGCCAAACTCTTCCATGGTTGATGTATGGGTGGCCTATTCCATTGAGCTTTCAGACTGGCGGGGGTTGGGCTTGATTACCCAGGAAGAATATCAGTTCCTAAAAGTAGAATTTCCCATTACACCTGTATTGTACCTCATATGAAAGATATCAATATATCTGTGATCCGCCGGAGAGGCCAATCACATCGGCCACTGGTGGTTTGTTGGAAAATAGATCTAAATTCATTGATTATTTCCTGCAGGAACATGTACAAAATCTACATGCTTATATCCAGGATACTGGTGATTGTTTTTAGAAGAATTTATGATGACTTGTGAGGACTCTTATGTGTTAATTACTGTGTGTCTAACATCTCTTTATATGATCTCCCACAAAAATGGCCTTAGAGCAATGGAATATTTCCTAACCACTAGACTGGTTGGGCTACAGCAGCACACAAAATGGTATTATCTATAGTACAATGGTGCCTTCATAATAACTTCTTTTATTTGACAAAGTGATCTACAGGCAAAGGAGGGGAACAGCTATGGGCACCTGCTTCGCCCCCAACTATGCTAATTTTCGTATGAGCTAGTGGAAGAGCAGGTGATCGCACATAAATTTGCCCCTGAGTGGTCAGATAATGTAGTCCTTTGAACATATTTTATTGATGACTTAATTGTCATAGAAAGAGGGACAGAAGGATCAGGCAAATGTTTCACAAACAGATTAAATGACTCTTATTTAAATCTCCTCTTCACCACCACAACAGGCAAAAGGGAGGTCAACTTTTTGCATTTAACAGTCTTTGTAAAATATGCCAAGATACATGCAAAGACATTCAGGAAACCCACTGTCCACATTGCATGCACATAGTTTTCACTCCAATCATCTGAAATTCAGTAGCCCCTATACAGAAAATGTTATAATGAAACAAAATTGCAGTGGCAGGCAGCTGCTTGGGGAAGTGCAGGAAGAATTGAAATATAGATTCCTAGTGTGTTGAATATAGTCTAGAAATGGTGGAAGCTGCTAAGCACAGGGCCAATCTAAAGGATTGTGAAGCCCTCCTCTTCAAGGGGAGAGGTCTACAAAAAAAAGAAGGAGCTCAACCATAGGATTCAGCAAAAACTGAGGATGATTACAGGGTATAGCACAGAACATCAGAGGGTTAGAAAAATCTTTACCCAACATTGGCCCTTTATAGAAAGTGATCTCACTATAGGACACACTTTACAGACCAGGCCACTGATGACTTTCTGTAGGGCTAGATCGATGCGGCAAGAACTGGTAGTGAGAAGCGTTGAGATGTTGCTCACAGAGAGTTGGTTAGAAAGCAACCCTGGTTTCAAACGATGCCATAAAAGTAAAGCTTGCCACCATGGCATAAACACCAAGGAAGTCATGTCACCTCTGACAAACACAAATTTTACAATCTGCAGTGAAATTCACTGCAAAAGTGATTATGTTGTGTATGTCCTGAAGTGTACGTGTCCAAAATTGTATGTTGGGAGTGCAATTCTCAAGGTGCATTTAAGGATTTTACATCATATCGAGGCCAAAAAAAAAAATAAATAAACATCATAGCTATCCTGTAGCAACATTTTGAGGAGGTCCATAATAGTAATGATTCTGATTTGAGCTACTTTGTGACTGACTCTGTGCCAATGAATATAAGCAGTGGTCATAGGGAGCAGCAGCTGAGGAGGCTTGAATCGAGGTATATATTGACCTTCATAATACCCACAGGACTTAACACTGAAGAAGAACTTCATGCAGAGCAGCAAAACACTGCCCGGCGCGCCCTCTCCAACCGCCCGTGACGCTCCCGAAGCCCGTACCCAGACCCAGGCTTGCCGCCTGCTGTCAGGGTTAAGGGGAGGTGGCACTGCACAAAAAAAACCAGAGCAGCCACATACATCTTAGAAAAGAAGGACCTGGCCTGCACCCCTTCCAGGCAGTTGCGGCTCTCGCTCCTGAACCTCTTCCCATGGCCCTTAGTCTTTTTCGCACTCTTCATCATGGTTCTGAGGGGGTGGGGGGGAAAGAAAATGTAGGAAGTAAGAAAGGAAGTAAAAAAAATTATAAAACAAGTAATAGAAAAAGAGTGAAAAATGCACTAAAAACACACAAAAAGTGAATAAAATGCAAAATATACAACCAGGAATAGAGAGGGACAGATAATAAATAAAAAAGATCAGAAAATAGTTTCTTGAAACAAAGGATTGAAAAGATATAGGGAGGATAGAAAAACAGGCCCAGGACCATGGCAATATGAAAAACAAGTTGGCCGCGCTCATTGGCAACCGCTTGGTGAAGTTCAAGCGATATTTCCCCCCGAGCACACAATAAGTTTTCCCGAACATGCAATACGCGTTCCCGAGCGGCAAAACGCATCAAGAACGGGCAGAACAAGCAACTCCACACGCTCGCGGAATTCTGAGTAGCACGGCTGCGCGAACTCCTCCCAGGGTTCGTTTGAAGCAGATTGTGACTTATTTGAAAGGCCTGTTACCAAAAATATGGCAGATGAACTACAGCTTCTCTTTACAATACATTCTTCACCTGTGGATTTCTGTGTTTCTGCTGGCTTTTAAGAGTTGTCATGTAGTGGTATAGACAATTTCTGTATAAACTGGAGATTTATAAAGTGCACATATTTATTTCTGAAAATTCAGTGAACCTTTTGATTCGTTATAAATTTCTTCAGAATGTATAATCTATGGTTGACTCACAGACAGCTCAAGCTGCAGTTTGATTGCTAGAGTTAAGAAAATGATTCACACTGTTCTCCTTGTTTTAGCAATATGCGTAGGGTACATTTACATTCTCCAGAAGTGGTCCTTATTGCCTGGGAGTGCATACCTTATCATTGGTAATGTATAGAGGTAAGCTGTTCTCTGAAAATTCCATTTGATGCACATCTTACTAAGGTAAATGATGGTCAAACACTGCTTTTGAATGGTATTAAAAATGTAATAAGTTGCTCAGCTCATTCATCTGTACAGAGCCATCACATTACATATGCACCTTATTTCCAGTGAAAGAGCATAATATACGCTCAATATATACTTAGTGTCAGTGAGTTCACATATGTGCTTCATATTCTGCTTGTTCTTTTTGTTAGTACTTCAGCAGTAATGAGTTTAGCTCTACATGTACCTTGTGGAATACCTACCAGTATGAAAAGTTTACAGTAAACTGCTATATCCTTTGGATGGTTTCATTGGTGATGTGATCAGTGATGTCATCACTGATGTCATCAGTGATGTCATTATTGACATCCTTTAACAAGTCAAGAGTGATGTAATATGTGAGGACATAAGCAGCACCGGGGCACAAGTTACAGTTAGCCTAGTAAATTAGAACTTGTGTTTTAAAACAATAGTTTTTTTTTTGTTATTAAGGCCTTAACTACAACGTCACTTTAAACTTTGGCTTTTTCAGTGAATTTCTGGATTTTCTTAATGTGAACTAAATTCTTAGTACCTTTCCTAACTATGATGGTACTTTAAACTTTGAATCAATCAATCAATCAATTGGGATTTATAAAAGCAGGCTACTCACCGGTGAGGGTCTCAAGGCACTGGGTGGGTGCAGCTCCGGATCAGTTGAAGACCTAGGTCTTGTGGCTCATCCTGAATGTGTGCAGAGTGGGGGAGCGTCTAATGTTGACTGGGAGCTCGTTCCAGGTCTTTGCTGCGATGTAGGAAAAGGCTCTTCTGCCTGCTCTGGTTCTGTATATGCGTGGGATCTCTGCCAGGCCGAGGTTGGTGGAGCGGAGGTTCCTTTTGGGTACATGGAAAGGGACTGTTTTGTTGAAGTACTTTGTTATTTTCAGTACATTTCAGATTTTTTTTAACGTGAAATAAGATAGTATAACCATACCTAACTATAACACTACTTTAAGCTTTGTTTTTCAGAATTATTAAAATTATATATATTACCAAGTGGTGGTCTACGCTTGGCCGTTATAGTTAGGTCTGCTTTTCCATGGATGGAGTGGTTTTTTGGTTTGCTAATAACTCTGGCCCTGTTAGAAGAATCTTCCTGAAACCTTCCCAAAAAAATATTCATCCACCTCAGCTCCTTCCTGGAAAGTTCCAGGGTGATCCGTCAAGATAAAAGGGGGTCCTAAAAGGTAAAATCCCTGTGCAATTTCAATTGACATATTTAACCAGTTTATAGCAAATACTACTGAACGGAATTATACCAAATTTGGCAGAAAGCTAGATCTAGGTCCGCGATTTGAGCTTTTTGCAAATTGGTGTAAATCCATTCAGTAGTTTAAAAAAAAATAAGGATAAAAAATAATTGTATATTTTGGCAGTTGGGCTCGCAAGAGTCTCTGAGACTCTCGCAGGAGCACCAGTTTAAAAATAGCGTGTTCTGATTGGCCCAGGGAGATTTATTTCCCTTGAGCTATCTTGCTCCCGCTGGAATCAGATTCCCACGAGAGCGAGCAATTTGATTGGCTGTCAGCAACATGAGAAAAATGTTACTGACAGCCATTACAGGATTTGGGGACTTAGTCCCCGGTCCCGAAGTTGTAAAATGAATAAGTTTATGAGGGGCAGGATAGGGATACACTGACCCCAAAAGCCCCATCGGAGGGGGACCCAGAGAGAGACCACCTATAGAGCCAAAAAAGAAAAACAAAACAGCAAAATATGCTGCGATCTGTCAAGATTCTTGCGGGATCAAAATATAAAAGTCAGCTGAACCGCAATTATTTATTATAAGCCGCCGTCCCAGAGCCTCCAAAGGCCCCAAGGATCCCTCACCAAGGGCCAAAAGTTCAGAAAATGCGGAAAAATGGTAGAGAGCCACACGGTTCCCCTTCCCGAGCCTGAAGAGGCCCCGGGAAGTCCACTTGCAGGGCCATTTCTTTTAAGGAAAGGGGGCTGCACGATCGCTCTCCCTAAGGCAATAATGGCCGAAGGTGCCCACCCTTGGGCCAGCTCAGCAGCTATGTCCCAGGGTGCCCACCCCCTGGACATAAAGGTTTTCCTGCCTGCAGCATGGTGTCATAAATGATGTCATAGAACATGTCATGAGTGATGTCATGTGTGAGGTCATAAGCAGCGCATGACGTGGCGCAAGTTATAGTTAGCCCTGCTAACTATAACTGGTGAATTTCAGCGTTACTTCAGCCTTTATCTGTGAATATATATATATATATATTCACTGAAAAAAAGATAGGTTTCAGGGGCGTTATAGTTAGTTAGACATTTCACTCGTACAAAACCAGTGAAATTCCCCTGTTATAGTTAGTTCAGCTAACTATAACTCGCGCCCCCACAATGCACTGCTGATGACGTCACATATTACATCACTCAAGACATGATCAGTGACATCAGCACAATATCCTTGATGCAACAACATTAACTGTTGCATGGTTAAACACTTATAAGGCCCAAAGGCAAGACCTATTGGCTAAGTCTAGTTATAGGCTTTCGGATTTAGTCAACAGTCTACTGCAGTCAATGTTTTTGTGGGGATAACCACCATGTGACAGGGGGATTGCTAATGATAAATCATGGCATCAAAAGGTTCCTGTGCAACAATATTGCTGTCTTTTCATGCTGTCTGTGGGTGTTTTTGGAGGAGGCACAAAATGATCAAATGTGAGCATGGGTTACTTTTGCTATGCTTTGGCCAAATGAAGTGAGCAGTACAAATCATGTCTGTAGGGGAGGTGTAAAATTGACAGAGTTCTAGTTCAGCATATGCTGAAATAGAAATGTAATTTGTTGTTGGGCTGCAGAGATTTTGTTTGGCTACATATAGATAGAAGTGCAACATTTAAGATCCGTCACTGTGCACCTATTTCAGTACTTAAATGGGTTCATTCTTCAGGCCGCTGTTGCTGTTTTACTTAAGTTACAAAGACTGACGTAGCATGGCTGCTTAAGTATAAGAAAGGTTACCAGAGTGTGCACTTAGCGCTTGTGAAAGGGTTGTAATTTACTTTGCCTTTGTTTCAGTAATGTGGTCAAGACTCGAACACAGTTACCCTGTGTATAAGTTTGTTTTGCATTTCTTTTAGTAACATCTTTGCGGATTCTTTTCATATGTTAACGTTCTTCAAAAGAAAAAGCTTAATGGTGATGTTATTGCTTATTTATTCTGTATTTGTTTGATTTACCATTGTGCAGCAATCCAAATTGTAGTACAAAATCAATGAAAAACCACAAAATATCACGGTGATGATAGCAGTACAAAAACGCAAGAAAGTTAGAATGGGAAGGAACCAAACTGACAAGACGGAAAATAAAAGCTCATGCCCACCCGATTGCAGGAGCTGTGGAGTGTTGGAGCGAAGGAGCACCGTGCGAATTGTGTAACCTGTGTAGCGCGTAGGAACGCTCTGTGTTTGGTGAGCAGGGTGCGACTGAAAATTTTACTTTGATGTTTACGGAGCCCATTTGCTTCAAAGTTCCTCCATGAAGCAGAGTGCTGGAAAAAAGCCAGCGGCTGGTCAGGGTGGATAACTGTGTCAGCATGGAGCTCGGCACATGACACGCTCTGAACCGTTAGTCCATGTGGCCATTTAGTCATTAAGCCAGAATCACGCCAGACACTACGCTGGACTTCTTGGAGAGAACAGACAGGTGTAAATATTCTATCTGCAGATTTTAACCGCAGTTTAAGGACCGCATAAAGGACAAGCATTGGCCGTACGGCCGTAAAAGTAACGCCGAGCGCCTGCGAAATGAAATAAAAAATAAATAAAAAATTGCGAGTGGTGATGCGAGTTGTGTGCACGCGCGCGACGTGAAAAAGTGATGTGCACGTCACGCGCACTTGTGCGCGTAATAGCAAGCTGGTGGCCGGCCTGGGTAGCACTTTTCAACCACCTACTAAATTTCTCGCGAGTGCAGTGCATGGGCTGACTCTAGCGAGACCTAAAAAAGGGGATAGAGCAGAGCCCAGCCTTGTAACTATAGGCCTATCAGCCTAATAGACGCACTGCAAAACATTTATAGCCGAGCCCTCCTTCAGAAGATTTTGGCCTGGGCAGAAGATAATGCTACCCTAACACAATATCAAGCTGGCTTCAGAGAAAAGACAGGAATAATTGACCAGGTTTTTCACCTATTGTTCATCTTTTGGAAAATTGTAACTATTGATCAGGGTAGCCTGTATTTGGCTTTTATTGACTTGAAGACAGCTTTTGATTTAATCCCCAGAGCTAAGCTATGGCAAGTGTTGTATGATATGGGAATTCCATCCCCTATCCTGAATTTAGTCATCCGACTCCACGAAAATAATTTTGCACAGAGAAGATGGGGAACACAGGGGCAGCTTAATGAACGCATCCCTGTTAGTAGGGGTGTTCGCCAAGGATATGTCCTGGCGCCCACCCTATTTTCACTTTACATGAATGAAGTCGTAAGCTTTTTATCTCAAGAGCTGGCTGATGCCCCGATTTTAGGTGGATAGAAGGCAGTGACCCTCTTATTTGCAGATGACACTCTATTGGTGTCCAAAACTCCGGCAGGGCTGCAATCACTATTAAGTAGATTTAATCATTTGTACTGTTCGGGGCCTTGAAATCAACACCTCCAAGACAAAATTCATGGCTTTTAACCCTCACCGGTTTTACAAGGGTAAGCCAACTCTGGAAATGACACTCCTGGAGAGAGTACGTACTTTCGACTATCTAGGGGTTAAATTCTCGGAGAGAATGTCTTGAAACCCCCACATAACAAAAATGACATTAAATCACAAACGAGTAACGGGGGCACTTGTGAAAGAACATTATTCTTTACACACCAGACCAGTTGGCCCTGCTCTACAGGTCTACGACATTAAAGCTGTTAGCTCTGCCCTGTACGGATCTCAATTGTGGGGATTTGAAAAGATACTGGAGCTCACTAGATTGGAGCACAAATTTATGAGGAATCTAGTGATGCTGCCCCAAAGCACCCCAATTTACCCACTTATGTTAGATATGGGGCAACGTCCCATTAGCGCCTTTGCAAAGCTTCACCCATGCTATTCTTGGCCAGAGTCAAGAGGACCCTGGAGTTGTCATCTTACGCTGAAGCTATGGCAGAGGTCATCCGCTTAGACGTTTTTAACAAGGTGGGTGGGAGGAACAGAAAGAAGCTTGCATTTGACATAGGGCTAAAAGAAGCCTGGGAAAATGATGACTCGCCCCTGCTTCAGAAAGCTGAATTAAAGATTCATTATTGGGAATGGGTCGCACAAGTAGACATTGGCAGGACAGAGAGGGGTAAACTAACTTTAGAATTTTTACTCCACAAACAGACAAGATTCCTTGAATTCTACTTTATCCTAATACAAGTAACCCAAGATAGAAAGCTCTATGTTCAATTCAGGCTTGGCATGCTTCCAGTCAATGAGGTAAAAGCCAGATGGCATACTAAAGACCCGTGCCTGAGTAAATGTCCAGGATGCAAGGCTCCTGTAGAGAGCCCATGTGTTGTTTGCTTGCCCTGCTTATGTAGGTTTAAGACAGAAATGGATTAAGCCCATCTGCCAGCAACTGGGCACGAGAAACTTTTAGGAAGCTCTCCGCATTATAAAATCTGACACAAGTTTTTTGTGGAGTTGCTAAGTTCCTTGGCCATATGTGGGGCATCAGGACAAAGAGGCAGTTAGTTCAGTCAGTATATAATGCACGGTTATCCCTTCATGTGCACCTGTTATAGAAGAGTTACTGATTGTTGCAGATGGCGAGAAGGACAGGTAGGAATAATGGAGAGCGGCAAATGCACCCTTCTTCAACCGTCTCGATGAGTGGGGCTGTCATGAACTCAAGCGTACTCACTTCTAATTCCAGTACTCACGGGAGGAAAATGTCAAAAATTCCCAATTCCCCCTACAGGCCTTCCAACTAACCCTGGGCGTAGTTCGCGAAGTAGCACTACGCGAAGCTACGCAAAGTGCACTTCACACAACGCGAGCTTCGCGTAGCACTTCGCGAACTGCGTAGTAACATGTTTGCACTGTGCAATATGTTGTTTTCAATGATTGCACAGTGCGGACAAGCAACCGGCACTGTGCAATCATTGAAAACGGCATCTTGCACAGTGCGAGCTGTAGTTTTCTGCTGCTCGAGTAGATTTTTACTCGAGCATATGCAAACAAAATGGCATGAAACACACCCAACAGTGGAGCCCTCTATAGACCAGCACCTAATCTGCTATCCCTTGTATATTTGTATTCCCATGTGGTTACTAGGGGTATGTGTGCACACTGAATCGCACCCACTGTAACAATGCTAATCCCCTAAGGGGACCTAACAGTTTCAAAACACTAGAAAAGGTGCACCACAAATCAAACATTCAGGAAAAGCAATGATATAATCATTTCCCACATCAAAATTATTCAAAAAAATAATTCATTTTTATTCAAGGATTATAATCATTATCATTTCTTTTTAAAACACAGAATTGTAAACACAATTTGGTCTTGACAGCACAGCCGACGCGTTTCGTCCTAGAAGCGGACTTCTTCAGGGCATGAGAAGGATGCAACAATCAATCAATCCCATACAGCATGAGCTAATATAGTGCCAGAGCCGTAGATTCTGTGAAAGTTTCCCTTTGTTTTGTAAGTCGGTTGAGAGTATATTGGAGCGTGAAATTCTATCAGATCACCATAATTTTCCAAAGGCTGACCAAGTCACGTCATTTAAGATTTTTTCTTGTTTTGTAAGACCAAGAGATAACAGTCTTCACAGTCAGTATTCAGCTGTGAAGAACGCCCAAAGGATCCGGTAATAACGGCAAGCGGGCAGTGAAGAAATGACGGGCAAGCAAGATTTTTACTCGAGCAGCAGCTTTATCAACGCGGACTGGTAGTTTCTCATCGCGAGCGGTCGCGAGCCTACGCGACCACTCGCAATGAGAAACATGACCTCACGATCGCCAACTTGATGTTGCTGATCGCGAAGGAGGAAAAAGTCTCGCCGGGATGTCATTTTGCTTGCTCGCGGTCGCCAACTTGATGTTGAGGACCGCGAGCAAGCAAAAAATGACCACTGCACTACGCACCACTACGCTACGCGTGTTTGCACTGTGCTACGTGCAATTCGCGTAGTGTGAAGTAGCGCAAACTTCGCAAACTACGCGAGCGTAGCGTAGTGCTTTGCCCAGGCTTACTTCCAACGAACCCCAATAGCACTGGAGGTTGCGTGAATCTTGCCAGGGGGACAGGGGTAGGGGACAAAGAAGAGACTGCCTCCCTTTCCTTCAGTTCTCCACTCTCTCTCTTCCTTCTTAGCTTTTCTTTCTGTCTCTCGCTTTTCACTCTACTCTCTCTCTCTCGTGGTGAACTGGAAAACAGATAATAACATTAAAACCATCCAAAACCTTCCTCCTAAACTCTCTAATATATTATCTGCTGTGCTCTAACTTTCTTACCCTCTAAGCAAGGGGCACTAGCTCCTCTTCAAGTAATTTTAGATGCAAGCTTTCAGTACTGTTACCAATTGTCTCTTTCTTTTTAACAGGTATTCTAAATAGGGACCTATTATTGAAATAGGCTCGCTAAGTATATAAGTTTACAATAAAATTATTTTAGATTCCATGTCTTTTCCTTTCATAAGTATCCAAATGTACTAATGTTTATTATTTTCTCCGACATGAGAATGCTTGCGGTTTTGGTAGAACCTCTGCCTAAGAGAAAACTGGCCTCCGAGAAATCCCGCTGAGCCCGCTGAGCAAAAGCCAGTCTCCGAAATGCCACTTGAAGACTCCTGTATGAATGGCAGAAATGCTCATTATCCTTACTTCTCGGTTCCCTAAGTAAATGTCCAACGGAAGTACGAAATGAGAGCTACCCTACGCCTAAGACTGGCAACAAACTAGAAAAACTACCCTGACTGACTTTTACAATACGGGCAAAGGACCTGCCACAAGGAATGCTTCGGTGAAGTGCGAGGTATCGAATGCTGCCGCTGCACTTCACAGCTGCATTTGCTCTCGGGCTCGCAACCAGACGCAAGAGACTAGACCAGCAATTGCACTGGCACATCTCCATCTTTGGTGTGCCCGTTCAATCGCTCGGCATCTGGTTACAATCACCCGTGGTCTCCGGTAAATAGACACGGAGTCCGGGAATTGTTACACAGGTGTTAGAGTCTTGCTAATACAGGGAAGCACATGGGTTCTTGTAACCCGCGCCCTGACAGTATCCCCCCGCAAGGTCAAGCCTCCGGGCTGGGGTTTGGGTGGATATTCCAGATGAAAGGCCTTAATCAATCGTGGAGCATGAACATCAGATTGCACCTCCCAAGACCTCTCCTCGGGATCGTAGCCTTTCCAGTCCACAAGATAGAAAACTTTACCTCAAACCAATTTGGAGTCTAAAATACTTTCGACCTCAAATTCTTCCTGCCCATCTACAACTAGAGGTTTAGGTTTTCTTGGCTCTTTAAGGTTAGGTTTTAGCAGAGATACATGAAACACTGGATCTATTTTCAACTGCGTAGGAAGACTTAATTTGTAAGTTACGGGGTTCAACACCTGTTCTACTGGGAAGGGTCCTACAAAACGTGGCTGGAATTTCCTATTTCCCTTGAGTCATAGGTGTTTGGTATTCAGCCAAACTCTATCTCCTACATGAAGAGCTAACTCTTGTCTTCTCTTTTTATCAGCATGTTTCTTATAGCGTTCATTTGCTAACACTAAATTCTTGGTGGCTCATGCACCTCACTTAGGTGTTGGACTAGTTCTTGTGCTGCGGGCACCGAGACCTCTTGAGTTGAAACCGCAGAATTTGGATGCCTCTCATAATTCAAGTAAAAAGGGGAATAACCAGTAGAATTATTGGTGGCAGACTCATGCACCTCACTTTGGTGTTGGACTACATAATCTCGAACATCCATGGATAGCCCTGGCCACCAGAACTGTCTCTTCAACAACTCTTCAGTATGATGGATTCCAGGATGGCTGGCCAAAGGACTGTCATGACAATCCGCCAACGCTTGTTGTTGTTGGAGTTCTTGAGTAGGTAGTAACAAGGTTTTGGCATGGAACGGCAACTCATTGTGAACTTGCCATATCCTTGTGAGCTCAGTTCTGCATTTCCTCTTGAGTCATAGCTCCTTTGATTTTGTCTTCTAGAGTTTTCTCCACTGTTGCTCCTATGATTTTTGTTTCGGAATGATTTTTTGTTCACAAATGAGATTCTTCTTTCCATCAGTGTATATTCGTGACAATGCATCCGCTTTTCCGTTATTCTTCCCTGGCGATTACAAAGTTGTAGTCGGCGAAGTACATTGACCACCTCAGTTGACGTGGCGTAAGTGTTCTGGCTGAGTTTACGAATTGAAGATTTCAGTGATCATTGAACACTGTGACCACATGTCTAGCTCTGAGAATATAGTGTCACCATTCCTGGAATGCATCTTTAATGGCGAGGAGCTCTTTATCAGAAATGGAGTAGTTCATCTCTGCCAGTTGGCGCTTCCTGGAATGATATGCGACCGGGTGCAACTGCCCAGTTTTTTTGTGCCTCTGCGAAAGCACACCTCAGATCGCCTGCTCAGAAGCGTCGGTCTCAAGATAGAATGTTTGAGTAGGATCAGTGTGCAGCAGAATGGGTGTGGAGGTAAAACTTTTCTTCAGAAACTGGAAGGCATCTTCAGCCTCTGTAATCCATTGAAAAGGAACTCCCTTTCCTAATAGCCTAGTGATGGGTGCGACCTTTAAGGAGAAATTTCGAATGAATCTTCAATAGAAATTCGCAAACCCAATTTAGCTCTGTATTTCTTTTACGGAAGTTGGTGGGGGCCGATTTAACACTTCCTTGATTTTCTTGACATCCGTGGTTAGGCCTTCTGGAGCAATACCAAAACCCAAGAAATCTACAGATTTCACTCCAAAGGCACACTTCTCCAATTTAACGTATAGGTCATTTTCTTTCAAACAGCGTAAAACCTTTTTGACTTGGCGTTGATGTTCTTCCTCGGAAGATGAGTAAATTAAAATATCGTCGATATAGACAATAGCGCATTGATCTCCTTCCAAACATCATTTATGAAATATTGGAACGCTGCGGGGGCGTTACACAAGCCGTAGGGCATGACTTGGTACTCATATATTCCGTACTTGGCTCTAAATGCAGTTTTCCATTCATCGCCACTGCACACTCTGATTAGATGGTAAGCCCCCTGCAAGTCTAACTTTGTGAAGATCTTTGCATCTTTTAGTTGATCCAGGAGGACAGAAATCTAGGGTAGCGGGTAATGGTACTTGATCGTAATCTTATTCAGGGCACAGTAGTCAATGCATGCCCTAAGACCTCCATCCCATTCTGGGACAAAAAAGAGTGGAGAGGAGATCGGGGACTGGGTTGGGCGAATGAACCAGTTTTCCAGGTATTTTTGTATATGTTCCTTCAAGGGCTGGTCTTCTGCTTCAATGAGTGCGTAGATACGACTACAAGGAAGATTGGTGCCAGGTTCAAGATCGATTTTACAATTGTAGGATCGATGAGGGGAAGCTTCTCACTTTTATTTCCATCTTCTCACAGTGGCAATACTTCAAGCAGTAGCTGGAGTTTAACTTCACCGTCCTCTTACTCCAGTTTATTGTTGGGTTTTGTTCCGTAAGCCAGGGAAAACCTAAAATGATTTCAAACTGTGGGGCATCAATCAGATTGAATTGAATTTCTTCTCTATGACCTTCATTGGAAATGAGTTCCATGATCTCCGTATGACTAGTGACGGCACCAGGCGATACATTTGTACCATCCACAGCCCTCACCACTTCACTTCTCTCTTTAAGTAAGGCCTTCAGACCAACCTTAGAGGCATATTTGAGATTGCAAAAATTCCCCGTAGCACCCAAATCCAGCATTCCAGCTACTTCAGGAAGAATGTGCTCTTGGAATATCAGAGTCATAATCATGATGAGGAGCAGACCAGAAGACTGAAAGGTATTAGCAACTTGGTGATGAATTGGAGTTGTATCTTCGTTAGCAACCACCAGCCCAACTCCCTCTACTGGTGGTGCTGCAAGTTTCCTTCTTAAATGTTTTGGGCTTTTTGGGACACCCCTTAACAAAGTGTCCGCTGATTCCACAATAAAGGCATACATTATTTAATCTTCGCTTTTCTTTATCTTCTTCGGAAAGTGGACCTCTTTGCATAGGTTCAATTCCTTGCTCTTTCTCTAAGCATCTTGTCACGTCTGATCTTGCCCTGTCAAAGCGCGGAACACTCAGTCGAAATTCTCGCTTTCTTTCGCCTCTTATTTCAATTTGTCTATAGTCGATTTCTAAAACCAGGTCAATCAAGGTCGATACCTCTGTGGGGCGATTTGGAATTGGCGACAAGGCATCCTTCCAGTCACCTTTTAAACCACGATGGAACAAGGCGGCTCTTTTTGACTCCGGCCATTTGGTTTCAACAACAAGTTTGTTGAATTGTGCAAGGTATGGTACTAGTTCTCGATTCCCTTGTCTCAATTCCAACAATTCATTATATGTAGCCTGGGCTACCTTCCTCTGATCAAAAATGCGCAGAAATTCTTTCTTGAACTCGTTGAAATTATACAGGATTGGTGCATCTTGAGTGACCAAGGTCATTGACCAGGCTGCCGCGTCACCATTGAGATAAGACAGGATAAAGGCAATGCAAGTCTGCGCATCTAAAAAGACGGTGGGTCGACCCATAAAATGCAAGGAGCATTGGGTCAAGAAGATTTGGGCCTTTTGAGGATCCCTGCTACAGTGTTCAGGTGGTGCTAACTGGATAACGGGGGCCAGGGAATGTACTACTTGCGAGGTGGACCCAGAGTTTGCTATATAACTTGAATTAAATATTGTTTCCTCCAGAAGGGGGAATGGAACTTATCCCCTGTACCCTCACTCTTCATCTGAGCTGCCATTTCCTTGGTCTCTCGTCTAGTTGCCTCCATCTCAGACTTGATAGCCTTAATCTCTTCTCTAACTGCCATTAGTTCTTGTTGGATGACCTTGAGGACCATTCCTAGGTTCTTCAAGTCGAACCCCTCCGTCATTCTGCTCAGTTGAGTAGAGTTGGTGGGCACTTCACTCTGTCATGAACTCAAGCGTACTCACTTCTAATTCCAGTACTCGCGGGGCCAGAATGTAGAGAATTCCCAATTACCCCTACAGGCCTCCCAATGAACCCCAGTAGCACTGGAGGTTGCGTGAACCTGGCCTGGGGAAATGGGTAGGGGACAAAGAAGAGACTGCCTCACTTTTCTTTGGTTCTCTACTCTCGCTCTTCCTTCTTAGGTTTTCTTGCTATCTCTCGCTTTTCACTCTACTCTCTATCTCTCATGGTGAACTGGAAAACAGGTAATAACATTAAAAAACTTATAAACTCTCTAATATATTATCTGCTACGCGCTACCTTTCTTAACCTCTAAGCGATGGGCATTAGCTCCTCTTCATATAATTTTAAATACAAGCTTTCTGTACTGTCACTAATTGTCTCTTTTTTTTTTACAGGTATTCCAAATAGGGACCTATTATTGAAATAGGCTTGAGGTAAGTAAAAAAGTTTACAATAAAAATCTTCTAGATTCAATGTTTTTTCCTTTCCTAAGTATACAAATGTACTAATGTTTATTATTTTCTCCGACAGGAGAATACTTGCAGTTTTGGTAGAGCTCTGCCTGAGAGAAAACTGGTCTCCGAGGGATTCCGCTGAACCTGCTGAGCAAAAGCCAGCCTCCGAAATGCCACTTGAAGACTCCGGAATGAATGTGGCAGAAATGTTAATTATCCTTGACTTCTTGTCCCTGACTAACGAGAGCTACCCTACGCCTAAGACTGGCAACAAACTAGAAAAACGACCCTGACTGACTTTCACAACACAAGCACAGGTCCTGTCACAAGGAATGCTTGGTGAAGTGCACGGCATCGAACGCTGCCACCGCACTTCACAGCTGCGTTTGCTCTCAGGCTCATGACCAGATGTGAGAGACTAGACCAGCGATTGCACTGACATGCCTCCATCTTTGGCATGCCCGTCCAATCGCTCGGCATCTGGTTACAATCACACGTGGTCTCCTGTAAATAGACACAGAGCTTGGGAATTGTTTCACAGGTGTTAGAGTCTTGCTAGTACAGGGAAGCACATGGGTTCTTGTAACCCGCGCCCTGACAGGTGCATCCACTGAACCTGGTAGGAAAAAACTGAAACATTTTGGATTCTTTGTATTACAAGCAGGGGTGGGCGGAATTTGCGAAATTCACTTTCGCAAATTATCACGAAAATGTTATAAATCTCCGCAAACACGCGGAAATATCGCGAAGATGCAGAAGTTTTTTTCCCACCCGTTCGCGGTATTTTCTGCATGGTCGCGGCTCGCCAACTTACCCATGTGGTTGCTCGCAGGCGCGGCCATCTTGTTTTCAGTTGTCTCACGGTGCATGATCGCGAGAAGAAAGACGTGATCGCGCGACGCATGACATCACTGCGGGCGCGAACTGTCACGAGACAGCGCAAATGGCTACCAACAATCCAACATCTCATGGAGAACGCGACCGGATCGGGAAAACTTGTCGGCGAACGCGGGGATTCAGGTAAGGCGATCGCGCGCACGCGAGAATGTATTATTTTACAGCGCGAGCAAGAAACAAATTATCGCTAAGCTGCGGAATGCGGAAATTTTGACATTTTCGCGCTTTCCGCGGAACGCGAAAATGTCAAATTATCGCAATTTCCGCTACCGGAACGAAATTTTAGCCCAGGCCTAATTACAAGTGCAAGTCTTACATGGGGTATTCTTGCAGAGAATGGAAACTCCGGAACTAGATCAGTTGATCAGCGGTAAAAGACTATACTGCCAATTTCTTGAGGTGTTTACAGCTCATTAGCATTCTGAAAAGTCTGTTAACTGTGTAACTTTATGATATAGACTTTGGAGCATGGGGGTGAATTGACACTAAATTCTATGGATATGCTTGTGTGACATTAACAAGAATTTTGAGAACAATATACCCTACAAAAATATGTGAAGTTAACATTTAAATGTTTGTAAACATGATTATGTGACATCAACACTATATGTTGAGAAATATTGGCTGCAAGATCGTGTGAGTTTAACACTAAGAGTCTGATTACGAGTTTAGCGGATGGGTTACTCCATCACAATTCTGACAGATATCCCGTCCACCATATTCTGAGTTCAAATATGTTCCCTTGGATATAAATGGAACTTGTAATACGGTGGATAGGATATCCATCTCGTTTGTGATGGAGCAACCTGTCCGCCAAACTCGCAATTAGGCCCTCAATGTTTGAGAACACATGAAGTTATGATCTTCATTTGGTTTTAGGTGTAAAAAGTTTGAAAATCTGTGAGGACAGAATCTCCCTTCTGATCCACAGTACTCGTAAATACTAGAAGGTGTATCAAACTTGGATTCATCTATGCCTCCTGTTGTAGAAATACTTATTGTATAATTGTGTATTGCTTTTCAGGTGTCCTTCCCCGCAGTACCCTCCCTAATTCCCTTCCTCCCATCTGGTCATTCCGATACTCTGTGGATTTTTCCAAACAGAGTCAGGGCTGCAGGAAGGTTGGCTTCTGGGAAGCACTGTTCCTGAGGATCTGAAGTCAGCCCTGACAGACTAACAGGCCCAAGAATTTAACCGGCCTTCCAAATAGTGCCAACCAGAATGGCCTCCATGGAAGATCTCTGCGCCATTCAAGTCGATCTAAAAAGGGAGATTAATGCCTCACAGCCAGAAACAGCTGCCCTGACTAGTAGGGTGAATCAAATGCAAAACAGATTGGAAACCCCGCACTCTTCAACACCACTGTTTGATAGGCTCAACACAACACCCCCATCTGTTTTCACAACAATACATAGCTGTCTCGTTAGCCGCCCTGGAGTGATTTTTAGGAGACCCAGCCAAGGTCCCTGTATTTTTAACAGAAATATAATTACATTTCATGGTGCATCCCCAAGCCTTTCCTAGCCTTTCCTAATGCTCAATTGTGAATTACATTTATGATCTTCTACTTAGGCAGTGATACAGTTGCTTGGGCCATCCCATTAGTCAATGAGGATAATCTGCTATTATACGATTGGTCACGCTTTATGGCCCAATTTATACAAGTCTTTGACACAGGGACCATAACCATGACAACAACATCGCCTCCTCCTTGGACACTGCCAGCTTTCTTGTCACGTTGAACTTTACCTTCTTAGACGTTTTCTACAAAATTTCTTCTAAAATTGAAGGTAAGTAGAGACCAGCCTCAACCCACTTCTTGTATCCAAACTGTGATCCATCATGGTTGGCCATCATTTTCGACTTTGCCCCTGTCATGCACAAGCAGATGTCCACAGTTGGGGCTTCAACCTTTTAGGTGCTATATTTCACTTTATTGCTGTTTGCTTGCTGCATAAATACTTTACTCCCTGTCTCTAAGCTAAGCCTGACTGCTTCAGTGCCAAGATAGCAGAGGGTTAAGCAAAGGTTAAATTATTGATTTTAGTGGTTCACCATAATGGGGATTGTGGCTGTTGCTTGAGAAAGGCCCACACCCACCTCAACCAATAACACAATTTTTCACAGTGAAAAATGTAGCAAGGCTGTTGTGGTTGGGCCATTGGGTCTGAGCAGGGTAGGACAGGAAAGAATCCCAGACAAAAAATAATTGCAGTTCAAGGCAGAAATTGTCTGGCCATGGGGATGGCTTAGGAAAGGGCACACACAGTGGGAATAACAAACAGTAGGTGAAAGTATTTTAACATATAATAAAGTGAAAATGTTACCTTATATTGGCATAAAGAAACTTCTGGGGGTGCACGTACTAAACAGTAGAATGGGAAATAATTATGAATGGTTCTAAGATACTTAACAGATAGACAGATGGCATAAAAAGGTTCAAAGAAGGAGAATGTGCATTGTCTAGGCAACCAAAGACTTCCAATTGCTTAGAAAGTTAGACTTCAGCATTCATGATTTACACCAGAGTTTACTGTGAAAAGTTACTTGAGTGGAGTATATCACAATTTAAATATATAAATTGGAGGTGGGGCGTGGCTTAAAAACCGTCGATAATTAAAATCGCGCTGAGCACGCATAGCGAAATTTATCACATTTTCTTGTTAATATGCCCCTTCGACTTCAGCATTTCTGATTTACACCAGTGTTTACTATGAAAAGTTACTTGAGTGTGGTATATCACAATTTAAATCGATAAATTGGCTTTGCAGGGATGGCATGAGGTTCGTCTAGCCCATTATTCAGACATATACGAGACAAAGGGAAATTGGGCTGGTAGTAAGTGTGATCCCAGGATACCTTAATCAAAGAAATGGAATGGGTGGGGGCGAGGGAGCAGGTGGGAAATATGGACTGGGGCAGTTATGGTGGTAAGTGCTGTAAAATTAACCACTCAGTTGGCACCTCTGTAGATTTTTGAGGGTCAGTTCTGCAGTGCTCAGTGGATGTATGACAGCAGTGAGGTTCAGCAGGCATTTGTCATGCTTTGTGAGAAGGAAAATATCAATTGAAGTGGGGTCATATCATGTGCTGTACTGTCTGTCTTACATTCATTGGTAGGCAGTGCTCTTATGATGGACTAAGGTGTGAAGTCGGAGGAATGATTTAGAACATAGATGATAGACTTCTGGCTAGCTTCAGCTCCCAAAAAGGTAAAAGAGGCAAGGGTTTAGAAAGAATACCATTTGTTGAGGGTTTTTCAGCTCACTGTAAAAATATCACAGGAAACCAAAAGGTGGAGTGATATTTAAAGCTTGGGGTAATGTAATGGAAAGAGATGGATGGATTCGAGGACATTGGTAATCACTCAACACTGTACTCGATGCTGAGACATGGAAGACCAGTAGGCTACAATGAGAGCCAGCAAGCTCAGTGCAGGACTAGTAGGACTAAGGAAAGATAAAAGTCCTGAATAAGAAATTTGGAAAATTTGGAAAATTAAGAGAGGGAAAGAGGAGTATGGGTTGATTTGTTTAAAGGGCCAATGGAGTTATAGTTGTATCGTGTATGTGGTGAGGGTGGCCAATGGCAGACAAGGTGTGTATTGTGAGTTCTGTCCTGCATGTGCAATAAAATAACCTTAATACAGCTGTAAGAGCATGCTTGATTGAGAAGCCAGTGGGGTACATGCAAGCAGGTATGCATCCACTCTCAGGAATCCTCCATGGGCCCTCCCTCCGGTCTCAATCACCGTCTGGGTGTGTGAGAATGGTGGCACTGTTCCCCTTTGCTCTGACAATTTCAGAACTTGGTGAGGACAACCTTGGGGCCACCTGTCTCAGGAGCACCTTCATGGGCATGAATTCACCTGAATGCCATTGGTAGCAGAGGTGACATCATGTGCCTTTCACACTGAATGACATCACAGGAAGTGACAGTTTATGACATTTAATTTTATGACATGATAGTACATGACAGCCTGTGAGTGCTTGCCATGCTACACAAGTGTCCCTTAAAGACCTAGTGTCCCTTAAATACCCAGTTATTTAAGTTGAAGTTGTCTGGCATTCACTCCTCTAAGAACAGCATTTAGAGGGTGAGCTCCTAGTGGCCGCAGTGCCTCGTGACTGAATATCATTGCTGAGGGGAACTATCGAAAGACAAAGCCAGGCAGGAGTATGAGGGGACAGCAGCATATTTCTTCCTGATCTCTAATCAATATTTGTTTCTCTTACTGGTACACTGAGGTGGTCAGTGGGGCACTAAAGGTTCATTGGTATGACAAATATGGAAGGGGGAAACACTGACCCAGGGACCCACTAAAGTGATGCCTATTGGGTTTTCATCGCCATGGGGAGCAGAACTAGTTGACCACCCTAATAATGTCGCAAGGGGAGCTGAATTTCTAGTTGGGTGCAGCCACAAATGAGGGAAAAGTCACCGTTGAGGTAGACCCATCCACGTGGTCTGAGGGGTAGTAGAATTCAAATCCCCTGGGAGGCAGATCAGGTGTATCCACCATTTTATTGGTCTCAAGGTATTTGAAGCCCTCTTGCATGATGGTAACAAGGAGACTTGATGGAAGTGTATTAACTCAAGTTTTGCCTTTTTTGTGTAGTGAAAATTTATCTTAAATGTCACATTAATCAGTTCATTTTTTTACTGTTCTACCTTATTTTGGGAGCATATGTCTTCTCAAACTCTTTCTCTGTACCCTCCTTTTGTATGATTTGTTTCTTAGCTGTGGAATGAGAAACACCACAGGTGTAACGCCACAGGCCATAAAATAATGTAATACGTGATGGCTTAGTTTACATTCCTGTGTACAAATTCATTAGTTATTTCCTGTCATCGTTTGACCAGTTTTTTGTTGATAAGTAAAGACACATTTAATTTCCACACTGCTTTACTTTTGGTATTAATGTTATAAGCAAACTCTGTTAAGACTTGGTGCATGACCATAGATAAGAATACTTTCTATTTGTACAGCTTGAACTATTAAATTAATGTAGTACAGTGTGTCTGCCTTAGTTTCCCTATAGCTTTTTCCAAAGCACTTTTTACATCCTTGTTTCTCAAACTGTAAAGAACTGGAATGACAACTGTATACATTACAGCAAAGAGCTTGTCTTTGTCCAATGAGTGACCAGATGTTGGTTTCATGTAAACACCAAGCTCAGTTCCATAGAACAAAACAACTGCAGTCAGATGAGAGGAACATGTGGAGAACAACTTCTGTCTTGGGAGTTGTTGTTAAGATGAAAGGACCAAATCCCGCTACAATACCCCCTCCGAAAGTTGTGCTATTTATGAAGTATGTGTCTGAACAGGATAGTTTTAGAAGAGCATTTATGTCACAAAAGAAATGATTGATTTCATTAGATGCACAGAAGAATACATTTGATATCAAAACAACATGTAGTATAACGTCAAGAAAACCTATTGTCCAGGATGTTACAGTCAATGAAATCATGGCTCTTTTATTCATTATAGATGCATAGCGCAGGGGGTAGCAGATTGCAATGTACCTGTCAGAAGCCATGACCGACAGCAAGTAAAACTCTGTGCTGATGAAGGAAGCCATAAAATAGAATTGAAGAATGCATGCAGAGAAATTGATGGATTTGTCAGATTTCTTGGCTTTCAGGCATATCGCCAGCAGTTTTGGGATGGTGACCATTGTGAAACCAATATCTAGGAAAGATAAGTTCATGAGAAAATAATATATGGGATTTTGAAGATGTGCATCTGCTGCAGATCGGCGCATATAAAATCTCCCTGCTTCCACGGACAGAGTAAACCTACAGTCACACGCACATACATACATCATACGCTAGGGCCCATCACACTGAAATTCATACTATTACTCTATCCACACTGAATATGGGAGAGAAACCTAAACCAATCTGCATCTAAACGAGGTCAATGCGACCATAAAGACATTGTCCTGAGTCATGATTTTAAACACAGAGAAACATTAGAAATTCAATAAATGACAAAGAAATAACCACCGACACTGGAATTCAAACAAATGATTGTTTATCTAAATTAGTTCAAATGAAAGTCAATCAATAGCAAAATCATTATTCTCATAATTACCTATTCTAGCTAAATGGGTCAGGACAGGTCTCTCAGTAAAGTCTCTCGAGTCACCATCCTCAGCATAGGTTCAGGAAGAAGTGGCCAAAATCCCAAATGCAATGAACACAAAAAGCCACAACCCTCTCTAGTCTAGTAATATTTATACTGAAAATTTACATACTAAAGTTACAAACAATCTTCTGAATGTCCGTTGAGCCGCTGAGCAGAGCGAGCAGGAAAGGATGTCACTTGGTAACATTTAGAAAACCTCCGCTCAGAAAAAATCACAAAAATAAAAACACGGAAGAAGGAAACTCGAGTTTGCAAGCGATACTTTTATGAATGCTCTTCCTTGGTACCATAGCAGAGCCACCGCAGGTTTATCTTTGTCCATTGTGGCTTCATTCTTCTCCAAGGACAATTGGAATCATGCCCATAGCTGCTGTCCTCACGGAAACTTTTAATTCAGACAGAGGCTGTGGTCAGGTGACTTTCAACCATGTTCAGCAAGGCCTCTCGTCAAAATTCAATCACTCGAGCGCAGGCTGTAAATAGCAGCCATCTTTGCTTAGGCCAAAACGGACCATCTTAATTAAAAGAAACACAAAACAACGTTACCACATCATAATGATTATACAGTGTTATTTCCCACTAATACCCTTATGTGTATGTAATTACCTAGCCGTCTGCAACACAAAGAAGCATTAGCACACGTTATTTTAAAAGCATAAACTCGAAACAAATAACACTTTTGCAACACACATTTAATAAAATTGCACATTATTATTAAGCAACATATATGCATTCCCACGTGTAGTCTCTCCCATTAGTAATGTTGGTTAATTTAGACATTTAAACAAAACTAAAAATTAGTGATTACAGATTAGTAATTTTAATCATAACATATAAACAAAACTGGAGCTTAAAACTCAATAAATTTTCAACAGAAAACTCTGCTCCAGCACATCAACGCATATTAAGGTAATAATGACAAGGTTTCCAAGAAGAGCGAAAAAATACATGAGTAAGAACACAATGAAAATTGGAACTTGAAGCAGAGGATTTTGCGATAATCCCAAAATTAAAAATTCCCTCAAGAGAGTCTGATTTGACTTTTCCATAATCACAGTGCATTGTGTTGTTTTTCAATGAATAAAGGAAGATCTGGGGAGAAAAAGAAACACAAGATTATGAATAGCAAAAGATATTGTAGCTGAATTAAAAAGCATGCATCTGGATAAATTGTCATCTGTTTGCAGTGTATTAAGAAGCATTTGCAGAGCAATAGATCTTGAATTAATGAAAGTTTGAGCTAAAGGCCATGGGACGCCAATAGCTCAAACTTTCAATAAATGTGAGAACACTTGCATTGAAAATGTTTGGGGCATATTATCAAGGACGGCGTTAAAATTATCGCCGCTTTAGCGGCAGAAAACTGCCGTTAAAGCGGCGATAATGGGTTTGATAAAATGCAGCCGAGAATTCCAACAGAATCCCATTTTGACACCATGGCTTCTATGGGAATTCTCAAGGGCATATTATCAAGCCCATTATCGCCGCTTTAGCAGCAGTTTTCTGCCGCTAAAGCGGCGATAATTTTAACGCCGTTTCTTGATAATATGCCCCTTTGTTTTTCTATTTATTCATTTTGTAGGCGATTGTGGCATTCGCGCTTTAGCTTGAGATGTTTAAAGCTAAAGCGTGGGTACCACGATTGTAAGAAAAGTAAAGAAATTGAAAAAAGGCATGCAGCACATAGGAACCCAATGACAGTTTGCAGTCAAAAGCATGCTGATGTACTGGCCTATTGGGTTCAGTATGTATGGAGTTGGTCGCGGAACAAACTCAAATCTATCATTGTGATGGGAGCAGCACAAACTGGATTTTGTGGCCATGCTAGAATCAGATTAAGAGTGCGGACTCCAGTCACTGGGAAGAGAGTCACTAAGGAAGTGGGATAAGAGTGCAGGCCACACACAACAAAGAGGTCCTTACTCCTTTCCAGAGATGTGAAAAGAGATCCCTCAAACTCCTGATAAGTAATGCCTCCAAAACAGACACCGTACAGATATACATAAACACACAAACGCACTGCAAAGTTACTGTCTAGTTGTTAAAAAGAGGAGCCTTTGGTGAGCTGATTGACCAGGCCAATATGTCACCTAAGTGACCCCATTCTGAGAGGCCCCGGGGGGCATTACAAACAGAGGAACTCAAATGAAAGTAAAATCTAACATGATGCTACAGCTGCGACCTCAGCTGTGGTCTCTGTCTCTTGCAGTATAGGAGATTGTTAGTACAGGGGTCCTAAAAAGCAAGAGATAGTTGAAAAGGTGTGTTCAGAAAATAATTGAAAGCCTAATCGGGCAATTTAAGGGTACCAGGAGAATGTTAAAAAGTGCAGCCAATTTACAGGTTGGAACCGAAAAAGAGGCGGCTGTAGAGGCGAAAGGGTAACCGTTTATTTACGACTCGCTATAGCGTTACTGGGACAAAATGTATCTCCCTTTCTCACACACTCTGCAGAAACCGGGGGGCATATCAGCGATAGAAAATTATTGCCGCTTTTGCGGCCGTTTTCGGACGAAAAGCGACAATAATTTTATCGCCTAATTAGCAAGGTCACGCTAACATGTGAAACCTTGCATTAGCGCACAAAATCTTAACACCCAGCTTTGCATCTCTAATGAGATGTAAAGTGGGCATTCCTGACCTGACATGAAAGGAGAAATGTTGCTAAGCGACATTTCTCCTATCATCAAGCCCCATGCTATGAAGCATAGCGGCAAGAAAGTAGCGATAACCCCTGTTATCGTTACTTTCCTTACGCCTGCTTCAGGACTGACTTAGCCATGATATCCTATGGAAGGTGGATATCATGACTAAGTTTGTGAGGCCCTATCAACAAGCTAACACCACATTTCGTGAGATTATCGCTGGGTTTCCACGTTAGGCAGTTTGCGCTAGGATTTTTATCGCTTTTGAGAGAAGCGTTGCTAATAGCACGCTATCTCAGAGATAAAAATCCACGTTAGCCGGCGATAATTATCCTAGCGCTAAGTGCGCTTAGCGATAATTATCGCCGGTTGTTGCTGATATGCCCCCAAATCTGGCCAGCAGAGAGAAACTCCACAGCCATATGTCAGGGAGTTGCACAGTTGCAGATATAGTTGTAAAGCTGTAGCAATGACTATTTCTGCAGGGCAAACATGATTGAACTGTTTGAACAGCTAGCTGCAGTCACATGTTTTAGTCATGTAACATACATCTGTAGCACGGGTTGCCCCTGAGAGTGAAAGGTCGGGAGCAGCGCTGCAATAGCGCAGGCCGACACTGTGAGCTGTGTCGGTTTCGGGCATCCGACTGCTGCCGTGTACTGTGAGCACTCTTGCTGTTGTGACCTGGACAGCGGGAGCAGATCCTAGAGTCATGGTGCAGTGCGGATGAGGACAGTGAGGGGGACTGTGTGGCAGCTGTTAGTGGGTGTAGTATGCTGCTCCCAGGTGAGGAGGACCTGTGGGCTATAAACCACACTCTCTGCATGTAAGGTGAGCGGCTAGGCTCCTCGATGGCCCATATTCTGGCCTGATCTTGTCTATTAGACTGGGCATGTATGGGGAGGAGTGCTGGGGTGTAGTGCCCGGCTGGCAGTGTTGGTTGTTTCGCCATCCTTTTGGTGGCTGATGCTTCTATAAGCTGCCCAATAATATATGTGATCGCCGTGGTCCAATATAAAGTGTAGTGCGCATGTTATTAATCTGAAAGTGGGCGCTGTTCTTTAACCTAAAGTGCGGTGGCAGGGGGGGTGTAATGGGGATGAAGGGCTGCAAGCCATAGACACCATTGTTGACGTGTTGATTGATTTAAAAATATATATATATATTATGGCATGAACAGCGTTAATGGTGCAGCCGCCATTCTTGCAGCAAAACGCATAGGATAAGAGAAAGCGCGGCCATGCTGCCTAAAAAAAGCAAGAGGTTGCATGTCGTGCATGCAATAGGAGAAAGCCATTTAAGAAAATAGTGCTCACAGACTGTAAATACAAAATACGGATTAATAACACATGTAGGAGGGGCAGTCCTAATGGCAGGCTACAAAAGGAGCAAGGACAGTACTAATGAGGGACTACTATGCCTATTCACAAATCAAAAGCAACCATTTAGAAAGGACAGTAACAGGAGGCAATTGAAAATATGGGTGGAAAAGGGGTGGAGCTTCAAGTCCACACCTGAATGCAGGATGTCTTGAAGATTCAGCACAAGTGCTGCCGAGGCAAGACCTATAAATATAAAGAACTGAGTTGCAAACAGTAGGCCAAATAATGAACAGCAGCCCAAGGATAATAGCTGGGTTACCAGTAATTACGGTCCAGGGAGAAGTCAAAAAGAGAGTGGGTGATCACCTCCTCCAGACCGTCATTAATACTGTTTCCAGTCCTGGACCTCTGTGCGATAGCCTAATGCATTCTGGACGTCATGTTTTGATTCCATTTTATTAATTAAAATCTTACACGAGTGATTTGTTGAATAAAAGTCCAGGACTGTCAACATTGTTCATAATGACCTGCAGTGATGGGGATCAAGCCCTTTCAAGGACAGTGGAGAGGCTCATGGAGATGGTACAGGCCAGTGCTTAATTTTAGCCCGTGGTTTCAAGTGCTAAGCACCGTAACTTAATTGTCAGCACCATCATTTGTGACAACCAGCAGCATGGTGGCACTGTTTGTCTAGTTTAGAGAGGAGCACAACAACGGTTGTTTATTATTTAAATATACATTAAAAATGACTAATACCTCCTGGCAAAGTCATTCTTATGGGGCTGGGGGCCTAGCAAAATCAGAGTGTCTCACTTGTAGGATTGTGATGGTTAGCAGCTGTGTTGATACTGTAATTGGCAGCACTGACAAAAGGCAATGGGCGGTGCAAGCTGGATTGACCACCTGATGAGGGCCCGGACACTTATTTTTTACAAATGAAGCACTGTGTAGGCCTGGTGGAAAGGATTGTCTTTGACTGTGCGGATGTTTATTGATATTTTTACAACTGAGCTCATCAGGGTGGCTTGTGCATTTCCGTGTGACTATCCGCTTCCATTGTGGCTTTGAATCTGGTTTACTTGATTGCCTTTTCAAGCAGGGTGTGTATGTAGACTTGAAGACTCACAGAAGGTGTGCCCAGCGCATTGGCACATCTGTTGTGTTGTGTTTACTCTTACATTTTGTGTCTGAAAATGTTCATGTCACAGTCAGCATTATTTTGTCCTTACAATTGCTTTTCTCATTGAATTTCTGGAGCAACTATGTAGTTGCTTTGTTAATAGCAGTTTTGTACTAAATATCATGAACAGGAGTGTTTCTCATCTGTTTGCACTCTTCTCGTGCAATATTGTTTGGATGAAGGGTCCTTAAGTGTTTCATCATACTTGCTGTGCCGCACAAGTATTTTTTGTTAGGATCTCCTCGTAACAGAACTCTTTCGCAAATCTTGCGAGTGACGAAGGTGGCATTGGTCTTTGTTTGCTCCTTGGAAAAAGTAAAACATTTCCTAACCACTGAAGAAAAACGTTGTTGGCGTGGTGCCTTCTGCAAAAAAATTTCTTCAGATTCGGTAAATATTTTAAAGCGGCAACATTTACAGTTTTTGTAAGTTAAACTTATAAAATTTTGTTAGCTGTATGTATTTTATATATTTGTGATTTGTCTCTTGTGGTATTTTGTTGAGAATACCATGTTGTTTTTTTTTAACAATCTTTCTTATTTTCCAGGTCTGTTGTCGACATCCATTGTCCCCACAGTAGTGTTCCGCCTTGTTGTTTTTTATTATTATTGTTACATTTTGTTTATTAGTTTATTGTTCATATATATGTTAATAAAAAAATATAGTTTGAAAATAGTTTTTCGTTTATATCTTTATTATTATAAAAAATAAAGTTTGAAAAAAAAAAAAATATCGTTTTTGGTTGTTCTCTTAACTGCTGTGTGACTCTTTCTTGTTCATATTACTGTTATTTGATGGAGTCCACCATGGTGTTACATTTTGGGGCACTTATCGCTGTAATACTGGTGATATCTGAAGTTTGCACTAACTTCTGAATAGTGTGTTAGATTTTTCTCAACTTTACTTCCGTTAAAGTGCTGATAATGAAATGGAGAGTAGCCGTTCCCGTGCAAAAAGACACGAGGTGCACCTGTTCGATTTATTCTAAATACTAAAGTCCTGTATTGAATTGCACTGAGGTATAGGCTGCACTTACAGTGTACACACAAAATCTATTAAGAAATCTCATTGTATTTATATTGATTGGGAATAGTGCGTCAGGTGCTGGATCTTGATGAGATACACTGCTCAGTTCGTATATTGTTCTGCACACGAAAAAAATCACATCACAACTTTCACACCAATTGCAATGCGAAACAAATTCCGGTGATAAGACACGTTAGCACCAGGGATTTTACACCTGCTTTCTGCTGGTGTTAAGCAGGACACCTACCTGCACCATGAAAGGGAACACAGCCAAGAGCCACACCAGAACACCCACAAGTACCATAGAGTCAATGAGCATGATACAGGGATACCCATGAGGGCCAGAAGACTCATCTCAACAACTCCAGGACCGCCAATGCCCCCCAAACCCACATCTTAGTAAGTGTGGTCATTGTCTTAGCATGATAGGCACGAGCCCTGCAACATCACAGTGTGCTGTCACCTCAGCATTGGCAGTGAGCCTGGATGTGTAGCTACGCACTCATCCTCCTGCATACACAACTGGCGTGTGCTGGTCTGGGGTTCACAGGTCAGTGCAGGGGTGTGCCTATCCGGCAAGGGGAACTGGGTGTCTCGGACATGTCCGTGTACAGGAAGCACGGTAAGTGTGACGCTGTGTTCTGTTGTGGCCTGCTACAAGAGCCGCAGCAATCGATGTTGTAAAGTTGCATGAACCACCTCCAAACGGCACTGTGATGTTGTAGTTGGAATGTAGCAGGACATGCGCAAATAGGCATTACAATGGTGTGCCGTACGAGTGCACGAGATACAACAGCGCACTGTATAAAAGTGTGGGGCTCGTGGGAGGGAGGAGCAGCTGTTTGGCAACATAACACACAGTGAACTCGACCATGTGCCACATGCTGGGCATCTCATCCATGATGACCACGGTCGCAGACATCCCACAACACCAACGACTGGCCTTTGTACACATCCTGTATGAATGCAGCATGGTTTCACTTCTATGCTCGTTCAGTGGTGTGATGTTGGCGGGTTGTGTGACTTGCGCTCCTTGTTGGTGTGTTTCATTTTGGCTATTGTTAGTCTATATGTGTGTTGTACTTAATTGTGCATGTGTGCCATTCTGCCCATCTCCCCCCCTCCCCCCACTCCCTGCTTCTTCCTCTTCCTAGTGCTGTTGTGTCTATAATTTTGTTGCTGCACACATAAATACATGTAAAGAATAAATTAGAATAGTTCCTTGATTCTTTTAGGTTTCAAAACTTCTCAGAAGTGCAATGTATTCTATCAACACACTTTCCAGAACATTCTACAACAAGTGCAGGTTAAAAGTTCATCAACTTTTTAAAACGTAACAATATTTTTTTGTAACATTTTCTTGAACATTTAACGACACGTGCAGGTCAAAAGTTGACGATTGTTTTAAGTTCGAACAGTGCCTTCCAAATGCAAGTAGCAGGTGTGGTTGATCTGAGCAAATTTTATCCTTTGATATGTACTTCACATTGAAACTGCTTTTTCTTAACCAATCACAAAGATGCTTTTCCACAAAACTAATGTGCACTCTACTTTTAAAAAAGAACGCTTTTCATGATATCTTTAGAGATAAGTTATAGATAGGAATTAGCATTTGAAAAAACCTTTGAAATTCACTGAAAAAACCATAGGTTTCATGCACGTTATAGTTAGGAATTAGCATTTAAAAAACCTTTGAAATTCACTGAAAAAACCATAGGTTTCAGGCACGTTATAGTTAGGAATTAGCATTAAAAAACCTTAGAAATTCACCTGAAAAACCATAGGTTTCAGGGGCGCTATAGTTAGCTGGACATTTCCCTCATACAAAACCCTAGAAATTCCCCTGTTATAGTTAGTTCAGCTAACTATAACTCGCGCCCCCGCAATGCACTGCTGATGACGTCACATATTACATCACTCATGACATGGTCAGTGACATCACTGATGACATCACTGATGACATCTCAGAAGAACAAACCTTGGAGGCCTTTGGTAAAATCACTAGGGTGATCCAGGATAATCTAACCAGGGTACAGAGGAACAAACTCAATAAAGGGGTGGGCTGGTTTGATTCTAGGTGTACCAAGGCGTATACTGCCCTTAAGGCTGCCTTGAGCCTCAAACCAAGGGCCCTTAAGGCAATTAGATACTGTAGGAAGGCGTATACCCAGGCAAGGTGCCTGCGGAAAAAGGAAATCAAAGACGTAGCGTGGCAGAACTTGCTGACTGCCTCACAGAGTAGAGTTGCCAGGGCCTTCTGGGAGGCAGTCAATGCACCCTTTTTTACCGGGAAGGAGGCAGAAAGGTTGGACATCGCTATTGATGAAAAAACTTGGATTGATTTCTTCTCAAAGGTATATAAAAATGTTGAGGGGTCTCCCATGAAAGAGGATAAATTGATAGGGTGTTCATTGAGAGGGAGTGATTTTCACACTATTACCATGGGGATTACCCTACAGGAAGTTGAGCTGGCACTACAAGCTAGTAAAAATAATAAAGCCCCGGAACCGGATGGAATCCCTAACGATATTTATAAATTAAACATAGACTTGTGGGCCCCACTTTGTACCCGGGTCTTACAGGCTTGTTGTGCCATAGGTTTTATTGGTACCTGGTCGGAATCGGTCATAATACCGATATACAACAAGCATTTGCAATGCAATAGGTCTCGCATTTATGCGAGTTTGAGCTATTGGCATTGTAAATGAAAATGCTTTTTATTTATGTTTGGTTTTTTGAAATAAATAAAACACATTGTCATTTACAACGCCAATAGCTTAAACTCGCGTAAATGCGAGACCTATTGCATTGCAAATGCTTGTTTAGGTTTAGTTTTTGACAGCATGGCTGTCAATCATGCCTTGCTCATGTTCTTGGCTGTTTGTGTTTATCCTTTGTACTACAGGAGATACAGCCGTCGTTCACATAAATGGAAACAAAAGACTGTATTGAAGGCAAGAGAACTATAGTCCGCCTTGCATTTTCACCCTCCATGGTGCTGGCTGCTGGCCGAGGGGTACCTCGAGTTGTCCCTGTCAGGAGGACAGTAATCCTGAAACTCGAGATGCAAAGCAGTTTGCAGAGCTGAGATGTAAGCGGCGGTGCGATTGGTCCGTGACAAGCTACAGCTTGCTGATTTCCAGTTGGCTGTGCTTGTTTTCCGGCTCATACGGATTTATTTGTTCTGTCATTTATAGAAGAACTATGTGACAGCTCCATCCCAGGTTAACACCTCTGTTTATTGGGGCCTAGGGGTCGATGATAGTTGAGCTTCCTGCTGTACGATAACAATCCTTCCAGGTGAGCTGTCTTGTTATGGAAATAAATGCCTCATTATGAAAACAAATATTTGCATACCTATCATTTATGCTATTTCCATCTTGGCATTCACACGGTGTGCTTGCATATACTAGGAGAGTCATACACCTAATTAGCATTACAGACTTTCTTTGAGTCTGCCCGTCCCAAGCGTGCGATACAAAGGCAGCGCTTGGGGTCCCTCCTGGTTTTTTGTTGTACCTGGTGCCAGATACAAAGGCGGCGTTTAGTCTTGCTCCAAGCGAGTGATACTAACAGGCCGGGCTTACGGACTTTCTGGCCCCATCAAGTGCGGGATACGAATAGGCAGGGTGTTTGTGTGCAGAAATAGGCAGTACGTTGGGGTGTAAAAATGCAGGATATAATCCGGCAGCGTTCGAGACGCTTTGTGTGCATACTTACTCTAGGCACGGGATACAAGAGGGCAGAGCTTAGGGTATTTTTGACTGTTTATGCGTGTGACCAAAAAGAGGCAGTGCTTAGGGCCCCTCTCTAGGAATGACGGCACTGGGCACCCGATGCAAGCAGGCAGTGCCTTGGGTCATTTTGTATCTGCCGGTATTGGGTGACACAAAACAAGCAGTGTTTAGGTCCCTCTCGGTGCCTGCCTTCATGGGTTGGGCACCGGTTACAAATAGGCTGGGCCTACGGTGTGTTGTGTGCGGCTGCCTGTTCTAAGTGTCTGCCACAAATAGGCTGTGCCTAGGGTCACCCCCTAAACCCCTTTGCTTTGTCCCTCTGCTCTAGACACCTGGTACAAGCAAGCAGTGCCTATACAAACAAGTCGCGCTTAGAGCATTGCACACGTTTTAAGGGGCCGACCCGGGCGGTTTTTAGCAAGTGGGGTAGTTGTCACCTGTGTCCGTTTGGGTGAACTCGAGCCGCCAAGGTTGCGGTACAAGACATGTTGGCGGGGTGGTTTGCGTTGGGTCCCACTGGTGCAGTTCCATTCCCGGAGTGATGGGAGGGTATTTTGTACATGCCATTCTATGTCAATGGCACATGCAGGTGTTATGGGGGTGATTTGGGATATCGCCGGGTGGAATAACACCTGTTGTGTTTGCTATATACGACCAGGTTTCCAGCGCCAGCAGGGCTTGGGTTTATAGGCAGCACACAGACAGTGCACAGGATAACCCTCTGTTATCGGGGTTCTGGAAACAATCATAAATTGAGGCATGATGGAGGTAAAAACCCAGAGGTTTTTGTAACGTCACGGCAACCCCAAGATGGCGTTTTATGCCCATATTACGTTAGCAGGGACCACTTGTTAATCCAGCTTGTGTGGGGTTCCCCCTCCCCATGTAAAAATCACAGGCCGCTAGCATCTAGCTCACTGTCATCTGTTCTTATGGTATTTTGCAGTACCGCAGGTAACGCATTGCAGTAGTGCGAGGCCTGAATACGCTAATGTGGCAGTAGCTAATGTGGCAGTAGCATGATGCGAACAATGGAGCTGGCATGTGAACCCTATCTGTTTTACCAAAGGCTAAGAGCACTGAAAACATACTATGAGACGCAAGTCCAGCTCAGTACACAAGCATAATTTGCCTGCTTGGTTCTGCGAAAGTGAAAGTGATCGTGATCGCGATTACGATCGCGTGCTAGGAAGGACACATGGCACTGCGCGCGTGCACGTTCACGTGCACTGAAGCTGTAGGCCACGGCAGCACTTCGAAAAGCATGTATACAAAATGTCTTGGCCAGATCAGCGCAAGCGCTGGATCAGGCGAGACCTAAAAAGGGGGACAGGGACTGCCCATCTAATTATAGACCTATTTCTTTATTAGACTCCCTCATGAAAATGGCGGGGAGGGTGGTCTTAAATAAATTGCAACTGTGGGCCGAGGAACATGATATTTTGAGCCCTGTACAGTATGGCTTTCGTGAAGGGATGGGCATGGTTGAGCAGGTCTTAAACTTTGTTTTGTTACAAGCCAAATACACTCGGGCTAAGGAAGGACAATTATACGCCATTTTTGTTGACCTCTCTGCCGCTTTTGATTGCGTGATACATGCTAAGATGTGGCATATCCTTGAGGAAATGGAAGTTGATTCTGCCATTGTACTCTTTCTAAGGCAAATTTATTCAGGGGCAACGGCCAAAGTTAGATTTGGGTTGAGGGGGGAGTGCACTGGGCCCTTCAGGATAGAAAAAGGGGTAAGACAAGGGTGTGTGCTGGCCCCCTTTCTTTTTACCCTTTATACGAATAAACTTGAGGAGGAACTGGGCGCTTGTAAAATAGACTCCCTAAAGTACGTCAATAAGTCAATTGTTTCGCTTCTGTATGCGGACGACGCGGTACTGATGGCGAGAATGAAGGTCGGAGCAAAGAAAGCCCTTGCAAAATATCTTGAATTCATGGAAGAAAGGGGCCTTATGATAAATGCTAAAAAATCATATGTGATGCAGTGTGGTAAGGCTCGTTCAAGCTGTAAAAATCTTAGAGCGTCGGGGCTTGTAATTGAGCATACTAAAACTTTTCCATACCTCGGTGTTATAATTGAGGGTTCCGGCTCCTGGGGGCCTGAGGTCAAGAACAGGACCCTATCTTTTAAATGCACTATAGGAGCATTAAAGAACTTTGCTGCTAAGCTTGATAAAAGACCCCCTGAGATCATGCTAAAGATTTATATATCCAAATGCAGAAGTGTTGCGTTATATGGGGCAGGGATCTGGGGGTACCAGGATACATCGGCGATACAAGTAGAAGAAAATAATTTTTTCAGATACCTATTAGCTGTCCCGAAAGGTACCTCAGTCTTTAATTGCCATCAGGAATTGGGGATGGATTATATATCCGACCTGATTAAACTGCACCCTGTCCTACTCTGGCGCAGAGAATGGGTCTCAGGGGCCCTTGGCCTAAGTCAGGAAATAATAAAAGATGTCATGGGCCTAGATAACACCAAGAGTATACCTTGGCTTGAGTATATCAGGAAAATATTTACTGATATCCAAAGGCCGGAGTTTTTCAGCATTCCAGCTTCAATTTTGAATATTTCAAAACCAGAATTAAAGAGGTTATGTATGGCCCATTTTGAACTTCTCAGGTGTGTAGGAGAAATGACAAAGAAAACAGTGAGTGAACATCAATTGTCGTTGACCACCTACACAATCCAGCCATATCTTACCATTTGTAATATGGGCTTCGACCGATTCATTTTGACAAGGTTTAGGTTTAATCTATTTCATTGGTTAGTCACATATCCAACCAAAAATGACTGGTCTAGAGCCCTGGCTCCCTGCCCTTGTGATGGTATTTCTGTACAATCCACCTTCCATATAGTATTGTTCTGTAAATTATATGGGAGTGAGCGTAACAGGTGGATCAAACAGTATTTGCAGCAAGGTGCTTGTCGTCAATGCCGTCCTGCGTTCCTTAGTCTGCAGCAATTGGGAAACGCTACCTGTACTATGGTTATGTCCGCTTTTTTAAAAAGTGTTCTTAGAAAACGGAACTCAGAGATTAGCGATGTCGTTTGGATTGATTTAATACTGTTTTAACTAAATGTTATTTATTGTAATGATTTGTATTGATGTGTATATATATATGAACTGTCGCTTTTATGATTTTATGTAACAAAAATCGAATAAAGCTAATCTACTACTACTACTACTACTACTACTACTACTACCTATTGTTGCTCTTTTGGAAAATTGTAACTATTGATCAGGGTAGCCTGTATTTGGCTTTTATTGACTTGAAGACAGCTTTTGATTTAATCCCCAGATCTAAGCTATGGTAAGTGTTGTATAATATGGGAATTCCATCCCCTATCCTGAATTTAGTCATCCAACTCCACAAAAATAATTTTGCACAGATAAGATGGGTAACACAGGGGCAGCTTACTGACCGCATTCCTGTTAGTAGGGGTGTTCGCCAAGGATATGTCCTGGTGCCCACCCTGTTTTCACTTTACATGAATGAAGTCATAAGCTTTTTATGTCAAGACCTGGCTGATGCCCCAACTTTAGGTGGATAGAAAGTAGTGACCCTCTTATTTGCAGATGACACTCTATTGGTGTCCAAAACTCCGGCAGGGCTGCAATCACTACTAAGTAGATTTAATCATTTTTGTACTGTTTCGGGCCTTGAAATCAACACTTCCAAGACAAAATTCATGGCTTTTAACCCTCTCAGGTCTTACAAGGGCAAGCCAACTCTGGGAGGGACACCCCTGGAGAGAGTACTTACTTTCGACTATCTAGGGGTTACATTCTCGGAGAGAATGTCTTGAAACCCCCACATAACAAAAATGACATTAAATCACAAACGAGTAATGTGGGCACTTGTGAAACAACATCATTCTTTACACAACAGACCAGTTGGCCCTGTTCTACAGGTCTACGTCCTTAAAGCTGTTAGTCCTGCCCTGTACAGATCTGAATTGTGGGGATTCTAAAAGATACTGGAGCTCACTAGATTGGAGCACAAA
Source organism: Triturus cristatus (assembly GCF_964204655.1). Classification (NCBI taxonomy): domain Eukaryota; kingdom Metazoa; phylum Chordata; class Amphibia; order Caudata; family Salamandridae; genus Triturus; species Triturus cristatus. Next base: position 1,839,095,854 of record NC_140590.1, on the reverse strand, counting down.
TTTATGAGGAATCTAGTGATGCCGCCCCAAAGCACCCCAATTTACCCACTTATGTTAGATATGGCGCAATGTCCCATTAGCGCCATTGCAAGCTTCGCCCACTGCTATTCTGGGCCAGAGTCAAAAGGACCCTGGTGTTGTCATCTTACGCTGAAGCTATGGCAGAGGTCATCAACAAGGTGGGGTGGGAGGAACACAAAGAAGCTTACATTTGACATAGGGCTAAAAGAAGGCTGGGAAAATGATGACTCGCCCCTCTTTGTTCAATTCAGGCTTGGCACGCTTCCAGTCAATGAGGTAAAATCCAGATGGCATACTAAAGACCCATGACTGAGTAAAAGTCCAGGATACGAGGCTCCTGTAGACCACAGCCCATGTGTTGTTTGCTTGCCCTGCTTATGCAGGTCCAAGACAGAAATGGATTAAGCCCATCTACCAGCAGCTGTGCACGAGGAACTTTTGGGAAGCTCACTGCATTTTAAAATCTGACACAAGAGCTGTATTTGTTTATGGAGTTGCTAAGTTCCTTGGCCACATGTGGGGCATCAGGACAAAGAGGCAGTTAGTTTAGTCAGTATATAATGCACGGTTATCCCTTCATGTGCGCCTGTTATAGAAGAGTTAATGATTGTTGCAGATGGCGAGAAGGATAGGTAGGATTAATGGAGAGTGGCAAATGCACCTTTCTTCCACAGTCTCGACGAGTGGGGCTGTCATGAACTCAAGCGTACTCACTTTTAGTTCCAGTACGCGCAGGAGCAAAATGTTCAGAACTCCCAATTCCCCCTACAGGCCTTCCAACAAACCCCAATAGCACTGGAGGTCGCATGAACCCTGCCAGGGGGACAGGGGTAGGGGACAAAGAAGAGACTGCCTCAATTTTCTTCAGTTCTCCACTCTTTCTTTTCCTTCTTAGCTTTTCTTTCTGTCTCTCGCTTTTCACTCTACTCTCTCTCTCTTGTGGGGAACTGGAAAACAGATAATAACATTAAAAACTTCCAAAACCTTCCTCCTAAGCTCTCAAATATATTATCTGCTGTGCTCTAACTTTCTTACCCTCTAAGCAAAAGGCATTAGCTTGCCTTCAAGTAATTTTAAATACAAGCTTTCTTTACTGTCACTAATTGTCTCTTTCTTTTTTACAGGTCTTCCAAATAGGGACCTATTATTGAAATAGGCTCGGGTAAGTATATAAGTTTACAATAAAATTATTTTAGATTCCATTAATTTTTCCTTTCATAGGTATAAAAATGTACTAATGTTTATTATTTTCTCTGACAGGAGAATACTAGTGGTTTTGGTAGAAAACTGCCTAAGAGAAAACTGGCCTCCGAGGAATACCACTAAGCCCGCTGAGCAAAAGCCAGCCTCCGAAATGCCACTTGAAGACTCCCGTATGAATGTGTCCGAAATGCTAATTATCCTTGACTTCTCGGTTCCCTGACTAAATGTCCAACGGAAGTACAAAATGAGAGCTACCCTTCGCCTAAGACTGGCAACAAACTAGAAAAAGTACCCTTACTGACTTTTACAATACGGACACAGGTCCTGTCACAAGGAATGTTTTGGTGAAGTGTGAGGTATCAAACGCTGCCGCTGCACTTCACAGCTCTGTTTGCTCTCTGGCTTACAATCAGATGTGAGACACTAGACCAGCGATTGCACTGGCACGCCTCCATCTTTGGCGTGCCCGTACAATCGCTCGGCATCTGGTTACAATTACCCGTGGTCTCCGGTAAATAGACACGGAGCCCGGGAATTGTTACACAGGTGTTAGAGTCTTGCTAGTACAGGGAAGCACATGGGTTCTTGTAACCCACGCCCTGACAGTATCCCCCCACAAGGTCAAGCCTCCGGGTGGGGGTTTGGGTGGATATTTCAGATGAAAGGCCTTAATCAAGTTTCAAAGCTTTATTCGACAGCATGTCATAAAAGCAGGTATACATCCTAACAATACTATAAATACTATGTTAAAATACAATATATTTTTTTTTTAAAACACATTAAATCATGATGCTGGCGAATAATTTTAAGAAGAAAACATCTTCAATGAATAAAATCAATTTAAAAAAGGGTAAAATCTTGGTATTTTAAAATTAATCATGCATCATTTGGTGTCAGGAATTCATTGGCCAGCTTCTATAAGTTTTAAGGTGCGAGAGCGTATTATCCAGGCCCACCCTAAGAACTTTGCAACAGCAATAGCCAGACAGGGAGTGCAATCGGATTCAAGTATTCTTAGCGCCTCCTCATACCTGCGTGTTCCCAGATTTATACACACTGGTTTTAGCCATCTATGACGTGGAGTAATATACAAGGGACATACAAACAACAAATGTCCTATGTCCTCAATCAGATCTTTGCAATGGGGACACTTATTGTCCTGGGTAGATGACCATCTATGGGTAAATGCTTTTACAGGGAGGGACCCGATTCTAAACTGAAAATACAGTTTTCTATCAGTGGTCCTTTCTATAATGTCCCAATATGCCTCGCAAGATGGTATAGATTTAATATAAAAAAAACGACCCGTTAGATTGGCATTTTGGCCAGAGCTAAAGGCAGATGTTAGGGTCATATCCCAGTACAATTTTTTAAGAGTTGACTTAGATGGGAAACTTGAACCATTTGAGTCATTTCATAAATGTCCTAGTTCCAGTTTTATTAGCAAATCTCTAATTTCCTTGAGCCATAAGATGGAATGGAAACGGTCAGCCCTGATAATATCCTTCAAGGCGATGGCATAATGGACTAGTTCAGGGGTTACCATAATCCTTCGCCAGTAAAGGAGTGGGCGTAATCGTGCCAAATCCTCAACTGTTTTTCTGCCTAGATCATATGTAAGCGGAACCATTGGGGTGCTTTGGGGAACTCCAGTTAGGCAGCGTAAGAACTTGTTTTCTGCCAGTCTTAACTGGTTCAAATTGGCAAAGCCCCACAGTTCCGAACCATACAAGGAAGCACTAATAACTTTCATGTTATAAATTTCCAAGGCAGGAGTGATAGGCTTAGTCAGAGAGGATTTGAATTTAGAAACAATTGCACCTGCTAACTGGTGGAATTTTAAAGCAGCCATGTCAATATGGTATGTCCATTTCATATTCTTCTGGAGGGATATTCCTAGGTATGTGAATGCCTCAACCTGTTCCAGCGGGGTGCCATTAAAATTAATAACACCTCTAAAAATTTTCCGCTGGTTTAAACACATAAACTTAGTTTTGGAGGTATTTATCTCGAGACCACGTTCTTGACAAAAGTCACCGAACATGTTTAATGCCTTCTGGAGCCCGCTTGGTGTCCGCGAAACTATCAACGTGTCGTCCGCGAACATGAGGACTGGCACATGGGACCCTGCCAATATGGGGGCATCCGTGGGGGAGCATCTAAGATGGTCGACAATGCCGTTGATATACAAGGAGAACAACGTAGGTGCCAAAACACACCCCTGTCGAACACCACGCTCAACAGGAAATGGTCAGTCACCTCCCCCTGTGTTCCCCACCTGATACGTGCGTAATTGTTCTCATGCAAGCAGACAAGTAACGTTAACAGTTCTGGCGCCTTCCCAGCATCATCGAGAACCCTCCAAAGTTTAGATCGAGGCACTAGGTCAAAAGCTGATTTCAGGTCTATAAAGACCGCATAAAGGGTCCCATTAGTCAACTTCACACTCCTCTAGTAAAGTGCTAGAAAATAGAAAACCTGATCAACAGAGCTGGTACAGGGTCGAAACCCAGCTTGATACGGGAATAAAATGTTGTTTTCTTCTACCCAAGATTGCAATTTATTTTGCACTAATCGACCTATAAGTTTTTGCGCTGAGTCTATGAGACTGATAGGTCTATAGTTACTTGGTAGTGATTTATCACCTTTTTTAAAAACCGGGATTATTTCCGCACCTTTCCATGAAGGGGGAATGGGTGCACCCATCGCTACGGAATTGGCTAGCCATTGAAAGTATTGGCACCAAGATAATCTATCAGTTAAAAACACGTCAGCAGGTATCCCATCCATTCCTGGAGCTCTGCCCCCAGTTACACAATCTAATGCTAGATTGACATCTTTGATAGAGAACACCTGCATTTGATAATAAATAGTGGGAGGAAGTGAATACTCTCCTTCAGATAAGTTAGAAGCATATTGCGGTCTGAAGAAGTCAACTCACTGGTTTTTAGCAACATTATTTTGAGGTGATGGTGCAATCCCTCCTCTATCCCACTTAACTATAGCCCAGAATTGTTTTTGGTCTTTAGCTAAACAGGCAAGTTTCAGATCTTGCCAGTGCTCCTCATCCCACTCTTTCTTAGCCACTAGCTGTGCTTGCCTATATAACTTTCTAGCGGTTCTCACACCTTCGATATTTCTTAACCTGAGTGCTACACTCAGGTTCTGGTGAGCAACTTTACAAGCATTATTAAACCATCCTGCCTCGGGTAATTTTCTCTTATTAGCTTTTCCGATCTTAATGGGCTTCGTAAAGAACCCTTGAAGTTTTGCGAAAAAGAGGGTGTGAGCCTCAAGCATGATTAAGGGGAAATCTTTATTGGCAGATTGGATATTTAAATTAGCCACTTCGTCGATGACCGCTTTTTTAAGGTCCTCTATTTTCTCTGGCTTCTCAATGAATCTGTCCCATTTAACATGTCGCATATTGTTCGATATGACAATATCCAGAGTGGTTTTCTCCCTTCCGATTTTGAATTCTCTAAGCCCATTAAGAGCTTTGAATTCCATACAAAGGGGATTATGATCACTTTCCTCTCATGGAATTATAATCATATCGCTCAACCTATGCCAAACTCTAATATCCACCAGGAAATAGTCTATACGACTAGAGGACCTACCATTATCAAATGTGCTAGCACCCTGGCGATCTGACTGAGTACGCCCATTAACTGCTCTGAGCCCCTTCTCTAAGCAAAGAGCTTTAAGTTGGATGGCTACTGCTGACCATCTCTTAACTGCGGGAAGGTCCAACTGGGGAACACCCCACCTACAATCCTCCTCTGCAGCAAGAAACTGGTCCTCGGGACCAAGAGGCTCAAATGTTGTATTAAAATCTCCTCCCACAATTATAGACATTTTAGATGAAAATACTGAGAGGTGATGATCGAGGGCAGAGATCACGTCAGAAAGGGTTCCTCCAACCGTCCCTCTGGCATAAATGTTGAAAATTGCCATTCCCTGGCCATTAGGCCATGTGATGTTCTATGACAGAATATCGTTCAGTGGAAAGCTCTGTTGCTTAATTTTGCAGCATAATGATTGGCGGATCCAAATTATTAAACCACCTGATGGACGACCTTTGGATTTTTTAATGGCAAGTGTATGAAAATTGAGAAACCCCATGCGAAAAACTGGGACCAATGACCATGATTCCTGGAATAAGATGATATCAAACTGGTCAACAAAGCTGCACCATTCAGTAGAATGTAACTTCTTGCCAATTCCTGCAAGATTCCAAGAAAGAAAAGTCAACCCTGCCTCAGTTGCAGGGAAACAGGGAGGCTCTTTTGTTATTAGTGGACCTTGGGTCTCACCTGCTATCCTTTTCTCATGTTCAACGTTATTGCATGGAATACCTGGTGGTTCAATTGCTGATACCTTGGATCCTAAGCTATCACGTTCTGAAAGACTGGAGGGTGTTAGTATATGTAATTCGGTTAACTCTATCTGGTTTTCTATAAGGTTACAAACTACCCTCCTTTCATGACGGAGGGGGGGAGCAACATTTAATGCATTCGATCTCTGCACTATAGGGACGGACAAGCCATCGGACATGGTTATATTCTTGTTCACTGGTTTTGCATCCCTATCAAGTCAATCACAATCATTTAAGTCTGACAAGACCCCAAACCTGTTTTCTAAGCTGATATTCCAATTGCTTATTGAATCACTCCTACCCCCTTTGTTGGGGGCCGGAATCCACCTTAATCTTGATGTCGCTTGATTGGCTTTCCAGGTTCTTGTGCAATAAAAATATTTTAGGGTTAGTGGGATAATAGCACCATACCTTTGTTGATGGGGAAATATATTGCTCAGGACATTGGGGAGAACACCAGAATTTGAAAAGTTAAGAACTACACAGTCCCCCTCAAATTTTTTGGGGTTATGCCCTAGCCATGATACTCTTCTTGCCATAATAATTTCCCCTGCTAATTGTTTCTCACCCCATGGGGACATCCTCATATTGTTTGTCATCCAATGCAGGGATTTACTCATCAGGGAGGATGTAGATTCTACTTTGCCGGGCAACAGGGTGGGTACATTAGCAAGGACTAATGTAAGGGGATAGGCCTCAGCGATACATTGAAATTGGTCGCTCTCTGGATATGAAGCAATAGAACTGGGTGAGGGACCGTCTTTGGGTACCTTCTGAAGATTCTCATCAGCTGTAGTTTGCAAAGGAGGAGGATTCACTATCTCTTTTTCTGCAACCCTTACTCCACCCCTGGCGGGCACCACATTTGATGCACATCTACTTGACACCGGGGACAAAACACTAGCCACTTCATCCACTGGTATTTTTATCAGAGCACTCAATCTTAATACCTCTGCCATAAGCTGATCGATTTTAGCCACCAATGGTGTGATGATACTCTCTATTTTGGAATCGATCATGCTAGCTATTTTTATGGATAGCTCGTTCTCTGGCTCTTTGTTGTCATGTAGCCCTGATACCTCTTCCTTATTCGAGCTTTTGGTTACAGAGGTTAGCTTTTTCCTACCTGAGCGAGACCCATTATTTTTGGTCTGGGATTTTCTGCATGCTCTAACTGCTCTGGTTCTAGGAGGAGGAACAAGGGATGGGGAATCTGTTGCCTCAATATCCAAAACTAGTTCTGATTCAAGATTAGATTGCAGGTTAATGGCTAGGGGTACACTTTGTTCAGAGATATCACTGTCTAAGACCTCTATGTCAATTACAGTACTACTATTAGCCTGTAATGGAAAATCCAGCGATGATTCTGACAGGATTCGTCAAAGGAGGGTTAGGGGAACAATTTAACCCTAATGACGCCCTCCTGCCATTATTAATTTTGCTAACAATCTGCACCAGATAATTGTCCATAGTATTCGACGTCGAGGGGGTCTTTTGTTTAGACATGCTACCACGGTTATATGACCATACCTTGCAATCAATCAATGTTGGATAACACAATCCGAAGTATTAGTAAATAGTTTTGTACTCTTACAGAAGAATACCTCTGCTATACAATGTTACCCAACGGAGTACAATGAGTATTAATACTCAAACACCAACAGTAACTGTATGTCCAAAGTCTTGTGGAATGAGGGAACAATGCAACAGATGAAAATGATGTGGCCCGTCCCGTCCTCAGTCAACCTCAGACGGCCTCAGACGGCCCGCCCTTTGCCCGCGCTTTGCCCGGCGCCGCCCGCGCGCATCCCGCGACGCGGATGGAGCCGCTATCTTTTGTGCGCCTCCGGGCGCGTGGGTGGCGTCAACAGGCGCTCAGGCGCCTGGGAATTGTAGTTCCCCTCCCGCTCTCGACTTTCGGCCCTGGAAGTAGTGGCAGCGGTGGCGGTAGCGGGGGAAAACACGCAGCTTACAGGGCCCAGGAGCGGCGGCAAGCACGTAGGTGAGCAGGGCACCAACTGGATTCAGCAAAGTTCCCCAAGCGCAGATGCAGGCCACCGGTTTTGATTTTCCCGCTCCCCAGAGGGAGCCGCGATCTTTTGTGCGCCTCCGGGCGCGTGGGTGGCGTCAACGGGCGCTCAGGCGCCTGGGAATTGTAGTTCCCCTCCCACTCTCGACTTTCGGCCGCAGGAAGCAGTGGCAGCGGCGGCGGTAGCACGTAGGTGAGCAGGGCACCAACTGGATTCAGCAAAGTTCCCCAAGCGCAGATGCAGGCCACCGGTTTTGATTGAAAGGCCTTAATCAATCGTGAAGCATGAACATCAGATTGCACCTCCCAAGACCTCTCCTCGGGACCGTAGCCTTTCCAGTCCACAAGATCGAAAACTTTACCTCAAACCAATTGGGGGTCTAAAATCCTTTCAACCTCAAATTCTTCCTGCCCATCTACAACTAGAGGTTTAGGTTTTCTTGGCTCTTTAAGGTTAGGAGATACTTTTTTTTAGCAGAGATACATGAAACACTGGATGTATTTTTAACTGCGTAGGAAGACTTAATTTGTAAGTTATGGGGTTCAACACCTGTTCTACTGGGAAGGGGCCTACAAAACGTGGCTGGAATTTCCTATTTCCCTTGAGTCGTAGGTGTTTGGTGTTCAGCCAAACTCTATCTCCTACATGAAGGGCTAACTCTTGTCTTCTCTTTGTATGAGCATGTTTCTTATAGCGTTCATTTGCTAACACTAAATTCTTGGTGGCTCATGCACCTCACTTAGGTGTTGGACTAGTTCTTGTGCTGCGGGCACCGAGACCTCTTGAGTTGAAACCGCAGAATTTGGATGCCTCTCATAATTCAAGTAAAAAGGGGAATAACCAGTAGAGGCATTCTTTGAATTATTATGTACGACCTCTGCATTCCAGAGAAGATCGGGCCAAACTCCTTCTTGATCTAGGAGGACAGTCTAAGGTACTTTTCTAGTTCCTGATTGGTCCTCTATGTCTGGCCATCTGTTTGAGGATGGAAACTAGTGGAATATTGTGACTCTATTCCTAATTTTTTGGTGTAGCCCCTCCAATAATGGGATAGAAATTGAGAGCCACGATCCTCAATCAAAACCTTTGAAATTCCATGAATCTTAATTAAACTCTGATTCAACAGTGTGGCAATTTGATTTGCTATTAGGTTTCCCTTCAGGGCAACAAAATGCGCCATTTTTGAGAAGGCCAAAGGCACACTTCTCCAATTTAACGTATAGATAATTTTCTTTCAAACAGCGTAAAACCTTTTTGGAAGATGAGTAAATCAAAATATCGTCGATATAGACTATAGCGCATTGGTCTATGAACTCCTTCAAAACATAATTTATGAAATATTGGAACGCTGGCAGGGGGGCGTTGCACAAGCCGTAGGGCATGACTTGGTACTCGTATATTCCGTATTTGGTTCTAAATGCAGTTTTCCATTCATCGCCACTGCACACTCTGGTTAGATGGTAAGCCCCCTACAAGTCTAACTTCGTGAAGATATTTGCATCTTTTAGTTGATCCAGAAGGACAGAAATCAAGGGTAGATGGTAATGGTACTGGATCGTAATCTTGTTCAGTGCACAGTAGTCAACACATGGCCTAAGACCTCCATCCTGTTTTGGGACAAAAAATAGTGGAGAGGAGGCCGGGGACTGGGATGGTCGAACAAACCCGTTTTCCCGGTATTTTTGTATATATTCCTTCAAGTGATGGTTTTCCGCTTCAGTGAGTGCTTAGATCTGACTACAGGGAAGATTGGCGCCAGGATCAAGATCGATTTTACAATCGTAGGATCGATGAGGGGGAAGCTTCTTTGACTCAGCCTCACTGAACACTTCTGCAAACTCCTGGTATTCGACAGGCAGGCTCTCAGTTTGCACAGCACATACCATCATCTTATTTTTGCATAACAAGGCTGCCAGTTTTCTCTCCTTTATTTCCATCTTCTCACAGTAGCAATGCTCCAAGCAGTAGCTGGAGTTTAACTTCACCGTCCTCTTACTCCAGGTTATTGTTGGGTTGTGTTCCGTAAGCCAGGGAAGACCTAAAATTATTCCAAACTGCGGGGCATCAATCAGATTGAATTGAATTCCTTTTCTATGACCTTCATTGGAAATGAGTTCCGCGATCTCCGTATGACTAGTGACGGGGCCGAACGATAAATTTATACCATCCACAGCCCTCACCACTTCACTTCTCTCTTTAAGTAAGGCCTTCAGACCAAACTTAGAGGCATATTTGAGATAGCAAAAATTCCCCGTAGCACCCGAATCCAGCATTCCAGCTACTTCAGGAAGAATTTGCTCTTGGAATCCCAAAGTCATAATCATGATGAGGTGCGGAGCAGAAGACTGCAAGGTATTAGCAATTTGGTGATGAATTGGAGTTGTATCTTCATTAGCAACCACCAGCCCAACTCCCTCTACTGGTGGTGCTGCAAGTTTTTCTTCTTAAAAGTTTTGGTCTTTTTGGGACACCCCTTAGCAAAGTGTCCGCTGATTCCACAATAAAGGCACAAATTATTTAATCTTCGCTTTTCTTTTTCTTCTTCGGAAAGTGGATCTCTGATGGTTCCTATTTGCATAGGTTCAACTCCTTGCTCTTTCTCTACGGATCTTGTCACGTCTGATCTTGCCCTATCAAGTCGCAGAAAACTCGGTCAAAATTCTCGCCTTCTTTCACCTCTTCTTTCATTTTGTCCATAGTCGATTTCTAAAACCAGGTCAATCAAGGCCGATACCTCTGTGGGGCGATTTGGAATTTGCGACAAGGCATCTGTCAGGTTATCTTTTAATCCACGATAGAACAAGGCAGCTCTTTTTGACTCCGGCCATTTGGTTTCAACAACAAGTTTGTTGAATTGTGCAAGGTATGTTATTAGTTCTTGATTCCCTTGTCTCAATTCCAACAATTCATTATCTGTAGCCTGCGCTACCTTCCTCTAATCAAAAATGCGCAGAAATTCTATCTTGAACTCGTCGAAATTATACAGAATTCGGTGTGTCTTGAGTGACCAAGGGCATTGACCACGCTGCCATGTCACCATTGAGGTAAAACAGGATAAAGGCAATGCGAGACTGTGCATTTGAAAAGACTGTAGGTCGACCCATAAAATGCAAGGAGCATTGGGTCAAGAAGATTTGGGCCTTTTGAGGATCCCTGCTAAAGCGTTCAGGGGGTGCTAACCAGATAACGGGGGCCAGGGAATGTACTACTCGAGTGGTGGACCCAGAGTTTGCTACAGAACTTGAATTAAATATTGTTTCCTCCAGAAGGGGTGGAATGGAACTTATCCCCTGTACACTTTCTCTTCATCTGAGCAGCCATTTCCTTAGTCTCTTGTCTAGTTGCTTCCATCTCAGACTTGATAGCCTTAATGTCTTCTCTAACTGCCATTAGTTCTTGTTGGATGACCTCGAGGACCATTCCTAGGTTCTTCAAGTCGAACCCCTCCGTCATTCTGCTCAGGTGAGTAAAGTTTGTGGGCACTTCACTCTGTCATGAACTCAAGTGTACTCACTTCTAATTCCAGTTCTCGCGGGAGCAGAATATAGAGAATTCCCAATTACCCCTACAGGCCTCCAACGAACCCCAATAGCACTGGAGGTCGCGTGAACCTGGACGGGGGAGAGGGGTAGTGGACAAAGAAGAGACTGCCTCGCTTTTCTTTGGTTCTTTACTCTCTCTCTTCCTTCTTAGCTTTTCTTTCTATCTCTCACTTTTCAATCTACTCTCTCTCTCTCTCGTGGTGAACTGGAAAACAGATAATAACATAAAAAAACTTCTAAAAACCTTCCTCCTAAACTCTCCAATATATTATCTGCTGTGCGCTAGCTTTCTTACCCTCTAAGCGATGGGCATTAGCTCCTCTTCATGTAATTTTAAATACAAGCTTTCTGTACTGTCACTAATTGTCTCTTTCTTTTTTACAGGTATTCCAAATAGGGACCTATTATTGAAATAGGTTTGCGGTAAGAATATAAGTTCACAATAAAACTCTTTTAGATTCAATGTCTTTTCCTTTCCTAAGTATCCAAATGTACGAATGATTATTATTTTCTCCAACAGGAGAATACTTGCGGTTTTGGTAGAACTCTGCCTGAGAGAAAACTGGCCTCCGAGGGATTCCGCTGAGCAAAAGCCAAACCTCCGAAATGCCACTTGAAGACTCCGGTATGAATGTGGCAGAAATGCTAATTATCCTTGACTTCTTGGTTCCCTGACTAACTGTCCAACAGAAGTAGTAAACGAGAGCTACCCTATGCTTAAGACTGGCAACAAACTAGAAAAACTACCCACACTGACTTTCGCAACACGGGCACAGGTCCTGTCACAAGGAATGCTTTGGTGAAGTGCACGGCATTGAACACTGTCACCGCACTTCACAGCTGCGTTTGCTCTTGGGCTCACGACCAGATTCGAGAGACTAGACCAGCGATTGCACTGGCATGCCTCCATCTTTGGCGTGCCTGTCCAATCGCTCGGCATCTGGTTACAATCACCCGTGGTCTCCGGTAAATAGACACGGAGCCCAGGAATTGTTTCATAGCTGTTAGAGTCTTACTAGTACAGGGAAGCACATGGGTTCTTGTAACCCGCGCCCTGACAGGTGCATCCACTGAACCTGGAAGGAAAAAACTGAAACATTTTGGATTCTTTGTATTACAAGTGCAAGTCTTACACGGGGTATTCTTCCGGAGAATGGAAACTCCAGAACTAGATCAGTTGATCAGCGGTAAAAGACTATACTACCAATTTCTTGAGTTGTTTACAGCTCATTAGCATTCTGGAAAGTCTGTTAACTGTGTAACTTTATGATATAGACTTTGGAGCATGGGGGTGAATTGACACTAAATACTGTGGATATGCTTGTGTGACATTAACACAAATTTTGACAGCAATATACCCTACAAGAATATGTGAAGTTAACATTTAAATGTTTGTAAACATGATTGCGTGACATCAACACTACATGTTGAGAAATATTGGCTGCAAGATCGTGTGCGTTTAACACTAAGAGTCTGATTACGAGGTTGGCGGATGGTTTACTCCATCACAATTCTGACAGATGTCCCGTCCACCATATTCTGAGTTCAAATGTGTTCCCTTGGATATAAATGGAACTTGTAATAAGGTGGATAGGATATCCATCACGTTTGTGATGGAGCAACCCGTCCGCCAGACTCGTAATAAGGCCCTCAATGTTTGAGAACTCAGGAAGTTGTGATCTCATTGGGTTTTAGGTGTAAAAAGTTTGGAAATCTGTTAGGACAGAATCTCCCTTCTGATCCACAGTACTCGTAAATACTAGACGGTATATCAAACTTGGATTCATCTATGCCTCCTGTTGTAGAAATACGTATTGTATAATTGGGTATGGCTTTTCAGGTGTCCTTCCCCGCAGTACCCTCCCTAATTCCCTTCCTCCCATCTGGTCACTCTGATACTCTGTGGATTTTTCCAAACAGAATCAGGGCTGTCGGAAGGTGGGCTTCTGGGAAACACTGTTCCTGAGGATCTGAAGCCAGCCCTGACAGAATAACAGGCCCAAAAATGTAACCGACCTTCCAAATAGTGCCGACCAGAATGGTCTCCTTGGAAGATCTCTGTGCCATTCTACTCGATCTAAAAAGGGAGATTAATGCCTCACAGGCAGAAACTGCTGCCCTGACTAGTAGGGTGAATCAAATGCAAAGAAGATTGGAAACCCCACACTTTTCAACAACCCTGTTTGATAGGCCCAACACAACGCCCCATCTGTTTTCGCAATAATACCATTAGCTGTCTTGTTAGCCACCCCTGGAGCAATTTTTAGGAGACCCAGCCAAGGTCCCTGTATTTTTAACAGAAATACAATTACATTTCATGGTGCATCCCCAAGCCTTTCCTGATGCACAATTGTGAATTACATTTCTGATCTTCTACTTAGGCGGTGATTCAGTCGCTTGGGCCATCCCATTAGTCAATGAGGATAATCCGCTATTATAAGATTGGTCACGCTTTATGGCCCAATTTTTTACAAGTCTTTGACAGAGGGACCATAACCATGACAACAACAACGCCTCCTCCTTGGACACCGCCAGCTTTCTTGTCACGTTGAACTTTACCTTCTTAGACGTTTTCTACAAAATTTCTTCTAAATTTGAAGGTAAGTAGAGACCAGCCTCAACCCACTTCTTGTATCCAAACCGTGATCCATCATGATTGGCCATAATGTTTGACTTTGCCCCTGTCATGCACAACCAGATGTCCACAGTTGGCGCTTTGACCTTTTAGGTGCTATATTTCACTTTATTGCTGTTTGCTTGCTGCATAAATGCTTTACTACCTGTCTCTAAGCTAAGCCTGACTGCTTTAGTGCCAAGCTACCGTCTGTTAAGCACAGGCTAATTTATTGACTTTAGTGGTTTACCCTAATGGGGATTGTGGCTCACACCCACCTCAACCAATTACGCAATTTCTCACAGTGAAAAATGTAGCAAGGCTGTTGGGGTTGGGCCATTGAGTCTGAGCAGGGGAAGACAGAAAAGACTCCCAGACGAAAAATAATTGCAGTTACAGGCAGAAATTGTCTGGCCACGGGGTGGCTTAGGAAAGCGCAAACACAGTGGGAATAACAGTACGTGAAAGTGTTTTAACATATAATAAAGTGAAAAAGTTACCTTATATTGGCATAAAAAAACTCCTGGGGGTGCACATACTAAAGAGCAGAACGGGAAAGAATTGGGAATGTTTCTAAGATACTCAACAGATAGACAGATGGCATAAAAAGGTTCAAAGAAGAAGAATGTGCATTGTCTAGGCAGCCATAGACTCCCAATTGCTTAGAAAGTTAGACTTTAGCATTCCTGATTTACACCAGTGTTTACTGTGAAAAGTTACTTCAGTGGAGTATATCACAATTTAAATCGATAAATTGGCTTTGCAGGGATGGCATGAGGATCGTCTAGCCCATTATTCAGAGATATACGAGACAAAGGGAAATTGGGCTGTACAAAGTATGATACCAGGATACCTTAATCAAAGAAATGGAATGGGTGGAGGCGAGGGAGCAGGTGGGAAATACGGACTGGGGCAGGTAAGTGCTCTAAGATTAACCACTTAGCTTCAGATGGCACCTCTGTAGATTTTTTAGGATCAGTTCGGCAGTGCTCAGTGGATGTGTGACAGCAGAGAGTTTCAGGAGGCACTTGTCATGCTTTGGGAGAAGTAGAATATCAATTGAAGTGGGATCATATCATGTGCTGTACTGTCTGTCTTACAATAATTGGTAAGCAGTGCTCTTCGGATGGACTACGGTGCGAAGAAGGAGGAATGATTTAGAAAAGAGATGAGAGACTTCTTGCTAGCTTCAGCTCCCAAAAAGGTAAAAGAGGGAAGGGTGCAGAAAGAACACCATTTGTTGAGGGTTTTTCTGGTCACTGTAAAAAATCACAGAATTACTAAAGGTGGAGTGATGTCTAAAGCTTGGGGTAATTTAATGAAAGAGATAGACGGATTAGAGAATATTGGTAAACAGCCAACACTGTACTCAATGCTGGGACCGGTAGGTTGGGCCATGGAAAACTAGTAGGTTAAAATGAGATGTGGGGCCAGCAAGCTCAGTGTAGGACCAATAGGACTCAGGAAAGACAAAGTCCTGAATACGAAATTTGGAAAATTAAGCAAGGAAAAGTCATTAGACCCAAAGAGGAGTATGGGTTTATTTGTTTAAAGGGTCTGTGGAGTTATAGTTGAACCATGTATTTGGTGAGGGTAGCCAATGGCACACAAGGTGTGTATTATGACTTCTATTCCTGCCTCGGGAATAAAATAACCTTAATCCTCTATGTGTCCTCCCTCAGGTCTCAATCACCTATCTGGTAGTGTGAGAATGTCGGTGCAGCTCTCCTTTGCTGTAACAGTTTCAGAACTTGGTGAGGGCAACCATGGGACCACCTAGCTCAGGAGCACGTACATGGGCATCAATTTACTGGAATCCCATGAGCAGCAAAAGTGACATGCAGGACATCTGGGTCAAGACAATATCTTTGCCAGGTTGTCTCACACTTCTATTGGCACCGATTGAAGACATCCTCAGATATATTCCGTAGGACATGTCCCACCTGGAAGTGGGAAAACAGGGAGAAGACAAGACCGGTTCAATAATTGTAAACTGTGGCCTAATAAATAGGTCCTTGATAGGGCACAAGACACAACTGGAACAAGGGTGGACACAACAAAGACAAAAGGTACTCACAAGATAGTAGGTATTAAAATAAACCTAGCATATTTATTTTGCTTTTTTTTGTTTATAGAAAATTTCATTTTTCAATTTGTATAAATATGTCTCATCATAGGACAAATGCATAAACATATAATACAAAAAATTACAATACAATAAATATACAAAAATCAAAAACAAAGACAAAGGGAGTGCCCCGCTAGAAAACTTAACCATGCATACATTCAGTCAATACCACATTCATAACAACTAAACAAATAATTGGTCAACATAGGTTATCCTTGGGATTTCAAATGGATGAATCGATTGTATCTCATCCAGAGGAAGCCAGATGGTACTTCAGAAAGAAGGGAGGTCATCGAATCAAGCGCCAACGCGCGTTTCGGTATAGGGCCCACGGAGGAGCCCCACCTTCATCAGGGCGTAGACCAAGGATAATAGGGGGCAAACACTCGATTAAAATGGATGTTCAAGGAGGAACATGGATAATTCGCCTCCAGGCAGCAGTAGTAAAACCAGAATCCTATGGAACCGTAAGATAAGGCTCACTATAGGCAAATATTTTGTTTCCAATGCTCAACATAGGCGGTAATGGTGCCTAGATCTTGTGCATAAATGATGATGCGAGAGAATTCAATCGGAGCGCAAGCTCGAGAATCGAAGAGCAAGCAATGCAAAAAAGCGGCAAATGACTAGCGGTCCATAATCATCGTAGTGTGGATCTACATGGATAAAGATTTTGTTCCAAGATCGCGGAATTCCCCAAAGGTTCCGAATAACAGGATCGGCGTCTATGTCTCCCTGCCGGCACCATTACCGCCTATGTTGAGCATTGGAAACGAAATATTTGCCTATAGTGAGCCTTATCTTACGGTTCCATAGGATTCTGGTTTTACTACTGCTGCCTGGAGGCGAATTATCCATGTTCCTCCTTGAACATCCATTTTAATCGAGTGTTTGCCCCTATTATCCTTGGTCTACGCCCTGATGAAGGTGGGGCTCCTCCGTGGGCCCTATACCGAAACGCGCGTTGGCGCTTGATTCGATGACCTCCCTTCTTTCTGAAGTACCATCTGGCTTCCTCTGGATGAGATACAATCGATTCATCCATTTGAAATCCCAAGGATAACCTATGTTGACCAATTATTTGTTTAGTTGTTATGAATGTGGTATTGACTGAATGTATGCATGGTTAAGTTTTCTAGCGGGGCACTCCCTTTGTCTTTGTTTTTGATTTTTGTATATTTATTGTATTGTAATTTTTTGTATTATATGTTTATGCATTTGTCCTATGATGAGACATATTTATACAAATTGAAAAATGAAATTTTCTATAAACAAAAAAAAGCAAAATAAATATGCTAGGTTTATTTTAATACCTACTATCTTGTGAGTACCTTTTGTCTTTGTTGTGTCCACCCTTGTTCCAGTTGTGTCTTGTGCCCTATCAAGGACCTATTTATTAGGCCACAGTTTACAATTATTGAACCGGTCTTGTCTTCTCTTTGAAGTTTTGTACCTTTACCCCTTTTACCGGTTCTCTATCGAGCCACCGGGGGTCCCCCTTCGTTTAGTGGGAAAACAGGGAAACAGCTTAAGGCTGCCCAGAATCCCTTACCTATCATTGGCATCCCCTTTAAAAGGTTGGGTGTTGACATTGTTGGACCCTTGGATTCCAAAACTGGCTTAGTCAACAGGTTCTTCCTGGGTTTGGCGGAGCATGCCACTAGGTACCAATAGGCCATCCCTATGAGGCCTGTGACTGCACCTGCAGTGGTGGTGATCCTAATGGTAGTTTTCAACCAGGTGGGGTTCCCCAGAGAGGTGGTATCTGTCAGTGACAATAACTTCATGTTGGCATATATAAAGTCCATGTCAAAAGAGTGTGGTGTAACCTACAAGTTATCCACATTCTACCATTCCCAAACCAATGGCCTTATTGAAAGATTTAACAATAACCTGCAGGCCGTGATTATGGGCCTGCCTGAGCCCATGAGGTGGAAGTAGGATGTTCTCGTACCATACCTACTCTTTGCTTAGGGTGTGATATCACAGAAAGGTGTTGGCTTCAGCCCACTAGAAATCCACACCGGGCACCCTGTTAGGGACTTCTCAGTCTAGTTATGGAGGGGTGGGAGCAAGCTTACAAGAAACCCCCCAGGGAAGTGGTTAGCTACATGCTTACTTTAAGGAACCAGATACAGAAGTTCCGGGAAAGAGGCTTCCAAAAATTTAGCAGCCAGGCAGAAGGTCATCAAACTCTGGTATAACCAGAAGGACATTCTGATGGAGTTTCAGCATAGCCAGAAAGTGTAGGTGATACAGCCAGAAGAGTCCAAGTCACTCCAAGACCATCGGACAGGTCCCTATGAAGTGAAGGAGAGAAAGTGGGAGGCTTCCTACTTGGTGGACATAATAAATAGTAGAAGGGGAACGAATTCTGAATGTTTCTAAAATACTTAATAAGTAGACAGATGGCATAAAAGAGTTAAAAAAAGAAGAAAGTTCATTGTCCAGGCTACCATAATCTTCCAATTGCTTAGAAAGTTAGACTTTAGAATTCCTGATTTACACCAGTGTTTACTGTGAAAGGTTTCAAAAGTGGAGTAGATCACAAGTTAAATATATAAATTGACTTCAGAGGGGTGTCATGAGGATCGCCCAGCTCATTATTCAGACCTATATGAGACAAAGGTAAATTGGGGTGGTACTATGTGTGATACCAGGATACCTTCATCAAAGAAATGGAATGGGTGGGGACAAGGGAGCAGGTGGAAAGTATAGGTTGGTGCCGTTATGGTGGTAAGTTCTGTAAAATACACCCCTTAGCTTCCGTTGATACCTCTGTAGACTTTGGGGGGCGCGCTCTGCAGGGCTCAGAGGATGTGTGACAGCAGAGAGGTTCAGGAGGCATCTGTCATGCTGTGGGAGAAAAGAATTATAAATTGAAGTGGGGTCCTATCGTGTGCTGTACTGTGTCTCTGACTTTCATTAATAGGCAGGGCTCTTTGGATGGACCAGAGTGTGAAGTTAGAAGAATGATTTAGAGAATAGTTGAGAGACTTCTAGCTAGCTGCACCTCCCAAAAAGGCAAAGGGAGCAAGGGTGCAGAAAGAACATCATTTGCTAAGGATTTTTCATGTCACTGTAAAAAATCACAGGAAACCAAAAGGTAGAGTGATGTCTAAAGCTTGGGGTAATTTAATGAAAGCGATGGATGGATTAGAGGATATTGTTAAATAGTCAACACTGGACTCGTAGCTGGCACCGGCAGGTCGGGTCATGGAAGACCAGTAGTTTACAATGAGATATGGGGCCAGCAAGCTTAGTGCAGGCTAGTAGGACTCAGGAAAGATAAAAGTTGTGAATAAGAAATTTTGAAAATTAAGAGAGGGCAAGTAATTAGCACCACCAAGAAGTATGGGTTTATTTCTTCAAATGGTCAGTGGAGTTATAGTTGTATCATGTATGTGGTGGGATGGCTAGAGGCACACAAGGTGTGGATTGTGAGTTCTGTCCTGCCTCTGGAACAAACAACGTTAATACAGCTCTAAGAGCATGCTTGATTGAGAAGCCAACAGTGTACATGGAAGCAGGCATGCATCCACAGGATACACTCCGGAGTCCTTCCCCTACACGTGCCCTCCCTCAGGTTCTCAATCGCCATTCTGTTAGTGTGAGAATGGTGGTGCAGTTCCCCTTTGCTCTGACAGTTTCAGAACTTGGTGAGGAGAACCATGGGATCACCTGCCTCAGGAGCATCTACATGGGAATCAATTCACCCTAATGCCTTGGGTAGCAGAAGTGACATCATGTGCCTTTCACCCTGAATGACATCACAGGAAATGACGACGTATGACATTTAATCTGATGACATGACAGTACATGACATCCTGTGAGTTTTTGCCAAGCTAAAATCACAGCAAGTGACATCATCAAAGTGGATGGAAAATGCTAACTAGAACAAATAAGAAACTCCAATAAAAAATAGTTCAAGTCCTGTTGAAAGTTCTCCACGTTTATGGCCAGACTCAAACGGTGTCCTCAAATATGGGGCAGCACGGAATGAAATGATTTTGTCCAAACGTCTATAGCCCTTCGATGATTTGTGCAACCACTCATTACATAAAAATGTATAAAGATTTTAGCAGCTCATTCTGTGACAAAAGTGTCCCTTAAAGACCCAGTGAATTAATTTGAAGTTGTCTGGCATTCGCTCCATGAACAACAGTGTTTAGAGGGTGAGCTCCTCGTGGCCGCAGCGCCTCGTGACTGAATATCATTGGGGTTTTTTTGTCCTCATTCTGCCAATTTTCTTGTTTGGTTATAGTCTAATCTCTCTAGGTCTTGCAAGAGGAAACCAGACCGGAGACCAGAAGAGGAAAAGGAAGAGTAGCGACCCACAAGTATACTGCTGTTTCCACTTCCATCTCCTTTACATACTGAGACTACCCGAGGATAGGAGATACCATGGCCGACAGCGCAATTGGCTTAATCATAGGACTCGCGTTTCTATCTCTCTCCACTTTACCAACGGAGCCCAAATTTTCTCTCTACTTCTTGGATCTCATTCCACATCTGACTGACATGTATAAATGATATTTCTAAGACACTCAGTAAAAGACGGAGGATTTTTTGACTTCCATAATCTGCAAATCTCACGCCTTGCTAAGAGGATTACATAAAACAAAAACTTTGATTCAACCATTGTAATTTGTACTTCTTGATCTGGAATTAGTCCAAAGAAAATTACACTAGGGCTTACTTTAATTTGTGCCCCAATAGTTTCTCCCACAAAGTCACATACCGAGTTCCAATATGGTGCTATTTTTGAACATGACATAAACAAATGCACATCATCTGCTGCTACAAGCATGCACCTTGGACAGTTATAGGTATTACCAGTGACTTTAGAAAGCTTTGCAGGTGACCATTAAACTCTATAAGTGGTAAATAAATGATTTTGTTTAAGTGGTGCCGGTTTTACTACTTGTCGCAGCATACCATATGAGTCGCTCCACATTTGCTTCAAATCCTCATCGTCGAACTCTTCGCCCCACAAATTTAAAATTTCAGTCTCAATCTTCACACTCATCTCCAAAAAGGCCCAATATCAAAAAGATATTTCCTTTTTCCACTGACCGGTTCTCATCACTTGATCAAATTTAGATTCCTCCTTCTCCGCCCAGTCTTGTGTTGTCCACCAGGAACTCAGTTGGTAATTTTTAAACCTCGTTAGCAATCCATTGGTACAATATCGACACCAAAATATAGAAGGACAGAATATCGACTCCCTATCTACAAACAGGTAAGTACTAAAATATCGATTCCAAAATATAGAATGTTAAAATATAGTTAGCTAAAATATCACATTTTTTAAATGTATTAAAAATAATTTAAAAGTAATTAAATATTAAAAACAATTAAATAAAACATACATAATATAATATAAAAAAGCTTAAAATGTAAACATAATAAAAGTAATGCAAAAAAAGTAGAGATTTTGTTGGATAGTGAGAGCATAAAAATCACAATTCCCACTCCAGTGAGTGCAACAGTAGGGAAAACGTTGGATAGAGTAGGGGTAACAACTTACTATTCCCACTCCAAAGAGTGCAACAGTAGGGAAAGCGTTGGATAGCGGGAATGTAAAAATTTACTATTCCCACTCCAGAGACTGTAACAGTAGGGAAAGCGTTGGATAGCGTAGGGGTGAAAATTACTATTCCCACTCCAGTGAGTGCAACAGTAGGGAAAACGTTGGATAGCGTACGGGTAAAAATTACTATTCCCACTCCAGTGAATGCAAAAGTAGGGAAAACACTGGATAGTGTAGGGGTAAAAATTACTATTCCCACTCCAGTGAGTGAAACATTAGGGAAAGCGTTGGATAGCGGGAGGGTAAAAATTACTTTTCCCACTCCAATGAGTGCAACAGTAGGGAAAGCGTTGGATAGCGGGAGGGTAAAAGTTACTATTCCCACTCCAGAGAGTGCAACAGTAGGGAAAGCATTGGATAGCGGGAAGGTAAAAATTACAATTCCCACTCAAGTCAGTGCAACAGTAGGGAAAGAGTTGGATAGCGGGAGGGTAAAAATTACTATTCCCACTCCAGTGAGTGCAACAGTAGGGAAAAGGTTGGATAGTGTAGGGGTAAAAATTACTATTCCCACTCCAAAGAGTGTAACAGTAGGGAAAGCGTTGGATAGCAGGAGAGTAAAAATTACTATTCCCACTCCAGTGAGTGTAACAGTAGGGAAAGCATTGGATAGCGGGAATGTAAAAATTTACTATTCCCACTCCAGAGACTGTAACAGTAGGGAAAGCGTTGGATAGCGTAGGGGTGAAAAATTACTATTCCAACTCCAGAGAGTGCAACAGTACGGAAAGCATTGGATAGCAGGAAGAGAAAAATTACTATTCCCACTCCAATGAGTGCAACAGTAGGGAAAGCGTTGGATAGCGTAGGGGTGAAAATTACTATTCCCACTCCAGTGAGTGCAACAGTAGGGAAAACGTTGGATAGCGTAGGGGTAAAAATTACTATTCTAACTCCAGTGAGTGTAACAGTAGGGAAAGCGTTGGATAGCGGGAGAGTAAAAATTACTATTCCCACTCCAGTGAGTGCAACAGTAGGGAAAATGTTGGATAGTGTAGGGGTAAAAATTACTATTCCCACTCCAAAGAGTGTAACAGTAGGGAAAGCGTTGGATAGCGGGAGAGTAAAAATTACTATTCCCACTCCAGTGAGTGTAACAGTAGAGAAAGCGTTGGATAGCGAGAGGGTAAAAATTACTATTCCCACTCCAGTGAGTGCAACAGTAGGAAAAGCGTTGGATAGCGGGAGGGTAAAAGTTACTATTCCCACTCCAGAGAGTGCAACAGTAGGGAAAGCATTGGATAGCGGGAAGGTAAAAATGTCTATTCTCACTCCAGTGAGTGCAACAGTAGGGAAAGCGTTGGCTAGCGTAGGGGTACAAATTACTATTCCAACTCCAGTGAATGCAACAGTAGGGAAAACGCCGGATAGTGTAGCGGTAAAAATTACTATTCCCACTCCAAAGAGTGTAACAGTAGAGAAAGCGTTGGATAGCGGGAGGGTAAAAATGACTATTCCCACTCCAGTGAGTGTAACAGTAGGGAAAGAGTTGGATAGCGGGAGGGTAAAAATTACGATTCCCACTCCAGTGAGTGCAACAGTAGGGAAAGCGTTGGATAGCATAGGGGTACAAATTACTATTCCCACTCCAGTGAATGCAACAGTAGGGAAAACGCTGGATAGTGTAGGGGTAAAAATTACTATTCCCATTCCAAAGAGTGTAGCAGTAGGGAAATCATTGGATAGCAGGAGGGTAAAAATTACTATTCCCACTCCAGTGAGTGCAACAGTAGGGAAAGATTTGGATAGCGGAAGGTAAAAATACTATTCCCACTCCTGAGAGTGCAAAAGTAGGGAAAGTAATGATTTAAATTTAAAATAACATTACATTAATTATCAATACCAATAAAAAGTTAATTAAAAATATTTACCAATTGATAACAAATAATTACCATTGAAAAATATTAATTATCAATTAATGAAAATTAATTACCAATTAATGCAAATTAATTACCAATTAATAATTAATTATCAATCATCAATACACATCAATACAAAAAATTATATTTACTTTATTACAATTAATTTACTTCCCACCCAATTCCCCTATAAACCCACAACCCACTCCCAATATTTAAAAAATACAATTAACATTATTATCTATTAATCAATTAATAAAAATACTTTTGCAATTAATAAAAATTAATTAGCAATTCATACACATTATTTACCCATTAATACAAATGAATTACCAATTAATAATTATCAATTAATTATCAATACACATAAATATAAAAATTATTATTTTCCCACCCAATTCCCCTACAAACCCACAACCCGCTCCTAATAATAAAAAATACAATTAACATAATTATCAATTAATCAATTAATATAAATTAATTACCAATTAATACAAAGTAATTACCAATTAATATTTAATTATCAATCAATTAATTATCGAAACATATAAATATAATTAATATTTAATTAACCATAATTAAATTACTTCCCACCCTATTCCCCTATAAACCCACAACCCACTACGGAATGAAATTACGCAAAAATTAAATTACATAACATTCATTAGTTTAAATAAATTAAACATACATTACAAAAATAATACATAATTTTAACACATATACTACCATACATAACATTAAAAAAAAATTGATATTATGTTATTCTATATTTTAAAATTCGATATTATGGAATTCTATATTTTTAAATTCTATATGATGGAAATCGATATTTTGTACCTCAATTTCGATATTCTGACCTATCTATATTTTGATAATTCGATATTCTGTCCACTCTATATTTTAACTTCGATATTCTGGGAAAGTCGATATTTTGGAATCGATATTTAGGGTGTTCACCTTTATTTATATGTACTTTTAGAGCGCAACATTCATCCCAAGGGACATCACGGCGCTGAGACATGGTAGAGTGCTGGCAGATGTAAGATTCCAATTATCAGATTAGTAGCTAGGGAATAGATGTGTTTTAAGCTTTTTTCTAAACATTAGGTAATCTTCAGTCAGGCGTAGTTCCGGAGGGAGTTTGTTCCAGAGGACCGCTGCTGATTTTGAGAAAGATCGGTCACCCATCCTGGCTGTAGTCGTACGCTTGACTGATGCCAGTGCCTGATGGCGGGATCTCAGATTACGCAAAGGTGCATGAAATTTTAATTTACCATGTAGGATTTGTGGGCCTGTTTTATATAGCGTTCTATGTGCACAGCACATGGGCTTAAAGTTGGCTCTTTGGCGTACAGGTAGCCAGTGTAATTCTTTCATACAGAAGGAGGCTGAACTGTATCTATTCTTGTTGCATATATGATTAGCAGCGGCGTTTTCAACCACTTGTAGTCTGATAAAAAGATAATCAGGCATGCCAACATACAGCGCATTGCCATAGTCTAGCCTACTCACAAGAAGTGCTTGTGTCACCTTTTTCGTACAGGATTTGTAGTAGTTTGCTGTGGGATAAAGTGTCGAAAGCCGCAGTGAGATCCAAAAAGATCAGTGCTACAGCTTTGCCTTGGTCAACTAGTGACCTAATATCTGACGTGGCTAGCAGGGTGGCCTCGGTGCTGTTGTTAGCCCTAAATCCAGTTTGTGAAAGATCCAGTAGATTGTTGGTTTCAATAAAAGTCGTGAGTTGTTTATTAACCAGTTTCTCTAAAACTTTAGACAGGTATGGTAGTTGGGAGATTGGTCTACAGTTGGCTGGATCATAAATCTCGATACCTGGCTTCTTTAAAAGGGGGAAAACAACTGTTGTTTTCCAGATTTCTGGGAAGGAAGCAATCTCTAACTATTGGTTGAGGGCTTTGGTGACCTGGGGACATAGTACTAACACTAAACTGGAGAAAATGAAGTGTGGACATGGGTCTAATGGAGATCCTGGCTTAACTTCTATCATGGAAAGATGACAGACTATCTAAATGAGTGTGAGCTGCAGGGTGAGGAGCTAAATTTTCCCAAATTTTCCCAAACGGTATTGTCTTCGTTGTTAGAGGGAATAAAAGTTGCATAAATGTTTGTCACTTTATCTATAAAAAAGTTGTTGAGTAACTCACAGTTCTCAAACAAGGATGCCATAGATTGTGACAACGAGGTGGGCTTACAAAGTTCCTGAATTACTTTGTAAAGTTCTTTAGATGAACTACCCGTTTCTTCAATCCTTTCTGTGTAATATTTCGTTATAGCCTCTTTTAAAGCCCCATGGTATGTTTTTTGTTTGGCTAAATAAATACATCTATCTGTACGAGTCTTTGAAAGTCTCCATTTGTGTTCCTTGATTCTGCACTCTCTTTTCATAAATCTTAATTTCGGTGTATACCACTTTTCTGATTGAGTTTTAGTGGCTAATTTCCGAGTAAGTTTAGGGGCACACTGATCAAGTGTTTTTTTGATATCTTGTTGTAGCTGTGTAGTTAGTGTGTTTATAGGGTTTTGATTCAAAGCCCTAGAGATACAGGGGAAGAAGGCACTAAATGATTCTTCCGTGATTTGATTCCAGGCCCTAGTCTTTGTCTGATACATTATCTCAGTCTTAAGTGTATTGTTGGGTAAGTTAAAAGAAAAGGAAATTAGGAAGTGATCCGTCCAGAATAGAGGTTTATTTTCATGAATGTATATGGATTCTATGTTAGAGAACAATAAATCAAGGATGTGGCCGGCCACATGAGTTGGTTTAGTGATCCTTTGGAGTAACTGCATTATAGCCATGTCATCCTCCAGGTGTTTAACCCCTGGGTTTGTAGGCTTTTCATAGTGAAGATTAAAATCTCCTATAAATAAAAACTGATTTTGTTTTAAGCAGAGAGGGAGAAGTTGTGTTAATAGACTAGTACTTAATGACCACCCCTCCAAATAGTTTACAGTCATCCACAGACACTGAGAACGCTAGAATCTCATGTGTGCCTGCTTCAGCGACCGTAATGGGAACCCAGGTGAAGTGATCTTTATATAAAATTGCTGTCCCTCCTCCTCTCTTACTGCCTTTCCTGTTCTGTTGTAATATTTTATATCCTAAGGGTAAGGCAGTGAAAATGTCTGGGATATTGTTATCATCAAGCCAGGTTTCAGTAACAAAGGCCAGGCCTGGGCTCAGGTCATCCAATGTCTCCCAGATCTCAATGCTGTGTTTAGGAAGTGATCTGGAATTAAAATAAATACAATTCAAATCCTGGATATTGAGATTGAGATTAGATGTTTTCTCTGGGTATCGGTATTGTATATCATAACTACCCCATTTACTGTGCTTGCAGGAAAATGGGCCTTCCATTTCGGTGGGGGATGCTTTTATGCATACCCTATATGAACTAAATGTATCTCCTATAGCTAAGATTGCTTCTGGTGTGTAAGAGAGTGGTTCATTTCTGATGGATGGAATTTGGGCAGTGTTTATGGCCCCTGGTCCCGTTCGGTTTTGACGGGGGAAGACGGGATTGCCTTAGCCGCTCCCGGCCCTGCATTGGTTTTAAGCCTTTCCCCCAGGAAGTGGCGAGCGACTAGAGCGCCAACCTTCTTCCCCTAAAATGGTGCTCCTGCCAAAGTTAAGGAAAATAATAAATAACAAAATTGCACAGTGCTTCCCAACTCATTCAATTTGAGCCTACCTTGAAATCTGCCCAATAACAGATACCCCCCCATTTCAAGGGCTGACTTAGTTTATCCCTCAAACATTCCGGGGTACCCGGAGAGTCCCAAATCGGCACCCATGATGAAAAATATGGGACTCTCAGTGTTTTCCGCACACACATCCACATATTTAATGCAGACTTCAAAATCTTGAGCCTCACCTTTTTAAAGAACTTTGGGTTTCCGTATCTGAAAAGGAAGTGAGTTTTATCTTGTGGGACATTAGCTAGCATTGCCTCGAAAAGTAAGCCTATCATTGATTTATCAGTCCTGTTAGCAAGCATGCGAATATTCTTGAACTGAAAGGCGTAGCAATAAGCAAGTACATCTGGTAACGCCAATCCTCTGATTTCAAGTCTCCTCCACAACTTTTTCCAAGATATCCTAGGGCCTTTCGATGCCCAAATGAAACTTCCTACTCTCCCCTGGAGTTTTGCTATATCTTTCTTCTGAAAAACGGGATGGTGTTAAAAAGAAAGGTCACTTGTGGGAGGATTATCATTTTTATGAGATTTACCCTTCCATAAATATTTAAAGGTAGGTTCGCCCATTTTGACAGCAACCCTACTACTTCCTGACTAACTTTCCTCCAAGTTGTTTTTGTAATGTCTTCCATTCTCTGAGTTATTAACACCCCCAAATACCGTATTTGTGTTTTCACCACGTGACTTGCCAAACCCTGATTCCATTCCATAATCTCAGTTTTTCCTGTATTCACGTTATACCCAGGAAATATGGCCAAACATCTCAGCCTTCCTCATCAAATTGGGAATTGCATCTTGCGGGTTACTCGTAAACAACATCAAATCATCTGCGTATAGTGCTAATTTAACTTCCAAATCATATGATTTAAAAGGGAAGATAGTAGTATCCTCCCTTATCAAATTGGCTAGTGGCTCACCATATAAATTGAAAAGAAGTGGGGACAGGGGGCAACCCTGCCTTGTCCCTCTAACAATATCAAACCAGTCTGACAGTCCCCCGTTTATCAGCACCCTAGCCTTAGGACCACTATACAAGTTTTGCACTGCCCTTACCATATTCTGAGGAAAACCAAAACTTAGCAGAGCCTCCCAAAGGTAAAGCCAGTGCACCTGGCCAAAAGCTTTGGCTGCATCCACAGCCACTATGGTCAAGGGTAAGTTCCGAGCCTCCACAATATCTATAACTCCTATCAGCTGGAATGTTAATATTCTGTTGCCTCCCTGTTATAAACCTCTTTGATTAGGGTAGATAACCTCATTTATTACCTTAGCTACACCAGATGCTATAATTCCAGAAAAGATCTTATAGTATTTAATAAGGATATCGATCTATAAGAAACCACTTTCTGTTTGATCCTTATTTGGTTTTAAAATCAAAGTAACTATAGCCTCTGACCAAGAGATGGGGACCTTCTTCCCGCTTATATATATCTCAATAAATAAGACTTTTAAAACTGGAACTATTGTGTCTATAATACAAAACAAAACCTCAACTGGAAGACCGTCTGGTCCAGCTGCCTTTCCCTTTACCATTTTCTTACACTGATCTCTTATCTCCTCCTCCTTAATCTCCCCTTCTAGGACTTTCTGTTGCTCCTTAGTTAACTGTGGAAGTGTCGTCAATCCTAGCCACTCCTTTATGCCTTCCCGGCTGGGTTGAATATCATCCCTATATAAATCTCTCATAAAGCTACTCCACATATATCAGCGTTAACATTCAATACTTCCCCAGATTCTCTACTAATTAACTCCCAGATTGTGTTCCTAGCCCTATCTGCCTTGGCCTTCCAGGCTAATAGTGAACCACATTTTTCTCCAAAGGCAAAATAATGAAATGTACTCACTTTCCACCTATCGAGTAATTTTTTATCCAACTGTGCCTGGAATGCCACTTGTAACCTCTCCAGCTCTTTACTTAAGGCTTGCACTCTATCTGAATCTTCCATTGACGCCTTCTGTAGTTCTCCTTCTTTTCCTTAATCTCTTTAATTCTGTTCTCCTTTTCCTGCTTCACCACCCTTCTTTTTCCTACCATTATAGGTTTTAGGGCCCCCCTTAAGTATGCTTTAAAAGCAACTATTTGTCCATCTGCCAAACTTTTATTGGCATGAAAGTAGTTCTCAGATTTTTCCTTAAATCACAAACTACATTCTCATCTAAGAGTATCACCCTATCGAGGGGCCGATTCGGATCCTGGAGAAACCGGGTACGAACCATCGGACGGAGCATTTTCTCCGTCCGACTCGTACCCGGTTAAAAAACATTACAAATATGCAAGTACGATTCATATGGAAACACTATTTCCGTACGAATCGTACAAAACACCGACCGACTCAAATAAACATACAAATGTGATCCGGGAAAGCACCGACGTGACGTCGGGACGCATGCAGCCTATGTTTCACGATCCAGGAAGTACAATCCGTACCGACGTCACCCCGCACGGATTATATTTTCCGGCAGCCAAAAGCAGTCGACCTGCTCTACAGGTACCAACGCAGATGCCGCAGAAGGTCAGAACAACACCCAGGGGCAAAGGAAGGGGCAGGGGCAGGACACATAACCCCCACCAAAGTCACACATCATACATGTCCTGGACATCCCTGACCTCCAGAGCCTGGTCACTACGAGGGGGTGGGGGCGTGTCCTGGGTACGGGCCGCACCAGCATTGTTGAGCGTGGGTACGGGTATGTACGGAGCGTACCCCCACCCGTGTAAGTATGTAGCATACCCACACCCTACCAGTGTATGTTCAGAGCGTACCCCCACCCGTGTATGTATGGAGCGTACCCCCACCCCACCAGTGTATGTACGGAGCGTACCCCCACCCCACCAGTGTATGTACGGAGTGTACCCCCACCAGTGTATGTACGGAGCGTACCCCCACCCCACCTGTGTATATACGGAGCATACCCCCACCCCACCTGTGCATGTACGGAGCGTATCTCCACCCGTGTATGTATGGAGCGTACCCCCACCCCACCAGAGTATGTATGGAGCGTACCCCCACCCCACCAGTGTATGTACAGAGTGTACTCCCACCAGTGTATGTATGGAGCGTACCCACACCCCACCAGTGTATGTACGGAGCGTACCCCCACCCCACCTGTGTATGTATGGAGCGTACCTCCACCCGTGTATGTATGGAGCGTACCCCCACCAGTGTATGTATGGAGCGTACCCACACCCCACCAGTGTATGTATGGAGCGTACCCCCACCCCACCTGTGTATGTACGGAGCGTACCTCCACCCGTGTATGTATGGAGCATACCCCCACCAGTGTATGTATGGAGCGTACCCACACCCCACCAGTGTATGTACGGAGCGTACCCACACCCCAACAGTTTATGTTCGGAGCGTACATGCCCACACATATGAGGGATGGGTGCAGAGTCCTCCCAGCAGTGCCCAGACACAGGAGGGGTGGATGCCTATCACTCCCAGCAGTGCCCAGACATAGGAGGGGTGGGTGCAGAGTCCTCCCAGCAGTGCCCAGACATAGGAGGGGTGGCTGCAGAGTCCCCCCAGCAGTGCCCAGACATAGGAGGGGTGGGTGCACAATTCTCCCAGCAGTGCCCAGACACAGGAGGGGTGGGTGCCTATCACTCCCAGCAGTGCCCAGACATAGGAGGGATGGGTGCAGAGTCCCACCAGCAGTGCCCAGACATAGGAGGGGTGGGTGCAGAGTCCCTCAAGCAGTGCCCAGACATAGGAGGGGTGGGTGCCGAGTCCCCCCAGCAGTGCCCAGACAAAGGAGGGGTGGGTGCAGAGTCCCACCAGCAGTGCCCAGACATAGGAGGGGTGGGTGCAGAGTCCTCACAGCAGTGCCCAGACCCAGGAGGGGTGGGTGCCTATCACTCACAGCAGTGCCCAGACAGAGGAGGGGTGGGTGCAGAGTCCCACCAGCAGTGCCCAGACATTGGAGGGGTGGGTGCAGAGTCCTCCCAGCAGTGCCCAGACATAGGAGGGGTGGGTGCAGAGTCCTCCCAGCAGTGCCCAGACACAGGAGGGGTGGGTGCCTATCACTCCCAGCAGTGCCCAGACATAGGAGGGGTGGGTGCAGAGTCCTCCCAGCAGTGCCCAGACATAGGAGGGGTGGGTGCAGAGTCCTGCCAGCAGTGCCCAGACACAGGAGGGGTGGGTGCAGTGTCCCACCAGCAGTGCCCAGACATAGGAGGGGTGGGTGCAGAGTCCTCCTAGCAGTGCCCAGACACAGGAGGGGTGGGTGCCTATCACTCCCAGCAGTGCCCAGACATAGGAGGGGTGGCTGCAGAGTCCCACCAGCAGTGCCCAGACACAGGAGGGGTGGGTGCAGAGTCCCACCAGCAGTGCCCAGACATAGGAGGGGTGGGTGCAGAGTCCTCCCAGCAGTGCCCAGACACAGGAGGGGTGGGTGCCTATCACTCCCAGCAGTGCCCAGACATAGGAGGGATGGGTGCAGAGTCCCACCAGCAGTGCGCAGACATAGGAGGGGTGGGTGCAGAGTCCCACAAGCAGTGCCCAGACATAGGAGGGGTGGGTGCAGAGTCCCCCCAGCAGTGCCCAGACAAAGGAGGGGTGGGTGCAGAGTCCCACCAGCAGTGCCCAGACATAGGAGGGGTGGGTGCAGAGTCCTCACAGCAGTGCCCAGACACAGGAGGGGTGGGTGCCGATCACTCCCAGCAGTGCCCAGACAGAGGAGGGGTGGGTGCAGAGTCCTGCCAGCAGTGCCCAGACACAGGAGGGGTGGGTGCAGAGTCCCACCAGCAGTGCCCAGACATAGGAGGGGTGGGTGCAGAGTCCTCCTAGCAGTGCCCAGACACAGGAGGGGTGGGTGCCTATCACTCCCAGCAGTGCCCCGACATAGAAGGGGTGGCTGCAGAGTCCCACCAGCAGTGCCCAGACACAGGAGGGGTGGGTGCAGAGTCCCACCAGCAGTGCCCAGACATAGGAGGGGTGGGTGCAGAGTCCTCCCAGCAGTGCCCAGACACAGGAGGGATGGGTGCCTATCACTCCCAGCAGTGCCCAGACATAGGAGGGATGGGTGCAGAGTCCCACCAGCAGTGCACAGACATAGGAGGGGTGGGTGCAGAGTCCCACAAGCAGTGCCCAGACATAGGAAGGGTGGGTGCAGAGTCCCCCCAGCAGTGCCCAGACAAAGGAGGGGTGGGTGCAGAGTCCCACCAGCAGTGCCCAGACATAGGAGGGGTGGGTGCAGAGTCCTCACAGCAGTGCCCAGACACAGGAGGGGTGGGTGCCGATCACTCCCAGCAGTGCCCAGACAGAGGAGGGGTGGGTGCAGAGTCCCACCAGCAGTGCCCAGACATAGGAGGGGTGGGCGCAGAGTCCTCCCAGCAGTGCCCAGACATAGGAGGGGTGGGTGCAGAGTCCTCCCAGCTGTGCCCAGACACAGGAGGGGTGGGTGCCTATCACTCCCAGCAGTGCCCAGACATAGGAGGGGTGGGTGCAGAGTCCTCCCAGCAGTGCCCAGACATAGGAGGGGTGGATGCAGAGTCCTCCCAGCAGTGCCCAGACACAGGAGGGGTGGGTGCAGAGTCCCACCAGCAGGGCCCAGACATAGGAAGGGTGGGTGCAGAGTCCTCCTAGCAGTGCCCAGACACAGGAGGGGTGGGTGCCTATCACTCCCAGCAGTGCCCAGACATAGGAGGGGTGGCTGCAGAGTCCCACCAGCAGTGCTCAGACACAGGAGGGGTGGGTGCAGAGTCCCACCAGCAGTGCCCAGACATTGGAGGGGTGGGTGCAGAGTCCTCCCAGCAATGCCCAGACACAGGAGGGGTGGGTGCCTATCACTCCCAGCAGTGCCCAGACATAGGAGGGGTGGGTGCAGAGTCCTCCCAGCAGTGCCCAGACATAGGAGGGGTGGCTGCAGAGTCCCCCCAGCAGTGCCCAGACATTGGAGGGGTGGGTGCAGAGTCCTCCCAGCAGTGCCCAGACACAGGAGGGATGGGTGCCTATCACTCCCAGCAGTGCCCAGACATAGGAAGGGTGGGTGCAGAGTCCTCACAGCAGTGCCCAGACTTAGGAGGGGTGGCTGCAGAGTCCCCCCAGCAGTGCCCAGACATAGGGGGGGTGGGTGCAGAGTTCTCCCAGCAGTGCTCAGACACAGGATGGGTGGGTGCCTATCACTCCCAGCAGTGCCCAGACATAAGAGGGGTG
This sequence comes from Triturus cristatus, assembly GCF_964204655.1. Taxonomy (NCBI): domain Eukaryota; kingdom Metazoa; phylum Chordata; class Amphibia; order Caudata; family Salamandridae; genus Triturus; species Triturus cristatus. Next base: position 1,839,062,615 of record NC_140590.1, on the reverse strand, counting down.
GGTGCAGAGTCCCCCCAGCAGTGCCCAGACACAGGAGGGGTGGGTGCCTATCACTCCCAGCAGAGCCCAGACATAGGAGGGGTGGGTGCAGAGTCCCCCCAGCAGTGCCCAGACACAGGAGGGGTGGGTGCAGAGTCCCACCAGCAGTGCCCAGACATAGGAGAGGTGGGTGCTGAGTCCTCCCAGCAGAGCCCAGACACAGGAGAGGTGTGTGCCTATCACTCCCAGCAGTGCCCATGGAAAGAAAAGGGTGGAGTACCCACAGATCCAATGGCCACAATTGTCAGTCAGGTGCACAAAGACCGTGCAGAACACGTAACACATGTGTGCGAGGCTGGGAGTACACACATGCATAGTGCCTAAAAGGGTACATGTCCACATGAAGTCATGTCAATAGACTCCATACACAAGTACAGTGACCACCAAGGATGCCACGAATGATGCAGGTGGAGACATCGCTCAGCATGCATGGCCAAAGTTGAAGGGGTCCGTCACACACCCAGCTAATGTAGACACAGCTCTGCACAACATATTGAAAACACCCTGCAGGGAAGATGTCAGGGTACACAGAGGAAGGAACACACCTTGGGACAATGTCACCATGCAGTAACTGCTTAGATGAACAAAGAAATTTAGCTAACACCTTGTGATGGCACACAGATACCAGGGTCCACCCCATGACCAGCACACTACTACATTTCCCACACACCCAACACATTATCACCACCCCAAATCATGGAGCAGCACCACCAACAGCAATAGCAGAAAAGCAGTAGTGTTCAAAGGAAAACATAAATAGCTTTATTCAGCATGATCCAAATATTTTTCTTTCAAAAGTTCAATATTTAAAAGGCCCATAGGGCAGTCCATAAGTCACATCCGGATGGGGGACACAGTGGGACGCGAGTCCCCTAGCTTGCCTGCACAGTTCAGACTACCCTGTCTTCCACAGGGGGGGGCATCATGTGGGTGGGAAGGACCAGGCACCGCAGGGACAGGAGGGGCAAGGGTGGGTGTTTTGGGTGCAGGGACAGAGGACTCCACCACAGGGGGTGGGGCAGCGCCAAAGGTGGTGGTTAGGATGGCGCTGCACATGGTTGCTAGCTCCCCCAGCGTCTCCCCTGCACCCGAAGGAACCACAGGCCCCAAGGAGGGGGGGTCAAAGGGATGGGTCGCAGCGCTACTGGGGAGGGTGTGGACAGGGGGTGGGACTCAACTCCCCTGCCGGTGTCCTGCATCCACCGCTTGCAGGGTGGTGCCACACTGGGGCTGATGGACAGACTGGGCAGGACTGACCCTGTGTCCGACTCTTGGCCAGGAGAGCTGAGGGGATTGGATTTGGAGGGAGTGGATTGTGAGGATTGTGGACTCCCACTGTGGCTGCATGTTTTCCGTTTGCCCCCCGACCCAGTGGGTGTGCCTACTTCACCCTGTGTGTGAGTGACAGGAGGTGTGCGCTTGCCCTTCCCTGCTGGTGTGGTGCCTGTGTCTGGTGGGGTGCGTACATGCTGATGTCTGGGTGTACTTGGGACAGGCATGGGAGTGGGAAGTGTGGATGGTGCAGGGGTAGGGGGGGACGAAGCGCTGCAGGAGACCCACTGCTGCAGTTAGTGTTGAGTCTATGGACCTCAGCAAGTTGCGTTGGTCAGCCTGCGCTGCTGAAATGCCCTCCATGTATGCCTCCATCTGGTTGAGCACTCGGGTGTGGCCATGGAGGACATTAAGCATCGCAGTCTGACCAACCTGCAACTGCTGCAGGATGTCCACAGACTCGGTATTCACGGCAGGGGGTGCGGTGCCTGGCAAGAAGGAGACACATGGTGACCTAGCACGGCGGGAAGGGACACGAGCAAGTGGGAGGCCGGTGATGGGAATGGAGGGGGCAGGGAGAGATGGAGTGCTGCTTTCAGCTGTTGGAGCAGCCTCTGCCCCCTCAGAGAGCTCAGCCTCGGACCCGTCAGCTTCATATTCTGTCGTGGCACTGGACAGTTCCTCTGCCTCACTCCCCTCGGCCTCCGTTCCACTCGATGTGCCAGACAATACAGCACTGCTGGCACTGGTGCTCGCTCCCTCCTCACGGTCTGTGCCGGTGTCTCCCTCGGTTTCCCCCGACGATGCTGTGGGCAAGGTGAAGACACAGGAAATAATCAGACACCTATATACATATGTCACATGAGTCAAATCTACATAGGTCACAGTGCATAGCCTGAAAAGCAACATGAGTAACATCTACAATACAAGGTACATATGTAGGCCCTGCAACACACAGTTGGTTGACCCACCATGCCACTGAGAAACAATGGAGAGCATGACACAACAGCTATGTACTTGATATCAAATTGGACAGAGGAGCCAGGCTCTGGGGACAATCGAGCACAGCATCTGCACCACACAGCGTTTGAAAAAAAGGGATGACCATGAACCATGTATTTGAACGATTGGCAGATGCTGCAAAGGGAATACATTGAACCGTGCCCAACATGACTGGGTCACTGCACCTTGAGTGTATGTCCAGACAATCATCACACACAGCCCAGACCTAGCAAGGAGACTTCAGGTTTTGACATGTAGGCCTTGCCCGCACAAACCACCCCCTACCTGAGACAATGTGATTGAGACAGAGGAAGTAATTACACCTCTTACTGTAGGATTGAAAAAACATGGCCTGCAATAAATCCTGATTGTACACTTACTACCCCTGGTGCGCCTGTCCACAAATATCATTGACAAACACCTTTATCAGATAGTCGTACCAAGACACACAGGCACTGGCCACTGTGAGTATGCACAAGCTAAATTGGGTCACCCGGTACAGTGGACACATGTAGCACACTTCACGTAAATACAAATGAGGCCAGGGTACAATGCCACAGAGCCCAACCTATGGCGAAGACACAGAGAATGTCCACATTGTTGGATGACACACATGAAACCTAGGAAAAGGTGCCCCAGGGGACTGTAGTGGTCACACTCCTCCATGGTCCTGGATGGAAATGACTGCAACACAAGCCACCATCCCTGCACTATGCATATCTCACACTCAAGCATACCACGTCAGAGGGCACAACATTGGACATGCATGCAGTAAGGCATTACACTTTTGAGACACACTCCTATGTCGGGACTCAGCATCAGTGCCAACTAACATGGACCCTACAATGACTGAACTGGCCAGGGCACAGGCAAGGTCCCCAAACCTGTTACACACCACCCCCACACATGATGCTGCAAGCATTGGGCACTTGGATAAACTGCCAGCCTAGATAACCTTATGCAAAAGTGACTACACACACACCAGGGAACACAGGGCAAGGAGGGGAAGGGAGGAAGAACAGCACCGGTTTACTTTGGGGAACAGGATCTGCACTGCACATGTAAACCCTGGCAGTGTATCCATGCAACTGCGCACTTACAAAAGCTGGTGACACACAACAAACACACATGTACCTACCCCCTTCCTGCTGCTGCTTCTCCAGTAAGCGCCTATCCAAATCAGGGAAGACCACTGCCAGCACACGCTTCTGGATGTGGGTCAGACGCCGGTTCTTGTGGCTCTCAGGTGAGTCCCCCGGCAGGAGCCGTGCGATCCTCCGCATCCAGCACCGGATATCCTGCCAGCGTTTCCTAACCTGGGCTAGGCGCCGCTTCCAACCCTCCGTCTTCCTCACGGCACTGACGGCTTCCCTCCAGATCTCCCCCTTGGCATAGACGCCTACCTGTGAGGATGCAAAAGTAACAATACTTTAATCCACCTGATCAATGTCACAGAGACACACATATTGCTAATTAGGCATGTTTGAACAGGGCATAGTATGCAGACAACTCATTGCACCTTTGTCATAGTGACATTATCCTCTGGGGAAGGGCAAATGCACTAGGTGGCATTGAAAGTACACAGGTGGCAGGAGGGGTGCGACACAATCAATGAACCAGGCTCACACTGTGCATCACAAGCTACACCAGGATTATGTACAGCACCTCTAAGCAGTCACATGCCCCAGGACACTGACGCAACCTCAGCAGAGTACACAGACACACACAGGCACAGAACAATCACCTGCCATTGGCAACTGCGGCTACAAACCTCACTCTGCACATGTGCCACTAGACTGGGGGGTGTCACAGGTGTTGGGCTGGCTCAGCACGGCAGTCAGACAGCACAGCTCCCTGCTCACATCAGATGGGCAGGGTATATCCATCCCTCATGCAGCTGGGGTGCAACACTCCACATATGCACTCACCCACATGACAGGGGACGTACACACACACCAATGTCCAGGGGATGACCACATAATTTGGACACTCTCACCACAGGTACACTGAACAAACACACATCTGTGCTTACTGCCACCTGTCACACTGGGGGGAACACAGAATCACATCAGGACTGTAGAAACAACATTCCCAGGAGGATTAGCCAGGCTGAATGTGGCATGTTCCATGCAGTGATCGTCACAGTAAGCACTATGCAAGTGAGGAGTGCACACAGGAACTACAGCATGCTCTGCATGGGGGACATGAGGCCTTCTTCCCCGGGACCCACTATCAACAACATTGCATGTCTGTCACACATGGACACAATGCCAGAAGTTACAGTTGCAAATAAGGGGCACAGTCTAAGCTAGTGGACTCTGCACTCACCTGCTCCCCTGGTCTCCCATACAGCCTGGTGTACTGTGGGAGGATGACATCCAGCAACGCCTGATTCTCCTCTTGGGTGAAAGGCTGGGCCCTCTCCACAGACCTGGACATGGTGCCAGAGGAATCACGAGCAGCAGCAGTGTTGTGGAATGAATGGATGTGCAGGCAAGTGCTCTCTCATGGGACCTGGCTGCCTTATATCTGCCTTGCTGGCCTGTTTCATTTACAGGAGTACAGAGTGATTGGCTAGTCACATTTGCATCCTACGTGTCCTCCAATCCCTTTAAACCTACCCCAGTGAGTGGCTTTGCATGGTTTGAAAATTGAGCATGATGTCAAGTCAACGACCACTTTGCAACAAAGTATATTGTCTCCAATTGACTTTTTCTGGCCACCGGATGAAAAAAGTTATAACTTTAAACTCGGTCTCCATGACACCCAGCATGCATTGAGGGCTTTATACTTGTCCCTCATGTGTCCCCTATGCAATTTTGATATTCACACACATGTTCGGTGCGTTCCAGGGCCCTAGGGCACCCCAAATGCTGTGAAACGTGCCGTACACGCGTGTGTACGGTCTGTATCACTATGGGAGTGCTCGCGTATGCGTACCCATAGTGGAACGCACCGTACACACGCCCCCAGAGCGTATGTACGGTGCGTTTCACACGTGACAGTGGTGACAGGCGGCACACAGAAAGGAATTGGGCTGTCATACTTGTTCAAGGCTGGACATCAAGGCATTGTCTGTGCAGTACTACATGTGTGGGGCATAGGTGTGTCAGGCTGTGATGTGGTACATAACTCCTGAGGTGTGAAGCCAATAGATGTGTGATGAGCAGTGTACACATGTCATGTGTAATGGTGCACTATGTGCCAGACATCCCCTTCCCTCCTTTGACATGTGTGCATGTAGTACAGACTAGTTGAGCCATGCGTCACTGGCATGGCACAGTCAACAACACCCGCAACTGTCCCCTGATGCCAGGTACAGTGGTTTTTACACCTGACATGTGACTACCCGCGTTTCACGATGTGACAATGTCATGTGTGTCGTGTGTTCCCATAAGCTTGCTGTTGGTGTTCCCTCAAATGCATCTGCAGTAGCTGCAACCAACATGTGTCTGTGTGTAGATGGGCATGGCACACTGTTACGCACACCAGGCCACATGTGGAATCTGACGTAAGGTGTGTATGTATGCATGGAACACGGAGTTGCGAAAGAAGGACATCTCTGCATACTCTCAATGTTATGTTATGTTATGTTATTGTAGTTTGTAACGCGCACGGCTACTCCTGGGAGTGTCCCGGCGCGAGCTCAGAGGAAAGAGACACAGAGGTAGTTAAAACAGGAAAGTTTTCAGGTGTTTCCTGAACAGCAGTGAATCCTGAGTAGCACGCAAGGATAAAGGCAGCGCATTCCACAGCAAAGCAGCCTTGGAAGAAAGAGATCTGCCCCCCATGCGATGAAGACGAACGCGTGGAGTCTTCGCAAGGAGCTGGGATGATGATCTCAAAAGCCTAGTAGGTCTGTAGAAAGAGAAACGCTTCCTAAGATAGAGAGGCCCGCCATCATATAGAGCACAATGAGCGAGAATCAAAGCCTTGAATACAACGCGTTTCTTGACTGGCAGCCAATGCAGCAGGTGGAGCGTAGGCGTGATGCAGTTTCTGATGGGCAGATTTACCACCAGCCGGGCTGCTGCATTTTGGATAATCTGTAATCTTTTAAGTAGATAATCAGGAAGGCCAACGTAAAGACCATTAGCATAATCAAGGCGGGATAGAATCAGGGCCCTGACCACTGTTTCCTTAGCAGATTTTGGAAGTAAAGGCAAGAACTTTCGCAGGGATCTGAGAATACCGAAACAGCAGCCAGTAAGTTTTTTAATCTGAGTCTGAAAGGACAGCTGCTCGTCAAACCAGACCCCCAGGTTCTTTGCAGGGAGCCCCGTGCAGGAAGGAGAAGGATAAGCAGAGGGCCAGAGAGAGTCTCTGAAATCTGGAGGAAATTTGCCGTAAAGTAAAATTTCCGTCTTATCCTCATTGCACTTCAGTTGGGCGCCGGATAGCCAGTGAAAAACTGCTGACAAACAGCCTTGTACTCTGGCAGTGGAGATATCAGATTTACCCCATGTGAATAGGAGCTGAGTGTCGTCGGCGTAGGCCACAACTTTGGCCCCACATTCCTCAGCCAGTTGAACTAGAGGTGTGACATAGATATTAAAAAGCAGGGGACTTAATGAAGATCCCTGAGGGACACCAGTAGTAACCGGCTGAGGGGGAGACGCAAAAGGCGGGAGCCAGACCTGTTGGGACCGTAGAGAGAGAAAGGATTTCAGCCACTTCCAGGCGTGACCAGTAATGCCGATATCGGCCAACCGAGACAGTAGCATCACATGCGGCACGGTGTCGAATGCAGCCGACAGATCTAAAAGGATAAGGGCTGCACTTCCACCTCCATCCAGACACTCGCGAATCGCCTCAGAGACCTCAACCAAAGCAGACTCCGTGCTGTGTGCGGCTCTAAAACCCGATTGAGCCGGATGAAGAAGCCCTGATTTCTCAACAAAAGCGGTGAGCTGCCTGTTGACTACTTTTTCGCAAATTTTTGCCAAGCAGGGAAGAAGCGAAATCGGGCGATAGTTGGCAGGATTATCAGAGTCAAGGGAGGGCTTTTTTAACAACGGGATGATTTTAGCTTGCTTCCATTCCCGTGGAACTTCCGCCTCTGTGAGGGACAAATTGATGAGCGAGTTTACCTCGAGATTGACTGTCTCAGCAATGGAGGCCAGCAGCCTGGCCGAGCATGGATCAGACGGGGACCCTGACTTTAAGGATTGCAATAGTTTCAGGGACTCGGAGGGGTCCACAGGGGAAAATGTGGAAAATACCACCGTTGGAGGGCGACCTCCAGCTAGAGGCAGACTATTGCCGGAAAACGTCGCCTGAATGGACCGGATTTTGGCAGCAAAAAAGTCCGAAAGTTTTCCGCACCAGGATGCAGAGACCGGGAGTTTGGAAGCCATAGCTTCCGGGGCCATAAAGCTCTGAACAATTGAAAAGATTTCTTTTGAGTTATTGCTAGCTGCCACAATCCGCTGAGTATAGTAAAGGCTCTTCGCCTGGCGGATGGCCTGGTAGTAAGTCTTCTGTGCGTCTCTCAGTGCCTTCTTAGCCGTTGGACAGAAGGCGATACGCCAAAGGCGTTCCAACTTTTTACAGTGCCCTTTAAGCTGTTTCAAATTGGGAGAAAACCAAGGGTGTGATGGAGACTCTCTGTGACGATGGCGACAAGATATGGGAGAGAGACTGTCCACGGCTCGACCGATCCAACCCAGGAAGCAAGCAAGGGCTCCGTTTAGGTCAGTCGGAAGAGTAACCCTGGTATTGTTAAGACAGAGCCGAAAAGCCAGAGGATCAATTTTGGCCGACGGGGGACATGAGTTGGCCTGTTGGTCAGCTACCCCTTCCCTCATAGACCATGTAAAGCAGGAGAGGAAATGATCAGACCAAGAGACTTGAAGCGGAGTTGCCACAGAAATAGGAAAATTAGAGCAGATAGGGTCCAAAATATGACCGCCACAATGGGTAGGGGAGCTAACCCATTGGGTAAGCTGGGCTAATTCAACTGCTTCTAGAAAGGTTTGGCTATCATTTAAATCCTGTTGATCAAGGTGAATGTTAAAATCACCCAAAAAAAGATATTGCGAAAATCGCAGAGCGCGGGAAACAAGCACCTCGCCAAGACCACTGAGAAAAGGCCCGGCATAGCCAGGCGGCCTATAGACTAAGGTACCGGCCAGCGTAGAGTGAGCCGAGAAAACAATTGTAAAATCAAGGAGTTCACTCTGGTCCAACGAAAGGTTGTTACCCAGAGACATCTCCCAGATATTCCTGTAAACAATGGCTACGCCACCCCCCCTACCACACAGGCGATCAGCTCTACAGATCGAATAGCCTGCTGGGATTGCCATCTGAACAATGGGGTTAGAGGCATCATTCATCCAGGTCTCCGTGATAAACAGCAGATCAAGGTGTTGGTCAAGGATAACATCAAAAATATCCTGGTAGTGTTTTACCAATGACCGACTATTAATCATGGCAGCTTTCATAATTGGGTGAGCTCTAGGGCTGACCACCCCCCTGAAGCGAGTTTGTAGTCCTCTAGGAGCATGGCTCAGATGGAATTGGCAGACCGTGCAAGATAGAGGATGACTACAGCTCACATCCCAATTCAGGATTGGGGAACAGGGTGGGGGTCTAAGTGCCAGTAGGTCATCGTGACTGTAAGTTACTGTACATTAGTCAATGTATGTGTGATCAGTCTTGACATGTACACCTTCATGGCAAGGTGTGTGGTCTGTCCTTATTCCATGTCATGTGACCTGTGTCTCTAGTGTTCCGCTACCTGTCTCTGCGATCTACATCCTTGTTCGGCACATATGTGGATGTCTGTCACTCCTGTAATGCGTCTGGCTGTTCACTTACACTGGCACACAGCTAGTCTCATGGCATGGGATGTGGAGGTTCGCAATCCACGTTTGTAGCTGGTTCTTGGTAGGAGTGTCACCTGCCTGGCATACGTGTCCCGGGTATATTGCACAGACCTGACTCTGTATGTAGCATATGTGTGTTGGCTGTTGAACATGTGCTCAGTACAATGACATTGTTGTTGTAGTGAACTCACTCTCCGTTGTCCCTTCCCAATGACTGCAGGGCTCCGCCTCTCCCCCGACCAATTCCGGACTTGGCTGACATGCGGGAAAATGACTGTATACGCCGCTACCGCTTCCCCCGACGGTTGATTGAGAACTTGACGGCAAGGCTGGCACCACACCTCCAACCGCTACACAGGTATCCTATGGCACTGACACCCAAGATGAAGGTAATGGCAGCCCTACATTTCTTTGCCCCGGGTACCTTTCAATATACCATTGCTCATTTGGGTGGGATGTCCCAAACAATATTTAGCCGTGTTCTGCATGATTTTTTAGAGGCCATGTTGCTTCACCTGGATGACTTCATTAAGTTCCCAACTCCTGAGCAGTTGACAGGTGTCAAGCGTGAGTTCTATGCCCTGGGAGGGATGCCCCATGTCATTGGGTCCATAGATGGGACACATGTGGCTTTGGTACCACCACAGGCACAGGAGGTAGCGTACAGGAATCGCAAGCATTACCACTCCATCAATGCACTTGTGGTGTGTCTTGCCAACATGTTGATTTCACATGTCTGTGCTCATTTTCCAGGATCGGCACATGATGCCTACATCATGAGGCGTAACAGGGTGCCCGAAATGATGCTGCAGCTGCGCAACGAACAAGCATGTATTGTTGGTGGGTACACTCTGTCACTCCTGTAATTTAGCGTTAACTTCCTGTCTGACTGCTTCTCCTGACCCACTTATGTCCATGTTGTTTCCATGTAGGGGACGCTGGCTATCCCAATATGCCATGGCTGATCACGCCTCTCTGCAACCCCAGCAAGGCGGCCCAGCACCGCTACAACAACTCCCATGGGCGGACCAGGCGAGTGATAGAGAGGACGTTTGGCCTCCTGATGAGCCGCTTTCGTTGCCTCCACAAGACCGGCGGCACACTCCCATATGCACCGGTGAAGGTCTGCAACATCTTCATCGTCTGCTGCATGCTGCACAACATGGCAGTTGAGAAAGCTGTGCCACTCATCCTGGATCCGGATGAGCAGGACCATCCACCCGTGGAGGATGAAGGGCTTGGTGATGAGGCTAGTGATGTTGAAGATGTGGCGGAGGCGGACATGCGGAGTCAGCTCATACGCGACTTCTTTGCTTAGTGGTGAGTTCCAGTGTCTGGATGTGCAGGCATTGGGCCTTGTGTGGCATGTGTTGCAATGTGTGTGTCCATCTGCATAAATGCCAAGTGAGTCAGAGGTGTGTTTGGATGTGTCACTCGATAGATGAATTGTTTTCCAGAGTCATCATTGTCACCTAGCATGTTGTCATCCTTATACGTGTTGAGTACATGCGCATGCAAGCGGATGTGCTTCTTTTGGCTGACTTCTTGTGTGTCTCTCATCCCCAGGTACTTACGCATGCTGTCTGCTGGTGGCATTGTTGTGGTCCTGCTATTCCTCATGAACACAGCAACGTGTGATGACTCAGCGTTACATGCCCGGACATGTTTGAAAATCTCCTTAGGGTAAGGGATGCATCACTGGTTGTTGGGTGTGGTATTTGTTTAGTACGTGTGTGCACTGCTCCTGTTCATGTTTGGTTACTTTGCATACATGTAGCATCACCATGGGGCACATGACATGGAGCTGGATTCACCTGAATTGATGGTCAGACTTGGTGCCAGTCATCTGTAATGGGATAGTGGATTGTGATGAAGGCATCAATGTGTGTAACACTGCCCTCGGAAACATGCGGGTTGCACCGGGTGGACATGGTGTGTGACTTCCTCATTAGCGGATCAATGGTGTATAGCAGGCTCTCCGTGAGCAGCAGGGGGTGTATAGCTGTAACCCGTCACTTGTGTGCCAGTTCAATGGATTTCCAGCATCTGTGGTGCAAAGGGGGGTGCCAGTGTCAGTCCACATGTTCATCCACGTGACCTGTGTATCTGTTTATATTGATGCATTTGCATTCCGACACACATGACTAATAAAGGTGTCCCTCTGCCTCCAAGGTGCCTCATCTCTGTCAATGCTGGTCTGTTGCCACTGTGCATGCGGCATGTCTGTCATGGTTATCAGAGATAGTGCCTATGAGTCTATGTATAGAGTAGCAAGATGCAAGCTGTTTTTCATGGCTTTAAATCTGTATTGTGCATGATGTCCATGGCTGTGTAGGTATTGTGTCATGTCAGTGTCCACAACGGCCACTGTGCTGCATGTGCATCCATTGTGTGTGTGTGTCTCATGTTGCACCAGACATTCCTTCCTTGACATACACCTTTTACATATTTCGATCGTGAGATCCTTGTCTTTGTGTGCAACTTGTGGCATTGTTTCCTTGACATGGCGCATGCTGCTGCAGGCCCTGCAGCAAGGTCAGCCAGTGTCCACGCAACAAGCTGGTGTTCATCATGGATTGCTTGCTCACATGTGCTATGCTGATCAGCAGCATCTGTGCCTCATGCTGCAGCACACTCTGCATTCTGCACAAGATCCCCAGTTCCATCCACCTCAAGGCAAGACCATCCCCCAGGTGAACTACAACATCCGTGTCTAATCCTTCCCTGCACTCTACGGACATGTGCGTTACAACTCCCATGATACTTGTCCACATACAGGGTGCAACTGCACAGCTCTGCTTCTACATCCAGCGACCATGCCACATCAACGTCCAACAGAGATGGGGGGAATGGATCACTGGCAGCTGCAGGATGACCTTCTCAATCCATGCCCACACTCAGGATGCAGCCCACGACCCCAACACAACCCTGTGACACTGTGATCCAAGACCCCATTGTGCCATCCCCATGCATCCAACGTTGTCCAGGCCACCATTCTCCACATCCAACTGACTCAAGCATGCAGGACATGGTTCTGCCACCTGTCTACACATACCTGGGAGTAGCACCCCCGGACACTCCACATGATCCCTGACCTCTGCGCATGACTGTTGCTCTACTAAATAGGTCTGTCGGCACCGTTGTGCGGGCACCCCCTCAGCTGGTTGGGCCCATCACGGGTGAGTATGGTGCTCCATGTCTGTATTGGTTGATACATTGTGACCCATGTGTGTCCTGTGGCAGACTCAGACACCAGGGTATGGATGGTTGGAGTAATTTAAAAACTCAGCCATGGTTTGACTTTACGACACACACATGTAATGGAATAATGCTATATGAAGTCATCATCTCTTGATTGTGATGAATTTTATTTGTGGTGGGGTACGTGTTGGGGGGGGATGACAAGAGGTGCTTTCCGGGTGTGTTGAATCCAAAGTTCACTGGGGGAGTCAGTATTCTTGCCATTGAAAATCATCAGAGTCCATGCCACAGTCTTTGTCAACATTGGTCAGACAGTGACCAGCAGATCCATGTGGCAGAAAATGTCATTTGCTGATGTGCTGCTGTTGGGCTAGTGGGCCAGGTGCCAGGCCAGGTGACCTGGGAGATGGTGATGTTATGCTGACTCTCACGGTCTTTTGCGTGGATGACCCACCTTCTTGCGGGGACCCTCAGAAGCAGGCCGTGACGATGCTTGTGATGCTCCGTCGGATAATTCCTCCTCCTCCTGATCCCTCCCTGTGGCTGGTGATGTTCTTCGCCTGGTGGCACAGGGAGGGTTGCCCATGTTGTCGGCAATCCGGCGGAGTGAACGGTTCATTTCCGTGTGCACCGTCAGGCGCTCAGCCAGTCTTGCCTCCATCCGTCCTTGGTGTCGCTGTTGATCTCCTCCTGGGTCCCCTTCATCTCATTGAGGGTGGACACAACGTGGCTGATGCCCCTGGTGTAACGCCGGTATGTGTCCAGGATGTTGCTGACGTGGGAATATACCGGTTCTGCAGCCAACTGGTCAGGCTCGTGCCTCCGCCGTCCTCCACTCCCACCACCCCTGCCCACTTGCGCCTGGCCTGCCGTTGTGGGCACATCAGGTATCCGGGACCCCTGAGGGATGGCATTTGCGGTGTCGCCTGCCTTCTCCTGGGTGCCCGGAGAACCTTGTCCCTCCTGGTCAGACTGGCTGCGTTGTGTTGTGCGGGCAGGGCTCCTGCGTGTCTCCTGGGATGTGGCAGGAATGGGGGTGGTGGTTGGTCCAGTTGTACCTGACGCAGGTGCTGCAGGTGGTTGGACGCCAGAGGGGCCAGGTTGGTCGGGGTCATCCACGGAGTGGTGAGAGTCGTCACTGCCGGTGGGATCCTCTTCCCGCAGAGCGTGGTCCTGTGAGTCTTCCCCCCCTTGGGGGGAGATCGACGACGTTGACCTGTGTGTGTGAGAGACAATGTTAATCGTGTTACATGCAACATCCATGTTTCATTCATATTACAGTTGGCACAGTTCCTCTGGGTAGTTGCATATGTCTAGCATTCCTCTCACAGTGCATTTTTGCATGGGTATGTCCCTTGGCCACAGCTTTCAAGACTTTACCTATGTGTGACATACTCTTAGTTGATGAATCATTTTTGACTGCAGTCAGCAGTGTAGTGAGTGGGCGTAGCGCGCCATGCAGATCCACCTTACGTGTTGCACTGGACGTGGGCAAATGGTGTTGTTCCACACACTTAGAGAATGCAGGTCGGTAACTTATGCATTTGTGACTGTGTTCTAACACACACAGTGAGTGGGTATACTGGGTGTAAGGTTATGTTTGTGCCTGCAGCATGGATCTACTCATGCACAGATTGACACATGGCCCAGTGTTTTGCGAAGGAAAAAGGAGGGGATTCAGCCACTGGCTTACCTTGTCTACATGCACACAGTCCACCTGCTGACGAGCGGACATGCCCATACCACCCAAGGGTGATTTGCTCTCCCTGTGTTTCCCTTTCTCCCTACCTCTCTCTCCCCCTCTCCCCCTCTCCCTCCCTCCCTGTGTCAGCCTCCTCCCTCTGTCCGTCTCCCTGTGTCTCCCTTTCTCCCTCCCTGTGTCAGCCTCCTCCCTCTGTCCATCTCCCTGGATTCCCCTCTGTCTCCCTCCCTCTCTCTCCCCCTCTCCCTCCATCTGTCTGTCACCCTCTGTCACCCTCTGTCACCTCAGCCCAGCTTCCTGGGCACACACAGTTTGCAAGTCTTTGGAGGGCCATTGGCTTGTTCATGTGGGTTTGTTTGTAATCTCCTGGCACCCATTGGGTGGAGTGTCTGAGTCTGCGCTGCTGCTGTGGTGGTGTGTGCTGCCACTCTTTCACAGTGTTGCCTGTTCATTAACTGCTGTTATGTGCAAATTGTGCCTTCACACCCATGTCATCCAGCAACGCGGCTGCCATTTGCAGGCAAGTCATTACTGTGTGGGGACACACTATTTGTGTGGCTGTGACCTAGGCCATATAGGCTGAGGGCATTGTTGTGTGCTTCTGAGTTGCTCAATGTTTAATTTGAGGCCCACCCTCCCGGCATCCGGGATATCCTGTCTTGTGTTGGTGTTTTGTGTGGCCTGTGACTTGGCATGGCCTTGCTTGGTGCATGGGGCATGGAGGCGCTAGTGGCATGTGCGTGTTTTTGGAGTGCGGTTGAATCCGGTGATGGCTTGGCTGTGGTTGGGTGCATTATTGGGATTTTGGTTGTGGATGGCGTTCCCCCATGTGAGGTGAGTTGTTTTTGTACTCACCAGGCTCTCGGACTCCTTCTACTCCGTGTACTCCCACCGGTGGCAGTGTGGCCATCACCTTCTCCTCCCAGGGATGGTAGTGTACCGGTCTGCGGGGCGGCCCTCCTCCAGTGATGTTGGCCTGGTTGTGGTCGTCGGTCATTTTGCGGCGGACCGTCCTCCGCAGATCGTACCACCTGGCTTGGCATTCATGCCTGGTCCTTCTGGTGGCCCCAACAGCATTCACAGCATCAACAATCCTCTGCCACATGGCAGATTTTTCGGCTATGCTGGTCTGTCTGACCAATGTTCCAAAGAGCTGTGGCTCAACTCTGATGATTTCGTCGACAAGGATCTCCAACTCTTGCGTAGTGAACTTTGGATTCTTGTTAGTGGGCATGGTGTGGGGTGTGTGTGTGGATGGTTGTGGGTGTGTGATTGTGGTTGTGAAGGTGTGTGTGTGAATGTGATGAGGGGGTGTTTGTGATGGTGGTTGTGTGTAGGAGTGCAAGTGTAAGGTGTATTGATGGATGTAGTATGGTGTAGTGCATTGTCTCTGTGGTCTGGCAGTGGTGGATCTGTTGCAAAGGATCATGGTTTGTGTGTGTTGGGCCTTTTTATTGGTCCATTTGTGGGTGTGGCTGTGTTTGAACTGGTGAGCAGTCTATATCGAATGTCCAAAATATCGAAATAGCTAATATCGATGTGAAAAATATCGTTATTTTTTTTTTTACTTATATGTCGATGTAAGTAATATCGTTCGTAATAATATCGACATGTGAAAATATCGTTATTGTGTGTTTAGTAAATATTTTGAAGTTGTTTGTATAAATATTTAAAATGTATATAATATGAGAAATATTTATATTGTTTTAGGGGCGGGATGTTGGGTTATAGGGGATAAGGGTGGGGAGTGTTTTAAAAAAGTTAATATTTTTTTTAATATATTGTAAAATTTAATTATTAAATTTAATTTAAAATGTGAAATGTATATTTAATTTTAGGAGCGGGATGTTGGTTTATAGGGGATAAGGGTGGGAAGTGTATTAAAAATGTTTATATATTGTTTGAATTTGTTGAAAAATTAGTTAAAAATTGTAAATTAAATTTAGAATTTAAAAAAAAAATTTAGGAGCGGGATGTTGGTTTATAGGGGATAAGGGTGGGAAGTGTATTAAAAATGTTTATATATTGTTAGAATTATTTTAAAAATTATTTAGAAATTGTAAATTAAATTTAGAATTTAAAAAAAAAAATTAGGAGCGGGATGTTGGTTTATAGGGGATAAGGGTGGGAAGTGTTTTAAAATATTTTATATATTTGTAAATTTAAAAAAAAAAATTCTAGAAATTCTAAATTATATTTTGAAATTTTTAAAAAATGTAGGAGCGGGATGTTGGTTTATCGGGGATAAGGGTGGGAAGTGTATTAAAAATGTTTATATATTGTTAGAATTTTTTTTAAATTTATTTAGAAATTGTAAATTAAATTTAGAATTTTAGAAATAATTTTAGGAGCGGGATGTTGGTTTATAGGGGATAAGGGTGGGAAGTGTTTTACAAATGTTTATATATTATTTAATTTAAAACAAAAACATTAATTTAGAAATTGTAAATTAAATTTTGAAGTTTAAATAAAATTTTAGGAGCGGGATGTTGGTTTATAGGGGATAAGGGTGGGATTTTTTTTAAAATTTTTTATATATTTGTTAATTATTTTTTTAAAAAATTTATAAATATGAAATAAATTTTCGATTTTTACAAATATATTTCGCTGCGGGATGTTGGTTGATAGGGGATAAGGGTGGGAAGTGTTGTAAAAATGTTTATATATCTGTTAATTTTTAAAAAAATTAATTTAGAAATTGTAATTTTTTTTTAGAATGTTACAAATAATTGTAGGAGCGGAATGTTGGGTTATAGGGGATAAGGGTGGGAAGTTAATTTAACATGTTTATATATTGTTAATTTCTAAAATATTAATATTTATAAATTTTAAATTTATTTTTGAATTTAACTAATCCCATAATTAAATATAGATTTCAGTCAGAGTATTAAATTAATTAGGTTCACTGTCCAGCACTTATTTTAATTTAATATAGAATGGAGTGGGAATAGTAAATTAATTTAGTTCAGTGTCCAGCACATACTGTAATTAAATATAGGTT
The DNA here is from genome assembly GCF_964204655.1 of Triturus cristatus. Lineage (NCBI taxonomy): Eukaryota > Metazoa > Chordata > Amphibia > Caudata > Salamandridae > Triturus > Triturus cristatus. The sequence continues at coordinate 1,839,045,571 of NC_140590.1, read as the reverse complement.
GGAGTGAGAATAGGAAATTCATTAAGTTAAGTGTCCAGCACTTATTTGAATTTAATATAGACTGGAGTGGGAATAGTAAATTAATTTAGTTCAGTGTCCAGCACCTACCCTAATTTAATATAGGTTGGAGTGAGAATAGTAAATTAATTTAGTTCAGTGTCCAGCACTTATCTTAATTAAATATAGAGCGGAGTGGGAATAGTAAATTAATTAAGTTCATTGTCCAGCACCTACTGTAATTTAATATAGTTGGGAGTGAGAATAGTAAATTAATTAAGTTCAGTGTCCAGCACTTATCTTACTAAAATATAGATTGGAGTGGGAATAGTAAATTAATTCAGTTCAGTGTCCAGCACATACTCTAATTAAATATAGGTTGGAGTGAGAATAGTAAATTAATTAAGTTCAGTGTCCAGCACTTATTTTAATTTAATATAGACTGGAGTGGGAATAGTAAATTAATTTAGTTCAGTGTCCAGCACCTACCCTAATTTAATATAGGTTGGAGTGAGAATAGTAAATTAATTAAGTTCACTGTCTAGCACTTATTTGAATTTAATATAGACTGGAGTGGGAATAGTAAATTAATTTAGTTCAGTGTCCAGCACCTACCCTAATTTAATATAGGTTGGAGTGAGAATAGTAAATTAATTAAGTTCAGTGTGCAGCACTTATCTTAATTAAATATAGATTGGAGTGGGAATAGTAAATGTATTCAGTTCATTGTCCAGCACCTACTGTAATTTAATATAGTTTTTATTGAGAATAGTAAATTAATAAGTTCAGTGTCCAGCACTTATCTTAATTAAATGTAGATTGGAGTGGGAATATTATATTAATTCAGTTCAGTGTCCAGCACATACTCTAATTAAATATAGGTTGGAGTGAGAATAGTAAATTAATTAAGTTCACTGTCCAGCACTTATTTTAATTTAATATAGACTGGAGTGGGAATAGTAAATTAATTTAGTTCAGTGTCCAGCACCTACCCTAATTTAATATAGGTTGGAGTGAGAATAGTAAATTAATTTAGTTCAGTGTCCAGCACTTATCTTAATTAAATAAAGAGTGGAGTGGGAATAGTAAATTAATTAAGTTCATTGTCCAGCACCTACTGTAATTTAATATAGTTGGGAGTGAGAATAGTAAATTAATTAAGTTCAGTGTCCAGCACTTATCTTACTAAAATATTGATTGGAGTGGGAATAGTAAATTAATTCAGTTCAGTGTCCAGCACATACTCTAATTAAATATAGGTTGGAGTGAGAATAGTAAATTAATTAAGTTCAGTGTCCAGCACTTATTTTAATTTAATATAGACTGGAGTGGGAATAGTAAATTAATTTAGTTCAGTGTCCAGCACCTACCCTAATTTAATATAGGTTGGAGTGAGAATAGTAAATTAATTAAGTTCACTGTCCAGCACTTATTTTAATTTAATATAGACTGGAGTGGGAATAGTAAATTAATTTAGTTCAGTGTCCAGCACCTATCCTAATTTAATATAGGTTGGAGTGAGAATAGTAAATTAATTAAGTTCAGTGTCCAGCACTTATCTTAATTAAATATAGAGTGGAGTGGGAATAGTAAATTAATTAAGTTCATTGTCCAGCACCTACTGTAATTTAATATATTTGGGAGTGAGAATAGTAAATTAATTAAGTTCAGTGTCCAGCACTTATCTTACTAAAATATTGATTGGAGTGGGAATAGTAAATTAATTCAGTTCAGTGTCCAGCACATACTCTAATTAAATATAGGTTGGAGTGAGAATAGTAAATTAATTAAGTTCAGTGTCCAGCACTTATTTTAATTTAATATAGACTGGAGTGGGAATAGTAAATTAATTTAGTTCAGTGTCCAGCACCTACCCTAATTTAATATAGGTTGGAGTGAGAATAGTAAATTAATTAAGTTCAGTGTCCAGCACTTATCTTAATTAAATATAGAGTGGAGTGGGAATAGTAAATTAATTACGTTCATTGTCCAGCACCTACTGTAATTTAATATAGTTGGGAGTGAGAATAGTAAATTAATTAAGTTCAGTGTACAGCACTTATTTTACTAAAATATAGATTGGAGTGGGAATAGTAAATTATTTCAGTTCAGTGTCCAGCACATACTCTAATTAAATATAGGTTGGAGTGAGAATAGTAAATTAATTAAGTTCAGTGTCCAGCACTTATTTTAATTTAATATAGACTGGAGTGGGAATAGTAAATTAATTTAGTTCAGTGTCCAGCACATACTGCCAACTCAGTCAATTGTGGTGTACCAGAAACTCACCTCAGAACCCAGAACCCAGTCTCTGGCTAGTATTAGTGTCCCATTCGTTATCCGAGATTAGGCTCAGAAATCACAATGAAAAGACAACACAGAACTAGCGACTCAGTATCCTCTCAGGAATGGTGGGAATCCGAAATACCTGTCCGTATATTATTCTCACATCAGTCCACAAGAAGAATCAACAGAGACACGGGGAAAATAAAAAGAGTTTATTTTTATAGACCACGTGTCCTAAAATGCAGTAGGTTGGCTAATACAAGCAGACAAATGATTAAAATCAAAACCATCAGCTTCGTTACAATACCATTGAATATAAAAGGGGTGATCATATTATAATGACAGTGGATAATATCACCTTCCCTTTACTAAGAAGCTAATATTATTATTATGCTAATAGAAGGTCTCTTAGGCTTCAATAGGGGACCCCATACCTCAAAGATCAGCTTAGTGAAATCACATCACAGGAGCATCAGGTGTCTTCTCGCAGGAAGGCTCCTCTTCGGTCTGAATATTAAACATGATGTGTGCATTATTAAAAGCACCAACTTTCAGGTATTCGCAGCTGCCTGTGTGTTATGGCTAAATAGTGGGTCGATCAACCTGGAGTGGAAAACATGCTTTGTCTAACGACCCAGACTGTTTTGTCACGCCATGTACAGACCAAGGTCCATGCGCAGAGCTCGGGATGGTAATAACAGATTGCTTCCGTGTGAGGCAAAGCTCGAGTCAGCAGTTTGTTTAAGCAATAACATGTAAACGCAGTGTCGTGCGCAAAAGCGGCAAGATGGATTTCTAACATCTAACGCGGTTATGCTAACTTCACAATGTATGTACGTATTAAGGGAGTCCTCACTACATGCCCCCTTGATGGAAGCACTATACAGTAGGCAAGAAAAAAGAGAATGCAAAGTTCAGTTTCGACAGAGCAGAACAAGGTGTATTCAATTAATAAACAATTTATAGTTCAGGCAAAAGTAGAAAACATGAAAATCGAAAAGGGGAGAAAAAAACCACAAACATGTGATGGGAAAAATTAAATTTTTTTTATGTGGACAGCAGTCCAAAGGCACGGGAGAAAAAACATAGAGGACCACAGTTTACTCAATCCATGAACGTATATGCAGCATACGTGGCCACTGCTTCCAACAAGAAATCGTTTGCAGAGCCATGAAAAGTTTCAGCCATCCAATTAATCAAAGAAAAGGAACATACATGTTCTTCAATGAGCGGAGCCTCTAGCACAATCAGAGGGCAACCCAATTGTTCCTCCAGATAGCTCATATTCAAGAAATTATAGGCTGCTCTTGCGATGTCCCAATTACCCAGGATACCATGCGCCGCACCACAGGCCATAATCCGAACACCAGAACAGGCAAACTCGTGAGACACTAAGGGCCTCATCAGTCGATCATAATCCGGCACCGGAGACACCATGGTGCCAATTCCGATCCGGTAAAAAAATTCCCCGTCCGACTCGTATCCGGATTTTTTTCCGTCCGAATCGTCAAAGTAGCGTACAAACTGCCAAGTACGATTCGAACGGAAAAAAGTCCATACGAATCGCATTTGGAAGATTTCCCCACACGTCCTCGGGTCGGGAAAAGTCACCGACACGTCCCCGGGCGAGAAACCCACCGTGCGGAAAAATAAAGTCCGACTGCGCAAGTACGATCCCTCCCGTCCTCCCCATTTCACAACCGTACGCAAAAAACACCGTCCGAACCGAACTCCCATAGCAACCATGGAGACATGTGCCCGCATACGCGCCGAACACCCCACCACCCCCCGCCCGCGTATGTACGCCCCGAACCCCCACCCGTGTATGTACGCACCAAACACCCACCCGTGTATGTACGCCCCCGAACCCCCCCCAGCCGTGTATGTACGCACCGAACCACCAGCCGTGTATGTACGCCCCCGAACCCCCCCCAGCCGTGTATGTACGCACCGAACCACCAGCCGTGTATGTACGCACCAAACCCCCCCCCAGCCGTGTATGTACGCACCGAACCACCAGCCGTGTATGTACGCCCCCGAACCCCCCCCCAGCCGTGTATGTACGCACCGAACCACCAGCCGTGTATGTACGCACCAAACACCCACCCGTGTATGTACGCCCCCGAACCCCCCCCCAGCCGTGTATGTACGCACCGAACCACCACCCGTGTATGTACGCCCCCGAACCCCCCCCAGCCGTGTATGTACGCACCGAACCACCAGCCGTGTATGTACGCACCAAACACCCACCCGTGTATGTACGCACCAAACCCCCACCCGTGTATGTACGCACCAAACCCCCACCCCAGCCGTGTATGTACGCACCTAACCACCAGCCGTGTATGTACGCACCAAACACCCACCCGTGTATGTACGCCCCCGAACCCCCCCCAGCCGTGTATGTACGCACCGAACCACCAGCCGTGTATGTACGCCCCCGAACCCCCCCCAGCCGTGTATGTACGCACCGAACCACCAGCCGTGTATGTACGCACCAAACACCCACCCGTGTATGTACGCCCCCGAACCCCCCCCAGCCGTGTATGTACGCACCGAACCACCAGCCGTGTATGTACGCACCAAACACCCACCCGTGTATGTACGCCCCCGAACCCCCCCCAGCCGTGTATGTACGCACCGAACCACCAGCCGTGTATGTACGCACCAAACCCCCACCCCAGCCGTGTATGTACGCACCGAACCACCAGCCGTGTATGTACGCACCAAACACCCACCCGTGTATGTACGCCCCCGAACCCCCCCCAGCCGTGTATGTACGCACCGAACCACCAGCCGTGTATGTACGCACCAAACCCCCACCCCAGCCGTGTATGTACGCACCGAACCACCACCCGTGTATGTACGCCCCCGAACCCCCCCCAGCCGTGTATGTACGCACCGAACCACCACCCGTGTATGTACGCACCAAACACCCACCCGTGTATGTACGCCCCCGAACCCCCCCCAGCCGTGTATGTACGCACCGAACCACCAGCCGTGTATGTACGCCCCCGAACCCCCCCCAGCCGTGTATGTACGCACCGAACCACCAGCCGTGTATGTACGCACCAAACACCCACCCGTGTATGTACGCCCCCGAACCCCCCCCAGCCGTGTATGTACGCACCGAACCACCAGCCGTGTATGTACGCACCAAACACCCACCCGTGTATGTACGCCCCCGAACCCCCCCCAGCCGTGTATGTACGCACCGAACCACCAGCCGTGTATGTACGCACCAAACCCCCACCCCAGCCGTGTATGTACGCACCGAACCACCACCCGTGTATGTACGCCCCCGAACCCCCCCCAGCCGTGTATGTATGCACCGAACCACCACCCGTGTATGTACGCACCAAACACCCACCCGTGTATGTACGCCCCCGAACCCCCCCCAGCCGTGTATGTACGCACCGAACCACCAGCCGTGTATGTACGCCCCCGAACCCCCCCAGCCGTGTATGTACGCACCGAACCACCAGCCGTGTATGTACGCACCAAACACCCACCCGTGTATGTACGCCCCCGAACCCCCCCCAGCCGTGTATGTACGCACCGAACCACCAGCCGTGTATGTACGCACCAAACACCCACCCGTGTATGTACGCCCCCGAACCCCCCCCCAGCCGTGTATGTACGCACCGAACCACCAGCCGTGTATGTACGCACCAAACCCCCACCCCAGCCGTGTATGTACGCACCGAACCACCAGCCGTGTATGTACGCACCAAACACCCACCCGTGTATGTACGCCCCCGAACCCCCCCCAGCCGTGTATGTACGCACCGAACCACCAGCCGTGTATGTACGCACCAAACCCCCACCCCAGCCGTGTATGTACGCACCGAACCACCAGCCGTGTATGTACGCACCAAACACCCACCCGTGTATGTACGCCCCCGAACCCCCCCCAGCCGTGTATGTACGCACCGAACCACCACCCGTGTATGTACGCCCCCGAACCCCCCCCAGCCGTGTATGTACGCACCGAACCACCACCCGTGTATGTACGCACCAAACACCCACCCCAGCTGTGTATGTACGCACCGAACCACCACCCCACCAGGGAATGTACGGACCGCACCCCCACCAGTGCATGTACGGACCGTACTGACGCCAAAAAAACACGTACTGAACCCGGACAAACCATATTTACACAAGGAGAGTCAAGTAGAGTTTCCCCACACCACCAAACAGGCCCAACAACCCCACAAACATCACATACACTCACCTGCAACTGCCAAACTGCCAAACAGAGGCCCAAAACTCAATCACTCCTCATAACACACCCACACAAATTTCAAACACAGCCACACCCACAAATGGACCAATAAAAATGGACCACACACACAAACCATGAGCCTTTGCAACAGACCCACTGCTGCCAGAGCCCACAGACGACCCACACCACCATACTTGAACCTCACACTTGCATACCTTCACACAACCACCTACACAAACACCCCCTCATCACATTCACACACACACCTCCACTACCACACCCACACACCCACAGCCATCCACACCCACACCCCCACAACCACACCCCACGCCATGTCCACCACCAAGAATCCAAAGTTCACAAAGGAGGAGCTGGAGATCCTTGTCGACGAAATCCTCAGAGTCGAGCCACAGCTCTTTGGGACATTGGTCAGACAGACCAGCATATCCGAAAAAACCGCCATGTGGCAGAGGATCGTCGATTCTGTGAATGCTGTTGGGACAACCAGAAGGACCAGGCACGAGTGCCAATCCAGGTGGTACGATCTGCGGAGGACGGTCAAGAGGAAGATGACTGACAATCACAACCAGGGGAACATCACTGGAGGAGGGCCGCCCCCCAGACCGGTACAATACCATCCCTGGGAGGAGAAGGTGATGTCCACGCTGGCGGTGGAGGGACTACACGGACTGCCAGGACTCCCAGACCCTGGTGAGTACACAAACAACTCACCTCACATGGGGGGGATGCCATACACAATCAATCATGCATGCCACCCCCCCCAAGCCACCACCGGACACAACAACACTCCACAAACACACACATGCCACTGGCGCCTCCATGCCCCATGCATCAATCAGGGCCATGCCAAGTCACAGGCCACACAAAACACCAACACAACACAGGATGTGGTCGATGCTGGGAGTGGGGGCAGCAAAACTAACATTGAGCAACTCACAAGCACACAACAATGCCCTCAGCCCATATGGCCCAGGGCACAGCCATACAAACTGTGTGTACCCACACAGTACTGTCTTGCCTGCAAATGATGGCTGCCATGCAGGATGCCATGGGTCTGAAGGCACAATTTGCACATAACAGCAGACAATGAAGATGCATCGCTCTGATAGAGTCTCAGCACACACCGCCACAGCAGCAGCCTACACTCAGACACACTGCCCAATGGGTGCCCGGAGAACAGGGACTAACTCACATGAACAAGCCAATGGCCATTCAAAGACCGGCTAACTGTGTGTGCCCAGGAAGCTGGCCTGAGGTGACAGAGAGTGACAAAGAGAGGGAGGGAGAGGGGGAATGAGAGGGAAGGAGACAGAGGGGGGACACAGGGAGACAGACAGAGGGAGGGAGTAGGGTGACAGAGGGAGACCGACAGAGGGAGGGAGGAGGGTGACAGAGGGAGGGAGGAAGGGAGACACAGGGAGACTAAATCACCCTTGGGTGGTGTGGCCATGTCCACTCGTCAGCCGGTGGACTGTGTGCATGCAGACCAGGTCTGGCAGTGCCTCAACCCCCCCTTCCGTAGATGAAGACCGGTCCATGTGTCAATCTGTGCACGAGTCCATCCGTGCTGCAGGCACAGACCTAACCACACACCCAGTATACCCACCCACCGTGTCGGTAAGAACCCTGTCACAAATGCTTCAGTCCCCTACCTGCAACATCAAATTGCCTTGCCAAAACACCATTTGGCCACGTACAGTGCAACACGTAAGGCGCCTCTGCATGGCTCGCTACGCCCGCACACCACACTGCTGACTGTGTACCCAAATAGATGCATCAACTAAGATTGTGTCTCACACATGCGTAAAGCCCTGACAGCTGTGGCCAAGGGACATAGCCATGCACAAGTGCACTGTGAGAGGAATGCAGGACAGATCCAACTACCCAGAGGAAGAGTGCCAAATCAGAAATGCATGCAACATGGATGCCACATGTGACACTGTTAACATTGTCTCTCTCACACACAGGTCAACGTCGACGAACACCCCCCAACACTGGGGGGGAAGTCACACAGGACCAGGCTCCGCGGGATGATGACCCCACCGCCAGCGATGACTCTCACCACTCCGTGGATGACCCAGACCAACCTGGCCCCTCTGGTGTCCAACCACCTGCAGCACCTGCGTCAGGTACAACTGTGCCAACCACCACCCCCATTCCTGCCACATCCCAGGAGACGTCCAGGAGCCCTGCCCGCACACGACCACCCAGCCAGTCTGCCCAGGAGGGACACGGTCCTCCGGGCACCCAGGAGGAGGCAGGCGGCAACGCAGATGCCATCCCTCAGGGGTCCCGGAGACCCGATGCACCCACAACGGCAGGCCAGGTGCACGTGGGCAGGGGTGGCGGGAGTGGAGGACGGCGGAGGCGCGAACCTGACCAGGCAGCTCAGGACCCGGTAGTGTCCCAGGTCAGCAACATCCTGGATACATACCGGCGTGACACCAGGGGCATGGACCAGATTGCGTCCACCCTCAATGACATCAAGGGGACCCTCCAGGAGATGAAGACCCTGCAGTCCCAAAGGAACAAAGAACAGGAGTTCACCCGTTTTCCCAGCAGAGACCGGGCAATAGTTATAACAGAACAACAACGTCTCAGCTGGATATCATTTTTAGAAGGAACAAATATTTTAGTGATATAAATCACAGAGGGAAGGGCAAAAAGGAAAGGGAGACCAAAGGAAAATAGAAAAGAAATGTATATTGTAGGTAGTTTTTACAGCACTACAGTACAATAAAAGTACAAATGACCAAAAACACACATAGGTGAACACTGAGCGTGCTAGTGATAGTGAACGGCGCAGTGATACAATGAGTGAAAAAACAGCGTGAACGGCGCAAATTAAGATAATAACAATGTGGTCGAAGGGATAATAATATACAATCTGTTATGAACACATTTTTTTCTCAATGACCACAAATAAGCCAAAAAGTTCTTTGCTGGGTTTTGTCGACGGCGTTTCAGCCTGGTTGGTTTCAGGCCATCATCAGGACTATGGTCATAGTTTTAAAGTGTGCTGTAAGGGCAAAGAGGAAAGAGGAAGTAGGGTTTAAATAATTCTTGAGAAGAGACCCAAATTGAGAAAGGTGACCCCAAAAGTAAGAGAAATACCTGGGCGTAGTACAATTAAAGTACAAGGAATCCTTTGAATTGGTGAAAAAACGGACATAAATCAACGGACATAAATCAGCGTGTGATCTGAATAGAAAGTGAAAAGGAGTGAAAAACACGGTTAGTGAGTAGCCATAAGACTGAAGAATGTGGCCAAAAGAGGAAAAGGAATCGTATTTACCAATTGTTTGGGCACTTAAAGGCCAACATCCGAAGTTTGAAAAAGGCCGGGAGCAGTAAAGATCCGGAATTCGAGGAAGGGGTATCAAATCTGTCCAAGGAAGAAAACGGAGTTAGGGCAAAGTGTGCAGAAAGGGACTGAATAGACGAAAATTCGTCCTACGTAGTGAAAGGCTTACCTAGTTAAATGTTCGAGGGAAAAGGATCCCAATTGGTAATCCAACAGACGGAGAGTCAATCCACCAGTAAAGGAGCGACGGGACGAGTAAAGCGTCTCTGCCGGTAGCGGCGTGTGAGTAGACGCGCCATTAGTCAGGAGAGGGCTAGGTCACGTGAGCGGATCAGAGCAGACAAACCACTAGAGTGGGAAAGGAGTGGCTGGACAGTGCCCCGGGGGAATGAAAGAGATGAAAGGGAGGGAAGAAAACGGGAGGAAGAGCCCAAGCAAATTGTGAAGAAAAGAGGTGTTCGAGACTGGTGTCAATCGTCAGAATTTACATATGTAGTATTGATAATATACACATGTGAGTTATATTAAAATAAATTATACATAATTTACCATTTGTAATAAATACTGTGAACAAGTACAATACATTGAAAGCCACAAAAATGAAAAGACGCAAAAAACGATTTGAGGAAGGGAAGGACGGAAGGATGGAGGGTACTACGGGGTAGGGAAAACCAAGGGGGGGGGGGGAGGGAGAGAGGAAAGGAGGAGGGGAGGAAGGGAGTGGGTAGAGAAGGAAACAAGGAGGTTACATTTGACAACAAAAAACAATGAATGCAATCATTAAGAAAACGGATTAACAATAGCGTTTTCAGGGGTTGGTAATTAAATGCAACAACAGTTATTGTATATGTAAGACAATTGACGTATAGTGTAAAGCTTAATATATAAAGACGATAAAACATGCAAGTGTGTAATTACTATATACACTTAAGAAAAAGAGAAAAGTAAATATAAATTACACTGGGCAGACTTGTACACAGGGAAAACAAGGGTTTTTACATCATTAGATTGAGCTGTAAGGGCCATAGAGCGAGTATATCCATTAAGTACAGATATCTGAATACAAAGGGAAGACGAAGGGAAGGAGGTGGGAGGGTGGGGGGGGGGGGGAAGGGGAGGGGGGGCGGATCGGGGGGGGGGGGGGGAAAGCGAGAGAAGGGTCAGGAAGCACAAGTAAAGCAAGCATTCATTATAAGACAGTCTATGAACCACTCAGAGGAGATGGTGGGAACAACGAAGATTACCCTGTGTTGGTAACCGTATTCCATTCATCCAGAGTGTTTAACCCATAATTGACTGAGTCGCAGCGTGCGATCCAACGGCATTCGCATTTGTTCAACAGAAGTTGAAGATTACCCCCTCGTGGTGGGAGTACTGGGCGATCAATTACTTGCCAAAACAAATCGGTTTCAGAATGATTTTTGTCCTTGTAATGCGAAACCAGGGGTGCAGTATCTACATTGCATCGTATGCGGCTTTGATGTTGAAAAATCCGTTGTTTCACCATCTGGGTTGTCTGTCCGATGTACAGAAGATTGCATGGACACTTGATGGCATAAATGACATTATTTGTACGGCAGTTTGAAAAAGTTTTTAATGAGTATGTTTGATCTGGTGTAGTAAACTCCTTGGTGTTGCAGGTGAAAGCACAAGCTGCACAAGTTTGGCATTTATAGTGACCCACGACCGGGGGGAGGCCCCAGAGAGTGGTCAAAGATTGAGGCTTTTCTTTATTGGGCCATGTAATTGCGTGAACCAATTTGTCGGACAAGTTAGTGCCCCTTTTGTATGAAAAAAGTGGGGGCTCTTTGAATTGCGCATGAGTTCGAAGAATTGCCCAATTTCTTTGGATCATTTTATTGACCAAATTACTAGAAGGGCTGTAGGTAGAGACAAAGGGAATGCGTAAATTCGTTTTTTTCACAGTGGGTGCAAGAAGAATCTCTCTATGGCAATACCAGGCTCGTTTTTGGGCACGGGAGACAATGCGCTTTGGATACCCTCTCAAGATCAGTTTGTCTGATAGAACAGCTGCCTCCCTGAAATAGTCTTTTCGCCATTTGCAGTTTCTTCGAATGCGAATGAACTGGCCGTAGGGGAGGCCATCTCTTAGGCCTCTGGGATGGTAGCTGGAATACATCAAGAGAGTATTACGTTCTGTAGGTTTTCGAAAGAGAGTAGTGCCGATGGTACCATCTTCAACATGTAGTGTAAGGTCAAGAAAGGGAAGGTCATTAGTTCTGACAACACTAGTGAATGTGAGATGGATCTGTGAGCTGTTTAGCCAGGTCAAAAATGACAAAAGATGTTCTTGTGTACCATGCCACAGTAAAAGGATGTCGTCTATGTAACGACGCCATAGATTAATCCTATTGAGGAAGGGGTTCATGGGGGTGAGAAAAATAGTGGTTTCCAAATGATGGACATACAATATAGCGAAATTTGGAGCAAAACAAGCCCCCATAGCTACACCTTTGATTTGTAGAAAGAAAGTTTCTTTATAGAGAAAGTAATTATTGGTGAGTGCGATATGTAGTAAATCCATAAGGAATTCTGAAGGAATGCGGGTGGGTCTGGGGCGGGTATCTAGAAGTGATTTTATGACAGTGAGACCTTCCGCATGGGGTATGTTGGTATATAGAGACTCAATGTCTAGGCCCACCATCAGGTCATGATCTATATCAAAGGCAGTGTTCTCAATGATGTTAATTAAATGAGTGCTGTCTTTAACAAAGGTATCTGTCAAGGGCACAAAAGTTTTCAGGAAAGAATCAATATATTTTCCTAAAGGTTCCAGTATGGAGCCACACCCAGATACTATTGGTCGTCCAGGAGGATTGATAGAGTCTTTGTGGACTTTGGGTAGTACATAGATGACTGGTGTACGGGGATGTGCGTTATTTAGGAAAATAAATTCTTTTTTGGAAATGATCTCCAAGTGTAAAGCTTGGGTGGTCACTGTCTGTATTTGTTTGCGGATATCTGGAAGGGGATCTGTTGGTAAAGGACGATAATGGGCAGAGTTGTTAAGCTGTCGTAGAATTTCGGTGTCATACTTCTCTGAGTCCATAATCACTATTCCACCACCCTTATCTGCTGGTTTTATAACTATTTGTGAGTTTTCGCTAAGATTTTTTAGGGCGTGTTTCTCATTCATAGGTATATTATAGGGAACAAATTCGGATTTAGCCTGTAATTCCTTCACTTCGTGTAGGACTAGTTTCTCAAAAGTCAAAATTTCAGGGGGCATGGACGAAGCAGGAGGAAGGAAAGTTGAAGGAGGGTGAAATCTTTGTTCAAGGGAGTAATTATGGTCAATTTCATCCCTGAAGAAATATTTTAGGCGAATACGTCTAAAAAACATAAGAAGGTCTTCCTGTAATTTAAAGAAATTACTGCGATTTGTTGGAACAAAGGAAAGGCCCTTGCTGAGGATGGAAATCTCTTCAGTACTCAAAACATGTTTGGATAAATTGAAGATAGGAATAGAGGAAGGAATAGGAAGGAGGGACTCAGGTACCATAGTATGTTCCCGTGAGGGTACAGTGGTGTGGAGGGTAGATATGTCCCTGCAGTCCCAGCAACATGCCTGTCAACTGCAACACCAAGGAAGGATGGAGGATAGACAGGCTGAGCTCGTGGCGGTGCAAACCCAAATGACCGGTGTACTCCGTCGGATTGCCGACAACATGGGCAACCCTCCCTGTGGCACCAGGCGAAGGCCATTACCAGACACAGGGAGGGATCAGGAGGAGGAGGATTCATCCGACGGAGCGTCACAGACATCGTCACGGACTGCTTCCGAGGGTCCCCGCAGGAAGGTGGGTCGTCCACGAAAAAGACTGTGAGAGTCAGCAGAACATCACCATCTCCCAGGTCACCTGGCCTGGCACCTGGCCCTCTGGCCCAATAGCAGCACATGACATTCTCTGCCACATGGACTTGCTGGTCACTGTCTGACCTATGTTGACGAAGACTGTGGCATGGACTCTGACATTTTGCTACGACAAGGATACCAACTCCCCCAGTGAACTTTGGATTCTACACTCCCGCTGTGCACCTCTTGTCATCCCCACAAACCCGTACCCCACCACAAATAAATTAATCACACTTACAAGATGATGCCGTGATTCTACATTATTACAATACATGTGTGTGTCGTACAGTCAAAGCATGCCTGATCTCAGAATTAACTCCAACCATCCAAACCGTGGGGTCGCAGTCTTGCCCAGGACACACATGGGTCCCAATGTCTCATCTGATACAGACATGGAGTACCAAACTCACCTGTGCTGGGCCCAACCAGCTGAGTGGTTCCCGCACAACTGTGGCTACAGACACATTCAGGGGAGCAACAGTCATGCGCAGAGGTCAGGGATCATGTGGAGTGACCTGGCTTGCCGCTCCCAGGTATGTCTAGACATGTGTCCCTACAATGTGCAGCATGCTTGCGTCAGGCGGATGTTGAGAATGGTGGCTAGGCCAAGGTTGGATGCATGGAGATGCCAGAATGCAGTTTAGGATCACTGTGCCACATGGTTGTGTTGGGGTTGTGGGCTGCATCATGAGTGTGGGCGTGGATCTAGAAGGTCATCCTGCAGCTGGCTGTGAAACATTCCCCCCATCCCGTTAGGACGTTGATGTGGCCTGGTTGCCCGACGCAGTAGCAGAGCTGTGCAGATGCACTCCGGATATGGACAAGTACCATGGGAGTCGTGAGGCACATGTCCGTAGACTGCAGGGTAGGATTCGACACGGATGTTGTAGTTGCCCTGGGGGATGGTCTCTCTTGCCTTGAGGTGGATGGAACTGTGCATCTTGTGCATAATACAGTTCCCACTCCCTGACAAACCCCTAGCATCTTGTCACTCTACACATAGACACATATGCACCACCTATGAAAACTATGCCAGACCTGCGGCACGCACAGTGGCAACAGGGCACCATTGACAGGGAAGAGGCACCTTGGAGACAGAGGGACAAATTTATTAGTCATGTGTGTTGGAATGACAATGATACTCTGTCAACACATACACAGGTCATGTGGATGTACATGTGGGAGCAACACTGGCACCCCCCATTGCAACACAGATGCTGGCATCCCATTGACCTGGCACACAAGTGACGGATAACAGCTAAACACCCCCTGCTGCCACGGAGAGGCCGCTATACACCATTGAGGCCCTGATGGGGCAATCACACACCATGTCAACCCGGTGCAACCTGTATGTTTCCGAGGCCAGTGTTACACACAATGATGGCCTCATCACAATCCCCAATCCCCTGCCACATGACAGTCACCAAGTCTGAGCATGGCTCCAGGTGAAGCCTGCCCCATGTCATGTTCCCCATGTAGGATCACCATGTATGCAAATGGAACACACATGAACCGGAGAAGTGCACACAGACTACAAACAATTCACACACCCAAAACGACGTGAGGCATCCCTTACCCTGAGGAGATTTCAACACTTGCCCGTGCATGTGACGCTGAATCAGCACATGTCGCTGTGTTCATGAGGAGTAGCAGGAGCACAACAATGCCACCAGCAGACAGCATGCACATGGACCTGTGGAAGAGAGACACACATGGATTCAGCACAAAGGAGCACATCCGCAAGCATGTACTTAACACGTATCATGTTGTTAACATGACAGGTGACAATGATGACCCTCAGACAACATCCTTCCATTGCGCCATCACTTGAGTGACACTTCAATACACACCACTGACTCACTTGGCAGACATGCAGATGGACACACACATTGCAACACATGCCACACACGGCCCAATGCGTGCACACTCAGACACTGGAACTCACCACTAAGCAAAGAAGTTGCGTATGAGCCGACTCCGCATGTCCTCCACAGCCTCCTCCTCCTCCACATCACTTGCCCCGTCACCAAGCCCTTCATCCTCCACGGGTGGATGGTCCTGGTCATCTTGATCCAGTATGAGTGGAACAGCTTCCTCCACTGCCATGTTGTGCAGCATGCAGCAGACGATGATGATCTTGCACACCTTCACCGGGGCATATGGGAGTGCTCCGCCGGTCTTGTGGAGGCACCGGAATCGGCTCTTCAGAAGTCCAAACGTCCTCTCAATGACTCTCCTGGTCCGCCCATGTGCGTTGTTGTAGCGGTGCTCGGCAGCCGTGCTGGGGTTGCGGACAGGCGTCATCAGCCATGGCATGTTGGGATAGCCAGCGTCCCCTACAAGGAAACATCATGGACAGAAGTGTGTCAGCACAGGCAGTGAGATTGGAAGATGACGCCAAACACTGAACTGCCAGAGTCTACCCACCAACAATACATGCTCGCTCGTTCCGCAGCTGCAGCATCATTTCTGGCACCCTGCTACGCCTCATGATGTAGGCATCGTGTGCTGATCCTGGAAAGCGAACACAGACATGTGAAATCACCATGTTGGACAGACACACCACAAGGGCATTAATGGAGTGATAATGTTTGCGATTCCTATACACCACCTCCTGTGCCTGTGGTGGTACCAACGCAACATGTGTCCAATCTATGGACCCAATGACATGGGGCATCCCTCCCAGGGCATAGAACTCACGCTTGACATCTGTCAACTGCTCACGATTTGGGAATTTAATGTACTCATCCAGGTGAACCAACATGGCCTCTAAGAAATCATGCAGAACACGGCTGAACATCGTCTGGGACATGCCCCCGACATCAGTAATGGTATGTTGGAACGTACCCGTGGCAAGGAAATGTAGGGCTGCCATCACCTTCAACTTGGGTGTCAGTGCACTTGGATACCTGTGGCGCGGGAGGAGTTGTGCTTCCAGCCGGCCAGTCAACTCATCAATCAACCGTTGGCTGAATCTGTAGCGGCGTATACAGTCCCGTTCATGCAGGGCAGCAATGTCTGGCATACGTCGAGGGAGAGGCGGAGCCCTGCAGTGAAATGGAAGGAACACCTAAGAGTGAGCACTGTACAACAACATCGTCAATGCACTGAGCACATGTTACACAGCCAATACACATATGCCACGTTGTGAGTCAGGTCTGTGCCACAGTTCCTGGACACGTACGCCAGTCAGGTTACACTCCTACCAAGGGACAGCCACTAACGGAGGGGGGCAAGATCACGATGACATGGCATGAGACTAGCTGTGGGCCAGTGTAAGTGAACATGCACACGCATCACAGGATTCACAGACATCCACACATGTGCAGAAGTAGTATGCGTATGGTACAGACAGGTAGTTGGATGCGATATGCACTGGTCACATGTCATAGGAATAGGACAGGCCACACACATTGCCTTTGAGGAGTACATGTCGAGACAGAACATACATAGGGAGCATGTGGATATGTACTTGTGTTGATACTCCGTGTAGTTGGATACATACACACCTCATGGCAAATCACATATGTGGGCTGGTGTGCGGAACAGTGTGCCATGCCCATCGACACACAGACACATGTTGGCAGCAGCAACTGCTGACGCATTGAACCACACACCTACAGCAAAATCATGGAAAGACATGCCACACACATGACATGGTTGCAGCATGCAACGCAGCCATACACGTGTCATATGTAATATTCCGTGTACCTGGCATCAGGGGACAGGTGCGGGTGTCCGTGACTGGGACATGCAAGTGACTCATGGCTCCACTAGTGTGTACGACATGCACACATGTCAAAGGAGTGCAGGGGATGTGTGGTACAATGCGCACCATCACACACGACATGTGTACACAGCTCATCGTACATGTGCTTTGCCCACACCTCAGGGGTAAAGTGCCACATCACATCCTGACACACCTGTGTCACACACAGGTGGTATTGCACAGACAATGCATTGGTGTCCACCCTTGGCAATACCTGTCCGCTCCATTCCTGTCTGTGTGCCGCCTGTCACCACTGACAGTTGTTATACGCACCGTACATACGCTCGGAGCGCGTGTATAGGGTCCCTGGGCCAATATTGCCGCTGGCGTATGCGTACGCCACAGTAGTACGGACTGTACACGCGCTTGTGCGGTCCGGATCACAATATGGGCGCTGGCGTATGCGTACGCCACAGTAGTACGGACTGTACACGCGCTTGTGCGGTCCGGATCACAATATGGGCGCTGGCGTATGCGTACGCCACAGTAGTACGGACTGTACACGCGCTTGTACGGTCCGGATCACAATATGGGCGCTGGCGTATGCGTACGCCACAGTAGTACGGACTGTACACGCGCTTGTGCGGTCCGGATCACAATATGGGCGCTGGCGTATGCGTACGCCACAGTAGTACGGACTGTACACGCGCTTGTACGGTCCGGATCACAATATGGGCGCTGGCGTATGCGTACGCCACAGTAGTACGGACTGTACACGCGCTTGTACGGTCCGGATCACAATATGGGCGCTGGCGTATGCGTACGCCACAGTAGTACGGACTGTACACGCGCTTGTACGGTCCGTACTACTGTGGCGTACGCATACGCCAGCGCCCATATTGTGATCCGGACCGCACAAGCGCGTGTACAGTCCGTACTACTGTGGCGTACGCATACGCCAGCGCCCTTATTGTGATCCGGACCGCACAAGCGCGTGTACAGTCCGTACTACTGTGGCGTACGCATACGCCAGCGCCCTTATTGTGATCCGGACCGTACAAGCGCATGTACGGTCGGTATCACTGCTTGTGGGGTGCCCTAGGGCGTGGAACGCACCGTACCTGTGTGTAAATGTATGAAAACACATAGGGGACACATGAGGGACAAGTATAAGGGCCTAAATGCCTGATGGTTGCCATGGAGACTGAGTTAAATTTTTGAATTTGAGCACCAGGTGCACAGCAGAAGTCAGTTTGAAAGAATCTACATTGTTGCAATGTGGATGTTGACTTGACATCATTATCAAAACTGAAACCATGCAAAGCCACACACTGGGGTAGGTTTGAAGGGATTGGATGAAACGTAGGATGCTAATGTGACTGACCAATCAATCTGTACTCCTATACATGAACAGGCCAGCCAGGCATATATAAGGCAGCCAGGTCCCATGAGAGAGCACTTGCCTGCACATCCATTCATCCATGACCACTGCTGCTGATAGTGATTCCTCTGGCACCATGTCCAGGACTGTGGAGAGGTCACAGCCATTCACCCAGGAGGAGAACCTTGCCCTGATAGATGTGATCCTCCCACAGTTCCAGAGCCTGTATGGTCGACCAGGGGTTCAGGTGAGTGCAGACTCCACTAGCTTAGACTGTGCCCCTTTTGTGTGACAGTGACTTCTGGCATTGTGTCCATGTGTGACAGACATGCACTGTTGTTTGGAGTGGGTCCCAGGGTGTGGAAGGCCTCATGTCACCCATGCAGAGCATGCTGTGTTTCCTGTGTGCACTCCTCACTTGCATAGTGCCTACTGTGACAATGAATGCAAGGTGCATGCCACATTCTGCCTGCATACTCCTCCTGGGGATGTTGTTTGCACAGTCCTGATGTGATCCTGTGTTCCCCCCAGTGTGACAGGTGTCAGTACCCATGGATGTGTGTTTGTTCAGTGTACCTGTGCTGTGAGTGTCCAAAGGCCGTGTTCGTCCCCTGCACATTGGTGTGTGTGTTAGTCCCCTGTCATGTGGGTGAGTGCATATGGGGAGTGTTGCACACAAGCAGCATGAGGGATGGATATGGCCTGGCCATCGGATGTGAGCAGGGAGCAGTGCTGTGTGCATGCCGTGCTGAGCCAGCCCCACACCTGTGACACCCCCGTCTACTGGCACATGGGCAGAGTGAGGTGTGTACCCGCAGTTGGCAATGCCATGTGATTGTCCTGTACCTGTGTGTGTCTGTGTACTCTGCTGAGGTAGCATCAGTGTGCTGGGGCAGGTGACTGCTGTGAGGTGCTGTACATAATCCTGGTGTAGCCTGTGAGGCACAGTGTGATCCCTGGTCAGTGAGTGTGTGGTACCCCTCATGCCACCCGTGTGCTTCCACTGGCACGTAGTGCATTTGGCCTTCCACAGTGGATAATGTCCCTATGACAAAGGTGCAATTAGTTGCATGCATACCATGGCCTGTTCATAATGAGGATTGTTCTATATGTGTGTCTCTGTGTCTTTGCTCATGTGGATTAATGTATTCTCTCTTTTGCATCCTCACAGGTAGGCGCCATTGCCAAGGGGGAGATCTGGAGGGAAGCCGTCAGTGCCGTGAGGGGTACAGAGGGTCGGAGGCGGAGCCTGTCTCAGGTGAGGAAACGCTGGCAGGACATCCGGTGCTGGACGAGGAGGATTGCACGGCTCCTGCTGGGGGACTCACCTGAGAGCCGTAAGAACCGTGGCCGCCGTCGTCTGACCCACATCCAGAAGCGTGTGCTGGCGGTGGTCTTCCCCGATATGGACAGGCGCCTACAGGAGAGGCAGCAGCAGGAAGGGGGTAGGTACATGTGTGTCAGTTGTGTGTCCCCAGCCAATGTAAGTGTGCAGTTGCATGGATACACTGCCAGGGTTTGATTGTGCAGTGCGTCAACTTCTCCACAAAGTAGCACAGTGCTGTTCTCACTCCCTCCCTTCCCCTCCTTGCAATGTGTTCCCTGGTCTGTCGCCACTCTTGCACAAGGTTATTTAGGCAGGCAGTTCATGCAGGTGCCCTATGCTATCAGCATCATGTGTGGGGGTGATGTGCCACAGGTATGGGGACCTTGCGTGTGCCATGGCCAATTTCAGTCATTGTGGTGTCCATGTCACTTGGCACTGATTGTGAATCACGACATAGGGGTGTGTCTCCAAAATGTACAGCCTTCCAGCATGCATGTCCAATTGTGTGCCCTCTGACATGATGTGCCTGAGTGGGAGGCCTGCTAAGTGCAGGGACGGTTGCTTAATTTGCAGTCATGTCCATCCTGGACCATGGAGGAGTGTGGGCACTACTGTGCCCTGGGGCACCTCTTCCTAGGTATCATGTGCGTCATCCAACAATATGGCCATTCACTGTGTCTTTGCCATGGGTTGCGTAGGGTGGCATTGTACCCTGGGCTCAACTGTTAGGACCTACAGGTTGCTACATGTGTCCACTGTACAGGGGGACCCATTTTGCTTGTGCATACTCACAGTGGGCATTACCTGTGTGTGTTGTTGAGACAATCTGATGATGTTTGCCTGTCAATGATGTGTGGACATGGCCACCAGGGGCTGTGTGTGTACAGTCATGAATTAGTGGAGGCCATGTGTTTCCATCCCAGAGTAAGAGGTGTACATACTTTCTCCGTCTCAATGAGATTGTCTCAGGTGTGGGTGGTTTGTGCGTACAAGGCCTACATGTCAGAAGCTTCATCCTCCTTGCTGGGTTTAGCCTGTGTGTGATGTTTGACTGGACATACGCTCAAGGTGCAGTGACCCTGTCATGTGTGGCCTGGTTTCATGTATTGCCTTTGCAGCATGCGGCAAGAGTAAATGGATATGATTCATGCTCATCCCTTTTTGACGACGCAGTGTGGTGCAGGTGCTGTGCACATTTGTCCCCAGAGGCTGACTCCTCTCTAAAATTTCAGGTGCAGTGATTTGCTGTTGTGTCATGATCTCCATTGTGTCTCAGTGGCATGGTGGGTAGAAAAACTGTGTGTTCCATGGCCTACATGTGTACATTGTTTTGTAGGTGTTACTCCTGTTGCTTTTCAGGCTATGCAATGTGACCTATGTATATTTGACTCATGTGACATAAGTGTACAGGTGTCTGATTTTCTCCTGTCTCTTCACCTTGCCCACAGCATCGCCGGGGGACACGGAAGGAGACACTAGCACGGACCGGGAGGAGAGATTGAGCACCAGTACCAGCAGTGCTGTCCTGTCTGGCACATGGAGTGGCACGGAGGCCGAAGGGAGTGAGGCGGAGGACCTGTTGACTGCCAACACAGACTATGACGCAGACGGGTCCGAGGCTGAGCTCCCAGAGGTGGCGGAGTCTGCCCCCCCAGCTGATGGCAGCCCTCCACATCCCCCCGCCACCTCAGGTTCCATCACCGGCCTCCCACATGCTCGTGGCCCTTCCCTCCGTGCTCGGTCCCCACATGTCTCCTTCCTGCCAGGCACCGCACCCCCTGCCCCTGTCACCACTGCTGCGGTGAGTGCGGAGTCTGTGGACATCCTGAGGCAGTTGCAGGTTGGTCAGACTGCGATGCTAAATGTCCTCCATGCCCACACCCAGGTGCTGACCCAGATGGAGGCATACATGGAGGGCATGTCGGCTGCGCAGTCTGACCAACGGCAGTTGCTGAGGTCCATAGACTCCACACTGACTGCAGCACTGGATCTCCTGCAGCACTGCGTAACACCCCCTACCCCTGCCCCATCCACAATTCCCACTCCCGTGCCTGTCCCACGCACATCCAGACGTCAGCGTGCACGCACCCCAACAGACACAGGCACCACACCACCAGGGAAGTCGAAGCGCACACCTCCTGTCACGCACACACAGGGTGAGGAAGGCACACCCACTGGGTCGGGGGGGAAACGTAGAACACGCAGCCACAGTGGGAGTCCGCATTCCACACAACCCACTCCCTCCAAATCCACTCCCCTTAGCTCTCCTGGCCAACAGTCAGTGACAGCATCATCCACTGCGAGTGTGCCCCCCAGCCCCAGGATGACACCACCCCTCAAGCGGTGGAGGCGGGACCCGGCCAGGGGAGTTGAGTCCCCCACCCTGTCCACACCCTCCCCCAGTGGCGCTGCGACCCATCCCTTTGCCCCCCCCCCTCCTTGGGGCCTGTGGTTGGATTGGGTACGGGGGAGTCGCTGGGGGAACTTGCCGACGTGTGCAGCGCCATTCTGTCCTCCACCTTTGGCGCTGGCACCCCCCCTGTGGCAGATTCATCCCTCCCTGCACCCACAACACCTACCCTTTCCCCTCCTGTCCCTGCGGTGCCTGTTTCCACCCTCCCCCCTGATGCCCCCTCTTCTGTGGATGAAATGGACTTGTGAACTGTGCAGGCAAGCTAGGGGACACACGTCCCGATGTGTACCCCCCCCCCGGACATTGCTGCTGGGCTGGCCCATGGCCCTTGTACATAGTGGACATTTTCTCTGATATATTTTCCTGCTGAATAAAGCCTTTTCTTTTTGTTTTGCACACTGATGCTTTCCTGGACTTGCTGTTGGTGCTGGTGCTCCCTGCGTTGGGGTGGTGATAATGTGTTAGGGGTCTGTGAAATGTTGGAGTGTGCTGCTCATGGGGTGTACCCTGCCATCTGCGTGCCATCACAAAGGTCTCTGCAAATGGTATTTGGTCATGTTTGCTCTCACTGTATGGTGACATTGTCCCAAGGTGTGTTCGGTCCTCTGTGGCCCAGGCCATTTTTCCTGCAGGGTGTCTCCCAAATGCTGTGCTGTGCTGTGCCTACATTTCCTGGATGTGTGAGGGTTGCCTTTCAATATAGCCATGCTGGCTCAGCGATGGCTCCGCCTGCATCTGGGGTATCACCCTTGTAGGTCACTGAACTTGTTGATGGGGTATATTGTCCGATGTCTGGGCACTGCTGGGAGTGATAGGTACACACCCCTCCTGTGTCTGGGCACTGCTGGGAGTGATAGGCACACACCCCTCCTGTGTCTGGGCACTGCTGGGAGGACCCTGCACCCACCCCTCCTGTGTCTGGGCACTGCTGGGGGTGTTTTGCACACCCCATTCTTATAGCAGGTTCGGTGCGTACATGCACGGGTGGGGGTTGGGTGCGTACATACACGGGTGGGGGTTCGGTCCGTACATACACGGGTGGGGGTTCGGGGCGTACATACTCTGCTGGGGTGGGGGTTCGGTGCGTACATACACGGGTGGTGGTTCGGTGCGTACATACACGGCTGGGGTGGGGGTTTGGTGCGTACATACACGGCTGGTGTGGTGGTTTGGTGCGTACATACACGGGTGGGGGTTTGGTGCGTACATACACGGGTGGTGGTTTGGTGCGTACATACACGGCTGGGGTGGTGGTTTGGTGCGTACATACACGGGTGGGGGTTTGGTGCGTACATACACGGGTGGTGGTTTGGTGCGTACATACACGGCTGGGGTGGGGGTTCGGTCCGTACATACACGGGTGGGGGTTCGGGGCGTACATACTCTGCTGGGGTGGGGGTTCGGTCCGTACATACACGGGTGGTGGTTCGGTGCGTACATACACGGCTGGGGTGGGTGTTAGGTGCGTACATACACGGGTGGGGGTTTGGTGCGTACATACACGGCTGGTGGTTCGGGGCGTACATACTCTGCTGGGGTGGGGGTTCGGTCCGTACATACACGGGTGGTGGTTTGGTGCGTACATACACGGCTGGGGTGGTGGTTTGGTGCGTACATACACGGGTGGGGGTTTGGTGCGTACATACACGGGTGGTGGTTTGGTGCGTACATACACGGCTGGGGTGGGGGTTCGGTCCGTACATACACGGGTGGGGGTTCGGGGCGTACATACTCTGCTGGGGTGGGGGTTCGGTCCGTACATACACGGGTGGTGGTTCGGTGCGTACATACACGGCTGGGGTGGGTGTTAGGTGCGTACATACACGGGTGGGGGTTCGGTCCGTACATACACGGGTGGGGGTTCGGGGCGTACATACTCTGCTGGGGTGGGGGTTCGGTCCGTACATACACGGGTGGTGGTTCGGTGCGTACATACACGGCTGGGGTGGGTGTTAGGTGCGTACATACACGGGTGGGGGTTTGGTGCGTACATACACGGCTGGTGGTTCGGTGCGTACATACACGGCTGGGGGGGGTTCGGGGGCGTACATACACGGGTGGGTGTTTGGTGCGTACATACACGGGTGGTGGTTCGGTGCGTACATACACGGCTGGGGTGGGGGTTTGGTGCGTACATACACGGGTGGGGGTTCGGGGCGTACATACCAGGGTGGGGTGGGGGTTCGGGGCGTACATGCACGGGTGGCGCTTGGGTGCGTACATACACGGGTGGGGGTTCGGGGCGTACATACCAGGGTGGGGTGGGGGTTCGGGGCGTACATACACGGGTGGCGCTTGGGTGCGTACATACACGGGTGGCGGTTCGGGGCGTACATACACGGGTGGGGGTTCGGGGCATACATACACGAGTGGCGGTTCGGGGCGTACATGCACGGGTGGGGGTACGGGCCGTACTTCCACGGGTGGGGGTACGGTCCGTACATACCCCTGCCCACGCTCTGCGTGCCTGGGTACGGGCCGTACCCATGCCTTTGGTGTGTGGGTACGGTGCGTCCCACCATTGTTGCGGGGCCGTGGGGTCCGCACCGTACACAGGCCTTGGGGGCGTGGCTACAGGTCGTACCACGCGTACCCCTACATGACCCCAGCAATGCTGGTACGAGCTGTACCAAGGCCTTTCTGACGTGGGTACGGGCCGTACCGCTATTGTTGGAGTGACGTAGGGGGACGCGTGGTACGTTCCGTACCCACGCTCTTGCGGCCTGGGTAGGGTACGTACCGGTTCGCGTGACCATCCACTTCCGTTGTGGCGGACGCTTGCGTTGCTGGCCTCGCCCCCACCCCCTGGAAGTGACCAGGCCCTGATGGTCAGGTATGTCCAGGCCATGTGTGATTTGGTACCATGTGTTGGTGTTGTGTGTCCTGCCCCTGCCCCCCCCTTTGCCCCTGGTTGTTGTGCTGACCTTCTGCGGCGTCTGCGTCGGTTCCTGTACGCCAGGTGGACTGCTAGGAGGGCAGGGATGGCACGTAGGTTCGGGTCCATGTCTGTTCGTCGCGTCCAGCTGCTCCTTGCGTGTGTCGTCCTGATTTCCCGGCAGTTTTTGGCAGCCGGTAAATATTTTCCGTGCGGGATGACGTCGGTTCGAATCGTACTTCCTGGTTCGTGAAACGTAGGCTGGATGCGTACCGACGTCACGTCGGCTCCTTTCAGGATCGGAATTGTGTTTAGTTTCTGTTCGGTCGGTGTTTTGTTCGAATCGTACGGAAATGGTGTTTCCGTATGAATCGTACTTGCATTTTCGGATGGATTTCGCACCGGGTACGAGTCAGACGGAGAAAAGGCTCCGTCCGACGGTTCGTACCCGGTTTTTACCGGATCGGAATTGGCACCCATGTTGGTTAAGCACAAATCCAAAGGCCATTCAAAGGGACAATCTAGGCAGTGAAAGACTGGCTGTACGCAGGTGAAGTAGGAATACCGGAAGGATAATCCATACGCCAGGCTCAAAGTCGCCAATGGTAGCGTACCATAATATTCAAGCATCCTGTCACGGAGAAGATGCAGACGGGACAGGTTGTCGTGTGGCACAGAAAGAGCAGCCATTTCGCAGTATGAAAAGTAAAAGCAGCACTCCTGCCACAAGCGCCAGAATCAGCGGGACACCTCCAAAGATGCTCGAGAAAATAGAGTGAAAAAATGCCGCAATCACACCACAAATAGTTTGGAAAGAGGTCACGAGGCCCGAGCCCACAAGCTTAAAAAAATGAGCTAGGCCAGTCGTGGACGAGGAATTGAAAATTGTTTGGATCAAAGCACCAAAATGTAGGGGGAGGTCAGTATTCAAAAGCGCCTGTACCTCAGTACGCGTATTTGCAACGTGAAGGACAAATGTTTCACCGGAGGAAGACAATGGCACCTCCTTTTTGGACAATAGCGCCTTTATTCTGCTCATTTTGTTGAACTCTGCTTTCAAGGTTGGAATCTAAGGCCAGATGGAAACATCCAGCAGCCCATGCGGGGGTGGAAATAGAACATTATTGCAGCACACAAGTCTCTGCGATACAGTCACTATGTAAGGGATTCCCACTAACATCCCGCAGCAAGCTTCATTGTTCAGAATTAAATAACTACCGTTTGCAAGCAGCGTGAAAGATGGCGTAATCACTGGCACTGGGATACCTTTCATGACGCAGGCCAAATTTGGAGTTTGTACATTGTATGCACTGTGTAATTGAATGTGTCTATATACTACAGAATGATCAGGTGTCGTTGTACATTCTTCACCTGTCAGAGAAACCTCAGTACCGTCCCTTGTACATCTATACATAAAAGGGAGGGACCAAACATCATGTATGAAAGAGGTGCCCAGCTGTTCATATCTACCCAGAGCATAGTTTTTTATACAGGACGTAAACTTGAAAAGCGCGAATGGGAGAGTGATCAACCCATGTAATAACCACACGCCTGTATCCAATTCCGCTACAGAGAAAGGTAAAGGTTCAAATTTTTCAATATGTAACAATGAATATGTAGCATCTTTCATGGACATTAATTGCTGTTTTTCAGTAAGGTTAAAGGGAAGCAATAAAGATGTTGTATTAAAATAGTCCCAGGGGACCTTCCCTGCCTTTAACGTTTGTAATGTCCATGTTATTGGTTGTTTTCTGTATGTTGCCTTTCTATTGGATGGTTTGATTTTTTTTTTGTTAATTGGTTTCCTTTTATAGAAAATGCTAAGTAAGAGTATATTTAGTTTTAAAGGAGGAGAGTTTTAAATCATTATATATAAAAAGATTGTTTATAATGTGTAGTGAATATTTTTTAAATGTGTTCGAAATGCCAATGTGATAATTATTTCAGTGTTTTTTTATTATGTTGTTAAATATTGAGATCGCTATAAATGTTATGTTTATGTTTAAGTAGAATCTCATTTGAAAAATGTATGTTTTGGGAAAATATTGTCTTTATGTTGTTTAAAATATTGGTTTTATTAGTGTTAGAATAGTCGATATTTTTTATAAAAACGATATTCTTGATGTCTATATTTTGGTTATCGATATTTGTGACATGTGTCATATTTATTTACTCATGTCGATATTTAGTATTGCGATATTAATGTGTGCGATATTTGTGTGATCGATATAATTGTATTACGATATTGTAGTGTCGATATTAGTGTAGTTTTTTAAATAAGTATACAATGTCGATATTTTTGATGTCGATATATTTGATGCGATATTTGTGTAGTTCGATAATGTGTCTGTCGATAATATGTCAGAGATCCGTTTGAACTTTGGGTGGGTGTGTTATAAGGAGTGGTTGTGATTTGGGCCTCTGTTTAGGTGTTTGGCAGTTGCAGGTCAGTGAATAGGTTGTATTTTGCCTTGTTGGACATGTTTTGTGGTGTTGTGCGATTCGAATTGTCTCTCCTTGTGTTGTTTTGCTTTGTCCTGTTTCAGTACGGTTGTTTTTGGCGTCTGTACGGTGCATACATCGGCCATGTTGTTGTAGAGTGGTGACCTTTGCTATGGCTTAGTACGACTCGTACATGCGTGATGTTGGGTGAGGGTGATAGTGTTGCGGCCTGGGGTTCGCTCCGTACATACGGGTGGGGGTTCGCTCCGTACATACGGGGGTGGGGGTACGCTCCATACATACACGGGTGGGGGTTCGCTACGTACATACACAGGTGGCGGTTCGCTACGTACACACACAGGTGTGGGTTCGCTCCATACATACATGGGTGGGGGTTCGCTCCGTACATGCGGGGGTGGGGGTTCGCTTCGTACATACGGGGGTGTGGGTTCGCTTCGTACATACACGGGTGGGGGTTCGCTCCGTACATATGGGGGTGTGGGTTCTCTCCGTACATACGGGGTGGGGGTTCACTCCGTACATACGGGGTGGGGGTACGCTCCATACATACATGGGTTGGTGTACGCTTCGTACATACACGGGTGTGGGTTCTCTCCGTACATACACGGGTGTGGGTTCGGTCCGTACATACACGGGTGGGGGTTCGCTCTGTACATGTGGGGGTGGGGGTACGCTCCATACATACACGGGTGGGGGTACGCATCGTACATACACTGGTGGGGTGGGGGTTCAGCGTGTCCATCCGTGGGGGGGCTAGGTTCGGCGCGTACATATGGGGGCTGGGGGGGGTTCGGCGCGTACATACGGGGGCTGGGGGGCTGGGTTCGGCGCGTACATATGGGGGCTGGGGGGGTGTTCAGCATGTACATACGGGGGCTTGGGGGGGGGATCGCCGCGTATGCAGGCACATGTCTCCATGGTTGCCATGGGAGTTCGGTCCGTACGGTGTTTTTTCCATACGGTTGTACAATCGGCCGGCCGGTACGGATCATACTTGCGCGGTCGGACTTCATTTTTCCGATTCGTACGTAAAAACGTCCGGGGACGTGTCAGACACATTTTCCGACCCGAGGACGTGTGGGGAACTTTTCCCAATGCGGTTCGTATGGACTTTTTCCCATACGAATCGTACTTGGCAGTTTGTACGGCGCTTGTACGATGCGTACGAAAAAAAATCTGGATACAAATCGTACGGGGAATGTTTTTAACGGATCAGAATCGGCACCCTAATGTCCACCTTCTATGCTCCTCTTTTTGATGATACCTCAGTGACATAGCTACCGCGGAATGATCTGACACCATTGCTAGAATACGGGTCAACTCAACCACCTCCCCACATAACTCCTGATCTGTTAGAAAATAGTCTATACCGGAGTGGTGCCTATACGTCTTACTATAAAAGGTGATCTCCCTGATCTTTCTCTTCTTAATATGCCAAATGTCGATCAGATAAAGGGGCATATTTACAAGCAGGCGATAAAAAATTATCGCCGCTTTTGCGGCCGTTATCGCCTAATTAGCAAGGCCACGCTAACGCGTGAAACCTTGCTTTAGTATGGGGATTCTCTAATGAGATGCAAAGTGGGTGTTCCTGACCTGACATGACAGGAGAAATGTCGCTAAGCGACATTTCTCCTATCATCAAGCCCCACGCAATGAAGCATAGCATCAGGAAAAGTAGCGATAACCCCAGTTATCGCTACTTTCCTTACTCCTGCTTCAGGACTGACTTAGCCATGATATCCTATGGAGGGTGGATATCATGGCTAAGTTTGTGAGTCCCTATCAGCAAGCTAACGCCACATTGCGTGAGATTATCGCTGGGTATCCAGCAATAATCTCACGTTAGGCAGTTATCATGAGGATTTTTATTGCTGAGGAGATAAGCGTTGCTAATAGCACGCTACCTCAGCGATAAAAATCCACGTTACCTTGCGATAATTATTCTCACGCTAAGAGCGCTGAGCGATAATTATCGCCGGGTGTTGCTGATATGCCCCTTAGTTCTTTCATCATGCTTTTTAGTATGGAGAACGTTTTAGGTGGGTTGGTATATTTAACTTTAGACGTCCTGTCCAATCCTTTATTCATAACTAAGTTAAAATCTCCTCCTAATATAGTAGGGGCTGTTGTCTCCAATAGACAGGATGCCAAATTTTCCAGGGCCTCTGGGTTATGATTATTCGGCCCATAATATACCGCACATACCAAAGGCCTACCTGGAATTAGAAGAGTTGCCACTTACCCACTGCCCGAAAAATCAGATTCAAACTTAACTAATCTTACTCCATTATTGCTCTTAATTACTATGGCAACTCCTCTAGTGCTTCCCCTCTGGTCTGAGCATACGACCTCCTGCACCCATCTGAATTTTTCAAAGCATTGCCTACACTCATTTCTTTCCAGATGAGTCTCTTGTAGCAGTATAATTTGGGCCACACTGTCCTTTAAAGTTTCAATAACCCGCAACACTTTCCTTCTAGATCTCAACCCGTTTACCTTCCAAGTTAACAAATTAACTACTTTTGTGTTATCCATGCTCTGATTCTGTAGCATCGGTTCGTCTTTTATAGATCTTGAGTCCATCACTTTGTCTTGTTAGACCCAACTGATTCCCTAAACTTTCGAATGCTGGCTTAATGAGGACAGACTTTTTTTATTTTTCTCCCACTGTACCCCACACTCTGTGCCCCTCTTCACGCCTCCCCCCAGGAAAGCCCCTTGCTACATCTTGGGCCATACAATCTGCCCCTTGTGAACCCCCGTTCTGCAAAGAGAAAGAAAGAGAGAATGAAAAAAACTTAAGATTATGTAAAAAAAGAAAACAGCCTATCTATATCACACAAACATCTATTCTTAACCTCTTATAGAGCTCGTGTGGACAATAGCTCAACCATCCATTTGTAATATGAAAGTATCCACTTCATCTGGATCACTAATGTTGTGCATTTTGTTTCGCCACATTACTTTTAACATAGCTGGAAATTTTATTTGAACATGAGCTCCCTTGCTTCGTAGCTCATTCATTCTGATACCTAGTTCCCACTGTGTCTGGGCCGTCCTCTTACCTAGATCTGATCTTATTTGATACGAGAAACCCTCATGTTTTAAGGAGCCCTCCTTTAAGACGTCCTAACACTAACTCTTTCACAGCAAATGTCAAAACATTTATCAGAATGTTCCTCTGAGTTTTTCTATCCGGGTTCAACTTAAAGGGGTCTCTATGTGCTCTCTGGATCTCCTTCTCCCAGTCAATGTCTGGTCTGTCCGTCGCGATTTCTCTCAGGAGACCACATATGAAAGCCTTAACATCTCCCTTTTTAGCCCATTCTGGAATTTTAAGAAACCTCAGATTATTTCGACGAGATTGCGTTTCCAACCTTTCTAAATCGTCTTGCAGCATTCTATTCTGCTTCTTTAATGTCTCAATATCCTTAGAGTTTTCTAGCACTGCCACTGACAATGCTTTAACTTCCCGTTCCAAAGTAGTGGTACGTTGCGCAATATCATCAAGTTTCTCCTCTAGTACTTCGCACTTATCTCAAATCCCCATTTGGTTGTTCTCGGATATTTAAAATTTCTCAAAGATATCTTGCCTCAAGTTCAAGAACATCTTTTCAATAGAGTTTTCACCTCTAACGCCATATGAAATCTTATTGCTGTTATCACTTTGCTTAGAGCTCTCCAGCCCTCCCGTTTTACTACTACTTTGAGGAGGTTCTATATTTAAAGTTGGAGTAAGACTGGAGCCAGGGCTGAGGCTAAGGCTAAGGCTAGGTTCTGGGACCGGAACTAACTGCCACACTCAGATTTTCAGCTTGCTGCTCGTCTTCATTAAGAGGTGACCCAGCTAATAGGATAAAGCTATTTTCCAAGGAAAGTGAAACTATTTGCGACTGCTTCATGGACTTTTTCCCCATCGTCAGTGAATTTTCACCCTGTTCCATTATTTTGAAGTACGATCTTAGGGAAGGGGAAGGTTTTATAGGGACCCGCACTTCCTTTGGACCACAGTGCCAGGGTTTTCCTCCACACTTCAACACTTTCTTTTATGGGGAGACTGCTACTGCCTCCCTTACTTCCTGCTCCCTGATCCCCCCTCCTTTCCCTCCTTTACCCTTATTTCTGGCCTTCGGGAGTGATCTCAGCTGATACCGGCTCCTCACACGTGTTTCAGGTTCTGTCATTACATTTTTCGTAGTATGTTCTCCCCTCTCCGTTGTACCTGACCCACTTAGGGGTTTTAATGGAGTGGGGTTCATTCCTTCACCCTCACCCCCAATAACATTGACTCCACTCTCCCCCCTTGCCTCATACGCCGATTGCGTTGCTTTAGGAGGAGGCTCTCCCATCAGCATTGTAGGTACCCCCTGTGAGCCCTCCTGTACCTGTGAGCCCTTGGTCTTCCCACTATTTTTCTTCCGACTAATTGCCACACTTGTGAGTCTACTTGCGTGCTTCAGAGCATGGGCTGTATTTCCATGCTTCCGCGGCTCTGCACACTGTTCCCAGCATCTCTCTCCTTCACTGGCCTGCGTCCTGCCCTTCCTCCGCCTCTATCGACCCGGAAGCTGACCGCCACAATCACTGCACGAGTCTTTCGCAGGAAGGCCGCTGCTCTCTGCCAGATCTTGCATCGCGTCTCCACCTCCAAACCCATACGCGCCGGAACTTAGGTATGCTGATCATTGTAAATGTTATTGCTTTAAGTATAAATTTCAGATACTTATCCAAAGATGCTGCGTCTACTCAAATTGCACTTTTTAAATCATCCCCCGGCTGCTTTCCCCATTCATCGCCTTTCTCCTCACTCGGTTCAGGAGCTCCCGCAACCGGCATCAGCCCACCGCCATGTTTTCCCCTGAATATCATTGTTGATGGGAACTTTCGAGGGAACACAGCCAAGCAGGAGTATGGAGGGGAAAGCAGCATCTTTCTCCCTGATCTCTAATCAATATTTGCCCCCCTTACTGGGAAACTAATGGGTCAGTGGAGCACTAAATGTTCATTGGCATGACAAATATGGAAGGGGGAAACCCCTGACCCAGGGACCCACTATAGTGATGTTTATTGGTGTTTAATGTTCATGGGGAGCAGAACTAGTTGACCACCCAAATAATGTCCCCAGGGTAGCTGAATTTCTATTTGGGTGCAGCCACAAATGAGGGCAAAGACCACCGCTTAGGTAGACCCATCCAAGTGATCCGATGGGTAATAGATTTCAGATCCCCTGGAAGGCAGATCAGGTGTATCCACCATTTTCCTGGCCTCAAGGGATTTGATGTCCTCTTGCATGAGGGTAACAAGGAGGTTTGATGGAAGTGTACCAACTCAAGTTTTGCCTTTTTAGTGCATTGAATATTTATCCTAAATGTCATATTAATCAGTTAGTTTTTGACTGTTCTGCCTTATTTTGGGAGCATATTTCTTCTCGAACTCTTTCTCTATAGCCTCCTTTTGTATGATTTGTTTCTTAGCTGAGGAATGGGAAACTCCACAGGTGTGATGCCACAGGCCATAAAACAATTAGAAAGTGATGGCTTAGATTCCATTTAAGTGTACAAATTCATTAATTATTTCCTGTCATCATTTTCCCAGATTTTTGTTGATAAGTAAAGACACATTTAATTTCCACAGTGCTTTGCATTTGGCATTGATGCTATAAACAAACTCCGTTAATTCCTGGGGCATGACCAGAGATAAGAATACTTTCTATAAGTACAGCTTAAAGGATTAAATTACTGCAGTACAGTGTTTGTCTGTCTTTAGTTTCCCTATAGCTTTTTTCAAACCACTTTTTACATCCTTGTTTCTCAAACTGTAAAGAACTGGATTCAACATTGGAATGACAACTGTATACATTACAGCAAAGAGCTTGTCTTTGTCCAAGGATTAGCTTGAGGTCGGTCTCAAATAAACACCAAGCTCAGTTCCACAGAACAAAAAAACTGCAGGCAGATGAGAGGAACATGTGGAGAACAACTTCTGTCTCCCTGTGTTGGATGGAATTTTCATGATATTTGAGATGATTAGCACATAGGAAGCTATTGTTAAGATGAAAGTGCCAAGCCCGCTACAATACCTCCTTCGATAGATGCGATATTTATGAAATATGTATCTGTACAAGATAGTTTCAGAAGAGCAGTGAGATCATAAAAGAAATGATTGATGTCATTGAATGCACAGTAGGATACATTTGATATCAAAACAACATGTGGTATAGTGTCAAAACAGCCTTTTGTCCAGGATGTTACAGTCAATTAAAGCATGGCTCTTTTATTAATTATAGATGGATAGCGTAGGGGGTTGCTAATTGCAATGTACCTGCCATAGGCCATGACCGACAGTAAGTAAAACTCTGTACTGATGAAGGAAGCGATAAAATAGAATTGAAGAATGCATGCAGAGAAATTGGTGGATTTGTCAGAATTTTGGGCTTTCTGGCAGACCGCCAGCATTTTTGGGATGGTGACCGTTGTAAAACCAATATCTAGGAAAGATAAGTTAATCAGAAAATATTACATGGGATTTTGAAGATGTGCATCAATGCATATTAAGGTAATAATGACAAGGTTTCCCAGAAGAGTAAATAAATACATGAGTAAGAAGAGAATGAAAATTGGAACTTGAAGCCGAGGATTTTGCAATAATCCCAAAATTTAAAATTCACTCAAGAGAGTCTGATTCACCTTTTCCATAATTCCAGTGATTTGTGCTGTTGTTCAATGAATAAAGGAAGATCTGGGGGGAAATGGAAACATAAGATTATGAAAAGCCAAATATATAGTACCTGAATGAAAAAGCATGAATCTGGATAAATTGTTGTCATCTCTTTGTAGTGTATTAAAAAAATAAAGACCTGAGTTGCAACTATTAGGTCAAATGATGAACATCAGCCAAAGGATGATAGCTGTGTTTCCACCAACTTCTGTCCAGGTAGAAGCCAAAAATTGAGAGAGAGTGGGTGATCACCTTTTCCCAGACTGTCATTATTACCTTTTCCAGTCCTGTATCTTTGTGCATAGCCTAATGCTTTCTGGATGTTGTTGCCATGTTTTGATTTAATTGTATTAATTAGCATCATGAGTGATTTGTAGATTAAAAGGTCAGGACCTGCAACGTTGTCCTTAATGCCCTGGAGTCAGGTGGCTCAAACCCAAATGGGGACTGAGGAGAGTCTAATGGAGCTGGTAGAGGCGTAGTGCTTTATTTGAGATGGTGGTTTCCGGTGCTAAGCACTGTCACTTAATTGTCAGCACTGACATTTATGACAATCTGCAACATGGTGGCACTGTTTGTCCAATTTAGAGAGGAGCAAAACAACAGTTGTTTATTATTTCAATATATAATACTTCGGAAAAGGCTCCCTGAGGCAATGGCTATTAACAAACCACCTTAAACTCAATCAAGACAAAAACGAAATCCTATTCATCGCCAATAAAGAAAAAAAACCTCAAATCGTAGAGTGGCTGAAAGCAATTGATGCTCTCAACGGTAATCTCACCCTGGCTAACTCGGTAAAATCGCTAGGAATCATCCTCGACCAAAAACTAAGTATTACCAGAAACACATTAAGATCTCCGTGAAGAGAGCCTTCCTCAATCTGAAGCTTCTCAACAAAATTAAACCCTTCATCCCACCCATGGACCTCAAACAAGCCACCCAATCACTGGTGTTATCTAGACTTGACTATGGGAACGCAGTCCTCTCCGGTACAGCTCGTTTCCACTTAGTGCCACTCAAAACATCTCTCAATGCTGCTGCCAGAATGGTCACCGGACTTAAAAAATATGACCACTTATCTCCCGCACTTAGAGAACTAAAATCGCTCCCAGTCGAATTGCGTGCCAGCTTTAGAACTGCCTGCCTCACTCACAAAGCCCTGCACACAGGGAAACTGGAATACTGGCCTCCAAACTCAAGAAAACCGGCCAGACAAGATACCTCAGGAGCTCCATCACCCTCTTACTCATCCCTTTGAAAACACGCAAACAAAAAACTTCATCACGATCCTTTGCTGGAAATGCACCCAAAATCTGGAACTCCATCTCAGCCGATATCAGGACTATCCCTTCCTTTATAAAATTCAAAAGACTCCTCGAAGACCTATACCTCAACCACGCCTTCCCGAACTGTGAACCGAAACGTACAAGCCTGCACTCTGCAGCCACCAGGCAATGTTCCACCACCTTACCTCTTCCTGCACTTGACAGACCCTTGTCAATGTTCCACCACTTCCTACCTCATCCCCGCTCCCTAACCCCCTCCTCGTTCACCTCCTTTCGGAGAGAGATTTAGCCCAAGACTTTATGCACGCATTGAGACTACCTCAGGACATCTCTACCTCAATGACGCACAGCACACTGGCACTTTTGAACATTTATGCTTACCTTTGTCTCTTTTATGTGATGTATCCCCTATATCTGCTGTAAAGCGCTCTGATACCTTTGGGTCTGGCCAGCGTTATATAAAACCTCTTCAATAAAAATAAATAAATAAATAAATAAAATATAAAAAATTACGAATACCTTCTGCCAAAACCATTCTTACGGGGCTGCGCACCGGGATCAATCAGAATTGTCACACTTGTAGGATTGTGATGGTTAGCAGCTGTGTTGATACTGTAATTGACAGCACTGACAACTGCAATGGACGGTGCAAGCGGAAGTGGCCTGCTGACGAGGACTCTGACACTGATTTGTTTTGCACATTAAACACTGTGCAGGCCTTATGGAAAGGATTGCTTTCGACTGTGCAGCATGTTTATTGAGCTCATCAGGGTAGCTTGTGCATTTCAACTTGACTATCCACTTCCACTGTGGCTTTGAATTTAGTTTACTTGATTGCTTTTTCAAGCAGGATGTGTGTACAGCCTTGCAGACTCACAGGATTCGAGCCCAGTGCATGGGAACATCTGTTGTGTTATGTTCACTCTTACATTTTGTGTCTGGAACTGGTCACGTCACAGTCAGCCTTATTTTGTCCTTACAATTGCTTTTCTCATATACTTATATACGATGAACATGCTTGGTTAATATCAGTTTCGTATTCAATATCATGTAAATTGTACATGTGTTTGTATGCGATCTCTTTCATGCCTGTGACATTTTCACCCCATTATTTAAGCTCAGACCTTCCAACTCACATGGTGCCACTATTTGTTACACAATATTGACTCCCTTCACACAGTCACCCAATAAAGGGCCGATATCATGGGGTGTGCTCACAGCTAACTGGAAACCCCTGCAGAGAGCAGGTTTCCAGCTAATTGTTTCGCAGCTGATGTCCATTACGGGTGTGAAACATCCCAAGGATATCGGTCGCAGCCTCAGAAGCTTTTTGGGTGTTAAAAGGGGCAGGTAGTAAATTAAAGTGCTTCAGACTGTGCTCAGCTCTATGCTTCACCCAATGTGAGAAACTGGCTTAGTATATGGTGCTCACTTATGTAGGTGCAGCACCCTGCACTATTCTAGACTACCCTTATGGTGATTTTAGTGGTCTTAGACAACCTTAGAAAGTTCTCTAAGTGGTAGCTGTGGAGAGCAGCCTTCAGGCTTAGTCCAAAAGGAGTGTAAAGCAGCTTGTTTTACCCGACCTTAATCTTAATGGTATGGGTTAAGTAAAAAAGAACCGCACAGTGTATTTATAAAAATAGATATTTATAATAAGACACTCACTGACACATAGCAATATCTCCTACCCGGAGATATAACACAATGCACATAATACTTTGCTTATAAAACAGGTAAGTAGCATAAATACACAGTGGTCACCAGAGGGAGACCAAACCATATACTAAAATATGGGAATGTGAACCACGACTCAAGACAAGAGTGGACCCAGAAAACGTAGAAGAGCCGGGGACTCAAGGAACCACCCAAGGTGAGTATCTAGAAACCCCACAGAGGTCGGGTGCCGAGTTGGAACACCACCACGCACTCATTTAAATTCAATGGGTAAGTTGTGATTGCAATTTAAAAGAACAAGACCCTTCCCAGTGGACCCTGAAGAAACCCCATGGAAGACAGACGGTTGGAGAGTCATCCCACCCGTGGATACCCTAGGAAACAGGATACCTACACCAGGGAAGCCAGTGCATAGGTGTGAAGTGAAGGTGAAAATGTCCGGTGGAACCAAAAGGTGGATTCAAGCTGAGAAGTACCTGCAAGCAGAGTGGACAGAGGCTATGCCACTCAGGAGTGACCAGGAGGCACGGAAGACGAATGCCCTCTGATTTCAGGAGATTTAAGAGAGTTGACGATGACCTTGGAGCTGCAGCTGTGTGGACCAGGCGATGCTGAGGAGGTCCCAAAGCTGTTCAAGAGCTGCCTTGTGCCAGATGTTGAGAACTGAGGGCTCGGTGTCCGTTGGGAGCATCAACATGCCTTGGCAACTGCAAACAACATGGTAGGCAAAAAAAGTGCAGTGTCGGGACCAGCAAGGTCCAAATGACTCACCAAGAGTAAGGGAGTTGGAGTAGGCCCTGAGCAATCAGGGGAGCCCACCGGAGTCAAGAAAGACCCTCAAGAGGACCCACAGGCCGGAGACACCGGAGTCGCAAGAGGACCTCGAGCAGGCCCACGGTGCACAAGGATGTGGTGAGGACAACGGTCTTGGCTTCAGGAGATGCTTGAGGTTGGAGCTACTTGGAGCCGGAAGATCTCTGGTGAAGAGCATCAACAAGCCTTGGCAACTGCAAGTTGATGCGGTCCACCGGGATTCGGTTCCTGTGGTTCCAACAAAGGATACTGGCCTCAACTCAGTGAGAACACAGTGTAGGCCTCACAAGAGTTGCGAAACCACCACCTGTGTTGTTGAGCCTTTCGGAGTCCATGGGAGCCCAGAATCAACAGACCTGTCAGCTGCATTGCGGTGCCTGCAGACACAGGGAAGGGACTCCTTCTCCTCAAGGGAGATTCCTTCAGGTGTCTTTGATGTCGACAGGCCTTTGGGGGCTTCCTGTTTGGAGCACAGCTACAGACGTTGCAGCAGAGTTGCAGGACGACAAGACCAGGAGCAGCAGGAATCTTCCCAGTTGCAGTTTCGGTGTCCAAGGTGAAGTCCAGCGAAGTCCAGAGTGCCCAGATGGTCGAAGATGAAGTGGTGTCGGATCTGTATCTTATTCCATGACAAATATAGGGACTCAGCCACAGGTAAGCCCTTAAGTACCCATAGGAAAGGGGCTGGACAGTGGGGAGAATACTCCCATGTCCTTTGTCCAGTTTCACACCAGAGTGGGAGCCAGCAGCTCCCTGAACTGATTTGAATTGGAGTATGCCAGGAGGGCACCAAATGTGCCCTTCAAGCGTCTCCGTGGTAATGGCAAGCACCCCCACCCTACCTCAATACACCAAACCATGTCTGGGAGGTGGTCACACCTCTATGTGACAGGATATCTATTGTCCTACCTTTCCCTGCTCATGCTTGGCTCAGCAGCAGGAAGACAGAAACATGTCTCTGGTCAGCAGCAGCCCTAGCTTGCTGTCTGGTTCTGGAAGACTGGTACCGGGAGCACTGAGGGCCTCCCGGAGGAGCTTTACAGTGCATGGAATCATACCCCTACACCGTTTATGGCATGGGTTATGATTCCAACATGTTTGATACCAAACATTACCAGGTTCATTACTGCCACTTTAGAGACGGTCATCACGTAATGACGCATAGCCACTCAATATGTCATAATGGCTGATCCACTTAAAACCCGGGAGAATAGACTCCGAAGGTTGTAGGGGTGCCCTGCTCATGCAGGGGCACCCTAACGCATAGAACCAAGCACCCTGCCTTAGGGATGACTTATAGGTTTTAAGTGCAGTGACCTTAGATATAGGGAAAACCTGTATATTTCATAAGTGGTGCCAGCACCAGCTTACACAGGCTACAATAACAGGCCTGCAGTCACAATTTGAATGGTCTCTCATGAATGGCATAATACATGCTTCAGCCTATGGGAGACCCCTGGTGTACTTACGCCCTGGGTACCTGAGTACCATATACTAGGCACATAGAAGAATACACCAGTAGCCAATCTGTAGTGTAATCACCATGTTCAATTTAATGGGCAAAATCACAGAGGCTGGGGTCCTGGTTAGCAGGATCCCAGCCAGACTAGTCAGAAACATCTTATCACCAGAAAAAAAGTGAAGGTAACCATAAAAGCAGACCGTACTTTCCTACACCCCACCTCCCAAAATGTTCACATGTTGGAAGGTCTGTAAGCTACTTGAAGGGATGGCTTTATTGATTGTGGTCCCCAATGCCCCTTCTTCTCCGATTCCCTTACAACAACCCTCCAACATTGCTCCCCATCTCTCCATAGCTCCTCTCTCACATACATTCTATTTGTTTTATAGTGCAGCTCATACCAGAGTAGGATGTCAGAGTACTTTACGAAACATATAAATTGTACAGAGACAACAAATCAAACCTGTAAATCAATCTATAGAAATTGGTACATAAGACTGAGGATTACAAAGTGTAGGAATCACATGTCATCCACACTAGTAGGGAGTATAGTTTAAGTGTGCTTGGTATAGAGAAGCACAAACTCAGGATTTAAAATGTACCACAGTGGTTAGGTGTGAGAAATTGAGTTGTTGGTTGAGGGGGCAGATGACCCACTCAAGTAACAGCCACAGTCCTTGTCAGGATGAACCACAAAAAGGCACTAACTTGATCTATGCTTAACCCTCTGGTAGTTTGGCACAAAAGCAGTCAGGCTTAGCTAACAGGCAATGTGTAAAGCATTTATGCAGCACTTAAACAGTAATAAAGTGAAAGCAAAACACAAGAATAAATTATTTGCCACCAAAATAACAAAAATCCAACCAGGAGAACAGGAGCAATGAATTTCTAAAGTTTAAAGTGAAAAATAGCTCAAAAAGAACAAATCACCAACCGTGGATATTTGGTTGCGTGAGACCAGGGAAATCTCTAAAGTTAAGGTCAACCACGATGGAGCGCAGTTCGGATACAAGGGGTGGACTGGGTCTAATCTTGAATTATCTACAGCATTAGAAATGTTTAAAATAAAAATGTCAGGGAAGGTAAAGTACATCGGGAAAAGGCAGCTGGAAGTGTCTGAGTGGGCACCATTGTCATCTGGAGCTGCTGGTCGAAGTTGCAGTGAAGGTTCCCTTGTTCGGATGTAGTCTCTTCTTAGTTAAAAATCTCCAGCGGGTTGACACTGCAGACTAACCGATGAGGGTTTAACGAGCAAGGATAGTCCATCTGTGAGGATCTGCTGATCAGGATTTGCTGCTGCAAAGAATGCAGTGAGAGCTGCTGCAATGTTCGGCTCACTGGCGATGCACATCGGGAGGATCGACGAGCA
Organism: Triturus cristatus; assembly: GCF_964204655.1. NCBI lineage: Eukaryota > Metazoa > Chordata > Amphibia > Caudata > Salamandridae > Triturus > Triturus cristatus. The sequence continues at coordinate 1,839,004,366 of NC_140590.1, read as the reverse complement.
GGTAGGTCCTGGTCTCCTCTCGTTACTCAGAACACTCTTTGGTCAAACATTGGTCAGTCCCTGTGTCCAATACATTGGTGCAACCCCCCTCTTTAAGCCACTTTGGGACACATGGACCTCATCCCTAGGGCATTTTTTTAAGGGGAGAGGAGCGCACGCCACCCCTCCCCAAGCCTCTCTGGGCCCCAAGGACCTCATCCCCTGAAGCCTTTTTTTAATTAAGGGGAGGGGACAAGGCCCCGCTCCCCAAGTATTTTTGAAGTTCTTGCTGAGTGAGATCAGTAATTCCTTCTCTGTCCTCCTTCCTTTCAGCCAAATAATTTTAATTTAATATATTTAAACTAATAACAAAAATATGCAATATGAAGGTAGTAGTGCTCTAGCATTGTTTCTTTTGTTCTATGTTTAAAATAAATATAATCAATATTTACTGTAAAATATTTTTACACTTTTCATGGTGAGTGTGGAGATCTCCATATGGTAAGTTATGGGGAAAAATAAAAAGTTTTTTAAACTTGAAAAAGTTAGTTCAAATATTTTTATGTTAAAAGTTAAGCTAAATTAATTCTATACATTTATTTTAATTGTAGAGCAAAAGAAAAAACACTAATAACTTTGAAATTGATATTTGATTAAAAGTTAATGTGATAAAAAATATTCCCATTTAGGGTAACAAAAAATATTTTTACTATGCATTAACAAGTGTTAATTGTCAGGTCAGAGAGTAGTGATGTAACTTGAGTTGAATTTCAATCCAATCTTGCCCCTCAGATTATTCAGGAAGCAAAGCAGGAGCTCCGTGCCCAAGGTGTTGAATTTTTTGTGGGTCAGTTAAAAGATGTTGTGAAGGGCCTGCCAGTTGATCTCAAGCATCTGTCTTCACTTGCCACAGTGGATGGGCTACAAACCAAGTGGAATTTACTCATCAGACTTTTCTCTTTACAAACACATTAAGCAAAATATCAAAGGAGCTTAAGATAACTTGGGGATGGTGATTATGGTATCTGTACCTATTTCACAATGATGCTAAGTGCTCACAAACCTTGTCTGCTTTTCAACAGATCCCCACAAGAATTTGGAGCCGTTCATGTTTTATGACTGATTGTTATTAGGACAATGACCAACCCATTTGAACCAAGCACCTCTCATGAAACATCCATGGCTACAAGAATTGTCTGAATTTATTTGACTCTAGTCTGAATGATAATTTATTCAGTGTTTATCTTGCAGGAAACTTGGTCAGGAGAAAGAACACTGTAATGGATATATCTGCAGTGCCAAAAGCACCTACCCAAACGTTCATGGGGGGGGGGGGGGTATCCATAATCTTCCAAAACAAACTAAAAGCACAATTAACTACCACAAAAGTTCCCAGAAATGACAGCCTGCTCTCCTCTCTTGAGCAGCCCTTGACCCTGTTTCAGGCCAGGCCGCTCCCCCGCCGCATCAGCACACCCTGCTGGTGCCGTGCCCCTCGCTACTGCTGCTACTGCTGGAAGTTCCACCCATAGGCTCCCGCCTGCGCCTCATCCCTGGTGGCCCAGTGGTGGGCTTTAAGTATTGTAAGTATTGTAAGTATTGCTCTGCCTGTTTCTGTCTGCTTTCTCTCTTTATTTGCTCATTTGAGCTTGCTCTATCCATCTGATTGTATTCTGTCTGCTTTCACTCTCTCTGCTCATCTGTGCTTGTTTTCTGTCCATCTGATTGCGTTGTGTCCCTGTCTACCTCGCTTTCTTTCCGTTTTTCGTGATCCCCCGTTGTGCTGCCTCGGCTCCCCTCTGCTTCCCCCCCCCCGAGTGAATAAAGTTGCCTCCTTGTCTTTTTTGCTTTTTTCGCCGTCCTTTCCTCCTTTCCCCGTTGCCCGCTTCCCGCTCTTTCCCGCCGCTGCGTCCGCTGCGGCCCCGCCCCCCTCCCTCCCATTGGCTCCCGCTACCCGCCTCCTAGCTGCTCCTCCCTCCCTCCACGCCTTCTTAATAGCGGCCGCTGTGCGGCCGCACGCAGCGGGCACGCCGCTGGTGTGCCAGAGGCAAGCCCGTCTGTGCCCGTCCGTGCCTGGACCGCGCCCAGCGTCAGAACCCCTGGCCCCCTACAGGCCCACCGCGCACGATGGACCTTAGACGCCACCACCCTCCTTACACTCAACACCAGCCGCTCGACTGCCTGCTACCAAGCCACCCCGAAGCGCACTCACGGACCACTCTCCTGCCGAAACTGCTGCTACACCAGGACCCGAACCACCGCCTCCCACACCAGCCCAGGAAACAACAATGACCTCAAGTGTATCCTACTCAACATCCGCTCTGTACACAAGCACGCCATCAAACTCTGGGACCTCCTCGACTCAACAGCCCCGGATGTCGCGTTCCTGATGGAAACCTGGATGAACGCCTCCTTGGCCCCTGACATCGCCATTGCCATCCCGGACGGCTACAAAATCATCCGGAGGGACCGTACCAACAAGCCCAGAGGAGGAATCGCCATCGTCCACAGGAACACCCTCAGAGTCACGTCCAGCACCGAAGAAACTCTCAGCACCGCCGAGCACCTACACTTCCAGATCCACGCTGACCCCAAGACCACCCTCAGAGGAACACTCATCTACAGACCAACGGGTCCATGCCCACAATTCAACGAATCCATCGCCGACTTCGTCAGCACGCAAGCCCTCGCCACCACAGACTACATCCTCCTGGTGGACCTGAACTTCCACCTGGAGAACAACAACGACAACAACACCACCACAACACCACCACCCTGCTCGACAACCTCTCCAACTTCGGACTGAAGCAACCACACAGGTCAAACACTGGACCCCATCTTCTCCGCCAGCACCAACGTCACGGTCAGCCACACCACCACTCTCCACTGGACCGACCACCGATGCATCCACTTCTCCTACAAGAAACTCAGCGCACACATACAACCGCCGCAGATCCCCCAAAGATGCTAGAGCAAAGTCACCACTGACCAGCTGACCGACGCCCTCGCCCAGGGCCCACCGGCCAACACCTCGGACACCAACACCGCCGCCCGAAGCCTCACACAGTGGATCAGCAACTGCGCTGACACCCTCGCCCCTATCAAGAACCCTCCGAACAAGCACAACAGCAGGAGAACCACCTGGTTCACCACAGATCTCAAGGACTCCAAAAAATCCCGCCAAACTCTAGAGAAAGCCTGGCGCCAAGAACGGACTGCGGAAAACCTCGAGGCCCTTACGACCGCCACACGCAAACACCACCAGCTCATCCGCATCACCAAGAGAACGGCCTTCAGAGAGCGCATAGACAACAACGCACACAACAGCATGGAGCTCTTCAGCATCATGAAGGAACTCTCCAACCCAAGCTCCAACTCCAACGACACCCCCCCTCACAGGACCTCTGCGACTCCCTTGCGTCCTTCTTCCACCACAAGATCGCCGACATACACAACAGCTTCGCAAACCAGACACCTCCACCAGCCGCAGAACCAACGCCCCCCACCATCCTCCTCAGTCACTGGACCCCCATCAATACCGAAGACGTCACCCAGATCATGAACACCATCCACTCCGGCTCTCCATCCGACCCCTGCCCTCACCACATCTTCAACAAAGCAGACACCATCATCGCACCCCACCTCCGAGACATCATCAACAGCTCCTTCGAATCTGCCACCTTCCCTGAGAGTTGGAAACAACGCCCTCCTTAAGAAGCCGACACCAGACCCCAACGACCTCAAGAATTTCCGGCCCATCTCCCTGCTCCCCTTCCTGGCGAAGGTCACCGAGAAAGCAGTCAACAAGCAACTGACCAACTTCCTCAAAACCAATGGCTCCCTCGACCCGTCCCAGTCTGGCTTCCGCAGCAACCACAGCACCGAGACCGCCCTCATCGCCGCCACCGACAACATCAGAACCCTGCTCGACAACAGAGAAACCGCAGCCCTCATCCTCCTAGACCTATCAGCTGCCTTCGACACGGTCTGCCACCGCACCCTAAAAACACGTCTCCACAATACAGGGATCCAGGGAAAGGCCCTGGACATGGATCTCCTCCTTCCTTACCGACAGAACCCAGAGAGTCCGCCTAACCCCGTTCCACTCAGAGGCCACCAAGATCATCTGCGGCGAACCCCAAGGCTCATCACTCAGCCCAACGCTCTTCAAGATCTACATGAGCCCCCTCGCCGACATCGTCCTCGCACATGACCTCAACATCATCTCCTACGCCGACGACACCCAGCTGATCCTCTCCCTGACCAGAGACCCAGTCACCGCCAAATCCAACTTCCAAGAAGGAATGAGGGCCATCGCCGAATGGATGAAGATCAGCCGCCTGAAACTGAACACAGACAAGATGGAGGTCCTCATCCTTGGACCATCCCCCTCTGCCTGGAACGACTCCTGGTGGCCCGCCACCCTGGGTACAGCACCGACACCCACCGACCACGCACGCAACCTAGGGTTTGTCCTGGACTAATCGCTCACCATGACCAAGCAAGTCAACGCCATCTCCTCCTCCTGCTTCAACACCCTCTGCATTCTACGAAAGATCTTCAAATGGATCCCCATGGAAACAAGAAGGACTGTCACCCAAGCCCTCGTCACAAGCCGGCTCTACTATGGCAACGCACTCTATGGAGGGACAACGGCCAAGCTACAGAAAAGACTGCAACGCGTACAGAATGCCTCCACACGCCTCATCCTGGACATCCCCGTCACAGCCTCATCACCGCCCACCTGAGAGACCTGCACTGGCTCCCCGTCAACAAGAGGATCACGTTAGGCTCCTCACCCATGCACACAAAGCGCTCCACAACGCCGGACCCGAATACCTCAACAAACGCCTCTCGTTCTATGCCCTGACTCGCCAACTCCGCTCAGCCAGCCTCGCTGTCGCCACCATACCACGCACCAGAAGAACAACAACAGGCGGCAGATCCTTCTCCTACCTCACCGCCAAGACCTGGAACTCCCTCCCCACCCACCTCCGACTGACCCAAGACCTTCTCACCTTCAGGAGACACCTCAAGTCCTGGCTGTTCGAGCAGTAACAGCACCCTCCCCCCCACCCTCAGGGCCTTGAAACCCTCGCGGGTGAGTAGTGCGCTCTATAAATGTACTGATTGATTGATTGATTGCCACCTTCACTTCTTCAGGAATATTGATGTGTCGTCCCCCCAGGTCACGCTTCAGAATTTAGCCAAGCTCTCCAACAGTTTCTAGCTGAACCTAGCCTACAGAAGTCTCATTTCACATTACTTGATGATCTTAATCTACATTTTAAAAATGATAGCAGTAACAGCATAAAAAACCTTATCAATAATATGACAGTCATCCGGAAGATTCAGTTCGTAAATCAGCCAAGCCACAAATTGGGCCACCTACTGGATCCTAACTTCTGTAATATCACTGAGCTCACAGCGGATGCTCCTATCCCAATATACTGGTTGGACCACCACTTAGTGCCCTTTTCCTTGCACACAACCATGCATATAGATACATTTCCCCTCCCCGCTAAGCATGTCAATGCCTGTCGAAACTAGATACCCCTTGTTGAGAAAAGCTTCCTAGTGGAATCCATTCCTAGTATAGAAGGGGAAATTGGAGAAAGATATAATGAGTTTGGGGACTGGCTCAGAGGCTCCTAGGATGCCCCTGGCCCTATGAAGCCCCGGGGGCCAAGTAGTCTGGTAGGATGCACTCTCTGGTTCTCAGCAAATCTTATGAAACAAAAAAGGAAGAAAAACAAATGGAAAGAGTGTTGAGAAAAACATATACGTGGCCCAGCAAGGCATTATACAAGGAATCGATGGCAAAATACCAATGCTCGATTATAAAAGCAAGAATCTCTTACTCGGTCCGAAAATAGAAAATGTCCTCCAACTCTTCAAAGAATTATTCAAACTAGTAAGTAGTCTTATGAAAGCAGTTACGAGTCAGTAAGGGCCAACTCCCTCAAAAGAGTGCTGAAACTTGCTTGCAAACCTTTTCCTAGGAAAAGTGAACAACATTCTGTTAGCTCTACCCAAAAACACTGCCCTAAATTCAATACCAGCAGCAGCAGTCACATTTAAGATCACACTGACAGCCTTCCCGCCAATGAACAAGGAAGCCATAGAGGAAATGCTCAGGACCGTCAAATCAGGGTCACCGCTCAACCCAGCCCCCCTGATATACTCAGGAAAGGAGAAAACACAATCTTGGCCAGACTGACGGATATGTTTAACCACGCACTACAAAGTGGCACGGTTCCCGTGGCGTGGAAACATGCCATGGTTAAACCCCTCTTGAAAAGCCATCAAGTGTGTCCTTTCTTAAGTGGAGTATATCAGCAGTTAAATATATAAATTGGCTTCGGAGGGGTGGCATGAAGTTCGTCCAGCTCATTATTCAGACCTATATAAGACAAAGGGAAATTGGGGGGTACTAAGTGTATACCAAGATACCTTAATCAAAGAAATGGAATGGGTGGGGGCGAGGGAGCAGGTGGGAAGTACGGAGTGGGGCAGTTATGGTGGTAAGTGCTGTAAAATTAACCTCTTAGCTTCAGTTGGCACCTCTGTAGATTTGTGGGGGTCAGTTATGAAGTGTGCAGTGGTTGTGGGACAGCAGTGAGGTTCAGGAGGCATTGGTCATGCTTTGGGAGAAGGGAAATATCAATTGAAGTCTGCTGTACTGTCTCTGACTCTTCTTCGTAGAGAGGGCTCTTTGGATGGATTAGGTGTGAAGTTGGTGAAATGATTTAGAAAATAGATGAGAGACTTCTGGCTAGCTTCAGCCCGAAAAAAGGCTAAGGGAGCAAGGGAGCAGAAAGAACACTATTTGTTGAGGGGTTTTCTGGTTACTGTGAAAATATCACAGGAAACCAAAAGGTGGAGTGATATCTAAAGCTTGGGGTAATTAAATGGAAAGAGATGGATGGATTCGAGGATATTGTTAAATAGTCATCACTGGACTCGATGCTGGGACCAGTAGGTCAGGTCATGGAAGACCAGTAGGTTACAATGAGATATAGTGGCAGCAAGCTAAGTGCAGGACTAGTAGGACTCAGGAAAGATAAAAGTCCTGAATAAGAAATTTGGAAAATTAAGAGAGGGAAAGTCATTAGAACCAAAGAGGAGTGTGGGTTGATTTGTTTAAAGGGCCAGTGGAATTATAGTTGTATCATGTATGTGGTGAGGGTGGCCATTGGCACACAAGGTGTGTATTGTGAGTTCTATCCTGCTTCAGGAATAAAATAACCTTAATACAGCTGGAAGAGCATGCACGATTGAGAAGCCAGAAGTGTACATGCAAGCAGGTACACATCCACAAGATACACTCAGGAATCCTCCCCGGGCCTTCCCCAAGGTCTCAATCACCAATCTGGGTGTGTGAGAATGGTGGTGCTGTTCCCCTTTGCTCTGACAACTTCAGAACTTGGTGAGGAGAACCATGGGACCACCTGTCCCAGGCGCACCTTCATGGGCATCAATTCTCCCGAATGCCGTTGGTAGCAGAGGTGACATCATGTGCCTTTCACACTGAATGACATCACAGGAAGTGAGAGCTTATGATATTTAATTTGATGACATGATAATATGACAGCTTGTGGGAATTTGCCATGCTCCAAAAGTGTCCTTTAAAGACCCAGTTATTTAATTTGAAGTTGGCTGGCATTCACTCCTCAAAGAACAGCATTTAGAGGGTCAGATCTTAGTGGCAGCAGCGCCTCATGACAGAATATCATTGCTGATGGGAACTATCGAAAGACAAAGCCAGGCAGGAGTATGGAGGGGGCAGCAGCATTTCTTCCTGATCTCTAATCAATATTTGTCTCGCTTACTGGTACACTGAGGTGGTCAGTGGGGCACTAAAGGTTCATTGGTATGACAAATATGGAAGGGGAAAACACTGTCCCAGGGACCCACTAAAGTGATGCCTATTGGGGTTTCATCTCCATGGGGAGCAGAACTAGTTGACCACCCTAATAATGTCCCAAGGAGAGCTGGATTTCTAGTTGGGTGCAGCCACAAATGAGGGAAAAACCACCGCTGAGGTTGACCCATCCACGTGGTCAGAGGGGTAGTAGAATTCAAATCCCCTGGGAGGCAGATCAGGCATATCCACCATTTTCCAGGTCTCAAGGGATTCAAAGACCTCTTGCATGAGGATAACAAGGCGGTTGGATGGAAGTGGAACTCAAGTTTTGCCTTTTTTTGTGTAGTGAAAATATATCTCAAATGTCACATTAATCAGTTTGTTTTTGACTGTTGTACCTTATTTTGGGAGCATATGTCTTCTCAAACTCTTTCTCTGTACCCTCCTTTTGGATGATTTGTTTCTTAGCTGAGGAATGGGAAACACCACAGGTGTTATGCCACAGGCCATAAAAAAATGTAATACGTGATGGCTTAGTTTACATTCATGTTTACAAATTCATTAGTTATTTCCTGTCATCGTTTGCCCAGTTTTTTGTTGATGAGTAAAGACACATTTAATTTCCACACTGCTTTACCTTTGGTATTAATGTTATAAGCAAACTCTGTTAAGACTTGGGGTATGACCATGGATAAGAACACTTTCTATATGTACAGCTTGAACTATTAAATTAATGTACTACAGTGTTTGTCTGCCTTAGTTTCCCTATTGTTTTTTCCAAAGCACCTTTTACATCCTTGTTTCTCAAACTGTAAAGAACTGGATTCAACATTGGAATGATGACTGTATACATTACAGCAAAGAGCTTGTCTTTGTCCAATGAGTGACCAGATGTTAGTTTCATGTAAACACCAAGCTCAGTTCCATAGAACAAAACAACTGCGGTCAGATGAGAGGAGCATGTAGAGAACAACTTCTGTCTCCCTGTTTTGGAGGGAATTTTCATGATATTTGAGATGATTAGCACATAGGAAGTTATTGTTAAGATGAAAGGGCCCAGTACTACCACAATAGCTTCTCCGAAAGTTGCGATATTTATGAAAAATGTGTCTGTGCAAGATAGTTTTAGAAGAGCATTTATATCACAAAAGAAATGATTGATTTCATTAGATGCACAGTAGGATAAATTTGATATCAAAACAACATGTGGTATAATGTCAAGAAAGCCTATTGTCCAGGATGTTACAGTCAATGAAATCATGGCTCTTTTATTCATGACAGATGCATAGCGCAGGGGGTTGCAAATTGCAATGTACCTGTCACAAGCCATGACCGACAGTAAGTAAAACTCTGTGCTGATGAAGGAAGCCATAAAATAGAATTGAAGAATGCAAGCAGAGAAATTGATGGATTTGTCAGATTTCTTGGCTTTCAGGCAGATCGCCAGCAGTTTTGGGATGGTGACCGTTGTGAAACCAATATCTAGGAAAGATAAGTTCATGAGAAAATAATACATGGGGTTTTGAAGATGTGCATCAACGCATATTAATGTAATAATGACAAGGTTTCCGAGAAGAGTAAATAAATACATGAGTAAGAACACAATGAAAATTGGAACTTGAAGCTGAGGATTTTGTGATAATCCCAAAATTAAAAATTCCCTCAAGAGAGTCTGATTCGACTTTTCCATAATCACAGTGCATTGTGTTGTTTTTCAATGAATAAAGGAAGATCTGGTGAGAAAAAGAAACACAAGATTATGAATAGCAAAAGATATTGTAGCTGAATTAAAAAGCATGCATCTGGATAAATTGTCCTCTGTTTGCAGTGTATTAACAAGCATTTGCAATGCAGATCTCGCATTACTGAAAGTTTGAGCTATCGGCGTTGCCAATAATAATGCAACACCAATAGCTCAAACTTTAAGTAATGTAAGAATAACTGCATTGCAAATGTTTGTTAGTGTAGTTATTTATTTTTTGAGCAATCACGGCATCTGTGCTTTAGCTTGAGATGTTTAAAGCTAAAGCATGGGTGCACAATTGTAAGAAAAGTAAAGAAATTGAACAAAAGGCGTGAAGCACATAGGAACCCAATGGCATTTAGAAGTGAAAAGCACGATGTACTGGTCTATATGGTTCAGTATGTATTCTGTTTAGTATGGAGCTGGTTGCAGAACAAACTCAAATCTGTAGAAGCAGCACAAGCTGGATTTTGTGGCCATGCTAGAATCAGATTAAGAGTGTGGACTCCAGCACTAAGGAAGTGGGATAGGAGTGCAGGGCACAAACAATAAAGAGGTCCTAAGAGAACCTTACTCCTTTCCAGAGATGTGAAAAGAGATCACTCAACCTCCTGATAGGCAACGGCTCCAAAACAGACACCGTAAAGATACACATAGACACACAACCGCACTGCAAAGTTACTGTCCAGCTGTTAAAAGGAGGAGCATTTGGAGAGATGACTGACCAGGCCAATATGTCACCTAAGTGACCCCATGTTGAGAGGCCACGGGGGGCATTACAAACAGAGGAACTCAAATGAAAGTAAAATCTAACATGATGCTACAGCTGTGACCTCAGTCATGGTCTCTCTCTCTTGCAGTATAGGAAATTGTTAGTACAGGGGTGCTTAAAAACAAGAGATAGTTCAAAAGATGCATTCAGAAAATAATTGAAAGAAAAGACTTATCGGGCAATTTAAGGGTATTATGAGAAAGTCAAAAGGCGCAGCCAATTTACAGGATGGAACCGAAAAAGGTGAGGCTATAGAGGCCAAAGGGTAACCGTTTATTTATGACTCACTATAGCGTTACTGGGACAAAATGTATCTCCATTTCTCACACACTCCGCAGAAACCAAATCTGGCCAGCAGAGAGACACTCCGCAACCGTATGTCAGGGAGTTGCACAGTTGCAGCTATGGTTGTAAAGCTGTAGCGATGACTATTTCTGCAGGGCAAACATGATTAAACTCTTTGAACAGCTGTTTTAGTCATGTAACATACATGACGTCATCAGCAGTGGATTGCGGTCGCGTGAGTTATAGTTACCTGAACTAACTATAAAGGGGGAATTTCATTGTTTTTTTACGAGTGAAATGTCCATCTAACTATAACATGTGTGAAACCTATGGTTTTTTAAGTGAATTTGCAAGGTTTTTTAAATGCTAATTCCTAACTATAACGTGTGTGAAACCTATGGTTTTTTAAGTGAATTTGCAAGGTTTTTTAAATGCTAATTCCTAACTATAACGTGTGTGAAACCTATGTTTTTTTTAGTGAATTTGTAAGGTTTTTTAAATGCTAATTTATGTATGTATTATTATATTTTTTATATATTTATTTTACAATAAACTACCTATGTATATAGTTATAGATTGACTGTATCCTGTAATATGGAATGGCTCAGCTTTTTATTTTGAATTTTGATAAAGTTGAACAGCATAGTTAATATCTTCTATAAACTTATAAACAGTTTAAAATGTTTTTATTTTTTTTAGGGTTTTTCACCGTGCGCGCACCGTGCGCACACCGGGATTTAAAAAAAAATAATAATAATAGTTTGTTTCACCCTTCAGGGTCCTTCAGTGACCCCCTGACAAAGGCTAGGGGGTCAGGAACTCTCTTCCCTGCCCCCTTAAACAGTTTAAAATGTTTTATTATTTTTTTTAATGGTTTTCCACCGTGCGCGCACAGTGCGCGCACCCCGCCATTTTTAAAAAAAAATTAAAAATGTTTTTTTCACCCTTCGGGGTCCTTCAGGGACCCCCTGACAAAAGCTAGGGGGTCAGGAACTCTCTACCCTGCCCCCTTTTTACATTCTCCACCTTTGTTTTTCACTGCTACGGACAAAATGGCGGCCGACACTTCCTGATTTCGACCGATTCGAATGTTGACTGACATCTAACCACCAATCAGAATTACGCTTGCACACGGCACCGTGCGCGCCTATAGATATTTATGTACTTTTAACTACAATTTTCTCAGGACCTACTGAACAGATTGACACCATATATGCAAAAGGCACATGCCTGACCTGAGGTCTACCTCTTTGCCAAATTTCAAGTAATTCTGTTCAGCCGTTCGGACTGTACCTTCGACTAAAGGTCCTATGGGAAAATGCATGGGGAAAACGCGTTTTGGGACCCCCCTTTTTTCTCAGCCCCCGCTTGACGAATCACCCCGAGACTTTCAGGGTAGGAGCTGAGCGGAGCGCCCCATTAGTTTTGAAAATTGCGCGAGGATTCGTCAACCGGCGCCAAAGTTATTCAAAATAGAATTTAGAGATTTCCTATGGAAACTCGGTCCTAACTATAACTATCTACTGGCGACCGCCAGTAGATAATATATATATATATATATATTACGGCATGAGCAATATTAATGGTGCAGCTGCCATTCTTGAAGCAAATTGCATAGGATAAGATTAAGCGCGGCCATGCTACCTAAAAAAAACAAGCGTTTGCATGTCATGCGTGCAATAGGAGAAAGCCATTTAAGAAAATAGTGCTCACAGACAGTAAAAAAAACATACAGAGTAACAACACACGCAAGAGGGCCAGTCCTCATGACAGGCTACAAAGGAGAAAAGGCGGTACTTAGGAGGGACTACTTAAGCACATTCATCAATAAAAAGCAACCATTTAGAAAGGACAGTAACAGGAGGCAATTGAAAAGATGGGTGGAAATTGGGTGGAGTTTCAAGTCCATACCTGAATACAGCATGTCTCGAAATGGCAGCGCAAGTGCCACCTAGGCGAGACCTAAATAACATAAAGACCTGAGTTGCAAATAGAAAGATGAATAATGAACATAAGCCCAAGGCTAATAGCTGTGCTACCAGCAATTACTGTCCAGGTATAAGCCAAAGAAATTGAGAGGGAGTGGGTGATCACCTCCTCCCAGACTGCCATTAATACCGTTTCCAGTCCTGGACCTTTGTGCGATAGCCTAATGCATTCTGGATGACATGTTTCAATTCCCTTTTATTAATTAAAATCCTAGATGAGCGATTTGTTGATTAAAAGTCCAGGACTGGCAACATTGTCCATAATGACCTGGAATGATGGGGATCAAACCCATATAGGGACTGTGGAGAGGCTCATGGAGGTGGTGCAGGCCCAGTGCTGAATTTGAGCCGGTGATTTCCAGTGCTAAGCACCGTAACTTAACTGTCAACACTGACATTTATGATAATCTGCAACATGGTGGCACTGTTTGTCTAATTTAGAGAGGAGCACAACAACGGTTGTTTATTATTTCAATATGTATTAAAAATGTCTAATGCATTCTGCCAAAACCATTCCTATGGGGCGGGGGGCCTAGTAACGTCAGAGTTGTCACACTTGTAGTACTGCGATGCTTTTCCTTTGATGGAGTACTTTCTTCAAGAACATTGCTAGGCACCAGGCTACATGTTCATTCTCCAAAAACTGAAGTTTAATCAGTGCCGGACGGCATTGCCTCAACCCTTGATATCTTAAAAGGGGAGGAATCCATACTTTCCTTAACTCTGTATTACATTTACAAAATAAATCTAAATGAATGGTGGACTGGTCAGAATGATTATCACCGGACATAATTACAGTTTCCATGACCAGTCGTTCATTTTTGGGTAGGTCACGAGTCTGCGGACAGTACCCAGCCTAAATCTGGTTAGTAGCCGCCTATCAAACCCACCAGGTACAAATGTTAGATATGGTTCCATGCCAAAAGTTGTTAAAAGTAGCTGGTCTATATGGTTGTAGGCGAGTAAGCTATATGGTTGTAGGCGAGTAAGCTGTGTATTGCCTCTTGCACGACCTTTAAAATCAATAAACGTTGGTTCAAAAAAAAAAAAAAAAAAAAGTAGCTGGTGTTGCTTAACACTAGGCTTCAAAATCTCTTCTGACATTCTTATTGTGACCAGTAACTGGAGTCCCTCCTTTTTTCGGTCCTTGCTAGTAATTGCCTGCATGGATTTTGGATAAGAGAAATATTCTGCGTGCCCTCAGTCATTCATTCTTTAAACCCCCCTCCAATTTAAGACAATCCAATGAAATTTCTCTGTTTAACATGGTTTGCTCTTTTAACCATATCCTGTGCCACAGTAGAACGGGTTCCAGTTTTATAAGGTCAAAGATGAAGGGAAGGCCCAACTCATTGTGGCAGGCATAAGAAGAGGTACTGGCTGGGACTGATAAAATATATCTTAAAATAGAGTTTTCTACAACTTGGATCGAATGGGTATTAACAAAACCCCAGACCCCCGCCCTGTATATTGCAATTGTAGTGCATTTGGCTTTATAAATTTGGATGAGCTCACCTGTTGGTGGTTTCCTGCCTAGCATCCAAGAGAAAGAAGCCAGGGCAGCTGTTGTCTAAGTAAGCCCCAGTTTTTTCGCAGATATAGCTTGTGCCCATAAATCGCCTTGGTTAAATAAGATGCCGAGGTATGAAAAACACTTTGTCTGTGTCTTCTGCCCATCCACAAACAAACCTCTTGACCTCTGACTTCCACGACCACAACTCATTGTATAAGTCTTCGATTTAATAATAGAGAGACCTAGATCCTTCATGAAGTCAGTAAAACTGTCCAGGACCGTCTGGAGAACAATTTGTGTTCTAGACATTAAATCAGCGTCGTTCGCATAGAGGAGGGCCAATATGGGACATCCCCCCCACTAAAGGAAAATCTTGATTATTTCTAAGCAGTGCTTGGGCCAGTCCATTAATAAAAGATTAAAAAGAAAGGGGGCCAGGACACAACCTTGCCTGACCCCCCCTTCTAATGAGAAAGGGAGCTGTGCGTTCACCACCCAATCCATAATGCACACTCGCTGTAGTGCCACTGTACAGATGCCGTAAAAAAATAACAATATCGGGGTCAACCCCAGCAATTTCTAGAACCTCCCACAGTTTGCACTGTCTTACAGAGTCGAAGGCCGCCGTGAGGTCCACAAATGCAAGAAACAGGCTTTACTTCTTAGCTCTAGTGTATTTCCCCACTAGTAAGGCCAGGTTTACACTCTGCTCTATCGTTCCCGGCCCCTCTCGGAAGCCATACTGTATGTCTGATAGTATCTGACTGTCTCCTGCCCATGCTTGTAGGCGCTTCAATATAACTCGGCCAGCTACTTTTACCATGGAGTCCAACAGCGAGATGGGCCTGTAGCACTCCGGATCATTGCGGTCCCCTTTCTTAAAAATTGGGACAATGATAGATTCCACCCAAGTCTTTGGCATAGAGCCGAACAACTGGCATTAAGAACTTGGGTGACTATGGGCCCCTAGAGAGGAATATTTGACTTGAACACGTCCACTGGTACTCTGTCAGGGCCAGGAGCTTTGCCTCCCTGGCTCGCTGAGAGAGCTCTATCCACCTCTTCCACCGTGAAACGCATATCTACTCTAACAATATTGTCCTCTAACATATTACTAACTGGCAGATTAAGGGTCTCATGCCCGTTGTACACCTTTAAATTAGGGGTGGGCACAATTTCCGTTCCGCTCACTGAAATTGCGAAATTTCAACATTTTCGCGTTCCGCGCAGAACGTGAAAATGTTGATCTTCCGCGATCTGCGGCCTGAACGGACATATGCACTGCAGGACACAGGTGCAGGACAGGATTCATTCTGGCACGATGCTCCTGTCACAAAAATTAAACCTCAACAGGAAGCACTTACAGATATAAATAAAGCAGGTGCCCGAGTTGGAGTTCAAATTCAGTAACGCATTAATCAGCACAAAACATTCGGGCGCTAGGTCGTGCAGGTGTGCTTTTCTCCCCATATCTACCGTCAAAAATTAGCTGCGATCCTTGATGGAGCTCTGTGCATCCATGACTTTCTCGAGCGCAATCCCCGTGTAGTTCCTGACACCAGGAGGTTCGGTCTCATCTGCTGCTCTGATCGGTGTTTGGCCCTTTATAAACAAGAGGCATGTGAACTGCATGGAACCCCCGCCCATTTGGCCCCGCCCCACATACCAGCGGTGGGCAACGTCTTCCCGCCCTTTCCCCCTCTATGATGGACAGCTGATTCGACGGACCCCGGACCCGTCGGCGCCGTGGCAACGTTACAGACACACATGGTCACTGTAGACAACCCTTCTGGCCCTTTACGCAGCTGTAGTGTAGGAAAAGCACTATACATTTACCCAACGAGGTAGAACTTACTGATTAGACAGTAGAAAGTACTCCAGTTGAGTAGAGGTATTGCACAAAATGGTGGCATCTTCTTGGGTAAATATGCAGGGCAGGATTCATTCTGGCACGATGCTCCTGTCACAAAAATGAAAGTTGAAACCCCAACAGTGAAGCATTAATTCAGCACAAAAAATTCTCTGCGATCACGCGAAACTTCGTGTGATCACGATATTTTGCAAAAGACACTTTCGCTAATTCCGCCCACCCCTACTTTAAATAGTGTCTAACCCAGGACTCCTCAGGCATAGCAATTTCAATAGCAGGACTGCCCGCGGGTTGTAAAAACGGCGTTTTCACTGCTCTCCAAAAAGCGGCACTATCTTGCTGTAGTGCCGCACTATGAAGGGATTCCCAGGCTTCCCTTCTAATTGCACTTCTTCTTTCCCTGAGGGCCAGCCTATAATCCGTTCTTGCTTGCCTGACATTATTAGGGATTCTGGGTTGCCTATGTAACTCATTTTTAAGGTTAGTGTATGCTCACGTACATTTACTATCAAACCATCCCTGTCTTTTAATTTTATTACTAAGTTGAACAAATAATAGCTCCCTGACCCCTGTTGATAATATCTGAAAAGATTATAAAATGCTGTCGTGGGAGGCTGAATCGCTCAAACAAATATCATAGGCGGATTTGTACTTCGTAACTAGTTGTTTTGTAACCGCATCGGGGTCCACCTTTGACCACCATAATCTGTAGCCATTGATTTTATCAAGTTTTACACTTCCTGTGGCTCCTGTAGTGTTGTCCACCCTATCAGACCTTAATGATGGCAAGCTAATCTTAAGGCATAGGGGAAAGTGATCACTCATTGGGTTATAGCCAACGTTGAAAGAGTGCAGCCTGGATGCATAGTTACGGGAAGCCAGTATGTAATCTATGGTTGAGGATAAACCTCTTCCATTAAATGTATAGGGCATAGGGATGGGACTAGCCAGTAGATCATTTACAAATCCCAACTCAGAGCTCAAAACCAGGTCATTAAACAGTTCCCTTCGCCTGTGTGTGACAAAAATGAGTATTGCACATGCCCTCATCGTCTTTAAAACCACAGATTCTACTGTCCTCGTATGGTCATAAGGAACAGTTGAAATCCCCCAGAAGGAGTGTCATTGTGTCTTTTGCACTAACATTACAGACGGAATTATTGTCACTGCCCATATTTTTTACAACTTTTTTTTTTTCAAGCTTTTCTGGTAGAATGTTATTATAACAATTAACCAATATGATACAATGAGTCAAACTTTGATGTAGTTTGATCAGTTGATAATAACTGTCCCCCAACTTTTATTCCACTTTCTCTATTGCCAACTTGTTTGATATATACGTGAAAATCCCTACCTTAGCTCTGCCCCCTAGTCCCTTCACTGCTGGCGTGTGAAATGTTCTAAATCCATTGATATGAATTGGTTCTCTAGTCCATGTTTCCAGGAAACAGAGGGGCAGATTTATGACTGCTGGCGCATCTCTGCTAATCAGCAGAGATGCGCCAGAGGATTTGCGATGCATCTGCGCACCCGTCCGCCACCACTGATGCACCGCATTTACAATGCGGTGCACCGTGGCGCTCGGATGGGCAGATGCGTGACGCATCCCCCGTCGGAAAGGCGGTGCATTGCTGGAGTTGCGTCGCAAGCGCGATGCAGCTCCAGCAAGGCTCGGGGGTGCCCTATCCCTAACATGCTGCGTCAATCCTTACGCCTGCTTCAAGCAGGCGCAGGGTTTTGACGCAGTATGGCCTTAGAAGTGACTGAGTGAGGGGGGCGTGGTTTAGCACGCGGCCAAGATGGCGGCTTTATCGTGAGCTCTGCCGATCCTCCGGTGCAGATGCTCTAATTCTTGCGATGGTACAGTGATTTTTCATCACCTTCTGGAAGTATTGTGAGGCGGAACAGCACAGGAGCAACTGGACAGCTCGCTGTGGTTTAGAACAGCTTCTTTGATCACAAAGGAGCATGGCGATATTCCCCTCACGGTAGCGAGGCAAAATGGCGGCCGGTGCACACTTATAATCGCTATGAGGTCTGTGGTAGTCCTGACTCTTCGCTCGTCACATCTCACCAGTTGCTGACAAGATTTTGGAGTTTGGTGTGGTTTTGAGGACGGGCATTGTATGTGAACATGGTGAGTCGGAACACTTTATTACATGGCAGCTCCACAGGTATGTCTCCCGGTTGGATGCTCTCAATTGCCAGACAACTAAACTAATGACCGCTACAACGGCTCCGTAAGGACATGTAATGTCCGTCTTTTCCTTACAGTTGTAGTCTTTGAGTCTGGACTACGACGCTCCCTGGCCCGGAAGCCTCTAATGAGCAACTATTCTACAGTGTGTATGTCCTGAGAAACCTTGGATTTGAGTTTACAAATTTTATCTAGCTTCCTCTAAGCGCCTGAAGAAGGATCCACCATCCCCAGAGAGTAACTCCTCATCCTCTTCCATGCATCTCATTTTGGAAGAACTTTGTGCATTCAAACCCTTTATGGAAGCTACCACAAAGAACATGCAGGCTATGCAGGAAAAATGGTCGTCTCTGGAGTCCCGTGTTCAAACTTTGGAAACATCCACAGACTCTTTGCAATCCTCTTGTTCCCATATTCCGTCAATGGAGGCGGATATACTCCTACTTAAACGTCAGACGGAGGATTTGGAAAACAGGAATCGTAGGAACAATCTACGCCTATATGGTCTTCCAGAACTTACTGAGGGGTCAAACCCTACCGTCTTCTTCCAATCCTTTCTTACCAAGATCTTAGATGCTCCGGCCTTAACTTCTGTTAATATCTAAAGGGCTCATTGCCTTGGACCGAAGGTCGCTAGTAAACCTAGAGGTGTTATTATGTTATTCCTGCAATTCACTGACCTCCTACAGGTCCTTTCAGCTGCCAATCTCAAGAAGCAAATTATGTGGGAAGGTCATCGCCTCTATCTTTCACAAGATGTCTCTAAGGCCACTGCAGATCGAAGGAAGAAGTTTTTGGACATGCAAACTCAACTACGGGCCCTGAATGCTAGATATGGACTACTACATCCTTGCCTCTTCAAGGTCACATATAAAGATAGAACAACCACATATGAAGACCCTGCAGCCTTGCAGGCGTTTCTCCAACGGCAAGGTCCAGATGTTATGGATGTATCCAGACCTGGTTGACAAGACCTGCTACTTCTTCTTGGAACTCGTTGTGTTATGATTCTGTTGTCTCTCCATTATCGCTGATGTTGTGATTCCCCTACTGTCTCTCCTTCCGATAGCCGTTTCACTCTCATGTATCCCCTATGTAGTTCAAATGTTTTTCCTATTCCCCTGTGACATATCTTTCCCTTCAATTGTATATCTCTCTTGTTTCTACAGCCATCTCCTTCCTCCCTCCTACCCTGATGTGCCATGCTTCTTTCTATATGCTGCGTTTCTGGATCCAGGGTAGTTGAGGTTTGATATCTGCTCTGGATGTTGTCGTCGTCGTTGTCTCCCGGCGCCACCACCCCACCCTCATTCTTGAGTTTTTCGTTCCGTAAGTATGTTTTTCAGCCGTTCGTTTCGAACGTGTAATGTCTTCTTGTTGGTTTTTGTTTCTGTCCTTTTTTCTACACTTGATCTCTTACCTTTTGCTCTTTCCTCTCTCTTTTCTCTTTCTTTCACCTCCCGTCTCCCCTTCTTGCTCCTTCCTTTCCTTGGACTCAGTATTATATTCATAGTGGTTCCTTTCTTCTTTTCCTTTTCTTTTCTTCTTCTTTACTTTTTCTCCTTCTGCCCTCTCTCCTTCATCAATTCGTTACAATTCTCTCAGTTTTCTCAAGTTATTTTTTCTGCAGTATTAAGCATGTTGCTATTAGCTATCTTTCTTTGCTGTTCAATTCCGTGATACATCGTGGAACGTTAAGGGTTTAAACAACCCCATTAAAAGGCAAAGGGTTTTATCACATTTAGCGAGACTTAAGTCTGATGCTGCCCTCCTTCAGGAGACTCATCTCTCTGAAACGGAGGCTATGAAACTCAAGCGTTGTTAGGTGGGTCATGTTTTATGCTCCCCCACAGTTTCCAAGAAAAATGGTGTTGTGATTTTATTACATAAAAAGTTAAATGTTTCCTCAATTTCTCATGAATGTGATGTTAATGGTCGATGGGTTACTGTTACACTGCTTATAGATAATATTCCTATCACTCTTTTTAATGTGTATGCCCCAACTGGGATTGACTGATTATTTTGGCCCTCTATTTCAACCAAGTTGTCCTCCCTTTCTGGAGATTACATACTTCTCGGGGGAGATTATAAGCAAGTTGTTGATCCCTTCCTCGATCATCATTCCAATGTTAAATTTGCCCCCTCTAGGATGCACTCTCAATTTGTTAACACCTTTAAAAATAATGCATTGGTGGATATCTGGAGATTGTGTAATCCTGATCTTAGAGAATGCAGTTTTTACTCCCCTCCACATCAATCACAATCCCGAATTGATCATATCTTCCTTAGTAAATCCCTATCCCAGCACGCTATACGCTCTGACATTGGTTCCATCCTACTCTCGGACCATGCTCTGGTTCATGTGGACCTTGACCTACTTCCTTTTTCCCCTCACTCTGGCAGATGGCGTTTCAACAATGCTTTGCTTGTGGAACCTACTTTTTGTTCCGAATTTACTGCCTTTGCCACTGAATTTTTCCTTCTCAATCATACCCCTGATTCCTCTTTTGTTATTGTTTGGGATTCTTTTAAAGCAGCCTCTAGGGGTTTTATTATTAATTTTGTAGCCCGACGAAAGAAACTTCGAGAGGCCAAATCCAAATGCATCTTAGCTAATATCAAGACTTTAGAGCTTGATTATCATGCTTCTAAATCTGAGATTTCTCTTAAAAAGCTTATTGATGCGAAAATTTCCTTCAATAAGTTTACAACTGATGCCGCCTCTAACCTTTTGTTAAAATGTAATTCCAGGTATTATGGGGGTAAGAACAAAATGGGAAAACTTTTGGCCAATTATTTAAAGATAAGAAAGGAGCGTACAAAGATTGAATCCATTAAGACTTCCACTGGGAACTCTTGCTTTAAAGATAAAGACATTCTTTCTGAGTTTGTTAAATTTTATGACAATCTTTATACCCCCAAACACATCCCGGAGACTACGGATCTTCTTTCATTTTTTCATGCGCTCCCCTCCCCCCCGGCTTCTCACGTTGATTTTGCTGCCCTAGAACGGGACATTTCGCTTTCTGATATTTCCCATGCTGTTTCTAAATTGCGGCATGGTAAGTCTCCAGGCCCTGATGGTTTCACTATTGAATTTTACAGCCACTTTGCCTCTCTACTTCTCCCTAAACTATTACTATTATTCCAATCCTTCCTTGCAGCGGGTTCTTCCAGCGGTTCCTTCCAACAGGCTTTAATCTGTTTAATTCCCAAAGAAGATAAGGACCACTCGTTATGCAAAAATTACAGACCAATTTCCCTGGTCAATACGGATTATAAAATTCTGGCTAAAATTTTGGCATTGCACATGGATCCCCTTTTACCCGACCTCATTGGCCCTGAACAATCCGGATTTGTCAAGGGCCGTCTCTCATCTGACAATTCCCGTGTTTTTCTTAATATACTTAGTAAGGCTTCCTCTTTGTCACTTCCCATCGGATCGGCTTTTCTCCCAAATTCATCTCTATTATTTCTTTACTCTATTCTAATCCCCAGGCTTCCATTTTTGTCAACGGGATGACCTCGGATTATTTCTCGTTACACAGGGGAGTGCGACAAGGCTGTCCTCTATCCCCCCTACTTTTTGTTTTAGCCTTGGAACCCTTTCTTACCAAAATTCGTCTGGACAACAGTATTTCTGGTTTTAAATTTGGTTCGCATCAGGTTAAACTCTCGGTCTATGCTGACGATATTCTTTTTTACTGCTCTGATCCTGTTTCCTCTATTCCCTCTTTTCTCCACCAGGTGTCTTCCTTCTCCGCGGTCTCTGGTTATCGCCTAAATGCTGATAAGTGCGAGATTCTACCTTAAAACCCTATTTGTCAAAAGCATCGTTTTTCTCAAACGGGTTTCTCCTGGCAACCATCTAAGATCAAATATCTGGGTGTTTGGTTCGCTCCTCTCTTGTCTGACACGCTCAAATTTAATTTTGATTATCTCTTCAAGAAAATGGACACGGCTATTCAACGTTGGAACCCGCTCTTTCTGTCTTGGTGGGGTCGGCTCAATTCTATAAAAACGATGTTATCCCCTCTTCTTCTTTATATCATTTCCATGCTTCCAGTACACATTCCAGTTTCCTTCTTTAAACGGATTGATTCCTTGTTGCTGAAATTCTCATGGAATGGCAAGCGGTCTCAGATAGCTTTGGCTTCCGCACTATCCACCCGTCTGGTTATGTATGGAATCTTCCTTTCTATCCCCCTTTACCTTTCGCGAGGTCTTATCCTTCACGTCTTCTTCAGTCCGCTTTCGTACGCCTGTTATTTCTCATTCCCGTGCTCTCCTTCTCCCTTACAAAATATCATCTTACCCTTCCTTCCTCTCCATTCATAACCAACAGATATGGCACAACTCTCTTTTCAAAATTCGTAATCGTACCATCTTTTGGAAGACATGGCATTCTCGAGGATTGTGTTGGATCTCTCAATTAATTTCCCAAGATACCCCCCTCTCATTCCAGGAACTTCAATCCTCTTTCTCACTGCCCTCTTCTGCTCGATCTCAATACAATGCCCTTCTCCCAGTCCTGATCTTATATCTTCGCTCTTTGGCGCCATCTATCGATATTCCTTTGAACCGCAAAGCTACTTCTTTATTATTGGAGTCATCTCCCTCAGCCTCTGCTATTTATAACTCTTTCCGGTACTCCACTGACAGACTAAAATCTAGAATCGAGAATGCATGGGAAATGGATCTTTCTCAGGATTGGCCAATACCTTTTTGGGACAAAATATGGGCTAAGCTTCATAAAACCTCTAGAGCTGCTAATACTACCCAAACCTTATATTTCATTTATAACAGAACTTTATGTACTCCACATGCTTTATCCCGTTTTTCACCGGACACATCCCCTATTTGTTGGTCCTGTTCCTGTCCCGTTGCAGATCTCAAACACATGTTGTTTGAATGCCCTCCTATCTCCAAGTTCTGGCATCTAGTTTGGACGCAAATACAAAAGATATTCCAACTTCACATTCCCTTTTCCCCTTCGCAAGTTTTTCTAGGTTCCCTATCACTGGCACTCCCGCAATCTCCTTCCCATTATCTATTACTTGACCTTCTAGTTGCTGTGGCTTTCCATACCATTACTTCTAATTGGAAACAGGCTGCAAATGTCTCTTACCAATCTTGGTGGAATGCAGTTTGCTTCCATCATCGCTTAGATACTAATTACGTATCTCCCGTTTCCCTAGCAATTAAACGCGACCTGATTTGGCTCCCTTTGGTATCCTATCTCTCCTCCTTTGCTCCAGTGCAAGCCTCTCCAGATCCTAACACAGTTGAGGTGCGTAAGCCACCATGATTTTCTTGTTTCTTTAATGCCTTTTTTGCTATGATATTACGTTCTACTATACTATATGGTATTTTTCATTCCTAAACGTAGGCTCTGTTCATGTACGCTTCATGCTTGTTATTTTTGCTTTTAATGAGAGTTTCTATTGAATTGCTTATTTTTTGTATATGTTTATCATGATGACTATACCCCGTTCCCCTCCCTTCTCCTTCCCTTCTTTATTTCTTCAATAAACTCAAACTTAAAAAAAAAAAAAAGAAGTGACTGAGTGAAATCTTGTAGATTTTACTCAGCCACTTTTAGGAGGCGTTCCTGCGCCGGAACGCCCCCCCCCCTTTGCCAGAATGCCTACATGTGGCGCAGGGCTTCACAACGTGACGCATCTCCCAGATGCGTCACGTTGTAAATACCCTGCAGCATGGCGCTGGCTTTGCGCCGCCGCTGCGTCACAAAAGTGACGTAACGGCGGCGTAAAAAGGGCGCAAGTCCGACATAAATCTGCCCCAGAGTATATCATGGTTTAGAATGAAATCACACCAAGTTTGATCATTTATCTTATTGCGCAATCCTGCTATGTTCGAGGAAATAATTTTACAAAGGGAACGCTCAAGGTCTAGACAGGGGTCTAGTTTTGGGCTTTAATAAGAGGAGTAGGATTCATAATTCACGTGCTAGGTATTACTTGAGTTAGGGGCTCACACATATCAGTGGGTGGGGATAAACCTATAGGGCTAATCTGTCTCTCACATGTTTCCCTCTCACTTATGGCAGGTGGTAGCCTAAGCACTGGATCGTCGTGATCTAAGGTGCTGCTATTTAATGATGTTACCTAACCACAATCCCTCATTAGGCCCTCATCTTCCTCCCGGATATACCGCAGGAGTCTATGCAGTTGGATAAAGAAGCCCAGGGGTAGGATGTTTATCGCTGTGGTTCTAACTGGCCAGTTGCCCCCCTTATCTAATATAGTTAGAACCTTATCTAATATAGTTAGAACCAAATCTGGTCACCTAAATGTTAAGACTACACAATCTCCATCTAAAGTCTTATTAGAGCTGACTACCCAACCAATCCGCCGCGCCATTTTTAATCTCTGAAAATAACTTATTTGTGATTCCTGTCCTGTCGCTTAGTAAGTGTGGTGACCTATTCCTCAGTATTGACCAGTGTCCCATATCCCCAGGTGACGGGGGGGGGGGGGACATTGGCCAGCACAATTGTGTACGGAGTTACTTTCGGAATGCCTTTTCTTTTTTTAAATATTTTTATTTTCAGCTTTAACGCAGGGTACATACAGAAGGGGAAAAAAATGAAAGAACAAAAAGCTTTAACAGTGATAATGAACACTAAACGTCCAATTTGTAAGCAAGAAGCAGAGCGAAGACTTAGTATAGTAAAATTAAAATAAAATCATCATTTAAATAAACGATATAAATGATATACATATGAATATAGCAGTGACCTTAAGACACTCACCATCATTCTGATAGGATACTGTACTAATGCTCAAAATATTTCCAAATACGTCCACATCTGAACATTGAGTGTGCAGATCGAGATTTAGCAAGTGCACGTTCTTTTTCATAAATATCCTTCATGAGGGCCAGCCAATCAAATAATGAAGGAGAATTGGGGGAAATCCAAAGACGGGCTGTTACTAACAGAATAGACAAAAAGCACCCCACAGAAGGGTCATCACACGATTTGAACCCCAGCATAATCACTTTTACAGAAAAAGTTTCATCAAGGCCCAGACGTTGTCCTACATACTGTGTGACATTCCTCCAACAATCCGAAAGCAAAGGACATAAATAAAACATATGGAGAATATCAGCTGATATTAAACCGCACTTAGGGCAACATGTTCTATCCATACCCCCATTAGCAGATACCTGTGATGCCTGCTGCCACTTGATTATTTTATCTGGAGCATGATGTAACATACAAATTGTGCGGTGCTGTTGCAGCTTTAAATTGGTACAATGTGCAGAGTTATTTAGTTTATCTAAGGCCAACGAAATTTCTGATGCATCCATTTCCATGTTAAGTATCCGACTCCACTTACTGGCTAGGTGGCTAAGATCAGCACTACTGAAGCAGCTTAAGTGTGTATACATTGAGCTGATCCCCGCTTTAATAGCGGGGTTTAGATAACTTGAAAGAGCTACATGTGAGTGTAAAGGTTGTGTTAGTTGCCGTTTGAAAAAGTAGTCTCTAAGTTGCAAGTATTTAAAAAATGACTGATATGGAAGATCAAAAAACTGTTGCGGCGAGCAAAAGTAATAAAACCAGAGTGATCATACAACTGCCCCAATCTTTCGACTCCCCATCTAGCCCAATCACAAGCGACTGAATCATGAAATATGTTCTGGAGAGATGGATTATTCCATAGTTTAAGGTGTTCATGGCTGATAAGGTCCTCAAAAGAAAGTGAAAGTTATCGAGAATTTCATTCCATATGTGGACGATATCTCTAATAGTCTTGAACCTGACTCTTTTATAATATTTAGGATCGTTAACCCTGTACAAGAACATGCGACTATCTATCCCCAATGCAAAGATAAGCCCATAGTATGGGCCAAGGCCAGCAGCCTCCCCAACAGCTCCGCCGTCCAATCACCGGGCCAGCACAGCACAGCACAGAGACCTTCGACCGAGCAGGGTTCGAGCCTGCTGCCCGTCCGAGCGCCTCAGGTCACCTGTGTGCCATCTGTCATCTGTCATCTCCCGCTCCCGCGCTCTGCTCATTCCCTCTGCTGCCCCTGCTGTACTGTGTTTTACTTCTGTTATTTCTTTTCAGTTCATTTAATTATTATTCCCCCTCACTACTGTTTATTTCTTCACTCACTTCTGCCTCTTTTTTCCCGCCGCTGTTGACCCTGCGGCCCCGCCCCCACTCATCCCTGCTCCTGCCTCCCGACCTTGCCTAAGGCAAGCCCGCCTGTGCCTGTACGTGCCTGGACTGCGCCTAGCGCCGGACCCCCTGGCCCGTGCGAGCACCACAACACCAGACGCCGGTACGACACCAACCTCCTCCATGCACTCAACGCCAGCTGATATACCACCTGCTTCCAGGCCACCCAGAAGCGCACCCACGGACTATTCACCTGCCGAAACTGCAGCTTCACCAGCCAGCATACACCAGCATGTCCTGCCCCCCCACCAAGGCAGGCAACAGCCACCTCAGATGCATACTGTTCAACACCCGCTCCGTCCACAGGCATGCCATTGAACTTTGGGACCTGCACGACTCATCCTCCCCGGACCTCGCTTTCCTGACGGAGACCTGAATGAACAACTCATCTGCGCCCAACGCTACCATAGCCATCCCGGATGGCTACAAGATCACCTGCAGGGACCGCACCAACAGACCGGGAGGAGGAATCGTCATCATCCACAGAAATACCCGCAGAATCTCAACCAACACCGAAGACACTGTCTGCATCGCCGAACACCTGCACTTCCAGATCCACATCGATCCCAACACCACCCTCCAAGGAACCCTCGTGTACAGACCCCCCGGACCCTGGGCACAGTTCATTGACTCCATCACAGACACCATCAGCTCGCAAGCCCTGGCCTCCACAGATTACATCCTTCTCAGAGACCTGAACTTCCACCTCGAGAACACCAACGACAGCAACTCCACCACACTACTAGACAACCTCGCCAACCTTGGCCTCAAACAGCTCGTCACAACACCCACCCACTCCACTGGACACACGCTCGACCCCATTTTCTCTGCCAGCAGCCACGTCTCCGTCAGCCACACCACCGAACTCCACTGGAACGACCACTACTGCATCCACTTCTCCTTTATGAAAACCACTGCACACAACCACCAGCAAAGAATCCCCCACAGCAGCTGGATCAAGGTCACAGGAGACCAGCTAATCATCACCCTCGCCAGAAACCCACCAACAGACCACACCGACACTGACACAGCCGCCAGCAACCTCAGGCAATGGATCAACAACTGCGCCAACACTGTCGCCCGATCAAGAAACCCTCAAACAGACGCACCGACAGAAGAGCCATCTGGTTCATCGCTGACCTCCAGACTTCCAAGCAGACTTACAGAAGACTACAGAAGAAATGGCGCCATGAGCAAACTCCCGACAACCATGCCGCGCTCAAGATCGCCAGCCGCAGACACCATCAACTCATCCGAATGGCCAAAAGGACCTACTTCAAGGAATGCATCGACAACAACGCACACAACAGCAAAGAGCTCTTCAACATCGTGAAGGAACTCGCCAACCCCAGCTCCAGCTCCAACGACATCCCGCCATCACAAGACCTATGCGACTCTCTAGCAACCTACTTCCACCGCAAGATCACAGACATCCACGACAGCTTCAACTCCCAGGCCTCTTCAATAGCCACTGACACCCCAGACCCACCTCCCCCCAGTCGCACCGGCTGCCTGACCTCCTAGAACCACATCAACGACGAAGACATCATCAAGACCATGAACACCATCCACTCCAGCTCACCATCAGATCCCTGCCCCATCACATCTTCAACAAAGCGAGCTCCATCATCGCACCCCAACTCCGTAAGATCTTCAACAGCTCATTCGAGACCGCCACCTTCCCAAAAAGCTGGAAACACACAGAGATCAGCGCCCTGCTCAAGAAACCCAAGGCAGATCCAAAGGACCTCAAGAACTTTTGGCCCATCTCCCTGCTCCCGTTCCCGGAAAAATTCATCGAGAAGATCGTCAACAAACAACTGACCCAACTCCTCAAAGAGAACAACACCTTGGACTCAACCCAATCCGGATTCCACAGCAACCACAGCACCGAAACTGCCCTCATTACCGCCGAGGACGACATCAGGGCCCTGCTGGACAATGGCAAAACTGCAGCCATCATCCTCCTGGACCTCTCAGCGGCCTTCGACCACATCTGCCACCACACCCTTCGCACATGCCTCTACAACGCAGGGATCCGCGACAAAGCCCTGGACTGGATCACCTCCTTCCTCACCGACAGAACCCAGAGAGTCTGCCTTCCTCCATTCCGATCCGAAGTCACCAAGATTACCTGCGGCGTACCCCAAGAATCATCCCTCAGCCCGACCCTCTTCAACGTCTACATGAAACAGCTCGCCAACATCGTCCGATCGCACATCCTCAACATAGTCTCATACGCCGATGACACCCTTTATTTTTTTTTTATCCTCTCCCTCACCAAAGACCCCGCCACCGCCAAAACCAGCTTCCACGAAGGGATGAAGGCCGTCGCCAAGTGGATGAAGAGCAGCCGCCTGAAACTGAACCCGGACAAGATGGAGGTCCTCATCCTCAGCTCCACCCCCTCTGCCTGGGACGACTCCTGGTGGATGGCCCCGCTGGGAACTGCGCTGACACCCACCGACCATGCACGCAACCTTGGGGTTCATCCTAGACTCTTCCCTGTCAATGACCCAACAAGTCAATGCCGTCTCTTCCACCTGCTTCAACACCCTCCGCATGCTTTGCAAGATCTACAGATGGATTCCCACCGGAACCAAAAGACCGGTCACCCAGGCCCTCATCACCAGCAAGCTGGACTACGGCAACGCCCTCTACGCAGGAACCACGGCCAAACTCCAGAAGAGACTCCAACGCATACAGAACGCCTCCACATGCCTCGTCCACAAAATCCCCCGCCACAGCCACATCACCGCCCACCTGAGGGACCTGCGCTGGCTACCCGTCAACAAGAGGATCACCTTCAAGCGCCTCACACACGCTGACAAGGCACTCCACACCACCGGACCAGCATACCTCAACAACCGACTCGCCTTCTACACCCCGAACCGCCAGCTCCGCTCCATCGACCTTGCCATCGCCACCGTCCCATGCATCCGCAGAAGGACCGCTGGTGGAAGATCTTTCTCCCACCTCGCCACCAAGACATGGAACACCCTCCCCACCCACCTACGACAGACCTGGGACCTGCTGACCTTCAGGAGACTCCTCAATACCTGGCTGTTCAATCAGTAGCTGTTCCCCCCCTCAGCGCATTGAGACCCTCACAGGTGAGTAGCGCGCTTTACAAATTGATTGATTGATTGATTGATTGTATACGCCCTGTAAGCGGAATACCCTTTTAAGCATGGTGTGCATGTAGACTCACATAAGGTGTGCCCAGCGCATTGGCCCATCTGTTGTGTTGTGTCTGAAAATGTTCACATCACAGTCAGCCTTATTTTGTCCTTACAGTTGCATTTCTAATATACTCCCTAGGGCAGCGATGTAGATGCTTGGTTAATAGCCGTTGTGTACTGAATAGTGTGTAAATTGAACATGTTTGTATGTGATTGTTTTCATAGCTGTGACAATATCAGCCCATTAGCTGAGCTTAGACCTTCCAGCTCACATGGTGCCACTGTCTGTCACACGATATTGGCTCCCTTCACACGGTCACCCAGTGAAGGGCCGATATCCTACGGTGTGCTCACAGTTAACTGGAAACTCCTGCAGAGATTGTGCTTCCAGCTAATTGCTTGGCAGCTGATGTCCATAATGGCTGTGAAACCTCCTGAGGACATCGGTGGCAGCCTCACAAGCTTTGTTTGGTGTTAAAAGGGGGAGATAGTGAATTCAAGGGCTTCAGGCAGTGCTAAGCTCGGTGCCTCACACCCTCCTCACAAAATGTTCCCACTTTGGAAGGTCTGTAAGCTAATTAAAGGGATGGCTTTAGTGCTGGTGGTGCTCAGTGTGACTATCTTTTATGACATGCCCCCATGGACTCTTTGCCACAGATTGCCTTACAACCACCCTTCAACGGTTCTCCTCATCTCTTGATAACCCCTCTCTCACATGCGTTTAATTTGTTTTATGGTGCTACTCATACAAGCGTAGGGTGTCAGAGCACTTTACAAAACATACACATTCTACACAGTGTTGCAAAGTCATCCTGTGCCCTGGGTACCCCATTTTTTGCTGACTGGTACTGGTGGTACAGACACTAGGGTACGCTATGGGTTAGGGTATCCCTCTGAATGGCATGACCTACCCTATAAGTACCTAGAACATAACAGGGCAGGGTAATTTAAACTACCTTTAAGTCACTAGTATATAATAGGGAATTGTAGTTTAGAGGCCAGCAGCCCTTTCTGTGATTGCATGTGTGCACTGCTGAGAGCGTGAGGTCATTCTCTAAATAGCTCAGTATTGCAGAACTGCTTTTAAATGTCAATTGTGCCAAAACTCGACTTTGGTGTTAAGGGCACTTACAACTTGATAAACTACAATATTATGGCATATTAGGTACCCCCAGAGTCTCCTTCAGGTATCCCAGGGGTGGGGGATCAGGCACTTATAAGCGTGATCCTTATAAAATAGGTTTTATATGCCTTGGGGATACAGACATTTTAAATTTCACTTCCCTCATTGTAGTAAAGTGCTTCCCAAAATTGACTTTTGTGCTAGGAGCAATATGGAGTGAGGATCTACATACTTTTTGTATGTTAAGGACCCCCAAAGTCTCCCTTAGGTGTCCCAGGGTGGGGGCAAGTAGTTATAAGCAGGGTCCTTAATAAAGTAGTTTTATAGGCCCTGGTGCTGGAGAAATTGGACATTTCATTTTCCCTATTGTAGATCCCCAGCCACATAGGTTAAGATTGCAATAGATTTTAAATCCATACCTACAGCAAGGGACAACCGAAAAATATCATTCAAGGACTTAGGAGACTAGCTATAAAACGTTGTTGTCTGTATGCCAAAATTCAGCCTTCCTGTGGTCTGACCTGATTGGTCAGAGTTAAGTGGATTAGCCAGGCTGCTTTGATGAATTGGTAAGTGGCACCTGGGGTGAGGAGCCATCTGGGAGGAGAGGGTTCTGCTACACAGGAATGTCAGAGGAGGGGTTGTAAATCAAGTGTTTCAAGGGAAGAAGGGAACAGGCTGAAGAAGTCAGGCCCATCTTCACCCATCCCCTCCAAACCCAGCCAGATGGCAGGCTTAAGGAAGGACTGTGCAGATGCCATGGGGAGGGTGACCATGAAGGTGAGCCATCCTGGAGGCTGGTTTAGCTAGCTCTTGCCTCTCTGCTGAGCCTTCAGCCATTTTGGATTTTGGAAGAATAGTGCTGTCTGGGAGACCATTTTGTCACTTTGGTGGAAATGGTAATGCTCTGGGGTGTTGCCCTGTACACGAGTGCCCTCCTGATTGACCCCAGAGAACATGGACTAAGCAGCTGAGAGGGGCTCTGCTGCCTTTAAACTGAGAGGAGAAGAAGGATTGCCAAGCTGGAAACTTGATATGCAGCGTCAGGCCCTGCATTCTGAGTGACTGCGCCAGCTGCATTATCTGAAAGTACAGTCCTTTGGATGTCTCTAAGCCGGCACCAACAAGTCTCTACTCCGCAAGCTCCAGACAATGCAGAACACTGCCGCCAGACTCGCCCTCGGGGTCCCTCGACACGAACACATCAGCCAACACCAACGCAAGCTCCACTGTCTCCCCGTTGAGAAAAGAGTCACCTTCAAGATACTCACCTACGCCTACAAATGCTTACACAAAATCGGGCCCCAATACCTCAACAACAGAATAAACCACTACATACCCAAACAAAACCTCCGCTCCACCAACCTCCTCCTCGCCAAAACCCCTGGCATCCACAGATCCAGAGCAGGGAGCCATTGGACAAAGTTGCAGTGAATATTTCTATTTTCAGACTTAATCACTTTTATGGAAGTCGAAAATCCACAGCGATGCAAGGCAGGAGGCTGTAGTTAATGAGAGTTCCAGGAGGCTGAATACCTCTTTGCCTAGGGACTTCTGGTAGCACTTGCTTCTGCAGAAAATAACATTGCGGTAGTTATCGCAAAGTCAGGCCAACTGGCAATGTACCTCGGGCAGATCGACAAGCAGGTTGGTTTCAGTCTTCCCGTGCTTCTCAAAGCAGTTTTTAGCCCAAAATTTTACAAGTTCCAAGTTTGGGATTTTGCCTATCTGGACCTCTTTAGCGCCCACCACTTAGGGTCCAGAATTGGAGGGGTACCTCTTAGATGATTAGGACTTACTCAGGCTGGGTCCAGGTGTGGGTTCAAGATAGTGGAAGCGTGTCATGTCCCTCTGGCTCTGAACAGGAGGCCAAAAAACTAGTACTTGAAGTCACACTGGTAGTCCTGGGTTCAGGTAGAGAAGAAGGGCTCAAGCAACAGGGCAGGTCTCTGAGAGTTCAAAACAGGATCTAGGCAGCAAAGCAGGGTTTCCAGGTGCAGCAAAGTAGCATCGTGGAGTACCCAGCAGGCCAGCAGCAGACAGAATCTGAAATCCCTTCCCCAGGTCCGGAAAGTGCACTGAAGAGTACATGTGAGGGCCCTATGTGTATACCTGGTTACTTATTTGATGTGGTAGATGTTTCTAGAGGTCTCTCTTGGAAGTGCTTGGAATTTCTTGACTCCACTCCCCTAGATCTAAGCTGGCTGCAGAGAAAACCCAGTGCTGACAAGCCCTTTGTGTGAAGGCAGAGCACAGCCTATTTAGCTGCAAGTGAGGGTGTGCTCAGCTTTGCTTCCTGATCCCATCCAGCCAGCAGATGGCCTATTCAGACACACTTAATCCCTCTACTGTGAGACTGTTTGAGAGGAATACACAAAGTCCTAACTGCTGCTCTATACCCAGCTATGTGGCCCAGGGGAGGTTGCAGACACCAAATGGCTAAGGGCAAGAAAATGCCAACTGTCTAAGAGTGCCATTTTTTAAATTGTAATTTAAAATCTGACTTTACCAATAAGGAATAATTTTGAATTCCAAATTCATAGATACTAAACATGAAGTGCTTTTCTGTCCCCAATCATATGTTAGTATGTATTACATGTAATAAGGCAACCCAATGTCATACTATGCAATAGGTAGGCTTCAAAGTAGTGAACAATGAATTTAGAAGTGCATGTCCAACCCTTTATTTACAATAAACACTACCTTATGGACTGCCAAGTACCTACCTTAAGGGTGAGGCATGTGCAATAAAAGTGGGGTTTAAGGCTTGGCAAGTGATTTACATTTCCAAGTTGATTTGGCAGTATAAAACTGCAGTCAGGCTGCAATGGCAGAACTTGGACATGATTTAAGGGGCCACCTAAGTGCTTCAGGCCCACTTACAGCATTTAATTTGGAGCCCCTGGTTATATGGTATATAACTCTACAAGGGACTTATAAGTAAATTAAATATGCCAGTCAGGTGTAATTCAAATTTAGCATGTTTAGGGGAGTGAGCACAAGCATTTAGCACTGGTTAGCAGTGGTAAATTGGACAGAGTCGTAAGACCAACAAAAACAAATTCAGCAAAAAGTTGTGGGGCTACCCTGAAGAGAAGACCAAGTCCAAAAGCCTCCAAGAGATTAGAGATTTGCACAATCTCTCGATCAATGTGACCATCTCCTTTTCAGTGATCATCATGCAATGGAAATCTTTTTTAGAGGCCAATCCCATTTTAAAGCTCTCAGCCCAGTTGACTTAAGTCTGTCTTAACAACCATAAACTTAGGGTCACGATTTCTGTGTAAAATTTGCAAGACTTGTATGTATTGAGGTTTGATAGTGCCCTCACAGTCACAGAAGCTCCTATTAATTTGGAATGCTCTAACACTGTTATATAAAAAGTGTTGTTTATGTGGAAGGCCCAATTTAAACACTGTACAAGGAAAGGTCTAAACATAATAAGGCACTCCCCAGGTTGGTTTGATCAAAATTCCACCTGATGAGGGAGGCCTTGAGCAGTTTATGCCACCATTCAGCAAAATGTAGTACTGGTTAACTAAATCATGAATTAGCAATACTGAAAAGGAAGCACCGAACCTTAACTATGTGAAAGAAGCGATTATCGATAGGAGTTAATTAATGTAATGGAGGGCAACACTAAATTCTTCTGGCAATTGACCAGCTCAAAAGTTATTGTCTCCCCTTGTACTTTAGAGGCACAGGGTAGGGAATCAAGATGGGAGGGCTACATTTCTGAATCATACAAAGGTTCACAAGGGTCTCATATTAGGAGCTTAATCAATAGCTCCGTCTCTGTTAATAATGACTCAAGAAACTGAGTTTGTGGCAGGCATTATAGATAAAAATATACACTAATGTTGTAATGTTTAAGAGAAATCCTTTGTTGGCAAATTTACTTATCCTTAGATTAAGGTGTGGAAGGTCGAGTGACCTGGCCACCAGAAGGGTAGGGAAATATTTGTATACACCAAGGGATGCTGGGGATACATTCTCCCAAGATAATGTACTACAAACTAATGGCTATCCCTTTGTCTGATGAGGACAAATATGACTATGTGTGTGCCACGAATAAACACCACTTCAGTGAGAAAGTGGGGAAAAGGAAAAATAATCATTTTTGGGTGAGGAATTTGTATTTAAGTGTTCCTACACCCAACTGCTAATGTACAAAGAGCTCCCTTGAACATGGTTGAGTCCACCCTGATCTTTAGGAGTCCTGGTTAAACCCAATGATGAAGCATGCCACTGCTAGAGAGGGTGAGGGATACATATAAAAAAGGATTATTTTTCCTTTCCCCATTTCTCACCAAAGTGGTGTTCAGTAGTAGAGCACACACATTACCATATTTTTCCCTATCAGGCAAAAGGATACTCATTCGTTTGTCGCGGCAAAATTACTGATACAGTTTTTTTGTAGACGGGTTTCTAACACAGGCCATATTCCTGATTCTTGCAGGGGTTTCATTATTAAGCCATTTTTAAGAATGGGGAAAATTGGCTGAAATAAACACATTTTCTACATATTTTTGCGTGGAATCACCGTGCCGGCACAAATCTCCTACCTTACAGCGTTCTCCTTTGTCTCCCGGGTAAAATGATACTTTTCCCACACAGAAATTTGAGAAAAAAGTCATTTTTCCAACTAAATTTGAGGTGTGCAGGGGATTCTGGGTAGGAAAATGTTGGGGGACCCACGCAAGCCATACCCAGCTGGACTAGCCCGAGTGTCTAGTTTTCAGAAATGTGTGGGTTTGGTAGGTGTCCCACGATGGCCGCCGAGCCCAGGGCCAAAAACCCAGGTGACTCCCCTTGCAAAACCAGGTTGTTTTGTGGTAGGTCATTTTGACGTCTCCTCAATACTTTTGGGCCCTTGCTTGTCGCGGGTACTTGGCCCACCCACACAAGTGAGGTTCCATTTCTATTGGGATACTTGGAGAAATGCTGGGTGGTAGGAAATTTTTTGTTTCTTTTGAAGCGTGAAAACGTTGGCAAAATAATGCAAGAAATATGTGATAGTCACATTTTGAGGTTTGCAGGACATTGTGGGTAAGATAGCTTGTTGGGATCCACAAGAGAGACATCACCATGTACTTCCATGAGTATTTAGTTTATGACAATATCTACTATTGGTAGGTTTTTCTTAGATGGAATATACACCTTGGCAGAGAGACAAAAAAGACAAATATTACTGCACAGCCATCTATTCCTCAAGCACACACATACTGGTTGGATTTGGCACGAGGGTGAGTGATGCTTCCGTATATACAATTTTATTAACAAGAGATTTCACAAAAATGAAATGCACTGTCAATAATTGAAAGGACAAAACACAGAACCAGTGACTCACAGCTCATGAGCTGTAAAGCTGTGTTAAGGCCCCAACTGCTTTACAGGCCATTCATACACCTTTCATATGAGATACACACAAGACCATTCACACCACCAAGCACGAAACCAACACATTACAACATTCACAAAAAAGGACAAGGTACAGAAAGACAGTAAAGATCAATATTACTGCACAACCATCTATTCCTCAAGCCCACATACATACCGGTTGGATTTAGCACGAGGATGAGTGAAGGTTCAGAGTATACATTTGTAATAACAAGAGATTTCACAAAAATTAAATGCAGTTAATAATTGAAAGGACAAGAAACTGAACCATTGACTCACAGCTCGTGAGCTGTAAAGCCACGACAAGACACCAACCTCTTTACAGGCCATTCATACACCTTTCATATGTGTGACACATACAAAACCATTCACACTGCCAACCGCGGGCCCATCACATTACAACACTCACACCAGCAGACAGCGCCATTCAAGGGCCGATCACTTTCACACGCCCACTTTCCTGACACAGCAACAACAACAGCTGATGGATTGCGTCGACTGGCGTTTGGCTAGCAGTGTGTGTAGTGATCAGCAGCCAGTCACTACTCACACACCGACAGCCAAGCTCGAGTCCACACACACCACGAGCCAATGGCCAGTCCACGCACACCGCCAGCCAAGCGCCAATCAAAGCACACCGCCAGCCAAGCACCAGTCAAAACACACTGCCAGCCGAGTGCCAGTCTACGCACACCGTCAGCCGAGCGCCAGTCCACGCACACACCAGCCAAGCACCAGTCCATGCACACCACCAGCCAAGCGCCAGTCCAAGCACACCATCAGCCAAGCGCCAGTCAAAGCACACTGCCAGCCAAGCAACAGTCCACGCACACTACCAGCCAAGCGGCAGTCCACGCACAACACCACCCAAGCTCCAGTCCACTCACACAGCCAGCCAGGCGCCAGTCCACACACACCTTCAGCCAAGCGGCAGTCCACGCTCACCACCAGCCAAATACCAGCCCACGCATACCACCAGCTAGGCGCCATCCTACACACATCACCATCATATTTAGGGGTTTTTTTATACCAAAAAGAAAACACAAACAAATTGCAAATAGACACAAATCTAATAACACCAAAATCTGAGACTAAATACATTGCACAAATGCCAACCTTGAAACTGAACAAAAAATATAAAACAATAGAGACCAGGCAGTTCACTTTACCACTTATGGATGCTCCCAAAAATTATTTTGCGAGTGGTACTTTTTAGAACAAGCAGGCACACATAGCGCAGGGTTAGAAGGACACTCGTGGCAGTAAAAAAGAATGTGTGCCTTTTTCACAGAGATCTATATACTCAAAAACTATATGATTCACTTGCAAGAGACAGCTACACTCACCAGCACCTACTTTGCAGAGACACAGCAAAAAACAACGATATCCCACTAGAAAAAAAAATACACATCGAGCACAAATGCAAAAAGATTTTGACACTCAAAAAACAGAAGCCAAACATACTGCTGTTAATACACCATTTGCAAAAAACACATTTATGCAGGGAAATGAAACTCATTTAGAGTAAATAGCACAAAAAAAGTCTCTTACCAAACACATGCAACTACAGAAACTGCAGCACCACCAGTAACGAAACCGCAACCTGGAACATCAGTCTAAAGAGCAAAAGCCTTGAGCTAGAATAACAAGGAAAAATAAAACATTACAATTGCAATTCAGAAGAAATAAAACAATTAATATTATAACACGCTATGTCATTTCTTAAATGGTCAATCTGCCAGGTGGGCCTTCAAATAGGGCCAAGAAAAATGGGGGGTGATCTTGCCCAAGGGATTGGGTGGGGTTTTCTGCCAGGCCAATCTGTCCCCAGGTGGGGCAGAAAACAGCAGGCAGAAATTTGCCCCCTTGCAAAAGAAATAGATCCCTGGTGCCTAGTAGGGTTTTCAGCCCCCCCTCCTACCTGGGGGCAGAAATGCCAAAAAACGGGCGGATGTGTCCCCATGATGGGGCAACAAATACATAAACTTAAGTCCCTTGGAAGCAACCCTTGGCCAAGGGGACACTTCCATCTGCAATAAAAACAATCCCTGGTGCCTAATTGGGATTTCTGCCTCCCCTGGGGCAGAAAGGCCTTCCAGTAAATTTGACGCCCTTGGAAGCAACCAGGGATTTTGTTTTTTGTTGTATGAAAGCCTTGGGTCACTTTCATACAACAAAAAACAAAATCCCTTGAGTCTAGTGGGGTTTTTCGCCCCCCCCCCATGGGGGCAGAAAGGCCCAAAAAATGGGCCGATCTCCCTCCGGGGGAACAGAAAAACATTTAAAATTAAAATGCCCCCTTGGAAGTGACCCTTGCCCAAGGGGTCACTTCCATGCATTAAATACATAATCCCTGGTGCCTAGTGGGTATTCCTGCCCCCCACCCCCCATGGGGCAGAAAGGCCAAAAAAAGGGCCGATCGGCCCCCGGGGGGGCAGAAAAACATCCAAAAAACATATTGATCCCTTGCCCAAGGGCTCGCTTCCATGCATTAGAAACAATATCCCTGGTGCCTAGAAAAAAACTGACTGATCTGCCCCCGTGGACGAAAAACATCCCACACAATTATGCCCCTTTGGAAGCGACCCTTGCCCAAGAGATCGCATCCATGCAGTCAAAAATAGCATCCCTGGTGCCTAGTGGGGATTTCTGCCCTCCCCCCGGGGGGATTCAATCGCCTTTCTTAGCTCCTTCTCCTTTATAGGTGCCTCTAGGCTCTCCATCTCCTCGAGGGAGAGCTGTTCCATAGACAGACCCTTTAGATATTCTTATATTGCTGTATCCTCTGCTTAGGTATCCTCTGTATACAACCTTTGATTAAAACCTTTGGAAGGCGGAATGAACTGCCGCTCGGTCAGTGGCTAGACCTTTGCTTGGGTCTCTGATTTCCGCAATCTGCCCTTGGACTACCTTTTCCCTGGTACGGACTGCCAGCATATGACCTACTCTTTCATTGCTTTCATATACCTTGCTGCACCAGGCCATAAATCTTCCTGCAGGTTTCTTGGATGAAATTTCTGTAATTGCCGATTTCACAACCAATACTCCTGATTGTGCTGCTTCCAAATCTCCCCCCTCGGCTGTTGCTTCTATCAAGAGTGTCTCGGCTGATGCAAGATCCGCATATAGCGTTGGTAGAAGTTTTTTCTCCTTCTTTAGGCGCGCCCACTCATACTTAGAGGTCTCCCCCCAAATACCAGCTTTGAGGGCATCCCAGACTACGTGGTTGTTAGCACTCCCCAAAGTCTCTTCGATACACCTAGGTATACAGATCTTCATATGCTGTAAAAAGCCCTCTTCACTGAGCAAAAACGCCCTGCTTTTTTAATTAAAAAGAAAAAGCAAAACACACTTGTAGAGGCATGGACATTAAAGATGCAGTCCTATTTGCAGTCCTTTGATTTAAAAAAGCAGTGTGTTCTGTATTCACTGGATTAGTCATCATCACGTGACTAGATTATGCAGGTAACAAAGAAGCATGATGTGTGATATGCAGTGCAGAACATTTTAACAATATTTTTGATATGTTTACAGGGAGGCAGCCCACCCCCTATGTTGGTGCATTGGATGACAAACTATGCAAGATCCTAAGCATGATGGAAGAAGACCAGCCGATGAGCTTCATTGGGGGGCGCGTGGAAGTAGCATCACAGATGCTCTTATCCCAACTGGGGCATCACAACTCCAAGCAGATCTTGAAATACCCCCCCGACAAGATGGTAGGGTCTGGGGAATTGGGATTGATTGCAAATTACTTTGATGTAACCGTTAAAGTTCTGTGCCACAGCAGTTCAGAAGGCCCTTTACATTCTAAATCATAACAACCATTTTTTTGCGGCATATTAAATTTAATCGTTTTTAGAGGTGAAATATGTGTGTTCACATTTTATCCATATCTACATCAATGTGAAATGCACTGTAAAATGCCTCAAACGGACGGCTGTGTTATAGCCCCTGGCCACAAGGTGAAATGTACATGATATAATCTATGCTGTCATTTTATAGGACACTGGGCTGCTCATTATGGCACCTAGTTAATAGGGGTGTGTAAAATTTTATAATTTGCTTTTCCATAATTATTCAAAATTTCAGTAAAATGATAGACATTTTTAGTGATTCGACAATATGCAATCCAGTCAATTCTATAATTTAGAGCAAAATGCATCCGCGTGTGACACATTTGGTGGTAAAAAATAACTTGTAAAACACTCAAGCAACATCCACTTGGGTTATGGTGCTAGAGCAGAATTTTCTGTTTGAAAATCTATCGGGTTTTTAAGCTCTGGTTTGTCTATTTGTCAAAACTAACATTAATCATTAATTATTAATTATTTGTTTTGTGTAAGTGTTTTTATACTGATCAACATATACGTATTAACAAGAGAGGATTACACATGGGGACGCGTATGTGTGCTAATTAATAATAACGTGTACGTTTACATGTTTAAATGTTGCTGAGTGCTGTTTATTTTAAAGCACAAAACGCTTTCGAATTAATGCTTTTCTGTGTTGCAAAGGCTAGATAATTACACACACATAAGGGTATTAGTGGGGTTAACACTGTTTAATCACTATGCTGTGGTAACGTTGTTTTTGTCTCTTTCAATTAAGATGGTCTATTGTGGCCTAACAAAACATGGCCTCCGTTTGCAGCCTGGCCTCGAGTGAGTGATTTGTGATGAGAGGGCCTTGCTGAATATGGTCGAGTCATCTGACCACAGTCCTTGCCTGGTTAAAACTTTCCGTGAGGACAGCAGCAGTTCTGGGCAAGTTTCCAGATGCATCGGAACAGCCTTGACAGCCTTGGAAGACAAAGGAGCCTTAAAGAAAGACTCTAAGCTTATTGTGTCATCGCCGAGGAAATGTGGAAGCTAAAGGATACGTTTTTATTTTTGGTTCCTGTTCTGTCTTTTTATTTTTGTGATTTTCCTGAGCGGAGATTTTCCAAATGTAGCGATGCTACATCCTTTCCTTCTCGCTTTGCTCAGAGGTTCGGCGGATGCGATGAATACTTTTTGTTTCTTTCCTTTGTTTAAAATACTATAAAAATTGTGGCTTAACACTGCCTTGTACATAAGGCACCCTTTCACACTATGTTTAGCGTGAAAGGGGGGTGCAGTGAGTGAAAAAGCAAAATTCCATGGTTTGTTTATGTACAGGAAAGTGTCCCTTCATGTATATAAACAAACCTTTAAAAAAAGTCAATTTTTTC
This sequence comes from Triturus cristatus, assembly GCF_964204655.1. Lineage (NCBI taxonomy): Eukaryota > Metazoa > Chordata > Amphibia > Caudata > Salamandridae > Triturus > Triturus cristatus. The sequence continues at coordinate 1,838,963,021 of NC_140590.1, read as the reverse complement.
ATTTTCATGTGTGCTGCTTATGTGCACGAAGGGACATCTTCCTAGACATAACCAATCCTCCCCTGCACGCAGACACTTGCACTCTGGTGCAAGGGTGCCTGCTTGATGCGCTAAGTTGTTAAACCTAGCGCCATTGCAGGGGGAAATGCAAGGCTGCACCACATTCTTGTAAATATGGTGTAGCCTTGAGTTTCCAAAGTGGCGGAGAGAGGCGTTGAGCACAGGAGGCTAACGACACGCTCCGCCGCTTCATGGTACATATGGCCCTGAGTCTCTTGAGCGCTGTGATGCCTTATGTGGGGTTTGCTAATAGTATACACTTTTGCAACACCACGAATGAGTGGGAAAATAGAATACGAAGATGTCATATGGCTGCATCCCACGCGACACCTGCCCATCATTGATAGGGATTTTAAAGACATTAAGGGATACTCTGGCCTGATAAAATGTCAAGTCTGCCCCCTCTCGAGGCTGTATTTCCCCGTTCTCCAGCACAGACTTGAACGCAGGCTAAGTGGTCCTTTATATCAGATCCGAGCTGAAAGTAAAAACAAAACTAGTGACTGTTGACACTCTTGAGGAAAGGTCAATTACAGGTTCTTCATGTAGCAGAGGCTCAGGCCGCCATGCAGAACGGCATATGGAGTCTTTTTTCTGGGCATAATAAATTACTTTTCAGAGATAAGCAAAAGGTATCCTAATTTCAAGAATGGAGTGACAGAGCTTTTGCATACACAGTGGTATTCAACTGGGACCCAAGTGTGTGGAGGCTGACGCCCCAGATGTGAGTCAGCTAAACCCGCCCTCAATTATCCATGAGAAAATCTTGCTCCACAGACAACTTACCAATCACAAACATCATCCCAGATCCTGATGAGTTGTGTAAATCCCTCTTCGGCTGGTGTTACATGTCAGTTGTGAGTATTTAGATGTTAAAACAGCTTTGTTGGGGTAGAAAGAAACAGAAGAGTACCTGACCACATGCAACTATATAAATATATTCATAGCTTGTCTCAGAACTACTCATGTTTGTTAGAGCCTTACAAAGTGATGGTCAGACGTCAGGACAGGGGCCTGTATCACAACCTCTCTTGCTCATTGTAGCTTTACAAAGTGATGGTCTGACGTCAGGACAGGGGCCTGTATCACAACCTCTCTTGCTCATTGTAGCTTTACAAAGTGATGGTCAAACGTCAGGACAGGTGCCTGTATCACAACCTCTCTTGCTCATTGTAGCTTTACAAAGTGATGGTCAAACGTCAGGACAGCTGCCTGTATCACAACCTCTCTTGCTCATTGTAGCTTTACAAAGTGATGGTCAAACGCCAGGACAGGTGCCTGTATCACAACCTCTCTTGCTCATTGTAGCTTTACAAAGTGATGGTCAGACGTCAGGACAGCTGCCTGTATCACAACCTCTCTTGCTCATTGTAGCTTTACAAAGTGATGGTCAAACGCCAGGACAGGTGCCTGTATCACAACCTCTCTTGCTCATTGTAGCTTTACAAAGTGATGGTCAGATGTCAGGACAGGGGCCTGTTTCACAAGCTCTCTTGCTCATTGTAGCTTTACAAAGTGATGGTCAAACGTCAGGACAGGTGCCTGTATCACAACCTCTCTTGCTCATTGTAGCTTTACAAAGTGATGGTCAAACGTCAGGACAGCTGCCTGTATCACAACCTCTCTTGCTCATTGTAGCTTTACAAAGTGATGGTCAAACGTCAGGACAGGGGCCTGTCTCACAACCTCTCTTGCTCATTGTAGCTTTACAAAGTGATGGTCAAACGTCAGGACAGGGGCCTGTCTCACAACCTCTCATGCTCGTTAGAGCTTTACAAAGTGATGGTCAGACGTCAGGACAGGTGCCTGTCTCACAACCTCTCATGCTCGTTGGAGCTTTACAAAGTGATGGTCAGACGTCAGGACAGGTGCCTGTCTCACAACCTCTCATGCTCGTTGGAGCTTTACAAAGTGATGGTCAGACGTCAGGACAGGGGCCTGGACCACACTAAAGACTCAGTAATTTAAGACAGAGACCCAGAGCCTGGGGAGTAGTTGGGAAAATTCATAAATGAACTTGACCCGGATGGACACACCGTAGATTTGTGTCCGGAGGTTGGAAAACGTATTTATATAGAACATCCAAAAAAGGAGTGTGCAGGAAAGCAAAAAATGGTGATATGATCATTGCACACAGACTCCTTGTGAACTCCAAGAGTGCAGCTTGTCTAACACACAAGAATGGTGCTATGATCCTTGCACACAGACTCCTTGTGAAATCCAATAGTGCAAGTCTCTGACATATAGGAATGCTGCTATGATCCTTGCACACAGACTCCTTGTGAAATTCAATAGTGCAAGTCTCTGACATACAAGAATGGTGCTATGATCCTTGCACACAGATTCTTGTGAAATTCAATAGTGCAGCGTGTCTGACATACAAGAATGGTGCTATGATCCTTGCACACAGACTCCTTGTGAAATCCAATAGTGCAACTTGTATGACATACAAGAATGGTGCTATGATCCTTGCACACAGACTCCTTGTGAAATTCAATAGTGCAAGTCTCTGACATACAAGAATGGTGCTATGATCCTTGCACACAGACTTCTTGTGAAATCCAATAGTGCAGCTTGTCTGACATACAGGAATGGTGCTATGATCCTTGCACACAGACTCCTTGTGAAATCCAATAGTGCAGCTTGTCTGACATACAAGAATGTGCTATGATCCGTGCACACAGACTCCTTGTGAAATCCAATAGTGCAGCTTGTCTGACATATAGGACTGCTGCTATGATCCTTGCACACAGACTCCTTGTGAAATCAAATAGTGCAGCTTGTCTGACATACAAGAATGGTGCTATGATCTTTGCACACAGACTCCTTGTGAAATCCAATAGTGCAGCTTGTCTGACATACAGGAATGGTGCTATGATCCTTGCACACAGACTCCCTGAGAAATCCAATAGTGCAAGTCTCTGACAAAAGGTAATGGTGCTATGATCCCTGCACCCAGACTCCTTGTCAAATCCAACAGTGCTAGTCTCTAACATACAAGAATGGTGCTATGATCCTTGCACACAGACCTCTTGTGAAATCTAATAGTGCTAGTCTCTGACATACAAGGATGGTGCTATGATCCTTGCACACAGACTCCCTGTGAAATCCAATAGTGCAAGTCTCTGACATACAAGAATGGTGCTGTGATCCTTGCACACAGACTCCTTGTGAAATCCAATAGTGCAGTGTCTCTGACAAAAGATAATGGTGCTATGATCCGTGCACACATATTCAGTGTGAAATCCTGTAGCCCCATTTCCCTGAAGTTCAGGGCACACACTCACTGTGAAACCATAGAGTGCACGGCCTCTCACAAGAATACTATGAAATCCCAAACTGCATTATATCTGCCTCTTAAGAATGGTGCTACGAGCCTTGCACACATACTCATTATTACAACCCAAAGTGCGGGGTCTCTGACTCACTAGATGGTGGTACAACCCTTGCACACAAGCTCCCTGGGAAACCCCATAATGCAAGGACTCTAAATTACAAGGATGGTTTTAAGATCCCAGAACAAACTCTGCTTGTGACATCCCACAGTCCAGGGTCTCTGAACTGCAATCCTGTCACGACGGGGCTTGAACACGGTCTGGTTGTGGCATCCCAAAGTGCCACAGATGACAGTGTGAGAAGTGCAAGATTTGTGCACAAAAGTAAAAACAGGGCAGCAATCTAATGGAACAGAAAAGCTCCAGCATCTTAATAAGACTTGAACCTGCGCCACCGAACCCCCCCTCCCTTACACCCCCCCCTCCCTTCCGCCCCCCCCCCAGACCTCTCCACCCCCTCCATTAAACACAAATACCAGCTTTTAATCCATGACCTGCACTGCAAATGATCTCAGGTGTGAGGAAGGGCCAGGAGGACTGCACAAGTATTTACAAGGACGATACAAAGTGCACCCGCTCGACGATGAAGGTGTAAAGAGCGTCCGTGGCAAAAATAATTAATTTAAATATGAACTAAGCGTTTGTTATGAGTTCAGACATCTCGGGCATTCCACCCTCATCTCATTTATAACACACCATGTGTATTTATCTTGGCGCTGAATAACAGATGTTTATTGTTACCCAACCCAATTGTACTCATGTTTTCGACCTCAGACGGATGAAGGGCTGAGTGGACCCGCCGGGATGAGATCGCACACAGGCCCCTACAGTGGACGCATTAGTCCATTAAGCCACCAGACCCCCGCACCAGACCCAGCACAGACCCTCATTTATTGCATCTTTCTAAAGCAGACAAGGTGCAGGGAGTTCTCGTGTAAAGAGCGTTCACCAGTGTGAAGTGTGAAGTGCACCCTGTGCTCACAAGTGTCCTTCTGTAAGTGCACAGCACGTGCACAGCTCACTGATGCCGTCTGTGAAAGGAATGAGACACAGACCTGCTGCTAATGTTTACATGTTCAGCACCTCATAAATGGAACCTGCCACTGTCTCTCACGTGCTTCCTGCACGTGTAGCTTTCAGCTTTCTTCCTTCATCCGGCTGCACCCCTACAGTTTTACCAATGCTCCACGTTGTTTACAGCGCATTCAAGTGCACATAACTGCTCCAGCGTATGAAAGCACCCCCTCCCCGCCCCCCGCCCCCTGCAACATACCGGGCTTTACCAGGGAACAAGCCGACACGGCGCTTTGTGAGTGACCTTGGGCGCTTTGTGACTACACATCAGAGTGTCACACACATACTTATGAACAGGCCGGTCTGTAACCATTACAGCTTCACTCAATGCACGCAGAACATTTTTTATTTTCTGTGAAAGTGTGGAATCTGATCAAGTCAGGTATACATTATTAAAGATTATTTATAATGATTACAACCCTGATAAAATAATTAATCTGTGCTCTGTACATTCTTTTGAATAATTAAAATCAATTGTCTTCTTTAATGGGCGAAACAATTAACAATTCATTCTACAACCAGGACAAAGCAGTTATACTGCGTTCTTTGGTAAAATAATATTAAATTCACAGAATAAAGAACACGACAGAATGATCCCTAACCACAGTACAGTAGAGACACTGAGCCCTACAGAACTGCTAACAATTAGTTTTATTTAATGATCTAATAGTCAAGAACCAAAATGAGAAGAGAGAACCTGTCTAGGCTCGAGGGGTGCTCAAAGTAACATCAATGACTGTGATCATGGTGCAAACAAGCATTGCTAAACACAAGTGTCAGCAGCAGGCCTCATTGGTGATAAAGATGGAGGTGAATGTCCATGGATGTCCCTGTCATGGATCCGGAGGGACCAACAGTGTGGATCTCTCCCCCTGACAGTAACAGGAATCTCACAGATGAAAGTCGGTGCATTGTTCAGAGGTGCTGCTCAGTTTGTCTCTTATCAATGTAGGAGGACAAGTTGCTGCTGGACTCTGCTGCTGCTGTTCTGCATGGACAGAAGCAGAACAGGAGGCCCAGCCTTCTCCTACCTCCCATCTCACACCCAAAACGAGGACCGATCTCCCTCCTCACATGAGGGCCTCCTCCCGCTTCTGGAAATCCACAAGAAGCTGAAGACCTGGCTCTTCGACTGACCTCCGGCAGACGACCAACACACCTGCTCCAGCGCCTGGATACCCTGCGGGTGATGAGCAGCGCTTTACAAATCCAAATAACATTGCATAACTTGAGTGAGTTTAGTCAAAAAACAGAGCCTCCTTGTCATCAATACAAAGCAGTCAATACATAACAATCAACGTACCTTTCACACTGCAAGGGTGAGAATGGACAGCACAGATGTAGTCACAATAATTAAGAGAAAAAATAGTTACGTCAAGAAAATTTATTATCAATTTCATACATAGGAACTGCAAACACAGTACTGTATATTGTCATATGGCTATTTAAGAAGCGGTGACAGTATTAACATATCAATGCACATTAAAAAACATCATCAACAATAACAAAATGTTTTGTTATTGTTGATGATGTTTTTTATGTATTGATTGTTATGTATTGACTGCTTTGTATTGATGACAAGGAGGCTCTGTTTTTTGACTAAGGTCATATTTGGTACCCCTCTCCTTTGTCCTTGGGGTCCCTCTCTCCTCTTTTGTAACTTGAGTGAGTGCCAAAGTCATCAGTGTATGGAACGAGTAGTAGTGGGGTACGGGGGTGCAGGGAGATAGTGCACCCCCGGTTCAGTTCTCGGTTAGTGGGGATCTTTGATGAAGTGGCAGAACCAGGTCCTATTGTGACCTGAACCGAAGTAATTTTAGTAAAAGGTATGATGCCTCCCAGCACCATTGGCTGAACCTCCCAGTGGTTTACTTTGTACCTATGGGGGGGGGGCGGGGGGGTTACTACCAACCCCACTAAATGCTGCCTTGAAATCAATGCACCGAGTGAAGAGGGTCACACGACTAATGTTTGCATTGTTGTGACCCAGCATCACAATCGAGACAGTATCGTTAAATGCCACGTGAGGTGCACAAACCAGTCTGGAACTGGGGAGTCGGGCGGTGGGCACATGACCCCTCTGGAGGTCTTGTAGAGTCTTCAGCATCGAGGGACGCAGCCACACCACAGTTACTCGGGGTAGTGGCACCACCTTCTTTCAGTAATGGGCACATAATCCACTATCTCCCAGTGTGTGGCAATCAAACCTTGTGGACTTTGTTCTCAGTCTCTACCCACATAGATGTGTGCAACATTCCTCTGCTGGTACAACTTGAAGTTTAGTAACTCCACGGCTATTCACAAATTTCCAAATTCTACTGTCTTGCAATTTTATCCAACAATTATTAGATTATCAGAGTATTTTAGTTTTAATTTTCCATATTCCTTTTTCACCAGTGCAATCTCACCAAAAAACACATCACATCTGGTAATTATCTCATCAATTGCTCAAGTTTTATTCATCCATATTGGTCAGTCAAACTACCTCAGTGTAAAAATAAAACAAAATACTGTGTCTAGGTATTTAAACAGAATTCAAAACTTCTGAACTTCTGTGACTATCCCCTATAGATTTACAGCCCACACAAGGAGTAACATTTACAGTTTAAGCAGGAAATGTTTGAACAATAAAAACATGTTTCATGTCTTTACTTATCCGTAGTGCACATCCGCTGGTCCTGTGTTCACTCTGGTGTCTTGTCTGACTCTAGATGCAGAGTCATTTAAAGGCAATTGGGAGGTCCCCTGAGGCCTGTTCAGGCAGTGATGGGACCTGCCATGGCATGGGTGTGAGAGAGACTCCACTGGGCAATTATCAGCCAGGAGCTTTTAATTGCATTTGAAAAGGTCTCAGAGCACCATGGTAAGTTTCAAACCGTGTTCACGTTTGTTGATTTTTTCATATTTTACATATTTGGAAAATGTTATATTTTTAAACATTATTTATCAATGTCAGGGAAATGCACATTTGTGATCGATTTTTGCAAGAAACAAGACGCACTGATGTAAAAATCTAAACTGTTGTCCTATTTGCTGAACAGGGAAATTTAGTGCAACAAATCCATCATTTAAAAATAAAAATGCATTTAATAAACAAGTCAGTGCCAGATGTATTTCAAAAGCAGAGCTCAAACAACTCTTCTCACAAGTTCACAGCTATATTAATATAGACAGCTGTCAGGAAATGGGGGGTAGAACCCCGCAGAGATATTTTAGGAACGCAGGGAATTTCGTGTAACAAAATCCATCATATAAAAATAAAAGGCTGGGCTTTGGACAGGTAAGAAATGTCACATAGACGATTGAGGATCCCCACTTTGACCAAGTTTGCCTGACGTATGTTTAACATCAATCCCACACTCAGTGTTGCCCCAAAATGAAGGGACTACCGGCTACCAGGGGCGGCTCCTCCGTAATGGCAGAGGAGCGTCGCCCCACAGCCCGTGCCAGCAGATGATAAATAAAATAAGAATAAAACAATGTTATTATCATTTTATTTATGCTGTCGGATATTAACTGCCAGTTACAACTGGCCATACACAATAAGTATGGGGTGGGCCAGGCACGACAGGGAGGAGTACAGTGCACTTATAAGTGTGCATGTGTGTTTGGCCGGCCGTACTAAGCTGGCCAAACACCCATGCCCACTTATTTTTCTCCAACCCGTCTGTGTTACACAGCAGGGTTTGAGTAAAGGCAAAGACTCCAATGCACCCTCTGAGCGGCACAAGAGGCTGCTCAAACCAATCCTGGCGCTGCTCTCATGTGAGAGCAGCATCTGGATTGGGTATGGAGCTTGTGCCCTGAGGACCATCCCCTTCTGGCTGACGAGAGAAGCATCGAGGGTCACTGGGAGCGGAGGGGAGCAAAAGGTAAGTCTTTTTTATTTATATTTTATTCCCACCCCCCTTCCCCAAACCACAGCTCTCTCCATCCATGGCCTCCCTACCACTTTATGTAGGCGGCAGCCGCCACTGCTCAGTACCTGGCTCTTCAAATGAGGCCTGCAGCACCTGCCTGGATACCCTCACAGGTGACAAGCCGCACTCTATAAAGACTACCTGATTGATTGATTGACAGTGTCTGCATGGGTATTTAAGTGGGTGTCACAGTATGTCTATACATGTAAGTGTGGCTGTAAAAGTCTCTGTATAGGTTTGTAAATTGGTTTAACAGTGTCTCTGCGGTATGTAAATGGGTGTGACAGTGTCTGTATGGGTTTTTGAATAGGTGTGACAGTGACTGGATGGGTATGTGTGTGAGAGTATTTGTCTGCATGTGACTCTGGGTGTAAGAGGGTGTCACTGCCTGTCACAGTGGGTGTGAGTGGTTGTCTGGTTAGCTGTGAGAATGGGTGTGAGAGTGTTTCTCTAGGCTTGAGAGTCACTGTGAGAGTATTTGTTTGCCTATTTCGGTAGGTGTGTGATTATATTAATATTTTGTTTTTGACAGTTACCTAGATCTGCAGACCCGCCCGTAAATTTATACCAGAGCCGTGCGCGGCCCACGAGTAGATCCGCAGATCTTGGCGAACGCCCCTCCAAAAAATTATGTGCGTTTACTGCCCATTACTTACTCTTTACCCACATGTAATTCATACACTGTGAGTCAGAGGACCTGCACCCTGACCCCATAATTTCCTTTCCCCCACATTTTAGCCCCAGGGACCATAAGTGTGCACCGGGATGTGAGTGGCTGTGACACAGTCTCTATAGGAGTGAGACTGTGTGTAAGAGTGTGTGTCTGGGTGTGAGAGTGGATGAGAGAGTGTCTGTCTGGGTGTGAGTGTGGGTGTGGCAGAGTGTACCTTGGTGTCACAGTGGGTAATAGAGTGTCAATGACTGTGAAAATGAGTGTGAGGGTTTGGGTGTGACAGTGATTGTGAGGGTGTTTGTCTGCCTCTTTGAGTGAGTGTGTGGTCATACCTTCTTTTTTTTTTTACGATTTCTGAGATTCGCAGATTTACCCACAAATTTACACGGGGGCCTCCCTGAGCCCTGTGGGTAGATCAGCGGATCTCATAAACCGTCCAAAAAATATACATACATGTATTTTAACTTAACAACTTATGCTTACCGCCTACTTATATCTTCACATGCAGTCAGGAAGTCTCTACCCTGTCCCTTTATAAACAATACAGCCCAAATTTGAGCCCTGGGAAACATTTCCCAATAAAAGTAAATGGCGGCCACAATATTTCTGTGAAGATGCTGCCAGCAAATCAGGTCTTTACTTTGGCACGTGTATCCATGGATGGATCCACAATGGATCCATGAAGGATCTCCGTTCCTTTATATCTAAATTCTTTTAGCTCTAATATCTCAAAACTACTGAACAGATCTACGCAGCATCACAAAAAGCATGACCTGCAGAAAGAAATCTAACTTTATGCCAAATTTAGGCTTTTTCTTAGCCCCTGCTTCAACAGATCTTCCTGAAACTTTTAACACAGCTGCTGATCCGAATAAAGTATACATTTTGAAAATTTCGTGAAGATTCGTCAAGTTGCGCCAAAGTAATTAGCAAAACAATAAATGCCCTTCCTATGGACACTGGGTGCTAACTGGCGACTGCCAGTAGGTCATATCTCTCTCTCTCCCTCTCTCTCTCTCTCTCTCTCTCTCTCTCTCTCTCTCGCTCTCTCTCTTTCTCTCTCCATATATTATCTACTGGCAGTCGCCAGTTGGTAGTTATAGTTAGGACCTATTTTCCATAGGAAAAGCATTTTTTGTTTTCCTAATAACTTTGGCCTCATTTGACAAATCTTTGCGAAATATTCAAACCTAGTGGGGTGTTCAAAGGGTTTCCCAAAACATGTTTTTCTCATGTTATTTTCCATAGGAAACTTTAGACACGGCTACAGCCCGAACTGCTGAATGGAATAATACCAAATTTGGCAAAAAGGTAGCCCTTGGTTCAGAAAGAGTCCTTTTTAGGTCAAGCTGAGTCTGCGTGCAAGCGTTGCTCGGAGAGACATTTTGTATGTGAGTTTTTTAAGTGCTGCTGGCTGGCCTAGCGCTTGTGTGCACGTGAGCATGCACGCGCGCAGCCGCCATGTGCTAGGCCTGCCAGCAGCACTCAGGAACACCTTTCTGCGCCATCGCGATCACTTTCACTTTCACAGTGATCGTGATCGCGATGACTTTTGTGGCTAATGCTTGTTCACGTTTATCAACACTTTGGACAGTTTTGTAATAGAACTTCCTGAAAAAATGTCAACACAAGGAAAAAACCCACACTAAAACAAAACAAAACTTCTGTCCACTAACTCCATCTTTCCTTTTGCCAGCTTTCTGTTCCATCTCCTCTCCTTTGTGCAGTTTTCTAGCGCTGCATGCAACGGCACACTGTGGCAGACTGGGGGTGCCAGTGCATTGCCCCGGGAGCTGCAGGGTCTTGGGAAAACTCCAGGGGATTCCTCTCTCACTCGCACTTAACACATCCCCTGCCCGCATCCCAAGCAGCACAGTTCGCCATGTTTTCAGCTCCTAACTTTCCAGTTTCTCCAAGTCCAGCTTCCCTCCGGAGACTGACAGGGGAGGAGGAGGCGGGGGTACTGCGGAGGGGGAGCAGGTTTCACTCTGCTGCTATGAAACCAAACAATGAGTTCAGCTCTGCTGGAGTTGAGTTACATGGACTGAGCGCACACACGGCCAGCGACAGACACCACAATTGCTTGCAGCACAAAGCTCAAACTGTAATTTAATAGTTTTATCTGGAATTAAGATGGAAACAAGTTTGGGATTGGTCACTTCAGAATTCCCCCAATTGGTCACTGCAAACTTTCTTCGGATTGGCCCATAAATCCTGGCTATATACACACTGAATTTAAGGATCAAATTAGTGGAAATCCACTTTTGCACAGCATATAATCTTTGGAATAGCCAGATACTTTCTGAAGATTACAGCCTTTGCACACCACTAAAAACGTCTTCAGACTTTACAGCTGATGGTGCTTATGTCAAGGAGCAGTCTAGTCTTTTTAGGCTCCAGCATCCTTTTAATAATGGTGTTTATGTGGAGCATTAATGCAGTGCTTGATTTGTAAAAGAATGAGTGCTGGTGCCCTAAACTATGCTCAGAAGCACACAGCCAGTACAATGATATGGCAGTGTGCCCAATACCAAGTCTGCGCAGTCACTGCAATCCTTTTAATTCATTGCCAGGCACTCCCTGCCCCTTCATCTCACTCTTGCAGGTTCCTGCCTTCTCCCTTTGTGACTGTTTTCCATCTTTCTCTTCCTCCATTTTCCTGGTTTTTGTGTGTTTTCCACGCATGTCTCGGTGAATGTCTGATGCGGAAAAATAAGTGCTTTACCCAAAAAGTGAATACCAGTCGCACACACCTGCTCAAATGAAGTATTGCATTTATGTAGTGCTTCCTTGTCCTGACAAGGCACCCAAGCGCATTTGCTGAAAGGTAGGAAGCTACTCCGGGGGAGTGCTTTGGATGGAACAATGTACATCTATTATGTAGCCCCTATGGGCAGTGTTTCAATGTATGTGAGGGCCAGAGATGTGCTTTAGTCTACTTTTGTTGTTGCGCCTTGGATAGTGTGCAATGGGTGCATCATATGATTATGCACCAAGGTGACCAGCTTCAGTTTGGGCCAGGGTAACTATGGGTGGCTGAAATTAACCCCTTCTGTGCCCATGACGAGCTGGACTCGTCATGGAGCACAGTCGCGCTGTGCCCATGACGAGTCCAGCTCGTCATGAACCCCGCCCGCTAATGCAACGCCCGGCACAGGGCGGGGAAAGGGCGTGGCACACAAGGGGTTAAGGAAAGCATTCCACCTATCATCTTTTTGTTTTTCTCATTTTCCAGTTAGCCAGATACTAGAGGGCCATAGTAAAATAGCTGGGCATCATTCATTGCTATGTAGTAAGATGAAACAAGTACTGGCAAAGCCAATTAGGGATGCCTTGCATTTTGAGCCCGGACTAAAATATTTAAAACAAAAACACCTGCAGTGTAAAGTCACCACAAAACAAAAAGACTGATTCATGTATGCAATGCAGAAGGACACTTTAAAGATGTAAAGTAGTCAATCATTCAGACTAATGCAAGCACTCTATAGAAGGCGGAATGAGATACCAAACAGTCAATAGCACAAAGAGAAAGTACAGTTCATGTGGATAGATCCAATGCCCACTCTTTATATTTTAAAGCATTGGTTACAATAGCTCTGCAGATAGCTGTGTTGTCAATGGAGAGCTAAACATCAGCTAATAATGCCCAATTAGCTTCACTTTTGCTTTGGAATGAAGACAGGAACCACGCATGCGTAGTAGTCGTGTTTAGTAACCTGTACAAACTCAGAATCACACTGACCCACATAGTACACTGGACATAGATCACAGCTAGGCAATGTCATCAACAGGGGCATAGCTTGGTGGGGGGAGAGGCAGTGTTCTGGGTGTGACACACCAAATAAATGCACTCTTGGTTTGAGAGTTGGGTCTTGGTGCCCAGAGTTGGGTTTGCTATGCCTTTATTCGTTTTTCTTGTAGTCCTCATTTAACTAAGAGGTTTTAACTTATTAAATATATATATCTAAATTACCTAGTGCCAGTCAACACTAGGTAGTTATAGTTAGGTCTGTCTTTCCATAGACTGAATTTTATTTGTTTTGCTAATAACTTTGACCAGGTTTGGCGAATCTTCATGAAACTTTCCCCCAAAAAGTTCATCCACATCAGCTCCTTCCTGGAAAATTTCAGGGTGATCCGTTAAGCGGGGATGGGTGGGCGAGAATAAAGGGTGGTGCAAAAATGCAAAATCCACATACATTTTTCATAAACTTCTTTAGGCATGGCTACAGCAAAAACTGCTGAACAGAATTACATCAAATTAGTCAGGAAGCTAGATCTTGGTTCACAGATTGTGCTTTTTGTGTAAATCAGTTCAATAGTTTTTAAGATATTAAGGGTAAAAAACACACAGATATTTGGACAGTGGGGCTCGTGTGACTCTCGCGAGCGTCCCTCAAGAGCACAAATAAAACAAGCATTGGCATAGCCAAAAGGTCTCGCCTTTGGGAGCTTGTAAGTATTTAGTTATGCAGCACAATATCATTGGTACAACAGCATCAACTGTTGCATGGCTAAACACTTATAAGGTCCCAAAGACGAGACCTATTGGCTATGCCAATGCTTGTTGCTAAATGGTGTAAATCCGTTCAGTAGTTCCTGAGAAATTAAAAAAATAGAGGTCGGAAAATCAATTTCCGATGGGAAACTTTAGACACGGCTACTTAACGGAATTACACCAAATTTGGCAAATAGGTAGCCCTTAGTTCAGAAAGAGACCTTTTTTTCAAACGGTGTAAATCCGTTCAGTAGTTTTTAAGATATTAACCCCTTCAGTGCCACGCCCTTTTCCCGCCCTGTGCCGGCTGTTGCATTAGCGAGCGGGGTTCATGACGAGCTGGACTCGTCATGGGCACAGTGCAACCGCGGCCCATGACGAGTCCAGCTCGTCATGGGCACTGAAGAGGTTAAAGGAAAAAAATCCTTATATATCTGAGCGGGACCTAACTACACAAGCACGAGTTTGGCTCTAATTGGCTGCCAACACTTCAATCCAGGAAGTGTTGGCAGCCATCTTGGTGCAATGCTTTATAGGTCTCGCCTAGCGATGCAGCGCATGTACTGCACGTTTGCCGAGATCTATTGTTGTCGATCTACCCAAACACCACTGCACTACCCTAAACTCTAAAACAGTACCCCCAGCATGACCCCCTACACTACCCAAACACCACTGTCCTATCCTAAACCCTAAAACACTACCCCAAGCATGACCCCCTACACTACACAAACACCACTGCACTACCCTAAACCCTAAAAAACTGCCCCAGCACGACCCCCTACACTACCCAAACACCACTGCACTACACTAAAACACGACCCCTACACTACACAAACACCACTGCACTACCCTTAACCCTAAAATACTACCCCAGTATGATGCCCTACACTACACAAACACCACTGCACTACCCTAAACCCTAAAACACTACCCCAAGCATGACCCCCTACACTACCCAAACACCACTGCACTACCCTAAAACACAACCCCCTAAACTACACAAACACCACTGTACTACCCTAAACCCTAAAACACTACCCCCAGCACGACCCCCTACACTACACAAACATGACTGCACTACCCTAAACCCTAAAACACTACCCCCAGCACGACCCCCTACACTACACAAACACCACTGCACTACCCTAAACCCTAAGACACTACCCCCAGCACGACGCCCTACACTACACAAACACCACTGCACTATCCTAAACTCTAAAACAGTACCCCCAGCATGACCCCCTACACTACCCAAACACCACTGTCCTATCCTAAACCCTAAAACACTACCCCAAGCATGACCCCCTACACTACACAAACACCACTGTACTACCCTAAACCCTAAAACACTACCCCCAGCATGACTCCTTACACTACCCAAACACCACTGCACTACCCTAAACCCTAGAAAAGTAACTCCCACCCCATGCCCAATCCCCTTTACCTCTCACTCCTCGTGGTTCCTCTCTCCTCGTGGTTCCTGCTTCACGTCGTCTCTGAGGGGCGGTGCACGTCGTTGTGAGGAAACGGAACAGCCTCTGTTTCCTTACAACAATATGGATCGTCTACATTTTTTTAGAACATATGGTTGTTTACCATACATACCTTTACAACAAAATTCTGCGTAAAGGCATGCGTGGTAAATGACCATCCGTTCTAAAAAAATGCGTAGTAATGACTTTGCGATGTACAACGCATGCGTCGTAATGCATGTGTTGTAAAGGTATCAGGAAGTAAAAAAGTCGTACTAACGGCTGTTTACCGATCAAAGCTGGCCCCTGTTCTTCAGTGAGTCGTTTATTTGATAAATTAGGAGGAAGGAATGTGTTTCTTTACCGAAAAGTGCATTCCAGGCTGTTGTATTGTGAAAGTGTCCGCGTGGCCTGGTTTCCCTTCCTGTGGGAGAGTGGAAGAGTCTGTTTGGATCTAACGAGTTCTGTTGTTGGACAGGGCCGGCGCGACATCAGAAAACACAGCTAATGGAAAGCATCCTCTCCGAAGTGTGGAGCAGGGCTATGAGAGGTCAACGAGTGTGCGTTCCACCGCAGTATGACCATACCACGTGACCCATGTGCCGCCTCCATGGTACGGGAGGCAGAAGCGGCATCCATCGCAGGTCCTCTTGAAGACCGTTGTAGCAATAATTCTACATTTTGGAACTAGGGCATTTTAACCTCTTTGTTCCTGTCCGATACAAACAGAACATCCGGTGTTATTCAGTGCCCTTGTTACCTTTTTTGTGGAAGTGGTGCTTGTCACTTCGCTGACCCGCCAGTGCACACGACTGGGCTCCCCACCTCGTCTGCCATCTGCAGGGCGTCTGCCCTTGGATCACTGGTTTTGGTTTCTGGAGTGGCAACATAAACAGTTGCTTCCAAAGGACTAGCCTGAACACTTAGATGATTATCCCCTGCACCAGCATTCCACGGAAATTCTTTCCTAGCTCTCCCACCTTGACGAGGACGTCATAATAGCATGGCTCTGCTCGCGACACCGTATGACGCCATCAGAGACAAAAGAGGACCTTGTCGGCATGCTGACCTCAGTTCCACCCATTTTTTCCATGCCACCGAGGCAAATAGGCGGACCGACACATTTTCACATGCATACATAGTATACTGAATAGCTGCCTATTTGGTGTGATATAATGCATTTGGGGAGAGAGGAGGAGATATTTTCGCCTGATCAAGGAGTCGGGTGCAAGGCTTTTGGTCATTCTGCAGGGCTTTTGTTCTGGAGTGTGGCCCTGATCCAGCATTTTGGGACATCACTTGATGGTGGAGTGATTCTGTTACTTAACGGACACCCCTCAGGACTGCATTTACCAGCATGCTTCAGCCAGGCAGATTGAAAACGCGAGTCACCCATTGGAGGAGAAGGTAATGACATCACAGAGGGGAGCGGTTTTCAACTCACCTGCACCTCGTAGACTATCACAGAGAGCGCGAAGACCCAAGAACAAGCACTGATGAAAGCCAGGAGGCTTGAAACGCGTCTGCCTTAGCGTTTGATGGGACTGCTGCACTACGCGCAATTTACTTCAATAAAGTTCTTGCATCGAATTCCGGAGTGTGCTGTGCTTTTTTCCGAGGTGGAGGAGGCGTTGGACTTATATATATATATATATTCACTGAAAAAAACAGAGGTTTCACACACGTTATAGTTAGCTGGTCATTTTACTCATAAAAAAACAATGAAATTCCCCCGTTATAGTTAGTTCAGCTAACTATAACTCGCGCTCCCGCAATCCACTACTGATGACGTCACATATTACATCACTCATGACATGGTCAGTGACATCACTCATGACATCACTGATGACATCTCAAATGACATCACTGATGACATCACTGATGACATCATCCAGTGAGTATGTGTTTTTGAAAAATTTCAATATGTTTAATATATATAGGGAAAGGCCTGTTTAAGAATGAGTGGGTGTACGAGTGTGTAAATGGATGATTTTCTGTGGTGCATAACATGATTCTTTAAGTTAATCATTAAATGTATCTTACTGCAGACTAGTGACTAAACTGTGTAAATGTGTGTATGTGTCTGTATGTTGGTGTATAAGTGGCTGCATGGTTTTGAGAACAGCTATATGAGTCTCTATATGGGTAATTGTTTGGTTGTCTGAGTATCTTTATGGGTTCATGAGTGTTTGTATGGGTAGGGTGTGTGTCACTCTATGCATAGATGTGTGAGTGGGTGATTCTATGGGTGCATGGTTTTAAGACTGCATCTGTGATGGACTGTATGGTTGAGTGAGTGTTTGTTTGGGTGTGTTAGGGATTGAATGTATATCTCAGTAGTAGATTTGTAACTTACTACATATGTGAAAGGCAGTATATGTGCATGTAAGAGTATATAAGTGAGTAGATATGAGAGTGTGTGATTCTGAAAGTGACTGTATGGATGAGAGTGTGCTTGTATCATTGATTCTATAAGAGTGTAAGAATGTGATACTAATTTTATGAGTAAGTGAACTTGAGTGTGTTTCACTGCATAGGTGAGAAAATGGGAGTGTGATTATTTGCATGACTGAGTAGGTGTAACAGTAGGTCTATGGATACTTGTTAGTGTGTGAGGTTCTATATAAGTGTTTAAATGTATATTATAGTTTTGTACGGAGTGACTGTAAGTATGAGTGACTGTACAGGTGAGCAAGTGGAGGTATATGAAGACCAAAGAGTTAATAAGTGGGTATGTAATGATTGCTATTGCAGTATATATGGTTTTGAGAATGGAACTCTCAAATTTTTAGTTAGTGTATTAATGGTTATATTAGGGTGTGTGAAGATGTGGTATTATTTCTCATGGATGACGTCATCAGTGATGTCATCAGTGATGTCATTTGAGATGTCATCAGTGATGTCATGAGTGATGTCACTGACCATGTCATGAGTGATGTAATATGTGACGTCATCAGCAGTGGATTGCGGGCGCGCGAGTTATAGTTAGCTGAACTAACTATAACGGGGGAATTTCATTGTTTTTTTACGAGTAAAATGACCAGCTAACTATAACGTGTGTGAAACCTCTGTTTTTTTCAGTGAATTTGCAAGGTTTTTTAAATGCTAATTCCTAACTATAACATGTGTGAAACCTATGGTTTTTTCAGTGAATTTGCAAGGCTTTTTAAATGCTAATTCCTAACTATAACGTGTGTGAAACCTATGTTTTTTTCAGTGAATTTCAAAGGTTTTTTAAATGCTAATTATTTTTTTTTTATTATATTTTTAAAATATATTTTTTTTAAAAATTTCCCTATGTATACATTTATATATTATCTGTATCCTTTAATTTGGTGTGGCTCATTTTTTTCTTAACTTTCAATTAGGATAAAGTTGAACAGCATAGTTAATATCTTCTATTAAGTTATGTCCACTTTTTTTTTTATATATAAATTCTTAGGGTGCGCGCTCAGAGCGCGCACCTAGTACGTTTGCGTACATTTTTCATGAATTCCGGCGTACGTTATTTACGTACGCATACATACGTTTTAGTGCGCGCTCGGAGCGCGCACCCAATATGCATGCGTACGTACGCATGCGTGCGTGCGTCGTACGTGCTCCATGCGGTACACTTCCGTATACGCGTAGAGTACGCGCGCTGACGTTCGCGCATACGCACGTGCTGCGTATGCGCATTACGTACGCGCATAGTACGTATGCGCATGCGCGCGTACGCGTTCGCGAATGCGTAATTGCACCGTGCGCGCACCGAGCTTGCTCCGTGCACGCACCTCGGGTTATGTGAATAATAAAACAACACTTTAAATTGGTTTTCATTACTTTCAGTTTCCGATTGTTTCAACACCACACCCAATCCCCTCATGGCAAGTCATGTGATCAAGAAACATCACTTTTCATTGGTTCAAAGTTCTTTCAGTTCCAGATTCTTCCAAAACCACACCTACTCCCCTCATTATTAGTTCTGATTCCCTTGGAGAAGGAGCTACTCTGTTTTTGTGAGACAATGGCAGAGCACCAGTCACCTTCTGAGAGTGAGCAGGACACTCTTGAGAGACAGAGGCAGAGGAAGCAGAAAGACTCCTTTATATGGCAGTTTTTTACTTTTCCTGAGGGACAAAAGAAGGTGAATGCACCAAAGGTCACCTGCACACTGTGTCAGCGCACCTTGTCACGTGGGAATGCTAACAAGAAGTACTCTTTTAGTATTCATACTATGATGAGGCACGTTGAGGCAATGCATCCAGTGACTTTTCGTCGAGCTTCTGGAGCAAACCCTCCACCTGCTCAGCCGACGACATCTGCAGCAGCTCAGCCGAGCACATCTTCGGCAGCTCAGGCGAGCACTTCTTCTGCGATGGTGCCTTCACCTTCTTCCACACCTCTGGATATTCGTCCTTGTTTTGGGAGGATGAGTACACACTGCATTGATTGTGGTATTCTTATTACTTTGGGTGAGAGCAGTATTGATCTCATTCAAAGAAAATTTGAGGAGCATCCTTGCGAAAGGCCATCATTTTGTTATTTTTTTTTCTTCGTTTTTCTTTTCCTCTGTCCCTACATTAACTCAAGGGCTCTTTTTAGAGCCACCTAAAATCAAAACACAAAAACTTGTTTTTTAGAATCTATTTCTCTTTTTTTTTAGGGTGCGCGCACTCTGCGCGCACCCAATGGGTTTTTAAAAAAAAAAAAAAAAATCTTTTTTTTCACCTTTAGTAAACCTTCAGGGACTCCCTGACAAAGAGAGAGGAGTGGCAACGTAATTAAACAAGAGATGGTGTACATTTCACAGATGAAGGGAAGAGAGTCTTCCTATTAAACTTTAAACTCTGCATCAGTATTTATGTATAGGTACCCAAAAAAGATAATAGCTCATTTTAGTGCTGTATTAGAATTGCCTGTATTTACAAGGAGAGGAAAAGACACACAAAGAGGCTTATCCTCTCCTTGTAAATATGGAAAAGCACCCTGCGCCACTAGTTCGTCAAGAAAATTGATGTAGTGGTGGCGCAGGTGGCTTGTAAATGTGCCCCAGAGATGTTAAGGAAATTAAGGGTAAAACAGACAAACCAAGAGTGACAGATACAGACACAGAGAGCAAACAACTGAGAAGGAGTAAGGCAGTTAAAAAGACTAAGACATATGGATACAGAAAAAGAAACATGGATGAAAAATTGGTGATGGAGGTAGTAAAGGTAGGGGAGTAGTAGAGAAGGAGTGTGGGAGTTACAAAAGAGTAGTAAAGCAGGAAGAGAGAGCGAGAAGAGAAATGAGAAAAGTAGAGTAAGGAGAGGCGAAGAAAAGAAAGCATGAAACGAAACCAGTGACACATACAAATATGTTAAACTTACCTGACCATCAAAATAAATAATTTAGAATTAAATGTTTTTATTAAATTGCAAAGATAACTGAATTACATCTTCTAAATTTTCTTTTTAGTTCTGAAAAAAAGAAAAAAGTATTAATATTCAACAATACACTTTATTAAACAGTACATGTTTTTTCATATTTAGCAAAGCAATTTTTTGCCTTTTTTTTTGCTGTTTTCAGAATGTTTTGATTTTCACTGAAAATAGTGAAATCAATTTTATTCATCATTTAACAGCGGGCAAAAGATTGTTTAAAAAAGCCCCAAATGTATCCTCACTAAAACATGCCTTAATAGAAATGTCAAAAATACCTTTTAAGAACAATAACAATTTACAAGAAATAACGTCTGTAAACCTTGTTGCAAAAGAACATTTTCCCAAAAAATATCTGTCAAAGAAGTCCACAATTGTTTGTTTTACCATTCCTTGAGGCCAAATGGTAATTTTAAAATCGTTTTTCAGTGAAATATCCAATTTTAATCCTTTTAAATTTAAATAATGCTTTCTTCAGATGCTGAATTTAGTATTTGAAATTTGGGTTTCAGAAAAATTAAGTAAGAATTTGGTAAATCATAAGGCAAACGTTGCTTGAAAATCAATTGAGAATCATTACACAGTGTCCATCCTTTTTCACATTTAAGATAAACTGTGTAATGACCGGAAGTTATAGAAGGACCATCATGAAAAATTATTGCAACTGCTACAAAAGTTTTTCCAGATATAGATACTTGGTTGCCAACAAACTTCTTTAGTAAAGTTTCCAATTTTGTTCCATCAGCTCTACAACGTTGTACCATTAAAATTACATGCTGTCCATATTTCTTTAAAAATAACGTTGACAACATTTCAGATTTACATTTAGAACATTCCATGTTGTGATTAGCATCTTTAACTAATTTACTAAAAGTCACTGTTTTACTCTCTGGTAATGGTAAATATATGAACCTTTCAGAATCAACATTAGTACTGCTTGTGTTCATACAGTTATCACAACAATGTTCCCATTTATAAGAGACACCAAATAAATGTTCTACTTCTACCCCTTCATCTTCCAGTACCATCAGGATATACATCAAGAATTCCTGTGCATCTTGCTGGACATTTTGTGTAAACTGTGTACGTCCAGAACATACATCTAAAAGATTTCTAACATCAGAAGCACTTTCTATTTTAGTTTTATCATTACTCAGCTTCTCATAAAGGAGACTCAGCAAAGAACAGAATCTTTTTTCATGATTTAGTATTATCTGCTCGTGCAAAAAATCAAGATAAAATACAACATTCAGCACTACATTTGCGTAGCAGTTGACAACAGAGCTATTTTCAAAATGACAACCAACAACCTCTTCCACACTGTCCTTTTTCTTTTTGCGTGCAGTCACATCACTATCTTTTTGTTTTCTCTTCTGTACATCCTCATTACAGATATTCTCAAATCTCCTTTTCCGACAAACAACACGTTTTTCAAACACAGGATACTGAATTAAATGAGGAGCATAGCTTCTTCTTAATCTATTATACTCCTTTACACAGTTTGCATCAGCACTAACTTTTATGTCATCAAAGTCTATCATGAATAACCCAGATAGTTTTTTTCACGTGTGACAAAGCAACATATGCCATACCTTCTTTAAACACAGTAGATCCAATGTTTACAAAAGCACTATCAACAGTTAATCCTTGAGATTTGTGAATAGTTACAGCATATGCTAGAGAAAACGGAAACTGCTTCCTACGTACATATAAGTCTTTCACAAGCAAAAAACGAACTGAACAACGACAAATGTCTTTAACCTCTTGTATCTGATCAAATTTTATTTTTAAACATTCAATTTCAACTTTTTTCTGGTAATTAACAAAACCCACAACTCTTCCCATAGCTCCATTCATTAAACCTTTCTCTACATTCAAATTACGTCTTAAAATTACTCTACAGTTCATACACACATAAAGATTCTTTTCCAAGCCAGCTGTTTTTGAAATGTTTTTCTCCAGAGAATCCAATTTAGTAACCAATTTGCCTGTCAATATAATAGTTATTCGTTCATGTTCTATTTTATCCGCAGCTTCCAGTTTTATGATCTCCTCATTTTCCAATTTCAAAAGTTCTTGATTGAATACAGAATATTCATGTAGTGTTGGCATTAAGCAGATTACAGTATTTTTTTCCGCAATTTTCTTGTATATTTTCTCTGGAACTATTTGTTCTGTTGGAAACAAATTACATAGCAATCGACTCTGTAATGCTTTTCTTCCATGTTCTGTGAGTAGTCAAATTCTTATATCTTTCAGAATACTTGCATAGTCCTCATCATTCGCTTGCCTCATATTGGTAATGAGTTCCTTATACTCAAAGAATGTCCAAATATTTACATTGCCTATACTTCCTAATGACTTTTTTGTGTCTTCATGTGTAAGTGTATGGAATACCGGTTGTCCTTTAACTGGAGTAAGTTGCAAAAGATCTCCAAAAACTATGATGTGTTTTCCTCCAAATAACACATCAAAGTCTGTCTTCAGAATTTGCTGCATTCTTAAATGCACAAAGGCAAGCATTAAGTTTGATACCATGCTAACCTCATCAATAATGAGTACTTTCATTTTCTTCAATACTCTTGAAACTTCCAAGCATGCTTCTCCTGCTAGTTTGTGGTACTGTATTTTGTTCTCATGCTCTACTGGTAACATTAGCAAACGATGTAAGGTAACTCCTTTGATGTTATACGCTGCTAACTCAGTTGGAGCAGTAACAACACAAGACAAAATGGATTCCATTTTCTTCTGTAGGTAGCTTCTATTACATTAATTAAGAAACTTTTTCCAGTTCCTGCTTGTCCACTTACATACATTCTCATTGGTTCAAAAGATGTGCATGAGCACTCTTTATTTTCATGTAGTAATCCGTGATCAATTTTTTGTCTGACTTCTTCATAAATTTGTTTTTGTTCTTCATTCAGTTGCTCCTCCAAATATGTTAAGTCTACTAAATCTTCCTGAGCTTGATTCATAGCTGTTTCCACTTCGTTCATAGCTATTGCTGCTTCATTTTCGACGATCGGTTGTCCTAGAGGATCTTGACTGAATGTCCCAGAACTTTGACTGTCTTGAGAACTGTCTCTAGCTACTTCAGCTGCAATTGTTGCTTCTTGTTCAATTTCTTCATTTAACATTTGAACATAAGTTGTGAAAGTACTGCATTCTATGCTGTCTTTGCTAGCATTGAAGGAATCTTCATAGCTCTGAAATTCTCCAAGTAGTTCGTCCTCTGAACGCCATGGTTTAAACAGCTGCAAAAGTGCCAAGTAGTAAAATTCCTTTTTAACAGGAGTGTCGCAACTCAGCTTCCGGTGATTTATCAAACTTCCTTTTGTTTGTTTTACCAAACATCCTTCTTCACCAATGACTTTATATTTTCCATTGTTGATATCTTCTGTGGCATTCCGTTTAAAAATAAAGTTCTGCAGCACTTCATAGAGACACATGTTCTCAAGGTGATGACTTCTTTGTGGATACTATGTGTCCAACATGTTTGTTCTTAAAATGTCTGTACTTTCTGGTTCGAACTCTGCTAAATATTCAATTTATCGAATAGATTTCAGTACCCGATTTCGCATTCCTGCAAGACCTAAACTTGCCCAAATTATTCTTCTCGATTTTGAGTACAGACTTGCAGATGATAACCTATCTGAGCGTTCGTAGGATCCAATTTCTCGATGCGATAACATCTTTAAACTGAAACTGTATAGCTTCTTACTGACAGTCTTCTCGTGAGAAATCTCTTCCCACATTTCCTTCAATTCCGTTTTCTCAGATTTAGTGATGTAAGATGTGACATAGCGAGCAACAGCAATAGAATTGTCAGCCACATACTGTATATCCATGTTAGCATTCCACATGGATAAAATGACTGGGTTGTAGTCATTTATATATTTTGACTCTTCTTTTCTTCTTAGATTGTAGGTATTTTTAGGTGATTTTCTTGTAATAGTATGTCGCACAGCTGACATAAAACTGTTTACTCTTCCTTTTGAAAGAACAGGTCGTGGAAATCCAAATCGACATTTTGTGTAGAATTTATCTTTACTCTTGTACTTTTGTCGACAGTATTTTCCACACCGATGACTTTGGAAACGTAAAACTTGCTCTTTTAACTTTTTCTCTTCTGTGCTTTTAGGTATAGCACATGTTGCATATCCTTCAATGAAAGATAAAACTGCATCATCAGAATCTGTTCCAAATTTTGGGGCATCCTTGATCCTCAACAGCATATGAATATGAGTAGCACCTCTGGCTTGGTACTGTTTTCTCCAAAAGAAATCCACAACTTCTCCAAGAGGTGGATTTTTTTTATTGCAGATGAAGGACATCATAGCCTCAAATCTATGATTGAAATATCTGCAAACATTAACCGGATCGAATGAGCACAATTCTCCTGCTGTCTTGTATTGTATGTTTTGAATATTTGAATTTGCCTCTCAAAGAAAATCCAGAAGATCATCCCAAGCGTACTCAGCACAGCTTAGGGTAAGGAACCATGTAGGAGTTCCTAAATTCCGTAACATACACTTCAATTCTCCATGGCGTCGGTACCAATATTCATTAGTCCCACGCTGAAAAGCCATCAAATTGATCAATTGAGATTCCAAATGATCATCTCGCTGTTGTACTTTGTTCATAAAATCCTTTGCAGTCACATTACGTAGATGTACTCCAGTTTTCAAAATGTGATTTACTGCATAAGATAGTGCTGACAAGTCACTTTCAAATAGAAGATGGAACAAATAAGGAATACTTTGACGAAATCTAGGATCTTCTGCATATAATCTTGTAGTGCGATACTCCGAAGCAGGAATCTGTACTGGACGTTCATCATATCGTCCTCCTTCTCCTGTAGGAAACAGCTGTGGAAAACAACGAGCTTCCAAGCTCTCTTCCCATACACTCACGGGAGTTCCTTGTGCTTTCTTCATCTGAAACAGATCAATAGCGTTTCCCATAACTTCTTCAGAATGAAGAGGATGTATGCTGAAATGTTCATAAATTTCTTCTTCTTTTGACTTATCCACTATTTCAAGTTGCCCAGTTGGTATTCCTGTGTCTTCTAGTATTTCTTCTTCATCTTCATCCATATAAATGGCTTCATACCATTTATTATTTTTTTTCAAATACAAATTTGCTCTTTGTACTTTTCGTACATCTACCAGCTCCTGCCAAATTTTCTTATTCTTTGTAGGTACACCATTAACCAGAATAACTAATGGTTCAGTTTCCAAAGTGTCTGCATCAATTGTTTCCATATTTTTTTTCAAATCCAATGGCAAATAGACAACTCTTCCTTTTAAACCTCTTTGTAAATCCGAAGGAGGTAATTTACCAGTTTTTGGCTCCATACGCACTATGGTCTGAAATGGATGGACACATTGTATGAGTATAGACTCATACGTATTTAAATTAGAAAGTTCTGCAGGAATTTCAACCAATTCTAAATTATTATGTACAGCTCTTGCTGGCATTTTATTTTCTTCTAACTTGTTATAACAGTATTTACAAATACGGTGATATTCACCCAAGTCAAAACAATTTTCAAGAAATAAATATGTAGCAAAATACAACCACTTAGTATTATTTTCTTTTTCACTTTTTTTATAGAGATCAACATACCTTGTTTGAATTTTATAATGGGTTCTCCGGCAACAAATACAAGTAATATTTGGCCTTTCGTTAGAGATGATAGTAAATTTTGTCATTTCATCTTCAAAATTTTTACTAACAGTGGGTTCTACATTCTCTTCCACATTTTCCTCAATAACTGTGTCATTTTCTGCACTTTCTTGTTCCGGACCAAAGTAACTAAACTGAATTTCATCAGTAACCTTCTGAACATCTGATACAGATCCACCGAACAGAGCATTATTCAACTCACTTAACTTTAGTGCTGGACTTTTAGCAAAATACAATGTTCTCACAAACTTTCTCATTTCAGTATGATGAACAGCCAGCATCCTAAAATGGTGAAAAACACTTTGACACACTTTCCTAGATAGACAAGCCAGAGAATGTCCTTGCAAACCAGTATTCTCTCTCACTCTGCATGGATCTAGTCTTTGAAGCACCTTAATCTTCTGTTTAACACTCTTTTTACTATATTCTCTTAGAAAGTCACGTAATTTATCAAATGATTCCTGACGCACAGTACAAATACTACTACAATTCCAAGTGTACACTGGGGCTTTAGGACGTCTCCCCATAACCTCATCAGCCATCACTTGTTCCTCATTTCTTTAAACCATTTTCTCCTTTTCCATTACACAACCATCCTTAACTTCATATGCTCTACCATTGGTGTCAACTGCATGCAACAAACTATTACTTTGAAAATAACTCTCTTCATTTAAAAATGGTTCAGTACTTGAATTATGCTTCCATTCTCCTAAGAACACTTTACAAAAGTTTTTTTTTTTTTTACTTCTCTTTTCCTTTTGCTTTGTGACTTCATTGCATTGACTAATTTATCTAATCTACTCATCCTGTTCAAAATTAAAATGAATAGTTTTTTTTTTATTTCTAATGCCTTGGTAACAATACTTTCAATTAATTTCTTTTTCTTATAAAATTTGGTTTTTTTCTTATATTTTTTCACATCCTTCAGCAAATTTAACATCACTCTTCTCTGAAACATTTTTCGACTAATGTTTTTAAAATCTATTTTCCGTGTTCCTAACTTCTGAGTCTATATTAGCATTTTGTTTTTGCTGTCGACTCTGTTGCAGTTTTGTACTTGAAACACTATTTGAATTTATCTTTCGATCATTTTTTTTTTTGGAAGATATTTTAAAAAAATTCTTTAGTTTGCTTACCAGAAGACTCTTTCTGTTTTCCAACACACGCTTCGCCTCCTATTTTTTTTTTTACCAGTCGTCTTCAAATATACTTGTTGTTTCTTTTCTTTTCTTTTTCTTGACTTTATAGGCATCTTTATATTTTTTCACTGTTGCTCAGCAATACCTGCAAAAAACTAAAAAAAAATACCTTTATGTAATTTTAATTCATTTCAAATTTTTTTTTCAACTTTTAAAATCCTATCACATGAGCTGATCCTTTCCTACGAGTCCAAGTCTTACAAAATAGGAGAAACATGAATTAAATCTCTGACAATAATTCCTGTGTGCACACAGACTCATGGTGTGATTCTAGGCAGAACACGATATTTGATTGGCAATTTGAAAGCACATTTAGTACTGTGGTAGAGCAAGTGATATTTACTGTGACAGCCTGACACATTTTTCTTATAGTTTACACAGACAGAAAGGAGCACATGCTCTGACAGCTCCTTGAGACCATGACCATGTGTTACAGGGTGAGTGATTAGACTACAGCAAAGGAAATGAGCCTTGATGACGTTGAATGTGTTTGCGTTACACACTGCTATCTGAAACACCACACAGTGCTGAGTATTACGTATGGGTGTGTAGGAGAAGCTGCTGCATGTGTGCAAAGAGTGTGTTTCTGGAGACTGTGTATTGTCAGCTGCAAGAGTGATCTGCATGGAGACTTCAACAACTGCATGAAGAGTGCAGACATGTGTATAAGACTACATGTGTGGTAAGGGTTAATTAGACTTTTCAACATGTAGGAACCACCTCAGCCATTGCAAGAATTGATGAAAAATCTACCATGCTATTTTCAAATGTGTTTGCATTTGCCTCACATTTTTGAGATACTGATTTCTGCTGAGTGCTAATCAACACATTTGAAGAAAACAAGCTGGCCCTTTCCTGAATATGCAAGTTTTACAGAACAACAGCAACACAAATTGGAATGCTGACAACAATTCCTGTGTGCACACAGAGTCATGGTGTGATTCTAGGCAGAAAGCGATATTTCCTTTGGCAATTTGAAAGCACATTTATTACTGTGGTAGAGCAAGTGATAATTACTGTGACAGCCTGACACATTTTTCTTATAGTTTACACAGACAGAAAGGAGCACATGTCCTAACAGCTCCTTGAGACCATGACCATATGTTACAGGGTGAGTGATTAGACTAGAGCAAAGGAAATGAGCCTTGGTGACGTTGAATCTGTTTGCGTTACACAATGCTATCTGAAACACCACACAGTGCTGAGTTTTACGCATGGGTGTGTAGGAGAAGCTGCTGCATGTGTGCAAAGAGTGTGTTTCTGGAGACTGTGTATTGTCAGCTGCAAGAGTGAGCTGCATGGAGACTTCCACAACTGCATGAAGAGTGCAGACATGTGTATAAGAGTACATGTGTGGTAAGGGTTAATTAGACTTTTCAACATGTAGGAACCACCTCAGCCATTGCAAGAATTGATGTAAAATCTACCATGCTATTTTCAAATGTGTTTGTATTTGCCTCACATTTTTGAGATACTGATTTCTGCTGAGTGCTAATCAACACATTTGAAGAAAACAAGCTTGCCCTTTCCTGAATATGCAAGTTTTACAGAACAACAGCAACACAAATTGGAACGCTGACAACAATTCCTGTGTGCACACAGAGTCATGGTGTGATTCTAGGCAGAAAGCGATATTTCCTTTGGCAATTTAAAAGCACATTTAGTACTGTGGTAGAGCAAGTGATAATTACTGTGACAGCCTGACAAATTTTTCTTATAGTTTACACAGACAGAAAGGAGCACATGTTCTAACAGCTCCTTGAGACCATGACCATGTGTTACAGGGAGAGTGATTAGACTACAGCAAAGGAAATGAGCCTTGATGACGTTGAATGTGTTTGCGTTACACACTGCTATCTGAAACACCACACTGTTCTGAGTATTACGCATGGGTTTGTAGGAGAAGCTGCTGCATGTGTGCAAAGAGTGTGTTTCTGGAGACTGTGTATTGTCAGCTGCAAGAGTGATCTGAATGGAGACTTCCACCACTGCATGAAGAGTGCAGACATGTGTAGGAGAAGCTGCTGCATGTGTGCAAAGAGTGTGTTTCTGGAGACTGTGTATTGTCAGCTGCAAGAGTGATCTGCATCGAGACTTCCACAACTGCATGAAGAGTGCAGACATGTGTATAAGACTACATGTGTGGTAAGGGTTAATTAGACTTTTCAACATGTAGGAACCACCTCAGCCATTGCAAGAATTGATGAAAAATCTACCATGCTATTTTCAAATGTGTTTGCATTTGCCTCACATTTTTGAGATACTGATTTCTGCTGAGTGCTAATCAACACATTTGAAGAAAACAAGCTGGCCCTTTCCTGAATATGCGAGTTTTACAGAACAACAGCAACACAAATTGAAACACTGACAACAATTCCTGTGTGCATACAGAGTCATGGTGTGATTCTAGGCAGAAAGCGATATTTCCTTTGGCAATTTGAAAGCACATTTAGTACTGTGGTAGTGCAAGTGATATTTACTGTGACAGCCTGACACATGTTTCTTATAGTTTACACAGACAGAAAGGAGCACATGTCCTAACAGCTCCTTGAGACCATGACCATGTGTTACAGGGTGAGTGATTATACTGCAGCAAAGGAAATGAGCCTTGATGACGTTGAATGTGTTTGCATTACACACTGCTATCTGAAACACCACACAGTGCTGAGGATTACACATGGGTGTGTAGGAGAAGCTGCTGCATGTGTGCAAAGAGTGTGTTTCTGGAGACTGTGTATTGTCAGCTGCAAGAGTGATCTGCATGGAGGCTTCCACAACCGCATGAAGAGTGCAGACATGTGTATAAGACTACATGTGTGGTAAGGGTTAATTAGACTTTTCAACATGTAGGAACCACCTCAGCCATTGCAAGAATTGATGAAAAATCTACCATGCTATTTTCAAATGTGTTTGCATTTGCCTCACATTTTTGAGATACTGATTTCTGCTGAGTGCTAATCAACACATTTGAAGAAAACAAGCTGGCCCTTTCCTGAATATGCAAGTTTTACAGAACAACAGCAACACAAATTGGAACGCTGACAACAATTCCTGTGTGCATACAGAGTCATGGTGTGATTCTAGGCAGAAAGCGATATTTCCTTTGGCAATTTGAAAGCACATTTAGTACTGTGATAGAGCAAGTGATAATTACTGTGACAGCCTGACACATTTTTCTTATAGTTTACACAGACAGAAAGGAGCACATGTCCTAACAGCTCCTTGAGACCATGACCATGTGTTACAGGGTGAGTGATTAGACTAGAGCAAAGGAAATGAACCTTGGTGACGTTGAATCTGTTTGCGTTACACACTGCTATCTGAAAAACCACACAGTGCTGAGTATTACGCATGGGTGTGTAGGAGAAGCTGCTGCATGTGTGCAAAGAGTGTGTTTCTGGAGACTGTGTATTGTCAGCTGCAAGAGTGATCTGCATGGAGACGTCCACAACTGCATGAAGAGTGCAGACATGTGTATAAGACTACATGTGTGGTAAGGGTTAATTAGACTTTTCAACATGTAGGAACCACCTCAGCCATTGCAAGAATTAATGAAAAATCTACCATGCTATTTTCAAATGTGTTTGCATTTGCCTCACATTTGTGAGTAACTGATTTCTGCTGAATGCTAACCATCACACTTTAAGTTAACAAACTACCCCTTTTCTGTGAGTGCAAGGCTAACAGAACAAAAGCAACACAAATTAAATCTCTGACAACAAATCCCGTGTGCAGACAGACTCATGATGTGATTCTAGGCACAAAACAATATTCCTCACTGATACCACTACACCTTAACTTACAGTGAAGACATACTCCATAATATCTTACAAGTTCAAAACAGTTAAATATCTCCTAAACCACAAAATGTAAAACTCAACTTTAAAAGAAAAATGACAATTCTAATATTTATATCAAAAATCACAACATACATCCCCTCTCAAATTCATAACTCACCTTTAAAAGTAGTTAGTTCAGAAATAAATCTGGCACTCAAACAGCAGATTATCAGAGCCAGAATCTCAGAGCTGTACACCTCTCTCCTCTCAGTAGAACCAGTAAATGGCAAGGTTTCCCTCTCTTTTTTCACACATATACATGTTCATTTCAAATCACAGTCCTTCCCACATTTTTTCAAATGGAATCACACATTTCTATTGGTTGCAACTTTCAACCCCTTTTCCAAATCATCCCTTCCCCCAACATGACTTCTGCCTGCTACCATAGCAACAGGTCATGGAACACTGGTGTGAGCAGAGAGGTCAGTAGTTCACCACACAATGTTTCAAATCCAAAGAGCAAGAGTGCTTGACTTTTCGAACCTAACAGCAAATCCAAAGTAATGTTCTGTGGGAACACATTTTTCTTCACCAATACAAAACATGCTTCTAAAAATGTACACATACAGCCTAGTTTTAACTGT
The DNA here is from genome assembly GCF_964204655.1 of Triturus cristatus. Taxonomy (NCBI): domain Eukaryota; kingdom Metazoa; phylum Chordata; class Amphibia; order Caudata; family Salamandridae; genus Triturus; species Triturus cristatus. Next base: position 1,838,931,277 of record NC_140590.1, on the reverse strand, counting down.
AAAATGATTTGAAACAGCCAATGAGTTCTTTTTATTAAAAAAAAATATGTATGCCTCCATTTTACAACTGTCTTTCATTTCATATTGCCATTCTGCTGAAATACACCTCCTGAGTGCATCCACATCTCCTTGAAAGATGTTCACAGTGTGGATTGTAGGTCACAGCTATGTCTTCTGGAGTGAAAAGTAGGCAGAAAAAAGAGGTATGGTGAGAGATCTTGCTTTGCCAAATGTACACATTAAATGGATTGGTCAGAGAGGGTTAAAGTGGCACCAATTAATGCCTTTGGTGAAAACCTTTTTACATCTCCCACAGCCTAACCTTATTATTGTGCACTGTGGTGGAAATGACCTAGGCAATTTAACTGGGGTAGGTCTGGAAATGCTTGTTAAGGACACCTTTGTGCAATTGATGTCACTTTTCCCACAAACTGCCTTTGTATATTCTAATATATGCCAAAGGCAAAAGTGGAACTGGTCCAACCAATATTGTCCGCAGATTGACAAAGCAAGAAAGCACGTCAAGAAATCTGTTTCTGCTTTCCTCAGAGACTATGGTATGGGTTCTATATCCCACAACAACTTGCGTTACAACATGCAAGACATTTATAGAGGAGACGGTGTACATAGACTTTAGACTCTGCATCGGTACTTACTTGTAGGTACCGAAAAACACTCAATAAACACAAGGGCTCTTTTTAGAGCCACCTAATATCTAAACACTTCAACCAGATTTTTATTTCTATTTTTTTTCAGTTTTTTTTTCGGGTGCGCAATGTTTTTAAAAAAAAGTAAAATCTTTTTTTGGGCCCTTCATGGTCCTACTGTGGCCCCCTGACAATGGCTAGGGGGTCAAGAACTCCCTACCCTGCCCCCTATTCACATTCTCCACCTTTCCTTTTCAGTGCGACAGACAAAATGGCGGCCGACACTTCCTGATTTCTACCGATTCGAATGTTTACTGACATGTAACAACCAATCAGAATTACGCCCGTGCACGTTAGGGTGCGCGCACAGGGCTTGCACAGTGCGCGCACCCTGCACGCGTATAGATATTGATATGCTTTTAAATGCTATTTTCTCAGGAAATACTGAACAGATTTACACCAGACCTGCGAAAGGCACTTCCTTGACCTTATGGCTACCTCTCTGCCAAATTTCAAGTATTTCTGTTCAGCCATTCGGGCTGTAGCTGTGTCTAAAGGTCCTATGGAAAAATGCATGGGGAAAACGCGTTTTGGGACACCCCATTAGTTTTGAAAATTTCGCGAGGATTCATCAACCGGCGCCAAAGTTATTCAAAATAGAATTTTGAGATTTCCTATGGAAACACGATCCTAACAATAACTATCTACTGGCGACCGCCAGTAGATATATATATATATATATATATATATAGGGAGAGAGAGAGAGAGAGATGTGACCTACTGGCAGTGGCCAGTTAGCACCCAGTTTCCATAGGAAGGGCATTTATTGTTTTGCGAACCGCCAGTAGATAATATTACCTACTGGCGGTCGCCAGTAGGTAGTTATAGTTAGGACCCTCTTACCATAGGAAATCCGCAACATTCTATTTTGAATAACTTTGGCGCCGGTCGATGAATCCTCGCGAAATTTTCAAAATAGGTGGGGCGTTGAGCTCCGCTCCTACCCTGAAAGTCTCGGGGGGATTCGTCAAGCGGGGGCTGAGATAAAAGGGGGGGTCCCAAAACGCGTTTTTCCCATGCATTTTTCCATAGGACCTTTAGACAGAGCTACAGCCCGAACGGCTGAACAGAATTAAATGAAATTTGGCATAGAGGTAGTCCTCAGGTCAAGGAAGTGCCTTTTGTAGGTTTGGTGTAAATCTGTTCAGTAGATTCTGAGAAAATAGCCTTTAAATCAATATATATATCTGAGCCAGCTTACGGTGCGCTTACGGTGCACTTACCGTACGCGTACGGTGACGTGCGCGAGCGCGATTCTGATTGGCTCTTAGATCTTAGTAAACATTCGAATCGGCCGAAACCAGGAAGCGGCGGCCGCCATTTTCTCTCTCGCACTCTGAGTGGGGCAGCATAAATGAAGCCAAAAAATGTGTAAAGGGGCAGTATATTGAGATAATAATCACCCAGCAGTGATATACGGGTCCCCAAACAACCCCCAAGGCCAAAAATTTTTTTTATTTTTTTTTCGAAAAATCGCCGATTACGCTTACCGTACGCGTACGGTAAAAATTTTTAAAAAAAATAAAAATTATCCACACTCTCCCCACCCCATGTGCAAATGGTGCCCGAAGGGCAACATTTGTGCATTGCATATCACATAAATGAAAATAATAAAGAATACATTTCACAACGATGCGCATAATATGTCCCCCATGTGCGCACGGTGCGCGAAGCGCATCGTGCGTACATGGCCCATCCCGCATAACGTGGGTACGCGGTGCGCGCAGCGCACCGCGTGACCACCGTGCGTGCACGGCACCAACTGCGTAAAGTGGGCGCACGGTGCGCGAAGCGCACCGTGCGCGCACGGAACGAACTGCGTTAACTGGGCGCGCATGCCACGAATGGCGTAAAGTAAGTTAGCATTTAAAAAACCGTACAAATTCACTGAAAAAACCATAGGTTTCACACATGTTATAGTTAGGAATTAGCATTTAAAAAACCTTGCAAATTCACTGAAAAAACCATAGGTTTCACACATGTTATAGTTAGCTGTACATTTCACTCGTAAAAAACCAATGAAATTCCCCCGTTATAGTTAGTGCAGGCAACTATAACTCACGCGACCGCAATCTTCTGCTGATGACATATGTGTCTTTATGAAAAAAAAATATTTGTAATATATGTATAGCTAAAATTTAATGGAAGAAGACATGGGCAAATAAGTGTCTAAATACAGTATTAGCATCAGCAGAGGATTGCGGTCGCGTGAGTTATAGTTGCCTGCACTAACTATAACGGGGGAATTTCATTGGTTTTTTACGAGTGAAATGTACAGCTAACTATAACATGTGTGAAACCTATGGTTTTTTCAGTGAATTTATATATATATATATATATATATATCCAAATGCACCTTGACGAAGCAGGCACCCTTCCAAGCGGGTCGGGGCTTCTTGGCGTCGTCACCGCCTCAATATTCCATACGCAAACCATACCGCAATTGCAGCAAGTAGAAGCCCACCATTCGGAGAAGTAAGTCAAATGTAGCTTTAATTTTCAAGGACAGCAGTCACAGAATGCAGCATTACGCGTTTCGAGCGTACAACGCTCTTAATCATATGCAGTTCAGAGGCTCAGCTGTTCCCACCTTAAGTATGCTGTGGTAGTGAACAGCGAGGGGGGACCACACACACCTTCGGTTTTAAAGTAACCTTCATCAATGTTAATGTTTTGTTTGAATACACGCACTTTGGCAATCAGAGTACATATAGTAGCTGAACTCCCATATTTATTGCATCGTGCAATTATTTCAACACAGAGTTCAAACTTTGCATCTCCATTGTCAGTGCTATCCGTAATCGGACTCCATTACCCATAATGCTTCATCTTGGTGTTCAAGTCACGGTGTGGCCTTCCCCTTAATTGCGACATTTAAGATGTTAAAGTCTTGGATAACTGAGGAAGAGTTGTTAATCTATTAGAAAGGAAAAAGTTTCCATATCCTTCTTACTTGTAGGGAATAGTTCCCTTGATGGTAACAATCCTTCCTCCGTTTATTCCACGAGCGCTCAGCCTCATAGCAGGTACCATTCAGTCAGTGTCTTACTTCGCTGGTGTCCTTTCTTTTTGCCTTTTGTTTCTCCTAAGTGCGGAGGTCACCCTCCACAAACCCTGGCTGCAACCCAAAATGTTCCATGGTTTCATATATATATATATATTCGGCTCACAAAATCCCTTACTCCCATCCGGAGAAAAAAGGCAGCGGCACTCGCGGTTTCGGTTTTTAGGGCCAGTTTTATTCCTTAGCGCTAAGGAATAAAACTGGCCCTAAAAACCGAAACCGCGAGTGCCGCTGCCTTTTTTCTCCGGATGGGAGTAAGGGATTTTGTGAGCCGAATATTGTACACGGAGCACGACCGTGCAAGCAGCACCTGCCAGTGAGTGATCCGTTTTCTTGATGGTGCAGTGGAGCAATTATATATATATATATATATATATATATATATATATATATATATATATATATATATATAACGCTCCAATATTCAAAGAACAGAAGGACCAGCACTCAGGTTAGATTAAATCCCGATTTGGATTTTATTTGTGCAAATAGAGAAACAGACGCGTTTCAGCCGTAGCTTTCGTCAGTGTCGGCTCGCGTTTGGAGACGGAAGTTCATATATGCACCATATTTCATTAACATAGACGAAGGACCCAGTTACGTGATTATGGTCGCCATCTTAGAATGTGCAAATCATATTCTATTTACAAAATGTTTTTGTTTGTTTTATCCTCAAACATTTTCATCTTAGTTCATTATAATAGAATCAAAATATTAGACATTACATGATAATCCTATATCAATCACCCAATCAAAAATTTGTACAAACCAACATGATTGTTCAAAAGGAATTAAATACTGATTACATATACCTCAGTAAAAACAATTTGTTCAATCCGTGTGAATCATCTCGTTTCCTGAACATTTCGAGTTTAGAGCAATGAATTGACAAGCATAGGGGAGGATAATTATCATATATTTGTTGAGAATTTGCATTATTAAGCCCTGGATGGGCTGTGATCATTGTTTTGTCCTCCCTTTCTACAACTCAAGCAAAAAGAATGCCGCACAAACTATACATCATTCCTCATTATAGATGAGTTATCAACTCTTCCCCAGTGTTCAAGCCATCAGGCGATTTAGTCTGGAGTTCGATAATATATCTGGATTCCAGACGTCGTAAAGCTTTTTCTCTGTCTCCACCCCTGATATCATTCGGGATACAATCTAGACAGAAGAATTTCAGAAGAGTTCTATTACTATTATGGTGAGTAGTAAAGTGGCGTGCAACAGGGTAGTTATCATCTCTATTCGCAATAGCTCTTTGGTGTTCCAGTATACGCATTTTAACCGCATTTATGGTGCTGCCAATATAACGATAGCCGCATGGACATTCAAGGCAATATACAACATATGTTGTGGTACATGTCATAAATTTAGAAATCCTATTATGAAATTTACTTCCAGGAACTTTGTAGGTCAAAGTTCTTTTACTGGTGCTACATGCTTTACATTTCCCACATGGCAATGAACCTTGAAGGTTCTGTAATCCTGAGAAAGAAGGTGGTTTCCTTAAATGACTTTGTACTAATTGAACCTTTAAAGATCTTGATTTTCTGAATGTTATTTGCGGATGATCAGTTAGATCATTACCTATAATGCTATCCGATTTCAAAATTTTCCAGTCCCTACACAATATAGAACTTATTTTGCTAGCTGATGATGTATAGGTAGTAATCAGTCTCAGACTCCCTGTGTCATTCTTGTTGACACGAGTGTCTCCTAGTAGGGTCTGCCTGTCCACATTCTTAACTTTGAATTGTGCAGCATTTAGCACTTTCAATGAATATCCCCTTGCTCTAAAACGTCTTATACTGCTATTGACTGCATGGTCAAAGTCTTCATCCATTGAACAATTTCTTTTTATTCATAGTAGTTCCCCGTACGGGATACTACTTACCAAGTTTGCCGGATGGCTACTATGACCATGCAAAATAGAATTACCGGCTGTGGTCTTTCTATACAGGGATGTTTGGATCATCCCTGACTCCACAAAGACTCTGATATCCAAAAAGTTTACCTCTTTCTTGCTCATTTCATGGGTAAATCTTAAGTTTAGGTTATTTACATTAAGGGCGGTGATATATTGTTCTGCTGATTGTTCGGACCCCTTCCAGATAATGAAGAGGTCATCGATATATCAACACCAGCAAATTACCTGGTCCACCCATTTACTATTGTCATCTGCCCAGGCCACCTGCTTCTACCACCAGCCTACGAACACATTTGCATAGCTGGGGGTGAAGCAGGTGCCCATAGCTGTACCCATAATCTGTCGATACCTCTGATTTTGGAAGGTAAAAATATTATTGTTCAAACAAAATGAAATAAATTCAAGTAGCATTTCACTGTGTTCTAGATGTCTTATTGAACGCTGTCCTAAGAAGAACTTCACTGCTGCCAGTCCGTCCTGATGTCTTATACTGGTATATAAATTGCAAACATCAAGTGTTATCATTACAAAGTCTTTTTCCCAGCCTACGCACTGTATTTGCTTAAGGACATCCTTTGTGTCTCTGGTGTATGAGCTCGTCTGGACAACCAAAGGTGCTAAAAAGTAATCAATGAATTTTGACATATTTTCGGTCAAGCCTCCAATAGATGACACAATCAGTCTTCCTGGTGGGTTGGTTACATCCTTGTGAACCTTTGGCAAATGATAGAACGTGGGCATTTTTGGATGTTTGTTTTGCAAAAATAATAGTTCTTCCCTGGATAATATTCCTCTTTCAAACCATTTTCCAATCAGATTGGCGTACTTCTGAATACTGGTCTTATATTCCTCTTCTGTGGTCAGAACATAATTAGCCTCATCTTGTAATTGACGAAGGGCTTCTTTACAGTAGTTCGTATAGGCTTGTATGACAACGTTTCCGCCCTTATCTGATGGTTTGATTATAATAGAATTATCTTGTTGTAAATTATGTATTCCCTTCCTCTGATTCAAAGGTAAATTTCACTTCAGTTTATTTTTGCAGTCTCCCTCTTTATTTCTCAATTCTTTTAGCTCCTGGATCACTGATTCTGAGAAAATGTCAATAGCATCAATTGGTAGTTGGGGACAGAAACGTGAGGGTGGTTTAAAAGAGGTTTGCTCCCCAATTTGAGTTATCCCCATGTCCGCTACCCGCACTGAATCATCTCTTGGGGATGATGGTTGGGAACTGCTTTCATTTCCCAGTTCTTCCAACACTGCCAAAGTCTCCAAACCACGAATATTCATTTCTCCCGGTTCTTGTTCCATTGATTGGGCTCCTCTTATATTCATTCTTATTTGATTACCAGGATTGATTAATTCGAAAAATTTCATCAACTTCAATTTCCTTACAAATTTGAATAAATCTATTCGTGTTTGAGTGTATTCGTAACGGCTGGTGGGACAGAAGGTTAAACCAAGTTTGAGTACATTCTCTTCATCTGTAGTTAGAGTCCTTGGCGAAAGGTTTATTATAGTTAGAGCGTCTTCTATTTCCAAATGAATCGTCCCCTTCGGTTCCTGGTAGACCTCGTTCCATTTCTTATGTTTTCTTCCACCCCTCCTTTTGATGCCCTTGTGCTTGCTGATTGTTCTGGGGGGCGACCTTTCCCCCCTCTTAGCCATGATTGTCTCATGAGGTCGAATTCCTCGCGAAAAGAAGGTTGTTGTGCTTGTCGTTAAGCAATATTTGAACCCTCTTCTTCTGATTGCTCAGCACTAGTTACTTCAGATTCGGAGGTTACTCTAACCTCCACTGATTTGTCTGACCTCGCTCTCAGGTTACTGCGTGGTACATCATACCTCCTTGCGAAGGTTAAAATCCTCCCTTCTCGTAATCTTGAGCGTCTCAGTCAAACTTCTGTTGTTTTCTCAATTGAATCTTTTTTTCATAAGTAACTAGTCTTTTCTTCATTAATTCCTTCTCTTCGTCATGTTTGATCTGGTCTATTGATTCCAGGATTTTCTTTTCCAAAAGCTCTATGTCTTTCAATGCCTTCTCACGATCTTTCCATGCAAATTTGATTAGAATTTTCAACATCCCCTCAGAAGGAATGGGCTGTAAACTCCTCCCACTCTGTGAGTAAATCCGGATCTGGGTTTTCATAAGATGGAATTGTATATATACGGAGACCCCGTGGAACTCTGCTGACTTCGACATAATGTTGTAAAGAGGTGGCCTCCCACCATTTTCTAATTTCTCTTTCGTATAGTCTCTCTAGTTGTTGGTATTGTATTCTAATATTGTTTTGCGCAGCATCCTGTGTTTGAGTTGAGCCCTGTGTGTCTACTCCAGGGCGAGCTCTGAACATCCCAGTCGCCGCCTCCCGACGTGCCGATTCACTAAACATCAGTGAATATTCAAAATTGTATTATCAAACAATCGTTGCACTTCTAACTCGCTAATGCCGCTTTATATCAACGATGCCGTCGTCTCCTACCTTCAAGTTGTAAATCACTCAAAGGTCTTTGCTTCGTTAGGTCAGAGAAGGCCTGGTTACTTGAGGCTTCCAGCGGCGGTGTGGGCTCGTTTAAATTTTCATTGCTCCAAAAGTTTCGCCAACAAAAACCCGCACTCAGTCTCAGCGGGTGCCCGGTCCAGCGGCGGCGTGCCGTTAACGTATAAAGCTCCAATGTTCAAAGAACAGAAGGACCATCACTCAGGTTAGATTAAATCCCGATTTGGATTTTATTTGTGGAAATAGAGAAACAGACGCGTTTCAGCCGTAGCTTTCGTCAGTGTCAGCTCGTGTTTGGAGACGGAAGCTCATATATGCACCATATTTCATTAACATAGACGAAGGACCCAGTTACGCGATTATGGTCGCCATCTTAGAATGTGCAAATCATATTCTATTTACAAAACATTTTTTGTTTGTTTTATCCTCAAACATTTTCATCTTAGTTCATTATAATAGAATCAAAATATTATATATATATATATATATATATATATATATATATATATACAAATTCACTGAAAAAACCATAGGTTTCACACATGTTATAGTAAGCTGGAAATTTTACTGATAAAAAACCAATGAAATTCCCCCGTTATAGTTACTGTAGGCAACTATAACTCACGCGACCGCAATCCTCTGCTGATGCTAATACTGTATTTAGACACTTATTTGCCCATGTCTTCTTCCATTAAATTTTAGCTATACATATATTACAAATATTTTTTTTTCATAAAGACACATATGTCATCAGCACAGGATTACGGTCGCGTGAGTTATAGTTGCCTACAGTAACTATAACGGGGGAATTTCATTGGTTTTTTATCAGTAACATTTCCAGCTAACTATAACATGTGTGAAACCTATGGTTTTTTCAGTGAATTTGCAAGGTTTTTTAAATGCTAATTCCTAACTATAACGTGTGTGAAACCTATGGTTTTTTCAGTGAATTTGTACGGTTTTTTAAATGCTAAGTTACTTTACGGCATTCGTGGCGTGCGCGCCCACTTAACGCAGTTCGTTCCGTGCGAGCACGGTGCGCTTCGCGCACCGTGCGCGCACAGTGAGCACGCGGTGCGCTTCGCGCACCGCACGTCCACTTTACACAGTTAGTGCCGTTAGCACCGCGTGCCCACGTTACGCTAGATGGGCCATGTACGCACGATACGCTTCGCGCACCGTGCGCACATGGACGACATATTATGCGCTTCCTTGTGATAGGTAATCTGTTGAAATTTTTTGGGGAAATGCTGGGGGCGTATATGCAATGCACAAATGGTGGCCATCGGCCACCATTTGCACACGGGGTGGAGAGAGTGTGGATTTTTATTTTTTTTATTTTTTTACCGTACGCGTACGGTAAGCGTACGGTAAGCGTAATCGGCGAAATTTTCGAATAATAAAAAATTACCGTTTTTTGCCTTGGGGGATCTTTGAAGACTCAACTAACATGGTTATGTGCATGGGCGCTGTCTAAACAGCCCCTTTATATGTTTTTGACATTTGTTTATCAGCTCCCCCCTCAGAGTGCGAGAGAGAAAATGGCAGCCGCCGCTTCCTGGTTTCGACCGATTCGAATGTTTACTAAGATCTGACAGCCAATCAGAATCGCGCACGCGCACGCCACCGTACGCGCACGGTAAGCGCACCGTAAGCTGCCACAGATATATATATTGATTTAAAGGCTATTTTCTCAGATTCTACTGAACAGATTTACACCAAACCTACAAAAGGCACTTCCTTGACCTGGGGACTACCTCTCTGCCAAATTTCATTAAATTCTGTTCAGCCGTTCGGGCTGTAGCCCTGTCTAAAGGTCCTATGGAAAAATGCATGGGAAAAACGCGTTTTGGGACCCCCCTTTTATCTCAGCCCCCGCTTGACGAATCCCCCCGAGACTTTCAGGGTAGGAGCGGAGCGTAGCGCCCCACCTATTTTGAAAAATTCGCGAGGATTCGTCGACCGGCGCCAAAGTTATTCAAAATAGAATGTTGCGGATTTCCTATGGAAACGTGGTCCTAACTATAACTACCTACTGGCGACCGCCAGTAGGTAATATATATATATATACACACACAAATCACAAATGCATAGCCAAAAAAGGCATACATAAATAGCAACAGATCAAGCATTTCTCACTATTAAAACATAAGCATGATTAAAACATATTAAAAACATTCATGCCAAACAGTTAAAAGCATCTTTTTGGTAGAAACAGGTGGACAACGGGGAGGTGGGTGGGACAGTGAGGAATCCACAGGCAGATACTTTATCCACCAGAAAAAGCGTTACTGAAGGTAAATAACTTGTTCTTCTGATGGATACTTCTGCCTGTGGATTCCTCACCTTTTGAATAGAATCCCCATGCCATACCTCACCCGAGGGTGTCCACCTGACTAGACGAAAAAATCTTGCAAAACAGATCGAGCAAAATGACCATCCCTCCTTACCTCCGAATCCAATAATAAGCAAATAATTTTTTGTCAAAATTATATTGAAAATAATAATTTAAAAATACTTTTATTATTAAATTTAGACAAACACTTAAAGGAAAACTTGTACTTATAATTAATTTAAAGATATTTCATACTTTAGAAATTATGCCGACCCCAGTGCAACTTTTCAAAATGGCTACCGGAATGCGCGCAGCCATCGTGTAGGGTGCACGAAGGGTGTGCAACTTCTGTATAATATATAAAAAAAAAAGAATGAATATAATTTTACTAACTAAAATTTTTTCACATTTTTTAAAAATATATATATGTATATATATATCAAGACCATAGAGACGCTCTGTCAGCCAGTGCAGTCGCATTCACCACACAGAGAGTCACGAACCACCGGAGATGTAGGCAATTAATCCTTTATTGTCCTCAAATTACGCGTTTCGGGCACCACTTGCCCTTGATCACATGTAAGCGAGAGCCTTTGCTGACTTGTTTTTAAATACAGTGAAATGACCCCACGTGGTACCAAAACAGTGATAGACATAGAAAACACTTGTATGCTATACAGACGGTTGATGAGTCTGTTTTCATGACCTCAAACGCAGTGAATTTCTACCAGTCAGCCAAAGGCATGCTCAAGGCTATACGATTCTTATTTTTTTAAATGGAATGTACAGTCTGAGTTGATAAATAACAATATTAATATTGAGGTGGTATATACACAACATGATAAATAAATTTCATATATATTAATAAAAACCAAGACTCATCTTGCAAAATACATCATATTAAAATATATCTGTATAAATACCATAAAACGGGAATATTTATAGCGCAAAGATGAAAAATTGATATAAAAATATTGCACATAACCCTATATAGTTGTGTTCCCCATTACAACTCATACTGTAAACCATCGTATTCTGTAAACAATAGCCTCATACAACATATCTCGTTTCGCCCTGCTTCACTACTGTAATAATAGGATAAATCCATGTTACATCACCGCTTCTCTAGATAGCTGGGATAAATCCTTATAACCAGTATGATCATTAACTCTATTAGTTATTTCCTAAAGTGCCATGTGCTAAAGTGCTGCCTTCTGTGCCTATAATTCCATACATAAAGTGCTAGTGCAATCCATAAACCCACGTTAAACATTCATATCACGAATAAAACACATATAAACAGTGCGAGTTTTCCATAACTGATCTGAATTAAAACCGAATAAAAATTAATACAATTCAATTAAAGGTTCGAATCAGTTAGAGAACGGCCGCCGTGGAAACGTATACCTATTTACAAAAGCCTCATACGATAATACATGCAGGAATTTTTGAGAATCCCATTTACCAAACATACATAAACAGCTTCAAATGTTAAGTCTAAGTTCATTTCAGTATCTCATTATAAAAAATTATGTAAATCCTCCGTATTGTTATGACCGTGCGGATACTTGCTATCGAGCTCTATGATCATTCTTGACTCCATCTGTCTTAGAGCTCTTCCCTTGTCTCCCCCTCGCCACAGTTTTGGAACAGAAAATAACTTAAACAATTGAGGTCATTGTTGTGTATCTGCTTGAAATGGCGAGCCACCGGATAGGTTGAATCATTATTTACGATGGCCCGCAGATGCTGCAGAATTCTGACATGCACCTGCAGCCTCGTGCTGCGCACATATCTTAAACCACTGGTGCACGTCAGAATGTATATCGCAAATTCCGTCCTACAGTTTAAAATACCTCGAATTGCTATTCGGTCAGGACTAAACGGAGTAGAGTAATGTGTTGTGTTTATACCAAACTTACATGCTCTACATGTAGTGCATTTAGTGAACCCATGTTTGGGTTGCAACCACATTTTGGCAACAGAACAGACAACTCGGGGCTTGGTTTCGCAATCTGCGTACGCAGAGACACACCTTTTCTGTAAGTGACGACTGGATAGGTGGGTAATCTGGGAGACAGAACCCCATCGGTGAGAACAATAGGCCAGTTTCGCCTAATGATGGACCAAATCTTTCTTTCTTGCTTGCTAAAGGTAGGGATTAACCTGGGACCTGTGATTGCAACCTTGAGCTTCTCTTTATTTTTACTGGTGCTCAGCAAGGTTTCCCTAGTCTTCTCATTTGTTTTGTTAACTGCCTCTCTCAAGATGTTTTCACTATATCCTCTTTGTCTAAATCTGCAAATGGCCTCTTCAGTACATCTTTTAAGGTCACCTTCTGTACTGCAAATTCTTTGTAAACTTAATAACTTCCCGTAGGGGATATTTCTGATCATATGTTTGGGATGGGCTCTGTTGGCATGGAGTGTTAGATTACCAGCAGTTGATTTCCTAAACAGCGTTGTCGCTAATTGCCCTTGTTTGTGATACACCTTCACATCAAGAAATTCAATGCAGTCCTTGTTCACATGAGAGGTACATTTCAAATTAGCAGTATTCTTGTTGATGTTATTAATAAAATCCATTGCATCCGTTTCATTTCCTTGCCAAACAATAAAAACATCATTGATGTACCTCAACCAGTACAAGACATGATTATTGAATTCATTTACATGAGTTTTTCCAAGGACCTGCTCCTCCCACCATACAACATGCAAGCATGCATAACTGAGGAAGAAGCAGGCCCCCATAGCAACTCCTCTCTTTTGTAAAAAAACATCATTGCCAAATGAAAAATAATTATTGTGTATGCACCACAAGACCAAACTTAGGAGCATTTTGTTGTGCTGGTAATATTCAATGGATCTCATATCCAAAAAATATTTGATTGCATTCAACCCAGTCACATGATCAATACTAGTGTATAAAGATTCTATGTCCAAGGTAATGAACAACAACTCTTCAGACCAAATGATCTCTTGGACTTTGTTTAGGAAGTCACTAGTATCTTTTACATAGCTCTGTAGTTGTTTGACATACTCTTGAAGAAAGAAGTCCACATATTGAGTTATTTTCTCTCCCACACTGTTAATCACCAATATAATGGGCCTTCCCGGGACTGGTGTTGTCTTTTTGTAGAATTTAGGGATGAAATAAAACCTAGGTAAAACTGGGTGTTTTATGTTTAAAAACTTAAACTCTTCTGAAGAAATCACCCCTTCTCGTTTCCACCCCAGCAAATCTTTCTTCAGATTTTCTCTGGCCAAGTTATATTTGCTGTGATTAGATTTCTCATAGCATTCCAGGTCGTTGAGATGTCTCCGTGCCTCCATTATATAATCCTTTTGTGGCCAAATGACCATAAAAAATTGTTGAGAAAAATATAAATGCTCAACTTAGTCAATTCTTGGAGGCGTCACAAGCATTGGACTTAACTCAGTATGGCTTTAGAGTAAGGGTGGGCGTAGTTCGCGAAGTAGCACTTCGCGAAGCTACGCAAAGTGAAGTTCGCACTACGCGAGCTACGTGTAGCACTTCACGAACTGCGTAGTAACATGTTCGCACTGTGCAAGATGTTGTTTTCAATGATTGCACAGTGCGGACAAGCAACCGGCACTGTGCAATCATTGAAAATGGCATCTTGCACAGTGTGAACTGGTAGTTTCTCATCGCGAGCGGTCGCGAGCATACGCGACCCCTCGCAATGAGAAACCTGACCTCCTCGCATTGGGAATCTCGCCGGGAGGTTTATTTTCCATGCTCGCGATCGCCAACTTGATGTTGCTGATCGCGAACAAGGAAAAAGTCTCGCCGGGATGTCATTTTGCTTGCTCGCGGTCGCCAACTTGACGTTGAGGACCGCGAGCAAGCAAAAAATGACCACAGCACTACGCAACACTAGGCTACGCATGTTCACACTGTGCTACGTGCAGTTCGCGTAGTGCGAAGTAGCGCGAACTTCGCAAACTACGCGAGCGTAGCGTAGTGCTTCGCCCAGGCTTACTTTAGAGGGGGGCACAGCACAGAATCTTCACTCCTTAAATCTACTGAAGAGATTAGGGCAATTTTAGATCAGGAAGGCAGAGCTGCATTGATTATGTTGGATCTTTCAGCAGCTTTTGATACGGTCCATCACGATCTGTTGATGGACCGTCTGCAAAAGATCGGAGTACAGGGCTCCACTTGGAAACTTCTTAGAGCCTTCCTGTCAAACCAAAGTCAGTCAGTGTCTTTGGGAGAATTTTCGTAAGAATCATTTTCTTTGCCATGTTGTGTCCCACAGGGGTCCTCAATGAGTCCGACACTCTTTAATATTTATGTGTCCTCATTAGCACCCCTAATTCAATCATTTGGGTTCAGCTTAACCTCCTATGCGGATGACACCCAAATCATGGTGTCATTACGACCAGATGAATGGCAGTGTACAGCGGTCCAACTTAAGGACTGCATGAATGCTGTGGGGATCTGGATGGCCCAAAACTGCCTCAAATTGAATTCCAGGAAAACAGAGGTGGTATGCTTTGGCAACTATCCTAACTTATGGACTCCGGAATGGTGGCCAGACACCATGGGTCCCCTCCCCATGCCTTGCAAAAATGTAAAGAATCTGGGAGTGTAGGTGGACCATAAGCTCAGCTTTAGAGACCAAGTTAACACAGTGGCGTCTGCAACATCCTATACTCTCAGGTCATGTAAGAAAATGATGCATTTTTACCTAAAGAATGTTATCAAACTGTTATCACAGCCCTAATTATGTCTAGGCTTGACTATTGTAATAGTCTGTATTTTAATATCCAGGAAGGACTTATGTATAAGTTGCAACTCCTGCAGAACGCAGCTGCTAGACTGTTGTCAGGTATCCCAAAATATGCACCAATCTCAAATGAGATACGGAAGCTCCACTGGTTGCCAGTGAGGAAGCGCACCTAGTTTAAAGCCCTGTGCCTGGTCCACAAGGCCCTTCATGGGGCGGGACGAGCGTATTTAAAAGAGTGGCTGCATTGGTATAAAGTTATAAACCAAATAGATCACTGCGCTCATCTGGTGCAAAACTGGTATATGTGCCATTTGTGAAAAAGGCCACCTGGGGTGGCAGAAGTTTTGTAGTGGGTGCAGCTAAAGCGTGGAATGATCTTCCACTTTACCTTAGAAGCATGACCAACTTATTGGCCTTCAGAAAAGCGGTAACATTTTGGCTGTTCAGAAGATAACGGACTACTTCCCATTCTGAGCTTTGGGTAAGACCTCACACAGCGCCAGGACACCTTCGGGGAACAACAGTTAGCGCTTAATAAATGTTTATAACATAACATAACATATTGCCCCCTTTATCATATTTGGCCACAATAATCTCGTGGTTGTTACTCAATTTCTTAATCAATGTGTCATATTCCATTTCACATTTGTTCTTGTACCGTTTTCTGTGTTTGGTTGATTGGTGCAACTTTTTGACATCTTCAATCACTACCTCATGAAAGAAATCGATCGCATCTTTCGGCATTATTGGAACAAACTTAGATTTCAATTTAAAAGGACTGATGCCGGCTCCTCGTTGTTTTATGCTTGCCTGTTGTAGTTCCACTTGTGTGGAACCCACTTCCATTTGATTCTGTGTCTCAATATTGCTCTTGTTGTTGAGACCATGTAGAGCAAACAACGCCGGTACATCTGAGACCAAAGGTTTGAGGCACGTTATAGTTAGTTGGACATTTCACTCATACAAAACCATAGAAATTCTGCTGTTATAGTTAGTTGAGTTAACTATAACTCGCGACCCCGCAATGCACTGCTGATGACGTCACATATTACATCATTCATGACATGGTCAGTAACATCACTGATGACATCTCAAATGACATCACTGATGACATCACTGATGACATCATTGATGACATCATTCAGTGAATGTGTTTTTCTTTACAATTTAAATATGTATTATCTATATTCCAAGCTGTATTGAAGAATGAGTGGATGTATAAGTGTCTGGATGGAGGATTTAGTAGGTGTGTGACTCACTGTTTAAGTGAGTGATTAAATGTGTCTTACTGAATACATGGATTAGTGACTAAACTGTGTGAATGTCTGTATCAGTCTGTCTGTTATTGTATAACCTGCTGCATTAGTTGGTCAGTAGCTCCACAGGTGTCTATATGGGTTATTGATTAGTTGCCTGAGTAATTGTATGGGAGAATGAGTGTGTGGTTGGATGGGGTGTGTGACTCTGTGCATAGATGTGTGAGTGGTTAATTGACTGGGTGTATGGCTTTAAGAGTGCATGTGGAAACAGCTGTATGGATGAGTGAGTGTGTGTATGGATGTGTTGGTGAGTGACTGGATGTCTCAGTGGTAGATGTCCAAGTAAGTACAAAAGTAAAAGGCAGTGTATGTGAGAGTTGGAGTATATAAATGACTATATGTGAGAGTCAGTGATTGTAAGAGTGGCTGTATTGATGAGTGTATACTTGTATTAGTGATTATATAAGAGAGTAGGTATGCGTTAGTATCTGTATGAATAAAAGAGGTGGTGTGTGTATAACTGTGTAGGTGAGTAAATGGAACTGTGATTGATATTATGCATGACTGACTAGGATGAGTGCATGACTGACTAGGATGAGTGGTGGTGTGTGAGTGTCTGTATAGGTGTATGACTGCATATGATAGTGTTGTATTGATCAGTGACTACATGTATGAATGGTTGTATGGGTGAATGAGTGGATGTGTGTGTAGACCTAGGAATCAGTGAGTGCATATGTAGTAACTGGTATTGGTGTGTCAATGGTTTTGAAAATGGTAGTTTGTATTTTACAGGGGGTGTATCAAAGGTTATATTAGGGTGTGAGGAGATGCATCAGATTTTTACGTGGATGATGTCATAAGTGATGTCATCAGTGATGTCATTTGAGATGTCATCAGTGATGGCATTAGTGATGTCACTGACCATGTCATGAATGATGTAATATGTGACGTCATCAGCAATTCATTGCGGGGGCGCGAGTTATAGTTCGCTCAACTAACTATAACAACAGAATTTCTATGGTTTTGTATGAGTGAAATGTCCAACTAATTATAACGTCCCTGAAACCTATGGTTTTTTCAGTGAAATTCAAATGTTTTTTAAATGCTAATTTGTAACTATAACGTCCCTGAAATCTATGTTTTTTTCAGTGAATTTCAAAGGTTTTTTAAATGCTAATTTCTAACTATATCCTCACTGAAAGCTATTATTAATAATAATAGCGGATACTTGTGTAAGTAACTAGTCCATTCCATCAGTACACGACTAGTAGCTGGAATAATTACAGTGCTGCAAACAGAATGCATGGTGAATTTATAAGTGCTTACGTATTGCCTGGATGGGTGATTGGAGAAGTGTATCGGACTCACATGAGGATACCTACACTGCATGGGTAATAACTGCGTATTTAGAGGAGTTTATAAATAGTATATAGGTGGTTAGAGATCTGCATGGATAGTGTACAGAATATTGTCGCTGTACATGTTTTAGTAATTAGGCCATTCCATAAGTACGTGACTAGAAACTAGATGATTATAGTGCTGTAAAGAGAGTGCATAGTGTATTTATAAGTGCTTGGGTATTAGTGAACAGTTTGCCTTAATATATAGTACTGTCTGGGTGACTGGAGATGGGTATGGGAAATGACAGTGTCTTTGATAGACTACAAGGGTAGTACCTGGGTGAATTAATCTTACCTGTTTTCAAGTAGATATCATATTAATAAAGAATTATTTTCACTTATTTTGTAATGCAAATGTAAAATATTTCAAACTTTAGTAATAAGGTCTGTAAAAGAGAAGAAAAAAATCCTGTTTTTACATATAATTTTATAGTTTTTGCAACAAAACATAAGTATACAATTACATCACATATTCAATTTGCCTTTTTTACTGTCTTTATATTGTATTGAATTTCACCATAAACAGTGATTTCAATGTTAATCATCAGATGACAGCGGGCAAAAAAATACAGTCAATAAGATGTTAAAAAAACATAATTCTCTTCAAAATATCTACAACAAACGCAGCTTGGTATTTACATTTTCACATATGAACATCCTTAATAACATAGTATATAATACAATGATCAAATATATGGCCACCTTCTTTCAAACACAATTTTCCAAATGCAATACAGAATCAATAATTGAATCTGTAATTACCAACATCTTCTCAAGTGGCCGAATGATGTTTCTGAAAATATTTCCATTAAGTATATCGAAAATAATTTTTGGAATTCATATACACACCTTCCCAATAGGGCGAATGATGTTTCTGAAAACATTTGCAATGAGGATATCCAAGACAGACTTCTAAAATCATATTCACATGCTTCCAATAGGGTGAATGATGTATCTAAAATCATTTGTAGTGGAAATATCCAAAATATAGTCAGTAATTCATGTTGATATCTTCTCAGAATTTTGGCATCAAAAATATGAAATATGAATTTGGTAAGTCATTAGGCAACCGAAATATATACTCTAAATTTGCATCATTACATAGTGTCCATCCTTTATTGCATTTTAAATATACAGTATAGTGGCCAGATGTTGAAGTAGTTCCATCGTGGAAAACAATAGCCACTGTTTTAAAAGTTCTTCCTGAAATTGAAACTTGACCTGCCACAACATTTTAAATTTTTGGTTTCCAATTTTGTTCCATCTGTGCTACAACGATGCAGCATTAAAATAATATATTTTCCACATTTTTGTATAAATAATGTTGACAACATTTCTGATTTGCACAGAGTACATTCCATATGTTGATTAGCTGATTTTACTAAATCATTGAAAGACACTGTTTTCAAATCTGGCATTGTCAAATATATGAATCATTCAGTGTCTATTTTAGTAGTAGATGAAAATGAACAGCTGTCACATGTATGAACCCATCTGTAACCTAGTCCAAACAGATTTTCAATTTGTATACCTTCATCTTCCAATACTGCAAGCATAAACATAAGAAATTCCTGAGCATCTTGCTGTACATTCTGTGCAAATTGTAAAGATCCAGAACATATATCCAGAAGATTCCACACATCAGAAGCAATATGGATTTTTGTTTTATCAGTTTTTAACTTCTCAAAAATATAATGTAACAAAGAACAAAATCTTTTTTCTTGATTTCTCATAATTGCATGCTGTAGATTTTCTAAAACAAAACACAACGTTGACGATTACATTAGCATAGCAGTTGATACCTGAACTATTTTCAAACTGATATCCTACAATATTAGCAACCGTGTTCCCTTCTATTTTCTTTCCAGACTCATCATCCTTTTCAATTCTTTTTTTCTTTGCAACCTCAGTAAAATCTTTATCATATTTTCATTTTGGACGTTTTAAATGTTTTTCATAAATAGGATATTCACCTAAGCTAGGAGCATATAGTCTTCTTAACCTATTGTACTCTTTTACACAATTTACATCTGCACTAATCTTTTCTTCATCAAAATCAATCAAATACAATCCGGATAATGTTCTTACTCGAGATAATGCAACATATGCCATACCCTCTATAAACACAGAACTTCCAATATTTACCAAATCACTGTCTACACTTAAACCTTGAGATTTATGAATAGTCACTGCATATCTTTTACAAACAAGAAACAAACAGAACAACGTCCAATCTGTTTCACCTCTTCAATCTGATCAAATTTAATCTTCAAAAATTCAATTCCATCTCTATTTGCATGACTAACAAAGTCAACAACTTTCCCCATTTCTCCATTTAGTAATCGTTTCTCAACATCTAAATTACGCCGTAATATTACCCGGCAGTATAGACATACATATAAGGCTTTTCCAAACCAGCAGTCTTAGATATTGGATTTTTCCAAAGAGTCTAGTTTTAACTGCAATTTCTCTGACAAAAGAATAGTTACTCCTTTATGTTCTATTTTATCAATAGCTACCATTTTCATTTTTAGTTCAATCTCCAGTTTCAACAGTTCTTCATTGAATGTAGAGCATTCTTTCAGTGTTGGCATAAGGCAAATTATAGATTTCTTTTCAGCAATTCTTCGGTAGATTACTTCAGCTGCAATATTTTCTCTTGGAAACAAGTTTCTTAGTAGTCGACTTTCTAAAGTATTTTTCCATCCTTTGTTAAGACACCAATTCTAATTTTTTAAAGAATAGTTCCATAATCTTCATAATTTGCTTGTCGCATGTTCTTGATAAGTTCCTTATATTCAAACTAACTCCAAATATTCACATTTCCAATACTTCCCAAAGATTTTTTAGTGTCTTCATGAAGAAGGGTTTTTAAAAACTGGTTGGCATTTCACAGGTGTGAGTTGTAGTAGATCACCAAATAAAATTACATGTTTACCTCCAAATAAAACATTGTAATTTGTTTTTAAAATCTGCTGCATCCTCAAATGTACAAACGCAAGCATTTAGAGACCATGCTTACTTTATCAATTACCAGAAGTTTCATTTTCTTCAGTACTCTTTTTTTTTTGTCCTCATCTCACCATTCAGCATCTGCAATTTTGGCAATGAGCCATCCTTCCAAACTGGGCGCCCCATGGCTGCTACAACTGTATTGGCTTTAGGCCTAACCAGGCCAGCTCCTTTATTCGAAGCTTGGTGTAATCATAGGACCCGGGGGCAATCAACCAATCTCATCTATCTGCTCCAAGATATTAAATCCAGCCAGATATTCATGCTGTAATCAGTTAAAACCCCCTGATCTAGACGTGCCATGGAAAAAACCAGCTTTCAACCAGTCAACATGTAGTGGAGGCCGCGGATCTTTCCATAGTTTACAGATTTCCCTTCGGGCAATCGGAATTAAGTAAAACAGTAGACCTCTTTGTGATGACTGTAAAAGGTTCATGCCGCCATTATCAACGCCGAAGATTGCTATAGTTGGATTCACACTCATCCTGATTTTAAAAATACTGCATAAAACATGCTCCACATTCCTCCAGAAAGCACTTAATATAGAACACTCAAAAAATAAATGGATATCATCAGCTTTAAGAAGGTCACATCTTGGATGTTTTGGGGAGGATAGGGGAGCAAATTTAGCTATCTTTGCCGGGGTATAATATTGTCTGTTAATAACAAAAAAATTTACCTTTTTTAAAGATGCCTGTTTAACAAACTTATATAAAGTTTTCAATGATAGATCAAATAAATCTTCAAAATTGGAGTCTAGGGGGGACTTGTTCCAAACTACGTATTGTGGGGGATATTCCACATCTTCTACGTCGAGGAGTTTCTTATAGCAAAATGCGACTTCCTTTCTCTTAGGATATGGGTTTTAAAAGATAAGCTCAATTTCCCAATCTCCACTGATAGACCTCTTATCCGCTGAATGCCAAGCGACCAATTGTAGATATTTAAATTTGGAGAGGCCACTTCCTATTTTAGATCTTAATGCTTCTTAAGGGTGAACACCATCTGATGATACAAGGTCTGACCATATAGAGATACCAGCCCTCTAAATTGGTGTCGCAAGGCTATCTTTCAAACAGGCCTGATTCCCAGGGGAATCCCAGATCGGGGCAAAATCACAGTAATAACCAATCCTCCATCTACATCTGACCCTGTACCACAGACTAAGAGCAGCCCTTAGGACTTTCAGGCGTACCTTTTTAAAAAACCGTGGTACCCCAAATTTATAAATGAAACAATCTCCCCCACCCTCAGCGATGGCCATTTCTCTCAATAGCCTACCCCAGTTTGTTTCATCTCTTTTAGTCAGGAGCATCTGTATATTTTTAAATTGAAAGGCGATGGAGTATCAGGCAATATCCAGGAGAGCAAGACCCCCAGGAGTTTGCGTCTCAACTTCTTCCAAGACAGTCTAGCACTCTTATTAGCCCAGATAAAGCTACCAATATTGCTCTGAATTTTGCCGATATCCTTGCTAGGAAAATCAAGGGAAATAGCATTGAACAGATATGTCAGCTTGGGGAAGATGACCATTTTGACTAGGTTAACCCTACCAAATATCGTCAGGGGGAGATTTTTCCATCTAGAAAATAGATACACCTCTTTGATGGTCTTTTTTAGATTGATAAATGGTATATTATCTAAGTCATTAACTATGATAATTCCCAAATATTTAAACTCTTTACTTGGTCTGCCCTCCCAGTTGTTGATGTTCCAACACATCACCTCGGTTTTTGAGGAATTAGCTAAATAGCCCTAATATGAGCCAAATTCCTCCAAAAGGGCTTCGACCCTTGGTATTACATCAACTGGGTTGTTGGTATATAATAACAAGTCATCAGCATATTGGGGCAATTTACTACTATATCGATGGGAACTAAAGGGGGTAATCTGTTCGTCTAGTCTTAAAGCTTGGGCAAGGGGTTCTATATATAGGTCGAACAGTATGGCCAAGATGGGACAGCCCTGTCTTGTTCCCCTATAAATATTAAAACTTGCTGTTAGCATGCCATTTAACAAAATTACTGCCGAGGTCCCCTGGTAGCAACTGTCAAGATCTGAATTAAAATATGCCCAAAGCCCATCCTCTTAAGTACCTCTCACAGGTGTACCCAGCATACTCTGTTGAAAACCTTAGCTGCATCGAATGCCACTACAGCCAAGGGTTCCGACCAAGCCACCGCCAGATCTATGTTGCCAATAAGTTGGAGTGTCTGCTACTGAATATATCTCCCTGGAATGAAGCCCTTTTGATCAAAATTAACCAATCTCCCTGCAAGAATACTCATAAAGATCTTATAGTCGGCATTCAGTAGGGAGATTGGTCTATAGGAGTCTGCTTTAAGGGGGTCCTTCCCAGGTTTCAGAATAAGTACAATAGTAGCCTCCTTCCAGGACTTGGGGACTTTACCTTCCAGCCTAAAAACATAATTGAATAATACACACAACATTGGGACTAACTCGTCCTGGAGAAGTTTGTAAACCTGACTTGGAAGCGCTTCAGTACCCGCAGCCTTATTCTTCTTACTTTGTTTAGATATATTCTAATCTCGCTCTCAGTAATAGGAGCATCAAGACTATCTCGGCTGCCTCTGTTAGTTCTGGTCAAGCTTTATCCTGCAACCAATTTTGGAGAGTTTCTGAGCTAGGTGTAATCTCCTCCCTACACAACTATGAAAATAAACAGAGAAGGCAAGTTTGCATACCCTCCAGTCTACTCGATGTAACCCGTTCTCATCGATTATTAATATGTTAATATTGTTTTTGGCTCAATCTACTCTTGCCTTCCATGCCAAGAGGGCACCCGCCTTTTCACTCATAATTTTGCATATTTTGGGACGCCCACTGAGCCTTCACCTTTTGGTCAAGCCTACCCCTGTTCTGGCAGGCGTGATCCAAGTCGCTAAGAACTTGTGTCAGCCTTTCTGGGTGCCCCTGAGTACATCTAGTCCTCTCACCCTCAAGCTTGAGAATTATCTCTTCCAAATTACGCAGTTCTTGTGCCTCCACCCTATTTTTGGAACAAATCAGGCTATGTATCTGATCCCTCAGGTGATCTTTAAAAGCGTCCCATACATAGTCCATAGAAGTAGAGTCAAAATTTAAAGAGAAATAAAAATCTAGAGTGGACAATTTAATTACCTTAATTATTTCAACATCCGACAGCATTGCCCTTTTTAGTGTCCATCTAGGCCTGAGGCTATACCTCTTCCATAGGTGTACAAAGAAAATAGGGGCTTGATCTGATAGGAGACTAGGTAAGATGGAGATAGCAGGTACGTTTTCCAAACTCGACCTATCAACTATAACATAATCGATTCTAGATGAATGTCCATGCTTTTTACTAAAGAAAGTGTACCCCTGTTTATCGCCCATCTTTGCTCTCCAAGCATCAGCAAGCCCTAGATCGGGAGTCATGTTGCCCAAAGCCCGACGTATAAGTGGGGCTCCTACATAATGGCTCTGGTTTGATCTATCTCTTAATGGGTCAAAGAGGACGTTACAATCGCCACCGAGGTGAACTGGCTTCCATTAATTCAGACTATAATTTGCAAATATGTGTCGGATCATCAACATTAGGGCCATAGAAAGAGGCAACAGTTAACTCCAAGCCTTCAAAATCCAACAGGGCTATGATCCATCTCCCTGTCTGGTCAGTTAATGTTGATCTAATGGTGCATCTTGCCCCTTGTTTAATCAAAATAGCCACCCCTTTATTATGCGCTACCTGCTCGGAAGAGCAAGAATTTTTTACCCAGTGATATTTAGCAAAGATGACCCGACTTTTTGAATGGCTTAAATGTGTTTCCTGGAGAAGACAGACTTGGGCGGGAGATTGTTCTAAGTATTTCATGACCAGTCTTTGTCTACGTGGACATCTCAACCCATTAATATTCCACGCGATAAACTTTATTTCACTGCACATTGAGGCGGCTCCCTCCACCCGGTGCAAAAACTCTACACAGACGGTTAAATGATAGATGGAGATTAAGATTGAGATTGAGGATTTTTTTTGATTTTTTTCCCACTGCGACCCCCCCCTTGCACCCCACCCCCAGTCCTCCCCTTCCCAGCCCTTGTGACCCCACACCCCCTTACCCCCTGGGGAACCCCCCTACTCTAGGTATTGAGCCCATATGGTCTCTGCCCCATGAGGGCATCCACTTCCTCTACTGAATGCATAATGTGCATGTGGTTATTCCACATAATACGCAAAGATGCTGGGAACCTTTATTGAGCCTTAGCCCCCAGTGTGTTTAAGATCTCCATTCTTTTACCTAGCTCCCACTGTTTTGTAGCTGTAATATGGGAGACATCTGACCTAATGGAAAATGAAAAGGGGTTGGAGAAAGATTTAGTTTTTATCAGACCTTCTTTCAAAGCCAAGGATAAAATCTTCTCTTTTATAGTGTACGTGAGGAAATTTACTAAGATTTTCCTTGGCTTCTGTTTTGCAGCGTTTCTTTTAAACGGATAACGATGGACTCGTTGAATATCATGAGCCAGATCTAATTCTGGGAAGTCCTTCAAGACTGTATCTTTTAACAGGGAAATCACAAAACCTTTGACATCTGCTCCTTCCAAATCTTCGGGCTTTACACCGTGACGCATCTCCATAGATGCGTCACGATGTAAATAGGGCGCAACGTGGCACAGGGTTTACGCCGCCGCTGCGTCACAAAAGTGACGCAACGGCGGTGTAAAATAGGCGCAAGTCCAACATAAATCTGCCCCCAAGTTTTTAGTGTCTTCCTAAATACAAGAAGATTGGTCATGCTTCTTAAGAATAAAGGAAGAGCATTTGAGGCTCTTGCTGCGTTGACTGTGAAGCTTCTGCCACCCCAGTTGGCCTTCTTCACTCTGGGTACTGTCGCCAATTTGGCATCAGAAGATCGTAAGGTTCTATTAGGGGTGTACCAGTTGAGTCGCTGTTTTAAGAATTCAGGCCCGGTTCCATGAAGGGATTTAAAAACCAAGGTCAAGGCCTTGAATTTGATACGTTTCCTCACTGGCAGCCAATGCAGAGCTTTGATTTGGACAGAGATGGAATCAGTCCTAGGTGCACCTGTAAGTAATCTAGCAGCTGCGTTCTGCAGAATCTGTAATTTGTTTAGGGATCCTTCATGTATCTTCAAATACACACTATTGCAATAATCCAATCTCGGAATAATTAGTGCAGTAACAACTGTTTGTTATACTGCTTTTGGGAGTAGTGGCATGATTTTTTTGCAAGATTTAAGGATATAGGTGGTAGTAGAGATAACTTTATTTACCTGGTCCATACAGCTCAGTTTGTCATCTATCCAAACTCCCGAATTTGAGGTTAATGTACACCCAAATGATTCAACAAGGGGTGCCAGTGAGGAAACATAGACATTAAAAAGGGTCGGGCTCAGTGATGATCCCTGCGGGACACCACATGGCAAGGATAATGATTTTGCTTCAAAATCATCTAGGGCCACAGTTTGTACTCTGTCAGTCAGAAAAGATTTAAGAAGTTTCCAGGCAGAGCCCTTGACTCCTATTTCCTGTAGACGTTCCATCAATACACCGTGGTGGACCGTATCGAATGCCGCTGAGAGATCCAACATGATCAACGCGGCATTCCCTCCTTGGTCCAAATAATACCTGATCTCTTCCGTGGATTTTAAAAGCGCAGTTTCAGTGCTGTGGCCCCCTCTAAATCCGAACTGGGTTGGGTCTAAGGCTTGTGAGTCTTGCAGAAACTTATTAAGTTGGGCATTAATATTCCTTTCAATGACCTTCGCCGGGAGTGGAATTCTAGATATTGGTCTAAAATTGTTGGGGTCATCGACATCCAAGTTAGGTTTCTTCAGTAGTGGCAGAATTGATGCATGCTTCCAGTCTCTTGGAAAGTATCCATCTAAATACATAGTGTTGAAGATAGAAGTCAATATTCTTGAGACTGGCTCTGCAGCTAAAATAACTACTGAGCTTGGACATGGATCAAAAGGAGAGCCTGACTTTATCTTCAGTAGTAGGTTGCTAATATCTAGTTCTGTTAGAGGGGCAAAGTTAAGTTGAAGTGGACTATCGTTATTAATTTCCAACTTAACTGTTGCTAAGCTCTGTGTAGTTTCATGGGTCGAATCGGAGAAAGTGACAAAGATGTTATTCACTTTCTCAAAAAAGCATTTAGCAATTTTATTACACAGCTCTTGACTGGCTGAGAAAGTCGGGGAGCATGGATGGGCTAGGGTTTTTACTATTTTAAAAAGCTCTTTAGAAGAGTTTTTTGCTAAGTTAATTTTGTCAGTGAAATACTCTTGTTTTGTTTTTTGAAGCAGCTGTTTATAAACTGCAAGGCTTCTTTTATAGTCCATTCTGTCCTTTTCCTTATAGCCCGCCCTCCACTTTCTTTCCAAGTGCTTGCACGCAAGTTTCTGATCCCTGAGTTCAGGAGAGTACCAGGGAGAAGAGGGTTGTTGTCTAGTAAGGCGGAGATATTTTATAGGTGCTAATTTGTTCCCTGCAACTGCTAGCCAGTTAGTATAAGAGCTAGTAGCCTCATCCAAATCTCTTGGTATCAAGGGCAAGGTTGATGTAAGTTGTTGATGTAGTTCCCTTGTGTCTATCTTATTCAATGCTTTGGCCGCTGAGTTTTTTTTCAGAGGTTTTGTGGCCACGCGGTCAGGCAGGGTAATCTCACATATAACCGCCGAGTGGTCTGACCATGCCAGAGGAAGGATGTTCAGGATAGACAATCGCAAATTATTTGAGAAAATGCCATCTAAAGTATGACCGGCTATATGAGTAGCTCCACTCACTAGTTGCTCTACGTTTGCACCTTTCATCAATTCCAGCAACCGGATTGTATTCAGATCAGAGGAAGACTCCAAATAATAATTAAAGTCTTCCAAAATGGTGTAGGAGTCAAAACTGATCCCTCTTTCAATTATGCTGCCTATTTGTGTTAGAAATCGCCCTCTTGGACCAGGGGGCCTGTAAATGAGGGAGCCTCTGAAAGAGCAATGATGTGAGCGATTGAAGCAAAACTCTAAGGCTTCGCATTCCTCCTTGGTTATGGGAGTGAACGATGCCGTAATTGAGTTGTGGTAAATAATTGCCAATCCCCCCCTTTTTTCTGGAATCTATTCAGCGTGTAACAGAGGTAATTGGGTGGTGTGGCTTTAACTAGGTCCAGACCAGATGCGTCATCCGTCCAGGATTCGGTAATAAATGCGACAAGAATCCCTTCATCTTCGATTAGGGAGGCGGATTCCAGACTATGTTTAACCAAGGACCGAGCATTTAGGAGGGCACATTTCCTAGCCGGTTGAGAAGCGTCGCTTTCTTCGACTGTGTTCTTCGGTCGTGAGGTCACCATTGGTTTCAGCAGAAGCTCTGGCAACATGGTGTTGCACCCTGGGCAAGACACTATGCCCTGAGGGTGTATAATGTCCATGTGCAGTATACAGCACTTCTGACCTGCTGGGTTAGGATTGAGAAGTTTTAGGGTTTTTCTTGAGTAGTAAATAGCGCCCCTACCTGGAGAAACCTGACCAGGGGGGGCAGACGCTGCATGCGGATCTAGCGCGGACGGGCGCAGACGGGCTTGCCTTTGGCGTGCCGGCGGCGCACTGGCGCCAGCGTTCTTTTAAGTAAGGTCAGGAGCATGAAGCCTAGCCCGCTGACCTCGTACTACCAAAATGTCTGCCCCCGAACCCAGAAGCCCCGCAAATCGTGCAAGCCGCCTTCCCGGGATACACAGAATGCTGGTAGGTGACTCAGTGCAGTACAATATTTAAAAATTACAGTTTTCTTTAAAATGTTTAAAAAGCAGTTCCAATCGTTTCTAGAGCAATAGCAGTAAGGTATTGGTGCAAAATTAGGCAAATGTTAAAAAACAGTTCCAACCGTTTCTAGAGCTGTAGCAGCAGGGTATTAGTGCACAATTATAACAGCAATACTTAACGATCTGAACGTGTGTCTCTCCAGGCTCAGGCCTCAGGAGGACTTCCCCATGCGCGCTCGCGCCAGCGTTCCTTTAAGTAAGGTCAGGGACTTCAAGCCTAGCCCGCTGACGTCGTACTACCAAAATGTCTGCCCCCGAACCCGGAAGCCCCGCAAATCGTGCGAGCCGCCTTCCCGGGATACACAGAATGCTGGTAGGTGACTCAGTGCAGTGCAATATTTAAAAATTACAGTTTTCTTTAAAATGTTTAAAAAGCAGTTCCAACTGTTTCTAGAGCAATAGCAGCAAGGTATTGATGCAAAATTAAGTAAATGTTAAAAAACAGTTCCAACCGTTTCTAGAGCGGTAGCAGCTGGGTATTAGTGCACAATTATAGCAGCAATACTTAACGATCTCAACGTGTGCGTCTCCCGGCTGCATTGAAAGAATCTTCATAGCAGTCAAAATGTCCAAGTAATTTCATTTTAGTCCGCCAATGTTTGAAGAGTTGCAGAAGAGCTAAATAGAAAAACTCTCTTTTATCTGGAGTGTCACAACTTAATTTCCGGTGATTAATCAAATTTCCTTTGTCATGCTTTATGAAATATCCTTCAGTTCCAATTACAGCGTATTTTCCTTCATTTATTTTTTCTGTAACTTTTTTTTTAAAACTATAATGTTGTAGTATTTCATATAGACATATGTTTTCCAGGTATGGACTTCTATTTGGATAGTATGTATCCAACATATTTGATTTCAGAATATCTGTACTTTCTGGTTAATTCAGTGCCAAGTATTCAATTTCTTGTACAGATTTTAAAACTCGATTTCGTGCTGCAGCAAGGCCTAGACTTATCCATATGATTCCTGTTGACTTTGAATTTAAACTTGCAGATGTCAATCGATCCAAACATTCGTAGGATCCAATTTCTCGATGTGAAAGCATCTTCAAGCTGGAGCTGTACAATTTTTTGCTAAGTGTCTTCTCCTGTGAAATTTCCTCCCACATTTCTTTCAATTCTGTCTTCTCAGACTTCGTAATATATGAGGTGACATAGCGAGCAACAGCAATTGAGTTATCTGCAACATATTGTATGTCCAGATTTGCATTCCACATCTTTAAAATCACTGGATTGTAATCATTGATCTATTTCGATTCTTCTGTTCTTTTTATATTATAAGTATTTTTTGGTGATTTTCGAGTATTAGTATGCCTCACGGCAGACATAAAACTGTTCACTCTTCCTTTGGAAATTACTGGACGTGGAAAACCAAATTGACATTTTGTGTAAAATTTTTCCTCTGACTAGTATTTCCATCGACAATATTTTCCACATTGATGACTTTGAAATCGTAAAACTTGCTGTCTAAAGATGTTTTCTCCTCCTGTTTTCGGAATCGCACAGGTAACATAATCTTCAATAAAAGATAAAACAGTCTCATCCGAATCAGTTCCAAATTTGGGTGCATCCTTGATCCATAAAAGCATATGTATATGAGGAGCACCTCTAGCTTGGTATTCCTTTCTCCAAGAGAAATCAGTAACTTCACCAATAGGTGAATTCTTTTTATTACAGAAGAAAGGCGTCATAGGTTCAAATCTATGATTAAAATATCTGCAGACATTTACAGGATCTAGGGAACACAGTTCTCCAGGTGTCTTAAATTCAATATTTTCTATATTTGAATTTGCTTCTCGTGGAAAATCCAGTAAATCATCCCATGCGTACTCAGCACAGCTAAGTGTAACAAACCACGTAGGGGTTCATAATTTTCTTAACATACATTTTAGTTCCCCATGATGTCGATGCCAATATTCATTAGTGCCACGTTGACATGCCATCAAATTAATTACCTGTGATTCTAAATGTTCGTCTCTTTCTTCAACTTTGTCCATAAATTCATTTGCAGAAACATGTGAAAGATGCGTTCCAGTTTTTAATATATGGTTGACTGCATATGAAAGTGCAGACATATCACTCTCAAATAAAAGATGAAACAAATATGGAATACACTGATGAAATCTTGGTTCTTCTGAGTAGAATCATAAAGTACGATATTCTAAAGCTGGAATCTGAACTGGTCGTTCATCATATCGTCCACCGTTTCCAGTAGACACCAGCTGTGGAAAACAACGAGCTTCCAAACTTTTTTCCCACACACTCATGGGAGTTCCTTTTGCTTTTTTCATCTGGATCAATTCACTAGTATCTCCTATCAGTTCTTTTGAATGTAGAGGGTGTATAGTATAATGTTTATAAATGTCTTCGTTTCTTGAATTCTCCACTTTTTTCTATTTATCCACTTAAAATATCTGTTTCATCTTCTAAAGTCATTTCGTCTTCTTCTACATTTACACTTTTATAGTAAATATTGTTTTGCACCAGATATATTTTATCCTTTTGGACTTTCCTCACATCCACTAACTCTTGCCATGTTTTCCGACTCTTTGTGGGTACACCATTAACAAGAATGACTACATGTTCAGTATCCTCTCTTTCTACACCAACAGTTTCAACATTTTTCTTAAAATCTAAAGGTAAATGCACAACTCTTCCTTTTAAACCTCTTTGGAGATCTCTAGGAGGAAGCTTACCTGTTTTAGGCTCCATACGAATTATAGCCTGAAAAGGGTGCACAGATTGAATAAGGATGGCCTCATATGTATTTAAATCTTTAAGTTCAGTGGGTATAGCTACTAATTATAAGTCATTATGGACAGCACTAGCAGCCATTTTGTTTTCTTCTAATTATTGTAACAATATTTACAAATACATTGTACAGTACGTAACTCAAAATGACCTTCCACAAATAGATAAGCAGCAAATTCTTTCTATTTATCATTGTTTTTGTTTTCACTCTTTAAAAACACATCTACATTCCCAGTTTGAATTTTATAATGAGTACGTCAACAACAAATACAAACATCTTTGGTATTTTCACCAGACACTACTTTAAACTTTGTTCTTTCTTTTTCAAACTTCACATCAGTACTAGCTTCCATCTCTTCTTCAACATCTACACTTATCAAACTCTCACTTTCTCTACTCGCCTCTTGACCAGCAAAGAAACGTAACTCTATATCATCACAAACTTTTTTTACATCCAACACTGAACCATGCAAAACAACTGTATTGTTTTCATTCAAAATAATGCAAGACTTTTCACATAGTATAATCTTCTAACTGACTTTCGCATTTCGGAATGATGTACTGCTAACATTCTTAAGTGATGAAAATAACTTTGAAACACTTTCCTAGAAAGACAAGCCAGAGAATGACCTTGCAACCCTGTATATTTTCTCACTTTAGAAGGATCCAGTCCTTGTAATATCTTAATCTTCTGTTTCGCAGTTTTTCTTCCATATTCTCTTAAGAAATCAAATAAAATATCAATAGATTGTTGACGTATACTACAAATACTACTACAATCCAATGTAAACACTGGAGCCTGGGTACGTCTCCCTTGAACTTTCTCAACTATTACTTGTTCAACATTTCTAGGAACTATCTTTTCTTTTTCAATTGGAAAGCCATTTTTTACTTCATAAGAACGACCACAGGTATCAACTGCGTGCACTAATCTATTTTCTTGAAAATAACTTTCTTCATTAAAAAAAGGTTCCATACTAGAAGTATGCTCCATTCCCTGGAAAATATTTTACAAAAATTAGTTCTATTTACAATTTTTTTCCTTTTACGTTTGTCCTTCATACGCTGCATTATTGTATTTAAAGTCTTCAATCTTTTTATAATTAAGATAAATAATTTTCTTTTCAATTCAATGGCTTTTTCAATTTCACTTAGAATCTCCTTTTTTTGTCTGTAAAATGCTGATATCCTTTTATATATTTTACATTTTTTCAGTACATTTTGGAGTACTCTACTTTTATAGATTCTTTTTCGATTTTCTGAAAATAGTTTTTTTCCTTCTTCCAACATAATTCTTTTCCCGATAATCCAATTTTCCACTTTTTTGTACATATTCTTTTCTCTTTTGTTTCACTGTCCCTGCTGTATCTGTCTGTTTTTAATTTTTAAAATGAGAAACTGTTTTACAAGTTTAAAAAAAAAAAATCTTTACTTCCCTTACAGAACACTTTTTCTTTAAAGATCCATGTTGTAGTTGATCTAATTCCTCTTTTCCTTTTTTTTTAAATAAACCTCTTTTCTGTGTTCTCTTTTTCTTCGCTCTTTTTTTTCAATTTTTCCTCTTTCTTAAAAATTATGCAAAATATCTGTAAAATAGGAAAAGTTTTGAAAACAATTTAATTTAATTAAAATAATTATATATACATATTCACATATAGTACTATAAAAATACATAGAAAGAAACTAGATCACTGATGATTTCAGCAATGGAACAGTGCTACCTGCATAATGGTAGTAGTGTATGAGTAGTGTGAAAGATACTAGAGCACAGCATTAATAGTCCACATCTAATTATGGAACTGCATGGTAACAACCTCTATCATTCCATGAATACATGGCTAGAGACTAAAAATTACAATACTACAAGGAGAGTGCCTGAGTGCATTTGTACGTGCTTAGCTATTGGTGGAGTGATAGGATAAGTAGATAGTGCTGCATGGGTGATTGGAGAAGTGTATAAGAATCACAGGAGGATTCCTACACTGCATAGGCACTAACTGGATATTTACAGAACTGTACCAATAGTATGTAGCTGGTTAAACCTCTGCATGGATAGTGCACAGAATATTATAGTTCTACTTGTATTAGTGGCTAGGCCATTCCATAAGTACATGACTAGTAACTGGAATGATTACAGTGCTGCAAAAAAAGAGCATAGTGAATTTATAAGTGCTTAGGTATTCGCGAAGTGATTGGATAAGTTGATTGGAGAAGTGCATGGGAATGAAAAGAGAATTCCTACACTGCAAAGGTACTAATTGGGTATTTACAAGACTATATCAATAGTATGTACCTGGTTAGACATCTGCATGCATAGTGCACAGAATATTGTATCTATAGTAGTGTTAATGACTAGGCCATTCCATAAGTAAATGTCTACTAACTGGAATGATTACTGTGCTGTAAACAGACTGCATGTTGAAATTATAAGTACTTAGGTTTTGGTGCAGTGATAAGATAACTAGATAATGCTGGATGGGTGATTAGAAAAGTACATGGGACTGACAGCACGATTCCTACCATGCACAGGTATTAACTGTGTATTTATAGCAGTGTACCAATAGTATGTAGCTAGTTAAAGGTGTGCATAGATAGTGCACAGAATATTGTAGCTGTACTTGTCTAACTAGCTTTCCAATTCCATAAGAACATAGCTACTAACTAGAATGATTACACTGCTGCAAACAGAGTGGATGGTGAATTTATAAGTGCTTAGATATTACCGGAGTAATGAGATAAGTATATAGTGCTGGAAGGGTGATTAGAAAAGTGCATGGGACTGACAGCATGATTCCTAGACTGCATGGGTACTAACTGGTTATTTATAGGAGTGTACCAATAGTATGTAGCTGGTTAGAGGAGTGGATAGATACTGCACAGAATATTATAGCTATACTTGTCTTAGTGGCTAGGCCATTCCATAAGTACATAACTACTACTAAGTGCTTACATATTGGCAGAGTGATAGGGTAAGTAGATAGTGCTGAATGGATGATTGAAGAACTGCATGACACTGACAGCAGGATTGCTACACTACATGGCACGCATGGGGAGAGCTGCATGCCGGCTAACAGAGGAACAGCTGCGAGCCAAATACTATAGTGAAAAGTACAGGCCGTTGCCTTGCAAAGAGATAGCTACGAACACTAATGTTGGAAGAGGGAGCATGAAGGAAATATCGTGCAGACAGAATTACGGTATATTTCCAGTGTTCGCTTGCAGAGGTACAACTGCGGGTCCGACGGCTCACAGACAAAGAGCTGCGAGCCAACAATGGTTTTCAGAGGGTCAGCTGCGAACTGGCGGGCTGGCTGTAGAGGGACAGCTGCAGCCCGTGGGCTCGCAGAAAGAGAGATGCGGGCCAAATCGCACAGGAACAGCTGTGGGCCAACTGCTATCAGAAAAGGTGCAGTCCGTCAGCTTGCAAATCATTTGTGTGGGAAGGTGATATGGGGAGAGGAAGCGTGAAGGTGGTATCTCGCAGACACACACCTGCGGTATATTTCCGGTCTTGGTTTGTAGACCTACAACTGCGGGCCCGACGGGTCACAGACGAAGAGCAGTGAGCCGACTAGTGGATCGCAGCCAGAGAGTTGCAAGCCGGCAGACAAGCTCGTAGAGGAAGAGGTGCGAGCCCACCAATAGTTCGCAGAGAGAGAGCTGCGGGCCGTCGGGCTGGCTCGTAGAGAAAGAGCTCCAAGCCGACTGACTGACTCGTAGAGGGAGAGCTGCGGCCGTCAGGTCACAGAAGGAGAGCTGCAGGCCGGATCGCAGAGGAACAGCTGCAGGCAAACTGATATAGGGAGAGGTGCCGGCCGTCGGCTTCCAAACCGATAGCTGCAAGACCGTGATGTGGAGAAAGGGATCGTTAAGAGGAATCTCGCAGACAGAGAGAGCTGCGGTATATTTCCAGTGTTAGCTTGCAGAGATACAACTGCGGGTTGGCTCACAGAGAAAGAGCTGCTAGCCGAACAATGCTTTGCAAAGAGAGAACTGCGAGCCAGTGGGCTAGCTCGTAGAGGAAGAGCTGCAAGCCCACCAATTGTTGGCAGAGAGAAAGCTGCGGGCCGGTGGGCTGGCTCGTAGAGAAAGAGCTCCAAGCACACTGACTGACTTGTACAGGGAAAGCTGCAGCCCGTCGGGTCACAAAGGGAGAGCTGCGGGCAGGCTTGCAGAGGAACAGCTATGGGACAACTGGTATAGGGAGAGTTGCGGACTGTCGGATTCCAAACGGATAGCTGTGGGACGGTGATGTGGAGAAAGGGATCGTGAAGGGGTATCACACAGACAGAGAGAGCTGTGCTATATTTCCAGTGTTGGCTTGCAGACAAATGCAAAAACAACAGTTGATGGACAGAATGCAGAACAATGTCATACATTCACCCCAGTACAGAGATCTGGACCTAAATCCATCTTTTTTTCTCACCATGCCATTCCAGTTTGAACCCAACCATATGCAAATCAGTCTTGACCCTGTGCCTCATGGGAACAGTCCAGCCCGAACTGCCAAGCCAGGTCCTCCCTGGACTGGAACCAAGCATCCTAGGACCGGTTTCGGGGTTTCACCCCTTTTCAGCCAGGATAGCTTGATTCCAGTGGCATGGAGAGCACGGGACTCACGTCTGAGCATACCCGTCCCACTCGGGGTGACAAATGCAAAAACAACAGTTGATGGACAGAATGCAGAACAATGTCATACATTCACCCCAGTACAGAGATCTGGGCCTAAATCCATCATTTTTTTGCTCACCATGCCATTCCAGTTTGAACCCAGCCATATGCAAATCAGTCTTGACCCTGTGCCTCATGGGAACAGTCCAGCCCGAACTGCCAAGCCAGGTCCTCCCTGGACTGGAACCAAACATCCTAGAACCTGTTTCGGGGTTTCACCCCTCTTCAGCCAGGATAGCTTGATTCCAGTGGCATGGAGAGCACGGGACTCACGTCTGAGCATACCCGCCCCACTCGGGGTGACAAATGCAAAAACAACAGTTGTGTATGAGGAATGACAACAAATCCAATCAATGCCGGCAATTAATGCTGAGGTATATGTTCCTTTGTTAAATAAAAATCACCTCTAAAATATACTGCTCATGGGTGGGCAAGCAGAAAATGATCATCGCTCTGCCTTGAAATTGAAGTACTGTTGCTTTCGCCACATCTGCCCCAGCAAGTGTGTGATTAAGTATTGGTGTACATTTAATTTAGTCACTCCTCGACAATAAGTCACACAGCCCGGGGGAAGAGGCTTAGGGTTTGTTGAATGGATGGAAAGGGGGTTTGGGGAAAGGTTTGACAGTGAAAAACAGTACGCATGGACAAACAAACGACAATCTTTGAAGACTACCATATCCATATCAATAGGTTAAGGGAGAAAAAGGAAATGCATGCATGATGATGATTGATAAGGAGACCCGGATTACATACACTTCTTGTTCTGTTGTTCCGGGCTTAATACTTTTACAGATAGCAAATAGAATTTTTAAATATTGGTAGGGATAAATCATAAACAGAGAGCAAACCTAATGATAATAACAACAACAAGAAGACCACACTGTTGTAAAGGTTGTAGACAAAAAAATTAATCAAATTATTTAAAATTAGATGAAAGTTGATACTGTTACTGTGTTATCCTGGTCAAAAATGTGGACTGGATTTGCATATCGGAATTCCTCTTGGTCCTCTCGTCCATCAATATTGGGTGTCCCCACTCACCACTGCCCGGCTGGAAAAAAATATAGATTTATTGGTAAGGTAAGTGTGCATTGTAATGTTTTCCCAAGTATAGGGCAAGGCCCGGCCTGTAATTGTAGATGGAAAAACAAAGAGGATATTGAGAAACAAAGTTGAAACAAATGCACAAGTTATGGTGTAGTGCAACAAGAACACTTTCCGAGGCGGCATGTATGGATCATATCTACTCTAGTCAGTTTCCAGCATTGACCTTCAACAACAACAGGACAGAGCAGGCCCACAGTGACAGGCCTGACAGCACGTTGCTTAGCACATCTCCGTCTAGAGTACTTTTTTTTTTTTAAGAGTTGGACAAAGGCAAAGCACATATCCATTCCAAACATAGCATTTTACAATTTAAGTTAGTAAATCAAAGCACCGCAGTCATCCCACCGCTACACTCGACTACACAGAAATTTGGGTCTGCTGTGGTTGTTGTTGACGTGTTTAACCTTTAGGCTTTTATGCCACTCATGAAACGTCCTCCTGACTTGTTATTATTCCATCAATCATCTCCGATACTTGTACTGACTGACTGTGAAGATCGGCCTGCAGGAGAAGTAAAATTTAGAGTAGAAATATTATTGACTTGAGTCACTCTTTAGTGTGTACAGTAAGACTACTAGTACACTTTGACTTCACTTCGTGCACAACAAACAAACAACAAAAACACAAACACCAATCGCTCAGAGTCAGGTGTTCAATGCATTCCTTCTCATCTTAATTTAACGGGCCGTCTTTTTCGCCATCATCAGCATGGACGGTGCTGTTGTCAATCATACTCAGTGCGCAGATTTAGTCCCCTTCCTGTATTCAATCAAAACCAATGTATCAAGCTGCAGGAGAAGTACAGATTTCTTATTTGCAAGAAGGGGAAAGTTCACCTTGAGTTACGTTTAGTGTGTACTGTAGAAAGATTAGTGCACAATGACATAACTTCATGCACAACAAACAACAACAACATCACTCAGTCTGCGACTCTGCGTCCAATGCATGGCATCAATCATTACCTGTTCCATCTCATTTTCAGTTAATGGGCAGAGTCTCTCGGCTCTGAAAGCAGGATAGCTATAGTAGTCATCTGATTCATGCTCCACTTCTTTTGGCGGGACTAGGAAAGTTTTTATTTTTTCTTCTATTTACCATCATCCAATCATCATTCATGAGGGCAATGGATTTAGACGGGAGATTCAGTATGATGGAGCGGAGGAGCTGGATTCGGAGGACTGTACTGTCAAATTGCAGTCACCTGAAACTTGTATATTAAATAAGAAGAGTATAAGATGGTGGTAATGGATTTGTTGTGATTCACAAGTTTGTAACCGGAACAACAGACACACAAATAAAGGGAAAAAAAGGGAGGAAGATAGCAAGTGCAAGTCTATTTGTCAGGGAAGTCTAGCTCATCCTCAAACTCTGGGGGTTCAGTCAGTAGTAGGTAATCATGTGACCCACTACTTCCGTTACCTGAGCCGTTGTCCTCATCTTCCTCCCTTGCTTCATGTATTGTGTAATTCGGTGGTATGAAGTGCTGATTCATTTTGATCATTGTTAACCTCTCCATGTTTTTGGGAGAGAGACTGGTCCTTCTCACTGTTGCAATGGAACCATCAGCACTGAAAACACGTTCGGAAGAGACACTTGCGACAGGGCAAGCCAGATAGCTTATCGCCAGCCTGCTGAGCAGTGGCCATTCAGACCTTTTCCTATACCAATACTGCAATGAGTTTTGATCAATGTACACCTCTGTTGGGTCGTCCAGATAGGCCTGGACCATCCGCTCAATGTTCAGGGGTGCTGCTGCTAAGCTTTCAGGCTCTTTTCTCTGAGCATCAGCACTGTGTTTACGAATGCCTAACTGTACATACCAATCGTCTTTTGATTCAACTGGGCCTAATGATCCAGTTATTGTTGCTGTTGTCGATAGTGATGGTGAGTGTTGTGATCCAATCGCACTGCCCTCAGCCTCCGAAGTTGCACTTGATGCTACATGCCCTGCTGCAGTACTTCTTGGGGGTTGATCTTGCGGGCTTTTAATTAGCAGCCGTTCATTTCCAAACCTACACGCTGCCTCAGCTATCCAAGTTTTGTAGCGGGCAACATCAATCTCTGAAAAAGGAAAGAATGTTTTCAGTCCAAATTTTGCCCGTGGATCCAGAATAGTGGCAGAAATTAAATGTTCTTGTGACAACATTTTATTTTCTATCCTTGTATTTTCAGCTAAGCGACGGGCTAAGCTCTCCACCAAGTTATAGGTTCCCTTTTTGTCCTCTACACCTTTGTACGATTCAGACACCTTCTTCAGCTGATGCTCTAGCATTTGCAATAATGGGATAGCTTGGCCCATTGTACAGTCCTCCTTGCTGACTTCACGTGTGAAGACCTCAAAAGGATGAAGCACCTCAGTCAGGCATTTACCTAGGCCCCATTGCTCCATCTGAAGGGTTATGTCTTTCACAGTAGCATCCCCTCTTTGCCAGACATATTCATTGAGTGGCCTGTACTGCACAAACAGACGATCAAGCATGTAATACATTGAGTTCCAACGTGTTGCCACCTCCTGGATGAGTGCTTTGACCGGCATCCTATATTCACGTTGAATGATCCTCAGCTGCTTCCGAGCTTTTAAAAGAATGGCTGAAATGAGTGCATATTCTTTGGCAGATGGCCTGTAAGTTGCTGACTATGGGTTCTTTTTTCAGAAAGTCTTGAACTATAATGTTTATGCAGTGCGCCAAACACGGAACCCTGAAATAGGACCCAAGATCCATGGCCTTAAGTACATTACTGCCATTGTCTGTGGCAACAAAACCAATATTAAGCCCTCTTGGGCGCAGCCATTCAAAAACCTTGCTGCGAAACTCTTGCAAAATGTTTACAGCAGTATGAGATTTCTCCATGGTGAACATGGCTACAGTTGCATGTTTCCGAGTACCTTTAAAAATCGCAGCTGTGTCAACAGCACCTCGTTCAGATAGCTTATCTCTAACCCCCACAAAAGAGACCCAGTGTGCAGTGATGCACATGTAATCTGTGGCTTGGCAACTGGTCCACATATCTGTTGTCAGGGGGATATTGTGAACAGCACTCTGCTGCAAAGCTTGTCCAACCAATTCCAGCACATCATGATGTAGTGCCGGAACAGCAATTCTTGCAAAATAGGACCGGCTGGGAACCTTCCATTTAGGGCAGATGGCTGACACAAATTCAAGGAAACCCACCCCTTCCACAAATGAAAAAGGGAGAATGTCCAGCGCTAACATTTTAGCCAGCTTCGCATTGTACAACCGTGCCGTTGGGTGATTGCGTTGGAACTGCCCCTCCAACCTAAGCATGCTCTCAATGATAGGCTCGATTACTTTCCTTTGTGGTGCTGTTGTTTTCATTAACCCACTTAGGCTCAATGACCCAGTTTGTCTCATTGCGGTACTCGTTCGCCTTGGTGTCTCAGCCTGACTCTGAGTATGGCTCTTACTGCGGTGCCACTCAGATGTTACTGAGGAGGATGTGGGCGGTACCACTACACTACTGGGGACAGGGCTAGAAATGCCTCCCTCTTCTTCACCTTCCACCCCAATAATATCGCCCCCTGATTCTTCCTGACCAACTTCAATGGGTTGAGTTTTTCTTCTTTCTTTTAACTGAAGTGGGTGATTCTCCCACACGATAGTGTGGTGTATTCTGAGATGACTTGCTTGGCCTCCGGTACCATAGTTTGTACCAAGCTTACCCCACCGAACACCTTGTCGACAAATTGAGCATATAGCAACGTTCTCCTCCTTGGTGTTAACAGGAAAGAAGTCCCAAACTGGGGAGGAGAACTTTCTGGCACTGCTGGATGTGCCACTTTCAATACCAGATGAACTGGAGGGTGTGCTTGGAATGTAACTCTGTGCAGCTACACTGTGACTTTTACTACCACTACCTACTGAGATGGTTGAGCTGGCTGTAGGTCCCTGCCACGCCTTGGAACATATGGCAGCTGGAGGTAGTGGTGGTGTAACCTGTGCTGGTGATATCCGTGCTACATCCCTCTCAGTAGCAGCCTTTCTGGATAGGGTGAGAATGTTGGTCTCCAATCCCTTTGGGGCGGGAGTGATGTGCATGATGACTGGCTCGTCTTCATCAACATCACCCCCCTCTTCTACAACTACCTCCATAACTCTAAATTTTTCTGGTACCTTCCTTTTCAGAAGCATTGTCTTGTGGCGTGCATCACTCTCAGACTGAGCTGGTGGCTGCCAAGTGGCATCACGATCATCAGAAGCGGGGTTTGAAGAAGAAGATGATGGACTAAGCCTCCTTTTCCTTGCTGGTGGTCTGGAAGACAATAGATCTTCCGAAACAGTGGTTTGCTCCACTTTGTCTGCAGGAAGCTTGATTTCCTGAAATGCCCCTACGTCAGGAGCAACAACTACTATGGTGGGCTGTTGTTGCGGCTGCTGCTGTTCTTGTTGTGGCTGCTGCTGTTCTTGTTGCGGCTGCTGCTGTTCTTCTTGCGGCTGCTGCTGTTCGTGTTGCAGCTGCACACTTATCTGC
This sequence comes from Triturus cristatus, assembly GCF_964204655.1. Taxonomy (NCBI): domain Eukaryota; kingdom Metazoa; phylum Chordata; class Amphibia; order Caudata; family Salamandridae; genus Triturus; species Triturus cristatus. The sequence goes on along the minus strand of NC_140590.1, from coordinate 1,838,889,472 downwards.
TGAGTTTCCGCCTGCGTTGATTGTGTACTACTTTGCGATAATGACATTTCAACATCGCTGCTCGTTAGTAGACTGGCTACCTCTGCGACACTCAAGGCCTTGGGCCTAGGTTGGTGGGGTTGGACCGTTGGTGCTGAGGTGCTGCCCCCAGCTTGGTTCCCGGACAACGCTGCTGCAGGCGTAACTTTTTTGGTGCCAAAAAAAAACATTGGCCGGCACACCAGTCGTGGTTAATGGCACTTCCTTTTTCTGTTCCTTCTTCTCACCTGCAACTTTCTTGGTACTGGAACTGGTACCTTTCTTTGAGGCCATCTTCTTCAGAAGTCAGGCAGGACGCAGATGCACAACAAGTTCTGGTCACACGTGTACATGATGCGCAGTGAGACTTCTGTCTGGCTGGCAGTACAACGGGTGATGATGATGACACCTCCTACTCTGGCTTTTTGTGCGCCTAAAAGCAAATAAGCCAGGAGAAGAACATCAGTGAAATGTTGCATTTGTTGTTGTGGTTCCGTTACTTACTACTGTACTAGTGCAAACAAAAGATATAGTCTAGCCATTTCTGAGACTTTGTCAACAAGGGCTATGTTATACTACTGTGTACACACACTACACTCTCAGGAAGGATTGGAAAGATAATAAGAACCACCAAAATAAAAAGTAATGGAAGTGGGGTGGACCCTATTTGCCATTAAATTATTTGAGCATCTCATCATTCATGGACCTGCTGCTGGCAAAGGGGGTGGAAGGATGGAAGCAGTAAGCCAATAGGAAAACCATGCAGGCCTATATGGCAAAAGCAGGACACTAATAACTCCCAACACAAAAAAAGGCCACCAGCCACATGGACACTCACAAATCACAAACAAACAGGGGGCCTGGGAAACAAATGGAGCTGACAAAAGTCCTATAAAAGCCAGGCAAAGGATGCATGCTAAATCACACTGCTCTGCCTTTTTAATGCAACAAAAATGCAAATACGAAAATTCACAGGCCCCAAAAAGGTCTGCACGGTGTATGCATTGCACACCAACACACACCAGACACACACAACAAAAGCATGTCTTTAAGACAAACAACATCAGAAAGCCCACCCCACAAAAACACACTTGCCAAGTCAATCCAATACCATCCATGCCCTAAATGATGTCTAAATTCGACCAACCACACAGAAACACTTGATTAATACAGCTGTGGCTACCTGCTCTGAGCCTACTGGATGAAAGCAGGCCTGTTGGCAGACAACAAGGCCAGACAACAAGCTTGCAGGCCTAGGCTTCAAAATGGCCACCAGCCACTTTGCCAGGTCCAACAACATCAGAAAGCCCACCCCCAAAAAACACACTTCCCAACTCAATCCAATAACATCCATGCCCTAAATGATGTCTAAATTCAACAGACCACACAGAAACACTTGATTAATAAAGCTGTGGCTACCTGCTCTGATCCTACTGGATGAAAGCGGGCCTGTTGGCAGACATCAAGGCCAGACAACAAGCTTGCAGGCCTAGGCTTCAAAATGGCCACCAGCCACATGGCCAGGCCCAACAACATCAGAAAGCCCACCCCAAAAAAACACACTTACCAACTCAATCCAATGCCATCCATGCCCTAAATGATGTCTAAATTCAACAGACCACACAGAAACACTTGTTTAACACAGCTGCGGCTACCTACTCTGAGCCTACTCAATGAAAGCAGGCCTGTTGGCAGACAACAAGGTCAGACAACAAGCTTGCAAACCTAGGCTTCAAAATGGCCACCAGCCACATTGGCAGGCCCAACAACATCAGAAAGCCCACCCCAAAAAAACACACTTCCCAATTCAATCCAATGCCATCCATGCCCTCAATGATGTCTAAATTCAACAGACCACACAGAAACACTTGATTAATAAAGCTGTGGCTACCTGCTCTGATCCTACTGGATGAAAGCAGGCCTGTTGGCAGACAACAAGGCCAGACAATAAGCTTGCAGGCCTAGGCTTCAAAATGGCCACCAGCCACATGGCCAGGCCCAACAACATCAGAAAGCCCACCCCAAAAAAAAACACTTCCCAACTCAATCCAATGCCATCCATGCCCTAAATGATGTCTAAATTCAACAGACCACACAGAAGCACTTGATTAATAAAGCTGTGGCTACCTACTCTGATCCTACTGGATGAAAGCAGGCCTGTTGGCAGACAAGACCAGACAAGCTTGCAGGCGTAGGCTTCTAAATGGCCACCAGCCACAAGGCCAGGCCCAACAACAGAAAGCCCACCCCAAAAAAACACATTTCCCAACTCAATCCAATGCCATCCAGGCCCTAAATGATGCTTGAAAATGAAATACATTCAAAAAACACCAAAGGAACAGTTGCTTCATCATGCACACACCCATGAGGCCATGACTAGCTTGGGCCTACTACTGACTACTACTACCCACAACATTTAAAAAAAAAGGAATGATAGTTACCAAAAATAAATTTTAGTTACACCAACTACAATGCCCCCAATCAAATAGACACAACAACCACTTACTTGTAAAATTTCCAATTAAAAAATCCTCAAATCCAATTGCAATCATGCAGCAGACAAAAAGAGTGATCTTTCCAGCTCAAAATCCAAAGGTAGAATGAGCAGGAGATGGACAAAACACTGGGAGGAGCCTGCTGGACAGGAACAGGAAGTTGGAGATTCTGTGGCACTTCCTCCCTCTCCCCACCTTTTTAAAAACGGACTCCTTGCACTAAAAAGGACAGCCAAATGTCAATTTGGGGAGTTGTTTTCATCCAAATCATCATTTGCACAAGGTTTCATGCTGCTGGAGCTGATATTCTTCTCCAAATTGAAAATTTAACATGTTCGAGTTCTCGAGCTTCACATTACTTCCGTCGGATGTCGATGGCGTGTCCAAAATGACTTGATCGCGTTCTCTCACTCCCTGTCGCGTTGGATATGATGTGTTCAGGTTCTCTTGCTCCTTTTCGCGTTCGATATGACGTGCCCGCGTCCTCACGCTCTCGCTCGCGGTGGAGAATGACGTGTTCGAGATCTCAATCATCTCATACTCTCGCGGTGCATGATCGCGAGAAGAAAGACGTGAACCGCGACGAATGACGTGATCACGTGACAAATGACTTTAATGTGGGCGCTAACTGTCGCGAGACAGCGCAAATGGCTACCAACAATCCAACATCTCGTGGAGAATGCGACCGGATCGGGAAAACTTGACGGCGAACGCGGGGATTCAGGTAAGGCGATCGGGCGCACGCGAGAATGTATTTTTTTACAGCGCGAGCAAGAAAAAAAAATTTCCGGTAAGATGCGGATTGCGGAAATTTTGACATTTTCGCGCTCTCCGCGGAACGCGAAAATGTCAAATTATCGCAATTTCCGCAAGCGGAACGGAATTTTAGCCCAGGCCTATAGCAGTGTTCACCCCCTTTAAGACCTGGTCCACTTAAAGGCCTGCATATATTCAGCATAGAGACACGACCTAACAATTTTCATCACTTATAATCACAGTTATTTTACTAGTGTGAAAAAAATCGTACAGAAAATTTACTAAGAACATTTTTTTTCTTTTTTATCTCTCACAGATTTATAAAATATCTCTTGAAAGAAACGCCCCTCTCCACCTTTAATTCGTAAGAACGAGCAATACATAATCCCTTTAGCAGCATCTAGTCGCTAACTACTAACACGGTGAAGTGTACCCAATTATAAACCACTAACACTGTTTAAATTATATCTCAAAGTATCATCAAATGATTTTAACCATGCATACATACAGAAAACAACGTGCATGTTTACTTTGTCCATTTACTCTCCATGTAATCTGTGCACATTCTGAACGGGTTTGCAGTATAACACCTGTCTTCACTTATATTCAAATGTACCTCACAGTATAAAATATAACATCACAACCTATACAAATGTAATGTTTCCAACATAACACAGTGCAGTTTTATACCATTAAAACTGATTGCAACATTCTCTATATAGTACAAACCCTACCAATATGGCAATAAACCTGGAACTGCTATTTATATAATACAAAGAACTGTATTATTTTTGCATCTTCCCTTCACTATACGCATATTAACAGCTTTAAGTGGAAAGAAAAATTTGGCAGCTTTCTTAAATGGGTGGCGGAGCGCAGTAGCGACAAGACCTGGACCACTTAAAGGCCTGCGTATATTCAGCAGACAAACACACTCTGACAATTACCTTCACTAATAATCACATTTACTTTAGCACTCTGAACAAAATCGTTTAGAAAATATACACAGAACATTTTCATTTATTTTTTATCGCTCACATATTTACAAAAAAATGTCTTCTAAAGAAACGCTCCCAAACAAATTCCATTTGATAACAACACCAAAATCCAAAGCCTCCCAGTAAGACACCAGTCTTCACTGATATTGAAATCTCCCTCTCAGTATAAAAAATGAGACCACAAATTGTCCACATAACATTTCTGGTTTTTATTCCATCTCTGTTAAGTTAGTAACACATGAATTTTCTTCTCTTTACCCCTTCCTAATTATTTCCACACTAAGCATAATTTAACTTATGTTCGTAGTTGCTATGCAGATTCCAAATGTCACAAACACATGTAATTCTTTCTTTGTCAAACAGTACATGTAATGCACTTCTCTCATCAAGAATGGAACCAGTAAACACAATTTCCCTGTTGCTCCACACATAAATACATGTAAATAACAAATCAGAATAGTTCCTTGATTTTTTCAAACTGCAAAACTTCTCTCTATTGTTTATTTTTCAACTTTCCATATAAACAGTTTCTTAAAAAATCTAAAAACACATACAGATGAGACGTTGAACGTATTTTATCAACACACTTTCTAGAACATTCTACGACACCTGCAGGTTAAAAGTTCATCATTTTTTCAAACCTACCGATATTTGTTTGCAACATTTTCTCGAACATTTAACACACCTGCAGGTTAAAAGTTCACCATTGTCTTAAGTTCGAACAGTGCCTTCCAAATGCAAGTAGCAGGTGTGGTTGAACTGAATTTTATCCTATCATATGTACTCCACGTTGGAACTGCTTTTTATTAACAAATGACAAAGATGCTTTTCGACAAACTAATATGCACCCTACTTTTTAGTAAACAATGCTTTTCATCACCCAATCAGTTATCATTTTGTATGAGACTAAAAACTAGTTCCTCATCTTTAAACATATCTCTTATTCTACGAACGGACTGCATGAGCTACAGACATCTATCCATATCTTCCAGCTATACCTTCAAAATGCTAGTGTGGATCATAGGACATAGCTATGTTTTCTGGTGCAAGAGGTATGCAGAACAGAGAAGTATTGACTTAGACCTAGGTTTACAAAATGTGGACCTTAAATGGTTTGGACAAAAAGGATTAAAGTGGCACCAATTGCTCCCTTTGGTTAAAACCTGTTTGCATCTCCAACACCCTGACCTCATCATTGTGCACTGTGGTGGTAACGACCTTGGCACATTGACCGGGGTAGGTTTGGAAATGCTAATGAAGGACACCTTTTCACAATTGATGTTGCTTTTACCTCAAACTGTCTTTGTATATTCCAATATATGCCAAAGACTGAAGTGGAATTGGTCAAACCAATTTTGTCTTCAGATTGAAAAATCTAGGAAGAATGTCAACAAAGCTGTCTCTGCATCCCTCAGAGACCATAGAATGGGATCGATCTACAACAACAACATACATTTTCATATGGCTGATATCTACAATATTGAGTAGATGTACACTTCACAGATCAGGGAAATCGAGTTTTTCTGAATAACCTGAAGCTGTGCATCCGCACTTATATGTAGCTCCAACTAATAAACACAAAGGCCCTTTTTTGAGCCGCCTTGTATTCCCAATATCGGTTTGCAGAGTTACAGCTGCGATCCGGCTACCACAGGGAGTCCTGCGGGCCGTCGAACAGCCTTGCAGTGGGACACCTGCAGCCCATGGGCTCGGTTCGCACACAGAGAGCTACGGGCTGTCGGCTCCCAAATGCAAAGCTGTGAGCCGACGGACTGCTAGTGTTTTATGGTTTAGGGTAGTGCAATGGTGTTCGGGTCGTGTAGGGGGTCGAGCTGGGGGTAGATTTAGGGTTTACAGCAATGCAGTGGTGTTTCTGTAGTGTAGGGGATCGTCCTGTGAATACTGTTTTAGGGTTTAGGATGGTGCAGTGGTGTTTACATAGTGTACAGAGTTGTGATGGTGATAGCGTTTTACGGTTTGGGGTAGTGCAGTGGTGTTTGTGTAGTGTAGGAGATCGTGCTGGGGTAGTGTTTTAGAGTTTACGGCAGTGTAGAGGTGTTTGGTTAGTGTTTTAGGATAGTGCAGTGGTATAGGAGGTCGTGCTGGGAGTTGTTTTAGTGTTTAGGGTAGTGCACTGGTGTTTGGGTAGTGTAGGGGGTCATGCCAACGGCCTGACTCACAGAGCTCCGAGCCGACGCACTGGCTTCAAAAGGCATAGCCGTGACCTGGTGATGTGGGTAGAGGTAGCTTGAAAGGGGTATCTCACACAGAAACACATGCCAGTGTTGCCTCGCAGAGGTAAAACTACAGACCCAATGGCTTCAACACGGAGAGATACAAGCTGACGGACTAAGTCACAAAATGCCTGCCAACACTTCCTAGTTTCAACCGTTCACAGCCAATGAGCAGCAAGCTCGTGCTCGTAGCCCCTCAGCCAATCAGATGTCTGATATTTCTCAAAAACTATTGAACGGACTTACATAATTTCAACAAAAGCGCGCTTTCTGGACCACAACATTTCTCCCTGGCAAATTTGGCGTAATTCCGTTCAGCAGTTTGACCTGTAGCCTTGTCTAAAGTTTCCTATGGAAAATGCATTGAGAAAACACATTTTAGGACTCCCAATTTTCTCAGCCCCCACTTGACCAATCACCCCATAACTTTCAAGATAGAAGCTGATCAAAAAAGAGAAACGTTTTGGAAAATTTCGTAAAGAATCGTCAAACGATGCCAAAGTTATAAGCAGATGGAGGGCTCCATGATGGGGGCAGCGCAACCCCCCTCCCAACATGAGTGAAGCCCCGAGACTGCAAGGACCCCAGCGAGCCCCCGCAGCCCCAGCGAGCCCCCGCTATTATTTTTTAAGAAATGCCCCCGGGATTACACTATTTTAAAAAAAGTTTGCTTTCTTATCCAAGCACTACCTTTTGCCAAATTTGGGGTAATTCCAATCAGTAGTTTCGGCTCTAGCCTTGCTCAAAGTTTCCTATGGGAAATTGATTTTTTGACTCTTGTTCTTTGAATTTCTCAAAAACTACTGAACACTCCGAACCAAGAGCTACCTTTTTACCAAATTTGGTGTAACTTCGTTCAGCAGTTCGGGCTGTAGCCTGTTTCAAAATTTCCTATGGAAATTAACATGGAGAAAATGTGTTTTGGGACCCACCTTTTTCTCGGCCCTCTCTTGACGAATTACCCCCAAACTTTCAAGAATGGAGCTGCGACGAGCTACAGCCTGAACTGCTGAATGGAATTACCTAAAATTGGGCAGATAGGTAGAGCTTGGTTCAGAAAGTGACCTTTTTTTAAATGGTGTAAATCCGTTCAGTAGTTCCTGAGTAATTAAAAAAATCAAAATGTATATATCTGAGCACACTCCGTCTATCATCCCCTTTGTTTTTGCTTTGTTTGCCCTAAGTTGACAGGGTATGCCCAGACGTGGGTCCCTTGCTCACTTTGCCACTGGATTCAAGCTAGCCTGGCTGATGACGGCTGATTAGCCAGAAACCGGTCCCAGGATCCTTGTTTTGCGGTCCAGGGAAGACATGGCTTGGCAGTTCGGGCTGGACTGTTCCCATGAGGCACAAGGTCAGACTGATTTGCATATGGCCATGTCTGAACTGGGGTGGTGGAGTGATCTAAAGAATGATGATGGATTAAACCCAGATCAGTTGACTGGGGGTGAGTGCTTGCAATGTTCAACACTTCGCCCATCATCCCCTTAAGTTTTGCTTTGTTCGCCCTAAGTTGGCAGGGTATGCCCAGACGTGGGTCCCTTGCTCACTTTGCCACTGGATTCAAGCTAGCCTGGCTGATGACTGCTTTTTAGCCAGAAACCGGTCCCAGGATGCTTGTTTCCGGTCCAGGGAAGACATGGCTTGACAGTTCGGGCTGGACTGTTCCCATGAGGCACAGGGTCAGACTGATTTGCATATGGCCATGTCTGAACTGGGGTGGTGGAGTGAGCTAAATAATGATGATGGATTAAACCCAGATCAGTTGACTGGGGGTGAGTGCTTGCAATGTTCAACACTCCGTCCATCATCCCCTTTGGTTTTGCTGATATGAACTAGGACCTTACAGGGGAGGTTATGCCAATCACAGGGGTACCACAACCCATAGTGTACTCTGGTGTATGTAGGTGTTTTCACTGTATTCTAAGTGTCTTTCAGCATAGCACTGTCTCCGGGTCTGGTTAGTCAGAGTCAGTTACCACCAGTACCAATCAGCAAAAAGTTGTGGGCATAGGATGACTTTGCATCAAGGCCTCATTCTGCACCTCTGTTGGTTCTTTCTGCATATCTCTTGTTTCTTTCTGTACCTTTCTTCATCTTTCTGGACTTCTGATGCCTCTTTCTGCATTACTCTTGCTTCTTTCTGCGTCTTTCTTCCTCTTTCTGCACATGCCCTACCTCTGTAGGCATAGTTAGGAACTATCATTTAAAAAACCTTTGAAATTCACTGAAAAACCATAGGTTTCAGGAATGTTATAGTTAGAAAATAGCATTTAAAAAACCATAGAAATTCACTGAAAAAAACTACAGGTTTCAGGGATTTTATAGTTAGTTGGACATTTCACTCATTCAAAACCAGAGAAATTCGGCCGTTATAGTTAGTTTAGCTAACTATAACTCGTGTCCTTCAATGCACTGCTGATGACATTACATATTCCATCACTCATGAAATGGTCAGTGACATCACTGATGACATCATCCACATGATCCTCTGATGCACCTCCTCACAGCCTAATATACAGCCACTCTAAAATACAGACTGCCATTCTCGAATCCATAGACACACCAATACCAGTTACTACATACTCACTCAATCAATCAATCAGGGAATTGTAAGTGCGCTACTCACCTGTGAGGGTCTCAAGGCGCTGGGGGGTGCCGATTCGTTCAGCCGAAGAGCCAGGTCTTGAGCATTTTCCTGAAGGTATTCAGGGAGGGGGAGAGTCTGCTGTCCGCCGGAAGTTTGTTCCAGGTCTTGACTGCGATGTGAGAGAACAATCTTCCGCCTGATCTGGCTCTGTGGATGTAGGGAGTTTCAGCCAGTGCGAGGTTGGCTGATCGCAGGTTTCTTTTGGGTACATGGAAGTTTATTCTGTCATTGAGGTATTTGGGTCCATTGTTGTGCAGGCATTTGTAGGCATGAGTGAGGATTTTGAAGGTGACTCTCGTCTTCACGGGGCGCCAGTGGAGTCGCCGCAGGTGTTGGCTGATGTGTTTGCGCCGGGGGATGCAGAGGTCGAGTCTGGCTGTGGTGTTCTGTATTATTAGCAGCTTGCGGAGAAGGGACTTGTTGATGCCGGCTTAGAGTGCGTTGCCATAGTCGAGTTTGCTGGTGATGAGTGTGTGGGTGACTGTTTTCCTGGACTCGGGGAAATCAATTTGAAGGTCTTTCGGAGGATGCGGTGGGTGTTGAAGCAGCTGGAGGTGACGGCATTGCCTTGACGGTTTATGGTGAGTGATGAGTCAAGTACAATGCTGAGGTTCTTTGCGTGGTGTGAGAGGGTAGGGGGGCTTCTGAGGGTGGTGGGACACCAGGTGTTCTCCCATGCTGAAGGGGTGGTTCCAAGGATGAGAACTTCAGTCTTATCGGCATTGAGTTTTGGGCAGCTGTTGGTCATACAGACTGCGACTTCTTGCATTCCTCTTTGGAAGTAGAGTTTTGCGGTGGTGGGGTCTTTGGTGAGGGAGAGGATGAGCTGGGTGTAGTTGGCCTAGGATACTATGTTAAGTCCGTGTTGTCGGACGATGTCTGCGTGGGGGGCTCAGAGATCACCCCAGTGGGACTCCGCAGGTGATTTCCGTGGGGGCAGAGAGGAAGAGCGGCAGTCTGATCCTTTGGGTTCTTCCGGTGAGGAATGAGCGGATCCAATCTAGGGCAGTTCCTTGAATGCCAGCGTTGTGTAGTCTGATGACTAGTGTGAGGTGAGAGACGGTGTCGAAGGCTGGAGACAGGTCAAGGAGGATGAGGGCTGCGGAGTGGCCTTGGTCCAGGAGGGTGTGGATGTTGTCTGTGGTGGCGAGTAGGGTGGTCTCTGTGCTGTGGTTGGCTCGGAAAAGTTTGGGACAGGTCGAGGATGGTGTGCTCTTCTATGAATAGTGTCAGTTCCCTGTTGACTGGTTTCTCTGCCACTTTGGCTGGGAAGGGGAGAAGTGAGATGGGCCGGTAGTTTTTGAGGTCAGTGGGGTCGGCTGTGGGCTTCTTGAGCAGGGGCCTGACTTCCACTCACTTCCAGTCAAGGTGCCTGTCTTTAAGGTGGTGTTGATAGTGTGTTGTAGCTGGGGCACGATGGTGTCTGCGGCTCTGTGGTAGATGTGCGGCGGGCAGGGGTCGGTGGGGGCCACTGAGTGGATGTCTTTCCTGGCTGCAGCGGTGTCCACGGTCGTGATGGGTGTCCAGTTGGCGAAGGTGGGCTGGCTGGTGCCCTGGGGAGGCAGGGGACTGGCTGAGGTGTCTTGTGGGTGGTCAATGAAGTTGTTGTAGAGTGTTCTGATCTTGAGGTGAAAGTAGGTTCCTAGCTTGTCACAGAGGTCTTAGGACGGGATGATGTCTGTGGTTTCACTGCATGGGTTGGTGAACTCCTTAATGACATTGAATAGTTCCTTGGAGTTGGAGGAGTTGGTGAGGATTTTGTTGTGGATGAAGTTCCTTTTGGTTGTTATGATTTGGTTGTGGTAGTCCGTCATGGCGTGTTTGTAGGTGGAGTAGTTGTCGGTTGACTTGGTGTTCCTCCAGTTCTTTTCCAGGCATCTGCAGGTGTGCATGGCTTCTTGGAGGTTGCTGGTGAACCAGGCGGCTTTTCTGGGGCATTGTTTGCCGGGGTTGTATAACGGGGCGAGCTCGTCTGAGCAGTAGGAGATACGCAAGTGTAGTTCTCTGGCTGCGGTGTTTGCATCGCATGCTCAGGTGTGGTTGTCTCGGGCGAGGGTGGAGTTGAGTTACTCATTGGTGACCTTGCTTCAGTTCCTTCATGGCGGGCGGGCGGCTGGTTTGGGTGCTTTGGGTTTGTCGACAGTGAAATGGACGCAGTTGTGGTTGGTCCAGGGTGGCTGCATTGTGTGGCTGATGTGGATGCTGTTTCCTGCAGCGAAGATGGGGTCGAGGGTGTGTCCTGCTTTGTGTGTCCATGCGTTGACGAGTTGGTTGAGTCTGATGTTGGTGAGGTTGTCATGGAGGGTGGTAGAGTTCGGGTCGCTGGGGTTGTCGAGGTGGAAGTTGAGGTCTGCGATGAGTATGTGGTTGATTGATGCAATGGCGTGGGGTGCGATGAAGTCTGTGATGGTGGTGGCGAATGGTGTCCGGGGGCCGGGGGGTCTGTAGATGAGAGTTCCACAGAGTGTGGTCTTAGGGCTGGTGTGGATCTGGAAATGCAGGTGTTCAGTGGAGGGGAAGGTTTCGCTGGAGGTGGCGAAGTGGAGGGTGTTTTTGTGGACTATGGCGAGGCCTTCTACCGGCTGGTTGTGGCAGTCCTTCCTCTGAATCTTGTAACCATCTGGGATGGCGGTGTTGATGTCGGGGGCAGTGGTGACGTTGGTCCAGGTCTCTGTGAAGCAGGCGATGTTGGTGAGAGAGAGTCGAGTTGGTTCCAGATTTCCATGGCATGTTTGTGTACAGAGCGCACGTTGAGGAGGATGCAGTTGAGGGCGTCGTTGGTGTTGGCTCTGGTGGTGTTGCAGGTCCGGGTGGTGTTGAAAGTCTGGTGGCAGTTGAGGCAGGAGAACTGGTCATGGGTCATGTGTGGTGAGGCCTGTTGGCAGTCTATGGGTCTTCTGAGGTTGAGAGCGAGGAGTGCGGTGGTGTCATAGTGATGAAGGGCAGTAAATCCAGAGTTCCTAGCGCTGGTCGCGGACAGGTGCAGACGGGCTTGCCTTAGGTGCTCCTTGAAATAGGGAAGGGGGAGGGATGAGCAGCTGGGAGGTGGAAGCGTCTTGGGAAGGGGGCGAGGCCACAGGGGCAGAAGTGGCGGGCGAAGGAAGCAGCGAGAATGGGCAAAAACAGGTGTATGCAAGTAAAAAGTCACAAAACAATACCAGGAATACAATTACAAATACGATTACTACAACAGTGGCAGAAGTGAGACAGACACGACAATACCAGGAAATGCGAGCGAGCCCCAGGGGGGGGAGTCAGGCAGGCAACAGGCAGGGCAGACAGAAGGAACACTGGCAGGCAAGAGGTCCCAAACCCTCCCAGGAGGGGGCTCGAGGCTCAAGCTGCAGTGATGTATGAGTGAAGCTGCTGGGGAGAGAGTATGCCTTCAACCAAGGGTCAGAGGATTTACGCGTGCTCCCCCGCAGCAGCCGCCATGAAGTAGGGGAGGGGGGAGAAATGAGCCAGTGGGAGGCGGGAGCAGCTGGGACAGGGGGCGGGGCCACAGGTGCAGAAGCGACAGGAGAAGGAAGCAGCGAGAATGGGCAAAAACAGGAGTATGCAAGTAAAGTCACAAAACAATACCAGGAATACAATTACAAACACAATTACCACAACAGTGGCAGAAATGATACAGACATGACAATACCAGGAAATGCGAGCGAGCCCCAGGGGGTGGAGTCAGGCAGGCAACAGGCAGGGCACATGGAAGGAACACTGGCAGGCAAGGGGGCTCGAGGCTCAAGCGGCGGTGATGTATGAGTGGAGCTGCTGGGGAGAGAGTATGCCTTCGACCAAGGGTCAGAGGATTTACTCAGTGATTGCTAGGTCTACACACACATCCACTCACTCACTCATACAGTCACTCATACATGCAGTCACTCATCAATACAGCCACTATCATATGCACTCATACACCTATACAGACACTCACACACCGCCACTCACCCTTAGAGTTACTTACACAGCTAGTAAGTCATGCAAAGAATCAATCACACTCCCATTTACTCACCTATACAGTTATACACACACCACCTCACTTATTCACACAGATACTATCGCATACTTACTCTCTTATACAATCACTGACATAAGCACATACTCATCCACACAGGCAGTCTCACAATCACTCACTCTCACATATAGTCATTTATATAGTCCAACACTCACATATAATGCCTTTCACATATGTAGTTACTCACACATGTACCACTGAGACATCCATTCACTCACCAACACAGCCATACACACACTCGCCCACCCATTCAGCCCCTCACAGACACACTCTTGAACCTAAACACCCAGTGAATCACCCACTCACACATCCATGCAGTGAGTCACACACACCCAATCCACCCACACAGACACTCAGGCACCCTTACAGATACTCAAGCTAGCACTCAATAACCCATATAGACACTCATGTAGCTACTCATCAACCCATAAGACCGCTTACACACCAACAGACAGACTGATACAGACATTCACACAGTTTAGTCACGAACCCATGCATTCAGTAAGACACGTTTAATCACTCACTTATACAGTCAGTCACTCACCAACTAAATCATTAATTCAGATAGTCATACACCCACTCATTCTTCAATACACCTTGGCCTATATATATAAAACATATTTAAACTTTACAGAAACACACAGTCACTGGATGATGTCATCAGTGTTGTCATTTGAGATGTCATCAGTGATGTCATCAGTGATGTCACTGACCATTTCATAATTGATGTAATATGTGATGTCATCAGCATTGCATTGCAGGGCCGCGACTTATAGTTAGCTCAACTAACTATTTTGGCTGAATTTCTCTGCTTTTGTACAAGTGACATTTTTAACTAACTGTAACGTCCCATATCTCTCTCTCTCTTTACATATATATGTAAAGAGAGAGAGAGATCCATAGCTCCTGGAATTATGCAGCAGAGGACGACCAAATTATTAATCAGAGTTGACTACAATATGTGGCAAGAAAAGGCATATTATGTGGCATATTACTGCACATTGTGTGATAGTATTTATTCATTTTTTTGACATTTTTACACTTGAAAAAACTGTCTGGGAAAAGAGTTCACCTTATTGGTATTCATTTAACACTCAAATGCAGCATCAAGCAACTGAAAGATGACCAGTCAATGTTTGCAAAAAGCATTCTAGTGCACATAGACCTGAATCGCCATATTCTTTGTAATTTTTGATCTGTTTGAACTAGAAATAGAAACATTTTTATTTGTTTGAAAAAAAGGTCCCTGTGGCAAGGTTATTGATTGTACAAACCTGTAAGTATTTCCATGTGAATCCCAAACAATCCTCTGGTGCTTCCAAGGGGAAAGAGTGGTCACATACACCCTTAACTCTGATGAGGATGAAATCCCCAATTTGAATAGATAAATAAGACCCCTGAGCAAGCCAGTGTCCAATGATATCAGTACATAAATATAGTAATGTTTCTCTGTCTTTTTATTTTTTCTTCTTAACATGAAATTAGATTATTTAAATAAATTCACTAGTCACTTTGCTCAATGATATCGCCAACACGTGTTTTGTCATTAGGTACATGAACCTCTGATTTGATCAGGGTTGTCCTTATGATGTCTCACTGTAAAGTGCTATTGTTGTAAAACTTCAAAAAACCCTCGTAAACCAGTCATTAAGAAGTAGTAGTCATACTCCTCATATACATATATTTTCACACTCCAATTGTAAGGGTTTTGTCACCCTGGTTTCTCAGTCTCCAAACACGAGGCAAGTACTTCTTAAGCCTGGGCAAAGCACTACGCTACGCTCGCGTAGTTTGCGAAGTTTGCGCTACTTCGCACTACGCGAACTGCACGTAGCACAGTGCGAACACGCGTGGTGTAGTGTTGCGTAGTGCTGCGGTCATTTTTTGCTTGCTCGCGGTCCTCAACGTCAAGTTGGCGACCGCGAGCAAGCAAAATGACATCCCGGCGAGACTTTTTCCTTGTTCGTGATCAGCAACATCAAGTTGGCGATCGCGAGCATGGAAAATAAACCTCCCGGCGAGATTCCCAACGCGAGGAGGTCAGGTTTCTCATTGCGAGGGGTCGCGTATGCTCGCGACCGCTCCTGTTGAGAAACTACTAGTTCGCGTTGAGAAAGCTGCCGCTCGAGTAAAAATCTACTCGAGCAGCAGAAAACTACAGCTCGCACTGTGCAAGATGCCATTCTCAATGATTAGACAGTGCCGGTTGCTTGTCCGCACTGTGCAATCATTGAAAACAATATCTTGCACAGTGCGAACATGTTACTACGCAGTTCGCGAAGTGCTACTCGTAGCTCGCGTAGTGCGAACTTCACTTTGCGTAGCTTCGCAAAGTGCTACTTCGCGAACTACGCCCACCCTTAGTACTTCTACTGTGTGTGGGATGCAGCACGGCTGCCAGAGAAGCCACACATATTTTAAAAAGTGATCTATATTTAAATGTGGAGAGGAACTCTCTATATGATATGTGATATATATATATATATATATATATATATATATATATATATATATATATATTTTTTTTTTTTTTTTTTTCCCGGAAAACAGGAACATGGCAGAGAATCCCACCACAAAGTCCAGCGGCACACCAGAGGACAGTAGACAGATTTTATTTCTGCACACAAATAACAATGCATATCGGCGATGCCTTTCTCAAGTTAGGGAATTGCGCTCTAGCTCCGATACAAATACACCTCTGGATTCATAAACATAAACAAAATACTATAGTTTTGAAAATATTACAGAAACAAAAGTTGCAAAATTGCAAATGCAATTGTCTGTGCCCTCAATGCTTGCAGGTAAAATAATTGACAATTTCTGAAAATACAGAAAAATAGTTCAATAAAGTTACATTCAAATCGCCGGTGCGTTTTTGGATGTAATGGTGGTCATTGAATGTCTGCTTTCGTTTTCTGCTTTTGCGACGTGTCCACGGGGATTGTGAAGTAGTTGCAAAGCTCCCCAAAAACTAAAGAGAAAAAAACCCTTTTAGAAAAACACTCCACAATATTTTGGGTACTTGGGTGGCTCTGACAAGAGCGGTTGTGTGTATATGGCTGTTACACATAAGACCGGATGCATTTCTATAAATTGCATGCATGTCAAAACGCGAGTTGTTCTAGGTAAAGCTCATGCGATGGTTTCTGAGTTATACAGAAACACTTTTATTAACATATTTCCTGGCTTTGTCAATCTATGGACAGAATGTATTTGACCACTTTAATTTCTATCTTTGGCATATAGTAGAGTACACCATGGCAATGTAAGGGAAAGCGACATTAATTCTGCCAAGGTTTCTTTCATTAGGATATCCAGCCCTACCCCAGTCAATGTGCCTAGGTCATTGTCACCACAGTGCCGAATCCGGAGGTGAGGTGCTTGAGAATCCACAATGGATTTGACCAGCAACTGATGAAACTTTAACCCTCTCTGGCCAAACCAAGTAATCTGCACATTTGGCAAACCCAAGTCTCTGTCAATACCAACTACTCACTCGCACGGGTCTGATGACGCTGGGGGCGTAAGCTGAGCTGCTACCGGACTCAGGGATAAAGCCACTGAACTACTGACCCCTACCGGTCTGAAAGGGCGGGGTACAGAAATTAAGTGAGGTATTGCCTAGAGTGTCATGCTGCTAAATTAAGCTGCTGCTGGACTCAGGGATGAAACCGTGAGCCCAAACTGTGTGTCCTATGCTGTGTAGTCTTGTGCTCTGGGCAATGTGCCACACCTGTCCAAGTAGTGTCAGCAATATTTTATACGTAGTAGGAGGAAGTTTTGTTTGGAACTCGGTAACTTGTATATGGTGCTTAGGTGGTGTTATACAGGGAGTGCGAAGGTAAATCAATACGGTGTTTGTAAAGCGCAACTTCTCACCCATATGGGTCTGAAGGCCCTGGAGGCCAGCGTGGAAATTATGTGAGCTATTAAGTGAGCTATTGCCCCAAGTCACATTGTGCTGAGCTGAGCTGCTGCTGGAGCAGGAGATTAAACCGTGAGCCCTGTGCTCTGAACTCATGTTTTCTGGCCGCTGCGGCACACCTCTCCAAGTAGTGTCAGAATGAGTGCATACGCACTAGGAGGAACTTTTGTTTTAAACAGTGTGACGTCTGTACGGTGATTGGGGGGTGCTACAGAGGGAGTGTGAAGTTCAAATCTGCCGTTTCCAATCAATCCGGTATCTGTAAAGGGCAAACTACTTACTCGTATGGGTCTGCAGGCGCTGGGGGCTGGCGTGGAAATTAAGTGAGCTATTGCCTAGAGTCACATGGTGCTACCCTGAGCTGTCGCTAGACCCGGTAATCAAAGCGAGAACTCTGCTCCAAAGTCAGATGGTCTGGCCGCTGCGCCACAGATGTGTGGAGATTAAATTTTGATGAGGGTCCGGGAGTTGCCGTTACCTGGCCCTAAAATAGCAGGCCTAAGTTGTCAGTTATAGGGTGGCTCTAAAAAGAGCCCTTGTGTTCATTAGTTGGAGCTACATTTAGGTGTGGATGCACAACTTCAGGTTATTCAGAAAAACTCTGTTTCCTTGCTCTGTGAAGTGTACTCCATCACTTCTGTAGAACTGAGGCATATCAAAACTTATGTTGTTGTTGTAGATTGACCCCATTCTATGGTCTCTGAGGTATGCAGACACAGCTTTGTTGACATTCTTCCTAGATTTTTCAATCTGAGGACAAAATTGGTTTGACCATTTCCACTTCTGTATTTGACATATATTGGAATATACAAAGACAGTTTGAGGCAAAAGTAACATCAATTGTGCAAAGGTGTCCTTCATAAGCATTTCCAAACCTACCCCAGTCATTGTGCCTAGGTCATTTCCACCACAATGCACAATCATGAAGTCAGGGTGTGGAAGATGCAAAGAGGTTTTAACCAAAGGTAGCAATTGGTGCTACTTTAATCCTCTCTGTGCAAACCATTTAATGTCCACATTTTGTAAACCTAGGTCTAAGTCAATACGTCTCTGTTCTGCATACCTCTTGCACTAGAAAACATAGCTATGTCCTACGATCCTCACGAACATTTTGAAGGTATAGCTGGAAGGTATGGAAAGGTGTCTGTAGCTCATGCAGTTCTTTCGTAGAGTAAGAGATATGTTTAAAGATGGGGAATTTTTTTTTTTCCCACAGAAAATGATAATTGATTGGAAGATAAGTAGCATTGGGTACTAAAAACTAGGGTGCATATTAGTTGCATGAAAAAGCATGTTTGTCATTGGTTAATAAAGAGCAGGCTAAACGTGGAGTACATACGATAGGATAAAATGTGCTCAGCTCAACCAGACGTGCTACTTGCATTTGGAAGGTACATTTGGAACTTAAAACAATGGTGAACTTTTAACCTGCAGGTGCTGTTAAATGTTCAAGAATATGCTGGAAAAAAAAATATATGTTAAAAAAAATTATGAACTTTTAACCTGCAGGTGTCCTAGAATGTTCCAGAAAGTGTGGTGATAAAATAGGTTGAATTTCTGACCTGTATGTGGCGCGGAATATTAAGAAGCTTTTCATATGGAAAAAATAACCAATGGAGATAAGTTTTGGAATTCCGATGAAGGAATGAAGTATTCTGATTTGTTCTTTACATGTATTTATACGTGGAGCGACAGAGAAATTGTGGCATTGCTGGTGCCATTCTTGATGAACGCGGTGCATTACATGTACTGTGTGACAAAGAAAGAATTGCATGCATGTGTGACATTTGAAATCTGCATACCAACTACAAAGGTGAGGTAGAAATGAACAAGGTGTGTTATGTGTTCTGTAGTAGTGATTAAGTATTTGAGGTGATATTTTTAAGTTTGAAAGTATTTTTTATTTCAAAATAATATACTGTTAGTAAAGTGTGGTGTTTCATATAAGTCATAAAATATGCATAAAGTTTGACCTGTAGTTAAATAAGTACTTTATATATGTTTAGGAATTTTTCAAAAAGAAGAAGTGTAGTTTGTCATCTTTAAAAGACTGTATGCTTTTGAAAATGAGGTACAGAGTTAATTTGGGTTTGCTAATGTATTCAGGTGAGATAATTAAAATGTCCCACGTTTGCAAATTATACTTTTTGTGGAAATAGTGGGGGGCGGGTAGGAGACGTATGTGTTATTAAGTTAAAAGCGATAAAACCAAACCCAGAAATGTTATGTGGACAGGTTGTGGTCTCATTTTTGACACTGAGAGGTAGATTTGAATATAAGTCGAGGTAGGTTGTTGTACTGTGAGGCCATCTACAGTGTTTGGAGATTACATGGAGAGGAGCTGGAGATAGTAAAAGTGTTATGTTCCTTTTATATGTACGCATAGTTTGAATCATTTGATCATAGGTTGAGATATAATATGAACATGGTTTCTGGTTTGCATTTGGGTATAGTTAATAGTTTTAGTAGTTTCTGACTAGTGAATAATAAAAAGGTGGGTATCCTAAAATATATGGTAGTAAACGTATTAATGATTGTCTGTTCTTATGAAATATAAGTGGTTGGGGAGTGTTTATTTAGAAGAGATGTTTTATAAATGTGTGAGAGATAAAAAAGAAATGATAATGTTCAGTATATTTTCTGTATGACTTTCTTGACATTAGTAAACTACATGTGATTATAAGTTATACTAATTGTCAGGTTGTGTCCCTGTGCTGAATATACGTAGGTGTTTAAGTGGTCCGGGATTTATCGGTGCTCAGCTTCACTATCTCTTTTGAGACACTCGTCAATTTTTTCATTCCATTTAATGTCCTTAATATACATACAGTAAAGGGACGATATATCAAAAGTTTGGGAATTACAACTTTGTTTACTCTCCCCATCCCCTGCTATTCACTCTACAGAGTGTTTAAACAACTTTAGTAACATACAGATGTCTAACTCGTAAAGGTGGTGTAGTGCCACTAGGTCCATTTATAAACCGTTCTGTGGGATGGTTTATGTTTTACCCACCAATTTGCATGTTTGAATACTTTTTGCTGATACGCGTTCCGGCAGACACCTGTTAAAATTAATCACGTGTATGGGTATAGTGGTGCTAGTAGGAATGGTGGGGGTTTCTGTTTGATTTCGTATGGTTAAGCAAGGGCGGGGTGGGGGAGGAGGGTATGTTGGTGATTAAAACACAGACTTTAGCAACGTGCAGATGTCTAGCTACTAAAGGTGCTGTAGTGCCACTGGGACCATTTATAATGTGCCCTATGGCATGGTATATGTTTTACCCGCAAATTTGCATGTTTTAATACGTTTTGCTGATGAGCGTTTCGGGAGACATCTGTTGAAATTAAGCCTCTGTATGGCTATAGTGGCGGTTCTAGGTTTGCTGGGGCTCTTTGTTTTATTGCGTAAAGTTAAGCAAGGGAGGGTGTGGAGGTGGTGTAGTGGTACTGGAACTTTTTTATAAACCGCCTTATGGTATGGTGTATGTTTTACTTGCAAAATTGCATGTTTTAATACCTTTTGCTGATGAGTGTTCCGGCATACACATGTTGAAATTAAGTCTATGTATGCTATAGTGGCGCTAACGGGAGTGCTGGGTCTCGTTGTTTCATTTTGTAAGGTTAAGCAAGGGCAGGGGTGTGGGTGGGGGAGGTGGGTATGTTGCTGATTATAACACAGACATTTGTAACGTGCACATGTGTAGCTAGTAAAGGTGATGTAGTGCCACTGGGTCCATTTATAAAGCGCTCTATGGCATGGTATATGTTTTATCCGGAAATTTGCATGTTTTAATACCTTTTGTTGCTGAGCGTTCCGGCAGGCACTTGTTGAAATTAAGTCCCTGTATTGCTATAGTGGCTCCACCAGGTTTGCTGGGGCTCTTTGTTTTATTGCGTAAAGTTAAGCAAGTGCGGGTGTGGAGGTGGTGTAGTGGTACTGGGACTTTTTCATAAAGCACCTTATGGTATGATGTATGTTTTACTTGCAAAATTGCAGGTTTTAATACCTTTTGCTGATGAGTGTTCCGGCAGACACCTGTGGAAATTAAGTCTATGTTTGGCTATAGTGGCGCTAACGGGAGTGCTGGGGCTCGTTGTTTGATTTCGTAAGGTTAAGCAAGGGCTGGGGTGGGGGTGGGGGAGGTGGGTATGTTGCTGATTATAACACGGACATTTGAAACGTGCACATGTGTAGCTAGTAAAGGTGATGTAGTACCACTGGGTCCATTTATAAAGCGCTCTATGGCATGGTATATGTTTTATCCGGAAATTTGCATGTTTTAATACCTTTTGTTGCTGAGCGTTCCGGCAGACACTTGTTGAAACTAAGTCCCTGTATTGCTATAGTGGATCTATCAGGTTTGCTGGGGCTCTTTCTTTGATTTTGCAAGGTTTAGCAAGCATGGGGATGAGGGTGGTGTAGTGGCACTGGGCCCATTTATGAACCGTTTTATGGTATGGTATATGTTTTAATCGCAAATTTGCATGTTTTAATACATTTTGGTGATGAGTGTTCCAGCAGACAGCTACGCAAATCACACAACATTTCTGTGGATAACAAATCTTCGTGCTGATAGACACTCTTGCACTGTGGTAGAAGGCTGTCAGCGTTGATGACAAATTATGAAACTTGGTACCATTGTAGATTTAAATGGAAGCTTGGACCATTTCTATGTTACTATGGTGCAGTCAGGGCTTTAAGTGGAAAAACAAAAGAGGGGTGCTGTAAAATGGGTGGGGCAAACCTCTTAAAGGGGTGTGGGCTATCCAAGTAGGGGCATGGTCTAAATCAAGATAACTAGCATTGTGTGCTTAAGAAAATCCCCTCCAAATATCCTACTTTCGGAAAACACACTCTTTAAAGGATTTCCCTTCCTCCTACAACGCGGCTCACCTAGCATGGTGTCTCCACTTCTCAGTAGTGAGAAAAATGAGCATGCGCACATCGATGTGCATGCTCTCACTGCAGTCCGATAAAAAAAAAAAAAAGAAAACTGACGACCTTTGCGAGGGCCGAAAATAGAGCCCGATAAAGACCCGTTTCGAGGCCCCCTGAAAATAACTTCCAGTGCTCAGACCCGGCCCACTTAAAGCCCTGCATCCATCCATCCTAAGCACTGTGCCATCCAGCCATATTTCAATTCATCCATACATTCCTACCTACATACATGCATACATCTGTCCTTGTACTTATCCAAAGCATCTATCAGCCCACTCGTCTATGGTAAGTACTGTGCCATCCATCCAGCCATACTCCCATATATCCATACATACATCTGTCCCAGAACCAATCCTAAGCATCGATCAGCCCACCCGTCTATCCTAAGTACTGGTCCATGCATCCATTCATCCTTCCATCCATCCATCCATCCATCCATCCATACATCCATACATCCATACATCTAGCTATCCATTGATGCATCAGGCCATCCATCCACTCGCACTTTATTGAACTATCCATCCTTATTTCCGTGCACTCTCCGCACCCGATCCTAAATACCGCGTCTTATACTCATCCACCCAGCCTCTTAAGGGGCCGAAAAGGCTTGCAATAAGCATTGACAGGCAGATGTTTCTGATAAAGAACAAGAAAGCTTTGAGTTGCTCTTTGTGGACCATAGTTCACCACCCTTCTCTGGTGGTGTTTTAAACAAAGGTTGATCCAGCAAAAGAAATGTAAAGCAGCTTTTCAGTGTAAGACGTTAATTTAGAAACATAACGTTTTGTCCATTTCTATAAAGGAACACTGCTTTAAACTGGCCATGACTGACAGATACTGAATACCTGTAGTTCTTACATTTGAGAGGACATACCAGACAGCTAATTTGGGGTGGTGAGAACCTGCACTTCTATATTTCCATGTGAAGGACAGTATAGGAATATAAAGGTAATTCCAAAGCTACTATCTTCATATTAAAGAGGGGGTGTGAGAACTAAGTGAGCCAGGCAAAGCTTGTGAAATCGTAGCACTAAAACAAGACACTGTGAAAGGTCAGAGCAGGGTCGCGCTGGAGTTGGCTGCCTGTGGTCGTCTCCAGAGGCGCAACCAGAGCGAAATTTCGGTGGAGGCTAATTCCTTCAGCAATAGGCAGAGTGGGGATGTAGGGGCTCTAAAAAGGGGTGAAAAAGAACAGAGCCTCATTTACAAGCAAATGGTCTTTTGAAGACCTGTAAAGTACTTGGGTGCAGCTCTGTGTGTGCATCTGGGAAGCTGTCTCAGGGAGTCCGGGGAAATGGGTGTGCGCGCCTGGTGGTCTCTCTGCTAATCACTCCACGATGATGTTGCTCCTGCGCTGCAAAAAGAAAAGGGAAATCCTGAGAGAAAATGGCTCTCTTTAAGGGAATTCCCTTCTCCTACAACGCGACTCACCTGGCATGATGTCTCCACTTCTCAGTAGTGAGCAATGTGCATGCTCTCACAATCTCACTGTAGTCCAATAAAAAAAAAAGAAACAACGGACTACCCTTGCAAGGCCCGAAAATAGAGCCCCATAGAGAACCATTTTGAGGCCCCCAAAAATAAACTGCCAATGCTCAGACCCACACAGACCCCCCCCCCAATTAAAGCTTTGGGTGCAGTGTAATGTTTGCGAAGTTGTAGATAAAATTGTTAGGCTAATAATGGTAATTTTTGTGTGTGCCTTTTGGTTGATAATATCATACATAGATTACAATTTTTTAAAATACTATCTATAAAGTTGTCTGCTGTGGGTTGCAGAGGGAGTGCTGTGGGGTGGTGGGGTGCGACGGAGAGGTAAAAAGTACAAGGTAGTGCAGTTACATATCAATTGTAAAGGGGTATGTAAATAATTAAATACATACTTGCTGTATGTTCTATGGCACTACCTGTCATCCTACTGCTCCCCTGCCCTGCTCTATCACATTGCAGCACTGCTTCTGGAAGCCGTCAGTGGAACTTATGTAATTGTATGTTATTATTTTAACATATCGAACAGATGTAAAAAATAATTGAATCTATTTTTTCTTTTTCAGAAAATTATTTTCTTTGGATTAACATTTGAAAATGCCTAGAAGAACTGAAAAAAAAGAAAAGAGAAAAAATATATATATTTGAACAAAAGGAAAGATTTTCAATTAGAAAAAAATGAGAGTACTACACAAACAGTTTCTTCTGGTAAAAACATTAGACAATTTCTGAAAAAAATATTACGAACATTTAATGAAAATAACATCACACAAAGCAAAAAGAAGAATTTTTCAAGTAAGGAGAAGCAGAATTCAATTTCAAATACCAGGAAAAGAAAACATGAGAAAAAAACAATATCTGTTACCCGAGACAAAAACAATTTCAAGAAATTCGTCAGAGATTTTTTCGAACTAGAGTGATTCAGAATTTAATGATAACATGCTGCAAATATAAAAAGAAAGTGCTGCAACTCAAACGGAAGCAGCGTATTGAAAGTATAGTGGATACTGCTTTCAATTTAAAACAGAAGTTATTCATTGTGATTTTGAAGAGGATCAAAGTGTTGGATAAAATAATCAAAGTGTAGAAAGAGAAAAGTAGAAGAAAAAGACTTGTGAACAGAACCAACTTTTGCAAAATCTTTAGTGGACATTGGAAACATACTTCTACTACTGAGCCTTTTTTTAATGAGGAAAGTTACTTCCAGGAAAATAGTTTACCATTTGCAGTTGATACTGGAGGTCGCTGCTACAAAGTTCAGGAGGGTTGCCCCCTTTCAAAAGAGGAAATGGTTGGTGAAAGTGCAGAAGAGTTAATAGCTGAAGAAGTGCAGGGGAAACGTACACAAGCCCCTGTCTATAAGTGGGGTTGTAGCAGTATTTGTAGTATTCAACAGGAATCTATTGATATAATGCGAAATTTGCTACGAGAATATACAAAGAAAAGTATTAAACAGAAGATTAAGTTGTTACAAGGAAAGAAATCCATGTAATGTAAGAAAATATAGTGAGAAGCATGGTCATTCTCTGGCTTGTCTTTCAAGAAAAGTGTGTAAAAGTGTTTTTCCTCACTTGAGGATGGATGTTAGCAGTACACCATTCAGGAATGCGGATGTTTGTAAGGAAATTGTACTATGTAAAAAGTCCTGCATCATGTTTAAGTGAACTGAATACAGGTCTTTTACATGGTTCTTTATCAGATGTTCAAAAAAAGTGTGATGATATTGAAATGCGATATTTTGGTTCAGAAGAGCTGTCCATAGAAAGTGAAAGTTTGACAATTACAGATGTTGAAGGAGATGGGAAAGTGATTAGCACTGATCAGTTTGAAGAAGAAATTGGAAAGTTTAATGTAGTGTGCTCTGAAATACCAAACTATGTTTGTGTTTGTTGTAGATGTGCTCATTATAAAAGTCAAACTAGGAATGTTGATTTGTATTTGAAAAGTGAAAAGGAGAACGATGGTAAGTGGAAAGAATTTGCAACTCACTTGTTGGTGGAAGGTCGATTTGAGTTAGGTAGTGATCAACGAATATGTAAATATTGTTACAACAAATTAGACGAGAACAAAATGCCTGCTAGAGCAGTACATAATAACTTAGAATTAGTAGCTATTCCGGAGCAACTGGCAGAATTGAGTACATATGAGTAGGTTCTAATTCAATGTGTTCATCCTTTTCAAACTATAATTCGGATGGAGCCTAAAACAGGTAAACTGCCACCAACAGACTTTCAAAGAGGGCTGAAAGGAAGAGTGGTGTACTTTCCTTTGGATTTTAAGAAAAATATTGAAACTATTTCTGGTGAGAAAGAGGAAAATGAGGCAGTAGTCATTCTAGTAAATGGTGTACCAACAAAGAGTCAGAAAATATGGCAAGAATTTATTTGTGGATGTTAATAAAGTTGAAAAGGCTACCTTATATGTTATAGAGAACAATGTTTATTACTAAACTGTAAATTTGGATGAACAGGTAATAAGTTTAGAAGATGAATCTGAAATTTCAAATGGTCAAATAGAGAAAGTGGACAAGTCAAGGACTGAAGAGATTTATGAACATTACACAATATGTCCTTTGCATTCAAAAGAAGTAATAGGAAGCAGCATTGAGTTATTTCAAGTGAAAAAAGAACAGGGAACTCCAATGAGTGTATGGGAGAAAAGCTTGGAAGCTCGTTGTTTTCCACAGCTGTTTCCTACTGGAGAAGTTGGACGATATGATGACCGACCTGTACGGATTCCAGCTTCAGAATATCAGTCAACAAGATTATATTCGGAAGATCCTAGATTTCGACAGTGCATTCCATACATATTTCACCTTTTGTTTGAAAGTGATCTGTCTTCTCTGTCATATGCAGTGAACCACATACTTAAAACTGGAGTTCATCAATCAGTTCTTTCTGCGAAAAAAATTGTGGAAAAAGTTCAAGAAACAGATGAAAATTTAGAAGCACAGTTAATCAATTTGATGGCATCTCAACGTGGAACAAATGAGTATTGGTGTCGTCGTGATGGAGAACTCAAGTGTATGTTACAGAACTTAGGTACACCAACAAGGTTTGTCACACTTAGCTGTGCAGAGTATGCATGGGAAGATTTGCTTGAGTTTCTAAGAGAAGCTAATTCCAACATAAAAAATGTTGAAATAAAGACTCCTGGTGAACTGTGTTCATTGGATCCTGTAAATGTGTGCAGATATTTTAATCATAGGTGTCAAGCTATGATGCCTTTTATCTGCAATAAAAAGAATCCACCTCTTGGAGAAGTTACCGATTTCTTTTGTAGAAAGGAGTACCAAGCAAGAGGTGCACCTCATATACATATGCTACTATGGATCAAGGATGCACCTAAATTTGGAACTGATTCTGATGAAACAGTATCGTCTTTCATCGAACAGTATGTGACATGTGAGATTCCAAGAGAAGAAGGAGATAGAAGCTTGAGA
Organism: Triturus cristatus; assembly: GCF_964204655.1. Lineage (NCBI taxonomy): Eukaryota > Metazoa > Chordata > Amphibia > Caudata > Salamandridae > Triturus > Triturus cristatus. The sequence goes on along the minus strand of NC_140590.1, from coordinate 1,838,862,513 downwards.
CAGCAAGTTTTACGTTTCCAAAGTCACTGTTGTGGAAAGTAGTGCAGAAGAAAATACAAGTCTAAAGGAAAATTTTACAACAAATGTCGGCTTGGTTTTCCACATCCAGTCATTTGTAAAGGAAGAGTAAATTCTTTTTTTTCTTCTGCAACGCACACAATAAGTTGTAAATCTCCAAAGAATACCTACAACTTAAAAAGAACAGAAGTGTCAAAGTATATCAATGACTACAATCCAGTCATTTTAAAAATGTGGAATGCGAACATGGAAATCCAGTATGTTGCAGATAACTCAATTGCTGTTGCACGTTATGTTACATCGTACAATACAAAATCTGAAAAAACAGAGATGAAACAAATGTGGGAAGAAATTGCACAAGAGAAAAGCCTTTGCAAAAAATTGTACAGCTTTACTTGGAAAATGCTTTCCCACCGAGAAATTGGATCGTATGAATGTTCAGACCGCTTGTGCTCTTTAAGTTTATATTCAAAGTCACGAGGAATCATTTGGGTAAGTTTAGGTCTTGCCTACAAACGAAATAGAGTGTTGAAATCATTTGAAGAAATTGAAGAATTAGCAGCAAATGAACCAGACAGTACAGACATTCTTAAAACTAATATTTTGGACACATACTATTCGAAAAGGAGTCGACACCTGGAACAGCTATATCTGGATGAAGTACTTCAATATTACAGATTCAAAAGAAATGATAAACAGAATTTAAAAGAAGGAAAATATGCAGTAGTTGGATGTCATGGTTGTTTAGTAAAACATGAAAAAAGGGTTATTGTTATTTTAATTTTATAAGGCGCACAGCTACCCTAGGGTTTCCCAGCACCACCTGAAAGTGCACGAAGAAAAGAAAGAGAAGTACATATTAAATAGCCAAGTTTTTATACCTCTCCAGAAGATCTCATAAGAAGATTCACTACGGAGACCTGCCGGAAGGGAGTTCCATAAAGAAGGACCCAAGTGGGAAAAAGAGCTATTGCCCATACGCACTAGTCTCAACCTAGGAATGACAAACTTCGCCTGAGTATCTGATCGAAGTGTGTGGGAAGGAACATACTCATCAAGTAGGGAGGAGCCTTACCAGATTTTATCTTAAACATAAGACTCAAAGCCTTAAACTTATTGCGGCATTCAATCCTGAGCCAATGAAGTTCTCGAATAGAGCCTGAAATAGACGCAGTTTTGGTGCTCTTACAAAGCAGCCGTGCTGCGGCATTCTGTACTAACTGCAGCTTACGTAACACTTCCTTAGAGGGTAATCTTATAAACCACAGGAAACTCACTTGTGAAACTCCAGATTAGCGAGAATTTTACTATTTAGCACTTCTCCAACACTTTAAACCATGGCGTGGCGAAACTGAATTACTTGGAGACTTTGACTGCTACGAGGATTCTTTTAATGCATGTAAAGATAGCATTGCATGTACAATTTTCCCCACATATTTAAAAATGTTGAATGATGAAGTTGAACAGGAAAAGACTATTAAAGCTGAAATAGCTAATGAAAGTTCTCAAGATAGTCAAAGTAGTGGTCCATGTAGTCAAGATCCTCTTGGACAACCAATACTGTAAAATGAAGCAGCGATTGCTATGCATGAAGTCGAAATTGCAATGCAACAAGCACACAAGGAGAATATTACTTTGAAAAATTAGAAGAACAAGTAAATGTTGAACAGAACAAAATATATATACAAGTGAGAAAACAGAACATGGTTTGTTGCATGAAAAAAAAGAATGTGTGTGTTCATCTTTTAAATAGGGGTGGGCGGAATTTGCGAAATTTACTTTCGCAAATTATCGCGAAAATGTAAAAAATCTCCGCAAACACGCGGAAATATCGCGAAGATGCGGAAGTTTTTTTCCCGCCCGTTCACAGTATTTTCTGCGTGGTCGCGGATCGCCAACTTACCCATGCGGTTGCTCACGGGCGCGAGATGTCAATCATCTCATACTCTCGCGGTGCATGATCGCGAAAAGAAAGACGTGATCGCGCGATGAATGACGTTACTGCAGGCGCGAACTGTAGCGAGACAGCACAAATGGCTACCAACAATCCAACATCTCGTGGAGAACGCGACCGGATCTTGAAATCTTGTCGGCGAACGCGGGGATTCAGGTACGGCGATCGCGCGCACGCGAGAATGTATTATTTTACAGCGCAAGCAAGCAAAAAATTTCCGGTAAAATGCGGATTGCGGAAATTTTGACATTTTCATGCTATCCGCGGAACGCGAAAATGTCAAATTATCGCAATTTCCGCAAGCGGAACGGAATTTTAGCCCAGGCCTACTTTTAAACCACTTCTGCAAGTAAAAACTTAAGAAAGGCGTTAAAAAATAAACCCAGAGACCCAGGAAATATTAAAAATCTCCGTATGATATATAAAAAAACTCTTGTTAAACGGAAAAAGGAAATAAAAGCCTATACATGGGAGTCCCTACTTGATCCCTCAGTTTTGGGTAACAGTAGTAAATTCTGGGAAATTATAAACAAACCTATGTTTGACAACCCGAGTGATACTGCACTAGGTACAAACATTTCAGAGAAAGATTGGGTTACTCATTTTAGTGCAATTTTCAAAAGTAATGATCAATAGACAGCAAATGATCTTTTAATACCTAAGGAGAACTGTTTATCTTTTTCAGACAATGAAATAGAAAAGGCTATCCAAGGTTTAACTGGAAATAAGGCCCCAGGTCCAGATGGCTTGCCACCGGATCTTTTTAAATCTTGTACCTCGGTATGAGCACCTGTTCTCACTAAGGTAATAAATGCAGCTATAATCTCTGGTTGCCCAAAGTCTTGGGGACAATCAACCATAGTCCCTGTATTCAAGAAGGGCGACCGTAGTAGTCCACTATGCTACAGGCCAATATCGTTAATTAATTCTGTAGCTAAAGTGGTAGGTGGCGCAATCTTGAATAGGTTATCAACATGGGCTTCAGAGAATAAAGTCATATCCTCTATACAATATGGTTTCAGACCTGGTCATTCTACAATAACCCAATGTCTGAATCTATATCTGATAGTAGGCAAATACACTCTGGCCCGGCAGGGAACAATTCACTTGGCTTTTATGGACCTATCGTCTGCCTTTGACTGTGTTGATAGAGGTAAACTGTGGGACATCATGTTAAAGATGGGCGTTGAGCAGAACCTAATTTACATTTTGGCTGACCTGCACTCAGATACGAGAGCTAATGTCCGTTACACGCAAGACCTGAAAGTAACAAGTAACATTAGAATTAACCGGGGAGTCCGTCAAGGGTGTATCCTAGCACCATTTTTGTTTAACTTATATATAAATGAGCTAGAGGATTACCTGATAAAAACAAGAGCTGATTACCCCTATGTCGGCCGAAAAGGCGTCCCGGTTCTGCTATACGCGGACGACGCCGTCCTTATTTCTAGGACGGCAAATGGCCTCCAGTTACTTTTAAACTCATTTCATGATTTTATGTGCTCTCGAGGTTTGAGTATTAATAACTCAAAGTCATATGTGATGAAAATAGGCCAAGGGTCGCGAAAGCCTAATTTGTTATCCATAAATGGTGAAAAAATTCCAAACTCTAAAACCTTCTCATACCTTGGGGTTCTACTTGATAACCAATTAACCTGGGGCCCAGCTGTTGTAAAAAAGAAGGGTGAGGTAACACGCACTAATGCAGCCATACTCGGGTTTGCTAGAAAAATGGGTAATAGCCCGGTGGCTGCTTTACTTAAACTTTATTAAGCTAAGAGCGTCGCCATTGCCTGTTGCGGCAGCGAGCTCTGGGGCTAAAGCCAAACACAAGCCCTGGAGATTGCAGAAAATAACTTTTTAAAGAAGGTTTTGAGGCTTCCAAGGGGAACCGGAAACTTCTCGGTGCATGAGGAGCTAGGGGTACCTTTTCTCAGTGATAGATTAGCAGCAAGTCCCCTGTTATGTTGGCTGACCTCCTGGCTAAATAAAGATATACCTCTCACTCATGATATATTAAAAGAAGCCTTAACCTGGGACGGCAGGTTTAAGGTACCATGGTTGAGGTATATAAATGACCGTCTCACGGAATTGGGACGACCTGACTTGTTCTCAGCCCCAGAGATTATAACTAGAGCTGATGTAACCTTTGTGAAAAAAACATTTTCATTCATTAGGTATTTTGCCCGGGAGGAGGGCGAATTGTTGAAAGCTAGCATCAGGAAACATGCTTTACTCCAAACAAGCCTAAGTATGGAACCGTATCTAACATGGCCTATGTCTGGCTTTGAGCGCTTTTTATTGACAAGGTTCCGCTTTGATTTATTTCACCTCCTGTTGGCAACTCCGAAAGGGGCACACCGAGGTCAAGTGCTTCCTGCTTGCGGCTGCGACGGGAAGTCTCCGCAAGATTTGGTGCACTTTTTATTTATTTGTCCTTATTATACAGTACCGCGGAAGTTATATCTAAAGCCTTGTTTAAAAAAGTTGAATTTTACTCAGATTAAACCAGCTCTTTTTTACCTTCAACTTTTAAATAGTGACTGCACTTTATATATATGCAGCTTCCTGAAACTAGCCATTATTTTCAGGAATAGTATGGAGGGTTAATTATGCTGCATTTAATATTGTACTTCTCCTTTATTTTTAATCCTGTATACTTATTTATATTTTTAACTGGTTCAATTTGTCTGCTGTTCTGGTTTTATAATAATTTCGCAATCTATTTTGTCTCATAACTTTGCTGCTTAAAAAAGGAATTGGAGGACTTATCTTCTTATTTGTGAAATCTTGCTCATGATTGTATGTTTGTGATATGAACTTTTTTTAATTGCCTATTTGTGGAATTTGTTTTTTGATTGTACAATTGTGACATGAACTTTTATGATTGTAAAGAATACAATTGAATAAAGATATTTGAATCAGTGGTCAAGCTGGGACAGGTAAAGGTTTTTTAATTAAAGTTTTGACCAGTTATCTTCAAAAAACTACTGGTTCACATTTATGTTGTGTGGTAACAGCTCCAACTGGATTAGCTGCACATAATGTTAAAGGAGTTACTTTGCATAGATTACTGATGTTGCCAGTTGAGCATGATAATAAATTAGAATATCAGAAGTTGTCTGGAGAAGCTTCTTATGAAGTGTCAAGAGTGCTGAAGAAGATGAAACTTTTAATTATTGATGAGGTGAGCATGGTCTCAAACTTAATGCTTGCTTTCGTGTTTTTAAGACTGCAACAGGTATTAAAAACATATTACGACGTTCTCTTTGGAGGAAAACAATTAATTGTATTTGTAGATCTGCTACAACTAACCCCTGTAAAAGAAGAGAACCAGTGTTTTAAACTCTTCTACATGAAGACACTAAGACATTTTTGGGAAGTATTGGAAATGTGAATCTGTGGTTACATTTTGAATATAAATAACTCACTCACAGAATATGCGATAAGCAAGCAGATGAAGATTATGCAAATATTCTAAAAGATGTAAGAAATGGTGTTCTAAGCAAACATGGTAAACAAGCTTTTCAAAGTTGTCTACTAAAGAACTTGTTTACAAATGAAAACACACCAGCAGAAGTACTATACAAGAAAATGAAAGAAAAAAAGTCTATAGTTTGCTTAATGCCTACAGTGGAAGAGTGTTATACATTTAATAGAGAGCTTATGAAATTGGAAAATCAAGAAATAGTTCAGATTGAAGCCATTGATCAAATCGAGCATCAAGGAATAACAATTTTTCTTTCAGAAACACTAATGACTAAATTGGATTCTTTGGAAAAGTCTGTATCAAAAACTGCTGGCTTAGAAAAAACTTTAGATGTATGTTAAAACTGCCGGGTAATTTTGAGGCGTAATCTGAATGTAGAAGAAGGTTTAGTGAATGGAGCAATGGGGAAAGTTGTTGATTTTGTGAAATATCAAAATAGAAATGGAATTGAATTCCTGAAAGTTAAATTTGATCAGATGACAGAGGTAAGACAGATTGCGCGTTCTGCTGCACGTTTTTTGCTTGTAAAAGACTTGTATGTTTGTAGAAAACAGTGTCCCTTCTGTTTAGCATATGCAATAACTATTTATAAATCTCAAGGTTTAAGTGTAGATAATGTTTTGGTAAATGTAGGAAGAACTGTGTTTAAAGAGGGAATGGTATATGTTGCATTATCTCAAGTTAGAATGTTGTCTGCTTTGTATTTAATTGATTTTGATAACAAGGTTAGGGCTGATGTTAATTGTGTAAGAGAATACATTCGTTTGAGAAGGCTTTATGCTCCAAGTTTAGGTGAATATCCTATTTATGAGAAAAGTGGTGTGTGTTCAAAACGCAAACATGTTGAAGAATCAACAATGGTTGAAAAGCAGAAACAAAATCAAGAGAAAAGAAAAGATGTAAAGAAGCAGAAAATACAAACAAGTGATGATGTTGTCGGATACCAATAAGAAAATGCTTCTGGTGTCAACTGCTATGGTAATGTTATTCTAAATGTTATATTTTATCTTGAAGATGTTTATGGTGAAATTATGGAAAGTCAGGAAAAACAATATGTTGGGCACTTTATACTTTATTTCAAGAATTGAGAACAGATAGAAGTAAGATCCATTCTGCTTCTGGTATTCGCCAACTGTTGGATACATGTACTGGATCTTTACCGTTCAGTGCTAATATACAACAAGATGCACAAGAATTTCTGATGGTTATGCTTGGAGTACTAGAAGATGAAGGAATTCAGATTGAGAGTTTATTTGGACTCAGTAACAAATGGGAACATAAATGTGAACAGTGTTCATTAACTTCAAGCACTATAGTTGACAGAGAACAATTTCTATATTTAACAATACCTGTCTGCAAATCTGTACCATTTCCCAAATTAGTAAAAAAAGCTGATCACGAGATGATCTGTTCTCATTGTAAATCAACAATGCTATCTACAGGGGGTGTGGTCAAGCAGGGACTGGGAATGGCCGCGTAGCGTGTGAGCTCTGTCGCCCAACTTAAGCCCCTAACTATCCTGTTTATGTATCCGCAACACCCAGAAGTGATCCCGAGTGTCGGATTACCGGCGGAGCCCGTCCGCCGTGGCCTGGTGTGTGGAAGACCGGCAACGAGGCAGTGTGGGCCTCCGCGAGATCGCGGCCTGCTCACGTCTCGGAAGCCGCGACCTGTGGTCGTGGCAGCTGTGAAGATCCGTGCCGCTCCTCCCCTTTTGCCGCTGAAGCCGTGGCCTGTGCGGCGGCCGTGAAGACCCCCCTCCGCTGTTGCTGACGTTACCTCGGAGACCTAGGCCGTCCCAGAGTGACTGGTGACACCTGCGGTCCCGCGGCAAGTTGGAGGGAGTTGTGAGTAACCCTCGATACGACCCATCTGAAGCGCGCCGGCCGCGGGTCCCAAAATGGCGGCGACGTGGCGCTAGCAGTGAGGACCCTGCTTGGTGCTGATATAATAGCGGTGTTTTGTGGCGGACCGCCGAGTAACCCACCACCTTGGGAGACAGCTGACGTGCCCAAACCCAGGTGACCGATGGAGCGGTCGGGATCCTGTCTGAGTGGAGATTGCGCTGCAATGCATTTGGGGAGTAGCCTGGTCCTGCAGTGACGCAGCGAGTGTGATTACACGACAAGGCTCCACTCAACTGAGGCGAACCAACAGGTGATATAACCTTGATGCTGACGGCCTGTGGTGGGGACTTTCTCGTTTCCATTGCATTGTGTGTCGTGGGGACTGCCGGACATCGGGGGCGCACTGCACTGGACGAAAGGTGGGTGACGCCAGGTGCCTCGAGCTGCCGCAGTGGATTGTAGCTGGACGCGGTGGCACTACGGGCCCTGGAGTGGAACTGCTGGAGACCGCCCATCCAGAGTAGGCGGCGGTTTCGCTGGGGTGCCCTCTTGAGTGCAGGGACCTATCGACCTCAGCGCGAGTCGCCATCTAGCGCCTGGTAAGCGGTACTTTACTTGTATGGGTCACTGGTGTGGCGGAACTCGTGCTGACCCCCGACATACCGACTGGAGAGCAGTGTGTACCACTTTGTCTACTCGCCCCCCCTGTTTCCTACCTGGAATTGATTGACATCTGGCGCCATGACAGACCGCGTCAAGGGACCCGGCGCCAGGACAGCGAAGTCGGTCCAAACAAATAAACTCTACAGATATACGATCTCTAAGGACCCACAGCGAGTTCACCAGCAGGAAGATGGCGAGCGGGGTGGACCTGGACCTGAGGAGCAGGAACTCTCTCTTAAAGACGTCATGGAGGCAATAGTGTGGGTTAAGGCCTCTTTGGACTCAGTAGCTATTGACGTCAACCTTATCAGGACCGACCTGGGGAAACTTAATGAAAAGGTGAAACAGGTGGAAATCAAAACTGCTAGCCTGGTGAGTGATGTTGCTCAGCTGCAGAGGGAGGTCCACGATCTGCAGGACTCCCGGAACCTCGCAGACCTCAAGTTGGATGACTATGAGGGCCGTCTTTGTCGCAACAACCTCCGCATTATAGGAGTCCCGGAGAGATCAGAGGGACAGACTCCTGACCTATTTGTCGAGGACATTATCCTCAAGCACCTGCGACCCAAGGGACTCAGTAAATTCTTTGTGATCGAGCGAGCCCACAGAGTCCCGGGCGGCCGACCCAAGCCGGGCGCTCCCCCGCGGCCTATGTTGGCCCTTGTCCTTAACTATCGAGACCGAGATGTGATTCTTCAAAACTCCAGGGCTGGCACCCCCCTCCGATATGAAAACGCGGATATCTCTTTCTTCCCGGACTTCACACAAAGAGTACAGAAACAACGAAGACAATTTTTTTCTATCAAGCGTGTCCTGAGAGAGAAAGGCCTAAAGTACTCGATGCTGTTCCCGGCCCGCCTCCGGGTTGAGGCGGAGGGGAGAGCTTGGTTTTTCGATCGGCCTGAAGACGTGGCTGATTGGATGGAGTATCGAGAAACTAAAAACCCTGGGACAGGGAGAGCCGGTGGCCCTGATGACAACGAGCCGACCTGAAGGGGAGCGTCGACGAGGACAAGTTTCTGTGCAGCTTGGGGGGTGAGGGGCGGGGGGGCGTGGGGATGGGTGGTGGGATCCACGGTTCCCAACCTAAAACAGGACTACTGATTTATTGTTGGACATATGCTAAAGAAATTACATGTGACATTGATGTAGATTAGGGCACGGGCACGGAGCTCCCTGCTTTACCCCTCTGGATCGCTTTTTCCTTCTTTCTTTGAACTTTCTAGGGCGACAGGCACTCTGCAAGTTGTTAATGGGTAGTTTTGAACCCGAAGGGCAGGGGAGCAGGGCGGGGGGTTGTTGGGTAGGGTTTTTTTTGTTTGTTTGTTTTTTGTTTGTTGAACTTGCTTCTATGACAATGGTACAGTTCCTTTTTTTAATGGGTTTTAACACCACTCTCCACAAACGCACTGATGGGGGTACGGCGTAGCAAGGAAGTTAGAATCCTAAGCTGGAATGTGAACGGGTTGGGGGACAAAATCAAATGCAGTATAGTATTGCAACAGATTTGGAGGCTGTCACCGGATATTGTTCTACTCCAGGAAACTCACCTCATCGGCCACACATGTAAAGCCATGCACAGATAGGGCTATTCCATGCTCACACATGCAGGGTTTGCATCTAATTCTAGAGGGGTGGGCATCATGCAAAAGAAATCATTCCCTTTCTTGCCTGCTTCCACTCATGTTGATGACCGAGGTGTCACGGGCGCATGGGAGGGAATAACCATCACCTTCTTGTCCGTCTACGTCCCCCTGAGGTTGCAGGCCACCACATTCTCCGATTTCAGCGTTGTACTGTTGGCCTTGCCGGAGGGGCATCTAGTGATCGGGGGAGACTTCAACTCAGTGGTATCAGGTACACTGGACAGGTACCCCCCACGTACGTTGCTGCCTGCCGCTCACTCTTTTTCTAGTTTTTTGGAAGCAATGGGACTGGAGGATGGCTGGAGGGCTTATCACCCTGACAAGATCCAACACACCTTCCACTCGGGCGCCCATAACAGCCTTTCGCGGCTAGACTATATCATTGTCCCCGCCCCGCAGGTGACAAACATACATGAGATACGGCACTTGGCTAGGGGCTTCTCCGACCACTCTCCCCTATGGGTCCATATTGTCCTTGACGACTCCCTTGTGGGGTGTGTCGCCCCAATCAACCCCTGGTATCTTAAAAGCTCTAAAATACGGACCGGTCTGATAAATCCATTGACAAATATTTCCTGGATAATGAACACTCGGTCGACTCCCCACAGACATTGTGGGAAGCTTTCAAAGCAGTGGTACGGGCGAAGCCCTCTCCTTAATAGCGGGGTCGAAAAAAGACAAACTAGCGGCGGTCTCTGATATAGAACAAGACATTTATCGTCTTGAGAATGATCTTGATCCCGACCCCTCGCCAGGGGCTCTCCATGCCCTGCAACTCCGACAGTAGGAATACCGAGCCCTGGTCACCGACCGCGCTAAGATTCTAGGACAGTGCAGACTGGGACGGGTCTATGACTGGGGTGATAAAGACGGGAAATTAATTGCCTGGTTAGACAAAAAGGAGCGGGCTAGCCAACTAGTTGCCGAACTAAGGAACTCTGGAGGATCCGCTATAGTGGATCCCCAGGAAATAGTTGACCACTTTGCAGCTCACTTCCGTACAGTCTACCGCTCCACAGCGTCATACACCGAAGCGGACTCCTCTGAACTTCTACGAGACATCTCTCTGCCGGTACTATCCGACAGTGACCACGCTTTTATGGATAGCGCCCTTAGAGCTGACGAGATTGCAACCGCAATCAGAACACTCCGCCCGGGCAAGGCGCTAGGCCCCAATGGCATCCCGATCAAACTCTACAAGATCCACCGGAACAGACTAGCACCACATTTGAAATCAATGTTTGAGACTAGTCTAGAGCAGGGATCGATTCCCCTTGACCAGCGAATCGCGACTATTGTCGCGATTCATAAGGAAGTGAAACCTAGAACTGATTGTGCTTCCTATAGGCCTATCTCATTGTTTAATGCTGAGCCCAAAATATTAGCAAAGGTGCTCGCTAATAGACTAATCAAGGTTATAGGTGGCCTGGTGCACCCTGACCAATCGGGGTTTATGCATCGGCGAAATACCGCCCTTAACCTGCGCAGACTGCATGGGGTCTTGGGCAGGGCGCCGACCTTGCACGAGGACGCCATTGTGGTCTCCTTAGATGCCACAATGGCCTTAGACACACTTGAATGGCCTTATCTCTTCGCAGTAATCACAAAATTAGGGTTTGGGCCGGGCTTTAGTCAATGTGTACGATTGCTGTTCAGCTCCCCAATGGCTCAGGTAATTGTAAATAACAGGAAATCCGACTCCTTTCTACTTAGCAGAGGGACCCGTCAGGAGTGCCCCCTCTCCCCTCTACTGTTTGCCTTAGCTCTTGAGCCCCTCGCGGCATGGATCCGCAGGGATGTAATGATCCGTGGGTTGCAGTGGTCGACCGACTGGGAAGACCGGATATCCCTGTACGCGAACGATATACTGCTATACCTCGCATCCCCCAAAAGATCCCTTATTGCGGTATTTGACATCCTTTCCGTTTTTGGTAGATACTCAGGGTTTGGCATCAACTGGCAGAAATCTCTCCTTTATGTCCGGAGTGGAAAGGCCCCCCCAATACCTCGAAATTGTCCCATACCAATAGTCTCAGACGGCTTTAAATATCTGGGTATTTTCATTTCACTAGACAAAACTCTCAGTTTCACCCGAAATCTCGCTCCCTCGATACAACGACTAAAGCAAGATATCGCAAATTGGAAATCACTCCCCCTCTCCTTATTAGGCAAAGCGGCCCTTTTCAAAATGATGTCCCTACCCCGCTTTCTCTATGTCCTCCAGAATTCGGCAGATTCAGTACCAAATTCTTACTTTAAACAAATAGAGGGACTTCAAAGTGACCTTCTCTGGAATGGGAGACCTCGTATTGCTCTGAAAAAACTCACCCTCAACTGGTTCGACGGGGGGATTGGATTGCCTGACATTAGAAAATACTACTGGGCCTCACACTTAACGGCAATAAACCACAGCAACAATGGGCGGCCTGACGACCCCGGGTTTAGTATGGACAGACTGCTCCTTCCTAATGGTTCCTTTAACAGGGCCCTTTATTCTAAGCCCAATAGATACTCCCTCACTGGCCCCACCAAGCGTTCTGTTCATATCTGGCACACAGTGACTGCCTCGCTGGGTTGGACCAACAAACTGACCCTGTCCACGCCCCTGTGGGACTCCCAGAGACTCGAGGGCTTGGGCAACTCGCAGGGTTTTGATAAATAGGACCTAATTGGCATTTCACACATCAGAGACATGTGGGACAAAAATGGTGTTAACTCTTTCGACTCCCTCCAACTCCAATATACCATGGCGGAATCAGAGCGTTTTCGCTACTTGCAAGTACGTCACGCACTGCAAACTGTACTACCCCATGACACCTCCCCACCTGACTACTCACCACCAGAGGACAGACTGCTAGATGGCTATCTGCCCGAGAGAGCCATCTCCCTAACATATAGGAAACTCATTAATAATATGGATGGCCCACTGTTCTCTCTGCGAGAGAAATGGGTGAAGGACGGGATCGAGTTGGACGATGAAAATTGGCAGACTGCAGTCTCCTCCCCGAAAACTGTTGCCATCCCGGCGCGCCTCCATCTTGTACAACTGAAAATATTACATAGAGTCTACATCATGGGGCCCCAATTGATACACATGGGTGGTCCAGCGGATGGGTATTGCAGTTGTAGATTGGGAGACAGACCTCGACTGGTGTATGTTGCGGGAAAAGATAGTTCACGCAGCTAGGGGCTGTCCCCGAAAGTGGTCTAGGATCTGGACTCCCTGGGACACATATCGTGGCTATATATGTACCCCACCAGATGACCCCGATTGGGACAGTCCCCCCTCATCATAACTTCCAATTATCATCCTCCTATGTTTATATACCTTGGTATCGCTGTATGCCCTGTCATTGAACTGATGGAACTGTACCTATGTTGAATATGCTGAATATGTTTAATAAAAAGAATTTATTAAAAAAAAAAAAACAATGATATCTACATTATGCCTATAAAGATATGGAAAATATTTGATTATAATGCTGCAACTCTGTAGACCAAATGGAAGAAAAGTGGAAACCAAAATTAAAAATGTTCTTGCTAGTCTAGTATCTATTTCTAGAAGAAATTTTGCAACAGTTGCTATTGTTTTCCATGCTGGAAGTACTACCACAAGTGGACATTCTTCAGTTTATTTAAAGTGTAATAATGGTTGGAGTCACTGCAACGATACACACTTGGAAATGAAACCGAGATTGCCTTAAGAATTACGCAACTCATAGTTGATATTTCTGAAACAAAGATTTTAGATACATTCGGCCTAGTGGGAAGGTGTAAAGATACTTTAAGGAATTCATACTGGATGATTTCAAAGAGAAATATTTGATACATTATTTGGCGTATTGGGAAAATGTGAACAGAAACTACAAAGTAAAGGTAAGATTTAAAGATTGGGAATAGTATTGGATGTGTTATTTGTGTTGATTTTGTATTATATTTGCGAGAATTAGGGATTTGTTTTTTTTAACAATCTAGTTGATTGATGAAACAACACTGACATCACTGTGAATAGTGAAGTTAAGTAGAAGCTGATGACAGCAAAAAAAGGGAGAAAAATTGTTTTCTGAAGGTTAAATTATTTTATATTATTTAAAAACTCACTATAATTTGTGAAATATATTACATTACATAGCAGTTTTGCAGTTCATTTTATGTAGTTGAAAAGTTAGAAAAACAGTACTAATGACAAATAGCACAATAGTAGTTCGATATTTAAAAAACCTTTGAAATTCACGAAAAAAAACACAGGTTTTACAGACGTTATAGTTAAAAATTTGCATTTAAAAAACCTTAGAAATTCACTGAAAAAACCATAGGTTTCAGGGACGTTATAGTTAGAAATTAGCATTTAAAAAACTTTAGAAATTCACTGAAAAAAACATAGGTTTTAGGGACGTTATAGTTAGTTGGATATTTGACTCATATAAAACCAGAGAAATTTTCTCGTCATAGTTAGTTGAGCTAACTATAACTCGTGCGCCCGCAATGCACTGCTGATGATGTCACATATTACATTACTCATGACATGGTCAGTGACATCACTCAGGACATCACTCATGACATCTCAAATTACATCACTGATGACATCACTGATGAAATTATCCATGTGATAGTCTGACACACCTCCTCACACTCTAATATAACCTTTGATACACGCACACTAAAATACAGACTACCATTTTCGAAACCATAGACACAAGAATACCAGATACTAGATACCCATCCACTGATTCTTATCTATATGTTGTGAGCAAGACATACCCTCATACAGTCACTCATACATGCTGTCACTCATGATTACATCAGTATAATATCCACTCATACACCTATACATACATTCACACAGTGCTACTGATCCATAGAGTTACTCACACATCTACTCAGCCATGCCAAAAATCAATCACACACCCATGTACTCACCTATTCAGAGACATACACACCACCTGACTTACTTATACACACACCACCTCCCTTATTTATATAGATACTAATACATACTTACTCTCTTATACAATCACTAATACAAGTGCACATTAATGTATGTAGACACACTTGCAATCACTCTCTCTCACGTATAGTCAATTATACACCCCAACACTCACATATATTGTCTAAAACATATATAGTTACTCACATATATACAACTGAGACATCAATTCACTAATCAACACACCTGTACACACAATCAGCTACCCATACAGCCCTTCCGAGATGCACCTTTGAATCTATACAACCAGTGAATCAGCCATTCAGACTTGTATGAACAGAGTCAGACACCCCCCAACCACCCACATAGACACTCAGTCACCCATACAGATGCTCATACAATCAATCAATAACCCATATAGACACTGATGTAGCTACTCACCAACCCATGCACCTGCTTACACACCAACTGAGAGACTAATATAGACATTCACACAGTTTAGTCACTAACCCATGCATTCAGTAACATACGTTCAATCAGTGACTTATACAGTCAGTCATGCATCTACTAAATAATCCATTCAGGCACTTCTACATCCACTCATTCTTCAATAGACCTTGGCATAGATATATATGAATAATATTTAAACTTTACAGAAACAACATTTACTGGATGATGTCATCAGTGATGTAATCAGTGATGTCATTTGAGATGTCATCAGTGATATCATGAGTGATGTCACTGACCATGTCATGAGTGATGTAATATCGACGTCATCAGCAGTGCATTGCGGACACACGAGTTATAGTTAGTTCAACTAACTATAACATCTAAATTTCTCTGGTTTTATATCAGTCAAATATCCAACTAACTATAACGTCCCTGAAACCTTTGGTTACACAGTGAAAAAAAAAAAGAAAAAAAAAAAATATATATATATATATATATATTTACCTACTGGCGGTTGGAGGTAGGTAGTTATAGTTAGGACCTATTATCCATAGGAAAAGCATTTTTTAATTTGCCAATATCTTAGGTGCCGTTTGACGATTCTTCGTGAAATTTACAAAAACTAATGGTTCTCTCAGGTCAGCTCCTGTCTTGAAAGTTTGGGAGCGATTCGTCAAGCGGGGGCTGAGTAAAAAGGGCGGTCCCAAAGTGTGTTCTCTCCATCTTAATTTCCAGAGGAATTTTGAAACAGGTTACAGCCCGAACGTCTGAACAGAATTACACCAAACTTGGCAAAAATGTAGGTCTTGGTCTAGAAAGCGTGCTTATTTAAAAATGGTGTGAATCTGTTCAGCAGTTTAAGAGAAATCCAAAAAATAAAAATATATATATCTGAGCACTGAGGAGGATTCGCGAAGCCTCCCAAGCACGAGCTGACTTCTAATTAGCTGCCAACACTCCAAACCAAGAAGTGTTGGCAGCCATCTTGTGACGCGGTAACCGAGTCACAAGAAAACAGTGGAAAAAAGGTTAACAAACAAGAAAAAGGGGCAGGGTAGAAACACCCTGATACCCTAGGCCTGCTCAGGTGGCCCCACAAGGACCCCCAGGTGCAAAAAAGCATTTTTTTTAAACAGCCGAATTCACGTTAGGTGCAAGAATCTGGCTGAAAAGTTAAGGAAAAAAACAAAAAGCGGGCTGGCGTGGTTCGTTATCTGTAAGCCCTCAGGTGGGCTAGGTCCCGGGGGCAATGTTTATAATGTATGTGGGGCCTGCGGGGCCCCCACAGCCCCGGGGACTGCCACCTCCCCGGGGCCTGAACAAAAATGCGTGTGGGGCTTCTGCCGCCCATGCTGCCCAGGGCACCAGCACCTCCTCGGGGCCTTGCTAATTATATGCAGGGGGCCTTGCGGGCCCCCCCAGACCCCAGGGACCTCCACCTCCCCGGGTCTTAAATCAAGGCATTCTGGAGCCCTTGATGGCACTGGGGACCGCCACCCCCAGGACTGGCTCCTGCAATGTCCGGGGGTGCCCACCCCCGAGGCATTGCTGTTTGCTATGGCATAGCAAACTCTGCTGTGGTTTTGGGACGCAAGAGCAGGAAACCTGCTCTCACGTCCAAAAACCAAAGCAGAATTGCTTTTGGGCAAGGGGAGCTGTATGTTAGCAGCTCCCCTTGCCCAAAAGTAATGTCGGCTCCCACAGGAGGTGAGGAGCCAGCAGGGACAATGGGGACATTGGGGCTCCACCTACGGTCCCCAACGCTAAGGGCTGGCCCCGGGGATGGAAACCCCGGGGGCCCAAAATGGCGCAGGAAGGGGGTCAGTCAACCCCTTACCATTTAATAATAAAAAATATTAAAACAGCAGGGCGGCCCCGGGGGATGGGGTCCCAGGGCCAATAGTGGTCTAGGGAATGGGGGTTGCGCTGCCCCCTTCCAGTTTTCTTGATTTTATTTTTAATTAAAAAGGGGTCAGGCCCTGGGGGATGGGGGTCACCAGGGCCCGAAAAATCATGAAAGAAGGGGTACCATAGACTACATCTTTTTTTTTTTAAGCCGGCATCTCGCTGGAGGCCCCGCCCCCTCCCTAAACCACTCTGCAAACAGACCCCTGATGCGTTCTAAGTTGTGGAATTAAGTCCCCTTGAATTCTGAGGGTCCCTGGGGGCCAACTAGCCCACCAGGTACCTCCAGTAAGTGCCACAAAGGTGGATTGCAGAGAGGTGGTCCGAGGCCCACTCCTTTTTACACCACTCTGCAAACGCGCCTCTTGGCGCACTGCTGGTGGGGCGATGAGGTCCTCTTGTGTCCTAAGGACCTCAGGACACAAGTGGACTTCATCCCCTGAGCAGCAGTGCAGCAGCAGCCATGTTTGCAGAGTGGTGTAAAAAGGGTGCGTGGCCTTTGACCACTCTCAGTAATCCAGGTGTGTGGGACTTACTGGATGTACCTGGTGGGCTAGTTGGCCCTCAGGGACGCTAAGTATTCAAGAGGACTTATTCCCTCAACTTAGAAAGCACCAGGATGGGTGTTTGCAGAGTGGTGGAGAGAGGGGGCATGGCCTGTGTCCAGGTTTCAGCAATCCCACTATCTGGGACATACTGGAGGTATCAGGTAGGCTAGTTGGCCCCTAAGGACCCCCAGCAGCGAAGGGAACATTAATCTCCATCCAAGAGCGCGCCAGGAAGGGCATTAGCAGAGTGGTGGGGAAAAGGGGCATGGCCTACTAGGACAACTTAGCAATCCTGTTGTGTGGAACATACTGGAGTTAATAGGAGGAGTAGTTGGTCCCCAGGGATGTCCTTGGGTCCAAGTACCCCTCTTGTTACCTCCGTAAGTCCCACAGAGTGAGATTGCTAAGATGTCTTCGGAGGTCTTGCCCCCCTTTCTCCACCACTCTGCAAATGCGCCTCTTGGCAGACTACAGGATGGGGATGAAGTGCAATTTACTCTTGAGGGACTTTGGGGGCCAAGAAGCCCTCCTGGTACCTCCTGTAAGTCTTACGCAGCGGAATGCCTGAGCTTTGGTCGGAAACCCAGCACCCTTTCCCTACCACTCTGCAAACGTGACTAATTGTTAAAGTAGCATGTTTATCCACCTCTGATTTAGAGGTAGTTTTAATCCCCTGCCCTATTATATGTTAGGGCCTTACAGGGGAGGTCATGCCAATCACAGGGGTACCCAAACCCATAGTGAACCCTAGTGTATGTAGGTGTTTTCATTGTATTCTAAGTGTCTTTTAGCATAGCACTGGCTCTAGGTCTCGTTAGTCAGAGTCATTTAACACCAGTGCCGTTCAGCAAAACGTTGGGGGCACAGGATGACTTGGCACCAAGGCCTCTTTCTGCACCACTGTTGGTTCTTTCTGAATATCTTTTGCTTCTTTCTACACCTTTCTTTGTCTTTTTGTACTTCTGTTGCCTCTTTCTGCATTTCTCTTGCTTCTTGCTGCACCGTTCTTCCTCTTTCTGCACATGTCCTACCTCTGTAGGCATAGTTAGAAATTAGCATTTAAAAAACCTTTGAAATTCACTGAAAAAACCACAGGTTTCAGGGACGTTATAGTTAGAAAATAGCATTTAAAAAACCTTAGAAATTCACTGAAAAAAACACAGGTTTCAGGGATGTTATAGTTAGTTGAACATTTCACTCGTACAAAACCAGAGAAATTCGACCATTATAGTTAGTTATTCTAACTATAACTCACGCCCCCACAATGCACTGCTGATGACGTTACATATTACATCATTCATGACATTCTCAGTGACATCACTGATGACATCTCAAATGACATCACGGATGACATCATCCAGTGAATGTGTGTTTCTTTGAAATTGAAATATGTTATATATATATATGGCAAATTGTATTGAAGAATGAGTGGGTGTATAAGTGTCTGAATGGATGATTTAGTAGGTGCGTGACTGATTGTATAAGTGACTGATTCACCGTATCTTACTGAATGCATGGGTTAGTGAATAAACTGTGTAAATGTCTGTATCAGTTTGTCAGTTGGTGTATAAGCAGCTGCATGGGTTGGTGAGTAGCTACATGACTGTCTATATGGGTTACTGATTGATTGTCTGAGTATCTGTATGGGTGCCTGAGTGTCTTAGTGAGAGGGTGGGGTGTGGATGACTCTGTGCATAGATGTATGAGTGGGTGATTCACTGGGTGTATGGGTTCAAGAGTGCATCTGTGAAGGGCTGTATGGGTGGGTGAGTGTGTGTATGGGTGTGTTGTTGAGTGAATGGATATCTCATTGGTATATGTTGGAGTTACTACATATGTGAAAGGCAGTATATGTGAGTGTTAGAGTATATAAATGACTATACGTGAGAGTGAGTGACTGTATGGATGAGTGTCTGCTTGTATCAGTGATTATATTAGAGAATAAGTTTGTTTTAGTATTTGTATAAATAAGTGAGGTGGTCTGTGTATAACTGTATAGGTGAGTAAATGGGAGTGTGATTGATTCTTTGCATGACTTACTAGCTGTGTAAGTAACTCTAAGGGTGAGTGGCGGTGTGTGAGTGTCTGTATAGGTGTATGAGTGCATATGATAGTGGCTGTATTGATGAGTGACTGCATGTATGAGTTACTGTATGGGTGAATGAGTGGATTTGTGTGTGTAGACCTAGGAATAAGTGAGCGGGTATGTACTAACTGCTATTGGTCTGTCTATGCTTTCGATATTGGTAGTCTGTATTTTAGAGTGGGTGTATAAAAGGTTTTATTAGGGTGTGAGGAGGTGCATCAGATTATCACATGGATGATGTCATCAGTGATGTCATTTGTGATGTCATCAGTGATGTCATCAGTGATGTCACTGACCATTTCATGAGTGATGTAATATGTATTGTCTTCAGCAGTGCATTGCGGGGGTGTGTGTTATAGTTAGCTCTACTAACTATAACGGCGGCCGAATCTCTCTGATTTTGTACTAGTGAAATGTCCAACTAACTATAACATCACAGAAACCTGTGTTTTTTTCAGTGAATTTCTAAGGTTTTTTAAATGTTAGTTTCTAACTATAACATCCCTGAAACCTATGTTTTTTTCTGTGAATTTCTAAGGTTTTTTAAATGACAATTTCTAACTATAACGTCCCTAAAACCTATGTTTTTTATCAGCGAATTACTGAGGTTTTTTTAATGCTAATTTCTAACTATAACGTCCCTATTAAGTCCCCTTGAATTTTGAGGGTCCCTTGGGGCCAACTAGCCCACCAGGTACCTCCAGTAAGTGGCACGCTGCAAACTTGGCTTCTGGCGCACTGCTGCTCGGAGGATGAAGTCCACTTGTGTCCTGAGGTCTCAGGACACAAGAGGACCTCATCGCCCCACCAGCAGTACACCAGAAGCCGCGTTTGCAGAGTGGTGTAACAAAGGGCGTATCCTTGGACCACCTCTCTGCAACACAGCTCTGTGGTGCTTATTAGAGGTACTTGGTGGGCTAGTTGGTCCCCAGGGACCCTCAGGGTTGAAGGGGACTTAATCCCCCAATTTACAACCCACCACGGGGCGTGTTTGCTCACTTGTTATATCAGGCCCTGCCCCCTCCCTGCACCACTGAGCAAATACGCCTCTGGTGCATTGTAAGTTGGGGTATTAAGTCTCCTTGAATCAGGAGGGTCGCTGGGGGCCAACCAGCCCACCAGGCACCTCCAGTAAGCACCACAGAGCTGCATTGCAAAGAGGGGCGTGGCCTGAGAGCACCGATCTGTAACTCAGCTCTTAGGCGCTTACTGGAGGTACCTGGTGGGCTAGTTGTCCCCCAGGGACCCTCAGGATTGAAGGGAACTTAATCCCCCAATTTGCAACGCACCTGGGGGCGTGTTTGCACACTTGTTATATCAGGCCCTGCTCCCTCCCTGCACCACTGTGCAAACACACCCCCAGGCATGTTAAATCGGGGGATTAAGTCTCCTTCAATCCTGAGGGTCCTGAGGGTCCTTGGGGGCCAACTAGCCCACCAGGTACCTCCAGTAAGCGCCTAAGAGCTGCGTTACAGAGAGGTGTTCAGAGGCTACTCCCCTTTTTACACTTCTCTGAAACACAGCTTACTGGAGGTACCTCGTGGGCTAGTTGGACCCCAGGGACCCACAGTATTCAAGGGGACTTAATCCCCCAATTTAAAACGTGACACGGGGCAAGTTTGAACAGTGGTGAAGGGAGGGGGCGGGGTCTGAGGTGACATGTGTGCAAACACGCCCTGTGGCACGTTTAAAGTTGGGGAATTAATCCCCTTTCAAACCTGAGGGCCCCTGGGGCCAACTAGCCCACCAGGTGCTTCCAGTAAGTGCCACTGCGTTGCATTGCAGAGAGGTGGTCCAGGCCACGCCCCTTTTACACCTCTCTGCAACGCAGCTCTGTGGCACTTACTGGAGGTATCTGGTGGGCTAGTTGGACCCCAGGGCCCCTCAGGATTGAAGGGGACTTTATCCCGCAAATTAAAACACACCACGGGGCGCGTTTGCACAGTGGTGAAGTGTGGGGGCGGGTCCTGAGGTGCCATGTGTGCAAACACACCCTGTGGCGCGTTCAAAGTTAGGGAATTAATTACCTTTCAATCCTGAGGACCCCTGGGGGCCAACTAGCCCACCAGGTGCTTCCAGTAAGTGCCACTGCGCTGCGTTGCAGAGAGGTGGTCTAGGTCATGCCCCTTTTTACACCTCTCTGCAACGCAGCTCTGTGGCACTTACTGGAGGTATCTGGTGGGCTAGTTGGACCCCAGGGACCCACAGGATTCAAGGGGACTTAATCCCCCAACTTAAAATGCACCACGGGGCGCGTTTGCACAGTGGGGAAGGGAGGGGCCTGAGGTGACATGTGTGCAAACACGCCCTTTGATGCGTTTTAAGTTGGTGAATTAATTCCTCTTCAATCCTGAGGGTCCCTGGGGGCTAACAACCCCACCAGGTACCTCCAGTAAGCGCCACTGCGCTGCGTTGCAGAGAGGTGGGCCAGGCCACACCCCTTTTTACACCTCTCTGCAACGCAGCTCTGTGGCGCTTACTGGAGGTACCTGGTTGGCTAGTTGGACCCCAGGGACCATCAGGATTAAAGGGGACTTAATCTCCCAACTTAAAATGGCCACAGGGCGTGTTTGCACACATGTTACTTCAGGCCCCCACTCCCTTCACCACTGTGCAAATGCACCCCATAGTGCGTTTTAAGAGGTAGTTTTAATCTGCGTTATTATGTACTAGGGCCTTACAGAGGTGGTCATGCTAATCACAGGGGTACCCCAACGCATAGTGTTCCCTAGTGTATGTAGGTGTTTTCACTGTATTCTAAGTGTCTTTTAGCATAGCACTGGCTCTAGACCTGGTTAGTCAGAGTCAGTTACCACCAGTACCCGTCTGAGAAAGTTGTTGCCACATGATGATTTTGGAAGAAGGCCTCTTTCTGCTCCTATGTTGGTTCTTTCTGCACATTTCTTGCTTCTTCCTGCACTTTTCTTCGTCTTTGTGGGCTTCTGTTGCTTCTTTATGCATTTCTTTTGCTTCTTCCTCTGCGTTTTTTCTTCTTTCTTCACATGTCCTACCTTTGTAGGCATAGTTAGAAACTAGCATTCGAAAAACCTTTGAAATTCACTGAAAAAACTATAGGTTTCTGGCACGTTATAGTTAGAAATTAGCATTTAAAAAACCTTTGAAATTCACTGAAAAAACCATAGGTTTCAGGGACGCTATAGTTAGAAATTAGCATTTAAAAAACCTTAGAAATTCACTGAAAAAACAATAGGTTTTAGGAAAAGTTATAGTTAGTTGGACATTTCACTCATACAAAACCCGTGAAATTCCCTCGTTATAGTTAGTTCAGCTAACTATAACTCGCGACCCCGCAATGCACTGCTGATGACATCACATATTACATCACTCATGACATGGTCAGTGACATCACTGATGACATCACTGATTACATCTCAAATTACATCACTGATGACATCACTGATGACAACATCCATGTGATAATTTGATGCATTTTCTCACACCCTAATATAACATTTGATACACCCACTGTAAATTACAGACTGCCATTCTCAAAACCATAGACACTTCAACAGCAATAACTACATACACACTCACTGATTCTTAGGTTTACACACACATCCACTCACTCACCCGTACAGTCACTCATACTTATGGTCACTCAGTACAGGACTATCATATGCACTCATACACCTATATAAACACTCACACACCACCACTCATCCATAGGGGTACTCACACACCTAGTCAGTCATGCAAATAATTAATCACACTGCCATTTACTCACCAATAAAGTTATACACACACCAGCTCAATCACTGATACAAATACTAGCACATTCTTACACTCTTATACAATCACTGATACAAGTACACACTCATCCATACAGCCACTCTCACAATCACACGCTCTCACTTATAGCTATTTATATACTCCAACACACATATATACTGCCTTTCACATATGTAGTTACTCACACATGCATCACTGAGATATACATTTACTCACTACCACACCCATATACACACTCACCCACACATACAGTCCATCATAGATGTACTCTTGAAACCATGCACCCAGTGAATCACCCACTCACATATCTATGCGCAGAGTCACACACACCCCATCCACATAAACACTCAGGCACCCATACAGATACTCAGACAACCAATCAATAACCCATATAGACACTCATGTAGCTATTCACAAACCCATGTAGCCGCTTACACACCAACAGACAGACGGATACAGACATTCACACAGTTTAGTCACTAACCCATGCATTCAGTAAGATACGTTTAATCACTCACTTATAGAATCAGTCACGCTCCTACTAAATCATCCATTCATCCATTCAGACACTTAGACACGTAGGTGCATGACTGACTGTATAAGTGAGTGATTAAACATGTCATACTGAATGCATGGGTTAGTGACTAATCTGTGTGGATGTCTGTGTCAGTCTCTCAGTTGGTGTGTAAGCGGCTGCATGGGTTGGTGAGTAGCTACATGAGTGTCTATATGGGTTATTGATTGGTTGTCTGAGTATCTGTGTGGGTGCCTTAGTGTCTGTGTGGGTAGGTGGGTGGTGTGTGGGTGAGTGGGGGGTGTTTGACTCTGTGCGTAGATGTGTGAGTGGATGATCCACTGGGTGTATGGGTTCAAGAGTGAATCTGTGAAGCCCAAGTGTGGCACGATGATTTTATAAAGCTTTACACTGATCCCGCAGATCCTCTCTCTGCGGTAGATAACTCGTGCCCTCCTCATCACGTGGACTTAGACTTTTTTTCTTTGAAGGAGATCGAGGGTGCAAGTGGGGGAATAGTCAAGCTAAAGCCTCTGGGTCATATGGAGTTCCTGGGGACCTCTTTTTATCCGACACCCCAAATTGGGCCTGTTACATACTTCTTCTCTCTAATGCCATTGCATGTGGCGTCTCTGTCTCAGATTCTTGGCTGGAGGCAGAGGTGGTCCCTATTTATAAAAAATTGGATAGAGCCCAGCCTTGTAACTATAGGCCTATCAGCCTAATAGACCAGCTGCAAAAAGTTTTTAGCAGAGCCCTCCCTCAGAAGATTTTGTCCTGGGCAGATGATAATGCTATCCTAACACAATACCAAGATGGCTTCAGAGAAAAGACAGGAATCATTGTCCAGGTTTTTCACCTATTGTTGCTCTTTTGGAAAATAGTAACTATTAATCAGGGTAGCCTGTATTTGGCTTTTTTTTACTTGAATACAGCTTTTGATTTAATCCCCAGATCTAAGCTATGGCAAGTGTTGTAGGATATGGGAATTCCATCCCCTATCCTGAATTTAGTCATCCGACTCCACAAAAATAATTTTGCACAGATAAGATGGTGTACACAGGGGCAGCTTACTGACCACATTCCTGTTAGTAGGATTGTTCACTGAGGATATGTCCTGGCGCCCACTCTGTTTTCACTTTACATGAATGAAGTTGGAAGCTTTTAATCTCAAGAGCTGGCTGATGGCTCGACTTTAGGTGGAGAGAAGGTAGTGAACCTCTTATTAAATAGCTTTAATCATTTTGTACTGTTGGGGGCCTTAAAATCAACACTTCCAAGACAAAATGCATGGCTTTTAACCCTCACAGGTCATACAAGGGCAAGCCAACTCTGGGAGGGACCCCCCTGGAGAGAACACGTACTTTCGACTATCTAGGGGTTAAATTCTTGGAGAGAATGTCTTGGAACCCCCACATAACAAAAATGACATTAAATCACGAGCGGGTTATGGGGGCACCTGTGAAAGAACATAATTTGTTACAGACCAGACCAGTTTCCTCTGCTCTATAGGTCTACGACCTTAAAGCTGTTAGCTCTGCCCTATACAGATCTGAATTGTGGGGATTCTAAAAGATACTGGAGCTCACTAGATCGGAGCACAAATTTATGAGGAATCTAGTGATGCTGCCCCAAAGCACCCCAATTTACCCACTTATGTTAGATATAGGGCAACGTCCCATTAGCGCCATTGCCAAGCTTCGCCCACTGCTATTCTGGGCCAGAGTCTAGAGGACCTCGGAGTTGTCATCTTACGCTGAAGCTATGGCAGAGGTCATCCAGTTAGACGTATTTAACAAGGTGGGGTGCTGAGTAACATAAAGAAGCTTGCATTTGACATAGGGCTAAAAGAAGCCTGGGAACATGACGATTCATCCCTGCTTTGGAAAGCTGAATAAAAGAAGCATTATTGGGAATGGGTTGCACAAGTAGACATTGGCAGGGTCGAGAGGGGTAAACTAACTTTAGAATGTTTACTCCACAAACAGACAAGACTCCTTGAACCCTACTTTAACCTAATACAAGTAACCCAATATTGAAAGCACTTAGTTCAATTAAGGCTTGGCACGCTTCCAGTCAATGAGGTAAAAGCCAGAAGCATACTAAACACCCGTGCCTGAGTAAATGTCCAGGATTTGAGGCTCCTGTAGAGACCATAGCCCATGTGTTGTTTGCTTGCCCTGCTTATGCAGGTCCAAGACAGAAATGGATCAAGCCCATCTGCCAGCAACTGGGCACGAGGAGCTTTTGGGAAGCTCTCTGCATTTTAAAATCTGACACAAGAGCTGTATTTGTTTGCATAGTTGCTGACTTCCTCGGCCACATGTGGGGCATCAGGACAAAGAGGCAGTTAGTTCAGTCAGTATATAATGCACGGTTATCCCTTCATGTGTGTCTGTTATAGAAGAGTTACTGATTGTAGCAGATGGCGAGAAGGTCAGGTAGGAATAATGGAGAGCAGCAAATGCACCTTTCTTCCATCGTCTCGATGAGTGGGGCTGTCATGAACTCAAGCGTATTCACTTCTAATTCCAGTACTCGCGGGAGCAGAATGTTGGGAATTCCCAATTCCCCCTACAGGCCTTCCAACGAACCCCAATAGCACCGGAGGTTGCGTGAACCTCTGCCGTGGGACAGGGGTAGGGCACAAAGAGACTGCCTCGCTTTTCTCCGGTTCTCCATTCTCTCTCTTCCTTCTCAGCATTTATTTCTGTCTCTCGCTTTTCACTCTACTCTCTCTCTCTCATGGTGAACTGGAAAACAGATAATATCATAAAAAACTTCAAAAAACCTTCCTCCTAAACTCTCTAATATATTATCTGCTGTGCTCTAACTTTGTTACCCTCTAAGAGATAAGCATTAGCTCCTCTTCATGTAATTTTAAATATAAGCTTTCTGTACTGTCACTAATTGTCTCTTTCTTATTTACAGGTATTCCAAATAGGGACCTATTATTGAAATAGGCTTGGGGTAAGTATATAAGTTTACGATAAAACTCTTATAGATTCAATGTCTTTTCCTTTCATAAGTATCCAAATGTACTAATGTTTATTATTTTCTCTGACAGGAGAATACTTGTTGTTTTGGTAGAACTCTGCCCAAGAGAAAACTGGCCTCCAAGGGATTCTGCTGACCCGCTGAGCAAAAGCCAAGCCTCCGAAATGCCACATGAAGACTCCGGAATTAATGTGGCAGAAGTGCTAATTATCCTTGACTTCTTGGTTCCCTGACTAACTGTCCAACGGAAGTACGAAACGAGAGCTACCCTACGCCTAAGACTGTCAGCAAACTAGAAAAACTTACCCTGACTGACTTTCACAACACGGGCACCGGCCCTGTCACAAGGCATCATATGCTGCCGCCGCACTTCACAGCTGCGTTTGCTCTCGGGTTCGCGACCAAAAGCAGGAGACTAGACCAGCGATTGCACTGGCAGGTCTCCATCTTTGGCGTGCCCGGCGAATCGCTCGGCATCTGGTTACAATCATCCATGGTCTCCGGTAAATAGACACGGAGCCTGGGAATTGTTTCACAGGTGTTAGTGTCTTGCTAGTACAGGGAAGCACATGGGTTCTTGTAACCCACGCCCTGACAGGTGCATCCACTAAACCTGGTAGGAAAAAGCTGAATCATTTTGGATTCTTTGTTTTACAAGTGCAAGTCTTAAATGTGGTATTCTTCCTGAGAATGGAAACTCCGGAACTAGATCATTGGATCAGCGGTAAAAGACTATACTACCAATTTCTTGAGTTGTTTGCAGCTCATTAGCATTCTGGAAAGTCTGTTAACTGTGTAACTTTATGGTATAGACTTTGGAGCATGGGGGTCAATTGACACTAAATACTGTGGATATGCTTGCGTGACATTAACCTGAATGTTGAGAGCAATATACCATACAAGAATATGTGAAGTTAACATTTAAATGTTTGTAAACATGATTGCGTGACATCAACACTACATGTTGAGAAATGTTGGCTGCAAGATCATGTGAGTTTTACACTAAGAGTCTGATTACGAGCTTGGCAGACGGGTTACTCCATCAAAAATCTGACAGATATCCCGTCCGCCATATTCTGAGTTCAAATATGTTCCATTGGATATAACTGAAACTTGTAATATGGTGGATAGGATATCCGTCACGTTTGTGATGGAGCAACCCGTCCACCAAACTCGTAATTAGGCCCTTGATGTTTGAGAACTCAGGAAGTTGTGATCTTCATTGGGTTTTAGGTGTAAAAAGTTTGGAATTCTCCCTTCTGATCCACAGTGCTCATAAATACTAGAAGGTATTTCAAACTTGGATTCATCTATGCCTCCTGTTGTAGAAATACTAATTGTAAATTGTGTATTGCTTTTCAGGTGTCCTTCCCCACAGTACCCTCCCTAATTCCCTTCCTCCCATCTGGTAATTCCGATAGTCTGTGTATTTTTCCAAACAGAGTCAGGGCTGCCGGAAGGTGGGCTTCTGGGAAGCAGTGTTCCTGAGGATCTGAAGCCAGCCCTGACAGAATAACAGGCCCAAGAATCTAACCATCCTTACAAACAGTGCCAACTAGAATGGCCTCCATGGAAGATCTCTGCACCATTCTCGTCGATTTAAAAAGGGAGATTAATGCCTCAAAGGCAGAAACTGCTGCCCTGACTGGTAGGGTGAATCAAATGCAAAGCAGATTGGAAACCCCGCACTCTTCAACACCACTGGTTGATAGGCCCAACAGGACACCACCATCTGTTTTCGCAACAATACAACTAGCTGTCTCGTTAGCCGCCCTGGAGCGATTTTTAGGAGACCCAGCCAAGGTCCCTATATTTGTAACAGAAATAAAATTACATTTCATGGTGCATCCCTAAGCCTTTCCTGGTGCTCATTTGTGAATTACATTTATGATCTTCTAATTAGGCGGTGATACATTCGCTTGAGCCATCCCATTAGTCAATGAGGATAATCCGCTATTATACGATTTGTCACGCATTATGGCCCAATTTATACAAGTCTTTGACATAGGGACCATAACCATGACAACAACAACGCCTCCACCTTGGACACCGCCAGCTTTCTTGTCACGTTAAACTTTACCTTCTTAGACGTTTTCTACAAAATTACTTATAAATTTGAAGGTAAGTGGAGACCAGCCTCAACCCACTTCTTGTATCCAAACTGTGATCCATCATGGTTGGCCATAATTTTTGACTTTGCCCCTGTCATGCACAACCAGTTGTCCACAGTTGACACTTTGACCTTTTAGGTGCTGTATTTCATGTTTTTGCTGTTTGCTTGCTGCATACTTTACTCCCTGTCTCTATGCTAAGCCTGACTGCTTTAGTGCCAAGCTATCAGAGGGTTAAGCACAGGCTAATTTAGTGACTTTACTGGTTCACCCTGATGGGGATTGTGGCTGTTGCTTGACAAAGGCTCACACCCTCCTCAACCAACAACACAATTTCTCACAGTGAAAAATGTAGCAAGGCTGTTGGGGTTGGGCCATTGCGTCTGAGCAGGGTAGGACAGGAAAGAATCGCAGACAAAAAATAATTGCAGTTCAAGGCAGAAATTGTCTGGCCACGGGGGTGGCTCAGGAAAGGGCAAACACCGTGGGAATAACAGTAGGTGAAAGTGTTTTAACATATAATAAAGTGAAAAAGTTACCTTATATTGGCATTAAGAAACTTCTGGGGGTGCACGTACTAAACAGTAGAATGGGAAAGAATTATAAATGTTTCTAAGATACTTAACAGATAAACAGATGGCATAAAAAGGTTCAAAGAAGAAGAATGTGCATTGTCTAGGCAACCAAAGACTTCCAATTGCTTAGAAAGTTAGACTTCAGCATTCCTGATTTACACCAGTGTTTACTGTGAAAAGTTACTTGAGTGGAGTATATCACAATTTAAATATATAAATTGGAGGTGGGGCGTGGTTTAAAAACCGGCGATAATTAAAATCGCGCTGAGGGTGCATAGCAATATTTATCACATTTTCTTGTTAATATGCCCCTTAGTCTTCAGCATTCCTGATTTACACCAGTGTTTACTATGAAAAGTTACTTGAGTGGAGTATATCACAGTTTAAATCGATAAATTGGCTTTGCAGGATGGCATGAGGTTCGTCTAGCCCATTATTCGGACGTATACGAGACAAAGGGACATTGGGCTGGTACTAAGTGTGATCCCAGGATACCTTAATCAAAGAAATGAAATAGGTGGGGGTGAGGGAGCAGGTGGGAAATATGGACTGGGGCAGTTATGGTGGTAAGTGCTGTAAAATTAACCTCTCAGTTGGCACCTCTGTAGATTGTTGAGGGTCAGATCTGCAGTGCTCAGTGGATGTATGACAGCAGTAAGGTTCAGGAGGCATTTGTCATGCTTTGGAAGAAGGAAAATATCAATTGAAGTGGGGGTCATATCATGTGCTGTACTGTCTGTCTTACATTCATTGATAGGCAGTGCTCTTATGATGGACTAAGGTGTGAAGTAGGAAGAATGATTTAAAAAAGAGATGAGAGACTTCTGGCTTGCTTTAGCTCCCAAAAATGTAAAAGAGGCAAGGGTGCAGAAAGAACACCATTCGTTGAGGGTTTTTCTGGTCACTGTAAAAAATCACAGAAATACAAAAGGTGGAGTGATATTTAAAGCTTGGGGTAATTTAATGGAAAGATATGGATGGATTCGAGGATATTGGTAATCAGTCAACACTGTACTGGATGCTGGGACCGGTAGGTCGGGCCATGGAAGACCAGCAGGCTACAATGAGAGCCAGCAAACTCAGTGCAGGACTAGTAGGACTAAGGAAAGATAAAAGTCCTGAATAAGAAATTTGGATAATTAAGAGAGGGAAAGTCATTAGAACCAAAGAGGAGTACGGGTTGATTTGTTGAAAGGGCCAGTGGAGTTATAGATGTATCATGTATGTGGTGAGGGTGGCCAATGGTACACAAGGTGTGTATTGTGAGTTCTGTCCTGCCTCGGGAATAAAATAACCTTAATACAGCTGTAAGAGCATGCTTGATTGAGAAGCCAGCAGTGTACATGCATGCAGGTACGCATCTGCAGGATACACTCAGGAATCCTCCCTGGGCCCTCCCTCAGGTCTCAATCACCGATCTGGGTGTGTGAGAATGGTGGCGCTGTTCCCCTTTGCTCTGACAGTATCAGAACTTGGTGAGGACAATCATGGGACCACCTGTCTCAGGAGCACCTTAATGGGCATCAATTCACCCAAATGCCGTTGGTAGCAGAGGTGTCATCATGTGCCATTCACACTGAATGACATCACAGGAAGTGACAGTTTATGACATTTAATTTGATGGCATGATAGTACATGACAGCTTTTGAGTGTTTAGCAAAACACACAAGATGATGGACGGAATGTTGCACATTGGCAAAACATTCACCCCCAGTCACAGATCTGGGTTTAATCCATCGTTATTTTGCTCACCACCTCACCCCAATTCAGACATGGCCATATGAAAATCAGTCTTGACCCTGTGCCTCACGGGAACAGTCCAGCCCGAACTGCCAAGTCATGTCTTCCCTTGACCGGAATCAAGCATCCTAGGACCGGTTTCGGGGTTTCACCCCTCTTCAGCCAGGATAGCTTGACTCCAGTGGCGTAGTGAGCATGGGACCCATGTCTGGGCATACCCTACCCACATAGGGCGAACAGCAAAACACACAAGATGATGGACGGAATGTTGCACATTTGCAAAACATTCACCCCCAGTCACAGATCTGGGTTTAATCCATCGTTATTTTGCTCACCACGCCACCCCAGTTCAGACATGGCCATATGCAAATCATTCTTGACCCTGTGCCTCACGGGAACAGTCCAGCCCGTAGTGTCCCTTAAAGACCCAGTGTCCTTTAAAGACCCAGTTATTTAATTTGAAGTTGGTTGGCATTCACTCCTCTAAGAACACCATTTAGAGGGTGAGCTCTTAGTGGCCGCAGCGCCTCGTGACTGAATATCATTAGTGATGGGAACTATTCAAAGACAAAGCCAGGCAGGAGTATGGAGGGGACAGCAGCATATTTCTTCCTGATCTCTAATCAATATTTGTCTCTCTTACTGGTACACTGAGGTGGTCAGTGGGGCACTAAAGGTTCATTGGTATGACAAATATGGGAGGGTAAACACTGACCTAGGGACCCACTAAAGTGATGCCTATTGGGGTTTCATCCCCATGGGGAGCAGAACTAGTTGACCACCCTAATAATGTCCCAAGGGGAGCTGAATTTCTAGTTGGGTGCAGCCACAAATGAGGGAAAAGCCACCGCTGAGGTAGACCCATCCACGTGGTCTGAGGGGTAGTAGAATGCAAATCCCCTGGGAGGCAGATCAGGTGTATCCACCATTTTATTGGTCTCAAGGTATTTGAAGCCCTCTTGCATGATGGTAACAAGGAGACTTGATGGAAGTGCATTAACTCAAGTTTTGCCTTTTTGTTTGTAGTGAAAATGTATCTCAAATGTCACATTAATCAGTTTGTTTTTGACTGTTCTACCTTATTTTGGGAGCATATGCCTTCTCAGATTCTTTCTCTGTACCCTCCTTTTGTATGATTTGTTTCTTAGCTGAGGAATGGGAAACACCACAGGTGTAACGCCAAAGGCCATAAAATATTGTAATACGTGATGGCTTAGTTTACATTCATGTGTACAAATTCATTCGTTATTTACTGTCATCGTTTGCCCAGTTTTTTGTTGATAAGTAAAGACACATTTCATTTCCACACTGCTTTACTTTTGGTATTATTGTTATAAGCAAACTCTGTTAAGACTTGGTGCATGACCATAGATAAGAATGCTTTCTATTTGTACAGCTTGAACTATTAAATTAATGTAGTACAGTGTGTCTGCCTTAGTTTCCCTGTAGCTTTTTCCAAAGCACTTTTTACATCCTTGTTTCTCAAACTGTAAAGAACTGGATTCAACATTGGAATGACGACTGTATACATTACAGCAAAGAGCTTGTCTTTGTTCAATGAGTGAACAGATGTTGGTTTCATGTAAACACCAAGCTCAGTTCCATAGAACAAAACAACTGCAGTCAGATGAGAGGAACATGTGGAGAACAACTTCTGTCTCCCTGTTTTGGAGGGAATTTTCATGATATTTGAGATGATTAGCACATAGGAAATTGTTGTTAAGATGAAAGGACCAAGTCCCGCTACAATACCCCCTCCGAAAGTTGTGCTATTTATGAAATATGTGTCTGAACAGGATAGTTTTAGAAGAGCATTTAAATCACAAAAGAAATGATTAATTTCATTAGATGCACAGAAGGATAAATTTGATATCAAAACAACATGTGGTATAATGTCAAGAAAGCCTATTGTCCAGGATGTTACAGTCAATGAAATCATGGCTCTTTTATTCATGATAGATGAATAGCGCAGGGGTTTGCAAATTGCAATGTACCTGTCATAGGCCATGACCGACAGCAAGAAAAACTCTGTGCTGATGAAGGAAATGCAAAAATAGAATTGAAGCATACATGCAGAGAATTTGATGGATTTGTCAGATTTCTTGGCTTTCAGGCAGATCGCCAGCAGTTTTGGGATGGTGACCGTTGTGAAACCAATATCTAGGAAAGATAAGTTCATGAGAAAAAAATACATGGGATTTTGAAGATGTGTATCAACGCATATTAATGTAATAATGACAAGGTTTCCGAGAAGAGTAAATAAATACATGAGTAAGAACACAATGAAAATGAGAATTTGAAGCCGAGGATTTTGCGATAATCCCAAAATTAAAAATTCACTCAAGAGAGTCTGATTCGACTTTTCCATATTCACAGTACTTTGTGTTGTTTTTCAATGAATAAAGGAAGATCTGGGGAGAGAAAGAAACACAAGTTTATGGATAGCAAAAGATATTGTAGTTGAATGAAAAAGCATGCATCTGGATAAATTGTAGGCATGTGTTTGCAGTATATTAAGAAGCATTTGCAGTGCAATAGATCTTGAATTAATAAAAGTTTGAGCTAAAGGCCATGTGACGCCAATAACTCAAACTTTCAATAATGTGAGAACACTTGCATTGAAAATGTTTGTTTTTCTATTTATTCATTTTTAGGTGATTGCGGCATTCGCTCTTTAGCTTGAGTTGTTTAAAGCTAAAGCGCGGGTACAACGATTGTAAGAAAAGTAAAGAAATTGAAAAAAGGCATGCGGCACATAGGAACCCAATGACAGTTTGCAATCAAAAGCATGCTGATGTACTGGCCTATAGGGTTCAGTATGTATTCCGTTTACTATGGAGTTGGTCGCGGAACAAACTCAAATCTGTCATTTTGATGGGAGCAGCACAAACTGGATTTTGTGGCCATGCTAGAATCAGATTAAGAGTGCGGACTCCAGCCACTGGTAAGAGAGGCAGCAAGGAAGTGCAGGCCACACACAACAAAGAGGTCCTTACTCCTTTCCAGAGATGTGAAAAGAGATCCCTCAAACTCCTGATAGGCAATGCCTCCAAAACAGACACCGCACAGATACTAATAGACACACAACCACACTGCAAAGTTACTATCTAGTTGTTAAAAGGATGAGCATTTGGTGAGCTGATTGACCAGGCCAATATGTCACCTAAGTGACCCCATGTTGAGAGGCCACGGGGGGCATTACAAACAGAGGAACTCAAATGAAAGTAAAATCTAAAATGATGCTACAGCTGCGACCTCAGCTGTGGTCTCTCTCTCTTGCAGTATAGGAGATTGTTAGTACAGGGGTGCTTAAAAGCAAGAGATAGTTGAAAAGATGTGTTCAGTAAATAATTGAAAGACGAATCGGGCAATTCAAGGGTACCAGGAGAATGTTAAAAGGTGCAGCCAATTTACAGGTTGGAACCGAAAAAGAGGCGGCTGTAGAGGCCAAAGGGTAACTGTTTATTTACGACTCGCTATAGCGTTACTGGGACAAAATGTATCTCCCTTTCTCACACACTCTGCAGAAACCGGCTGGCATATCAGCAAGGCGGTGATAGAAAATTATCGCCGCTTTTGTGGCTGTTTTCGGACGAAAAGCGGCGATAATTTTATCGCCTAATTAGCAAGGTCACGCTAACGTGTGAAACCTTGCATTAGCGCACAAAATCTTAACGCCCAGCTTTGCATCTCTAATGAGATGCAAAGTGGGCGTTCCTGACCTGACATGACAGGAGAAATGTCGCTAAGCGACATTTCTCCTATCATCAAGCCCCACGCTATGAAGCATAGCAGCAAGAAAAGTAGTGATAACCCCTGTTATTGCTACTTTCCTTACGCCTGCTTCAGGACTGACTTAGCCATGATATCCTATGGAAGGTGGATATCATGGCTAAGTTTGTGAGGCCCTATCAACAAGCTAACGCCACATTTCGTGTGATTATCGCTGGGTTTCCAGCGATAATCTCACGTTAGGCAGTTAGCGCTAGGATTTTATCACTTTTTAGATAAGCGTTGCTAATAGCACGCTATCTCAGCGATAAAAATCCACGTTAGCCGGCGATAATTATCCTAGCGCTAAGTGCGCTTAGCGATAATTATCGCCGGTTGTTGCTGATATGCCCCCAAATCTGGCCAGCAGAGAGAAAATCCACCGTCATATTTCAGGGAGTTGCACAGTTGCAGATATAGTTGTAAAGCTGTAGCAATGATTATTTCTGCAGGGCAGACATGATTGTACTGTTTGAACAGCTAGCTGCAGTCACATGTTTTAGTCATGTAACATACATCTGTAGCACGGGCTGCCCCTGGGAGTGAAAGGTCGGGAGCAGCTCTGCAATAGCGCATGCCGGCACTGTGAGCTGTGTCGGCTTCGGGCATCCGACTGCTGCCGTAATACTGTGAGCACTCTTGCTGTTGTGACCTGGACAGCGGGAGCAGATGTTAGAGTCATGCTGCCCTGCAGATGAGGACAGTGGGGGGGGACTGTGTGGCAGATGTTATTGGGTGTAGTATGCTGCTCCCAGGTGAGGAGGACCTGTGGGGTATAAACCACACTCTCTGCATGTTAGGTGAGCGGCTAGGCTCCTCAATGGCCCATATTCTGGCCTGATCTTTAATGTTAGACTGGGCATGTGTGGGGAGGAGTGCTGGGGTGTAGTGCCCGGCTGGCAGTGTTGGTTGTTTCGCCACCCTTTTGGTGGCTGATGCTTCTATAAGCTGCCCAATAATATATGTGATCACCGTGGTGCAATATAAAGTGTAGCGTGTGTGTTATTAATCTGAAAGTGGGTGCTGTTCTCAAACCTAAAGTGCGGTGGCCGGGGGGGCGGGATGGGGATGAAGGGCTGCAAGCCATAGACACCATTGTTGACGTGTTGATTGATTTAAATATATATATATATATTACGGCATGAACAGCGTTAATGGTGCAGCCGCCATTCTTGCAGCAAAACGCATAGGATAAGATAAAGCGCGGCCATGCTGCCTAAAAAAAGCAAGTGGTTGCATGTCGTGCATGCAATAGGAGAAAGCCATTTAAGAAAATAGTGCTCAAGGACTGTAAATACAAAATACAGATTAATAACACATGTAGGAGGGGCAGTCCTCATGGCAGGCTACAAAAGGAGCAAAGACAGTACTAATGAGGGACTACTAAGCCTATTCACAAATCAAAAGCAACCATTTAGAAAGGACAGTAACAGAAGGCAATTGAAAATATGGGTGGAAAAGTGGTGGAGCTTCAAGTCCACACCTGAATGCAGGATGTCTTGAAGAAGCAGCACAAGTGCTGCCTAGGCAAGACCTAAAAATATAAAGAACTGAGTTGCAAACAGTAGGCCAAATAATGAACATCAGCCCAAGGATAATAGCTGTGTTACCAGTAATTACTGTCCAGGTAGAAGTCAAAAAGAGAGTGGGTGATTACCTCCTCCAGACCGTCATTAATACCGTTTCCAGTCCTGGACCTTTGTGCGATAGCCTAATGGAATCTGGATGTCATGTTTTGATTCCATTTTACTAATTAACATCTTACACAAGTGATTTGTTGAATAAAAGTCCAGGACTGTCAACATTGTCCATAATGACCTGCAGTGATGAGGATCAAACCCTTTCAAGGACAGTGGAGAGGCTCATGGAGGTGGTACAGGCCAGTGCTTAATTTTAGCCTGTGGTTTCAAGTGATAAGCACCATAACTTAATTGTCAGCACCAGCATTTATGACAACCTGCAGCATGGTGGCGCTGTTTGTCTAATTTAGAGAGGAGCACAACAATGTTTGTTTATTATTTAAATATATATTAAAAATGTCTAATACCTTCTGGCAAAGTCATTCTTATGGGGCTGGGGGCCTGGAAAAGTCAGAGTGTCTCACTTGTAGGATTGTGATGGTTAGCAGCTGTGTTGATAACGGCAATGGGTGGAGCAAGCGGAAGTGGCCGCCTGACGAGAACCAGGACACTTCCTTTTTACAAATGAAGCACTGTGTAGGCCTGGTGGAAAGGATTGTCTTCGACTGTGCGGCATGTTTATTGATATTTTACAACTGAGCTCATCAGGGTGGCTTGTGCATTTCAACATGACTATCCGCTTCCATTGTGGCTTTGAATCTAGTTTACTTGATTGCCTTTTCAAGCAGGGTGTGTATGTAGACTTGAAGACTCAGAGAATGTGGGTCCAGGACACAGGCACATCTGTTGTGTTGTGTTTACTCTTACATTTCGTGTCTGAAAATCTTCATGTCACAGTCAGCCTTATTTTGTCCTTACAATTGCTTTTCTCATTGAATTTCTGAGGCAACTATGTAGATGCTTTGTTAATAGCAGTGTTGTACTAAATATCATGTAAATTGAACAAGTGTTTGTATGTGATTGTTTTCATGCCGGCGACAATATCAGCCCATTAGCTAAGCTCAGACCTTCCAGCTCACATGGTGCCACTGCCTGTCACATGATATTGGCTCCCTTCACAGGGTCACCCAGTGAAGGGCCGATATCATAACTGGAAACCCCTGCAGAGAGCATGTTTCCAGCTAATTGTTTGGCAGCCGATGTCCATTATGGCTGTGAAACCTCCTGATGGACTTCAATGGCAGCCTCGGAAGCTTTTGTTTTGGTGTTAAAAGGGGGAGGCAGTGAATACAAATGCTTCAGGCTGTGCTAAGCTCTATGCCTCACCCCCTCCTCACAAAATGTTCACACATTGGAAGGTCTGTAAGCTATTTGAAGGAATGGCTTTAGTGCTGGTGGTGCCCTGTGCGACTATCTTTTTTGACTCCCACCCCCTCCCATTGGACTCTTCTCCACAGATTGCCTTACAACCACCCTTCAACAGTTCTCCTCATCTCTCACTATCCTCCCTCTCACTTACATTTCATTTGTTTTATGGTGCTACTCATACCAGCGTAGGGTGTCTGAGCACTTTACAAAACATGCACAATATACAGAGTGCTGCAAAGTCATCCTGTGCCTTGGGCACCCCATTTTTTACTAACTGGTACTGGTGGTACAGACACTTGGGTACGTTATGGGTTAGGGCACCACTCTGATTAGCATGAACTACCCTATAAGTACCTAGTACATAACAGGACAGGGGAAGTAAAACTACCTTTCAGTCCCTAGTACATAATAGCAATGCAGTGGGGATGGTCCCAGTAAACAATACTTTGCCACAAAGCACATAAAGCATATATGGTATGTTCACACCGGTTTAGAAAAACAATACATAGAAATGGAAGATTGAACAGTGTTATTTATTCACACCGATGTTCTCAAATGCATAAAGTACATATTCAAAATTCATACAAAAAGTGCCCGGAGCGACAGGGAAAAGAAGGGATCATAAAAGACGTGATTTTGTGAGTGTAAAGTGTGTGAGCAAAAGGTAATTGTGCAAACAATTAAATCGTAGTTGTCAGTAAAAGATTCTAAGCTTGATTATACTGCCATTAGTGCACCATTATATAAAGGATTTATCCTAGCCAAGCCTAAAAGATGAAAAAACACAGTGGAGCAATCTCTGTTGTTTGTGGCTGGCTCAGAAAGAAGTGTCAACGTTTCGACCCCGAATATTTGTAGGTTTAGTGGCACCTTACGAGGGGGTGTGGACCCACCAGGATGAGGTCGCACACAGGCCCCTACAGTGGACGCATTAGTCCATGAACCCCCCAGACCCCCGCACCTGACCCAACACAGACCCTCATTTATTGCATCTTTCTAAAGCAGACAAGGTGCAGGGAGTTCTCGTGTAAAGAGCGGTCACCAGTGTAAGTGTGAAGTGCACCCTCTGCTCACAAGTCAGTCATTCTGTAAGTGCACAACACCTGCGCTGCTCACTGATGCTGTCTGTGAAAGGAATGAGACACAGACCTGCTGCTAATGTTTACACCTTCAGCACATTATAGGTGTAATCTGTCACTGTCGCTCACGTGCTTCGTGCACGTGCAGTTTTATTCCTTCATCCGGCGTCACCCCTACAGTTTTAACTGCACCACGTTGTTTCATTTAAGTGCACACATAACTGGGTCAGCGTATGAAAGCACCCCCCTACCGGGCTTTACAAGGGAACACACCGACAATGTAGTGTAGGAAGTGCGCAGCTGGTTGTTGTTGTCGCTGTGACTCTGGAGGCAAACATGAGAGGTCCCTGGATGCAGGAGCTCCAGGCCACAGGTGTTACCAAGGACACGTAGAAATGCTTTGTGAGTGACCTTGGGCGCTTTGTGAGTGGCCCGTGGGAGCTTTGTGAGTGACCTTGGGCGCTTTGTCAGTAACCTGTGGGCGCTTTTTGAGTGACCTTGGGCGCTTTGTGAGTAACCTGTGGGCGCTTTTTCAGAGACCTTGGGCGCTTTGTGAGTAACCTTGGGTGCTTTGTGACTACACATCGGAGCATCACACACTTACTTATCAACAGGCTGTCTGTAACCATGACAACTTCACTCACTGAACGCAGAATAAATCTCATTCCTGTGAAAGCGCGGTATCTGATCAAGTCAGGTATAATTTTGTAAAGATTATTTAAAATGTTTACAACCATGATAACATCATTATTCTGTGCTCTGTACATTCATTTGAATAATTAAAATCAATTGTCTTATTTAATGGGCGAAACAATTAACAATTCATTCTACAACCAGGACAAAGTAGTTATACTGCGTTCTGTGGTAAAATAATATTAAATTCGCAGAATATAAAACACAACAGAATAATCCCTCACTTTAGAACAAGAGAGATATGGAGCAGGCTCTACAGAACTGATAACAATTGGGTTTATTTAATGGTCTAATAGCCAAGCACCACAATAAAAAGAGAGACCAAGTCCAGGCTCAGGGGGTGCTCAAAGTAACATCAATGACTGTGATTATGGTGCAAACAAGCATTGCTAAACACAACAGTGTCATCAGCAAGGCTCATTTGTCCTAAAGATGGGGGTGATTGT
The DNA here is from genome assembly GCF_964204655.1 of Triturus cristatus. Lineage (NCBI taxonomy): Eukaryota > Metazoa > Chordata > Amphibia > Caudata > Salamandridae > Triturus > Triturus cristatus. The sequence goes on along the minus strand of NC_140590.1, from coordinate 1,838,822,355 downwards.
CCATGGATGTCCCTGTCTTGGATCTGGAGGGACCAACAGTGTGTGATCTCTCCCCCTGACAGTAACAGGAATCTCACAGATGAAAGTCGGAGGAATTGTTCAAAGGTGCTGCTCAGTTTGTCTCTTGTCAATGTAGGAGGACAAGTTGCTGCTGGACTCTGCTGCTGCTGTTCTGCATGGACAGAAGCAGAACAGGAGGCCCAGCCTCCTCCTACCTCACACCCAAAACAAGGACCGACCTCCCTCCTCACATGAGGACCTCCTCCCGCTTCTGGAAATCCACAAGAGGCTGAAGGCCTGGCTCTTCGAGTGACCTCCGGCAGACGACCAACACACCTGCTCCAGCGCCTGGATACCCTCCGGGTGATGAGCAGCGCTTTATAATTTCTAATAACATAGCATAACTTCAGTGAGTGCGGAAGTCATCAGTGTATGGAACGAGTAGTAGTGGGGTACGGGGGTGCAGGGATCTAGTGCAACCCCGCTTCAGTTCACGGTCCAAATGCTGTCTTGTCTAGTGGGGATCTTTGATGAAGTGGCAGACCCCGGCCCCAATCTGACCTGAACTAAAGTATTTTCAGTAAAAGGCACTATGACTCCGAGCTCCATTGGCTGAAAGTGGTCTCCTTTGTTCCTATGGGGGGGTTACTACCAACCCCACCAAATGCTGTCTTGAAACCAATGCACCAAGTGCAGAGGGTCACACGTCTAATGTTTGCATAGTTGTGATCTAGCATCACAATCGAGACAGTATTGTTAAATGCACGTGAGGTGCAGAAACCAGCCTGGAACTGGGGAGTCAGGCGGTGGGCACATGACCCCTCTGGAGGTCTTGTAAAGTCTCCAGCATCGAGGGACGCAGCCACACCACAGTTACTCGGGGTAGTGGCACCACCTTCTTTCAGTAATGGGCGCATAATCCACTATGGCCCAGTGTGTGGCAATCAAACCTTGTGGACTTTGTTCTCAGTCTCTACACACATAGATGTGTGCAACATTCCTCTGCTGGTACAACTTGAAGTTTAGTAACACCACGATTATTCACACATTTCCAAATTCTACTGTCTTGCAATTTTATCCAACAATTATTAGATTATCAGAGTATTTTAGTTTTAATTTTCCATATTCCTTTTCAACCAGTGCAATCTCGCCCAAAAACACATCACATCTGGTAATTATCTCATCAATTGCTCAAGTTTTTATTCATCCATATTGGTCAGTCAAACTACCTCAGTGTCAAAATATAACAAAATACTGTGTCTAGGAATTTAAACAGAATTCAAAACTTCTGAACTTCTGTGACTATCCCCTATAGATTTACAGCCCACACAAGGAGTAACATTTACAGTTTTAGCAGGAAATGTTTGAACAATAAAAACATGTTTCATGTCTTTACTTATCCGTAGTGCACATCCACTGGTCCTCTGCTCACTCTGGTGTCTTGTCTGATTCTAGATGCAGAGTCATTTAAAGGCAACAGGGAGGTCCCCTGAGGCCTGTTCAGGTAGTGATGGGACCTGCCAGGGCATGGGTGTGAGAGAGTCCACTGGGCAATTATCAGCCAGGAGCTTTTAATTGCATTTGAAAAGGTCTCAGAGCACCATGGTAAGTTTCAAACTGTGTTCATGTTCTGTTGATTTTTTCATATTTAAACTTTTTGGAATATGTTATATTTTTAAATTGTATTTATCAATGTCACGGAAATGCATATTTGTGGTAAATTTTTAAAGAAAACAGGACGCACCGATTTAAAAATCAAAACAGCTGTGCAGGAAAATTTAGTGCAACAAATCCATCATTTAAAAATAAAAATACATTTAATAAATAAGTCAGTTCCAGATGTATTTTAAAGCAAAGCTCCATCAACTCTTCTCACAAGTTCACAGCTATATTAATCCAGACCACTGTCAGGAATTGGGGGGTGGAACCCCGCAGAGACATTTTAGGAACGCAGGGAATTTAGTGTAACAAAATCCATCATATAAAAATAAAGAGCTGGGCTTTGGACAGGTAAGAAATGTCACATAGACGAGGGAGGTTCCCCACTTTGACCATGTTTCCCTGAAGTGATGTTTAACATCAACCCCACACTCAGTGTTGCCCCAAAATGAAGGGACTACTTACTACCAGTGGCGGCTCCTCCGTAATGGCGGAGGAGCATCGCCCCACAGCCCGTGCTAGCAGATGATAAATAAAATAAGAATAAAACAATGTTATTATCATTTTATTTATGCTGTCAAACATTAATTGCAAGTTACAACTGGCCATACACAATAAGTATGGGGTGGGCCAGGCACGTCAGGGAGGAGTACAGTGCACTTATAAGTGTGCATGTGTGTTTGGTCGGCGGTACTAAGCTGGCCAAACACCCATGCCCACTTACGTTTCTCCAACCCGGCTGTGTTACACAGCAGGGTTTGAGTAAAGGCACAGGCTCCAATGCACCTTCTAAGCGGCAGAAGAGGCTGCTCAAACCAATCCTGACGCTGCTCTCATGTGAGAGCAGCATCTGGACTGGGTATGGAGCTTGTGCCCTGAGGACCAGCAGCTTTTGGCCGACGAGAGAAGCATTGAGGGAGGCTGGGAGTGGAGGGGAGCAACAGGTAAGTCCTTTTTATTTATTTTTTATTTCCTCCCCCTACTCCCTTACCCAACCCACAGCCCTCTCCATTCATGGACGCCCTACCACTTTATGAGGGTGGCAGCTGCCACTGTTCAAGACCTGGCTCTTCAAATGATACCTGCAGCACCTGTCTGAATACCCTCACGGGTGCCAAGCCGCACTCTATAAAGACTACCTGATTGATTGATTGGCAGTGTCTGCATGGGTATTTAAGTGGGTGTCACAGTATGTCTATAAATGTAAGTGTGGTTGTAAGAGTCTCTGTATAGGTTTGTAAATGGGTTTAACAGTTTCTCTACGGTATGTAAATGGGTGTGACAGTGTCTGTATGGGTTTGTGAATGGGTGTGACAGTGTCTGGATGGGTATGTGTGTGAGACTATGTGTCTGCCTGTGACTCTGGGTGTAAGAGGGTGTCACTGATAACCCTGGGTGTCGTGCTCCGCTTCGCCCACGGAGTGCACGTAGCGCTGCCTGATTCGCCGTTTACGAAGTAGGCGTAGCAGGCAGCGCTACGCACACACCGTAGCGAAGCTGCCCGCCACTCGCTTCCCGCCCGCATTAATTTTAAAATAATTTAAAGAAGGTTAAAGGTAAATAAACCACCTTACCTTCAGCGCGGCGTCCTGGGGCTCCCTCTTCTTGCGGACGGTAACTTCTTCATGCAAATGCGCATGAGCGGACGCCCGCGCATGCGTATTTCTCGCAAGAAATGCGCATGCGCGGGCGTCCGCGCATGCGCATTTGCGTGAAGAAGTTACTGTCAGAAAGAAGACGGAGCCCCGGGACGCAGCGCTGAAGGTAAGGAGGTTTATATTTACTTTTAACCTTCTTTAAATTATTTTAAAATTAGGGCGGGCGGGAGGCGGGCGGTGCGTAGTGGGGCTACGCGGAGCGCGCGAGTGTGCGTAGATTTTGCCACACTACGCGCTGCTACACTTAGCCCCACTACGCCCACTACGCCCAGGCTTGGTCACTAACTGTCACAGTGGGTGTAAATGTTTGTCTGGCTAGCTGTGAGAATGGGTGTGAGAGTGTTTCTCTAGGTTTGAGAGTCACTGTGAGAGTATTTGGTTGCCTATTTGAGTAGGTGTGTGATTATATTTATCTATTTTTTATATACCGTTGCCTACATCTGCAGACCCACCTGTAAATTTATACCGGAGCCGTGCGTGGCCCACGAGTAGATCCGCAGATCTTGGAGAATGCCCACCAAAAGATTGTGTGCATTTACTGCCCATTACTAACTCTTTATCCACATGTAATTTATACACTGTGGGTCAGAGGACCTGCACCCTGACCCCATAATTTCTTTCCCCCCACATTTTAGCCCCAGGGACCGTAAGTGTGCACCTGGATGTGAGTGGCTGTGACACAGTCTCTATAGGAGTGAGACTGTGTGTGAGAGTGTGTGTCTGGGTGTGAGAGTGGATGAGAGAGTGTCTGTCTGGGTGTGAGTGCGGGTGTGGCAGAGTGTACCTTGGTGTCACAGTGGGCAATAGAGTGTCTGTGACTGTGAAAATGAGTATGTTTGGGTGTAACAGTGATTGTGAGAGTGTTTGTCTGCCTGTTTGAGAGGGTGTGTGGTCATATATTCTTTTTTTTTTACAGTTTCCGAGATTCGCAGTTTCGCTTACAAATTTACACGGGGGTCCCCCTGAGCCCTGTGGGTAGATCAGCGAATCTCATAAACCATCAAAGAAATATGTATACATGTATTTTAACTTAACAACTTATGCTTACCGCCTACTTATATCCCCACAAGCAGTCAGGACGTCTCTACCCTGTCCCTTTATAAACATTGCAGCACGAATTTGAGCCCTGGGAAACATTTCCCAATAAAAGAAGATGGCGGCTGCAATATTCTGTGAAGCTGCTGCCAGCCAATCAGATCTTTACTTTGGCGCGTGTATCCGCGGATGGATCCACAATGGATCCGTGAAGGATCTCCATTCCTATATATCTAAGAGGATTTGCGAATCCTCCCGTGCACAGGCTTAATTGTGATTGGCTGCCAACACTCCAAACCAGAATGTGTTGGCAGCCATCTCATGACTCGGTAACCGAGTCACAAGAAAACAGTAGGAAAAACAAAAAAAACAAGAAAATGCGGCAGGGTAGAAACACCCTGACCCCCTAGGCCTGCTCAGGGGGTCCCACAAGGACTCGATGGCCAAAAAAAGCATTAAAAAGAAATCGGCCGAATTCGCGCTGGGTGTGCAAATCCGGCTCGTGTGCCAGGTCCCGCGGGGCAATATTTATGATGTATGTGGTGGCTGCGTGGACCTCCGCAGCCCCAGGGACTGGCACCTCTCCGGGGATTGTTTGAAAAAATGCATGGGGGGCGCTTGCCCCCCCATGCTGCCCCGGGGAACACCACCTCCCCGGGGGATTCGTAATTATGTTCAGGGAGGCCGCGCAGCACACCCAAGCCCCGGGGACTGCCACCTCCCTGGGGATTAAATAACATTTGAAAAGTGTGGGGGGCTCCTGCTCCTCCCCACACTTCATTCAAGTCCATTGGGGACCCCTGGGCCCCAGAGACCACCACCTCCCCGGGGCTATTTTGAGGAAGGGGGGGCTGTGGGCCCCCCTCTTGGAGCCCTCAATGGCCCTGTGGACCACCACCACTCAGGGCTGGCTCCTGCAATGTCCCAGGGTGCCCACCCCCAGGACATTGCTGTTTGCTATGGCAGGATGAGAGCATGGCTCCCACTTTGCCATAGCAAACACTGCTTTGCTTTTTGGAAGCGAGAGCAGGTTTCCAAAAAGCGAAACAGAATTGCTTTTGGGCAAGGGGAGCTGCATCTTAGCAGCTACCCTTGCCCAAAAGCAATGCCGGCTCCCCCAAAGGTCGCCAACTCTGAGGGCCAGCCCTGGGGAATGGGCTCCCCAGGCCATATGTGGCCTGGGAGGTGGGCCACTCGCCCCCCTCCCCTCTAAATAAAATATTAATTAAAAAAACGGAAGGCCGGCCCCGGGGGATGGGGTTCCTGTGCCATAATTGGCCTCTGGAGCACCCCAAAAATTAAAGAAAAAACAACACGGCTGCCAGGCCCCGGGGGATTGGGTCCCCAGGGCCAAAAGTGGCCCAGGAAAGGTCCCCCTCCCATAAAATAACAAAAATTGAAAAAATAGAAATAAATTGGCAACTCACCGGAGGCCCCTCCATCTCCCTACATGAGTCTGCAAATGCACTCACTGATGCATTTTAAGTTGGGGAATTAATTCCCCTTGGATACTGAGGGTCCCTGGGGGCCAACTAGACAACCAGGTACCTCCAGTAAGCGCCACACAGGTGGATTGCAGAGAGGTGGTCAGAGGCCACGCCCCTTTTTACACCTCTCTGCATACATGGCTCCTCTTTCTGTACACCTCTTTCCTCTTCCTGCACCTCTGTTCGATCATTCTGCACTGTTCTTGCTTCTTCCCTGTTTCTGCACATCTCTTGCCTCTTTCTGTACCTCTTTTGCTTCTTTGTGCACTTCTCTCTTATTTTTCTGCACTGTTCTTACCTCTTTCTGGCACCTCTGTTGCTTCTTTCTGCACTGTTCTTGCTTCTTTCTGAACCTGCCCCGTTCTCATGTTTTTTGTCTTTGGTTCATCCCTTTTCTCGTGACTCGTTTACCAAGTCACAAGATGGCTGACAACACTTCCTGGATTGGAGTGTTAGCAGCCAATCAGAATTGAGCTCGTTTTCGGGAGGGTTCCCGACTCCTCCTCAGTGCTCAGACATCTATATTTTTCTTTTTTTAATTTCTCAGGAACTACTGAACGGATTTACACCATTTGAAATAAAAAGGCCGCATTGTAAACCAAGACCTACCTTTTTACCAAATTTGGTATTATTCCGTTCAGCAGGTTGGGCTGTAGCCTGTAATAAAGTTTCCAATGGAGAAAACGTGCTTTGGGACCTCCCTTTTTCTTGGCCCCCGCTTGTCAAATCACCCCGAAACTTTCAACACACAAACTGAGCAGTCCGGCCGTATTTTTGGGAAAATTTCGCAAACATTCGTCAAGATATTGGCAAATCAAAACACAGTTTTCCTATGGAAACTACGTTCTATATATAACTATTCCTAATTTCTTGGTGTAGGCCCTCCAATAATGGGATAGAAATTGAGACCCACGGTCCGAAATCAAAACCTTTGAAATTCCATGAATCTTAATTAAACTCTGATTTAACTGTGTGGGAATTTGTTTTGCTGATAGGTTTCCCTTCAGGGCAACAAAATGCTAAATTTTTTAGAAGGCGTACACCATCACAAAGATTGAGCTAAATCCCTGACAAGAAGGCAATTCTACAATCAGGTCCATAGTGACTGTGTGCCAGGGGTATGGGGGAGTGGGTAAAGGTCTCAACAAACCTTGAGGGGCCCGCCCATCCGTCTTTCCCATTGCACAAGTCCCACAACCTTCTACATAATCTCGAACATCCTTGGTTAGCCCTGGCCACCAGAACTGTCTCTTCAACAACTCTTCAGTATGATGGATTCCAGGATGGCTGGCCAAAGGACTATCATGACAATCCGCCAACGCTTGTTGTTGTTGGAGTTCTTGAGTAGGTAGTAACAAGGTTTTGGCATGGAACGGCAACTCATTGTGAACTTCTCGAGCTATATCTTCCTGAGGTCAGTTCTGCATTTCCTCTTGAGTCATAGCCTCTTTGATTTTGTCCACTGTTGCTCCGATGATTTTTGTTTCGGAATGATTTTTTGTTCACAAATGAGATTCTTCTTTCCATCAGTGTATATTCGTGACAATTCATCCGCTTTTCCGTTATTCTTCCCTGGCGATTACAAAGTTGTAGTCGGCGAAGTACAGGGACCACCTCAGTGAACGTGGCGTAATTTTATACATAATAATCATATAATATGGACTGTATTTACTTTATTTAATGGGTAAACGGTGACGTGACCGATAGATTTGATATACTGGTATGACTATGTCCTCTTTGTTTTTAATAAGATTTTGTGTTGTAGATATATTTTTGTGCATTTACATGTTGAGAGGTTGTGTTTATACCTATACATTGGGTTCGTCATTTTGAGTCTAGGTTTAGTGTCATCAGTTTCACAGTAGTTATTGTCCTTGTATTTTAATTAAATGTATATATGTAATTTGGTTATAAACGTTTATCTCATGTATTTCTTTGTACTTTTCATGTATAAACTTTCTATTTATGTGTGGTTATTTATATGTTGTCTCATGTTGTTTGCAGCCCTGATGAAGTTCCCTTAAAACGAACGAAACACGTTGGCTGTTGTCCTGTGTGTTCTTTTTAAAATATGAAGATGAATAAAGGATTTATTTGAATAAGACAATGTTTATGGACTTGTGACTTCATCCCTGGTGCCGCCTCAATTTTTGTCAAAAGTTTTTTCTCTGGTTTTCCAGTGAGATCTATCTGCAGCAGGTCTCAGAGACGCTTGGCACAGGATTCACTGACTTATGGGACTTTGAAATTGATGTGCTCAACATTAAGTCGGCTGGGCTGTGGGATCATTTGATTGTTGACGTGGCGTAAGTGTTCTGGCTGAGTTGAAGAGTTGAAGATTTCAGTGATCATTGAACACTATGACCACATGTCTATCTCCGAGAATATAGTGTCGCCATTCCTGGAATGCATCTTTAATGGCGAGGAGCTCCTTATCATAAATGGTGTAATTCATCTCTGCCAGTTGCCGCTTCCTGGAATGATATGCGACCGGGTGCAACTGCCTAGTTTTTTGTGCCTCTGCGAAAGCACACCTCTGATTGCCTGCTCAGAAGCGTCGGTCTCAAGATAGAATGTTTGAGTAGGATCAGAGTGCAGCAGAATGGGTGCGGAGGTAAAACTTTTCTTCAGAAACTGGAAGGCATCTTCAGCCTCCGTAATCCATTGAAAAGGAACTCCTTTCATAATAGCCTAGTGATGGGTGCGACCTTTAAGGAGAAATCGCGAATGAATCTGTAATAGAAATTCGCAAACCCAATGGAGCTCTGTATTTCTTTCACGGAAGTTGGTGGGGGCCGATTTAGCACTGCCTCGATTTTCCTGACATCCATGGTTAGGCCTTCCAGAGCAATACCAAAACCCAAGAAATCTTCAGATTTCACTCCAAAGGCACACTTCTCCAATTTAATGTATAGGTCATTTTCTTTCAAACAGTGTAAAACCTTTTTGACTTGGCATTGATGTTCTTCCTCGGAAGATGAGTAAATTAAAATATCGTCGATATAGACGATAGCGCATTGGTCTATGAACTCCTTCAAAACATAATTTATGAAATATTGGAACACTGCGGGGCGTTACACAAGCAGTATGGCATGACTTTGTACTCGTATATTCCGTACTTGGTTCTAAATGCAGTTTTCCATTCATCGCCACTGCGCACCCTGATTAGATTGTAAGCCCCCTACAAGTCTAACTTTGTGAAGATCTTTGAATCTTTTACTTGATCCAGGAGGACGGAAATCATGGGTAGCAGGTATTGGTACTTGATCGTAATCTTGTTCAGGGCACAGTAGTCAATACATGCCCTAAGACCTCCATCCGGTTCTGGGACAAAAAATAGTGGAGAGGAGACCGGGGACTGGGATGGTTGTATGAACCCGTTTTCCAGGCATTTTTGTATATATTCCTTCAAGGGCTGGTCTTCTGCTTCAGTGAGTGCGTAGATCTGACTACAAGGAAGATTGGCGCCAGGTTCAAGATCGATTTTACAATCGTAGGATTGATGAGGGGGAAGCTTCTTTGACTCTGCCTCACTGAACACTTCAGCAAACTCCTGGTATTCGACAAGCAGGCTCTCAGTTTGCACAGCACATACCATCATCTTATTTTCGCATAACAAGGCTGCCAGATTTCTCTCCTTTATTTCCATCTTCTCACAGTAGCAATGCTTCAAGCAGTAGCTGGAGTTTAACTTCACTGTCCTCTTGCTCCAGTTTATTGTTGTGTTGTGTTCCATAAGCCAGGGAAGACCTAAAATGATTCCAAACTGCGGGGCATCAATCAGATTGAATTGAATTTCTTCTCTATGACCTTCATTGGAAATGAGTTCCATGATCTCCATATGACTAGTGATGGGGTGGGACGATAAATTGGTACCATCCACAGCCCTCACCACTTCACTTCTGTCTTTAAGTAAGGCCTTCAGACCAACCTTAGAGGCATATTTGAGATCGCAAAAATTCCCCGTAGCACCCGAATCCAGCATTCCAGCTACTTCAGGAAGAATGTGCTCTCGGAATCTCAGAGTCATAATCATGATGAGGTGCGGAGCTGAAGACTGCAAGATATTAGCAACTTGGTGATGAATTGGAGTTGTATCTTCATTAGCAACCACCAGCCCAACTCCCTCTACTGGTGGTGCTGCAAGTTTTCCTTCTTAAATGTTTTGGGCTTTTTGGGACACCCCTTAACAAAGTGTCTGCTGATTCCACAATAAAGGCACAAATTATTTAATCTTCGCTTTTCTTTTTCTTCTTCGGAAAGTGGACCTCTGATGATTCCTATTTGCATATGTTCAACTCCTTGCTCTTTCTCTACGGATCTTGTCACGTCTGATCTTGCCCTGTCAAAGCGCGGAACACTCGGTCGAAATTCTCACCTTCTTTCGCCTCTTCTTTCAGTTTGCCTATAGTAGATTTCTAAAACCAGGTCAATCAAGGCCGATACCTCTGTGGGGCGATTTGGAATTTGCGCAAGGCATCCTTCAGGTCATCTTTTAAACCATGATAGAACAAGGCGGCTCTTTTTGACTCCGGCCATTTGGTTTCAACAACAAGTTTGTTGAATTGTGCAAGGTATGTTACTAGTTCTTGATTCCCTTGTCTCAATTCCAACAATTCATTATCTGTAGCCTGCGCTACCTTCCTCTGATCAAAAATGCACAGAAACTCTTTCTTGAACTCGTCGAATTTATACAGGATTGGTACGTCTTGAGTGACCAAGGTCATTGACCAGGCTGCCGCGTCACCATTGAGGTAAGACAGGATAAAGGCAATGCGAGACTGCGCATCTGAAAAGACAGTAGGTCGACCCATAAAATGCATGAAGCATTGGGTCAAGAAGATTTGGGACTTTTTAGGATCCCTGCTAAAGCGTTCAGGTGGTGCTAACCAGATAACGGGGGCCAGGGAATGTACTACTTGAGTGGTGGACCCAGAGTTTGCTAAAGAACTTGAATTAAATATCGTTTCCTCCAGAAGGGGGAAATGGAACTTATCCCATGTACCCTCTCTCTTTATCTGATCTGCCATTTCCTTAGTCTCTCGTCTAGGTGCCTGCATCTCAGACTTGATAGCCTTAATCTCTTCTCTAACTGCCATTAGTTCTTGTTGGACGACCTCAAGGACCATTCCTAGGTTCTTCAAGTCGAACCCCTCCATCATTCTACTCAGGTGAGTAGAGATGGTGGGCACTTCACTCTGTCATGAACTCAAGCGGACTCACTTCTAATTCCAGTACTCGCGGGAGCATAATGTCGAGAATTCCCAATTACCCCTACAGGCCTCCCAACGAACCCCAGTAGCACTGGAGGTTGCGTGAACCTGGCCGGGGGAAAGGGGTAGGGGACAAAGAAGAGACTGCCTCGCTTTTCTTCGGTTATCTACTCTCTCTCTTCCTGTTTAGCTTTTCTTTCTATCTCTCGCTTTTCACTCTACTCTCTCTCTCTTGTGGTGAACTGGAAAACAGATAATAACATTAAAAAACTTCTAAAAACCTTCCTCCTAAACTCTCTAATATATTATCTGCTGTGCGCTACCTTTCTTACAATCTAAGCGATGGGCATTAGCTCCTCTTCATGTAATTTTAAATACAAGCTTTCTGTACTGTCACTAATTGTCTCTTTCTTTTTTACAGGTATTCCAAATAGGGAACAATTATTGAAATAGGCTCGCGGTAATTAAATAAGTTTACAATAAAATTCTTTTAGATTCAATGTATTTTCCTTTCCTAAGTATCCAAATGTACTAATGTTTATTATTTTCTCCGACAGGAGAATACTTGCGGTTTTGGTAGAGCTCTGCCTGAGAGAAAACTGGCCTCCGAGGGATTCCGCTGAACTTGCTGAGCAAAAGCCAGCCTCCGAAATCCCACTTGAAGACTCCGAAATGAATGTGGCAGAAATTTTAATAATCCTTGACTTCTCGGTTCCCTGACTAATTGTCCCACAGATGTACGAAATGAGAGCTACCCTACGCCTAAGAGTGGCAACAAACTAGAAAAACTACCCTGACTGATTTTCAGAACACAGGCACAGGTGCTGTCACAAGGAATGCTTTGGTGAAGTGCAGGGCATCGAACGCTGCCACCGCACTTCACAGCTGCGTTTGTTCTTGGGTTTACGACCAGACATGAGAGACTAGACCAGCGATTGCACTGACATGCCTCCATCTTTGGCATGCCCATCCAATCGCTCAGAATCTGGTTACAATCACCCGTGGTCTTCGGTAAATAGACACAGAGCCCGGGAATTGTTTCACAGGTGTTAGAGTCTTGCTAGTACAGGGAAGCACATGGGTTCTTGTAACCCGCGCCCTGACAGGTGCAACCATTGAACCTGGTAGGAAAAAACAGAAACATTTTGGATTCTTTGTATTACAAGTGCAAGTCTTACACGAGGTATTCTTGCGGAGAATGGAAACTCCAGAACTAGATCAGTTGATCAGCGGTAAAAGATTATGCTACCAATTTCTTGAGTTGTTTACAACTCATTAGCATTCTGGAAAGTCTGTTAACCGTGTAACTTTATGATATAGACTTTGGAGCATGGGGGTGAATTGACACTAAATACTGTGGATATTCTTGTGTGACATTAACACGAATTTTGAGAACAATATACCCTACAAGAATATGTGAAGTTAACATTTAAATGCTTGTAAACATGATTGCGTGACTTCAAGACTACATGTTGAGAAATATTGGCTGCAAGATCTTGTGAGTTTAACACTAAGAGTCTGATTACGGGCTTGGCGGACGGGTTACTCCATCACAATTCTGACAGAAATCCCGTCCACCATATTCTGAGTTCAAATATGTTCCCTTGGATATAAATGGAATTTGTAATACGGTGGATAGGATATCTATCACGTTTGTGATGAAGCAACCTGTCCGCCAAACTCGTAATTAGGCCCTCAATGTTTGAGAACTCAGGAAGTTGTGATCTTCATTTGGTTTTAGGTGTAAAAAGTTTGGAAATCTGTTAGGACGGAATCTCCCTTCTGATCCACAGTACTCATAAAATACTAGAAGGTATATCAAACTTGGATTCATCTATGCCTCCTGTTGTAGAAAAACTTATTGTATAATTGTGTATTGCTTTTCAGGTGTCCTTCCCCACAGTACCCTCCCTAATTCCCTTCCTCCCATCTAGTCATTCCGATACTCTGTGCATTTTTCCAAACAGAGTCAGGGCTGCTGGAAGGTGGGCTTCTGGGAAGCACTGTTCCTGAGGATCTGAAGCCAGCCCTGACAGAATAACAGGCCCAAGAATTTAACCGGCCTTCCAAATAGTGCCAACCAGAATGGCCTCCATGGAAGATCTCTGTGCCATTCTAGTCGATCTAAAAAGGGAGACTAATGCCTCACAGCCAGAAACTGCTGCCCTGACTAGTAGGGTGAATCAAATGTAAAGCAGATTGGAAACCCCGCACTCTTCAACACCACTGTTTGATAGGCCCAATACAACGCCCCCATCTGTTTTCGTAACAATACTATTAGCTGTCTCGTTAGCCGTCCTGGAGCGATTTTTAGGAGAACCAGCCAAGGTCCCTGTATTTTTAACAGAAATACAATTACATTTCATGGTGCATCTCCAAGCCTTTCCTGATGCTCATTTGTGAATTACATTTATGATCTTCTACTTAGGCGGTGATACAGTCGCTTGGGCCATCCCAATAGTCAATGAGGATAATCCGCTATTATATGATTGGTCACGCTTTATTGCCCAATTTATACAAGTCTTTGACAGAGGGACCATAACCATGACAACAACAACTCCTCCTCCTTGGACACCGCCAGCTTTCTTTTCACATTGAACTTTACCTTCTAAATTTAAAGGTAAGGTAAGGTAAGTGGAGACCAGCCTCAACCCACTTCTTGGTTGGCCATAATTTTTAACTTTGCCCCTGTCATGCACAACCAGATGTCCACAGTTGGCGCTTTGACCTTTTAGGTGCTATATTTTTCTTTATTGCTGTTTGCTTGCTGCATAAATACTTTACTCCCTGTCTCTAAGCTAAGCCTGACTGCTTTAGTGCCAAGCTACCAGAGGGTTAAGCACAGGCTTATTTATTGACTTTAGTGGTTCACCATAATGGGGATTGTGGCTGTTGCTTGAGAAAGGCTCACACCCACCTCAATCAATAATACAATTTCTCACAGTGAAAAATGTAGCAAGGCTGTTGGGGTTGGGCCATTACGTCTGAGCAGGGGAAGACAGGAAAGACTCCCAGACAAAACATAATTGCAGTTCAAGGCAGAAATTTTCTGGCCACGGGGGTGGCTTAGGAAAGCACAAACACAGTGGGAATAACAGTAGGTGAAAGTGTTTTAACAAATAATAAAGTGAAAAAGTTACCTTATATTGGCATAAAGAAACTCCTGGGGGTTCACGTACTAAACAGTAGAATGGGAAAGAATTATGAATGTTTCTAAGATACTTAACAGATAGACAGATGGCATAAAAAGGTTCAACGACAAGAATGTGCATTGTCTAGGCAGCCATAGACTCCCAATTGCTTAGAAAGTTAGACTTCAGCATTCGTGATTTACACCAGTGTTTACTGTGAAAAGTTACTTGAGTGGAGTATATCACAATTTAAATCGATAAATTGGCTTTGCGGAGATGGCATGAGGTTCGTCTAGCTCATTATTCAGACGTATACGAGACAAAGGGAAATTGGGGTGGTATTATGTGTGATACCAGGATACCTTCATCAAAGAAATGGAATGGGTGGGGACAAGGGAGCACGTGGAAAGTATAGATTGGTGCAGTTATGGTGGTAAGTACTGTAAAATTCACCCCTTAGCTTCCATTTATACCTCTGTAGACTTTGGGGGGCGAGCCCTGCAGGGCTCAGAGAATGTGTGACAGCAGAGAAGTTCAGGAGGCATCTGTCATGCTGTGGGAGAAGAGAATTATAAATTGAAGTGGGGTCCTATTGTGTGCTGTACTGTGACTCTGACTTTCATTAATAGGCAGGGCTCTTTGGATGGACCAAGGTGTGAAGTTAGAAGAATGATTTAGAGAATAGATGAGAGACTTCTAGCTAGCTTCAGCTCCCAAAAAGGCAAAGGGAGCAAGGGTGCAGAAAGAACACCATTTGCTAAGGATTTTTCATATCACTGTAAAAAATCACAGGAAACCAAAAGGTAGATTGATGTCTAAAGCTTGGGTTAATTTAATGAAAGAGATGGATGGATTAGAGGATAATGTTAAATAGTCAACACTGGACTCGTAGCTGGCACCCGCAGGTCGGGTCATGGAAGACCAGTAGTTTACAATGAGATATGGGGCCAGCAAGCTCAGTGCAGGCTAGTAGGACTCGGGAAAGATAAAAGTCCTGAATTAGAAATTTGGAAAATTAACAGAGGGAAAGTAATTAGCACCACCAAGGAGTGTGGGTTTATTTGTTTAAAGGGTCAGTGGAGTTATAGTTGTATCATGTATGTGGTGGAGGTGGCTAGTGGCACACAAGGTGTGGATTGTGAGTTCTGTCCTGCCTCTGGAACAAAGAACGTTAAAACAGCTCAAAGAGCATGCTTGATTGAGAAGCAAACAGTGTACATGGAAGCAGGCATGCATCCACAGGATACACTCAGGAATCCTTCCCCTACACGTGCCCTCCCTCAGGTTCACAATCGCCATTCTGTTAGTGTGAGAATGGTGGTGCAGTTCCCTTTGCTCTGACAGTTTCTGAACGTGGTGAGCAGAACCATGGGATCACCTGCCTCAGGAGCACCTACATGGGCATCAATTCACCCTAATGCCGTGGGTTGCAGAAGTGACATCATGGGCCTTTCACCCTGAATGACATCACAGGAAATGGCAGCATATGACCTTTAATCCGATGACATGACAGTACATGACATCCTGTGAGTTTTTGCCAAGCTAAAATTACAGCAAGTGACATCATCAAAGTGGATGGAAAATGCTAACTAGAACAAATTAGAAACTCCAATAAAAAATAGTTCAAGTCCTGTTGAAAGTTCTCCACGTTTATTGCCAGACTCAAACAGTGTCCTAAAATATGGGGCAGCACAAAATGAAATGATTTTGTCCAAACGTCTATAGCCCTTCAATGATTTGTGCAACCACTCATTACATAAAAATTTATAAAGGTTTTAGCAGCTCATTCTGTGACAAAAGTCTCCCTTAAAGACCCAGTGAATTAATTTGAAGTTGTCTGGCAGTCGCTCCATGAACAACAGTGTTTAGAGGGTGAGCTCCTCGTGGCCGCAGCGCCTTGTGACTGAATATCATTGTTTTTTTTTGTCCTCATTCTGCCAATGTTCTTGTTCGGTTATACTCTAATCCCTCTAGGTCTTACAAGAGGAAACCCGACCGGAGACCAGAAGAGGAAAAGGAAGAGTAGTGACCCAAAAGTATGCTGCTGTTTCCACTTCCATCTCCTTTACATACTGAGACTACCCGAGGATAGGAGATACCATGGGCGACAGCGTAATTGGCTTAATCATAGGACTCACGTTTCCTTCTCTCTCCACCTTACCAACGGAGCCCAAATTTTCTCTCTACTTCTAGTATCGCATGCCATATCTGACTCACATGTATAAACGATATTCCTAAAACACTCAGTAAAAGACGGAGGATTTTTTGACTTCCATAATCTGCAAATCTCACGCCATGCTAAAAGGATTACATAAAACAAAAACTTTGATTCAACCATTGTAATTTGTACTTCTTGAGCTGGAATTAGTCCAAAGAAAATTACACTAGGGCTTACTTTAATTTGTATCCCAATAGTTTCTCCCACAAAATCACATACCGAGTTCCAATATGGTGCTATTTTTGAACATGACATAAACAAATGCACATCATCTGCTGCTACAAGCATGCACCTTGGACAGTTATAGATATTACCAGTGACTTTAGAAAGCTTTGCAGGTGACCAATAAACTCTATAAGTGGTAAAAAAATGATTTTGTTTAAGTGGTGCCGGTTTTACTACTTGTCGTAGCATACCATATGAGTCGCTCCACATTTGCTTCAAATCCTCATCGTCGAACTCTTTGCCCCACAAATTTAAAATTTCAGTCTCAATCTTCACACTCATCTCCAAAAAGGCCCAATACCAAAAAGATATTTCCTTTTTCCACTGACCGGTTCTCATCACTTGACCAAATTTAGATTCCTCCTCCTCCGCCCAGTCTTGTGTTGCCCACCAGAAACTCAGTTGGTAATTTTTAAACCTCGTTAGCAAACCATTGGTACAATTTTTTAATTTATTTATTTATTTATATGTACTTGTAGAGCGCAACATTCATCCCAAGGGACATCACGGCACTGAGACATAGTAGAATGCTGGCAGATGTAAGATTCCAATTATCAGATTAGTAGCTAGGGAATAGATGTGTTTTTAGCTTTTTTCTAAACCTTAGGTAATCTTCAGTCAGGCGTAGTTCCGGAGGGAGTTTGTTCCAGAGGACCGCTGCTGATTTTGAGAAAGATCGGTCACCCATCCTGGCTTTAGTCGTACGCTTGACTGATGCCAGTGCATGATGGCGGGATCTCAGATTGCGCAAAGGTACATGAAATTTTAATTTACCATGTAGGATTTGTGGGCCTGTTTTATATAGCGTTCTATGTGCATAGCACATGAGCTTAAAGTTGGCTCTTTGGCGTACAGGTAGCCAGTGTAATTCCTTCATACAGAAGGAGGCTGAACTGTATCTATTCTTGTTGCATATCAGTTTAGCAGCGGCGTTTTAGACTACTTGTAGTCTGGTAAAAAGATAATCAGCCATGCCAACATACAGTGCATTGCCATAGTCTAGCCTACTCACAAGAAGTGCTTGTGTCACCTTTTTCGTACAGGATTTGTAGCAATTTGCTGTGGGATACAGTGTCGAAAGCCGCAGTGATATCCAAAAAGATCAGTGCTACAGCTTTGCCTTGGTCAACTAGTGACCTAATATCTGACGTGGCTAGCAGGGTGGCCTCGGTGCTGTTGTTAGCCCTAAATCCAGTTTGTGAAAGATCCAGTAGATTGTTGGTTTCAATATAAGTCGTGAGTTGTTTATTAACCAGTTTCTCTAAAACTTTAGACAGGTATGGTAGTTGGGAGATTGGTCTACAGTTGGCTGGATCGTAAATCTCGATACCTGGCTTCTTTAAAAGGGGGAAAACAACTGTTGTTTTCCAGATATCTGGGAAGGAAGCAATCTCTAACTATTGGTTGAGGGCTTTGGTGACCTGGGGACATAGTACTAACACTAAACTGGAGAAAATGAAGTGTGGACATGGGACTAATGGAGATCCTGGCTTAACTTTTATCATGGCTTTAGCCACTTGTTCTTCGGAGAAAGATGACAGACTATCTAAATGAGTGTGAGCTGCAGGGTGAGGAGCTAAATTTTCCCAAACGGTATTGTCTTCGTTGTTAGAGGGAATAAAAGTTGCATAAATGTTTGTCACTTTATCTATAAAAAAGTTGTTGAGTAACTCACAGTTCTCAAACAAGGGTGCCATAGATTGTGACAATGAGGTGGGCTTACAAAGTTCCTGAATTACTTTGTAAAGTTCTTTAGATGAACTACCCGTTTCTTCAATCCTTTCTGTGTAATATTTCGTTTTAGCCTCTTTTAAAGCCCCATGGTATGTTTTTTGTTTGGCTAAATAAATACATCTATCTGTACTAGTCTTTGAAAGTCTCCATTTGTGTTCCTTGATTCTGCACTCTCTTTTCATAAGTTTTAATTTCGGTGTATACCACTTTTCTGATTGAGTTTTAGTGGCTAATTTCCGAGTAAGTTTAGGGGCACACTGATCGATATCTTGTTGTAGCTGTGTAGTTAGTGTGTTTATAGGGTTTTGATACCAAGGCCTAGAGATACAGGGGAAGAAGGCACTAAATGATTCCTCCGTGATTTGATTCCAGGCCCTAGTCTTTGACTGATACATTATCTCAGTCTTAAGTGATTTGTTGGGTAAGCTAAAAGAAAAGGAAATTAGGAAGTGATCCGTCCAGAATAGAGGTTTAATTTCATGAATGTATATGGATTCTATGTTAGAGAACAATACATCAAGGATATGGCCGGCCACATGAGTTGGTTTAGTGATCCTTTGGAGTAACTGCATTATAGCCATGTCATCCTCCAGATGTTTAACCCCTGGGTTTGTAGGCTTTTCATAGTGAAGATTAAAATCTCCTATAACTAAAAACTGATTTTGTTTTAAGCAGAGAGGGAGAAGTTGTGTTAATAGACTAGTACTTAATGACCACCCCTCCAAATAGTTTACAGTCATCCACAGACACTGAGAACGCTAGAATCTCATGTGTGCCTGCTTCAGTGACCGTAATGGGAACACAGGTGAAGTGATCTTTATATAAAATTGCTGGCCCTCCTCCTCTCTTACTGCCTTTCCTGTTTTGTTGTAATATTTTATATCCTAAGGGTAAGGCAGTGAAAATGTCTGGGATATTGTTATCATCAAGCCAGGTTTCAGTAACAAAGGCCAGGCCTGGGCTCAGGTCATCCAATGTCTCCCAGATCTCAATGCTGTGTTTAGGAAGTGATCTGGAATTAAAATAAATACAATTCAAATCCTGGATATTGGGATTGAGATTAGATGTTTTCTCTGGGTATCGGGCTTGTATATCATAACTACCCCATTTACAGTGCTTGCAGGAAAATGGGCCTTCCATTTCGGTGGGGGATGCTTTTATGCATACCCTATCTGAACTAAATGTATCTCCTATAGCTAAGAGTGCTTCCGGTGTGTAAGAGAGGGGTTCATTTCTGATGGATGGAATTTGGGCAGCGTTTCTGGCCCCTGGTCCCGTTCGGGCGCGGACAGGCGCAGACGGGCTTGCCTTAGGTGCGCCAGCGGCGCGCCAGCTGCGCGTCGGGCCCTGCATTGGTTTTTAAGCCTTTCCCCCAGGAAGTGGCGAGCGACTAGAGCGCCAACATTCTTCCCCTAAAATGGTGCTCCCGCCAAAGTTAAGGAAAATAATAAATAATAAAATTGCACAGTGCTTCCCAACTCATTCAATTTGAGCCTACCTTGAGATCTGCCCAATAACAGATACCCCCCCATTTCAAGGACTGACTTAGTTTATTCCTCAAACATTCCGGGGTACCCGGAGAGTCCTAAATCGGCACCCATGATGAAAAATATGGGACTCTCAGTGTTTTCCGCACATACATCCACCTATTTAATGCAGACTTCAAAATCTTGAGCCTCACCTTTTTAAAGAACTTTGGGTTTCCGTATTTGAAAAGGAAGTGAGTTTTATCTTGTGGGACATCAGCTATCAATCAATCAATCAAAGACATTTATAGAGCGCACTACATACCCGTAGGGTCTCAAGGCGCTTAGGGGGGGGGTGCCGTTACTGCTCGAACAGCCAGGTCTTGAGCTTCTTCCTGAAGGAGAGGTGGTCTTGGGTCAGGCGCAGGTCGGTCGGGAGGGAGTTCCAGGTCTTGGCGGCCAGGTAGGAGAAGGACCTTCCTCCTGTTGTCGCTCTACGGATGCGTGGGATGGCGGCGAGGGCTTGGCTGGTTGATCGGAGGTGGCGTTTGGGAGCGTAGAAGTTGATTCGGTTGTTGAGGTAGCTCGGGCCTTGATCGTGTAGGGCTTTGTGTGCGTGGGTGAGGAGACGGAAGGTGATTCTTTTGTTGACGGGGAGCCAATGCAGGTCTCTCAGGTGTCCGGAGATGTGGCTGTTACGTGGGATGTCGAGGATGAGTCTGGCTGAGGCGTTCTGGATCCGCTGGAGTCTCTTCTGGAGCTTGGCGGTGGTTCCGGCGTAGAGGGCGTTGCCGTAGTCCAGTCGGCTGGTGACGAGGGCCTGGGTGACGGTCTTCCTGGTCTCCGTGGGGATCCACCAGAAGATCTTCCGTAGCATGCGCAGGATGTTGAAGCACGCCGAGGAGACGGCGTTGACTTGCTAGGTCATGGAGAGGGAGGAGTCCAGGATGAAGCCCAGGTTGCGTGCGTGGTTAGTCGGCTTGGGTGCGGTGCCCAGGGCGGGGGGTCACCAGGAGTCGTCCCAGGCGGTGGGCGTGGAGCACAGGATGAGGACCTCCGTCTTGTATGAGTTCAGTTTCAGGCGGCTGGTCGTCATCCACTCGGCTACCTCCTTCATCCCTTCGTGCAGGTTGGCTCTGGCGGCGGTGGGGTCGTTGGTCAGGGAGAGGATCAGCTGGGTGTCGTCGGCGTAGGACATTATGTTGAGGTTGTGTTGGCGTGCGATGGCCGCGAGGGGGCTCATGTAGACGTTGAAGAGGGTAGGGCTCAGCGAGGATCCTTGAGGGACGCCGCAGATGACTTCGGTGGCTTCTGACTTGTACGGTGGTAGGCGGACTCTCTGTGTTCTTCCGTCGAGGAAGGAGACGATCCATTCCAGTGCCTTCTCCTGGATTCCGACGTTGCTGAGGCGTTGCACTAGGGTGCGGTGGCAGACAGTGTCGAAGGCCGCGGAGAGGTCTAGGAGGATGAGGGCCGCTGTTTCTCTGTTGTCCATCAGGGCTCGGAGGTCGTCGGTGGCGGCGATGAGGGCGGTCTCGGTGCTGTGGTTGGCTCGGAAGCCGGACTGCGAGGGGTCGAGGGATCCGTTCGTCTCGAGGAAGGCGGCCAGCTGTTTGTTGACGGTCTTCTCGATGACTTTGGCTGGAAACGGGAGGAGCGAGATTGGGCGGTAATTCTTGAGTTCGGTGGGGTCTGCTGTAGGTTTCTTGAGAAGAGCGCTGTGTTCGGCGTGCTTCCAGCTCTCGGGGAAGGTGGCGGTGTCGAAGGAGGTGTTGATGATGTCCCGCAGGTGGGGTGCGATGACAGCGTCGGCCTTGTTGAAGACGTGGTGAGGGCAGGGGTCGGTCGGCGATCCGGAGTGGACGGAGTTCATCATGCGGACGGTGTCTTCGGTGCTGATCGGAGTCCAGGCTCGGAGGGCGGCGGTGGGCGGCGTGGCTGTGGTCGTGGCGTGCGTCGGTTGGGTGCTGAAGCTGTTGTGTATGTCCGCGATCTTGTTGTGGAAGTAGGAGGCGAGGGAGTTGCAGAGGTCTTGCGAAGGGGTGATGTCGTTGTTTCCGGCGTTGGGGTTGGAGAGCTCTTTCACGATGTTGAAGAGTTCCTTGCAGTTGTGTGCGTTGTTGTCCAGCCGGTCCTTGAATGCAGTTTTCTTGGCGGCGCGGATCAGTTGGTGGTGCTTCCGGGTGGCGAGTTTGAGGGTGGTCTTGTTGTCCGGTGTAGGTTCCTTTCTCCAGACTTTCTCGAGGGCTCGGCAGTTCTTCTTGGAGCTCTTGAGTTCGTCGGTGAACCATGGGGCTTTCTTGCTGCCGGGTCTGCTGGGCGGGGTCCTCAGCGGGGCGAGTTCGTCCGCGCAGTTGCTGATCCACTTCGTGAGGTTGTCGGCGGCCTGGCTGGGGTTCGCTGAGCTGGCAGGAGGGTGCTGGCTCAGGGAAGCGGCGAGCTGGTCGGCTGTGATCGTGTTCCAGCTTCTACGGGCAACCTGTTGCTGGTGGTGGTGGATCGTCGTTCTTTCGAAGGTGAAGTGTACGCAGCTGTGGTCCGTCCAGTGGAGTTCTGTGGCGTGGCTGAAGGCGATGCCTTTGCTGGATGAGAAGACGGCGTCGAGTGTGTGTCCGGCGAGGTGGGTGGGGGTGCTCACCAGTTGCTTCAGCCCAAGGTTGGCGAGGTTGTCGAGCAGTGTGCTGGTGTTGCGGTCGTTGTTGTTCTCCAGGTGGAAGTTGAGGTCCCCCAGGAGGATGTAGTCGGCGGAGGGGAGGGCATGCGGGCTGACGAAGTCGGCGATGTCCTCGCTGAATTGAGTGCGTGGTCCCGGGGGTCGGTAGATCAGGGTGCCTCTGAGGGTGGTCTTCGGGTCGGTGTGGATCTGGAAGTGCAGGTGTTCGGCGGTGGTTAGGGTGTTGTCGGTGCTAGTCGTGATTCGGATGGTGTTCCTGTGGATGATGGCGATGCCTCCTCCCATCTGGTTGGCGGTGCGGTCCCTCCGGGTGATCTTGTAGCCCTCTGGGATGGCGATGGCGATGTCGGGCGCTGAAGAGGCGTTCATCCAGGTCTCCGTGATGAAGGCAACGTCAGGGGCTGTGGCGTCTAGGAGGTTCCAGAGTTCGGTGGCGTGTCTGTGGATGGAGCGGGTGTTGAGCAGGATGCACTTGAGGTGTTTGCTGCTGGTGTTCTGCTTGGCAGGTGCTGGTGCCGGGCAGGTCCGGATGCAGGTGAACTTGCAGGCGAGGCAGCTGAAGGGTCCGTGGGTGTGCTTCGGAGTCGCTCGGTAGCATCCCTGGGTCCCGCCGGTGTTGAGTGCGATGAGTGTTGCGGCGTCGTAGGACTGTCGGGTCGTCTTCTGTCGGTGGGGTCCAGGGGTCCTGGCACTGGGCGCGGTCCAGGCGCGGACGGGCGTAGACGGGCTTGCCTTTGGCGCGCCTTCGGCGCACAATCGGCGCGCCCGCTGCGCGTGACCGCTGCGCGTTTGCACGGTCGCCATATATGGCCAAGTGTGCGGGGGGGCGGAGCAGCTGGGAGGCGGGAGCGGGGAGGGTACAGAAGGCAAAAGGGGCGGGGTTAGCGGCTGTGGCGGGAAGCGGGGAGCGGGGAGGGAGGACGGAGGGGCCAAACGAAGCAAGCAATACAGAAGGCAAAAAACAAGTTACAGGGAGACAGGCAACAAAACACAATACAGAACAGCAAATACGAAGGGGGCTGGTCAGGCGGTCACGGAGCACGCCGCTGGAAGGCAGGGGGCGTGGTCACGCGGCGGAGGCTCGGCTAGCGAGGCAGCGAGGCAGAAGGCGGGGAAGACGCATGCAGCAGCTGGTGGCCGTGCGGCGCGGGGGTGTCCTAGAGCTAGGTCACACTCACCTGCGTCGCACGGTCGCCATATATGGCCAAGTGCGCGGGGGGGCGGAGCAGCTGGGAGGCGGGAGCGGGGAGGGTACAGAAGGCAAAAGGGGCGGGGTTAGCGGCTGTGGCGGGAAGCGGGGAGCGGGGAGGGAGGACGGAGGGGCTAAACGAAGCAAGCAATACAGAAGGCAAAAAACAAGTTACAGGGAGACAGGCAACAAAACACAATACAGAACAGCAAATACGAAGGGGGCTGGTCGGGCGGTCACGGAGCACGCCGCTGGAAGGCAGGGGGCGTGGTCACGCGGCGGAGGCTCGGCTAGCGAGGCAGCGAGGCAGAAGGCGGGGAAGACGCATGCAGCAGCTGGTGGCCGTGCGGCGCGGGGGTGTCCTAGAGCTAGGTCACACTCACCTGCGTCGCACGGTCGCCATATATGGCCAAGTGCGCGGGGGGGCGGAGCAGCTAGCATTCCCTCGAAAAGTAAGCCTATCATTGATTTATCAGTCCTGTTAGCAAGCATGCGAATATTCTTGAACTGAAAGGCGTAGCAATAGGCAAGTACATCTGGTAACGCCAATCCTCCGATTTCAAGTCTCCTCCGCAACTTTTTCCAAGATATCCTAGGGCCTTTCGATGCACAAATGAAACTTCCTACTCTCCCCTGGAGTTTTGCTATATCTTTCTTCTGAAAAACTAACGGGATGGTGTTAAAAAGAAAGGTCACTTTTGGGAGGATTATCATTTTTATGAGATTTACCCTTCCATAAATATTTAAAGGTAGGTTCGCCCATTTTGACAGCAACCCTACTACTTCCTGACTAACTTTCCTCCAATTTGTTTTTGTAATATCTTCCATTCTCTGAGTTATTAACACCCCCAAATACCGTATTTGTGTTTTCACCACGTGACTTGCCAAACCCTGATTCCATTCCATAATCTCAGTTTTTCCTGCATTCACGTTATACCCAGGAAATATGGCCAAACATCTCTAGCCTTCCTCATAAAATTGGGGATTACATCTTGCGGGTTACTCGTAAACAACATCAAATCATCTGCGTATAGTCCTAATTTAACTTCCAAATCATATGATTTAAAAGGGAAGATAGTAGTATCCTCCCTTATCAAATTGGCTAGTGGCTCACCATATAAATTGAAAAGAAGTGGGGACAGGGGGCAACCCTGCCTTGTCCCTCTAACAATATCAAACCAATCTGACAGTCCCCCGTTTATCAGCACCCTAACCTTAGGACCACTATACAAGTTTTGCACCCCCTTACTATATTCTGAGGAAAACCAAAACTTAGCAGAGTCTCCCAAAGGTAAAGCCAGTGCACCTGGCCAAAAGCTTTGGCTGCATCCACAGCCACTATGGTCAAGGGTAAGTTCCGAGCCTCCACAATATCTATAGCTCCTATCAGCTGGAATGTTAATACATTCTGTTGCCTCACTGGTATAAACCTCTTTGGTTAGGGTAGATAACCTCATTTATTACCTTAGCTACACCAGATGCTATAGTTCCGGAAAAGATCTTATAGTATTTAATAAGGATATCGATCTATAAGAATCAACTTTCTGTGGATCCTTATTTGGTTTTAAAATCAAAGTAACTATAGCCTCTGACCAAGAGTTGGGGACGTTCTTCCCACTTATATATATCTCAATAAATAAGACTTTTAAAACTGGAATTATTGTGTCTATAATACAAAACAAAACCTCAACTGGAAGACCGTCTGGTCCAGCTGCCTTTCCCTTTACCATTTTCTTACACTGAGATCTTATCTCCTCCTCCTTAATCTCCCCTTCTAGGACTTTCTGTTGCTCCATAGTTAACTGTGGAAGTGTCGTCAATTCTAGCCACTCCTTTATGCCTTCCCGGCTGGGTTGAATATCATCCCTATATAAATCTCTCATAAAGCTACAGGCCTCTCCACATATATCAGCGTTAACATTCAATACTTCCCCAGATTCTCTACTAATTAACTCCCGGATTGTGTTCCTAGCCCTATCTGCCTTGGCCTTCCAAGCTAATAGTGAACCACATTTTTCTCCAAAGGCAAAATACAGAAATTTACTCACTTTCCACCTATCGAGTAATTTTTTATCCAACTGCGCCTGGAATGCCACTTGTAACCTCTCCAGCTCTTTACTTAAGGCTTGCACTCTATCTGAATCTTCCATTGATGACTTCTGTAGTTCTCCTTCTTTTCCTTAATCTCTTTAATTCTGTTCTCCTTTTCCTGCTTCACCACCCTTCTTTTTCCTACCATTATAGATTTTAGGGCCCCCCTTAAGTATGCTTTAAAAGCAACCCATACTATTTGTCCATCTGCCAAACCCTTATTGGCATGAAAGTAGTTCTCAGATTTTTCCCTTAAATCACAAACTACATTCTCATCTAAGAGTATCGCCCTATCTAATGTCCACCTTCTATGCTCCACTTTTTGATGATACCTCAGTGACATAGCTACTGCGGAATGATCTGGCACCATTGCTGGAATATGGGTCAACTCTACCACCTCCCCACATAACTCCTGATCTGTTAGATGATAGTCTATACCGGAGTGGTGCCTATACTTCTTACTATAAAAGGTGATCTCCCTGATCTTCCTCTTCTTAATATGCCAAATGTCGATCAGATAAAGGGGCATATTTACAAGCAGGCGATAAAAAATTATCGCCGCTTTTGCGGCCGTTTTCAGCCGAAAAGCGGCGATAATTTTATCGCCTAATTAGCAAGGCCACTCTAACGCGTGAAACCTTGCTTTAGCATGGTGATTCTCTAATGAGATGCAAAGTGGGCGTTTCTGACCTGACATGACAGGAGAAATGTCGCTAAGTGACATTTCTCCTATCATCAAGCCCCACGCTATGAAGTATAGCGTCAGGAAAAGTAGCGATAACCCCTGTTATCGCTACTTTCCTTACGCCTGCTTCAGGACTGACTTAGCCATGATATCCTATGGAGGGTGGATATCATGGCTAAGTTTGTGAGTCCCTATCAGCAAGCTAACGCCACATTGCGTGCGATTATCGCTGGGTATCCAGCGATAATCTCACGTTAGGAAGTTAGCGTGAGGATTTTTATCGCTGAGGAGATAAGCGTTGCTAATAGCACGCTACCTCAGCGATAAAAATCCACGTTACCCGGCGATAATTATCCTCAAGCTAAGAGCGCTGAGCGATAATTATCGCCGGGTGTTGCTGATATGCCCCTTAGTTCTTTCATCATGCTTTTTAGTATGGAGAACGTTTTGGGTGGGTTGGTATATTTAACTTTAGACGTCTTGTCCAATCCTTTATTCATAACTAAGTTAAAATCTCCTCCTAATATAGTAGGGGCTGTCGTCTCCAATTGACAGGATTCCAATTTTTCCAGGGCCTCTGGGTTATCATTATTCAGCCCATAATATACCGCACATACCAAAGGCCTACCTTGAATTAGAAGAGTTGCCACTAACACCCTGCCCGAAAAATCAGATTCAAACTTAACTAATCTTACTCCATTATTGCTCTTAATAACTATGGCAACTCCCCTGGTGCTCCCCCTCTGGCCTGAGCATACGACCTCCTGCACCCATCTGAATTTTTCAAAGCATTGCCTACACTCATTTCTTTCCAGATGAGTCTCTTGTAGCAGTATAATTTGGGCCTCACTGTCCTTTAAAGTTTCAATAACCCGCAACACTTTCCTTCTAGATCTCAACTAGGCCTGGGCGAAAATTTCGTTCCGTTCGCGGAAATTGCGATAATTTGACATTTTCGCGTTCCGCGGAGAGCGCGAAAATGTCAAAATTTCCGGTTTCCGCAGCTTGGCGATAATTTGTTTCTTGCTCGCGCTGTAAAATAATACATTCTCGCGCGCGCGAGATCGCCTTATCTGAATCCCTGCGTTCGCCGACAAGTTTTCTTGATCCGGTCGCGTTCTCCATGAGATGTTGTATTGTTTTTAGCCATTTGCGCTGTCTCGCGACAGTTCGCGCCCGCAGTGACGTCATGCGTCACGCGATCACGTCTTTTTTCTCGCGATCATGCACCGCGAGCAGAGTGAAAACAAGATGGCCGCGCCCGCAAGCAACCGCATGGGTAAGTTGGCGAGCCGCGAACATGCAGAAAATACCGCGAACGGGCGGGAAAAAAACTTCCGCATCTTCGCGATATTTCCGCGTGTTTGCGGAGATTTTAAACATTTTCGCGATAATTTGCGAAAGTCGCTTTCGCAAATTCCGCCCACCCCTAATCTCAACCCATTTACCTTCCAAGTTAACAAATTAACTACTTTTGTGTTATCCATGCTCTGATTCTATAGCATCGGTTCGTCTTTTATAGATCTTGAGTCCATCACTTTGTCTTGTTAGACCCAACTGATTCCCTAAACTTTCGAATGCTGGCTTAATGAGGACAGACTTTTTTTTATTTTTCTCCCACTGCACCCCACACCCTGTGCCCCTCTTTACCCCTCCCCCCCACGAAACCCCCTTTCTACATCTTGGGCCATACAATCTGCCCCTAGTGAACCCCCGTTCTGCAAAGAGAAAGAAAGAGAGAATGAAAAAAACTTAAGATTATGTAAAAAAAGAAAACAGCCTATCTATATCACGCAAACATCTATTCTTAACCTCTTATAGAGCTCGTGTGGACAATAGCTCAACCATCCATTTGTAATATGAAAGTATCCACTTCCTCTGGATCACTAATGTTGTGCATTTTGTTTCGCCACATTATTTTTAAAATAGCTGGAAATTTTATTTGAACCTGAGCTCCCTTGCTTCGTAGCTCATTCATTCTGATACCTAGTTCCCACTGCCTCTGGGCCGTCCTCGTACCTAGATCTGATCTTATTTGATACGAGAAAACTTCATGTTTTAAGGAGCTCTCCTTTAAGACGTCCTAACACTAACTCTTTCACAGCAAATGTCAAAACGTTTATCAGAATCTTCCTCTGAGTTTTTCTATCCGGGTTCAATTTAAAGGGGTCTCTATGAGCTCTCTGGATCTCCTTCTCCCAGTCAATGTCTGGTCTGTCCGTCGCGATTTCTCTCAGGAGACCACATATGAAAGCCTTAACATCTACCTTTTCAGCCCCTTCTGGAATTTTAAGAAACCTCAGATTATTTCGACGAGATTGCATTTCCAACCTTTCTAAATCGTCTTGCAGCATTCTATTCTGCTTCTTTAATGTCTAAATATCATTAGAGTTTTCCAGCACTGCCACTGACAATGCTTTAACTCCCCGTTCCAAAGCACTTGTACGTTGCGCAATATCATCAAGTTTCTCCTCTAGTACTTCGCACTCATCTCAAATCCCCATTTGGTTGTTCTCGGATATTTAAAATTTCTCAAAGATATCTTGCCTCAAGTTCAAGAACATCTTTTCAATAGAGTTTTCGCCTCTAACGCCATATGAAATCTTATTGCTGTTATCACTTTGCTTAGCGCTCTCCAGCCCTCCCGTTTTACTACTACTTTGAGGAGGTTCTATATTTAAAGTTGGAGTAAGACTGGAGCCAGGGCTAAGGCTAAGGCTAAGGCTAGGACTGGAACTAACTGCCACACTCAGATTTTCAGCTTGCTGCTCGTCTTCATTAAGAGGTGACCCAGCTAATAGGATAAAGCTTTTTTCCAAGGAAAGCGAAACTATTTGCGACTGCTTCATGGACTTTTTCCCCATCGTCAGTGAATTTTCACCCTGTTCCATTATTTTGAAGTACAATCTTAGGGAAGGGGAAGGTTTTATAGGGACCCGCACTTCCTTTGGACCACAGCGCCAGGGTTTTCCTCCACACTTCAACACTTTCTTTTTAGGGGAGACTGCTACTGCCTCCCTTACTGCCTGGTCCCTGGTCCCCCCTCCTTTCCCTCCTTTACCCTTATTTCTGGCCTTCGGGAGTGATCTCAGCTGATACCGGCTCCTCACACGTGTTTCAGGTTCTGTCAGTACATTTTTTGTAGTATTTTCTCCCCTCTCCGTTGTACCTGGCCCACTTAGGGGTTTTAATGGGGTGGGGTTAATTCCTTCACCCTCGCCCCCAATAACATTGACTCCACTCTACCCCCTTGCCTCATACGCCGATTGCGTTGCTTTAGGAGGAGGCTCTCCCATCAGCATTGTAGGTACCCCCTGTGAGCCCTCCTGTACCTGTGAGCCCTTGGTCTTCCCACTATTTCTTCCGACTAATTGCCACACTTGTGAGTCTACTTGCGTGCTTCAGAGCATGGGCTGTATTTCCTTGCTTCCGCAGCTCTGCACACTGTTCCCAGCGTCTCTCTCCTTCACTGGCCTGCATCCTGCCCTTCCTCCACCTCTATCGACCCGGAAGCTGACCGCCACAATCACTGCACGAGTCTTTCGCAGGAAGCCCGCTGCTCTCTGCCAGATCTTGCATCGCGTCTCCACCTCCAAACCCATACGCGCCGGGACTTAGGTATGCTGTTTATTGTAAATGTTATTGCTTTAAGTATAAATTTCAGATACTCATCCAAAGATGCTGTGTCTACTCAATTTGCACTTTTTAAATCATCTCCGGCTGCTTCCTCCGTGCATCGCCTTTCTCCTCACTCGATTCAGGAGCTCCCGCAACCGGCATCAGCCCACCGCCATGTTTTCCCCTGAATATCATTGTTGATGGTAACTTTCGAGGGGACACAGCCAAGCAGGAGTATGGAGGGGAAGCAGCATCTTTCTCCCTGATCTCTAATCAATATGTGCCCCCCTTACTGGGAAACTAATGGGTCAGTGGAGCACTAAATGTTCATTGGCATGACAAATATGGAAGGGGGAAACCCCAGACCCAGGGACCCACTAAAGTGATGTTTATTGGTGTTTAATGTTCATGGGGAGCAGAACTAGTTGACCACCCTAATAATGTCCCCAGGGTAGCTGAATTTCTATTTGGGTGCAGCCACAAATGAGGGCAAAGACCACCGCTTAGGTAGACCCATCCACGTGGTCCGATGGGTAATAGATTTCAGATCCCCTGGGAGGCAGATCAGGTGTATCCACCATTTTCCTGGCCTCAAGGGATTTGAAGTCCTCTTGCACGAGGGTAACAAGGAGGTTTGATGGAAGTGTACCAACTTAAGTTTTGCCTTTTTTGTGCATTGAATATTTATCCTAAATGTCATATTAATCAGTTAGTTTTTGACTGTTCTACCTTATTTTGGGAGCATATTTCTTCTCGAACTCTTTCTCTATAGCCTCCTTTTGTATGATTTGTTTCTTAGCTGAGGAATGGGAAACTCCACAGGTGTGATGCCACAGGCCATAAAACAATTAGTAAGTGATGGCTTAGATTCCATTTAAGTGTACAAATTCATTAATTATTTCCTGTCATCATTTTCCCAGATTTTTGTTGATAAGTAAAGACACATTTAATTTCCACAGTGCTTTACATTTGGCATTGATGCTATAAACAAACTCAGATAATTCCTGGGGCATGACCACAGATTAGAATACTTTCTATAAGTACAGCTTAAAGGATTAAATTACTGCAGTACAGTGTTTGTCTGTCTTTAGTTTCCCTATAGCTTTTTTCAAACCACTTTTTACATCCTTGTTTCTCAAACTGTAAAGAACTGGATTCAACATTGGAATGACAACTGTATACATTACAGCAAAGAGCTTGTCTTTGTCCAAGGATTAGCTAGAGGTCGGTCTCAAATAAACACCAAGCTCAGTTCCACAGAACAAAAAAACTGGAGGCAGATGAGAGGAACATGTGGAGAACAACTTCTATCTCCCTGTGTTGGATGGAATTTTCATGATATTTGAGATGATTAGCACATAGGAAGCTATTGTTAAGATGAAAGTGCCAAGCCCGCTACAATACCTCCTTCGATAGATGCGATATTTATGAAATATGTATCTGTACAAGATAGTTTCAGAAGAGCAGTGAGATCATAAAAGAAATGATTGATGTCATTGAATGCACAGTAGGATACATTTGATATCAAAACAACATGTGGTATAGTGTCAAAACAGCCTTTTGTCCAGGATGTTACAGTCAATTCAAGCATGGCTCTTTTATTAATTATAGATGGATAGCGTAGGGGGTTGCTAATTGCAATGTACCTGCCATAGGCCATGACCGACAGTAAGTAAAACTCTGTACTAATGAAGGAAGCGATAAAATAGAATTGAAGAATGCATGCAGAGAAATTGGTGGATTTGTCAGAATTTTGCGCTTTCAGGCAGACCGCCAGCAGTTTTGGGATGGTGACCGTTGTGAAACCAATATCTAGGAAAGATCAGTTCATGAGAAAATAATGCATGGGATTTTGAAGACGTGCATCAATGCATATTAAGGTAATACTGACAAGGTTTCCCAGAAGAGTAAATAAATACATGAGTAAGAAGAGAATGAAAATTGGAACTTGAAGCCGAGGATTTTGCGATAATCCCAAAATTAAAAATTCACTCAAGAAAGTCTGATTCACCTTTTCCATAATTCCAGTGATTTGCGCTGTTGTTCAATGAATAAAGGAAGATCTGGGGGGAAATGGAAACATAAGATTATGAAAAGCAAAATATATTGTACCTGAATGAAAAAGCATGACTCTGGATAAATTGTTGTCATCTCTTTGTAGTGTATTAAAAAAATAAAGACCTGAGTTGCAACTAGTAGGCCAAATGATGAACATCAGCCAAAAGATGATAGCTGTCCACCAACTTCTGTCCAGGTAGTAGCCAAAAATTGAGAGTGAGTGGGTGATCACCTCTTCCCAGACTGTCATTATTACCTTTTCCAGTCCTGGACCTTTGTGCGATAGACTAATGCTTTCTGGATGTTGTAGTCATGTTTTGATTTAATTGTATTAATTAACATCTTAAATGAGTGATTTGTGCATTAAAAGGTCAGGACCTGCAACATTGTCCTTAATGCCCTGGAGTCAGGAGGCTCAAACCCAAATGAGGAAAGTCTCATGGAGCTGGTACAGGTGCAGTGCTTTATTTGAGATGGCGGTTTCTGCTGCTAAGCACTGTCACTTAATTGTCAGCACTGACATTTATGACAATCTGCAACATGGTGGCACTGTTTGTCCAATTGAGAGAGGAGCAAAACAACAGTTGTTTATTATTTCAATATATAATACTTCAGAAAAGGCTCCCTGAGGATAAGTTCAACAATGGCTATCAACAAACCACCGTAAACTCAATCAAGACAAAACCAAAATCCTCTTCATCTCCAATAAAGAAGAAAACCCTCAAATCGTAGAGTGGCTGAAAGCAATTGATGCTCTCAACGGTAATCTCACCCTGGCTAACTCGGTAAAATCGCTAGGAATCACCCTCGACCAAAAACTAAGCATGACCAAAAACACATTAAGATCTCCGCGAAGAGTGCCTTCCTCAATCTGAAGCTTCTCAACAAAATTAAACCCTTCATCCCGCCCATGGACCTCAAACAAGCCACCCAATCACTGGTGTTATCTAGACTTGACTATGGGAACGCAGTCCTCTCCGGTACAGCTCGTTTCCACTTAGCGCCACTCAAAACAATTCTCAATGCTGCTGCCAGAATGGTCACCGGACTTAAAAAATATGACCACTTATCTCCCGCACTCAGAGAACTAAAATGGCTCCCAGTCGAATTGAGTGCCAGCTTCAGAACTGCCTGCCTCACGCACAAAGCCCTGCACACAGGGAAACCGGAATACCTGGCCTCCAAACTCAAGAAAACCGGCCAGACAAGATACCTCAGGAGCTCCATCACCCTCTTACTCATCCCTTTGAAAACACGCAAACAAAAAACTTAATCACGATCCTTCGCTGAAAATGGACCCAAAATCTGGAACTCCATCCCAGCCGATATCAGGACTATCCCTTCCTTTATAAAATTCAAAAGACTCCTCAAAGACCTATACCTCAACCGCGCCTTCCCGAACTGAGAACTGAAACATACAAGCCTGCACTCTGCAGCCACCAGGCAATGTTCCACCACCTTACCTCTACCTGCACTTGACAGACCCTTGTCAATGTTCCACCACTTCCTACCTCATCCCCGCTCCCTAACACCCTCCTCATTCACCTCCTCTCGGAGGGAGATTTAGCCCCAGACTTTGTGCACACATCGAGACTACCTCAGGACGTCTCTACCTCAATGATGCACAGCACACTGGGACTTTTGAACATTTATGCTTACCTTTGTCTCTTTTATGTGATGTCTCCCCTATATCTGCTGTAAAGCGCTCCGATACCCTCGGATCTGGCCAGCGTTATATAAAACCTCTTCAATAAAAATAAATATATAAATAAATAAAATATTAAAAATTACCAATATCTTCTGCCAAAACCATTCTTATGGGGCTGGGCACCTGGATCAGTCAGAATTGTCACACTTGTAGGATTGTGATTGTTAGCAGCTGTGTTGATACTGTAATTGGCAGCACTGATTTTTTTTGCACATTAAACACTGTGCAGGCCTTATGGAAAGGATTGCTTTCGACTGTGCAGCATGTTTATTGATCTCATCAGGGTAGCTTGTGCATTTCAACTTGACTATCCACTTCCACTGTGGCTTTTAATTTAGTTTACTTGATTGATTTGTCAAGCAGGTTGTGTGTACGGCCGTGCAGACTCACAGGAGGTGGGCCCAGTGCATGGGAACATCTGTTGTGTTGTGTTCACTCTTACATTTTGTGTCTGGAACTGGTCACGTCACAGTCAGCCTTATTTTGTCCTTACAATTGCTTTTCTCTTATACTTATATACGATGAACATGCTTGGTTAATAGCAGTTTCGCACTCAATATCATGTAAATTGCACATGTGTTTGTATGCGATCGCTTTCATGCCTGCGACAATTTCACCCCATTATTTAAGCTCAGACCTTCCAACTCACATGGTGCCACTATTTGTTACACAATATTGACTCCCTTCACACAGTCATCCAATAAAGGGCCGATATCATGGGGTGTGCTCACAGCTAACTGGAAACCCCTGCAGAGAGCGTGTTTCCAGCTAATTGTTTCGCAGCTGATGTCCATTACGGTTGTGAAACATCCCAAGGATATCGGTTGCAGCCTCAGAAGCTTTTTGGGTGTTAAAAGGGGCAGGTAGTAAATTAAAGTGCTTCAGACTGTGCTCAGCTCTATGCTTCACCCTATGTGAGAAACTGGCTTAGTATGTGGTGCTCACTTATGTAGGTGCAGCACCCTGCACTATTCTAGACTACCCTTATGGTGATTTTAGTGGTCTTAAACAACCTTAGAAAGTTCTCTAGGTGGTAGCTGTGGAGAGCAGCCTACAGGCTTAGTCCAGAAGGAGTGTAAAGCAGCTTGTTTTACCCGACCTTAATCTTAATGGTATGGGTTAAGTAAAAAAGAACCACACAGTGTATTTATAAAAATAGATATTTATAATAAGACACTCACTGACACATAGCAATATCTCCTACCGGAGATATAACACAATGCACATAATACTTTGCATATAAAACAGGTAAGTAGCATAAATACAC
Source organism: Triturus cristatus (assembly GCF_964204655.1). Lineage (NCBI taxonomy): Eukaryota > Metazoa > Chordata > Amphibia > Caudata > Salamandridae > Triturus > Triturus cristatus. The sequence continues at coordinate 1,838,787,239 of NC_140590.1, read as the reverse complement.
AGTGGTCACCAGAGGGAGACCAAACCATATACTAAAATAGGGGAATGCGAACCACGACTCAAGACAAGAGTGGACCCAGAAAACGTAGAAGAGCCGGGGACTCAAGGAACCACCCAAGGTGAGTATCTAGAAACCCCACCACGCACTCATTTAAATTCAATGGGTAAGTTGTGGTTGCAATTTAAAAGAACAAGACCCTTCCCTGTGGACCCTGAAGAAACCCTGTGGAAGACAGAAGGTTGGAGAGTCATCCCACCCGTGGATACCCTAGGAAACAGGATACCTACACCAGGGAAGCCAGTGCATAGTTGTGAAGTGACATCGCAAACCGCCGTCAAACCCAATGGAGGACTTCAGTAACATGCTGCTGAAAAAGAAGTTGAAAATGTCCGGTGGAACCAAAAGGTGGATTCAAGTTGAGAAGTACCTGCAAGCAGAGTGGACAGAGGCTATGCCACTCAGTAGTGACCAGGAGGCCCGTAAGACGAATGCCCACTGATGTAAGGAGATTTAAGAGAGTTGACCATGACCTTGGAGCTACAGCTGTGTGGACCAGGCGATGCTGAGGAGGTCCCAAAGCTGTTTAAGAGCTGCCTTGTGCCAGATGTTGAGAACTGAGGGCTCGGTGTCCGTTGGGAGCATCAACATGCCTTGGCAACTGCAAACAACATGGTAGGCAAAAAAAGTGCAGTGTCGGGACCAGCAAGGTCCAAATGACTCGCCAAGAGTAGGGGAGTTGGAGTAGACCCTGAGCAATCAGGGGAGCCCACCGGAGTCAAGAAAGACCCTCAAGAGGACCCACAGGCCGGATGCACCGGAGTCGCAAGAGGACCTCGAGCAGGCCCACGGTGCAAAAGGATGCGGTGAGGACAAAAGTCTTGGCTTCAGGAGATGCTTATGGTTGGAGCTTCTTGGAGCCCGAAGATCTCTGGTGAAGAGCGTCAACAAGCCTTGGCAACTGCAAGTTGATGCGGTCCACCGGGATTCGGTTCCTGTGGTTCCAACAAAGGATACTGGCCTCAAACTCGGTGAGAACACAGTGTAGGCCTCACAAGAGTTGCGAAACCACCACCTGTGTTGTTGAGCCTTTCGGAGTCCATGGGAGCCCAGGATCAACAGACCTGTCAGCTGCATTGCGGTGCCTGCAGACACAGGGAAGGGACTCCTTCTCCTCAAGGGAGATTCCTTCAGGTGTGTTTGATGTCCACAGGCCTTTGGGGGCTTCCTGTATGGAGCACAGCTACAGACGTTGCAGCAGAGTTGCAGGACGACAAGACCAGGAGCAGCAGGAGTCTTCCCAGTTGCAGTTTCGGTGTCCAAGGTGAAGTCCAGCGAAGTCCAGAGTGCCCAGTTGGTCGAAGATGAAGTGGTGTCGGATCTGTATCTTGTTCCATGACAAATATAGGGACTTAACCACAGGTAAGCCCTTAAGTACCCATGGGAAAGGGGCTGGACAGAGAGGAGAATACTCCCATGTCCTTTGTCCAGTTTCACACCAGAGTGGGAGCCAGCAGCTCCCTGAACTGATTTGAACTGGAGTATGCCAGGAGGGCACCAAATGTGCCCTTCAAGCAGTCTCAGTGGTAATGGCAAGCGCCCCCACCCTACCCCAATACACTAAACCATGTCTGGGAGGTGGTCACACCTCTCTGTGACAGGATATCTATTGTCCTACCTTTCCCTGCTCATGCTTGGCTCAGCAGCAGGAAGACAGAAACATGTCTCTGGTCAGCAGCAGCCCTAGCTTGCTGTCTGGTTCTGGAAGACTGCTACCGGGAGCACTGAGGGCCTCCTGGAGGAGCTTTACAGTGCATGGAATCATACCCCTACACTGTTTATGGCATGGGGGTATGATTCCAACATATTTGATACCAAACATTACCAGGTTAATTACTGCCACTTTAGAGACGGCCATCACGTAATGACGCATAGCCACTCAATATGTCATAATGGCTGATGCACTTAAAACCCGGGAGAATAGACTCCGAAGGTTGTAGGGGTGCCCTGCTCATGCAGGGGCACCCTAACGCATAGAACCAAGCACCCTGCCTTCAGGATTGAAAGGCCTGCCTTAGGGGTGACATACAGTTTTTAAGTGCAGTGACCTTAGATATAGGGAATACCTGTATATTTCATAAGTGGTGCCAGCACCAGCTTACACAGGCTACAATAACAGGCCAGCAGTCACAATTTGAATGGTCTCTCATGAGTGGCATAATACATGGTTCAGCCCATGGGAGACCCCTGGAATACACCAGTAGCCAATCTGTAGTGTAATCACCATGTTCAATTTAATGGGCAAAATCACAGAGGCTGGGGTCCTGGTTAGCAGGATCCCAGCCAGACTAGTCGGAAACAGCTTAACACCAGGAAAAAAGTGAAGTTAACCATAAAAGCAGACCTTACTTTCTTACAGCCCACCTCACAAAATGTTCAGATGTTGGAAGGTCTGTAAGCTACTTGAAGGGATGGCTTTAGTAATTGTGGTCCCGGATGTATGACGATACATCGCGCACGATCCCATCGCGTGCGTTAACAACGCGGCGAATACATCGCGAAATCCATCACATCGTCATTTAGAACATCGTATGCCGTTGCAACGCGAATGCGTTGCTGCCTATAGGCAAGTATGAAACATCGCCAACATTAACATCGGACGTCGTAACATCGGACGTCATAACATCGCGTCATTGGTGATGCCGCCTCTACCCTGCCCCCCCCGCGCCCCCTCTTACCCATGACGGCAATTCTTTTATTTCTATTCCCCTATTTGAGTATCGTCCACTTGGTGGCAGCGGAGTGACATGTACTAAAGACGTCACTCCGCTGCCACTAAGTGGACGATACTCAAATAGTCCTGGGGCCGCTGTGTTTGGAAGTTTATACACCTTTTGAAGCACCTGCTGCAGCGTTTATTTCCGCCGGCAATTACCAGGCCTCCCAGAAATGTCAAGAAAACTTGTGTGATTAGTTATCATCCTCGAAAGAGATCAGCGTTTTGTATAGTTGAGGTTGTGACCTCTGTGAAGTTAGTGTAGAGGGTTAACATGCCTGCTGCAAAGAACCTGTACCAAGTAGATTACAGAGTGCGTATGATGTAAACAGAACAGCAGATTACGGCTTTCGAAAGAGACATCCTTTTGTTACTTGCAATTTATAACTTAAAGTCCTAATATCGAATAGTGCGCTATTAACTTTGATCCCAGAACTGCAACACACCGCAAAATATACATTAGAACATTGATTAATGTTGCAAAAAGGGTAAATTGGGCTAGAAATCGATTCTTATTAAAGCCTTGCACTGGTTGCCCATCAGGAAACATGCCATAGTCAAGCTCTGCTGTTTGACCCGTAAAGCACTAAGGTTTTCACTACCCACCCATCTCCATTCCAGACTGTGCCCCTTCTAACCCACTAGATTGATCAGTTTCACAAATAAAGCACTCCTAAAGACAACTCGCATTCGTACTGCGATTCGAGGGCCGTTCCTTCTCTTATCTTGTCCCATTCCACTGGAACAAACTCCCTTTGCAGATATGCGCCTGTCCTGACATCCCCAAGTTTAAAGAAACTACTAAAAACCTGGGTGTTTTTATTCTTCTGTGCCACCACTGAGTAGCAAGTGCCGAGGTACTCCTCCGGGTAACGGGAGTCAGACGTTGCGCTATATAAGAGCAGATACCATTATATAACAACTGCCACGGGACATTTTCGTCCATAAATATTATGTCAGTTTAGCAACCCCACAAAGAACAGTTAAACTAGTGTGTGAGGCTAGTGTCCAGTATAGCGATGCTTTTCCAGCCGTTGGCACATAATCCCCAATATCTTCAAAAATGCTCAGATCAGCTTCTGGAGCCTTCTTCTCATCCAGTTTTCCTTTATCTTTTTTTTTCATCTTCTTGTTTCGTGTGCCCTGTCGCAGGTAGGAGAGGATCTGCGTCAGTTTGCTGATGACAATGTCATTGGTTGTAAGGGTTGTCTGAGCCTCCATGGTAGGACAGTCGGCCTTGCTCCGGATAAGGGTGGTGGGAATGTCAGTGTCTGCATACTCATCTTCCAGGTCCACCACATATGCCATCCTTCCTGGCAGGTAGAGCTCGCTCCTCTCGTACGCCTTCCCCTTAAATAGGATGCGGTAGATGTTACGGCACAAGCGGGTCTTAAATTCAATTTTATTTTCTGGATCCTCATCTTTTTTTGCCTCCTTTTACGGTTTTTCAATCAGGTCATCCTCTTCTTTCTCTTTGCTGCTAATTTCAGCACGTACCTTCTGTAGTAGAGCAAAATCAAGACCTTTTACCAAGTGGGTATGCTCCATATCACCGCCCAAGAACTTGGACTCCTGGATCAGCTGCCGCCTCTTTTCTGCTGCAGATTTATCCGCCTCTGCAGTGGGCCCTACTGCTCTGCGGTTTGCAGTTGTACTGGTGAGCTCTGTTTCCTCGTAGTCCTTGTTCGCGCCATCCCTCCTTTCCCTGGCTCGGTCCCGGTACTTTTCAGCAAGCTCACGCTCCCGCTCAACTTCCTGCTGCCGCAACTTTGCATAGTAGCTTTTCTTTTTCCGCCTGCGAGCGGCTGGGTCATCCTCCTCGCTATACTCCCGGGGCATTTCATAATGCTGAGATGACTTGGTTGGTGGTGCAGATGATGGCGTAGCCCTAGGGGTCATAAGAAGCTTCCTGAAGTCTTCATTTGTCAGCTTGGACTGGAAGGAATGAAGATTCTCAACCTCATGGCCCTCAACTGACTCTCGTTCCGGCATGTTGGCGACAATATTAAGTAGCCAACAACCAAAAACCAAGAATAAACACTTCGATCTCCCAGGTTCCGTTTTCGCCCACAACACACTGCGCGCGACGTCATGCAAAAGCAATCAAACTCCAGTATAGCGCCTGCCGCATTTCCCACCATCTGTACAACACTTGCTGACATTTGTCACAATGTCACAGACAGCTGAATACTATTGCAAATTCCAGTCATACATGCCCTTATTAAGGATATTAAACATCTTTAAACATCCTCTGACCACCAGCCTGTCACTTTACAGTCACTACACTGTGCTGTAGAAGATAAACAGTGGGAACTACCATGTGTTAAATATCCTGTAACACTCTATCGCTGCAATTTTAAAGGTGCGATTTTCATTAGATATTCAGAGATTAAGGGGCATATCAACAACAACCGGCGATAATTATCTCTAAGCGCACTTAGCGCTCGGATAATTATCGCTGGCTAGCATGAATTTTTATCGCTGAGATAGCGTGCTATTAGCAACGCTTATCTCAATAGCGATAAAAATCCTCACGCTAACAGGCTAACGTGAGATTATAGCTGGAAACCCAGCGATAATCTCACATTAGCTTGTTGATAGGGACAGACAAATTTAGCCATGATATCCTCCTTCCATAGGATATCATGGCTAAGTCAGAAAAATACCAGACGTAAAAAAGCAGCGTTAACCGCGGTTAGCGCTGCTTTTTTGTCTCTAACAGGGTTAGCGACATTCTTGATAATAGGAAAAATGTCGCTTAGCGACATTTCTCCTATTATTTTACTCTGGAACGCCCCCTTTGCATCTCATTAGAGATGCAAGGGGAAGCGTAGAGTAAAAGGGTGCTAAGATGCAAATTTGATAGGGCGCTAGTTTTATCTCTCCTTTTTTGGCTTTTAAAGCCAAAAAAGCAGAGATAAAGCCCTTGTTGATATGCCCCTTAAAGTTCAACCGTCATACTCAATTACATTGCTGCAAGGTGGTGTTATGCACCTATTTGTCGTACGGCACGAGTTTGTGCGTTGCAATTGCTTGCGTTTTAAACGGTAGCGATGTAAATGTGCCTGCGCATTACTAGCATGCGATGTAAAAGCATGCGGTGTGAAGCCTCCTGCGATGTAAAATCCGCGTTGCGATGGCAGCGCGTGAAAACGGAGTCGTTGTAATGGGTGTTTCCTGTGGTCCCCAATGCCCCTTCTCCTCCGATTCCCTTACAACAACCCTCCAACATTGCTCCCCATCTCTCCATAGCCCCTCTCTCACATACATTCTATTTGTTTTGTTGCAGGGATTCTGCTTATGCGCAGAACTATGCGCAGGAACCCAGGACCTCAGTGAATTGTGGTGTACCAAAAACTCACCTCAGAACCCAGAACCCCTATCCGGCCAGCATCAGTGTCCCATTCGTTATCCGAGGTTTAGCTCGGCGGTCCCAATGTATAGACAACCCAGAAGTTCAGAACAAGCGACTTAGAATATTCTCAGGAATGGTGGGGATCAGAAATACCTTTTCGTAATTATTCTTACATCAGTCCACAACAGAATAAACAGAGACGCGATAAAAGTTTAAAGAGTATATTTTATAAACCTCGCGTTCTAAGATGCAGTACTTTGGCTAACATAAGCAGACAAATGGTCAAGATCAGAACCATCAGCATTGTTACAATACCATAGAAAATGAAAGGAGCAATCATAATAAAATGACAGTGGAAACCACCTTCCTTTCTCTAGCAAACTAATATTATTATTATGCTAATAGAAGGTCTCTAGGCTTGAATGGGGAACCCCATACCGTATGGATCAGCTTAGTGGAATCACATCACAGGCTCTCTCCTGGGAATGCTCTTCTTCTGAATGACTCTAAAACATGCTGCACTGCAATATTAAAAAGCACTCGTCTTTCAGGTATCTGCAGCTGCGTGCGTGTTATGACTAAATAGTGGGACGATCAACCTGTACCTCACAACATGCACCGTCTAGTGACCCAGACTGTTTCTTTACACAATGTACAGACCAAGGTCGCTGCTCACTGTTAAGGATGTTAACAACAGACAGTTCTCATCTGAAGCAAAGCCGAGTAAGCATTTCTCAAATAATAACATGTAACTACAGTGTCGTGTGCAAAAAGCAGCAGAAGCGGCAAGATGGCTTTCTAACATCTAACGCGGTTGTGCTAACTTAGCATTGTACATAGGGAGATAGCAATCATCACTACAGTTTTATAGTGCAGCTCATACCAGAGTAGGATGTCAGAGCACTTTACGAAACATATAAATTGTACAGAGACAACAAATCAAACGTGTAAATCAATCTATAGAAATTGGTATATAAGACCGAGGATTACAAAGTGTAGGAATCACATGTCATCCACACTAGTAGGGAGTATAGTTTAAGTGAGCTTGGTATAGAGAAGCACAAACTCAGGATTTAAAATGTACCACAGTGGTTAGGTGTGAGAAATTGAGTTGTTGGTTGAGGGGGCAGACGACCCACTCAAGTAACATCCACAGTCCTTGTCAGGATGAACCACAAAAAGGCACTAACTTGATCTATGCTTAACCCTCTGGTAGTTTGGCACAAAAGCAGTCAGGCTTAGCTAACAGGCAATGTGTAAAGCATTTATGCAGCACTTAAACAGTAATAAAGTGAAAGCAAAACACAAGAATAAATTATTTGCCACCAAAATAACAAAGTTCCAGGAGAACAGGAGCTATGAATTTCTAAAGTTTAAAGTGAAAAATAGCTCAAAAAGAACAAATCACCAACCGTGGATATTTGGTTGAGTGAGACCAGGGAAATCTCCAAAGTTAAGGTCAACCACGATGGAGCACAGTTCGGATACAAGGGGTGGACTGGGTCTAATCTTGAATTTCAGCCAAATAATTTTAATTTAATTTAATATATTTAAACTAATAACAAAAATATGCAATATGAAGGTAGTAGTGCTCTAGCATTGTTTCTTTTGTTCTATGTTTAAAATAAATATATACAATTAAATAGCATTAATATTTACTGTAAAACATTTTTACATTTTTTTTAGTTAAATAAGCTTTTTTTTAAAGGTCCCTGTACTTTACCATAGGGAGACTCCATGGTGAGTGTGGAGATCTCCATATGGTAAGTTAGGGGGAAAAATAAAAAAGTTTTTTAAACTTGAAAAAGTTAGTTCAAATATGTTTATGTTTAATGTTAAGGTAAATTAATTCTATACATTTATTTTAAATGTTAATCAAAAGAAAAAACACTAATAACTTTGAAATTGATATTTGATTAAAAGTTTATGTGATAAAAAATATTCCCGCTTAAGGTAACAAAAAATATTTGTACTATGCATTAACAAGTGTTAATTGTCATGTCAGAGAGGAGTGATGTAACTTTAGTTGAATTTCAATCCAATCTTGCCCCTCACATTATTCAGGAAGCAAAGCAGGAACTCCGTGCCCAAGGGGTTGAATTTTTTGTGGGTCAGTTAAAAGATGTTGTGAAGGGCCTGCCAGTTGATCTCAAGCATCTGTCTTCACTTGCCACAGTGGATGGGCTACAAACCAAGTGGAATTTCCTCATCAGACTTTTGTCTTTACAAATACATTAAGCAAAATAACAAAGGAGTTTAAGATAACTTGGGGATGGTGATTATGGTATCTATACCTATTTCACAATGATGCTCCGTGCTCACAAACCTTGTCTGCTTTTCAACAGATCCCCACAAGAATTCGGAGCCGTTCATGTTGTATGACAGATTGTTATTAGGACAATGGCCAACCCATTTCTACCAAGCAACTCTCATGAAACATCCATGGCTACAAGAATTGTCTGAATTTATTTGACTCTAGTCCGAATGATAATTTATTCAGTGTTTATCTTGCAGGAAACTTGGTCAGGAGAAAGCACACACTGTAATGGATATATCTGCTGTGCCAAAAGCACCTACACAAACGTTCATGGGGGGGGGGGTATCCATAATCTTCCAAAAGAAACTAAAAGCACAATTAACTACCACAAAAGTTCCCAGAAATGACAGCCTGCTCTCCTCTCTTGAGCTGCCCTTGACCCTGTTTCAGGCCAGGCCGCTCCCCCGCCGCATCAGCACACCCTGCTGGTGCCGTGCCCCTCGCTACTGCTGCTACTGCTGGAAGTTCGAGGCCCTCCTCCACCCATAGGCTCCCGCCTGTGCCTCATCCCTGGTGGCCCAGTGGTGGGCTTTAAGTATTGTAAGTATTGTAAGTATTGCTCTGCCTGTTTCAGTCTGCTTTCTCTCTTTTTTTGCTCATTTGTGCTTGCTCTGTCCATCCGATTGTATTCTGTCTGCTTTCACTCTCTCTGCTCATCTGTGCTTGTTTTCTGTCCATCTGATTGCGTTGTGTCCCTGTCCACCTCGCTTTCTTTCCGTTTCTCGTGATCCCCCATTGTGCTGCCTCTGCTCCCCTCTGCTTCCCTTGCTTGAATAAAGTTGCCTCCTCGTCTTTTTTGCTTTTTTCGCCGTCCTTTCCTACTTTCCCCGCCGCCCGCTTCCTGCTCTTTCCTGCCGCTGTGTCCCCTGTGGCCCCGCCCCCTCCCTCCCATTGGCTCCCGCTACCCGCCTCCCAGCTGCTCCTCCCTCCCTCCACCCCTTCTTAATGCAGGCCGCTGTGCGGCCGCGCAGTGGCCGCGCGCAGCGGGCACGCCGCTGGCGCGCCAGAGGCAAGCCCGTCCATGCCCGTCCGCGCCTGGACCGCACCCAGCGCCAGAACCCCTAGCCCCCTACAGGCCCACCACACACGACAGACCTTAGACGCCGCCACCCTCCTCACACTCAACACCGGCCGTTCGACTGCCTGCTACCAAGCCACCCCGAAGCGCACTCACGGACCATTCTCCTGCCGAAACTGCTGCTACACCAGGACCCGAACCACCGCCTCCCACACCAGCCCAGGAAACAACAACGACCTCAAGTGCATCCTACTCAACACCCGCTCCGTACACAAGCACGCCATCGAACTCTGGGACCTCCTCGACTCAACAGCCCCGGATGTCGCGTTTCTGATGGAAACATGATTGAACGCCTCCTTGGCCCCTGACATCGCCATTGGCATCCCGGACGGCTACAAAATCATCCAGAGGGACCGTACCAACAAGCCCGGAGGAGGAATCGCCATCGTCCACAGGAACACCCTCAGAGTCACGTCCAGCACCGAAGAAACTCTCAGCACCGCCGAGCACCTACACTTCCAGATCCACGCCGACCCCAAGACCACCCTCAGAGGAACACTTATCTACAGACCAACGGGTCCACGCCCACAATTCAACAAATCCATCGCCGACTTCGTCAGCACGCACGCCCTCGCCACCACAGACTACATCCTCCTGGTGGACCTGAACTTCCACCTGGAGAACAACAACAACAACAACACCACCACCCTGCTCAACAACCTCTCCAACTTCGGACTGAAGCAACTAGTGAACACCCTGACCCACCACGCAGGCCACACGCTGGACCCCATCTTATCCGCCAGCACCAACGTCACGGTCAGCCACACCACCACTCTCCACTGGACCAACCACCGATGCATCCACTTCTCCTACAAGAAACTCACCGCACACATCCAACCGCCGCAGATCCCCCGAAGATGCTGGAGCAAAGTCACCACTGACCAGCTAACCGCCGCCCTCGCCCAGGGCCCACCGGCCAACGCCTCAGACACCAACACCGCCGCCCGAAACCTCACACAGTGGATCAGCAACTGTGCCGACACCCTCGCCCCTATCAAGAACCCTCCGTACAAGCACAACAGCAGGAAAACCACATGGTTCACAACAGATCTCAAGAACTCCAAAAAATCCCGCCGAACTCTAGAGAAAGCCTGGCGCCAAGAACGGACTGGGGAAAACCTCGAGGCCCTTAAGACCGCCACACGCAAACACCACCAGCTCATCCGCATCGCCAAGAAAACGGCCTTCAGAGAGCGCATAGACAACAATGCACACAACAGCAAGGAGCTCTTCAGCATCGTGAAGGAACTCTCCAACCCAAGCTCCAACTCCAATGACATCCCCCCTCACAGGACCTCTGCGACTCCCTCACGGCCTTCTTCCACCACAAGATCGCCGACATACACGACAGCTTCACAAACCAGATGCCTCCACCAGCCGCAGAACCAACGCCCCCCACGCGTTGACGAGGCCTCCGGGTAGTTACGCGCTATATAAATATAATTTTTCATTTCATTTCCACTGCCCTCCTCAGTCACTGGACCTCCGTCAACACCGAAGACGTCACCCAGATCATGAACACCATCCACTCCGGCTCTCCATCCGACCCCTGCCCTCACCACATCTTAAACAAAGCAGACACCATCATCGCACCCCACCTCCGAGACATCATCAACAGCTCCTTCGAATCTGCCACCTTCCCTGAGAGTTGGAAACACGCTGAAATCAACGCCCTCCTTAAGAAGCCGACAGCAGACCCCAAGGACCTCAAGAATTTCTGGCCAATCTCCCTGCTCCCCTTCCCGGTGAAGGTCACCGAGAAAGCAGTCAACAAGCAACTGACCAACTTCCTCGAAACCAATGGCTCCCTCGACCCGTCCCAGTCTGCCTTCCGCAGCAACCACAGCACCGAGACCGCCCTCATCGCCGCCACCTACGACATCAGAACCCTGCTCGACAACGGAGAAACCGCAGCCCTCATCCTCTTAGACCTCTCAGCTGCCTTCGACACGGTCTGCCACCGCACCCTAAAAACACATCTCCACAACACAGGGATCCAGGGAAAGGCCCTGGACTGGATCTCCTCCTTCCTTACTGAGAGAACCCAGAGAGTCCGCCTACCCCCGTTCCACTCAGAGGCCACCAAGATCATCTGCGGCGTACCCCAAGGCTCATCACTCAGCCCGACGCTCTTCAACATCTACATGAGCCCCCTCGCCGACATTGTCCGCGCACATGACCTCAACATCATCTCCTACGCCAACGACACCCAGCTGATCCTTTCCCTGACCAGAGACCCAGTCACCACCAAATCCAACTTCCAAGAAGGAATGAGGACCATCGCCAAATGGATGAAGATCAGCCGCCTGAAACTGAACACAGACAAGACGTAGGTCCTCATCCTTGGACTATCCCCCTCCGCCTGGAACAACTCCTGGTGGCCCGCCGCCCTGGGCACAGCACCGACACCCACCGACCACGCACGCAACCTAGGGTTCGTCCTGGACTCATCGCTCACTATGACCAAGCAAGTCAACGCCATCTCCTTCTCCTGCTTCAACACCCTCTGCATGCTACGAAAGATCTTCAAATGGATCCCCATGGAGACAAGAAGGACTGTCACCCAAGCCCTCGTCACAAGCCGGCTCGACTATGGCAACGCACTCTATGGAGGGACAACGGCCAAGCTACAGAAAAGACTGCAACGCATACAGAATGCCTCCGCACGCCTCATCCTGGACATCCCCCGCCACAGCCACATCACCGCCCACCTGAGAGACCTGCACTGGCTCCCCGTCAACAAGAGGATCACGTTCAAGCTACTCACCCACGCACACAAAGCGCTCCACAACGCCGGACCCGAATACCTCAACAAACGCCTCTTGTTCTATGCCCCGACTCGCCAACTCCGCTCAGCCAGCCTCGCCGTCACCACCATACCACGCACCAGAAGAACAAAAACAGGCGGCAGATCCTTCTCCTACCTCGCTGCCAAGACCTGGAACTCCCTCCCCATCCACCTCCGACTGACCCAAGACCTTCTCACCTTCAGGAGACACCTCAAGTCCTGGCTGTTCGAGCAGTAGCAGCACCCCCCCCCCCACCCTCAGCGCCTTGAAACCCTCGCGGGTGAGTAGTGCGCTCTATAAATGTACTGATTGATTGATTGATTGCCACCTTCACCTCTTCAGGAATATTGATGTGTCGCCCCCCCCCCACCCCCAGGTCCCGCTTCAGAATTTAGCCAAGCTCTCCAAGAGTTTCTAGCTGAACCTAGCCTACAGAAGTCTCATTTCACATTACTTGATGATCTTAATCTACATTTTAAAAATGATAGCAGTAAAAGCATAAAAAACCTTATCGATAATATGACAGCCATCCGGAAGATTCAGTTCGTAAATCAGCCAACCCACAAATTGGGCCACCTACTGGATCCTATCTTCTGTAATATCACTGAGCTCACAGCGGATGCTCCTATCCCAATATATTGGTTGGACCACCACTTAGTGCCCTTTTCCTTGCACACAACCATGCATATAGATAAATTTCCCCTCCCCGCTAAGCATGTCAATGCCTGTCAAAACTAGATACCCCTTGTTGAGAAAAGCTTCCTAGTGGAATCCGTTCCTAGTATGGAAGGGGAAATTGGAGAAAGATATAATGAGTTCGGGGACTGGCTCAGAGGCTCCTAGGATGCCCCGGGCCCTATGAAGCCCCGGGGGCCAAGTAGTCTGCTAGGATGCACTCTCTGGTTCTCAGCAAATCTTATGAAACAAAAACGAGTCAGTAAGGGCCAGCTCCTTCAGAAGAGCGCTGAAACTTGCTTGCAAACCTTTTCCTAGGAAAAGTGAACAACATTCTGTTAGCTCTACCCAAAAACACTGCCCTAAATTCAATACCAGCAGCAGCAATCACATCTAAAATCACATTGACAGCCTTCCCGCCAATTAACAAGGAAGCCATAGAGGAAATTCTCAGGACCGTCAAATAAGGGTCACCGCTCAACCCAGCCCCCCTGATATACTCAGGAAAGGAGGAAACACAATCTTGGCCAGGCTGACGGATATGTTTAACCACTCACTACAAAGTGGCACGGTTCCCGCGGCGTGGAAAGATGCCATGGTTAAACCCCTCTTGAAAAGCCATCAGGTGAGTCCTTTCTTAAGTGGAGTATATCAGCAGTTAAATATATAAATTGGCTTTGGAGGGGTGGCATGAAGTTCGTCCAGCTCATTATTCAGACCTATAGGAGACATAGGGAGATTGGGGGGTACTAAGTGTGATGCCAGGATACCTTAATCAAAGAAATGGAATGGGTGGGGGCGAGGGAGCAGGTGGGAAGTATGGAGTGGGGCAGTTATGGTGGTAAGTGCTGCAAAATTAACCTCTTAGCTTCAGTTGGCACCTCTGTAGATTTTTGGGGGTCAGTTATGAAGTGTGCAGTGGTTGTGGGACTGCAGTGAGGTTCAGGAGGCATTTGTTATGCTTTGGGAGAAGGGAAATATAAATTGAAGTGGGGTCATATTGTCTGCTATACTGTCTCTGACTCTCCTTGGTAGAGAGGGCTCTTTGGATGGACTAGGTGTGAAGTTGGTGAAATGATTTAGAAAATAGATGAGAGACTTCTGGCTAGCTTCAGCCCCAAAAAAGGCAAAGGGAGCAAGGGAGCAGAAAGAACACTATTTGTTGAGGGTTTTTCTGGTCACTGTGAAAATATCACAGGAAACGAAAAGGTGGAGTGATATTTAAAGCTTGGGGTAATTTAATGGAAAGAGATGGATGGATTCGAGGATATTGTTAAATAGTTATCACTGGACTCGATGCTGGGACCGGTAGGTCGGGCCATGGAAGACCAGTAGGTTACAATGAGATGTAGTGCCAGCAAGCTAAGCGCAGGACTAGTAGGACTCAGGAAAGATAAAAGTCCTGAATAAGAAATTTGGAAAATTAAGAGAGGGAAAGTCATTAGAACCAAAGAGGAGTGTGGGTTGATTTGTTTAAAGGGCCAGTGGAGTTATAGTTGTATCATGTATGTGGTGAGGGTGGCCATTGGCACACAAGGTGTGTATTGTGAGTTCTGTCCTTCTTCGGGAATAAAATAACCTTAATACAGCTGTAAGAGCATGCACGATTGAGAAGCCAGAACTGCACATGCAAGCAGGTACGCACCCACAAGATACACTCAGGAATCCTCACCGGGCCCTCCCCAAGGTCTCAATCACTGATCTGGGTGTGTGAGAATGGTGGTGCTGTTCCCCTTTGCTCTGACAGCTTCAGAACTTGGTGAGGAGAACCATGGGACCACCTGTCTCAGGAGCACCTTCATGGGCATCAATTCACCCGAATGCCGTTGGTAGCAGAGGTGACATCATGTGCCTTTCACACTGAATGACATCACAGGAAGTGAGAGCTTATGATATTTAATTTGATGACATGATAGTATGACAGCCTGTGAGAGTTTGCCATGCTACAAAAGTGTCCCTTAAAGACCCAGTGCCCCTTAAAGACCCAGTTATTTAATTTGAAGTTGGCTGGCATTCACTCCTCTAAGAACAGCATTTAGAGGGTCATATCCTAGTGGCCGCAGCGCCTCGTGACAGAATATCATTGCTGATGGGAACTATCAAAAGACAAAGCCAGGCAGGAGTATGGAGGGGACAGCAGCATATTTCTTCCTGATCTCCAATCAATTTTTGTCTCTCTTACTGGTACACTGAGGTGGTCAGTGGGGCACTAAAGGTGCATTGGTATGACAAATATGAAAGGGGAAAACACTGACCCAGGGACCCACTAAAGTGAGGCCTATTGGGGTTTCATTTCCATGGGGAGCAGAACTAGTTAACCACCCTAATAATGTCCCAAGGGGAGCTGAATTTCTAGTTGGGTGCAGCCACAAATGAGGGAAAAGCCACCGCTGAGGTAGACCCATCCACGTGGTCTGAGGGGTAGTAGAATTCAAATCCCATGGGAGGCAGATCAGGCATATCCACCATTTTCCTGGTCTCAAGGGATTCAAAACCCTCTTGCATGAGGATAACAAGGAGGTTGGATGGAAGTGTACCAACTCAAGTTTTGCCTTTTTTTGTGTAGTGAAATGTATCTCAAATGTCACATGAATCAGTTTGTTTTTGACTGTTGTACCTTATTTTGGGAGCATATGTCTTCTCAAGCTCTTTCTCTGTACCCTCCTTTTGTATGATTTGTTTCTTAGCTGAGGAATGGGAAACACCACAGGTGTTATGCCACAGGCCATAAAAAAAATGTAATATGTGATGGCTTAGTTTACATTCATGTGTACAAATTCATTAGTTATTTCCTGTCATTGTTTGCCCAGTTTTTTGTTGACACATTTAATTTCCACACTGCTTTACCTTTGGTATTAATGTTATAAGCAAACTCTGTTAAGACCTGGGGTATAAATTAATGTAGTACAGTGTTTGTCTGCCTTAGTTTCCCTATTGCCTTTTCCAAAGCACCTTTTACATCCTTGTTTCTCAAACTGTAAAGAACTGGATTCAACATTGGAATGATGACTGTATACATTACAGCAAAGAGCTTGTCTTTGTCCAATGAGTGACCAGATGTTGGTTTCATGTAAACACCGAGCTCAGTTCCATAGAACAAAACAACTGCGGCCAGATGAGAGGAGCATGTAGAGAACAACTTCTGTCTCCCTGTTTTGGAGGGAATTTTCATGATATTTGAGATGATTAGCACATATGAAGTTATTGTTAAGATGAAAGGACCCAGTCCTACCACAATACCTTCTCCGAAAGTTGCGATATTTATGAAAAATGTGTCTGTGCAAGATAGTTTTAGAAGAGCATTTATATCACAAAAGAAATGATTAATTTCATTAGATGCACAGTAGGATAAATTTGATATCAAAACAACATGTGGTATAATGTCAAGAAAGCCTATTGTCCAGGATGTTACAGTCAATAAAATCATGGCTCTTTTATTCATGACAGATGCATAGCGCAGGGGGTTGCAAATTGCAATGTACCTGTCATAAGCCATGACCAACAGTAAGTAAAACTCTGTGCCGATGAAGGAAGCCATAAAATAGAATTGAAGAAAGCATGCAGAGAAATTGATGGATCTGTCAGATTTCTTGGCTTTCAGGCAGATCGCCAGCAGTTTTGGGATGGTGACCGTTGTGAAACCAATATCTAGGAAAGATAAGTTCATGAGAAAAAAATACATGGGGTTTTGAAGATGTGCATCAACGCATATTAATGTAATAATGACAAGGTTTCCAAGAAGAGTAAATAAATACATGAGTAAGAACACAATGAAAATTGGAACTTGAAGCTGAGGATTTTGTGATAATCCTAAAATTACAAATTCACTCAAGAGAGTCTGATTCGACTTTTCCATAATCACAGTACATTGTGTTGTTTTTCAATGAATAAAGGAAGATCTGGGGAGAAAAAGAAACACAAGATTATGAATAGCAAAAGATATTGTAGCTGAATTAAAAAGCATGCATCTGGATAAATTGTCATCTGTTTGCAGTGTATTAACAAGCATTTGCAATGCAGATCTCGCATTACTGAAAGTTTGAGCTATCGGCGTTGCCAATAATAATGCAACACCAATAGCTCAAACTTTAAGTAATGTGAGAATAATTGCATTGCAAATGTTTGTTAGTGTAGTCATTTATTTTTTGAGCAATCACGGCATCTGCGCTTTAGCTTGAGATGTTTAAAGCTAAAGCATGGGTGCACAATTGTAAGAAAAGTAAATAAATTGAACAAAAGGCTTGAAGCACATAGGAACCCAATGGGATTTTGAAGTGAAAAGCAAGATGTACTGGTCTATATGGTTCAGTATGTATTCTGTTTAGTATGGAGCTGGTTGCGGAACAAACTCAAATCTGTAGAAGCAGCACAAGCTGGATTTTGTGGCCATGCTAGAATCAGATTAAGTGTGTGGACTCCAGCACTAAGGAAGTGGGATAGGAGTGCAGGGCACAAACAATAAAGAGGTCCTAAGAGAACCTTACTCCTTTCCAGAGATGTGAAAAGAGATCTCTCAACCTCCTGATAGGCAACGCCTCCAAAGCAGACACCGTAAAGATACACATAGACACACAACCGCACTGCAAAGTTACTGTCTAGCTGTTAAAAGGAGGATCATTTGGAGAGATGACTGACCAGGCCAATATGTCACCTAAGTGACCCCATGTTGAGAGGCCACGGGGGGCATTACAAACAGAGGAACTCAAATGAAAGTAAAATCTAACATGATGCTACAGCTGCAACCTCAGCCATGGTCTCTCTCTCTTGCAGTATAGGAAATTGTTAGTACAGGGGTGCTTAAAAACAAGAGATAGTTGAAAAGATGCATTCAGAAAATAATTGAAAGAAAAGACTTATCGGGCAATTTAAGGGTATCATGAGAAAGTCAAAAGGTGCAGCCAATTTACAGGATGGAACCAAAAAAGGTGGGGCTATAGAGGCTAAAGGGTAACCGTTTGTTTATGACTCACTATAGCGTTACTGGGACAAAATGTATCTCCCTTTCTCACGCACTCCGCAGAAACCAAATCTGGCCAGCAGAGAGACACTCCGCAACCGTATGTCAGGGAGTTGCACAGTTGCAGCTATGCTTGTAAAGCTGTAGTGATGACTATTTCTGCAGGGCAAACATGATCAAACTCTTTGAACAGCTAGCTGCAGTCGCATGTTTTAGTCATGTAACATACATCTGTAGCACAGGTTGCCCCGGGGAGTGAAAGAGCGGGAGCAGCACTCCAATAGCGCATGCCGAAACTGTGAGCTGTGTTGGCTTCGGGCATCTGACTGCTGCCGTAAAACTGTGAGCGCTCTTGCTGTTGTGACCTGGGCAGCGGGTGCAGATCCCATGGTCATGGTGCTGAGCGGTTGAGGACAGTGGTGGGGTGGGGGGGGACTGTGCGGCAGCTGTTAGTGGGTGTAGTACGCTGTTCCGAGCTGAGGAGTTCCTGTGGGCTATAAACCACACTCTCTGCATGTTAGGTGAGCTCTGAGCCCCTCGATGACCCATATTTTGGCCTGATCTTGTCTATTAGACAGGGCATGTGTGGGTAGGAGTGCTCAGGTGCAGTGCCCGGCTTGTAGTGTTGGTTGTTTCACCACCCTTTTGGTGGCTGATGCTTCTATAAACTGCCCAATAATAAATGCAGTCGCCGTGGTGCAATATAAAGCGCGGCGCCCGTGTTGTTTATCTGAAAGTGGGTGCTTTTATCATACTTAAAGTGCGGCGCTCAGGCGGGGGGAGGGGACGGGGAAGAGTGGCTGCAATCTGCAGACACCATTGTTGACATGTGTTGATTGATTTTAATATATATATATATATATTCACTGAAAAAACCATAGGTTTCACACACGTTATAGTTACGAATTAGCATTTAAAAAACCTTGCAAATTCACTTAAAAAACCATAGGTTTCACACATGTTATAGTTAGCTGGACATTTCACTCGTAAAAAACCAATGAAATTCCCCCGTTATAGTTACTGCAGGCAACTATAACTCACGCGACCGCAATCCTCTGCTGATGACGTCAGATATTACATCACTGTATTTAGACACTTATTTACCCATGTCTTCTTCCATTAATCTTTAGCTATACATATATTACAAATATTTATTTTTCAGAAAGACACATATGTCATCAGTGATGTAATATCTGACGTCATCAGCAGAGGATTGCGGTCGCGTGAGTTATAGTTGCCTGCAGTAACTGTAACGGGGGAATTTCATTGGTTTTTTACGAGTGAAATGTCCAGCTAACTATAACATGTGTGAAACCTATGGTGTTTTCAGTGAATTTGTACAGTTTTTTAAATGCTAAGTTATGTTTTTTTTCTTGTTTTTTTTTTTTCAGGTTTTACACCGTGCGCGCACCGTGCGCGCTCTGTAGGCACTCGGTTCGCAGTGCGCGCAGGGTGCGCGCACCTCGCGATTTAAAAAAAAAAAATACATCGTTTTTTTCTCCCTTGGGGGTCCTTCTGTGACCCCCTGACCAAGGCTAGGGGGTCAGGAACTGTCCACTCTACCCCCTTTTCACGTTCTCCACCTTTGTTTTTCTGCCCCTCAGACTGCGAGAGACAAAATGGCCGCCGACACTTCCTGGTTTCGACCGATTCGAATGTTTACCGACATCTAACAACCAATCAGAATTGCGCTCGCGCACGGCAGGGTGCGCGCACAGTGCGCGCACGGTGCGCGCGTATAGATATTGATATGCTTTTAAATGCTATTTTCTCAGGAAATACTGAACAGATTTACACCAGACCTGCAAAAGGCACTTCCTTGACCTTATGGCTACCTCTCTGCCAAATTCCACGTAATTCTGTTCAGCCGTTCGGGCTGTAGCTGCGACTAAAGGTCCTATGGAAAAATGCATGGGGAAAACGCGTTTTGGGACCCCCCTTTTTCTCGGCGCCCGCTTGACGAATCACCCCGAGACTTTCAGGGTAGGAGCTGAACGGAGCGCCCCATTAGTTTTGAAAATTTTGCGAGGATTCGTCAACCGGCGCCAAAGTTATTCAAAATAGAATTTTGAGATTTCCTATGGAAACTAGGTAGTAACTATAACTATCTACTGGCGACCGCCAGTAGATAATATATATATATATATATATATATATATATATATATATATATATTATCTACTCGCGGTCGCCTGTAGATAGTTATAGTTAGGACATATTTTCCAAAGGAAATCCGCAACATTCTATTTGGAATAACATTGGCGCCGGTTGATGAATCCTCGCGAAATTTTCCAAACTTTTGGCCAGCTCCGCTCCGCTCCTACCCTGAAAGTTTTGCAGTGATCCGTCAGGCGGGGGCCGAGAAAAAAGGGGGGTCCCAAAACGCATTTTCCCAATACAATTTCCCATAGGATCTGTTGTCGCAGCTACAGCCCGAACCGCTGAACGGAATGACACCAAATTTGGCAAAGAGGTAGTCCTCAGTTTGGACTCGTGCCTTTTGCATATATGGTGTGAATCTGTGCAGTAGTTCCTGAGAAAATGAAGGTAAAAAAGTTAGTGATATCTATGGCCGGGGAGGATCCGCGGACCCTACCCGCACCGTAAGCGCACCCTCCCCGAATAGAGCGCGCACCTTCCCGATCAGGCGCTGAATGCTACTTGGCTGTCGAGTGTCTCTCTACATTCGAAACCAGGAACTGTTGGTGGCCATTTTCTGCCTCGGTAGAAGCGAGGCTGAAGATGGAAGGGGAATAAGTGTGTAAAACATATAAAGGGGGCAGAGTGGAAATACTCTGACCCTCTAGAGGTGCTTAGGGGGTCCCAGAAGGACCCCCTGGGGCCCCCTTTTTAAAAAAAAAAACACGGGGAAATGCGCGCACGGTGCGCGCATCCTATCGCGTTGGGTGCACGGATTCTCTCGCGGTGGGTGCGCGGATCCACGGCAACGTTTTTTGAAAAACGACAAGAAATCATTGGTTGTATGACAACTTTCTACACTGAAAGGTAGGGTGTATATTTCTGTTTTTTAAAGGTATGATTGTTATTGGTTAACAAAAACAGATTGTAAGGAACAATATATATGATAAGCTGATATGTTGAAAAGTCAAGCACACTTCCTGTCTTGTGTAGGAACATTGTGTGCTGAACTTGTGACCTGTGAGCTCAGTGCAGTGTTCCATGACCTGTTTCTATGGTAACAGGCAGAAGGCAGATTGGGGGAAGGGTTGAAATGTATTTCAGTTGGAAAGGGTTGAAATTTTAACCAATAGAAATGTGTGTTTGCTTTTGAGTTTATGTGTGAAGGATTGTGATTTGATGTTTACATGTATATGTGTGGAAAATGAAAGGGAAACTTTTTCATTCTTTGCTTTTGCTGAGAGGTGCACAGTGCAGAGATTCTGTAAAAGAAAATATGGTGAGTGATTGATATACTTCTTAATCTACAAAAGAACTTGAAAGATTAGGTATTTAATTGTGAGGGGATGTATGTAGACTATTTTGATTTTAATCAGACTAATGTATTTTTCCGGCTAAAGTGTAGGGAGTACTTTTTTCTCTACAATGTGTGTGCATGTAGAAACCATTCTGTGATAAGCATTTGTGTCTTTCATGTGTTTGTAAACAGATAACTGTGCAGTTTTTATATTTTGGTAGAATTAGAAACCAGTCATTGTTTATGAATTTGTGAAATGAGTTATGGTATGTTTCTATACTAAAATGTAGTACTACTTCTAGATGAATAAATGTGTTTTGGTATAGTGCAAGGATAGTGTTGTTTGTCTAGAATCACACAGCTATCCTGTGTGCATTTGGGAACCACTGTGAGAGAAGCATTTGGTAACATTGTGTATTTGCTGACAGATAACTGTTTTAACCCCTTCGCTGCCAGGCCTTTTCCCCCTCCTGTGCCACGGCCTTTTTTGGCTATTTGGGGTAGTGCGCGCTGAGGCCCCTGTAACTTTTTGACCACATAAGGTATCCACGCCAAATTTGCGTCCTTTTCTTCCAACATCATGGGGACTGTGAAGGTACTCAGGGTTTGTGGATTCCCCTGGAGGGGTCACAGAAATGAGCAAAAATACAGCAAAATCTAGTTTTTTTGGGGGAAAATGGGAAAAACGGGCTGCAAATGAAAGCATCTGGATTTTTCCCTGCAAGTGTTATCAAAAAAGGGTGTGTGGGGCTGAAATCACAATTTTCTCAGCTTTTAGGGGATACCAGACTTTTGTCAGAAACCCAACATTTTTTAAACAGTTTTGTCATTTTTCTGGGACATAGCCTATTTTTGCTATTTTGTGTGCTTTCGACCTCCTTCCAGTTAATGGTAGAAATGGGTACAAAAGCAGTAATGGATCCTGGAAAGCTATACATTTTAGAGAAGTAGACAAAATTCTGAATTCAGCAAGGGGTCATTTGTGTAGATCCATCAAGGTTTCTTTATAGAAACTAACAGTTAAATATAGGATAAATTGAAAATTTGTTGAAAAAAAGCGCCTTTTGTGTCAACGTTTTCACCTGTAACCTCTTCTAATTATGACAGCTCTTTGAAAGCAATATACCGTTACATCCGTTGTACATGACTGGTTGTGGGGATATATAGGACTTGTAGGTTCACCAAGAACCCGACGAACCCAGAGCCAAAAACTGAGCAGCAACTTGCAATGGTTTTTTATTATGTACCGGGTATATAGTAATTATTCTGTAAAAATGTGTACATGGAAAAATCGGTATTAAAGACACCTATGTATTTCTGAAATGGGAACAAAATATAGAGTTTAGAAACAGTAGATATTTGCACATTTCCGAATTTGGGAATACTCATACTAGAATGAGAATTATCAGTCATTTTTTAGAATGACTTCTTTTTTACACAATGTCTTACATTTGGAAGGCAGAAATGCATCGAAAGTCAATAGGTAATAACAGTTCCTTTACAAATCTGAATTACCCTAAGTCTCCCGATAAAAATGGTACCTCACATGTAGGGGTAGGCATAGTGCCCACGACAGGAAATGGCTCAAAACCCAACATGAACACACCACATTTTCACAATGCAAAATTACCCTTTTTTAGCAAAGTGCCTAGCTGTAGTTTTTTAACCCTAGCTCTGCCGGCACCTAGGGAAACCTAGCAAACCTATACATTTATGAAAGCTAGACACCCAGGGGAATCCAGGATGGGGTGACTTGACTGCCTCCCACCAGGTTCTGTTGCCCAGAATCCCTTGCAAACCTAAAAAATTGCCAAAAAAAACACTTTTTCCCTACATTTCTCTGGTGGAAAGTTCTGGAATCTGCATGGATCCACAAATTTCCACGCACCCCGCGTTCCCCAAAGTCTTCCGAGAAAAATGGTACCTCACTTGTGTGGGTCGGCCTAGTGCCCGCGACAGGAAACGGCGCAAAACGCAACGTGGAAACACCTCAATTTCGCTGTGAAAAATGACACTTTTTTGGTAAAGTGCCTAGCTGTAGTTTTTTAACCATAGCTCTGCCGGCACCTAGGGAAACCTAGCAAACTTATACATTTTTGAAAACTAGACACCCAGGGGAATCCAGGATGGGGTGGCTTGACTGCCTCCCACCAGTTTCTGTTACCCAGAATCCCTTGTAAACCTAAAAAATTGCCAAAAAAACACATTTTCTCCACATTTCTCTGGTGGAAAGTTCTGGAATCTGCGTGGATCCACAAATTTCCACCCACCCCGCGTTCCCCAAAGTCTTCCGAAAAAAATGGTACCTCACTTGTGTGGGTCGCCCTAGTGCCCGCGACAGGAAACGGCGCAAAACGCAACGTGGAAACACCTCAATTTCGCTGTGAAAAATGACACTTTTTTGGTAAAGTGCCTAGCAGTAGTTTTTGAACCCTAGCTCTGCCGGCATCTAGGGAAACCTACCAAACACACACATTTCTGAAAACTAGACACCCGGGGGATTCCAGGGAGGTATGGTTTGCGTGGATCCACCAACATTTCCTTACCCAGAATGCCCTGCAAACCTCAAATTTAGCTGAAAAAAATCACCTTTTTCACACATTTTTGGGTGGAAAAGTTGTGGCATCACCGGGCTGACACAAATTTACTACCACCCAGCGTTCCTCCGGGTCTCCCGATAAAAACGGTGCCTCACTCGTGTGGGAGGCCCAAGTACCCGCGACAAGCAAGGGCCCACAACGTAGTGAGGCGACATGAAAATTGCCTACCTCAAAACGACCTGGTTTTGCAAGGAGGGTCACCTGGGTTTTTGGCCCGGTGCTCGGCGGCCACCTAGAGGAACCTACCAAACCCACACATTTCTGAAAACTAGACACCCGGGGGATTCCAGGGAGGTATGGCTTGCGTGGATCCCCCAACGTTTCCTTACCCAGAATGCCCTGCAAACCTCAAATTTAGCTAAAAAAATCACCTTTTTCACACATTTTTGTGTGGGAAAGTTGTGCCATCACCGGGCTGACACAAATTTCCTACCACCCAGCGTTCCCCCGGGTCTCCTGATAAAAACAGTGCCTCACTCGTGTGGGAGGCCTAAGGACCCGCCACGGGCAAGGGCCCAAAACGTAGTGCTCCATGACGTGTCCTGCACGTCATGGGCACACAAGGGGTTAACTTGTCATGTTGTGAAGTTTTAGTAGCATTAGAAGACAGTTATGGCTTATGATTTGATTAAATGAGTCAGGCTTTGACAGAAAAGTGCAGTCCTGAAATATGTAGATTGTGTTCAGTTCCCTTACCAGTTGCACTGTAGTAAATGAGTTTTGGTAAACTCCTAGGGATAGTGGTGCATGTCTAGAATCACAGTGTGAGTTAGTGTGTATTTGGGATCAGTGTGAGAAAAGCATTTGGTGATATCATGTATTTGCTTACAGATAACTTTTTTTAAACCTGTCATGTTGTGAAGTTTTAGTAGCATTAGAATCCAGTCTTTGGTTATGCGTTGATTAAATGAGTCATGCTTTGACACTGATGTGCTATACTTAAATATGTAGATTGTGTTCAGTACCATTAACTCTTCTAGACTAGTGAATGAGTTTTGGTAAACTCCTAGGATAGTGTTGATTGTCTAAAATCACACTGTGAGTCTGTGTGCATTTGGGTAAGGATTGTGAGAGAAGCATTTGGTAACATCGTGTATTTGCTGACATATACCTGTTCTAAAACCGGTCATGTTGTGAAGTTTTAGTAGCATTAGAAGCCAGTCTTTGCTTATGCTTTGATTATATGAGTCAGGCTTTGACATAAAAGTGCAGTGCTGAAATATGAAGATTGTGTGCAGTTCCCTTAGCACTTCCACAGTAGTGAATAATTTTTGGTAAACTCCTAGGTATAGTGGTTGTTGTCTAGAATTACACTGTGAGTCTGTGTGCATTTGAGAACCACTGTGAGAGAAGAATTTGGTAAGATCATGTATTTGCTGACAGATAACTAATTTAAAACTTCTAATGTTGTCAAGTTTTAGTAGCATTAGAAGCTAGTCTTTGCTTATGCATTGATAACATGAGTCAGGGTTTGACACTAAGGTGCAGTACCATGTACTATTCTGTTCACTGTGGCAGAACTGAAAATTTAAAAGTTTTACCTAAGTTTTACTGATTATTTAGTCAGTTTCTAAGTACCAAATAGACTGCTTCAAATGTCTATGCAGTATGCATGTAGTGTTCTAACATACTATACACTTGTCTTTTATACCTTCAATTCCCTAGTCAGTATCCATACACTTCCAGGAAACATCCTATCACTTCCTTTGCAGTCCTCTAGAGACCCATTCAACAGCATGTACTAATCCATTCACTGTGCCAAAACCCAAACACTTATAAATTCACCAAGACACTCTCTTTCAAGTACTCTAATAATTCAGTCACTGCCTAAGTATTCATGCACTGAGCCAGGTCTTAGCACATGCACTTCTTCAAACCCCTATCCACTATGCATGCAGTCCTCTAAGCACCTACGCACTTGTCTTTCACACCTTCAATTCCCCAGTCAGTATCCGTTCACTTCCAGCAAACACCCTGTCACTCCATTTGCACTCCTCTAGTGACCCATTCAGCATCATGTACTAATCCATTCACTGCGCCAAACTCTAATAAATTCACCCAGGCACTTTCCTTGCAGTACTCTAATCATTCAGTCAGTACCAAAGTACTCATCCAGGGACCCTGGCCTTAGTATATGGACTGCTTCAAACCCTTATACACTATGAATGCAGTCCTCTAACCACCTACACAATTGTCTTTCTCACCTTCAATTCCCTAGTCAGTATCCATACACTTCCAGGAAATACCCTGTCACTCCCTTTGCAGTCCTCTAGTGACCCATTCAGCACCATGTACTAATCCATTCACTGTGCTAAAACCCAAACACTTATAAATTCACCAAGATACTATCTTTGCAGTACTCTAATCATTCAGTCAGTGCCTAAGTATTCATACACTGAGCCAGGCCTTAGCACATGGACTGCTTCAAACCCCTATGCACTATGCATGCAGTCTTCTAACCACCTAGACACTTGTCTTTCACACTTTCAATTTCCTAGTCAGTATCCATACAGTCCAGCACTTGTCACTGCCTTTGCACTCCTCTAGTGACCCATTCAGTACCAAGTACTAATCCATTCCCTGTGCAAAAAGCCTAGCACTTAAAAATTCACCTAGGCACTATCCTTGCTGTACTCTAATCATTCAGTCAGTACCCAAGTAGTCATGCAGTGAGCCAGGCCTTAGCACATGGACTGCTTTAAATGCCTATGCAGTATGGATGCAGTCCTCTAATCACCTACACAGTTGTGTTTCACACCTTCAATTCCCTAGTTAGTATTCATACTCTTCTAGCAAACAGCCTGTCACTCACCCAGTGTGTCTCCTTATAGTACTGTAATCATTTAGGGCCTCATGTAGGTAGCTAAATACCGGTCGGTAACGGCCGAAATTCGGTAAATATCCCGTTACCGACCGGTATTTAGCTATTTGAGATGTAGGAGGCATATTTCAGGATTCGGTAAAATTACCGAATCGGTAAATACCGAATCCTGAAATGATATGTAGTAAAAACTCTAATGAGTGATGAGTAGGAATTAGAATTCGGTATTTACCACCAAATATAGGTTGGTGATAAATACCGAATACCTTGCAAAACGTGATATTTTGCAGATGTAAAAGTGCCATGTGGCAGACATACATGCCCTTAGGGCATGTATGTGCGCCACATGTGCACACATGGACGAATCAGGGGTGCAACAGGGTGTCAATGTGACACCCTGCCGCCCATGGTAATGCCTCCCCCATTACCGATTCGGTATTTACCGAATCGGTAATGGTAACTGGCTTCCCATTCATTCCTATGGGCCTCCAGGCCCATAGGAATCAATGGGAAGGTATGCCTCATTACCAAATCGGTAAATACCGATTAAAAATTACTGAATTTTTCCGATTCGGTAAATTTTACCGAATTATTCCCTAATCACATTTGCCGATTCATAAATACCGAATCGGTAAAATTTGGTATTTATGAGTCGGTAAATGTGATGCTACCTACATATGGCCCTTAGTCAGGTAGCATGTAGTCTTTTAGGGCCTCATGTAGGTAAATAAATTTTACCGTTTCTTAAATACCGAGCCGTACCGAATCGGTAAATTAGAATCGGTAAGTTATATGTAGGTAAAAATTCGGTAACAGTTACCGATTCGGTAACATTCGGTAATCACGAATCGGAATTCACCGAATCGGAAAATACCGAGGTGGTATTTACCGAATCGGAAAATACCGAGGTGGTATTTACCGATTCGGAAAATACTGAGGTGGTATTTACCGAATCGGAAAATACCGAATCGGTATGTACGGATTCGGTAAATAAAATCACATGACTTGACGAAACAGCTAATCCTGTGCAACCACAGCCCACCCAACCAGGAAGTGGCCACACCCAGGCAGGTGTACATAATTAGCCGACCCTGGAGAGGCTTGGAGTGCAGAGGAGAGGCAGGGAGCCGGTGCCTGTGCGAGCGGGAAAACGAACATCATGTCCAGCCAGAGAACACAGAGAGACGGAGGGGAAAGGAGGAGGAAGCTGAAATTTAGCCCCAAGGAACCCCAGGTGCTGGTGGAGGAGGTGGTGAAGCAGCACCAGAAGCTGTTTGGAAGGCAATCCCTGCAAGTGCCTGAGGCTGAAAAGCGCAACATATGGCTGGCCATCCAGGCCCAGGTGAATGCTGTGGGAGTGACCCACAGGGACATAGAGGTCCTAAAGAAGCGCTGGTATGACCTGAGGATTGTAACCAAGAGGAAGATGGGCGACATCCAGAAGGAGGCCAGCCAGACTGGAGGTGGAACCAACAGGGCACCTGCCCTCACCGAACTGGAGGAGCTGGTGGCGGCCACAATCGAGAAAGAGAGCGTCGTGGGTCTTGGGGACGCCGACAGCTCTGCCAGAGCCGCCACACACCAAGGTAAGACGAAAGCACAGCAATGTAGCCCCCCCTACCCCTATCCCACATCCCCCATTGTGAAACGAGAATCACACTGCAGTCCACACGTGTCAGTGCAGACAGGCAATGCATTCCGGGAGATGTAGTCAGGGAAACACTAACCATGACGTAAATGTTACAGGGCAACAAGGCATGTCACGCACTCGAGGCACAAGGAGACAGAGGACATTTTGGAATGTGAAATGATTTATTGTGACGCTTTCAATGCAGCCCTTCGGGGACACTGAGCCAATGTTGTATTTCTGTCCACAGATGTGACATCATGCAGGACAGGGCATGCTGCAGGAGAGACGGCACACCGGCCACAAATATCACCTCTAGCCAGCACAAGTTCAGACCAGGGAGCAGGCCCACTGGCAGCCGCACCACCAACACAGGCAGCCTCGCCGCACCCAGAGCCAGCATCACCTCACCCAGAGCCAGCATCACCTCACCCAGAGCCAGCATCACCTCACCCAGAGCCAGCATCGTCACTCATGTTTGAATCACCGGCCACATCTCCGCTTGCAGGTGTGAGAATGAGGAGGCGTCCAGCAGCCAGGCTACAAGCCTTAGACACCTCGTCAGACGACAGCATGGGCCCTGAAGAACTCAACAGGCCCCAGGAAGGAGCCATGCCACTGTGCCCCACACCTCGCAGGCAGCACAGACGGGAGCAAGAGGGCGCCGCAGGTCGCGTGTCCAGAGTCCACCAGCACCCATTGACGGCCATGGTGTCTTCTTGGGTCTCGAGGGCCAAATGTTGAAACAACAGCGCCTGCAAACAAAGGCAGTCATGTCAGTCCAGAGGCACATGCGGGTGATGAAAACTACATTAGTCAACATGGACAATAACATCAGCGGCATGGCTGCGGGCATTCAGGACATGTCCCAGTCAATCCAGCAGTTGTGCAGCAAATTAGATGCTGACATCGAAGCACGGCGCCGGGAACGCCAGAGAAGGGACACTACCAACAGGGCACTCAACCGTCTGGCAACTGCGACTTCTCTACTGTGCCGGCGCTCTGTGACGATGCAGGAGGGCCTAACACACTGCTGCAGCGACCTGTCTCGGGGGATGGTGCAGGTGACAAGTGCACTAGGGGTGCTATTAACTAGTCAGGCATCGACAACTGCTGCAGGGGATGCTGCGGAGAGCATCGACACCAGAAGCAGGAGCAGCATCACACCCCCCGTCCCAGAAGGACGCAGGAGCAGCAGGCGGCTTGGGGTTGGCCCTAGTGAGGATGCACAGGCCGTGCCATCCACCACTGCAGCGCGTATGCGCAAACATTGATGTGGCCCTGCTTAGCCACTTCCCAATGGGTGTCGTAACCCTGGACATACTCCTTGTATAGATGGTATATTGCCAGATTGGCTTGTTCATGTGTTCATGGCGTGGTGCCACATTGAAACTACGTCATGACTAATCACAACTGGCTGTGTCCCCTTACTTACTCAGAAATAGTTGCATGTGATCTCTGTCCGTCTCTCTCTCCCATCGATTGCAGTTGGCACTCTAGCTGCGTTGCCCTGTGGCTGGCCTGACTCAACCTCGTTGTCCTCAAAATATGTTAGTTCCACATCTGTACCTTTTTTCGTGGCAAGGTTGTGCAGCATTGCACAAGTGGCAATAATCTTGCAGCAGGTGATGGGTTTGTACTGGCGTGCGCCTCCGCTCTTGTGGAGGCAGCGGAACCTGCTCTTCAGTAGTCCAAACGTGCGCTCCACCACATTGCGTGTTGTTTTGTGTGCCACGTTGTATCGTCTCTCACTCTGGGTTGCTGGGTGTAGGTAGGGAGTGAGGATGAATGACCGGCATGCATATGCACTGTCGCCTGGATGAGTAAAAGGGAAACATCAGTCACATGCCTCTTTACACTATGATTTGCAGGTTGCAAGGGGCGTCACTGTTACTCACCTAGCAGGTATCCCTCTCCGAATTCTCCGGCACTCAGTCGTGTGTAGATCCCACTATTCTGGAAGATGTAAGAGTCGTGGGTGCTCCCAGGAAACTTTGCTACAATATCTGTGATGATGTTCCCTGCATCACAGATCACCTGCACATTGATGGAGTGGGTGGACTTCCTGTTCCTGTAGATGTGTTCTGTGTCAGCTGGTGGACAGATTGGGATGTGTGTGCCATCAATGCAGCCAATGACATGGGGGAACTGTGCCATGTGATAAAAGTCTGTTTTTGTTTTCTGCAGTGCAGCCTGTGTGTTGGGGAAGCTGATGTAGTGGTGCATTCTCTGCATCATGGCATCCAGGAACTTCCTGAAGAAACGGGACAGGCAACTCTGGGATACACCACCCACCGCTGCTGTCACCACCTGATAACTGCCGGATGCCAGCAGATGTAGGCTGCAGAGCACCTGCACATGTGGGGGTATGGCGTGCGCCCTTCTTATTGGCTGGTCCAGGAGTGGGTGAAGGTCCCTGATTAAGTCCATGATGGTTTCGGGGTGTAGCCTGTACCTCTCATGTATCTCTGCATCAGTCAGCTGGAATAGTGTGATGCGCTGTCTGTAGATGCGTTCCTCCCGTCGCCAAACCCTCAGTCCTGCTGCCTGTAGACGTAGGCGCCTTGCAATGACATACATAGCGGCCATGTTGTCCACGCTGTGGCATTTTGGGATTGCTTATATGCACTGTTGATGGTTACCACCTGCTTTCAATCCGTGTTAATTACCGACTCTTATTTACCGATTTTCTTGGATTTCTTAATTACCGAGTGCTCCTACATGTCATTGTGATTTTTACCACTTCATATTTACCACTTCATATTTACCGATTCGTTAAGTATGTATTCGGTAAATCTGAATCGGTATTTTAGAAATCGGTAAATATGATTCGGTATTTACCGCCTCATATTTACCGAAAAGTCGTTTTCGGACTCCTACATCTCACTTGTCTGAATACCGGTCGGTAACGGCATATTTACCGAAAATCGGCCGTTACCGACCGGTATTTGGCTACCTACATGAGGCCCTTAGTGAGGTAGGCTTTAGGGCATGAACTGCTTCAAAGTAGTATGCACTATGCATGTAGTGTTTTAACGATCGTCACACTTGTGGTTCAGGGCTATAGTTTCTTAGTCAGTTTTTATATAAAATGTGTTTGTACAGTAATGGAATAGTATAAATTTGAAAGTTATTAATATACATGTATTTGTGATTCTTTTTTACAGATACAGAACAGGAGTGTTTCTCATCTGTTTGCACTCTTCTTGTGCAAGATTGTTTGGATGAAGGGTCCTTAGGTGTTTCATCATACTTGCTGTGCCGCACGAGTATTTTTTATTAGGATCCCCTCGTAACAGAACTCTTGGGCAAATCTTGCGAATGAAGAAGGTGGCATTGGTCTTTGTTTGCCCCTTGGAAAAAGTTAAAAATTTCTTCACCACTGAAGAAAAACGTTGTGGGTGTGGTGCCTTCTGCAAAAAAATGTCCTCAGATTCGGTAAATATTTTAAAGCGGCAACATTTACAGTTTTGGTAAGTTAAACTTATACAATTTTGTTAGCTGTATACATTTTATATATCTGTGATTTGTTTCTTGTGGTCTTTTGTTGAGAATACCATGTTGTTTTTTTTTTAACAATCTTTCTGATTTTCCAGGTCTGTCGTCGACATCCGTGGTTCCCACAGGAGTGTTCCGCCTTGTTGTTTTGAATTATTGTTGTTACATTTTGTTTATTAGTTTATTGTTTATATTTATGTTAATAAAAAAATAAAGTTTGAAAATAGTTTATCGTTTATATATTTATTATTATAAAAAATAAAGTTTAAAAAAAAAAATAATAATGTTTTTGGTTGTTCTCTTAACTGCTGTGTGACTCTTTCTTGTTCTTATTACTGTTATTTGATGGAGTCCACCATGCTGTTGAATTTTGGGGCACTTATCGCTGGAATACTGGTGATATCTGCAGTTTGCACCAACTTCTGAATAGTGTGTTAGATTTATCTCAACTTTACTTCCGTTAAAGTTCTGATAATGAAATGGAGAGTAGCCGTTTCCGTGCAAAAAGACATGAGGTGCACCTTTGCGATTTATTCTAAATACTAAAATCCTGTATTGTATTGCACTGAGGTATTGGCTGCACTTACAGTGTACACACAAAATCTATTAAGAAATCTCATTGTATTTATATTGATTGGGAAAAGTGCGTCAGGTGCTGGATCTTGACGAGATACACTGCTCAGTTCGTATATTGTTGTGCACACGAAAAAAATCACATCACAACTTTCACACCAATTGCAATGCGAAACAAATTCCGGCGATAAGACACGTTAGCACCAGGGATTTGCTTTCTGCTGGTGTTAAGCAGGACAACTACCTGCACCATGAAAGGGAACACAGCCAAGAGCCATACCAGAACACCCACAGGTGCCATAGAGTCAATGAGCATGATACAGGGATACCCATGAGGGCCAGAAGACTCATCTCAACAACTCCAGGACCGCCAATGCCCCCCAAACCCACATCTTAGTAAGTGTGTCCCTGTGGTCATTGTCTTAGCATGATGGGCACGAGCCCTGCAACATCACAGTGTGCTGTCACCTCAGCGTTGGCAGTGAGCCTGGATGTGTAGCTACGTACGCATTCTCCTGCATGCACAACTGGCGTGTGCTGGTCTGTCGTTCACAGGTCAGTGCAGGGGTGTGCCTATCCGGCAAGGGGAACCGGGTGTTTTGGACATGTCCGTGTACAGGAAGTGCGGTAAGTGTGTCTCTGTGTTCTGGTGTGGCCTGTTACAAGAGCCGCAGCAGTCGATGTTGTAAAGTGGCATGCACCACCTCCAAACGGCACTGTGATGTTGTAGTTGGAATGTAGCAGGACATGCGCAAATAGGCATTACAATGGCGTGCCGTACGAGTGCACGAGATACAACAGCTCACCGTACAAATGTGTGGGGGCTTGTGGGAGGGAGGAGCAGCCGTTTGACAACATAACACACAGTGAGCTCGACCATGTGCCACATGCTGGGCATCTCATCCATGATGACCACGGTCGCAGACATCCCACAACACCAACGACTGGCCTTTGTACACATCCCGTATGAATGCAGCGTGGTTTTCACTTCTATGCTCGTTCAGTGGTGTGATGTTGGCAGGTTGTGTGACTTGTGCTCCTTGTTGATGTGTCTCATTTTGGCCATTGTTAGTCTATATGTGTGTTGTACTTAACTGTGCATGTGTGCCATTCTGCCCATCTCCCCCCTCCCCCCACTCCCTGTTTATTCCTTTTCCTAGTGATGTTGTGTCTATAATTTTGTTGCTGCACACATAAATACATGTAAAGAATAAATTAGAATAGTTCCTTGATTCTTTTAGGTTTCAAAACTTCTCTATTGGTTTCTTTTTAATTTTCCATATGAACCGTTTTTTTAAATATTCAATAACACATAGAAGTCAGAAGTGCAACGTATTCTATCAACACACTTTCTAGAACATTCTACAATACGTGCAGGTTAAAAGTTCATCAATTTTTAAAAACTTTACGATATTTTTTTGTAACATTTTTTTGAACAATTAACGACATGTGCAGGTTAAAAGTTGACGATTGTTTTACGTTCGAACAGTGCCTTCCAAATGCAAGTAGCAGGTGTGGTTGAGCTGAGCAAATTTTATCCTATGATATGTACTCCATGTTGAAACTGCTTTTTGTGAACCAATCACAAAGATGCTTTTCCACAAAACTAATGTGCACCCTACTTTTAAAAAAGAATGCTTTTCATGATATCTTCAGAGATAAGTTATAGATAGGAATTAGCATTTAAAAAACCTTTGAAATTCACTGATAAAACCATAGGTTTCATGCACGTTATAGTTAGGAATTGGCAGTTAAAAAACCTTTGAAATTCACTGAAAAAACCAAAGGTTTCAGGGGTGTTATAGATAGGAATTGGCATTTAAAAAACCTTAGAAATTCACTGAAAAAAACATAGGTTTCAGGGGTGTTATAGTTATCTGAACATTTCCCTCGTACAAAACCATAGAAATTGCCCTATTATAGTTAGTTCAGCTAACTATAACTCGCGCCCCCGCAATGCACTGCTGATGACATCACATATTACATCACTCATGACATGGTCAGTGACATCACTGATGACATCACTGATGACATCTCAAATGACATCACTGATGACATCACTGATGACGTCTTCCATGTGATAAATTAGTGCATCTTCTCACACCCTATTATAACCTTTGATACACCGACTCAAAATTTCAGACGGCCAGTTTGACAACCATAGATACTCCAATACCAATAACTACTCACCCACTCATTGACTTTTAGGTCTACATACATCTCCACTCACTCACCTGTACAGTCACTCATACTTACAGTCACTCTGTGCATTTATACACCTATATAGACACTCACACACCGCCAATCATCCATTGAGGTACTGACACATCTAGTCAGTCATGCAAATAATTAATCACAGTAAAAGTTACTCACCTATTCAGTTAAAAACACTCAAGTTCACTTACTCATAAAAATACTTACAAATTCTGTGTCTTCCTGCAGAAAAACAAACAGCACATGACACAGATATCCTTGCACTATGGCGCATACAGCCACTCCCAAAATCACACACTCTCACATATGGATAGTTATATACTCTTACACACATATACAGTGCGTTTCACATATGTAGTTACTGACACATGTACAACTGAGATATACATTCAATCACTAACACACCCATACATACACTCACCCAACCATACAGTCCACCACAGATGCACTCTTAAAAACATGCACCCACTGACTCACCCACTCACACATCTAGTCACAGAGTCACACACACCCTACCCACACAAACACTCAGGCACCCATACAGATACTCAGACAACCAATCAATAACCCATATAGACACTCATATAGCTATTCACAAAACCGTGCAGATACTTATACACCAACACACAGACACATACAGACATTCACACAGTTTAGTCACTAGTCTGCAGTAAGATACATTTAATGACTCACTTATAGACTCAGTTACGCACCTAGAAAATCATCCATTTACACAATTGCACACCCACTTATTTTTCAACAGGCCTTTCCCTATATATATTAAACATAATAAAACTGTTCAGAAACACATACTCAATTGATGATGTCATCAGTGATGTCATCAGTGATGTCATTTGAGATGTCATCAGTGATGTCATCAGTGATGTCATCAGTGATGTCACTGACCATGTCATGAGTGATGTAATATGTGACGTCATCAGCAGTGCATTGCGGGGGCGCGAGTTATATTTAGCTGAACTAACTATAACTAGGGAATTTCTAGGGTTTTGTACGAGGGAAATGTCCAGCTAACTATAACACCCCTGAAACATATGGTTTTTTCAGTGAATATATATATATATATATATAGATATTACGGCTTGAGCAATGTTAATGGTGCAGCTGCCATTCTTGAAGCAAATTGCATAGGGTAAGATTAAGCGCGGCCATGCTACCTAAAAAAAACAAGTGGTTGCATGTCATGCGTGCAATAGGAGAAAGCAAAAACCAAAGGAAATGATGGACGGAGTGTTGAACATTGCAAGCACTCACCCCCAGTCAACTGATCTGGGTTTAATCCATCACCGTTCTTTAGCCCACTCTGCCACCCCAGTTAGAAAGCCATTTAAGAAAATAGTGCTCACAGACTGTAAAAAAAACATACAGAGTAACAACACACGCAAGAGGGCCAGTCCTCATGACAGGCTACAAAGGAGAAAAGGCGGTACTTAGGAGGGACTACTTAAGCCTATTCATCAATCAAAAGCAACCATTTAGAAAGGACAGTAACAGGAGGCAATTGAAAAGATGGGTGGAATTTGGGTGGAGTTTCAAGTCCATACCTGAATACAGCATTGCTCGAAATGGCAGCGCAAGTGCCTCCTAGGCGAGACCTAAATAACATAAAGACCTGAGTTGCAAATAGTAGGCCAAATAATGAACATAAGCCCAAGGATAATAGCTGTGCTACCATCAATTACTGTCCAGGTATAAGCCAAAGAAATTGAGAGGGAGTGGGTGATCACCTCCTCCCAGACTGCCATTAATACCGTTTCCAGTCCTGGACCTTTGTGTGATAGCCTAATGCATTCTGGATGACATGTTTCAATTCCCTTTTATTAATTAAAATCCTACATGAGCGATTTGTTGATTAAAAGTCCAGGACTGGCAACATTGTCCATAATGACCTGGAATGATGAGGATCAAACCCATATAGGGACTGTGGAGAGGCTCATGGAGGTGGTACAGGCCCAGTGCTGAATTTGAGCCGGTGATTTCCAGTGCTAAGCACCGTAACTTAATTGTCAGCACTGACATTTATGACAATCTGCAACATAGTGGCACTGTTTGTCTAATTTAGAGAGGAGCACAACAACGGTTGTTTAATATTTCAATATGTATTAAAAATGTCTAATGCATTCTGCCAAAACCATTCCTGTGGGGCGGGGGGCCTAGAAACGTCAGAGTTGTCACACTTGTAGTACTGCGATGCTTTTCCTTTGATGGAGTACTTTCTTCAAGAACATTGCTAGGCACCAGGCTACATGTTCATTCTCCAAAAACTGAAGTTTAATCAGTGCCGGACGGCATTGCCTCAACCCTTGATATCTTAAAAGGGGAGGAATCCATACTTTCCTTAACTCTGTATAACATTTACAAAATAAAACTAAATGAATGGTGGACTGGTCAGAATGATTATCACACGGACATAATTACAGTTTCCATGACCAGTCGTTCATTTATGGGTAGGTCACGAGTCTGCGGACAGTACCCAGCCTAAATCTGGCTAGTAGCCGCCTATCAAACCCACCAGGTACAAATGTTAGATATGGTTCCATGCCAAAAGTTGTTAAAAGTAGCTGGTGTTGTTTAACACTAGGCTTCAAAATCTCTTCTGACATTCTTATTGTGACCAGTAACTGGAGCCCCTCCTTTTTTAGGTCCTTGCTAGTAATTGCTGCATGGATTTTGGATAAGAGAAATATTCTGCGTGCCCTCAGTCATTCATTCTTTAAAACCCCTCCAATTTAAGACAATCCAATGAAATTTCTCTGTTTAACATGGTTTGCTCTTTTAACCATATCCTGTGCCACAGTAGAACGGGTTCCAGTTTTATAAGGTCAAAGATGAAGGGAAGGCCCAACTCATTGTGGCAGGCATAAGAAGAGGTACTGGCTGGGACTGATAAAATATATCTTAAAATAGAGTTTTCTACAACTTGGATCGAATGGGTATTAACAAAACCCCAGACCCCCGCCCTGTACATTGCAATTGTAGTGCATTTGGCTTTATAAATTTGGATGAGCTCACCTGTTGGTGGTTTCCTGCCTAGCATCCTAGAGAAAGAAGCCAGGGCAGCTGTTGTCTAAGTAAGTCCCAGTTTTTTTGCAGATATAGCTTGTGCCATTAAATCGCCTTGGTTAAATAAGATGCCGAGGTATGAAAAACACTTTGTCTGTGTCTTCTGCCCATCCACAAACAAACCTCTTGACCTCTGACTTCCACGACCACAACTCATTGTATAAGTCTTCGATATGATAATAGAGAGACCTAGATCCTTCATGAAGTCAGTAAAACTGTCCAGGACCCTCTGGAGAACAATTTGTGTTCTAGACATTAAAACTGCGTCGTCCGCATAGAGGAGGGCCAATATGGGACATCCCCCCCTCCAAAGGAAAATCTTGATTATTCCTAAGCAGTGCTTGGGCCAGTCCATTAATGTAAAGATTAAAAAGAAAGGGTGCCAGGACACAACCTTGCCTGACCCCCCCTTCTAATGGGAAAGGGAGCTGTGCGTTCACCACCCAATCCATAATGCACACTCGCTGTAGTGCCACTGTACAGATGCCTTAACAAAATAATAATATCGGGGTCAACCCCAGCAATTTCTAGAACCTCCCACAGTTTGCCATGTCTAACAGAGTCGAAGGCCGCCGTGAGGTCCACAAATGCAAGAAACAGGCTTTACTTCTTAGCTCTCGTGTATTTCCCCACTAGTAAGGCCAGGTTTACACTCTGCTCTATCGTTCCCAGCCCCTCTCGGAAGCCATACTGTATTTCTGATAGTATCTGACTGTCTCCTGCCCATGCTTGTAGGCGCTTCAATATAACTCGCCCAGCTACTTTTACCATGGGGTCCAAGAGCGAGATGGGCCTATAGCACTCCGGATCATTGCGGTCCCCTTTCTTAAAAATTGGGACAATGATAGATTCCACCCAATTCTTTGGCATAGCGCCAAACAACTGGAGTTAATAACTTCGGTGACTATCGGCCCCTAGAGAGGAATATTTGACTTGAACAGGTCCTTTAGGACCAGGGGTCACCAGGCCCTAAGGCGGTAACGTGACTCGAGCGGGTGGGCACCCGAAGGCTTAAGTGTAAAGCGACCATACAACACACACATCCCCTGAAGCAGGAAACACACGCAATAACTGACACCACACAGTAGGTTCAATGAAAATCAATCAGGTTTATCTAAATCACGTTAGATTCAAAAGCAGTTCATTAGGTTGCAATGGGCATTACTTGAATACATTAGCGTCAGTTTCCAAAGCATTTCATTAGGTTTCAATTGGCAATACCTGAATACAGCAAAGTGTCAGGTTCAAAAGCATTTCATTTGGTTTCAATTGGCAATACCTGAATACAGCAAAGCGTCAGGTTCAAAAGCATTTCATTAGGTTTCAAGCGGCGATACCTGAGTACATCAAAGCATCACCTGGTGATCCTGGGGGAGCGTCAAACACAGCGGTTAACCATAGCGCTGCGCACCTCACACTACTAGCGCTTCACAACCTGACTTGGGCACATAGCGCTGCACCTAGCAAACTATTAGCGCTTCAAAGCAGGGCTTGAGAACATAGCGCTACACATAGCAAACTAATAGCGCTTCAAAGCAGAGCTTGAGAACATAGCGCTACACATGGCAAACTAATAGCGCTTCAAAGCAGGGCTTGAGAACATAGCGCTACACATAGCAAACTAATAGCGCTTCAAAGCAGGGCTTGAGAACATAGCGCTACACATGGCAAACTAATAGCGCTGCAGAGCCTGTTCAGGGTACTTGAGGTCAAGGCATTGAACGAACAGTCCCCTTTACCAGGACGGGTCTTCACCATTGATGGGAGTAGTACTCAGTAGTCTATGAGAAGCGAGGGGGGGGGACTGTCCTGCGTATTGATGCCGGAGTCTCTGTTGGGCCAAAGGGAAGCGGCCGCCAGCTGGTGCGGTGCCGCTCCCGAGCGTAAGGGGGCGCACCGGATCCTACACGGGCCTCCCCGGGGAGAAGGGTGAGTCCCAGGCCTCAGCGCGGCCGTCCGCCACCCTCCCCCGGAGGTTACCTTGCTCACGAAGTCCTCGGGCTGCAGACAGACGCTCCGGGGCTCCCGGTCGGGCCAGACGTGGCCGGGGAGCTCCGCGAGAACTCCTTGGTGGCTTCAGGGGTCCGCGCCCGCAGCCGTCAATGGCAGTGCGGCCTGCGGGGGGCGCGGCCCGGCAGACGAATCACTCAATGGCGGGGGAGGCGGCGCGCAGTCCGCCCCCGTCACGTGGGGGTGGAGGGCAGCTTCTCGGCCTCCCCAGGCCTTCCGTGATCTCCTGCAACAGGCTGCGACGGCAGCGGCGGGGCCCCGGGCTTCTCCGCGGGCCCCGGTGACGATGGAGGCAGGCTTCTTGGCCCCGGGCCGCAGCGGTGAGTGCGCCTCGGGTCCCCACACCAGGGGGGGGCAGAAATTATGGGGGGTGACAGTGAGCTCGGCGCCCAGCGCCCGGGGTAGGACTGACTCGGGGGATCGCAGGCAAGGTCGGGGAGCGCAGGGGTCACAGCGCTAGTACCTGGTTGATCCCCCAGCAGTCCAGCAGTGAGTTTTTAGTAGTAAGTTTCAGCAGTAATTTTCAGCAGTAAGCTTCAGCAGTAAGTTTCAGCAGTAAGCTTCAGCAGTCTTAGTGGCGCCGTTGGCTCTGGCGCCCTTAGGGGTTCTGTTGCTTGGGGGGGGGGGTTGAGTTGGTGACTAGTTCACTCCTAGTCAAGCTTGGCAGATGGCCCCTGGGTTCCCCTCCCGCTGGGCTAGATCAGTGGGCTAGTACAGGATCCCTCACTCACTTAAAAGGCAGCACCTAAGCCCTGTCACTTTCAGAGGCATAGGTCCCTGACTAGGCCCTACCGCCTAAAACTCCTGCGTGGGTTCCCCAGGTCTGCGTTACTCCAACTGACTAGAAAAAGTTCCCTCCCTCTCTTAAGTAGCCCTAGGTCAGGTGACCACCTTCTAAGGCGGCAAAAGTAAAACCCCACCTTCCTTCTAGAAGGTTCCAGCACATTCCAGGAGCTTCCCCACTCTAGGTATAGAACAAAAAAAGCGGGCTGGTGTGGCAACATTGTTGTGGGGTTCCAGCCAGCTCGTGGCAGCTAGGGTGCTACTAGAAAGGCCACTCCGCAGCTGCAGGGGCCTGTGGCAGCCATCTTAGGGGAAGGGAGCACCTGCACCTTAACACTGGTTATTTGCATCTAACATGCATTAAAAAAACGAAAAAATTCAGGGAAAAGGGCCAAGTCCAACAGGTCCACTGGTACTCTGTCAGGGCCAGGAGCTTTGCCTCCCTGGCTCGCAGAGAGAGCTCTATCCACCTCTTCCACCGTGAAACGCAGATCTACTCTATCAATATTGTCCTCTAACATATTACTAACTGGTAGATTAAGGGTCTCATGCCCGTTGTACACCTTTAAATTAGGTGTGGGCACAATTTTCGTTCCGCTCGCGGAAATTGCGAAATTGCGACATTTTCGCGTTCCGCACGGAACGTGAAAATGTCGAAACTTCCGCGATCCGCGGCCGGAACGGACATATGCACTGCAGGACACAGGTGCAGGACAGGATTCATTCTGGCACGATGCTCCTGTCACAAAAATTAAACCTCAACAGGAAGCACTTACAGATATAAATAAAGCAGGTGCCCGAGTTGAAGCTCAAATTCAGTAACGCATTAATCAGCACAAAACATTCGGGCGCTAGGTCGAGGCTGGGCAGGTGTGCTTTTCTCCCCATATCTACCGTCAAAAATTAGCTGCGATCCTTGATGGAGCTCTGTGCATCGATGCCTTTCTCAAGAGCAATCCCCATGTAGTTCCTGACATCAGGAGGTTCGGTCTCCTCATCTGCTGCTCTGATCGGTCTCTGGCCCTTTATAAACAAGAGGCATGTGAACTGCATGGAACCCCCGCCCGTTTGGCCCCGCCCCACATACCAGCGGTGGGCAACGTCTTCCCGCCCTTTCCCCCACTATGATGGACAGCTGACTCGAGGGTCCCCGGGCCCGTCGGCGCCGTGGCAACATTACAGACACACATGGTCGCTGTAGACAACTCTTCTGGCCCTTTACGTAGCTGTAGTGTAGGAAAAGTACTATACATTTACCCAACGAGGTATCACTTACTGATTAGCCAGTAGAAAGTACTCCAGTTGAGTAGAGGTATTGCACAAAACGATGGCATCTTCTTGGGTAAATATGCGGGGCAGGATTCATTCTGGCACGATGCTCCTGTCACAAAAATTAAACCTCAACAGGAAGCACTTACAGATATAAATAAAGCAGGTGCCCGAGTTGAAGCTCAAATTCAGTAACGCATTAATCAGCACAAAACATTTGGGCGCTAGGTCGAGGCTGGGCAGGTGTGCTTTTCTCCCCATATCTACCGTCAAAAATTAGCTGTGATCCTTGATGGAGCTCTGTGCATCCTTGACTTTCTCGAGCGCAATCCCTGTGTAGTTACTGACACCAGGAGGTTCGGTCTCCTCATCTGCTGCTCTGATCGGTCTCTGGCCCTTTATAAACAAGAGGCATGTGAACTGCATGGAACCCCCGCCCGTTTGGCCCCTCCCCACATACCAGTGGTGGACAATGTCTTCCCGCCCTTTCCCCCACTATGATGGACAGCTGACTCGAGGGACCCCGGGCCCGTCGCCGCCGTGGCAACGTTACAGACACACATTGTCACTGTAGACAACTCTTCTGGCCCTTTACGCAGCTGTCGTGTAGGAAAAGCAGTATACATTTACCCAACGAGGTAGCACTTACTGATTAGACAGTAGAAAGTACTCCAGTTGAGTAGAGGTATTGCACAAAACGGTGGCATCTTCTTGGGTAACTATGCAGGGCAGGATTCATTCTGGCACGATGCTTCTGTCACAAAAATGAAAGTTGAAACTCCAACAGTGAAGCATTAATTCAGCACAAAAAAATCTCCGCGATCACGCGAAATTTCGCGTGATCGCGGAGATTTTTTGCCGTTTCGCGATATTTTGCAAAAGACACTTTCGCAAATTCCGCCCACCCCTACTTTAAATAGTGTCTAACCCAGGACTCCTCAGGCATAGCAATTTCAATAGCAGGACCGCCCGCGGGTTGTAAAAACGGCGTTTTCACTGCTCTCCAAAAAGCGGCACTATCTTTCTGTAGTGCCGCACTATGAAGGGATTCCCAGGCTTCCCTTCTAATTGCACTTCTTCTTTCCCTGAGGACCAGCCTATTGTGGTAAATATTTTAATTACCTGTACTATTTTTGATGCGGTAAAATACAATAAGAATAACTCAGTAAAATAAGAGGCAGAATCCGTGGTATTAGAGGTTCTGAAAGGGCTTTATTCCTCTACAAAGGAATTACAGTTCGAACTGTAGGCATCATATTCCATCACCTCGAGTGTTCAGGAAGGGAAGGCAATACATTATTGACAGGTAATCATTTTTATAAGAAATACATTACAGTGAGACAGATGCAGGAGGCGTAACAGTTGATAAGACAGATAAAAAGATACATACGTAATGGAAAAAGGCGGACATACAGGCGTAAACTAGAAACGTCACTTATACATGATGTCACAAGTGGGTGGATCCATAAGAGAATCCTGCAATGTCAGCAGAAATACTTGGCAGAGATGCGCGCGCAGCCGCATGACGTGTGATTGACGTGCAACTAGAGGGTGAAGGGGACTTGACATTTAGCTCTACATGTGGAGACAGAAGTCTGGGGGGTCAGGTCAACCTAATCCCAAATCATATCTAATATCTTGTGTTTAGGGAACTGTATTATCCAAAAGGAAAGGTCTCTTGGACGAAATCTATTCTATACTGACTGTTAGTGCGTGTACAAGCGTCTAAGTGTCTACGTGAGATGCGAGGGGACAGGAATCTTCCATGGTAACAGGGGCTATGAATTACTTGCACGAAGACAGCAAGGCCGGGCCCTTCGCTCGGTAGCTGGAAGAATGTTTACCTAAACTACTAGACAGGAATGCATTGGATGAGGAGCGGAGCAGATAATCTTGAAGGTGAAATACAGTTTTTGGCAGGCAACAGGCCGAGTCAGGCACCGTTAGCCGTGCAAGGAATAGGACAAAGTTCATGGATACAGATGCAGGCTCAGGCCGGAGCTTTCAGAGACAAAAGGCAAGAAAAGACTTGGTGACAGGATTCCGGGCCTACTCGCCTGAACTGTAAAACGGGGAAAGTGAACCACATAAAGTCGGTGGCCTTTCATACTTAGGAACGGAATATCCGACCCATTCATGGCGGATCTGAAAGAGGACATGTTAACGGTGGACGCACATGTATTTGCGTCTTCATAACTAGAACTGGAGGGAACATACATGTACTTGTAGCATATATATGGAGCCGTTG
This sequence comes from Triturus cristatus, assembly GCF_964204655.1. NCBI lineage: Eukaryota > Metazoa > Chordata > Amphibia > Caudata > Salamandridae > Triturus > Triturus cristatus. The sequence goes on along the minus strand of NC_140590.1, from coordinate 1,838,743,135 downwards.
GGGTCTAAGATAGGGAACATAACTGATCATAAAATTCATATTTCCTCATTCCCTCCTTGTCCCCTACGGACCCTCAGGAGATATCGATCTTCATCAATCCATCAATCTGTTCATATAGCATCATTTGTTCTTCTTTCTTCTTCCGGGATCTTGAACGAAAACTTGGATGTGGAATGCACGATGTGGCACACAGACCACAAATCGCTGGCCCACATTGTAGACATAAGCAGCAACTGAATATTATGACAAAGCCAATACCTAGAAAGGATAGGATCCTCCATCCCCAGGCTGACAACACGCTCCAGAACCAACCGGACCAAGTCCAGGTGCCTGGACTCTGGTGTATCTGGCTTACAATCTTATGAAGACGGGTTATGGCTTTATATACAGACGGCGAGTTTTCTGGTATGAAAACACAGCAACTTGATCCGATGACCCTACAAGCTCCGCCCCTATCGGCCAGGATGACGTCAAGGACAAGACGATTTTGAAGAACAACAATCCGCATCGCAGACTGCTCCTCTGTTAAGTTGCCTAGGGCAGAGGTAGTTTCATTCACTACTGCTTCAAGAGTTCTTGTTAATCTACGTATCAGCTTACTATTAGTGACAACACCTAAGTAGGGAAAGAGACCTTTGTTGAAATCTGTGTATTGTTCCCATGCCGTTTCAGTGTAGTCGACAATCGGGATATCCCTTTGGGGTCTATTGTGTACTAGATGGATGTTCCTATGATAATCAGGAGGAGCTAGGAAAACTGGTGGTAGAAGGAATGCGATGTAACAGGTACCATCCCAATCTAGAGGTAAACGTATATATGCAGTCTGACCACACACGAAGTAGGAATGACGGGAAGCTCTAAATGTAGACTTGCCTTGATCACTGAATTCTATTACAGTGGTACATTTACTATGGCCCATATGTATTGAACCATTCTTTCTTACACATAATTCGCCGTTAACTGGAAATACTGACATAGCGGGCAAGATTGGTGTAGCTTCGGATTCAACATTCAGAATCATGAGGTTAAGTGTAAAATTACCTAATCCATATACTTCATTTTCTAGATCAGTTCCTGTTCTTTTGGGAGGTCCCTCCTTGTTAGGGTAGCAGACTTTAAGCAAAACTAAGTTCAGGTTTCCCCATACCCAGTTGTCTTGATAAACTACTGAATTTGAATCTAAGGAATTAATCAAACTAAACCATGCTCCACAGGAGCCATTGTGTGTGAACGGATATGGAAAGAGAGGCAGAACTCCCTTATAGTTCTGATAGGGAGGGAGTCGGCCACATATCCAACAATTGGTAGCATTGCTGGTCTGATGGGAATGATGTAACATACTAATGAAAGTGTTGTTGCGCAGCGCAAATCTCTGGGACAACTCATGCAGGGGTAATTCACTAAAAGAATGTTCAGCAGTAACATTGTAAGCACGTTTAAAAATAGGGTAGTACATATGTAACAATACACTGGTTATGATGATCAGAAGACTTAGAAAAAACAAAATTAATAATGTTACTGTACAGTGACTACGAAGAGATTTACAGTACGCATGTTTTTTCCACTGTATCTGTCTATTTCTTTCTCTATCTCGGTCTAGAGGATACATGTCAGAGACAAATTCAACCGATTCACCTTGGAGAGGACTTAAACAATCAAATTGTCTGACTTGCTAGACCTTAGTTTCAGTTTATAAATGTCACTCTCGATCTTTTCAACCAAAGGGAGTTTTGAATCAGTCTGTGAGGGAATGCAGGGCTGAGGATTCACATCTGACGGTAGTCCATAACATTTCTTTATATGGCTCGAATGCAACCATCCTTTACGTCCCACAACCTTCACGGCTGTCCTTGTTGTTAGCAAAACGAGTTTAGGCGACTTCCACCTAGGCTCCAGCTGGGTCTTTCGGTCGAAATTCCGCACCAGAACCAGGTCACCTGGAACCACGTCATGGGGCTTCACCTCAGTGTTATCGGGAAAAGCTGCAGCTACCTGTGAACGACAAGATTGTAGTGCAGACATCAAGGAAGCCAGGTAATCTGTCAGCATATTACAATCAACATCAGTGATTTTACGAGGTATAGGCGTCCCCCACATATTTGGTGGTCTACCAAAGATCACCTCATACGGGGATAGCCCTGTTCGAGAATGTGCTACCATTCTCATGTAAAAGAGAGCAACTGGTAAAGCTACTATCCAGTCGACACCTTTTTCTCTACATACTTTGGACAATCTAATTTTCAGAGTTTGATTATGGCGTTCCACGAGACCTGCTGCCTCGGGATGTCGGACACAGTGAAATTTCCATTGATAGCCTAATAAGAGTGAAACGTGTTTCATTAATTCGGATGAGAATGGCTGGCCATTATCTGAATAGACAACACGTGGTAAACCGTACCGTGGGAAGAATTCTCGAACTAACTGTTTGGCAGTAGTCGGGGCAGTGTAATCTGAGACGGGATACGCCTCTGTCCAACGGGAAAGAGCGCATACAACTACGAGAACATATTTGAATCCTCGACAACGTTCCATCTGGATATAATCCATCTGGAGGACTTCAAAAGGGTGTTCAGGAGGTTGAAATCCACCCTGTTCTACGGGAATGCTTTTACCTGGATTAAACTGACAACATATCATACAGGTACGAACCTTTTGTTTAGCTGCTGCTCGCAAGTGTTTGTTAAACCAAATGTGTTGAATGCTATCTAGCATAGCTTTTTCTCCTAGGTGCGCTGGACTATGTATTGTGTTAATGATGACTTGAACCATGGAGTCGGGAAGAAACCATATAGATTTTTCCTTCGTCATCCATCCTTGATCTGTTTGGATCCCTCCTAATTCAGTCCATTTCTTTTTTTCATCTGGTGTAGCATGTGTCTGTATGTCAATTACATCAAGTGCGGGATCCTTAACTGTCATGCAATGTGTTACTATCGGAACTATTGTCTTTGTCGTGTCAGTTGTATGAGTCTGATTCTGAGCAGTCTGTTTAGCTGTTCTGTCAGCTAGATCATTACCTTGAGAAATGATATCGGTAACTTTCGTATGGGCTTTGCATTTCATAATCGATATTGCAGTGGGTAGATGAATTGCATCTAATAAAGCTTGAATGAGGGGTCCGTGCTGGATGTGGGCACCGTGAGAAGTTAAATAACCTCTCTCTCGCCACAGCACGCCGAAGTCATGGACGACTCCGAATGCATAACGTGAATCTGTGTATATGTTGACTTTCTTATTTGTGGCTTGAATACAGGCTTGTGTCAGAGCGATGAGCTCTGCTGCTTGAGCTGACAAAGTGTTAATACAATTTGTTTCAACGACTTCAGTGTCTGTTGTGACTGCATAAGCGGCCACTAACTCTCCTGTACTTGTTCTCATGCATGAACCATCTACATACAACATCAGGTCTGGATCTGACAACGGGACATCTGTTAAGTCTTGTCTGGGTTTCGTCGTGATAGTAATGACTTCAATACAATCATGTGCTAATGGATCTGTTCCGTTTACTGGCAAAAGTGTGGCAGGATTTAATGTATTACAACGTCTGATTTCTATGTGTGGCTGGAACAATGTCAATTCGTAACCAGTAAGTCTTGCTATAGTCAAGTGTTGTGTTTGCGTTCGGTTCAGAAGAACCTCCACTGCATGTGGTACTTGTACTGTCAATTGATGTCCTAATACTATGGTATCGCTTTGTCTGATCGCTAAAGCCGTTGCTACCACTGATTTCAGGCACGCAGGAAGAGCTTGAGCTACGGGATCTAATGTACTAGAAAAATAAGCACATGGTTTGTGTGATCCTGCTTGTTCCTGAGTGAGTACTGACAAGGCAGTACCTTCACGTTCTGTAACGAAGAGTGTAAAATGTTTACTATAACATGGTGTTGCTAAAACCGGTGCTTGACATAAAGCTTTCTTTAAGCTTTCAAAGGCGTGTGTGTGTTCTTGAGTCCAAGGGAGGACAGTCGATGTCGCTGCCTCCTGGGTTGTCAACTGAATGAGTGGTTTTGCTAGAAATGCGTATTGAGGGATCCACTGCCTACAATATGACGTGAGGCCTATAAAAGCCCGCACCTCCTTTTGTGTCTTGGGTGGTGGCATGTTAGCAATTAACTGGATGCGGTCGGGTGTAAGCTGTCTTCCCTCCTTGGACAGCAAGTGCCCAAGATAAACAACTTGCTGGACACAAAATTGCAGCTTAGAAGGGGACACCTTGTGCCCCTTTTCGGCCAGAAACTGTAAAACCGTCAGTGATGCTTTTTCACATTCAGGCTCGCTTCGAGCGGTGATCGGCAGATCATCGACATATTGAAGTAAGGCAGTGTTAACTGGCATGTGGATACTGTCAAGTTCTCGTTTTAGCGCTTGGCTATAGATGCTGGGGCTTTCTGTGAATTCTTGAGGTGCGCGTGTGAATTTAAAACTTCGTCCATTTAAACTGAATCCGAACAAATATTGGCTTTCCGGATCAATTGGGACGCTAAAGAAAGCATTCTTGAGGTCAATTACAGTAAAGAATGTTGCTCCTGAATCAATAGCTGTTAGCAATGAAGAGATATCTGGGACCACAGGGTATTGTGGTACAATGCATTTATTTAATTTGCGCAGATCAATAACTAATCGATATACTGGCGGAGATTTTGGATCCGTTCTTTTAAGAATCGGAATTATCGGGGAATTACATACATTTGAGTCGGTTTCCACAACCACTCCTTGTACAATGAGCTCGTCAATGATTTGCAGTAAAGCCACTACAGCATCTGGTGGTAACTTGTATTGTCGCATTCGTGGTAGTACCACTCCTGTTTTGAGTGTGACTCGATATGGTGTAATGTTCATGCAACCAACATCAGTGGGGCCTTGTGCCCATAAATGTGTAGGTAAATTCTGCAGCCGGTGATCTATGTCTCTGGACACGTAGTGACCTTTGAAGTCACGTAAAAATAATCTTACTCCTTCCGGAGAACAACATATTATAGCTCCTAGAGCTTTCAAAGTTTTTATACCTAACAGGTTTTCTGGACATGATTTAGTAAGCAATAGATCTGTAGTTCGTGTCAATGGACCAACCGTAAGTGGAAGGGGTTGCGATACTTCATTAATGATAGGCTTTCCTGAGAATCCAAGGGAAATATTCTGTGAGCCTGAGAGGGGTGCCCCTGGAACTTCACTTCGTCGTATAGTTGTTCTGCTTGCCCCTGTATCGAGTAAAAACTTTCTGTCTTCCCCTAATAGTTCACTATGTACATAAGGTCCCTCTTGGTCTACAGGAACCTCTATAAGGGGTAAGCCAATTTCCCTCTCTAGGCTATTTCATGTGTATCGTTGATAATCGGGATAATCTGCTTGTGCATACTGGTACATCTGTTGCGTTGTTGCTTGTGCGGTAGCAATAGGCTGCTGCTGTGATGTTGCTACGGTCAGTTGTGGAGCTGCCTGTTGCGGAGCTGGCCTAGATTGTGCATGCTGAGGGAGTTGCGTTTGGTTCTGATCCTGTCTAGGTGGACGTGGTCTCTCCTGAGTTTTACCCGTGGCGATATTATGTTTCAGAACTGCACAATCGTGTATATAATGACCTGACTGTTTACAATAGTTGCATGTCCCTTGCACAGGACCTGCGGAATCACCCTTTTTATGACCATCAGCTGGAACTGACTGAGCCACAAGCATTTTCATTTTCGTGTCTTTCATACGTCTGTGTTCATGTTCTTGTTCCTCTCTAATTCTATTGTGGTGATATTGTAACATTTGTAACATCTGTGACGGGGTGTTACCTTGCCAGGTACTTTCGAATTTCAATACTCTATTCTTGACTTGGGGCAGAGAATTTTCAACTAATTTTGTCACAAACAGATGTGGATAAGACTCGCTACTTGCTTTTAGGCCACTATTTATACCAAAACATTTTTCAAATCGGGAATAGAAATCACTAGTGTCTTCATCTTGCTTTTGTTTACAGGCTGAGATTGCACCCCAGTCCTCCTTTTTCGTTGTTAATAAACGCGGCAGTACCTGCACTAGTAGTCCTGGTAGTGCTGTAGTCTTTTCCCCAAGCCCTGAACCTGGAGCTCGGGATTTTGCTTCTGTTTCTAATGCTGTCCAATCTATCTTTTGGTCTCCCACCTCCCAATCTTTTTCTTTGAGTTTTTCGTAAATACCAGCAGGCATTAGTACTTTTAATATTTTCATAATGTCAGGGTAGGTATACTCTCCCATGAGTAACATGTCTTTGATCTCACGGTGGAAACCCGCTGGGTCTTTATCATGGCTAGGTACTACTTTCTTCATTTCTAACAATTCAATTTTAGTTATGGGCGTGTATACAAACACGCGTTTGAAATTATCGTCATCAATTCTAATAGGGTGTACTTCACGTAAGGGATTCTGTCTGTCCATGTAGTATGTTGTTCTTTCCTTGATGGGAACTGAGACATGCTCTGGGCATACGAAAACAATATACTGGTTTCGAAATTCTAGAATTTCTTTAATTAAATCAGTACCTGAACCTCTCCATTTATTCGTGAGTAATTCTGTCAATATGTCAGGTAGGGGACCAGGATCAGAGTGTTGGCTTTTGTATAATATAAGGAGTTGTTGAATCATGTATATGCCAGCTAAACGCTGTTCGTCTGGGGTAAGGTTCAAAAACGTGTGTGCTAGTGCATCATCACTATATTTTCCGGGACTGTCAGCCCATAGTACTGCTGACCTGGCTAATTCTTGTTCATCCATAGAATCGAGCATATGATACCCCCTTCGGTCTCGGAGTAATTTATCAGCAGCTTGGAATAAGTGTTCAGGAGACCTTATATTTAATATAGGGGTTTGGAAATTTCTGTTACTTTCTGGACGTATCGGACGTATCGGGTCATTAAAGTATCTGGTATTATTATGAGGTCTTCCCCTACCTACGTAAGCAATCGTTTCTAATTGTCCTGCGGTTATTTCTGATTCTTGCTCCTCCTCTCCCTCTGATTCAATTCTGTCTGCTTCTCGTCTTTCTTTATGTATTCGTTCTACTTCCTTGCGGATCTTTCGGTACATGGCGACTATACACGCCTGTCTATCATGTTTCTCTTCTGATATATTCTGACCCCATTTGGCAAGTTTTTGCATGGTATCATGATCTGCCCCAGGCCTGTCTTGGTTCCTGATCACGCAGTTTATGAAAAATCGTAGTAGTTGTCTTTGTACATCCACTTTCTGGTATTCCATAGCTTCGTTAATACTTTCAGGGCCTCGTCCTGATTGGACAAAGTGATATATATTGTCTAGGTGCTCAACCATTCCTGGTATCGTCATTAAATACAACGTAGCTCGTCATATACGTAGTGATGACAGTAGCAGTCTGTCCTGCTTACCTGGCACTGGATCATATCTACAATCCACAAGATGTTCTTTAAACATGTCGGAAGTTGCTAGTTGGGGTGTACGTTGGAGTGCTAACTCTCTAAGGGTCAATTTATTTCCTCGCGGTGGCGTGGCAAAAATGTCTGTCGTACCTCCTGTAGCACCGCCTGAGGTGCTGGGCACGAAAGGATTTGTTGGATGTAAAATAGAAATTGTAGATGCGGGAAAAGCGGTTGAAACGGACGGACCTGTGGGAATGCGCGTAGGAGTTTGTTGTTGCAGGGATACAGACGGATGATCTTGGCGTTGAACACCATCGTCAAGCGATGTGTGTGGTATGGTATTAGCATACTCTTGAGCTACGTCGTCTAAATAGGAAGAAAGGAAAACATCCTTTGCTGTTTTGGGATGTACTTTAGGATGTGCGTTTATCGGGAGCAATGGAGGTGGCAAGTCTTTCGGTATTTCCGGGGTAGCCTTAGGTAACCCTTCGGCCAGTAGAGGATACATACCATTCCTAAGGGTGCTTCTTTGTCTGTCTACTTGTTCTGCTTTTACTCTGGTACCTTCCTCAATTAATATATTTTCTCGAGCTTTATTTGAATTCTCTTTACTTTTCTCTTCCTGTCTGAGTGCTTTTTCTGTACGTCTATATGATTCTTTACGCCATAATTCAATGGCATCTTTCTGTGACTGTCTAGCTTTCTTTTTCCATAATTCTTCTTCTACTCTCATGATGCAATCTGCATCCCAGGTCCCAACTGCGGGCCACCTCTGACTTTCTGGTAAATCCTTGGTGTAGTCTACCCATAAATCAAGAAATAATACGGCGTCTAGGCCATGTTTATGATACATAAAGTACCCTGGAGTGTCCCTAGGTGGAATGGGAACAGCTTCTTCGAGTACCCCTTTTCTAGTTTTGATCTGTCTTAATTTCGAAAAGAGCGGCATTTTTAGATCTGGTTACTTAATCTTGAACACACTTAATACAATAACCACAATAATGAACAATCATTCACCCCACAATATGTAGAACGTTATAAAACATTTAACATTTAACATTTAACGAACAATGATAACTAATAGAAAACTAGTTACTGGCATAATACTTAACACTAGATGATACTGAATTATATGCAAGACATACTAGATATACTGCTAAACAGTACAGATACACTGCTGAAACAGTGCAGACCGGATTTGTGTACCCAAACCGTCTTGACCGGCACAGACTATGTGCACGTTTAAATGCCTCCCCAGCAACGGTACTCACCGGGTAGCACGGAACGGAAGGCCTCGGAACTGAACTGGACTGGACCAGACTCGACTCGACTCGACTTGGAACTTCGGAACCTGGTGGGCCTCTGTATACCTCGGATCTTGCTCTCTCAGCTAGGCTCTGGTCGGGATACTTCGCACTTCTCACCGCCTCGTCTGGGTGTTGATCGCAGCCTCAGTCACCCTCGTTTGGCCGGAGGGAGATACAGGAAATCCTGCGGGTACGCGTAGTTGTCCGTCCAGCTGTGGCAGGAGACCGGGTCTGCAACGCACCTCCGGCGCGTGAGATGAGAAAGTGTCCCTGTTCGGGCGCCAATTTATGTGGTAAATATTTTAATTACCTGTACTATTTTTGATGCGGTAAAATACAATAAGAATAACTCAGTAAAATAAGAGGCAGAATCCGTGGTATTAGAGGTTCTGAAAGGGCTTTATTCCTCTACAAAGGAATTACAGTTCGAACTGTAGGCATCATATTCCATCACCTCGAGGGTTCAGGAAGGGAAGGCAATACATTATTGACAGGTAATCATTTTTATAAGAAATACATTACAGTGAGACAGATGCAGGAGGCGTAACAGTTGATAAGACAGATAAAAAGATACATACGTAATGGAAAAAGGCGGACATACAGGCGTAAACTAGAAACGTCACTTATACATGATGTCACAAGTGGGTGGATCCATAAGAGAATCCTGCAATGTCAGCAGAAATACTTGGCAGAGATGCGCGCGCAGCCGCATGACGTGTGATTGACGTGCAACTAGAGGGTGAAGGGGACTTGACATTTAGCTCTACATGTGGAGACAGAAGTCTGGGGGGTCAGGTCAACCTAATCCCAAATCATATCTAATATCTTGTGTTTAGGGAACTGTATTATCCAAAAGGAAAGGTCTCTTGGACGAAATCTATTCTATACTGACTGTTAGTGCGTGTACAAGCGTCTAACTGTCTACGTGAGATGCGAGGGGACAGGAATCTTCCATGGTAACAGGGGCTATGAATTACTTGCACGAAGACAGCAAGGCCGGGCCCTTCGCTCGGTAGCTGGAAGAATGTTTACCTAAACTACTAGACAGGAATGCATTGGATGAGGAGCGGAGCAGATAATCTTGAAGGTGAAATACAGTTTTTGGCAGGCAACAGGCCGAGTCAGGCACCGTTAGCCGTGCAAGGAATAGGACAAAGTTCATGGATACAGATGCAGGCTCAGGCCGGAGCTTTCAGAGACAAAAGGCAAGAAAAGACTTGGTGACAGGATTCCGGGCCTACTCGCCTGAACTGTAAAACGGGGAAAGTGAACCACATAAAGTCGGTGGCCTTTCATACTTAGGAACGGAATATCCGACCCATTCATGGCGGATCTGAAAGAGGACATGTTAACGGTGGACGCACATGTATTTGCGTCTTCATAACTAGAACTGGAGGGAACATACATGTACTTGTAGCATATACATGGAGCCGTTGGGGTCTAAGATAGGGGACATAACTGATCATAAAATTCATATTTCCTCACTATAATCCGTTCTTGCTTGCCTGACATTATTAGGGATTCTGGGTTGCCTATGTAACTCATTTTTAAGGTTAGTGTATGCTCACGTACATTTACTATCAAACCACCCCTGTCTTTTAATTTTATTACTAAGTTGAACAAATAATAGCTCCCTGACGACCCCTGTTGATAATATCTGAAAAGATTATAAAATGTTGTCGTGGGAGGCTGAATCGCTCAAACAAATATCATAGGCGGATTTGTACTTCGTAACTAGTTGTTTTGTAACCGCATCGGGGTCCACCTTTGACCACCATAATCTGTAGCCATTGATTTTATCAAGTTTTACACTTCCTGTGGCTCCTGTAGTGTTGTCCACCCTATCAGACCTTAATGATGGCAAGCTAATCTTAAGGCATAGGGGAAAGTGATCACTCATTGGGTTAAAGCCAACGTTGAAAGAGTGCAGCCTGGATGCATAGTTATGGGAAGCCAGTATGTAATCTATGGTTGAGGATAAACCTCTTCCATTAAATGTATAGGGCATAGGGATGGGACTAGCTAGTAGATCATTTACAAATCCCAACTCAGAGTTCAAAATCAGGTCATTAAACAGTTCCCTTCGCCTGTGTGTGACAAAAATGAGTATTGCACATGCCCTCATCGTCTTTAAAACCACAGATTCTACTGTCCTCGTATGGGCATAAGGAACAGTTGAAATCCCCCAGAAGGAGTGTCATTGTGTCTTTTGCACTAACATTCCATACAGAATTATTGTCACTGCCCATATTTTTTACAACTTTTTCAAGCTTTTCTGGTAGAGTGTTATTATAAAAATTAACCAATATGATACAATGAGTCAAACTTTGATGTAGTTTGATCAGTTTATAATAACTGTCCCCAACTTGTATTCCACTTTGTCTATTGCCAACTTGTTTGATATATACATGAAAATCCCTACCTTAGCTCTGCCCCCTAGTCCCTTCACTGCTGGCGTGTGAACTGTTCTAAATCCATTGATATGAATTGGTTCTCTAGTCCATGTTTCCTGGAAACAGAGTATATCATGGTTTAGAACGAAATCACACCAAGTTCGATCATTTATCTTATTGCGCAATCCTGCTGTGTTCGAGGAAATCATTTTACATAGGGAACGCTCAAGGTCTAGACAGGGGTCTAGTTTGGGCTTTAATAAGAGGAGTAGGATTCATTATTCCCGTGCTAGGTATTATTTGAGTTAGGGGCTCACACATATCAGTGGGTGGGGATAAACCTCTAGGGCTAATCTGTCTCTCACATGTTTCCCTCTCACTTATGGCAGGTGGTAGCCTAAGCACTGGATCGTCGTGATCTAAGGTGCTGCTATTTAATGATGTTACGTAATTACAATCCCTCATTAGGCCCTTATCTTCCTCCCGGATATACCGCGGGAGTCTATGCAGTTGGTAAAAGAAGCCCAGGGGTAGGATGTTTATCGCTGTGGTTCTAACTGGCCAGTTGCCCCCCTTATCTAATATAGTTTGAACCAAATCTGGTCACCTAAATGTTAAGACTACACAATCTCCATCTAAAGTCTTATTAGAGCTGCCTACCCAACCAATCCGCCGCGACATTTTTAATCTCTGAAAATAACTTATTTGTGATTCCTGTCCTGTCGCTTAGTAAGTGTGGTGACCTATTCCTCAGTATTGACCAGTGTTCCATATCCCCAGGTGAAGGGGGGGGTACATTGGCCAGCACAATTGTGTACAGAGTTACTTTCGGAATGCCTTTTCTTTTTGTTAAATATTTTTATTTTCAGCTTTAACGGAGGGTACATACAGAAGGGGAAAAAAAAGAAAGAACAAAAAGATTTAACAGTGATAATGAACACAAAACGTCCAATTTGTAAGCAAGAAGCAGAGCGAAGACTTAGTATAGTAAAATTAAAACAAAATCATCATTTAAATAAACGATATAAATGATATACATATGAATATAGCAGTGACCTTAAGACGCTCACCATCATTCTGATAGGATACTGTACTAATGCTTAAAATATTTCCAAATACGTCCAAATCTTAACATTGAGGTGCCGATTCCGATCCTGGAAAAACCGGGTACGAACCGTCGGTCGCAGCGTTTTCTCCGTCTGACTCGTACCCGTGAAAAACACCGTACAAATATGCAAATACGATTCGTACGGAAACACCATTTCCGTACGAGTCGGAAAAAACACCGACCGACTGAAAAATACATACGAATGTGATCCGGGACAGCGCATACGCGACATTCGCACGGAGTTCGGCAGCTTCTTACGTACCAGCAAGTACGAATCGTACCGACAGCACTCCGGACGGCAAAATTTTCACGGCACCCAAAAAGTACCGGAAAAGCTCAGTATGCCGCGATGTGTGAGGAAAAGGGGGCCCGGTACGCGCCGAACCCCCATCCCTACACGTCCGCGCCGTACCCCCACCCCACCCCCGTATGTACGCGCCGTAACCCCAGCCCCCCGTATGTACGCGCCGTACCCCCAGCACCCCCCGTATGTATGCGCCGTACCCCCAGCCCCCCTGTATGTATGTGCCGTACCCCCACCCGTGTATGTACAGAGCATACCCCCAGCCACCCCGTATGTACGCGCCGTACCCCCACCCGTGTATGTACGGAGCGTACCCCCACCCCCGTGTATGTACGGAGCGTACCCCCACCCGTGTATGTACGGAGCGTAGCCCCAGACCCCCCCGTATGTACGCGCCGTACCCCCACCCATGTATGTACGGAGCGTACCCCCACCCCCGTGTATGTACAGAGCGTACCCCCACCCGTGTATGTACGGAGCGTACCCCCACCCCCTTATGGACAGTGCGGACCCCCAGCGCGTCCATACACGGGGGTGGGGGTACGCTCCGTACATACATGGATGGGGGTACGGCGCGTACATACGGGGGGGGCTGGGGGTATGCTCCGTCCAATCACGGGGGGTGGGGGTTACGCTCCGTACATACACGGGTGGGGGTACGGCACGTACATACGGGGGGCTGGGGGTATGGCGCATACATACGGGGGTGCTGGGGGTATGGCGCGTACATACGGGGGGGCTGGGGGGGTGATCGGCGCGTATGCGGGCACATGTTTGGACGTCTCCATGGTTGCTATTGCAGTTCACTCCGTACGGTGTTTTTTCCATACGGTTGTACATTCGGACGGACGGGACGGATCGTACTTGCACGCTCGGATTTCAGTTTTCCGATTCGTATGTAAAATCGTCCGGGGACGTGTCGGAGACTTTTCCCGACCCGAGGACGTGTCGGGGAATTTTCCCAATGCGATTCGTATGGACTTTTTCACATACGAATCGTACTTGCCAGTTTGTACGGGACTTGTACGATTCGTACGGAAAAAAATCCGGATACGATTCGTACGGGGAATATTTTTAACAGATCGGAATCGGCACCTGAGTGTGCAGATCGAGATTTAGCAAGTGCACGTTCTTTTTCATATATATCCTTCATGAGGGCCAGCCAATCAAATAATGAAGGAGAATTAGGAGAAATCCACTCTCTCGCAATACAAAGACGTTACTTACAGAATAGACAAAAAGCACCCCATAGAAGAGTCATCACACGATTTGAATCCCAGCATAATCACTTTTACAGAAAAAGTTTAATCAAGGCCCAGACGTTGTCCTACATACTGTGTGACATTCCTCCAAAAATCCGAAAGCAAAGGAAATATATAAAAAATATGGGCCCATATGCATCAAAGCAAAAACCGGTCGCAAACGGGTAGATTCTCAGAATCTGCCCCTTTGCGACCGGTATTTTTGCATTTGGGATGCATCATCCCAAATGCAAAAATCGCAATTTAAGTAATCTCTAAATTGCGATTACTTAAATGCAATGCATTAAAGTAAAAAAAATTGCGATTTCGCTAATAGGGGGAGCAAATTACCATGAAGTTGAACTTCATGGTAATTTGCAAAACTTAGAAAAATGCACTAAAGTGCATTTTTTAAAGTTCCATTTTACACACACACATGCCCTTGGGGCATATGTGTGTGTAAAATGTACTCATATGCAGATTTCAGGGGTGCAACTGGGTGCAACTGGGTGTACTTTTGACACCCTGGCACCCTTGCAATTGCATGAGTAATTTGCGATTCTCTAATTGAGAATCCACATTGAGAATGTCTTCCCATTCATTCCCATGGGCCTCTAGGCCCATAGAAATGAATGGGGAGGTATTCCTTAATTGCAACTCGCAATTTGCGAGTCACAATTAAGGAATGTTTAGAAATCGCTATTTTTTAAGCGATTTCAGCTGATATTAAACCGCACTTAGGGCAACATGTTCTATCCATACCCCCATTAGCAGATACCTGTGATGCCTGCTGCCACTTGATTATTTTATCTGGAGCATGATATAACATACAAATTGTGCGGTGCTGTTGCAGCTTTAAATTGGTACAATGTACAGAGTTATTTAGTTTATCTAAGGCCAACGAAATTTCCTATGCATCCATTTCCATGTTAAGTATTCGGCTCCACTTACTGGCTAGGTGGCTAAGATCCGCACTACTGAAGCAGCTTAAGTGTGTATACATTGAGCTGATCCCCGCTTTGATAGCGGGGTTTAGATGACTTGTAAGAGCTACATGTGAGTTTAAAGGTTGCGTTAGTTGCCGTTTGAAAAAGTAGTCTCTAAGTTGCAAGTATTTAAAAAATGACTGATATAGAAGATCAAAAGACTGCTGCAGCGAGCAAAAGTAACAAAACCAGAGTGATCATACAACTGCCCCAATCTTTCGACTCCACATCTAGCCCAATCACAAGCGACTGAATCATGAAATATGTTCTGGAGAGATGGATTATTCCATAGTTTAAGGTGTTCATGGCTGATAAGGTCCTCAAACGAAAGTGAAAATTAATCAAGAATTTCATTCCATATGTGGACGATATCTCTAATAGTCTTGAACCTGACTCTTTTATAATATTTAGGATCGTTAACCCTGTACAAGAACATGCGACTATCTATCCCCAATGCAAAGATAAGCCCATAGTATGGCTGTTTTTCAATTAATAAACTAATAAACTAATAAACTTTGACCTCTGGGCCAAGGCCAGCACCCTCCCCAGCAGCTCCGCCGTCCAATCACCGGGCCAGCACAGCACAGAGACCTTCGACCGAGCAGAGTTCGAGCCTGCTGCCCGTCCCAGCGCCTCAGGTCACCTGTGTGCCATCTGTCATCTCCCGCTCCCACGCTCTGCTCATTCCCTCTGCTGCCCCTGCTGTACTGTGTTTTACTTCTGTTTTTTCTTTTCATTTAATTTAATTATTATTCCCCCTCACTACTGTTTATTTCTTCACTCACTTCTGCCTCTTTTTTCCCGCCGCTGTTGACCCTGCGGCCCCGTCCCCCACTCATCCCCGCTCCTGCCTACTGACCTTGCCTAAGGCAAGCCCGTCTGCGCCTGTCCGTGCCTGGACTGCGCCCAGCGCCGGACCCCCTGGCCCCTGCGAGCACCACGACACCAGACGCCGGTACGACACCAACCTCCTCCACCACTCAACGCCAGCCGATCTACTGCCTGATTCCAGGCCACCCAGAAGCACACCCACGGACTATTCACCTGCCGAAACTGCAGCTTCACCAGCCAGCATACACCAGCATGTCCTGCCCCCCCCACCAAGGCAGGCAACAGCCACCTCAGATGCATACTGTTCAACACCCGCTCCGTCCACAGGCATGCCATTGAACTTTGGGACCTTCTCGACTCATCCTCCCCGGACCTCGCTTTCCTGATGGAGACCTGGATGAACAACTCATCTGCGCCCGACGCTGCCATAGCCATCCCGGATGGCTACAAGATTACCTGCAGGGACCGCACCAACAGACCGGGAGGAGGAATCATCATCATCCACAGAAATACCCGCACAATCTCAAGCAACACCGAAGACACTGTCTGCATCGCCGAACACCTGCACTTCCAGATCCACATCGATCCCAACACCACCCTCCACGGAACCCTCGTGTACAGACCCCCCGGACCCTGGGCACAGTTCATTGACTCCATCACAGACACCGTCAGCTCGCAAGCCCTGGCCTTCACAGATTACATCCTCCTCGGAGACCTGAACTTCCACCTCGAGAACACCAACGACAGCAACTCCACCACACTACTAGACAACCTCGCCAACCTTGGCTTCAAACAGCTCGTCACAACACCCACCCACTCCACTGGACATACGCTCGACCCCATTTTCTCCGCCAGCAGCCACGTCTCCGTCAGCCACACCACCGAACTCCACTGGAACGACCACTACTGCATCCACTTCTCCTTTATGAAAACCACCGCACACAACCACCAGCAAAGAATCCCCCACCGCAGCTGGATCAAGGTCACAGGAGACCAGCTAATCACCACCCTCGCCAGAAACCCACCAACAGACCACACCGACACTGACACAGCCACCAGCAACCTCAGGCAGTAGATCAACGACTGCGCCAACACTGTCGCCCGATCAAGAAACCCTCAAACAGACACACCGACAGAAGAGCCATCTGGTTCAACGCCGACCTCCAGACTTTCAAGCAGACTTACAGAAGACTAGAGAAGAAATGGCGCCACGAGCAAACACCGACAACCATGCCGCGCTCAAGAACGCCAGCCGCAGACACCACCAACTCATCCGAATGGCCAAAAGGACCTCCTTCAAGGAATGCATCGACAACAACGCACACAACAGCAAAGAGCTCTTCAACATCGTGAAGGAACTCGCCAACCCCAGCTCCAGCTCCAACGACATCCCGCCATCACAAGACCTATGCGACTCTCTAGCAACCTACTTCCACCACAAGATTGCAGACGTCCACGACAGCTTCAACTCCCAGACCTCTCCAAAAGCCACCGACACCCCAGACCCACCTCCCCCCAGTCGCACCGGCTGCCTGACCTCCTGGAACCACATCAACGATGAAGACACCATCAAGACCATGAACACCATCCACTCCAGCTCACCATCAGACCCCTGCCCCATCACATCTTAAACAAAGTGAGCTCCATCATCGCACCCCAACTCCGTAAGATCTTCAACAGCTCATTCGAGACTGCCACCTTCCCAAAAAGCTGGAAACACGCAGAGATCAATGCCTTGCTCAAGAAACCCAAGGCAGATCCAAAGGACCTCAAGAACTTTCGGCCCATCTCCCTGCTCCTGTTCCCGGAGAAAGTCATCGAGAAGATCGTCAACAAACAACTGACCCAACTCCTCAAAGAGAACAACACCTTGGACTTGACCCAATCCGGATTCCGCAGCAACCACAGCACCGAAACTGCCCTCATTACCGCCGCCGACGACATCAGGGCCCTGCTGGACAATGGCAAAACCGCGGCCATCATCCTCCTGGACCTCTCAGCAGCCTTCGACACCATCTGCCACCACACCCTTCGCACATGCCTCTACAACGCAGGGATCCGTGACAAAGCCCTGGACTGGATCACCTCCTTCCTCACCGACAGAACCCAGAGAGTCTGCCTTCCTCCATTCCGATCCGAAGTCACCAAGATTACCTGCGGCGTACCCCAAGAATCATCCCTCAGCCCGACCCTCTTCAACGTCTACATGAAACCGCTCGCCAACATCGTCCGATCGCACATCCTCAACATAGTCCCATACGCCAATGACACCCTTTTTTTTTTTTGATCATCTCTCCCTCACCAAAGACCCCGCCACCGCCAAAACCAGCTTCCACGAAGGTATGAAGGCCATCACCAAGTGGATGAAGAGCAGCCGCCTGAAACTGAACTCGGACAAGATGGAGGTCCTCATCCTCAGCTCCACCCCCTCTGCCTGGGACGACTCCTGGTGGCTGGCCTCGCTGGGAACTGCGCTGACACCCACCGACCATGCACGCAACCTTGGGGTTCATCCTAGACTCTTCCCTGTCAATGACCCAACAAGTCAATGCCGTCTCTTCCACCTGCTTCAACACCCTCCGCATGCTTTGCAAGATCTACAGATGGATTCCCACCGGAACCAGAAGAACGGTCACCCAGGCCCTCATCACCAGCAAGCTGGACTATGGCAATGCCCTCTATGCAGGAACCACGGCCAAACTCCAGAAGAGACTCCAACGCATACAGAACGCCTCCACATGCCTCGTCCACGACATCCCCCGCCACAGCCACATCACCGCCCACCTGAGGGACCTGCGCTGGCTACCCGTCAACAAGAGGATCACCTTCAAGCTCCTCACCCACGCTCACAAGGCACTCCACACCACCGGACCAGCATACCTCAACAACCGACTCGCCTTCTACACCCCGAACCGCCAGCTCCGCTCCATCGACCTCGCCATCGCCACCGTCCCACGCATCCGCAGAAGGACCGCTGGTGGCAGATCTTTCTCCCACCTCGCCAGCAAGACATGGAACACCCTCCCCACCCACCTACGACAGACCTGGGACCTGCTGACCTTCAGGAGACTCCTCAAGACCTGGCTGTTCAATCAGTAGCTGCTCCCCCCCCCTCAGCGCATTGAGACCCTCAAAGGTGAGTAGCGCGCTTTACAAATTGATTGATTGATTGATTGTATACGCCCTGTAAGCGGAATACCCTTTTAAGCATGGTGTGCATGTAGACTCACATAAGGTGTGCCCAGCGCATTGGCCCATCTGTTGTGTTGTGTCTGAAAATGTTCACATCACAGTCAGCCTTATTTTGTCCTTACAGTTGCATTTCTAATATATTCCCTGGGGCAGCGATGTAGATGCTTGGTTAATAGCCGTTTTGTACTGAATAGCGTGTAAATTGAACATGTTTGTATGTGATTGTTTTCATAGCTGTGACAATATCAGCCCATTAGCTGAGCTTAGACCTTCCAGCTCACATGGTGCCACTGTCTGTCACACGATATTGGCTCCCTTCACACGGTCACCCAGTGAAGGGCCGATATCCTAGGGTGTGCTTACAGTTGACTTGAAACCTCTGCAGAGATTGTGCTTCCAGCGAATTGCTTGGCAGCTGATGTCCATAATGGCTGTGAAACCTCCTGAGGACATCGGTGGCAGCCTCACAAGCTTTGTTTGGTGTTAAAAGGGGGAGATAGTGAATTCAAGTGCTTCAGGCAGTGCTAAGCTCGGTGCCTCACCCCCTCCTCACAAAATGTTCCCACTTTGGAAGGTCTGTAAGCTAATTAAAGGGATGGCTTTAGTGCTGGTGGTGCTCACTGTGACTATCTTTTTTGACATGCCCCCATGGACTCTTTGCCACAGATTGCCTTACAACCACCCTTCAACGGTTCTCCTCATCTCTCGATAACCCCTCTCTCACATGCGTTTAATTTGTTTTATGGTGCTACTCATACAAGCATAGGGTGTCAGAGCACTTTACAAAACATACACATTCTACACAGTGTTGCAAAGTCATCCTGTGCCCTGGGTACCCCATTTTTTGCTGACTGGTACTGGTGGTACAGATACTAGGGTACGCTATGGGTTAGGGTATCCCTCTGATTGGCATGACCTACCCTATAAGTACCTAGAACATAACAGGGCAGGGTAATTTAAACTACCTTTAAGTCAGTATTATATAATAGGGAATTGTAGTTTAGAGGCCAGCAGCCCTTTCTGTGATTGCATGTGTGCACTGCTGAGAGCGTGAGGTCATTCTATAAGTAGCTCAGTATTGCAGAACTGCTTTTAAATGTCAATTGTGCCAAAACTCGACTTTGGTGTTAAGGGCACTTACAACTTGATAAACTACAATATTATGGCATATTAGGTACCCCCAGAGTCTCCTTCAGGTATCCCAGGGGTGGGGGATCAGGCACTTATAAGCGTGATCCTTATAAAATAGGTTTTATATGCCTTGGGGATACTGAAATTTCAAATTTCACTTCCCTCATTGTAGTAAAGTGCTTCCCAAAATTGACTTTTGTGCTAGGAGCAATATGGAGTGAGGCTCTACATACTTTTTGTATGTTAAGGACCCCCAAAGTCTCCCTTAGGTGTCCCGGGGTGGGGGCAAGTAGTTATAAGCAGGGTCCTTAATTAAGTAATTTTATAGGCCCTGGTGCTGGAGAAATTGGACATTTCATTTTCCCTATTGTAGATCCCCAGCCACATAGGTTAAGATTGCAATAGATTTTAAATCCATACCTACAGCAAGGGACAACCGAAAAATATAATTCAAGGACTTAGGAGACTAGCTATAAAACGTTGTTGTCTGTATGCCAAAATTCAGCCTTCCTGTGGTCTGATTGGTCAGAGTTAAGTGGATTAGCCAGGCTGCTTTGATGAATTGGTAAGTGGCACCTGGGGTGAGGAGCTATCTGGGAGGAGAGGGTTCTGCTACACAGGAATGCCAGAAGAGGGGTTGTAAATCAAGTGTTTCAAAGGAAGAAGGGAACAGGCTGAAGAAGTCAGGCCCATCTTCACCCATCCCCTCCAAACCCAGCCAGAGGGCAGGCTTAAGGAAGGACTGTGCAGATGCCATGGGGAGGGTGACCATGAAGGTGAGCCATCCTGGAGGCTGGTTTAGCAAGCTCTTGCCTCTCTGCTGAGCCATCAGCCATATTGGATTTTGGAAGAATAGTGCTGTCTGGGAGACCATTGTGTCACTTTGGTGGAAATGGTAATGCTCTGGTAATGCTCTGGGGTGTTGCCCTGTACACAAGTGCCCTCCTGATTGACCCCAGAGAACATGGACAAAGCAGCTGAGAGGGGCTCTGCTGCCTTTAAACTGAGAGGAGAAGAAGGATTGCCAAGCTGGAAACTTGATATGCAGCGTCAGGCCCTGCATTCTAAGTGACTGCGCCAGCTGCATTATCTGAAAGTACAGTCCTTTGGAAGTCTCTAAGCCGGCACCAACAAGTCTCTACTCCGCAAGCTCCAGACAATGCAGAACACTGCCGCCAGACTCGCCCTCGGGGTCCCTCGACACGAACACATCAGCCAACACCAACGCAAGCTCCACTGTCTCCCCGTTGATAAAAGAGTCACCTTCAAGATACTCACCTACGCCTACAAATGCTTACACAAAATCAGGCCCCAATACCTCAACAACAGAATAACCCTCTACATACCCAAACAAAACCTCTGCTCCACCAACCTCCTCCTCGCCAAAACCCCTGGCATCCACAGATCCAGAGCAGGGAGCCATTGGACAAAGTTGCAGTGAAGATTTCTATGTTCCGACTTAATCACTTTTATGGAAGTCGAAAATCCACAGCGATGCAAGGCAGGAGGCTGTAGTTAATGAGAGTTCCAGGAGGCTGAATACCTCTTTGCCTAGGGACTTCTGGTAGCACTTGCTTCTGCAGAAAATAACATTGTGGAAGTTATCGCAAAGTCAGGCCAACTGGCAATGTACCTCGGGCAGATCGACAAGCAGGTTGGTTTCAGTCTTCCCGTGCTTCTCCAAGCAGTTTTTAACCCAAAATTTTACAAGTCCCAAGTTTGGGATTTTGCCTATCTGGACCTCTTTAGCGCCCACCACCTAGGGTCCAGAATTGGAGGGGTACCTCTTAGATGATTAGGACTTACTCAGGCTGGGTCCAGGTGTGGGTTCAAGATAGTCGAAGCGTGTTATGTCCCTCTGGAACTGAACAGGAGGCCAAAAAACTAGTACTTGAAGTCACACTGGTAGTCCTGGGTTCAGGTAGAGAAGCAGGGCCCAAGCAGCAGGGCTGGTCTCTGAGAGTTCAAGACAGGATCTAGGCAGCAAAGCAGAGTTTCCAGGTGCAGTAAAGTAGCACCGTGGAGTACCCAGCAGGCCAGCAGCAGACAGACTCTGAAATCCCTTCCCCAGGTCCGGAAAGTGCACTGGAGAGTACATGTGAGGGCCCTCTGTGTATACCTGGTTACTTACTTGATGTGGTAGATGTTTCTAGAGGTCTCTGTTGGAAATGCTTGGAATTTCTTGACTCCACTCCCCTTGATCCAAGCTGGCTGCAGAAAAAACGCAGTGCTGACAAGCCCTTTGTGTGAAGGCAGAGCACAGCCTATTTAGCTGCAAGTGAGGGTGTGCTCAGCTTTGCCCCCTGACCCCATCCAGCCAGCAGATGGCCTATTCAGACACACTTAATCCCTCTACTGTGTGACTGTTCGAGAGGAATACACAAAGTCCTAACTGCTGCTCTATACCCAGCTATGAGGCTAAGGGCAAGAAAATGCCAACTGTCTAAGAGTGCCATTTTTAAAATTGTAATTTAAAATCTGACTTTACCAATAAGGAATAATTGTGAATTCCAAATTCATAGATACTAAACATGAAGTGCTTTTCTGTCCCCAATCATATGTTAGTATGTATTACATGTAATAAGGCAACCCAATGTTATTCTATGCAATAGGTAGGCCTCAAATTAGTGAACAATGAATTTAGAAGTGCATGTCCAACCTTTTATTTACAATAAACACTACCTTATGGACTGCCAAGTGCCTACCTTACGGGTGAGGTATGTGCAATAAAAGTGGGGTTTAAGGCTTGGCAAGTGATTTATATTTCCAAGTTGATTTGGCAGTATAAAACTGCATTCAAGCTTCAATGTCAGAATTTGGACATGATTTAAGGGGCTACTTAAGTGCTGCAGGCCCAATTACAGCATTTAATTTGGAGCCCCTGGTTATATGGTATATAACTCTACAAGGGACTTATAAGTAAATTAAATATGCCAGTCAGGTGTAATTCAAATATACCATGTTTAGGGGAGTGAGCATACGCACTTTAGCACTGGTTAGCAGTGGTAAATTGGACAGAGTCCTAAGACCAACAAAAACAAATTCAGCAAAACGTTGTGGGGCAACCCTGCAGAGAAGACCGAGTCCAAAAGCCTCCAAGAGATTAGAGATTTACACAATCTCTCGTTTAATGTGGCCATCTCCTTTTCAGTGATCATCATGCAATGGAAATCTTTTTTATTGGCCAATCCCATTTTAACGTTCTCAGCCCAGTTGATTAAGTCTATCTTACAACCATAAACTTAGGGTCAAGGTTTCTGTGGAAAATGTGCAAGACTTGTATGTACTAAGGTTTGATAGTTCCCTCACAGTCCCAGAAGCTCCTATTAATTTTGAATGCTCTAACACTGATATATAAAAAGTGTTGTTTATGTGGAAGGTCCAATTTAAACACTGTACAAGGAAAGGTCTGAACATAATAAGGCAATCCCCAGGTTGGTTTGACTCAGAATTCCACCTGATGAGGAAGGCCTTGAGCAGTTTATGCCACCATTCAGCAAAATGTAGTACTGGTTAAATAAATCATGAATTAGCAATACTGAAAAGGAAGCACCAAACCTTAACTATGTGAAAGAAGTGATTATCGATAGGAGTTAATTAATGTAATGGAGGGCAACACTAAATTCTTCTGGCAATTGGCCAGCTCAAAAGCCATTGTCTCCCCTTGTAATTTAGAGGCACAGGGTAGGGAATCAAGATGGGAGGGTTACATTTCTGAATTATACAAAGGTTCACAAGGGTCTGGGGACCTCATATTAGGAGCTAAATCAATCGCTCCATCTCTGTTAATAATGACTCAAGAAACTGAGTTTGTGGCAGGCATTATAGATACAATTATACACTATTGTGATGGGAGTTTGATAGCCTACCCTAATGCTGTAATGTTTAAGAGAAATCCTTTGTCAGCAAATGTACTTGTCCTTAGATTAAGGTGTGGAAGGTCGAGGGACCTGGCCACCGGAAGGGTAGGGAAATATTTGTATACACCAAGGGATGCTGGGGATACGTTCTCACAGGATAATGTACTACAAACTAATGGCTATCCCTCTGTCTGATGAGGAAAAATATGACTATGTGTGTGCCACGATTAAACACCACTTCAGTGAGAAAGTGGGGAAAAGGAAAAATAATCTTTTTTGGGTGAGGAATTTTTATTTAAGTGCTCCTTCCCCCAGCTGCTAATGTACAAAGAGCTCCCTTGAACATGGTTGAGCCCATCCTGATCTTTAGGAGTCGGGGTGAACCCAATGATGAAGCATGCCACTGCTAAAGAGAGTGAGGCTTATATATACTTAAGGATTATTCTTCCTTTCCCCCATTTCTCACCAAAGTGGTGTTCAGTAGTAGCGCACACACATTACCATATTTTTTTTATCAGGCAAAGGGATACTCATTAGTTTGTCGCTGCAAAATTACTGATACCGTTTTTTTGTAGATGGGTTTCTAACACAGGCCATATTCCTGACTCTTGCAGGGGTTTCATTATTAAGCCATTTTTAAGACTGGGGAAAATTGGCTGAAATAAACATATTTTCTACATATTTTTGTGTGGAATCACCATGCCAGCACAAATGTCCTACCCTACAGCGTTCTCCTTTGTCTCCCGGGTAAAATGATACTTTCCCACACAGAAATTTGAGAAAAAATAATTTTTCCAACTAAATTTGAGGTTTGCAGGGGATTCTGGGTAGGAAAACGTTGGGGGACCCACGCAAGCGATACCGTGCTGTACTACACGGAGTGTCTAGCTTTCAGAAATGTGTGGGTTTGGTAGGTTTCCCAAGATGGTCACCGAGCCCAGGGCCATAAACCCAGGTGACTCCCCTTGCAAAACCAGGTTGTTTTGTGGTAGGTCATTTTGACATCTCCTCAATACGTTTTGGGCCCTTGCCTGTCGCGGGTACTTGGCCCACCCACACAAGTGAGGTTCCATTTCTATTGGAATACTTGAAGAAATGCTGGGTGGTAGGAAATTTGTTGTTTCTTTCGAAGCGTGAAATCTTTGGCAAAATAATGCAAGAAAAATGTGATAGTCACATTTTGAGGTTTGCAGGACATTGTGGGTAAGATAACTTGTTGGTATCCACAAGAGAGACATCACCATGTACTCCCATGGGTATTTAGTTTACCACAATATCTACTATTGGTAGATTTTTCTTAGATGGAATGTACACCTTGGCAGAGAGACAAAAAAGACAAATATTACTGCAGAGCCATCTATTCCTCAAGCACACACATACTGGTTGGATTTGGCTCGAGGGTGAGTGATGGTTCAGTATATACAATTTTATTAACAAGAGATTTCACAAAAATGAAATGCACTGTCAATAATTGAAAGGACAAAACACAGAACCAGTGACTCACAGCTTGTGAGCTGTAAAGCTGTGTCAAGGCCCCAACTGCTTCACAGGCCATTCACACACCTTACGTATGTGATACACACAAGACCATTCACACCACCAAGCACAAAACCAACACATTACAACATTCACAAAAAAGGACAAGGTACGCCCTGCTTGAGAAAGACAGAAAATATAAATATTACTGCACAACCATCTATTCCTCAAGCCCACATACATACCGGTTGGATTTAGCACGAGGATGAGTGAAGGTTCAGTATATACAATTGTAACACCAAGAGACTTAACAAAAATGAAATGCAGTTAATAATTGAAAGGACAAGAAACTGAACCATTGACTCACAGCTCGTGAGCTGTAAAGCCACGACAAGGCACCAACCTCTTTACAGGCCATTCATACACCTTTCACATGTGTGACACATACAAAACCATTCACACTTCCAGCCGTGGGGCCATCACATTACAACACTCACACCAGCAGACAGCGCCATTCAAGGGCCCATCACTTTCACACGCCCACATTCCTGACACAGCAACAACAACAGCTAATGGATTGCGTCGACTGGCGTTTGGCTAGCAGTGTGTGTAGTGACCAGCAGCAAGTCACTACTCACACACCGCCAGCCAAGCGACAGTCCACACACATCACCAGCCAATGGCCAGTCCACGCACACCACCAACCAAGCGCCAGCCCACGCACAGCGTCAGCTGAGCGCCAGTCCATGCACACACCAGCCAAGCGCCAGTCCATGCACACCACCAGCCATGCGCCAGTCCATGCACACTGCCAGCCAAGCGCCAGTCAGCGCACACCGCCAGCCAAGCAGCAGTCCACGTACACCGCCACCCAAGCTCCAGTCCACACACACCGTCAGCCAAGCGCCGGTCCACGCACACCTCCAGCCAAGCGCCAGTCCACGCTCACCACCAGCCAAATGCCAGTCCACGCATACCACCAGCCAAGCGCCATCCTACACAGATCACCATCATATTTAGGGATTTTTTATACAAAAAAGTGAACACAAACAAATTGGAAATAGATACAAATCTCATTACACCAAAATCTGAGACTAAATACATTGCACACATGCCAACCCTGAAACTGAACAAAAAAATATAAAACAATAGAGACCAGGCACATGGACCACACATGGATGCTCCCAAAAATTATTTTGCGTGTGGTACTTTCTAAAACAAGCAGGCACACACAGTGCAGGGTTAGAAAGACACTTGTGGCAGTAAGAAAGAATGTGTGCCTTTATCAGAAAGATCTATATACTCAAAAACTATATGATTCACTTGCAAGAGACAGCTACACTCACCAGCACCTACTCTGCAGAGACACAGCAAAAACCAACGATATTCCACTAGAAAAAGAAAGAGAAAAAAAATTACTCACAGGACAACAAAATACACATCGAGCACAAATGCAAAAAGATTTTGACACTCAAGAAACAGAAGCCAAACATACTGCTGTTATTACACCATTAGCAAAAAACACATTTATACAGGGAAATGAAACTCATTTAGAGTAAATAGCACAAAAAAGTCTCTTACCAAACACATGCAACTACAGAAACTGCAGCACCACCAGTAACGAAACCGCAACCTGGAACATCAGTCTAAAGAGCAAAAGCCTTGAGCTAGAATAAAAAGGAAAAATAAAACATTCATTACAATTGCAATTCAGAAGAAATAAAACAGTTAACATTATAACATGCTATGTCACTTCTTAAATGGTCAATTTCCCAGGTGGGCCTTCAAATAGGGCGGAGAAAAATGGGGGGTGATCTTGCCCAAGGGATCTGGTGGGGTTTTCTGCCAGGCCGATCTGTCCACAGGTGGGGCGCAAAACAGCAGGCAGAAATTTGCCGCCTTGCAAAAGAAATAGATCCCTGGTGCCTAGTAGTGTTTTCAGCCTCCCTCCCGCCTGGGGGCAGAAATGCCAAAAAACAGGCGGATCTGTCCCGATGATGGGGCAGCAAATACATAAACTTAAGTCCCTTGGAAGCAACCCTTGGCCAAGGGGTCACTTCCATCTGCAATATAAAAAGATCCCCGGTGCCTAATTGGGTTTTTTGCCTCCCCTGGGGAAGAAAGGCCTTCCAGTAAATTTGACGCCCTTGGAAGCAACCAGGGATTTTGTTTTTTGTTATATGAAAGCCTTGGGTCTCTTTCATACAACAAAAAACAAAATCCCTTGAGTCTAGTGTGCCGATCTGCCTCCAGGGGAACAGAAAAACATTCAAAATTAAAATGCCCCCTTGGAAGCGACCCTTACGCAAGGGGTCACTTCTATGCATTAAATACATAATCCCTGGTGCCTAGTGGGGATTTCTGCCCTCCCGTGGGGCAGAAAGGCCAAAAAAAGGGTCGATCGGCCCGTGGAGGGGCAGAAAAACATCCAAAAAAAATATTGACCCCTTGGAAGCGACCCTTGCCCAAGGGCTCCCTTCCACGCATTAGAAACAATATCCCTGATGCCTGGAAAAAAACTGACTGATCTGCCCCCGGGAGGGGGGCAAAAACATCCCAAATAATTATGCCCCTTTGGAAGCGACCCTTGCCTAGTGGGAATTTCTGCCCTCCCCCCGGGTGGATTCAATCGCCTTTCCTAACTCCTTCTCCTTTATAGGTGCTTCTAGGCTCTCCATCTCCTCGAGGGAGAGCTGTTCCATAGACAGACCCTTTAGATATTCTTATATTGCTGTATCCCCTGCTTAGGTATCCTCTGTATACAACCTTTGATAAAAACCTTTGGAACGCGGAATGAACTGCCGCTGGGTCAGTGACTAGACCTTTGCTTGTCTCTCTGATTTCCGCAATCTGCCCTTGGACTACCTTTTCCCTGGGACGGACTGCCAGCATATGACCTACTCTTTCATTGCTTTCATATACCTTGCTGCGCCAGGCCATAAATCTTCCTGCAGGTTTCTTGGATGAAATTTCTGTAATTGCCGATTTCACGACCAATACTCCCGATTGTGCTGCATCCCAATCTCCCCCCTCAGCTGTTGCTTCTATCAAGAGTGTCTCGGCTGATGCAAAATCCGCATATAGCGTTTGTAGAAGTCTTTTCTCCTTCTTTAGGCTCGCCCACTCATACTTAGAGGTCTCCCCCCAAATACCAGCTTTGAGGGCATGCCAGACTAGGTGGCTGTTAGCACTCCCCAAATTCTCTTCGATAAACCTAGGTATACAGATCTTCATATGCTGTAAAAAGCCCTCTTCACTGAGCAAAAACGCCCTGCTTTTTTTTTTTTTTTAAATAACAATTTTATTGAAAATAAAATCCACAACATTGCAGCAGTAATGACACTTACATAACTCCTTCGCCAGCAAAATATATAACCGGGCCTTGGAAACAACAAGCGATACACCCATGGTAGTGGGCCTGGAATCAAACCGGTCAGCAAAACATTACAGAGGTATTCACATACACATCTTAAGATTGGGGAGTTCCCCACATACAGCATATGAATGGTGGTCTTAAGCATTCAGGTCACTGCGTTTGCTCCTATTTTATCCAGGATAGCTTGTCTCTCCCTTGTAAGTTCCACTGTAGGAGAGATACAGATGTCTCCCCGATATTTATTCCAGCATCCCCACTTGCGATCCCACCTCCGCGAACAGCCTCGACTTTTGTAAACCGTTTTCTCCGCCACCATGGACTGATCCATATCGGTGGCCCAGTCGCGCACCACGGCATGGTGTCTACTCCCCACTTCTGTGCAATATTCCTTTTTGCGATGGCCCAACCCCCCGCCACCCACTCTTGTTCTACCTGAATGAGGTCTGTATCTTCCCACACATTAAGGAGGCAGAGCTGGGGGGAAGGGGCAACGGGCTTATCTATCGACCTCACCATCTGTCGGGTGACTTCTATCCAGTATTGCTGAATGTGGGGGCATGACCATAGTATGTGCAGAATTGTACCTGTCTGGTGACAGTGCCGTAGGCAGAGTGCGTCTGGACGTCTACCCAATTTATGCAACAGTTTGGCATTGAAATACACCCGGTGCAAAATTTTGAGTTGGACCAGGCGAAGTCGCATTGGTATCGCCACCTCACGGGGGGAAGCGAGAGCGTCAATCCAGTCTTCATCAGCCAATTCCCCCAAGTCCGCCTCCCATCTGGCCCGCAGTGTCTGCATTGGGTCGGTACGATTATTTACTAGCTTTCTATAGGTCAAGGAGATAGCCCTGCGGTCCATGGGATCCAGCAGCAGCCTGTCCTCAAGAGGAGAGGAGTCTGGGAGGGGGGTACCGGCGGGGAGGGCGCCGTCGATAGCATGGCTGATTTGAAAATAGCGATAATACTCTGAGGGCGCTAGTTGGTATTTGAGCTGAAGCTCCGCGAATGTCGCCTTTTTGCCTTTAATCCATACATCCCCCACCGTAGAGATACCGATAAGGTCCCATTTATCGAAAACTGCGCAGGTGCTCAGACGCCCCAGACAGTCAGGCTCCCAAAGTGGGGTGGCCTTAGTTAGCCGCCCGTGCCAACCCATGCGCCGCTGGAGCCTGTGCCAGGTTTCCACCGTCCGGGCCTGTCAAGTCTAGTTTTTTGTGATTTGAGTATAGTGCTCTGTTGTATCCTCCGTTCCCCAAAAGCCAGTGGTCAGTACGGAAGCTAGGATCATCGTGGGCGCCGAACACCCACTGGTTGATCGCGATTAGTTGCGCTGCTTGATAATAGAGGCATATGTCCGGGAGTCCTATCCCACCATTGTACCAGCCCATTGTGAGTTTTTGCATTGCGATTCTGGGTGGTCCAGTATCCCACAATAGACCTCGCAGTGCCGCCTCAATCTTCGAGAAATAGGAGTCGGGGATCAGGATGGGCGTATTTTGTAAGACATAGAGGAAACGGGGAGGGCTAGCATCTTGAAAAGGGCTGCCCGACCCAAGAGTGTAAGGGGCAGCGTCTGCCAGTGGGCCACATCCACCCTGAACCGATGCAGTGGGCCCCTCAAGTTTCGCTCATGAAATAGGGACGAGTCCAATGTTATAAAAATGCCGAGGTATTGGAAACCCTGCGTTACCACCGGGATGTTATATCCCCTGGGACTGCGTGGCGGGTCACCCCAAAGGGGGTACATCTGGGATTTGGACCAGTTGATCTGGTACCCGGAGTGGGCCCCAAAAATATGAAAAATATGGAGTACCCGACGGACCGAGCGCACCGGGGAAGCCAGGTTCAACAATATATCGTCAGCATATAAAGAAATACGGTCTTCATGATCTGGTGTCCATTTAACGCCCTGCTTTTTTAATTAAAAAGAAAAAGCAAAACACACTTGTAGAGGCATGGACATTAAAGATGCAATCCTATTTGCAGTCCTTTGATTTAAAAAAGCAGTGCGTTCTGTATTTACTGGATTAGTCATGATCACATGACTAGAGTATGCAGGTAACAAAGAAGCATAGTGTGTGATATGCAGCCCAGAACATTTTAACAATATTTTGTATATGTTTACAGGGAGGCAGCCCACCCCCTATGTTGGTGCATTGGATGACAAACTATGCAAGATCCTAAGCATGTTGGAAGAAGACCAGCCCATGAGCTTCATTGGGGTGCTCGTGGAACGTAGCATCACAGATGCTCTTATCCCAACTGGGGCATCACAACTCCAAGCTGATCTTGAAATACCCCCCGGCAAGATGGTAGGGTCTGGGGAATTGGGATTGATTGCAAATTACTTTGATGTAACCGTTAAAGTTCTGTGCCACAGCAGTTCAGAAGACCCTTTACATCCTAAATCATAACAACCATTTTTTTGCGGCATATTAAATGTAATCGTTTTTAGAGGTGAAATATGTGTGTTCACATTTTAACCATATCTACATCAATGTGAAAAGCACTGTAAAATGTCTCAAACGGATGGCTGTGTCATAGCCCCTGGCCACAAAGTGAAATGTACATGATGTAATCTATGCTGTCGTTTTATAGGACACAGGGCTGCTCATTATGGCACCCAGGAACTAGGGATGTGTAAAATTTTATAATTTGCTTTTCCATAATTATGCAAAATTTCAGTAAAATGATAGACATTTTTAGTGATTCGACAATATGCAATTCAGTCAATTCTATAATTTAGAGCAAAATGCATCCGCATGTGACACATTTGGGGGCCGATTCCAATCCTGGAAAAAGGCTGTACAAAGCGTTGTATGGAGCGTTTTTCCCATACAACTCGTACCCGGTAAACTTTTCTTACAACCTAGGAAGTACGATTCGTACAGAAAGCCTCTTGCCATACAAATCGTACAAAAGACCATACAGCTAAAATAAACCGACGATTCTGATCCGGAACAGCTTGCACGCGACGTCTGTATGTATTTAAGCAGCGGTTTTCAGCCCAGCAAGTAAGATTCGTCCCTACGGCACTCCGTACGGCTCTTTTGTTACCGGAGCCAAAAACAGTCCCCAGGGGTACGAGTCGAACAGGCATACACCCCATGCATTGTGTATGTACGGTGCGTACCCCAACATTGCGTATGTACTGTGCGTACCCCCAACATCGCGTACCCCAACGTCGCGTACCCCAACATCGCATACCCCAACATCGCATACCCCAACATCGTGTATGTACGCACCGTACATACGCGATGTTGGGGTATGCGATGTTGGGGTATGCGATGTTGGGGTACGCGATGTTGGGGGTACGCACAGTACATACGCGATGTTGGGGTACGTGATGTTGGGGGTATGTACAGTACATACGCGATGTTGGGGTACGCACAGTACATACGCGATGTTGGGGTACGCACCGTACATACAACGCACAGGGGTGTATGCCTGTACGACTCGTACCCCTGTACGACTCGCACCCCGGGAACAACTTTTCCCGGGATACGAGTCGTACAAAGTTCGTTTCGTAGCGGGTAATGGCATTCCCCGTGTACGGGACGTTTTCCGTACAAATCGTAAATCGTAAATCGGAATGCCGGTCCGGATCGTACTAGTACAGTTGGACTGCATTTTTACAATTTGTATGGAAAAGTGTCCGGGTCCGTCTGGTACAACTTTTCCCGATCCGATTTGTAAGGATCGGGCCGATCCGTACAAATCGGATCGGGAAAAGTTGTATTTTTCCCGTATGAATGGTACTTCACGGGTCGGACGGGACTTGTACGATTTGTATGGAAAAATTTACTGATACGAGTCGGGCGGGAAAAAATAATACAGGATCGGAATCGGCCCCTTGGTGGTAAAAAATAACTCGTAAAACACTCAAGCAACATCCACTTGGATTATGGCCCTACATATTTTTTTCTTCATGCTTGCAGTAAAATTAAGCAGTGACTGGTGCGTATTTATGCGGTGTGGCATGATTTCGTGAATTTCAAGTAACAAGTGTAACATAAAATTCACAAAACCATACAAATGATGCCAGACACTGAGAATCCAAGGCAATGGCAACAAATAAAAAGTAACAAAGGTTCATAGTGGACTCATTGTAAGTAATTGCACTACTCATGTAATTCACCTTCAGTCAGTTTACTGAATCCAATTATTGCATTCTCGTATATCTTTTTGTATCTTTGTCAGAAGTCAATATTGATACTGTGGTTAAACCAGGGACTTCCTACTATGTTTCCTTGGGCTCAAAACCCTGCTATCCTGATAAAGACCTTTTAACTAACACTAAACATGAAACACTCTTGACACCCAAACAGGCAGATTTTGGGGCCATCCTAGCTTCACAGCAGGGTCTCTTCATTTCTGTTTGTCTCAATCAGCTGTTGTTAACTGTACATACTCTGTCTATCACTTCATCTCGTCTGTACCATGTGATCATCTCTTTGATCACAAACATTATTCCTTGAGTTGCAATTACCAAATGAAAGAATTAAACTATTTAAACACACACATTGTCTTCGATATTTTTCGGTGAATATAGTGGGTGCATATATTTATACTAGTTAGCGTTTTACTGTTTTTTTATTAGTTAGCCAGGTACATAATAATACATTACAAAATAAGTAATATATTCTGTCAGTTACAAAACTGATGCAGGCTCTCAGCAGAGGCGCTACTAGAGCCAAATGTTGGGGTGGGCTAAGAACAAATTTCGGGGGGGGGGGGGGCTGAATCTGTAAGCCATAGGCAGACTGGAGCTGCGGGGGCTCTTAGAAGGGGTGAAACAACAGCGAGGCCTCATTAACATGCAAATGGTCTATTAAAGACCTGTGAAGTGCTCGGGTGCGGCTGTGTGTGCCCAGGAAGCTGTCTCACACTGGGCTGACACACACG
This sequence comes from Triturus cristatus, assembly GCF_964204655.1. NCBI lineage: Eukaryota > Metazoa > Chordata > Amphibia > Caudata > Salamandridae > Triturus > Triturus cristatus. The sequence continues at coordinate 1,838,709,671 of NC_140590.1, read as the reverse complement.
AGGGGGTGGGGGGGGGGGTGGGGGGGGGGCTGAAGCCCTTTGAATCCAATGGGTGTTGCGCGCCTGAGGCTCTCCCCAAAATAGACTGCTCGCCATCCTTTCGGCGCTCACCACGGTTGCAAAGGGATAACATTCGGTGAGATAAAATGCATTTTTACGAATGAAAAGTATATCATTGTTACATGACCGGAATGAGAAACAGACTGGAAACGATACCATATTTGATATAGAATGTACTCAAGAAAATGTTGTGCACAATCCCAGATGCCTCTTTACCCATCATGTAACTTCTGATTAAAACCTGAGTTTACAGAAACTTCCTGCTTGAATAATTTCCTTAACACCTTCTTACCACCAAACGAGGGCTTTGCAGTGGTGACTCATAACCCTAAAGATTCAGACTTCTTCTCCAGCTTGCAAGAATGTGCAAAGCTCTTGAAAGGAGGCCTGTGGACCTCATCCCCAAGGCTCACGCTCTTGAAAGGAGGCCTGTAGACCTCATCCCCAAGGCTCACGCTCTTGAAAGGAGGCCTGTGGACCTCATCCCCAAGGCTCACGCTCTTGAAAGGAGGCCTGTAGACCTCATCCCCAAGGCTCACGCTCTTGAAAGGAGGCCTGTGGACCTCATCCCCAAGGCTCACGCTCTTGAAAGGAGGCCTGTAGACCTCATCCCCAAGGCTCACGCTCTTGAAAGGAGGCCTGTGGACCTCATCCCCAAGGCTCACACTCTTGAAAGGAGGCCTGTAGAGGAGGCCTGTGGACCTCATCCCCAAGGCTCACGCTCTTGAAAGGAGGCCTGTGGACCTCATCCCCAAGGCTCACGCTCTTGAAAGGAGGCCTGTGGACCTCATCCCCAAGGCTCACGCTCTTGAAAGGAGGCCTGTAGACCTCATCCCCAAGGCTCACGCTCTTGAAAGGAGGCCTGTAGACCTCATCCCCAAAGGCTCACGCTCTTGAAAGGAGGCCTGTGGACCTCATCCCCAAGGCTCACGCTCTTGAATGGAGGCCTGTGGACCTCATCCCCAAGGCTCACGCTCTTGAAAGGAGGCCTGTAGACCTCATCCCCAAGGCTCACGCTCTTGAAAGGAGGCCTGTGGACCTCATCCCCAAGGCTCACGCTCTTGAAAGGAGGCCTGTGGACCTCATCCCCAAGGCTCACGCTCTTGAAAGGAGGCCTGTAGACCTCATCCCCAAGGCTCACGCTCTTGAAAGGAGGCCTGTGGACCTCATCCCCAAGGCTCACGCTCTTGAAAGGAGGCCTGTAGACCTCATCCCCAAGGCTCACACTCTTGAAAGGAGGCCTGTAGAGGAGGCCTGTAGACCTCATCCCCAAGGCTCACACTCTTGAAAGGAGGCCTGTAGACCTCATCCCCAAGGCTCACGCTCTTGAAAGGAGGCCTGTAGACCTCATCCCCAAGGCTCACGCTCTTGAAAGGAGGCCTGTGGACCTCATCCCCAAGGCTCACGCTCTTGAAAGGAGGCCTGTGGACCTCATCCCCAAGGCTCACGCTCTTGAAAGGAGGCCTGTAGAGGAGGCCTGTGGACCTCATCCCCAAGGCTCACGCTCTTGAAAGGAGGCCTGTGGACCTCATCCCCAAGGCTCACGCTCTTGAAAGGAGGCCTGTGGACCTCATCCCCAAGGCTCACGCTCTTGAAAGGAGGCCTGTGGACCTCATCCCCAAGGCTCACGCTCTTGAAAGGAGGCCTGTGGACCTCATCCCCAAGGCTCACGCTCTTGAAAGGAGGCCTGTGGACTTCATCCCCAAGGCTCACGCTCTTGAAAGGAGGCCTGTGGACCTCATCCCCAAGGCTCACGCTCTTGAAAGGAGGCCTGTGGACCTCATCCCCAAGGCTCACGCTCTTGAAAGGAGGCCTGTAGACCTCATCCCCAAGGCTCACGCTCTTGAAAGGAGGCCTGTAGACCTCATCCCCAAGGCTCACACCTGCTGCTGCTGCTCAAGGGTCCCTTTGATGCAAGATGAATTGCTTCTCTAATGTTTCTCTAACAGAAAATTGCAAAAAGCCTTTTGTTTCCCAGGGTCTGGTTGTCATTTCCTGCACCTTTTCACCACTGAACACCTTGACAAGTCTAAACTCTAGGGGGCCTTTGGTTTGCTAAAAACGACACCATTAATGATATGATGTGTGAGGAGGACGAGGGGTTTTTTAATGGTGCACAAAAAAGAGTGACAGTAAAAAACCACTATTCCACATGCTCCATTCATTAGCTAATTTGCATCTGTAAAATGAGAAAATATATTAATTCAGCGTGCTTTGTAGGGGGGTGAATGCCAGCTGGGCCCGCGATCCTAGAAGGATATGCTGGAGTTGACTCTGTGCCAACCGGCCTGGAACATAGCAGTTTCTGTCATGGTTCTCCACAAATCTACAAACACCACATGTTTAATGTCCTGATGGGTACCACAGTTAGCATCTGTACCAATAGATGCTGTGAGAGGCCCATTGTGCGGCAGTATCACTGTGAGGTGTATGTGGGAGCACAAGCGGTTTGACACGGTGCGCTCAAATGAGGAAATCCGCTCCTTAAATGAGAGCAGGGGATTGTCAAAGGGGCATATGTACAAGCACCTATCACCACGGGAACGTCAACGTTTGTGACGTCCCCGTGGCGATAGTGGCCTTGTCTTATGTACAAGGCAGTGTGGCTTAACACTGCCTTGTACATAAGGCACCCTTTCACACTATGTTTAGCGTGAAAGGGGCGTGCAGTGAGTGTTGCGGTGGGTGTTTAAGACCTGGAAAATCCTGGTCTTAAGGTGGCGAAACCAGGAGAAATGCATTATTTCTCCTCGTATGTGTTCTGCCTTGTGCAGCACACATGGAAAAAGCAAAATTCCATGGTTTGTTTATGTACAGGAAGGTGTCCCTTCATGTACATAAACAAACCTTTAACAAAATTCAATTTTTTCACTTTCATGTGTGCTGCTTATGTGCAGGAAGGGACATCTTCCTAGACATAACCAATCCTCCCCTGCACACAGACACTTGCACTCTGGTGCAAGGGTGCCTGCTTGAGGCGCTAAGTTGTTAAACCTAGCGCCATTGCAGGGGGAAATGCAAGGCTGCACCACATTCTTGTAAATATTGTGTACCCTTGCGTTTCCAAAGTGGCGTAGCATGTCGTTAAGCACAGGAGGCTAACGACACCCTCCGCCACTTCATGGTACATATGGCCCTGAGTCTCTTGAGCGCTGTGATGCCTTATGTGGGGTTTGCTAATGGTATACACTTTTGCAAGACCACGAATCAGTGGGAAAATAGAATACGAAGATGTCATACGGCTGCATCCCACACGACACCTGCCCATCATTGATAGGGATTTTAAAGACATTAATGGATACTCTGACCTGATTAAATGTCAAGTCTGCCCCCTCTCGAGGCTGTATTTCCCTGTTCTCCAGCACAGACTTGAAGGCAGGCTAAGTGGTCCTTTATATCAGATCTGAGCTGAAAGTAAAAACAAAACTAGTGACTGTTGACACTCTTGAGGAAAGGTCAATTGCAGGTTCTTTGTGTAGCAGAGGCTCAGGCCGCCATGGAGAAAGGTTACAAGATGGGACAACTGCACAAGCAGAGGACATGTGAAGTCTTTTCTCTGAGAATAGTAAATTACTTTTTGAGAGATAAGCAAAAGGTATCCTAATTTCAAGAATGGTATGACAGAGCTTTTGCATACACAGTGGTATTCAACTGAGATCCAAGTGTGTGGAGGCTGACGCCCCAGATGTGAGTCAGCTAAACCACTGAGATCCAAGTGTGTGGAGGCTGACTCCCCCAGATGTGAGTCAACTAAACCACTGAGATCCAAGTCTGTGGAGGCTGACCCCCCAGATGTGAGTCAGCTAAACTACTGAGATCCAAGTGTGTGGAGGCTGACCCCCAGATGTGAGTCAGCTAAACCACTGAGATCCAAGTGTGTGGAGGCTGACCCCCAGATGTGAGTCAGCTAAACCACTGAGATCCAAGTGTGTGGAGGCTGACCCCCAGATGTGAGTCAGCTAAACCACTGAGATCCAAGTGTGTGCAGGCTGACTCCCCAGATGTGAGTCAGCTAAACCACTGAGATCCAAGTGTGTGGAGGCTGACCCCCCAGATGCGAGTCAACTAAACCCTCCCTCAATTATCTATGAGGAAATCTTGCTCCACAGACAACTTACCAATCACGAACATCATCCCAGATCCTGATGAGTTGTATAAATCCCTCTTCGGCTGGTGTTACATCTCAGTTGTGAATATTTAGATGTTAAAACAGTTTTGTTGTGATTGAAAGAAACAGAAGAGTACCTGACCACATGCAACAATATAAATATATTCATAGCTTGTCTCACAACCTCTCATGCTCGTTGGAGCTTTACAAAGTGCTGGTCAGACGTCAAGACAGGGGCCTGTATCACAACCTCTCATGCTCGTTAGAGCTTTACAAAGTGATGGTCAGACGTCAGGACAGGGGCCTGTATCACAACCTCTCATGCTCATTGGAGCTTTACAAAGTGATGGTCAGATGTCAGGACAGCTGCCTGTATCACAACCTCTCATGCTTGTTAGAGCTTTACAAAGTGATGGTCAGACGTCTGGACAGGTGGCATGTCTCACAACCTCTCATGCTCATTGGAGCTTTACAAAGTGGTGGTCAGACGTCAGGACAGGTGCCTGTATCACAACCTCTCTTGCTCATTATAGCTTTACAAAGTGACGGTCAGACGTCAGAACAGGTGCCTGTATCACAACCTCTCTTGCTCATTATAGCTTTACAAAGTGATGGTCAGATGTCAGGACAGGGGCCTGTATCACAACCTCTCATGTTTGTTAGAGCTTTACAAAGTGATGGTCAGACGTCAGGACAGGGGCCTGTATCACAACCTCTCATGCTCGTTAGAGCTTTACAAAGTGATGGTCAGACGTCAGGACAGGGGCCTGTATCACAACCTCTCATGTTTGTTAGAGCTTTACAAAGTGCTGGTCAAACGTCAGGACAGGGGCCTGTATCACAACCTCTCATGCTCATTAGAGCTTTACAAAGTGATGGTCAGGACAGGTGCCTGTATCACAACCTCTCATGCTCATTAGAGCTTTACAAAGTGATGGTCGGACGTCAGGACAGCTGCCTGTATCACAACCTCTCATGCTCGTTAGAGCTTTACAAAGTGATGGTCAGGACAGGTGCCTGTATCACAACCTCTCATGCTCATTGGAGCTTTACAAAGTGATGGTCAGGACAGGTGCCTGTATCACAACCTCTCATGCTCATTGGAGCTTTACAAAGTGATGGTCAGACGTCAGGACAGGTGCCTGTATCACAACCTCTCATGCTCGTTAGAGCTTTACAAAGTGATGGTCAGGACAGGTGCCTGTATCACAACCTCTCATGCTCATTAGAGCTTTACAAAGTGATGGTCAGACGTCAGGACAGCTGCCTGTATCACAACCTCTCATGCCCGTTAGAGCTTTACAAAGTGATGGTCAGACGTCAGGACAGCTGCCTGTATCACAACCTCTCATGCTCGTTAGACCTTTACAAAGTGATGGTCAGGACAGGTGCCTGTATCACAACCTCTCATGCTCATTGGAGCTTTACAAAGTGATGGTCAGGACAGGTGCCTGTGTCACAACCTCTCATGCTCATTGGAGCTTTACAAAGTGATGGTCAGACGTCAGGACAGTTGCCTGTATCACAACCTCTCATGCTCGTTAGATCTTTACAAAGTGATGGTCAAACATCAGGAGAGATGGCTTGTCTCGCAACCACTCATGCTCATTGGAGCTTTACAAAGTGATGGTCAGACGTCAGGACAGGTGCCTGGACCACACTAAAGACTCAGTAATTTAAGACGGAGACCCAGAGCCTGGGGAGCATTTGGGAAAATTCAAAAATGAACTTGACCCAGATGGACACACCGTAGATTTGTGTCCGGAGGTTGGAAAGCGTATTTATATAGAACATCCAAAAATGGAGTGTGCAGGAAAGCAAAAAATGGTGATATGATCATTGCACACAGACTCCTTGTGAAATCCAAGAGTGCAAGTCTCTGACATACAAGAATGGTGCTATGATCCGTGCACACAGACTCCTTGTGAAATCCAATAGTGCAAGTCTCTGACATGCAAGAATGGTGCTATGATCCGTGCACACAGACTCCTTGTGAAATCCAATAGTGCAGCTTGTCTGACATACAAGAATGGTGCTATGATCCTTGCACACAGACTCCTTGTGAAATCCAATAGTGCAAGTCTCTGACATACAAGAATGGTGCTATGATCCGTGCACACAGACTCCTTGTGAAATCCAATAGTGCAAGTCTCTGACAAAAGATAATGGTGCTATGATCCGTGCACACATATTCAGTGTGAAATCCTGTAGCACCATTTCCCTGAAGTTCAGGGCAAACACTCACTGTGAAATTATAGAGTGCACGGCCTCTCACAAGAATACCATGGAATCCAAGACTGCATTATAGCTGCGTTCTAAGAATGGTGCTACGAGCCTTGCACCCATACTCATTGTGACATCCCACAGTCCAGGGTCTCTGAACTGCAATCTTGTCACTACGGGGCTTGAATACGGCCTGGTTGTCACATCCCAAAGTGCCACAGACGACAGTGTGAGAAGTGCAAGATTTGTGCACAAAAGTAAAAACAAGGCCAGCAATCCAATGGAATAGAAAGCTCCAGCATCTTAATAAGACTTGAACCTCTCCACCACCGAACCCCCCCCCCCTCCCTTCCGCACCCCCTCAGACCTCTCCACCCCCTCCAGCAAACACAAATACCAGATTTTAATCCATGACCTGCACTGGAAATGATCTCAGGTGTGAGGAAGGGCCAGGAGGACTGCACGAGTCCAAAGTGCACCCGCTCGACGATGAAGGTGTAAAGGGCGTCCGTGGCAAAAAGAATTAATTTAAATATGAACTAAGCGTTTGCTATGAGTTTACACATCTCGGGCATTCCACCCTCATCTCATTTATAACATACCATGGGGCAGATTTAAGTTTGACTTGCACCTCATTTACGCTGCCGTTGCGTCACTTTTGTAACGCAGCAGCGGCGCAAATCCTGCGCCATGGTGCGGGGTATTTACAACGTGACGCATCTGGGAGATGCGTCACGTTGTAAAGCCCTGCGCCACATGTAGGCGTTCCAGGGCAGGTGGGGGCGTTCCGGCGCAGGAACGCCTCCTAAAATTGGCTGAGTGAAATCTACAAGATTTCACTCAGTCACTTTTGAGCCCATGCTGCGTCAAAACCCTGCGCCTGCTTGAAGCAGGCATAAGGATTGACGCAGCATTGTGCAGATAGGGCCCCCCAGAGCATTGCTGGAGCTGCGTCGCACTTGCGACGCAACTCCAGCAATGCGCCACTTTTACGGCACAGATGAGTGACGCATCTGTGCCGTTTTTGCCCCATGGTGCGCCGCATTATAAATGCGGCGCATCCATGGTGGCGGAGCTGGGGTGCAAAATAACTGGCGCATCCCTGCTGATATGCAGGGATGCGCCAGTTATTATAAATATGCCCCATTGGGGCTTTGTAAAGCGCAACTTCACCCGCGGTTATCTTGGCGCTGAATAACAGATGTTTATTGTTACCCAGCCCAATTGTACTCATGTTTTTGACTTCAGACGGATGACGGGCTGAGTGGACCCGCGAGGATGAGGTCGCACTCAGGCCCCTACAGTGGACGCATTAGTCCATTAAGCCCCCAGACCCCCGCACCAGACCCAGCAGAGACCCTCATGTATTGCATCTTTCTAAAGCAGACAAGGTGCAGGAAGTTCTCGTGTAAAGAGCGTTCACCAGTGAAAGTGTGAAGTGCACCCTCTGCTCACAAGTCAGTCATTCTGTAAGTGCACAACACGTGCGCAGCTCACTGATGCTGCCTGTGAAACGGATGAGACACTGACCTGCTGCTAATGTTTACACCTTCAGCACCTTATAAATGGATCCTGCCTCTGTCTGTCACGTGCTTCGTGCACGCGCAGTTTTGTTCCTTCATCCGGCTGCACCCCTACAGTTTTACCAATGCTCCACGTTGTTTACAGTGCATTTAAGTGCACATAACTGCTCCAGCGTATGAAAGCACCCCCCCCCACTCCCCGTGCAACATACCGGGCTTTACCAGGGAACAAACCGACAAGGCGCTTTGTGAGTGACCTTGGGCGCTTTGTGACTACACATCAGAGTGTCACACACATACTTATGAACAGGCCTGTCTGTAACCATTACATCTTCACTCAATGCACGCAGAACATTTTTTATTTTCTGTGAAAGTGTGGAATCTGATCAAGTCAGGTATAAATTATTGAAGATTATTTAAAAGGATTACAAACCTGATAAAATAATTATTCTGTGCTCTGTACATTCATTTGAATAATTAAAATCAATTGTCTTCTTTAATGGGCAAAACAATTAACAATTCATTCTACAACCAGGACAAAGTAGTTACACTGCGTTCTGTGGTAAAATAATACTAAATTCACAGAATATAAAACACAACAGACTGATCCCTAACCACAGTACAGTAGAGACACTGAGCCCTACAGAACTGATAACAATCAGCTTTACTTAATGCTCCAATAGTCAAGAACCAAAATGAGAAGAGAGAACCTGTCTAGGCTGGAGGGGTGCTCAAAGTAACATCAATGACTGTTACCATTATGCAAACAAGCATTGCTAAACACAAGTGTCAGCAGCAGGCCTCATTGGTGCTAAAGATGTGGGTGATTGTCCATGGATGTCCCTGTCATGGATCTGGAGGGACCAACAGTGTGTGATCTCTCACCCTGACAGTAACAGGAATCTCACAGATGAAAGTCGGTGCATTGTTCAGAGGTGCTGCTCAGTTTGTCTCTTATCAATGTAGGAGGACAAGTTGCTGCTGGACTCTGCTGCTGCTGTTCTGCATGGACAGAAGCAGAACAGGAGGCCCAGCCTTCTCCTACCTCACACCCAAAACAAAGACCGACCCCCCTCCTCACATGAGGGCCCCCTCCCGCTTCTGGAAATCCACAAGAAGCTGAAGACCTGGCTCTTCGACTGACCTCCGGCAGACGACCAACACACCTGCTCCAGCGCCTAGATACCCTCCGGGTGATGAGCAGGGCTTTACAAATCCAAATAACATAGCATAACTTCAGTGAGAGCCAAAGTCATCAGTGTATGGAACGAGTAGTAGTGGGGTACGGGGGTGCAGGCAGATAATGCACCACCGGTTCAGTTCTCGGTTAGTGGAGATCTTTGATGAAGTGGCAGAACCAGGTCCTAATGTGACCTGAACCGAAGTAGTTTTACTAAAAGGCACTAAGACTCCCAGCTCCATTGGCTGAACCCCCAGTGGTTTCCTTTGTACCTATGGGGGGGGGGGGGGTTACTACCAACCCCACTAAATGCTGCCTTGAAATCAATGCACCGAGTGCATAGGGTCACACGTCTAATGTTTGCATTGTTGTGACCCAGCATCACAATCGAGACAGTATCGTTAAATGCACGTGAGGTGCACACACACGTCTGGAGCTGAGAATCAGGCGGTGGGCACATGACCCCTCTGGAGGTCTTGTAAAGTCTCCAGCATCGAGGGACGCAGCCACACCACAGTTACTCGGGGTAGTGGCACCACCTTCTTTCAGTAATGGGCACATAATCCACTATGGCCCATTGTGTGGCAATCAAACCTTGTGGACTTTGTTCTCAGTCTCTACACACATAGATGTGTGCAACATTCCTCTGCTGGTACAACTTGAAGTTTAGTAACACCGTGATTATTCACAAATTTCCAAATTCTACTGTCTTGCAATTTTATCCAACAATAATTTGATTATCAGAGTATTTTAGTTTTGCTGTAGTCAAAATTTTCCATATTCCTTTTTAACCAGTGCAATCTCACCCAAAGACACATCACATCTGGTAATTATCTCATCAATTGCTCAAGTTTTTATTCATCCACATTGGTCAGTCAAACTAACTCAGTGTCAAAATAAAACAAAATACTGTGTCTAGGAATTTAAACAGGATTCGAGTTATGAACATCTGTGACCATCCCCTATAGATTTACAGCCCACACAAGGAATAACATTTACAGTTTTAGCAGGAAATGTTTGAACAATAAAAACATGTTTCATGTCTTTACTTATCCGTAGTGCACATCCACTGGTCCTGTGTTCACTCTGGTGTCTTGTCTGACTCTAGATGCAGAATCATTTAAAGGCAGCAGGGAGGTCCCCTGAGGCCTGTTCAGGCAGTGATGGCACCTGCCAGGGCATGGGTGTGAGGGAGAGTCCACTGGGCAATTATCAGCTAGGAGCCTTTAATTGTCTTTGAAAAAGTCTCAGAGCACCATGGTAAGTTTCAAACAGTGTTCATGCTCTGTTGATTTTTTCATATTTTACATTTTTGGAAAATGTTATATTTTTTAATTTAATTTATCAATGTGATGGAAATGCATATTTGTGGTAGATTTTTTCAAGAAACAGGACGCACCAATATAAAAATTAAAACTCCTGTGCAGGAACATTTAGTGCAACAAATCCATAATTTAAAAATATAAATAAATTTAATAAATAAGTCAGTTCCAGATGTATTTTAAAGCAAAGCTCCAACAACTCTTCTCACAAGTCCACAGCTATATTAATATGGACCACTGTCAGGAAATGGGGGGTGGAACCCCGCAGAGATATTTAAAGAACACAGGGAATGTAGTGTAACAAAATCCATCATATAAAAATAAAAGGCTGGGCTTTGGACAGGTAAGAAATGTCACATAGACGAGGGAGGTTCCCCACTTTGACCAAGTTTGCCTGACGTGATGTGTAACATCAATCCCACACTCAGTGTTGCCCCAAAATGAAGGGACTACTGGCTACCAGGGACGGCTCCTCAGTAATGGCGGAGGAGCGTTGCCCCACAGCCCGTGCCAGCAGATGATAAATAAAATAAGAATAAAACAATGTTATTATCATTTTATTTATGCTGTCAAACATTAATTACAAGTTACAACTGACCATACACAATAGGTATGGGGTGGGCTAGGCACGTCAGGGAGGAGTACAGTACACTTATAAGTGCACATGTGTGTTTGGCTGGCCGTACTAAGCTGGCCAAGCACCCATGCCCACTTATGTTTCTCAAACCCGGCTGTGTTACACGGCAGGGTTTGAGAAAAGGCACAGGCTCCAATGCACCTTCTGAGCGGCACAAGAGGCTGCTCAAACCAATCCTGGCGCTGCTCTCATGTGAGAGCAGCATCTGGACTGGGTATGGAGCCTGTGCCCTGAGGACCAGCCCCTTCTGGCAGACAAGAGAAGCATCAAGGGAGGCTGGGAGCGGAGGGGAGCAAAAGGTAAGTCTTTTTTATTTATATTTTATTCCCTCCCCCCTTCCCCAACCCAAAGTCCTCTCCATCCGTGGATGCCCTACCACTTTATGAGGGCAGCAGCCGCCACTGTTCAAGACCTGACCCTTCAAATGAGACCTGCAGCACCTGCCTGGAAACCCTCATGGGTGACAAGCCGCACTCTATAAAGACTACCTGATTGATTGGCAGTGTCTGCATGGGTATTTAAGTGGGTGTCACAGTATGTCTATACATGTAAGTGTGGCTGTAAGAGTCTCTGTATAGGTTTGTAAATGGGTTCAACAGTGTCTCTACGGTATGTAAATGGGTGTGACTGTCTGTATGGGTATGTGAATGGGTGTGACAGTGTCTGGATGGGTATGTGTGTGAGAGTATGTGTCTGCTTGTGACTCTGGGTGTAAGAGGGTGTCACTGCCTGTCACAGTGGGTGTTAATGTTTGTCTGGCTAGCTGTGAGAATGGGTGTGAGAGTCACTGGTTGCCTATTTGAGTAGGTGCGTGAATATTTTTATATATTTTTTTGACAGTTGCCTAGATCTGCAGACTTGCCCATAAATTTTTACCGGAGCTGTGCTCGGCCCACAAGTAGATCTGCAGATCCTGGAGAACGCCCCCCAAAAAATTGTGCGTGTTTACTGCCCATTACTTACTCTTTATCCACATGTAATTTATACACTGTGGGTTACAGGACCTGTACCCTGACCCCATAATTTCCTTTACCCCACATTTTAGCCCCAGGGACCGTACGTGTGCACCTGGATGTGAGTGGCTGTGACACAGTCTCTATAGGAGTGACACTGTGTGTGAGAGTGTGTGTCTGGGTGTGAGAGTGGATAAGAGAGTGTCTGTCTGGGTCTGAGTGCGGGTGTGGCAGAGTGTACCTTGGTGTCACGGTGGGTAATAGAGTGTCTGTGACTGTGAAAATGAGTATGTTTGGGTGTGACAGTGATTGTGGGAGTGTTTGTCTGCCTGTTTGAGTGGGTGTGTGGTCATATCTTCTTTTTTTTTTACAGTTTCTGAGATTCGCAGATTCGCGCACGAATTTACACGGGGGCCCCCGTGAGCCCTGTGGGTAGATCAGCGAATCTCGTAAACCATCAAAGAAATATATATACATGTGTTTTAACTTAACAACTTATGCTTACCTCCTACTTATATCCCCACAAGCAGTCAGAAAGTCTCTGCCCTGTCACTTTATAAACATTACAGCCCGAATTTGAGCCTTGGAAACATTTCCCAAAAAAAGAAGATGGCGGCTGCAATATTTCTGTGAAGCTGCTGCCAGCCAATCAGGTCTTTACTTTGGCGCGTGTATCCGTGGATGGATCCACAATGGATCCGTGAAGGATCTCCGTTCCTATATATCTAAACAAATGTAACTCTAATATCTCAGAAACTACTGAACATATCTACACAGCATCACAAAAAGCATGATCTGCAGAACAAAATCTACCTTTATGCTAAATTTAGTGTAATTTCACCTAGCAGTTTGGGCTGTAGTCGTGTTCAAAACTCCTATGGGAATTAAAATCGGGAAAACGCTTTTTGGGACCCCCCTTTTTTTTAGCCCTTGCTTCAACAGATCTTCATGAAACTTTCAACACAGCTGCTGATCTGAATAAAGTATACATATTGAAAATTTTGTGAAGATTCGTCAAGTTGCGCTAAAGTAATTTGCAAAACAATAAATGCCCTTCCTATGGAAACTGGGTACTAACTGGCGACTGCCAGTAGGTGATATCTGTCTCTCCCTCTCTCTCTCTCTCTCTCTCTCTCTCTCTCTCTCTCTCTCTCTCTCTCTCGCTCTCTCTTTAGAGAGAGAGAGAGAGAGAGCGAGAGATATGACCTACCGGAAGTCCCCAGTAGGTAGTTATAGTGAGCACCCAGTTTCCATAGGAAGGGAATTTTTAGTTTTGCAAATTACTTTGGCGCAACTTATATATATTACCTACTGGCAGACGTCGAACTTTTCAATACTAATGGTTCGCTCGGGCCAGCTCCTGTCTTGAAATTTTGAGGGTAATTCGTCAAGCGGTGGCCGAGAAAAAAGGGGGGTTCCAAAACGCGTTTTCTCAATGTTAATTTCCATAGGAAATTTTGGAACAGGCTTCAGCCCTAACTGCTGAACAGAGTTACACCAAATTTGGCAAAAAGGTAGCTCTTGGTTCAAAAAGCACCCTTTTAAAAAAAAAAATGGTGTAAATCCATTCAGTAGTTCCTGAGAAATTCAAAAAATAAAAATGTATATATCTGAGCACCGAGGAAGAATTGTGAATCCTCCCGAGCACAAGTTTAATTGTGATTGGCTGCCAACAATCCAAACAAGAATGTGTTGGCAGCCATCTCATGACTCGGTAACCAAGTCACAAGAAAACAGTAGGAAAAAAAAAAAAAACAAGAAAAGGCGGCAGGGTAGAAACACCCTGATCCCCTAGACCTGCTCAGGGGGTCCCACAAGGACTCCATGGTCAAAAAAAGCATAAAAAAAAATAAAAAGGCCGAATTCGCGCTGGGTGTGCAAATCAGGCTGAGAAAATAAAAAAGACAAAGCACGGGCTCCTGCGCTTCATTGTACTTAAGCCCCCGGGTGGGCCAGGTCCTGGGGTCAATATTTATGATGTATGTGGGGGCCGCATGGACCCCCACAGCTCCAGGGACTGCCACCTCTCTGGGGATTGTTTGAAAAAATGCGTGGGGGGGCTCTTGCCCCGCCATGCTGCCCCGGGACCGCCACCTCCCCGGGGCATTCTTTATTATGTTTACGGAGGCCTCGCTGCACCCCCAGGCCCCGGGGACTGCCACCTCCCCGAGGATTAAATTCAAGTGTGGGGGGGCTCCTGCCCCTCCCCACCCTTCATTCAAGTGCAGGGGTCCATTGGGGACCCCTGGGCGCCAGAGACCACCACCTCCCCGGAGCTATTTTGAGGAAGGGGGGGCTGTGGGGCCCCCCTCCTGGAGCCTTCAATGGCCCTGTGGACCTCCACCCCTCAGGGCTGGCTCCTGCAATGTCCCGGGGTGCCCACCCCCAGGACATTTCTGTTTGCTATGGCAGGGTGAGAGCATGGCTCCCACTTTGCCATAGCAAACACTGTTTTGCTTTTTGGAAGTGAGAGCAGGTTTCCAAAAAGCGAAGCAGAATTGCTTTTGGACAAGGGGAGGTGAATCTTAGCAGCTACCCTTGCCCAAAAGCTATGCCGGCTCCCCCAAAGGTCCCCAAAGCTGAAAGCCAGCCCCGGGGAATGGGGTCCCCGGGCCATATGTGGCCTGGGAGGTGGGCCACTCGCCCCCCCTGCCCTCTAAATAAAATATTAATAAAAAAATGGAAGGCCGGCCCCGGGGGAAGGGGTTCCCGTGACATAATTGGCCTCTGAAGCACCCCAAAAATTAAAGAAAAAATAACAAGGCTGCCAGGCCCCGGGGGATTGGGTCCCCAGGGCCAAAAGAGGCCCAGGAAAGGGCCCCCCTCCCATTAAATAACAAAAATTGAAAAAATAAAACTGGCAACTCACCGGAGGCCCCTCTCTCTCCCTATATGAGTCTGCAAATGCACTCACTGGAGCATTCTAAGTTGGGGAATTGATTCCCCTTGAATACAGAGGATCCCTGGGGGCCAACTAGCCCACCAGGTACCTCCAGTACGCGCCACACAGGTGAATTGCAGAGAGGTGGTCCGAGGCACGCCCCTTTTTACACCATTCTGCAATTACGCCTCTTGGCACACTGCTGGTGGGGCGATGAGGTCCTCTTGTATCCTGAGTACCTCAGGACACAAATGGATTACTTTCCCCGAGCAGCTGTGCTCCAGGAGCCGCATACGCAGAGAGGTGTAAAAAGGGTGTATGGCCTTGGACCACTCTCAGTAATTCAGGTGTGTGGCGCTAACTGGAGGTACCTGGTGGGCCAGTTGGCCCCCAGGGACCCTCAGGAATGAAGGATACTTAATACCCCTACTTAGAATGCACCAGGAAGCGGGTTTGCAGAGTGGTGGAAAAAGGGAGCGTGGCCGTTGTCCACCTCTCAGAAATCCCGCTGTGTGGGACTTACTTGTGGTAAGAGGTAGGCTAGTTGGACCCTGAAGGACCCCCAGCAGCAAAGGGGACTTCAATCCCCATCCAAGAGCGCGTTTGCAGAGTGGTGGGCAAAGGAGGCATGGCCTGGTATGAGAACTTAGCAATCCTGCTTTGTGGGACTCACTGGAGGTAATAGGAGGGGTAGTTGGCCCCCAAGGATGTCCTTGGGGGCCAACTTCCCCCCTTGTTGCCTCCATTAAGCCCCACACAGTGGGATTGCTAAGACGTCTTCGGAGGCCATGTTCCCCTTTCTCCACCGCTCTGCAAACGCGCCTCCTGGCAGACTATGGGATGGGGGATGAAGTCCAATTTACTCCGGAGAGACTTTGGGGGCCAAGAAGCCCTCCTGGTACCTCCTGTAAGTCCTATGCAGCAGAATTCCTGATTGCTAGTCGGAGGCCCAGCACCCTTTCCCCACCACTGTTCAAACGTGACTACTAGTTAAAGGAGTGTTTGCAATGTAATAGGTTTCGCATTTGCGAGAATTTTAGCTATTGGTGTTGTAAATGCAAAAGTTGTTTACTAATGTTTTTTGGAGTGGAGTGGATGTACATTGTGTGTAGTGGAATTGTGTGGTATGTTGTGCAGTGGAATTATGTGGATAGAAAGTATGTAGTGTTCAGTGTATAGGAATTATTTAGAGTGGGATGATGTGTTATGGAGGGTAATTATGTGGTATGGTAGTCTGTGTTGTGTAGTGGTAACCTCAGGTTTAGTCTTCCTCGTTTCCATAGAAGCTCAACTATGAACTCAGTGAGACAAAAAAGAAGGAATCACTGAGGAGCACTTGTGGACCTAGTCAGAGGTATAAAGAGGGCCACTGGAATTATGTGACTGTTTGGCTGCACCGACTTTCGCACAATTATACATTATCTGCATTAAACACATAATTCATCATCTGCTCCCTAATCTGCAGATTTGAACAAAAAAAGACTTGCTTCTGGCTCAAACGGATCAAACGTTACCAAAAAAGCAGCGACAAGTGTTACAGCATGGTGGAAGGCCCTTTGCAAACCTAGAATGGTCACACGTTACTTATTGCTAAATGGGGGTGTTAAATTGGTACTAATGGTGTGCAAGCCACTCTTACTTCCTTCTGCGCTTCTCATGCCTCTTTCTGCATTTCTGTTGCTTCTTTCTGCACATGTCTTTCTTTTTCTGCACTTCTCTTGCCTCTTTCTGCAAATCTCTTCTACTTTCTGCACCTTTCTTCCCTCTTTCTGTATGTCTGTTGTCTCTTTCTGCACCTCATTTTCTTCTTTCTGTACCCCTCTTGACACTTTCTGAACCCTTCTTACCTCTTTCTGTACCTCTCTTGCCTTTTTCTGTACCCCTCTTATTTCTTTCTGCAACCCTTTTTGCCTCTTTCTGCACCTCTGTTCCTTCTTTCTGTACCCCTCTTGCCTCTCTCTCTATCCCTCTTCCCTCTTTCTACACTTCTTTTGCCTCTTTCTGCACTTATCTTGCTTCTTTCTGCACCTCACTTGCCTTTTTCTGCACCTCTATTCCTCTTTGTGCAGTTCTCTTGCCTCCTTCTGAACTTCACTTTCCTCTTTCTGTAACTCTTGCCTCTTTCTGCACCTCTCTTGCTTCTTTCTTTACCTCACTTGCTTCTTTCTGCACCGCTTTTGCCTATTTCTGTATCCCTCTTCGCTCGTTGAGCAACTCTCTTGCCTCTTTCTACACCTCTCTTCCTTCTTTCTGCACCACTCTTGCCTCTTTCTGTACCTCTGTTCCTTCTTTCTTCACCTGTCTTGTCTCTTTCTGCACCGTTTGTGCCTCATTCAGCACCTCTATTGCTTCTTTCTGCACTTCTCTTGCCTCTTTCTGCACCTCACTTTCCTCCTTCTGCACGTCTCTTGCCTCTTTCGGCAACTCTTTTGCTTCTTTCTGCACTTCTCTTGCCTCTTCCTGCACCTCTGAATTAGAGGTAGTTTTAATCCCCCTGCCATATTATGTACTAGGGCCTTACAGGGGAGGCCATGCCAATCATAGGGGTCCACCAACCCATAGTGTACCCTGGTGTATGTAGGTGTTTTCACTGTATTTTAAGTGTCTTTCAGCATAGCACTGGCTCTGGGCCTGGTTATTCAGAGTCAGTTACCACCAGTACCCGATAGCAAAACGTTGGGGGCAGGGGATGACTTTGCAACAAGGCCTCTTTTTGCACCTCTGTTGGTTCTTTCTGCATATCTCATGCTTCTTTCTGCACCTTTCTTCATGTTTCTGGACTTCTGTTGCCTCTTTCTGCATTTCTCTTGCTTCTTTCTGTGCCTTGCTTCCTCTTTCTGCACATGCATTACCTCTGTAGGCATAGTTAGAAATTAGCATTTAAAAAACCTTTGAAATTCTCTGAAAAAAAACATAGGTTTCAGGGACGTTATAGTTAGAAATTAGCATTTAAAAAAACCTTTGCAATTCACTGAAAAAAACATAGGTTTCAGGGACGTTATAGTTAGATGGACATTTCACTCGTACAAAACCAGAGAAATTCAGCCGTTATAGTTAGTTATGCTAACTATAAGTCGCCCCACGCAATGCACTGCTGATGACATCACATATTACATCATTCATGACATGGTCAGTGACATCACTGATGAAATCACTGATGACATCTCAAATGACATCACTGATGACATCACTGATGACATCACTGATTCCATCATCCACATGATAATCTGATACACCTCCTCACACCCTAATATAACCTTTAATACACCCACTCTAAAATACAGACTACCATTTTCGAAACCATAGGCACACCAAAACCTGTAACTACATACCCACTCACTGATTCCTAGGTCTACCCACACATCCACTCATTCATGTATACAGTCACTCATACATGCTGTCACTCACCAATACAGCACTATCACTTGCACTCATACACCAATACAGACACTCACACACCGCCACTCATCCATAGAGTTATTCACACACCTAGTCAGTCATGCAAAGAATCAATCACACTCCTATTTACTCACCTATACAGTTATACACACATCACCTCACTTATTCATACAGATACTAACACAGACTTACTCTCTTATACAATCACTTATATAAGCACACACTCATTCATACAGCCACTCTCACAATCACTCATTCTCACATATAGTCATTTATATATTCCAACACTCACATGTACTGCCTTTCACATATGTAGTTACTCACACATGTACCACTGCGACATCCATTCACTCACCAAGACACCCATACATACACTCTTGAACCCATACAACCCTTCCCAGATACACTCTTGAACCCATACATCCAGTGAATCACCCACTCACACATCTATGCGCAGAGTCACACATCCCCATCCACCCACACAGACACTCAGGCACCCATACAGATACTCAGAAAACCAATAAATAACCCATAACACTCATGTAGCTACTCACCAACCCTTGCAGCCGCTTACACACCAACTGACAGACTGATACAGACATTCACACAGTTTAGTCATGAACCTATGCATTCAGTAAGACACGTTTAATCACTCACTTATACAGGCACGCACCTACAAAATTATCCATTCAGACACTTATACACCCACTCATTTTTCAATACACCTTGGCATATATATATACAAATATATTTAATCTTTACTGAAACACACAGTTACTGGATGATGTCATCATTGATGTCATCTGTGATGTCATTTGTGATGTCATCAGTGATGTCATCAGTGATGTCACTGACCATGTAATGAATGATGTAATATGTGACATCATCAGCAGTGCATTGCGGGGGCACGAGTTATAGTTAGCTTAATTAACTATAACGGCCAAATTTCTCTGGTTTTGTACGAGTGAAATATCCAACTAACTATAACATCCCTGAAACCCGTGATTCATTTTTTAATTATTTTCTCAGGAGGATTCGCGCACCCAGCGCGAATTCTGTCGATTTAAAAAAAAAAAAGAAAAATGCTTTTTTTGACACTGGGGGACCTCCTGAGCAGGCGAAGGGGGTCAGGGTGTTTCTACCCTGCCCCCTTTTCATGTTTTTTATCTTTGGTTCATCCTTTTTCTTGTGACTCGGTTACTGAGAAAAAAAAGGGCGCATTGTAAACCAAGACCTACCTTTTTGCCAAATGTGGTGTAATTCCGTTCAGCAAGTCGGGCTGTAGCCTGTAATAAAGTTTCCAATGGAAAAGAACATGGAGAAAACGTGCTTTGTGACCACCCTTTTTTCTTGGCCCCCGCTTGCCGAATCACCACGAAACTTTCAACACACAAACTGAGCGGAACGGCTGTATCTTTGGGAAAATTTCACGAACATTCGTCAAGATATTGGCAAATCAAAAAACAGTTTTCCTATGGAAACTAGGTTCTAAATATAACTACCTACTGGCGACTGCCAGTAGGTTATTTATATATATATGAAAGCAATGACCCAACTCAAAGTGAGGTGCGATCTGGCAGTCAAACAGCAAAACATAAGTGGATAACTCCTTTCAAGCCACGATCTACTTTTACTCCCATAAACATTCGGGATTCAATTGATGTATTCAATGAACAAGTTGTTTCCAGCATAAAAAAACTACACTGCACAACCAATGCCAACACCAGAAGCAAAGGCAATAAACAACAATTACAATACCATCAACTGATGGGCAAACTGAAAGAAAATAAGTGTGCAATTATTCGTAACTCTGATAAAGGAGGCAACTTGGTACTTTGGGATAGGACTGCCTACATTGACGAGGCCATGGCACAATTAGGAGACAAAGAATGTTATCATCGTGTTGATCAACAGAATTTGAAAATCATGAATAACTGTTACAATATGAAACTTGTTGAGCAAGGAAGTTCCCCTACAGGCAAGTGTTGGGTCTCAAGAAATCACCGAGAACTTTTATTCCTTTTCTGATTTCTCGTCGGATGAAAGCAGTAAGGACTGGTCTGAGAACGACGCAGAAAATAGCACGGAGAATGAAGCTGATTTAAGCAAGGACTCTCCGATTACAACAGTGAAAAAAGTTAAAAAAGGAAAAGAACGTCTCATTAACGGCAATAGCCGTTTAGCTAGCTGCGATATGCATAGCGGACTGATATCCTCAGGACCTACAAAGATTGGCCCGATTTCGGAAAATGTCCCTGGTCTTAATACAGAAAATGATTCTGCCATACAACCACCTGATCACGGGATCACGCTGTCAACAATTTATAATACTATGTTGGATCACAGAGCTGAGATTAAAGCAGAGAATGTTCGCATGCAAGCTACTTGTCGGAAAGTGCAAAATTCTGTGCGACGAGTTATTAAGATTTGTTCGGATACAGCTCTAAGAATGACTGAAGCAGAGTCAAGAATCTCCGCTCTAGAAGATACTGTAGCTGCGCAGAAGACGGAAATGAATACTATTTGTGATCACAGGGATGATGTAGTGTTTAAATTGGCGGAATTAGAAAATCAGGCCAGGAGAAAGAATCTCAGTATTTTAGGCATTCCAGAGAAAAAAGAAGAAGCTGATGTTCGGAAATTTGTGTGTGACTTATTTGTTGAAGCTTTCCCGGAACTCACCTCATGGGACTGGTCTATAGAGATCCAGAGGGCTCATAGGATTCCTTTTAATGTGAGGAAAGTTAGGCAGGGAGAGGAAGAGAAACCTCGTGCTATCCTGGTTCGATTTAATAATTTTTTGGCTAGAGAAGCTGTGTTTGGCCTGGCTAGACCTGATAAGAAAAGATTGGCAAAAGATTGTTATTTTTTTGTCAGACCTGATTTTTGCAAGGAAACTGTTTCAAGACGTTGGCACTTGCGACAATTAATATCCGGGTTTCAAGAGAAAGGTGCTATTGTTTACTTGCAAAATCCTGCCAAGCTTAAGGTCACGTTTAAGGGCCAGACTAGGTTTTTCTTTTCTGAAGTTATGGCTGGAGAATTCCTACATTCTTTGTAATATGGGATCTAATATATATAAGGGATTTGGTTTCTAATAAATCTTCTCCCTGCAGTCGGGGGAGGGAAGGCGGCAGGCCATTTCTATTAGGGCTTGTTTTGTCCCTATGCCTCATATGGTGGATTGGGTGGGTTGGGTGGGTTGGGTGGGTTGTGGGGGGTTGAGGGGAGGTTTGGGGTTTTGGGGTGTTGGTGAAGGGTTGGGTGAGGGGTGTATGGGGGGTGAAAAATCATCGACAGCCTGGACATATGATTTTCCTGATTCGGAAAGTATTAATTTTCATGTTAAAGTTACACAAATCTATGAACAACATATCATCTTAGTTATTTTAGCTAGGTATCTTTATAAGATGTTGGTCTGCAATAATCAAGTCTGGTGCTTCATAATTTTGCTTTATGGCTAAGAAAATAAAAATGTGTACACTTAACATCTGTGGGCTAAATGATGTGAAAAAAAGAGAGGTGTTTGCAAAATTTATTCAGATTATAAATGTTGATTTACTTTGTTTACAAGAAACTCATATTCCATGGGCCAGAAGGGGCTGCCTGAGGAAACTTGGTTTAGAATTGGTCGCATGTTCTAAACAGACAGGGGTGAAGAGGGGGGTTGCAACCCTCATGAGACGAGGTTTAGGTGTATGTGTCAAGTCGGCAGAAGATAAGTGGGGGCGTTGGGTGATTAGTTTATTTCAGATTGGACATTCTAGATTTACAGTATGTAATGTATATGGACCTAATTTGGATGATACGGAATTTATATACTTTCTTAATCTCGAGCTAGCCCAATGGCCACAACCTCTAGTTTTATGTGGAGACTTGAATATTCATCTCAATGCTAATCTTAATGTTAGGATGACTTCTTTATACAAGGGTAGGAAGCCTCGTCTATTTACAGCGCTAAGGGATTTAATTATAGATCATGGTCTGTTTGATGCTTGGAATGCAACCCATGGGGATGATTTAGGATATACTTTTTATTCTGCCCCGCACCAAAAATTTGTTAGATTAGATTATTTTTTTGCTTCCTTACAATACTTAGGTAAACTTGAGCTAGAGATTCTGCCTAAACTTATATCTGACCATAATCCTTTGGTTTTGGAATTTTTAATTGATTTACAAATAGAGGTTGGACATCATTTATGGTCTTTTGAACGAAGTTTGCTTGTAGATAAGGAATATTGCCAATTTATGCTCAAAGTTATACAGGAGTTTTTTTCGCTTAATAAAGGTACCGCATCTATTCAAATTATTTGGGATGCTTTTAAGCAGTAGTTCGGGGGGAAACTCTTAACTTCTCTCTATCACGATGTAAAAAACTGTTAAGTAAATACAAAAATGATTTTAAGATGGTCATGTTAGCCGAACACAAATTAGCTGAGGCAATTAGGTTGGGCGTGGATCCAGAATGTGCTCAAAGAGAACTTGCTGTTAATAGGGCTAGAGTGTATTCTAATTTGGCGGATAAAATAGCTCTAAAATATAGACAATATAAGGAGTTAGCATACGAATTTGGCGAAAAAACTGGAAAAGCCCTGGCTAAAAGATTAAGGCAAAAAGCTGCATATAACGATATAACAAAAATTAGAGATGCCAATGGGGTTTTGCAAGAAACAAGAGAGGGGGTTTTGGAGGCTTTTCAAAATTTTTATCAATCTCTTTATAATGCCCCGCCTAGTGAGATTTCTGATCATGATGAGAGGGATTATCTGTCGGGAGTTCCAACCACAGGACTTACCGAATCACAGGAAACACTGTTAATGGCTCCAATAATGTGGGAGGAAGTCGAAAAAGCTATATTAGCATTAGCTCCGGGCAAAGCAATGGGTCCGGATCAGATCCCTTTGGAGTTTTATCGCACCTTTAGAAATATGTTAAAAAATGAATTATTGCAAGTGTGTCAACAATCTTTTTTGGGTAACCCCCCGGCTTCATGGTTAATGGCCACTATCGTAATTTTTTTAAAGAAAGGGAAGGAAGATGTGGATATGGGATCTTATAGACCCATATCCCTCCTTAACGCGGATAGCAAAATTTACTCCAAAATCATTGCAAATAGATTAAATAATCTCATGCCTCTGTTGGTATCTAAGAGACAACATGGATTTATCTCACGGCGAGACACGACGGACCATGTTAAGAGGATTATTTCCTTATTAGGTTGGGCACAGGCTACTGGCTCTTCAGTTGCAGTGGCCTTATTGGACGCTGAAAAAGCGTTTGACCGGGTCTGCTGGAAATGTTTGTGGTCAACTTTAGTTTGGAAGGGATTTCCAGGTGAATTTATTAACGCTATTCAGGCCTTATATAAAAATCCAAAAGCAGCTCTCCGTATAGCAGGTCGGCTTTCCGGCAATATAATAATTACTAGGGGGACAAGGCAGGGTTGTCCCACCTCGCCTTTGCTATTCTCTTTGTATATCGAGTCATTTTTAAGCAGTTTGGATAATAATGCTGGAATTAAACCAGTTTGGATACACGATATAGCTTATAAGGTGTTCGCATATGCAGACGATATAGCTATCGTCACACCAGATATCAAGTCTGCCCTCCCTAAGTTAATAGAAGCATCGGAAGACTTTGGCAGACATTCTAGATATAAGCTTAATGTTGCTAAGACCCAACTTCTTCATTCAGAGTTTGGACGCCCACAAGATATGCATTTTGAGGCGGAGTCTACATATCTTGGAATAAAAATATCTGCCGATATAGATAAAATTGTCTGTTTAAATACTGATACTGTAATTGCCTCTACCAAAAAAACTTTAGAGAAACTTGATAACCTTCATTTATCACTATATGGCCGTAGCAATGTTTTGAAAATGCTTATTTTTCCTAAATTTTTGTATCTATTTAGAACTATTCCTCTTTTATTTTCTATTTCTATATTTAATCGGATTGAGAGAATGTCTTCCAGGTTTCTCTGGAATTATCATAGATCTAGAAGAGCTTTAAAAAAATGCACTTTACCAAGAGATAGAGGGGGTGGGGCAATCCCTAATTTTCAATTATATTTTTGGTCTATTTTTTTACAGAATATGGGTATCTTATTGGTTAAGGAAATTTGTTTGGATGAATCAGTAAGACCTTCAATTTATGAGATGGTATTAGGACAGGAGGCACGTCAATGTTTAGTCTGCATTATTGAACCGAGCTACTACAAAAAAACCAAATTTAAAATCATTATAACTGCTTTTGAGATTTGGAAGAAAATAAAAAAAATAATTGGATTTAGCTCTAACCTAAACTATTATACACCTTTAATTAATTGCCCTTTGTTACCGGATATTTTTAAAGATTCAATTATGCATAGATGGTATCGGGCTGGTATAAGTCAACTGGGTGATCTAATGGACGGTCAACATATAGTTTCTTTTCTGTTCTTACAACAAAAATATGGTCTTTCCCGGATAGAATTTTTTAAGTTTCTACAGGTTCGTAGTTTTTTAGATAGAAAATATTCTGAAAACCAAATTGTGTTTCAGAAGGTTAAAATTATTGAAGCACTTCGGAAACGACCGAGAATTGGCCATATTTATCGATTAATGTTGGCTAATTATCAGGATGACATATTGATGTTGGAAGATAAATGGCAAAAGAAGCTTAATGTGCAAGGACTTGATATGCATAGAGTCATAGAAATATCTATTAAAACGTTATATAATGGATCATTAATAAGCCAACATTTTATGTCCATTTATGATCTATATTATACACCTGCCAAACTTGCGATATGGGCACCTGGTAAAGTTCATAAATGTAACCAATGTGATCTTATTGCTGCAGATACTATACATATGTTTCTTTTGTGTCCAAAATTAAGTCAATTTATTAGAGACATAGAGAATTTTTTGTCAAATTATTTAGGTGTTCAAACACAAATTTCTGCAGAACTTGTTATTTTGGGTGTACAAACTAGTAGCAGCTGTTTAAGGACAGATTTGGAGGATAGATTTTTATTTATATGCATGTCAATCTTTCGATGTTGTATTACAACTCATTGGCTCGATATTGAACCACCCGTCTTTAGCTATTGGCAAGCTAAATTATTGTCTGTTTATCATTTGGAAACTGCTGTTTATAAAACAAAGGGCAAGAATAGAAGGGTAAATGGGCTAAAATTATGGTCCCCACTGTCTAATTGGCTTTTAATAGAATTTTATGTTATTTTATAGGCCATGTGTTTACTTACTTGAAGATATAGTTAACTTGTTTATGTTTAAGGTAATGTTTGTGTCTTGGCTGTCTGATGATATAAAAATCAATAAAGACATTTAAAAAAAAAAAAATGAAACTTGTGGCATGGAAGAATGCGGGCCTATTAACTACTGATGAATACAAATTTATGAGAAATGACCATCCGGTCACACCGATAATGTATTTTATCCCCAAAGTCCATAAGAATCCAACGAGGCCGCCAGGTAGACCTATCATCTCGGCATGCAATATCATGTTAGAAAATACATCAGTCTATGTAGACTATTTTCTTCAGAGTTACGTGAAAGTATTGCCCTCATATGTGAGAGACACAGGAGACTTTCTTGCGAAGATTAGGGATGTGATATGACAAAAAGATTATCTTCTAATCACATTAGATGTCACCTCCCTATATACTTCCATCAAGCACCAGGATGGGCTCAAGGCATTAGGTCACTACCTTTCACGCAGAGGCCCTGAATTTGACCAGCATAACACAATGTTGGTCAATATGGTGGAATTTTGCCTGTACAACAATTTGTTTATGTTTGAGAATATTTTGTACCAACAACAACGCGGAGTAGCGATGGGGGCCAGTTTTTCACCGAGCTACGCCTGCCTACTTATGGGATGGTGGGAGGAGCTGGTCCTCATCAAAGAATTCTCAAATAATGTAACTATGAATGTTAAAAAATGGCTGAGATATATAGATGATCTCTTTGTGGTTTGGCAGGGATCGATCAGCGAAGCAGAGTCATTTGTTCAGAACTTGAATACTAATAATTTGAATGTTCATTTTACTGCTTCTATTAGCACTACATCTGTTAATTTCTTGGACGGGGAGGTGTATATTAGCAATGATCAAATACACACTACATTGCATAGAAAACCTACTGCGGGCAACTCGGTGCTACATGCGAGCAGTGCCCATCCGGATCATCTCATTCAAAGTATTCCATATGGAGAGATGATACGACTAAAAAGAATATGCAGTAATAAAAGAGATTTGGAGATAGCGCAGGCATCCAGCAAAGCCAGATTTTTAGCTCGAGGATATTCACTCAAATGTGTAACAGAGGCTATACAGAAAAGTAATCAGACAAGTCGAGATACACTTTTAAATGAACAAAGTAAATCAGCGACTAAAAAGAAAGAAACAGAAGAGTCATTCAGGTTTATATTTGGGTACAACAAGCAAAATAAAAACATCAAAAAAATCATAAACAGAAATTGGCCCATTCTACTGGGAGATCCGGTGATTGGACATAAACTACCCAAAAATGCCACCATAACCTACAGTAGAGCACCCTCCATGAAAGATACTTTGGTGTGCAATGATTTGGAAAGTGTAGGGAAAGGCACCTGGTTGAGTCAACGCTACGGGTTTTGCAAATGTAAAACATGTAAAGCGTGCAAACATGGTGTCAATACTACTTTTTATAAAACCCTTTTAATTCAGTTGAGAATCCTATCAAAAAAGTCCTAACATGCAAAATGACCCATGTGGTCTATGTGCTGGAGTGCCCATGTGGTCTTCAATATGTAGGTAGCACCATACTACAGGGCCACAAACGGGTACTCCAGCACATTAGAGCAATTAAGAATCAGGATCAGTCTTACCCGGTGGCGCGACATTTTGCCGAACACCACAAATCAGACTCCACTCTTTTAAGATATTTTCTGATTGACTGCGTGCAGAATAAAAAGAGAGATGGAGATCGTGTACTGGCTCTGCGCCAACTTGAGACTAGATATATTTTAAATCTCGACACCAAGCACCCAGGGGGACTCAATCAAAAAAGAAGATCTGTATACGTATCTATAGCATCTGATATAATGAGGCCGTGATGCAGCATTGACACCAATAGTAATTAATGACAAATATGTCCAACAGATACAATAATTGGACAATATCAAGAAAGACACAAATTATCCTGTTTTATATAAGTCATCAGATTAGGGTGTTGCAACCTCAGCAATCCCATTCACAAATTTTACACGGTGTTTTAGTATAGTCTTTTTTAGAATTTTTTATGCTGGTTTTGTTTTTAACACTAGCACATTGCACTTTGTACTAATAAGTAATTTGCACCTTATAAAACCAGAGGATAACATGTTCCAAATTGATATACACTAATAGTTATAACTGACATCATTCAAGCAGTATAACTATGATACATGCCAAGGTATTTAAACCTGGACTCTCTAAAACAGTGTATACTCTCTACCAATTGTACATTTGCACAAAGTAATGGCAGCTACTTAACAAGGTTCAGGGTTAACATCATTACCCCAAGTCCTATGTACTGTATTTCAGAAACCAAGGGAAACTATTTTAAAGTTTTAATAATGTATTTAAACATATATTGTTTTTAACCTGAAGTTTCTTGTTTTACATTGAGACAAACATGTTATCTATGTTTATGGTTTGTAACACGAGGTGTTTAAATTGCACTTGTCACTTTAAAAACAAAAAAATGTAACACAAAGTATTTAAACCTATCAAGCACTGAACAGCGCGTCATGTGATCAAGATCCCTAGAGGATCGAAACGCGTCAGGCGAGTGAGAGGGTGCAAGGGAACGGCACGAATAAACAAATTTTGCACTTATCTGTGGTCCGTCCTCCATTGGTGTCCAACGCCAGAAGCTGTAGCGGTATATGGAGTGTAATTCATATATATATATATATTTATATATATATATATATATATATACATATATATATATTATCTACTGGCGGTCGCCAGTAGATAGTTATAGTTAGGACCTATTTTCCATAGGAAATCCGCAACATTCTATTGGGAATATCTTTGGCGCCGATTGACGAATCTTCGCAAAATTCTCCAAACTTTTGGCTAGCTCCGCTCCGCTCCTACCCTGAAAGTTTTGCAGTGATCCGTGAAGCGGGGGACGAGAAAAAAGGGGGGTCCCAAAACGCGTTTTCCCCATGCAATTTCCGATAGGATCTGTTGTCGCAGCTACAGCCCGGACCGCTGAACGGAATGACACCAAATTTGGCAAAGAGGTAGTCCTCAGTTCGGACTCGTGCCTTTTGCATATTTGGTGTGAATCTGTTCAGTAGTTCCTGAGAAAATTAGGGAAAAAAAGTTAGTGATATCTATGGCCGCGGAGGATCCGCGGACCGTACCCGCACCGTAGCGCACCCTCCCCGAACGGAGCGCGCACCCTCCCGATCGCGTGCTGAATGCTAATTGGCTGTCAAGCATCTCTCTACATTCGAAACCAGGAACTGTTGACGGCCATTTTCTGCCTCGGTAGAAGCGAGGCTGAAGATGGAAGGGGAATAAGTGTGTAAAAGATATAAAGGGGGCAGAGTGGAAATACTCTGACCCTCTAGATCTGCTTAGGGGGTCCCAGAAGGACCCCCTCTGGTCCCCCTTTTTAAAAAAAAAAAAGCGGCGAAATGCACGCACGGTGCGCGCATCCTATCGCGTTGGATGCACGGATTCTCTTGCGGTGGGTGCACGGATCCACGGCAACGTTTTTTGAAAAACGACAAGAAATCATTGGTTGTATAACAACTTTCTACACTGAAAGGTAGGGTGTATATTTTTGTTTTTTAAAGGTATGATTGTTATTGGTTAACAAAAACAGATTTTAAGGAACATTATATATGATAAGCTGATATGTTGAAAAGTCAAGCACACTTCCTGTCTTGTGTAGGAGGATTGTGCGTTGAACTTGTGACCTGTCAGCTCAGTGCAGTGTTCCATGACCTGTTTCTATGGTAACAGGCAGAAGGCAGATTGGGGGAAGGGTTGAAATGTATTTCAGTTGGAAAGGGTTGAAATGTTTAACCAATAGAAATGTGTGTTTGCTTTTGAGTTTATGTGCGAAGGATTGTGATTTGATGTTTACATGTATATGTGTGGAAAATGAAAGGGAAACTTTTCCATTCTTTGCTTTTGCTGAGAGGTGCACAGTGCAGAGATTCTGTAAAAGAAAATATGGTGAGTGATTGATATACTCCTTAATCTACAAAAGAACTTGAAAGATGAGTTATTTAATTGTGAGGGGATGTATGTAGACTATTTTGATTTTAATCAGACTAATGGATTTTTCCTGCTAAAGTGTAGGGAGTACTTTTTTTCTCTACAATGTGTGTGCATGTAGAAACCATTCTGTGATAGGCATTTGTGTTTTTCATGTGTTTGTAGACAGATAACTGTGCAGTTTTTATATTTTGGTAGAATTAGAAACCAGTCATTGTTTATGAATTTGTGAAATGAGTTATGTTATGTTTCTATACTAAAATGTAGTACTACTTCTAGATGTGTTTTGATATAGTGCAAGGGATAGTGATGTTTGTCTAGAATCACACAGTGAGTCTGTGTGCATTTGGGAACCACTGTGAGAGAAGCATTTGTTAATATTGTGTATTTGCTGGCAGATAACTGTTTTAAAACCAGTCAGGTTGTCAAGTTTTAGTAGCATTAGAAGACAGTTATGGCTTATGCTTTCATTAAATCAGTGAGGCATTGACAGTAAATTGCAATCGTGAAATATGTAGATTGTGTGCAGTTCCCTTACCACTTACACTGTAGTGAATGAGTTTTGGTAAGCTCATAGGGATAGTGGTGCTTGTCTAGAATCACACTGTGAGTTAATGTGTATTTGGGATCAGGGTGAGAGAAGCATTTGTTAATATTGTGTATTTGCTGACAGATAACTGTTTTAAAATCTGTCATGTTGTGAAGTTTTAGTAGCATTAGAATCCAGTCTTTGCTTATATGTTGATTAAATGAGTCATGCTTTGACACTGATGTGCTGTACATAAATATGTAGATTGTGTGCAGTACCATTAACTCTTCCAGACTTGTGAATGAGTTTTGGTAAACTCCTAGGATAGTGTTGCTTGTCTAGAATCACACTGTGAGTATGTGTGCATTTGGGTAAGGATTGTGAGAGAAGCATTTGGTAACATTGTGTATTTGCTGACATATACCTGTTTTAAAACCGGTCATGTTGTGAAGTTTTAGTAGCATTAGAAGCCAGTCTTTGCTTATGCTTTGATTAAATGAGTCAGGCTTTGACACAAAAGTGCAGTCCTGAAATATGAAGATTGTGTGCAGTTCGCTTACCACTTACACAGTAGTGAATGATTTTTGGTAAACTCCTAGGTATAGTGGTTGTTGTCTAGAATTACACTGTGAGTCTGTGTGCATTTGAGAACCACTGTGAGAGAAGCATTTGGTAACATCGTGTATTTGCTGACAGATAACTAATTTAAAACCTCTCATGTTGTCATGTTTTTGTAGCATTAGAAGCTAGTCTTTGCTTATGCATTGATAAAATGAGTCAGGGTTTGACACTAAGGTGCAGTACCATGTACTATTCTGTTCACTGTGGCAGAACTGAAAATTTAAAAGTTTTACCTAAGCACTGTCCTAGAAGTAGTCTGATTATTTAATCAGTTTCTAAGTACCAAATAGATTGCTTCAAATAAAAGTGTTCTGATATACTATATACTTGTCTTTTACACCTTCAATTCCCTAGTCAGTTTCCATACACTTCCAGGAAACATCCTGTCACTTCCTTTGCAGTCCTCTAGAGACCCATTCAACAGCATGTACTAATCCATTGACTGTGCCAAAACTCAAACACTTATAAATTCACCTAGACACTCTCTTTCCAGTACTCTAATGATTCAGTCACTGCCTAAGTATTCATGCACTGAGCCAGGTCTTAGCACATGGACTACGTCAAACCCATATCCACTATGCATGCAGTCCTCTAACCACCTACACACTTGTCTTTCACACCTTCAATTCCACAGTCAGTATCCGTTCACTTCCAGCAAACACCCTGTCACTGCCGTTGCACTCCTCTAGTGACCCATTCAGCATCATATACTAATCCATTCACAGCGCCAAACCCTAATAAATTCACCCAGGCACTCTCCTTGCAGTACTCTAATCATTCAGTCAGTACCCAAGTACTCATCCAGTGACCCAGGCCTTAGTATATGGACTGCTTCAAACCCTTATCCTCTATGTATGCAGTCCTCTAACCACCTACACAATTGTCTTTAACACCTTCAATTCCCTAGTCAGTATCCATACACTTCCAGGAAAACCTTGGCACTCTCTTTGCAGTCCTCTAGTGACCTATTCAGCACCATGTACTAATCCATTCACTGCGCTAAAACCCAAACACTTATAAATTCACCAAGATACTATCTTTGCAGTACTCTAATCATTCAGTCAGTGCCTAAGTATTCATAAACTGAGCCAGGCCTTAGCACATGGACTGCTTCAAACCCCTATGCACTATGCATGCAGTCTTCTAACCACCTAGACACTTGTCTTTCACACTTTCAATTTCCTAGTCAGTATCCATACAGTCCAGCACTTGTCACTGCCTTTGCACTCCTCTAGTGACCCATTCA
This sequence comes from Triturus cristatus, assembly GCF_964204655.1. NCBI lineage: Eukaryota > Metazoa > Chordata > Amphibia > Caudata > Salamandridae > Triturus > Triturus cristatus. Next base: position 1,838,677,720 of record NC_140590.1, on the reverse strand, counting down.
GTACCAAGTACCAATCTATTCCCTGTGCGAAAAGCCTAGCACTTATAAATTCACCTAGGCACTTTCCTTGCTGTACGATAATCATTCAGTCAGTACCCAAGTAGTCATACAGTGAGCCAGGCCTTAGCACATGGACTGCTTTAAATGCCTATGCAGTATGAATGCAGTCCTCTAATCACCTACACAGTTGTGTTTCACACCTTCTATTCCCTAGTTAGTATTCATACTCTTCTAGCAAACACCCTGTGAGTCACCCAGTGTGTCTCCTTATAGTACTGTAATCATTTAGTCAGTTAGCATGTAGTCTTTTAGTGAGGTAGGCTTTAGGGCATGAACTGCTTTAAAGTAGTATGCACTATGCATGTAGTGTTTTAATGATCGTCACACTTGTGGTTCAGGGCTATAGTTTCATAGTCAGTTTTTATATAAAATGTGTTTGTACAGTAATGGAATAGTATAAATTTGAAAGTTATTAATATACATTTATTTGTGATTCTTTTTTACAGATACAGAACAGGAGTGTTTCTCATCTGTTTGCACTCTTCTCGTGCAAGATTGTTTGGATGAAGGGTCCTTAGGTGTTTCATCATACTTGCTGTGCCGCACGAGTATTTTTTGTTAGGATCACCTCGTAACAGAACTCTTTGGCAAATCTTGCGAGTGACGAAGGTGGCATTGGTCTTTGTTTGCTCCTTGGAAAAAGTAAAAAATTTCCTCACCACTGAAGAAAAACGTTGTTGGTGTGGTGCCTTCTGCAAAACATTTTCTTCAGATTCGGTAAATATTTTAAAGCGGCAACATTTACAGTTTTTGCAAGTTAAACTTATAAAATTTTGTTAGCTGTATGCATTTTATATATCTGTGATTTGTTTCTTGTGGTATTTTGTTGAGAATACCATGTTGTTGTTTTTTTAACAATCTTTCTTATTTTCCAGGTCTGTCGTCGACATCCATTGTCCCCACAGTAGTGTTCCGCCTTGTTGTTTTTTATTATTGTTGTTACATTTTGTTTATTAGTTTATTGTTCATATATATGTTAATAAAAAAATAAAGTCTGAAAATAGTTTTTCGTTTATATATTTATTATTATAAAAAATAAAGTTTGAAAAAAAAATGAATAACGTTTTTGGTTGTTCTCTTAACTGCTGTGTGACTCTTTCTTGTTCTTATTACTGTTATTTGATGGAGTCCACCATGGTGTTAAATTTTGGGGCACTTATCGCTGGAATACTGGTGATATCTGCAGTTTGCACCAACTTCTGAATAGTGTGTTAGATTTATCAAAACTTTACTTCTGTTAAAGTGCTGATAATGAAATGGAGAGTAGCCGTTCCCGAGCAAAAAGACACGAGGTGCACCTTTCCGATTTATTCAAAATACTAAAATCCTGTATTGAATTGCACTGAGGTATTGGCTGCACTTACAGTGTACACACAAAATCTATTAAGAAATCTCATTGTATTTATATTGATTGGGAATAGTGCGTCAGGTGCTGGATCTTGATGAGATACACTGCTCAGTTCGTATATTGTTCTGCACACGAAAAAAATCACATCACAACTTTCACACCAATTGCAATGCAAAACAAATTCCGGCGATAAAACACGTTAGCACCAGGGATTTTACACCTGCTTTCTGCTGGTGTTAAGCAGGACAACTACCTGCACCATGAAAGGGAACACAGCCAAGAGCCACACAAGAACACCCACAGGTACCATAGAGTCAATGAGCATGATACAGGGATTCCCATGAGGGCCAGAAGACTCATCTCAACAACTCCAGGACCGCCAATGCCCCCCAAACCCACATCTTAGTAAGTGTGTCCCTGTGGTCATTGTCTTAGCATGATAGGCACGAGCCCTGCAACATCACAGTGTGCTGTCACCTCAGCGTTGGCAGTGAGCCTGGATGTGTAGCTACGCACGCATCCTCCTGCATGCACAACTGGCGTGTGCTGGTCTGGGGTTCACAGGTCAGTGCACGGGTGTGCCTATCCGGCAAGGGGAATGGGGTGTCTCGGACATGTCCGTGTACAGGAAGTGCGGTAAGTGTGTCTCTGTGTTCTGGTGGGGCCTGCTACAAGAGCCGCAGAGAGCAGTTGATGTTGTAAACTGGCATGCACCACCTCCAAACGGCACTGTGATGTTGTAGTTGGAATGTAGCAGGACATGCGCAAATAGGCATTACAATGATGTGCCGTACGAGTGCACGAGATACAACAGCGCACCGTACAAAAGTGAGGGGGCTCGTGGGAGGGAGGTGCAGCCGTTTGGCAACATAACACACAGTGAACTCCACCATGTGCCACATGCTGGGCATCTCATCCATGATGACTAAGGGTGGGCGTAGTTCGCGAAGTAGCACTTCGCGAAGCTACGCAAAGTGAAGTTCGCACTACGCGAGCTACGCGTAGCACTTCGCGAACTGCGAAGTAACATGTTCGCACTGTGCAAGATGTTGTTTTCAATGATTGCACAGTGCGGACAAGCAACCGGCACTGTGCAATCATTGAAAATGGCATCTTGCACAGTGCGAGCTGTAGTTTTCTGCTGCTCGAGTAGATTTTTACTCGAGCTGCAGCTTTCTCAACGCGAACTGGTAGTTTCTCATCGCGAGCGGTCGCGAGCATACGCGACCCCTCGCAATGAGAAACCTGACCTTCTCGCGTTGGGAATCTCGCCGGGAGGTTTATTTTCCATGCTCGCGATCGCGAACAAGGAAAAAGTCTCGCCAGGATGTCATTTTGCTTGCTCGCGGTCGCCAACTTGACGTTGAGGACCGCGAGCAAGCAAAAAATGACCGCAGCACTACGCAACACTACGCTACGCGTGTTCGCACTGTGCTACGTGCAGTTCGCGTAGCGCGAAGTAGCGCGAACTTCGCAAACTACGCGAGCGTAGCGTAGTGCTTCGCCCAGGCCTAATGATGACCACGGTCGCAGACATCCCACAACACCAACGACTGGCCTTTGTACACATCCTGTATGAATGCAGTGTGGTTTTCACTTCTATGCTTGTTCAGTGGTGTGATGTTGGCGGGTTGTGTGACTTGTGCTGCTTGTTGGTGTGTTTCATTTTGGCCATTGTTAGTCTATATGTGTGTTGTACTTAATTGTGCATGTGTGCCATTCTGCCCATCTCACCTCCTCCCCCCACTCCCTGCTTCTTCCTCTTCCTAGTGCTGTTGTGTCTATAATTTTGTTGCTGCACACATAAATACATGTAAAGAATAAATTAGAATAGTTCCTTGATTCTTTTAGGTTTCAAAACTTCTCGATTGGTTTCTTTTTAATTTTCCATATGAACCGTTTTTTTAATATTCAACAACACATAGAAGTCAGAAGTGCAACATATTCTATCAACACACTTTCTAGAACATTCTACAACACGTGCAGGTTAAAAGTTCATCAATTTTTTAAAACTTAACGATATTTTTTTGTAACATTTTCTTGAATATTTAACGACACGTGCAGGTTAAAAGTTGACGATTGTTTTAAGTTCGAACAGTGCCTTCCAAATGCAAGTAGCAGGTGTGGTTGATCTGAGCAAATGTTATCCTTTGATATGTACTCCACGTTGAAACTGCTTTTTCTTAACCAATCACAAAGATGCTTTTCCACAAAACTAATGTGCACCCTACTTTAAAAAAAGAATGCTTTTCATGATATCTTCAGAGATAAGTTATAGATAGGAATTAGCATTTAAAAAACCTTTGAAATTCACTGAAAAAACCATAGGTTTCATGCACGTTATAGTTAGGAATCGGCATTTAAAAAACCTTTGAAATTCACTGAAAAGACCAAAGGTTTCAGGGGCGTTATAGTTAGGAATTGGCATTTAAAAAAAATTAGAAATTCACTGAAAAAACCATAGGTTTTAGGGGCGTTATAGTTAGCTGGACATTTCCCTCGTACAAAACCCTAGAAATTCCCCTGTTATAGTTAGTTCAGCTAACTATAACTCGCGCCCCCGCAATGCACTGCTGATGACGTCACATATTACATCACTCATGACATGGTCAGTGACATCACTGATGACATCACTGATGACATCTCAAATGACATCACTGATGACAGCACTGATGATGTCATCTATTTAATAAGTTAGTACACCTTCTCACACCCTAATATAACTTTTAATACACCAACTCAAAATGTCAGACGGCCATTTTGAAGACCATAGATACTCTAATACCAATAACTACATACCCACTCATTGATTCTTAGGTCTACATGCACCTCCACTCACTCACCTGTACAGTCACTCATACTTACAGTCGCTCCGTACAAGACTATCATATGCATTTATACAGATATACAGACACTCACACGCTGCCAATCATCCATTGAGGTACTGACACACCTAGTCAGTTGTGCAAATAATTAAACACAGTCCAATTGACTCACCTATACAGTTAAACACACTCAAGTTCACTTACTCATAAAAATACTAATTTTTTTTTACTCTTATTCAATTACTAGTACAAGCACACACTCATCCATACAGCCAGTCCCGCAATCACACACTCTCACATATAGATAGTTATTTACTCTTATACACATATACACTGTGTTTCACATATGTAGTTACTGTCACATGTACAACTGAGATGTACATTCAATCACTAACACACCCTTACATACACTCACCCAACCATACAGTCCATCACAGTTGCACTCTTAAAACCATGCACCCATAGAATCACCCACTCACACATCTATACACAGAGTCACACACACCCCACCCACACATACACTCAGGCACCCATACAGATACTCAGACAACCAATCAATAACCCATAGAGACACTCATATTGCTATTCACAAAACCATGCAGCCGTTTATACACCAACAGATAGACAGATACAGACATTCACACAGTTTAGTCACTAGTCTGCAGTAAGATACATTTAATGACTCACTTATAGAGTCAGTTGCGCACCTAGAAAATCATCCATTCACACACTTGTACACCCACTCATTCTTCCACCGGCCTTTCCCTATATATACTAAACATATTAACTCTGTTCAGAAACACATACTCAATGGATGACGTCCTCAGTGATGTCATTTGAGATGTCATCAGTGATGTCATCAGTGATGTCACTGACCATGTCATGAGTGATGTAATATGTGACGTCATCAGCAGTGCATTGCAGGGGCGCGAGTTATAGTTAGCTGAACTAACTATAACAGGGGAATTTCTAGGGTTTTGTACGAGGGAAATGTCCAGCTAACTTTAACGCCCCTGAAACCTATGTTTTTTCAGTGAATATATATATATATACACATACACCAAGGTGTATTGAAGAATGTGTGGTTGTATAGGTGTCTGAATGGATGATTTAGTGGGTGCATGACTGACTGTAAAACCTGAGTGATTAAAGGTCTTACTGAATGCATTGGTTAGTGACTAATCTATGTGAATGTCTGTATCAGTCTCTCAGTTGGTGTGCAAGCGGCTGCATGGGTTGGTGAGTAGCTACATGAGTGTCTATATGGGTTTTTGAGTGGTTTTCTGAGTATCTGTATGGGTGCCTGAGTGTCTGCGTGGGTGGGTGGTGTGTGGGGGGTAGGGGTGTGTGACTCTGTGCATAGATGTGTGAGTGGGTGATCCACTGGGTGTATGGGTTCATCAGTGCATCTGTGAAGCCCAAGTCTGGCATGATGATTTTAAAAAGCTCTACACTTGTCGGCGGATCTTCTCTCTGCAGTAGATAACTCATGCCCTCCCCATCACATGGACTTAGACTTTTTCTCTTTGAAGGAGATCGAGGGTGCAAGTGAGCAAATAGTCCAGGCCGATGGGCCAGATTGAGTTCATCGGGACCTCTTTTTATCTGATACCCCAAATTGGGCCAGTTACATACTTCTTCTCTCTAATGCCATTGCATGTGGTGCCTCTGTCCCAGATTCATGGCTGGGGGCGGAGGTGGTCCCTATTTATAAAAAAGGGGATAGGGCTCAGACTTGTAACTATAGGCCTATCTGCCTAATAGACGCGCTGCAAAAAGTTTTTTGCCGAGCCCTCCTTCAGGAGATTTTGGCCTGGGCAGAAGATAATGCTATCCTAACACGATATCAAGCTGGCTTCAGAGAAAAGACAGGAATCATTGACTGTTTTTTCTCCTATTGTTGCTCTTTTGGAAAATTATTGATCAGGGTAGCCTGTATTTAACTTTTATTGACTTGAAGACAGCTTTTGATTTAATCCCCATATCTAAGCAATGGCAAGTGTTGTATGATATGGGAATTCCATACCCTATCCTGAATTTAGTCATCCGACTCCACGAAAAACTTTTGCACAGATAAGATTGGGAACACAGGGGCAGCTTACTGACCGCATTCCTGTTAGTAGGGGTGTTTGCCAAGGATATGTCCTGGCGCCCACCCTGTTTTCACTTTACATGAATGAAATCACAAGCTTTTTATCTCCAGAGCTGGCTGATGCCCCGACTTTAGGTAGATAGAAGGTAGTGACCCTCTTATTTGCAGATGACACTCTATTGGTGTCCAAAACTCCAGCAAGGCTGCAATCACTATTAAGTAGATTTAATAATTTTTGTACTGTTCGGGGCCTTGAAATCAACACTTCCAAGAAAAAATTCATGGATTTTAACCCTCACAGGTCTTACAAGGGTAAGCCAACTATGGGAGGGACACCCCTGGAGAGAGTACGTACTTTCGACTATCTAGGGGTTAAATTCTCGGAGAGAATGTCTTGAAACCCCCACATAACAAAAATGACATTAAATCACAAACGAGTAATGGGGGCACTTGTGAAAGAAAATCATTCTTTACACACCAGACCAGTTCTCCCTGCTCTACAGGTCTAGGACCTTAAAGCTGTTAGCGCTGCCCTGTACGGATCTGAATTGTGGGGATTCGAAAAGATACTGGAGCTCACTATATTGGAGTACAAATTTATGAGGAATCTAGTGATGCTGCCACAAAGCACCCCAATTTACCCACTTATATTAGATATGGGGCAACATCCCATTCGCACCATTGCCAAGCTTCACCCACTGCTATTCTGGGCCAGAGTCAAGAGGGCCTCGGAGTTGTCATCTTACGCTGAAGCTATGGTTGAGGTCATCCGCTGAGACGTTTTTAACAAGGTGGGGTGGGAGGAACATAAAGAAGCTTGCATTTGACATAGGGCTAAAAGAAGCCTGGGAAAATGATGACTCGCCCCTGCTTCGTAAAGCTGAATTAAAGAGTCATTATTGGGAATGGGTCGCACAAGTAGACATTGGCAGGGCCGAGAGGGATAAATAACTTTGGAATTTTTACCCCACAGACAACATTCCTTGAACTCTACTTTAACCTAATACAAGTAACCCAAGATAGAAAGCTCTATGTTCAATTCAGGCTTGGCACGCTTCCAGTCAATGAGGTAAAAGCCAGATGGCATACTAAAGACCCGTGCCTGAGTAAATGTCCAGGATGCGAGGCTCCAGTAGACACCATAGCTCATGTGTTGTTTGCTTGCCCTGCTTATGCAGGTTTAAGACAGAAATGGATTAAGCCCATCTGCCAGCAACTGGGCACAAGGAACTTTTGGGAAGCTCTCTGCATTTTAAAATCTGACACAAGAGCTGTATATTTTTCTGGAGTTGCTAACTTCCTTGGCTACTTGTGGGGCATCAGGACAAAGAGGCAGTTAGTTCAGTCAGTATATAATGCACGGTTATCCCTTCATGTGCGCCTGTTATAGAAGAGTTACTGATTGTTGCAGATGGCGAGAAGGACAGGTAGGAATAATGGAGAGCGGCAAATGCACGTTTCTTCAACCGTCTCGATAAGTGGGGCTGTCATGAACTCAAGCAAACTCACTTCTAATTCCAGTACTCGCGGGAGGAAAATGTCGAAAATTCCCAATTCCCCCTACAGGCCTTCCAACGAGCCCCAATAGCACTGGAGGTCGCATGAACCCTGCCAGGGGGACAGGGGTAGGGGACAAAGAAGAGACTGCCTCCCTTTTCTTCAGTTCTCCACTCTCTCTCTTCCTTCTTAGCTTTTCTTTCTGTCTCTCGCTTTTCACTCTACTCTCTCTCTCTCGTGGTGAACTGGAAAACAGATAATAACATTAAAAAAATCCAAAAACTTCCTCCTAAACTCTCTAATATATTATCTGCTGTGCTCTAACTTTCTTACCCTCTAAGCAAGAGGCATTAGCTCCTCTTCAAGTAATTTTAGATACAAGCTTTCTGTTCTGTCACTAATTGACTCTTTCTTTTTTACAGGTATTCCAAATAGGGACCTATTATTGTAATAGGCTTGCGTAAGTATATAAGTTTACAATAAAATTCTTTTAGATTTCCTTTCTTTTCCGTGCATAAGTATCCAAATGTACTAATGTTTATTGTTTTCTCTGACATGAGGATACTTGCGGTTTTGGTAGAACTCTGCCTAAGAGAAAACTGGCCTACAAGGAATTCCGCTGAGCCCGCTGAGCAAAAGCTAGCCTCCATAATGCCATTTGAAGACTCCCGTATGAATGTGACAGAAATGCTAATTATCCTTGACCACTCAGTTCCCTGACTAAATGTCCAACGGAAGTACGAAATGAGAGCTACCCCACGCCTAAGACTGGCAACAAACTAGAAAAACTACCCTGACTGACTTTTACAATACGGGCACAGGTCCTGTCACAAAGAATGCTTCGGTGAAGTGCGAGGTATCGAACGTTGCCGTCGCACCTCACAACTGCGTATGCTCTCGGGCTCGCAACCAGACGCAAGAGACTAGACTAGCAAGTGCACTGGCACGCCTCCATCTTTGACGTGCCCGTCCAATCGCTCGGCATCTGTTTACAATCACCCGTGGTCTCCAGTAAATAGACACGGAGCCCGGGAATTGTTACACAGGTGTTAGAGTCTTGCTAGTACAGGTAAGCACATGGGTTCTTGTAACCCGCGCCCTGACAGTATCCCCCCGTAAGGTCAAGCCTCCGGGTTGGGGTTTGGGTGGATATTGCAGATGAAAGGCCTTAATCAATCGTGGAGCATGAACATCAGATTGCACCTCCCAAGACCTCTCCTCGGGATCGTAGCCTTTCCAGTCCACAAGATAGAAAACTTTACCTCGAACCAATTTGGAGTCTAAAATCCTTTCAACCTCAAATTCTTCCTGCCCATCTACATCTAGAGGTTTAGGAAGACTTAATTTGTAAGTTACGGTTTTCAACACCTGTTCTACTGGGAAGGGGCCTACCAAACGTGGCTGGAATTTCCAATTTCCCTTGAGTCGTAGGTGTTTGGTATTCAGCCAAACTCTATCTCCTACATGAATAGCTAACTCTTGTCTTATCTTTTTATCAGCATGTTTCTTATAGCGTTCATTTGCTAACGCTAAATTCTTGGTGGCAGACTCATGCACCTCACTTAGGTGTTGGACTAGTTCTTGTGCTGCGGGCACTGAGAATATCCTGTAGAGGCATTCTTTGAATTATTATGTACGAACTCAGCGGTCCAGAGAAGGTTGGGCCAATCTCCTTCTTGATTTAGGAGGAACAGTCTAAGGTACTTTTCTGTTTGGTCCTCTCTGTCTGGCCATCTGTTTGAGGATGGAAACTAGAGGAATATTGTGCCTCTATTCCTAATTTCTTGGTGTAGGCCCTCCAATAATGGGATAGAAATTGAGACCCACGGTCCGAAATCAAAACCTTTGGAATTCCATGAATCTTAGTTAAACTCTGATTCAACTGTGTGGGAATTTGTTTTGCTGATAGGTTTCCCTTCAGGGCGACAAAATGCTTAATTTTTGAGAAGGCGTCCACCATCACCAAGATTGAGCTAAATCCCTGACAAGAAGGTAATTCTACAATCAGGTCCATAGTGACTGTGTGCCAGGGGTATGGGGGAGTGGGTAAAGGTCTTAACAAACCTTGAGGGGCCCGCCCATCCGTCTTTTCCACTGCACAAGTCCCACAGCCTTCTACATAATCTCAAACATCCTTGGATAGCCCTGGCCACCAGAACTGTCTCTTCAACAACTCTTCAGTACGATGGATTCCAGGATGGCTGGCCAAAGGAATGTCATGACAATCCGCCAACGCTTGTTGCTGTTGAAGTGCTTGAGTAGGTAGTAACAAGGTTTTGGCATGGAACGGCAACTCATTGTGAACTTCTCAAGCTATATCTTACGAAGCTCAGTTCTGCATTTCCTCTTGAGTCATAGCTTCTTTGATTTTGTCTTCTAGAGTTTTCTCCACTGTTGCTCCTATGATTTTTGTTTCAGAATGATTTTTTGTTCACAAATGAGATTCTTCTTTCCATCAGTGTATATTCGTGACAATGCATCCGCTTTTCTGTTATTCTTCCCTGGCGATTACAAAATTGTAGTCGACGAAGTACAGGGACCACCTCAGTTGACGTGGCGTAATTTTATACATAATAATCATATAATATGGACTGTATTTACTTTATTAAATGGGTAAACGGTGACGTGACCGATAGTTTTGATATTCTGGTATGAATATGTCCTCTTTGTTTTTAATAAGATTTTGTGTTGTAGATATATGTTTGTGCATTTACATGTTGATCGGTTGTGTTTATACCTATACATTGGGTTCGTCATTTTGAGTCTAGGTTTAGTGTCATCAGTTTCACAGTAGTTATTGTCCTTGTATGTTAATTATATGTATATATGTAATTTGGTTATAAACTTTTATCTCATGTATTCCTTTGTACTTTTCATGTATGTACTTTCTATTTATGTGTGGTTATTTATATGTTGTCTCATGTTGTTTGCAGCCCTGATGAAGTTCCCTTAAAAGGAACGAAACGCGTTGGCTGTTGTCTTGTGTGTTCTTTTTAAAATATGAAGATGAATGGGACTTGTGGGACACCCCCGCGCCGCACGGCCACCAGCTGCTGCGTGTGCCCCTTTGCCTTGCCTAACTGCCTCGCCGCCGGCCTCGCTGCCGTCTTGGTTTCTCCCCATCTGTTTTCGCCATTTGTTTTGCCCCCCATTTGTGCTTGTTTTTCTGTAATCATTGTGCCGTGTTAACGTTTTTCTGCCTGTTTTCGCCATTTGTTTTTGCCCTCCATTTGTGCTTGTTTTTCTGTAATTATTGTGCCGTGGTAACAGTTTCCTTCCTGTTTGCCCGCCTACCTCGCCGCCCTCCGCTCTCCCTCCCCGCTTCCCGCCACCGCCATTTACCCCACCCCTTTCTCTTCTGTACCCTCCCCGCTCCCGCCTCCCGGCTGCTCCGCCCACCCGCGCACTTGGCCTTATATGGCGACCGTGCGACGCAGGTGAGTGTGACCCACTTGTGGGACACCCCCGCGCCGCACGGCCACCAGCTGCTGCGTGTGCCCCTTTGCCTTGCCTAACTGCCTCGCCGCCGGCCTCGCTGCCGTCTTGGTTTCTCCCCATCTGTTTTCGCCATTTGTTTTGCCCCCCATTTGTGCTTGTTTTTCTGTAATCATTGTGCCGTGTTAACGTTTTTCTGCCTGTTTTCGCCATTTGTTTTTGCCCTCCATTTGTGCTTGTTTTTCTGTAATTATTGTGCCGTGGTAACAGTTTCCTTCCTGTTTGCCCGCCTACCTCGCCGCCCTCCGCTCTCCCTCCCCGCTTCCCGCCACCGCCATTTACCCCGCCCCTTTCTCTTCTGTACCCTCCCCGCTCCCGCCTCCCAGCTGCTCCGCCCACCCGCGCACTTGGCCTTATATGGTGACCGTGCGACGCAGGTGAGTGTGACCCACTTGTGGGACACCCCCGCGCCGCACTGCCACCAGCTGCTGCGTGTGCCCCTTTGCCTTGCCTAACTGCCTCGCCGCCGGCCTCGCTGCCTTCTTGGTTTCTCCCCATCTGTTTTCGCCATTTGTTTTGCCCCCCAATTGTGCTTGTTTTTCTGTAATCATTGTGCCGTGTTAACGTTTTTCTGCCTGTTTTCGCCATTTGTTTTTGCCCTCCATTTGTGCTTGTTTTTCTGTAATTATTGTGCCGTGGTAACAGTTTCCTTCCTGGTTGCCCGCCTACCTCGCCGCCCTCCGCTCTCCCTCCCCGCTTCCCGCCACCGCCATTTACCCCGCCCCTTTCTCTTCTGTACCCTCCCCGCTCCCGCCTCCCAGCTGCTCCGCCCACCCGCGCACTTGGCCTATATGGCGACCGTGCAAACGCGCAGCGGCCACGCGCAGCGGGTGCGCCGATTGTGCGCCGAAGGCGCGCCAAAGGTAAGCCCGTCGGCGCCCGTCCGCGACCAGATCGCGACCAGCGCCAGGACCCCTGGCCCACGAAGACCCCGACCAACCCGCCTGACGTACTCCGCCGCCACCCTCATCGCACTCAACACCGGCCGACTCCCAGGATGCCACCAAGCCACACCACGACGCACCCACGGACCCTTCAGCTGCCTCGCCTGCAAATTCTCCTGCATCCGGACCTGCCTCGCACCAGCACCCGCCAAGTCGAACACCAGCAGCACCCACCTCAAGTGCATCCTGCTCAACACCCGCTCCGTCCACAGACACGCCATCGAACTCTGGAACCTCCTAGACGCCACAGCCCCTGACGTTGCCTTCCTCACAGAGACCTGGATGAACGCCTCTTCAGCTCCCGACATCGCCATCGCTATCCCAGAGGGCTACAAGATCGTCCGGAGGGACCGCATCGCCAACCAGATGGGAGGAGGCATCGCCATCATCCACAGGAACACCATCCGTCTCACGACCAGCACCGACAACACCCTGACCACCGCCGAACACCTGCATTTCCAGATCCACACCGACCCGAACACCACCCTCAGAGGCACCCTGATCTACCGACCTCCGGGACCACGCACCCAATTCAGCGAGGACATCGCCGACTTCGTCAGCCCGCATGCCCTCCCCTCCGCTGACTACATCCTCCTGGGGGACCTCAACTTCCACCTGGAGAACAACAACGACCGCAACACCAGCACCCTGCTCGACAACCTCGCCAATCTTGGACTCAAGCAGCTGGTGTCCACCCCCACCCACCTCGCCAGACACACACTCGACGCAGTCTTCTCTTCCTGCACAGACATCGACTTCAGCCACGCCACAGAGCTTCAATGGATGGACCACAGCTGCGTCCACTTCACCTTCAAGAGAACGACGACCCACCACCACCAGCAACAGGCCGCCCGCAGAAGCTGGAACAAGATCACAGCAGACCAGCTTGCCACCTCCCTGAGCCAGCACCCTCCTGCCAGCTCAGCAAACCCCAGCCAGGCCGCCGACAACCTCACGAAGTGGATCAGCATCTGCGCGGACGATCTCGCCCCGCTGAGGACCCCGCCCAGCAGACCCGGCAGCAAGAAAGCCCCGTGGTTCACCGACGAACTCAAGAGCTCCAAGAAGAACTGCCGAGCCCTCGAGAAAGTCTGGAGAAGGGAACCTACACCGGACAACAGGACCACCTTCAAGCTGGCCACCCGGAAGCACCACCAGCTGATCCGCGCCGCCAAGAAAACTGCATTCAAGGACCGGCTGGACAACAACGCACACAACTGCAAGGAACTCTTCAACATCGTGAAAGAGCTATCCAACCCCAGCGCAGGAAACAACGACATCACCCCAACTCCCTCGCCTCATACTTCCACAACAAGATCGCGGACATACACAACAGCTTCAACAACCAACCAACGCACACCAAGACCGAACAACCACCCCCCACCACCACCCTCCACGCCTGGACCCCGATCAGCACCGAAGACACCATCCGCACGATGAACTCCATCCACTCCGGATCACCGACCGACCCCTGCCCTCACCACGTCTTCAACAAGGCCGACGTTGTCATCGCACCCCACTTGCGAGACATCATCAACACATCCTTCGACACCGCCACCTTCCCTGAGAGCTGGAAGCACGCCGAACTCAGCGCTCTACTCAAGAAACCCACTGCGGACCCTACCGAACTCAAGAATTACCGCCCCATCTCGCTCCTCCCATTTCCTGCCAAAGTCATCGAGAAGACCGTCAACAAGCAGATGGCCGCCTTCCTCGAGTCGAATGGATCCCTCGACCCCTCACAGTCCGGCTTCCGAGCCAATCACAGCACCGAGACCGCCCTCATCGCCGCCACCGATGACATCCGAGCCCTGATGGACAACGGAGAAACAGCGGCCCTCATCCTCCTAGACCTCTCCGCGGCATTCGACACTGTCTGCCACCGCACCCTAGTACAGCGCCTCAGCAACGTCGGAATCCTGGACAAGGCGCTGGAATGGATCATCTCCTTCCTCGACGGAAGAACACAGAGAGTCCGCCTACCACCGTACAAGTCAGAGGCCACCGAAGTCATCTGCGGCGTCCCTCAAGGATCCTCACTGAGCCCCACCCTCTTCAACGTCTACATGAGCCCCCTCGCGGCCATCGCACGCCAACACAACCTCAACATAATCTCCTACGCCGACGACACCCAGCTGATCCTCTCCCTGACCAACGACCCCGCCGCCGCCAGAGCTAACCTGCACGAAGGGATGAAAGAGGTAGCCGAGTGGATGACGACCAGCCGCCTGAAACTGAACTCGGACAAGACGGAGGTCCTAATCCTGGGCTCTTCACCCTCCGCCTGGGACGACTCCTGGTGGCCTCCCGCCCTGGGCACCGCACCCAAACCGACAGACCATGCACGCAACCTGGGCTTCATCTTGGACTCCTCCCTCTCCATGACCAGGCAAGTCAACAACGTCTCCTCGGCGTGCTTCAACATCCTACGCATGCTACGGAAGATCTTCTGGTGGATCCCCACCGAGACCAGGAAGACCGTCACCCAGGCCCTCGTCACTAGCCGACTGGACTACGGCAACGCCCTCTACGCCGGTACCACCGCCAAGCTCCAGAAGAGACTCCAGCGGATCCAGAACGCCTCAGCCAGACTCATCCTCGACATCCCACGAACCAGCCACATCTCCGGTCATCTGAGAGACCTTCACTGGCTCCCCGTCAACAAAAGAATCACCTTCCGCCTCCTCACCCACGCACACAAAGCCCTACACGACCAAGGCCCGAGCTACCTCAACAGCCGAATCAACTTCTACGCTCCCAAACGCCACCTCCGATCAGCCAACCACGCCCTCGCCGCCGTCCCCCGCATCCGAAGAGCGACTACAGGAGGAAGATCCTTCTCCTACCTGGCCGCCAAGACCTGGAACTCCCTCCCGACCAACCTGCGCCTGACCCAAGACCACCTCTCCTTCAGGAAGAAGCTGAAGACCTGGCTGTTCGAGCAGTAGCGGCACCCCCCCCCACCCCCAGTGCCTTGAGACCCTACGGGTATGTAGTGCGCTCTATAAATGTCATTGATTGATTGATTGATTGAATAAAGGATTTTTTTGAATAAGACAATGTTTATGGACTTGTGACTTCATCCCTGGTGCCGCCTCCACCTTTTCTCAAAAGTTTTTTCTCTGGTTTTCCAGTGAGATCTATCTGCAGCAGGTCTCGGAGACGCTTGGCACAGGATTCACCGACTTATGGGACTTTGAAATTGATGTGCTCAACATTAAGTCGGCTGTGGGATCATTTGCTTGTTGACGTGGTGTAAGTGTTCTGGCTGAGTTTAAGAAATGAAGATTTCAGTGATCGTTGAACACTATGACCACATGTCTAGCTCCGAGAATATATTGTAGCCATTCCTGGAATGCATCTTTAATGGCGGGGAGCTCCTTATCAGAAATGGTGTAGTTCATCTCTGCTGGTTGCCGCTTCCTGGTATGATATGCGACCGGGTGCAAATGCCCATTTTTTTTGTGCCTCTGCGAAAGCACACCTCCGATTGCCTGCTCAGAAGCGTCGGTCTCAAGATAGAATGTTTGAGTAAGATCAGCGTGCAGCATAATGGGTGCAAAGGTAAAACCTTTCTTCAGAAACTGGAAGGCATCTTCAGCCTCCGTAATCCATTGAAAAGAAACTCCCTTTCGTAATAGCCTAGTGATGGGTGCGACTTTTAAGGAGCAATCTCGAATGAATCTTCGATAGAAATTCGCAAACCCAATGGAGCTCTGTATTTCTTTTACGGAAGTTGGTTGGGGCCGATTTAGCACTGCCTAGATTTTCTTGACATCCATGGTCAGGCCTTCCGGAGCAATACCAAAACCCAAGAAATCTACAGATTTCACTCCAAAGGCACACTTCTCCAATTTAACGTATTGGTCATTTTCTTTCACACAGCGTAAAAGCTTTTTGACTTGGCGTTGATGTTCTTCCTCGGAAGGTGAGTAAATTAAAATATCGTCGATATAGACGATAGAGCATTGGTCTATGAACTCCTCAAAAACATCATTTGTGAAATATTGGAACGCTGCGGGGGCGTTACACAAGTCGTATGGCATGACTTGGTACTCATATATTCCGTACTTGGTTCTAAATGCAGTTTTCCATTCATCGCCACTGCACACTCTGATTAGATGGTAAGCTCCCTACAAGTCTAACTTCATGAAGATCTTTGCATCTTTTAGTTGATCCAGGAGGACGATAATCAAGGGTAGCGGGTAATGGTACTTGATCGTAATCTTGTTCAGGGCACAGTAGTCAATACATGCCCTAAGACCTCCATCCCGTTCTGGGACAACAAATAGTGGAAAGGAGACCGGGGACTGGGATGGTCGAATGAACCCATTTTCAAGGTATTTTTGTATATATTCCTTCAAGGGCTGGTTTTCTGCTTCAGTGAGTGCGTAGATCTGACTACAAGGAAGATTGGTGCCAGGTTCAAGATCGATTTTACAATCGTAGGATCAATGAGGGGGAAGCTTCTTTGACTCTGCCTCACTGAACACTTCGGCAAACCCCTGGTATTTTACAGGCAGGCTCTCAGTTTGCACAGCACATACCATCATCTTATTTTCACATAACAAGGCTGCCAGATTTCTCTCCTTTGTTTCCATCTTTTCACAGTAGCAATGCTTCAAGCAGTAGCTGGAGTTTAACTTCACTGTCCTCTTACTCCAGTTTATTGTTGGGTTGTGTTCCATAAGCCAGGGAAGACCTAAAATGATTCCAAACTGCGGGGCATCAATCAGATTGAACTGAATTTCTTCTCTATGACCTTCATTGGAAATGAGTTTCATGATCTCCGTATGACTAGTGATGGGGTCGGACGATAAATTTGTACCATCCACAGCCCTCACCACTTCACTTCTCTCTTTAAGTAAGGCCTTCAGACCAACCTTAGAGGCATATTTGAGATCGCAAAAATTCCCCGTAGCACCCGAATCCAGCATTCTAGCTACTTCAGGAAGAATGTGCTCTCGGAATCTCAGAGTCATAATCATGATGAGATGCGGAGAAGAAGACTGCAAGGTATTAGCAACTTGGTGATGAATTGGAGTTGTATCTTTGTTAGCAACCACCAGCCCAACTCCCTCTACTGGTGGTGCTGCAAGTTTTCCTTCTTAAATGTTTTGGGCTTTTTGGGAAACCCCTTAACAAAGTGTCCGCTGATTCCTCAATAAAGGCACAAATTATTTAATCTTCACTTTTCTTTTTCTTCTTCGGAAAGTGGACCTCTGATGGTTCCTATTTACATAGGTTCAACTCCTTGCTCTTTCTCTACGGATCTTGTCACGTCTGATCTTGCCCTGTCAAAGCGTGGAACACTCGGTCAAAATTCTCGCCTTCTTTCACCTCTTCTTTCAGTTTGTCAATAGTCGATTTCTAAAACCAGGTCAATCAAGGCCAATACCTCTGTGGGGCGATTTGGAATTTGCGACAAGGCATCCTTCAGGTCATGTTTTAAACCACGATAGAACAAGGCGGCTCTTTTTGACTCCGGCCATTTGGTTTCAACAACAAGTTTGTTGAATTCTGCAAGGTATGGTACTAGTTCTCGATTCCCTTGTCTCAATTCCAACAATTCATTATCTGTAGCCTGCGCTACCTTCCGCTGATCAAAAATGTGCAGAAATTCTTTCCTGAACTCGTCGACATTATACCGGATTAGTGCGTCTTGAGTGACCAAGATCATTGACCAGGCTGCCGCTTCACCATTGAGGAAAGACAGTATAAAGACAATGCGAGCCTGCGCATCTGAAAAGACAGTAGGTCGACCCATAAAATTCAAGGAGCATTGGGTCAAGAAGATTTGGGACTTTTGAGGATCCCTGCTAAAGCATTCAGGTGGTGCTAACCGGATAACGGGGGCCAGGGAATGTACTACCTGAGTGGTGGACCCAGAGTTTGCTAAAGAACTTGAATTAAATATTGTTTACTCCAGAAGGGGGAAATGGAACTTATCCCCTGTACCCTCGCTCTTCCTCTGAGCTGCAATTTCCTTATTCTGTCATCTAGTTGCCTCCATCTCTGACTTGATAGCCTTAATCTCTTCTCTAACTGCCATTAGTTCTTGTTGGATGACCTCGAGGACCATTCCTAGGTTCTTCAAGTCGAACCCCTCCGTCATTCTGCTCAGGTGAGTAGAGTTGGTGGGCACTTCACTCTGTCATGAACTCAAGCCTACTCACTTCTAATTCCAGTACTCGCAGGAGCAGAATGTCAAGAATTCCCAATTACCCCTACAGGCCGCCCAACGAACCCCAGTAGCACTGGAGGTTGCGTAAACCTGGCCAGGGGAGAGGGGTAGGGGACAAAAAGGAGACTGCCTCCCTTTTCTTCGGTTCTCTACTCTCTCTCTTCCTGCTTAGCTTTTCTTTCTATCTCTCGCTTTTCACTCTACTCTCTCTCTCTCGTGGTGAACTGGAAAACAGATAATAACATTAAAAACTTCTAAAAACCTTCCTCCTAAACTCTCTAATATATTATCTGCTGTGCACTACCTTTCTTACCCTCTAAGCGATGGGCATTAGCTCCTCTTCATGTAATTTTAAATACAAGCTTTCTGTACTGTCACTAATTGTCTTTTTCTTTTTTACAGGTATTCCAAATAGGGACCAATTATTGCAATAGGCTTGCGGTAAGTAAATAAGTTTACAATAAATCTCTTTTAGATTCAATGTCTTTTCCTTTCCTAAGTATCCAAATGTACTAATGTTTATTATTTTCTCCGACAGGAGAATACTTGCAGTTTTGGTAGAGCTCTGCCTGAGAGAAAACTGGCTTCCGAGGGATTCTGCTGAACCTGCTGAGCAAAAGCCAAGCCTCCGAAATGCCACTTGAAGACTCCGGTATGAATGTGGCAGGAATGCTAATTATCCTTGACTTCTTGGTTCCCTGACTAACTGCCCGACAGAAGTAGTAAACGAGAGCTACCCTATGCTTAAGACTGGCAACAAACTAGAAATACTACCCTGACTGACTTTCACAACACAGGCACAGGTCCTGTCACAAGGAATGCTTTGGTGAAGTGCAGGGCATCAAACGCGGCCATCGCATTTCACAGCTGCGTTTGTTCTCGGGCTCACGACCAGACGCGAGAGACTAGACCAGCGATTGCACTGACATGCCTCCATCTTTGGCATGCCCGTCCAATCACTCGGCATCTGGTTACAATCACCCGTGATCTAAGGTAAATAGACACAGAGCCCGGGAATTGTTTCACAGGTGTTAGAGTCTTGCTAGTACAGGGAAGCACATGGGTTCTTGTAACCCGCGCCCTGACAGGTACATCCACTGAACCTGGTAGGAAAAAACTGAAACATTTTGGATTCTTTGTATTACAAGTGCAAGTTTTACACGGGGTATTCTTGCGGAGAATAGAACTAGATCAGTTGATCAGCGGTAAAAGACTATGCTACCAATTTCTTTAGTTGTTTATAGCTCAATAGCATTCTGGAACACTGTTAACCGTGTAACTTTATGATATAGACTTTGGAGCAAGGGGGTGAATTGACACTAAATACTGTGGATACGCTTGTGTGACATTAACACGAATTTTGAGAACAATATACCTACAAGAATATGTGAAGTTAACATTTAAATGTTTGTAAACATGATTGCGTGACATCAACACTACATGTTGGGAAATATTAGCTGCAAGATCTTGTGAGTTTAACACTAAGAGTCTGATTACAAGCTTGGCGGACGGGTTACTCCATCACAATTCTGACAGATATCCTGTCCATCATATTCTGAGTTCAAATATGTTCCCTTGGATATAAATTGAATTTGTAATACAGTGGATAGGTTATCCATCACATTTGTGATAGAGCAACCCGTCCGCTAAACTCGTAATTAGGCCCTCAATGTTTGAGAACTCAGGAAATTGTGATCTTCATTTGGTTTTAGGTTTTAAAAGTTTTGAAATCTGTTAGGACAGAATCTCCCTTCTGATCCACAGTACTCGTAAAATACTAGAAGGTATTTCAAACTTGGATTCATCTATGCCTCCTGTTGTAGAAATACTTAATGTATAATTGTGTATTGCTTTTCAGGTGTCCTTCCCCGCAGTACCCTCCCTAATTCCCTTCCTCCCATCTGGTCATTCTGATACTCTGTGGACTTTTCCAAACAGAGTCAGGGCTGCCGGAGGGTGGGCTTCTGGGAAGCACTGTTCCTGAGGATCTGAAGCCAGCCCTGACAGAATAACAGGCCCAAGAATTTAACCGGCCTTCCAAATAGTGCCAACCAGAATGGCCTCCATGGAATATCTCTGTGCCATTCTAGTCGATCTAAAAAGGGAGATTAATGCCTCATAGCCAGAAACTGCTGCCCTGACTAGTAGGGTGAATCAAATGCAAAGCAGATTGGAAACCCGCACTCTTCAACACCACTGTTTGATAGGCCCAACACAACTCCCCCATCTGTTTTCGCAACAATACTATTAGCTGTCTCGTTAGCCGTCCTGGAGCGATTTTTAGGAGGCCCAGCCAAGGTCCCTGTATTTTTAACACAAATACAATTACATTTCATGGTGCATCCCCAAGCCTTTCCTGATACTCATTTGTGAATTACATTTATGGTCTTCTACTTAGGCGGTGATATATTCGCTTGGGCCATCCCATTAGTCAATGAGGATAAGCCGCTATTATACGATTGGTCACGCTTTATGGCCCAATTTATACAAGTCGTTGACAGAGGGACCATAACCATGACAACAACAATGCCTCCTCCTTGGACACCGCCAGCTTTCTTGTCACGTTGAACTTTACCTTCTTAGACGTTTTCTTCAAAATTTCTTCAAAATTTGAAGGTAAGTGGAGACCAGCCTCAACCCACTTCTTGTATCCAAACTGTGATCCATCATGGTTGGCCATAATTTTCGACTTTGCCCCTGTCATGCACAACCAGGTGTCCACAGTTGACACTTTGACCTTTTAGGTGCTATATTTCACTTTTTCCTGTTTGTTTGATGCATAAATACTTTACTCCCTGTCTCTATAATAAGCCTGACTGCTTTAGTGCCAAGCTACCAGAGGGTTAAGCACAGGTTAATTTAGTGACTTTAGTGGTTCACCCTGATGGGGATTGTGACTGTTGCTTGAGAAAGGCTCACACCCTCTTCAACCAACAACACAATTTCTCACAGTGAAAAATGTAGCAAGGCTGTTGGGGTTGGGCCATTGCGTCTGAGCAGGGTAGGACAGGAAAGAATCCCAGACAAAAAATAATTGCAGTTCAAGGCAGAAATTTGTTTGCCACGGGGGTGGCTTAGGAAAGGGCAAACACAGTTGGAATAACAGTAGGTGAAAGTGTTTCAACATATAATAAAGTGAAAAAGTTACCTTATATTGGCATAAAGAAACTTCTGGGGGTGCACGTACTAAACAGTAGAATGGGAAAGAATTATGAATGTTTCTAAGATACTCAACAGATAGACAGATGGCATAAAAAGGTTCAAAGAAGAAGAATGTGCATTGTCTAGGCAACCAAAGACTTCCAATTGCTTAGAAAGTTAGACTTCAGCATTCTTGATTTACACCAGTGTTTACTGTGAAAAGTTATTTGAGTGGAGTATATCACAATTTAAATATATAAATTGGAGGTGGGGCGTGGCTTAAAAACCACGCTGAGCGTGCATAGCGATATTTATCGCTTTTTCTTGTTAATATGCCCTTTAGACTTCAGCATTCCTGATTTACACCCAGTGTTTACTATAACAAGTTACTTGAGTGGAGAATATCACAATTTAAATCGATAAATTGGCTTTGCAGGGATGGCATGAGGTTCGTCTAGCCCATTATTCAGACGTATACGAGACAAAGGGAAATTGTGCTGGTACTAAGTGTGATACCAGGATACCTTAATCAAAGAAATGGAATGGGTTGGGGTGAGGGAGCAGGTGGGAAATATGGACTGGGGCAGCTATGGTGGTAAGTGCTGTAAAATTAACCTCTCAGTTGGCACCTCTGTAGATTGCTGAGGGTCAGTTCTGCAGTGCTCAGTGGATGTATGACAGCAGTGAGGTTCAGGAGGCATTTGTCATGCTTTGGGAGAAGGTAAATATCAATTGAAGTGGGGTCATATCATGTGCTGTACTGTCTGTCTTACATTCATTGGTAGGCAGTGCTCTTATGATGGACTAAGGTGCGAAGAAGGAGGAATGATGTAGAAAATAGATGATAGACTTCTGGCTAGCTTCAGCTCCCAAAAAGGTAAAAGAGGCAAGGGTGCAGAAAGAACAACATTTGTTGAGGGTTTTTCTGGTCACTGTAAAAAATCACAGAAATACAAATGGTGGAGTGATATTTAAAGCTTGGGGTAATTTAATGGAAAGATATGGATGGATTTGAGGATATTGGTAATCAGTCAACACTGTACTCGATGCTGGGACATGGAAGACCAGCAGGCTACAATGCGAGAGCCAGCAAGCTCAGTGCAGGACTAGTGGGACTAAGGAAAGATAAAAGTCCTGAATAAGAAATTTGGGGGCATATCATCAAGGACCGGCGATAATTATCGCTAAGCGCACTTAGCACTAGGATAATTATCACCGGGTATCGTGGAATTTTATTGCTGAGATAGCTTGCTATCAGCAACGCTTATCTCAAAAGCGATAAAAGTTTAGGGGATGGACTAACTCTAAGGCCCCACCTATGGGTGGGCCTGGAAAGAGGGGCGGTCACACCCACTTCATTTCCCAGTTTCGTGCCAGAGCAGGGGCAGGTAGCCCCTGCAACCGGTTTGAACTGGACTATGCACAGGGACACCAAATGTGCCCCCAGTGCAGGACTTCAAAGCACCAGAGAGTGCTCCCGCCCAGCCCCAATACACATCTGCCTGTCTGGGGAGGTGGCTACACCTCCCTGCGACAGGAAACCTATTTTCCAGGCCTCCCCTGCTGGAGTTCGGTCAGCAGCAGGAGGCCAGACCTGTGTCTGTGGCAGAGGCATCCATTTTGTGAAGCCAGGGCTCAAGAAAGTCCTACCGGTTGAACATGTCTCTCCCTGTAGAAGGGTGGAATGCTACCCCCGCCGCCAGAACTGGCAGTGGGGTAGTATTCCAAAGTGTTTGACACCAAACATGACATGTTTCCGTGCAGCCATCCCAAAGTTAACATTTACCGCGAGGTTATAATGCACGTAAGAGTATATGGTCAGGCTGCACCACAAACAGCATGAGAGGAGGTACTCCGAACGCTGCAGAGGGGCTCTGCTCATGCAGGGGCACCCTCTCACATAAAAACCAAGCACTCTGCCTTCAGGATTGTTAAGCGTTACAACAAACAAATGATGGACGGAATGCTGACAATGCATACATTCTCCCCCAGTCAAGAGATCTGGGTTAAATCCATCGTTCTTTTGCCCACTACACCACCCCAGTTCAGACATGGCCATATGCAAATCAGTCTTGACCCTGTGCCTCATGGGAACAGTCCAGCCCGAACTGCCAAGCCATGTCTTCCCTGGACCGGAATCAAGCATCCTAGGACCGGTTTCTGGCTATCAGCCGTCATCAGCCAGGATAGCTTGACTCCAGTGGTGTAGTGAGCACGGGTCCCACGTCTGGGAATACCCATCCCACTTAGGGCGAAAAGCGTTGTAACGCTTCAGGATTGTTAAGGCCTGCCATAGAAGTGACTTATAGGTTTTATATGTGTGTGCAATTGTAGTGATATAAGTAGCCTATACCACTGTAAGGGGTGCAAGCACACCCTTACCCAGGCTGCAGTAGCAGACCTGTGGTGCCATTTTGGAGTGCTTCCCAGGGGTGGCATAATACATGCTTCAGCCCCTGGTAGGCCTCTGAGGTACCTATGCCCTAGGTACATAGTATACCATATACTAGGGGCTTATAAGGCACTCCAGAATCCAATTAGATATGTACCTAATGTACATGGAAACAATTTTAGAGAGAAAGCAGCTAGACTGTGGTCCTGATTAGCAGGGCCACAGTCAGACTAAGGTCGAAAAACAGTGATACACCAGCAAAAAGTGTGGGTACCCATGTGAAGCAGATCCTACTCTCCTACAGTGAGGACAACCATGTCACCACCTGTCTCAGAAGCACCTTCATGGGCATCAATTCACCCGAATGCCGTTGGTAGCAGAGGTGACATCATGTGCCTTTCACACTGAATGACATCACAGGAAGTGACAGTTTATGACATTTAATTTGATGACATGATAGTACATGACAGCCTGTGAGTATTTGCCATGCTACAAAAGTGTCCCTTAAAGACCCAGTTATTTAATTTGAAGTTGTCTGGCATTCACTCCTCTAAGAACAGCATTTAAAGGGTGAGCTCCTAGTGGCCGCAGTGCCATGTGACTGAATATCATTGCTGATGGGAACTATCGAAAGACAAAGCCAGGCAGGAGTATGGAGGGGACAGCAGCATATTTCTTTCTGATCTCTAATCAATATTTGTCTCTCTTACTGGTACACTGAGGTGGTCAGTGGGGCACTAATGGTTCATTGGTATGACAAATATGGAATGGGAAACACTGACCCAAGGACCCACTAAAGAGATGCCTATTGGGGTGTCATCTCCATGGGGAGCAGAACTAGTTGACCACCCTAATAATGTCGCAAAGGGAGCTGAATTTCTAGTTGGGTACAGCCACAAATGAGGGAAAAGTCACCGCTGAGGTAGACCCATCCTGAGGGGTAGTAGAATTCAAATACCCTGGGAGGCAGATCAGGTGTATCCACCATTTTATTGGTCTCAATGTATTTGAAGCCCTCTTGCATGATGGTAACAAGGAGACTTGATGGAAGTTGTTTTTTCCCTCTCCAGCTGTGAAAGCAACAATATATCGGTTTTGAAAACTGGGTTGTCACGTATAGCTGGGTCGATGCAAAGGCATCTCCTCAAGCTAAACGGTGACAAAACCGAAATTCTTATTTTCGGGAAACAGAAAGATCTATGGGGCCCTCAACATTGGCCTAGTGAGATGGGACCTCTCCCTCAGCCATCTTCAGTGGCCCGTAATCTCGGCTTCCTTATAGACGACAAACTCTCCATGAGACAACAGGCCACTCAGGTGGCCGCCATCTGTTTCACTACTCTACGATGGCTCCAGAAAATTCTATGGATGCTGCCTCCATCTACTAGGAGAACCGTTGTTCAGGCGTTGGTAACCTCTCGCCTGGACTACGGAAATGTCCTCTACCTTGGTGCTGATGTGGCCACTGTTAATAAACTTCAGGTTGTTCAGAACTCTGTTGCCCGTCTTCTTGTAACATCCCGAGAAGACAATCAGCTAGGCAGGCTCTTCGCGATTTACATTGGCTTAGGATTCCTAGCCGCATTAACTTTAAAGCCTTATGCTATCTTTTTAAAATCAAGCAGGGCTCGGCCCCGATGTATCTGCGTAACCTTGTCCAACCTTATAAGCCAAATCGAACATTCAGATCGTCCGCTAATTGTGACTTTGTCATTCCTCGATTTAAACTTGTAAAAATGGGAGGGCGGGCCTTCACCCACCGGGCCCCTAAATACTGGAATGCGCTACCTTCCTCCTTGAAAAATGAGACTAATTTTCTCGCCTTTAGGAAAAGACTTAAAACATTACTATTCCGGTGATTTGCACGTTGATCCAGTTGTTTCAGGATGCTGCTTATACTGGTTCGTTTTTCTTCTTTAGTCTATCCCTCCGCGCCGGGATACCCACTGTGGGTAGCTGTTGCACGTTACAAGTTCAAATAAATAAATAAATAAATAAATAAGTGTATTAACTCAAGTTTTACCTTTTGAAGTTGGAACAAAATAGAAAAGGTGTTAAGTACAGGTTCGAGCGCGTCGTTTGTATGCCAAAATATTGTTGACATAAATATCGTGCCCTAAATATCTTTTGCAAAAATATTGTCCCATTATGTAGGGATTTTCTGTTATTAATTCTAATGTGGTGATATTTTGGTAACCGATAACCATATTTATGTCTGACAATTTCTGACAAGGATATTGTGGCAACGTACTAGAACGTCAGAGGTGTTGTATCTGGCACGTGTGTGTTGGTAGCTTTTATGCAGACAGAGTACGCAGAAATTGGAGCCAGGAATTTGACAAATGGTTAAGATGGAACAGTTTGGGTGACAATGATCTACACAAGGATGGTGTGGTGTGGAATAGTCTTAATGAGAGTGGTGTGACTGTATGGTGCCTCCCTGTTGTAATATGTGATCATTCACTTTCCTTGTCTAAGCAGTAATGCCTCCTTGCGCACCTGTCTGGGTCCTTACTGTCATGATCTCCCTGTCCTTGTGTGTGCACATGTGTTTTTATCCGACTATATCATTGTCATGTACAACTTCCAAGGATAAAGAAAGCAAGGTGTGGGGGGAAACGTTTTACCTTGCTAGCATCTAAACTATGGAACTCACTGCCCACAGAGTTGAGACTCCAACCTAGCAGATCTGTGTTTAGAAAGAAATGAAAACATGGCTCTTTCCCCAACCCTGAACATGCTGGGCATTGTTGCTGCACTTTCACTCAGCGCCAAGACGCCTCGGCAGTAGTGCGCTCTATAAATACTTTCAGTTAGTCAGTCAGTCAGTCAGTCATGTCCATTTCTCTGTGCACTTATTGCACAATTTCTTATTTTTAAAAACACTCACAAACATGTATCTAGAGCTTAGCTCCTACCTATTTGATTTTTTTCAACACCAAAAAGTCAAAGCTGTCCGCACAGTTCCACACCACACATTTCCAATCCACACCAAATAATTCAACACCAAACCACATAATTCAACTCAACAACACAATTACACAACACACCACATACATCCAATCCACACCAGACAATTACACATCATGTTACAAAATTCAACAGCACATTACATAATTAAACTTTACTACATACCATTTCACAACACAAAATACCATTCCACATAATTACACTCCATAACACACAATCCCACTCCACAGAATTCCAGTACAATCAATAATACAATCAATAACACAAATATAATTCACAGAATTCCACAGCACACCATGCCACATAAATCACTCCACGAATCCACTCCACACCACACAATTGAAAACTTTCGGATCAATGTTTTTGAGGTCTCTGGTAGTTTTCCGGATTTTTCTGGGTGGAATGATCTGTGGCAAATGGGAAGAGTGAAGACGAAATCGGAGGTACACATGTCTGGACAGAACTACTGGCAGAGGTGTTCTTTCCTATAGTGTCATCTTGAACACACGTAACTGAGTCCTCAGCATTCTTACTATACTGTTCCTCTTGTGAAGTCATCATGAATGGACAATCTTCTGGATTATTCTTCAATCCCAGCAAATACTCAACCCCCAACTCAACTCTCAGACCAGCCATGCATCCATTCCCACTGGCGTTCTCACTATAACAAAAGCATGCGCCAGTGGACTGTAGTCCTTACACACCATAAGCGGCACGCCCCCTGGAATACCCGTAATGTTTAATAACCCAACCACCGACGAATGACTTCTTTCAAGCATAAAGTAATGCACATCTTTAAGTTTCAAAGCACAAGGATGTCTGTGCACCACCTGTGCCAGGACCGCACCTACCACTGTTTTGTTGGTGTCTGTAGTTAACACCGAGCGCCTTACGTAAGCTGCATGCACTGCTGTCGCTGTTGGCTAAGCGCAGGGTAGCCATGTCCTGGGGAAAGCAGAGGGCTCCTAGGCTGGATACAAGGTGTTGCATTCAGTCACACTCAGCTGTCGGCCTATTGGGAAATGATGCCTTCGGCATCCAGGCCGAAGGATATTTGGGCCCCGTTTGTCGACTGGGCTGGCTCCCTACAAGACTCGGGTAGCAATACGGTCTGAGGATTAATGTTTGACTGTATGTGTTTTCACGGTGGTCATTCATTTTTCTTTGTATGTAATATACATAGCGAGAATACTGCTTTGGGGTCCCCTCGACCCCAGTCGGGTTGATTTTTCTCATTGTTGAAGATGGGTTGCTCCTGCTTCACCCCTTTGTTGAAATCTGTACATCAGAATATATAGTGAGTGTGTCATACTAATACTCTGTAACTCCTATTTATTTGTGACCATAATTGTACTGTTGCTCTGACCACGTTGTTGTTCAACTCCTGAAACTGAATGCCATTCTTCCTCATCCCCGTTAATGAATCCGCCATTATCAGAGTCCATCACAAACCTGCAGCCATTAAACTGTTCCAATTTAATGGCTGTACAGCCCTCTTTATCACCTCAAATAAATCCATTTTAGACAGTGCTTAATTTGAGCCGGTGGTTTCTTTAGCCTATCCCTGCACTATTTATCAATGAACCTTCCATGGTGCAATGTCTGCCACACAGGTTGATAGTACGTGTTCTTCATTCTATGCTTTTATTAACAGTATGTAGATTTTCACCTCACAAGGGGATCCTTGTCGTTCACTCTTCCTAGGGTAATCCTTTCTTTTGTGCACTTGGTACTGGTCCGTTTGGCTCTATTGCAAAGCGGTCTCATGCTTCTGGGCATAGTCTGCGCTATATAAAATCAAATAAATAAATGAGTGCATAACATATAATGTGGCCTTCTCTCTCTCTCTCTCTCTCTCTCTCTATCTCTCTCTCCTTTTATTATCAGATTGTGGGCACAGTACCAGCCAGTGGCAGAAGCAGTAATTACTTCTAAAGCTATTCAACAAAGATTTTGAGCTGGTTCGATTGGCAATTCCAGTGTAGGAGTGCTCAAACTAGTTTCCCTCTTTTAACGAGTAGAGCAAGAAGTACAGTTGAACTAACCAGTCAGAGATACCGTGAGTGGGGCATGACGCTATACTGCAATACTGTTTTAAATTTGAAATGCTTTTTTTTTTTGTGTAACTCGTTGTTAAGAACCTTTCCAAAAAAAAAACACCTTAAAAAAATTACTTGCTGCTTAGTCCTTTCGCCGCTCATTGCACTTCAGCTGGGGTGTAGCGTAAGACTGTCGAACTGTCTGTTTGTACTGTCACGCTCATCTACTGTGAGTGGTCATTCAGGATGATTTAATTAGTTCCAATCCGTTATTTTAATCGCCAATCACCGCGCTGTTTCTAGCGTTCAAGGGAACCAAATATAGGATTGCGGGGGGAAGCAATTCTTTACCCTGACACCGATGTACCCCCTGGCTGCTGGGTATCTGGAGGCAAAGCACTACGCTACGCTTGCATAGTTTGCGCTTCTTCGCACTACACAAATTGCACGTAGCACAGTGCAAATGCGTAGCGTAGCGTAGTGGTCATTTTTTGGTTGCTCGCAGTCCTCAACGTCAAGTTGGCAACCGCGAGAAAGCAAAATGACATCCCAGCGAGACTTTTTCCTCGTTCGCGATCAGCAACATCAAGTTGCCGATCGCGAGCGTGGAAAATAAACCTCCCGGTGAGATTCTCAACGCGGGGTGGTCAGGTTTCTCATTGCGAGTAGTCACGTATGCTCGCGACTGCTCGCGATGAGAAACTACCAGTCTGCGTTGAGAAAGCTGCCGCTCGAGTAAAAATCTACTCGAGCAGCAGAAAACGACAGCTCACATTGTGCAAGATGCCGTTTTCAATGATTGCACAGTGCGGACAAGCATTCCGGCACTGTGCAATCATCGCGAACAGCGCACTACTACACAGTTCGCGTAGTGCTACGTGTAGCTCGCGTAGTGCGAAGTGCACTTCGCGAACTACGCCCAGGGTTAGTCAGAAGACGTCGCTGGAGACAGACGCCAGGCAGCATTGCCTGTTGTCAGCATTGTCCAGTATAGTCTGCACTCATGCCCTGCTGCCCCAACAATTTACCCAAGTCGAGTTGCAGAAAAAAACTAAGAAACTAACAAGAAGTAAGCGCACAAAAAATACATTGAGGAAACTTAGAAATTCAGCACTGTTATAAGGGGAAATGTCCTTTCCAACATGGCGCTCGGATGACGTCAGAGTTTGAATTTACGTCGATGTCCTTCTTCACTGTCCATGCATCCCAGAAGTACTCGTAATATGTCTGTGCTTACGTTCGGCATTGTTTAATGTTAAATTCACTTCACAGGGGCATATCATCAACGACCGGCGATAATTATCGCTAAGCGCACTTAGCGCTAGGATAATTATCGCTGGCTAACGTGGATTTTTATCGCTGAAATAGCGTGCTATTAGCAATGCTTATCTCAAAAGCAATAAAAATCCTAGCGCTAACTGCCAAATGTGAGATTATCGCGGAAAATCCAGCGATAATCTCACAAAGTTTGTCGTTAGCTTGATGATAGGGCAAGGCAAACTTAGCCATGATATCCACCTTCCATAGGATATTATGGCTAAGTCAGTCTTGAAGCAGGTGTAAGGAAAGTAGCGATAACAGGGGTTATCGCTACTTTTCTTGCCGCTATGCTCCTTAGCGTGGGGCTTGATGGTAGGAGAAATGTCGCTTAGCGACATTTCTCCAGTCATGTCAGGGCAGGAACGCCCACTTTGCATCTCATTAGAGATGCAAAGCTGGGCGTTCAGAATTCAGGCGCTAATGCAAGGTTTCACGCAATAGCGTGACCTTGTTGATTTGGCGATAAAATTATCGCCGCTTTTCTCCCGAAAACGGACGCAAAAGCAGCGATAATTTTTTATCGCCTCGTTGATGATATGCCCCTTTTCACATTTTTTTTATTTCAAACAAGTTGTGTGCACCACATCCACTATTGTTAATGCTGTAAATGAACGCATAATATATTTCGGCGGTGAAATAAAAGTTAACATTGTCGGTCGCTGAAAAAATACATAAGAAAACAGCGCGTTGTGCCACACTGCTTCTAAAAAATATATTAAGTTGTGTTACACAGAAAAGTGAAAGCGCGCTAAACGTTGCAGGAAAGCATGTCTGCCTGCAGTAGGAGAAACTATTTAAACAAAATAGAGCTACAGACTAAACAAACCCAATCCTCAATAAAATAAAGCCCAAAACCAAACTAACATCCTACAAAAAAAAGCCCAAATGACGGTGAACATCGAAAATTGCTAAAAGCCTAAAATCTAAAGCCAACGAAGCGGGAGGCATGGCGCAAGACGTACCCCCAATACAACTGTGGACTTAAGAGGAGGTGGCAGGGAGGAAAACTATATTTAAATGTTTTCAGCTATGGTGCTCAAACTACATACAGGCAAACAGAAACATAGCAGGAAACAAAGAAATAAAGTAGTCCCCCAGAGAACAGACAAATAACTGTAGTGTGATGATACAGTACCTATTCCCTGCTGCATGGGAGGAAAGGAAGAGAGAAAGGAGGGACAAAGAGGCAGAACTGACCACTGGCAAGCAATGATTTTTGAAGGACACTGAAACAAACAAATCAAAGTCTGGGGAATGGCTTTAATCCAACCTAAGAAATTACAATAGGTCTCGAATCCTCGACCTAAAATGTTTTCTTTTAACAGGGCACACATAATTTTGCAAGGTTGCATTTTCTGTAAGCCTGCCAGGTGTTTAAAGTATTATCGTTTGCTCCGAGCCCCCAAATATGACCTCGTCCATAAAAGCAGAGACAAAGTAAAGGTCGATGTCTCTCTATAGTAAACTTACTTTCATCGTGTTTTAACTCCTTATCAATGATGTACTGGTTCCATCTCTAGATTGCAAAAGGAGAGGTTCCTGACTTATTGTAAATTATTAACATGCCACACATTTGACCCTGCCCCCACGCTCACTGACTCCAGACCATTGCATGCAGAATCACAGTTAAAAAATCTTTCTTAAAGCTCGGACCGCTGCAAAACCCATTATAAGACGGACTCACCTACTGCGGAGGCATACAGTGTCAGAGATGCCAACTTGTTGCTCCCAATTCCAGGAAGTGCGCAGCAGCGCACCCAAGATGAGCGGCTTGCCTTGGATGGATCCCACTGGACAGGGTGATCGAGCCACACAGCAATCAGCGGCAGAGAAACCACCAGACCACTTGACACACAGCGCTGGGACCTGGCAGTGGAAAAAGTGTTTCCTGCATCGGGGCCTGCCCTTGCACGTTAGGCAGCTGGGTTCCAAGAACAGTTGGACTGCACCAGTGAGGAATCCGCGGTAGAACACTGACGTTTAGCGCAAGACTTCACCAGCCAATCACTGGCTAGATAGAGCCCAGTCATGGGTTTTCAGCCAGTCAGTGGCCTCCAAAAGATTTCTGACCGCACTTCTAATTGGCTGTGAGCCGCAGAGGGCCCACAGCTCATACATTTTTAGTGAGTTAATGTCTACTTGTCCGTCGGACAAAATAGACAATAAATCTTCTTGCCCATTGTAAAAATGTACTTGGTTCGGGCGTCGGGCGATACGATTTCCCCACCCCTGCTGAGTGGATTCGCCAGGATGCCACCAGACTTCCACACCAGGCCCAGCACAGAACCTCATTTATTGCATATTTCTAAAGCAGACAAGGTGCAGGGAGTTTCCTGTAAAAGCGTTCACCAGTGTAAGTGTGAAGTGCACCCTCTGCTCACAAGTCAGTCATTCTGTTAGTGCACAACACGTGCGCTGCTCACTGATGCTGTCTGTGAATTGGATGAGACACAGACCTGCTGCTAATGTTTACAGCTAAGCACATTTAGGTGTAACCTGTCACTGTCTCTCACGTGCATTGTGCACGTGCAGTTTTATTCCTTTATCCGGCGTCACCCCTATAGTTTTAACTGCATCATGTTGTTTCTTTTAAGTGCACACATAACTGGGTCAGCGTATGAAAGCACCCCCCCCCCCTCCTTGTGCAGCATACCAAGCTTTACAAGGGAACAAACCAACAATGTAGTGTAGGAAGTGCTCCGCTGGTTGCAGTTGTCGCTGTGACTCTGGAGGCAAACATGAGAGGTCCCTGCAAGCACCAGCTCCAAGCTATAGGTCTTACAGAAGACACGTAGGAATGCTTTGTGAGTGACCTTGGGCGCTTTGTGAGTAACCTGTGGGCGCTTTTTGAGTGACCTTGGGCGCTTTGTGAGTAACCTGTGGGCGCTTTGTGAGTGACCTTGGGCGCTTTGCGAGTGTCCTTGGGCGCTTTGTGAGTAACCTGTGGGCGCTTTTTGAGTGACCTTGGGCGCTTTGTGAGTAACCTGTGGGCGCTTTGTGAGTGACCTTGGGTGCTTTGTGAGTGACCTTGGGCGCTTTGTGACTACTAGGGGTGGGCAGAATTTGCGAAATCCACTTTTGCAAATTATCGCGAAAATGTTAAAAATTATCGCAAACACGCGGAAATATCGCGAAGATGCAGAAGTTTTTTGCCCGCATGTTCGCGAGATTTTCTGCATGGTTGCGGCTCGCCAACTTACCCATGCGGTTGCTCGCAGGCGCGGCCATCTTGTTTTCAGTTGTCTCGCGGTGCATGATCGCGAGAAGAAAGACGTGATCGCGCAACGCATGATGTCACTGCGGGCGCGAACTGTCGCGAGACAGCGCAAATGGCTAAAAACAATACAACATCTCATGGAGAACGCGACCGGATCAAGAAAACTTGTCGGCGAACGCAGGGATTCAGGTAAGGCGATCGCGCACGCGCGAGAATGTATTATTTTACAGCGCGAGCAAGAACCAAATTATCGCAAAGCTGTGGAATGCGGAAATTTTGACATTTTCGCGCTTTCCGCGGAACGCGAAAATGTCAAATTACCGCAATTTCCGCGAATGGAACGAAATTTTAGGGCAGGCCTAGTGACTACACATTGGAGCATCACACACTTACTTATAAACAGGCGTGTCTGTAACCATGACAACTTCACTCACTGCACGCAGAATAAATCTCATTCCTGTGAAAGCGCGGAATCTGATCAAGTCAGGTATAATTTATTAAAGATTATTTAAAATAATTACAACCATGATAACATAATTATTCTGTGCTCTGTACATTCTTTTGAATAATTAAAATCAATTGTCTCCTTTAATGGGCGAAACAATTAACAATTCATGCTACAACCAGGACAAAGTAGTTATACTGTGTTCTGTAGTAAAATAATATTAAATTCACAGAATATAAAACACAACAGAATAATCCCTAACCATAGTAGAAGAGAGATATGGAGCAGGCTCTACAGAACTGATAGCAATCAGTTTTATTTAAGGGCATAATAGCCAAGAGCCACAATGAAAAGAGAGACCATGTCCAGGCTCAGGGGGTGCTCAAAGTAACATCAATGACTGTGACCATGGTGCAAACAACCATTGCTAAATACAACAGTGTCATCAGCAAGGCTCATTTGTTCTAAAGATGGGGGTTATTGTCCATGGATGTCCCTGTCATGGATCTGAAGGGACCAACAGTGTGTGATCGCTCACACTGACAATAACAGGAATCTCACAGAAGAAACTCTGTGTTTTTCAGAGCTGCTGCTCAGTTTGTCTCTTGTCAATGTAGGAGGACACAGTTCTGCTGGACTCTGCTGCTGCTGTTCTGCGTGGACAGAAGCAGAACAGGAGGCCCAGCCTTCTCCTACCTCACACCCAAAACAAGGACCGACCTCCCTCCTCACATGAGGGCCGCCTCCCGCTTCTGGAAACACACATGACGTTGAAGACGTGGCTCTTATACTGACCTCCGGCAGATGACCAACACACCTGCTCCAGCGCCTAGATACCCTTCAGGTGAAAAGCAGCGCTTTACAAATCCAAATAACATAGCATAACTTCAGGGAGAGCCAAAGTCATCAGTGTATGGAACGAATAGTAGTGGGGTACGGGGGTGCAGGGATCTAGTGCAACCCCGCTTCAGTTCACGGTTAGTGGGGATCTTTGATGAAGTGGCAGAACCTGGCCCCAATCTGACCTGAACCGAAGTATTTTCCGCAAAGGGCATGATGACTCCCAGCACCATTGGTTGAACGTGGTCTCCTTTGTTCCTATGGGGGGGGGGGGGGGTTACTACCAACCCCACCAAATGCTGACTTGAAACCAATTCGCCAAGTGCAGAGGGTCACACGTCTAATGTTTGCATAGTTGTGATGTAGCATCACAATCGAGACGGTATTGTTAAATGCATGTGAGGTGGAAAAACCAGCCTGGAGCTGAGGAGTCAGGCGGTGGGCACATGACCCCTCTGGAGGTCTTGTAAAGTCTTCAGCATCTAGGGCTGCACTCATACCACAGTTACTCGGGGTAGTGGCCCCACCTTCTTTCAGTAATGGGCACATAATCCACTATGGCCCATTGTGTGGCAATCAAACCTTGTAGACTTTGTTCTCAGTCTCTACACACATAGATGTGTGCAACATTCCTCTGGTGGTACAACTTGAAGTTTAGTAACACCAAGATTATTCACAAATTTCCAAATTCTACTGTCTTGCAATTTTATCCAACAATTATTAGATTATCAGAGTATTTTAGTTTTAATTTTCCATTTTCCTTTTTAACCAGTGCAATCTCACCCAAAAACACATCACATCTAGTAATTATCTCATCAATTGCTCAAGGTTTTAACTACCTCAGTGTCAAAATAAAACAAAATACTGTGTCTAGGAATTTAAACAGAATTCAAAACTTCTGAACTTCTGTGACTATCCCCTATAGATTTACAGCCGACACAAGGAGTAAGATTTACAGTTTAAGCAGGAAATGTTTGAACAATAAAAACATGTTTCATGTCTTTACTTATCCGTAGTGCACATCCACTGGTCCTGTGTTCACTCTGGTGTCTTGTCTGACTCTAGATGCAGAGTCATTTAAAGGCAACAGGGAGGTCCCCTGAGGCCTGTTCAGGCAGTGATGGGACCTGCCAGGGCATGGGTGTGAGAGAGAGTCCACTGGGCAATTATCAGCCAGGAGCTTTTAATTGCATTTGAAAAGGTCTCAGAGCACCATGGTAAGTTTCAAACCGTGTTCATGTTCTGTTGATTTTTTCAAATTTTACATTTTTGGAATATGTTATATTTTTAAATTTTATTTATCAATGTCACGGAAATGCATATTTGTGGTAGATTTTTAAAGAAAACAGGATGCATCGATGTAAAAATCAAAACGGCTGTGCAGGAAAATGTAGTGCAATAAATCCATCATTTAAAAATAAAAATACATTTAATAAATAAGTTAGTTCCAGATATATTTTAAAGCAAAGCTCTAACAACTCTTCTCACAAGTCCATAGCCATATTAATCCAGACCACTGTCAGAAATTGAGGGGTGGAACCCCGCAGAGATATTTTAGGAACGCAGGGAATTTAGTGTAACAAAATCCATCATATAAAAATAAAAAATACATTGAATAAATACGTCAGATATTCACAAATATATGTTGCTTCAAGCCCAAGGCTGGGATTTAGACAGGTAAGAAATGTCACATAGACGATTGAGGCTCCCCCTTTTGACCAAGTTTGCCTGACGTGATGTTGAACATCAATCCCACACTCAGTGTTGCCTCA
Organism: Triturus cristatus; assembly: GCF_964204655.1. Taxonomy (NCBI): domain Eukaryota; kingdom Metazoa; phylum Chordata; class Amphibia; order Caudata; family Salamandridae; genus Triturus; species Triturus cristatus. Next base: position 1,838,641,139 of record NC_140590.1, on the reverse strand, counting down.
AAATGAAGAGACTACCGGCTACCAGGGGCGGCTCCCCCATAATGGCAGAGGAGCGTCGCCCCACAGCCCTTGCCAGCAGATGATAAATAAAATAAGAATAGAACAATGTTATTATCATTTTATTTATGCTGTCGAACGTTGACTGCAAGTTACAACTGACCATACACAATAAGTATGGGGCGGGCCAGGCATGTCAGGGAGTACAGTGCACTTTTAACTATGCATGTGCGTTTGGCCGGCCATACTAAGCTGGCCAAGCACCCATGCCCACTTATGTTTCTCCAACCCGGCTGTGTTACACAGCAGGGTTTGAGTAAAGGCACAGGCTCCAATGCACCTTCTGAGCAGCACAAGAGGCTGCTCAGACCAATCCTGGCGCTGCTCTCATGTGAAAGCAGCGTCTGGACTGGGTATGGAGCCTGTGCCCTGAGAACCAGCCCCTTCTGGCCATCAAGAGAAGCATCAAGGGAGGCTGGGAACGGAGGGGAGCAAAAGTTAAGTCTTTTTTATTTATATTTTATTCCCTCCCCCCTCCCCCCTTCCCCAACCCAAAGCCCTCTCCATCCGCGGATGCCCTACCACTTTATGAGGGCGGCAGCCGCCACTGTTCAAGACCTGACCCTTCAAATGAGACCTGCAGCACCTGCCTGGATACCCTCACGGGTGACAAGCCGCACTCTATAAACACTGCCTGATTGATTGATTGGCAGTGTCTGCATGGGTATTTAAGTGGGTGTCACAGTGTGTCTATACATGTAAGTGTGGCTGTAAGAGTCTCTGTATAGGTTTGTAAATGGGTTTAACAGTGTCTCTACGGTATGTAAATGGTTGTGACAGTGTCTGTATGGGTATGTGAATGGGTGTGATAGTGTCTGGATGGGTATGTCTGTGAGAGTATGGGTCTGCATGGGACTCTGGGTGTAAGAGGGTGTTACTAACTGTCACAGTGGGTGTACTGTTAATGTTTGTCTGGCTAGCTGTTACAATGGGTGTGAGAGTCACTGTGACAGTATTTGGTTGCCTATTTGAGTAGGTGCGTGATTATATTTATATATTTTTTTAGACTGTGTGTGAGAGTGTGTGTCTGGGTGTGAGAGTGGATGAGAGAGTGTCTGTCTGGCTGTGAGTGCGGGTGTGGCAGAGTGTACCTTGGTGTCACAGTGGGTAATAGAGTGTCTGTGACTGTGAAAATGAGTATGTTTGGGTGTGACAGTGATTGTGAGAGTGTGTGTCTGCCTGTTACAGTTTCTGACATTCGCAGATTCGCCCACGAATTTACACGGGGGCCCCCCTGAGCCCTGTGGGTATATCAGCGGATCTCGTAAACCATCAAAGAAATATATATACATGTATTTTAACTTAGCAACTTATATCCCCACATGCAGTCAGGAAGTCTCTATCTTGTCCCTTTATAAACATTACAGCTCAAATAAAAGAAGATAGTGGCTGCAATATTTCTGTGAAGCTGCTGCCAGCCAATCAGGTCTTTACTTTGGCGCATGTATCCGCAGATGGATCCACGATGGAACGTGAAGGATCTCCGTTCCTATATATCTACATTTTATTAACTGTAATATCTCAGAAACTACTGAACATATCTACACAGCATCACAAAAAGCATGATCTACAGAACAAAATGTACCTTTATGCCAAATTTAGTGTAATTTCAACCAGTAGTTTGGGCTGTAGTCGTGTTCAAAACTCCTATGGGAATTAACATCGGGAAAACGCTTTATGGGACCCCCCTTTTTCTTAGCCCTTGCTTCAACAGATCTTCCTGAAACTTTCAACACAGCTGCTGATCTGAATAAATAACTGGGTGCTAACAGGCGGCTGCCAGTAGGTCATCTCTCTCTCTCTCTCTCTCTCTCTCTCTCTCTCTCTCCTCTCTCTCTCTCTCTCTCTCCCTTTCCCTATATATATATGGAAAATGGGTGCTAACTATAACTACCTACTGGCGACTGGGGAGAGAGAGAGAGAGAGAGAGAGAGAGAGAGAGAGAGAGAGAGAGAGATATGACCTAACGGCAGTAGCCAGTAGGTATTATAGTTAGCACCCAGTTTCCATAGGAAGGGCATTTTTTGTTTTGCAAATTACTTTGGAGCAACTTGTATATATTACCTACTGTCAGATGCGGACATTTTCAATACTAATGGTTCGCTCAGGTCAGCTCCTGTCTTGAAATTTTGGGGGTAATTCATCAAGCTGGGGCTGAGAAAAAAGGGTGGTTCCAAAACGCGTTTTCGCCATGTTAATTTCCATAGGAAATTTTGGAACAGGCTACAGCCCAAACTGCTGAACAGAGTTACACTAAATTTGGCAAAAAGGTAGCTCTTGGTTCAAAAAGCATCCTTTTTTTTTAAATGGTGTAAATCTGTTCAGTAGTTCCTCAGAAATTTAAAAAAATAAAATGTATATATCGAAGCACCGAGGAGGATTTGCAAATCCTCCCGAGCACAAGCTTAATTCTGATTGGCTGCCAACACTCCAAACCAGAATGTGTTGGCAGCCATCTTGTGACTCGGTAACCGAGTCACAAGAAAACAGTAGATAAAACAAAAAAAACAAGAAAAGGTGGCAAGGTGGAAACACCCTGACCCCCTAGGCCTGCTCAGGGGGTCCCACAAGGACTCCATGGCCAAAAAAAGCATTAAAAAAAAAATCGTCCGAATTTGCGCTGGTTGTGTAAATCCGGCTGAGAAAATAAAAAAAACAAAGCGCTTCATTGTACTTAAGCCCCCGGGTGGGCCGAGTCCCGGGGCAATATTTATGATGTATGTGTAGGCCCCGTGGATGCCCGCAGCCCCAGGGACCACCACCTCTCTGGGGATTGTTTGAAAAAATGCATGGGGGCTCTTGCCCCCCATGCTGCCCCGGGGATCACCACCTCCCTGGGCATTCTTAATTATGTTCAGGGAGGCCTTGCAGCCCCCCCAATACCCGGGGACTGCCACCAATTTGAAAAGTGTGAGGTGCTCCTGCCCCTCCCCACACTTCATTCAAGTGCGGGGGTCCATTGCGGACCCCTGGGCCCCGGAGACCACCACCTCCCCGGGTCTATTTTGAGGAAGGGGGGAGCTGCGGGCCCCCCTCCTGGAGCCCGCAATGGCCCTGTGGACTGCCACCCCCCAGGTCTGGCTCATGCAATGTCCCGGGGTGCCCACCCCCAGGACAGTGCTGTTTGCTATGGCAGGGTGAGAGCATGGCTCCCGCTTTGCCATAGCAAACACTGCTTTGCTTTTTGGAAGCGAGAGCAGGTTTCCAAAAAGCCAAGCAGAATTGCTTTTGGGCAAGGGGAGCTGCATCTTAGCAGCTACCCTTGCCCAAAAGCAATGCCGGCTCCCTCCAAGGTCCCCAACGCTGAGGGCCAGCCCCAGGGAATGGAGTATTGCCCGGAGGTGGGCTGCTCGCCCCCCTCCCCTCTAAATAAAATATTAATAAAAAAACGGAAGGCCGGCCACGGGGGATGGAGTTCCTGGAGCCATAATTGGCCTCTGGAGCACCCCAAAAATAAAAAAATAAAAAACAAGGCTGCGAGGCCCAGGGGAAGCGAGTCCCAAGGGCCAGAAGTGGTCCTAGGATGCTTGATTCCGGTCCAGAGAAGACACGGCTTGGCAGTTCGGGCTGGACTGTTCCCATGAGGCACAGGGTCAAGACTGATTTGCATATGGCCATGTCTAAACTGGGGTGGCGTAGTGGGCAAAAGAACGATGGATTTAACCCAGATCTCTTGACTGGGGGAGAATGTCTGCATTGTCAGCATTCCGTCCATCATTTGTTTGTTGTAACAGGATAGGGGCCCCCTCCCATAAAATAACAAACATTTTAAAAATAAAAAATAAACTGGCAACTCGCGGGAGGCCCCTCCCTCTCCTTGCATGACTCTGCAAATTCACTCACTGGCGCATTCTAAGTTGGGGAATTAATTCCCCTTGAATATTAAGGGACTCTGGGGGCCAACTAGCCCACCAGGTACCTCCAGTAAGCGCTACACAGGTGGATTGCAGAGAGGTGGTCCAAGGCCACGCCCCTTTTTACACCCTTCTGCAATTAAGCCTCTTAGCGCACTCCTGGTGGGGCGATGAGGTCCTCTTGTGTCCTGAGTACCTCAGGGCACAAGTGGATTACTTTCCCCGAGCAGCAGTGCTCCAGGAGCCGCATTTGCAGAGAGGTGTAAAAAGGGTGTGTGGCCTTGGACCACTCTCAGCAATCCAGGTGTGTGGCGCTAACTGAAGGTATCTGGTGGGCTAGTTGGCCCCCAGGGACCCTCAGGAATGAAGGGTACTTAATACCCCAACTTAGAACGCACCAGGAGGCGGGTTTGCAGAGTAGTGGGGAAAGGGAACGTGGCCTTTGTCCACCTCTCATAAATCCCACTGTGTGGGGTTTACTGGTGGTAAGAGGTAGGCTAGTTGGCCCCTGAAGGACCCCCAGCAGCAAAGGGGACTTCAATCCCCATCCAAGAGCACACCAGGGAGTGCATTTGCAGAGTGGTGGGCAAAGGAGGCATGGCCTGCTATGAGAACTTAGCAATCCTGCTTTGTGGGACTCACTGGAGGTAATAGGAGGAGTAGTCGGCCCCCAGGGATGCCCTTGGGGGCCAACTCCCCCCCTTGTTATATCCAGTAAGCCCCACACAGTGGGATTGCTAAGACGTCTTCGGAGGCCATGAGCCCTTTCTCCACCGCTCTGCAAACGCACCTCCTGGCAGACTACGGGATGTGGGACGAAGTCCAATTTACTCCTGAGGGACTTTAGGGGCCAAGAAGCCCTCCTAGTACCTCTTGTAAGTCCTATGTATCAGAATTCCTGAGCGCTAGTCGGAGGCCCAGCACCCTTTCTCCACCACTCTGCAAACATGACTACTAGTTAAAGGAGTGTTTGCAATGTAATAGGTTTCACATTTGTGAGAATTAGAGCTATTGGTGTTGTAAATGCAAAAGTTTTTTACTAATGTTTTTTGCATTGAAATTATGTGGATAGAAAGTATGTGGTATTTAGTGTATAGGAATTATTTATAGTGGGATTATGTGTTATGGAGAGTAATCATGTAATCATGTGGTATGGTAGTCTGTGTTGTGGAGTGGTAACCTCAGGTTTAATCTTCCTCGTTTCCATAGAAGCTCAACTATGAACTCAGTGAGACAAAGAAAGAAGGAATCACTGAGGAGCACTTGTGGACCTAATCAGAGGTATGAAGAGGGCCACTGGAATTATGTGACTGTTTGACTGCACCGACTTTCGCACAAGTATACATTATCTGCATTAAACACATAATTTATCATCTGCTCCCTAATCTGCAGATTTGTACAAAAAAAGACCTGCTTCTAGCTCAAACGGATCAAACGTTACCAAAAATGCAGCGACAAGTGTTACAGCATGGTGGAAGGCCCTTTGCAAACCTAGAATGGTCACCCATTACTTATTGCTAAATGTGGGTGTTAAATTGGTACTAATGGTGTTCAAGCCACTCTTACTTCCTTCTGTGCTTCTCGTGCCTCTTTCTGCATTTCTGTTGCTTCGTTCTGCACATTTCTTTCTTTTTCTGCACTTCTCTTGCCTCTTTCTGCAAATCTTTTCTACTTTCTGCACATCTCTTCCCTCTTTCTGCATGTCTGTTGCCTCTTTCTTCACCTCATTTGCTTCTTTTTGTACCCCTCTTGACACTTTCTGAACCCTTCTTTCCTCTTTCTGTACCTCTCTTGCCTTTTTCTGTACCCCTCTTACATCTTTCTGCAACCCTTTTGCCTCTTTCTGCACCTCTGTTCCTTCTTTCTGCACTAATTTTGTTTCTTTCTGTACCAGTTTTGCTTCTTTCTTTACCCCTCTTGCCTCTCTCTCTACCCCTCTTCCCTCTTTCTACACTTTTGTTGCTTCTTTCTGAACTTATCTTGCTTCTCTCTGCACCTCACTTGCCTCTTTCTGCACCTCTATTCCTCTTTCTGCAGTTCTCTTGCTTCCTTCTGAACTTCACTTGCCTCTTTCTGTAACTCTTGCCTCTTTCTGCACCTCTCTTTCCTCTTTCGGCACCAGTCTTCCCTCTTTGTGCAACTCTCTAACCTCTTTCTACACGTCTCTCCCATCTCTTTGCACCACTCTTGCCTCTTTCTGTATTGCTTTTTTTGCACTTCTCTTGCTCTTTCTGCACCGTTCATGCCTCTTTCAAAACATCTGTTGCTTCGTTCTGTACTTCTCTTCCTTCTTTCTGCACTCCTCCTGCCCCTTTCTATACCTCTCTTGCCTCTTTGTGAACCTCTACTATCTTTTTCTTCACCCCTCTTGCCTCTTTTTGCACCTCTGTTGGGTCTTTTTGCACTTCTCTTGCCTCTTTCTGCACCTCACTTGCCTCCTTCTGCACTTCTCTTGCTTCTTTCTAGAGCTCTGTTGCTTCTTTCAGCAATTCTCTTGCCCCTTTCTGCACTTCTCTTCCTTCTTTTCTGCACCACTCCTGCCTCTTTTTGTATCTCTCTTGCCTCTTTCTGCACCTCTCTAGCCTCTTTCAGCAACTCTTTTGCTTCTTTCTGCACTTCTCTTGTATCTTTCTGCACCTCTGAGTTAGAGGTAGTTTTAATCCCCCTGCTCTATTATGTACTAGGGCCTTACAGGGGAGGTCTTGCCAATCACAGGGGTCCACCAACCCATAGTGTACCCTGGTGTATGTAGGTGTTTTCACTGTATTTTAAGTGTCTTTCAGCATAGCACTGGCTCTGGGCCTGGTTAGTCAGAGTCAGTTACCACCAGTACCCATCAGCAAAAAGTTGGGGACAGAGGATGACTTTGCAACATGGCCTCTTTCTGCACCTCTGTTGGTTCTTTCTGCATATCTCTTGCTTCTTTCTGCACCTTTCTTCATCTTTCTGGACCTGTTGAGGTCTCTTTCTGCATTTCTCTTGCTTCTTTCTGCTCCTTTCTTCCTCTTTCTGCACATGTCCTACCTCTGTAGGCATAGTTAGAAATGAGCATTTAAAAAATCTTTGAAATTCACTGAAAAAAACATATTTTTCAGGGACGTTATAGTTAGAAATTAACATTTAAAAAACCTTTGAAATTCATGGAAAAAAACACAGGTTTCAGGGACGTTATAGTTAGTTGGACATTTTACTCGTGCAAAACCAGAGAAATTCAGCTGTTATAGTTACTTATGCTAACTATAACTCGCCCCCACAATGCACTGCTGATGATGTCACATATTACATCATTCATAACATGGTCAGTGACATCACTGATGACATCACTGATGACATCTCAAATGACATCACAGATGACATCAATGATTACATCATCCAGTAACTGTGTGTTTCAGTAAAGTTTAAATATATTTATATATATATATATGCCAAGGTGTATTGAAGAATGAGTGGGTGTATTAGTGTCTGAATGGTTAATTTAGTAGGTGCGTGCCTGTATAAGTGAGTGATTAAACGTGTCTTACTGAATGCATGAGTTAGTGACTAAACTGTGTGAATGTCTGTAACAGTCTGTCAGTTGGTGTGTAAGCGGCTGCAAGGGTTGGTGAGGGGCTACATGAGTGTTATGGGTTATTGATTGGTTGTCAGTGTATCTGTATGGGTACCTGAGTGTCTGTGCGGGTGGGTGTGGGGTGTTTGACTCTGTGCATATATATGTGAGTGTGTGATTCACTGGATGTATGGGTTCAAGAGTGCATTTGGGAAGGGCTGTATGTTTTTTTAATTTTTTTAATTTCTCAGGAACTACTGGTAGGATTTACACCATTTAAAAAAAAGGGCGCACTCTAAACCATGACCTACCTTTTGCCAAAGTTAGTGTAATTCCGTTCAGCAGGTCGTGCTGTAGCCTGTAATAAAGTTTCCTATGGAAAAAACCATGGAGAAGACGTGCTTTGGGCCCTCCATTTTTTCTTGGCCCCCACTTGACGAATCACCCGGAAACTTTGTGAGTGGGTGATCCACTGGGTGTATGGGTTCATCAGTGCATCTGTGAAGCCCAAGTCTGGCACGATGATTTTAAAAAGCTCCACACTGGTCCTGCAGATCTTCTCTCTGCGGTAGATAACTCATGCCCTCCCCATCACATGGACTTAGACTTTTTCTCTTTGAAGGAGATCGAGGGTGCAAGTGAGCAAATAGTCCAGGCTGAAGCCTCTGGGCCAGATGGAGTTCCTGGGGACCTCTTTTTATCTGATATCCCAAATAGGGCCAGTTACATACTTCTTCTCTCTAATGCCATTGCATGTGGCGCCTCTGTCCCAGATTCGTGGCTGGGGGCGGAGGTGGTTCCTATTTATAAAAAAGGGGATAGAGCCCAGCCTTGTAACTATAGGCCTATCAGCCTAATAGACGCGCTGCAAAAAGTTTTTAGCCGAGCCCTACTTCAGAAGATTTTGGCCTGGGCAGATGATAATGCTATCCTAACACAATATCAAGCTGGTTTCAAAGAAAAGACAGGAATCATTCACCAGTTTTTTCACCTATTGTTGCTCTTTTGGAAAATTGTAACTATTGATCAGGGTAGCATGTATTTGGCTTTTATTGACTTGAAGACAGCTTTTGATTTTATCCCCAGAACTAAGCTATGGTAAGTGTTGTATGATATGGGGATTCCATCTCCTATCCTGAATTTAGTCATCCAACTCCACAAAAATAATTTTGCACAGATAAGATGGGGAACACAGGGGCAGCTTACTGACCGCATTCCTGTTAGTAGGGGTGTTCGCTGAGGATATATCCTGGTGCCAACCCTGTTTTGACTTTACATGAATAAAGTCATAAGCTTTTTATCTCAAGAGCTGGCTGATGCCCCGACTTTAGGTGGATAGAAGGTAGTGACCCTCTTATTTGCAGATGACACTCTATTGGTGTCCAGAACTCCGGTAGGGCTGCAATCACTACTAAGTAGATTTAATCATTTTTGTGCTGTTCCGGGCCTTGAAATCTACACGTTCAAAACAAAATTCATGGCTTTTAACCCTCACAGGTCTTACAAGGGCAAGCCAACTCTGGGAGGGACACCCCTGGAGGGAGTACGTACTTTCGACTATCTAGGGGTTACATTCTCGGAGAGAATGTCTTGAAAACCCCACATAACAAAAATGACATTAAATCACAAATGAGTAACGGGGGCACTTGTGAAAGAACATCCTTCTTTACACAACTGACCAGTTGGCCCTGCTCTACACGTCTATGACCTTAAAGCTGTTAGCTCTGCCCTGTATGGATCTGAATTGTGGGGATTCGAAAAGATACTGGAGCTCACTAGATTGGAGCACAAATGTATGAGGAATCTAGTGATGCCGCCCCAAAGCACCCCAATTTACCCACTTATGTTAGATATGGGGCAATGTCCCATTAGCGCCATTGCCAAGCTTCGCCCACTGCTATTCTGGGCCAGAGTCAAGAGGACCCCGGAGTTGTCATCTTATGCTGAAGCTATGGCAGAGAAGAGTTAAGAACAATGGTTCAAGGATGGCCCAAAAGGGTCCAATAGAAAAGGTGACCCAGGCAGGGTCACTTGTTTTTTAAGATAAGTGAAATCAATTCCGTAGGGAGCAGGAGACAAAGTACGTAAAGGGTCATGTAGGTCAAAAGATAGCAGGTATTTATTTAAACAAAGTCAATTTTAGAATGCTCACAAAATAAGAAAAGCGTGGTGTGAAATAGTGATAGTAGTTTTTAAAAAGACATCGCATTGACAACAATATAGTAGTTGAATTCCATAATTGATCTTTACAAGTTATAAAGAATTCATGTTGTGGGGTGGTCGACGGCGTTTCGAACCCAATTATTGGGGTTCATCTTCAGGACAGTGGTGAGCATGTATTTTGAAGTTAAACTGCCCGTAAAGTTCCTAGAGTCTCCAAAGTGGGAGGCAGGGGCTTCAAAGGTTAATTATTTGAAAACAAGCAGCTTGGCAGTACATAGATCCGCCTGGAGAATGTAATTTTCTTTAGAGGGGCGACAGGGCAGTGAATGGGAGCCTGAGGCCGAGCAGTCAGAGACGTCCTGCAGCTGTTGGGGCTGGCTGATGAAGCTATGGCAGAGGTCATCCGCTTAGACGTTTTTAAGAAGGTGGGGTGGGAGGAACATAAAGAAGCTTGCATTTGACATAGGGCTAAAAGAAGCCCGGGAAAATAATGATTCGCCCCTGCTTCGGAAAGCTGAATTAAAGAAGCATTACTGAGAATGGGTTGCACAAGTAGACATTGGCAGGGCTGAGAGGCGTAAACTAACTTTAGAATTTTTACTCCACAAACAGACAAGATTCCTTGAACTCTTCTTTAACCCAATACAAGTAACCCAAGATAGAAAGCTCTATGTTCAATTCAGGCTTGGCACGCTTCCAGTCAATGAGGTAAAATCCAGATGGCATACTAAAGACCCGTGCCTGAGTAAATGTCCAGGATGCGAGGCTCCTGTAGAGACCACAGCCCATATGTTGTTTGCTTGCCCTGCTTATGCAGGTCCAAGACAGAAATGGACTAAGCCCATCTGCCAGCAACTGTGCACGAGGAACTTTTGGGAAGCTCACCGCATTTTAAAATCTGACACAAGAGCTGTATTTGTTTATGGTGTTGCCAAGTTCCTTGGCCACATGTGGGGCATCAGGAGAAAGAGGCAGTTAGTTCAGTCAGTATATAATGCACGGTTATCCCTTCATGTGCGCCTGTTATAGAAGAGTTACTGATTGTTGCAGATGGCGAGAAGGACAGGTAGGAATAATGGAGAGTGGCAAATGCACCTTTCTTCCACCGTCTCGATGAGTGGGGCTGTCATGAACTCAAGCGTACTCACTTCTAATTCCTGTACACGCAGGAGCAAAATGTTGAGAATTTTCAATCCCCCTACAGTCCTTCCACCAAACCCCAATAGCACTGGAGGTTGCGTGAACCCTGCCAGGAGGACAGGGGTAGGGGACGAAGAAGAGACTGCCTCACTTTTCTTCAGTTCTTCACTCTCTCTTTTCCTTCTTAGCTTTTGTTTCTATCTCTCGCTTTTCACTCTACTCTCTCTCTCTCGTGGTGACCTGGAAAACAGATAATAACATTAAAAACTTCCAAAACCTTCCTCCTAAACTCTCTAACATATTATCTGCTGTTCTCTAACTTTCTTACCCTCTAAGCGAGAGGCATTAGCTCCCCTTCAAGTAAGGAGATTATTTGCGGTTTTGGTAGAACTCTGGCCTCCAAGGGATTCCACTGAGCCCGCTGAGCAAAAGCCAAGCCTCCGAAATGCCACTTGAAGACTCCGGTATGAATGTGGCAGAAATGCTAATTATCCTTGACGTCTCGGTTCCCTGACTAACTGTCTGACAGAAGTACTAAACGTGAGCTACCCTACGCTTAAGACTGTCAACAAACTAAAAAAACTACCCACACTCACTTTCGCAACACGGGCACAGGTCCTGTCACAAGGAATGTTTTGGTGAAGTGCACGGCATCGAACACTGCCACCGCACTTCACAGCCTCATTTGCTCTCGGGCTCACAACCAGATTCGAGAGACTAGACCAGGGATTGCACTGGCATGCCTCCATCTTTGGCGTGCCCGTCCAATCGCTCGGCATCTAGTTACAATCTACAATCGCCCGTGGTCTCCGGTAAATAGACATGGAGCCCAGGAATTGTTTCACAGCTGTTAGAGTCCTACTAGTACAGGGAAGCACATGGGTTCTTGTAACCCGCGCCCTGACAGGTACATCCACTGAACCTGGAAGGAAGAAACTGAAACATTTTGGATTCTTTGTATTACAAGTGCAAGTCTTACACGGGGTGTTCTTGCGGAGAATGGAAACTCCAGAACTAGATTAGTTGATCAGCGGTAAAAGACTATACTACCAATTTCTTGAGTTGTTTACAGCTCATTAGCATTCTGGAAAGTCTGTTAACTGTGTACCTTTATGATATAGACTTTGGAGCATGGGGGTGAATTGACACTAAATACTGTGGATATGCTTGTGTGACATTACCACGAATTTTGAGAACAATATACTCTACAAGAATATGTGAAGTTAACATTTAAATGTTTGTAAACATGATTGCGTGACATCAACACTACATGTTGAGAAATATTGTCTGCAAGATCGTGTGAGTTTAACAATGAAGATCACAACTTCCTGAGTTCTCAAACATTGAGGGCCTAATTTTCGAGCTTGGCGGATGGATTACTCCATCACAATTCTGACAGATGTCCCGTCCACCATATTCTGAGTTCAAATGTGTTCCCTTGGATATAAATGGAACTTGTAATACGGTGGATAGGATATCCACCACATTTGTGATGGAGCGAAAACTCAGAAATTAGGCCCTCAATGTTTGAGAACTCAGGAAGTTGTGATCTTCATTGGGTTTTAGGTGTGAAAAGTTTGGAAATCTGTTAGGACAGAATCTCCCTTCTGATCCACAGTACTCGTAAATACTAGCTGATATATCAAACTTGGATTCATCTATGCCTCCTGTTGTAGAAATACTTCTTTTATAATTAGGTATTGCTTTTCAGGTGTCCTTCCCCGCAGTACCCTCCCTAATTCCCTTCCTCCCATCTGGTCACTCCGATACTCTGTGGATTTTTCCAAACAGAATCAGGGCTGTCTGAAGGTGGGCTTCTGGGAAGCACTGTTCCTGAGGATCTGAAGCCAGCCCTGACAGAAAAACAGGCCCAAGAATTTAACCGGCCTTCCAAATAGTGTCGACCAGAATGGCCTCCATGGAAGATCTCGGTGCCATTCTAGTCGATCTAAAAAGGGAGATTAATGCCTCACCAGCAGAAACTGCTGCCCTGACTAGTAGGGTGAATCAAATGCAAAGCAGATTGGAAACCCTGCACTTTTCAACAACACTGTTTGATAGGCCCAACACAATGCCCCCATCTGTTTTCGCAACAATACCATTAGTTGTCTTGTTAGCCACCCTGGAGCAATTTTTAGGAGACCCAGCCAAGGTCCCTGTATTTTTAACAGAAATGCAATTACATTTCATGGTGCAACCCCAAGCCTTTCCTGATTCTCAATTGTGAATTACATTTATGATCTTCTACTTAGGCGGTGATATATTCGCTTGGGCCATCCCATTAGTCAATGAGGATAATCCACTATTATACGATTGGTCACGCTTTATGGCCCAATTTATACACGTCTTTGACAGAGGGACCATAACCATGACAACAATAACGCCTCCTCCTTGGACACCGCCAGCTTTCTTGTCAAGTTGAACTTTACATTCTTAGACGTTTTCTACAAAACTTCTTCTAAATTTGAAAGTAAGTAGAGATCAGCATCAACCCACTTCTTGTATCCACACTGTGATCCGTCATGATTGGCCATCATTTTTATTTTGCCCCTGTCATGCACAACCAGATGTCCACAGTTTCACTTTATTGCTGTTTGATTGCTGCATAAATACTTTACTCCCTGTCTCTAAGCTAAGCCTGACTGCTTTAGTGCCAAGCTACCAGACGGTTAAGCACAGGCTAATTTATTGACTTTAGTGGTTCACCCTAATGGGATTGTGGTTGCTTGAGAAAGGCTCACACCCATCTCAACCAATAACACAATTTCTCACAGTGAAAAATGTAGCAAGGCTGTTGGGATTGGGCCATTGCATCTGAGCAGGGAAAGACTGGAAAGACTCCCAGACAAAAAATAATTTTAGTTGAAGGAAGAAATTGTCTGGCCATGGGGGTGGCTTAGGAAAGCGCAAACACACTGGGAATAACAGTAGGTGAAAGTGTTTTAACATATAATAAAGTGAAAAAAGTTACCTTATAGTGGCATAAAGAAACTCCTGGGGGTGCACGTACTAAACAGTAGAACGGGAAAGAATTATGAATGTTTCTAAGATACTGAACAGATAGACAAATGGCATAAAAAGGTTCAAAGAAGAAGAATGTGCATTGTCTAGGCAACAATAGACTCCCAATTGCTTAGAAAGTTAGACTTCATTATTCCTGATTTACACCAGTGTTTACTGTGAAAAGTTACTTCAGTGGAGTATATCACAATTTAAATCGATAAATTGGCTTTGCAGGGATGGCATGAGGTTCGTCTAGCCCATTATTCAGACATATACGGGACAAAGGGAAATTGGGTTGTACTAAGTGTGATACCAGGATACCTTAATCAAAGAAATGGAATGGGTGGAGGCGAGGGAGCAGGTGGGAAATACGGACTGTGGCAGGTATAGTGGTAAGTGCTGTAAAATTAACCACTTAGCTTCAGTTGTCACCTCTGTAGATTTTTTAGGGTCTGTTCGGCAGTGCTCAGTGGATATGTGACAGCAGAGAGTTTCAGGAGGCATTTGTCATGCTTTGGGAGAAGTAGAATATCAATTGAAGTGGGGTCATATCATGTGCTGTACTGTCTGTCTTACATTAATAGGTAGGCAGTGCTCTTCGGATGGACTAAGTTGCGAAGAAGGAGGAATGATTTAGAAAATATATGAGAGACTTTTGGCTAGCTTCAGCTCCCAAAAAGGTAAAAGAGGCAAGGGTGCAGAAAGAACACCATTTGTTGAGGGATTTTCTGGTCCCTATAAAAAATCACAGAATTACAAAAGGTGGAGTGATGTCTAAAGCTTGGGGTAATTTAATGAAAGAGATAGATGGATTAGAGAATATTGGTAAACAGCCAAGAATGGACTCAATGCTGGTACAGGTAGGTTGGACAATGGAAAACCAGTAGGTTAAAATGAGATGTGGGGCCAGCAAGCTCAGTACAGGACCAATAGGACTCAGGAAAGACAAAAGTCCTGAATACGAAATTTGGAAAATTAAGCAAGGAAAAGTCGTTGGAACCAAAGAGGAGTACGGGTTTATTTGTTTAAAGGGTCTGTGGATTTGTAGTTGAACCATGTATGTGGTGATGGTGGCCAATGACATGACTCCTGTCCTGCCTCGGGAATAAAATAACCTTAATACAGTTGTAGGAGCATGCTTGATTGGGAAGTCAGCAGGGTACATGCAAGCAGGCATGCATCCATGGGATACACTCTGGAATCCTCCATGTGCCCTCCCTCAGGTCTCAATCACCTATCTGGTAGTGTGGGAATGGTGGTGCAGTTCTCCTTTGCTCTGACAGTTTCAGAACTTGGTGAGGGCAACCATGGCACCACCTAGCTCAGGAGCACGTACATGGGCATCAATTCAACAAAATGCCATGAGCAGCAGAATTGAAATGCAAGACATCTGGGTCAAGACAATATCTTTGCCAGGTTGTCTCCCACTTCTATTGGCACCGATTGAAGACATCCTCAGATATATTCCATAGGACATGTCCCACCTGGCAGTGGGAAAACAGGGAAACAGCTTAAGGCTCCCCAGAATCCCTTACCTATCATTGGCATCCCCTTTGAAAGGGAGGTGTAGACATTGTTGGACTCTTGGATTCTAAAACTGCCTTAGTCAACATGTTCTTCCTGGGAATGGCGGAGCATGCCACTAGGTACCCATAGACCATCCCTCTGAGGACTGTGAATGCACCTGCAGTGGTGGTGATTCTAAAAGTTTTCAACCAGGTGGGGTTCCAAAAAGCGGTGGTATCTCTCAGTGGCAATAACTTTATGTCGGCATATATAAAGTCCATGTTGGAAGAGTGTGGGGTAACCTACAAGTTATCCACATTCTACCATCCCCAAACCAATGGCCTTATTGAAAGATGTATTAATAACCTGCAGGCTATGATTATGGGCCTGCCTGAGTCCATGAGGTGGAAGTAGGATGTTCTCGTACCATACCTACTCTTTTCTTAGAGTGAGGTACCACAGAATGGTGTTGGGTTCAGCCTACTAGAAATCCACTATGGGCACCCTGTTAGGGACCCCTCAGTCTAGTTTTGGAGGGGTAGGAGCAAGCTCACAAGAAACCCCCCAGGAAGTGGTTAGCTACATGCTTACTTTAAGGAACCAGATACAGAAGTTCCGGAAAAAGGCTTCCAAAAATTTAGCAGCCAGCCAGAAGGTCATCAAACTCTGGTATAACCAGAAAGACATGCTGATGTAGTTTCAGCCTAGCCAGAAAGTGTAGGTGACACAGCCAGAAGAGTCCAGGTCACTCCAAGGCCATTGGACAGGACCCTATGAAAAGAAGGAGAGAAAGTGGGGACCTCCTACTTGGTGGACATAATAAATAGTAGAAGGGGAAAGAATTCTGAATGTTTCTAAGATACTTAACAGGTAGAAAGATGGCATAAAAGAGATAAAAAAAGAAGAAAGTTCATTGTCCAGGCTACCATAATCTTCCAATTGCTTAGAAAGTTAGACTTCAGAATTCCTGATTTACACCAGTGTTTACTGTGAAAGGTTTCTTCAGTGGAGTAGATCACAAGTTAAATATATAAATTGACTTCGGAGGGGTGACATGAGGATCGCCCAGCTCATTATTCAGACCTATATGAGACAAAGGTAAATTGGGGTGGTACTATGTGTGAAACCAGGATACCTTCATCAAAGAAAAGGAATGGGTGGGGACAAGGGAGTAGGTGGAAAGTATAGATTGGTGCAGTTACGGTGTTAAGTTCTGTAAAATTCACCCCTTAGCTTCCGTTGATACCTCTGTAGACTTTGGAGGGCGAGCTTTGCAGGGCTCAGAGGATGTGTGATAGCAGAGAGGTTCAGGAGGCATCTGTCATGCTGTGGGAGAAGAAAATTATAAATTGAAGTGGGGTCCTATAGTGTGTTGTACTGTGTCTCTGACTTTCCTTAATAGGCAGGGCTCTTTGGATGGACCAAGGTGTGAAGTTAGAAAATGATTTAGAGAATAGATGAGAGACTTATAGCTACGTTCAGCTCCCAAAAAGGCAAAGAGAGCAAGGGTGCAGAAAGAACACCATTTGCTTAGGATTTTTCATGTCATTGTAAAAAATCAGAGGAAACCAAAAGGTAGGGTGATGGCTAAAGCTTGGGTAATTTAATAAAAGAGATGGATGGATTAGAGGATATTGTTAAATAAGTCAACACTGGACTCAATGCTGGTACAGGTAGGTTGGGCCATGGAAAACCAGTAGGTTAAAATGAGATGTGGGGCCAGCAAGCTCAGTACAGGACCAATGGGACTCAGGAAAGACAAAAGTTCTGAATACGAAATTTGGAAAATTAAGCAAGGAAAAGTCGTTTGAACCAAAGAGGAGTACGGGTTTATTTGTTTAAAGGGTCTGTGGATTTATAGTTGAACCATGTATGTGGTGAGGGTGGCCAATGACACACAAGGTGTGTATTATGACTTCTGTCCTGCCTCGGGAATAAAATAACCTTAATACAGTTGTAAGAGCATGCTTGATTGGGAAGTCAGCAGGGTACATGCAAGCAGGCATGCATCCATGGGATACACTCTGGAATCCTCCATGTGTCCTCCCTCAGGTCTCAATCAGCTATCTGGTAGTGTGAGAATGGTGGTGCAGTTCTCATTTGCTCTGACAGTTTCAGAACTTGGTGAGGGCAACCATGGGACCACCTAGCTCATGAGCATGTACATGGGCATCAATTCAACAAAATGCCATGAGCAGCAGAAGTGACATGTAATACATCTGGGTCAAGACAATATCTTTGCCAGGTTGTCTCCCACTTCTATTGGCACCGATTGAAGACATCCTCAGATATATTCCATAGGACATGTCCCACCTGGCAGTGGGAAAACAGGGAAACAGCTTAAGGCTCCCCAGAATCCCTTACCTATCATTGGCATCCCCTTTGAAATGGTGGGTGTAGACATTGTTGGACTCTTGGATTCCAAAACTGCTTTAGTCAACATGTTCTTCCTGGGTTTGGCGCAGCATGCCACTAGGTACCCATAGACTATCCCTCTGAGGACTGTGAATGCACCTGCAGTGTGGGTGATTATAAAAGTTTTCAACCAGGTGGGGTTCCCCAAAGCGGTGGTATCTCTCAGTGGCAATAACTTTATGTCGGCATATATAAAGTCCATGTCGGAAGAGTGTAGGGTTACCTACAAGTTATCCACATTCTACCATCCCCAAACCAATGGCCTTATTGAAAGATGTATTAATAACCTGCAGGCTATGATTATGGGCCTGTGTGAGTCCATGAGGTGGAAGTAAGATGTTCTCGTACCATACCTACTCTTTGCTTAGAGTGAGGTACCACAGAATGGTGTTGGGTTCAGCCCACTAGAAATCCACTATGGGCACCCTGTTAGGGACCCCAAAGTCTAGTTTTGGAGGGGTAGGAGCAAGCTCGCAAGAAACCCCCCAGGAAGTGGTTAGCTACATGCTTACTATAAGGAACCAGATACAGAAGTTCCG
The DNA here is from genome assembly GCF_964204655.1 of Triturus cristatus. Taxonomy (NCBI): domain Eukaryota; kingdom Metazoa; phylum Chordata; class Amphibia; order Caudata; family Salamandridae; genus Triturus; species Triturus cristatus. Next base: position 1,838,622,915 of record NC_140590.1, on the reverse strand, counting down.
GGTAAAGGCTTTCAAAAATTTAGCAGCCAGCCAGAAGATCATCAAACTCTGGTATAACCAGATGGACATTCTGATGTAGTTCCAGCCTAGCCATAAAGTGTAGGTGACACAGCCAGAAGAGACCAGGTCACTCCAAGACCATTGGACAGGACCCTATGAAGAGAAGGAGAGAAAGTGGGGACCTCCTACATGGTGGACATAATAAATAGTAGAATGGGAAACAATTCTGAATGTTTCTAAGATACTTAACAGGTAGAAAAATGGCATAAAAGAGTTAAAAAAAGAAGAAAGTTCATTGTCCAGGCTACCATAATCTTCCAATTGCTTAGAAAGTTAGACTTCAGAATTCCTGATTTACACCAGTGTTTACTGTGAAAGGTTTCTCCAGTGGAGTAGATCACAAGTTAAATATTTAAATTGACTTCGGAGGGGTGGCATGAGGATCGCCCAGCTCATTATTCAGACCTATATGAGACAAAGGTAAATTGGGGTGGTACTATGTGTGAAACCAGGATACCTTCATCAAAGAAATGGAATGGGTGGGGACAAGGGAGTTGGTGCAGTTATGGTGTTAAGTTCTGTAAAATTCACCCCTTAGCTTCCGCTGATACCTCTGTAGACTTTGGGGGGCGAGCTCTGCACGGCTCAGAGGATGTGTGATAGCAGAGAGGTTCAGGAGGCATCTGTCATGCTGTGGGAGAAGAGAATTATAAATTGATGTGGGGTCCTATCGTGTGCTGTACTGTGTCTCTGACTTTCATTAATAGGCAGGGCTCTTTGGATGGACCAAGGTGTGAAGTTAGAAAATGATTTAGAGAATAGATGAGAGTTATAGTTAGCTTCAGCTCCCAAAAAGACAAAGGGAGCAAGGGTGCAGAAAGAACACCATTTGCTAAGGATTTTTCATGTCACTGTAAAAAATCAGAGGAAACCAAAAGGTAGGGTGATGGCTAAAGCTTGGGGTCATTTAATGAAAGAGATGGATGGATTAGAGGATATTGTTAAATAAGTCAACACTGGACTCAATGCTGGTACAGGTAGGTTGGGCCATGGAAAACCAGTAGGTTAAAATGAGATGTGGGGCTAGCAAGCTCAGTACAGGACCAATGGGTGCTCAGGAAAGACAAAAGTCCTGAATACGAAATTTGGAAAATTAAGCAAGGAAAAGTCGTTAGAACCAAAGAGGAGTACGGGTTTATTTGGTTAAAGGGTCTGTGGATTTATAGTTAAACCATGTATGTGGTGAGGGTGGCCAATGACACACAAGGTGTGTATTATGACATCTGTCCTGCCTCGGGAATAAAATAACCTTAATACAGTTGTAAGAGCATGCTTGATTGGGAAGTCAGCAGGGTACATGCAAGCAGGCATGCATCCATGGGATACACTCTGGAATCCTCCATGTGTCCTCCCTCAGGTCTCAATCAGCTATCTGGTAGTGTGAGAATATTCGGTGCAGTTCTCATTTGCTCTGACAGTTTCAGAACTTGGTGAGGCCAACCATGGGACCACCTAGCTCATGAGCACGTACATGGGCATCAATTCAACAAAATGCCATGAGCAGCAGAAGTGACATGCAATACATCTGGGTCAAGACAATATCTTTGCCAGGTTGTCTCCCACTTCTATTGGCACCGATTGAAGACATCCTCAGATATATTCCATAGGACATGTCCCACCTGGCAGTGGGAAAACAGGGAAACAGCTTAAGGCTCCCCAGAATCCCTTACCTATCATTGGCATCCCCTTTGAAATGGTGGGTGTAGACATTGTTGGACTCTTGGATTCCAAAACTGCCTTAGTCAACATGTTCTTCCTGGGTTTGGCGGAGCATGCCACTAGGTACCCATAGACTATCCCTCTGAGGACTGTGAATGCACCTGCAGTGGTGGTGATTCTAAAAGTTTTCAACCAGGTGGGGTTCCCCAAAGCGGTGGTATCTCTCAGTGGCAATAACTTTATGTCGGCATATATAAAGTCCATGTCGGAAGAATGTGGGGTAACCTACAAGTTATCCACATTCTACCATCCCCAAACCAATGGCCTTATTGAAAGAGTTATTAATAACCTGCAGGCTATGATTATGGGCCTGTGTGAGTCCATGAGGTGGAAGTAAGATGTTCTCGTACCATACCTACTCTTTGCTTAGAGTGAGGTACCACAGAATGGTGTTGGGTTCAGCCCACTAGAAATCCACTATTGGCACCCTGTTAGGGACCCTAAAGTCTAGTTTTGGAGGGGTAGGAGCAAGCTCACAAGAAACCCCCCAAGGAGAGGTTAGCTACATGCCTACTTTAAGGAACCAGATACAGAAGTTCTGGAAAAAGGCTTCCAAAAATTTAGCAGCCAGCCAGAAGTTCATCAAACTCTGGTATAACCAGAAAGACATTCTGATGTAGTTTCAGCCTAGCCAGAAAGTGTAGGTGACACAGCCAGAAGAGTCCAGGTCACTCCAAGACCATTGGGCAGGACCCTATGAAAAGAAGGAGAGAAAGTGGGGACCTCCTACTTGGCGGAAATAATAAATAGTAGAAGGGGAAAGAATTCTGAATGTTTCTAAGATACTTAACAGGTAGAAAGATGGCATAAAAGATTTAAAAAAAGAAGAAAGTTCATTGTCCAGTTCCAATTGCTTAGAAAGTTAGACTTCAGAATTTCTGATTTACACCAGTGTTTACTGTGAAAGGTTTCTTCAGTGGAGTAGATCACAATCTAAATATATAATTTGACTTCGGAGAGGTGGCATGAGGATCGCCCAGCTCATTATTCCTCCACACTTCAACACTTTCTTTTTAGGGGAGACTGCTATTGCCTCCCTTACTACCTGGTCCCCCCTGCTTTCCCTCCTTTCCCCTTATTTCTGGCCTCCGGGAGCGATCTCAGCTGATACCGGCTCCTCATCGTGTTTCAGGTTCTGTCAGTACATTTTTCGTAGTATTTTCTCCCCTCTCCTTTGTACCTGGCTCACTTACGGGTTTTAATGGGGTGGGCTTAATTCCTTCACCCTCGCCCCCAATAACACTGACTCCACTCTACCCCCTTGCCTCATACGCTGATTGTGTAGCTTTAGGAGGAGGCTCTTCCATCAGCATTGTAGGTACCCCCTGTGAGCCCTCCTGTACCTGTGAGCCCTTGGTCTTCCCACTCTTTCTTCCGACTAATTGCCACACTTGCGAGTCTACTTGTGTGCTTCGGAGCATGAGCTGTACTTCCTTGCTTCCGCTGCTCTCCATATTGTTCCCAGCGTCTCTCTCCATCGTCGGCCCACGTCCTGCCCTTCCTCCACCTCTATGGACCCGGAAGCCGACCGCCACATTCGCTGCACGAGTCTTTTGCAGGAAGCCAGCTGCTCTCTGCCAGATCCCGCATCGCGTCTCCACCTCCAAACCCATACGCGCCAGGACTTATGTATGCTGATTATTATAAATGTTATTGCTTTAAGTATACATTTCAGATACTAATCCAAAGATGCTGCGTCTACTCAAATTGCACTTTTTAAATCATCTCTGGCTGCTTCCTCTGTGCATCGCCTTTCTCGCCTTTCTCCTCACTCGGTTTGGGAGCTCCCGCAACCGGCATCAGCCCGCCGCCAAGTTTCCCCCTGAATATCATTGTTGATGGGAACTTTTGAGGGGACTCAGCCAAGCAGGAGTATGGAGGGGAAAGCAGCATCTTTCTCCCTGATCTCTAATCAATATTTGCCCCCCCTTAATGGGAAACTAATGGGTCAGTGGAGCACTAAATGTCCATTGGCATGACAAATATGGAAGGGGAAAACCCCTGACCCAGGGACCCACTAAAGTGATGTTTATTGGTGTTTAATCTCCATGGGGAGCAGAACTAGTGGCCCACCCTAAAATTGTCCCCAGGGGAGCAGAATGTCTATTTGGGCGCAGCCACAAATGAGGGCAAAGGCACTGCTTGGGTAGACCCATCCATGTGGTCCGATGGGTAATAGATTTCAAATCCCCTGGGAGGCAGATCAGGTGTATCCACCGTTTTCCTGGCCTCAATGGATTTGAAGTCCTCTTGCATGAGGGTAACAAGGAGGTTTGATGTGTACCAACTCAAGTTTTGCCTTTTTTGTGCATTGAATTTTTATCTTAAATGTCATATTAATCAGTTCGTTTTTGACTGTGGTACCTTATTTTGGGAGCATATTTCTTCTTGTACTCTTTCTCTATAGCCTCCTTTTGTATGATTTGTTTCTTAGCTGAGGAATGGGAAACTCCATAGGTGTGATGCCACAGGCCATAAAACAATTAGTAAGCGATGTCTTAGATTCCATTTATGTGTACAAATTCATTCATTATTTCCTGTCATTTGCCCAGATTTTTGTTGATAAGTAAAGACACATTTAATTTCCACAGTGCTTTGCATTTGGTATTGATGTTATAAACAAACTCTGTTAATTCCTGGGGCATGACCTGAGATAAGAATACTCTCTATAAGAACAGCTTAAATGATTAAATCACTGCAGTACAGCGTTTGTCTGCCTTTAGTTTCCCTATAGCTTTTTTCAAAGCAACTTTTACATCCTTGTTTCTCAAACTGTAAAGAACTGGATTCAACATTGGAATGACAACTGTATACATTACAGCAAAGATCTTGTCTTTGTCCAAGGATTAGCTTGAGGTCGGTCTCAAATAAACACCAAGCTCAGTTCCACAGAACAAAAAAACTGCAGGCAGATGAGAGGAAGGTTTCGAGAACAACTTCTATCTACCTATGTTGGATGGAAGTTTCATGATATTTGAGATGATTAGCACATAGGAAGTTATTGTTAAGATGAAAGTGTCAAGTCCCGCTACAATACCTCCTCCGACAGTTGCGATATTTATGAAATATGTATCTGTACAAGATAGTTTCAGAAGAGCAGTGAGATCATAAAAGAAATGATTGATGTCATTAGATGCACAGTAGGATACATTTGATATCAAAACAACATGTGGTATACTGTCACGACAGCCTATTGTCCAAGATGTTACAGTCAATTAAAGCATGGCTCTTTTATTCATGATAGATGGATAGCACAGGGGATTGCAGATTGCAATGTACCTGTCATACGCCATGACCGATAGTAAGTAAAACTATGTACTGACGAAGGAAGCAATAAAATAGAATTGAAGACTGCATGCAGAGAAATTGATGGATTGGATTTGTCAGATTTTTTGGCTTTCAGGCAGACAACCAGCAGTTTTGGGATGGTGACTGTTGTGAAACCAATATCTAGGAAACATAAGTTCATGAGAAAATAATACATGGGATTTTGAAGATGTGCATCAATGCATATTAAGGTAATAATGACAAGGTTTCTCAGAAGAGTAAATAAATACATGAGTAAGTAGAGAATGAAAATTGGAACTTGAAGCTGAGGATTTTGCGATAATCCCAAAATTAAAGATTCACTCAAGAGAGTCTGATTCACCTTTTCCATAATTCCAGTGATTTGTGCTGTTGTTCAATGAATAAAGGAAGACCTGGTGGTAAATGGAAACATAAGATTTGAAAAGCAAAATATAACGTACCTGAATGAAAAAGCATTGATCTGGACAAACTTTTGTCATTTCTTTGTAGTGTATTAAAAAAATAAAGACCCGAGTTGCAATTAGTAGGCCAAATGATGTACATCAGCCAAAGAATGATAGCTGTGTTTCCACCAACGTCTGTCCAGGTAGTAGGCAATAATTGACAGAGCGGGTGATCACCTCTTCTCAGACTGTCATTAATACCTTTTCCTGTCCTGGACCATTGTGCGATAGCCTATTGCTTTCTGGATGTTGTAGTCATGTTTTGATTCCATTTTATTAATTAGCATCTTTAATGAGTGAATGTGGATTAAAAGGTCGGGACCTGCAACATTGACCTTAATGCCCTGGAGTCAGGAGGCTCAAACCCAAATGGGGACTGAGGAGAGTCTCATGGAGCTGGTACAGCACCAGTGCTTTATTTGAGATGGCGGTTTCCGGTGCTAAGCACTGTCACTTAATTGTCAGCACTGACATTTATGACAATCTGCAACATGGTGGCACTGTTTGTCCAATTGAGAGAGGAGCAAAACAACAGTTGTTTATTATTTCAATATATAATACTTCAGAAAAGGCTGTAGCACCGAAACCGCGATCCTTAACATCGTGGATGACATTCTCAAGTTCCTTGATACTGACCAATGCTGCCTACTCATCCTCCTAGACCTATCAGCAGCCTTTGACACGGTTGATCACAATCTTCTCATCAAGGCTCTCAAAGACCGAGTAGGTGCGGACGAGGTGGACCTGCAATGGTTCCCCTCCTTCTTTCACAACCGCTCCCAGAGGATAAAAATCAAAACCTTTACGTCCGACCTACACCCCGTCAACAGATGTGTCCCCCAAGGCTCAGTGCTCTCCCCTCAACTGTTCAACATATACATGGAACCCCTCACCACCATTCTGAAAAAAGCCAACATCCCCTTCCACCTATATGCAGATGACACACAGATCTACTTGGAAACCTCCTCCATTGACGACTTTCTAAGACTCAATAACACTCTTAGAGAAGTTCAACAATGGCTATCGACAAACCACCTTAAACTCAATCAAGACAAAACCGAAATCCTCCTCATCTCCAATAAAGAAGAAAACCCCTAAATCGTAGAGTGGCTGAAAGCAATTGATGCTCTCAACAGTAATCTCACCCTGGCTAACTCAGTAAAATCAGTAGAAATCACCCTCGACCAAAAACTGAGCATAACCAAACACATTAAGATCTCTGCGAAGAGTGCGTTCGTCAATCTGAAGCTTCTCAACAAAATTAAACCCTTCATCCCACCCATGGACTTCGAACAAGCCACCCAATCACTGGTGTTATCTAGACTTGACTATGGGAACACAGTCCTCTCCGGTGCAGCTCGTTCCCACTTAGCGTCACTCAAAACAACTCTCAATGCTGCTGCCAGAATGGTCACCGGAGTTAAAAAATATGACGACTTATCTCCCGCACTCAGAGAACTAAAATGGCTTCCAGTTAAAATGCGTGCCAGCTTTAGAACTGCCTGCCTCACGCACAAAGCCCTGCGCACAGCGAAACCGGAATACCTGGCCTCCAAACTCAAGAAAGCCGGCCAGATGAGAAACCTCAGGAGCTCCAACACCCTCTTACTCATCCCTTTGAAAACACACAAACAAAAAAACACATCACGATCCTTCGCTGGAAATGCACCCAAAATCAGGAATTCCATCCCAGCTGATTTCCTTTATGAAATTCAAAAGACTCCTAAAAGACCTCTACCTAAACCGCGCCTTCCCAAACTGAGAACCGAAATGCACAAGCCTGCACTCTGCAGCCATCCAACAATGTTCCACCCCCTTACCTCTTCCTGCACTTGACAGACCCTTGTCAATGTTCCACCACTTCCCACCTCATCCCCGCTCCCTAACCCCCTCCTCGTTTATTTATTTATTTATGGGTTTTTATAGCGCTGGAATCGACTCCGACTGGAGTATGTCTGCGCTTTTGGGCCGAATTATCCATCATTCAATACGGAGTGAGAGAAAGAGAGAGCTGAAACTAAATCTCATTTTTAAACAGCAGAGTTTTAAGTTGCTTCCTAAATTTCAGGTGTTCAGAACATAGTCGAAGAGTTAGCGGGAGACTATTCCACAATGTGGGTCCCACCACTGATAAAGCTTTGCCTCCGTGTCTAGCCTTCTTGGCGCGTGGCACTGCCATCAGATGACCATTGCTGGATCTAAGTGTCCTGGAGGTAATGTAAGGGATACATTTCTTTTCCAGGTAGGAGGGGCCATGGTCGTTTATGCTCTTGTGAATCAAACAGCATATTTTAAATGTTGTCCTTTGACGGATCGAGAGCCAATGCAATTTGTCTAAAAGTGGTTTTGATGCAGTTCTTGGAGGGGCATTAAGGACCAGGCGAGCCGCCGTGTTTTGTATTACCTGGAGTCTGGCCAACACTCCCTCATTGGCAGAAAGAAGCAGGCCATTGCAGTAGTCAATCCGACTCAAAACAAGGGCCTGCACTAAAGTTTTTCTGAAAGAGTCCGGCAGCAAAGGAAAGACCTTGCGTAGCAGGCTAATTGTATGAGAACATACGCCTGCAACATAATAAGTATGCTGTTTTAACGATAGATCCTGATCAAGGCGGATCCCCAGGTTTTTAACGACCTGTTTGGGTTCTGGGACCGTGCCAAGATCAGAAGGCCACCAATCAGGTGTCCACAGTATTTTGGCTTCCCCGAACAGCATAATCTCAGTTTTACTGACATTGCACTAAAGGTAATTAGTGGACATCCATTGTCCCACAGCCTTCATACCTGCAGAAAAGGAGCTCCTTATTTCCGTAGTGAAGGTTTTGAAAGGAAAGAGGAGCTGCGTGTCATCAGCATATGACACGGGGATGAAAGCAAATTTGCGCATCACTCTTGCCAGGGGTGCCACATAGATGTTAAAGAGTGTTGGGCTCAAACAAGAACCCTGTGGCACCCCTTTCGTAATTTCTACCTCCATTGAACGGTATGTGCCCATGGTGACAGTCTGGGTATGGTCTGAAAGGAAGCTCCTCAGCCAGGCAAGGGCTTTGTTCTTGACTCCTACGTTCGACAACCGGTTAATAAGAATGTTATGTGACACGGTGTTGAACGCTGCTGACAGATCTAGTAATACTAAGATCACAGAGTAGCCTTTGTCTTGGAACATATGTAGATCGTCCACTACAGACAGAAGGGTGGACTCAGTGCTGTGTTTCGGCCTAAACCCAGATTGAGAGTAGTCTAGGCCGCCAGCAATTTCAATATAGCCAGATAGGAGTCTATTGACATATTTTTCTGTCAATTTCCACAGAAAAGGTAGCAATGAGATGGGCCTAAGGTTGGCTAGTTCAGTCCATGGAATAGCAGTATTTTTCCTAATGGGCCTTACTAGCGCACGCTTCCATTCTCTGGGGACAAAGCCCGTATTAAGAGACAGATTAACAAGTTTTCCAATCATAGGACTTAATATAGCCTTATAGCCCGCCATAGCAGGCTATACCGGCTTTTAAAGGCCCGCTGCAGCGTTAAAGGCCCGAGCCGAAGGCGAGGGACTTTAACAACAGCAGCGGGACTTTAAAAGCCGGTATAGACCTGCTACGAATGGCTATAAGGCTATTAGAACATTCTGCCACTAGAGGGCAGAATGTTCTAACAAAACGAAGCCTTCAGGGAGCGCGAGGGGATTCAAATCCCCTCCGGCTCCCTGCAGTCTTTGTTCACAGCCAGAGCTGTGAACAAAGACACAATGGAATGTTGGCGCTCCGGGCTTATACCAGCCATTATAAGCCCGGAGCACTCCATTGTTTTCAATGGAGCTGCCAACATTCCTATGTTCTAATAGTTCTAGTAGAATGGGCATCAGCCTGGCTGGGATAGTATCATCTGGGCTACCACTTTTGATCTGGGTGGTTAGTGCTAGTAGGTCCTTAGGAGTGATAGGGTGAAAAGTGTCTAGAGAATGTACGTTGTGATTATGTTCTGTATAGTGAAAGTCGAGAGCTGTGTCAATGGTCATGGCATTATTTGAGTCAATTATTTTCTTTTTTAATGCCCTAAGATCATCAGAGAACCAAATTTCTTGTTTGTTGGCAGGCCGAGGTTTAAATTGTTTTAAAGGGGCTATATTATCTATAGCCAACCTAGTTGCAATTTCAAACTTCCTTAGGGCACATTCGATATTCTCTGATGTGTTAATGGAAGGCTCGATAAAATTGTCTATAAAAGCTTCTTTAGTGACTTTATGCCATTGACGTCGTTTGCTGGGAAGGGAGATCGGTCCCTGGACAATATGTTTGGGCTGAGAAGTATAAAATTCAATAATGAAATGGTCAGTCCAGCTAACTTGGGTGGGGGGTAAACATGTGACTATGAGAAAATTAGCTAATATCAAATCTGAGGTATGCCCTGCCTGATGTGTTGGCCCTGAATTAAGTTGTGTTAACCCAAGTAAGGATAAATCATTTAATACAGACTGTGCCTCTTTACAATCTTTCTGTTCGGTATGTAAATTAAAATCTCCTACCAACAAGAAGTCCCTATCGTTACTGATGTATGGGGCAAGGATTTCAAGTAAGATGTTGGAAAAGTTCCTACATGGACCCGGAGGGCGATAAACCAAAGCACCCATCTGTATTTGCTTGGGGGAGGAAAGGGATTTAAAAATCAATAATTCAATATCTGGAGTGCTTAACTCAGCTACAACAGTACAATTGATTTCTTGTTTGTGTATAATAGCAAACCCACCTCCTGTTTTCGTGGGACGATCTAGCCTAATTATTTTATAACCCGTGGGAATTGCAAGCGCAATGGCCGGAGTCGAGTGAGATTTCAGGCAAGTTTCTGTAAGGAAACATAAATCTGGTTCACTACAGGAGATTAAGTCCCATACCTCTGAAGTGTGCTTGGGTAGCGACCTTATATTGCAGAGTAAGTTTTTCCTTCCCGTAGGAGTTTTGATTGTACTCTTGCTAGTATTAACAGAGGGTGTATAGATAGTCAAACCTTCATGAAAGCAAGCCTCATGACTAAAAATAGTGAACTGGGCTCGACAATGGTGACAGGAAAATGGTCCTTCTAATCTAAAACTCCCTCCCATTACACATTCTTGCGTTTGTTTCCCACATAGTTGTCGCAATACCTGGGCTGAATAGGTTCTCCTTGTAATAAGGGTCGTTCGTGGGTTGAATATGGTAGATCCCATTGTCCCTTGCCCCGTCCTGTCGCGGACGGGCGCAGACGGGCTGGTCTTAGGCTAGTCTTTGGCGCTGTCGAAGGCGCCCCCCTGCGCGCAAGTGCTGCGCGCTAGTGCCGACGACTGGCTAAATAGTCCTTCTCCAGAGCTGCTAGAGCGCTAACCGCTCGACTGCCTCGGTGTTGCTGGGCGTGTCTGGCTCTCACCTGCCCCGCCCTCCGCTCAACGGTATTGGATACCGAGTCGGACCCGGGCGGGCAGGCTGGAACACTGAGCACAGACCGTAATTCAGCCCCTAGTGCCCTTGCAGATCAAGGAGAATTGTTCAACAACGAGTGAGTGTATATCACTAAATTACAATTTAGACACAACGTACAGTTAAAAATATGTTAAAAACTGTCAGTGACATGTAGTGCAAAGGAATATTTAAACGAATATTGAAGGTCACAATCAATGTTAAAAAGTTCTGCAACTCTCTCCACATACTCCGCTGTAAACAATGATACCTGGCACCAAGCGGGATAGGAAGACACTGCCACTGTCCTCCCCTACCGCAAAGAGCCCAGGCCTCCTCCCACCTAAATAGTCCTTCTCCAGAGCTGCTAGAGCGCTAACCGCTCGACTGCCTCGGTGTTGCTGGGCGTGTCTGGCTCTTACCTGCCCCGCCCTCCGCTCAACGGTATTGGATACCGAGTCGGACCCGGGCGGGCAGGCTGGAACACTGAGCACAGACCGTAATTCAGCCCCTAGTGCCCTTGCAGATCAAGGAGAATTGTTCAACAAGGAGTGAGTGTATATCACTAAATTACAATTTAGACACAACGTACAGTTAAAAATATGTTAAAAACTGTCAGTGACATGTAGTGCAAAGGAATATTTAAACGAATATTGAAGGTCACTATCAATGTTAAAAAGTTCTACAACTCTCTCCACATACTCCGCTGTAAACAATGATACCTGGCGCCAAGCGGGATAGGAAGACACTGCCACTGTCCTCCCCTACCGCCTTCGTTCACCTTCTCTCGGAGGGAGATTTAGCCCAAGACTTTGTGCACGCATCGAGACTACCTCAGGACCTCTCTACCTCAATGATGCACAGCACACTGGGACTTTTGAACATTTATGCTTACCTTTGTCTCTTTTATGTGATGTCTCCCCTATATCTGCTGTAAAGCACTCCAATACCCTTGGGCTGCCAAGCACTATATAAAACCTCTTCAATAAAAATAAATAAATAAAATAATAAAAATTACAAATACCTTCTGCCAAAACCATTCTTATGGGGCTGGGCACCTGGATCAGTCAGAATTGTCACACTTGCAGGATTGTGATGGTTAGCAGCTGTGTTGATACTGTAATTGACAGCACTGACAACTGCAATGGGCGGTGCAAGCGGAAGTGGCCTGCTGATGAGGACTCTGACACTGATTTTTTTTGCACATTAAAAACTGTGCAGGCCTTATGGAAAGGATTGCTTTCGACTGTGCAGAATGTTTATTGAGCTCATCAGGGTAGCTTGTGCATTTCGAACGTGACTATCCACTTCCACTGTGGCTTTGAATTGAGTTTACTTGATTGATTTTTCAAGCAGGATGTGTATACAGCCTTGCAGACTCACAGGAGGTCCAGTGCATGGGAACATCTGTTGTGTTGTGTTCACTCTTACATTTTGGGGTCGATTCCGATCCTGGAAAAAGGCTGTACGAATCGTTGTACGGAGCGTTTTCTCCGTACGACTCGTACCCAGTAAACTTTTCTTACAACCTAGGAAGTATGAGTCGTACAGAAAGCCTTTTTCAGTACGAATCGTACAAAAGACCGTACGGGTAAAAAAAACAATGATTCTGATCCGGAACAGCTTGTACGCGACGTCTGGACGTATTTAAGTAGCGGTTTCTGGCCCAGCAAGTACGATTCGTCCCTACGTCACTCCGTATGGCTCTTTTCTTACGGGAGCCAAACACAGCCGGAAAAGCAGAGTCCTACGCGAACCGCTACGCAACGGGGCCCGGTACGCGACGTACATGCCATGAACCCCATCGTACGTGTCATCCCGGTCCTCTTAGCCTACGACCTGGTGCACCGGACCTGACGCACACGCCGCAGAAGGTGAGAACAACACCCATGGGCCAGGGTGGGGGTGAGGGGCAGGAAACATACCCCATACCCAAATCAAAACCTATAATATGGAGCCCATACATTACCACCAGGGTCTGATCACTTGGGGGGGGCGTGTCCAGCAACCCCTGCATACCGCAACAACGGAAGTGGACGTGTACGGTGCGTTGCACATGTACCCCTACGGCACCAGTAGAATAGTGATAACGACCGTACACACGCAATGAATGCGTGGGTACGATGCGTTTCACACGTACCCCTACGGCACCAGTAGAAGAGTGATATGGACCATACACACGCAATGAATGCGTGGGTACGGTGCGTTTCACACGTACCCCTACGGCACTACGGCACCAGTAGAACAGTGATACGGACGTACACACGCAATGAATGCGTGGGTACGGTGCGTTTCACACGTACCCCTACGGCACCAGTAGAACAGTGATACGGACCGTACATACTCAATGAATGCGTGGGTACGGTGCGTTTCACACGTACCCCTAGGGCACCAGTAGAATAGTGATACGGACCGTACACACGCAATGAATGCGTGGGTATGGTGCGTTTCACACATACCCTACGGCACCAGTAGAATAGTGATACGGACCGTACACACGCAATGAATGCGTGGGTACGGTGCGTTTCACACGTACCTCTACGGCACCAGTTGAATAGTGATACGATGCGTACACACGCAATGAATGTGTGGGTACGGTGCGTTTCACACGTACCCCTACGGCACCAGTACAATAGTGATACTATGTGTACACACACAATGAATGCGGGGGTACGGTGCGTTTCACCCGTTCCCGTACGGCACCAGTACAATACTGATACGAGCCGTAAACACGCAATGAATGCGGGGGTACGGTGCGTTTCACACATACCCGTAGGGCACCAGTACATTTGGGATACGAGGCGTACACACGCCACGAATGTGGGGTCACGGTCTGGCCCTGCATGTTACCTTCATATTGGTGTGTGTGTAGGTCCAGGCCAGCAGTGTACTGCTCCAAGGGGGTGGGTGGGTGGGTGCAGAGGATTCCCAGCAGTGGCCAGCCATATGGGGGGTGGCTGCAGATTAATACCAGCAGTGTCCAGACATATGGGGGTGGGTGCAGAGTACTCCCAGCAGTGGACAGAGACATGGGGGTGGGTGCATATGACTACCAGCAGTGGCCTGCAATATTAGGGGTGGGTGCAGAGGACTCCCAGCAGTGGACAGAGACAAGGGGTGGGTGCATATGACTCCCAGCAGTGGACAGAGATATGGGGGTGGGTGCAGAGGACTCCCAGCAGTGGACAGAGATATGGGGGTGGGTGCAGAGAACTCCCAGCAGTGGACAGATACATGGGGTGGGTGCATATGACTACCAGCAGTGGCCTGCAATATGAGGGGTGGGTGCAGAGGATTCCCAGCAGTGGACAGAGACATGGGGGTGGGTGTATATGACTACTAGCAATGGCCTGCAATATGAGGGGTGGGTGCAGAGGACTCCCATCAGTGGACAGAGACATGGGGGTGGGTGCAGAGGGCTCCCAGCAGTGGACAGAGACATGGGGGTGGGTGCAGAGGACTACCAGCAGTGGACAGGGACATGGGGGTGGGTGCAGAGGACTACCAGCAGTGGACAGAGATATGGGGGTGGGTGCATATGACTACCAGCAGTGGAAAGAGATATGGGGGTGGGTGCAGAGAACTCCCAGCAGTGGACAGAGACATGGGGGTGGGTGCATATGACTACCAGCAGTGGCCTGCAATATGAGGGGTGGGTGCAGAAGACTCCCAGCAGTGGACAGAGACATGGGGGTGGGTGCAGAGGACTACCAGCAGTGGCCTGCAATATGAGGGGTGGGTGTAGAGGACTCCCAGCAGTGGACAGAGACATGGGGGTGGGTGCAGAGGACTCCCAGCAGTGGACAGAGACATGGGGGTGGGTGTAGAGGACTCCCAGCAGTGGACAGAGATATGGGGGGTTATACATCATTAGCAGATGACCACACCTACATGGTGGTATGTACGCATCACTAACTTTGGACTATGATGACAGTGCTATAACAACACATCACTGACAGCAGTGTCCCACTCCCAGGAGGATGGATGTCTTTCACCCACTGCATGACACACCACATGTGGGTGTGAGGACAAATAACACATGCATACCCACCCATGGCGGATGCAGCACAATACACACCCTGATATCATGCCACAAGACTGTATAGTCATGTAACTGCCTACAAAACTAAGATAGCCAAAGGGAACACACACTGTCATGCACATCTCAGGACTGATAGGAATGTCCAGGTGCTGGTCCAGCCACCAAGATGTTGTCTCTCATGGAAGGAATAGGGTGGAATTCCCCTAGATACGATGCCCACAATTGTGAGTCAGGTGCCCAAATACCCTGCATAACAAGTACCATTTGTGTGGTAGGCTGTGATTACACACATGCATAGTGCTGAAAAGGGTGAATTTGTCCCTGAAGCCATTTCGACATACTCAAAACACAAGTACAGTGACTAGCAAGGATGGCACAGACGATTCAGCAGGAGACATCGGTGAGCAGGCATGGCCATTGTTGAAGGGATCCGTCACCAACAAAGGAAATGTTGACACAGGTCAGCACAACAATTGTGCAACTGTTTGCAGGGAAGATGTCAGGTGCCACAGAGGAAGGAACACTCCTTGGGACAATGTCTCAAAACAAAATGAGCACACACTACCACTGAGACATTGTGATGGCACACAGATACCATGATCCACCTCATGACCATCATACAAAAACATTTCTCAGAACCCTAACACATTACCAGAACACCAACTCCAGGAGCCTCATCACCAACATCAAGTACCTGAAATGCAATAGTGTTGAAAGAAAAAATAAAGGCTTTATTCAGCACAAAAAAATCAAAATATAGACTATTTACACAGGCCAATGGCCAGTCCATACGTAAAGTCCAAGGGGGGACGTAGGGGACCGCGTCTACCCCTAGCTTGCCTACACATATGAACCTCCAGGTTCGTCGGACGGGGGTGGGGCATCATCTGTGGCAGTACCAGGCACCGCAGGGACAGGAGGGGGAAGGGTAGGTGTGGTGGGTGCAGGAGTGGACGTCTCCACCACAGGGGGTAGGGCAGCGCTGAAGGTGGAGGCGAGCTCGGCGCTGCACACCGCTGCTAGTACATCCATCCGAACCCCTGCACCTGAGGATTCCCCAGGGTCAATGGAGGGTGTGGTCGGCAAGGGATTGGGTGTAGCGCTCCTGGGGGAGGGGGTTGACGTGGTGGGGGACTCAACTCCCGTGCCCGGGGACTTCCTCGCCTGCTTGTGGGGTGGTGGCTCGGCGAGGTCCAGCTCACCCAGAAAGAGCTGCTTGGGTGAGAATTTGGCAGGGGAGCCAAGGGGAGTGGTTTTGGAGGGACAGTGTTGTGAGGACTGCGGACTGCGACTGTGGCTGCGTGTATGTCGTCTGTCCCCAGACCCTGTGGGTGTACCTACATCCCCCTGAGTGTGCGTGCCAGGAGGTGTGTGCATTGCATTCCTTGGGGGTGTGCTGCCTGTGTCTGGTGGGGTGCGTGCTCGTGACTGTCTGGGTGTGCGTTGGACAGGTATGGGAGAGGGAAGTGTGGATGGGTCCGGAGTAGGAGGTGGGACGGAGCGCTGCAGGAGAGTAACTGCTGCCGTCAGGGAAGAGTCCATGGACCGCAGAATCCTGCGTTGGTCAGACATCATTGCTGACATGCCCTCCATGAACAACACCATCTGTGTGAGCAGTTTAGTGTGGCCATGGAGGACATTCAGCACCGATGCCTGCCCAACCTGCAACTGCCGCAGTATGTCCACAGACTCTTCACTGAGGGCAGCAGGGGTGACAGGGGCAGGGGGTGCGGTGCCTGGGCCGAAGGAGACATGGTGGGTCTCTGCACGGACAGAAGGGATGGGAGCAACTGGGAGGGCGGAGATGGTAACGGAGGAGGCGGGGACAGATGTGGGGATGCTGCCAGGTGGTGTAGCAGCCTCCGGCTCCTCGAGGAAGTCAGCGTCAGACCCATCGGCGTCGTAGGTGGTATCGCCTCCAGACTGGTCCTCGGACTGACACCCCTCGCCCTCCGTGCCACTGGCTCCCTCGGACTTGCCAGCAATGGTGGCACTGTCGCTGGGTCCCTCCTCCAGGTCCGTGCAGGTGTCTCCTTCTGTTTCGGATGATGATGCTGTGGGCAAGGAGAAGAAACAGAAATGCCTCAGTCACCTGTATACATCTGACACATGAGCACAAAAACAATAGGTCACAGTGCATATCAGGCAATGCATCATGAGTAACAGCTAGATTACTCCGCACATATGTAAGCCCTGTACTGCCCAGTTGGTATACCCACTATGCCACTTGGACACAAGGAAATAAGAACACACCAGGCCACAACTTGAATGAGAAATACACTCAGAAGCTAGTGTCTGTGAACAGGTGTGCACAGCAATACAATGAAGTCATGCCATCTGTTGTTTACCCTGAAAGAAACAGTAGTGGTGCACCCAAGGAAAACTAACACATCTCACTACTCAAGGTGTCACCACACTCAGAGACCTGTAAGTACTTTGGAACACAAAACGAAAAAATGTTGTTACCTTGGGACTCACAATACTTTACACTATCGACATGTATTGAATGTGGCAATTCGCCATTTTGTGAAAATAACACTCATGTGTCTGCATGAAAGATGTCTCCCAAGGAAGTGCACACAAAACTACATTTACACTGTCATTGAAGAAGCTGACACCTATTTCAAAGAAGCCACTGTTAGAAATAAATGGTGTTGCAGAAAGTACATATACATGGGCCCACAGGGGTCTTGATGTCTTGACATTCGTTAGTTTGTATCACCAACAACAAAGGAGTTTCACAAAATCAAGACCACTGTGGGAACATGGATACGGAGAATCTGCAACACCATTTAATTCTAACAGTGGCTTCTTTGAAAAGGTGCCAGCGTGTTCCATGAAAGTTGAAATGTCGTTTGGTGTGCACTTCCTAGGGAGACATCTTTCATGCAGGCACATTAGTGTTCTTAACACAAATCATCAAATTACCACATTTAAAAAAAAAAGAACTGTCGAGAAGTGCTGTGAGTGCCAAGGTACAATCATTTTTGACTAACAACTTGAATTATGTCAGTTGTCACGTGGCCATCCGTTACCTGATGACACAGTTGGCTACATATATGACCCACTGCCTGTCATGTAGAGTGTCACACATGTCCAAACCCAGGACAATGCATAAGCTAATGGGCCTGCAATTGTGTTGTAAAAAAGCATAGCTTTACTGTGGAGACACCCTCATGGCAAGCCAGAATGTTCACACAGATGTCAGCACATAAAGACCAAACTGCGTTGCATCTGAACCACACACATGTGCCAAAAATGTATGAGCAGTAATCATGTTTTTAAAAAACATGACACAGGCTGCAAAGCACGAACATTAAGCACTGGCCACCATCACAGGTGCACTGCACGGTGATTCTTTGTACAGCCAATTCTCACACACAGGTCAGACCTGGCAAGGAGAAATCAGGGGTGCCCATGTAGGCCTCTCCTGCAAAACCCCCCCATACCTGAGTCAATGTGATTGATACAGATCAAGAAGTGACACCTCTTAATCAGGGTTTCAAAAACTGTGCAGCAACAATTGCTAAATTGACACAACATCACCTCGTGGGGCTGGCAACAAATATTTGTGACAAACAACTATCAACAGATTGTTGTGAATAGCCACACAGGCACTGCCCAGTGTGAGTATGCAGAAGCCAAATGGTGCATCCCTGTCCAGTGGACACATGTAGCACACATTGGAAAAATACAAACTAGGCCAGGGAACAATGCCACAGAGGCAGACCTATGCTGAACCCACAGAGAATGTTCACAGTGTTGGATGACACACATGATTAGGAGGCCAGGATGTCTCAGCGGATTGTAGTGGGCACACTTCTCCGTGTTTCTGGAATGAGCTGACTGTACCATGAGCAACCGTCATGGCACTATGCATATCTCCCACTCATGCACATCATGTCTGAGGCCACAACATTGGTCATGCATGGTGCATGGGTGTTCAGTTGAAACCTCATACTCCTATGTTGAGACTCATCATCAGTGCCAACAAATATGGACCCCCAACATAGTGAACAGGTCATGGCACAGGCAAGGTACCAACACATGTCACAGACCACCCTCCCACATGATGCGGAAAGCAATGCGCACTTTGATTTTCTGGCACCCTAGATGACCATGTGCAAATGTGATTACACACAGACTAGGAGACACATATCAAGGAGGGGAAGGGATGAAAAAGAGCACCAGGTGACATTGGGGAACAGAAAATGAACTGCACATATAAACTCTGGGAGTGTATGCAGGCTACAGAGCACTTCCAAAAGCTGGTGACACATAACACAACAAACAGCCATGTACCTACCCCCTCCTTGCTGCAGTCTCTCCTGTAACTGCCTATCGAGGTCAGGGAAGACCACTGCCAGGACACGGGTCATGTGGGCGGTCAGGCGTCTGCGCCTGCCGTGGGGGCGAGGAGGGTCGAGCCCCAGCTGGACCCGGGCGATCCGCCGGGTCCAGCACCGGATATCCTGCCACCGTTTTCTGACCTGTGGTAGGCGCCGACTCCGATCCCCCGCCGATCTCACGGCCCTGACGATGTCCTGCCAGATCACCATCTTTTCGTAGGCAGTTACCTGTCAGGATCACAAAGTGAGACACCATCACTACATCTGCTCCATGTCCCAGAGACACACATTTGAACATCTTTGATATGTTGAACAGGGCATAGGATGCTGACAGGAATTGCATCATTCTCAATGAGAAATTGTCCTTTGTGCAAGCCCCAATGCACTTCATGGCATTGAAAGTCAACAGGTGGCATAAGAGGTGCGACACACTCACTGATTATGGCACACACTGTGCAGCACATGCAACAGCAGGCTGATGGACAGCACGTGCCAAGCAGTCACATGTCCCACTCCACTGACGCACCCTCAGTAGACTAGACAGACACATCCAGGCACAGATCACTCGCCTGTCAGTGACAACAGCGGATACAACCCTCACTCTGCACATGTTCCACTTGCCTGTGGGGTGCCACAGGTGTCGTGCTAGCTCTGCAAGTCAGACACACAGCACGGCTTACTTGTCACATCAGATGGGTAGAGCTGTTGCCTCCTCCATGCAGCTGTGGTCCAACACTTCACATAGACACTCACCCACATGACAAGGAACATTCACCCACATCAATGTCCATGAGGTCATACACATCATTTGGACACTCTCACCACAGGTCCACTCAACTCATACACATCTGTGGGTACAGTCACCTGTCACACCGGGGGGACCACAGAATCACCTCAGGACTATAGGAAAAAAAGCCACAAAGGAATTGCCAGGCTGAATGTGTCATGCACTATGCAGTGAATGTCACAGTAACTACAATGCAAGTGAGGAGTGCACACAGGAACTACCTCATGCTCTGCATGAGAGACATAAGCATGTCCCCCCCCAGGGACCCACTCTAAGCAACATTGCATGGCTGTCACACCTGGACACAATGCCAGAAGTGACAGTCACACAACTGGTGCACAGTCAAAGGTAGTCTTTTACACCGCTTATGGCAACATTACAACAGTGATACGATTTTAAGCTACACCATGGGTACGATGCGTACACACGCAATGAATGCAGGTGTACGCTTCGTTTCACATAGCATGTCTGTCCCACCTGGACACAATATTGACAGTCACACAACAGGTGCATAGGCAAAGGTAGTGGAGTCAGCATTCACCTGCTCCCCTGGTTTCCCATACAGCTTGGGGTACTGTGGGAGGAGGCAGTCCAGCAACGCCTCATTCTCCTCTAGGGTGAATGGCTGGGCCCTCTCCACAGTACGCGACATGGTCCAGAGGAAGCAGAGACAGCAGCAGTGTGGTCGACTCGAAAGTTGTGCAGGCAAGTGCCCTCTCATGGGTTCTGGCTGCCTTATATCTGTCTTGCTGAGGGGCATTCATTTAGAGGAGTACATAGTGATTGGTCCGACTCATTCGCATCATACGTTTACTCCAATCCCTTTAAACATACAGCAATGACACGCATTCGCATCGTTCAAATTTTGAGCATCATGTCAAGTCAACAACCACTTTGCAAAATTGTATTTTTTGGCCAACTCACTGTTCCAGGACACCTGATGGACACATTGCAAATGAAAACTCTGTATCCATGACAACCAGCATGCATGTTGGGCCTAATACTTGTCCCCTATGTGTACCCTATGTAATTTTGAAATCCACACACATGTACGGTGCGTTTCACACGTACCCCTTCGGCACCAGTAGAACAGTGATATGGGCCGTACACACGCAATGAATGCATGGGTGCGGTGCATTTCACACGTACCCCTATGGCACCAGTAGAACAGTGATACGGACCGTACACACGCAATGAATGCGTGGGTACGGTGTGTTTCACACGTACCCCTACGGCACCAGTAGAATAGTGATACGATGCATACACACACGTCAATCAAATACTTTATTCAACAACTTAATGTCATAAAAGTGAACAATTCGATCAACCATATTACAATTAAAAATTAGTACAGGATATCATCTACCAACTCATGATGAATTACTACACAGATTAAAAATAGAATTTCAGAATAAAAACATACAAACAATATTAGGGAGAAAAACTACCAAGACTTTTCCTATGTTTCAGCTTGTATGATTAGTGCGTTTCTGGGCATATATAAAAAGTGCAAAATACAAATAGGTTTAGGAAACAAGATTTCACATTGCCTTTCCCATGATACATAAAGTTCTTAATGCATAGTGCGAAAAGATGCAAACAGGATAAAGTGCAAACATATCAATTGATGCAATCATAGGGTGTGCCGAAGGTAACCCTTCTAGCAGAAATACATCAAAAAAAGTGCTATGTGCAATAGGCCTTGCTCAGAAATTTAGGGAGAACAGCTAGATGCTCAATACATTATTATAAGTCTAAGAATGATCCTTCAATTAAACTTGCAAAGGCGCACAGCTATATTTACATTATATCATTAGAAATCTAAGCAATCAGATATCGGGTGTCTATTTCTCTCCTTTTTGGGTCGCATAGCTGCGACCAAGAAGCTGGCAATGTTGAAGATATCCCATGGTGAGCTTAATAACTGGAGGTAAAGTAGTGCTGGTTTAACCTGCAGAAAACCTTTCCCTTTCAGAATTAGAATTAAATACTTATTCCGCATAATGGAATAAAAGGGGCAAAACATCATAAAATGAAGGGTATTCTGGGTAGAGAAATTGTCACACTTACAGGGGGTTGAATGCTCTGGATTACACCACTCCTGAAAATCACCTAATAAAAATGGAACTAAGTTAAAGCGAAACCTAGTTAAATGCCAGCGATGGTACGGAACATTAACTATTATCAAATAGGGTTCAATACAAATATTTGTTTTCGTTAAGAAATGAGCCCTTACAAGAGGTTTCTGCAACTCTAGTTCCTCCCGTTCTGCCGACAACAAGTTCTTAAAGTTATGTTTCACCCAAAGAACATCCTCCTTCCGTATCTTTGCAGGGGCCTCAAATAACTCAGGCCGCCCCAATACACACACAATGAATGCGGGGGTACGGGACGTTTCACACATACCCCAACGGCACCAGTAAAATAGTGATACGAGGCATACACACACCAGGAATGGAGGGCTACGAGTTGCACAAGGATGGCCATCAAGTACTTGTCATTGCATACTTTCATGTGCAGGCCCTAGGTGTGTCAGCCAGTGATATTGCACAGGTCATCTCATCTAGTCGCACAATTGATGTGTGATGGCCTGTGTACACATGTCATGTGTGATGGGGCACTATGTGGCACACATCACCTTGCCACTTGCCACATGTGTGTCTGTAGTCCAACTGTGTCATGCACAGCAGCAGTGGGATGGCACAGTCATCAACACCCGCACCTGTCTCCTGATGCCAGGGACAGGGTCACTCTATCAAATGACATGTCACGATTAGCGTGCTCCTATGTGACTATGTCAGGTGTGTGTCATGTGTTCCCATGAGTTTGCTGTTAGTGTACCGTCAACTGCATCTGCTGTTGGTGCATCCAACATGTGTCTGTGTGGAGATGGGCATGGCACACATCTACGCACACCATGCCACATGTGGATTCCCATGGCTGTAGGGTCTGTGTGCATCGGACATCATATTTTTCCAGGCATACATGTCTGCGTCGTCATAATGGCTGTGTTTATTTGTTGTCACGTGTACCCCTTCATCGCAATGTGTTTCATATGTACATTTGACTTTCCATGTGACCTGTGCGTGTGCCTTGCGGTCAACTGTCTGGATGAGATGACATCCTTCCAATG
This sequence comes from Triturus cristatus, assembly GCF_964204655.1. Taxonomy (NCBI): domain Eukaryota; kingdom Metazoa; phylum Chordata; class Amphibia; order Caudata; family Salamandridae; genus Triturus; species Triturus cristatus. The sequence continues at coordinate 1,838,599,650 of NC_140590.1, read as the reverse complement.
CAGCTATCTGGATGTGTGTCACTCCGGTGATATCTCTGGCTGTACACTCAGACTTGCCCCCAGCATTTCAGGGCATGTCATGTAGACTTGACAATCAACAAGTGTATCTGGCTTTTCATAGGAGTGCCAGCAAGCTGGCATATGTGTCCTGGATGTATTGCACACACCAGACTCCATAGTTACCTGATGTTTAGTAGCAGTGTAGCATGTGCTATGTTCAGTGACATTGATGTTGGCCAACTCTCAATCTTCATTCTTCCAAACAATGTCTTGCAGGGCACCGCTTGTCCCAAGACCAATGCCAGACTTGGCTGCCATGAGGGAACGTGCCTGCATCCGATGTTACAGATTCACTCGACAGTTGATTGAGGACTTGACCTACAAGCTGGCACCACACCTCCAACCGTGACACAGGTATCCTACTGCGCAGACCCCCAAGATGAAGGTGATGGCAGCCCCACATTTTTTTGCCACAGGTACATTTCAATTGACCATAGCTGATGTTGGTGGGATGTCACAGACAATGTTCAGCCGTGTCCTGCGTGATGTTTTGGCAGCCATGTTGGAGCACCTTGATGAATTCATCAGATTTCCTACTCCTGAGGAGTTGACAGATGTCAAGGGTGATTTCTATGCCCTGGGAGAGATGCTCCATGTCATTGGGTCCGTTGATGGGACACATGTGGCTTTGGTACCACAGGCACAGGAGCAAGCCTATTGCAACCGTAAACATTATCACTCAATAAATGCCCTTGTGGTGTGTCTTGCTAACATGCTGATTTCCCATGTCTGTGCACGTTTTCCAGGATCAGCACACAATGCCTACATCATGAGGCGTAGCAGGGTGCCACAAATGATGCTGCAGCTGCACAACGAACGAGCATGTCTTGTTGGTGGGTATACTCTGTTTGTCCTGTGTGTTGCGGTATCTTTGGCTCTTACGGCATCTCCTAACCCACTTATTTACATGATATTTCCATGTAAGGGACTCTGGATATCCCAACATGCCATGGCTAATGACACCTCTCCGCAACCCAAGAACAGCTGCAGATCACCGGTACAACAATGCACACGGGCAGACCAGGCAAGTGATTGAGAGGACGTTTGGCCTCCTGAAGAGCCGATTCCGGTGCCTTGACAAGACAGGCGGGTCCCTCCCATATGCACCGGAGAAGGTCTGCAAAATCTTCATTGTGTGCTGCATGCTGCACAACATGGCCGTTGAGAAGGCAGTGCCACTCACCCTTGATCCTGATGAGCAGCAACATCCACCCGTGGAGGATCCAGGGCTTGGTCACGAGGCAAGTGATGAGGAGGAGGAGGATGATATCCAGAGTCAGCTCATACGCAACTTCTTCTCAAAATGGTGAGTTACTGGGTATGAGTGTGCAAGCTTGTAGCATTGAGTGGCATGTGTTGCAATGTGTGTGTCCAGCTGACTGAATGCAAAGTGACTTTGATGTGTGTACTGATGTGTCACTCGAGTGATGATGTCATGCCACACAGTTTTGCGGAGAGACTTTCTTTGAAATTTGCATGTGTCCAACATTGTTCATGTTTTGTAACTGACCATGTGTGTGGCGAGATTTGTTGTAGGTGACTTCTTGTGTGTCTGTCATTCCCAGGTTTTTGCGCCTGTTGTCTGCTCGTGTCATCTTTGTCCTCCTGCTATTCCTCATGAGGATTGCAACGTGTGCTGAATCAGCGTTCCATGCACGGACATGTGGAAATGTCAGTTTGGGTAAGGATTGCAGCAAGGCTTTTTGGTGGTGGTACGGGTTGGGAATGTGTGGGGACTGCTTCTGTGCATGTTGTGGTACCATGCATACATGTGTTCTCACCATGGAGCATATAACATGTAGCATCACTCCCATGACATGATAGTCACCCTTCTTGACAGTCATCTGTAGTGGAGTGTGGAGTCTGATGAAGGCATCAATATGCGAAAACCTTGCCTCTGAAACATTGCGGATGCTACAGGTGAACATAGTGTGGGACATCACAACAACAGGCTCTATGGTGAATTGCAGCCTCTCTGAGTGCAGCAGGATGTGTTTGGCTCATCCCCTTAACTTGTGTGCCAGTTCATTGGGAATTACAACATCCGTGTTGTGAAGGGGGGTCCAGCATATGTCCCACATGTTCTGTCAACTGACCTGTGAGTCTGTTCGTATGGATGCATTTCCCTTTGTGTGAGTTAGTGTAATAGAGGTGTTCAGCAGAATCCAAAGTGCCTCATCTCTGTCACTGCATATCGCTTGCCAGTTTGCATGCGTCATCTATGGCATAATTGTCAAAGATTGAGCATATGAATGTATGTGTACTTCGGCAACATGCATGCAGTTCTTCATGGCTAATAATCTCTATTTTGCATGAAGTACCTGGTTGTGTATGTATTTGTGCAGGTTGCTCCCCACAACGGGACGTCAACGCCTGCTGACGGTGTGTCTCCTGTGCGCAGCTCCGCATTTTGTTGCCTGATCCTGTGGCCGTCATTTTTGGTGATTGTTCATCCATTTTCTCGGAGTGACCCATGAGTAACCTGACACTCCTTCCTTTACATACACCTGTTGCACTGTGCCTTTCTGACCTCCTTGTCTTTGTGTGCTACTTTTTGCCTAGTTTCTCACCCCTTCCGCCTGCTGCTGCCTCACCTGCGGCACCACCCCACCGAGTGCCCTGATTCTGCAAACAACGTGCCTCCAAAATGCTCCTCCCTTCCCCCCTCCACCCATTCTTAATGCAGCCAGCAGCTTGTCTGTGCCACTGTTGCGCCAATGCCGTGCCAAAGGCAGGACCGTCTGCGCCTGCAACGTGCACAGTGCACGACCCTCTGGTCCTTGCATGACCCACGTCATACAACAGGCTCATGCTGCAGCCACCCTCCAAGCAATGTCCACCAGACAATCAACCGCCTGCTATCAGGCAACCCCGAAGCGCACACAGGACACCTTCGCAGGCTGAGTGTGCAACTCCAACTGCCTACACAGCGCTGCCCCACCTTCCAGACCCTGTCAGAACAACCAGGTCATGTGCCTTCTACTCCACACCCGCTCTGTCCACCAGCACGCCATTGGACTCTGTTACCTCCTCAACACAACAGCCCCACACATCACCTTCATGACAGTAACCTGGATAAAAGCATCCTCTGCACACAACTTCTTCATTGCCATCTATGATGGATACAAGATCACCCGCAGGGACGGCATCAACAATCCCGGAGGATGAATTGCAATTTATTCACAAGTACACCCTCAGAGTCACAAATCCGGTTTCGCACCAACCCCCTGGCAACCCTCAGAGTAACACTCATCTACAGATCTCCAGGCCTACATCCACAATTCCGCAAAGCCATCAACACTTACATCTGCACACACGCCCTCACCTCCACAGGCTACATGTGGCTGGGGGCCAGTAACTTCTTGCTGGAGGAGAACCACAACACCATCCATCATTGGTCCATCAACATTTGCATCTCCGACAAGCAACACACTGCCCCACACCCCGCTACCGATCCCCCAAAGATGCATGATGTAAGTCACCACAGACAAGCTGTGTAGGACACTCAAACCAACGCCCCAGCCACACCCTGCAACCTCACACACTGGATCAGCAACTGATCCAACAATCTTGCCACACTGACGGACTTTCCTGTGAAGCACAACAACAGTTAAGCCACCTGGGACAAGGCAGACCTACTGGACTCATACAGATCTAGCCGGACTCTTGTGCAAACCTTGCAACACAAAGAACCATCAGTTACCTTACAGCCCTGGAAAACGCCACACACAGCCATCACCATATCATCAGCAAGGACAAGTGGAGATCCTTCAGATAGGGCAAAGGCACCAAAACACACGACATCAAGGAGCTCATCAGCATTGTGAGTGACCTGACAGCAGCTCTCCATCCAAAAGACACCCCACCCTTGTAAGGCAGATCAAATCCCTTGCAACTTTCTACCACTGCAAGCTCATGGACATACACGACTGCCTTGGCACACAGAGGCAGACAGCACTATTATGCGCGGGACAAACACCCCTCAGGTTCTGGACTCCCGTCAGCAGCAAATACACCACCTGGCTCATGTGCACCATCCACTCTGGCTCTCCATCAGGCCCCTTCCCACACAACATCTCAACCACATCATTCCCCATCCTTGAAGCCCACGTCCAGCACATCATGAATGTCTCCTTTGAGTTTGCCACATTCCATGGGAGCTGGAGGCATGCCAAGACCCAGGCCCTTCTTAAACAACGGGCGGCAGTACCGCAGGATCTCCTGAAACATCACCCTGCTTCCCTAACCAGCAAATGTCATCAGGAAACACTCAACGAGCAACTGACAAACTTCTTCCACGCAAACAGCTCCAGGCAACCGGCACCAGACCATCTTCCACAGTAATCACACCACTGCTACCGTCATAATTGCCACCACCAACTACAACTTTGCCCTGCTCAACAATGGTGAGACCACCTTCCTTGACCTCTCAACGGCATTCTACGCCATGTGCTACCACACTGTCAGCTCCCACGTCTCCAACACTGGTATCCAGGGCCCAGGATTAAATCACCAAGTAGCTCACCAGCAAGGCCCAGGGAGTCGGCCTGCACCCTTCAGCATGTATTACACTGGGGTCATCTGGCCCATGGCCCAGGGCTCATCTCTCAGAGTGACGATCTTCAATGTCTCCATGACCCCCCTCTCCACCATCACATGCGCACACGTCCTCATCATCATCTCATATGCCATTGACACCCAGCTGCTCCTCACCCTCACCAAAGACCCAGCCATTGCCAGATCCAACCTTCAAGAAGGCATGAGATCCGTTGACGAATGACTGAACATCAGCCACCGGAGGCTGGACTTGGACAGGACTGAGGTCATCATTTGAGGATTGTACCCTTACGGCTGGGTCAACTCCTTGTGTCCCACCGGCCTGGGCACCGCACCAGCACCCAGTGGCCACGCATGCAAGCTGGTGTTCATCATGGACTCATCGCTCACAATTATTATGCAACTCAACACCATCTGTACCTCATGCTGCAACACCCTCCGCATGCTGCAAATGATCCACAGATAGATCCACTCCAAGGCAAGACAGACCGTCCCCCAGGTCCATGACACCAGCCGGGTCAACTACAGCACCGCCCTCTATGGAGGAACAACAGCAAAATTGCAGGAGAACTTGTCCACATCCAGGGTGCATCCGCACACCTCATCTTCAAAATCCCCCGCCCCAGCCACATCACCGTCCACCTGAGATAGCTACAATGGCTCACTGTCTGCTGCAGGATCACCTTCAGACTCCTCACCCACACTCAGGAGGCAGTCCACAACCCCAGACCCAAAACCGACCTTGGACGTCTGTCATCCAAGACCCCGTTGGCCCAACTCCGTGCAGACAACCTTGCCCTGGCCACCATTCATCACATCCACAGCTGCATGCAGGAGATAGTTCTCCCACCTCGCTAAACAGACCTGGGACTCCCTCCCCGGGCACCTCCACATGACCCATGACCTCTACGCCTTCATGATACTCTTTCAAATTGGTCTGTCCGAGCAGTATTGCAAGCCCCCCCTCAGCAGCTTGAGGCCATCACGGGTGAGTATTGGGCTCCATGTCTGTATTTGATGATACATTGTGACCCATGTGTGTCCTCGACCGGACTTAAATCCCAGTGTATGGATAGCTGGAGTTAGTTCCACACTCAGGCACACTTTGACATATCCCCACACGTATGTTGTGGACTCATGCTAAATGACTGCAACATCAAATTTGCATGTTTTTTAAAATATAGGTCTGGGGCGTGATTTGTGCAAAAAAAAAGGTGCAATACAGGGACCATAGAATCCAAAGTTCCCAGGGGGAGATGGGATCCTTGGCATTTGAAAGCAGCAGAGTCCAGACCACAGTGTTTGGCATCATTGGTCAGACTGTGACCAGCAAGTCCATGTGGCAGAGAATGTCAGTCAATGAAGTGATGCTGTTGCACATGAAGGCCAGGTGCCAGGCCAGGTGACCTGGGAGATGTGGATGGGCCGCTCCCTCTCACGGTCTTTTCCGTGGACGACCCACCTTCCTCGGGGGACCCTCAGATGCAGGCCTTGACGATGCTTGGGACGCTCCATCGGACAAATCCTCCTCCTCCTCCCTCCCTGTGGCTAGTGGTGGTCTTCGCCTGGTGGCACAGGGAGGGTTGCCCATGTTGTCTGCGATCCGACGGAGTGAATGGCTTATGTCCCTTTGCACCACCAGGAGCTCAGCCAGTCTTGCCTCCATCCGTCCTTGGTGTTCTTGTTGACTGGCGTGTTGCTCGGCCTGCTGGTTCTTCATCTCTGTGATGGTCCCCTTTATCTCTGTGAGTGTCCCCACTACTGGGCTGATCTCCCTGGTGTCACGCCGGTATGCCTCCATGATGTTGTGTATGTGTGACATACCGGTCCCTTCAGCTGGCTGGTCAGGTTCTCGCCTCCGCCTGCCTCCACTCCCACAACCCTTGCCCACACGAGCCTGGCCTGCCGTTGTGGGCTCATCGGGTCTACGTGACCCCTGAGGGATGGCAGTGGTGGTGTTGTCTGCCTCCTCCTGGTTGCCCGGCGAACCTTGTTCCTCCTGGTCAGACTGGCTCAGTTGTTCACTGCGGGCAGGGCTCCTCGGTGTCTCCTGGGATGTGGCAGGAATGGGGGTGGTGGTTGGCACAGATGTTCCTGAACCAGGTGCTGTAGGGGCTTGGACAGCAGAGGGCCCAGGTCGGTCGGGGTCATCCGCGGAGTGTTGAGAGGCGTCGCTGCCGGTGGGATCACGTTCCTCCCGAGCCTGGGACTGTGATTCTTCACAGTTGCCCTGTGTGTGAGAGACAGACAATGTTAATGCTGTTTCATGCAACATCCATGTTTCATACACATTCTAGTTGGCACTGTTCCTCCATGTAGTTGTATGTGCCTAGCATTCTCCTTAATGTTCACTTGTGGATGGGTATGTTGCGGGGGACAGATTGATATGTGTTCCTGAGTCTTTGACTTGTTGATTTTTGGCTTGGATGCTTCTTCGTCTATGTATTGGTCTTGTTGTGTTACATGTCCATTGTGACAGTGGGTAAATCCATTGCCTGTCCCGGGGGTGTCTGCTTGTGTAAGGGGTGTGTGTGACAGGGCCTGCTAGTGAGTGTAGTGTGATTTGGCACTGGGGCTCCCAGGTGATGTAGCTGTCCCCCCATGGAGCATGCTGCCATGACAGTGAGTGTGAGTTCCTGTCCTAGATATCTGACCTTGTTGTCTTGGTGTTTGTGTTTGCCCTGGTCACAGGAGGGCCTTGTGCTGCCTACACCAGGGCCCAGTGTCAGCTATCTTGTCAGTACTTTCACAGTCTTTGTGCATTGAGCATGGTGCATGGGTATGTACCTGGGCCATATGGGATGAGGGCAATTGCGTCTGATCTTGAGTTCAACAATGCGTTTTGTGACACCCACCCTCCCAGCATACCGGACATCCATTCTTGTGTTAGTGCTTCGTGTAGCATGGGACATAGCATGGCCTTGCTTTGTCAATGGGGCATACACATGTTAGTGGCATTAGCGTTGTTTTTGACTGTGGTTCTGGCCAGTGAGTGTTTGGGGGTAGTTGCGTGCATTTTGTGTAGTTGGGGTGTGGATGCCATTACCCCCATGTTACATAAGTTGTTTGTGTACTCACCAGGCTCTGGAACTCCTTGAAGTCCATGTACTCCCACCGGCGGTAGCAGGGCCATCACCTTCTCCTCCCAGGGATGGAAATGTACTGGTCTGCGGGGGCCCCCACCTCCAGTGATGTTGCTCTGGGCGTAGTCGTCATTCATTTTCCGCTTTACTGACCTCCGCAGATCGTATCACCTGGCTTGGCATTCAGTCCTGGTCCATCTGATGGGTGCAACAGCATTCACCCTATCGACGATCCTCTGCCACAGGCGTGATTTTTCGGCTATCCTGGTCTGTCTGACCAATGTTCCAAACAGCTGTGGCTCAACTCTGATGACTTCATTGACAAGGATCTCCAGCTCCTCCCTTGTGAACTTTGGATTCTTGTCTGTGGGCATGGTGTGGGGTGAGGGTGTGGATGGTTGTGGGTGTGTGGGTCTGAATGTGAAATTGTGGGTCTGAATGTGAAGAGGGGGTATGTGTGAAGGAGGTTGTGTGAAGGTGTATATGTTAAGGTGGATGGGTGCAGTTGTTGGTGTGTGCTCTCTAGCTGCAGTGAGTCTGTTGCAAAGGCTCATGGTTTGTGTGTGTGGGCCCTTTTTATTGGTCCATTTGTGGATGAGCCTCAGTTTGAATTTTTGGTGGGTGTGTTATAAGGGGTGGTTGTGAGTTTGCTCCGCTGTTTGCCTGTTTGGATGTGGCCAGGTCAGTCACTTCCATGTTCTGTGCACTGTAGATGTGTTTTGTGGTGTTGAGCGAGTCGAATAGACCCTCCTTGTGCTGTTTTACATTGCCTATGTACAGTGCGTACATATGCAATGTTGTTGTAAGGTGCATACATACGCGATGTTGGCGTACGCACCGTACATCGCGATGTTGTTGTAAGGTGAGTACATACACGATGTTGGCGTACGCACCGTACATGCGCCATGTTGTTGTAAGGTTCGTACATACGCGATGTTGGCATACGCACCGTACATGCGCGATGTTGTTGTAAGGTGCGTACATACGCGATGTTGGCGTACGCACCGTACATATGCAATGTTGGCTTACGCACCGTACATACGCGATGTTGTTGTATGGTGCGTACATACGCGATGTTGTTGTATGGTGCGTACATATGCATGGGGGGGCTTGTACAACTCATACCCCTGTACGACTCGCACCCCGAGAACAACTTTTCCCGGGATACGAGTCGTACAAAGTTTGCTTCGTAGCGGGTAAAGTCATTCCTCGTGTACCTGACGTTTTCCGTACGAATCCTAAATCGGAAAGCCGGTCCATGTTCTGTGCACTGTAGACGTATTTTGTGGTGTTGTGCGAGTCGAATAGACCCTCGTTGTGCTGTTTTACATTGCCTATGTACGGTGCGTACATATGCGCAATGTTGTTGTAAGGTTCGTACATACGCGATGTTGGCGTACGCACCGTACATGCGTGATGTTGTTGTAAGGTGCGTACATACGCAATGTTGGCGTACGCACCGTACATGCGCGATGTTGTTGTAAGGTGCGTACATACGCGATGTTGGTGTACACACCGTACATATGCAATGTTGGCTTACGCACCATACACACGCGATGTTGTTGTAAGGTGCGTACATACGCAATGTTGTTGTAAGGTGCGTACATATGCATGGGGGGGCCTGTACGACTCATACCCCTGTACGACTCGCACCCCGGGAACAACTTTTCCCGGGATACGAGTCGTACAAAGTTTGCTTCGTAGCGGGTAAAGTCATTCCCCATGTACGGGACGTTTTCCGTACGAATCCTAAATCGGAAAGCCGGTCCGGATCGTACTTGTACGGTCGGACTGTATTTTTAGGATTCGTACGGAAAAGTGTCCGGGTCCGTCTCGTATAACTTTTCCCGATCCAATTCGTACGGATCAGGCCGATCTGTATGTATTTTTCCCGTATGAATCATACTTCATGGGTCGGACGGGACTTGTACGATTCGTACGGGAAAAATTATGGATATGAGTCGTACGGAAAAGAAAAATGCAGGATCGAAATCGACCCCTTTGTGTCTGGAACTGGTCAGCCTTATTTTGTCCTTACAATTGCTTTTCTCATATACTTTCTGGGACAACGATGAACATGCTTGGTTAATAGCAGTTTCGTACTCAATATCATCTAAGTTGCACATGTGTTTGTATGCGATCGCTTTCATGCCTGTGACAATTTCACCCAATTATTTAAGCTCAGACCTTCCAACTCACTTGGTGCCACTATCTGTTACACAATATTGACTCCCTTCACACAGTTGCCCAATAAAGGGCCGATATAATGGGGTGTGCTCAAACCCCTGCAGAGAGCGTGTTTCCAGCTAATTGTTTTAATTGTTTCGCAGCTGATGTTCAATATGGGTGTGAAACATCCCGAGGATCTCGGTCGCAGCCTCAGAAGATTTTTGGGTGTTAAAAGGGGCAGGTAGTGAATTAAAGTGCTTCAGACTGTGCTCAGCTCTATGCCTCACCCTATGTGAGAAACTGGCTTCGTATATGGTGCTCACTTATGTAGGTGTAGCACCCTGCACTATTCCAGACAACCCTTATGCTGATTTTAGTGGTCTTAGACAACCTTAGAAACTTCTCTAAGTGGTAGCTGTGGAGAGCAGCCTTCAGGCTTAGTCCAGAAGGAGTGTAAAGCAGCTTGTTTTACCCAACCTTAATCTTAATAGTATGGGTTAAATGAAAAAGAACCACACGGTGTATTTATAAAAATAGATTTTTATTATAAGACACTCACTGACACATAGCAATATCTCCCATCCAGAAATATAACACAATGCACATAATACTTTGCATATAAAACAGGTAAGTAGCACAAATACACAGTGATTACCAGGGGGAGACCAAACCATATACTAAAATAGGGAAATGTGAACCACGACTCAAGACAAAAGTGGACCCAGAAAACTTAGTAGAACTGGGAACCCAAGGAACCACCCAAGGTGAGTATCTAGAAACCTCACAGAGGTCGTGTGCCGATTCAATGGGTAAGTTGTGGTTGCAATTTTAAAGAACAAGATCCTTCCCAGTGGATCCTGAAGAAACCCCGTGGAAGACAGAAGGTTGGAGAGTCATCCTACTGGGGATACCCTAGGAAACAGGATACCTACACCAGGGAAGCCAGTGCATAGGTGTGAAGTGACGTTGCAAACCGCCGACGAACCCAATAGAGGACTTCAGTAAGATGCTGCTGAAAAAGAAAGTGAAGATGTCCGGTGGAACCAAAAGGTGGATTCAAGTTGAGAAGTACCTGCAAGCAGAGTGAACAGAGGCTATGCCACTCAGGAGTGACCAGGAGGCCCGAAAGACGAATACCCACTGATGTCAGGAGATTCAAGAGAGTTGATGATGACCTTGGAGCTGCAGCTATGTGGACCAGGCGATGCTGAGGAGGACCTAAAGGTGTTCAAGAGCTGCCTTGCATCAGATGTTGAGAACTGAGGGCTAGGTGTCCGTTGGGAGCAACAACATGTCTTGGCAACTGCAAACAACATGGTAGGGAAATAAAGTGCAGTGTCGGGACCAGCAAGGTCCAAATGACTCGCCAAGAGTAGGGGAGTTGGAGTAGGCCCTGAGCAATCAGGGGAGCCCACTGGAGTTAAGAAAGACCCTCAAGACAACCCACAGGCCGGAGGAACAGGAGTCGCAAGAGGACCTCAAGCAGCTCACCAAAGATGCAGGCCCACAGTGCAAAGGATGTGGTGAGGACAAAGGTCTTGGCTTCAGGAGATGCTTGAGGTTGGAGCTTCTTTGAGCCCAAAGATCTCTGGTGAAGAGAGTCAACAAGCCTTGGCAACTGCAAGTTTATGCGGTCCACAGTGGTTCGGTTTCTGTGGTTCCAACAAAGGATACTGACCTCAAACTCGGTGAGAAGACAGTGCAGTCCTCACTAGAGTTGCAAAACCACTACCTGTGTTGTTGAGCCTTTCGGAGTCCATGGGACCCCAGGATCAGCAGTATGGTCAGCTGCATTGCGGTGCCTGCAGACACAGGGAAGGGACTCCGTCTCTTCAAGGGAGATCCCTTCAGGTGTCTTTGATGTCCACAGGCCTTTGGGGGCTTCCTGTATGGAGCACAGGTACAGACGTTGCAGCAGACTTGCAGGACGACAAGACCAGGAGCAGCAGGATTCTTCCCAGTTGCTGTCTCGGTGTCCAAGGTGAAGTCCAGCGAAGTCCAGAGTGCCCAGATGGTCGAAGATGAAGTGGTGTCGTATCTGAATCTTGTCCCATGAAAAATATAGGGACTCAACCACGGGTAAGCCCTTAAGTACGCATAGGAAAGGGTTGGGATGATTTAGGGGTCCCTCCCAGAGGAGGGGCTGGACGGTGAGGAGAATACTCCCATGTCCTTTGACCAGTTTCGCACCAGAGTGGGAGCCAGCAGCTCCCTGAACTGATTTGAACTGGAGTATGCCAGGAGGGCACCAAATGTGCCCTTCAAGTAGTCTCAGTGGTGCTTGCAAGCACCCCCCACCCTGCCCCAGTACACTAAACCCTGTGTGGGAGGTGGTCACACCTCTCTGTGACAAGATATCTATTGTCCTACCTTCCCCTGCTCATGCTTGGGTCAGCAGCAGTAGGACAGAATCATGTCTCTGGTCAGCAGTAGCCCTAGCTTGCTGTACAGTTCTGGAAGACTGGTACTGGGAGCACAGAGGGCCTCCCGGAGGACTTTTACAGTGCATGGAAGCATACCCCCCACACTGTTTATGGCATGGGGGTACAATTCCAACATGTTTGATACCAAACATGACTGGGTTCATTACTGCCACTTTAAAGATGGTCATCGCATAATGACGCATAGCCACTCAATATATCAAAATGGCTGATGCACTTACAACCCAGGAGAATAGACTCTGAAAGTTGTAGGGGTGACCTGCTCATGCAGGGGCACCCTCACGCTTAGAACCAAGCACCCTGCCTTCAGGATTGAAAGGCCTGCCTTAGGGGTGAGTTATAGGTTTTAAGTGCAGTGACCTTAGCTATAGGGAAGACCTGTATATTTCATAAGTGGTGCCAGCACCAGCTTACACAGGCTACAATAGCAGGCCTGCAGTCACAATTTGAATGGTCTCTCATGAGGGGCATAATACATGCTTCAGACCATGGGAGACCCCTGGTGTACCTAAGCCCTGGGTACCTGGGTACCATATACTAGGGACATAGAAGAATACACCAGTAGCCAATCTGTAGTGTAATCACCATGTTCGATTTAATGGGTGAAATCACAGAGGCTGGGGTCCTGGTTAGCAGGATCCAAGCCAGACTTGTCAGAAACAGCAAAACACCAGGAAAAAAGTGAAGTTAACCATAAAAGCAGACCTTACTTTCTTACAACCCACCTCACAAAATGTTCAGATGTTGGAAGGTCTGTAAGCTGCTTGAAGGGATGGCTTTAGTGATTGTGGTCCCCAATGACCCTTCTCCTCAGATTCCCTTACAACAACCCTCCAACATTGCTCCCCATCTCTCCATAGCCCCTCTCTCACATACATTATATTTGTTTTATAGTGCAGCTCATACCAGAGTAGGGTGTCAGAGCACTTTACGAAACATATACATTGTACAACAAATCAAACTTGTAAATCAATCTATAAAAATTGAAACATAAGACTGAGGATTACAAAGTGTAGTAATCACATGTTATCCACACTAGTAGGGAGTATAGTTTAAGTGTGTTTGGTATAGAGAAGCACAAACTCAGGATTTAAAATGTACCACAGTGGTTAGGTGTAAGAAATTGAGTTGTTGCTGGAGGGGGTAGACGACCCACTCAAGTAACAGCCACAGTCCTTGTCAGGATGAACAACAAAAAGGCACTAACTTTATCTATGCTTAACCCTCTAGTAGTTTGAAACAAAAGCAGTCAGGCTTAGCTAACAGGCAATATGTAAAGCATTTATGCATCACTTAAACAGTAAAAAAGTGAAAGCAAAACACAAGAATGAATTATTTGCCACCAACATAACAAAAATCCACCCAGGAGAACCGGATCTATGAATTTCTAAAGTTTAAAGTGAAAAATTGCTCAAAAAGAACAAATCACCAACAGTGGATATCTGGTTGCGTGAGACCAGGGAAATGTCCAAAGTTAAGGTCAACCACGATGGAGCGCAGTCCGGATACAAGGGGTGGACTGGGTCTAATCTTGAATTACCTACAGCCTTAGAAATTTTTTTAATGAAAGTGTCAGAGAAGGTAAAGTACATCGGGACAAGGCAGCTGGAAGTGTCTCTGGGGGCACCATTGTCATCTGGGGCTGCTGGTCGAAGTTGCAGTGAAGATTCCCTTGTTCGGACATAGTCTCCTCTTTGTTAAAAATCTCCAGTGGGTTGACACTGCAGACTGGAACCAATGAGGGCATTACGAGCAAGGATAGTCCATCTGTGAGGATCTGCTGATCAGGATTTGCTGCTGCAAAGAATGCAGTGCGAGCTGCTGCGATGTTAGGCTGACCGGCGATGCACATTGGGAGGATCGACTAGCAGGTAGGTCCTGGTCTCCTCTCAGTTCTCAGAACACTCTTTGGTCAAACATTGGTCAGGCCCTGTGTCCAATACATTGGTGCAACCCCCCTCTTTAAGCCACTTTGGGACACATGGACCTCATCCCCAGGGCATTTTTTTAAGTGGAGAGGAGCGCACACCACCCCTCCCCAAGCCTCTTTGGACCCCGGGGACCTCATCCCCTGAAGCCTTTCTTTAATAAGGGGAGGGGACAAGGCCCCCCTCCCTGAGTATTTTTGAAGTTCTTGCTGAATGAGAGCATTAATTCCTTCTCTGAACGCATTCCTTTCAGCCAAATAATTGTAATTTTGTTTAAAATATTTAAATTAATCACACAAATATACAATATGAAGGTATTAGTGCTCTAGCATTGTTTCTTTTGTTCTATGTTTAAAATAAATATATCCAATTAAATTGCATTAATATTTACCGTAAAACATTTTTACAATTTTTTTTTAGTTAAATACGCTTTTTTTAAATGTTCCCTGTACTGTACCATAGGGAGACTCCATGGTCAGTGTGGACATCTCCATATGGTAAGTTAGGGGGAAAAATAAAAAAGTTTTTTAAACTTGAAAAAGTTAGTTCAAATATTTTTATGTTAAATGTTAAGGTAAATTAATTCTATACATTTATTTTAAATATAGAGCAAAAGAAAAAACACTAATAACTTTGAAGTTGATATTTGATTAAAAGTTTACATGATAAAAATATATTCCCACTTATGGTAACAAAAAATATTTTTACTATGCATTAACAAGTGTTAATTGTCATGTCAGAGAGCAGTGATGTAACTTGAGTTGAATTTCAATCCAATCTTGTCCCTCACATTATTCAGGAAGCACAGCAGGAGCTCCGTGCCCAAAGTATTGAATTTTGTGTGGGTCAGTTAGAAGATGTTGTGAAGGGCCTGCCAATTGACCTCAAGCATCGGTCTTCACTTGCCACAGTGGATGGGCTACAAACCAAGTGGAATTTCCTCATCCAGACTTTTCTCTTTACAAACATGTTAAGCAAAATAACAAAGGAGATTAAGATAACTTGGGGAGGGTGATTATGGTATCTATACCTATTTCAAAATGATACTCTGGGCTCACAAACCTTGTCTGCTTTTCAACAAATCCCCACAAGAATTCGGAGAGGTTGATGTTTTATGAGTGATTGGGATGTATGACGTTACAACGCACACTTTTACAACGCATGCACTTACAACGCATTTTTTACAACGCATAACCCATTACAACGCACTACACTTACAACGCATGACACTACAACGCATTTTTAAAAACTACCTTTACAACGCATACCATTACAACGCATAACATTACATTGCATTTAAGGTAAGTATTAGATAGTATAGGGGTAAAAATTACTTTTCTAACTCCAGGGGGTGCAACAGTAGGGTAAATGTTGTATAGTATAGGGGTAAAAATTACTATTCTAACTCCAGGGGGTGCAACAGTAGGGTAAGTGTTGGATAGTATAGGGGTAAAAATTACTAATCTAACTCCAGGGAGTGCAACAGTAGGGTAAGTGTTGGATAGTATAGGGGTAAACATTACTATTCTAACTCCAGGGGGTGCAACAGTAGGGTAACTGTTGGATAGTATAGGGGTAAAAATTACTATTCTAACTCCAGGGGGTGCAACAGTAGGGTAAGTGTTGGATAGTATAGGGATAAAAATTACTATTCTAACTCCAGGGGGTGCAACAGTAGGGTAAGTGTTGGATAGTATAGGGGTAAAAATTGCTATTCTAACTCCAGGGGGTGCAACAGTAGGGTAAGTGTTGTATAGTATAGGGGTAAAAATTACTATTCTAACTCCAGGGGGTGCAACAGTAGGGTAAGTGTTGGATAGTATAGGGGTAAAAATTGCTATTCTAACTCCAGGGGGTGCAACAGTAGGGTAAGTGTTGGATAGTATAGGGGTAAAAATTGCTATTCTAACTCCAGGGGGTTTGAGTTTGAGTTTAAAAGCACTTTTAAAGCGCACGTATACCGGCGGTTTCTTGGCGCTGTAGCTAGTGGGGACTGAGGGTTAAGAAAACAGGGAGAAGGAATGGGCATTTATTCAAAGGATTTTGTGAATAGGTAGGTTTTAAGATTTTTGCGGAATTGGGGATAGAGGGTACTGGCCCGAAGATGAAGGGGGAGGGAATTCCAAAGGGTTGGTGCTAGAATGGCAAATTTGGAGCCGCCCCACTTCTTTCTCCGGAAGCGAGGGATGGTGAGGAGGGACTGAGAAGAGGAACGTAGGTCCCTAGAGGGGACATAGGGAACAATCTCAGAGGAGATGAAGGCAGGTGCCAGGTCCGATCGGGCCAGGAAAGTGATGGATGCGAGTTTGAATTGAATTCTGGCCCGCACTGGGAGCCAGTGAAGAGTTTTTAGAAGTGGAGTGGAGTGGTGGAATTTAGGAAGGTTGAAGGCTAGGCGGGCCGCCTGGTTTTGGATCTGTTGTAGGCGGCGCAAACTGTATGCAGGGATGCCGGCATACAGAGCGTTCCCGTAATCCAGGCGGGACACCACCATGGCCAGAATAATAAGTTTGAGAGCGGAGAAAGTGAAGAAACGGGACACCTTGCGAATAGTACGCAGTGAGAGAAAAGAAGAAGATACCACAGAGCTAACCTGGGAGTGAAGGGTGAGTTGAGAATTGAGCTTAATGCCTAGTGTTTTAACAGAGGAGGAGGGGACAGGAGGGGAACCAAGAGAGGGAGGCCAGCAAAGGGGGGACCAAGGGCTGGAAGATCCGCCCGTCAATACCAACTTGGTTTTGTCCGGGTTAAGTTTGAGGTGATTGTGGCTCATCCAGTCCCTGATGTGAAACATGACAGTGTGAAAGTTGAGGACAGAAGAAGGAGAGGAAAGATCAAAGACCAGCTGGAGGTCATCCGCATAGTTAAATACGGCGACCTCCATCTGTTGGAGAGAAAAGATAAGTGGGGCGATATATAGATTGAACAAAAGAGGGGAGAGAGATGAACCTTGAGGAACCCCGCACTGGACTTTCCGGAAGTCCGCTGTGAAGTCACCCAGGCGAACAGCCTGGGTGCGGTCGCTCAGGAAGGAGGACAACCAGACCAGGGCAGTCCCCTCGATCCCCGCCACCCTGACGCGGGAAAGTAAGATGTTGTGGTCCACCGTGTCAAAGGCGGCTGAGAGGTCGAGGAGCACAAGGGCCTGGTGATGATTAGTGTCCATGCCCTCCCTGAGGGTGTCGAGGACCGACATGACCACGGACTCCGTGGAGTGTGCGGGGCGGAAACCAGCTTGGCGGGGGGCAAGGGCTCCATGTTTCTCCACAAAGGAGCTCAGAGCGCAGGTGACGTGGCGCTCTAGCACCTTAGCTAGAAATGGCAGGAGGGAGATGGGGCGGAAATTGGCAGGGACAGAAGGATCTGCCCCAGGTTTTTTCAAGATGGGCACAATTACCGCAGACTTCATGGAACTAGGAACTATGCCTTGCGCGAGGGAGCTGTTGAGGAGGTGAAGGGGGGGATCTGGACAGGAGACAAAGATGTGGCGGAGGATATGGGCAGGACAGGGATCAAGAGGGGAGCCAGATTTGATCAGAGGCACCAATGAAGTCAGGTTTTCCCGAGTGATAGGGGGAAAGGTGGTTAGTTTGCCTTTGGGAGGGGGACATTGGGGATCAGCAAAAGAGGGGGGGGGGTGGGGGGATGTTGGCCTTAATGGTGATAATTTTCTGGATGAAATAATTATTAAGTGAAAGACAGAGGTCATTAGACGGGGCAGGTTTAAGCGTTGTTCTGTCCGAGAATGCCAGATTGTGAACGATGGAGAAGATCTCCTTAGACTGGTTCTCCGCTGCTAAGATTTTGGAGGAGAAATAAGCTGTTTTGGCCTCCAGGATTCTTTTTTTGTACTGGTTAAGGATATTGATATATTCCAGTTTCAAAATGGGGCAGTAGTTTCTCCTCCAAGCCCGCTCTGCGCGGCGAACAATTAGTTTGGTGGCTTTAAGCTCTTGGTTAAACCACCGGTTGGCGTCTTTGTCGCGTTTAGAGGTAATGCGCTTGAGCGGGGCAACGGAGTCCCAGCTGCGGGAAAGCCACTGGACTATAGCGTCAGACTGGGAGACGGTGGTGAGGCCCTGAAGACGCGGGAGAGAGCCAGCAAGGAGAGAGGAGAGATTCTCAAGGTTGACTCGGCCCCATGATCGGACCCAGATGTTTTTGGGTCGGGGGGGCATAGCTGGGGGAAGGATAGGAAGGAGAAATGAAATCAAATGATGGTCGGACCAAGTGCAAGGGGAGATAGATAAGGATTCCACAGGGCAGTTCAGGGACCAGATTTGGTCAAGCTGGTGACCCTTGATGTGAGTGGGGGAGTGAACGTGGGGAGTGAAGTTAAGGGAGTGGAGGGTTTCGGAGAAATCCTTAGATGACAGACATTCGGCAGGATCGGAAGGCCAAAAATTAAAGTCGCCAAGGAGCAGGATGGAGGAGTTGTTGATCAGTTGGTGCAACAGTAGGGTAAGTGTTGGATAGTATAGGGGTAAAAATTACTATTCTAACTCCAGGGGGTGCAACAGTAGGGTAAGTGTTGGATAGTATAGGGGTAAAAATTACTATTCTAACTCAAGGGGGTGCAACAGTAGGGTAAGTGTTGGATAGTATAGGGGTAAAAATTACTATTCTAACTCCAGGGGGTGCAACAGTAGGGTAAGTGTTGGATAGTATAGGGGTAAAAATTACTATTCTAACTCCAGGGGGTGCAACAGTAGGGTAAGTGTTGGATAGTATAGGGGTAAAAATTACTATTCTAACTCCAGGGGGTGCAACAGTAGAGTAAGTGTTGGATAGTATAGGGGTAAAAATTACTATTCTAACTCCAGGGGGTGCAACAGTAGGGTAAGTGTTGGATAGTATAGGGGTAAAAATTACTATTCTAACTCCAGGGGGTGCAACAGTAGGGTAAGTGTTGGATAGTGTAGTGTAATATTATGCGTTGTAATGGTAGGCGTTGTAATGGAATGCGTTGTAAAGGTAGTTTTTAAAAATGCGTTGTAGTGTCATGCGTTGTAAGTGTAGTGCGTTGTAACAGTTGCGTTGTAAAGGTTGTTCCCCGAGTGATTGTTATTAGGACAAAGGCCAACTCGTTTGAACCAAGCACTGCTCATGAAATATCCATGGCTACAAGAATTGTCGGAATTTATTTGACTCTAGTCCGAATGATAATTTATTCAGTGTTTATTTTGCAGGAAAATTGGTCAGGAGAAAGCACACTGTAATGGATATATCTGCTGTGCCAAAAGCAACTATACAAATGTTCATGGGGGGGGGGGGGGTATCCATAATCTTCCAAAACTAACAAAAAGGACAATTTACTACCACATAAGTTCCCAAAAATGAAAGTCTGCTCTCCTCTCTTGAGCTGTCTGCCACCTTCACTTCTTCAGGAATATTGATGTGCCTTCCCCTCCCCAGGTCCCGCTTCAGAACTTAGCCAAGCTCTAGGCAAGTTTCTAGCTGAACCTTGCCTACAGAAGTATAATTTCACATTACTGCATGATCTTAATCTACATTTTAACAATGAGAGCAGTAAAAGCATAAAAAACCTTAGCAATGATATGGCGGCCATCCGGAAGATTCAGTTCATAAATCAGCCAACCCACAAATTGGGCCACCTACTGGATCCTATCTTCTGTAATATCACTGAGCTCACAGCGGATGCTCCTATCACAATATATTGGTTGGACCACCACTTAGTGCCCTTTTCCTTGCACACAACCATGCATACATTGCCTCTCCCTGATAAGCTAATCCAATGCTGGACAAAACTAGATACCCCTGGTTGAGAAAAGCTTCCTAGTGGAATCCATCCCTAGTATGGAAGGGAAATTGGAGAAAGATATAATGAGTTTGAGGACTCGCTCAGAGGCTCCTTGGACGCCCGGTCCCTATGAACCCCCGGGCAAAGTTGTCTGGTAGGATGCACTCTCTGGTTCTCAGCAAATCTTATGAATCAAAAAAGGGAGCAAAACAAATGGAAAGAGTGCGGAGAAAAACGTATAAGTGGCCCAGCAAGGCATGAAACAAGGAATCGATGGCAAAATACCAATGCTCGATTAGAGAAGCAAGAATCTCTTACTCAGTCCCAAAATAGAAAATGTCCTCCAACTCTTCAAAGAATTATTCAAACTATTAAATAGTCTTATGAAAGCAGTTTTGAGTCAGTAAGGGCCAGCTCCCTCAGAAGAGCGCTGAAACTTGCTTGCAAACCTTTTCCTAGGAAAAGTGAACAACATTCTGTTAGCTCTACCCAAAAATACTGCCTTAAACTCAACACCAGCAGCAGCAATCACATCTAAAATCACACTGAGAGCCTTCCCGCCAATTAACAAGGAAGTCATAGAGGAAATTCTCAGGACTGTCAAATCAGGGTCACCGCTCGACCCAGCCCCCCTGAAATACTCAGGAAAGGAGGAAACACAATCTTGGCCAGACTGACAGATATGTTTAACCACTCACTACAAAGTGGCACGGTTCCCGATGCGTTGAAACATGCCATGGTTAAACCCCTCTTGAAAAAGCCATCAGGTGCCTCCTTTCTTCAGTGGAGTATATCACAAGGTAAATATATAAATTGGCTTTGGAGGGGTGGCATGAAGTTCGTCTAGCTCATTATTCAGACCAAAGGGAAATTGGGGGGTACCAAGATACCTTAATCAAAGAAATGGAATGGGTAGGGGCGAGGGAGCAGGTGGGAAGTACGGCGTGGGGCAGTTATGGTGGTAAGTGCTGTAAAATTAACCTCTTAGCTTCAGTTGCCACCTCTGTAGATTTTTGGGGGTCAGTTATGCAGTGTGCAGTGGTTGTGTGACAGCAGTGAGGTTCAGGAGGCATTGGCCATGCTTTGGGAGAAGGGAAATATAAATTGAAGTGGAGTCATATTGTCTGCTGTACTGTCTTGGACTTTCCTTGGTAGAGAGGGCTCTTTGGATGGACTAGGTGTGAAGTTGGTGAAATGATTTAGAAAATAGATGAGAGACTTCTGGCTAGCTTCATCCCCCAAAAAGGCAAAGGGAGCAAGGGAGCAGAAAGAACAGTATTTGTTGAGGGTTTTCTGGTCACTGTAAAAATATCACAGGAAACCAAAAGGTAGAGTGATGTCTAAAGCTTGGGGTAATTTAATGGAAAGAAATGGATGGATTTGAGGATATTGGTAATCAGTCAATACTGTACTTGATGCTGGGACCGGTAGGTTGGGCCATGGAAGACCAGTTTGTTTCAATGAGATCCAGTGCCAGCAAGCTAAGTGCAGGACTAGTAGGACTCAGGAAAGATAAAAGTCCTGAATAAGAAATTTGGAAAATTATGAGAGGGAAAGTCATTAGAACCAAAGAGGAGTGTGGGTTGATTTGTTTAAAGGGCCAGCGGAGTTATAGTTGTATCATGTATGTGGTGAGGGTGGCCATTGGCACACAAGGTGTGTACTGTGAGTTCTGTCCTGCCTTGGGAATAAAATAACCTTAATACAGCTGTAAGAGAATGCTCGATTGAGAAGCCAGCAGTGTACGTGCAAGCAGGTACGCATCCACAGGATACACTCAGGAATCCTCCCCTGGCCCTCCCCAAGGTCTCAATCACCGATCTGGGTGTGTGAGAATGGTGGTGTTGTTGCCCTTTGCTCTGACAGCTTCAGAACTTGGGGAGGAGAACCATGGGACCACCTGTCCCAGGAGCACCTTCATGGGCATCAATTCACTGAATGCCGTTGGTAGCAGAGGTGACATCATGTGTCTTTCACACTGAATGACATCACAGGAAGTGAGAGCTTATGATATTTAATTTGATGACATGATAGTATGACAGCATGCGAGAGTTTGCCATGCTACAAAAGTGTCCCTTAAAGACCCTGTGTCCCTTAAAGACCCAGTTATTTAATTTGAAGTTGTCTGGCATTCACTCCTCTAAAAACAGCATTTAGAGGGTGAGCTCCTAGTGGCCACAGCGCCTCGTGACTGAATATCATTGCTGATGGGAACTATTGAAAGACAAAGCCAGGCAGGAGTATTTAGGGGAGAGCAGCATATTTCTTAATTTAATTTAATTTAAAAAACATTTATAAAGCGCAGCGTGCACCGAACGGTTTCTTGGCGCTAGTGGAGGGGATTGGCTACAGAGACAGAAGGGAGCCCGGGATTGGGCCGGAGAGGGGGTTTACACAGGGAATGCCTGATTAAAAAGAAACGTTTTTAGATCCTTACGGAAGGATAGATAGTGGGTAGACGCACGTAGGTGGTCTGGAAGGGAGTTCCAGAACGTAGGGGCCAAGGTGGAAAAATTGGACCCACCCCACTTTTTGCGTCTGAAGCGTGGGATTTGGAGAAGGGACTTGGAAGAGGAACGAAGTTGTCTAGAGGGAACGTATTCTGTTATTAGTGAGGAGATGAAAGCAGGTGCGGTGCCTTGACGAGCCTGGAAAACCATGCAGGCGGTTTTGAACAGAGAACGTTCCTTTATCGGGAGCCAATGAAGCTCCCTGAGGAGGGGTGTGGAGTGGTGGTAGCGTGGGAGACCAAAAACCAGTCGGGCGGCTTGGTTTTGGACTACCTGTAGCCTCCTTAGGCTGTATGCTGGTATGCCGTTGTAGAGGGCGTTGGCGTAGTCCAGTCGTGATATGACTAGAGCGGCCATGATCATTTTGAGCGTCTGGGGGGAGAAGAAGCGGGCGACAGTGCGGATAGTTCGGAGAGTGAGGAAGCAGGAGGAGACTACGGAGCTGATTTGAGAGTGGAGGGTAAGCTGATTATTCATTTTAACCCCCAGAGTTTTGACCGTGGTAGAAGGAGTGGGGGCAGGGCCAAGGGTAGGGGGCCAGAAAAGAGAATTCCAGGGACTGGAAGAGCCTCCGGTAAGAACCAACTCGGTTTTATCCGGATTCAACTTGAGATGGTTATGGTTCATCCAGTCCCTGATAAATGTCATGGTGTACTGGAAGCTGGAAACAGAAAGGGGAGAAGAGGATAGATCAAAGATGAGCTGGAGGTCATCTGCTTGGTAAACACGGTGACCTCCAGCTGTTGAAGAGTGAAAATGAGGGGGAAGATGTAGAGATTGAATAGTAGGGGGGACAAGGAAGAACCCTGGGGGACACCACACGTGACGGGGAGTGGGATGGTTGTAAAATCTCCGAGCCGGACCGCCTGAGTGCGGTCCCTCAGGAAGGAGGAAAGCCACACCAGGGCTGCTCCCTCAATTCCAGCCGCCTTGACACGGGACAGTAAGATGGTGTGGTCTACCGTGTCAAATGCGGCCGAGAGATCGAGGAGTACCAGGGCCTGGTGTTTGTTATGATCCATACCCTTCCTGAGGTTGTCCAGGACTGATACCACGACTGATTCAGTCGAGTGCCTAGGTCGAAAGCCAGCCTGGCGGGAAGCCAAACCCCCATTGGCCTCAACATGGGTGCTGAGTACCGTGGTGACATAACGTTCCAGCACCTTGCCCAAGTAGGGCAGCAGGGAGATGGGGCGGTAGTTGGCTGAGATGGATGGGTCAGCGCCAGGTTTTTTTAGGATGGGCACTATGGTGGCTGATTTGAGCGTAGGGGTCACTACTCCCTGCGCTAGGGAGCTGTTAAGAAAGGTAATGGGGGGTTCAGGACAAGAGGAGTAGATTCGTTGGAGAATTCGCGCCGGACAGATGTCTGCCGGAGAGCCTGACTTTACTTTGGGGAGTAAGTCTAGGAATACCTCTTCAGTGATGGGGGGGATGGAGGTGAGACGGTTTTGAACAGTAGGAGGAGAGGGGTCGACATAGGCTGATGAGGGGGGGGGGATGTTGGCTTTGATGGTAGCGATTTTATCGAGGAAATAAGTGTTAAGTTGATTACAAAGGGGCTGGGATGGGGGGATTTGAGGTGAAGTCTTGTCGGAGTAAGCCAAGTCCTGCACTATGCTGAAGATCTCCCTAGGTTTATTTTCGGCAGACATTATTTTGGTTGAGAAGTAGGAGGTTTTGGCGGAAATGATTGCGATCTTATAGTCGGCGAGTGATTTCAGATAAAGAGATTTGAGTGAGGGACAATAATTTTTCCTCCAGTGCCTTTCTGCCTGTCGAGCGGACAGCTTTAGTTCTTTTAGGTGGTCATTAAACCACCTGTTAGACTCCTTTGGTCGCCGGACGGAGATGCGGCGCAGGGGAGCCACTGAGTCACAACCTCTAGCCAACCAGGTATTGATAGTGTTGGCTTGGGAGTCGGACGAGAGATCGGAGAGGGACGGGGTAGAGTTCTGAAGGTGAGACATAAGAGTGGAAAAGTCAACTCTATTCCAATTCCGCGCCCAGGTGTTTTTGGCGTGGGGGACTTTGGGTATCGAGTTGAGAGAGACAGAGAAGGAGATAAGGGCATGGTCGGACCAGGGACAGGGGGAGACCGTCACCGGGGAAACTGGAAGATTAAGAGACCAGACCTGGTCAAGAGTGTGACCGTGAGAGTGAGTGGGAACGGAGATGTGTGGTATGAAATTTAAAGATGTGAGAGTCTCTGTGAATTCTTTCGAGGCTGTACACTCAGAAGGGTCCGAGGGCCAGTAGTTGAAATCCCCTAATACCAGGACCGAGGCATAATTGACCACCATGTTGGCCAAAAGGTCTTGAAGAGCCGGCAGGAATAGAGGCAAAGACTGGGGAGGACGGTACATTAGGAGACAGGTGATAGGAGGGGAGAGGGCGAGGGAACGAACAGTGAGCAATTCAGTGGAGGAGATGGGGGAGGAGGGGATGGGTTGAAAATTTAGTTCCGACCGAACAATAATCGCCACTCCACCGCCAACCCTACCTGCTGGGCGGTCAGCGCATAAGGCCACATAGGAGGGGGGGAGGGTAGCCAAGAGAACAGGCAGGGAAGAGTCACAGAACCAGGTTTCGGTCAAGAGCAGTAAGTCAGGCTTTTCAGAATCAAGCAAGACAAAGAGCTCATGATGGTGCTTGACCGCAGACCTGGTGTTAAGCAAGAGGATGGATAGTGACTGGGTGGGAGGGGAAGGGCCGGGTGGGGGAGGGCATTGCGGGAAACAGACGGGTGGAGAGAATGGCAGAGTAGGAGTGGGAGAGGGTGCGATCCCTAGGGAAGTAATATGCCTGCGGACAGAGTCCGAGAGTGGCAAGTGGCCCTGGAGGGTGATAAGCTGCTCAGAGGAGTAGGAGATAGAATTTGCATGGAGTTGTGCCCCTAGCCCCGTCCGGCCGCGGACGGGCGCAGACGGGCTTGCCTTTGGCGCGCCTTCGGCGCGCAAACGTCGCGCCCGCTGCGCTCGTCCGCTGCGCTTCCTACCAAGACACATGCTTCATGCCGATGGGTCGGGGGGTTGGGGGGGGCGTGGCCAGCCGAGGGGGCGTGTCTCGCCTCGCCCTCGGGAATGGCGGCCGAAGGAAGGGAGTCGTTGCAGCGCGTAGCGCTGTTTCTGAGAAGCCAAATGTTCAGGTAGGTGGGGGTAACAGTTAAAATACACAGTATCACATCACAAATGATTTTAAAAGTAATTAGTCCCCGCTCCCGGCTTTTCGCCTCAGGAGCCAATCGTGAATGCGGCGCCTAGCGTTGGCGCGCTCTATTTGTATGTTTGGCGGGGGGGCGTGGCCAGCCGAGGGGGCGTGTCTCGCCTCGCCCTCGGGAATGGCGGCCGAAGGAAGGGAGTCGTTGCAGCGCGTAGCGCTGTTTCTGAGAAGCCAAATGTTCAGGTAGGTGGGGGTAACAGTTAAAATACACAGTATCACATCACAAATGATTTTAAAAGTAATTAGTCCCCGCTCCCGGCTTTTCGCCTCAGGAGCCAATCGCGAATGCGGCGCCTAGCGTTGGCGCGCTCTATTTGTATGTTTGGCGGGGGGGCGTGGCCAGCCGAGGGGGCGTGTCTCGCCTCGCCCTCGGGAATGGCGGCCGAAGGAAGGGAGTCGTTGCAGCGCGTAGCGCTGTTTCTGAGAAGCCAAATGTTCAGGTAGGTGGGGGTAACAGTTAAAATACACAGTATCACATCACAAATGATTTTAAAAGTAATTAGTCCCCGCTCCCGGCTTTTCGCCTCAGGAGCCAATCGTGATCTCCAATCAATTTTTGTCTCTCTTACTGGTACACTGAGGTGGTTGGTGGGGCACTAAAGGTTCATTGGTATGACAAATATGGAGGGGGAAACACTGACCCAGGGACCCACTAAAGTGATGACTATTGAGGTTTCATCTCCATGGGGAGCAGAACTAGTTGACCACCCTAATAACGTCCCAAGGGGAGCTGAATTTCTAGTTGGGTGCAGCCACAAATGAGGGAAAAGCCACCACTGAGGTAGACCCATCCACGTGGTCTGAGGAGTAGTGGAATTCAAATCCCCTGGGAGGCAGATCAGGCGTATCCACCATTTTCCTGGTCTCAAGGGATTGAAAGCCCTCTTGCATGAGGATAACAAGGAGGTTGGATGGAAGTGTACCAACTCAAGTTTTGCCTTTTTATGTGTAGTGAAAATGTATCTCAAATGTCACATTAGTCAGTTTGTTTTTGACTGTTGTACCTTATTTTGGGAGCAGATGTCTTCTCAAACTCTTTCTCTGTACCCTCCTTTTGTATGATTTGTTTTGAGCTGAAGAATGGGAAACTCCACAGGTGTGACACCACAGGTCATAAAACAATGTAGTAAGTGATGGCTTAGTTTTCTTTCATGTGTACAAATTCATAAATTATTTCCTGTCATCGTTTGTGCAGTTTTTTGTTGATAAGTAAAGACACATTTAATTTCCACTGCGCTTTACTGTTGGTATTAATGTTATAAACAAACTCTGTTACGACTTGGTGCATGATCATAGATAAGAATACTTTCTATATGTACAGCTTGAACTATTACATTAATATAGCACAGTGTTTGTCTGCCTTAGTTTCCCTATAGCTTTTTCCAAAGCACCTTTTACATCCTTGTTCCTCAAACTGTAAAGAACTGGATTCAACATTGGAATGACGACTGTATACATTACAGCAAAGAGCTTGTCTTTGTCCAATGAGTGACCAGATGTTGGTTTCATGTAAACACCAAGCTCAGTTCCATAGAACAAAACAACTGCAGTCAGATGAGAGGAACATGTGGAGAACAACTTCTGTCTCCCTGTTTTGGAAGACCTTTTCATGATGTTTAAGATAATTAGCACATAGGAAGTTATTGTTAAGATGAAAGGACCAAGTCCCGCTACAATACCTACTCCGAAAGTTGTGCTATTTATGAAATATGTGTCTGTACAGGATAGTTTTAGAAGAGCATTCATATCACAAAAGAAATGATTGATTTCATTAGATGCACAGAAGTATAAATTTGATAACAAAACAGCATGTGCGATAGTGTCCAAAAAGCCAAGCACCCAGGATGTTACAGTCAATGAAATCATGGCTCTTTTATTCATGATAGATGCATAGCGTAGGGGGTTGCAAATTGCAAGGTACCTGTCATAGGCCATGACCGACAGTAAGTAAAACTCTGTGCTGATGAAGGAAATGCAAAAATAGAGTTGAAGGATGCATGCAGAGAAATTGATGGATTTGTCAGATTTCTTGCCTTTTGAGCAGACCACCAGCAGTTTTGGGATGGTGACCGTTGTGAAACCAATATCTAGGAAAGATAAGTTGAGGAGAAAATAATACATGGGATTTTTAAGATGTGCATCAATGCATATTAATGTAATAATGACAAGGTTTCCGAGAAGAGTAAATAAATACATGAGTAAGAACAGAATGAAAATTGGAACTTGAAGCCGAGGATTTTGCGATAATCCCAAAATTAAAAATTCACTCAAGAGAGTCTGATTTGATTTTTTCATAATTCCAGTGCTTTGTGTTGCTGTACAATGAATTAAGGAAGATCTGAGGAAAAAAGGAAACGAGATTATGAATATGAAAATATATGGTAGCTGCATTTGTATAAATTGTTGTCATCTGTTTGCAGTATATTAACAAGCATTTGCAATGCAATAGATCTCGCATTATTGAAAGTTTGAGCTATTGGCATTCCCAATAATAATGCAGCACCAATAGCTCAAACTTTCAGTAATGTGAGCATAATTGCATTGCAAATGTTTGTTATTCTATTTATTTATTTATTTAGCAATTGTGGCATCCGCACTTTAGCTTGAAATGTTTAAAGCTAAAGTGTGCATGCCACGATTGTATGAAAAGTAAAGAAATTGAAAAAAGGCATGCAGCACATAGGAACCCAATGGCATTTTGAAGTCGAAAGCATTCTGATGTATTGGCCTATAGGGTTCAATATGTTTTCTGTTTAGGATGGAGCTGGTTGGGCAAGAAGCTCAAATCTGTGACTGTAATGGGAGCAGCACAATCTGGATTTTGTGGCCATGCTAGAATCAGATTAAGAGTGCAGACTCCAGCCACTGGCAAGAGAGTCACTAAGGAAGTGGGATAAGAGTGCAGGGCACAAACAACAAAGAGGTCCTTTCTCCTTTCCAGAGATGTGAAAAGAGATCACTCAACCTCCTGATAGGCAACGCCTCCAAAACAGACACCGTACAGATACACATATTCATACACAATCACACTGCAAAGTTACTGTCTAGTTGTTAAAAGGAGGAGCATTTGGAGAGCTGATTGACCAGGCCCTCAGTGACCACATGTTGAGAGGCCATGGGGTGGGGGCATTACAGAGGAACTCAAATTAAAGTAAAATGTAACATGATGCTACAACTGCGACCTCCTCAGCTGTGATCTCTATTTCTTGCACTATAGGAGATTGCTAGTACAGGGGTGCTTAAAAGCAAGAGATAGTTGAAAAGATGCGTTCAGAAAATAATTAAATCGGCCAATTCAAGGGTTCCACGAGAATGTTAAAAGGTGCAGTCAATTTACAGTATAGAACAAAAGAGGCGGCTATAGAGGCCAAAGGGAAACCATTTATCTACGACTCGCTATAGCGTTACTGGGACAAAATGTATCTCCCTTTCTCACTCACTCCGCAGAAGCCAAATCTGGCCAGCAGAGAGACACTCCGCAACCATATGTCAGGGAGTTGCAGAGTTGCAGATATGGTTGTAAAGCTGTAGCGATGACTATTTCTGCAGGGCAAACATGATTGAACTGTTTGAACAGCCAGCTGCTGTCACATGTTTTAGTCATGTAACATACATCTGTAGCACTGGTTGCCCCGGGGAGTGAAAGAGCGGGAGCAGCACTCCAATGACGCAGGCCGACACTGTGAGCTGTGTCATCTGTAATGTTGGGCCTCAGGCCCACATGCTGATAAATGAGAGACACTAACACCTGGTATTCCTGTGCAGTAACTGGCCGTGAGCACGTGCGCCCAGCCCTTTTTATTAGCCGGGGCCACGTCACTCGTGACACCCGTGATGGATGGGTGTGGGGTGCAATGTGTCCAGCCCTCAGGGGAGTGGCTGGAAGTCTAGCTTCCTGCGGGACACTAGAACGTGTCTCGCAGGACACTACATTCCTCCCCAACTTTATTGAAGGACAAACAAAGTGTCAGTCCAACCTGAGGGGAAGAAAACAAACGGTTACCTAAATACCACAGGGTCCATCAGCTTCTCGAGTCAGGTGGCAGCACGACAACAGACGTGGACTGGTGAACTTGGCTTCCAGCAGGACCTTCTCGACGGGCACCCGTAATTTAACCTGAGGGACTCAGGACACGACCGCTGGCTTGGAGACGCCCGCTGCATACCGTCCGTTCACTGACAATGCCATGTCTTGGTGTCCTACCTGGCTTCCTCTTGACTGACGTTGGTGATAGTCTGTGGTGGGTTCTAACAGTTCTTTTTAGTGTGCTGCGTCGAGACCATGGATGGAGTCTCACATGATGATTCACAAAGGTGTTGCTGGACCGACTGTCCCTGTTGAACTGCTTGGCCATGACCAGTACCCTGACGGTGGGGCAATGTCTCTCCTAACTCTCCCGCCTGGGGAGGTCCGCCGTCGGGGTTGCTGTGGGACTGTAGGAAGGCTGCGCTGGAGCCGCTGCTTGTGTGCCATCAGGTGGCAGCTGCAGGACCGCCGAGGAGCCGTTGCTTGGTCGCACGCACAACCCTCACGGGTGGATGGGTCTTGGTCAAGACTGGCACTCGCTGCCGCGGTTCCGGTGTAGGCCAGGTTCACAGGTGGCTTCTGATTTTGTTTAGTCGGCTTGGGTGGCAACGGTTTCGGACCCCAGTCCATGGGTACTCGGGGAGTGGTGTTTGACGCAGGTGTTGCTGACTGTGATGGTTGCCAGCCATGTGGCGAGTCGGAATGACAGGTGGTGGTGACTTGCTGGTATAGTGCGGATGTCAGGATAGACCTGGGCAGCCACGTGCCTCCGCCTTGCCGATGTTGAGTGTTTGTGGCGGCTTTACACGTAGTGTGTTGACCCTCTCTTGCCTGGCTTGGGGCCACTGCCAACTCCATCTTGAGGCAGTGTGAGGACGGACACTCGGAGCAGATCTTCACCCGTGGCACCTGCGGACAGGAGCAGGGATGCCACTTGACTTGGACTGCCGACTCTTGGGGAGTGGCCGTTCACCTGGGGAAGCGTTGTGGAGAGACGCGGTTCGCGACTGCTGCGGCTTACATTTGGTTCTCCCGTGAGGCTGTGTCCAGGGACGGTGGTCCGCCTTGGTGGCTGTCGGATGTGTTGGGGTGAGCTCTTGGCCTGCTGTGAGTCCCTGGTCTTCTCCCTTTGCTGGTCTGTTCAGTCTACCTGTGTCTTCCGGTTTTTCAGGGTGACAGGGCCATCACTCTTCTTTCTTCGAGGGCGTTGCGCTTAGACCTCGAGGCGGCGCTGTCACGGTGCCGGCTTCTGGCTTCGCTCCGGCGCGCTCCTTGCTTGATGTGCGACGTGATGTCCAGTCACGTGTCGCTGGCGTTGGAGTGTCTGTTGCTGTGGCGGCCTGCCACATGGTGTGTGCGACTCCTCTCTTGCCTGTCGTGGGTCACCGCCGACTCCATCTTGAGGTAGTGCTGAGGAGGACACTGTGTGGCTTTCGGGCCGCTGCGGGTGCGATTCCTCTCTTGCCTGTCGTGGGTCACTGCCGACTCCATCTTGAGGCAGTGTTGAGGAGGACCCTGTGTTGCTTTCGGCCCACTGCGGGGCTTCGCTGGTGCAGTGGGGACGTGGTCGCTCTCTGTGCTGCGTTCAGCTGTGCTTCGTTGCGGAGATGTTTCTATCTCCCGGTCGCCTGCCCATGTTGTCGGATTCACTGGTGTGGTCTTCTGCGCACTTCGGACCACGTGCGCTCCGTCTTTGCCTTGGGCGCTCACTTCCAGCACTGGTGTGCCTGTGGTGCGGTTGGCGGTTGTACCTGTTCACCAGAAAGGGCAGGTGATGCGACCTCTTCACTGGCGGTGGCTTTGGTGTGGCTGGCCTTCCACTTGTGGTGATGGGGCATGTGTTGCAGGCCCCTTGGTGTCGGTGCTTGAGCTTGGTCGGTGTTGCTAGGGCTGGAGAATTGTCAGGCATTTCTGGGAGCGCTCAGTTCTATGCAGCAGTCTTGTCCCTTAGGAAGTCAAAGCGACTTATTGGGCTGGCGTTCACCTCACCCCGCCTTTGTGTGTTCCTCTTGGGGCTTGCTGTCTTTTGCTACTTGACCGGTTCCTGTGCCGGGGTGGTCTTGGCCTCCTGTTTTTTCTTTGCTGGGTGTGGGTTGGTGCTCTTCTTCCTTGACCGGTTGAGGCCATCCTTCCGCTGATCTCCGCAGTGGCACTGGGAGCCGGGCTCAGGCTCTATAGTGTGCCTTGCTTGTAGTTGAGCATGCGCTGCTCTCCTTTTGCAGGGTTAGCAGCTTCTCCTCGGTGCTCCTTGTAGCCGCTGGGCTCTTTTAGCTGATGTTGTTACACAGTTTCTGCTGAGGCTTGTGGGAGGCACTGTGGTAGGGGCCACCAGGTGGTGCTGTGGTCGCCAACACTGCAGCCTCCTGTAGATGCCAGTGTGGGGTTGTAGCGTAGGGACTTCTCAGTGCTCTCAACTGTCCTTATTTGGTTTCCTTACCCGGTGTGAAGTAGCCCCTCATCGGCCAGCAGCTGGCTGTGGTAGCTTTCCATTCAGGCCACTGTACTAGCAGACAGCCTGGAGACCAGCAGGACTCTTCGGGACCAGCACAATGAAGAGGAAAACCCACTTGCTCAGATGGCGGCACGACGTGCGGTCTGACTCCTCCTTCGCTTGGCAGGGTGTGACCCCAAGCAGGAGATTCCTGCTCACGGCTGTTTTGTCACTTTGCTGCGAGGCTTTGGCTGCAGGGATGTCTCGTGCACGGGCGGTGCCCAGCATGCACTGTGGGACAAGGGTGCGGTGTGATACGCGGGTGGGTGGCGGCAGTGTCTTATGGGAGTCTCGCTGTGTGAGGCATGGCCTGATGCTGATCCCCGATGCTGTGTCCTGGGGTTCTTTGGACTTCTTGGGGTCTTTAGCTGCACTGTGAGTGTACCTGGATTCCTGGCAGGTCCGCAGTTGTGGCATCTGTGACTTTCCTGCGGCTATCAGAGGGGATTCCCATCTCGTCTTCGTGGGGAGAGTGCTCTTTTCCCTTGTTGCTTCTCATCTACAGCGGTATCTGGGAGATGGGTGGCAGGTCAGTGCGTCCCTGGACTGATGTCTGCACAGCTCTCCTGTTCATGTAACTACCCCAGGTGGTGGCAAGGTTTGTGCGGTGGTGGCCCCGGGGCAGGTATCGGTGCTGTGCTGTTTTGTAGAGCACTGTGGGCTTGTGGCTGGTGTCAGGCAACAGGGCTAGCCTTACGTCGTAGAAACGTGCTTTGCATTGCAGACTGTGGGGTTTCCTTGAATGCGGTACTGTAGGCTACCACTAGGTGGCACCGTGGGCACTCTTCCCGCCCCCACGGCAGCAATCCTTATTATGCAGGCTGGCTTTGGGAGGTTGTGAGTCTGATAATGTACACTTGTGGTGTGTTTCTTTGGTTTAGGTGCAGTGAGCCCGGTGGCCACTAGATGGCAGGGCCGCGCTTCAAACTCACAGGCCTCGGCAGTTTGTCTTGGAATTGTGAGTCTCCACGAACATAGAGATGTAGGCAGTGCGGTGTTTTGCTCATGCTGCCGGTCTCGTGTTGGAGTCTTCGTGCTGGCGGTGAACAGTGCAGTCACTAGGTGGTGCCTCAGCCGTGTCACTCTGCCCAAGGCTGCATGCTTTTGCACGTCATTCGCGCTCTGCGCGAAGCTGTCGGTGCAGCCTCGAGGTTTGGCAGCTGCAGGCTGGCCTCACAGTCAACGGGCCGGCATTTCTATTCCTCTCATCGCGCCTACCGGCTGGTCGGTGAGTCAACATGAAGGGCAGTCTGAGGCATAGCCGGCTTGGCTCCACCGTGTGACAGGGCTAGGGCTTCCAAATCTTCAGGGCCGCAGCGCAGAGCAACTTGTGAAGGGCCGGTGGCAGGCTTATAGATGCAGGTGTCCCGTGGCTGGTGGCTGGGTGTCATCTTGTGACCCCCGCAGGCATCAGCGGGGGGGGGGGGTCACTCGAGAGTGTGGGTTTTTCACCTCTGCTTCTCTCCCCCTCGTGACACCTCATGCAGGCTGGCGAAACTCCTGGCGGGTGCAGGACGCTATGGGTATTACGGTCACGTTAGTGTTGGTGCAACTTTATCACCTCACACGGCGATGCTGGTGCGGGGAGCAGTCACACCTCCTGCGGTGCCAGTCCCATCACCTGCGGTCACCTCCAGTCTGGTGCTAGGCCGATCAGTGCGGCAGGCTCCAACCAAGTCAGCGTGCACTCGGATGCGGGGCGGACTGGAGGACGCACGTCCTGGCGTACTATGCTTGGCAGCCGGTGCGGGGGGTGCTCGTAGCGCAGGCGTTCAAGCTATCCTTTTCTCCCCCCCCCCACAGGGACTGCGACTTAGCTGCCTCCTCACGCGTGGGATGAGATCCCACTCATCGCCAGTGTAATGTTGGGCCTCAGGCCCACATGCTGATAAATGAGAGACACTAACACCTGGTATTCCTGTGCAGTAACTGGCCGTGAGCACGTGCGCCCAGGCCTTTTTATTAGCTGGGGCCACGTCACTCGTGACACCCGTGATGGATCGGTGTGGGGTGCAATGTGTCCAGCCCTCAGGGGAGTGGCTGGAAGTCTAGCTTCCTGCGGGACACTAGAACGTGTTTCGCAGGACACTACATCATCTTTGAGTATCCGACTGCTGCCGTAATACTGTGAGCCCTTTTTGCTGTTGTGACGTGGGCAGCAGGAGCAGATCCCAGGGTCATAGTGCTGAGCGGTTGAGGACAGTGGGCAGAGAACTGTGTGACAGCTGCGAGTGGGTGTAGATGCTGCTCCCAGCTGAGTGGACCTCTGGACCATAAACCACGCTCTTTCAGCCACGGTCCGTGCAGGTATCATCGGTGGGGCCCCATGGCCCCGTGGGGAGATTTCAAGGGACGATGCCAAGGGAAACTTAAATAAATAAATCATTTTCCCCTCGGCATCGTCCCTCGAAATCCCCCCTATGCGGCCCCACCCGCCCACCGCTGTTCCCTGCACGGACCGCAGCTGCAATCTCTGCATGTTAGGTGAGCAGCTGGCCTCCTCGATGACCCATATTTCGGCGTGATCTTGTCTATTAGACTGGGCAAGTGTGGGGAGGAGGGCTCGGGTGCAGTGCCCGGCTTGCAGTGTTGGTTGTTTCGCCACCCTTTTGGTAGCTGATGCTTCTATAAGCTTCCCAATAATAAATGCGGTGCCGTGGTGCAATATAAAGCGCGGCGCCTGTGTTGTTAATCTGAAAGTGGGCACTATATATCAAGCCCCGGCACACATAAATCAATATTCAAAGTGAGTCCTTAATAGTAAAATAAAACAATCATGGCATATGTGGATGAGTTTAATGTTCTCTTGTTATAGCTCCAGCCAACACGTGTTTCGTCGATCGGGAAAAGAGACCCACGATTTCCTCAGGGCTGGAAAAACATATACAAAACAGAGTATAAGCCCTTACATGTGGGCACAGTTGAAGCATATATTACTAATGAAGTGCAAGTGGTTCCAACTGTACATACGTGTATCAAACATAACCCTTTAGGACCTGATCACTGTGATCAGTGGCTTCACCGCGCCAATGCCTATAGATGTAATATAATATCTCATAATGTTTAGTTCTTAGATCCATAGTGTTGCATAATATCTGACGTGGTGGACAAAAACAAAATTAACACCAGCAAGCCAAAGGTCAAGGTGGGAAGGCTGTCAAGTGCAGCAGGGGGGTATAGAGATATTTGTAGAAAAGGGGGACATGTGCGCATAATAATTATGTTAATGTTGTGGATGAGTGGTATAGAGTTACTGGGTGTAGGCCCAGGCCTTCCTGTGTATCTGCTGGAATATGTTATGAGCCTGAAGGACGTATACAAATATTAAGGTACTATCACCTATCTAATATATATACATAGAAGGGAAGGAGGGAGAGCCAGTCAAGGCCACGAACTATGTTAGTGACACACCTTCTGGCTGGTTCTAATTCCGTCCCAGCCTAATTACAGCTGGGAAAGTCCAAAGATGTGTGGTATTTCTTTCCTCAGTATATCTGTCAATTCAGAATGAGGATAATTAGAATATTGAAAAGTCCCAGATGTATACTCGCAAGAGCCCGCATCCCAAGCGTGCGGTGCATCTATATTGTAGAATAACGTCATAGTATGCGAGCTATAAATTGCAGCTACTCAAAAAAGTGTGGTGAGGAGAACCAATCAAAAGCGCAGCCTCATATCTGTAATGAATGGGTAGACATGCGGCTGTAGCGCTAATTCATTGAAGACCAAGGCGGTGAGGCATAATATATAAATAACGTGCAAAGTGAGAGTTAAAGTCATAGCGTATCTCGTATTATGTGAATCGATATGAGCAGGAAATTCATGCGGTTAAAGATAGCGAAAAACCAACCCGGTGGAGCAGTCAGATACACTGTTATCTGCAGGAGCGGTTCCGAAGCAAATCATAAAAGCTACCTCATGCATGTGAATATATCAGAAGTGTCTATGGGGACATCCCCGTGTCTTGTATTACCCGATTGGGTGGCGGCATGCATGTGGAATTAGCAAAGTGATTATAGGTGTACGAATCTATGTAACTTGACCGACACATACCAAATAGTGTAGTGTCCTTGGGTCCGTATTAAGGCGGCGTATCAGGGTAAATCCGCGTTGCGTTGTATGTGACAAAATTGTTGTGTAATTATCGGTATACCACTGCAGAATCCATAATATGTAGCGATATATCATATAGCGTAAGTACCTGTGTGTGGCAGCGTCTCCGATATCTTCTATTCTTACTATTAAGGACTCGCTTTGAATATTGTTTTATGTGTGCCGGGGCTTGATATATATTGTTGTACAGATCCTTGGATCTGAATTTTGGGGTTTTGGGTGATTACCCCCTCCCTGAGCACCATATACATAAGAAGAATCATATCAGATACACCGATAATTAGAGAGCGCCACTCCCGCATGGGGCACAATCATCACACTTGCATTCCACTTGGACTCTACCTGGTGGGGCGGCTCCTACAGTCACACATCTTGAGATAGACGCGATGGATAGAAATAAAGAAGCGGCAAAACTATTTGATAGTTTAGCAAGAGGTGAGACAGTAGTCACCTCCTTAGCAAGTGGTAATCCCAACAATTAGAAAGAAGGACTCAGAGAGAAATTTATAAATTAGAAAAACTACGCATGGCAGAAAATTCTAAATGGTGGGACGGTGCAAAGCTTGGGCAGTACATCAGGCTCTAAAGATTACCAAGGAGGCTTCGCTCACAGATCCTCCCAACATACAATGATTTAGATGAGGACCTTTTGTTAATTTGGGAAAAAGAATTGACATCCAATTCCAATAAATAAATGGAAATCCTTATTGAGAGTTCGTAACGTAAAGTTAAGAAACTACAGGATGGGATAGTGCAGCTGGAATTAGAAATTAAAGATCTTGACCTTAAGGAGGCTACTGAGAAGAATTATGAGATTCTAAATGAGGTAATTAACAAACACCAGGAAGACATTAAACAAAGGAAAGCGCGTAAGCTTAAAAGGGATGAAAAAGACTACAAGCAAGGTCGTATTTTTACCTTTGCCAAGAAATACGACCATCTGGTGGATAGGGATACTAAGGATGGGAAAAACCATGCACGTAGCACTACTCCCGTGAGTTCCAGCTCAACCTCACTTAATACTATACCCAGCAGCAGTGAAGCAGAGTCAATATCCTTAGATAGCAATTAGGATAATAGTTTTTTACGAGAGGTCAAAAGAATCAAACAAGGGAACAAAGACCAACCAAAACTAAAGGAAAATATAGCAAGAAAACCAGAGGGGGAAAGAGAGGAGGGAGCAGAGGAGGACAAACAAGGAATGAGACTGAGATCATGGAACAAACAGAACTAGACTAAGCACACATCAAAAGAGTAGATGTGATCAACCTAAGTGATCTAATACTTACAAAAGACATGATAACTCTACTCGAGAAAGGGATAGGCTTCTGTCCTGAAGAATATGGGGAGGTTTGCAATTGTATGATTATTTAAGTTCACAAGGAATCTTAAATTGAAAAAATATTTTGAATGTAACGAAAGACCTAATAAAGCAGTGAAAACATACCCTTCGGATGTTTTTCCTGATGTAACTACCATACAAGACATTAGGGACACGGAACTACTGTTGTCTATTACTGATGATGACCGCGACCACATGACTGTTGATGAACTATTGTGGGAATATGACATACAGACTGACACTAATGTGACCAGTGGACTTAGAAATAAATCCAGATGGACCCCCATTTTGCCCAGTGGGAACAACATTGACATTTTTCACAAACTAGTCACAGAGGACATGTACAGATATCTTAATCATTATCACAAACACAAGCACAGATTGGTAGATAATCTAATGGTGAATGAACGTAGGGCTCTGAAAGACCTGGGGCAATTACATAGTATTACCATCAAGGAAGCCGACAAAGGCGGAAATATTGTTGTCATGAATACCAAGGACTACAATAGAGAAATCCTATCTCAACTTGGAGATGACTCCTGTTATGAAAAATTAAAGGACAATCCAATTGGCCCACTGACGACACTCATTAACATATATTTGAGGGAATGGCTTAACAATGGTCTTATTGATCAAGATGAGTTTTTCTATTTGAAAGTAGACAAACCCAGATTTCCTTGCATTTACGCCCTACCCAAGATACACAAGAATCAACAATTTCCACCCGGTAGACCAATAATCTCCAGCATAAGGGGCCCGACAGAGAAGCTATCCCAATATGTTGACAAATTTCTACAACCAATGGTAATCAACCTACCTGCATACATTAGGGATACTAAACACATAATTAGTATACTCTCAGTCACATGGGAGGAAGGCATGAGCCTAGCGACACTTGATACATAAACATTAGAACAGAATTGGGAATTAAAGAAGCAAGAACATTTCTGAGTCGTAGGCCAGCCACACAGTGGGCGTACGTAGAGATGATTATTACCATGATTGAGTTGATCCTAAAGAATAATGTCTTCCTATTCGAAACACAGTGGTACAAACAGATACAGGGAGTCGCCATGGGCTCCAGGTTCTCTCCTTCATATGCCAACCTCTTTATGGGGTGGTTTGGGGAGGAGTGGATCTGGGGCCTAAGGGGTACACCGTGGAATGAATCTATCATATATTAGGGGTGTTACATTGACGACTGCATCATGATATGGACAGTGCTTAGTTTGTGCCGGTGCTTTCTGGTGCTTAGCACCGGCACTTATTCATCAGGGCCGGGTCTACAGTACGCACCAGCCACAATGCCATATGATGTGCAAGGTAAATATAATTACCTCACTGATTCACTGAAGACCGTGTTGTTCTTCTCCCGAGTCTCCGTGAAGAGTATTGTGGCTGTGAGAGCCAATAAAAGATTCCAACCATAGATATCCATGATGCGAGTTTACCTTACGGCCTTTGTTCAGTGTTGTTGGTGGGCGTGACAGTGATTGGGCTCGATTTGGTTCTAAGGCTGTGCATGCGGCAGCGCAAGCGTTGATTTTTTCCAAAATGACACAACGCACCCAACGAGTCACCAGCAGTTCAACTCGACGTCGAGGGCAGGCAGCAGCAGGCATATTAATAAAGGCAGTGCCGCCCACCAGTAACTGTAAGTAGCCAAACCAACGCTGCTTGCTAATAAACAGACTGACTTGGTATGAAGTGTGAGTGAACTGAGTCGGAGGCCTGCCGTGAGCAATCATGCCTCCAGCGCAGGGCACCGTGCTCGAGTACAATGCCACGGCCAGGAGGAGGCTGAAAGGGTAGGGCCTTTAATTTAACCCCTGTCATTGACTCATACAAAAATAATGTTTTTGCAGTGTGTTTCATCATCTCTTAAATTTACTTCTCCACGGTGTGCTTTGCAAAAAAGAGGTATGCTGCAGTTAGAAAGTTTATTTATTTCCTACCGTCATCATCATGCCTCGTGGTTTTTTCTGCATGCAGCAGTGCTGTGGTGGTCACCGGTTCCTGATGTCACACGGACCTGATGGACGGTGGGCTATGCCATCTGTTTCTGCATGGCCTCTTTCACTAAGTTTGTGGTTGATGTTATTTAACTTGACTTCATTAATTGTGCACGTTTAGCTTCAAGCCTTCAGTGATGTTCGCTGCAGGCCACGTTTTGTCTGTGTTTGTGTTGCTGGATGTCTCGAGGCCCCGGAGGTCTGCTCTCTGCAGAATAAGCAGTGTGTGGCAATGTCACTATTTACGGAGTCTGAGACGCCTAATGAGGCAACAATTAGTTCAACTGCTCAAAACTCCAGCGCATTATATGGTTAACTGGGCATACATGCGAACATGTATGTCTGTGCCCAAAACCTTCACGAATCCCTTTATTATTCACTGTTTATAAGATCGTTCTGATTCTGAAAAAGCAGAGAGACTTTTTGTACGGGTCAGTTCCTGGGTGGTATTAGACGTCAAAGTGCATGTTTTGTGATATTTTTTATATAGCGTGAACTCAATCCGAAGGTACTGGAGCGCTTTTTACACTAACATATTCATTTTTGGTTGTCGAGGCACAGGTGGATTAAGATTTAACCAGAATCAAAGGATGTCGAGCTGACGCAGAGACTTGAACCTGGTGCCCCCACCTCCACCCAGGCCCCCCCAGCTGCAAAGTCGTCTGCTCTGGCAGTTACCCACATCAATCAATCAATCAATCAATCAATCAATCAATCAATCAATCAAGGCATTTGTATAGCGCGCTACTCACCCGGGAGGGTCTCAAGGCGCTGGGGGGGAGGGGTCCGTCACTGTCGAACAGCCAGGTCTTGAGCTGCTTCCTGAAGGAGAGGTGGTCCTGGGTCAGCCGAAGGTGGATGGGGAGGGAGTTCCAAGTCTTGGCTGCCAGGTAGGAGAAGGATCTTCCTCCGGCGGTGGCTCG
This sequence comes from Triturus cristatus, assembly GCF_964204655.1. NCBI lineage: Eukaryota > Metazoa > Chordata > Amphibia > Caudata > Salamandridae > Triturus > Triturus cristatus. The sequence continues at coordinate 1,838,559,011 of NC_140590.1, read as the reverse complement.
GCAGATGCATGGTACGGAGGCGAGGGCGTGGCTGGTCGATCATAGTTGGTGGGTGGGTGTGTAGAAGGTCAGGCGGTCGTTGAGGTACTTTGGGCCCCGGTCGTGGAGAGCCTTGTGTGCGTGGGTGAGGAGCCTGAACGTGATTCTCTTGCTGATGGGGAGCCAGTGCAGGTCTTTCAGGTGGCCGGAAATGTGGTTGTGTAGTGGGATGTCCAGGATGAGTCGTGCGGAGGCGTTCTGGATGCGTTGGAGTCTTTTTGGAAGTTTGGCTGTGGTTCCGGCGTAGAGGGTGTTCCTGTAGTCCAGTCGGCTGGTGACGAGTGCCTGGGTGACGGTCTTCCTGGTTTCGATGTTGAAGCATGAAGGGGAGACGGCGTTGACTTGTCTGTTCATCGAGAGGGAGGAGTCCAGGATGTAGCCGAGGTTGCGTGCGTGGTCCGTTGGTTTGGGAGTGGTGCCCAGGGCAGTGGGCCACCAGGAATCGTCCCAGGCGGAGGGCTATGATCCCAGGATGAGGACTTCCGTCTTGTCTGAGTTCAGTTTCAGGCGGCTGTTCTTCATCCACTTGGCGACGTCTTTCATCCCCTCGTGTAGACTGGCTCTGGCGGTGTCGGGGTCGTTGGTGAGGGAGAGGAACAGCTGGGTATCGTCGGCGTAGGAGATGATGTTGAGGTTGTGTTGGCATGCGATGGCAGCGAGGGGGCTAATGTAGACGTTGAAGAGGGTTGGGCTGAGTGATGATCCTTGTGGTACGCCGCAGATGACTTCGGTGGCTTCTGATCTGAACGGGGGGAGGCGGACTCTCTGGGTTCTTCCGGCGAGGAACGAGATGATCCACTCCAGTGCCTTCCCTTGGATTCCGATGTTGCTGAGGCGCTGCACTAGGGTGCGGTGGCAGACGGTGTCGAACGCTGCGGAGAGGTCCAGGAGGATGAGGGCCGCTGTTTCCCCGTTGTCGAGCAGGGATCTGATGTCATCAGTGGCTGCGATCAGGGCGGTCTCGGTGCTGTGGTTGGCTCGGAAGCCTGACTGTGAGGGGTCGAGGGATCCGTTTGTCTCAAGGAAGGCGGCGAGCTGTCTGTTGGTGGTCTTCTCGATGACTTTGGCAGGAAAAGGGAGGAGCGAGATGGGGCGGAAGTTCTTGAGGTCGGTGGGGTCCGCTGTTGGTTTCTTCAGGAGGGCGCTGAGCTCGGCGTGCTTCCAGCTCTCCGGGAAGGTGGCGGTGTGGAAGGAGGCGTTGATGATGTCCCGGAGATGGGGTGCGATGATGGCGTCGGCCTTGTTGAAGACGTGGTGGGGGCAGGGGTCGGTAGGGGATCCAGAGTGGATGGTGTTCATCATGCGGGTGGTGTCTTCGGTGCTGACCGGGGTCCAGTTGCAGAGGGTGGTGGTGGCGGGCGTTGGTTCGGTGGTTGTGTGCGTGGTCTGTGCGCCGAAGCTGTTGTGTATGTCGGCGATCTTGCGGTGGAAGAAGGAGGCGAGCGAGTCGCAGAGGTCTTGCGAGGGGGTGATGTCGTTGTTTCCGGTGCTGGGGTTGGAGAACTCTTTGACGATGCTGAAGAGTTCCTTGCTGTCGTGGGCGTTGTTGTCCAGTCGTTCTTTGAGTCCTTTTTTCCTCTACTCTAATTTTGTCGGTATAACGCTACTGCCCTTTGTTGATGGTTTTTCTGGAGCGCTTTTCGCTGACAGTCTTGGCGCTAGGAGCACTGATGGCAGTTAAAGAGCAACCATGCACTGTACAAAGTTCATGATGTGGCAAGTAATAGCCAGTGCCAGAGGTAGGGGTCCGAAACTCTTAAAAACCTGTCGCTATAAAGGGCCCACTTAAGACGAGTAATAAACCCTCATAGCTCAGGGACCTTTCCATGAAGCAAGTAATAGGGCGATTGGACAGAAACAGATGGCCACTCCTATGGTTTGAGGCACCAAAGATTTTTAAATTGCTCACTCTGCTTCACCCACTGTGAAAGGAACAAGGCAGAGAAGTGCAATCTTCTCTAAGGATTAGCTTTTGAGATTTTGGTAGGTTTCCAGTGTTGCAGTGGGATGGGATTTCCACCATGCATATCCTAGGTGCAAACTCAAGTACAAGCTGCACTTGAGTAGTGGACCTTTAGTTCCGGTTTGAGGCTTAACCAGTGCTTAATTTGAGCCGGTGGTTTCCAGTGCTCGGCACCAGCACTTAATCGTCAACACCAGCACTCTCGATCAAACGTATTGGAGCGCTTTTCATGTGCACCAGTTAAGGACACATTCATTTTTGATAGGCACAGGGAGATTAAGTGATTTGCCCAGAATCACAGGATGGTGAGCCAATGCCGAGACTCGAACCTGATTCCCCAGCTCCAAAGTCCGCAGCACTGGCTGTTACGCCACATTATCTCCCCGCTTGTAGGGTTTCATAGTTACTAGTTGGTTCTGTTATAGGCGGCATTAATAGGAGCAATGGGCTGGTGCAACTACCTTCTGACGAGAGCCCCAGCACTTATTCAATCACAAATTAACCACTGGATATGGTCAGGCTCCATGGAGAACTTGACAAGATTCTGTGAACATCTGAATTCCAATGATATGGGGATCCACCTCACACATAACCTGAGCACCACAGAAATAGAATTTCTGGATGTGACTCTTTTTATAGAGGATAACCAGATTCAAAGCAAACTTTACTGCAAACCTACGTCTTGCAATGCGGTATTACATGCAAATAGCTCACATCCGAAACACCAGATAGAATCCATACCATTTGGTGAATATGTGAGGGCCAGGAGAACCTGCAGTACAAATAAGGATTTTATTGCATGTAAGGATGACATGAAACTTCACTTCAGAGCGAGAGGCTACAATAAACATACAATTGATATAGCGGAACAAATGATCTCAAAAACCAAAAGAACTGACACCCTCAAAGATGGACCACACAAGAATAGGACCTCCTCCAAAGTAAGACTGATAACCAACTATAATGAGGTATCAATAGCTCTCAGGAAGAGTATGAAAAATCACTGGCGGGTACTAGGCACGGACAACTCACTGAAGGAGTATATTGCCAACCAACCACTGATTACATATAGACGAGGCAGGAATATTAGATCATGGATAAGCCAGAGCTACCCTAAATCCACTTTCAAACATAACTGGTTGACACAGAGATGCACCGGCTTCCACAAATGTGGCAACTACAAAATTTGCCCCCTAGCAATAAAGAACACAAAAACCTTCCATAGTCATAAGGGAAAACAAGATGAGATCAGACAAATGATCAATTGTAACAGTTGATATGTGGTCTACATGCTCAAATGCAAATGTAGCTGCTTTTACATTGGCAGCACAATCAGGCCACTTAAAGAGAGAATCAATGAGCACCTTAGGGCCATCATGCACCATGATCCCAGATACTCGACAGCGACACATGTTAATGAACGCACATCACAAGGGACACACAAGACATTGTCCTTTTGTGGGATTGATCGGATTGATCCGGACCACAGGGGTGGGAACAAAGAATTACACCTTAGACGTAGAGAGGTGCTAGAGCAGAGTTTTCAGTTTGAAAATTAACCAGGTTTTGAAGCTCTGGCATGTCTATTTGTTATATTAATTTATTAATTATTAATTTATTAATTATTTGTCTTGTGTAAGTGTTTATATTAATCAATCCGTTTGTTTTAACAAGAGAAAATTACACGTGGGTACGCATAAGTGTGCTGTTTAATAATAACGTGCATGTTTTCATGTTTAAACGTTGCTATGTGCTGTTTATTTTTGAGCACAAAATGCTTTTCGAATTAATGCTTTTCTATGTTGCAAGAGCTAGATAATTACATACACATAAGGGTATTAGTGGGGTTAACACTGTTTAATCACTATGCTGTGGTAATGTTGTTTTTGTCTCTTTAATTAAGATGGTCTATTGTGACCTATGGTGGCCTAAACAAAGATGGCCGATATGTTAAGCCTGGCCTCGAGTAGAAAACTGTGACGAGAGAGAGCCCTGCTGGAAATGGTCCTGAAGTCAGCTGACCACAGTCCTTGCTTGCTTGGTGAAAACTTTCCGTGAGGACAGCAGCAGTTTTTGGGTGATCTCCAAGTGAAATGAAACGTCCTTGGCAGCCTTGGGAAACAAAGGAGCTTTAAAGAAAGACTCTGAACCATGATCTCATTGCCGAGGAAATGTAGAATTTACAAGATACAATTGTGTTTCTTGGTTCCTGTTCCGTTTTGTTTATTTTGTGATTTTTCCTGAGCGGAGATTTTCGAATGTAGCGATGTGACATCCTTTCCTTCTCGCTCTGCTCAGCGGTTCAGCAGACGTTATGTATCATTTCTTTGTTCGATTTACTATAAGAATTGTTAGCCTAGAGAGGGTTTTTGCCACTTGCCATTTGCCTTTGCTGCGTACCGAATCTGCGGTGATGAGGATCGTTGCTGAGAGGACTGCGTCTTGAGAGACTTTACCGAGAGACTTGTCCTGACCCGTTCTGACATTTAGCTAGAATAGGTAATTATGAGAAAAATGATTTATTCTGATTTATTTTCTTTGACTAATTTTAGATAAAGCAATATAATTTTGAATACGGTGTTGGTTATTATTTCTTGTCAATTATTGAGTACTATGTTTTGATTATTATGGTATAGATTGTTTAGATTATGTACTTGGAAGCTGGTAGCAGTTCCGTAGTAGGGCAGAGGGAAGTATATGCTGCTCTCGGGAAAAACGGAATTGTAAGGAAAAACGTGTGACAATTGAAGTTGCGCGTCATATTGTCTGGGTTCGGAATCAGTGACATTATTGTATGTTACTATTAGAATATATTTCTGGTATATAAGGAGTGTGTATGGTAGTGAAGGTTATCTGTGAAACTCTGGTCTTAAGTCCCAGGGATCCGTAAGGTTCACCGTTAAAGCTTATCGCGGGAGGAGTAATAGGTATTCTCTGAGCTTGTTTGAGGAATCGGGCAGAGGTCTGCTTAGTTGATGTATGTGATATAATTCTGTAGTAGGACAGATTGTTTGCTGTTCTCGGGAAGCAGGATTCTGTGTGTATGTACTATATTTTCTTGTATGAATGTGCGTGAATGTATATACATTTAATTGATTGTAAGACTCTTTGGATAAGTCCTGGAGGAAACAGTTAAGAGGTGTATGAAAGATTGTTGATTCTTGTGAAATAGATTTTCTTTACTATTCTGTGGTTAGCGAAGCAGACAATGGAGATGTTTTTATGTTGTAACTAATAGATTTGTAGAAATTTTGACACAAAGTCTACTGAGAGATTTTTGTAAAGGAGGGGTAGACGAGTGATAGGAGACAGGAGACAGGCGACTGCAGCGACTGCTGACGTCAGAAAGACCGCGCTCTGATTGGATAGTGAATCAGAATAGTGTTAGCGCTGGGATTGGTGCGTTGGTGTGAGCCGCGCAAGGATTGGAAGAGCTATTCTAGTGACGTAGACGCTCCAGGATTGGTGCGTTAGTGTGAGTCGCGCTGTTATTGGTTGAAAATTCGTATTGTATATTTATAATACGGAAAAGAATAGAGAGTTTTGGTAAACGCTAAAATGTATTACCAAGAAGAGAAAAAGAAGAAAACATTCTTTGGAAAAATTAAAATGTGGTTTAACAAGGATAAAGATGTTAAGACGAGAGAGGGTGAGTTGTTACCTCCAACGAAAACACCTGCATCCTTCATGGCTGCAAAATATGGGTATCATACCTGTATATGGTTGGAGAATTGGGTTAGGTATACTAAAGAAGATGGTGTTCTAGCCTTTCCAGAACATGGTTCATTTAATCTGGCCGTGTTAAGAAATTTACGGGAAAATATGTTATGTCTAGACCCGAAACCAAGACCTACACAGTTCGAGGCTTTAGTGGAATGGGAAGAGGAAGTTCATGAGCGAGAAAAACAGAGATCTGGAGGATATTACAGGCACATGTTTGGGAGGAGACATGATCGTGAAACTCATCATGATCGAATGAAAAGATGGCGAGATGCTAGTATGTCAGAGGGATTATATCCGATGAGAACAGTTGAAGGGGGAGCAGAAAGGGTTCCTGAGTCAGAAATGAGAAGATATGGAGTTAATGAATATGAGGATGAGGTCTTGAATGACATGATTTACAAAAGACCACCTCCATATAGACCAGAACCAGAGGAGAGTACACCAGTTGTTTCTCCGATAAAAGATACAGTTTGTATTATTGAGAAAGAAAATGTGACACCTGAATCAAGAGGTAGTAACTCTTTCAGGGAAAGAGAGAATCGAGGTAGTGACGAAAATGCCAGACAACTAGCCAGAACTACAACAGAGCTGACTGAGAAAATTAGGGAATTAACGAAGAATTTGGAAGCTGTTACGGTGCCTGTAACAATAGGTCCGGTTATGCCTGTGTTTGACAAACAGAGGACAGGTGAAAATGGACTGGTGATTCCATATGTTGGGAATAATTTGATAAGTTCAGTTGGTCCTTCAGGAGATTCAGGAAAAAGAGCAGAAAAAAGAGACCTGAGACAATCCAGACATGACATATGTAGTGAAATACTGGATGCTAGTGAAGCTAGTTGTTCAGGGATGCCAATTTTAGAACCGCAGAAAAGAGTGGTTCCAGTGAGAAAAACTACTGAGATAACAGCTGAAGATTTGAATGATTGGATGAAAGTTCTACAGAAAAAGGATAAAGATTCACAAGTAATTGATGTGGCTAGGTTACGTGTAGAATTAGAAGAGCTTGTTACAGGAACAGTTCCAACAGAAATTCTGAAGAGTCATCATGATGGTGAGCTAATGTTCATGTGCAAAAATATTACCTGGAGAGCGAGAAATACACATGACAGGTTAAGAGCAATAGCGAATGAGCAGGGAGTTGACATTGATAAAGTGAAAGCTTTACAAAAAACCTACAGGATGGATTTTACAGAGAAGGATATTGAAAATTTGAATGCTACTGGTAGAACAGGACAGATTAAGGAAATGGTAGCATTATTACGAAGATGGGGAGATGTAGAAAAGTGGAAGGATAGGTGGTATAAGAAAAGAGAGGAATCCGAGGATAGAACAACTTATTCAGCATTTCCAGTGAGAGAAAAAGAGAAACCAGTGGATAATTATCCTATGAGAGAAATACCTGGAGGAGGATATGTACATGTTCCATGGACCAGACAGGATATTTTATCATTTACGAATGATTTCCCTCGATTGAGAGAAAAGCCCGTCGAGTGGTATAGGCAGGTAGATAGGTTTGTGAAATTGTCAAAAGTGCTGTGGATTGACCTGAATAGTCTGTTTGATATAATTGTTCCAGCAGACTTGTGGACTGAGTGTAAAATAGTTGTGAGTTGGCCTACTGAGGAATATCCAAGAGATCCAAGAACAGGGGCACCAGATCCAGAGGTAATGAGAAAGTATGACCAGGTGATGGTTTACCTGAAGAGTAAAGTACCTGCGAAAGAGACAGACTGGGTAAAAATAGATAGAACACAACAGGAAGCAAAAGAATCAGTTCATGCTTTTTACGAGAGGCTGATACTGGCATTTAAGCAATTCAGTGGAGATGAACATCTGGGTGACAAAGATTTGAGTCATTTTGTATACAGATTTGTATATGGTCTCAGACCTGAAATTGGTGAAAGAATTTGTGAGCACACAGTGGATTGGCAGAGTAAGAAAATAGATGAGATTCTGAGACATGCAAAATACTTCAGTGATGAAATTGAAGCAAAACAAAGAAAGCTGAAAGAGAAAGCAATGTGGGCACAAGTGAAAGTTGCAGAAAGACAAGAAGCACAGTTGGTAGAACAGGCAAATAATCCAGGAAATAATGCGGGGAATAGACCTAGATATGCAGGGAAAGGAAAGGGGAATCTTGAGGAAGCAAAGAAAAAGTTTCCTTGTCACAACTGTGGCCAATTGGGGCACTGGAGATCGGAGTGTACCAATCCACCATTAGCGAGTAATGAGAATAAACCCTTAAATCAACAGGTGCAGAATGAAGGAAATAATCAACAGCAGCAACAACAGAAAGTTGTGAGACAGCAGAGTCAAGAGCCAAAACCGCCCTTGCCGCAGAATAGAGGGTCACAAAAGTATAATCAGGATTCAGGATTCTACAATGATGAACAGGTAAACAAACCAAGGCGTTCTAACCAGGTACAACAGTACTTGTTAAAGAGTGAAGGGAGTGAATCTGAGGGTGATTATTGACGGTGCCGAAGAGAGGAAGAAGAGTGCATACTTGGTGCAACTCTAGAAATAGACCAGGCAGGACCATTTGTAGATGGGAAAATAAATGAAGAGAGTGTTACTTTTTTGGTAGACACAGGTGCGACAAGATCAACTGTCAGGTCAACAGATGTTAGAAATCTTCCTCTCTCGGATGAAGCAATCCAAGTAGTTGGTGTAGCCAATACACAAATCAGGACACGTCTTACTGAACCAGTAAGAGTACAGATAGGGAAATTTTCAGACATGCACAGATTTATCGTCTGTGACACGAGTCCAGTGAATCTGTTAGGAAGGGACTTGTTATGTAAAATGAATTGTACAATTTTTTGTACACCGGATGGAATAGCCTTTGAGACACCAGATGAGGATGTTTTGTACCGAGTGACTCTAGAAAATAGAGAAAGTGAGTTAATTGGTGCATTTGCAGTGTTTGATCCGGAGGATCTGCCTCGAGAACTGAGAGACACAGTGAAAAGGACAGTTTGGGATTTTACTGGAGAGGATGTGGGATTGATGAATAATGTAGATCCAGTGAAAATTGCAGTGAAAGAGGGAATTACATATCCTAACATTCCTCAATATAAAATGACACCAGAAATAATTGAAGGGATAACTCCTATAATTGAGAAAATGATTCAGCAGGGAGTCTTGAGAGAACTACTGAGTAGTCCGTGTAATTCACCGATAATGGGACTGAAAAAGCCTAATGGGAAATTTAGAATCGTGCAGGATTTGAGAAAAGTTAATCAAATTGTGGTGGCATGTTGTCCTATCGTGCCAAATCCATCAGTGATCCTGTATCAGATTCCACATGATGCTGAGTGGTATACAGTGATTGATTTGTGTCATGCGTTCTTTTCAATTCCATTGCATCATGACAGCCAGCCGATTTTTGCATTTAGGTTTGGCCAGCGTATTTTAGCATGGTGTCGTATCCCACAGGGGTATACAGAGAGTCCTTCGATATTCAATCAGTTATTGAAAAGATCGTTGGAGAGTTTGATCATGCCTGAGAACTCAGTACTAGTGCAGTATATTGATGACCTACTTGTGGCATCAAAGACGCGAGAAGCTTGTGAAGTGGATACCTTAGCTTTACTGAATCATCTGGCAGATGGAGGGTTAAAGGTATCTCCAGCCAAATTGCAATTTTGCAAGAAAGAGGTGCATTATCTTGGGCACAATATTGAAAAAGGTCTGAGGAAAGTGACTGATGACAGAATCAAAATCATCAGGGGAATGAAAGCCCCGAAAACCCAGAGGGAAGTGAGAATGTTCCTGGGTATGGTGGGTTATTGTCGTCAGTGGATAATTAATTTTTCGCTGATAGCAAAGCCACTGATTAAACTGACAAAAAGTGAGATGACAGACCCATTGGAACTAGATGCAGAACAAATGGCAGCATTTGAAGAGCTGAAAAGTAGAATGTGTGAAGCTCCAGCTTTGGGTATGCCTGACTATGAGAAGGAGTTTGAGCTGTACTGCAGTGAGAGAAATGGATGTGCACTTTCAGTGCTAATTCAGAAGCACGGATTACTGAGAAGGCCTATTGCGTACTTCTCATCGACACTTGACCCTGTAGCTGTGGGTTTACCAGGTTGTCTGAAATCTGTGGCTGCAACATGCAGAAGCTTGGAACAGAGTGAGGGAATCATAATGGGATATCCTGTAAGGGTATTCGTACCTCACAATGTGGCAATTCTTTTGACAAGAAGCAGAACCCAGTACATGTCACATAGTCGATTGACTAAGTTTGAGAAAGTGATTCTGGGAGCATCAAATGTGACTCTTGAGAGATGTGTGAATGTGAATCCAGCGACACTCTTGCCGGATATTGAAAATGTGGGTGTGAAGACAGAAGATGATCATGATTGTTTGGATGTGCTTGATTACTGTACAAAACCGAGACCAGACATAAGGGATCTTCCCTTGCATGAGAGTGATCATGTGTTGTTTGTGGATGGATCATGCCTGAGGAATGATGATGGTGTGCTATGTGCAGCATATGCGGTGTGCAAAGTTTCAGAAGTTATGGAAGCATCACCATTGAAAGGAGTGAAATCTGCGCAAGTTGCTGAATTGGTGGCATTGACAAAAGCTTGCGAAATTGGGAAAGATTTGAGGACAACTGTGATGACTGATAGTCAGTATGGATTTGGAGTTGTGCATGATTTTGGCCAACTTTGGCTACAGAGAGGTTTCTTGCCATCGAGTGGAACCCCGATAAAGAATGCTGAAGTGATTGGTAAATTACTTGAGGCGATACAGCTGCCTAAGGAGTTAGCAGTTGTAAAGTGTGCTGCCCATGGACAAGGAGAGGATTTTATAACGGTCGGAAACCGTTATGCTAATGACATTGCGCAATACTGTGCAAAAACAAACCAGTCTATTAATCGGGAACGAGAGGGTGAAATGTCTTTTTACTCTGTGATGTTTACTAATGTCTTAGAGACATGGGATGAAGTGAAGCAGTTGCAGGATGAGGCAGGAGAGGAAGAGAAGAAAGACTGGATTAAGGCAGGTTGTGCCCCAAGAGAAACAGACCATGTTTGGGTCTACAGAGATGGCAGACCAGTAATGCCAAACTCCATTTTGTCGTCAATGGCAAGAATGTATCATGGCCAGGGACATTTGGGAAGGGATGCGATGATCAGGTCGTTCAAGCAAACCTGGTACAATGCAAAGTTCAGAACAATTGCTGAAAGCATCTGTCAAAGGTGTTTGATTTGTCAGCAATTTAACACTGGGAAAAAGACAGTGGTGAGTCTGGGAACAATAGGCAGAGAAGGAGGTCCTTTTACAAGAATGCAGATTGATTTCATTGAAATGCCCCAAGTGAACAGACTGAGGTATGTTCTAGTGGTAGTCTGTTTGTTTTCAAGATGGGTGGAAGCTTATCCGACTAGAAGAAATGATGGAATAACAGTGGCAAAGTTACTGTTAAGGGAGTTGATTCCTAGGTACGGGTTTCCAGTAACGATTGAGTCTGATAGAGGTGGACACTTCCATAATGAACTTATGGGTTTGATTTGTGAAGCATTGAAAATACAGCAGAAGCTACATTGTGCATACCGACCAGAGGCTTCTGGTGTGGTTGAGCAGATTAATGGCACAATCAAGAATAGAATTGGAAAAATGTGCTTAGCCACTGGCATGAAATGGCCAGATGTTTTACCGCTAGTGTTGATGACTATTAGATACTCCAGATAGAACTACTGGTTTGAGTCCGCACGAGATAATCATGGGACGTGCAATGCGCCATGCATTTGTACCTGTCAATAAGTTGATGACAATAACTGATGACATGATTTTGGATTACTGTAAAGGCCTGGCTGACGCAGTTCATTCTGTGTTTCACCAGGTTGGAGAAGAAGCTACCACACTTGAGAAGAAGCAAGCTCATGATCTGAGTCCAGGAGACTGGGTGAGGATTAAGGTGCACAGAAGAAGAAATTGCTTGGTTCCAAGGTGGGGAAGGCCAAGACAAGTCATTTTGACTACAACAACTGCAGTAAAGTGTGCTGGAGTAAAAAACTGGGTGCATGCAAGTCATACTCTGAGAGTTCCAAATCCAAAAGAGGGAACTGGTAAAGAGTATTTTGAAGAATCAGATTCCAGTGATGATGGAGATACAGAATCAGTGAGGAAAGAAGCAGAAAAAGCTTCAAGTGAACCACTGCGAGTATCAGAGAAGAGATCAGATTCTGTGAGAGAGCCTGAAGTTTCAAAAAGCAGTGAAAGTGAAGGAAAAAGAAAAGAAAAGAGAAATTCCACAGAGACTACTCCTGAATCAGAAGAGGAGGAGATTGAAGAACCACTTGAGATTATACTTGAAGAAGCAGGGTCAGAAGAAGATAGAGAGGGACAGATTGCGGAAGACCCCCGAGGAGGTGTAGGGAACATTCTTGACAAGCTAGGTGAAGGGACAAGTAGACAGCAAGAAGATTGCGTGTCGGAGACCCGAGGAGGGACAGAAGTAGGGAAGTCTCAAGCAGTGGTGAAAGAAACTGTGGAGAAAAAGAAAACTGCTAGAAAACGAAGACAGAAGGCACTTGAAGCAGAATTGGATGATGAGAATGAACAACCAGAGGGTCGAGTTCTGAGAAAGAGAACTTGGATTGGAGAAAGAAATAATAAAGAAATAAGGCCGAAAAAGGTGGTAAAAGGAGATTGTTGGCCTAACAACAGAGTTAAGAGGCTGAGATACAGAGTAATAAGAGCGAAAACATCGAAAGCTGAACAAGTAAATGAAATATCGAGTCAAAATTCGATAAAAGGAGAAGAATCAAAAGAACCAGAGAAGATCAAAAGAATAAGAAAACCTAACCAGAAGTATAGGTCGCCGGAATGGACGTATGTGACACTGTCTAAAGGTGAAGAGACAGAAAGTCAAGGAAATCCAGAGGAGACCGTACAAGAAGTGGTTGAGGAAGATACTGGTGAAATCCTGAAAGTACTCTTGACTGACATTGGAGAGGAGTCAAATACTGAGGATTTTGATGTTGGAGATCTAATACAATTTGATGTTGAAGAGATTGAAGAGAAAAATGACAAGTATCCAAATTGAATAAAGAAGAGTTCACTTGGATTAAGTGAATAGAAAAAATCATTTGAAGAAACTGAAGAGAAAAATCTGAAAGAATTGTTGAAGAACTTTTAAGTTTCAATTTCAGTGGTGGAGTAGTAGAGGCTAAGTCAAGAGATAAGGTCAAAGTAGTAAAATGGCTAACATAGAGGATAATCAAAATAGATGTGCCTTCTTAAAAAGGTGGTGTAGGATGTGCTGCTGCTGTACTGGATTATTAATGCTTCTATGGGGTGTTTTAGTTTTATTAGTTACTTTTAAAGTTACATTTGAGACGCATACAGAAAATATGACAGATATAGAGAAAAATTTGCAAAAAGAAGTTCCGATTAGAATTAGTAATACTTACATACACAAAGATACGTCAATTAATAATTTTTCTAGTAATGTTTTTTCAAAGTTATTATATGAATATGTGAAAACAATGGAAGTTAGGGATTGCTACGTTTGTATGCAATTACCTGCATAGTTTCAGAGGGTGTTACTTATCACCATTTACCAGCTACATATGGTATTTCTTGTAGTGTTTTAAGTAGTGTGTTTTATTTGTTAGGGAAAATAGATTATAAGATGTCTAACAGAGATAGTATTTTTGGGCACTTGCCAATGAACAAAGAGCTGAATCCAGCTAAAGAAGCTAACACTTTTGGTGAAATTTTTATTGAAGAAAAAGGATTAACATTAGATTATATTTTTAAGAATAATTTAACTTGCAGTCTGAAAGAAGAGGAGAAAGCTTTCCTAGATATGGTAGAGGAAAGGAGATTGAACATGCATGAGAAAGCAGGGAAATATAAAGTGAGTGAGACAATTTGGGACATTGAGATGGGAAAAGAGTTGAAAAATGGGGCTAGTCCAACTTTAGCTTTAGATGCACCACAGAAGGGTAAGCTGTGCATTACCAGGAGGAAATCCCAATATGATACATATTTTGTTGGGACTAGTGAGTGCCATGATACATACTTCATTGCGACAGGTTGGGGTTTCAGAGGTGGAGAAGATACAATTTTTCCAGGAGTGTACTATGTTTGTGGGAACAAGGCTTATTACAAGTTGCCTGACCATTGGTATGGCACGTGTTATGTGGGCCTGGTTTTTCCAAAGATTTTTCATATAGATAAAATAAGAGATGTAGAACATATTAATTTACTAATGCGTTTTAAGAGAGAAACTTGGTCTGAAATAGTGGGTGATATTTTTGGGGTTTTGATTCCAGCAGTGGGAATTTCTTTAAATGCTTATGGAATTCGGAAACTGTCAACAGTGGTTGATCGCTTATCGACAAATACCGCTGGAGGATTTCTTTTGGTGAATACGGAATTAAGTGCCGTACGTGCCATGTCTATGCAAAATCGACTTGCCCTTGATATTCTATTGGCCAAGGAGGGTGGAGTTTGTGGAATGCTGAAAGTTCAACATTGTTGCACTTACATTCCTGATGAAAGCAAAGACCTGAAGGTCTATATCAAAAATATTACTGATTTGCATGAAGAATTAGTACCACTTGAAGCTGAGAGTTTATGGACTAAAATAGCTAATAAGATGATAGCTGTTAAGGATTTTATTACAAAAATAGGTAGTACTATTATAGGTAGAATATTGTTTCCTTTAACTTGCATAATTGTTGCTTTATTGATACTAAGATTAGTGTGTGTGTGTTGTAAAAACAGGAGAGGGAAAAAGAAATTAAATAAGGAGAAGAAAAACAAGAGGTTGAAAAGAGAACCACAAGAAATTGAATTAGAAGAATTGAGGGAGAGTGTTTACTTAGAAACAAAGAGGGATGATGAAAGAGTGACTGGTGTGTAGTGTTGTGTAAGGAGAAAAAAACATTTCCGATTTCTCCTAAAATGGGACTAAATTTTCACTAATTTTTTTTTTGGGTTATTTGGTGATAAAATCACCAAAGGGGGGATTGCTAGAGCAGAGTTTTCAGTTTGAAAATTAACCGGGTTTTGAAGCTCTGGCATGTCTATTTGTTATATTAATTTATTAATTATTAATTTATTAATTATTAATTTATTAATTATTTGTCTTGTGTAAGTGTTTATATTAATCAATCCGTTTGTTTTAACAAGAGAAAATTACACGTGGGTACGCATAAGTGTGCTGTTTAATAATAACGTGCATGTTTTCATGTTTAAACGTTGCTATGTGCTGTTTATTTTTGAGCACAAAATGCTTTTCGAATTAATGCTTTTCTATGTTGCAAGAGCTAGATAATTACATACATATAAGGGTATTAGTGGGGTTAACACTGTTTAATCACTATGCTGTGGTAATGTTGTTTTTGTCTCTTTAATTAAGATGGTCTATTGTGGCCTATGGTGGCCTAAACAAAGATGGCCGATATGTTAAGCCTGGCCTCGAGTAGAAAACTGTGACGAGAGAGAGCCCTGCTGGAAATGGTCCTGAAGTCAGCTGACCACAGTCCTTGCTTGCTTGGTGAAAACTTTCCGTGAGGACAGCAGCAGTTTTTGGGTGATCTCCAAGTGAAATGAAACATCCTTGGCAGCCTTGGGAAACAAAGGAGCTTTAAAGAAAGACTCTGAACCATGATCTCATTGCCGAGGAAATGTAGAATTTACAAGATACAATTGTGTTTCTTGGTTCCTGTTCCGTTTTGTTTATTTTGTGATTTTTCCTGAGCGGAGATTTTCGAATGTAGCGATGTGACATCCTTTCCTTCTCGCTCTGCTCAGCGGTTCAGCAGACGTTATGTATCTTTTCTTTGTTCGATTTACTATAAGAATTGTTAGCCTAGAGAGGGTTTTTGCCACTTGCCATTTGCCTTTGCTGCGTACCGAATCTGCGTTGATGAGGATCGTTGCTGAGAGGACTGCGTCTTGAGAGACTTTACCGAGAGACTTGTCCTGACCCGTTCTGACATTTAGCTAGAATAGGTAATTATGAGAAAAATGATTTATTCTGATTTATTTTCTTTGACTAATTTTAGATAAAGCAATATAATTTTGAATACGGTGTTGGTTATTATTTCTTGTCAATTATTGAGTACTATGTTTTGATTATTATGGTATAGATTGTTTAGATTATGTTTCAGGGCAGTTACAATAACCAGGTCTTATCGACCTCGATATAGATGCAGGGTGTTTAGGAGTTTTCTTTCCACAGGTTTAGTGCTGGTAGAGTATTTGAGCGTATGTTAGTGAAATGGGCCCTAGTGTGTGATGAGTGTATGTGCGTGTAACTGTGAAATTACTCTATCCGTGGAAGTAAGGATAATATATTCACCCTGATCTCTATCAGAGGCATTATGGATCATGAAGCTCCAGGCGGTAGAACATGGTATGAATACAAACCATGAATTACACTACTTCCAGGGCGATTAAACTTCTGACCTTAACCCAGACCCATCAAATGACGGACGAGAAAGTATGGACAAAAGACATATATTCTTTCTGACTTGGTACCATACTTGGAAGATAACGTATCTTGTACTGCATTAGAGCGTCTATAGTCATCATGTAACACTGTGATATATATATATATATATATATAAGAATTGTACCAATGTGTATGATAGATTAATTGATAATGTGCAAGGAATAGTAAACGGACGTGTGTCACTGGACGTTCAAGGTATAGGATGTGTATAGATATGTATGGCAACATTCTGCATATCTATGTCTAATCTTATAATGAACACCTGTTATGGAAGAGAAATCTCTATGATGGTGACCGGATTTAGATACATGATATTCTATAACACTTGCATCTGGCACATACAAGTTCGTATTAGCCGTGTACCCTTCCCTTGACCGACTTTAACCCTACTCTTCCTGAATTTCTCGAGTACCCGTCCTCCTTTTCTTTTATTTACATTTTGATAGTTATAGACACATATTCTCTGTCACCATGTACACTATGAGTCTGGGTGACATATTGATATTAACACCATTACAGAATGGTAGTGCAGCTCTCTCAATATCACTATATTGATCTTCTTTATTCCTGTACAGATATGTACGTCAACTCTATACAAAGATTTATAGGCCACTACTGAATGATCCACAAGCTACCTTCTCTTGATCGCTTGAGTGGTACAATTTTTCTATCTATAACCATGCACCTATGCGTAAGAAGCTCCACTTAGTGATCGACTAGCTATTTTATCGTGGCTACAGGTTTTTATATATTATAACGCCCAAAATGCTGATTTGACATTATGGGTCCTTCTCCTACTGTGATTTAGATGAGTGCTAGATATAACTATGGGAGTTTGTATACTCATAACAATCACAGAGTGACCTATCCGACCCGGACACAATCATGGATGACTTTTTCATCTAATAACTAACAGACTAATCACGCCATAACTCTTATATTTTTCTTGAATTTATTACTAATGACCTTATGAAGATTATGGTGATAGGGATTTCATTTGAATTCTGCACATATATGTGCTTGCGAATTTTTGTGAATTTGGAGTGGCATCTGCAGGCATTTACCGCATTAAGGGCAGGACCTCACACCCATCATGGCGGCTGCACTATTGATACATCCCTGAGAGCTCTCGTGCTAGTTGTTGGGGCTATTTGAAGGCCTTTCACTTCCGGGTTCGACACCAACCGGCCATACTGAGGTGCCGTGGTCGGAAGATATCGGAGATGCTGCCACACAAAGGTACTTACGCTATATGATATATCGCTACATAATATGGATTCTGCAGTGTTATACCGATAGTTAAACAACAATTTTGTCTACATACAGCGCAATGCGGATTTACCCTGATACGCCGCCTTAATACGGACTCAAGGACACTACACTATTTGGTATGTGTTGGTTAAGTGACATAGATTCGTACACCTGAAATCTCTTTACTAATTCTACATGCATGCCGCCACCCAATCGGGTAATACAAGACACAGCGATGTGTGGGGTAAATGACATAGATTCGTACCCCTGCAATCACCTTGCTAATTCCACATGCATGCCGCCACTCAATCGGGTAATACAAGACACGGGGATGACCCCATAGACACTCCCGCCCACCCTGGTATATTCACATGCACGAGGTAGCTTTTATTAATTGCTTCGGAACCGCTCCTGCAAATAACAGTGTATCTGACTGCTCCACCGGGTTGGTTTTTTGCTATCTTTAACCGCACAAATTTCCTGCTGATATCGATCCACATAATATGAGATACGCTATGACTTTAACTCTCACTTTGCACGTTATTTATATATTATGTCTCACGCCTTGGTCTTCAATGAATTAGCGCTACACCCGCATGTCTACCCATTCATTACCGATATGAGGTTGCACTTTTGATTAGTTCTCCTCACCGCGCTTTTTTGAGTAGCTGCAATTTATAGCTCACATGGTATGACGTTATACTACAATATATATGCACCGCACGCTTGGGATGCAGGCTCTTGCGAGTATACATCTGGGACTTTTTAATATTCTGATTATCCTCATTCTGAATTGACAGATATACTGAGGACAGAAATACCACACATCTTTGGACTTTTCCAGCCGCAATTAGACTGGGACGGAATTAGAACCAGCCAGAAGGTATGTCACTAACATAGTTTGTGGCCTTGACTGGCCCTCCCTCCTTCCCTTCTATGTATATATAATACATAGGTGACAATACCTTAATATTCTTATACGTCTTTCAGGCTCATAACATATTCCGGCAGATACACAGGTAGGACTGGGCCTACACCCAGTAACTCTATATCACTCATCCACAACATTAACATAATTATTATGCGCGCATGTCCTCCTTTTCTACAAATGTGTCTATTCACCCCCCCCCCCCGCTGCACTTGACAGCCTTCCCACCTTGACCTTTGGCATGCTGGTGTTAATTTTGTTTTTGTCCACCACGTCATATATTATGCAACACTATGGATCTAAGAACTAAACATTATGAGATATTATATTGCATCTATAGGCATTGGCGCGGTGAAGTCACTGATCACAGTGATCAGGTCTTGTACTCCTAAAGGGTTATGTTTGATACACATATGTACAGTTGGGACCACCTGCACTTCATTAGTAATATATGCTTCATCTGTGCCCACATGTAGGGGCTTATACTCTGTTTTGTATATGTTTTTCCAGCCCTGAGGAAGTCGTGGGTCTCTTGTCCCGATCGACGAAGCACGTGTTGGCTGGAGCTACTACAAGAGAACATTAAACTCGTCCACATATGTCATGATTGTTTTATTTTACTATTAAGGACTCGCTTTGAATATTGTTTTATGTGTGCCGGGGCTTGATATATATTGTTGTACAGATCCTTGGATCTGAATTTTGGGGTTTTGGGTGATTACCCCCTCCCTCAGCACCATATACCTAAGAAGAATCATATCAGTCCTGGCACTGATACAGGGAATATCAAATGTAGCTGATATATGTCAGAAACTAGCCAGCTCTAAGCTTAATATTAAAACTAGGCTAATGGAGAAAAATATGAACAGTCTACATAAATATCATTTCTCCCAATACGAGAGCGGGGACAAGATAGGAAAACTTTTAGCATACAAAGTCGCTGACGACAAATCTAAGACACTTATAAAAACAATCAAAGGTCAAAATAATATGGTATATACCCAACCAGAGCAGATTCTCGAGCAATTTGTGGCATATTACCGGGCATTATATACTCCAGATGAGCAGCCGGCCATGAATAAGATTCAAGAATATTTGGATACTAATTTAACTAAGGGAAAACAGATTGAAGAAATTGCGCTTCTTTCTGATAACATCAATGAATCAGAGATTATAAAGGCTGTCGCTTCGCTTCCCTTAGGCAAAGCTGCTGGAGAGGATACTATCCCATTAGATATTTACAAAATATGCTCGGAGGAACTGTTGCCATTATTATCTAATGTGATAAGCAATATTGGAATCATTGGAAAGGCACCTGAATCTTGGAATACAACCAAGATTGTTTTTTTTCTAAAAAAAAGGTAAACCAGGAGATCAGTGTGGGTCATATAGACCCATCTCGCTTATCAATGTAGACGCTAACATTTTTGCCAAAGTGCTAGCTACTCGATTAGCCCCACTTATACCTCAGCTGGTGACCCCTCAACAACATGGTTTTGTTATGGGGAGAGATACTACTGCTCATATTAATATGGCCATTACTGCATTCGATGTGGCCAGACTCGGTCCCACCCCACTCGGAATGATACTCCTGGATGCTGAAAAAGCGTTTGATCGAGTGGGGTGGGACTTTCTTTGGTCAACAATGACCACTCTGGGCTTTCATGGCCAATATCTTAAATGGCTACAGGCTTTGTATGATCATCCAACGGCTAAACTCTGCTACGCCGGGCTAACTTCGATTAGCTTTCCTATCAACCGCGGTACACGGCAAGGATGCCCATTATCACCTTTGTTATTTGCGTTATCGTTAGAGCCTTTCCTTGCTGCGTTACAAGTTCACCACAATATCACTCCTTTTAAACATGGTCAGAATTCGTTAAAAATCACAGCCTATGCCGACGACATAGCGGTTTATTCAACTAACATACCGGAAGCAGTATTGGGTATTATCGAGGAGGCTGATAAATTTGGGGCCGTTTCCGGTTATAAACTTAATTCACACAAAACGCAAATCATTATGAATCACAAATCGCCAGTCCCGATCATAGGCACTTGTAGAACAGCTGTATATCTTGGCATTAAAATTTCTTCTGAGATAAACGAAATAATTAAACTTAATTATGAGGCTCTTATCAAAGAAACTGTTACAACTTTAAAAAAGTGGCATAAGGTCCCTCATAGCATTATTGGCAGGATTAATTTAATTAAAATGAATATATTACCTAAATTTTTATACTTATTTAGGTCCATACCACTTTTTGTTAATAACATGTACTTTAAACGCTTAGACGGGATTTTTAGTAGTGATATATGGGGCTACAAGAAGGCTCACCGATCAATCTCTCTGCTTAAACTACCTCTTAGCCAAGGTGGTCTTAACTTCCCCGATTTCAGACTGTACTATTTCTCAGCTTTTCTCAGTCGCCTTCGCAGCTTGTTTATTCCCAACAAGCAACTGTATTATTGCTACCAATTTTCGTTGGGAGAGGATTCTAACATGTTTTTAGCAAAAGTGAATGACCCAAACTATTTCAAGCGGGTAAAATTTAAGACCATTAGAGATAGCGTTAAAATATGGCAACTCATTTTGTCAAAGTGTAATACGACTCTTTTTCATCCTCAATTACCTTTATGGGCTAACCCTGGTCTTCCAGGGATATTCCATGATGGGACATTCTTATTGTGGAAAGCGGCCGGAATAGAGACACTCGGCGATTTATACGGTAATGATGGCTTACTGGCCTTTGAGACACTAAGAACACTCTATAAACTATCTGAAACTTCACGTTTTAAATATATTCAAATACATGACTACTTAATACGTAAAATGAAGTTATCAAATATATTAGACTCAGATATTTGGAAAAGTTTCAATTCTAGCAAGGTCAGATCACTCATCAGCTTTGGATATAGTGTCTTAAGCTCCTTTAAACTAGATGACTGTGGGAAAATAGCGGAAAAATGGAGCTCCCAATTGGGCCTAAATATCACTGCTAATCAGATCTCTTCTTCGCTCTGCAGTATAAATTGCTCCGTTCACTCTTCTAGTCTGAGATTACAGCAATATAAAACTATTTGCCAGTTATATTATACTCCAGAAAGAATTTCAAAATGGTCCAACAATAGCTCTAACACCGAGCGGACAAGATGTCCTAAATGTGACCTTTTAGCTGCAAATCTGGAACATATGCTATTTATGTGCCCTAGACTTGCGGAATTTTGGTCTAAAATAAGTCAAGGTATGGCTCAGATTCTGTTACAACCAATAACACTTAACATAATTAATGTACTACTCGGAACTCCGATCTTAAGCAATTCATTAGCAGTTTCACAAGTAGATCTGAGTAATATTTTGATTGGATGTGCTAGATTGATTATTGCACGGACATGGATCACTAGAAATCCACCGCATGAGATGGAGTGGTGGCTTCTTGTTAAAGAAATTTATATTATGGAACTCTCTCTAGCTAAGATTAGAGGTGCTAAATCTCTTCAAAAGATAGATAGAATCTGGGGGTCCTCATTCACTTGAAGGAGCTGTAGCTGGGTAGGGGTGATGAATGAAGTTTGACACTCGCTAGAGAGGTATCAGAGGCGAGAGACGAGGGAAGGATCGAAGCCTATCACTCCTTAAGAACTCTTCCTTTTTTTTTTTTTTTTTACTTTGAATAATGCTTGTTATACCTGCTCTTTTATAAGTAATATTTCTCTGATGTCTAACTCTGACTTTTGTACTTCTGCTCTGCTCGATTTATTTGATACTTTAATTTGTGAATTGTTTTGTAATGTTGAATACTTTGCCGAGCGGACCGCTTGCCCTGATTTCAATAAAAAAGTTAAAAAACAAAAAAAAAAAAAAAGAAGAATCATATCAGATACACCGGTAATTAGTGAGTGCCACTCCAACACGGGGCACAATCATCACACTCGCATTCCACTTGAAAGTGCGCACTGCACACAAAACTAAAGCGCGGCATCCGGGGGGGGCAGGACGGGATGAGGGGCTGCAAGCCGCAGACACCATTGTTGAAATGTGTTGATTGACTAAAAATATATATATATATATATATATATATATATTCACTGAAAAAACCATAGGTTTCACACACGTTATAGTTAGGAATTAGCATTTAAAAAACCTTGCAAATTCACTGAAAAAACCATAGGTTTCACACATGTTATAGTTAGCTGTACATTTCACTCGTAAAAAACCAATGAAATTCCCCCGTTATAGTTAGTGCAGGCAACTATAACTCACGCGACCGCAATCCTCTGCTGATGCTAATACTGTATTTAGACACTTATTTGCCCATGTCTTCTTCCATTAAATTTTAGCTATACATATATTACAAATATTTTTTTTTCATAAAGACACATATGTCATCAGCAGAGGATTGCGGTCAGTGAATTTGTACGTTTTTTAAAATGCTAAGTTACTTTACGCCATTCGTGGCGTGCGCGCCCAGTTAACGCAGTTCGTTCCGACCAATATACATGATAGCACATCATTAAAAAGCATTGCAGTTAATAGAAGGTTTTAAGACTTTAGTTACATTATAAATCATTTTTTGATGGTACCATACTCATTTTAGGAATTGTGATGTGTTCTAAGGTGATTTTACCATGTGAAAAAGCCTTCTGCTGTGATATCATGAATCATGTTTGAGAGAAAACTATGTTCTCATGCTTTTCCCACAGAGGTTTGGAAGGTGATCTATAAGCTAAACTGAGAGCATATTTTCTGTAAATTCACATTATCTTTCTCAGTCATGTGAGAATGAAGTCTGACATTCTCAGTAAAACATGTACATTCAACAAGGGCAGAGACTCTCAGTTGATTCCTTTGTGTTCTACTGCAGCTTCCCAGAGTGTTCTAAAGAACAACTAGAGCGCTAACAGTCCTACTTATGACAAACGTATGGCACACCGGACGCCATCTTGGTTGGAATAAAGTGGTAACTCTTAAAACATTTAATTCAAAAAGGAACAAAACGAGAGGGTTAATTTTGCCATAGAAAGTATGATTAGTGCTGAAGAAAGAAAAATTAGGGCACATTTTGAGTGACATCTCAAATCCTCTTCTATTTCAGACATGCAGACTGAAACATGCACTTTCAATACCAGCAGCAGACTTCCCTGGTGAGCAGTAGCTTTACTACAGTGATCTAATAAGCAACTAGAGTGCTAACATTCTGAATTTATGGCAAATTTGTGACACATCTGAATGTCTTCTTGATGGAATCAAAGTAAAAAACTGAAAGTATTTCCTACTGAGGAGACTGTAGTAAATGAGGAAATTAGGAAACATCATAAAAAATAAGTCTCCTAAAATGGTCACCAGAGACAAAAGAGCCCAAATGTAGCCCAAATATCACCCAGATGTAGCCCAAGTATAGCCCAATGACAGAATGTCCCAGAGTGTCTAACGAACAACTAGAGCGCTAACAGTCTTACTTATGACAAAAGTATGGCACACCTGAAGCCATCTTGAATGGAATAAAGTGGTAACACTTAAAACATTTAATTTACAAAGGAACAAAATGAGGGGGTTCATTTTGCCATAGAAATTATGATTAGTGCTGTTTAAAGAAAAATTAGGGCACATTTTGAGTGACTTCTCAAATCCTCTTCTATTTCATTATAAAATTCTGATATGCAGACTGAAACATGCACTTTTAATACCAGTAGCAGACTTCCGTGGTAAGCAGTAGCTTTACTACAGTGATCTAATGAGCAACTAGAGTGCTAACATTCAGAATTTATGGCAAATGTGTGACATATCTGAATACCTTCTTGATGAAATCAAAGTAGAAAACTGAAAGCATTTCCTACTGAGGAGACTGCAGTAAATGAGGAAATTAGGAAACTTCATAACAAATAAATCTCCCAAGATGGCCACCAGAGACAAAAGAGCCCAAATGCAGCACAAATATCACCCAGATGTAGCCCACATGTAGCCCAATGACAGAAGTATGCGAAACACTTCTTTTTTGTGTATTTGCAGTTTTATATAGTGCAGACTTGTCAGGTATTGGAGTGCTTTACATGAGCATTGGTTACATCACACAAGATCAAATTCATTTTGGTTGTAGACATGGGGAGATTAAGTGATTTGACCAGAATCACAGAATGTTGAGCTGAAGCAGAAACTCCAACCTGGTTCCCAAGTTGCAAAGTCTGCAGCTCTGGAAGTAACACCAAATCCTCTCCCCTAGGTGCAACATTTAATCAAGTGGTCAACTCGATAAAAAAAACATAAAGATTACAAATAATTTAAAAGTTCTTTGTCGCTATTTGAAAACTCAGAAAATATGTCCTCAATTTAGTTTTTTAGAGCACTAACCATAACTGTTTTGCAAATTAGACCCTCTCATATATGTAATTTCTAAAAGAAATACTCTTTGTATTACAGTTATGATTACATCAAGATGACATCAGGCGTTCCACACTTTTGTAATAAATATAGAATGTTAGCAATCTAGTTGTTCAATTGGGATACTGTTGAGAGGCAGAGGCCAGGGGCACAGACTCTGAAAATTGAAGGCAGGTAGGAATGTGCAGAGGCAATAATTTGACCGCACTGGGCAGGCAGGAAGGGCAGTGGCAGCACAACAGACTATGGAGGACAGTGGAAAGGGGGGCACGGACAACAAACCAACAATACAGGACTGGCAAGAGAGGCTGTGGCAATATAATAGACCATTGTGGGCAGAAGGAAGAGGCAGTGGTAGTACAACCATACATGCCAACAGACCCATTACAGCCAGGAAACGTCCAATGTTTTTAAGCTCAAATGGGCTTTATTTGATCTGTCTCCTGTCTACAATCTCCTCTTTTTCAATGTAACTCAAAGGGCAAAATCAGTACCCCAGTTTTTTTTCAAAATCTCCCTCTTACCAAGTTCAAAATGTTCGCAAGTATGGTACATTGGATCATGGTAGGCAGGAGGAATTGGGGTAGGGTCATGGACTCGGATAACAGAGGACAGGAGGGACATAGAGAGGTGCACCAAACTGACCCTACAGGGCAGGCATCAGGGTTTGCAGCAGCACAATACACCACACAGCGCATGCGGGACGGGAGTGCAGCACAACAATCCATAGAAAGCAATAGGGAGGGGGCAGGACCATGCACATGTACAACAGAGAACAGAGGGAAAAGAGGCAATGGTAGCTAGCTGACCATAATGGACAGACAGGAGAGAAAGCTGCAGCATAACAGACCATAAAGGGCAGGAGGGACGGATCAGGGGCATTACAATGGAACAGACAAGCCAGGAGGGAGGGAATAGGGGTCTGCACATGGAAACAGAGGGATGGGGGCAAGGGGGCAGGGCAGGAGCAGCAAGATGACCATGGAGGTCAGGCAGGATGGGCACTAGAAACAAGACACACCATGGAGTGCAACAATGATACTATGGTGGCATACACAAACACCATGGAAGGAAGGTGGGAGGGGGTCAGGGGCAGCTAGCTGACCACACAGGGGTGGTGGGAGGGGCCATGACAGCACAGAAGACCATGCATGGCAAGCGGGAGGGTTAGTGGCAGCACAATGGCTATGATGGGCAAGAAGGAGGGTGCAGGGGCATGCACAAAGGACCATGGAGGATAGAAGGGAGGGTCAGGACCTGGGCACAGACAAGAGAGTTCAGGGGAAGGGGCTTCACAACAGACCGCGCGGGGCAGGCAGGAGGAGCAGTTGCAGCACAACAGACCAGGGAGGACAGAAGGGTGTGGCCGTAAAATGGACCATGGAGGACAGGAGGAAGGGGATAGGGGCATGGCATGTGGACAGGCAGGGTGGAGGTGGCAGGGACAGGTTACAGTCATCTGACAATGCTAGGCAGGTGGGAGGGGAGTGGCAGCTCAACAGAACACTCAGAGTAGATAGGAGTGGCAGGTCCATGGAACATGGTGGGCAAAAAGAATGGAGCAGGGGCATGCACAAAGACATCGGAGGGCAGGGGGAAGGAGAATAGGGGCAGCAAGCTAAGCACAGAGGCGAAGCAGGAGGTCAATGATGGGCCATAGAATTGCGCAATGGAGGGCAGGAGGAGTGGACTGGTACATCATGCTAAATGGAGGGCAGTGGCAGCACGTCAGACCATGCATGGCAGGAGGGAGGAGGCTAGTCCATGGATTCAGACAACAGAGGATAGGGAGGAGGTGGATGGGGCAGCAAGCTAACTGTTCAGAGAAGGTGGGTATTAGGAACTTTATTGTTTTTAAAATGTGTGTCTGTGCGAACTACTTAAAATATGAACAAGTATGCAGCATAATCTCACTTTTATTCAGTAAGAAGAGTACGTTTGTGACTGTGACTCTGGGCTCACTTGGCAGAAACACCCCCTGACCCTCCACCCCCATCGCAAAATGTAATGCCCGTGAAAAGGGTAGGTGGACGCAGTGTTATATAGAACATAGTCCTGAGAACACGATTGAAAATGAAAACTAGATATAGTATATGGTATAAACTATGCATCAATAAGTGTGATATAAGATGAACCGGGGCGTGAAATATAATATGCAATACATTGTGCGCAATGACAGATTCATTGGAGAGCGCGAGATAGCACAGGCACTAGCGCGTGCTATGCAATATGCCCCTTGGAGTGTAATATACACAGGGCAGTGTTGTGTAACCTAACTAGTCTCTAAAGTTGTAATATAAAATATGTGCTGGGGAGTGTAACGTTGCATATGGACTGTGACAAAGATATGGATCCCAGATTGTAATATGTATGGCATAGCGCTGTGCGTTATAACATAGGCATCGAGGAAGGCACGTTAGATGGGGCAATATAACCCGTGCGAAGCAAAGTGTGGCATGACATATTCACGGGGTGGTGTTACAGTGCACATGGGCTAGAGAGTGTCATAGCATACGCACTAGCTGGTGGAATACAACAGAGGTGTGAGGCACTCGGCAGGCACTGGTGGGTGTAACACAGCATTGGGCTCAGCCAAGAGCACGCTGTGACTCTCAAGTGAGGTTCGTCTCGTTTCCAGAGAGTAAAATAAAAAGTATTACACATCCGGCGGTGGATGTGTGTTTTATTAACCGTGAGGGGGGTTTCTTGCATAGTTTGGTCGAATTTTTGTCGAATCCCCTTTGAATGGCTTGGTGTGCGTGTATATTAAATGTGCCCATCAATAGCTACCCATGTTTGTATAAATAAACGACAAGGGTGTCTACTTGGAGAGTACCCACCGGCGGGGGGGCACCGGGATTAGGCACGGTAGGGCGTCAGACACGTCAGAGCTTCACTAGCGGTGTAAATATATTCCATGTGGATTCATTCTATGCATAGTCGCCTTTTAATGAATATCACGCAAATCATCATGGTTATAGGTACATACGGTTTGTTCAGCATGTCCTAGGTGTTTCTATAAATATATTTGTTTTAAAAATAATAAAAAACAAAGGCCGTCCCCGGGGGATGGGGTCCCCGGGGCCATAAGTGGCCTGTCGAGGGGGGCAACGCAGCCCCCTCCTAAAGAATAATAAAAAAAATAAAAGGCCATGACCTGGGGGTTGGGGTCCCCGGGGCCAATTAAGGCCTTGGGAGGGCCAAATTAATTTTTTTCAACAAAAAAAATTAGGGTGCAGGCCCTGGGGGATGGGGTCCCCAGGGCCAGTAAATTAGAAAAAGAAGGGGGGCCACACAGCCCTCCTTCTTGAAAAAATAAAATAAATAAACACCGGCATCGCGCTGGAGGCCATGCCCCCTCCTTGCAGCACTCTGCAAACGCGCCCCCTGGAGAGTTGTAAGTTGAGGAATTTATTCCTCTTCAATACTGAGGGTCCCTGAGGGCCAACTAGCCCAACAGGTATCTCCAGTATGCGCCAGGGAGCTGCGTTGCAGACAGGTGTTCTGAGGCGAGGCCTTTTTTTACACCTCTATGCAACGCAGCTCTGTGGCGCTTACTGGAGGTACTTAGTGGGCTCGTTTGACCCTAGGGACCCTTAGGATTCAAGGGGACTTAATCTCTCAACTTAGAATGGCCACAGGGCGCGTTTACACAGTGGTGAAGGGAGGGGACGAGGCCTGAGGTGACGTGTGCAAACACGCCCTGTGGCGCGTTTTAGGTTGATGAAATAATTCCCTTTCAATCCTGAGGGACCATGGGGGCCAACTAGCCCACCAGGTGCTTCCAGTAAGCACCACTGCTCTGCGTTGCAGAGAGGTGGTGCAGGCCGTGCCCCTTTTTACACCTCTCTGCAATGGCGCTTACTGGACGTACCTAGTGGGCTATTTGGCCCCTAGGGATCCTCAGGATTCAAGGGGACTTAATCTCCCAACTGAAAAAACGGCCCCTCGCTGCAGCACTATGCAAACGCACCCCCCTGGCGCATTTACAGAGGGGGAACTAATTCCCCTTGAATACTGGGGGTCCCTGGGGGCCAACTAGCCCACCAGGAACCTCCAGTATGCGCCAGGGGGCTGCGCTGCAGAGAGGTGTTCTGTGGCCTTGCCCCTTTTTACACCTCTCTGCAATGCAGCTCTGTGGCGGTTAATGGAGGTAGCTGGTGGGCTAGTTGCACCCCATTGACCCTCAGGATTCAAGGGGAGTTAATCCCCCAACTTAAAACGCGCCACGGGGCGCGTGTGCTCAGTGGTGAAAGGAGGTGGTGGGGCCTGAGATGATATGTGTGCAAACATGCCCTGTGGCGCGTTTTAAGTTCAGGAATTAATTCCTCTTCAATCCTGAGGGTCCCTGGGGCCAACTAGCCCACCAGGTACCTCCAGTAAGTGCCACGGAGCTGTGTTGCAGAGTGTTGTAAAAAGGGGCGTGGCTTCTGAACACCTCTCTGCAATACAGCTCTCTGGCACATACTGGAGGTACCTGGTGGGCTAGTTGGCCCCTAGGGACCCTCGGGATTGAGGAGGAATTAATTTTCCAACTTAAAACATGCCACAGGGCGTGTTTACACAGTGGTGAAGGGAGGGGACGGGGCCTGAGGTGACGTGTGCAAACATGCCCTGAGGCGCCCTTTAAGTTTTGGAAATAATTCCCCTTCAATCCTGAGGGACCCTGGGGGCCAACTAGCCCACCAGGTGCTTCCAGTAAGCGCCACTGTGCTGCATTGCAGAGAGGTGGTGCAGGATGTGCCCCTTTTTACACCTCTCTGCAATGGCACTTACTGGACGTAATTAGTGGGCTGCTAATTTGCCCCTAGGGCCCCTCAGGATTCAAGGGGACTTAATCTCCCAACTTAAAATGGCCACAGGGCCTGTTTACACAGTGGCGAAGGGAAAGGACAGGGCCTGAGGTGACATGTGCAAACACACCCTGTGGCGCGTTTTAAGTTGGGGAAATAATTCCCCTTCAATCCTGAGGGCTCCGGGGGGCCAACTACCCACAAGGTGCTTCCAGTAAGCACTACTGCGCTGTGTTGCAGAGAGGTGGTCTAGGCCATGCCCCTTTTTACACCTCTCTGCAACGTAGCTAGGTGGCGCTTACTGGAGGTACCTAGTGGGCTAGTTGGACCCCAGGGCCCCTCAGGATTCAAGGGGACTTACTCTCCCAACTTAAAACTGCCACAGGGCATGTTTACACAGTGGGGAAGAGAGGGGATGTGGCCTGAGGTGACGTGTCCTAACACACCCTGTAGTGCGTTTTAAGTTGGGGAAATAATTCCCCTTCAATCCTGAGGGCCACTGGGGGCTAACTAGCAATCCAGGTGCTTCCAGTAAGCGCCACTGCATTGTGTTTCAGAGAGGTGGCCCAGTCCGTGACCCTTTTTACACCTCTCTGCAACGCAGCTCTGTGGCGCTTACTGGAGGTACCTAGTGGGCTACTTTGACCCTAGGGCCACTCAGGATTCAAGGGGACTTAATCTCGCAAAATAAAATGGACACAGGGCACGTTTACACAGTGGTGAAGGGAGGGGATGGTGTAGGGAAGTGGCTCTATATATACTGGACCAAAGTAAAATCAGCCGAACTATGAATTCCGATTTACTCACCTGTTATCAGGAGAGACCTCAGTGCTGCATCTTTGAGCCCAGTACTGATCCTCAAAAGTAATTCTAACCGTACTTACCAGTAACTTGAATTTCCTTCCATAGGCTAACATTGACTGGTTTCTCTTGGAAATTCTTCTAAGTGTGGAGAATTGGAACTTTAAAATATTCATCTAAAATCAGCCGAACTACGAATTCCGGTTTACTCACCTGTTATCAGAAGAGATCTCAGTGCTGCATTTGTGAGCCCAGTACTGATCCTGAAAAGTAATTCTAACCAGTAACTTGAATTTCCTTCCATAGGCTACCATTGGCTAGTTTCACTTGGAAATTCTTCTGTGTGGAGTTTTGGAACTTTAAAATATCAATCTAAAATCAGCCGTACTACGAATTCTGATTTACTCACCTGTTATCAGGAGAGACCTCAGTGCTGCATCTTTGAGTCCAGTACTGATCCTGAAGAGTAATTCTAACTGTACTTACCAGTAACTTGAATTTCCTTCTATAGGCTAACATTGACTGGTTTCACTTGGAAATTCTTCTAAGTGTGAAGTTTTGGAACTTTAAAATATTCATCTAAAATCAGCCGAACTACGAATTTCTCACATGTTATCAGAAGAGACCTCAGTGCTGCATCTATGAGCCCAGTACTCATCCTGAAAAGTAATTCTAACCGTACTTACCTGAACTTTTATTTCCTTCCATACGATATCATTGCCTTCTTTTTGCTGAAAAAGTTTGTGTTGATTTTTGATATTTACAAATTTTCCTCTAAAGTCAGCCGAACTACGAATTCCGATTTACTCACCTGTTTTCAGGAGAGACCTCAGTGCTGCATCTTTGAGCCCAGTACTGATCCTGAAAAGTAATTCTAACCGTACTTACCAGTAAGTTGAAATTCCCTCAATAGGCTAACATTGACTGGTTTCACTTGGAAATTCTTCTAAGTATGGAGTTTTGGAACTTACAAATATTCCTCTAAAATCAGCCGAACTACGAATTCCGATTTACTCACCTGTTATCAGGAGAGACCTCAGTGCTGCATCTTTGAGCCCAGTTCTGATCCTGAAAAGTAATTCTAACCCTGCTTACCAGTAACTTGAATTTCGTTCCATGGGATATCATTTCCTGCTTTTTGCTGAAATAGTTTCTAAGTGTCGATTTTTGAAACTTACAAATATTCCTCTAAAATCAGCCGAACTACGAGTTCCGATTTACTCGCCTGTTATCAGGAGAGACCTCAGTGCTGCATCTTTGATCCCAGTACTGATCCTGAAAAGTAATTCTAACACTTATAGTCAAGTCAAGTCAAGAAATACTTTATTCGGTTTAACAGGCAAAAACCATGAAAGCAACAACATCATATAACAAATTACACAGGAAAGGTATAAAAAGAAAAACAGCGGGTCAAATTATAATTCATCAAGGCCCATTGTTTTCCGAAGTTTAAAAACATTTTTAAAAAAGCTTAAAACTGCGGTAACAATTAGAACAGTGTCCATTCTTTGGAATTCCAAAAAAGCTGGGCGACATTTGTTTAATTTCAATTCTTTGAGGAGTGGGATAATGAATTTCCTGCGAGGTAAAGTATAAAATTTGCAAAAAAATAATATATGGATGTCAGATTGAGACGAAGAATCATCACACGGGCACATGGGCAAATTGGACGACCATAAGTTCATTTCTGGGAAGGTCAGAAGTCTAAACACAATATTTAGTCTAAAACGGGTCAGAAGAATTTGATCATAATTTGACATCGGTAGGGTTAAGTATGGCTGTACTTTGTTACAAGTTAACAAAGAAAAATGCAAGGATACTGACTTTTTCTTCGCTTCCTCTTGCCTTCTTTTTTCCTCGAGATATTCCATACATATCCTAGACAATAGGTTTCTGGATATACTATCCATTAAGAGTGGGTCTTCATAATATTGTTGGCGGCCAATTTTAGCAAAAACATTTTTGACGTATTTTAGCCAGTCAAGTCTACCCACATTTTCCAGTTTTAATACATCCTGTAAGATGGCCCGGTTCGTAACACACTCACTAGTTGTCCATACCCTATGCCACAAGAGAATGGGTTGTATTTGGATAATGTCAGATATATAAGATAAACCAAGTTCAATGTGGCAAATGTAGGTCGCAACACTTTGAGGTGCTGTCAGGACGTACCTCAAGAACCTGTTCTCTGCTTTTTGAATTAAATCTATATTGGAGTACCCCCAGAGGCCCGAGCCATACATGGCTACCGAGATACATGTAGCTTTATATACTGTTAAAATTTCTTTTATCGGTTTCTTACCCAGTTTTTTGATAAAAATTTTCAAGGCCATTATAGTTTTTTGGAACAGTAAAGTTCTGGCCTTTACCGCACTAGTCCACGCCCCAGTGTCATGGAACAAGACTCCAAGATAGGGGAAGGTAGGTGTAATTTCCAAAGGAACATTGTTCAAAAACATTCTTTTTGTCTGCTTTCCAGATCTATTACCACAATACATTGAGAAGGTTTTACTACAATTAACTTTTAGATCTAGGCTAGACATAAAGTTCTCAAATGATTTTATCAACTTTTGTAGTGCCACGGGGGTGCGTGCCATCAGGACGGCGTCATCCGCATACAGGAGTACGGGGATAGACCTCCTCCCAACCTTAGGCATATCCCCGCACTCCTTCAATAGGCGGCACTCCAGGCCATTTATGTAAACCAGGAATAAGAAAGGGGCCAAGACGCAGCCCTGACGCAAATCCCGACCCACCTCAAACCTTCTAGTGCATTGGCCCCCGATACCATAACGGACCAAAGCAGTGGCCCCTGAATATAAATCTTTAAGAAAGCAAACAATGGAATCTTCCACACCCATCTCTTTCAAAATTGCCCATAACTTGGCATGCAATACACAATCGAACGCCGATGAAAGGTCCACGAACTTAAGATACAAACGTTCGCCCTTTATCCTTGTATACTTCGATTGGAGGATCATTAAATTTAAACATTGTTCGACTGTGCCAATGCCCTTTTGGAATCCATATTGCAGATCACTCATTAACTCATTTTCCTCTGCCCAACTTTGTAGTCTTGCCAAAACGATTCTCCCGAGGATTTTTATAGATGAATCCAGAAGGGAGATAGGTCTGTAACATGCACAACTTTGTCTGTCTCCCTTCTTATAAATGGGTACAAAAATCGAGGTAAGCCAAGACGGGTTTAGACCCCTTGCCAATGCTGCATTGAAAAATTGTACCAGCATTGGTCCCCAGATCTCAATATTTGCCTTATACAGATCTACTGGGATCCCATCGGGCCCTGCGGCCTTGCCACCCTTCATTGCTTTCAAACCAGCGATAACTTCCTCCAGGGTTCTTACCAGTTTTTCAACCCCAGCACCCAAATTATCCCTTACTGGAGAGTCTATGCTATGGCATACATCTTGCGACCTATAAAGAAGTGAAAAGTGCTCCACCCAGTCCTCCTCAGCGATAGCAATCTCTATGCGCGCTTTAGAATTATCGTAATGGAACGGGGTATTAACGGCCCTCCAGAATGCAGATGCATCCTTGGACTGCGATGCTTCACATAAGACCGCCAAGGCGTCCTTTTTAATAGCATTTTTCCCATTTTTTAGGGCTTCATTGTATTTTTTCCTACAACCTCTTATTTCAATAGAATTTCGAGGTATCCTATGGATTGCACGTTTTAGGTCAGTTAAAGACCTAGTACAAAGATTATCAAACCAGCTTTTCTTACCCTTTGGCCTGTTCCTAGCCTCCACCCACAAATTTTCCTTTATTGTGGGAACTATTATGTTGAAATGCTGAATTATCATCTCATGATTAGACTTTTCATCCAGGCAGATAGCAAAACTGCTTGGGCAAGCGTTTTAACAGCTTGCCCAAAAACATTTCCGGAGCTACCTTGCCCCACTTTAAGTTATACCCGTTCTGTCTACCTAGAGCTACATCAGGGACAGTACACATAGAGGGTACTTCTTCATGCCCATCAAAAAAGGGGTTTTCAACCTCCATTATTTGGGGGCAGATGATCACTTAATGGTAAATCCAGATTGTTTAGTTTAATAATCTTATGACTGCAGCTATTTGAAGCAATAATGAAGTCAATAGTAGACAGTGCTCCCCTGCCAATAAATGTGGGCACAAAGGTAGTAGGTTTTTGAGCAATTTCATTAACATATCCCAGATCATACATAAACAATATGTCATTTAATAAGTCCCCGAGCAAGGAATGGTCAAAGTGAGTTAGATTTGTCTCCTGCTCTATAGTTAGACCGCAGATGCCCTGTTTACCCCTAGAGCAGAGTTTGCAATTAAAATCCCCTCCCCATAAAATCATCACTTCCCTGCTGATTTTGTTCAATTCGTGTTGTATATCCTCCCTCAGCATTATTAAGATACTAGGGATTTCTTTCCTTGGAATATTGTTATAAAAATGTATAAGAACAACATTAAACCCCTTCTTATTTCTTAGGGTTATTAGTTCATAAAAACTAGATGTTGGCGTGAACTGAGTCTTATCGCATTTAAGCTGATTAGAAACAAGGGTGAGTAAACCACCCTTTGCTCTTCCATGTTGGCCGCCCTCCGCCGGGGTGAAAAAACTTTTATAACCGTTAATATATACTGGGTCTATAGACCAGGCTTCTTGGAAAGCCAATATACCATGTCCACCTATAGCAGTTTCCCAAGATGGATTTTTTATTCTCTCCTTTAGTCCTGCCACATTCCAAAATAGGAATGTAAGGTTTTCCTTATTTCATTTACTCCGAGGTCATATAAGGGTCCTTTATCCGTTACCTTCTCAGATTGCTTGTAGCAGGAACCTTCGTTATTTTCCGAATCATTAACATCAAATATACTCAAAACCTTACAGCAATCCTTCCCAGTATCGGCGCGAATCGCTCTGAAGACTGGTTGACCTTGTAGATTATCCTCATTAAAGGCCGATGGCCTCTGAGCATTCATATTTTTACTAAATAAGTCGGCAAGCCCAACTGAACTTAGCGGTTGCATGTCACAGATAACCTTCTTGTGTCAATCCACGCATTCAAGGCCCGAAAAAACATCAAACCGATTATAAGTCGGTACAGTGTGGGCAAATGGGACCATACCTCTATTATCCCACAGAGAGTTAGTTCCATAATTCGGGCCTCGGATGCAGGGATAGGGCTGCCTGGGGTGGAAATTAGGAGGATTAAATGGTTGCAACAAAGGGGTCCGACTATAGTCGTGATAAATATAGGCAGACCTATTAACAATGTGTCTTCTTTCCTCCTGGTTCTTGCGAAGTTGGGCTGAAGTATATGGATAGAAGTAATTAAGGTAGTGTGTGGAAATGGAATCACTACAACTTGGATCATACCAGTCCCCAATGTGCCTAACGGCTCTATGATCTTTAAAATTTATGATGATCACATCCCCAGTTTTGTCTTTGAGCCGAGCCCCCACCCAGTTGCAGCGCCTAACGTGTAGTATATCCCCATTTATATGGGCAGGCAAAGGTCTATTATTGCTCAGCCAATAAATAACTTTATTCCTTAGGGCTTGATGGTCTTCCCTATTTTCAAGGGGGAGCTCAGGAATGCCTGCCATAACAATCACGTAAGGCGCTGCTTCTGGCGGTAAGTCTACTATACTGTGAGGTTGCCAATTTTTGTTAGTGATGTTTCCAGCCTCACGTGTAGTATTTCCCCATTTATATGGGCAGGCAAAGGTCTATTATTGCTCAGCCAATAAATAACTTTATTCCTTAGGGCTTGATGGTCTTCCCTATTTTCAAGGGGGAGCTCAGGAATGCCTGCCATAACAATCACGTAAGGTGCTGCTTCTGGCGGTAAGTCTACTATACTGTGAGGTTGCCAATTTTTGTTAGTGATGTTTCCAGCCTCACTATCCTTAATGGCCTTATTGGCCTCATTTTGTGATGGTGCTAGTTTTCCTTCTAAAGTCAGATTTTCCGTTGTTAGATCCCCTGCTTTACTTTGGGTTTCCAACCTGTGGGCAGACTTTGTCTTTGTCAAGGGCGGGGTTAACACCTTAATTTCAGAAGGGCAAGATGGTGTTTGTCTACTCTGAGTGGTTTTTGAAGTGGTCGCGGGAGGTAGCGGAGCTGGTATTACCGCTGTCAACACTTTAGCGGGTATTTTGCTTGGATTCATATTACCTATATTTTTTGCCAAGTAAAATTGAGTTTTCATCTACCTTTTTCTCAATCAGATCCAGGTGCGTGTTAATCATCATGATCTTTTCAAAAAGGGGCTGCATTGATGATTTTACCAGATGTTCAATTTTTTCCAAAAGGCCTCCTTCATTATTAAAACAGTGGGTGACCTCAGAGGGGATAGGTGGATCATTCACAGTCCTCGAAATTGGATGTGGATTCCTCTGAGGGTTTTCTGTTTGCCGCTCCAATAATGAGCCTCCCCCTCTTTGCTTACAATCAACTTTGTATGGGGACATATCTTTTGGGATTGAGGAAGAAGCGGGGGAAAATCTAAGAAGATATGATGACCCTTCTTCATCAATGCCAGTAGAAAAGCTGGGCAAAAACTTGCAGGTATTATCAGGTGTGCTGAAGGGAGGATCATCAATACAAGAGCTAACCAAAACTTCCCCCATGTCCTCCGTGTCTCCAGAATTAGGCAAATCAAAGTTGTCTACTAATAAATTGGTGGGGTTAATCATTGATGGAATCACAGTCCCTGAATCCCCCATAGCAGAGTTTGTTCCTGATAAAATCTGCATAAAGGAGTCCCTTTTATGTTTAGCGGTTACTACTCTTTTTTGGTTGTCATTCCTCCTGTGCCTACGATGTGCTTTTTTATATTTTCTTACCGATCTAACGGATGGCGGGGCATGCTCATAGTCAACCCTAGAGTTAACTAACTGATCTTCATGTCTCTCATCGTACACCTGAGCTATAGTCAATACACTGTTCCCAGCACTAGTGATGGTTTTGCTGGGAACATGTGTATCCATCGGTGTGAGGGACGACTCTTCAGGTATCGTGATGGGGGTCTCCTTTCCCAGGGAGGCCCTTCTGGCATTATTGATCTAGTTAACCTTCTTGATTAGGTAATTATCCAGGGTGCCCACCCCATGCTGAGTATTCACACTTTTGCCTTTGGCCATCAAGTACACTTGAAAACTGGGCACTGACTGCAAACACAAGCAAACAATAATATCTACAAGATAATCACACAAATACTGGCCCCAACAAGACAACACTTACTACACCTATACGAATGAGGTGAACGGTACGTGCGCGACCAGGGTCTCTGGCCCAGGCCAGGCCTTTCGGGCCTCTGAGGGCCACAGAGGGCCCGCCCTTTGCCCGGGCTTAGCCCGCGCGCTGTCCCGCGAGGCGGGGGCACAGGTGCAGTTTATAGCGCCTCCGGGCGCGAGAGTACAGGGGGGGCTTCCGCTTCCGACCCTTGGGATGCTGGGTAATGAAGTCCCCTCTTCCCCACGGCGGCCGCGATGCAGTGGCGGCAGCGGGAGGGAGACAACCACCAGACACGGGGACAAAGGCCAAGGCTGACAGGTAGGATAGCAGCTTCACACCCACAGAGAGAGTTAAAACGCCCGCTCAGCCAGGGGCACAGGTGCAGTTTATAGCGCCTCCGGGCGCGAGAGTACAGGGGGTGGCTTCCGCTTCCAACCCTTGGGATGCTGGATAATGAAGTCCCCTCTTCCCCATGGCGGCCGCGATGCAGTGGCGGCAGCGGGAGGGAGACAACCACCAGACACGGGGACAAAGGCCAAGGCTGACAGGTAGGATAGCAGCTTCACACCCACAGAGAGAGTTAAAACGCCCGCTCAGCCAGGGGCACAGGTGCAGTTTATAGCGCCTCCGGGCGCGAGAGTACAGGGGGCGGCTTCCGCTTCCAACCCTTGGGATGCTGGATAATGAAGTCCCCTCTTCCCCACGGCGGCCGCGATGCAGTGGCGGCAGCGGGAGGGAGACAACCACCAGACACGGGGACAAAGGCCAAGGCTGACAGGTAGGATAGCAGCTTCACACCCACAGAGAGAGTTATCACTTATAAATTCACCCAGGCACTCTCCTTGCAGTACTCTAATCATTCAGTCAGTATCCAAGCACTCCGGCAGCGAGCCAGGCATTAGAACATGGAATGCCTCAAGCGCCTATCCACTATGCATGCAGTCCTCTAACCACCTACACACTTGTCTTTTACACCTTCACTCATCTAGTGACCTATTCAGCACCATGTACTAATCCATTCACTGCGCCAAAACCCAACCACTTATAAATTCACCCAGGCACTCTTTTTGCAGTACTGTAATCCTTCAGTCAGTACCCAAGTACTCATGCACTGAGCCAGGCCTTAGCACATGGACTGCTTCAAAACCCTATCCACTTTGCATGCAGCCCCCTAACTAACCAGCACACTTATAGCTCTGCACTTATAATTAAACAAAAAAAACAATATTTCAATTTCAATATTTTAAAAAACTTTTTTATTTCCATTTATATTAAAAATATATAATGTAATGTAAAAAATAAAATATGTGAAAAAAAGTTTAAAAAATGTAGAAAACCAATATCAAAAAAATACATATAACTATTATTACATTTAAAAATGATCATTTAAAAAACCTTCGAAATTAACTGAAAAAACCATGGGTTTCAGACATGTTATAGTTAGGAATTAGCATTTAAAAAACCTTAGAAATTCACTGAAAAAACGATAGGTTTCAGGGCTGTTATAGTTAGCTGGACATTTCACTCGTAGAAAACCATTGAAATTCCTCCATTATAGTTAGTTCTGCTAACTATTACTCGCGCGCCCACAATCCACTGCTGATGATGTCACATATTACATCATTCATGACATGATCAGTGACATCACTGATGACATCACTGATGACATCTCAAATTACATCACTGATGACATCACTGATGCCATCATCCATGTGACAATCAGATACACCTCATCATACAGTAGTATAACCTTTCATCACTCACTGTAAAGTAGAGTACCATATTTAAATCCATTGACACACCAACACAAGTTTCTAAAAACCCACTCAGCGATTCCTAGATGTACACACACACACATCTAATCACTTAACTATAGATTCACTCATACATGCTGTCAATGATCAATAGAACACTATCAAATATACTTATACACCTATGTCGACATAACACACCAGCAAACATCCTATTCACTTATGCAGTCATCCTACTCACTTATGCAAACAATGGATCATACTTACATTTACTCAGCTACACACTTATACAAACACCACTTTCATTTATTCATATAGATAGTAACTCATACTTAGTGTGTGATAAAATCACTATTACAAGTATACAGTTATCCATAGAGACACTCATACAATCACTGCGTCTTATGTATACTTATTTATATACAACAACTGTCACATGCACTACCTTTTATTTTTCTAGTTTGTTGGACATGTACCATTGAGAGATATATTTGCTCATCACCACACCCATAAAGATATTCACTCACCCAAACAACTGTTATAACATGTACCTACTGAATCAACTATTCACACATCTTTGGGTAGTCACACACACCCCCACCGAACCACACACACATTCACTCTCCCATACAAATACTCAGTTAACTAATCAATAACTAATATAGACTTTCACATAGCTAGTAACCAACTGGTGCGGCAGTTTACACAACAACTGACAAAGTGATACAGATATTCACACAGTTTAGTCACTATCCAAAATATTTAGTGAGACACTATAAATTAGTCAAGTAAACAGTCAATCACACTGCTACTAAATCCTCCATCCAGATATTTATATTTATATATCCACTCATTCTTCAATGCAGATTGCTATATATATAATACATATTTAAATAACGAATCTCTTAGCCTCGACAGACGGAGAGAGCGAACTAAAACCGGATGCTTCAAGTGCACCGCTAAAGAAAATAAGATTAAAGACCAGCCAATGAAAGAATCCACCCGATTCATCCTCGCTCCTTCTCCTTCCAAGTACGCAAAGAGATTCGTTCGGCCAACTGCCCTTCAGCACGGGCCACATTTATTGCTGTGCAAGTTTAACATAAAAGACGCAAGATAAAATACATATACCATAACCACCTGTTTCGTAGATCGGTTGATCTACTCTCTACTTATCGGAGCCTACAGGCCCTGATGAGAGCCCTAGAATTATGGGGACTCGAAACACGTAGACCTTGCTATTTGGCCGCAAGAATTTAAACACAATCAAAAGTGCCAGATATAAGATTGATATTGTTTAGCCTTATTTCTGTGTTTTTTTATAAAAAGGTTTTATGATTCTTTCTGAATGTATTTGATGAATCCATTTTTCGTATGTTTCTGAATGAATGAATGTGTGAATGAGAATAAATGAATTGAATGGTTGAAGTGAATGAATGAACGTGGTGGTCTGTTAATTTGTCATAGTACTGTCTATTAAGTGTTCTTTCGAAGTTTCTGATTGATTTAACATTGGAAGGTTAACAAAATGAAAACTAAATTAAAGAATTGATCTATTCATTTTGACAAAGTATATTGTCTAAGGTTCATTTTGTTTGGTTCAAAATGCCTACTCATAATTGATAGAGAGTTACGAGGATACTTGCAGTATTAGCATTCTGTTGTTATTTATTTAAGAATATATCAAGGGCAAGTCCATTTTGCAAAACCATTGGTCTGATTGCATCCATTTCCATGTGAATCATCAAATATCCACCAGCAATATCTGTAGGCAATTGATCAACCACCGTGGGCAATTTTCAAATTTTGTGTGAATTCAGAACGACTCCAACTGAGGGTTTCAGTGCACCAAAAATATCACCTACTATTACTGAAAGACTTGCTCTTTTGTTACGTGTTATTCCTTGCTTTACTTCATTCAACTCATGTCTGCTTTGGTCCATATGGTAGACTTTGGGAAAAACAATAGCAAAATAACAACTTCCATACCAATGTGCATGCAATCTATAATATGCTTCCTTGCCACATACATAGTATATCCCAGGAAAGCCAAGATAATTTCCTCCCTTCAATCCCCAACCTCCAGTGATTTGAAGGTATGATCACATTCACTAGAACCAATAAAATAGTTATTATA
The DNA here is from genome assembly GCF_964204655.1 of Triturus cristatus. Classification (NCBI taxonomy): domain Eukaryota; kingdom Metazoa; phylum Chordata; class Amphibia; order Caudata; family Salamandridae; genus Triturus; species Triturus cristatus. The sequence goes on along the minus strand of NC_140590.1, from coordinate 1,838,517,523 downwards.
TTTAGTTTTATCCCTAACAGACAAAACTTCCATTTCTGTGACCAGTCCAGAGACATTGCAGCATATTTTTACCTTTTTCATAATTTCCTTCTCTGAAATCCCAAAGTGGTAGTCGGGACATCTGTTTAGCAGCTTTCTTTTGGAAATTCTCTTCTACTTTCTACCAATTCCACAAATATCTTTTCTTCTAATTTTAAACTACAAGTTAAATTATTCTTATAAGCATATTCTATGTTTAAAGTTTTAGTATTGTGGGAAAACTCTCCCATATATCTTGCATTTTTAGCACTTGTCACCTTATTTAATTATTTAATAACAGGAATTTCAGAAAATACTAGATCTATATTTGAGTACTGATACTCGAGTTTCCCTGTTGCATAAAACAGACTGGTAAGTACAAGACATACCATATTTTAATGGAAGGTGGTGATAAGTCATCCCTTCCAAAACAGACGTTGGTAATTCCATGCACACATAATAATCACTCACATTCATCGTTTCAACATATTCATAAAGTAACTTGGTAAAGACATTTAATTTAATGAGAAATCACTCATTGATTTGTCATGATGGAGTAAGCTTCCATCCAAGGTACTAATTTAGTAGTTGGGGTTTCGTTAGTGACACCATTTATTCTTTCACTTGTTATATCATTAGTATTGTTACTTTTGTCTGTTACCATTAGAATAGGTATAAGAACAGTTAATAATATCCACAAAAATGATAATAACAAAACACCACATAAGTAAGTTTTAATACACCTACATTTTAGACTAGGTTTTGGAAGTTCAGTCACTCCTGTTTCAGCCATTTTTCATCTTTTAAAAAAATGCAAAAATCTATACTTCTTGTTTTAAATTAAAATACAAATTCAAAATAGTATTGTAATCCTATACTTCTAGTCTTTTCTTCTTTACCCTCTTTTCTTCTATCAACTTCTAGTCTTTAATTTGTTTTTGTTTTTCTTTCGATCATCAAGTGACACCTTAATTTATCACAGTCTTTTTTCAGGAGGTCTTAATTTGCTCTCATCAACTTGTTCTGCATATGGTTTGTTTTGGTCTTCGCTTGTATCTGAATTCTCGAGTTCTTCCAAAATCACATATGTCCACTCAGGTCCACTCAGGTGCTCTATATTTTCTGCTTGGAATCCTCACCCTTCGTGTTTTTCTTGCTAATCCTCTTCCTGACTCACCTTGATCAGTTTGACTAGATATTTCACTACTTTACTCCGGCCTTTTTCTTAACCTCTTTTTCACAAGAGTGTATTTCAGTCTTTTCACCCCTCCTGGCCAATTATCACCTTTTCATGTTTTTTTTGCTTTGACCACATTTTTGCCATCTACAATGTTTTCACAATTTCTTTTGCTTGCCCTTTCTTCTGGCTGTTTTCTTTCTTTATTTTCTGTTTCTTTATGTTCTTCTGTCCCTACAATAACTTCTCTTTCAACAGTAAACTCACTTTCTTGTGGTTTAGGTAAAATTTCACTTGTTTCAAGTTCTGTTGGAAGATCATTCTCTTCTTGATCATCAATTGATTAACTTTCTTCTGGTTCAACGACAGTCTTTGGAACCCTTGAATCTCTTGTCCACTCTGCTTGACTTGTGCTTGACTGTTCACCATCCATTGGTTCGTTAGAATCTGTCACATTAGATTCATCAGCTTCACACACTTCAGCCACTGACCTTTGATTCTGGTTCACCAGTTGTGGCTCTCTTGATCTTTCTGGTGGTTGTAGGGTTCGCTTTGTGTGGCTTGCATGGAACCAGTTTGGTAAGCCAGCACACTTTACTGCCGTTGTCTTCACCAAGATAATTTGATAAGGTCCATGCCACCTGGGGTCTAAAAACGATTTTCTTATGTATTTCTGGACGTAGACCCACTGCCCAGTATTCAGATCATGAGCTTGATTTAGATGTAATGTTGTGGCATCTTCTCCAACCTGCTGAGACACAGAACGTACTAGTTCAACCAATCCTCTGCAATAGCCCAGCACCAGATCATTAGATATACTTATCAGTTTGTTTGCTGGTACATATGCCTGACTCATTGCTCTTCCCATGAGAATTTCATGAGGACTTAATCCAATCTTTTTGTCGGGAATGCCTCCTAAACTCATCAGCACAAGCAATTTAGCTACTGTAAGGATGTCATTTCTTCTCGTGGGGTAGGCTTCCACCCAACAAGAGAACAAGCAAACAATGACTAAGATCTATTTTAGCCCATTGCAAGTGGGAAGCTCGATAAAATCAAGTTGAAGTCAGGTTAATGGACCTCCTGCTCTCCCAATTTGTCCCCATCTTACAACTGTCTTTCTTCCTGGATTTTTCTGCTGGCAGGTAATGCACCTCTGGCAAAAGCTTTCTGCTATGACCATAAACTTCGGATTATACCATGTCTGCTTAAAGAGCCTGATCATTGCATCTCTTCCAATATGTGCATGTCGATGGTATATCCTGGCCATGTGAGAAAGCAAAGAGTCTGTTAGAACTGGCCTCTCATCCAGATATACCCATAATTCATCATCTGCTCCTTTTTTACTGCCTATGTGTTTCCAATTTTCCTTTTCCCCATCACTTACATCTTCCTGCATTTGCCTCACTTCATTCCAAGTCTCAAATGTAGTGGTGGTTATAGACATAAGATGGCATTCAGTATTCCGTCTTTCAATTGATCTGTTTAAGGCCCTTCCTTTTAAGGGACAATAACGTTCAATTTGGTCTGCATATCTATTGCCCTTTGTCACATAATCATCTCCTGATTTATGTGCAGCACATTTGACAACTGCAATTCTTTTGGGTAATTGTAAAGCATCCAATAATTCTTTTACAATTTTACCATTTCGGATAGGAGAACTTGAAGTAGTCAGAAATCCCTTTTGCATACATAGCTGGCCAAAATCGTGTACGATTCAGAAACCATGGATGTGGATGTTGATACTTTCAAACTTTTCACAATTTTACATGCTCTCATTAGAGCTGTCAGCTCGGCTATTTGGGCTGAGTTTACTCCTTTCAGACAGGATGCTTCAATGACTCCTCCTAAAGTGTATTCAGCATCAACAAACAACTCGTAATCTGATTCTTCCAGAGGACTGTCCTCAATATCTGACCTAGGCTTGGTGCATAACTCTGTCACATCCAAACAATTGTGGTCTGCTTCCTCTCTTACTTCCTCACAGTAAGAATTTGGCAATAATGTTTCCGGATTCACGGTTGTGCATCTGACCACAGTCACATTTTCGGCACCTAGAATCACTCTTTCATACTTAGTCAGCTGACTAGAAGTAAGATATTGAGTTCTAGTGTGAGTCAAAAGAATCTCAACAGAATGGGGTACAAATACCTTCACAGAATAACCCATCACAATGTGTTCACTGTGTTCCAGACTTACACAGGTAGCATCAACTGCTTTCAAACAACCAGGTAATGCTGCAGCCACTGTGTCCAAGGTAGCAGAAAAGTATGCTACTGGAAGTAGTGCTGTTCCATGTCACTGAGTTAAGAATGAGAGTGCACGCCCATCTCTCTCGCAACACTACAGTGCAAACTCTTTGGTATAATCTGGCATTCCCAATGCAGGTGCTCTACAGAGACTACTTCTCAATTTTATGAAAGCATCCATAGCTTCCTCATTCAATTAAATCGGATATTTCACATCCTTTCGTGTCAATTTTTGTAAAGATTTTGCTATTAATGAAAAACCACATATCCACTGACGACAATATCCAACCATTCCCAAGAACATTCGTACCTCTTTCTGATTTTTGGATGGGTCCATTTGTTTAATTATGCAAATTCTTTCTGGTGTTATTTTCCTAGTTCCTTTTTCTATTTTGTGTCCAAGCTACTGCATTTCTTGTTTGCAAAACTGTAGTTTTCGCTGGGGAAACCTTGTGTCTTTCATCTGCCAAATGGTTCAATAGGGCAATCGTGTCTGTTATACATGCCTCCCGTGTTTTTGATGCCACTAACAGGTCAGCAATGTACTGTACCAAAACCAAATTACCTGGCATTACTAAAGTCTCTAGGCACTTTTTCAGGATCTGATTAAATATTGAGGGACTCTCTGTGTACCCTCGGGGGACTCGGACCCATGCCAAAATACGATCTCCGAACCGGAAAGTGAACAAATATTTGCTATCCGGGTGCAAAGTAATCAAAAAGAATGCTTGGCACAAATTGATCACTGTGTACCATTCAGACTCACATGGAATGTGATAGAGAATCAGGGCTGGATTTGGCACTACTGGGCAACAAGGTACTACGATTTTATTTATCTTGCATAAATCCTGCACTATCCGGTACTTCCCACTGGGCTTTTTGATACCTATGATAGGCAAATTACAAGGACTGCTTATTAAGATTCCTTGTTCAATCATTTGGTCAATTACAGGTGTAACTCCTGCAATCACTTCCGGGTTCATCTTAGATTGGGGGGTGTTTGGTATATAGCATTCTTCTTTACTGTTATCTGAAATGGATCTACATTTGTCACTAAACCAATTTCCTTTCCAGTATAGTCCCACACATCTAAATTTACTGTACTTTTTAATTTTTCAGGCAAATTGTTTTCAGTGAGAGGTGAAAACAACTCATCCACTTCTGTGCCGTGCTTTACTAGCATCATCTTGTATTCTACATCTTCATCTGGGGTCTGAAAGGCAATCCCGTCGGGGGTACAATAGATGGTGCAATTCATTTTGCACAGTAAATCTCTGCCCAAGAGATCCACTGGACTTGAGTCACATACCACAAACCGATGCATGTCTTTGAAGTTCCCAATGTGAACTTCTATTGGTTTTGTGACTGGCGTTTTGATATGTTTATTCGAGACTCCTACAACTTAGATGGTTTCACCCAAGAGGGGTAGGTTTGTAATTTCTGCTTCTCCCACAGTAGAACAGGTAGCACAAGTGTCCACTAAGAATGTAATATCAATCCCTTCCACCTTTCCGTCAACAAATGGACCTGTCTGATCTACCGCTAAAGAGGTGTCAAGTATGCACTCTTCCTCCCCCTCAGGCACCGTCATTGAGATGAGTCTGAATCACTCCCATTACATTGCACCCAATGCTGCTGAAACACACCTTAGTTCTTACCAATTGGGTCTCCTCCTTGATATCCGGCATTCACATTGCACCTTTGCATCTGAGCAATCACATTACTCTGTAGGGGAGCTGGTGGCACCTCTAACTGTTGCTTATTTATCTGCTGCTGCTGTTGATTTACACCCACCTCATTCTGCATCTGTGGAATTAAATTTGAATTTCCCCCATTATTCTTTTTGGCAGATCTACACTCATTCTTCCAATGCCTACATTTTCCGCACGCAAGACAAGGAAATTTCTTCATCGCTTCTTCTTTATTCATTTTTCCCTTTCCTTTATTTCCACTGTAATTTTGCCCAATTTGACTCTGTCCACTCGTTTGTTTATTATTGTTTTCTTTTTGCTCTGCTACCTTCACTTGTGCCCACATAATCTTTTCTTTCAACTTTTTATGTTTGCTATCCATCTCATCACTACAATACTTTGCATACAGCAAGATTTCATACACTGTCTTACTCTGCCAGCAAATGAAATACTGTTGAAACATGTTGCTAATCTTAGGCCTCAATCCGAACGCAAAGCGATAATCAAAATGTCCCATATATTTATCTCCAATATTTTCAAATCACTATACTGTTTAAATACTTGAAGCAAGCATTCATAATAGGCGTGAACTGATTTTTTGGGTTCTTTGGTAGTTCTGTCAATTTTAATCCAATCCGTTTCTTTTGGAGAAATTTTCCCTTTCAAGAAAGTGATTACCTGATTATACTTTTTCATTACTTTTTCTGATGGTGCACCTGTTTTAGGATCCCTAGGGTATTCTTTCTTTGGTCAATCTACAGTAATCTTACACTCTGTCCATAAATCAGCTGGGACAATGATATCAAACAAACCATCTAGATCCTTTAGCAAAACTTTTGACACCTTCACAAGCCTATCTACCTGTTTGTACCATTCAACGGGTTTTTCTCTCAATCTAGGAAAGTCATTTGCAAACAACAGTATATCCTGTCTTAACCAAGGAAGATGAACATATCCGCCACCAGGTACTTCTCTGATTGAACACGCTCTTTCTACCTGTTCAGCTTCATTCATAGGATACAGAGTTGCTCCTTTCTTTGCTATATCTTCTTTCCTTTTTCACCATCTCACTTTCCATCGATCTACATCTCCTCACTTTTTCAAAAGATTCATCCCCCCCTTTATCTGTAGCCTTTTCCCTGATGCATTCAAACTTTCCAAATCCTTGTCAGTAAAAGCTAATCTATATGACTTTTACAAAACTCTTGACTTCTCTGTATCTACTCCATATTCACTAGTAGCTTCAGATAATTTCTCATGTAGATTTCTTGTTCTCCAAGTGATACTTTTACACAAGAACATCAATTCTTCCTCACAATACGTTCCTAACCTATCTGGGCTTATTGTTCCAATACTCATTTCTTCTAAATCAACTTTCAGTTGACTTACATTTATACTCTGAGGTTGTTGTTTTGGCTTAGTTATTTCTATTATCCAATTATTTAATTCTTCTGATGAGGGACCTATAGAACTCCCAGCTACTGGCGTATCACTCAGTTCTATTCTGGGCTCTGATTGAACACTTCTTTGTGAGGTCTCATTTATTATCTCATTAATTGGAGTATCTAGCAGAGTATGACTCACATTTACCTGTCCGTTCCCATTCACATTACTTCTAGAGTTGCTACTTGGCACTACTAATGCATGCACCTTAGATACATTCTGTCCATCTCCATACAATGGTACTACAGGACCAATCGTTACCAACACTGTCAACGCTTCTGCATTCAAATTCAATTGATTTATTTTCTGAACCTGTTCTACTCTGGCCTTTTTCAACATTTGAGCTTCATTTTCTATCAGTGTTTTTGCAAAATCTGTAAATTGTGGAGTTAACGGGGTTCTCAATTGTGTGGCACTTGGAGTCAAATCTCGTGAAGCTTCTGCATAGGGTGGAGGCTTTTTATTCATAATTATATCTATCAGTTCATCATCTTCTGAATCATTCATACCCCTTCTTATACCTTGAATTTCCGAATGATTTCTCTTATCTTTATGTTTACCTCCAGTCTGCTCGTCAACCGTCAAAACAGGGTAAAAATCTTCAGTTACCACGGATCTTCTCCATCTTTTCAACTTTTCCTCTCTACTTTCAAAAGGATATCTGAACTTCATATTCCTATACCCTCTACCACCAATCCTATATTTCTCTTTTTCAAATGCTTCAACTTCCCACTCTTCTAATGCTTCGTACTGAGTTAATCTAGGATTTGGAACCAAAGAATTAATTTGATTTCTCAAATTCTGCAATATCCTCACTTTAAATGTGCCCTGCTGTAGAAACGCTAAAACACCATCATCCTTTGTGTATTCAATCCAGTTTTCCAACCACACACACGTATGCTATTCTTGTTCTAACATCATAAAAGAAGCAGGCATTTTTGAAGGAGGAATCGGGGTTTCTTCTCTAGTCGCTATTGGTTTGTCCTTTTTGAAAAAATTCTTTATTTTCTGTATTTGACTTTATCTTCGGACTTCTTCCGCTAACGGATTTTAACATAAACAACCAAAACAATCTTCTCGTACTTCTACTCATTCTATTTGCTAATCCCTGTCCTATACCAGTCCGTCACACACTATCTAACCAAATAGAGCACAGCTACGTAAGCAAAATCTCAACCAATGCTAGCGCGGCTCACCACAACCAAGCAATCAGATCTTTAGTATACGCCCCTAGTCTGACCAATGCTTGTGCAGCCTTTTTCTGACATGAGTATTTGCTCCTTCTACTGACCCTCCCTTTACAAAAGTATACGGTAAGATTTTTTGAGTTTTCTTTATTCAAAATTGTGTTAGTACATAAAAACGATGCTACCTTGTCTGGTCCACTAAATAAAGAGACAGTTTTCACCTTTTTCCAGAGATCTCTCTCATCCTGAGTTCTAATAATGACCAGTGCTTTTTTTACCCTTCAAACAAGCTCCAGGTCGACCTATTACTCCTCTAGGGATAAAACCAAGATTTTACAAGAGTACTTATTATTTTTTTTTGTGTGTGAAAAGGAGTTTTTCAAAATGTCCTGGAGATGAGGCTAGAGTTTCGTAAGTGGACCCTTCACTATTCAGACACTCTACTCACATACGAAATTCCCTAAATATAACACCTACAGCCCTCCTTAGCTTTTAGGCATTATTTCAACAGACAAAGTACTTCTGCAGTGTGATTTCCTTACCACACTCTTCGTCTGCCTATTTCAGGCTAAACTCCATTCCAGGGATTCCACAGGTATCTCCGTACCTGTACTTCTAGACAAAATACCTTCTACGAAAGTTGCAATATTTATTAAATATGTGTCTGTACAAAATAGTTTTGGAAGAGCATCCATGTCATAAAAGAAATGATTGATTTTATTAGATGCACAAAAAGAATAAGTTTGATATCAAAACAGCATGTGCGATAGTGTCCAGAAAGCCAAGTATCCAGGTTGTTACAATCAATAAAATCATGGCTCTTTTATTCATTATAGATTTATAGCGCAGAGGGTTGTAAATTGCAATGAATCTGTCATAGTCCATGACCGATAGCAAGTAAAAGTCTGTAGTGACACAGGAAGCCATAAAATAGAATCGAAGAATGCATACAGAGAAATTGATGGATTTGTCAGATTCTCTGCCTTTTAAGTAGACCGCCAGCAGTTTTAGCATGGTGACCATTGGGAAACCAATATCTAGGAAACATAAGTTCATGAGAAAATAATACATGGGATTTTGAAGATGTGTATCAATGTATATTAATGTAATAATGACAAGGTTTCCAAGAACAGCAAATAAATACATGAGTAAAACCAGAATGAAAATTGGAATTTCAAGCTGAGAATTTTGCTATAATCCCCAAATTAAAAATATACTCAAGAGAGTCTGTTTCGACTTTTCCGCAATTCCAGTGCTTTGTGTTTTTGTTCAATGAATAAAGGAAGATTTGGGGAAAAATGGAAACACAAGATTATGAAAAGCAAACAATATTGCAGCTGAATGGAAAAGCATGCATCTGGATAAGATGTTGTCATCTGTTTGTAGTGTATTAAAAAATAAAGACCTGATTTGCAAATAGTTGGTCAAATGATGAGCATCAGCCCAAGGATAACAGCTATGTTACCACCAAGTACTGTCCAGTTAGAAGCCAAAAATTGAGAGAGAGTGGGTGGTCACCTCCTCCCAGACTGCCATGGACACCGTTTCCAGTCCTGGACCTTTGTACGATAGCCTAACACATTCTGGATGTTTTGATTCTATTTTACTAATTAACATCTTAAATGAGTGATTTGTTGATTAAAAGTTCAGCACTGGCAACATTGTCCATAATCACCTGGAGTGAGGGGATCAAACTCATATGGGGACTGAGGAAAGTCTCATGGAGGGGACACAGGCCCAGTGCTTAATTTGAGCCAGAGGTTTCCGGTGCTCATCACCAACACTTAAATGTCAGCATCAGCATTTATGATATTCTGCAACATGGTGGCACTGTTTGTCTTATTTAGAGAGGAGCACAACAACAGTTGTTTATTATTTCAATATATACTAAAAAATGACTACTACCGACAGAATTGTCACACTGGTAGTATTGTGATGGTTAGCAGAAATCACTGACAGAATATTGACAGACAGAAAATCGACATTCAGAAATATCGATGTCAAGAATATCGAAGTCCTATCTACATAATGGTAAGTACAAAATTATCGAAAAAATATATAGTTGTCAAAAATATCAATGTTAAAAATAATAACTAATACAGATAGCTGCTGATTCAAATCCTGTAAATCCCAGGTACGAATCGTCGTACGGAGCGTATTCTCCGTACAACTCATACCCGGGAAATCTACCGTACAAACCTGCAAGTAAGATTCGTACAGAAATACAATTTCCGTACGAAACGTACAAAACACCGTACGGCTAAAAAATACCAACGAGTCTGATCCGGGACAGCGAGTACGCGACGCCCGTACGGAGTCAGCGTTTTACGGACCAGCAAGTACAAATCGTCCCTACAAAAACTCCCCGGAAATTGAGTCCGACGCAAAAACGGAGCCCCGGTACGCGACGGACAGCCATGGACCCCATCCTACATGTCATCCCGGCCCTCTTAGCCTACAACCTGGTGCACCGAAACCGCTTCGCACGCCGCAGAAGGTGAGAACAACACCCAGGGGCAAAGGGGGGGTAAGGGGCAGGAAACATACCCCCTACCCAAATTAAAACCTACAATATTTAGGACATACATTACCTCCAGGGTCTGGTCACTTCGGGGGGCGTGTCCACCAATCCCTGCGTCCCGCAACAACGGAAGTGGATGTGGACGCGTACCCCTACGGCAACACTAGATTATTGATACGCACCACACTCACACATCCAAAGCGTGGGTACGGTCCGTATCACTATTGTAGTGGAGCCATAGGGGTACGCGAGGTACGGACCGCACACACGCTCTCAGAGCGTGTGTACAGCCCGTACCACTATAGTGGTGGTGCCGTAGGAGTACACGTGGTACGGGCCGTACACACGCTATCAGAGCATGTGTACGGCCCGTACCACTATAGTGGTGGTGCCGTAGGAGTACGCGTGGTACGGGCCGTCTACACGCTCACAGAGCATGTGTACAGTCCGTAACACGCGTACTCCTATGGCACCACTACAATTGTGATACGGACCGTGCACACGCTCTCAGAGCGTGTGTACGGCCCGGACCACTATTGGATTGGGGCCGTAGGGGTACGCGTGTTACGGACCGTACACATCCTCTGAATGCGGGGGTACGGTCCGTATCACACGTACCCCTACGGCACCAGTACATTTGGGATACAAGGCGTACACACACAACGAATGGTGTTGTATGGCCTGGTGCAGCATATCACCATTATATTGGTGTGTGTGGAGGCCAAGGAGAACAGTGTACTGCACCAAGGGGGTGGGTGGATGGATGGGTGTGTGGCTGCATAGGATTCCCAGCAGTGGACAGAGACATGGGGGTGGGTGCACATCACTACCAGCAGTGGACAGACATATATGGGTGGGTGCAGAGGACTCCCAGCAGTGGACAGACATATGTGGGTGGGTGCACATCACTACCAGCAGTGGACAGACATATATGGGTGGGTGCAGAGGACTCCCAGCAGTGGACTGCAATATGAGGGGTGGGTGCAGGGGACCCCCAGCAGTGGACTGCAACATGAGGGGTGGGTGCAGAGGACTCCCAGCAGTGGACAGACATATGAGGGGTGGGTGCAGAGGACTCCCAGCAGTGGACAGACATATGAGGGGTGGGTGCAGAGGACTCCCAGCAGTGGACTGCAACATGAGGGGTGGGTGCAGAGGACTCCCAGCAGTGGACTGCAACATGAGGGGTGGGTGCAGAGGACTCCCAGCAGTGGACAGACATATGGGGGTGGGTGCAGAGGACTCCCAGCAGTGGACTGCAATATGAGGGGTGGGTGCAGAGGACTCCCAGCAGTGGACTCCAATATGAGGGGTGGGTGCAGAGGACTCCCAGCAGTGGACTGCAATATGAGGGGTGGGTGCAAAGTACTCCCAGCAGTGGACTGCAATATGTGGGGTGGGTGCAGAGGACTCCCAGCAGTGGACTGCAATATGAGGGGTGGGTGCAGAGGACTCCCAGCAGTGGACAGACATATGAGGGGTGGGTGCAGAGGACTCCCAGCAGTGGACTGCAATATGAGGGGTGAGTGCAGAGGACTCCCAGCAGTGGACTGCAATATGAGGGGTGGGTGCAGAGGACTCCCAGCAGTGGACAGACATATGAGGGGTGGGTGCAGAGGACTCCCAGCAGTGGACTGCAATATGAGGGGTGGGTGCAGAGGACTCCCAGCAGTGGACTGCAATATGAGGGGTGGGTGAAGAGGACACCCAGCAGTGGATTGCAATATGTGGGGTGGGTGCAGAGGACTCCCAGCAGTGGACTGCAATATGAGGGGTGGGTGCAGAGGACTCCCAGCAGTGTACATAGACATAGGGGTCTGTACATCATTATCAGATGCCCACAACTCCATGGGTGTATGTACGCATCCCCGAGATTTGACTATGATGATAGTGCCATAACAACACATCACTGACAGCAGTGTCCCACTCCCAGGAGGATGGCTGTCTTTCCCCCACTGCATGACACACCACATGTGTGTGTGAGGACAAATGACACATGCATACCCACCCCTTGCGGATGCAGCACAATACACACTCTGAGATCATGCCACAAGACTGTATAGTCATGTCACAGCCTACTAAAGTAAGAGAGCCAAAGGGAACACACATTGTCACACACATCCCAGGAATGATAGGAATGTACATGTGCTGGGCCAGCCACCAATATATTGTCTCTTATGGAAGGAATAGGGTGGAGTTCCCACAGATACAATGCCCACAATTGTGAGTCAGGTGCCCAAATACCCTGCCGAACAAGTACCAGATGTGTGCTAGGCCGGGATTACACACAAGCATAGTTCTGAAAAGGGAGAATTTCTGCATGAAGGCATTTCAACATACTCAATACACAAGTACAGTGACTAGCAAGGATGGCACAGACGATGCAGCCGGAGACATTGCTGAGCAGGCATGGCCATAGTTGAAGGGATCCGTCACCAACAAAGGAAATGTAGACACAGATGAGCACAACAATTGGGCAACTCTTTTCAGGGAAGGTGTCAGGTGCCACAGAGGAAGGAACACTCCTTGGGACAATGTCTCAAAACCATAATAACACACACTACCAATGATTCTTGGCAGAGACCTTGTGATGGCACGCAGATACCATGGTCAACCTCATCACCATCAGACTCGAACATTTCTCAGAACAATAACACATTACCACAACACCAACTCCTGTAGCCTCAGCACCAACATCAATACCTGAAATGCAATAGTGTTCAAATGAAAAATAAAATGCTTTATTCAGCATGAAACAAAAATAAGAAAGAACACTATATACAAAGGCCAATGGCCAGTCCATAATAGAAGTCCTTGGGGGGACACATGGGCACACGTCTCCCCTAGCTTGCCTGCACAGTGGAACCCTCAGGTTCATCGACCGGGGGGGGCATCATGTGGGGAAGGGACAGGAGGGGGAAGGGTAGGTGGGGTGGGTGCAGGGGTGGACGTGTCCACCACAGGGGGTGGGGCAGCGCCAAAGTTGGTGGTGAGCTCGGCGCTGCACACTTCTGCAAGGGCGGCCAGAGTAACCCCTGCACCGGAAGAAACCAAAGAGACAAAGGAGGGGGGGTGCAGCGCTCCTGGGGGAGGGGGTGGACGCATCTACCCTGCCCAGGGACTTCCTTGACCGCTTGTGGGGTGGTGTCACAGTGGGGGCAGGGGAGCCAAGGGGAGTGCTGTTGGAGGGACTGGGTTGTGAGGCATGCAGACTCAGACTGTGGCGCGTGTATGGCTTTGTGCCCCAGACCCAGTGGGTGTGCCTATATCCCCTTGAGTGTGCGTGCTAGGATGTGTGCACTTGCCCTTTCTTGGTGGTGTGCTGGCTGTGTCTGGTGTGGTGCATGCTTGGGAAGGTCTGTGGCTGCATGGGACAGGTATGGGAGAGGGAAGTTTGGATGGGTCTGGGGTAGGGGGGGACGAAGCGCTGCAGGAGAGACGCTGCTGCCATCAGTGAAGAGTCCATGGACTGCAGAAACCGGCTTTTGTCAGACATCGATGCTGACATGCCCTCCATGAACGACACCATCTGTGTCAGCAGTGTGGTGTGGCCATGGAGGACATGCAGCATCGATGCCTGCCCAACCTGCAACTGCCGCTGTATGTCCACAGACTCAGCACTGAGGGCAGCAGGGGTGACAGGGGCAGGGGGTGCGGTGCCTGGCGGGAAGGAGACATGGTGGTGCTCTGCACGGACAGAAGGGACCGGAGCAACTGGGAGGGTGGTGATGGGAATGGAGGAGGTGGGCAAGATGTTGGGCTGCTGCAAGGTGTTGTAGCAGCCTCCGCCCCCTCGATGAGGGCAGCCTCGGACCCGTCTGCGTCGTAGTTGGTGTCGCCACCAGACAGGTCCTCTGACTGACTTCCCTCGCCCTCCATGCCACTGGCTCCCGCAGACTCGCCAGCACTGGTGCCACTGGTGCTGGATCCCTCCTCCAGGTCCGTGCAGGTGTCTCCCTCAGTTTCCAATGATGATGCTGTGGGCAAGGTGAAGATACAGAAAAACATCAGTCACCTGTATACATCTGACACATGAGTACCAAAACAATAGGTCACAGTGCATATCAGGCAATGCTTCATGAGTAACAGCTAGATTACTCCGCACCTATGTAAGCCCAGTACTCCCCAGTTGGTAGACCCACCATGCCACTTGGACACAAGGAAAAATAGGACACACCAGCCAAAAAATTGACTGAGAAATATACAGAGAAGCTAGTGATTGGGAACAGGTGAGCACAGCAATACAATGAAGTCATGCCACCTCTTGTTTACCCTGAAAGGAACAGGAGTGGTGCACCCAAGGCAAACTAACAGACCTCAATACTAAAGGTGTCCCCACACTCAGAGCCTTGTAAGTACTTTGGAACACTAACCAAAAAAACTTTAGTCCCTTGAGATTAACAATAATTCACACAATTGACATGTTTAGAATGTGGGAATGTGCCATTTTGTGAACAGAACACACATGTGCCTGTATAAAAGATGTCTCCCAAGGAGGTGCACACAAAACTACATTTACCCAGTCATTGAAGAAGCTGGCAGCCTTTTCTACAGGAGCCACTGTCCAAAAGAAATGGTGTCGCAGAAAGTACATATACATGGGCCCAGGGAGGTCTTGATGACTTTTCACTCGTAAGTTGGTATCATCAACAACCAAGGACTTACCCAAATTCCACAACACTCTGGGAACATGTATATGTATAATCTGCAAAACAGTCTTATAAGAACAGTGGCTTCTTTTAAAAAGTGCCAGTGTGTTCCCTGAAAGTGTAAAGGTGGTTTGTTGTGCACTTCCTTGGGAGACATCTGCCATGCAGGCACATTATTGTTCTTCACACCAAAACATCAAACTAAAGCATTTAAAACAGGAAGACATGTTGACAAGTGTAGTGAGTGCCAAGGTACAAGACTTTTTGACTAACAACTTTAATTATGCCAGTTGTCACATGGCCATCCGTTCCCTGATGACACAGTTGGCAACACATCTGCCCCACTGCCTGTCATGTGGAGTGGCACACATGTCCAAATACAGGACAATGCATGAGCTGATGGGCCTGCAATTGTGTCGTAAAAAGGCACACCTGCACTGAGGAGACACCCTCATGGCAAGCCAGAATGTCCATACAGATGTCAGCACACAAAGACAAAACAACGTAGCATCTGGACCACACACTGGTGCCAAAAATGTATGAGCATGAATCATGTATTTAAACAATTGACACATGCTGCAACGCACAAACATTAAACCCTGCACAACATGACTGGGTCTCTGCACGTTGAGTCTCTGTCAAGCCAATTATTGCACACAGGTCAGACCTGGCAAGGAGACATAAGGTTTGGCCATGTAGGCCTCGCCCACACAAACCCCCCATACCTGAGACAATGTGATTGAGACCAGCTCAAGAAGTGACACCTCTTAAGCAGGGTTTACAAAAATGTGCTGAAAGAATTCCCAAATGTACTCCACATCACTTCGTGAGGCTGGCAACACATATTTGTGACAAACAACCATCAGCAGATAGTTGTGAATAGACACACAGGCACTGCCCAGTGTGAGTATGCACAAGCCAAATGGGGTCTCCCTGTCCAGTGGACACGTGTAGCACACTTTGGATAAATACAAATGAGGCCAGGGAACAATGCCACAGAGGCAAACCAATGCTGAACACACAGAGAATGGGCACAGTGTTGGATGACACACATGATAACGAGGCAAGGGTGTCTCAGGGGACTGTAGTGGGCACACTGCTCCTTGTTCCTGGAATGATCTGACTGTAACATGAGCCACCGTCCTGGCCCCATGCCTATCTCCCACTCATGCACATCATGTCTGAGGCCACATCGGTCATGCATGCTGCAAGTGTGTTCACTGGAAACCTCACACTCCAATGGTGAGACTCATCATCAGTGCCAACAAATATGGACACCCAACTGAGTGAAGAGGACAGGGCACAGGCAAGATACCAACACATGTCACAGACCACCCTCACACATGATGCAGAAAGCTATGTGCACTTGGATTAACTGGCAGCCTAGATGACCATGTACAATAGTGATTACACACAGACCAGGGGACACATGTCAAGGAGGTGAAGGGATGAATAAGAGCACAGTTTGACTTTGGGGAACAGAATATGCACTGCACATATAAACCCTGGCAGTGTTTCCAGGCAACAGAGCACTTAGAAAAGCTGGTGACACACAACACAACAAACACACATGTACCTACCCCCTCCTTGCTGCTGTCTCTCCTGTAACTGCCTATCCAGGTCAGGGAAGACCACCGCCAGGACACGCGTCATGTGGGGGGTCAGGCGTCAGCGCCCGCTGTGGGGGCATGGAGGTGAGAGGTCCAGCTGGACCCGGGCGATCCGCCGGGTCCTGCACCGGATGTCCTGCCATCGTTTCCGGACTTGGGCTAGGCGCCGACTGCGATTGCCCGCCGATCTCACAGCCCTGACGATCCGCTTCCAGATCATCCCCTTCTCGTAGGCAGTTACCTGTTAGGATGACAAAGTGAGACAACATCACTACACATGCTCCATGTCACAGAGACACACATTTGAACATCTTTGATATGTTGGACAGGGCATAGGATGCTGCCAAGCAATTGCATCTTTATCATATGGATATTGGCCTCTGTGGAAGCCCCAATGCACTACATAGCATTGAAAGTGCACAGGTGGCAGGAGGGGTGCAACACACTCCCTGATCATGGCACACACTGCATCACATGCAACACCAGGCTGATAGACAGCACCTCTAAGCAGTTACATGCCCTAGGCCACTGACGCAACCTCAGCAGAGTACACAGACACACACAGGCACAGATCAATCACCTGCCATTGCCAACAGCGGATACAAACATCACTCTGCACATGTGCCACTTGCCTGTGGGGTGTCACAGGTGTCGGGCTAGCTCAGCAAGTCAGACACACAGCACGGCTTACTTCTCACATCAGATGGGTAGAGCTGTTGCCTCCTCCATGCAGCTGTGGTGCAACACTTCACATAGACACTCACCCACATGACAAGGAACATTCACACACATCAATGTCCAGGGGGCGTACACATCACTTGGACACTCTCACCACTGCTCCACTTAACTCACACACATCTGTGGGTACAGTCACCTGTCACACCGGGGGGACCACTGAATCACCTCAGGACAATAGACCAAAAATGCCACAAAGGATTTGCCAGGCTGAATGTGTCATGCACTATGCAGTGAATGTCACAGTAAGCACAATGCAAGTGAGGAGTGCACAGTTGCACACATGAACTACACCATGTTCTGCATGAGAGACATAAGCCTTTCCCCCCCCTGGGACCCACTCTAAACAACATTGCATGTCTGTCACACCTGGACACAATGCCAGAAGTGACAGTCACAAAAAAGGTGCACAGTCAAAGGTAGTGGAGTCAGCACTCAACTGTTCCCCTGGTCTCCCATACAGGCTGGGGTACTGTGGGAAGAGCACATTCAGTAATGCCTCATTCTCCTCCTGGGTGAAAGGCTGGGCCCTCTCCACAGTCCTTGACATGGTGCCAGAGGAAGCACAGACAGCAACAGTGTGGTCGACAGGAAAGTTGTGCAGGCAAGTGTCCTCTCATGGGTTCTGGCTGACTTATATCTGTCTTGCTGGGGGCTTTCATTTACAGGAGTACAGAGTGATTGGTCAGACTAATTTGCATCCTACGTTTCCTCCAAATCCTTTAAACATACACCAATGACACAAATTGGCATGGTTAAAATTGTGAGCATCATAGCAAGGCAAACCCGACTTTGCAACATTGTAATTTTTGTCCCAACTGACTCTTCCAGCCCACATGATGGCCACATTGCAACTGAAAGCTCGGTATCCATGACAACCAGCATGCATTTTGGGCCTAATACTTGTCCACTATGTAATTTTTGATTAAAAAAAACATGTATGGTGCGTTTCACACGTACCCGTACACGTACTGCACCACTACAATAGTGATAAGGACCATACACACGCTCGAAGGGCGTGTGCACGGTCCGTATCACTATAGTAGTGGTGCCGTAGGAGTACGCGTGTGTGTATGGACCGTACACACACGCGTACTCCTACGGCACCACTACTATAGTGATACGAACCATACACACGACGTGTGTACGGTCCGTACCACGCGCACTCCTACGGCACCACTACTATAGTGATACGGACCGTACACACGCTCGGACGGCGTGTGTACGGTCCGTAACACTATAGTAGTGGTGCCGTAGGAGTACGCGTGTGTGTACAGACCGTACACACACGCGTACTCCTACGGCACCACTACTATAGTGATACGGACCGTACACACGACGTGTGTATGGTCCATACCACGCGTACTCCTATGGCACCACTACTATAGTGATACGGACCGTACACACGCTCGGAGGGCATGTGTACGGTCCGTATCACTATAGTAGTGGTGCCGTAGGAGTACGCGTGTGTGTATGGACCGTACACACATGTGTACTCCTAAGGCACCACTACTATAGTGATACGGACCGTACACACGACGTGTGTACGGTCCGTACCACGCGTACTCCTACGGCACCACTACTATAGTGATACAGACCATACACACGCTCGGAGGGCGTGTGTACGGTCCGTATCACTATAGTAGTGGTGCCGTAGGAGTACGCGTGTGTTTACGGACCGGTCAAACACGCGTAGTCCTACGGCACCACTACTATAGTGATACGGACCGTACACACGCTCTCAGAGCATGTGTACGGTGCATTTCACACGCTTACACTGGTGATAGCAGGCGCACACGAAAGGAATGGAGGTCTCAGACTCGCACAAGGCTGTACATCAAGTCATTGTCATTGCAGACTTTCATGTGCAGGGCCTAGGTGTGTCAGGCAGTGGTATTGCACATGTCTCCTCATGTAGTTGCACAGTTGATGTGTGATGACCTGTGTACACATGTCATGTGTGATGGGGAACTATGTGGCACACTTCACCTTCACACTTTGCACATGTGTGCCTGTAGTACAAACGTGTCAAGCACAGCATCACTGGCATGGCACAGTCACCACCACCTGCAACTGTCCCCTGATGCCAGGGACAGGGACACTAACAACTGACATTTAACGATCAGCATGCCCCGATGTGACTGTGTCATGTGTTCCCATGAGCTTGCTGTTAGTGTTCCATCAACTCCATCTGCTGTTGCTGCATCCAACATGTGTCTGTGTGGAGATGGGCATGGCACACTTCTGCGCACACCATGCCACATGTGGATTCCCACGTAAGCAGGGTCTGTATGCATCGGACATGACATTTTCACATGAGGACATATCTGCATCGTCTCAATGTCTGTGTTTTCTGTTTTCACGTGTACCCCTTCATTGCAATGTGTTTGATCTGTACTGTTGACATTCCATGTGACCTGTCTGTCTAGCTTGCCATTAGCTGTCTCTATGAGATGACATCCTTTAAATGCAGCTA
Organism: Triturus cristatus; assembly: GCF_964204655.1. NCBI lineage: Eukaryota > Metazoa > Chordata > Amphibia > Caudata > Salamandridae > Triturus > Triturus cristatus. The sequence continues at coordinate 1,838,497,767 of NC_140590.1, read as the reverse complement.
TGTGGATGTATGTCACTCCTGTGATGTCTCTGGCTGTTCACTCAGACTGGCCCCCAGGTCGTTTCAGGGCATGTCATGTAGACTTGCCAATCAACGGGTGTATCTTGCTTCTTGTAGGAGTATCACCAAGCTGGCATACGTGTCCTAGATGTATTGCACAGACCAGACTCTGTATTCATCTGATGTATAGTAGCAGTTTAGCATGTGCTCTGTTCATTGACATTGATGATGTCATGCTCTAAATCTTCGTTATTCAATACCATTTTCTGCAGGGCACCGCCTGTCCCCCGACCAATGCCAGACTTGGGTGCCATGAGGGAACGTGACTGCATCCGATGTTACAGATTCACTCCACAGTTGATTGAGGACTTGACCACCAAGCTGGCACCACACCTCCAACCGCGACACAGGTATCCTACTGCGCTGACCCCCAAGATGAAGGTGATGGCAGCCCTACATTTTTTTGCCACAGGTATGTTTCAATTCACCATAGCTGATGTTGGTGGCATGTCCCAGACAATGTTCAGCCGTGTCCTGCGTGATGTTTTGGCAGCCATGTTGGAGCACCTTGATGAATTCATCCATTTCCCTACTCCTGAGGAGTTGACAGGTGTCAAGGGTGATTTCTATGCCCTGGGAGGGATGCCCCATGTCATTGGGTCCATTGATGGGACACATGTAGCTTTGGTACCACCACAGGCACAGGAGGTAGCCTATCGCAACCGTAAACATTACCACTCTATAAATACCCTTGTGGTGTGTCTTGCTAACATGCTGATTTCCCATGTCTGTGCACGCTTTCCAGGGTCAGCACACGATGCCTACATCATGAGGCGTAGCAGGGTGCCACAAATGATGCTGCAGCCGCACAACGAACGAGCATTTCTTGTTGGTGGGTATACTCTGTTTGTCCTGTGTGTTGCGGTATCTTTGGCTCTTACGGCATCTCTTGACCCACTTATTTACATGATGTTTCCATGTAGGGGACTCTGGATATCCCAACATGCCATGGCTGATGACACCTCTCCGCAACACAAGATCAGCTGCAGATCACCAGTACAACAATGCACACGGGCAGACCAGGCGAGTGATTGAGAGTGCGTTTGGCCTCCTGAAGAGCCGATTCCGGTGCCTTCACAAGACAGGCGGGTCCCTCCCATATGCACCGGCGAAGGTCTGCAAAATCTTCCTCGTGTGCTGCATGCTACACAACATGGCAGTGGATAAGGCTGTGCCACTCATCCTGGATCCGGATGAGCAGGAACATCCACCCGTGGAGGATGAAGGGCTTGGTCACGAGGCAAGTGAGGAGGAGGAGGAGGAGGAGGAGGATATCCGGAGTCAGCTCATACACAACTTCTTCTCATAATGGTGAGTCACTGGGTCTGAGTGTGCACGCTTGTATCCTTGGGTGGCATGTGTTGCAATGTGTGTGTCTGGCTGACTGTATGCTAAGTGACTTAGATGTGTGTTCTGATGTGTCACTCGAGTGAGGATGTCAGTCCAACATTTTCGCAGAGACACTTTCTTTTAAATTAGCATGGGGACAACATTGGTCATGTTTAGTAACTGACCATGTATGCGTAGAAAAATCTTTGAGCTGACTTCTTCTGTGTCTGTCATTCCCAGTTTCTTGCGCATGTTGTCTGCTCGTGTCATCGTTGTCCTCCTGCTATTCCTCATGAGTATTGCAATGTGTGGTTAATCAGCGTTCCATGCAAGGACATGGGGAAAACTCATTTTGGGTATGGATTGCAGCAAGGCTTTTTGGTGGTGGTACGTGTTTGGAATGTGTGGGGACTGTTCCTGTGCATGTTGTGTTCCCATGCATACATGTCGACTCACCATGGGGCTCATAACATGTAGCATGAATCCCATGAATTGATAGTCACCCTTCGTGACAGTCATTTGTAATGGGTTTTGGATTCAGGTGAAGGCATCAATGTGTGTAAAACTTCCCTATGAAACATACGGGATGCTACGGGTGGACATAGTGTGGGACATCCCCATAACAGGCTCAATGGGGAATTGCAGCCTCTCCATGTGCAGCAGGAGTTGTTTGGCTCATACCCTTAACTTGTGTGCCAGTTCATTTGGATTTACAACATCTGTGTTGTGAAGGGGGTCTCCAGCGTGGGTCCCACATGTTCAGTCAATTGACCTGTGAGTCTGTTCACATTGATGCATTTCCCTTAGTGTGAGTTTGAGTAATAAAGGTGTTCCTCACCCTCAAAAGTGCCTCAACTCGGTCAATGCAGGTCTCTTGCCACTTTGCATGCGTCAGCTCTGGCATAGTTGTCAAAGATTGTGCATAGGAGTGTATGTGTAGTTCATCAACATGCATGCAGTTCGTCATGGATAATGATCTCTATTGTGCATGAAGTCCATGGGTGTGTATGTTTTTGGGCAGGTTGCTCCCCCCCAACGGGCCGTCCATGCCTGCTGAGGGTGTGTCTCCTGTGCGCAGCTCGGCCTTCTGTTTCCTGATCCTGTGTCAGTCATCTTTGGTGATTGTTCATCCATTTTCTCTGGGTGAGCCATGACTAACCTGACACTCCTTCCTTTACGTACGCCTGTTGCAGTTGTCCTACTGACCTCCTTGTCTTTGTGTGCTACTTTCGGCCTAGTTTCCAGTACATGCCGCCTGCTGCTGCGGCCCCTGCGGCAAGGGCCCACCAAGTTCCCAGATTCTGCAACCCACACGCCTCCAAGATGCTCCTCCCTTCCTCCCTTCACCCATTCATTAGGCTGTCATCAGCTTGTCTGTGCCACTATTGCGGCCACACGGTGGCAAAGGCAGCACCGTCAGCGCATGCAACGTGCACATTGCATGACCCTCATGTCCTTGCATGACCCACATCACACAACAGTCTCATGTTGCAGCCACCCTCCAAGCAATGTCCAACCGAAAATCAACCGCATGCTCTCAGGCATACCCTAAGCGCACACACGACACCTCCGCATGCTGAGTGTGCAACTCCAACTGCCTACACAGCACTGCCCCGCCTTCCAGGCCCTGTCACACCAACCAGGTCATGTCCCTCCTACTCCACACCGGCTCCATCCAACAGCACGCCATTGGACTCTGTTACCTCCTCAACACAACAGGCCCACACATCACCTTCATGACAGTGACGTGGATAAAAGCATCCGCAGAACACCTCTTCATTGCCATCTCAGACGGATACAAGAGCACCCGCAGGGACGGCACTAACAATCCCGGGGGATGAGTTGATATCTATTCCCAAGTACGCATTCAGGGTCACAAATCTGGTTTGGCACAAACCCCCTGCAAACCCTCAGAGTAACACTCATCTACAGATCTCCAGGCCTACATCCACAATTCCCCAAAGCCATCGGCACGTCCATCTTCACGCACGCACTCACATCCACAGGATACATGTGGCTGTGGGCCCAGAACTTCTGGCTGGATGAGAACCACACCAGCATCCATCCACATTAGCATCCACGTTTCTGACAAGCAACACACTGCCACACACCCCGCTACCAATCCACCAAAGATGCTTGATGTAAGTCAACACAGACATGCTGTGTGGGACACTGGAACCAACACCACCGCCACACCCTGCAACCTCACACACTGGATCAGCAACTGATCCAACAATTTAGCCACGTTGACAGACTTTCCTATGACGCACATCAACAATTACGCCACCTGGGACGAGGCAGAGCTAGTGGACTCATACACGTCTAGCAGGACTCTTGTGCACAGATTGCAACAAAAATAACCATCAGTGGCCTTACAACCCTGTAAAACGGCACACACAGCCATCACCATGTCATCAGCAAGGACAATTGGAGATCCTTCAGAAGGTGCTGAGGCAAACAACATCAAGGAGCTCTTCAGCATTGTGAGTGCACTGACATCAGGTCTCCATCCAAAACACAGCCCACCCTTGCAAGGCTGAGCCAATCCCTTGCAACTTTCTACCACTGCAAGCTCATGGACATACATGCAAGCCTTGGCACACAGAGGCAGAACACACTATTATATGCAGGAGCAAGCCCCCTCAGGTTTAGCACTTCCATCATGAGGAGATACAACACCTGACTCATGTGCAACATCCCCATGGGATCTCCATCAGGCCCCTTCCTACACAACATCTCAACCACATCATTCCCCATCCTTGTAGCCACCGTCCAGCACGTCATGTATATATCATTGGAGTTAGCCACATTCCATGGTAGATAGAGGCATGCAGTGACCCAGGCCCTTCTTAGACAACGGACGGTAGGAACGCAGGCTCTCAAGGAACATCACCGTGCCTGCAAATGTCATCAGGAAGACAGATGACGAGCAACTGACAGACTTCCTCCACGCAAAGAGCTCCAGGCAACCTGCACAAGACCATCTTCCACAGTAATCACCCCACTGCAAACGTCATCATTACCACCAACAACGAAAACTTTGCCCTGTTCAACAATGGTGAGGCCACCCCCCTTGACCTCTCCACAGCATTAAACACGATGTGCTCACACACTGTCAGCTCACACATCTCCAACACTGGTATCCAGGGGGTGGACCAGGATGAAATCACCTAGTAGCTCACCCGCAAGGACATGGGAGTGGGACTCAAGCTTAAGCATGTAGTACAGTGGCGTCATCTGGCACATGGCCAAGGGCTCATCTCTCAGCGTGTCAATCTTCAATGTGTCCATGACCCCCCTGACCCCCCTGACCTCCCTCTCCACCATCACATGCGCACACAACCTCATCATCATCTCGTATGCCATTGACAGCCAGCTGCTCCTCATCCTCACCCTCATTGCCAGTTCCAACCTTCAAGAAGGCATGAGGTCCGTTGATGAATGGCTGAGCATCAGCCACCTGAGGCTGGACTTGGCCAGGACAGAGGTACTCATCTGAGGATTGTCCCCTTACAGCTGGGTCAACTCCTTGTGTCCCACCCGCCAGGGCACTGCATCAGCACCCAGTGGCCACGCACACAAGATGGTGTGCATCCTGGACTCGTCGCTCACAATTGCCATGCAACTCACCAGCATCTGTACCTCATGCTGCAACACCCTCAGCATGATGCACATGATCCACAGATAGATCCACTCCAAGGCAAGACAGACCGTCCCCCAGGTCCACGACACCAGCCGTGTCAACTACAGCCCCACCCCCTACTGAGCAAGTACAGCCAAACTCCCGGAAAACTTGTCCACATCTAGGGTGCATCTGCACACCTCAGCTTCAACATCACGTGCTCCAGCCACATCAACATCCACCTGAGATAGCTGCAAGGGATCACTGTGTGCTGCAGGATGACCTTCACACTCCTCACCCACACTCAGGAGGCAGTCCACAACCCCAGACCCCAAAACAACCTTGGACGTCTGTCATTCAAGACCCCGTTGGGCCAACTCCATGCATCCAACCTTGCCCTGGCCAACATTCTTCACATCCACCCAACTCCAGCATGCAGGAGATAGTTCTCCCACCTGGCCAAACATACCTGGGACTCCCTCCCCGGGAACCTCCACATGAGCCATGACCTCTACGCTTTAATGATACTCTTCCAAATTGATCTGTCCGCACAGTATTGCAAGCCCCCCCTCAGCAGCTTGAGGCCATCACGGGTGAGTATTGGGCTCCATGTCTGTATTGGATTATACATTGTGACCCATGTGTGTCCTGTACCGCACTCAGATCCCAGGGTATGGATGGCTAGAGTTAGTTCAACACTCTAGCCATAGTTTGACATTTCCCAACACGTATTTTGTGGACTCATGCAAAATGACTGCAACATCTAATTAAAGAAATTTAGTTTTATTCTCGGTGGGGGGCGTGTTTTGTTGGAAAAAAATAGGTGCTATACAGTGTGCCTAGAATCCAAAGTTCACAGAGGGAGATGGGATCCTTGGCATTTGAAGTCATCATAGTCCAGACCATAGTGTTTGTCATCATTGGTCAGACTGTGACCAGCAAGTCCATGTGGCAGAGAATGTCAGTGAATGAGGTGCTGCTGTTGCGCATGAAGGCCAGGTGCCAGGTCAGGTGACCTGGGAGATGTGGATGGTCCGCTGCCTCTCACGGTCTTTTCCGTGGACGACCCACCTTCCTCGCGGGACCCTCATATGCAGGCCTTGACGATGTTTGGGACGCTCCATCAGACGAATCCTCCTCCTCCTCCCTCCCTGTGGCTGGTGGTGGTCTTCGCCTGGTGACACAGGGAGGGTTGCCCGTGTTGTCGGTGATCCGATGGAGTGAACGGCTTATGTCCGTTTGCACCGCCAGGAGCTCAGCCAGTCTTGGCTCCATCCGTCCTTGGTGTTGTTGTTGACTGGCGTGTTGCTCGGCCTGCTGGTTGTTAATCTCTGTGAGGGTCTCCACTACCTGGCTGATGGCCCTGGTGTCACGCCGGTATGCCTCCATGATGTTGCGTATGTGTGACATACTGGTCCCTTCAGATGGCTGGTCAGGTTCTCGCCTTCGCCTGCCTCCACTCCCACCACCCCTGCCCACACGAGCCTGGCCTGCCGTTGTGGGCACATCGGGTCTACGGGACCCCGGAGGGATGGCAGTTGAGAGGTTGTCTGCCTCCTCCTGGGTGCCCAGCAAACCTTGTCCCTCCAGGTCTGACTGGCTCAGTTGTTCAGTGCGGGCAGGGTTCCTGGGTGTCTGGGATGTGGCAGGAATGGGGGTGGTGGTTGGCACAGATGTACCTGAAGCAGGTGCTGCAGGGACTTGGGCACCAGAGGGTCCAGGTGGGTCGGGGTCATCCGCAGAGTGTTGAGAGGCATCGCTGACGGTGGGATCAGGTTCCTCCAGAGCCTGAGACTGTGATTCTTCCCCCCCATTGTTGGGGGGAGATCCATGACGTTGCCCTGTGTGTGAGAGAGAGACAATGTTAATGCTGTTTCATGCAACATCCATTTTTCATACATATTCAAGTTGGCACATTTCCTCCAGGTAGTTGTATGTGCCGAGCATTCCCCTCAATGTTCACTTGTGGATGGGTATGTTGCAGGGGCCAGAATGATATGTTCTCCAGAGTGTTTGACATGTAGATTTTTGGCTTGGATGCTTCTTTGGCTATGGATTGATCTTGTTGTGTCACATGTCCATTGTGAGAGTGGGTAAATCCATTGCCTGCCCCGGGGGGGTGTGCTTGTGTAAGGAGTGTGTGTGACAGGGCCTGCTGGTGGGTGTAGTGTGATTTGGCAGTGGGTCTCCCAGGTGATGTATCTGTCCCCTCATGGAGCATGCTGCCATGACAGTGAGTGTGAGTTCCTGTCCTAGATATCTGAGCTTGTGGTGTTGGTGTTTGAGTTTACAGTGGTCACAGGAGGGCCTTGTGCTGCCTACAGCTGGGCCAAGTGTCAGCTACCTTGTGAGTACTTAGCCAGACCCTGTGCATTGAGCATGGTGCATGGGTATGTACCTGGGGCATATGGGCTGAGGGCAATGGTGTCTGATTCTGAGTTGAACAATGTGTTTTGTGATCCCCACCCTCCCAGCATCCCGGACATCCAGTCTTGGGTTTGTGGTTCGTGTAGCCGGAGACATGGCATGGCCTTGCTTTGTGAATGGGGCATACACATGTTAGTGGCATGAGTGTTGTTTTTGAGTGTGGTTGTGTCCGGTGAGGGCTTTGGTGTAGCTGCATGCATTTGGTGTAGTTGGGGTGTGGATGCCATTACCCCCATGTTACGTAAGTTGTTTGTGTACTCACCAGGCTCGGCAACTCCTTCGACTCCGTGTACTCCCACCGGCGGAAGCAGGGCCATCACCTTCTCCTCCCAGGGATGGTAATGTACCGGTCTGCGGGGCAGCCCACCTCCAGTGATGTTGCTCTGGGCGTAGTCCTCGTTCATTTTGCGCTTGACTTCCATCCGCAGACCGTACCACCTGGCTTGGCATTCATTCCTGGTCCTTCTGATGGGTGCAACAGCATTCACCCTATTGACGATCCTCTGCCACAGGCGTGATCTTTCAGCTATGCTGGAGTGTCTGACCAATGTTCCAAAGAGCTGTGGCTCGACTCTGATGACTTTGTTGACAAGGATGTCCAGCTCCTCCCTTGTGAACTTTGGATTCTTGTCTGTGGGCATGGTGTGGGGTGAGGGTGTGGATGGTTGTGGGTGTGTGGGTGTGAATGTGAAGGTGTGTGTGGGAATGTGAAGAGGGGGTATGTGTGAAGGAGTGTGTGTGAAGGTGTATATGTTAAGGTGTATGGGTGCAGTTGTTGGGGTGTTGTCTGTAGCTGCAGTGAGTCTGTTGCAAAGGCTCATGGTTTGTGTGTGAGGGCCCGTTTTATTGGTCCATTTGTGGGTGTGCCTGAGTTTGAAATTTTGGTGGGTGTGTTATAAGAGGTGGTTGTGAACTTGTGAGTTTGGGCCTCTGTTTGCCTTTTTGTATGTGCCAGGTCAGTCATTTTGATGTTTTTTCTACTGTAGATGTGTTTTGTGGTGTTGTGCGAGTCGAATTGACCCTCCTTGTGCTGTTTTACAGTGTCCTGGTTCAGTACGAGTCGTTTTCGCGTATGTAAGGTGCGTACATACACGATGCTGGGGGATGGTGCTGGGGTACGGTGCGTACAAGGACGGGGCTGGGGTACGGTGCATCCAAGTACGGGGCTGGGGTACGGTGCTGGGATATGGTGCGTACAAGTTAGGGGCTGGGGTACGGTGCTGGGGTATGGTGCGTATAAGTACGGGGCTGGGGTATGGTGCATCCAAGTACGGGGCTGGGGTACGGTGCGTACAAGGATGGGGCTGGGGTACGGTGCTGGGGTACGGTGAGTACAAGGACGGGCCTGGGGTACGGTGCGTCCAAGTATGGGGCTGAGGTACGGTGCTGGGGTACGGTGCGTACAAGGAAGGGGCTGGGGTACGGTGCTGGGGTACGGTGCGTACAAGTACCTGGCTGGGGTACGGTGCATCCAAGTACGGGGCTGGGGTATGGTGCATACAAGGACGGGGCTGGGATACGGTGCTGGGGTACGGTGCATACAAGTACGGGGCTGGGGGACGGTGCGTCCAAGTACGGGGCTGGGGACGGTGCGTCCAAGTACGGGGCTGGGGTACGGTGCTGGGGTACGGTGCGTACAAGGATGGGGCTGGGGTACGGTGCGTCCAGGTACGGGGCTGGGGTACGGTGCTGGGGTACGGTGCGTACAAGGACAGGGCTGGTGTACAGTGCTGGGGTACGGTGCGTACAATTATGGGGCTGGGGGAAGGTGCGTCCAAGTATGGGGCTGGGGTACAGTGCTGGGGTACGGTGAGTCCAAGTACGGTGCTGGGGTACGGTGCTGGGGTACGGTGCATACAAGGACGGGGCTGGTGTACGGTGCTGGGGTACGGTGCGTACAAGTACGGGGCTGGGGTACGGTGCTGGGGTACGGTGTGGACATGGGAGGAGACGGTGTTGACATATGGGGGGTACGGTGCTGACATACGGGGGTACGTGCGGACATACGTGGGGGGAGGGGGGGCTGTACGACTCGTATCCCGGGCACAAGTTTACCCGGGATACGAGTGGTACGGAGTTCGCTACGAACGGGACTTTTTTCATAAGCTTGTGTATTCGGAAGGGCGGTACTGATCGTACTTGTGCGCTCGAACTTCAGTTTTGCAATTTGTACGTAAAACTGTCCGGGTACGTCTCGTAGACCTTTTCCCGATACGATTCGTATGTATTTTTCACGTAAGAATCGTACTTCACCGGTGGGACGGGAGTTGTACGATTCGTACGTAAAAAGATACGGATACGAGTCGTACGGGAATTTTTTTTACCAGATCGGAATCGGCACCATAATGTTAAAATAAATTAAACATATACATATAAAATAATATCAACACAGTTCTCCCCACACAGAAGGAAGGTGAGCCGCACTCGTAACTTGCTGAATTTCAATTTAATTCAATACTTGTAAAAACAGCATGGCAGTCCTGACGCGTTTCAGTCTAACATAGACCTTTATCAAAGGTAAGCCTGCACCTCACATGCCGCTTGTACCCACAGCCAAATGTCCGCATTTGAAATTACAACCTCCGGTGGCTTATATTTATGTTGCATTCTGGGGCATGTGGTTCCAACCGGCAGTATCTTTCTGATTCCCTCCAGTGGGCGGTGCTTTTTGTGCTGTTTCAATGGATCACTCTGCTTAATTAATTATTCGTAGATATCAGCATTCGTTACCCCGCATCCGAGCCCATTTTCAAGGCTGGAACGGGTCCAATACCGAAGCCGGTCTTCGGCGGCACCTCATTGCCCTGATACGTTTTCACAAGCAACAAATCCGGTCCAGGGTGGGCAATATTGGCGCTCTTGTTGGTGGGGCGTCGCTCCTCGGCAGGACCAAGCCGACAACATGTCAACACAGTTCTCCCCACACAGATGGATAACATAATATATATACTTACTCCACATAGTGCAACAGTAGGGAAAGCATTGGATAGCGTAGGGGTAAAAATTACTATTCCCACTCCAGTGAGTGCAACAGTAGAGAAAGGGTTGGATAGGGTAAGGGTAAAAATTACAATTTCCACTTCAAAGAGTGCAACAGTAGAGAAAGCGTTGGATAGCGTAGGAGTAAAAATTACTATTCCTACTCCAGTGAGTGCTACAGTAGGGAAAGCTTTGGATAGCGTAGGTGTAAAAATTACTAATCCCATTCCAATAAGTGCAACAGTAGAGAAAGCGATGGATAGCGTATGGGTAAAAATTACTATCCCCACTTGCAGAGAGTGCAACAGTAGGGAAAGCGTTGGATAGCGTAGGGGTACAATTACTATTCCCACTCCAAAGAGTGCAACAGTAGTGATAGCGTTGGATACCATAGGGATTAAAAATAACATACTTAAAAATTAAATAATTTTATGAATAAATTAGCAATAAATAAAATAAAAATACAAATAAATTAAAATTAATATTTACTTTAATAATATTAAATTACTTCCCACCCTATTTCCCAATAAACACACTCCACATACATTTTCACACAATTAATTTAATTTTCAATGAATCAATTAATCAAAAAATAATAACCAATTAATAATTAATTACCAATAAAGTAATTATAAAATACCAATACATAATAATTAATAAAAATGAATAACCAAATATTAATTAATTAACAATCCATTAATTATCAATACCCCAAAAATGTAAATTACTTCCCACCCTATTCCCCTATAAACCCACAACCCGCTCCAATAATAAATTCATACAATGAATATAATTATCAATTAATCAATTACTAAAAATTAATTACCAATTTAAGATTAATTAACAATAAAATAATTATTAATACCAATAATTAAAAAATAATTATTACTTAATTAAAATTAAATTACTTCCCACCCTATTCCCCTATAAACCCACAACCCGCTACAGAACTAAAACGCAAAATTCAATTAAAAATGATTAATAATTCCTAAAAATTAAAATTTAATTTACTATAATTAAATTACTACCCACCCTTTTCCCCCATAAACCCACAATCCTCTACAATACTAAAACATATAATTTAATTGCAAAAATATTACTAATTTCTAAAACATTTTTTTACATATATTTAAAAAAACAGTAAAATACGTAACAAAAAATATAGAACACATGCTTATAAAATACATACTAAAATACATACCACTAATATAAATATCAATATTATTAACATCAATATTTTTGCTATCGATATTACCAACTTCGATATTTACAGCATCGATATTTCTTACCTTCAGGTCGATATTCTGGTCACCGATATTCTTGATGTCGATATTCTGTCCCTACGATATTTAAAACTCAATACTATTGTAGGTCGATATTTAAAAGTCGATATTTTGACTGTTCGCCTGTTAACAGCTGCGTTGATACTGTAATTGGCAGCACTAACAATGGCAATGGACGGTGCAAGCGAAGTGGCCGCCTGACGAGGGCCCGTACACTTATGGTTTACAAATGAAGCACTGTGTAGGCCTGATGGAAAGGATTTTCTCCAACTGTGCAGCATGTTTATTCATATTTTTACAACTGAGCTCATCAGGGTGGCTTGTGCATTTCAGTGTGACTATCTGCTTCCATTGTGGCTTTGAATCTAGTCTACTTGAATGGCTTTTCAAGCAGGGTGTTTATGTAGACTTGCAGACTCACAGAAGGTGGGTCCAGTGCACAGGCACATCTGTTGTGTTGTGTTGACTCTTACATTTTGGGGCCGATTCCGATGGCCGGTTGGACAGCTGTCCGCAGCCTTGCCCTGCGACCGACACGTACCCGGAGCCGGTCCATCCTGTATAGGAAGTACAATGCGCATAACTGCCAAAAACACGACCGACACGTAGGCTGTGAATCAAGACCCATTCTCCGTCCGAGCCGTAACTCCCAAAGAGGAACCGTGTTGCCCGGAAGCAGTATCCATAGCAGTTTCCGACATGACAAGTATGATGCGTACTTCCTACGCGGCGGACGAGTCGTCACGCACAGGACGTCACAGCATCTGGAAAACATGCATATCAGCTACGATTCGCGCCACAACTCAATACACGGCTACGAGACGGAACAGCTTGCAGTGGGTACGAGACGGAGCAACAAGCAGCCTGTACGACACGAACACATCATGAATCCCATCGTGCAGGTCATACCAGTACTCTACATCTATGACCGGATCAGGGACCGATGCCGACGGCGCAGACGGTAAGTCAGACACCTACCACATAAACAAACGACACATACCCTCAAAATGGCACACACACACAGGGGATACATATCCTGGCCACTAACAGCAGCCCACCATAGGGGTTGCATAGCCAGCACCACTAACACCCCCACCCATAGGGGACCTGTTGCCCATCATCCCTGCCCCCCCACTCACAGGGCTTATGTTTCCCATCACCCCTGCCCCCCCACTCACAAGACTTATGTTGCCCATCACCCCTGCCACACCCACTCACAGGGCTTATGTTTCCCATCACCCCTGCCACCCCCACTCAAAGGGCTTATGTTTCCCATCCCCCTGCCACCCCCAGTCAAAGGGGACCTGTTGCCCATCACCCCTGCCACCCCCAATCACAGGGCTTATGTTTCCCATCACCTCTGCCACCCCCACTCATAGTGGACCTGTTGCCCATCACCCCTGCCACCTCCACTCATAGGGGACCTGTTGCCCATCTCCCCTGCCACCCCCACTCACAGGGGACCTGTTGCCCATCACCCCTGCCACCCCCACTCACAGGGCTTATGTTGCCCATCACCCCTGCCACCCCCACTCACAGGGCTTATGTTTCCCTTTACCCCTGCCACACCCACTCACAGGGCTTATGGTGCCCATCACCCCTGCCACCCACACTCTTAGGGGACCTGTTGCCCATCACCCCTGCCACCCCCAGCCATAGGGGACCTGTTGCCCATCACCCCTGCCACCCCCACTCACAGGGCTTATGTTTCCCATCACCCCTGCCCCCCACTCACAGAGCTTATGTTGCCCATCACCCCTGCCACCCCCACTCACAGGGCTTATGTTTCCCATTACCCCTGCCACCCCCACTCACAGGGACTCACAGGGCTTATTTTGCCCATCACCCCTGCCACCCCCCCTCACAGGGCTTATGTTTCCCATCACCCCTGCCACCCCCACTCATAGGGGACCTGTTGCCCATCACCCCTGCCACCCCCACTCATGGGGGACCTGTTGCCCATCACCCCTGCCACCCCCACTCACAGGGGACCTATTGCAAACCACCACTGCCACCCCCACTCACAGGGCTTATGTTGCCCATCACCCCTGCCACCCCCACTCATAGGGGACCTGTTGCCCATCACCCCTGCCACCCCCACTCATGGGGGACCTGTTGCCCATCACCCCTGCCACCCCCACTCACAGGGGACCTATTGCAAACCACCACTGCCACCCCCACTCACAGGGCTTATGTTGCCCATCACCCCTGCCACCCCCACTCACAGGGCTTATGTTGTCCATCACCCCTGCCACCCACACTCATAGGGGACCTGTTGCCCATCACCCTTGCCACCCCCAGTCATAGGGGACCTGTTGCCCATCACCCCTGCCACCCCCACTCACAGGGCTTATGTTGCCCAACACCCCTGCCACCCCCACTCACAGGGCTTATGTTTCCCATCACCCCTGCCACTCCCACTCACAGGGCTTATGTTGCCCATCACCCCTGCCACCCACACTCATAGGGGACCTGTTGCCCATCACCCCTGCCACCCCCAGCCATAGGGGACCTGCTGCCCATCACCCCTGCCAACCCCACTCACAGGGCTTATGTCGCCCATCACCCCTGCCACCCCCACTCACAGGGGACCTGTTGCCCATCACCCCTGTCATCCCCACTCACAGGGCTTATGTTGCCCATCACCCCTGCCACCCCCACTCACAGGGCTTATGTTTCCCATCACCCCTGCCACCCACCCTCATAGGGGACCTGTTGCCCATCACCCCTGCCAACCCCAGTCATAGGAGACCTGTTGCCCATCAAGCCTGCCACCCCCACTCACAGGGCTTATGTTGCCCAACACCCCTGCCACCCCCACTCACAGGGCTTATGTTGCCCATCACCCCTGCCACCCCCACTCACAGGGCTTATGTTTCCCAATACCCCTGCCACCCCCACTCACAGGGCTTATGGTGCCCATCATCCCTGCCACCCACACTCATAGGGGACCTGTTGCCCATCACCCCTGCCACCCCCAGCCATAGGGGACCTGTTGCCCATCACCCCTGCCACCCCCACTCACAGGGCTTATGTTTCCCATCACCCCTGCCCCCCCACTGACAGGGCTTATGTTGCCCATCACCCCTGCCACCCCCACTCACAGGGCTTATGTTTCCCATCAACCCTGCCATCCCCACTCACAGGAGACCTGTTGCCCATCACCCCTGCCACCCCCACTCACAGGGCTTATGTTTCCCATCAACCCTGCCATCCCCACTCACAGGAGACCTGTTGCCCATCACCCCTGCCACCCCCACTCACAGGGCTTATGTTTCCCATCACCCCTGCCACCCCAACTCACAGGGGACCTGTTGCCCATCACCCCTGCCACCCCCACTCACAGGGCTTATGTTTCCCATCACCCCTGCCACCCCCACTCATAGGGGACCTGTTGCCCATCACCCGTGCCACCCCCACTTGTTAGACGGACCGGGAGGGTCGGCCGAGGTCAGGGGGAGAGGTCTCCGGGGAGAGCCGTCTCCAGCGATCGTACAGGCAAGTAACTTCCCCCCCACAGACAGACACCACACAAGGATAAGATTTAGGGTTCTTTATATGCACTTCTTAAGGTACGATGAAATAGTACAAGGAGGTCTGGACTCAGGGGTCCCCTCGATTTAGGTCTCTTAGGATAGGGAAGGGGTAGCGGGACAGTCTGTTTACCAGTCAGGTAGTTCGGATGAGATGATGGTTAGCTCACAATCCTCGAGCTTGGTGGTGTAGCTGGTACGGGCCGCGGCAGCGCCAGCAGGTCCCGGTAGAGATGGTCGATACACGGTCCGCGGCAGCGCCAGCAGGTCCCAGTGAAGATGGTCGATGTACGGTCCGCGGCAGCGCCAGCAGGTCCCGGTGAGGATGGTCGTTACAACGGGCCGCGGCAGCGCCAGCAGGTCCCGACGAGGATGGATGTTGCAGAAGGCCGCGGCAGCGCCAGCAGGCAGGACGATAGTTCGCAAGATAGGGCTACGGCAGTGCCAGTAGTCCGTCAAGGCTGAGTTCTCTCGGTGTCTCTCGACTCCAGGATACAACTGCCATCCTGCTCCAGAGCTGCTCCAGTTATAGGGCAGGTGCCCTTTGATGTCCGGGCCCTCGCACTTGGAGGTCGGAGGGTCCGGGATGAAGGTGTCCAGACACCCAGCAGGGGGTGGAGCCAGCGCCTGGGGGAGCTGGAGGCGATCGGCACCTGGCGGGGGGAAGAGCTCTTGACGCTTCGTTCTCCCATTGACCTGCCAAGTGGTCCGCTCACCTCCTGGGTGGATGGTGGTGCCGGGATGTCGGGGCCGGGCAGGCCCAGGGTTAGGGTCGGGGGGAGGCCACGCGGCCTCGTGGTGCAGGGCCCAAGATGGCGGCTTGACCCGGCCGAGGAAGCCGGTGGGGCTGGGGCCCGTGATGCATGGAGGTCCGAGGGCAGAAGTTCCGTCGGGAGACGGGGTGCAGGTGCTTTTCGTGGGTCACGCCTGGCGGGCCGGAGCTTGGGCCCTATCGTGCGGGGAGGGAGCAAGCCCTTCGTGTGGCCTGTCCAACATGCGTCCCCCCCAGCTGAAGGCGGGGAGAGTCACCCATCTTCTTGGGGACTTTCCTCGTCGAGGCGGAAAAATCGTGACAGGCCATCCGCGTTGGCGTGATCTTGGCCCGGTCGGTGCTCCACGGTGAAGTCCATTCCCTGCAGGGAAATGGACCAGCGCAATAGTTTTGGGTTCTCCCCCCGCATCTGCATCAGCCACTGCAGGGGTCGATGGTCGGTTTGTACCCGGAAGTGGGTACCGAAGAGATAAGGCCGGAGCTTTTTGAGGGCCCATACCACTGCGAAGGCCTCCCTCTCGATGGTGCTCCAGCGCTGTTCTCGGGCCAGGAGACGTCGACTGATGAAGGCCACCGGCTGGTCATGACCCTCGGGGTTTAATTGAGAAAGAACGGCCCCGATGCCGTGGTCGGAGGCGTCTGTCTGTACCACGAATTCCCGACTGTAATCGGGGGCCTGGAGCACAGGGGCGGTGCACAGGGCGGCCTTCAGCTTCTCGAAGGCCGCTTGACAATCGGGGGTCCAGTTAATCCGCTTTGGTTGGTTCCTGGACGTGAGACCCGTGAGGGGCCCCACGATGCTGCCGTAGTCCTTCACGAACCGCCGGTAGTAGCCGGTGAGCCCCAAGAAGGCTCGGACCTCGGTCTGGGTGACGGGGGGCTGCCAGGACTGGATGGCAGCAATCTTAAGTTGCAGCGGGGCCACCAGCCCGCTTCCCACTTGGTGCCCAAGGTAGGTCACGGACCCTTGGCCAATTTGGCATTTGCCGGCCTTAATTGTGAGGCCGGCCCGCTGGAGGGCCTGTAGGACCTCTTGGAGGTGGAGGAGGTGGTCGGACCAGTGGCGGCTGTATACAGCGATATCGTCCAGGTAGGCAGCGCTGAACTCTTCGAGCCCCGCCAAGACCTGGTTCACAAGGCGTTGGAACGTGGCGGGGGCATTCTTCATGCCGAAGGGCATGACCTTGAATTGGTAGTGGCCATCGGGGGTAGAGAAGGCTGACCGTTCCTGGGCCCGGGGTGTGAGACCGATCTGCCAGTAGCCCGCTGTTAGGTCGAAGATACTGAGGTAGCGGGCGGCCCCCAGCCGGTCGATCAGTTCGTCCGCTCGGGGGTTTGGATGAGCGTCGGTCCGGGTGACAGCGTTCAAGCCCCGGTAGTCGACGCAGAATCTCAGTTCAGGTGTGGTGCCGGGGGCAGCGGCTTTGGGAACCAATACAACCGGGCTGGCCCAGGGACTGTCCGAGGGCTCGATGACCCCGATCGTGAGCATTTTGGCCACTTCCTCCTGTATGCAGGCCCGTACCCGATCTGGTACGCGGTAGGCCCGGTGTCGAATAGGGGGACTGTCCCCGGTGTCCACGTCGTGCAAACACCACGGGGTGACCCCGGGGGTGAGGGAGAACAGTGCAGCGAACCGCAGCAGGAGGTTTCGGCAGCCCTGGCGTTGCTCCGAGGTGAGGGCGTCGGAGAGTCGGACCCCGTCCACGGAGCCGTCATTCTCCTGAGTCTTCAGGAGATCCGGGAGGGGTTCGGAGTCTTCCTCTGCCCCACTGTCCGTAGCCATCAGGAGGCTGAGTTCTGAGCGCACAAAGTGTGGTTTGAGTCGGTTGGTGTGGAGGACCCGAAGGGGGTTTCGGGAGGTCCCCATGTCGATGAGGTAAGTGACGGGGCTTTTGCGCTCGACCACTTTGAAGGGCCCCGTCCACTTATCTTGCAAGGCACATGGTTCGGTGGGGGACATCACCCACACTTGTTGACCAGGCTCGAACTCAACGGAGGAGGCATTGTGATCATACCATCTCTTCATGTCCTCCTGGCTGGCCTCGAGGTTCGCCTTGGCCATCTCTCTGAAGCGCCGGGTCTGATTGCGTAGGGCCAGGAGGTATTTGAAGACGTCTGGAGGGGTCTTTAGGGGGGCCATCTCCCAACCTTCCTTGACTAGGCTGAGGGGCCCTCGCACAGGGTGCCTGTACAGGAGTTCGAAAGGGCTAAAGCCGAGGGACTTCTGGGGGACTTCTCGGTAGGCGAAGAGGAGGCACGGGAGTAGTACATCCTGTAGGAAGGTGGATATCTGACTATGGTTACCCCCAACTTTTTGCCTAGTGTCTAGCTGGTTTTTCGACTTAGTTGGCCTGAGATCCTGCCATTCAGGGTCTCAGGCTGTCTGCTCTCTCTTTAAAATGGACTCCATGTACCCTAGGTACATAACCAATTGGTAAGGATCACCTTATTGGACCCTGTACAGTGTACCCTAGGTACCCAGGGCATAGGTGTACCCTAGGTCTCCCAGGGGCTGCAGCATGTATTATGCCACCCCTGGTCTGGCCTTCCAATCAGACACAACTGGCTGATCACTCAGCTGGGGCAAGGTCGTGTAATCACCCCTTGCTTAGATATAGTATGCCTATATCTACCCTTATATATAGACACATGTGTACCTATCAGTCACTCCTATGGCAGGCCTTAACAATCCTGGAGGCAGAGTGCTTGGTAACATGTGAGATGGTGCTCTAGCATGAGCTGAGCCTGTCTGCAGCTTTCGGAACCATGTCCTAATAGCTGTTCTATGATATAGCCTACCATATACTCTTAAAGTGCCTTATAATCTTAGACGGTTATGGTAACTATGGTTTGGCTTTATCAAAACATGTCGTGTAAGGTGTCTAACACTCGGGAATAATACCCCCATGCCATTTCTGGACATGAGAATATTATTCCCCCCTTCTAGAGGGAAAGACATGTTAAAATCATACTTCAACTGTTAGCCTCTGACCAAAGCCTCAGCATCACAAAATGGATGCTGCTGCCACGACACAAGTCTGACCTCCTGCAGCTGGGAGTGATCCCAGCCAGGGAGGCCTGGACAATAGGTTTCCTGCTTGGGGAGGTGCTAGCACCTCCCCAGACAGCCTTTAGTGTATTGGGGCAGGGTGGGCTGAAAGGAATGAGACATGCCTGGGGCACACAAGGTGTTCCTTGCATAGTCCAGTTCAAACCGGCGCTGGGGCACTCCAGCCCCAGCTCTGGCGCGAAACTGGACAAAGGGAAGTGGGTGTAACCACCCCCTCCCAGGTCCCACCCATAAGGCGTGACCTAGCAGGTATCCCAGCCCCCCAGATTAGTATAAGAGTGGGAGTTGGGCCTCAAGACTTTAGATTATCCTGAACCTGCAAAACTGAACAGAAACTCTGGACCTTCGACATTCGACGAAAGAAGAAGACTGAAGAATCTCCCTTGTAGCCAAGGAGTGGCTACCCTGTGCAAACAGGCACCATCAAGAGACTACCCTTTGCTTTGTGAAACGTTCAACGAGGAACCGACTGCAGAGCCCGACCAGAGCCTTGATTTCCAGACTTCTCCGACCCTCATCCACATCTGCAGCAGAGCTGAGATCCGTGGAGGCGACGAGCGACGTGGGACCGGCTACCTGGGAAAAGTGGCTAGTAACTTACAGCGCAGCTTCTGAGGTACCCTCGAAGTTGTGCACCGGGGATTGAGAAGCCCCAACCCCAAGCACCATCTGCACCGAAGACCAGCCCCCCACACTCCACGAGTCCTGCGTGGGGCCCTTCAGCATTTTCCTGCTTGCCGCGTCTGTCCGGTTGCTTGCCCGCTGGCTAGTGGCCTTGGTGACGACGCTCCCTGAAATCTTCTGCGCTGGTTTGGCTCCTCCAGACTGGCTCCCGCTTCTCTGCAAAGAAGAAGCACCCCAGACCTTCCTGGTCTGCACCAGAAGCAAGTCCTTTGTTCTTCGTGGGTTCCGCTTGCCAAGGCTTGGTGAGTCCTAGTCCAACTTCGACGCCGCCGACAGCAAGAGCCTTCCTGGGACAGCTCGCCTCCTGGTCCTGGTCGTCCTCGACGCTTCCTGGTCCTCCTGGCTGCAGCGACAAGCTTCACCTTCACCTGCAACTCTTCACGACATCGCCTGGTTCCTTCCTGGTTCCACGTGGTCACTGGCTAGTGACCTTGACTCTGTCCCCTCTGCTTGCAGATTTCTTCTCTTCTTGATCCCAGCCTTGGGATCCACCGGACACTCTCCCCTGACTGCCTGTCAGCATCTTTCTTCAGGCATCCATAGGAGTCGACGACGAAAACGACGCATCTTCACCCCTATGCACCCGCAGCCTGTGGGCTAGGTAACTTGGGTACTCCGGTGCTCATCAGGATAGTGACTATCCTAGTGTCTAGTTTTCAAGTCTCAACTTCCTAGCTACTCCGGAAGTGTCCTAAATCTATCTATTTCTAAACTGTAACATTGCTATTGACTTTTACGCATTACGCGTGAGTGTTTCCACTCTGCACACGAATCCCGTGGGCCTCCCACTTCCTAACTAACGCTAGTGTAGTGTAGCCCCAGCGATTCCCTAGGCCTAGGCCTATTCTATTTCCGTGACAGTGGTTCTTATACCACTTATTTAGTATATGGTTTGCGTGGCCCCTAGGGCCTAACTGTATTACTTACCTGTGTGACTTACTGTATGCATTAATAAGACTGTGTTGTACTTACCTCTAAACTCATAAAGAGTGCTGAGGGTTTGCTTAGAATAAATACACTTTATTTTATATATATATCTGTTATGGTGTCCTTTCATTTGGTATTCAAGGGATTATATATGGTATCACAGCTGGCTTCACATGCCATTCAGAGTTTAGCCTAAGACTGCTCTTGTCCATGCTACCACTAGGATAGCTGGTCTATAAGGTTGACTTTACAACCAATCACCATAAGGGTATTTGGACTGATATAAGGTGTACACTATAACTAGTGACATCATACATCAGGCCAACTTCTCACATTGGTGAGCAGCGGTTGGGATCTGAGCTTGCTGTTGTAATACCATTGTAATCTTGAGATACTAAATTGAAAGATCACACAGATATTGTCTAGGTACATATAACATAGATTATTATACTTAAGTCCTACTGGACTTTGTAGTTATAGGTTGAAGGGAATAACACACCCTGACTACAACTACTAGAGAGGTTTAGTAGAAACAACTAGTGTAGGTAGGTGCACACACCACACCCTCACTAGATCATGCCTCTGGGAGGAGATCAAGTAGATGCTCTCTCAGGAGGGGCAGGTCTGCAGAAGACCCCCTCTAGGTATGATACCTTAACTTTCCAGGAGATGAGACAATTGTGTACCTCCAGAGGAATAAAACAGGGTGCAAACCTACCCTCCTTCAGTTAAGACAACTCCTAGAGGAGTATGATGCTCAGAGGGCATCTCAGGAAGGTGCCCTAGGCACAGAGGAGGGTCTACCCACCACAGAGGAGTCAGATGGGGCTTCAGATGGGGAGGTAGACAGCCAGAGCCAAGTAAGGAGACTTAGCCAGGCTAACTTAAGTTTGCATGGGAGTTTGCATGGGGTCCCCCCATACAGACCCCCAAGTAGGCTTTCACAGAGAAGCAGGAGGGACAGATCCCCTTCAAGGGAATCCATCCACTCCCATGTCTCTAGCATCTCTAATGCTTCCTCTCACAGGGGAATGACTTCACCTGAGAGAAAAGAGCATAAAGCCAGAATGAGGGAAGCTAATCTGAGGATTCAGAGGGAAGAAATTGCCCTTGCCAAGGAGAAGCTTGCTCTGGCTAGAGAGCAAAAATTGTGTGGGTCAGAACCCACTGGTGGCAGCAACATCCCTAGAGATAGGGATAGGTCTTATGACCATAGAAACCTAAGCAAGATAGCCCCCCCCATATCAGAATGGGGATGACATCCACAAATGGATGACTGCTTTGGAGAGGGCCTGCAAAGTACAGCAGGTACCCCAAAGTCAGTGGGCAGCTATCTTGTGGCTCTCCTTTTCTGACAAAGGTAGAGACAAGCTCCTCACAGTCAGTGATGAGGATGCAAACAATTACAAAGTCCTGAAGAGTGCTCTGATAGATGGGTTTGGCTTAACCACTGAGCAATATAGGTTGTTGTTCAGAGACACCCAGAAGACACAGACACAGGACTGGTCTGATTTTGTGGATTGTGCCACTAAGGCTTTGGAAGGTTGGTTAAATGGCAGCAAGGTGCAGGACTATACAGGATTGTACAACTTGATTATGAGGGAGCAGATCCTTAATAATTGTCAGAACCAGCTTCTCCATCAACACCTGGTAGACTCAGATTTGACCTCTCCCCAAGAATTGGGAAAGAGGGCAGATAAATGGGTCAGGACCAGGATTAGGCCTAAAAATCAGGGTGGTGACCAAAAGAAAGATACCACCAAGCCTCAAGAGAAGGGTGGGGATAAAGCAAAAGAGAAATCTTCCTCAGGGCCCCAAAACTCCACACAGGGTGGTGGGTCCCAAGCTCCCTCCTCTACCACAGTTAAAAAGCCTTACTGCCATGTGTGTAAAACACCTGGGCATTGGAAAACTGACAGCAGTTGTCCACAGGCTAAAAACAAAACTGTTCCTCCAACTACTCCTGTCACACCACCTATTACTGTCAGCAGTAATCCCCCAGGTGGTGGGAGTGCCCCCAAAAATTTGGTTGGGTTTTCTTGGGGAACACAGGGGGATCTTGGCTTAGCCAATTCCCCTACAGCAGCTACTCTTGTCTGTGATGGTGGCATGGGGTTTGCCAACTTCACTGCCTGTCCCAACACTTTGGGTAGGTACAGACAGGAACCCTACATCAATGGTAGAAAAGCTGAGGCCTACAGAGACACTGGAGCTAGCATCACTATGGTGGCCCATAGGCTAGTTCCCTCTGAGCAGCTTTTGCCTGGTTTCTCATACCAGGTAACTAACATTGATGGCAAACAGAACAGTCATCCCATGGCAGAGGTATGTCTCAGCTGGGGAGGTGTCACTGGCCCTAAAAGGGTGGCAGTGTCTCCAACCTTGCCTGTGGACTGCTTGCTGGGGAATGACTTAGAACTCTCAGCTTGGGCTGGAGTTGAACAAGACACCCATTCTAAAATGGTAGGCCTTTCCAAAAAGGGTAGTGGGGTTGTGCCAGTCACAACCCCTGTCCAAGTAGCTTTCCTCCCTGAAAAGGTTGGAAGGGCAGTGGTAGCCACAGCCCAGGCACAGACAGACTTCCCTGTAGAAATTGGCAGAGCTGTGACAGTCACAGCTCAAACACAAACTGAGTGCCTTCCCGAAAAGGTTGGCAAGGCTGTAATGGTCTCAGCCCACACTCAGACTGATATAGGTGTAGTGAAGCCTGAAACTATGGATCACTCCACACAAACAGAGAGTAGTGGGGAGGAAGAAAAGTCTCCCTCTCCCCAGACATTAGGAAGAGGTCAGCCTCCTCAGGGATCTGACCTCACCCCTTGTGAAGGAACTGCCCCAGAGGTAGCCAGGCCTGGCCTGGCAGAGCCTCTGATGTCAGTGGCCCCTTCCAAGGTGGGATCCAGTCTGGTGCAGGTAGCCTGCCTCTCTCTACCCTGCCTCAGTCAGCCCAGGTCTGCAGAGGTCAGGGAGGCCAGTGGACCCCAAGAGGGCCCCTGTCCACAAGAACCCCCCCATCAAAAGAATGAGGATTGCCTGGTTAGTTGCCCTAGCCAGGTGATGGGTAAAAACATTCCTGAGGGATCCCCTTCACAGGTAGTTAGGGACCTCCCCCAGAGGGATTCTGTTGGGCACAGGCAAACATGGGACCTTAGGGCCCCAAACCTGACCTGTCCCTCCAGTAAGCCCACAAGAGGGACCCAGCCTCCAGCTTTAGGTAGCCAGAGGCTGACCCTGAGAGCACAGTGCAACTCAGTTAGAGAAAGAAAGGCATCCATGGTGGAGGATGATTGGAGGAAGCTGAGGCCTCACTTTGAGGGCACTCACTTCAGTACTCCATCTCAACACCAGCCTTTTACTTTGCAAAGACACACCAAAGGTAGAGATTCCCTATGGTGGAGACCCTATGATATCTTTAGGATGAGGGATTGCTTAGTGGACCATGAGACAGGGGGTAACCATGCCAGTGCTGGTTCTTCCTTATATGGCCACTTAGGCAATAGAGGCTTACCTTGTCAAGGCCAGCCTTATCTCCTTTCGTTTGGGGGGGGGGTTGTGTAGGAAGGTGGATATCTGACTATGGTTACCCCCAACTTTTTGCCTAGTGTCTAGCTGGTTTTTCGACTTAGTTGGCCTGAGATCCTGCCATTCAGGGTCTCTGGCTGTCTGCTCTCTCTTTAAAATGGACTCCATGTACCCTAGGTACATAACCAATTGGTAAGGATCACCTTATTGGACCCTGTACAGTGTACCCTAGGTACCCAGGGCATAGGTGTACCCTAGGTCTCCCAGGGGCTGCAGCATGTATTATGCCACCCCTGGTCTGGCCTTCCAATCAGACACAACTGGCTGATCACTCAGCTGGGGCAAGGTCGTGTAATCACCCCTTGCTTAGATATAGTATGCCTATATCTACCCTTATATATAGACACATGTGTACCTATCAGTCACTCCTATGGCAGGCCTTAACAATCCTGGAGGCAGAGTGCTTGGTAACATGTGAGATGGTGCTCTAGCATGAGCTGAGCCTGTCTGCAGCTTTCGGAACCATGTCCTAATAGCTGTTCTATGATATAGCCTACCATATACTCTTAAAGTGCCTTATAATCTTAGACGGTTATGGTAACTATGGTTTGGCTTTATCAAAACATGTCGTGTAAGGTGTCTAACACTCGGGAATAATACCCCCATGCCATTTCTGGACATGAGAATATTATTCCCCCCTTCTAGAGGGAAAGACATGTTAAAATCATACTTCAACTGTTAGCCTCTGACCAAAGCCTCAGCATCACAAAATGGATGCTGCTGCCACGACACAAGTCTGACCTCCTGCAGCTGGGAGTGATCCCAGCCAGGGAGGCCTGGACAATAGGTTTCCTGCTTGGGGAGGTGCTAGCACCTCCCCAGACAGCCTTTAGTGTATTGGGGCAGGGTGGGCTGAAAGGAATGAGACATGCCTGGGGCACACAAGGTGTTCCTTGCATAGTCCAGTTCAAACCGGCGCTGGGGAACTCCAGCCCCAGCTCTGGCGCGAAACTGGACAAAGGGAAGTGGGTGTAACCACCCCCTCCCAGGTCCCACCCATAAGGCGTGACCTAGCAGGTATCCCAGCCCCCCAGATTAGTATAAGAGTGGGAGTTGGGCCTCAAGACTTTAGATTATCCTGAACCTGCAAAACTGAACAGAAACTCTGGACCTTCGACATTCTACGAAAGAAGAAGACTGAAGAATCTCCCTTGTAGCCAAGGAGTGGCTACCCTGTGCAAACAGGCACCATCAAGAGACTACCCTTTGCTTTGTGAAACGTTCAACGAGGAACCGACTGCAGAGCCCGACCAGAGCCTTGATTTCCAGACTTCTCCGACCCTCATCCACATCTGCAGCAGAGCTGAGATCCGTGGAGGCGACGAGCGACGTGGGACCGGCTACCTGGGAAAAGTGGCTAGTAACTTACAGCGCAGCTTCTGAGGTACCCTCGAAGTTGTGCACCGGGGATTGAGAAGCCCCAACCCCAAGCACCATCTGCACCGAAGACCAGCCCCCCACACTCCACGAGTCCTGCGTGGGGCCCTTCAGCATTTTCCTGCTTGCCGCGTCTGTCCGGTTGCTTGCCCGCTGGCTAGTGGCCTTGGTGACGATGCTCCCTGAAATCTTCTGCGCTGGTTTGGCTCCTCCAGACTGGCTCCCGCTTCTCTGCAAAGAAGAAGCACCCCAGACCTTCCTGGTCTGCACCAGAAGCAAGTCCTTTGTTCTTCGTGGGTTCCGCTTGCCAAGGCTTGGTGAGTCCTAGTCCAACTTCGATGCCGCCGACAGCAAGAGCCTTCGTGGGACAGCTCGCCTCCTGGTCCTGGTCGTCCTCGACGCTTCCTGGTCCTCCTGGCTGCAGCGACAAGCTTCACCTTCACCTGCAACTCTTCACGACATCGCCTGGTTCCTTCCTGGTTCCACGTGGTCACTGGCTAGTGACCTTGACTCTGTCCCCTCTGCTTGCAGATTTCTTCTCTTCTTGATCCCAGCCTTGGGATCCACCGGACACTCTCCCCTGACTGCCTGTCAGCATCTTTCTTCAGGCATCCATAGGAGTCGACGACGAAAACGACGCATCTTCACCCCTATGCACCCGCAGCCTGTGGGCTAGGTAACTTGGGTACTCCGGTGCTCATCAGGATAGTGACTATCCTAGTGTCTAGTTTTCAAGTCTCAACTTCCTAGCTACTCCGGAAGTGTCCTAAATCTATCTATTTCTAAACTGTAACATTGCTATTGACTTTTACGCATTACGCGTGAGTGTTTCCACTCTGCACACGAATCCCGTGGGCCTCCCACTTCCTAACTAACGCTAGTGTAGTGTAGCCCCAGCGATTCCCTAGGCCTAGGCCTATTCTATTTCCGTGACAGTGGTTCTTATACCACTTATTTAGTATATGGTTTGCGTGGCCCCTAGGGCCTAACTGTATTACTTACCTGTGTGACTTACTGTATGCATTAATAAGACTGTGTTGTACTTACCTCTAAACTCATAAAGAGTGCTGAGGGTTTGCTTAGAATAAATACACTTTATTTTATATATATATCTGTTGTGGTGTCCTTTCATTTGGTATTCAAGGGATTATATATGGTATCACAGCTGGCTTCACATGCCATTCAGAGTTTAGCCTAAGACTGCTCTTGTCCATGCTACCACTAGGATAGCTGGTCTATAAGGTTGACTTTACAACCAATCACCATAAGGGTATTTGGACTGATATAAGGTGTACACTATAACTAGTGACATCATACATCAGGCCAACTTCTCACACATCCCACTGGCGACGGAGGGGCTCTTCCAATCCCCCAATCATCCCCTTGAGAGTGCGGTTAAAACGCTCCACTAGTCCGTTCCCTTGGGGGTGATAGGGGGTCGTGAATCTGTAGGTGACCCCGCATTGTTGCCAGAGGGACTTCATGTATTTGGAGATAAAGTTCGTGCCTCGGTCGCTGACGACTTCTCGGGGGAAGCCCACCCGGGAGAAGATCCCCATTAGGGCCCGGCCAACCACCGGAGCTGTCACGGTCCTTAGGGGCACCGCCTCGGGGTAGCGGGTGGCATGGTCCACCAGTACCAGGATGAACCTGTGTCCTTGTGCCGTGCGGGGGTCCAGAGGCCCCACAATGTCTATTCCTACCCTTTCGAACGGGGTGGTGACCACAGGGAAGGGTTGCAGAGGGGCTTTCAGCTTCCGACCACTCTTCCCGCTGGCTTGGCATGTGGGGCAGGACCGGCAGTGGTTCAGGACGTCGTTCCTCATTTTCGGCCAGAAAAAGTGGGTCACTAGGCGACTGTAAGTTTTGTCCTGGCCCAGGTGTCCAGCCAGGGGGACATCGTGGGCCAGGTTGAGTAGGAAGTCTCTGAAGCGGAGAGGTACCACCAGCACTCGACCGGCCCCTAGCTCTGCGATTCTTTGTTCGCTGTATAGCAGGTCGTTATCCCAGTAGACCCAGTGAGATCCGGTGGAGTCCCCTGCGTTCTGGGCGCTGGCTTGTTGGCGGAGTCCGTCGAGGGAGGGGCAGGTCTTTTGTTCCTGGCGGAACTGTTCTTGGGTGGGCCCCCCTTCTTGACGCCACTGAGCCAGGCCGGGAAAGTCCTGGGGTTGCGCGTCCCCTTCGGTCGTTGGCTCTGGGGGGCTGGCCTCGTCGTTGTCTTCTACTGGGGCGACCGCGGGCGGAGGTGCTGGCCATTCCGGTTCTTCTGATCGGGGGACGGCATGGGCGGCCATGGACCGGGTGGTTATGCAGGCCCAGTCCGGGAGGCCCAGCATCCCCAGGTGCTCTCTTCTCTCGACGGTGGCCCACGGGGAACTTTCGAGGTCATTCCCCAGGAGGCAGTCCACGGGGGCATCGTCCCGGACCGTCACCTTCAACAGGCCGGAGACCCCTCCCCATTCGAATGGGACGCAGGCCATTTGACACATACTTTCAGAATTGTCGGCTGAGCGGACGGGGCAGAGAATGTTCGGCAGGATCTGCTCGGGCTTCACCAGGTGACAGCGGACGGCCGTCACACTGGCGCCTGTGTCACGCAAGGCCTCGGCCCGATGTCCATTAATGGTCACCCACTGACCGTATTTCCTGGTGTTAGCGGGTAGGGGAGCCCGCGGGACCATGTCTCTTCCCCCTAGGCACGCCAGGACCATGGTGGCCGGTTCCCACTCTTGCTGGGCCGGCTCATACTCTTCCTGTTCCTCCGATAATCGCTCTTCCCCCAGGGTGGCGGCAGCTACCTGGCGGGGCTTGGGTGTTTGGTTCTGCGGGCAGCTCGGGTCATTGGCGTAGTGGCCGACTCACTGGCATCGGTGGCACGTGACGTTGGCTCGGAACCCAGGACGCATCGGGGGGTTGCCCCGGCCGGCCGGAGGCGGGGTGCTGGCCACGGGTGTTGCCGGCAAGGCTTCTCTCCCTCGCCCCTGGCCTCCTCCTCCTCCCCGAGGACGGTGCTGGCCTTGGTTGCTTCGGTTCTGCTCGTGTGGCCCTCTCCGGCCCACTCGGGTGCTTTCCCATTGGTCAGCTTCGGCGGCGAGCTGCCGGGGGTCAGTCAGCTTGCTGTCGAGGAGGTGCTGCCTGAGCTCGACGAAACAGTTGTTCGACAGGTGCTCCCATACCATAAGGTTAAAGAGTTGCTCGTAGGTCGTGACATGGCTCCCCTTGATCCAACCCTCGAAGGCACGGCTGAAATAGTTAACGTACTCCACCCAAGTTGTGCCCGGGATCCGGGTGCAATCTCTGAACCTCTGGCGGTACATCTCGGGTGTTAGGCCGTAGCGGGTGAGGAGGGCAGCCTTCATGTGGTCGTAGGACGACATTTGGTGATCTGGGAGCTGTAGCAGGGCATCGCGACCTTCGTTGACGAACCTCCCCCATAGTCCGGCTCCCCAATCACTCCGGTCGATCCGGTGGGAGGTCATGGCGATCTCGTAGGCTTTGAACCACTGTTGTATGTCGTCTTCTCGGACATACTCGCGGACAACATCCTTGGGGATGTGTACTTTTTTCTCGGTTGGCCCCGGGGTGTGCGGTCTCTCAGGCACCCCCGATTCTTTATTCTGTTTCCGAAGTTCTATTTCCGCCAGTTTGCGCTCGTGTTCGAGTGTTATTCTTTTTTCCTCAAGCTCTCTCTGTCTCTGCTTTTCTTCTCGCTCCTCTCGGAGCCACAGATGCTCTAGATTTAGTTTCTGCTCGGCTAACTTGAGTTCACCGTCCATTTTGAGCCGTGCCATTTCCAACTCGTGTAATCTGGTTCTTTCTCTTTCCTGGATCTCCTCCTGCGAGAGGCCCGTTCCCCGCTCCTCGGGAGCCGTGGCGTTCCCCTCTGGTGCGACACTGTTTCGGTCGGAGGGCCCGGCGATCCCAGTTTCTGTCCACGACTCAAGGGCGTGCTTCAAATCATCTTTGGTACTCAGGCCGGTGGTAGCAATGCCTAGTTCCATGCAGAATTGTTTCAGTTCGCGGTGGCTGTATTCTTCTAACTTATCCATTTGGAATTTTTCAGTGGAACCGCTATCTTTGGCCGACATCGTAGTTTTGTCGTGGGGTGAGCTACTCTCTGTACGATTACTCGTTGATTCGGATCGCGCCGCTGGCCACCAATGTTAGACGGACCGGGAGGGTCGGCCGAGGTCAGGGGGAGAGGTCTCCGGGGAGAGCCGTCTCCAGCGATCGTACAGGCAAGTAACTTCCCCCCCACAGACAGACACCACACAAGGATAAGATTTAGGGTTCTTTATATGCACTTCTTAAGGTACGATGAAATAGTACAAGGAGGTCTGGACTCAGGGGTCCCCTCGATTTAGGTCTCTTAGGATAGGGAAGGGGTAGCGGGACAGTCTGTTTACCAGTCAGGTAGTTCGGATGAGATGATGGTTAGCTCACAATCCTCGAGCTTGGTGGTGTAGCTGGTACGGGCCGCGGCAGCGCCAGCAGGTCCCGGTAGAGATGGTCGATACACGGTCCGCGGCAGCGCCAGCAGGTCCCAGTGAAGATGGTCGATGTACGGTCCGCGGCAGCGCCAGCAGGTCCCGGTGAGGATGGTCGTTACAACGGGCCGCGGCAGCGCCAGCAGGTCCCGACGAGGATGGATGTTGCAGAAGGCCGCGGCAGCGCCAGCAGGCAGGACGATAGTTCGCAAGATAGGGCTACGGCAGCGCCAGTAGTCCGTCAAGGCTGAGTTCTCTCGGTGTCTCTCGACTCCAGGATACAACTGCCATCCTGCTCCGGAGCTGCTCCAGTTATAGGGCAGGTGCCCTTTGATGTCCGGGCCCTCGCACTTGGAGGTCGGAGGGTCCGGGATGAAGGTGTCCAGACACCCAGCAGGGGGTGGAGCCAGCGCCTGGGGGAGCTGGAGGCGATCGGCACCTGGCGGGGGGAAGAGCTCTTGACGCTTCGTTCTCCCATTGACCTGCCAAGTGGTCCGCTCACCTCCTGGGTGGATGGTGGTGCCGGGATGTCGGGGCCGGGCAGGCCCAGGGTTAGGGTCGGGGGGAGGCCACGCGGCCTCGTGGTGCAGGGCCCAAGATGGCGGCTTGACCCGGCCGGGGAAGCCGGTGGGGCTGGGGCCCGTGATGCATGGAGGTCCGAGGGCAGAAGTTCCGTCGGGAGACGGGGTGCAGGTGCTTTTCGTGGGTCACGCCTGGCGGGCCGAAGCTTGGGCCCTATCGTGCGGGGAGGGAGCAAGCCCTTCGTGTGGCCTGTCCAACACCACTCATAGGGGACTTGTTGCCCATCACCCCTGCCACCCCCACTCACAGGGGACCTATTGCCAACCACCACTGCCACCCCCACTCACAGGGCTTATGTTGCCCATCACCCCTGCCACCCACACTCACAGGGCTTATGTTTCCCATCACCCCCGCCACCCCCACTCACAGGGCTTATGTTGCCCATCACCCCTGCCACCCACACTCATAGGGGACCTGTTGCCCATCACCCCTCTCACCCCCAGTCATAGGGGACCTGTTGCCCATCACCCCTGCCACCCCCACTCACATGGCTTATGTTGCCCAACACCCCTGCCACCCCCCACTCACAGGGCTTATGTTTCCCATCACCCCTGCCACCCCCACTCACAGGGCTTATGTTTCCCATCACCCCTGCCACCCACACTCATAGGGGACCTGTTGCCCATCACCCCTGCCACCCCCAGCCATAGGGGACCTGTTGCCCATCACCCCTGCCACCCCCACTCACAGGGCTTATGTTGCCCAACACCCCTGCCACCCCCACTCACAGGGCTTATGTTTCCCATCACCCCTGCCACCCCCACTCACAGGGGACCTGTTGCCCATCACCCCTGTCACCCCCACTCACAGGGTTTATGTTTCCCATCACCCTTGCCACCCCCACTCACAGGGCTTATGTTGCCCATCACCCCTGCCACCCACACTCATAGGGGACCTGTTGCCCATCACCCCTGCCACCCCCAGTCATAGGGGACCTGTTTCCCATCACCCCTGCCACCCCCACTCACAGGGCTTATGTTGCCCAACACCCCTGCCACCCCCACTCACAGGGCTTATGTTTCCCATCACCCCTGCCACCCCCACTCACAGGGCTTATGTTGCCCATCACCCCTGCCACCCACACTCATAGGGGACCTGTTGCCCATCACCCCTGCCACCCCCACTCACAGGGCTTATGTTTCCCATCACCCCTGCCCCCCCACTCACAGGGCTTATGTTGCCCATCACCCCTGCCACCCCCACTCACAGGACTTATGTTTCCCATCACCCCTGCCACCCCCACTCACAAGGCTTATGTTTCCCATCACCCCTGCCACCCCCACTCACAGGGGACCTGTTGCCCATCACCTCTCCCACCCCCACTCACAGGGACTCACAGGGCATATTTTGCCCATCACCCCTGCCACCCCCACTCACAGGGATTATGTTTCCCATCACCCCTGCCACCCCCACTCACAGGGGACCTGTTGCCCATCACCCCTGCCACCCCCACTCACAGGGCTTATGTTTCCCATCACCCCTGCCACCCCCACTCACAGGGCTTATGTTTCCCATCACCCCTGCCATCCCCACTCACAGGTGACCTGTTGCCCATCACCCCTGCCACCCCCACTCACAGGGCGTATGTTGCCCATCACCCCTGCCACCCCCACTCACAGGGGACCTTTTGCCCATCACCCCTGCCACCCCCACTCACAGGGCTTATTTTTCCCATCACCCCTGCCACCCCCACTCATAGGGGACCTGTTGCCCATCACCCCTGCCACCCCCACTCATAGGGGACCTGTTGCCCATCACCCCTGCCACCCCCACTCACAGGGGACCTATTGCCAACCACCACTGCCACCCCCACTCACAGGGCATATGTTGCCCATCACCCCTGCCACCCCCACTCACAGGGCTTATGTTTCCCATCACCCCCGCCACCCTCACTCACAGGGCTTATGTTGCCCATCACCCCTGCCACCCACACTCATAGGGGACCTGTTGCCCATCACCTCTCTCACCCCCAGTCATAGGGGACCTGTTGCTCATCACCCCTGCCACCCCCACTCACAGGGATTATGTTGCACAACACCCCTGCCACCCCCACTCACAGGGCTTATGTTTCCCATCACCCCTGCCACCCCCACTCACAGGGCTTATGTTCCCCATCACCCCTGCCACCCACACTCATAGGGGACCTGTTGCCCATCCCCCCTGCCACCCCCAGCCATAGGGGACCTGTTGCCCATCACCCCTGCCACCCTCACTCACAGGGCTTATGTTGCTCATCACCCCTGCCACCCCCAGCCAAGGGTACCTGTTGCCCATCACCCCTGCCACCCCCACTCACAGGGCTTATGTTTCCCATCACCCCTGCCCCCCCACTCACAGGGCTTATGTTGCCCATCACCCCTGCCACCCCCACTGACAGGGCTTATGTTTCCTATCACCCCTACCACCCCCAGTCACAGGGCTTATGTTTCCCTTCACCCCTGCCACCCCCACTCACAGGGGACCTGTTGCGCATCACCCCTGCCACCCCCACTCACAGGGCTTATGTCGCCCATCACCTCTGCCACCCCCTTTACCGTAATCCCACGGAAAGGAATACTCTACTTAGATACGGAAGTCATCATCCCAGAGGCTTACGTGATAATCTCCCCTTCGGCCAGTTCCTCAGGATCAGGAGGAACTGTACACAGAAGGAGGACTTTTTGAATGAGTCAGACGATCTTATCTACAGATTGATTGAACGTGAATATCCTAAACGGCTTGTAAAGAGGGCCAGAAAAAGAGCTTGGCACAACCCCAGAGATACTCTTCTAACTCCTAAGGACCGAACCGAGGACTTCAACAGGCTGATATGTGTTACCACCTTCAATACAAGGAGTAATGAAATCCGTCACATTGTCAACAAACACTGGCATCTTGTTTCAGCTGAACTACAGCTCCCTGAATCCCCTATGCATTCCTTTAAGAAAGGAAAAAATGTACGTGATCATGTGGTTAAGTCCTTTTTAGAAACACCTACTAAACCGACAATTGAATCATTGTGGCAACTTCCTGCTCCAGTAGGCCATGTAAAATGTGGAAATTGCAAAGCCTGTAACATTACTATTGAAACTAAGACTTTCCAACATAGTAATTGTACAGTGGATTAAAAACACTTACTAATTGCAATACTAAGAACGTCATTTATGCCATCGTCTGCCCGTGTAATAAAATCTATATAGGGCAGACAACCCAAAAGGTGAAGTGCCGGATACTACAGCACTGCAGCAGGATAAGTCGCACCACCGTGGGGGCCCCCATGGTTTAACATTTCCAAACACTCAGTCATTCCCCCGAATCAATGAAGTGGTTGATCATTGAGGCCATCACACTTGATGCAAGGGGCGGTAACCTGGGTTCAATCCTCAACATTAGAGAATGTAAATGGATGGACCGTTTTGGATCTGTCCAAAATGGCCTTAATGAACTAGATGCTACATATGCCCATATTTCTCTATTGAACAGCACCTAGGATCCACATTAGCCGTTGGTTTTAAATCTAACATAGGGGTATTATAACAGTTTACACCATGTTACCATCTGTTAACCTTATGAAGTTTTCTCTTAGATGCCGGATGACGTTGTCAAACCCTCACGTCATTATAACCATATAGTGTGACCTTTTTCATAGATAGGTTGCCCCTTCAATAGGATTATTGTTGGTATTCATGCCTTTTATTCTACATCGAGCATTGTTTTTCCGAAAAATGTATTTTTCTATCGAGCACAGATGTTTTTAGATTTGTGTCTCTTGACATTATGTATTGTCACTGATCATTCAAATGTTAGAATGTAAGCTGCATTGCAGCCAGTAATTTAAAACAATCAGGTGTTTTTTGAATTTATGTGTACTCAATAGTGTGGTACCACTATTTCTAAACTGTTTTGTCTCCTAATGATTGGTTTATCATGCCCGATGCATTTCCCAACCACCTACTATCTTGCTTTCCGCTCAAATTCGGCTGTCAGGAGCCTTTTGTCATGGTTGATTGCCACACCCCCGAGATCAATCCAATCAGGTTGTGTTAGACGGACCGGGAGGGTCGGCCGAGGACAAGGGGAGAGGTCTCCGGGGAGAGCCGTCTCCAGCGATCGTACAGATAAATAACTTCCCCCCCACAGACAGACACCACACAAGGAGAAGATTTAGCGTTCTTTATAGGCAATTTCTTACGGTACGATGGAAGGTACAAGGAGGTCTGGACTCAGGGGTCCCCTCGATTCAAGTCTCTCAAGATGGGGAAAGGGGGTAGCGGGACAGTCTGGTTACCAGTCTTGGTAGTTGAGGTGGTATGGTGGATAGCTCACAATCCTCGAGCTCGGTGTTCTAGCTGGGACGGGCCGCGGCAGCGCCAGCAGGTCCCGGTGAAGATGGTCGATACACGGTCCGCGGCAGCGCCAGCAGGTCCCGGTGAAGATGGTCGATGCACGGTCCGCGGCAGCGCCAGCAGGTCCCGGTGAGGATGGTCGTTACAACGGGCCGCGGCAGCGCCAGCAGGTCCCGACGAGGATGGATGTTGCAGAAGGCCGCGGCAGCGCCAGCAGGCAGGACGATAGTTCACAAGATAGGGCTACGGCAGCGCCAGTAGTCCGTCAAGGCTGAGTTCTCTCGGTGTCTCTCGACTCCAGGATACAACTGCCGTCCTGCTCCGGAACTGCCCTAGTTATAGGTCTGGCGCCCTTTGATGTCCGGACCCTCGCACTTGGAGGTCGGAGGGTCCGGGATGAAGGTGTCCAGACACCCAGCAGGGGGTGGAGCCAGCGCCTGGGGGAGCTGGAGGCGATCGGCACCTGGCGGGGGAGAGCCCTTGACGCTTCGTTCTCCCATCGACCTGCCAAGTGGTCCGCTCACCTCCTGGGTGGATGGTGGTGCCGGGATGTCGGGGCCGGCCAGGCCCAGGGTTAGGGTCGGGTGGAGGCCACGCGGCCTCGTGGCGCAGGGCCCAAGATGGCGGCTTGATCCGGCCGGGGGAGCCGGTGGTGGCTCGGTCCCGTGATACATGGATGTCCGGGGGCAGGAGTTCCGTCGGGAGACGGAGTGCGGGTGATTCGTGTGGGTCACGCCTGGCGGGCCGGGGCTTAGGCCCTGTCATGCGTGGAGGGAGCAAGCCCTTCGGGTATCCTGTCCAACAGGTTGCAACCTTTCAGGCTGCGCGTAGACGACCTTGGTTAGGTATTTAAGAAGTCACGTGATAACCTCCAAGGTTAGCTGTCAGACGCTTCGATGCTGCCTTGGAGGTATGTCACCCTGTATTGCTCTCGGCTCATTTCTTCTGTGCTCCTGCACCAGCGCGTTTAAATTACGGCAGACTGACTCACAGGTTAGACTCTGTAGTTTAAAAGCGGCCGTTAAGCTTCCCGCACTAACGCATTTAACTTACGGCATATTTGACGCGAAGGCTTCATTCCCTAGTTTAATAGTTGCCGTTTAGCTCTTTTTCACATAGCCCTCTTGCATACGTGCATTCTTATATATTTAACCTTCCCGCATCGGCGCGTTTAATTCACGGCATATTGGACTTGAAGGTTTCATTTCCCTGTTTAAAAGCTGCCGTCTGTCTCTTATCTATCGTGGACATATCTTTCTCATACATTTTAGCCATTTAAGGCTACTACGTTTTTAATGACCATGCTTCAGAATGGTGTCATTAATTTGGAGTGGGCGGGATTATAGTGCATAAACTCAGACGCAGCTGTTTTTGCCATTCATTAATACAGTACTGGTTGTTTTAACTCTATTACATTGAGACCCTTTCTGGTATCTCTTTGTTTTACAACTTTGGTTACGTATGAACCACTGCCTTGTATGAATATTCAGATGCCCCTAGGAAACTTTCCCTTAAGGCTCACAAAACCACCCCCAGTGGTGAGTATTGTATCACCATGGGTTTTGTGGTGACATACTACTTTATTTTATATTGTAGTTTTAATCTAGTTGTACTCCCTGTTTCCCCGTCTTTTTCTACCCCAGGAGCCATGAGGGCCCACTTCTCGATTTTCCAGCACAAATTGCCCATGCTGATGCTGGTAATTTATGTTTAATCTCGTAATCAATATAATTGTCTGCTAGTTAGACACACCTCATTAATTTTCACCATTGTTTCTAGGTGTAAGCCTCTTCCCTTTTCCCAGTCCTGATGAAGACCCCGTTTTCCAAGATATTAATTTCGCTGGTTTCAATAGGGGTCGAAACGTCGACTTTTCTTTGTCTTCTATCAACACATTAGACGGACAGTCATTGTATAACTGCTTTCTTGGTTTATGTTGTTGTACCTGTGTTTCTTGCCATTTAAGTGGCATGTAAGGTCCCTGAATATACTGTGGATGTTTCTATATGCACGACCTTCCTCCCTCACATCGTTTGCACTGATCCCAACGTCTTGCACTTATCACTTCACTTGCACCTGTCTATTCGAAATGATGATATTGATATAAACTTTGTCTACTGAATGGTTGTTTGTGTCGACCTTTTTGCTGTGTAATTGATTAAATCTGGTCATTTTTGAGTTTATTAGGTGTTGTCATAAATTTGTATATTTTGTCAACAAATGTGTTTTGTAATGTTTCTGTAAATCTACCTCCACTGTGACTTTTTTTGTGTACCAATATATATACCCGAGTCCAGTGGTCTAACGGGTCACCCCATTGATATATAACCCCCACTCACAGGGCTTAAGTTGGCCATCACCCCTGCCACCCCCAGCCATAGGATGGGTGATGCGCAACACATCCAGCATACGCAAACATCAGGTATGTCCGCAAAATACATCCCCCACAACATAATGACAACAGTGTGTAGTCTGTGACAAATGCCCACAACAGTGAATATGGCTACGAGCATACAATGTAAGTAACAGCACATGTGTGACCAACACATGAGTGTGACATACACAAGGCACACATCACCATAGCACTGTGGCAATGTAAAAAGAACACCCCCTCACTGTGTAGAACAGAAGTCAAGTGGGGACTCACAAAATGCAGCAGATGTGGTGCATTGTGGTGACGGGGACCAAACCCCCCTCAACACAGTGACCAAAAGGTAAGTGTCATCATGGTCAAAGCTGCAAATAACTAACAGCATGTATGATCCCTGCTCCCAACACATCAAACACTTCTGGAGGAAAATAGTGGTTGTGTCCCATACACACAGAGATGTGGTGAGGCAAACAGTGCTGTGAAAACATAACACTCTCGGCCATGTGCAGACAAGTAACACACATGGGGGCTGACAATGCACACAGCGTACAATTACACAACAGCAGAAGTGACCATCACCAAGCATGCACACATCTCGAAAATAGACACACCAACCAGTGTAGACTGTAGGTGTCAGCTCACTAACTCACATTCCATGCCAGCAATGTCACCCAACAATCAGGATGAATGTGCACAACGATGTGAAATGACTCACAGGGACAGCATGCAAAATCACACAAACAGCATCCAGACAAAGGCCCACAACAGCAATACCAATGCACTGGTGCAGATGCACAAACACAAACAGGCAATCTCACACTGCACATCGGACACAACATGTGTGTGTGTGTGTGTCACAGTATCCCCAGGCAACTACACAACACATGAAAGGGGCTGAACCACAGTGACACAGATGTGGACACAGTGCCATACAAAAGTAAATAATCATTGGGACACCCTCAGTGGGCAATCAGGCGTTGGGAGATGAGAGGGAGCACAACAGACACATCAGACACTAGCTGGAATGAACAACAACTAACACAGCAAGAGACTGACACACAACAGCACAATCCCCAGGGACAAGACATTGGTGTGACACAAGCATGCATGACACCTCCACTGTGATGGCAAAGGCAGATGTCGTACAAACTGGGAAACCCAGACATGTGTCCTGTGCCACAAACGTACATCCCACATACACAAACACAAATCACTCAGCATGGCCCCTCATCCATGAACAAACGTGAGGGACCATCCATGCAAACATTCACATCAGTCCACCATCAACACCACACCTGAAATGCAACAATGTGTATCTGTGAAGCCCACATGGACAGGTGACATTGCACATGCCCACATGACAAACACAGGAATGTTGGCAGGAACTAAGGTGCACACACACATCACACAAGGACTGTTTACAACCCTGGGGAATGACAGACACACTGCACAGTATGCGGTACATGGCCATGACCTCAAAGCTCATGTGACCTTCACAATCCCGCCACTGTCCCAGGACTCTTCAGATGTGCCAAGGAGGAACACAAGGCACCCATGCTGACACCTGCCAGCATCGCTGCCATGAACCCGACAAGTGGGAGCAGTCACACACACATACAAATGTCTCAATCACTGAAAACTACCACCTAGGGACAACTACATGATATT
This sequence comes from Triturus cristatus, assembly GCF_964204655.1. Lineage (NCBI taxonomy): Eukaryota > Metazoa > Chordata > Amphibia > Caudata > Salamandridae > Triturus > Triturus cristatus. The sequence goes on along the minus strand of NC_140590.1, from coordinate 1,838,458,686 downwards.
GCGGACAAAAAAGTGCCTTGAGGAACCCTCACTGTGTCCCATATGTGTCTGACATCATCAACACTCAGAACTGACAAATCACAATGATGATACACCAATTAACAGGAGTGAGTCATGCACCCACACATCTGGTAGCCCACTGGAAAAGTAGTGGGATTAACCCAGTACCACTCAGCAAGCATCAACAACACGAAAATATCAAGGGAACACTGTCTGTGTATGAACAGGGATTTGGACACACACACAAGCACATGTCTACAGAACTTGGTCAGTCAGCCATCAGTTACCGCACAATGAAGGCTCTGGTCACAACAGCCTGGGTACGTGAGTCTCCCTTAAGTCATCTGCACATACTCAATACATTTGTACAGCAATTTGCACAGAGGACCCAGTTGCTCCTATACCAATGATGCCCACACCTGTAGGGCCAGTAGTGATGAGCAAGAAGTATGTGGAAATGACAATTTGGACAATGGGAAGCACATCATATGTGCAGGGGTGCAAGCCACAGATGTGACCATGGCAATTAAATGCTCACAGAGAGATGTACACAAATGGTTGATCCAGACACACCCAGGTAGCTGCAAAGGATGACATGGATACCCACCAGAATAGGAAACATATCTCATGGACCACAGGGAGTACCTCACATCAACACATCAGTATGCAACATTGTAAACCAAGCATTACAGGTGCAAGGGCTTCTAAAACAACCTCAACATGATGTACAGCTAAATCAAGTTCACAGGGACAAAGTAAAAAGCTTTATTCAGCATATGAAAAGTGAAACGTCTGTTCCAACAAAAGACCAATGGCCAGTCCATGTCCAAAGGGCAAGGAGTGAACTAGAGTCACAAATTCAGTATATGAAATCCGAAACGTCTGTGCAACCAAAAGGCCAATGGCCAGTCCATGTCAAATTGCCAAGGAGTGAACTAGCGTGACAACTGTCACACCTTGCTTGCCTGCACTGCTACGGACCGGGGTCATTCCCTGGGAGGGGCATACATGGGGGCAGGCCAGGCACCGCAGGGACAGGATCAGGGCACAGCAGAAGGAGGCAGTGAAGAGGTGGGGGATGCAGGCGAGACAATTGCAACTGCAGTGGAGATGACTGAAGTGGTGGGTGCCGTCACAACTGTGGGGCACAAGTCAGATGGGGTGGGTGACGGCACAACTCCAGTGGGCAGGTCAGATGGATTGGATTGGCTCACCACTGCAGTGCCCAAGTCAGATGGGGTGGGCGTGGACTCCAAAGCAGTGCCTACATCCATGGGAGCGCAATGGGGGATAGGTGAGGTCTGCAGGGCAGGGGGTGGTGACACGGTCCCCACATCAGTGGCAGCAACTGTCTGACCAGGTGTGGAGGAGCAAGTGCTAGGGGGGGGGTGGCCTTAGCATTTTGGGGATGGTGTATCTGTGTCTGGGGGAACCCGGGGCAGGAAGTGGCGGGGGAACCTCTGGAGTGCTAGCCTGGGGGATGGAGGATGGAAACTTTGCCTTGGAGCTGTGTGCTGGCGGGGGGTCTTGCTGTTCTTGCGCCGGGGGGACTTGCGGGTGGGCGCCTCGGTCTGAGTGCACCTGGGGGAGGGTGTCCGGGTGTGGGGGGCACTCCCTTCTGTGTGTGGGGACTTCCTCTTCCCCTTGTAATCAGGATCTGCTGGGTCGGTAGGGAAGAGGCCAAGGTCACAGAGGAAGAGCTTCTGGGGGATGGGGTTGCAGGTGAGGCAAGGGAAGGGGCCTGGGAGGGAGAGGTCTCGGAGGACTGTGGAGTGGTTGGGGAGGACTGTGTGTGTGTCAGCAAACCAGCCCCTGTGAGTGTGGAATCAGTCCCCTGCACTTGCTTGTGTGCATGTCTAGACCTTGGTTTGGGGGTTTCTGGGCTTTGGACAGGTAGTGTGCTAGGAATTGTGGGTGCTGCAGGGGTAGGAGGGGTGTAGGACTGTTGGAGGAGGGACACTGCTGCCGTCAGGGAGGAGGCCACGGACTGGTTGGTCCTCTGTAGGGCAGACATGCCAGAGGAAATGCCCTTCATGAATGACACCAGTTGTGTCAACAGACCTGTGTGTGCATGGAGGACCTTCAGCATCGACGTCTGCCCGACATGCATCTGTCTAAGTAAGTCCACAGACTCCTCACTCAGGGCAGCAGGGGACACAGGGGCAGGGGGTGCGGTGCCTGCCACAAAGGAAACATGCTGACGAACACGGGAGCCCACAGGGACCTCTGGGATGGGAGCCGATGGGAGGGGGGTGGTGGTGGTGGTGGTGGTGGCGGTGACTGCCTCACTAGCTGGGGTTTGGTGGCTGCTGACACCCGCCTCCACAGGGGAGTCATCCTCAGAGCTGCTGTGGCCTTCAGCTGGGGGGGTGGTGCTGACGACTCCTCTGTGTGGATGTAATCACCCTCCGTGCCACTGGGTCCACCTGACTCCTCTCCTTCTGTCCCTGTAAGGCTCTGTGGCTCCTCCTGTTCCATGGAGCTGTCCCCTCCTGTGGCCGTGGATGTATCTGGATAGGAATAGGAAGTAACAGAACAACATCAGTCACCAGCACCGACTGCACACACCACAGTGAGTACATCACATCACAGGGCAAGCCCTGGCATCATCAGCTGAACACAGCTCAAAGTGCCAACACTGTTTAGAATAAGACAATTGTCATTTCCAACATCAACCATGGCACACATATCCCTCCTTTATTTGCACACATAATACCCAAATGTGCCAACATGCACCACCCACACATTAGTTGTACATGCAAGTGAACATGTAGGAGTATGTCACTAGACCCACAGCACATCTCTTGCGACTGACTCCGCACAGGTGTCCGGATGAAGGGATGGGCAGAGACTCATTTCACATGATTGGGATGCATGCCAGCAACACACACTATGATGTACTCATGTCCTGATGGGCAAGGACACAATGGGGTGCATGGTGCACACTTGAACACAATGCAGGCTCACTCATAGCAATTTCAATGCCATGGCACTGGGATGGCCTGTAAGTCAGTCAAAACTGTCTCCTGTCACAGGGGCAGGGCATCCAGACAACAACAATATGCACTGACTCACAATCCTAGCTCAGGGGCAAATCTGACTCTGCAGATGACCGGCGCACTTGCCCATCCCATGCAAACAACATATCCAGGACCCAAAAGACCCAACATCATGAAAATCAGACATATGAGTCTCAGCAAACACGACTCCATTAACACATCACAGTCTGCCATGCATATAACCCAGCTGCATGAGGGACAGAGTTGCATACACCATTGTGCACTGTCAGATGCTCACACACCTATATGTCACAAAGGTCTTGTCTCCCACAGTCACATTGCAGATGTCATGCTGACCCTCGGAATCATGGACACCCCAGTTGTACGTAGGAACAAGCCACAGCCTTATGACACAGAGGCACAAACCTGAGGGCACATGTCACGAAGCACAACCTGCAATTTCACACACAGGAGTGGGATTACAGAGTGTTTCTGAATGCCCTTGAGGGGGCAGGACTGGGCAGGACTAAGTGAAACAGTGTTTTGCCCCGGACAGTAGTCAGGTGGCTAAGCAATTGTGGCATACTTGCTATACCTACTCCTGATGCCCAAAAATTGGAGTACCCTGCTGCATGGTTTTGTATTGAATACCCCAGAAACATGTTGCGAGTCAGACCAGCAATTGGTACACATCTCAAGGGCACACACAGTTCACATGTCAGATCTCAGGCATTGTGTAAACAATTGATCCACCCATGACACACACAACAGAGTCACGGGAACTGATGCTGATTTTTTCCTGATACATAGCTGACTGCAGGGACACAGTGCCCTAGTGACACAATCCAAAGACTGTAGGGGCCACACCTGTGGAACAGATGAGGAGGGTGCATCACACAGATGAGGGCACTACAAGACCTACATAATGTGGAAGTGTGACCCGGACAAAAGACTGCTATGTGCATGTCAGACAGAGTACACAGATCAGGCATGGACTTACCCCCTTCCTGCTGCTGTCTGGCCTTCAGCTGCCTATCCAGGTCGGGAAGACCACCGCCAGTATCCGGAGCATGTGGGGAGTCAGGGTCCGGTGTCCGCCCCTCCTGCGTGGAGGTGACAGCTTCAGCTGGGCTCTAGCTATCCTCCGGGTCCAGCCACGAAGGTCCTTCCACCTCTTCTGGCAGTTGCGGATCCGGCGCTTGTAGACCCCCACAGAACGAACAGCCCGGGTGTTGTAAATCGAAACAACGATGTGATTAAGCATTTACTAAAGACATTAATTCCCCTTTTATAGATCGTGTTTTCTCTGTTATGTTGACTGAAGCTTGGACTCCATTTGTATTGTCATGCTTCCACGTGTTCCCCACGAGAAGAGTCCAACCTCTGTGTTAGTTGCTCTTGCAATCTGCCTAGTAACAGTCTATAAATAGCTCCTTTGTCCATCTGGCACATGCCCAGACCTGACCACATCTGTTATCAGTTAGCCTTGCTTGACCATGTTTTCGCGGGCTCAAGGAGTGCGTTAGCTCCGCCCACATATTGATTCAGTATCGAAAATGACCATAAATGGTAATGTTCCTCGACTTCATGTTGTATCCACCCACTTATGAGCCCCTCTATTGTGTATAAAAGGGGACCATGTACGTAAGTTCTGTGTGCTACTCTATGCAATACTGAAGAGTGTTGTGTGGATTGTAGGACCACCCTTAAGGGTTAATAAATGCTGTCTTTGTACTTTGCAGTTTCCGTGCCAACTTCCTTATAGATTCCATTACAGGAGAGCGAACCCTTGTGTCCTGCGGGCCTAGCTGGGGCCTGTATTCATCAATTGGCGCCCGTCACGTGGGGCTCATCGGCGACTCGGATGCTCGAAGGACTGGTCGCGACGAAGGTGAGGAATTGGGCCGGGGACGTGATCACTGCCAGCGGCGTCTTAGCCCTGGCATCCCGAGGTTTTTCTTCCTTCCCTTCCGAGCTGACCGTCTGGGTGGCGCCGGTCCTCGACTGAGACCTCTTCTGTCGGTCTTGCCGTGAAAGCCGTTTGGGCGATTGTGGAACTTGGCAGTTGGAATCTGGACTCTTGATTGGTAAGAACCGGTGTACGGTACTTGCTCCGAGTTTTTGAAGCCTGATCTGGCTATTTGAGTTTGATTTGTGATGACTAGTCATATTTTGTATTTGTCTTTGTGAATATATATGCGTTGCAACACATATAGGCAGGTAATGTGGAGAGATTTCTCCGGAGCTGTGTAACTTTGAACGGCGCAACGATTAAGTGCCATTTTTCTATAATATTGCATATTTTGCATTATTTCTGAGCATGCCTGCTTTCAGCGCACTCCGTAAGTGGTGTTGCTGTTTTGGGAACCGGTTGAACCTCGAGGAATCTGCTCCAGCTCCCCCAGAGGGGACTCCTAATAGGGATATGTATGTGAAGCATGGTCTTTCTTCCATAATGTACAGCACAGTATGGAGGAAATATACAAAAAAAGATCCTGAGTTGCGATGGCCTTTGTATGGATCGTTTGATATACGTAAGATTGAGTATGTGGAACAGTGTATGTGTAAGCGGCGTGCTCGTCAGGATATGTTTGAGTGTGTACGGTTGTGGGTGAAGGAGGTGCGTGAGCGAGAGAAGCGTGAGAAAGCGCTGTTTGATAAGGAACAACGGAAGAATGATCATGTGCGAGCACAGGAAGCGAAGCGTCGGGAAGACAGAGAACAGACGGAGAGACAAGAGAAAGAGCGTAGGCTGCAAGTTTTGGGTCAATATGCTGTTCGGCAGCCACTTTACCCTGTCCTTAATAATCTTGATGATGATTTTTATTTACTAGATCGCTCTCCGCCCCCTTATGTCGGCGCATCTGCTCCGAGGCCGCAAGATTCTGTCCCGGGTCCGGGTAAGGTAGATACGCGGTCCATGTTATCAGCCGAACAAATGGCTGAGCTTCGGCAAATTTCCTTCCGTGCACTTAACGGCAAGATATCCATAGAGGAATTATTTCATACTTGGGGGGCGTGGCAGGAGAGAGATAAATTGTATTTTCTGGGTCATTTCGCGGAGGAAGTGATTGATGCTTTCCGGAAACGTTCTGGTGTTTTTGAGCCCGACGAAGTGTCATCGGATGCTAAAGCATTGCGTAATGGTGTTTTCTCTTTTTCTAAGGCTCCAGATACGGCTCGGCGGCTGTTCGCCTTGCGGGACGAGGTGCTGGTCTTTAAAGAGAAAGCGCGCCAGCGAGCAGGGGAGGAGAAGCAGTCGGATTCGTGCACAACAGAGGGCCACTCATCCACCTCCCAGTCAGATAAGGATGACATAGTGCATGTTAAACCAATGCGAGAGGCGGCGCCTTTGTATGTTCCTCCTAAAGGAGCGGGGACTAGCTCGGACATTACCTCCGCCGATGCTAAGGGATATTTTGTGTATAATTGGGTTTACACTCCGTGGCATAGGGCTGATGTTATGGCATTAAAGAATGCGCTGCCCGACCCTCGCAAGAATCCAGCGGCCTTCTATGAAGAAGTCGAGGGGGCCTTGAATTCTTGCGTTATGACTTTAGCAGATATAGATTTGTTCTTTGGGCTTATTCTACCACCAGATATGTGGCGATCTGTGCGAAAGGTAGATGATGTTGCCACTTTTAAGGCTCGATGGTCTGAATTGGAGGATGAGGATAGGGAGAGGAAGCCCGCGCAGAAACCGCCCCAGAATATTTTAGATCTCCCTGCTGCTATTGTGGCTAAGTTGAAGACAATTATCCCCCCTAAAAAGATTGACTGGAATATGTTAGCTGCATGTAAACAGAAAGTTGATGAGTCAGTTGCGGACTTCTTTACGCGCTTTGAGGAGACGTTTCATGATTTTAGTGGGCAGTCGCTTACCGACGATACGGGACGCCACCTTTTTGCGGATAAATATGTGGCTAATCTGCTGCCGGCAGTTGCGGCCCGTCTAAAAGCGAGTGAAAGTTCTTGGTCCTCCGCTACACCGACGGCCCTCCTGACTATCGCCCAGTATTATGAGCGTCAGGAGCAAGAAGCGAAGGGCCAGGAGGAAAAGAAATCGAAAGATTTGAAAACAAAGGTGATGTTGGCGCAAGTCTATGGCCCGCCTCGACGGGGTAGTAATAGAGGCAGGGGAGGATCTTATGGTCCTCCCTCGGGCCGGTCTGATTTGAATAGGAATCAATGTGCGTATTGTAAGCAATCGGGTCATTGGGCTAAGGACTGCCCGGTGTTGCATGCATCGCGTCAGGGGCATACCCACGGTGGCCCGCGAGGTAGAGGGGGTTTCTCGAACTTTCGAGGGAATTCTAACGAACAAGCTCGTTTTGATTCTGCTGGGCAGCACCGAGATAGATCAAATGTTTTCGATCGCCAGCATCAGTATCAAGCGTTAGGGATTGACCGGTCGGGGTACCATGACTCTCAGCATGCATAGGAATGCGTTGGATGGGGGTTAGAATCAGTTGAGGTGCCGGTCGATCAGAAGGGCCCTTATGTATCGGCTGAGGTTTTGGGCTCTACTGATCAGTTCCTAGTGGATACTGGAGCGACACGTAGTGCGCTATCTAAGCAATTGGTTCCGGGGGCTCCCCCATCCGGCTTAATGGTCACATCGGTAGGGTTTGACGGTACACTCTCCCGAAGCCCTCTTTCACAGCCCCTCATGTTTAAGGTTGATTCTTTTTCTGCACCCTGTCCGTTTCTGCTTGCCCCGTACACACCGGACAATATTATGGGTCTTGATATGTTAAAGCATTTTAGGGCTACTATCCGCTGCTCCCCTGCTGGTGTGCGGGTAATATTGAATGACAATTACCCCCGATCTGAACGGATGTGTACGATGTCAGAGGATGCGCTGTTAGCTACCCTCCCTCATGCTTTGTGGGCAACTTCGGATACTGATGTGGGACAAATGGTGATTCCGCCGGTCCACATTAGCGTCCAGGAGGGGGCGGTGTTACCACGCCTCCCACAGTACCGTATTTCCCAGGAGGGTGAGGAGGCTCTCATACAGATAGTGCAGGATTTGATAATGGTTGGGGTAGTCGAGGAAGTCCCCTACAACATTTGTAACAGTCCGATTCTTCCCATACTGAAAAAGGATACGGATGCCAGAGTTTATCGGTTTATAATTGATTTGAGAGAAGTGAACAAGATCGTGATACCTCAATACCCAGTGGTTTCCGATATCACGACGTTGCTTACCTTGGTCCCGCCTACGGCGACCATGTTCTCAGTAATTGATTTGAAGAATGCCTTCTTTTCTATTCCCATTCACCCTGATAGCCGATATCTTTTTGGGTTTACATTAAATAATAGATCTTATCGTTTCTGTAGGATTCCCCAGGGCTATACAGAAAGCCCTAGCATTTACAGTCAGGCTCTGAAACGACAATTGGATTCCTTTGTTCTGCTCGAGGGGGTCGCCCTCATTCAATATGTTGATGACATCTTGCTGGCGGCTGACACCCGAGAGCTGTGTGAAAAAAGTACGTTATCCTTACTTTCTTTTCTAGCGTCCCACAATCATAAGGTATCTAGGAAGAAATTGCAATTCTGTAGACCAAAGGTGACTTATTTGGGTCACCTTTTGTCTAAGGAGGGGCGTGCACTCACACCGGATCGTATCCAAGTAATTTTGGATACACCGAGACCGTCCACACAGAAGGATGTGCGTGCATTTTTGGGCCTTGTTTCTTTTTGTAGACAGTGGATACTGGGGTTTTCGCACATAGCTAAGCCATTGTTAGCCCTCTTGACAAAGGATACGCCTATCCCAATCCCTTGGTCAGATGAGTGTGATACTGCTTTTCAGCAACTACGACAGGCCCTTTGTTCAGCACCAGTGTTAGGGACCCCTGATTATGCAAAACCCTTTTCGTTGTATGTGCATGAGAAAGATGGATGTGCATTGTCAGTTTTAGTACAGATGCATGGCGATAAGCAGCGCCCATGCGCATATTTTTCGGCTGTACTTGATCCTGTCGCCCGAGCATTACCAGGGTGTTTTCGCTCGGTTGCGGCGACAGCTGTGTCAATACGCCAAAGCGAGGGAATTGTGTTATCTCATAAGCTGTTGGTATTAGTCCCCCATGCTGTCGATGCCCTGCTTAATCAAACAAAGACGCAGCATTTGACCAGTGCCCGTTTAACGGGATATGAGTTGACGCTTTTGGCTCCTAATATTACGTTGAAAAGGTGCGTAACGTTAAACCCGGCAACATTGTTGCCATACCCCGAAACCCAGCCTGAGGCGCGGAAGGCGCATGATTGTATTCTCGTGACTGAGGAACAAACAAAGGGTCGTATTGATCTCCAGGATACGCCCTTTCCAGATGTAGATGGAGAACTGTGGGTGGATGGATCCTGTCTGAAGCTACCAGATGGTACGACTTCAGCAGCATATGCAATTACCACATTAGAAACGATAGTGGAGACAGCACGCATACCACAGAAATCAGCTCAAGCAGCGGAACTGATAGCATTAACACGAGCATGTGAGCTCAGTACAGGACTATGTGTGAATGTTTATACAGATAGCCGCTATGCCTTCGGAGTAGCGCATGACTTCGGCCTACTCTGGAAGGAGAGAGGATTTTTAACGTCACATGGAGTACAGATAATGCACGGAGAGTTAGTTCATAATCTTTTAACTGCATTGACGTACCCAAAGAAAATTGCCATCGTTAAGTGTAGCGCCCATAGGAAAGTGGTTGATAAAGTTGGAGAAGGAAATGCGTTAGCGGATCGAGTAGCACGGGAGACTGTGATGCAGCCCGGTACTACTGCCATGTATGTAGTGAAATCACAGGTGGAGAGATGGCATGATGCGAAGGAGGAAGTGCGAGAAATGCAAAGGACCGCTTCTGACAAAGAGCGGGAACAATGGGCTAGCGAGGGAGAACTGGATGACGAGGGTTGCTGGAGAAATAAGCAGATGGATAGATGGAAATTACCTACGGCCTTTGTACAACCTATGGTTCAGATGGCACATGGGCTAGCACATGTTGGAGCTTCCGCAATTGTAAAATTGCTTACCCAAGTCTGGGAGCATCCAGAGATTGCTAGCACAGCGAAGAGGGTGGTGCAGACTTGTATGATCTGCCTGAGGTATAACCCAGGAAAGGGTACTCGAACTCCAGCAGGAGGATTTGTGACACCCACTGCACCCTTTGAGGTTCTGCAGATGGATTACATCCAGCTGGAGCGCTGTAACAATCTGAAGTATGTTCTAGTAGTGGTTTGCGCCTTCAGCAAATGGGTTGAAGCGTACCCTACGAAAGACAATACTGCAATGACTACTGCGAAGCTGCTGCTGAAAGAGTTCTTCCCTCGATATGGCGTCTGTAGACTTCTGTGGAGTGATAACGGCCCTCACTTTGTAGCGGATGTTATAAAGTATGTCTTGAAGGGCCTAGGCATCACTCAGAAGTTCCACGCCGTGTTTCACCCTCAGTCTGCAGGCCTAGTTGAGAAGTATAATGGTACACTGAAGCTTAAGATCGCCAAAATTCAAGCTTCGACGTCTTTGACTTGGCCAGACGCTCTGCCACTGGCGTTATTGTCAATTAGATCAGTACCGCACTCTCGAACTGGCCTTACGCCATATGAGATCGTTTTTGGACGCCCAATGAATATTTGGGGTCCACCAAGACCTAAGGCTGTGTATGATGTACCTTGTGTAATGATGAGCGATTATCTGGCACAGTTAACGGATAACTTGGTTTCTATCCATCAACAGGTCCGAGAGGCGCTCCCTGATCGGTCTACCGGCGAAGGACATGGTCTCCGGCCTGGTGACCATGTCATGGTGAAAGTCTTCGACAGAACGAACAGCTTGGAGCCGAGATGGGTGGGCCCTGAGCAGGTCCTCCTCGCAACGAGGACGGCTGTGCGAGTCTCCAACCGAAAGAATTGGATCCACTCCCTGCACTGTAGGAAGGTGCCGCCCGGATTGGTGGAACCTGCCGTGCTGACCGATCAACGAGACATTTTGGCTGCAGAGACAGGTCGTGCTGTGGAGCCAAACGCCACTGAGGAGCTCTTTCCGGACCACGCGACTTCTGGAGGAAGGCGATATCATCTCCGACCAAGGAAGTGAGTTTTCCGGTACCGGGACATACTGTCAGAACGGCCCTTGGGTTAGTGAAACGGAGAGCCGATGAGGCAAGGGGGGGGATCAGCCCTGCATTAGTGTAGCGACACCCGTCTTGGCCCGCTGGTGAAGAAATCAACCGCTGCCCAAGGGGAAGAGTTCTGACAGACTTTTAGTTTCGGGAAGATATTGGGTTTTTATTTTTGCTTTGATATGGAGAAAAAGAAAATCCTTTGTGCATTAGGGTTCATGTTGACAGTAGCCATTGTTGGGATAACCACATGGTTCGTGGAGGATGTAACTCCCGCTCGGAAGATTCTTGTGTTGACAACTCCGGTGCCTGAGGAGCACTACTTTTATACATTACCGTATCAAGAGTTGAAGCATCGACAATCTTACTTGAATAACACTTTCATCCAGATGCTGCATCATACCCACGTTGCTACGAATGCTACGAACTGTTGGATATGTGGGATGATGCCAGCTCATCAGAAGAAAGGAGGAACGCCATTTATACCACTTCCTTTCTCTCATAATGGCTCTTGTAGAGCATGGTATACTTTGCTTTTTGCCACTCGGAAACCGACAGTGGGACGATTGCTCTTCAGACTCAATAAAGAATGTCATCAAGACAAAAATGGGTATCCACAAGCGAATGGGACAATTTGGGAGTGGGAAGAGTACCGACCAGACAATGAATCCATTCCCTACATCTTTACGAACACAAGAGACACTGTGGGAAAAGACAAATTTGTGATTCAAGTAGCACAAGCTCAAGCGGACCTGTGTGTCCAGAGTGTGGGTTTCATCCCTGTTGGTGTCAGTGATTGCATTACTGTTTTGAATATTGATGGGTTGAACAATAGTACCTTCTTAGCCTCCCATAATACGTACTTTGTGTGTGGAAATAAAGGTTATTACCGTCTGCCGGCTGGGTGGTCTGGGGTATGCTATGTATCATTTCTATTACCTCCTGTATTCCTAGCACCCGCATCTTATCACAAGGATCTGAAATTATTGAATAATGTGACTGTAAATAGGTATAAACGTACTTTATCAATTGACGATGTAGATCAGACTGACACCAGTCTGCAGCAGTATATTGATTTTAACTTAGGACTGTTTTTCTTTGTTGGAGCTGCCCTGAACAGTAGGAAGATCCGAAGATTAACGAGAGTGGTAGAAGCTGTGACAAATCAGACTGCTGCTGCTCTTGGGAATCTTACGGAGGAATTGCAGATTACTAGAATTGTTGCATTGCAGAATCGTATGGTATTAGACGTTATGCTAGCTGACAGAGGAGGAGCATGTAAAATTATTGGAAGTAGCTGTTGTGTGTTTATCCCTGATCATACGCCATCAGTTTATAATGCCATCAATAAACTGCATAAAATTGCAGCTGAGATCCATACAGAAAACGGCACTTGGTCCTTTTCTGGATGGTTTTGGGCGTTAATTACCGCCTGGGGATGGAAGGTTCTAACTGGTCTCTGCATTATTGTAGCGGTTCTGTTTTCATGCTGTATCTGTATTCAATGTGGTCCCTTGCTCTGCTCATTATGTGTATCATTTTGTATCCCTGATAAGAAAGCTATTGCCGATGTTGCTCACCAGAAACGTTTAGCTAAAGAAGTTGAAGAAATGATGACAATTGACATATATGATGATTATCCTAACAAACCGGATGTCTTCAGTAAATGCTGAAAGGGTCGTCTGTTGTAAATCGAAACAACGATGTGATTAAGCATTTACTAAAGACATTAATTCCCCTTTTATAGATCGTGTTTTCTCTGTTATGTTGACTGAAGCTTGGACTCCATTTGTATTGTCATGCTTCCACGTGTTCCCCACGAGAAGAGTCCAACCTCTGTGTTAGTTGCTCTTGCAATCTGCCTAGTAACAGTCTATAAATAGCTCCTTTGTCCATCTGGCACATGCCCAGACCTGACCACATCTGTTATCAGTTAGCCTTGCTTGACCATGTTTTCGCGGGCTCAAGGAGTGCGTTAGCTCCGCCCACATATTGATTCAGTATCGAAAATGACCATAAATGGTAATGTTCCTCGACTTCATGTTGTATCCACCCACTTATGAGCCCCTCTATTGTGTATAAAAGGGGACCATGTACGTAAGTTCTGTGTGCTACTCTATGCAATACTGAAGAGTGTTGTGTGGATTGTAGGACCACCCTTAAGGGTTAATAAATGCTGTCTTTGTACTTTGCAGTTTCCGTGCCAACTTCCTTATAGATTCCATTACAGGAGAGCGAACCCTTGTGTCCTGCGGGCCTAGCTGGGGCCTGTATTCATCACGGGCGATGGTCAGCCATATCTCCTGCTTCTGGTGGGCATCAACCTGTGAGGAGGACAAAGTGAAATGTACATTAACACAAATGCCCCAGATTTGTGCAGCACACAATTAGATATACATGTCATCATCACAAATGGAAAATAATTACACAGATAGTGCAACCATGGGGAATGAAAACTCACATGCATGGATGTCTAAGCTGGCAAAAATGCACTTTCGCATCAGGAAAAATATTCAATACATGTCCCTACACACTTTGGGGGATGAAAGTAGTCAGTGATAATGCTTGCCACTGCTGTACACACTGCTAGTACTGCTAGTCAGACAACATGCTTAATTAGGAAGGCAGTGGACAGCACACTCACTTGCTTCCCTGGTGTCCCATAGAGCTTTCTGTACTCTGGAAGGAGCCCGTCCAGCAGGCCCTGGTTCTCCTCCTCAGTGAAGGCTGGGGCCCTCTCCAGTGTACGTGCCATAGCAGGAGCCAGAGGATGCATAGACAGCAGCAGTGGGAGCAGGGATGTGGTCCAGTAGCATGTACTGCAGGCAAGTGAGCTCCCTGGGGACCAGCCAGTCTTATATCTGTGCTGCAGAGGCAGACTCTGTGCCATGTGTCCAAAGTGATAGGTCCAACACGGTTGCATTCTATGAATCTGGCCAATCCATTTAAAAGTACAACTCGTACACGCCTTCCACATCGTTCAAATCTTCACGTTCATGGAACACTTGAAATTGCAACATTGTTGTAGGCATCCAACTGAATTTCCAGTGCACAACTCGTTCAAGTTTTGAATCCGCATCCGTCTCCAGGACAGTCCTGAGCCAATGGGTGCGCCCGGCTCGTTCAACTGATTGTACAACACGTATTTTGAATGTACACATGCACCCGTCTCCATACGATTCAATGACAATGCGTACGTACGGCTCGAATATGACCAGTGCAATGCGTACGCATTGTCACCCACGTCGGACCTCATTGCATTCAATGACAAGGCCTACGCACGGCTCGGACATGACCCGTGCAATGCGTATGCATTGTCACCCGTGTCCGACCTCATTGCATTCAATGACAATGCGTACGCACGGCTCGAACATGACCAGTGCAATGCGTACGCATTGTCACCCGCGTCGGACCTCATTGCATTCAATGACAAGACCTACGCACGGCTCGGACATGACCCGTGCAATGCGTACGCATTGTCATCCACGTCGGACCTCATTGCATTCAATGACAATGCGAATGCACGGCTCGAACATGACCAGTGCAATGCGTACACATTGTCACCCGCGTCGGACCTCCTTGCATTCAATGACAATGCATACGCATGGCTCGAACATGACCAGTGCAATGCGTACGCATTGTCACCCGCATCGGACCTCATTGCATTCAATGACAAGGCCTACGCACGGCTCGGACATGACCCGTGCAATGCGTATGCATTGTCACCCGTGTCGGACCTCATTGCATTCAATGACAATGCGTACGCACGGCTCGAACATGACCAGTGCAATGCGTACGCATTGTCACCCGCGTCGGACCTCATTGCATTCAATGACAAGACCTACGCACGGCTCGGACATGACCCGTGCAATGCGTACGCATTGTCATCCACGTCGGACCTCATTGCATTCAATGACAATGCGAATGCACGGCTCGAACATGACCAGTGCAATGCGTACACATTGTCACCCGCGTCGGACCTCCTTGCATTCAATGACAATGCATACGCATGGCTCGGACATGACCAGTGCAATGCGTACGCATTGTCACCCGCATCGGACCTCATTGCATTCAATGACAATGCGTACGCACGGCTCGAACATGACCAGTGCAATGCGTACGCATTGTCACCCACGTTGGACCGCATTAGTGTGACTATTACACGGATGCAACACACATATACTGGCCATGGACACCTGCACACACCTGCCACACTATAGCATTGGCCACACAGGGTCCCATGGCATGTGAGGCTGCATTCCCTGGGTGTTTGAGGGGGCCACAGCAGTTTTTTTGTCTGGCACTTTGTGCAGCCACTCCCAGGCTGTTATCTTGTACATGGGGGAGAGTCCTTTGTGTGTTGTGCACATTTGTACTGTGATGTGCAATTGGACAGTAATTGGCATGAGTGAAGGCCACCGTGTCAGGTTGGATATGTTTGGGGCATGTCACATACACCTTGAGTCCTGGGGGTGATGGCATGTACGTTACAGTGAGACCTGTAGCCCCAATACTGATGTGCAACCACAGTCTGTGTGCATGTTGTGTCTCAGATGTGTCTGATTGTTGGACAGGCCACACGAAGGGCTTGCTCCCTCCCCGCACGACAGGGCCCAAGCCCCGGCCCGCCAGGCGTGACCCACAAGAATCACCCGCACCCCGTCCCCCGACGGAACTCCTGCCCCCGGACCTCCATGTATCACGGGACCGAGCCACCACCGGCTCCCCCGGCCGGCTCAAGCCGCCATCTTGGGCCCTGCACCACGAGGCCGCGTGGCCTCCACCCGACCCTAACCCTGGGCCTGGCCGGCCCCGACATCCCGGCACCACCATCCATCCAGGAGGTGAGCGGACCACTTGGCAGGTCAATGGGAGAACGAAGCATCAAGGGCTCTCCCCCGCCAGGTGCCGATCGCCTCCAGCTCCCCCAGGCACTGGCTCCACCCCCTGCTGGGTGTCTGGACACCTTCATCCCGGGCCCTCCGACCTCCAAGTGCGAGGGTCCGGACATCAAAGGGCGCCAGACCTATAACTAGGGCAGCTCCAGAGCAGGACGACAGTTGTATCCTGGAGTCGAGAGACACCGAGAGAACTCAGCCTTGACGGACTACTGGCGCTGCCGTAGCCCTACCTTGTGAACTATCGTCCTGCCTGCTGGCGCTGCCGCGGCCTTCTGCAACATCCATCCTCGTCGGGACCTGCTGGCGCTGCCGCGGCCTGTTGTAACGACCATCTTCACCGGGACCTGCTGGCGCTGCCGCGGACCGTGTACCGACCATCTTCACCGGGACCTGCTGGCGCTGCCGCGGACCGTGTATCGACCATCTTCACCGGGACCTGCTGGCGCTGCCGCGGCCCGTCCCAGCTAGAACACCGAGCTCGAGGATTGTGAGCTAGCCACCATACCACCTCAACTACCAGACTGGTAACCAGACTGTCCCGCTACCCCCTTTCCCCACCTTGAGAGACTTGAATCGAGGGGACCCCTGAGTCCAGACCTCCTTGTACCATTTCATCGTACCGTAAGAAATTGCCTATAAAGAACGCTGAATCTTCTCCTTGTGTGGTGTCTGTCTGTGGGGGGAAGTTATTTATCTGTACGATCGCTGGAGACGGCTCTCCCCGGAGACCTCTCCCATTGTCCTCGGCCGACCCTCCCGGTCCGTCTAACATTGGTGGCCAGCGGCGCGATCCGAATCAACGCGTAATCGTACAGAGAGTAGCTCACCCCACGACAAAACCACGATGTCAGCCAAAGATAGCGGTTCCACTGACAAGTTCCAAATGGATAAGTTGGAAGAATATAGCCACCGCGAACTTAAACAATTCTGCAAGGAACTAGGCATTGCTACCACCGGCCTAAGTACCAAAGACGATTTGAAGCGCGCCCTTGAGTCGTGGGCAGAAACTGGGGTCACCGGATCACCCGACCAAAACAGTGTCGCACCAGAGGGGAACGCCACGGCTCCCGAGGAGCGGGGAACGGGCCTCTCGCAGGAGGAGATCC
Organism: Triturus cristatus; assembly: GCF_964204655.1. Lineage (NCBI taxonomy): Eukaryota > Metazoa > Chordata > Amphibia > Caudata > Salamandridae > Triturus > Triturus cristatus. The sequence goes on along the minus strand of NC_140590.1, from coordinate 1,838,441,548 downwards.
AAGAAAGAGAAAGAACCAGATTACATGAGTTGGAAATGGCACGACTCAAGATGGACGGGGAACTAAAGTTAGCCGAGCAGAAACTAAATCTAGAACATCTGCGGCTCCGAGAAGAACGAGAAGAAAAACAGAGACAGAGAGAGCTCGAGGAAAAAAGAATAACACTCGAACACGAGCGCAAACTGGCGGAAATAGAACTTCGGAAACAGAATAAAGAACCGGGGGTGCCTGAGCGACCGCACACCCCGGGAGCAACCGAGAAAAAAGTCCACATCCCCAAGGATGTTGTCCGAGAATATGTCCGAGAAGACGACATACAACAGTGGTTCAAAGCCTACGAGATCGCCATGACCTCCCACCGGATCGACCGGAGTGATTGGGGAGCCGGACTATGGGGGAGGTTCGTCAACGAAGGCCGCGATGCCCTATTGCAGCTCCCAGATCACCAGATGTCGTCCTACGACCACATGAAGGCTGCCCTCCTCACCCGCTACGGCCTCACGCCCGAGATGTACCGCCAGAGGTTCAGAGACTGCACCCGGATCCCGGGTACAACTTGGGTGGAGTACGTCAACTATTTCAGCCGAGCCTTCGAGGGTTGGATCAAGGGGAGCCATGTAACGACCTACGAGCAACTCTTTAACCTTATGGTATGGGAGCACCTGTCGAACAACTGTTTCGTCGAGCTCAGGCAGCACCTCCTCGACAGTAAATTGACTGACCCCCGGCAACTCGCCGCCGAAGCTGACCGATGGGAAAGCACCCGAGTGGGCCGGAGAGGACCACACGAGCAAAACCGAAACAACCCAGGCCAGCACCGTCCCCGGGGAGGAGGAGGAGGCCAGGGGCGAGGGAGAGACACCATCCCGGCAACACCCGTGGCCAGCACCACGCCCCCGGCCGGCCGGGGCAACCACCCGATGCGCCCGGGGTTCCGAGCCAACGTCACGTGCCACCGATGCCAGCGAGTCGGCCACTACGCCAATGACCCGAGCTGCCCGCAGAACCAAACACCAAAGCCCCGCCAGGTAGCTGCCGCCGCCCTGGGGGGAGAACGACTATCAGAGGAACAGGAAGAATATGAGCCGGCCCAGCAGGAGTGGGAACCGGCCGCCATGGTTCTAGCGTGCCTAGGGGGAAAAGACATGGTCCCGCGGGCTCCCCTACCCGCCAACACCCGGAAATATGGCCAGTGGGTGACCATTAATGGACGTCGGGCCGAGGCCTTACGTGACACAGGCGCCAGTGTGACGGCCGTCCGCTGTCACCTGGTGAAGCCCGAGCAGATCATTCCGAACATTCTCTGCCCCGTCCGCTCCGCCGACAATTCCGAAAGTCTGTGTCAGATGGCCTGCATCCTCTTCGAATGGGGAGGGGTCTCCGGCCTGTTGAAGGTGACGGTCCGGGATGATGCCCCCGTGGACTGCCTCCTGGGGAATGACCTTGAGAGTTCCCCGTGGGCCACCGTCGAAAGAAGAGAGCACCTGGGGATGCTGGGCCTCCCGGACTGGGCCTGCGTAACCACCCGGTCCATGGCCGCCCGGGCCGTCCCCCGATCAGAAGAACCAGGATGGCCAGCACCTCCGCCCCAGGTTGCCCCAGTAGAGGACAACGACGAGGCCAACCCCCCAGAACCAACGGCCGAAGGGGTCGCGCAACCCCCGGACCTTCACGGCCTGGCTCAGTGGCGTCAAGAAGGGGGGCCCACCCAAGAACAGTTCCGCCAGGAGCAAAAGACCTGCCCCTCTCTCGAGGGACTCCGCCGGCAAGCCAGCGCCCAGAGCGCAGGGGACTCCACCGGAACTCATTGGGTCTATTGGGATAACGACCTGCTATACAGCGAACAAAGAATCGCAGAGCTAGGGGCCAGTCGAGTGCTGGTGGTACCTCTCCGCTTCAGAGACTTCCTACTAACTCTGGCCCACGATGTCCCCCTGGCTGGACACCTGGGCCAGGACAAAACCTACAGTCGCCTAGTGACTCACTTTTTCTGGCCGAAGATGCGGAACGACGTCCTTAACCACTGCCGGTCCTGCCCCACGTGCCAGGCCAGTGGGAAGAGCGGCCGTAAGCTGAAAGCCCCTCTGCAACCCTTCCCAGTGGTCACCACCCCGTTCGAGAGGGTAGGAATAGACATTGTGGGGCCCCTGGACCCCCGCACGGCACAAGGACATAGGTTCATCCTAGTACTGGTGGACCACGCCACCCGCTACCCCGAGGCGGTGCCCCTGCGAACTGTAACAGCTCCGGTGGTTGGCCGGGCCCTAATGGGGATCTTCTCCCGGGTGGGCTTCCCCCGAGAAGTCGTCAGCGACCGAGGCACGAACTTTATCTCCAAATATATGAAGTCCCTCTGGCAACAGTGCGGGGTCACCTACCGATTCACGACCCCCTATCACCCCCAAGGGAACGGACTAGTGGAGCGATTCAACCGCACCCTCAAGGGGATGATTGGGGGATTGGAAGAGCCCCTCCGTCGCCAGTGGGATGTACTACTCCCGTGCCTCCTCTTCGCCTATCGAGAAGTTCCCCAGAAGTCCCTCGGCTTTAGCCCTTTCGAACTCCTGTACAGGCACCCTGTGCGAGGGCCCCTCAGCCTGGTCAAAGAAGGTTGGGAGATGGCGCCCCTAAAGACCCCTCCAGACGTCTTCAAGTACCTCCTGGCCCTACGCAATCAGACCCGGCGCTTCAGGGAGATGGCCAAGGCGAACCTCGAGGCCAGTCAGGAGGACATGAAAAAATGGTACGATCACAATGCCTCCTCCGTCGAGTTCGAACCTGGTCAACAAGTGTGGGTGATGTCCCCCACCGAACCATGTGCCTTACAAGATAAGTGGACGGGGCCCTTCAAAGTGGTCGAGCGCAAAAGCCCCGTCACTTACCTCATCGACATGGGGACCCCCCGGAACCCCCTCCGGGTCCTCCACACCAACAGACTCAAACCACACTTTGTGCGCTCAGAACTCAGCCTCCTGATGGCTACGGACAGTGGGGCGGAAGAAGACTCCGAACCCCTCCCGGATCTCCTGAAGACTCAGGAGAACGACGGCTCCGTGAACGGGGTCCGGCTCTCCGATGCCCTCACCCCAGAGCAACGCCAGGGCTGCCGGGACCTCCTGCTGCGGTTCACTACACTGTTCTCCCTCACCCCCGGGATCACCCCTTGGTGCTTGCACGACGTGGACACCGGGGACAGTCCCCCTATCCGACACCGGGCCTACCGCGTGCCAGATCGGGTACGGGCCTGCATCCAAGAGGAAGTTGCCAAAATGCTCACGATCGGGGTCATCGAGCCCTCGGACAGCCCCTGGGCCAGCCCGGTTGTACTGGTCCCCAAAGCCGCTGCCCCCGGCACCACACCTGAACTGAGATTCTGCGTCGACTACCGGGGCTTGAACGCTGTCACCCGGACCGACGCTCATCCTATCCCCCGAGCGGATGAATTGATCGACCGGCTGGGGGCCGCCCGCTACCTCAGCATCTTCGACCTAACAGCGGGCTAATGGCAGATCGGTCTCACACCCCGGGCTCAGGAACGGTCCGCCTTCTCTACCCCCGATGGCCACTACCACTTCAAGGTCATGCCCTTCGGCATGAAGAATGCCCCCGCTACTTTTCAACGTCTAGTGAACCAGGTCTTGGCGGGGCTCGAAGAGTTCAGCGCCGCCTACCTGGACGATATCGCTGTGTACAGCCGCCACTGGTCCGACCACCTCCTCCACCTCCAAGAGGTCCTGCAGGCCCTCCAGCGGGCCGGCCTCACGATTAAGGCCGGCAAATGCCAAATTGGTCAAGGGTCCGTGACCTACCTCGGGCACCAGGTGGGAAGCGGGCTGGTGGCCCCGCTGCAACTTAAAATTACTGCCATCCAGTCCTGGCAGCCTCCCGTCACCCAGACCGAGGTCCGAGCCTTCTTGGGGCTCACCGGCTACTACCGGCGGTTCGTGAGGGACTACGGCAGCATTGTGGGGCCCCTCACGGGTCTCACGTCCAAAAACCAGCCGAAGCGGATTAACTGGACCCCCGACTGTCAAGCGGCCTTCGAAAAGCTGAAGGCCGCCCTGTGCACTGCCCCTGTGCTCCAGGCCCCCGATTACAGTCGGGAATTCATTGTACAGACAGACGCCTCCGACCACGGCATCGGAGCGGTTCTTTCCCAGCTGAACCCCGAGGGTCATGACCAGCCGGTGGCCTTCATCAGCAGACGTCTCCTGGCCCGAGAACAGCGCTGGAGCACAATCGAGAGGGAGGCCTTCGCAGTGGTGTGGGCCCTCAAAAAGCTCCGGCCCTATCTCTTCGGTACCCACTTCCGGGTACAAACTGACCATCGACCCCTGCAGTGGCTGATGCAGATGCGGGGGGAGAACCCAAAACTATTGCGCTGGTCCATCTCCCTGCAGGGAATGGACTTCACCGTGGAACATCGACCGGGCCAAGACCACGCCAACGCAGATGGCCTGTCACGCTTTTTCCACCTCGACGAGGAGAGTCCCCAGGAAGATGGGTGACTCTCCCTGCCTTCAGCTGGGGGGGACGCATGTTGGACAGGCCACACGAAGGGCTTGCTCCCTCTCCGCACGACAGGGCCCAAGCCCCGGCCCGCCAGGCGTGACCCACAAGAATCACCCGCACCCCGTCCCCCGACAGAACTCCTGCCCCCGGACCTCCATGTATCACAGGACCGAGCCACCACCGGCTCCCCCGGCCGGCTCAAGCCGCCATCTTGGGCCCTGCACCACGAGGCCGCGTGGCCTCCACCCGACCCTAACCCTGGGCCTGGCCGGCCCCGACATCCCGGCACCACCATCCATCCAGGAGGTGAGCGGACCACTTGGCAGGTCAATGGGAGAACGAAGCGTCAAGGGCTCTCCCCCGCCAGGTGCCGATCGCCTCCAGCTCCCCCAGGCACTGGCTCCACCCCCTGCTGGGTGTCTGGACACCTTCATCCCGGGCCCTCCGACCTCCAAGTGCGAGGGTCCGGACATCAAAGGGCGCCAGACCTATAACTAGGGCAGCTCCAGAGCAGGACGACAGTTGTATCCTGGAGTCGAGAGACACCGAGAGAACTCAGCCTTGACGGACTACTGGCGCTGCCGTAGCCCTACCTTGTGAACTATCGTCCTGCCTGCTGGCGCTGCCGCGGCCTTCTGCAACATCCATCCTCGTCGGGACCTGCTGGCGCTGCCGCGGCCCGTTGTAACGACCATCTTCACCGGGACCTGCTGGCGCTGCCGCGGACCGTGTACCGACCATCTTCACCGGGACCTGCTGGCGCTGCCGCGGACCGTGTATCGACCATCTTCACCGGGACCTGCTGGCGCTGCCACGGCCCGTCCCAGCTAGAACACCGACCTCGAGGATTGTGAGCTAACCACCATACCACCTCAACTACCAGACTGGTAACCAGACTGTCCCGCTACCCCCTTTCCCCACCTTGAGAGACTTGAATCGAGGGGACCCCTGAGTCCAGACCTCCTTGTACCATTTCATCGTACCGTAAGAAATTGCCTATAAAGAACGCTGAATCTTCTCCTTGTGTGGTGTCTGTCTGTGGGGGGAAGTTATTTATCTGTACGATCGCTGGAGACGGCTCACCCCGGAGACCTCTCCCATTGTCCTCGGCCGACCCTCCCGGTCCGTCTAACACTGATCACATGTTACCAATGGGTGACAGTCTCCACATCCATGTGGTATATGCATCAACCTTGATGGCGTGTGTGTCTAAGAGACGTACATGTAGGGCGGGAATGGACAACAGTGGCCACTACCTGTGTGACTTACGCTTGCCTTGTGGAGTGGACGTGCTAAGCCATATCCATTGCTGTTGATGTGGCAATACAGGGAACCTGGGTTTCTGCATGGCAAAGATCTGTGATGCCTGGGAGACATGAGTCCTCATTAGTCACTGGGGTGGGTTTTTTGAACGTTGCAGCAGCACATAGGTTGGGTGACACAGCCAGATGATTAGCCCATTGCACTACATGGGACTCATGAGGACATGTGGAATTGAGATGTGAGGTGGTGGTCTTGTAGGTGACATGTGTCCATGATCAACAGCTCACACCTCAGTACATTGTCTAATGTCATGAACTAGCATGTGAGAGTGATCGTGGTCATGGCCACATGGGGGCATGTACTGACAATCTTCCTTTGTGCATCTCTGTACTGCAGGGCACCAGCTGTGCATCGTCCATTCCCAGACCTTGCAACCATGCAGGATTGCCACAGCATCAGACGGTACCGCTTCACCAGGCCACTGATTGAGGAGTTGGCGGAGCAGTTGGTGCCACATCTGCTACCTGGCGGGACATACCCTACAGCACTGACCCCAGAGGTGAAGGTGATGGCAGCCCTGCACTTCTTTGCTACTGGTACCTTCCAGTACACTGTGGCTACTGCTGGTGGTATGTCGCAAACGATGTTTAGTCGGGTGCTACGCGATGTCTTGGAGGGGATGTTGCAATTCCTCGACCTGTATATCAAGTTCCAAGCCAAGATGAACTGAAATTAAGGATGCCTTTTATACACTAGGGAGGATGCCAAACGTCATTGGATCCATTGACGGGACACATGTTGCTCTGATACCTCCACAGGCACATGAGCAGGCATATCGTAACAGGAAGCACTACCATTCGATCAATGCTCTGGTGGTCTGTCTTGCTGACATGTTGATCACACGTGTGTGCACGGTTCCCTGGTTCGGCGCAAGATGCCTACATAATGAGGAGTAGTCACATTGCAACACTGATGTCACAGATGCCAGCTCAGCGTGTCTGGCTTGTCGGTGTGTACTGACTGTTTCTCATTGTGTGTGTTTGTCATTGTTGTATTCCACACTCCTACCAAACTCCTCTACTTGTTCATTTTTGTGTGTGTAGGTGACTCCGGATACCCCAACATGCCGTGGTTGCTGATACCCCTCAGGAACCCTGTGACACCAGCCGAGCTGCGCTACAATGAGGCACATGGTCGGAGCAGGAGGGTGATTGAGCGGACATTCGGCCTCCTGAAAAGCCGCTTTCGCTGCCTGGACAGGACCGGAGGGGCCTTCCCATATGAGCCTTGAAAGGTGTGCAAAATATTACTGGTCTGCTGCATGCTACACAATATGGTGGTGCGGAAGGAGGTGCCTCTCATCCTGGATGAGTATGACGACAACCAACGTCCGGCACCTGTGGAGGATCCCGGCCTGGGCCAGGATGCCAGTGATGATAAAGATGATGGTGACGTCCGCTCCCAGCTCATCGACAACTTCTTCACCTGAAAGTGAGTTTCCAGGAATGTGTTGAGCCAGCTCTGTTACTGTCTGAGTGTGTCTGTGTGCCACTTGCGTGCTGTGATGTGTCCATTCAGGTGGTGTGTACCCCACAATAGGGTAGTACTGCTAACTAGTGTTTGTGTACGTGTTATGCAACATGTTTTGTGCATGTGTATTGCATTTATCTCCTGTTCGTCTGTGCTTTTGACTGTATCTTGTCTGTCCTTCCCAGGGTCCTTTGCCTGTTGTGTGGTCAACACTGACCCCCAACACCCAGAAGCCAACACCAGTGTGGAAGTTGAGAATTCCCATCAACTGATGTACCACACATCCCTGGACTTCCATTCTCCAACACATTGTGAGCATGTGTCCACTGTTACGTAGAATTACTGTGCAACTATTGTGGAATAAGCGTGTTGCTGGTGTGTAATGAACCTGTGCTACGCTTTGTTATGTGCGTTGTCTGTCTTCCCACATTTGAGTGATATCTGCTTACCTCACCTGTGGACTTGTTACCACTGACTGTGCTTGGTGTTGTGTCTGTGCATGCCAATGTGTTTCAGGTCAACATCATTGTGTGTGATGAGTCACATGGCCATGGTGAGTATGTTTTGTGTTGCCATAGTGGTGTGTCTCCCTCACATGTGTCACATCCCCATGACTGACCTTACGTTGGTCACATTGTTGCAGTATTTGGCATGCACTGTGTTGTGTATCAGATCGACTTCGCCCTGAACATGACAAGTTTGAATCACAACAGAGGCAAGTATGGTGTACTGGTGAGTTTATTTACAAACATGTGTGAGTGAGGTGCACAGGATGGTGGGTGCTGTACAGTGGTTTGGGAATCCAAAGTTCACTTTTGAGTTGGACGTGCTGGTAGATGAAATGTCCAGAGTAAAGTCCACAGTCATCTGATACATTGGGCCAACATGAACCCTCCATGTCATGTGGGCGAGTTGTGTGCAATAGGACAAGGTGAACCGGTTGCCCACAAAGAACATTGTCCAGAACAGGTTTAGAGGCCCTGGGGGATGTGCTAGGACATCTGCTCTCACATGTCTTCTTCCGGGGGGGGGGGGGATCCTCATGTGCAGGCCTCTGCGGTGCAGGGGACTCTCCGCCAGAGTCCTCCTCCCTCCCTGTGGCGCTGGCAGATGGTATTGCGACAGATGTTGTGGGCACACAGGGGGGTGTGGACAGGTTGGTGTTGATCTGGCAGAGGCATTGTAGTGTGTTCCGATGCACCGCAGTAAGGTCGTCCCACTTTGCCTCCATGCGGGCATGGTGGGCGGCCTGCTCCTGTTGCATGTCCTTGAGGATCCCCACTACCTGGCCAAATCCTCCGGTGCTATCCTGGTACGCATCTATGATGCGTGCCAGTTGGGGGTCATCATGCAGTCCAGACCCCTCTGCAAGGTGTGCCCTGTGTCTCCCACCCCTCCCAGCACCCTTTCCACACAGGCAGGACACGCGGTGGTACGCACAGGTGACCCTGGGACCCCTTGAGTGGTGTTGCTGGTGGTGTGGGCTGTAGCTTCCGGGGGGTCCTGTGTCCCTGTGCTGTGGGTGTTGATTGTCCTTGGTCTGTCCGTGTTGGCGGGGGTGCCATGTCGGTGTCCAGATGGTGGAGGCGTGGGTACAGGGAGGCAGATGTGGCTGCTGCTGGTGCTGCATGATGGCTCACACCGGAGGGGCCAGGTTGGTCGTCGTCATCCGAAGAGGACAGTGAGAGAGTCAGACCAGAGAGCTCAGTGTCCACCAGAGTCTGGGACTGGGTATCCTCGTAATTTGTCAGTGGGTGCTCAGCGCGACCTGTGTTTGGAAGAGACACACAATGTGATTTATGTTTCTACATGCATTGTTGGTTCACAAACATGACATTTTCTACTTTTATACCAGATGCCTGCCTGTACACTGCTTTTTCCCAGCTTGTCACGGACAGAGTTTGATCTTGTTGTTGGCCATTTGCCAGCATGGCCTTGTGCTCCCCACAACAGAGCCCAGTGTCAGACATCTTGTTGGTCCCTTCCCACTCCCTGTGAGGCGAGTATGGTTCAGGTTGATCTTGCTGGGCCATGTGGGTGGGTGTAGGTTGTGTGTGACTGCAAGTACCATCATTCTCTTGGCTACACCCCCCTACCCAGCATGCCCATGCTTCCTCCCTCTTGACTCTGCTTCCCTGTGAGGGGGTGTGACAGCAATGGCAAGATGGCTGACTGTGGAATCCTGGTGTTTGTTTGGCTAGCAGTCCCAGCATGGCCTTGTGCTCCCCAAAACAGAGCCCAGTGTCAGACATCTTGTCGGTCCCTTCCCACTCCCTGTGAGGCGAGTATGGTTCAGGTTAATCCTGCTGGGCCATGTGGGTTGGTGTAGGTTGTGTGTGACTGCGAGTCCCATCATACTCTTGGCTACACCCCCCTACCCAGCATGACCATGCTTCCTCACTCTTGACTCTGCTTCCCTTTGAGGGTGTGTGACAGCAATGGCAAGATGGCTGACTGTGAAATCCTAGTGTTTGTTTGGCTACAAGTCCCAAGTGAGCCCCTGTGCTTCACACAGCAGCAGCCAGTACGGGGGATCTTTTGCTGATATTTCAATGAGGTGTGTGTCAAAGCATTGTACCCGGTGAGTTGTGTGAAGTTTGTGTTGGGGGTGTCTCCCCATGCTGATTAGTATGGTCAGGGCTGTCAGTCCTCCTTCCTATCATGACACGTGCTTCCATTGTAGGGCGTGCAAGTTGTCTTTCAGGATGTCAGTCAGTGGTGTCCTGCTTCTGATTTGCACACAACCCCTAGCAGGAGCCAGTGTCAGCCATCTTGTTAGTCATGTTCCACTCCCTGTGATGTGGGCATGTTTCAGAGAGGTCTTGATGGGCCAATGAGGAGGGGGAGCATTATCTGTGACTACAGGTCCCATCATGCTTTTGGCTACACTCACTTCACCTGTATCCCCACTATTCCTTCCTGACAGTCAGCTGCACTGTGAGGTGGTGTGTCTGTGGTTGCAAACTCTCTTGCTGGATGTATTTGGCTTAGTGCCAGTGGCTTGTTTTATTTGTTTGTAGGTTGGTGCATGTCATGACAAAGTCCCCAGTCACTCTGAGATGGCAGGTGTTGTGTTTGTGTGACTGGCATACACATCTTGGGTTGATTATCTATTGGTTAGTGTAGGTTTGCTTGGGGTGCATGGTTCCACTGTCCCCTTGCCAAACAATCTTGGGTTTGTTGTTTGTGTACTCACCAGTCTCTGGGATATCTGTTAGGCCATGGACACTCTCTGGTGGTAGGATGTCCCGCACCTTCTCCTCTCTGGTCCTGAAGTAGACTGGTTTGGCAGGAGGGCCACCGCCGGTGCGCTGACTCAAGGCGTGATCTTTCTCGATGAGTTTCTTGACCCTCCTGCGCACATCATACCACCTGTTCTGGATGTCGTCCTTTGTGCGCAAAGTTGGTGCTTGTGTGTTCACCTTGTCCACAATCCTCGCCCACATCTTTGTTTTCTGTGAGATGGGGGTCCTTTGAACCAATGTACCAAACAAATGTGGCTCTACTCTGATGATCTCGTCTACCAGCACTTCTAATTCATTATCTGTGAACTTTGGATTTTTCTTTGGGGGCTTGGTGATGGGTGGTGGTGGTGATGGATGTGTGTGTGAGGGTGCAAGTGATGTTGGTTTGGTGTTGGTTTTGCTGTGTGTATGCTTTTGTATGAGGTGCTGGTGGTCTGTGAGTTGTGTGATGGGTGAGTTGTGAGTGTGTCTGTGGTTGCTGTGTACTGGTGTTTGCTGCTGGCTTTGTCTCCTGTTTGCAAGGGATGATGGTAGTGATTGTAGTCGTTTATATAGTTGTAGTTGTGGGTGTGTCTTTGTCCAATTAATTTGTGTTGGGTATTTATTGGCTTAGTCATTGCTAGTTTGGTCCTTTTTTTGTGTTTTTTCCTTTGTGTTTTGTAGGCATGTAGGAGACGTTCATGTGACGGAAACGGACGCTGCTGTTGTCTCGTGCGGGCTTCTCCGCCTCGTTCACGCTGCTTGTCTTCTGGGTTTGGTAGGCGTCGTTTGCGGCGGTCTCTATTGCTTGTGTGCCGGGTTGTCTGCGCGTGTCGGTCGTGCGGCTTGGTCTCTGTGTGAGTCGGTCTGGTTTTAGACGCATTGCATCGTACTGCACTAATCGTACATCGCGGGTATGGGTCGGTCGGGTTGATTCAGGGTTCGCGTCGGTCGGTGAAAATTGCGTCGGTTTTCCGGCGGGATCACTATTTTCCCTCCGGCTTGGTCGTACGGCTTGTATTCCGTACGTGTCGGTTGTGAGTCACTCGCGTTGCATCGTACTGCACGGGTCGTACCGCGCTGGTCCGTGTCGGTCGGTATTCGGTCCGGGTCCGTGTCGGTCGGTTCGTTTTGTGGCCGGAATCGGAATCGGCCCCCTAGTGTCTGAAAATGATCACGTCACAGTCAGCCTTATTTTGTCCTTACAGTTGCATTTCTAAAATGTTTCCTGTGGCAGTGATGTAGATGCTTGTATAGCCATTTTGTTCTGAATATCGTGTAAATTGAACAAGTGTTTGTATGTGATTGTTTTAATGCCTGCGACAATTTCAGCCCATTAGCTAAGCTTAGACCTTCCAACTCACATGGTGCCACTGTTTGTCACACGATATTGACTCTATTCACATGGTCACCCAGTAAAGGGCCGATATCCTAGGGTGTGCTCACAGTAAACTGGAAAGCCCTGCCGAGAGCGTGTTTCCATCTAATTGCTTGGCAGCCGATGTCCATTATGGCTGTGAACCCTCCCGCGGACATTGGTGGCAGCCTCAGAAGCTTTTATTTGGTGTTAAAAGGGAAAGGTAGTGAATTCAAGTGCTTCAGGCTGTGATAAGCTCCATGCCTCACCACCACCTCACAAAATGTTCACATGTTGGCAGGTCTGTAAGCTATTTAAAGAGATGGCTTTAGTGATGGTGGTGCCCAGTGCGACTATCTTTTTTCACCCCCCACATGGACTTTTCTCCACAGATTGCCACCCTTCAAGAGTTTACCTTATTTCTCAACATCCCCTCTCTCACATGCATTCCATTTGTTTTATGGTGCTACTCACACCAGCGTAGGGTGTCAGAGCACTTTACAAAACATACACATTAAACAGTGTTGGAAAGTCAATCTGTGCCCTGGGCCCCCCATTTTTTGCTGACTGATACTGGTGGTAGAAACACTAGGGTACGCTATGGGTTAGGGTATCCCTCTGATTGGCATAGCCTACCCTATAAGTACCTAGTACATAACAGGGCAGGGGAATTTAAACTACCTTTAAGTCCTTAGTATATAATAGGGCATTGCAATTGAGAGGCCAGCAACCCTTTCTGTGCTTGCATGTATGCACTGCTTAGAGCCTGAGGTCATTCTAAAAGTAGCTCAGTGTTGCAGAACTGCTTTAAAATGTAAATTGTGCCCAAACTCGACTTTGGTGTTAAAGGGCACTTACAACTTGATAAACTACTATATTTTGGCATATTAGTTACCCCCAGAGTCTCCTCTAGGTGTCCCAGGGGTGGAGGGTCAGGCACTTATAAGCGGGGGTCTTATAAAATAGGTTTTATATGCCTTGGGGATACAGAAATTGCACAGTTCACTTCCCTCATTGTAGTAAAGTGCTTCCCAAAATCGACTTTTGTGCTAGGAGCAATATGGAGAGAGGATCTACATACTTTTTGTATATTAAGGACCCCTAAAGTCTCTCCTAGGCGTCCCAGGTGTGGGGGCAAGTAGTTATAAGCAGGGTCCTTATTAAAGTAGTTTTATAGGCCCTGGTCCTGGAAAAATTGGACATTTATTTTCCCCATTGTAGATCCCCAGAGACATAGATTAAGATTGCAATAGATTATAAATCCATAACTGCAGCAAGGGACAACCAAAACATATCATTCAAGGACTTAGGAGGCTAGCTATAAAATGTTCTTGTCTGTATGCCAGAATTCAGCCTTCACTGGTCTGACCTGATTAGTCAGAGTTAAGTGGATTGGCCAGGCTGCTTTGATGAATTGGTAAGTGGCACCTGGGGTGAGGAGCCATCTGGGAGGAGAGGGTTCTGCTACACAGGAATGCCAGGGGGAGGGGTTGTAAACCAAGAGTTTCAAAGGAAGAAGGGAACAGGCAGAAGAAGCCAGGCCAATCTTCACCCATCCCCTCCAAACCCAGCCAGCTGGCAGGCTTAAGGAAGGACGGTGCAGATGCCAGAGGGAGGGTGACCATGGAGAGGAGCCATCCTAGAGGTTGGTTCAGCTAGCTTTTGCCTCTCTGCTAAGCCTTCAGCCATATTGGATTTTGGAAAAATAGTGCTGTCTGGGAGACCATTGTTTCACTTTGGGGGAAATGACAATGCTCTGGGGTGTTGCCCTGTACCTCATTGGACACAAGTGCCCTCCTGATTGACCCCAGAGAACACGGAATACGTAGCTGAGAGGGGCTCTGCTGCCTTTAAACTGAGATGAGAAGAAGGATTGCCAAGCTGGAAACTTGATTTGCAGCATCAGCCCTTGCATCTGAGAGAATGCGCCAGCTGCATTATCTGAAAGTACAGCTCTTTGGATGTACACTGTTTCAATAGGAATAAAGAGTGGGCTCCCTGCAAGCTACAGGTTAACAGAGCTCACTTGTGTCAACTTCACCAAGAGTCCCCTGCCAACAGTGCATCCAGTGGACATTTAAGGGTTTGGCCAGGTGCATTGTGGGAATTGTGGACCCAAATTTTCAAGGACAGTCTTGGAGCTTCTAGACCATTGCATTGAGTTTTGGACCCTTTGAAAGAAGTTTGGAAATGTTTGGCGCAACTTTGGGAAAAAAACTCTATAAGGTGACTAAGGGCATCATTAGGATGGAGGGCGGACTTTGCCCGCCCGCCATCCTGACGGAAAACGGGACCGCCCTCCATATGTGCGGCGGTCCCGTGAGGGATATTAGGATGCGCCCGCCACACTGGAAGGCACATCACGCATTTTTAACATTGCGGCAGGCGGTGCTTTCAGCAGCACCCGCCGCAATGCCAAAAGTGCTTGTTGTGCAAATGCATGCACAACGTGGCCGGCACCGCGCGGTGCCTGCCATGTTGTGCATGCACATACCCCCCATGTGCTCCCCCACCCCCAACATCCTGGGGGCCTGCAACAGACCCCAGCGTGAAAATCTGCATGCCTTTCCATGGCGGCCTCCCGCCTGCATCCTGATATGGATGGCGGTGTCTAGAAGACACCGCCACCATATTAAACCCTTTTCCGTCTGGTCGACTTTTCAACCGGGCGGAAAAGCGGCGGATGGTCTTCCCGTCCACCGCAGTCCCGTCCGCCATACTAATATGGTGGGGGGGAAATGGGTGGCGGGGGGGAAGGTTGTAGGGCAGATCGCAACCGCCATGCGGGTGGTAGTGATCCACCCTACATCATAATGGGCCCCTAAGTGTTTGTTCTTTAAAAATTCAGACCTCAGGTTCTTTCATTGGATTTTTTGTTGTCATTTCAAAGATAACACATTTCTTATTTTTATAAATTGGTGTTAGATTTTAATTGTGTGTTGTGTCTTAATTATTTACTGAATTGGTGCTTTCAAATGCTTTACATACCTGTCTCTGAAATTAAGCTTGTCTGCTCGCAGCCAAGCTACCAAGGGTTGAGCATGGGAATCATTTTCTGAGACCTATTCTGAGCCCTAGTCTTTGTTAGTGGCCTTATTGCCAGTGGTAGATGCATATTAATCACTACTAATAGTCCATTTTCCAACACAGCGAGGACAAATCAAACCTATGTAAATCAATCTATAGAAATTGGCACATAAGACATTGAGGATCACAAAGTGTAGGAATCACATGTCATCCACATTAGAAGGAAGTATATTTTAAGAGTGTTTGGTCTGGAGAAGCACAATCTCACAATTTAAGATGTACTACAGTGGTTGGGTGTGAGAAATTGAGTTGTTGGTTGAGGGGACAGAACACCTACTAAAGCAACAGCCACAATCCTTGTCACAGTGTACCAAAGTGTTCTTAACCCTCTGGTAGCTTGCCACAGAAGTAGTCAGGTTTAGCTTAGAGGCACTGTGTAAAGTATTTATTCAGCATTTAAACAGTATTAAAGTGAAAGCAAAAGACAAGAATATTTTTTTTACTACCAAAATGACAAGCATCCAAACCGAATAACTGGATTTATACATTTTTAAAGTTTAAAGTGAAAAATTGTGCCAAAAAGAAAAAAAGGACCAACCGCAAGGGCAAACTCCAAAGTTAATGGTGACCATGAGGGAGAGAGGTTCGGATACAAATGATGGATTGGGCCCAGTCTCGGCTTAGCGTTCAGCATTTGAAAATGATTCAAGAAAAATGTCTGAGGAGGTAATGTTCATCGGGGCAAGGCAGCTGGCAGTGTCTGAAATGGAACGATCATTGTCGGGAGCTGCTGGATGAAGTCATGGTTAAGATTCCTTCATTTGGACTTAGGGGCATATTAACAAGGAAATTACGGAGAGCGGGCCTGCAGCAAATTGTGCAGGGCATTACTCAGCCATTTCCAAAATATAGGGTTGTGTCGTATTTACAACAATATGGCACACTCCTATGTTTTCTCTAGTGCTGGTGCTAAAAAGAGCTGCTGGTGCCAAATGTAGCTGCCTAGCACCACACAGACACCCTTGGGCCATAGTGCAAGAGTGCCTGTGGTGTAGGGAATGATTGTTTTTCTACTGGATGGTGTCCCTTCCTGCACACAATCAATAATTGGAACTTGCTACTTCTAAGTGTGCTGCACTCAGCAGCACACATAGAAGTAGCAAATCGACATTATTTAATGATTGTTTATGTGCAGGAAGGGAGACCTTCCTGCACATAAACAATCATTAACCTCTTCTATGCCCATGACGAGATAGTCTCGTCATGGAGCGCGGTTGCGCTGTGCCCATGACGAGACTATATCGTCATGGACCCCGCCCGCTAATACAACGCCCGGCACAGGAGAGGGGAAAGGGCGGGGCACTGAAGGGGTTAATGGCATTTTGCTCTTTCTATGTGTGTTGCAGAATGCAGCACACAGAAAAGGCAAAAATAAAAGTATGTATCCTAGTTACGCCATTCTAACGCCTTCTATTGCATGATGTTAGTTTTTGGTGCTGCCTCAAATGTGCCCCTACTTGTAAATCTGGGGCAGCATAAAAAAGCAATGGGTGTTGCGGTGGAACACACACAGCAACACCCATTGCACGTCCCTTTCATACAGATACCTGCTTGAAAGGGTATCATATTTACAAAGCGCCGTTAAGCCCCAAAAAGTGGCTTAACACCACTTTGTTAATAGGCTGAAGGGCATTGTGCCATTGGAACGTAAAAAAAGTGATGTTCCAGTGGTGCAATCCTCTCGTAAATATGACTGTTAGTCTATTTTTTTGAAAGTTAAAAATCTCCAGTGTGAAATGTACTTAACTCTAGCATGAAAGATAATGTATTCAGTGTTCATCTTGCAGGAAAACCCACACATTAGTGGATATATCTGCCATGCCAAAAGCGCCTACCCTAATTTTCATTTTGGGGGGCCAGCTTGTTTTTGTTTCTGTCCTAAATGGGAAGGATGTTGAAATGGTTGACACCACATGTGACACATGTCATTGGGTGTTAGCTTGTTATATTGACCTCTTAACTCCTTTGTGCTTTCTTAGGTCTTTGGTTTGTATCAACATCTCCACCCTTCCAATGTTCTTTAAGCACTAGCATGCATGGAATATCTTGGAAAGCTTGATAATGACCAATATAATTTGTGTGTGCATTTTGCATCCTCTTCTTTATTTTTTCAGGTGTTTTGTAATGCTAAAATGTCATTGAATTCTCTGGTTATATAGTATTGTGATTTATTGAATATGTATGAGATCCCCTGAGTCAATCAGAGTGGGTAAAACAACCAGTAAAGCATGGTAGATAGTGTCCCTGTTTGCCCAAAATACCCTGACTGAGGTGTTAGCCCTGGTCATCCAATATCCACAATCCCTGGCAGGAGAACCACAGAAAGCCGCTAAATTAACCTATGTGAGATTGTTCTGCGAAGGTAGAGTTCAGCAGGGCAAGGCAGCAGGTGGTGTCCAAGGAGGGAGTGTAGTTGTCAGGGAGCCGTAGTTAAGATTTCAATGTTCAGACCTAATCACTTTTATGGAAGTCTAACATCTCCAGCGATGCAAGGCAGGAGGCTGTAGTCAATGAGTGTTTCAGGAGGCTGAATACCTCTTTGCCTAGGGACTTCTGCATAGCATTTGCTTCTGCGGAAGAGAACATAGCGGGAGTTATCGCAAAGTCAGGCCAAGCGGCAATGTACCTAGGGTGGATCGACGATCAGGTTGGTTTCAGTCTTCCCTTGGTTCTCCAAGCAGATTTTAGCCAAAGATTTTTCAGTCCCAAGTTTGGGATTTTGGCTAGCTGGACCTCTTTAGCCCCACCACCAAGGATCCAGAATTGGAGGGGCAACTCTTAGAGGATTAGGACTCACTCAGGCTGGGTCCAGGTGTGGGTTCAAGATAGTGGAAGTATGTTATGTCCCTGTGGCTCTGAATAAGAGACCAAAATATTATTACTTGAAGTCACACTGGTAGTCCTGGGTTCAAGTAGAGAAGCAGGGCCCAAGCAGCAGGCCAGGTCTCTGAAGGTGCAAAGCAGGATCTAGGCTGCAAAGCATAGTTTCCGAGTGTAGCAAAGTATGATTGTGGAGAACCCAGCAGGCCAGCAGCAGTCAGAATCTGAACTCCCTTACACAGGTGCAGAATGTGTGCTAAAGAGTGCATGTGAGGGCCCTATATCTATACCTGGTTCCTTCTTTGATGTGGCAGATGTTTCTAGATGTCTCTCTTGGAAGTGCTTGGAATTTCTTGACCCCACTCCCTTCGATCCAAGCTGGCTGCAGAGACAACGCAGTGCTGACAGGCCCTTTGTGTGGAGGCAGACCAAAGCCTATTCAGTTGCAAGTGAGGCTGTGCCCAGCTTTGCCCCCTGTCCCCATCCAGCCAACAGATGGCCCATTCAGACACACTTAATCCCTCTACTGTGTTACGGTCTGAGAGGAATATGCAAAGTCCTAACTGCCGCTCTATACTTAGCTATGTGACCCAGGGGAGTTTGCAGACACCGAATGGCTAAGGGCAAAAAAATGCCAACAGTATAAAAGTTCCATTTTCAAAATTGTAATTTAAAATCCAACTTTACCAATAAGGAATAATTTGTAATTGCAAATTCATAGATACTAAACATTAAGTGCTTTTCTGTCCCCAATCATCCGTTAGCATGTATTACATGTAATAAGGCAACCCAATGTTATTCTATGCAATAGGTAGGCCTCAAAGTAGTGAGAAATGAATTTAGAAGTGCATGTCCAACCTTTTAATTACAATTAACCCTACCTTATGGACTGCCAAGTTCCTACCTTAAGGGTGAGGTAAGTGCAATAGAAGTGGGGTTTAAGGCTTGGCAAGGCGTTTATATTTCTATGTTGATTTGGCAGTATAAATAAAACTGCTTTCAGGCTGCAATGGCAAAACTTGGACATGATTTAAGGGGCTACTTAAGGGGTGGCACAATAGGGGCTGCAGGCCCACTAACAGTATTTAATTTGGAGGCCCTGGTTATATGATATATAACTCTACATGAGACTTATAAGTAAATTAAATATAACATTCTGGTGTAATTCAATTTTACCATGTTTAGGGGAGTGAGCACAAGCAGTTTAGAACTGGTTAGCAGTGGTAAATTGGACAGAGTCCTAAGACCAACAAAAACAATTTCAGAAAAAGGTTGTGGGGCGACCCTGCAGAGAAGACCACGTACAAAAGTCTGCAAGAGATTAGACATATGTATCATCTCTCGTTTTATGTGGCCAACTCCTTTTCAGTGATCATCATGCAATGGAAATCTTTTTTAGAGGCCAATCCCATTTTAAAGCTCTCAGCCCAGTTGACGTAAGTCTATCTTACAACCATAACCTTAGCGTCACGATTTCTGTGTGAAATTTGCAAGACTTGTATGTATTGAGGTTTGATAGTGCCCTCACGGTCACAGAAGATCCTATTATTTGGAATGCTATAACACTCTTATATAAAAAGTGTTTTTTCATGTTGAAGGCACAATTTAAACACTGTACAAGGAGAAGTTGACTCAGAATGCCACCTGAGGAGGACGGCCTTGAGCAGGTTATGCCGCCATTCAGCTAAATGTAGTACTGATGAAAAAATCATGAATTAGCAATGCTGAAAAAGAAGCACCAAACCGTAACTATGTGAAAGAAGTGAACATCAATATAGCCTTTTAGCCCGCCGTAGCGGGCTATATCGGCTGTTAAAGGCCCGCTGCAGCGTTAAAGGCCCGAGCCGAAGGCGAGGGACTTTAACAACAGCAGCGGGACTTTAAAAGCCGGTATAGCCCTGCTACGAAGGGCTATAAGGCTATTAGAACATTCTGCCACTAGAGGGCAGAATGTTCTAACAAAACGAAGCCTTCAGGGAGCGCGAGGGGATTCAAATCCCCTCCGGCTCCCTGAAGTCTTTGTTCACATCCAGAGCTGTGAACAAAGACACATTGGAATGTTGGCGCTCCGGGCTTATACCAGCCATTATAAGCCCGGAGCACTCCATTGTTTTCAATGGAGCACCCAACATTCCAAGTTCTAATTCGAGTTAATGAATGTAATGGAGGGCAACACTAAATTCTTCTGGCAATTGGCCAGCTCAGAAGCTACTTGTAATTTAGAGGCACAGGGTAAGGAATCAAGACGGGAGGGCTACATTTCTGAATCATACAAAGTCTCACGAGGGTCTGTAGACCTCATGTTAGGAGCCAAATCAATAGCTCTATCTCTGTTAATAATGACTCAAGAAACTGAGGTTGTGGCAGGCATAAAAGATAAAATTATACACTATTGTGCTGGGAGCCCTGATAGCCTACCGGCCGTAATGTTTAAGACAAATCCTTTGTGGACAAATTTACTTATCCTTAGACTAAGGTGTGGAAGGTCGAGGGACCTGTTCACCGGAAGTGTAGTGAAATCAACACCAGGGGATTCTGGGGATACATTCCCCCAGGATAATGTATAGCAAACTAATCAGTATCTCTCTCTCTGGTAAGGAAAATATGGCGATGTGTGTGTGCCACGATTAAACACCACTTCAGTGACAAGTGGGGGAAAAGGGAAAATAACCCTTTTGGGTGAGGAATTTTCATTTAAGTGCTCATCCCCTGAACTGCTAATATACAAAGAGCTCCTCGGAACCTGGTTGAGCCCACCCTGATCTTTAGGAGTCAGGGTGAAGCCAATGATGAAGCATGCCACTGCTAGAGTGGGTGAGGATTATATATAAAAAATATTTTTTTTCTCTCCCCCATTTCTCATCAAAGTGGTGATCAGTAGTGGCGCACACACATCACCTTATTTTCTCATCAGGTATACTCATTAGTTTGTCGTGGCAAAAATACTGATTTTTTTTTTTGAAAATGTGTTTATTTGCATGAAAATCACTCAAATACAGTGCAATCAACATCCAACACTTGCCCGGAACATACCAACATACAATTCCCTTTGCACCAACATCCTTATTATGACTCCACAATATACGGAGTAATTCAGTGCCTCCCCAGCAAATCTTGTGGGGTAACCCTTGGAAGTCCACCATCCAGTGTCCATAAGTAGGTAGCTCGTATACCCGTAGGTCGCGGAGTCTCCACTCAGGAGATTCTGCCGTGCAATAGAAACAACTAAACTAAAGTGAAACAGCCACCCCACGTTACGTCCCTCCCCCCACCTACCACCCTCAACCCCCACCCCCCTCCGGCATGACTTAATGACAGAATATATGGCAAGGCACTCAAGTCTCAAGTCTCAAGTTTTCAAAGCTGTTTTTGCACCAATTTTTATCTTAAGGATTAGTAGGAATATTTCGATTAAACAGTTTTCTTTCTTCTAACTCCTTTTTTAAGAAACTTCACTTTTTTGCACTGCACCCTTTTAATATCATTTTTGATATTCACTATAACTGAGCCAGCGATCCTTGCTGTATCTCCTCCTTCCTAGTTTCAAGTTTGGCGATCTGTTTGACACCCGCACCACAGATAGTACCTCTGTTATGGAGAGGTTTATAGTGGTGGGAAGGTTGGATATCCAGATGATGACACTGACCAGTTTCTGGTAACTGATGGAAATCCTTTCAAGTCAAATTGTACTTTAAGGTTTTTTGCATGTCTGTTGAGTTATCTCTGATTTTTCTTGAACAAATTTACCACCAGACTCCTTTGGTTTAGCTCTTATCACTTCCCATAGCCGAATTACTGTGTCCATTCGCTTTGTGTGGAACTTTTTTTTGTTAACTTCCCCTGATTGCACAATACTTGTACTAAAGCTGTTCACACTGTTTAAGCCCCATTCACTGTCAAGATAAGATCTCTTCCTACAGAAAAGGCAGACAGCTTCTTAGAGTATGCTGGAATGCTTGTTTTTTATTACTTAGTTGAGTAAAGTTGATGCTTTATCCTTAGAACATTTGTGGCATTTCCTATTCATGCCTCAGTTTCTTTCTTTGCACTTTGTAGGCATTATCGGATTGATTTTTTCAACTTTATTCATTTGGTCATTATAATCAAATTCTAAATTTTGTAACAAATATTGCAATTTAAAAATAAAGTTAATATACAAGAGCCATGCTAAACAGGCATTCATGAGTGCAGTTATCTAACAAGTGCTAGGGTCATGATTTCAATAGTGCAGAAGGTGCAGTGGCACCGGGTCCAAAAGCTCCAGGCAGCTCACTAAATACAGATTATTGCTATATTTTACAACTGAACAAACAGTTGAATGTGCAGCTGTCTTACAGGCACTAGGGCCATGATTTGAATTGTGCAGCAGGTGCAGTGGCACTGGGCCAAAACGTTGTCAGCACTCCTGGAAACACCGAATAGTGCTATCTTTTACTACTAAATAGACTGTCATGAATGCAGTTAGCTTGCAGTTAAAAGGGGCTTGATTTAAATGGTGCAGCAGGTGCAGTGGCACTGGTGCCAAAACCTCTAGGGACCCCACTAAATTCGGATTAGTGCTCAAGTTTAAAACTAAACAGGCAGTCACAAGTGTAGTTACCTTGTAGACAGTAGGGTCATGATTTCAATGGTGCAGCAGGTGCAGTGGCACTGGGCTAAATTGTTGTTAGAACTCCTCTAAACAGCTAATATTGCAATATTTTGCAACTAAGCAGGCAGTCTCAAGTGCAGTTATCTAGCAAGCACTAGGGTCATGATTTCAATATTGCATCAGGTGCAGAGGAAATGGGACCAAAAGCTCCAGGAACCTCAATAAACACTGATTATGGCAGTTACAAGTGCAGCAGATTCAGTGGCACAAGGCCAACAAGTTGTCAGAACTCCTCTAAACACCTAATATTGCTATATTTTACTACTAAACAGGCAGTCACAATTGCAGTTACCTTGCAGTTGAAAGGGGCTTGATTTAAATGGTGCAGCAGGTGCAGTAGTACCGGCACCAAAAGTTGTCATAACTCCACTATACACCAAATATTGCTATATACTATTTCTCAACAGGAAGTCATAAGTGCAGTTATCTTTTAGGCAACAGGCTCATCATTTGAATGGTGCAACAAGTGCAGTGGCACCCGGCCTAAAAATTACCTAATATTTCTATATTTTACAATGAAGCAGGCAGTCTAACAAGCTCTAGGGTCCTGATTTCAATAGAGCAGCAGGTTTAGTGGCACCGGGACCAACAGCTGCAAGCACCCCACTAAACCTCAATTATTGGTATATTTTGCAACTAAACAGGCCGTCACAAGTGTAGATATCTTTCAGGTACTAAGTTATGTTTGAAAGGTGCAGCAGGTGCAGTGGCCCTGAACCAAAAAGTTGTTTGAACTCCTCTAAACACCTAGGGGCATATGTACAAGCCCCTATCGCCACAGGAACGGCACTTTTTCTGACGTTACTGAGGCGATAGGGGCTTCGCTTTATTTACAAGGCAGGGTTGAGCCACTTAAGGCGGCGTAACCCTTCCTTGTAAATAAGGCCCCCTTTCACGCTATACTCAGCTGAAAAGGGTGGGCAGTGTGTGTTGCGGTGGGTGCTCTGCCACAACACCCACTGACTTTGCCGCTAGCCCCTTATTTACAAGGGCGGTGTAAATAGGAGGGAGCACCAAAATTAAGACCAGGGAAAACTGGACTTAAACAGGCGAAACGAGAGAAATGTTTTGTTTCTCCTCATTTTTGCTTTTTCCGTGTGTGCTGCCTTGTGCAGCACACATACAAAAAGCAAAATGCCTTGGATTGTTTATGTGTAGGAAGGTGTCCCTTCCTGCACATAAACAATCTTTAAAGAAAATGACATTTTGTAACTTCCATGTGTGCTACATTAGCAGCACACATAGAAGTGACAAAACAGCATTTAAAGAGTGTTTATATGCAGGAAGGGACACCTTCCTACACATAAACAATCTTCCACTGCACGCAGACACCCTTGCACTATGGTTCAAGGGTGCCTGCGTTGGCGCTAGGCAGCTAAATGTAGCGCCAGCGCAGATGGAAATGCAAGGCTGCACCATATTTTTGTAAATATGGTGCAGCCATGTGTTTCTGAAGTGGCGGAGTGAGGCATTAGGACATGACGGCTAACACCTCATTCCGCCACTTCTTTGTACATATTCCCCCTAATGTTGCTATATTTTACTACTTAACAGGCAGTCACAATTGCAGTTCCCTTGCAGGTAACAGGGTCATTATTTGAATGGCACAGCAGGTGCAGTGACACTGGGAACAAAAGTTGGCAGAGCTCCTCTAAACACCTAATATTGATATATTTTACTCCTATACAGGCAGTCACAATCGCAGATACCTTGCATGAGAAATGGGCTTGTTTGAAATGGTGCAGCAGGTGCAGTGGCACTGGGGCCAAGGGTTGTCATAACTCATCTGAACACCTAATATCGCTAATTTCTGCAACTAAACAGGAAGTCATAAGTACAGTTATCTAGGAGGCACTGGGGCCATGATTCCAATAGTGCAACTGGTGCAGTGGCACCGAAACCAAAAGCTCCAGGTACACCACTAAACACCTAATATTGCTATATTTCATTCCGAAACAGACAACCACAAGTGCAGTTACCTTGCAGACAACAAGGTTATGATATGACTGGTGCAGCAGGTGCAGTGGCACTGGTGCTAAAAGTTGTCATAACTCCACTAAACACCGACTATTACTATATTTTACAACTGAACAGGCGGTCACAAGTGCAGTTATCTTTCTGGCCCTACGGTTATGATTTGAATTGTGCGGCAGGTGCAGTGGCACCTGTGCCATAAGTTATCAGAGGTGGTAAATGTAGTGGACAACCCAATATACCCTTGAGGGCTTGGGCAAATTTTGATACACGGGTAAAGGGGTGCCTTCAAGGGATTTATTCGAATACTTAGTTATACGATTCTTAGTCTCTGTTATGAATAGGATAGTTATATACCTACAGACCTGGTTGCTTTCACAATATGTACTAGAAACAGAATCAATTTGTCAAATTATGCATCAGCCATATGCATGTATATCCATCAAAATCAACCTGATTGTGTGTTGGCCTTTTGGAATGATACATCCCAAAAGGCTTTTTCCCATTCGCAAATGGGCCGATTCCGAGAATCTGCCCGTTTGCTAACGGGAAAAAGGCTTGATACATATGGCCCTTAATGAGGAAGGTCAATTAGGGATCGCTAAATGTGTCAAGGACACATTCGTACATAGGTGTTTGTGATCTCCTAATAGTGAGTCACAAATATTCGCCGATAGGCAATCCCAAACTGAAACCTACGTGCATGTGGCCCCTAGAGTGAGTGACACTGAATATGAAGCGATACAAAGTCAGGAAGTCCTGCAGGTGTGTGTGAGTGATAGAGAAGTTGAGCACGGAAGAGCAGCTCATTAGCATCACTGCACTGATCTTGACTCCATCCCCAGGGGTGGATCTCAAGAAAGTGTTGTCTCGTTGGTCCCAGTATCATTGTAGTCGCACAAGGGAGATCCTTTTGACCCCAAAAGCAAATGTACCCCTTTTTGGAGAAAAGAGGAATCAACAGGTGTCTTCTGTCTCCTCTCTGTCGAGTTATGTTCTCTTAGACAGGGAGTGTTAGGAGTCAGACAAACCTGTCAGGCAATCTGTTATCCACAGGCGATGATAAATGGAGGCCACCCTTGCACCCAAAATCAGTACACAAAATGACGGGTATTTACTATGATATGGTTATTTATTTTGAAGTATTTGTCTAAAAATCATGTGCATCAGAGTTCCCTACTTAAAGGGTCTAATTTATTTCAGCCCTCTAACGTTTATGGCTGTATGGGTTTACTAAGCCTTTGCAATGCCAAACCATGTGTAGTTTCCTTGCATATTTTGTACTGTCATCGGACCAGCAGTCAGAAATAAACCTTCAGCATCACCACCGCCCCCTCCACCACCCTGCAGCTGGCCCATATCTCTGCCCCTGCATAGATACCTAATATATCTTTATTACTACTGGAACGATGAGGGGTCACTTGTGCGCTTGTGTTCCTTCTTTGCATTTCAAATGTGGAAACTCTGCCCCTTTGCAGAAGCTATACTACCTTTGCCTTCTTGCTTCCAGTATGGATCTCTACAAGGCCACCTTCATTCACAGCCACTGGTGCAACACGAGCACCAGAGACAGAGCTGAGTTCACCTTCCTTCACAACCACTGGTGTAACCCGAGCACCAGAGAAGTGGTCAAGCTCACCTTCCCTTGCAGCCT
Organism: Triturus cristatus; assembly: GCF_964204655.1. NCBI lineage: Eukaryota > Metazoa > Chordata > Amphibia > Caudata > Salamandridae > Triturus > Triturus cristatus. Next base: position 1,838,415,476 of record NC_140590.1, on the reverse strand, counting down.
CTGGTGCAACACGAGCACCAGAGCAGTGGACGAGGTCGCCTTCCCTTGCAGCCACTGGTGCAACCCGATCACCAGAGAAGTGGTCAAGCTCACCTTCCCTTGCAGCCTCTGGTGCAACACGAGCACCAGAGACAGAGCTGAGTTCACCTTCCTTCACAACCACTGGTCTAACCCGAGCACCAGAGAAGTGGCCAAAGTCACCTTCACTTGCAGCTGCTGGTGCAACACGAGCACCAGAGCAGTGGACGAGGTCGCCTTCCCTTGCAGCAACTGGTGCAACCCGATCACCAGAGAAGTGGCCAAAGTCACCTTCACTTGCAGCTGCTGGTGCATCACGAGCACCAGAGAAGTGGCCGAGGTCACCTTCCGTTGTATCCACTGGTGCAACACGAGCACCAGAAAAGTGGCCAAGGTCACCTTCCCTTGCATCCACTGGTGCAACACAAGCACCAGAGAAGTGGCCGAGGTCACCTTCCCTTGCATCCACTGGTGCAACACGAGCACCAGAGAAGTGGTCGAGGTCACCTTCCCTTGCATCCACTGGTGCAACACGAGCACCAGAGAAGTGGTCGAGGTCACCTTCCTTCGCAGCTGCTGGTGCAACACGAGCACCAGAGTATTGGTCGAAGTCACCTTCCCTTGCAGCCGCTGGTGCAACACGAGCACCAGAGAAGTGGCCGAGGTCACCTTCCCTTGCATCCACTGGTGCAACACGAGCACCAGAGAAGTGGTCGAGGTCACCTTCCTTCGCAGCTGCTGGTGCAACACGAGCACCAGAGTATTGGTCGAAGTCACCTTCCCTTGCAGCCGCTGGTGCAACACGAGCACCAGAGAAGTGGCCGAGGTCACCTTCCCTTGCATCCACTGGTGCAACACGAGCACCAGAGAAGTGGTCGAGGTCACCTTCCTTCGCAGCCGCTGGTGCAACACGAGCACCAGAGTATTGGTCGAAGTCACCTTCCCATGCATCCACCGGTGCAACACGAGCACCAGAGAAGTGGCCAAAGTCACCTTCACTTGCAGCTGCTGGTGCAACACGAGCACCAGAGAAGTGGCCGAGGTCACCTTCCCTTGCAGCCGCTGGTGCATCACGAGCACCAGAGAAGTGGTTAAGCCCCCTCTAGCTTGATAATTTCAACAGTGTAAGAAAAGACGGAGTTTCTCGAAAGCATGGTGATCAGCCACACGTGTTAGCTTAACCATACACACAGTCTGCATCAGGCCTGTCTTGTATGTAATAAGCATTATTATTACACAGTAGACCTGACATACAATACAGTGTTCAACACACTGAGTGACTCTGTGAATCTTGTACTAGAGTGTAAACAAATGTGAAGCATTTAGAGTGCAAGGGTGTACGAGCCATGGCTGTCGTGGTGTTTTTGAAGAACAATATTTTGTACCTTCAGGCAGTTGATTTGGCTCCTTCAAGGAAGATTGTATAGCCTGAACCTTGAAGTATGATCTTAAAGAAGGGGTAACGCGAATATTCCCTGATTTATTTTTAGGCGGCTTTTTCAGGTCTTTTCGTGAGGGGGTCTTGCCTGTGGAGGTCTTTAAATTCAAGGCGATATTAGTAGTTCCCACTTGTTTTTTGGGCTTGATTTGTACCGCAGGGAGCGCAGAAAGCGCAGAGTTTTTATTAACTACTTCGGGGGGATTGATTTTGGTCCCAAATGTCCCTACTCCTGAGGGTGTATCTATTACATCTATTCGCCCCTGTAAATGGACCCCCATCCTGCCTCTCTTTGCCTAGAGCCCCACATTCTAAGTTCAGCTTAGGCCCCCAGTCTCGCCCCCTTCTCCTTACCGGGGTCATTGGAGTACGCCATAGACCAGATGCGGCCTCTTCTAAACTCTCCAGGTCACACTCTCCGTCTTTTAATGTTTGGTCCTTCGGTTCGAAACTCTGAAGGCTTTCAAGGATTAATCCAGTCTGCCGAACCAGTAGACATGGAAACGCGAAGGCAGGCTTCGGGCTCTTTTGAAATCCAAGTCTCGCAGCAATGTTTCTTCTTTGTGCAATCTGCACTGCAGCCTCTGAATTTAACCCAGGGTTAATATTGAGCAACGACAGAGCTCCGAAATTACAACAATCACAACAATCCCTGAATTTAAATAATAAGGGAACGGGAACAGAAATGGATCTAATATGCTTGGAAAATAGATATGAACCGCTCTCCAAAGAGGCCGATGAGACTGTTAATATCTCTTTATCCTCTTCCTCCCAGGTTAATAAGGATAAAGTCCCCCCCTACAAATGGTGGTTCAGTTGAAGAGTTAGGCTCATCAAGGTTACTAAATACAACGTGTAATACAGGGGCTATCTCTCCCAGGGAGGGGCTATTAACTACTCTCCTTACAGAAATAAGAGATAAATTTGCACTCTCCGAAAATAATCAACTGAAAATACAAACAGCTTGTGAGACACTTAAAACTAAAATGAACGCTATCTCAGAAAGAGTTGGGGCAATGGAGTTAGCCTTTGAAGATTTTACAAAGCAAGTAGATAAAAACACATGAGATATACAGACACTAAAGGGCGGGGACAAGATTTTGAAGGAGAAACTGGAAAGTTTAGAAAATGCTGCAAGGAGGAACAATATTAGGTTCCTGAATATACCCGAAGATGTGGAGGGAGGAGACATAAGGTCCTTCATAATTAACCTCCTTATAGAACTTCAAACTGATATTGACAAAAAGATTCTTGAGGATGATATACAAAGAATACATCGGGATCCTTTCTCTAAAAAACCTGGGAAGGAAAATCCAAGGAGGATCTTAGTCAATTTTAAATCGTATGTGTTTAAAGAAAAAATCCTGGTAGGAGGATTAAAAGCGGTGTGTATAAAACAGATGGATGGTCATTTCGTGTTAGATCTGATATCTCTCACATCACTCAAGACAAGCATATGGAGCTGGGAAAATCAATGCAAGAACGAAGAATTTTGGGTACTACGGCAAACCTACGTTTCCCCGCCTCGCTTAAAGTAATGTGGAACAATACAATGTTTAAGTTTAAGGATCCAGAAGAAGCTAATGCCCTGATAAGTCAGATAAAGAGTACATCCAAATGAGATTTACTGAAATAAAACCGGGTTAGAGACAGAGCCCGTAAATCAGAGGTATTCAATTCTACCTCTTGTTGTAGTAAGGGAGGGCTCCCCAGGGGAGGGGGGTTGGATTACACTTAAAATGCAAACAAAAGTTACATTTTTATTTACACATTGGGTGGGGAGCAAGTGGGAGAAAAGAAAAAGAATTCTCTTTTAAAAACCTTAATCAAAGGGACCTCTGGCTCCAGTCTGGGATTCCCCTGGTACGCTGCGGTGTTTGGAAGATGCTCTTGTTGTTCCCCTTCGAGTCTGTGGTATCATCACATGGGGGCAACTGCTCTTTGACGCAGAACTTATCTCCTGGCCTCACCTTTCGGCGATATGTGGGAACCTGGTCTCGAAGTTTATATACTATCAATTGTTAAGCTGGACAAAATCTATAGGTAAAGAGCTAAAAGGAAATTCGAACTTGGCATGCAAACAAAAACAAAAGAAGTGGCAGAGTGGTTTTGGCTACTTGTCCAGAACGGAGAAGAGATGCAGGCTTCCTTTATTGAGATATGGAAGAAGGACCTGCCGGACGAAGACCTCCAAAATATAGGGCAAGTATCTATGTCTTCTTTATGGTCATATGTAAATGCTGCACCTTTGAAGAAGAACCATCTTTTTACAGTACACAAAGCCTACTGGACACCTCAGAAAATATCGAAAATGGGGAACGAGGAGATGAAGAAGTGCCCTAAATGTGGAGAAGTTAAGGCAAACGAGGTCCATATGTTCTGGAGTTGCCCGGTAATATACTCTTATTGGAAGAAAGTGGGTAAGACCATCTCAGATATTATGGGGCTGGAAATAAAATTAACAACTTTGTCTATTATTTTTGCGGTTCTACCAAGGGATTTAGACAGCCGTCTTCTAACAAAAAGGCATAATGCTCTCTTCTTCACCTTGATATTGTTAGCTCGTAGGGAGCTCTGTATTAAATGGATCTTGCTCTGCTCCCCGACGGAAGAAGAATGGATTCAATCCGTTCGGAGGGTATCTTCTTTGGATCAATCTGGGAAACATAATAAAAAAACAAAATACTGGGAAATATGTGATAAGTGGGTGGAAGCAGGCTCCCCTAATATATAAAGTTTTGGACACTGGCTTTGACAGTTCTATCGTCTCTATCCTTTGTAGGTTTATGGTATTTTTATCGTTTCTCACTTTCTGGCATTTGATTTCTTGGTCCAATGATTAAGAATATGTTCTAGATAGAACCCCTTTGTCGGGGCAATTACTATCTTTGAAAAGAAGGAATATAATGGTCCAATAGACGAATCAAGATCAGGGGTCGGACACCATATAAGAAACTGAAGGTGTGGTCCCGGGGATACGTGGCATCCTTTTCTCCCTTGTGGAGTGACCAGGCCTGTAAAAACTCCCGTTGGATACTCGAGATGGTCAGAGTACCCCCTTCTTGAACTTAGTGCATAATGAGGCTAAATGAGGACAAAAAAGAAAAAACAAACAAACAAACAATAATTTGTACCACTCCCTTTAGTACGGCGCCGCTGAAATACAAGAATAGTGCTATGAGCCTTGCACAGATACTCCCCATGAATTCCAATAGTGCAGCCTCTCAGACAAATACAAGAATGGTGCTATGATCCTTGCACAGATACTCTGTTTGAAATAAAATAGTGCAGTGTTTCTGACATACAAGAATAGTGCTATGATCCTTGCAGACAAGCATTGCTAAATACAACAGTGTCAGCAGCAAGGCTCATTTGTCCTAGAGATGGGGGTGATTGTCCATGGAAGGTCCCTGTCATGGATCTGGAGGGACCACCAATGTGTGAACTGGCGCCCTGACAATAACAGGAATCTCACAGAAGAAACTCTGTGTTTTTCAGAGGTGCTGCTGAATTTGTCTCTTATCAATGTAGGAGGACAGGTTGCTGCTGGACTCTGCTGCTGCTGTTCTGCATGGACAGAAGCAGAACAGGAGGCCCAGCCTTCTCCTACCTCCCACCCAAAACGTGGACCGACCTCCCTCCTCACATGAGGGCCTCCTCCTGCTTCTGGAAATCCACAAGAAGCTGAAGGCCAGGCTCTTCGACTGACCTCCGGCAGACGACCAACACACCGGCTTTAGTGCCTGGATACCCTGCGGGTGATAAGCAGTGTACGCCTTGAAATCAATGCACCAAGTGAAGAGGGCACACGTCTAATGTGTGTATAGGTGTGACCTTCCATCAAAAGTGAGGCAGTATTGTTAAATGCACGCGAGGTGCAGAAAACAGTCTGGAACTGGGCAGTCAGGCGGTGAGCACATGACCCCTCGTGGAGGGCTTGTTAAAGTCTTCAGCATCGGGGGCTGCAGCCACACCACAGTTACTCAGGGTAGTGGCACCCCCTTCTTTGAGTAAAGGCACATAATCAGGGAACTTTGAATTTGAGACCCTGCCCAATACGGGTGACTCGCAACTGGTCCGAGGCTATTGTGCGTGCCTCTCTTACCTACGAAGACGCCGCCATCGCCATATCACCTTCCCGCGGCCGGAGCAAACTACAGCTCCCAGCGGCCCTAGCGACCCGTGACGCCAGCCACGCGCCCGGAGGCGCTCAAAAGGACGCTGATCTTCCGGGGGAGCGGGAACTTTGAATTTGAGACCCTGCCCAATACGGGTGACTCGCAACTGGTCCGAGGCTATTGTGCGTGCCTCTCTTACCTCCTTCCATGGTCTTGCCTGCACCTCCTCAGGGACGAAGACGCCGCCATCGCCATATCACCTTCCCGCGGCTGGAGCAAACTACAGCTCCCAGCGGCCCTAGCGACCCGTGACGCCAGCCACGCGCCCGGAGGCGCTCAAAAGGACACTGATCTTCCGGGGGAGCGGGAACTTTGAATTTGAGACCCTGCCCAATACGGGTGACTCGCAACTGGTCCGAGGCTATTGTGCGTGCCTCTCTTACCTCCTTCCATGGTCTTGCCTGCATCTCCTCAGGGACGAAGACGCCGCCATCGCCATATCACCTTCCCGCGGCCGGAGCAAACTACAGCTCCCAGCGGCCCTAGCGACCCGTGACGCCAGCCACGCGCCCAGAAGCGCTCAAAAGGACGCTGATCTTCCGGGGGAGCGGGAACTTTGAATTTGAGACCCTGCCCAATACGGGTGACTCGCAACTGGTCCGAGGCTATTGTGCGTGCCTCTCTTACCTCCTTCCATGGTCTTGCCTGCATCTCCTCAGGGACGAAGACGCCGCCATCGCCATATCACCTTCCCGCGGCTGGAGCAAACTACAGCTCCCAGCGGCCCTAGCGACCCGTGACGCCAGCCACGCGCCCGGAGGCGCTCAAAAGGACACTGATCTTCCGGGGGAGCGGGAACTTTGAATTTGAGACCCTGCCCAATACGGGTGACTCGCAACTGGTCCGAGGCTATTGTGCGTGCCTCTCTTACCTCCTTCCATGGTCTTGCCTGCATCTCCTCAGGGACGAAGACGCCGCCATCGCCATATCACCTTCCCGCGGCCGGAGCAAACTACAGCTCCCAGCGGCCCTAGCGACCCGTGACGCCAGCCACGCGCCCGGAGGCGCTCAAAAGGACACTGATCTTCCGGGGGAGCGGGAACTTTGAATTTGAGACCCTGCCCAATACGGGTGACTCGCAACTGGTCCGAGGCTATTGTGCGTGCCTCTCTTACCTCCTTCCATGGTCTTGCCTGCATCTCCTCAGGGACGAAGACGCCGCCATCGCCATATCACCTTCCCGCGGCCGGAGCAAACTACAGCTCCCAGCGGCCCTAGCGACCCGTGACGCCAGCCACGCGCCCGGAGGCGCTCAAAAGGACGCTGATCTTCCGGGGGAGCGGGAACTTTGAATTTGAGACCCTGCCCAATACGGGTGACTCGCAACTGGTCCAAGGCTATTGTGCGTGCCTCTCTTACCTCCTTCCATGGTCTTGCCTGCACCTCCTCAGGGACGAAGACGCCGCCATCGCCATATCACCTTCCCGCGGCTGGAGCAAACTACAGCTCCCAGCGGCCCTAGCGACCCGTGACGCCAGCCACGCGCCCGGAGGCGCTCAAAAGGACACTGATCTTCCGGGGGAGCGGGAACTTTGAATTTGAGACCCTGCCCAATACGGGTGACTCGCAACTGGTCCGAGGCTATTGTGCGTGCCTCTCTTACCTCCTTCCATGGTCTTGCCTGCATCTCCTCAGGGACGAAGACGCCGCCATCGCCATATCACCTTCCCGCGGCCGGAGCAAACTACAGCTCCCAGCGGCCCTAGCGACCCGTGACGCCAGCCACGCGCCCAGAAGCGCTCAAAAGGACGCTGATCTTCCGGGGGAGCGGGAACTTTGAATTTGAGACCCTGCCCAATACGGGTGACTCGCAACTGGTCCGAGGCTATTGTGCGTGCCTCTCTTACCTCCTTCCATGGTCTTGCCTGCACCTCCTCAGGGACGAAGACGCCGCCATCGCCATATCACCTTCCCGCGGCCGGAGCAAACTACAGCTCCCAGCGGCCCTAGCGACCCGTGACGCCAGCCACGCGCCCGGAGGCGCTCAAAAGGACACTGATCTTCCGGGGGAGCGGGAACTTTGAATTTGAGACCCTGCCCAATACGGGTGACTCGCAACTGGTCCGAGGCTATTGTGCGTGCCTCTCTTACCTCCTTCCATGGTCTTGCCTGCATCTCCTCAGGGACGAAGACGCCGCCATCGCCATATCACCTTCCCGCGGCCGGAGCAAACTACAGCTCCCAGCGGCCCTAGCGACCCGTGACGCCAGCCACGCGCCCGGAGGCGCTCAAAAGGACGCTGATCTTCCGGGGGAGCGGGAACTTTGAATTTGAGACCCTGCCCAATACGGGTGACTCGCAACTGGTCCGAGGCTATTGTGCGTGCCTCTCTTACCTCCTTCCATGGTCTTGCCTGCACCTCCTCAGGGACGAAGACGCCGCCATCGCCATATCACCTTCCCGCGGCCGGAGCAAACTACAGCTCCCAGCGGCCCTAGCGACCCGTGACGCCAGCCACGCGCCCGGAGGCGCTCAAAAGGACGCTGATCTTCCCGCGTCGCGGGACGCGCGCGGGCGACGCCGGGCTAAGCCCGGGCAAAGGGCGGGCCCTCTGAGGCCCTCAGAGGACGGAAGAGACTGGACTGGGCCACGGACATTGTATGTATATGAGACAGTCCCTGTGTAGTCACTATACATTGTTGTGTAACGTGGGTTTAAGTGGGTTTAAGAGAAATTAGTGGGTTATATAGTCCCTGGTAAAAAAGCGCCTGGTTCCAAGGATTATTGCTAATATGCATAAGGTCAAGACGAATAAATCCACCAAGGGGGTTGGCTCTATGGATAACTATCTGGTGCAAAAGGTGACCCAAATCAACAACACCCGTAGAGCTTCCCTAGGGCGAGGTAATGATGTTACCGTGTGTGCTGAACTACCGCCTCCTTTGATAGTCACAGCTCCTATAGATGGCCTGGACGGGGGAAGTGGGGCTGCTGTAATTACTGCAGCGCAAATACACATAGATCAGATTGCAGATGACCCTGAAGTTGCATCTGAATTAACAGAGGAAGATTCATCACCCTTATCACCCCTATCGCCCCAGCAAAGACCAATAAGGCTGTGCAGGAAGGTACAAGCTAAGCGCATGGGCAATCATTGCAAGAGTAAAACGGGAAGGGGCAATAGAGTCTCTAACAGTGGGGGACTGTAAAAGAATCTAGGGGAGGGTAGTGGCATGGGCGGATTGAGTTCTAATATCGCCCCTGAATCATTAACACTCCTATTCCACTCACTGGAGGGAAAATTAGAGGCAAAAATTGTAGAGCTGATGCAACCACTGCTAGCCAAATTAGATACTATGGCCTTAGAAGTAGAAAGACTAGGTGGCCTGTTAAAATCCCACCTGGCTGGAGTATCAGGTAAATCAGATGCAGCAAATAATAGATCAATTGTGGTTGACCCGGGATTACCAAAAAGAAGTGCATCCAATATTCCATTAAATAGGCAGATTAACACACAGAATAAAGTGGTTGTTGTTGATCCTGTCTTATCAGGTCCCACAACATTAACAATGCAGAACACCATTAATACGAGATCTCTTGAGGGAACTTTGACCCATAGCCACATAAAGCAAATCCGTCATGTAAATCTTCCTCCTGATTGTGCTCCTTATGTGGCTGTGCTTACGAATGTCCCTCCCATTCAGCCCCAAGCACATCAGGTGTCTGAAGAAAATCACGACTCTTTAAAGAATAGGACGGTTTTCTGGCTTAATAAGAATTGTGGGTTCCCCGTTAAATATGCAGATCAAATATTAACGACAAGAAGGGTCAGCTGGATTGGATCGTCTAGCAAGACAACAAATGGTGACTGCATTATCATTAATTTTAGGCATCCTCAGCATGCTGCTACAGTTCTACTTAGAGCTGCTGCACTAGCCAACACTCCCAATAGTATTTGCATACGTCCACTGGGGTTTTTTTATTCCCATTTTATTAGAAATCCACCAACCCCTGGCCCATTTAGAACACGTATACCCTCACAGTCACTGCCCCCCAATGATGAATATGCTCATAATGCGGGGCTACAGAGAGGTAATGATTTCAACATTGCAACTCATAACAGATTTGATGCCCTCTCGGGATTAGAGCTATGTGACTGACAGGAGGTATCGGGTGGGCAGGAAACTCGTGGCTTAACGGATACGAAATGTTCGGAACGTATTTTGGCTGTCAATAACTCTAATAATATAATTTCCTGGAACATTGCGGGTCTTGGTTCCAAAATGGATGATTGCAATTGGATCGAGTATATCAAAAAGTACCAGGTTATCTGTTTACAGGAAACCTGGTCAATCGATTGTAATTACTTCCTGGAAGGGTATAAGGCCTACTACGTACCGGCAGTAGCAACAAACAGGGGTAGACCTAAGGGGGGCCTGGTTGTGTTTATATCTATAGCTTTATGTTGTAAGGTTCGGAGAATTACAACTAACCACACTGGCATTATTGGTTTAGTTTTAAATGGAGAAAACTGTACGGCCGGTCTGGTCAATTTTTATAATTCTACTATTTGTAGTACCAACTCTAGTCAGATAGTTACATTGCATTCCTTTATTAGTAACTCCATGAAGGGCTGTCTTCACAACCTCATGGTGGTTGGGGATTTTAATGTTCATCCCTGTGGAGACCCTCTTTTTAAAATGATCACAGAATTTAATTGCCCGGATTGTGAGAATTTTCATTTTGAGCACACAACTGAGGGGGAACACTTGAATGATATGCTTAATGAATTAGAATTAACTCCTATGATGGCATTGATGGCCCCAAATAAGCGTTTTGATACCCCAACGTTTAAGGGGAATGGCAGGGCAACTTTTATAGATTTTATTTTGTTAACATCTGTTATGCAGTCTTTTGTGGGATTCTTCTCTATCGAAGTCAGTGAATTTAGTGATCACAATCCTCTCACTGCTCTTATGAGGGGACCACTGATAGCAAAAGAAAGAGTGGAACCGCTTATCGGTAGGGTGAACACCACTGATGGCAGACGCCGTCTGAGATGGTCCATGGTAACCCCTGATCAGCTGTATTCCAAAATAAAAACTACTTGTGCTGACGAAATTTCGTTATGCACGCAAGTAGATGCACTCCCAAACACTGTTCTAAATGCCTTCAACTGTTTAGCGGTGAAGGTATCTCAACTACTATCAGTACCTATAAAAAAAAATTCTGATTCCTTAAAAGGTCCAAAGTGGTTTAACAAGGATTGCTCTCTAGCAGCTAAAAATCTAAGAGCAGCATTGTCATCCAAGCCGAGGATAAAAGCTGATGTCCAGCAATGTAGAACGATTTATAAAAATACTATTGCAAGACATAAGGAATCTTTAAGGGAAGAGGCGTGGTTAGCGATCTTAGATCCTGCCACCCTTGGAAGTAGTACAGCTTTCTGGGCCTTGATGAGAAAACCATTTTTGACACAGGACCCGGGAAATGGTACGGAAAGTCATATATCTAAGGAGGAGTGGGAAGTGCATTTTAAAAAACTATACTGCTGTACAGAGGACATGGATATTAGTACTGACTGTAGTAAAACTGGTGTACAGATCGTTTTAAATAGAGCTGAAGTTTTAGAGGGCATACAGGGAATCACAGGTGGAAAAGCTCCTGGCCCGGACGGGATCCCCCCTGATTTGTATAAATCTGATCCTAGCTTTTGGGCACCGATTCTAGAGTCAGTTTTTAATGCAGCTGTAAAAGAAGGATGTCCACGATCATGGGGTGTTTCCACAATTGTCCCAGTTTTTAAAAAGGGTGACAAGGGCAGCCCACACTGCTATCGCCCGATCTCTCTACTAGACTCTATGGTTAAGATTGTAGGAAGAATTGTACTGCAAAGATTGGTAGAGTGGGTGGAGGAAAAGAACATTATGTCTCCCTCGCAGTACGGATTTTGTAAAGGCCGATCAACAACTACTCAATGCCTTAACCTCTTCCTGATCTTAAGTAAATATACCATAATACAGAAAGGTACCATTCATCTTGCCTTTATGGACTTGTCTTCAGCGTTTGACTGTGTCAATGGTTGTAAGCTGTGGCAATCCATGAGGTCAAAAGGGGTTGATAGCGGTCTAGTTGATTTTTTGGTTGCCCTACACTATAATACCAGTGCCAATGTGAGATATTCCCTGGATTTGAGTGTATCTAACAATTTTAGTATTGGAAAGGGTGTCCGGCAGGGCTGTATCCTGGCCCCCTTTCTTTTTAACTTTTATATCAATGATTTAGATGGGGTGTTACAAGATGTTCATGCTGACTGTCCTAGAGTCGGTAGGCGAGGAATTCCAATACTTCTCTATGCAGATGATGCAGTACTTATATCTAGGACCGAGAGGGGATTGCAATCATTGTTAACTGCATTTAATACATTTATGAGAGATAGAGACCTCTTGGTAAATAACACTAAATCTTTTGTATTACAAGTTGGTCAGCAACCAAGAAAACCCTTCCAATTTAGGATTGGCGGGGAAATAATCCCTTTTACTAAAACATTTTCTTACCTAGGAGTTCTCTTCGATACAAAATTAAATTGGGAACCCCATCTTGTAAAGAAAAAAGGTGAAATGGTGAGGGTTAATGCATCAATATTTAATTTTGCAACCAAATTGGGAAAAAAGCCAATCTGTGCAATGTTGAAATTGTACAATGCTAAGTCTGTGGCAACTGTATCCTATGGTAGTGAACTTTGGGGGTATGTTAATGGAGAGCAATTACAGATTGTTGAAAATCGTTTTATGAAGCGCTTATTGTGTGTCCCATCTGGTACGGCTAATTTTGCCGTCCATGAGGAGTTGGGGTCCCAATATATATGCGACTTGCTTTCCTTACGCCCTTTGATGTTTTGGCTTAAAATTTGGCTAAATGAAAACATACCCCTAACACACTTAATCATTAAGGACTTTTTGTCACTGGACAAGGCACTGAGTTCTCCCTGGTTAAGCTATCTAAAAACAAATTTTGACAAACTTGGTCGCCCTGAACTCTTTTCTAATCCACAATCAATTATTAGGGGAGATCTGGAGCAAATTAAACAATCATTTTTGTGTGATAAGAGGATCATGAGAGAAGATGTGGAGCTCCAGAAACCAAGTGTGAGAAAATTTGTTATGCTTAAGACTACCTTGGCCATCGAACCATATTTGGAAGGGTCTTTGTCTTCACATGAGAAATTTTTACTGACCAGATTTAGGTTTAACCAATTTCATCACCTGCTTATTCGACCTAAATGTGACATTTTTAATAAATTGGCAGCGCCCTGCGGCTGCGACGGAAAGTCTCCGCAGGATATGCTGCATTTTATCTTTTTATGTAAATTTTATGAATTTCCTCGTAAATTATATTTAGTGACTCTTTTAAAAAAACTTGATTTTAAACAAATCAGACCGGCTTTTTTGTACTTGCAGCTTTTGCACAGTGACAGTGTTCTCCAAATTAAGGAATTTTTAAAATTGTGTATTAGATTGAGAAACTGCCTGGACCAGTGAAACCATGCCCCTTGTTCTGTGTCCATATCTTAGAGAGCAATATTTTCTTTTGTACTGAAATGGTTGCTGTTTTTGTAATAATGAATTGTATATTTTATGTATGTCTTTTATGGTTAGCAATAACCGAAATAAAGATTTTGATACTGATACTTCACATAATCAGCTAATGCACAGTGTGTGACAATCAAACCGTGTGGACTTTGTTCTCAATCTACACACATTGATGTCTGCAACATTTCTCTGCTTTAGTAACACCACGTTTATTCACACATTTCCAAATTCTACTCTTTTGCAATTTCATCCAACAATTATTTGATTTTCCAACTATTTTATTTTTGCTGTTGTCAACATTTTCCATATTCCTTTTTAACCAGTGCAATCTTGCCCCAAAACACATCACATCTGGTAATTATCTCATCAATTGCTCAGGTTTTTATTCATCCATATTGGTCAGTCAAACTACCTCAGTGTCAAAATAAAACAAAATTCTGTGTCTAGGTATCTAAACAGGATTCTAATTCTGAACTTCTGTGACTATCCCCTATAGATTTACAGCCCACACATGGAGTAACATTTACAGTTTAAGCAGGAAATGTTTTTTAAAAAACAACAACAATGTTTCATGTCTTTACTTATCCGTGGTGCACATCCACTGGTCCTGTGTTCACTCTGGTGTCTTGTCTGACTCTTGATGCAGAGTCATTTAAAGGCAACAGTGAGGTCCCCTGAGGCCTGTTCAGGCAGTGATGGGACCTGCCAGGGCATGGGTGTGAGGGAGAGTCCACTGGGCAATTATCAGCTAGGAGCTTTTAATTGCATTTGAAAAGGTCTCAGAGCACCATGGTAAGTTTCAAACCGTCTTCACCTTCTGTTGATTTTTTCAAATTTGACATTTTTGGAAGATGTTATATTTTGTAACTTCACTTATCAATGTCATGGAAATGCACATTGGTGATAGATTTTTTTTGCAAGAAACAGTATGCACCGATGTAAAAAACAAAACTGCTGTCCCAGCTGCTGTGCAGGGAAATTTAGTGTAACAAAATCCATCATTTGAAAGTAAAAATGCATTTAATAAATAAGTCAGTACCAGATGTATTTTAAAAGCAGAGCTCAAAAAACCCTTCTCACAAGTTGGCAGCTGCATGTAAAAAACTGTCAGGAAATGGGAGGTAGAACCCCGCAGAGATATTTTAAGGACGCAGGGAATTTACTGTAACAAAATCCATCATTTAAATATAAAAATGCATTGAATAAATAAGTCAGATATTCACACATACAGGTTGCTTCAGGCTCGGGGCAGGGCTTTGGACAGGTGACAAATGTCACATAGACAAGGGATGTTCCCCACTTTGACCAAGTTTGTCCGAAGTGATGTTTACCATCAATCCCACACTCAGGGCCTCATTATGATGCAGAATTACGATACCGACGGTCGAAGCGCAGAGGGTGGGCTCAACCAGCCCATCAGGGCAGCGATCAGACTAATCCCGATAAAGATGGCAGTGCTGCGCGGGCACTGATGGAGGGATTACGATCTCCATTTCCTACAGCCTTTTCATGGTAGTTCCACCGCCATGGAAAGGGTGCCGGAAAGGGACTTTGGCGGCTCCTAGCAGGGCCCATGTCCCACATGGGCCACCGCTATTTAGCCAGGGGGGCACATGTGGTGCCTCCCAACACATCCATGTACCATGTGCCAGGCACCACATGGTGCCTGGCACACGGTGTATGGATATTGCAAACATGCCTTTTACTACTGCGGCTTGTGCTGCGGCCCTTTTCCAGGACGCAGCACAAGTGTCATATCGTAAAATAAATGTTTCCGACTGCATACACGGCGGTCTCATCATAATATGGCGGCTGGAACCGCTGACTACTTGTCGGGCGGTCTCCATCCCACTGCGACGTCTGCCCGCCATCGTAATGAGGCCCTTAGTTTTGCCCAAAATGGAGGGACTGCTGGCTACATGGAATTGTTTGGAGCAACTGTACATGATCCTGCTCGGCTCATCTCTAAATCAGACCATTTAACTCTAATCAATAAACAGCTACAGGTGCTGCATGTAGAAACCTGCATCCATTTCAGAACTGCCTGCATTACAGACAAGATCATGGATGCTGGCCTTCTGTCTTACACCAAATACAAACTCCACTCCAGCAAAACAGGAGGCAAAAGATCTACAAGAGGAAAAAACAACCACATTCTCGAAATCACCTAAGGAAAAGGAAATCAGCTGACCAGGGCTTCTCCTCCCTGGCTCCTAGACTTTGCAAGTCCAGCTCCATAACTTCAGAATACACCAGAAGCTCTCATTGTTCAGGAAAGACCTTAAGACTTGTTTCTTCAAAAGGACTTGCCAGCCAAAAAGGTGTCTCTTCTGATCAGCTGCCCCCTATGTTTTAAACCGAGGACCCCCTTACCTCCCTGAACCCCTTGTTAACCCTTACTTGTGACCCATACTCCTGACTAGATGCCCCCTCTATTCTAAACCTGAGCCCCCCCTTCCCTCCCAGAACCCCTTGTTAACAATCACTTCTGATCTGTCTCCAGTTTGTACTTGTATGAAGTAAAGCACAGCATTGCCCCTGAGGATAGGGCTCTGCTTTATAAACACCACCAAAAAAACATGAACAATGAGTAACTAAGTGCATGTTGGTGGTGCCTCATTGCAGCTAGAAGCAATCAACGACCTTTTCACATTGCCCGAAGCCACCAAAATCGCCCCACAACCTAAGACGGTAGTGGGAGCATGCTGTGTCAGGCAAGGGCCGAGGGATAACGTTGCCCCAGTGAGGCAAATAGCGGGCTGGAAGCATCCATTTTTCTTCGACCATCGCTGTCGCTCCCTCATAGCAAGGAATAAAGGCATCGAAAGATGCCTGTGGCCTGGTGGGGAAACTAAGGTGAGGCCATAACCTGTTTCACAGCTTCCCGGCTTCTGGGACCTGTATCTCAGGGTCAGGGCCTTTAAGAAGCAGTAGAGCCCTCAGCAGCCGGCTGCAATGCTAGCGTTAGGACTCTAAAGAGCCCCGTATTTCTTCCATGTCTATGAGCGGTAACTCAGGTATGCTACCTCATGAGTCTTCTGACTCATGTACATGCATCGGAAGATTGTTTGGAAACAGTTTACAAAGGCTTTACAAAATGTCTATAACCTTAAGGACAAGCTTGCTACCATATCAAAAAAGTGTCTCAAGTGTCTTCTACCCCTGTGGCAGGCAAACCATTCGTTTATTAAAAGAACCCTCACCCACCAACCTAGTTGCTGGCATGACTAATCATTGAGGTAGTTTTAAACTTATTTCACAAAAAATTTAATGTGTCAAACAAAAAACCAGCTCCGCTGTAATCCGGTGTCGTAGCACACCTTAGGTGGATTAGGCATCTGAGGAGGGAACCCAATGATGAAGTATGCCACCAACTAGGTTGGTGGGTGAGGCTTCTTTTTAAAAAACCTAATGGTTTGTCTGACAGAGGAGTAGAAGACGCTTGTGGCACTTTGTTGATTGCCAAATGCAATGCATAGCGCGCAATGAAATTCGTTTTATTTATTTATTTGTATATTTACCTCCGTTCTGCCAAAATCCGTAGTTAACTACCCACCACCCTGCCCCTCCCCTGACCTTGGCCTGATCTGTGGAAAAGGCTCCTGCAGGAACCTGTGCTGCGGTGGGACGAGTTCCGTTATATGAGTTGGTTAGCTTGGCGTGATCTGTGGTGGGGGGGCCCGCAGGGACCATGCTGCGGTCATGCCACTTCTGTCATATGAGTGGATTGCCTTGGTGTGATCTGGGGAGGGGAACAAACAGGAACCTGTGCTGTGGTGGTACCAGTCCCATCATATGAGTAGATTACCTTGGTGTGGGCTGTGGGAGGGGAACCCACAGGGACAGTGCTGTAGTGGTATCAGTTCCATCATATGAGTAGATTACCTTGGTCAGATCTGGTAAGGGCCTACAAGAACCATTTTGGATGTTGAAAGATGTCTTTGGTGCCCACCTACATAGGCCCGTGGCGGTAAGTAGTGTGCTTCTGCAGTCACTGCACTGTGAAAGTTGACATATAAGGGTTACAAGGTGATTAAAAGTGAGGTCCCCAGTTTCATTCCGGAATGAAGGTAAAAAACTGCAAGGCACCATCACAAATACATGTCTTCAGCTTCAGACAGGGCATTGCCCCTCTATGGCTTGCTTCTTTATGGGGTGCGTGGCAGGATGGGGCACACAAAGCTTTAACCTTCCAAGCTCTGTGGTCATTCCTCCCAACTTCCGGTTCTGGTGCAGGCTGGAAGAACTTGCAGGAAGCCCTGGGAAGGAGGCAGGAACCCAGGGATGAGTCAGGGGTGCTCATGCAGAGGGCAGGAGAGACTCTAAACCTGTGCTGTCTCTTTATTACCACACAAAGCACCATTTGCACACTTCTGAAGTTTACCAGCAAGGGTCTGGTGCCAATTATTTGCAGAGAATGACGATTCTCAGATTTACATGACAAAAGAATAAGGATTTCATTAAAGACATGGAAGGTAACATTCAATCAATCAATCAGGCGTTTATTAAGCGCAACTACTCACCGGTAAGGGTCTCAAGGGGCTGGGGGATCGGGGGGGGTGCAGGCTCCAGTCCATCAAGGAGGGGGTCAGTCGAAGAGCCATGTTTTGAGGTTTCTCATGTCTGAGGTGGAGCAGAAGGGCGTTCCAGGCCCTGGCTGTGAGGAGGGAGAAGGATCAGCCTCCCGATCTGGTTTTTCTGGTGCGATGGACCACGGCGTAGGAGAGCTGGGCTCTTCATAGGGTCCTTTGGGGTGCGTGGAAATTGAGTCGGCTGTTCAGGTATGCTGGTCCGGTGTCATGGAGGGCCTTGTGTGCGTGGGTGAGCATCTTGAAGGTGACTCTTGCCTCGATGGGGAGCCAGTGCAGTGTGCACAGGTGCTGGGAGATGTGGCAGTGTTTTGGCAGGTTGAGGACCAGTTTTGTGGCAGCGTTCTTGCTGTCTGTAGCTTGTGGGTGAGGTTTTTATTTATTCTGGCGTAGAGTGCATTGCCATAGTCCAGTCTGCTGGTGTCCAGGGCGTGAATGACGGTCTTTCTGTGTTCAAGGTGTGGAAATTTAGCATGCAAACTGAACATTATCTGCGCCATCTTGCCTCTCCCCAGCACCACGCACCGCGAATGCACGGCCGCCATTTTAGGCACCCCACTCTCTCCCCGCTCATTTTCGATCACCAGCGCTTTCCCCTAGCGCTGCGAGCATCCCCCGCGCGCCGGCCACCCCTGCTCTCTCATACAGGCCATAAACCCTCTCCTTCTGCGCGACCCTGCTACGGAACCACATCCGACCGACATCCCATACATGGTCATGCCTCTCCTTTGATAACCCCCTTCCTTTGCGCCCCCTTGTCCGAACTGGTCCCAGGCCATCACCTAGCCCTGCGGATGCAGTTTATTGCCCCTACTGTAAGAGAAACACCCCGCATCAAAGGGATTACAGTAGATCAAAGCCCCTACCCCCTGAGACCCGGCCGGTTGCACACACCCCCGGGAATTAGCGGAATTCCCTGCTGCGCGATAGCCATCTCCCACTGCGGGTAGGGTGGGAACCTCTGCTGTAACTATGTGTGGGATCGGATCTGAGCCGGGGCTTCAGGGGATGTTCTTTCATGCATCGAGAGAATCTCAAGAATGTACTATGTGTAATAAAGCAATAAACCAGTGTATAAGAGACCAGGTCTCAGAGATGCGGTTAGAGCACCTCGTGACGATACCTTGCTGTCTGATCTGATGTGTTCTGCTCCGACGGAAGAAAACTTTGTTTCCTGCCTTCCAGTCTCCGGCGCCTGCCTCTTTCATTGGTAAATTATCGAGTGGTATAAGAGGCGATTACCGCCGGGCAAATACTTGAAAGGTTATCGACTGAAACTGCCGCTACCATTTAACAATTGGCGTCCCAAACGTGGGGCCCATCAGCGACACGTGGATCCAGTGGGAGAGGTCCCGACGACAGAGTGAACGACTGCAACGATCGGGAGAGCTCCTGCCCAATAGACCCTCGTCTGGCAGCCGATCATCCGAACTTCACTGGTTCCGAGCAGACCTCTCTCGAGTGAACTACGGTCCTGACTGGGAACCATCAGGAGTGCCGCGGCAAATACGGAGAGTAGAGGACGATCGGGCGCTGGAGGCGGAAGACGAGAAACTGTCCACGCGGTCCGGGTAAGGTCGTGATACACGAAAAAATGCGAAATAATTGATTGATTGTTTAAAGCTTTGGAAATACTAGTATTGCTCATTGATTGTGCTCATTGATTGTTCTCTTTGAGATATTCGCTGTCTACAAACGGGGAGGAGTAGAAATACTCTCTCTCTCTCTCCCTTTGCAGATAGTGAAGGGTAGGTAACGCAGACTTTTGTCCCCGTTGAAACCCGTCGTGCCTATCTTTATCTCCCCATTGATTGATTGTCCGAACATTGATTGTTTTGGAGAATAGTGCTTTTTGAGATATTCTCTGTTTGCAAATAACGTAGAATAGGAATATTCTGTCTAGTCTTTGCAAATAGTGAAGGGTAGGTAATGCTGACTTTTGTCCCCGTTGAAACCCGTCATGCCTATCTTTATCTCCCATTGATTGATTGATTGATTGATTGTCCGAACACTAGTTGTTCGATATTGGTTCTTTGGAGGTATTCTCTGCTTACAAATAACGAAGAATAGAGATATTCTGTCTAGTCTTTGCAAGCAGTGAAAAGATAGGTAGTGCTGACTTTTGTCCCCGTTGAAACCCGTCATGCCTATCTTCTCCCCACTGATTGGTAGTTGGTTCTGCCCGGACCGCTTATTAGAGGTGAACCATCCGGCTCCACTGGAGGGCACCCCTAATAAGGACATGTTCACTAAATATGGACTAGTCGCCGTAGCTTATACCAAGCTATGGCATAAATATACAAAGAAGGACCCCGAGAGTCAGTGGCCACTGATGGGATCCTTCGACGACCATAAGATAGAAGCGCTAGAAATAGCTCTGCGTAGCAATAAGACGACGCCTACTATGCTTGACAGTATCGGCATGTGGCGCAAAGAAGCAACGCAACGGAAAAAGAGGGAAGAAGTAAAAGCAGAAAAGGAATTACGAAAGGCAGCTCACCTTACCGCTAGAAAGTTAGAAGAAGACATAAAGGAGAGAAGGGAAACTAAACTAAGACAGGAGCCCGAAACCTCAGGCCAGTACGCTGTTAGGACCCCTTCTTTGCTCTACCCTGAGTTGTCCTCCAAGCAGCGAACGAATGACGAATTACTGTTAGGTCCCCCGATCATTTACATGCCCCCTCCGTATGCACCCTCCCAATCAGTAGTGCAACACCCACAACCCCCCGAACACGAGCGAAAGCAGTACAGGGGCCTCGGTCCTCACGGCCTCCGCGCCGGCCGAGCCTCCTGTGCTGAACACAACGTCGGCTATAACGTTAGACGACCCAGAGATGAGAAAGAAGGAGTCCACCAGAATGAATCGGCTAGCGAAGGATGAATGAACAGGAATCGACAAGATAATAAAGGCACTGGTAGGATCCTTTTTGACCTTACAAAAACTGAAGTAAACGCTAGGAGTTAGCCCTTTGTGGGACATATGAAACCAAGGGAAGGAGTCAAGTTCACGGTCAAGACGACCACGAGGTGGCCCGACTCCATTACTCTCGCTACCTAAACATGTCTGCCCTACTGCCCACCCCGCCCAATAAGCATGACAAAATCCCGCACAAAACGGAAGCCTGCTGACACCCACCATCGACGTCACCAAACTAGGGCTAGATCGCGCACAATTGGGCTATGTTATTTTTCCGATTGCACAGTAACCTCCTTGTGCTCGTCATCAGATTGCAAATATGTACAAACACTCCAACGAAGTAGTATAGTTATAACATTTTAATAACTTATAGGATATAACAAACACACCAACAGGGTAAACAGGTTAAAACACGTTTTAAAACAACTATTTACATGACAGTCTGCTGCAACCTCCATCCCAAAGCCTTAACGTCCACGTGACACCGTCCTCGCCTCTCCTTCCTCGAAATTGCAACATTGGCCTGTTTTGGGCGGTTCTTTTAGTCGGCTTTGGGCTATAAAAGCCATGCAAAAATCCATCGACCTCAGTGGCGGACGACTGTGCGAATAGGCCGGAGGCTATACGAAGCGCCGAAGTTCTGGCAACCCCAAGGCGGAGCCCGCCACGCTGTGCGGGCCTTTCCGCTTTCTCTTCTTCTTTCTTTAATGAGGGCTGATGCCCTGGCGGGGGGAGGCGACGCAGACGGGCCTCCCCCACCTCCCCAGGTGGAGGCTCGCCAGGCACCCCAACCATCTTTTTCATCGGCCTGCTGAATTTCACCCTGGCACGCTGTGCGGATCTTCCCATTCTCTTCTTCCTCCAATAACGGAGGGGTGCCCTGGTGGGGGGAAGCGACGCGGACGGACCTCCCCCACCTCCCCAGGTGGAGGCTCGCCAGCAGATGAGGGCACCCCAACCGTCTTTTGACTCACCGGTCAGCTAAGCTGCACCCAACCGTCTTTGACTCACCGGCCAGCTAAGCTGCACCCAACCGTCTTTGACTCGCCAGCCAGCTAAGCTGCACCCAACCATCTTTTTCATCGGTCTGCTGAATTGCACCCTGGCACGCTGTGCGGACCTTCCCATTCTCCTCTTCTTTTAAGGGCTGACGCCCTGGCGGAGGGAGGCGACGCGGACGGGCCTCCCCCACCTCCCCAGGTGGAGGCTCGCCAGCAGACGAGGGCACCCCAACCGCATCTTTCACACGTCAGCCAGCTGAGTTGCGCCCTGCCACTTCATTCGCCGTTCGGCTGAGCCGGCGCCCCTGCACGCGGCCGCCAGGCAACCACCCAAGCACCGGGTTCACCAGGACTGCCGCTAGCACCCGACGTGAGGAGTGGGCCCCCGCAGCAAGGTAATCGGGGACCCACCCCGGTGGTGATACCATCCAAACTGCTGTCGTCACTGCTACTGGAATCACCCCGGTGGCAGTACCATCCGAACTGCCGCTGTTACTGCTGCTGGCTCCTCTCCGGTGACTGTACCGAAGAGCTGCTGCTACTGCTGCCCTTGAACTCCGGCGGTCGACTCCTCCGGATCCAGGCCTAAAGCCCACCGTGAGACAATTCTGGACTCGAAAGCTTGTCTGCTTGGGCATGGGCCCCACCCTTGACAAGATACTCCCCTCAGCCTTGCAGAATCGGCTGGAGTCATTTGACACTCGACTCCCGCGGACTTCCGGTAAGGACAAACCGCCGCCATTGCTCTTTGCCCCGGACGGCAGCCACCTTGCCTCCGCTTAGTGCAGTGAGAAAGACTGGTTTGAAGCGTTGGCGGAAGAACCCGCCTCCTGCCCCGCCCCAAGAACGAACCATGGCATTTCTACGGGGTCGCAGTGACGCCATGCTGACGCAAAATTGACGCTAACGAAAGTTCTCGAACTGCTGAAAGGGATTCTGGTCCAACAACTAATTCATGGAAAGACTTAGACTGTACTCTGGCCCGACCTCGCCCCAAGATGGCGCCGATGTAGGAGAAGCCTACACACCCTTGTGGCGTCCCAGTCACGTGACATTTGTGTTAAACAGATATATATATATATATATGCAATGCTTCCACACATGATGGTCGGGGAGGGGCGGCAAGGGAACCGATTTTATGCCGTAGTAGCGTTGCTTATGACACTCGACGCCTCCCCACCACGTGGCCGGCCTGAACGGTTGTAGGCCCGTATCTTGTATGCTGACATTGTTTTAAATAAAGGGTCTCTTGAAAGAATTACGGAATCAGTGCCATGACTAATCACATAGGTTGATAGAGATCTCTTCATTTGATTAAATGATTGTTACCCCCAAGCAATAGAAAACAGATAATGCAGTCCCCATTTGCCTGAATCTTTTTGATTAACGGAATTTGTACCCAGCACACCTATCTTTTCCAAGAGTTGTTAAACCATGGTCAACCATAGCTCAGGGTATATGCCGAACGCAAGGTATGGTATCTTGCATCCTAATACACGACCGATTGAGAAATGCATCTATGACAAGGGAACCCGAATTTAGGAAATGAAATAAATTAGAGCATCTTTGTCTCGGACAAAGAGAATAATAGGTCTGTGGTATCACCCATTCCTGCGACTAGCTTGGTACGTGGTAAGTAGAACTTGTTCATGTCTGCGCACGCTGGGGTACTTTGAATACTGCACAATCCCCTCCCCTCTTTTTTCCCCTCTATAGGTCACAACGAAGTTCCGACTGAAGAGTGGAATGGACATGGACCGCACCGAGTTCAATATCAGGGAAAAACATAGACAAACGTTGTGAGATAGTGCGTAAAATTACAGACCACCATTAGGAAACATGAAAAAGTGTATGATATGATTGTGCGTGTGTACTACGATTATACGGCATGAATGTGTATGCGTTTTATATTTGGGTCACTTGAAGAGAGCGTCACTGTATGATTGAAGCGCTCGTCCACCGATCAAAGGGAGGAGAATAAAGGGTCCGACACCCCCTAGGATGAACTACAAAATACTGAAAGTACGCAGCATAGAAAAAGAGGACAGGAAAGGAGAGGTCCCCATACTCAACGTAGCCCTGAGTCTCCGTCTTGCATGCATGTACCGTCACACCCTACCCGGCATTTGTGTTCACGAGATCACCGAATTTATGTCTTTTCCCCGCCTGTGTTTTCTTACATGGAACAAACCCATGCTCCTCCATGTTGTGTGTGCACCAAGTGGCCTATTATCTTACCCATGTCTCTCTCTCTCTCGTTTTGTGTCGTATGTATGCCAAATAGCCTACTTGATGCACATCTCTCTCTCCCTCTCTCTCTCTCTCTCTCTCCCTCTCTCCCTCTCTCTCTCTCTCTCTCTCTCTCTCTCTCTCTATCTCTCTCTCTCTCTCTCTCCCACTCCCTCCCTCACTAAAAAGCCTTCTTACCCTCTTTTCTGTTTGAATAAATTAACGACACATACCTTTTCGGTAAGTGTATAATTGGCCTGAACACAGTGGTGTTCGAACAAATTGACAGAAACAAAAACGACCATACTTTACCACGTTACTACCTCTCCTTTTTGCAAACGTTAAGCCTAATCGGCTGAGAAGGAAAGGACAGGTAAGACGACTGATGTCTCCCAATCTGACCCTCAACACGGGGACTATATGTCAGTGGTTTTTGTTCTTAAAGGATACCATCTCCACCACCCAGAATTACCCCTGACCAATTACCCCGAAATAGAACGTCTAAAGCACCCCACCCTCCCAAGATAACCCCAGCCCTATATTAGCCGCCTCACTAATAATAGATCGCCTAAACTGTTAAAGGGTTACCTATTGTCGCCAGCAAAAATAATGCTTAGCCTATGTTCCTCCCTGAAATGGATACTCATGAACCCGTGACAGTAGCACCTCGCACTTTCTTTTCATAAACTTAGCAGTCCTCAGAAGGAAATATATATTAACAAAACTTGTGTTGAGACGAACGAGCCTCTACCGGAGAAGCCGGTTCGAATTTTTAATAGACTAGAAGGTTGACAGATGTCAGGCTTCCTGCAACCAGTATCGGGCGCAGGAATCGGCACCTAGGGGGCCAGACAATGGACAGAGACACCCACAGACACTTGCACCACAGCAATGATTAATAGATTAGTAACGCACACACTAACATCAGAGTTAAAAGACACCAATCATGCAGCAACCGATAAAAACATGTCCGCAACTACTCGGTGGTTGGGAGAGAGGATGAAGTATGTAAATGTCTTCCCTGCCAACTCTCTAAGACTTTTGTTTCTTGTACCCATTTAAAGATAACGTGCTGCCATCGGAAGGGAGGGGTCGGACGTGATGCACAGCCTGGCTGCAGACCTTGGAACATCTATGACATCGACCAAGGGGGAGGCTACGAAGCAAAAAGGGCGTGGGACGAGACACCATTTTCAGGATGATAAGTGCGAGGGGCTACATCGAGGCCCCCTGCTCACCGACCAGCGTGCCTGAAGTCTCAACCCGTCGGGCCCGATTGGTGGGCCCAGTGCTGGAAGATTCTGCTCCCCTTGGTCCACATTTTTGATCTGATCCCACTCCACCCCCTCTTCCCTCGGCGTCCCGAAGCACGTCACACCCTTCTCTCTCTCACCATCTTTTATATGGATTATGAATCTGACCTACCCACAGAAGAACAAAAGGCAGGTACCCTGTCTCAAAGTACCTATGGTGAACTGTGTTAATGAACAGGGCTGTGGTCGGAGAACAATGAATGATCACACCCTGCAACGTGAGAAATTGGATTTGAGCTGGACCTTAGCTCCACCGCCGGTGCTCAACAGTGCCAACGAAAGAAGAACAACAATGAGAGCTTACCAGTGATAGCTCTTCATAAAAAGGACACTGGAAAGAAGAACCCATGTCAAAGTCGAAAATCCTCTCCCAACCACCTTTTTATACTAACTATCTTCTTATCAAGTTTTTATGGTGTTGCATCAATCACTTCCGACTGTACACTGAGAAGTTAAGGAAATGTAACTTTGTATAGTAACATCCATACAACACCAGCCATGTACACGACTACACTGTAACTCTGTATGTACTACCTCCTCGCCTACTTTATCACCTGTAAATAACTATAAGCAAATGTGTCAGATTACTCCTGCATGCCCTAAAAACTCTGTATCTTTAAGGAATGTACGAAAGACATTAACGATATTATAGCTGAAGGTTAACGAAGAATAAATGACGGCCAGGCAAGCTGGCGAGACATGTAAAAAGGGAGGACTGTGGAAATTTAGCGTGCAAACTGAACATTATCTGCGCCATCTTGCCTCTCCCCAGCACCACGCACCGCGAATGCACGGCCGCCATTTTAGGCACCCCACTCTCTCCCCGCTCATTTTCGATCACCAGCGCTTTCCCCTAGCGCTGCGAGCATCCCCCGCGCGCCGGCCACCCCTGCTCTCTCATACAGGCCATAAACCCTCTCCTTCTGCGCGACCCTGCTACGGAACCACATCCGACCGACATCCCATACATGGTCATGCCTCTCCTTTGATAACCCCCTTCCTTTGCGCCCCCTTGTCCGAACTGGTCCCAGGCCATCACCTAGCCCTGCGGATGCAGTTTATTGCCCCTACTGTAAGAGAAACACCCCGCATCAAAGGGATTACAGTAGATCAAAGCCCCTACCCCCTGAGACCCGGCCGGTTGCACACACCCCCAGGAATTAGCGGAATTCCCTGCTGCGCGATAGCCATCTCCCACTGCGGGTAGGGTGGGAACCTCTGCTGTAACTATGTGTGGGATCGGATCTGAGCCGGGGCTTCAGGGGATGTTCTTTCATGCATCGAGAGAATCTCAAGAATGTACTATGTGTAATAAAGCAATAAACCAGTGTATAAGAGACCAGGTCTCAGAGATGCGGTTAGAGCACCTCGTGACGATACCTTGCTGTCTGATCTGATGTGTTCTGCTCCGACGGAATAAAACTTTGTTTCCTGCCTTCCAGTCTCCGGCGCCTGCCTCTTTCATTGGTAAATTATCGAGTGGTATAAGAGGCGATTACCGCCGGGCAAATACTTGAAAGGTTATCGACTGAAACTGCCGCTACCATTTAACAAAGGGGGATCCATTTGAAGGTTTTACATAGGAGGCAGAGGGTGTGGAAGCAGGAGGATGAGACTGAGTTGATCTGGTAGTCCATTTTGAGCTCGGAGTCCAGGATGATTCCCAGGTTGTGTGCTTGGTCCGTGGTGGTGGGCAGGTTTCCGAGGGCAGGGGGCCACCAAGTGTCGTTCCAGGCATTGGGGTTTGGACCCATGATGAGTACTTCCGTCTTGTTGGTGTTTAGTTGTAGGCAGCTGTTCTTCATCCATTTGGCAATGGCTTCCATGCCTTCTCGAAAGTTGTGTCTGGCGGTGTCTGGTTCGTTGGCTAGGGAGAGAATGAGTTGGGTGTCGTCTGCGCATGACACAATGTTGAGTCCATAGGCTTTGAGGATGGAGTGAGTGGTGCCATGTAGATGTTGAAGAGTGTCGGGCTGAGGGAGGACCCTTGAGGGACTCCGCAGGTGGTTGGTGTGGGGTCTGAGAGGAAAGAGGGGAGTGTGACATGATGCATTCTGCCGGAGAGGAGGGAGCTGATCCAGTCGAGGGCCTTGTCCTGGATCTATGTGTTGTGAAGTCTGCATGTAAGGGTGCGGTCGGAGACCGTGTCGAACTCCGCTGAGAGGTCGAGGAGGATGAGGACCATGGTTTTTCCTCTGCTCAGTAGGGTGCGGATGTCGTCTGTTGCAGTGAGGAGGGCAGTTTCCGTGCTGTGGTTTTTCCTGCAGCCAAATAGGGAGGAGTCGAGGATGTTGTGCTCTTCGCCGAATGCGGCGAGTTGGCTGTTGATGGCTTTCTCGATGACTTTCGCCCGGAACGGGAGGTGGGTCTGAAGTTTTTGAGGTCAGTGGGGTACACCAACGGTTTCTTCAGAAGTGGGGTTGACCTTGGCATGTTTCCAGCTGCCAGGGAGTGGTTGATGGTGTGGCGGAGCATGGGTGCGATGGTGTCGGCAGCTCTGTTGAAGATGTGGTGGGGGCAGGGGTCAATGGGGGCCCCAGAGTGGATTGACTTCATTGTCTTCAGTGTGTCTTCGATGGTGAGGACTGTCCATCTGTCAATCGTTGGCTTCAGGGTGTCAGGGGTGGTTGGTGGGTGTTCCATCTGTTGGTTGTCTTCGTCGAAGTTGTCGTAGATGCTCTTGATTTTGTGGTGAAAGAAGGTGCTAAATTTGTCGCAGAGGTCTTGTGAGGGAGGGATGTCAGTTGACTCGCTGGTGGGTTGGGCAAACTCCTTGATGAAGAGTTCTTTGTTGTTGTGTGCGTGAGTGGAGATTCTGTCTTCAATCGCTATTTTCCTTGTTTTTCTGATTAGTTAGCGGTGGGCGTTGGTAGCAGCTCTGAAGTTGTTGCGAGATTCAGTGGATTTGGTGTTCCTCCAGGCTTTTTCGAGGCGGCAGCAGGTGCATCTGGAGTCTCGAAGTTCCGTGATGAACCATCTAGCTTTCTTGGTGTGGGTGTTGTTGATTTTCTTGAGGGGGGCTATGGTGTTGGCGTTGTCGAAGATCCATCTGTGCAGGGTTTGGGCTGCTGTGTTGGGGTCATCGTTTTCCGTGATGGTTGGGGTGGAGTTGTTGGGTGAGGAGGTGAGCTGGTCGTCGGTGATTCTGGTCCAGTTTCTTCGTGGGAGCTGATGTCAGTGTTTTTGGTTGGTGTGTGTTCTAAAGGTGAAGTGGACGCAACGGCGGTCTGTCCATGGGAGTTAGGTGGTGTGGCTGAAGGTGATGGAGTTTTCTGTCATGAAGAGGGGGTCGAGGGTGTGTCCTGCTGAGTGTGTGGGTTCGGTCACGATTTGGCAGAGGCCAATGTTGTGGAGGTTGTCCAGGAGGAATGTGATGTTGGGGTCCAGTTGGTTGTCGATGTGGAAGTTGAGGTCTCCCAGCAGGGTGTAGTTGGTGGATGCGATGGCATGCGGGGAGATGATGTCCTTGATGAAGTTGGTGAAGGGTCCAGGGGTCCAGGGGGTCGGTAGATGAAGGTTCCTTGGAGGGTGGTGGTGGGGTTGGTCTGTATCTTGAAGTGCAGATGTTCCATCATGTCTGTGGGCTCATTGGGGAGTGTGGTCAGGCAGAGGGTGGATTTGTGGATGATGGCGATTCCTCCTCCTGGGCAGGTATGGCGGTCCTTTCTGGAGATCTTGTACCCTTGAGGAATGGCGATGATGATATCCGGTCCCGAGGAGGTGTTGGTCAAGGTTACGGTGAAGAACGCCACATCCGGGGTGGTGCTGTCGAGGGGGTCCTAGATTTCGGTGACGTGTTTGTGGAGGGATCGGACATTGAGGAGGATGCATTGCAGGCTCTATGGTTCGGTTGTGTTCCTGCGGACGGGTAGTGCTAGGTCCGTGAACCTGGCGGTGCTGTAGGTTTGTCATAATGGTGACAGCTAAATGGCCCATGGGTGTCGACCTTTTATTTGCCACTCCTGCCAGCAGCACCTTTAAAGATCTTTTCAACCAAGTAACAATCCAGAACTGGAATTTTCAAAAATTCCAAAAGTCTGTAGCATGGAATTCTCATCCTCTTTTAAATGCAAAACTGACAAGATATTGATCCTTTCTTCTCCACGACTTCTGCTCCTCACAACTCTGCATCTGCAATCAAATCAGAATTAAACTTATTGTCCTTCATAACAATTTCCACATAAAAAGAGTACCCAAAATGTGTCCCTTTCTCTTCTTCTTCCTCATCCTTCCCAATATTAACGTACTCTCTTTTTTCTTTTTTTTTGGGAGTGGTGGAAGGGATAATGTTAGCATCTGTGTCTTTAATGAAATCCTGATTCTCTTGTCATGTAAATCTGAGAATCGTCATTTCATTACAAGACCGGAGGCTACCATTATACATATTGAAAGCCCTTCAACACTACCTCTGCCATGTGCTCAATTGGCCTAAAATAATATTTAGCAAAGTGTTAGAAATGGGGGTCTCTAGTTATCAAGGGTTTGCACCTTTGTCCAAGTAAGGACCCTTCCTTCTAGTCAGGATAAGGGAGTTACATTCCTAAAATAGCCCCTGCTCACCCCCTTGGTAGCTTGGCACAAGAAGTCAGGCTTATCTTAGAAGCAGTGTATAAAGCATTTGCACATAACCAACAGTAATACAGTGGAAGCATTACAAAAGGACACAACACCAGTTTAGAGAAATATCCAATATTTTTAGATACTAAAGACAAGACCAAAAACGATAAAACTCCACAATATGGTACGTAGATATCTTCAGTAATAAAAAAAAACTTGAAAAACAGTTCCTTGAAGTCAATAGCTCCATCTGGGGCTATCATGGCGTTGTGAATAACAAATTCCAAACAGTTCTGGCTGACTGCGGCGTCACGACCCAGCTACAGTGTCGGGAAGACCCGCAAGACAGTACCTGTAGGCATCAGCGACCTCTCGTCGAGCTCCAAAAGCACAGCGTCCGCAGGCGTCGGTTCTGGAGGTCCGTACAGGAGTCGTCGGGCCCTTGAAGTCACATGGGTTGCAGATCGAAGTCCTCGTGGTTGAAATCAGGAGCGCCGGCGTAGGCAGGCATTGGGTCTTGTGGTGTGCAGTGCAGCGTGTGGTGCCCTCAGCTTGCGGTGCAAGCAGCGCCTAGTAGCGGTCACCCCGTGGCGTCGGTGAGACCAGGGCTGCAGTGTGAAGTGATGCAGTGCTTGTCGCGGTGCTGGCAGGTCCCGGTGCAAGCAGCATCGTCGTCATTGCTGAAGCACTGTAGTCGGCTGACAAACTGGGGTCGATGGCATCTGCGTCGGTAGGCCAAGGCTGTGGTGCGGGATGAGGACCATGCGTCGTGTAACGTACGAGCGGTGCGATCGAACCACTGTGCAAGCAGTGGCATCGATGTCGGCGTGAAGCGGTGTTGTCGGGGATACTAGGCCAACAGCGTGAAGCAAGGTGGTGCAGAGTGCGGTGCCCACAGGTCGCGATGCAAGCAGAGGCTCAGTGGCGGCGTCAGTTGGCGTTGTCATGAGACCAGGGTTGCGGTCCAACATTGCAGCGGTGCCCTCTGCAGTGCCTTCAGGACACTGAGTCAGCAGCAGCATCGTAGACGGCGTCCAGTTGCTTTTTCTTCTGTTGCAGCACAAAACACACAGTCCCCAGTGCTGAGGGCAGAAGAACTTGAAGTCTTTGCTGTTCCTGAGACTTCTTGAACAGGAGGCAAGCTCTACCTCAAGCCCTTGGAGAAAAAATCACAAAAAGAGTCCTGTCACTGCCCAAGACAGAAGCAGCCACTGCAGACCAACGCAGCAAAGCACACAGCAAAGTGGTAGTTCCTCCTCCCAGGTTCTCCAGCTCTTCTTCTTGGTCCAAAAGAGTTTTAATGTTCTGGGGTCTGAGCCCCAATATTTATACCACCAAATCCTTTGTTCTCTGGAGGCAGAGAGTGTCTGTACCAAGCACAAACCAGTTCTGTCCTCACTGGTGCAGCTTCCTGGCAGTGGGTGGAGACAGCATTTAAAATCATTGGCTTTACTGAGAAACCTCTGACCAACAAGGGGCGTAGCTCTCTGATATGTGGGACTGAAATAAATCATCTAGGGGCACATGTAAGTAGGTTTTTTCCTGTCGCAAATGTCCTGATTTGCAGAATTGGGCCGTTTGTAACCAGAAAAATGCATCATCCTATATCCCAAATCCATGTTGCGATTTGGTAACCTATTACCGAATCGCAAAATAGGTTACTTATTTGGTATTAAGAAGAGATGTGTTATAGGCTACCCTTCCTAATAGCGACTCGCAGTGGCATGTACGGGGGTTTCGGGACCGAAATTCGGTAGCAAAACATTTGCATTTTTCCACCTACTTACATTAGGAGGTATGGTTGCAGGTATGGTTGCAAAAATGTTTTTTAAGAGCTTAAACAAATGAAGCCGAAATGTTTAATTTTGTTTAAATGCATTCTGTCTTTCATTAAGGAAAAGGAGCTGCACTTAAAAAAAAAAACTTTATTTAAAAGCAAACACAGACTTGTGGTCTGATGTGCCCAGCAGGCCACCATCTCTGTGTTTTAGTGATTCCCAATGGGTTGCAAATTGCGATGTACCTCATGAATGTTAATGAGGAAGGTCAATTAGGGATCGCTAAATGTGTCAAGGACACATTCGTACATAGGTGTTTGCGATCTCCTAATAGTGAGTCACAAGTATTCGCCGATAGGCAATCCCAAATTGAATCCTACGTGCATGTGGCCCCTAGAGTGAGTGACACTGAGTATGAAGCGATACAAAGTCAGGAAGTCCAGCAGGTGTGTGTGAGTGATAGAGAAGTTGAGCATGGAAGAGCAGCTCGTTGGCATCACCACACTGATCTTGACTCCATCCCCAGGGGTGGATCTCAACAAAGTGTTGTCTCGTTTCTCCCAATATCACTGTAGTCGCACAAGGGAGATCATTTCGGCCTCAAAAGCAAATGCACCCTTTTCGGAGAAAAGAGGAAACAACAGGTGTCTTCTGCCGAGTTATGGTCTGTTAGACAGGGAGTGTTAGGAGTCAGACAAACCTGTCAGGCAATCTGTTATCCACAGGCGATGATAAATGGAGCCCACCCTTGCACCCAAATTCAGTACACAACATGACTGGTATTTACTTTGATATGGTTATTTATTTTGAAGTATTTGTCTAAAAATCATGTGCATCAGAGTTCCCTACTTAAAGGGTCTAATTTATTTCAGCCCACTAACGTTTATGGCTGTATGGGTTTACTGGGCCTTAGCAATGCCAAACCATGTGTAGTTTCCTTGCATATTTTGTACTGTCATCGGACCAGCAGTCAGAAATAAACCTTCAGCCTCCCCACCACCCCGTCCCCCACCCAGCAGCCGCTCCAGGTCTCTGCCCCTGCATTGGTTCTAATATTTCTTTATTACTACTGGAACGAGGAGGGGTCACTTGTGCGCGTATGTTCCTGCTTTGCATTACAAATGTGTAAACACTGCCCCTTTTGCAGAAGCTATGGGAAGCTATGTTACCTTTGCCTTCTTGCTTCCAACACGGATCTCTACAAGGCCACCTTCCTTCACAGCCACTGGTGCAACCCAAGCACCAGAGAAGTGGTCAAGCTCACCTTCCCTTGCAGCCTCTGGTGAAACACGAGCACCAGAGAAGTGGCCGAGGTCACCTTCCCTCACAGCCACTTGTGCAACACGAGCACCAGAGAAGTGGCCGAGGTCACCTTCCCTCACAGCCACTTGTGCAACACGAGCACCAGAGAAGTGGCCGAGGTCACCTTCCCTCACAGCCACTTGTGCAACACGAGCACCAGAGAAGTGGCCGAGGTCACCTTCCCTCACAGCCACTTGTGCAACCCAAGCACCAGAGAAGTGGTCAAGCTCACCTTCCCTTGCAGCCTCTGGTGAAACACGAGCACCAGAGAAGTGGCCGAGGTCACCTTCCCTCACAGCCACTTGTGCAACACGAGCACCAGAGAAGTGGCCGAGGTCACCTTCCCTCACAGCCACTTGTGCAACCCAAGCACCAGAGAAGTGGTCAAGCTCACCTTCCCTTGCAGCCTCTGGTGAAACACGAGCACCAGAGAAGTGGCCGAGGTCACCTTCCCTTGCAGCCTCTGGTGAAACACGAGCACCAGAGAAGTGGCCGAGGTCACCTTCCCTCACAGCCACTTGTGCAACACGAGCACCAGAGAAGTGGCCGAGGTCACCTTCCTTCTTAGCCACTGGTGCAACACGAGCACCAGAGAAATGGTAAGACCCCCTTCTCTAGCCTGATAATCTCAACAGTGTAAGAAAAGACAGAGTTTCTCGAAAGCCTGGTGATCAGCCACACGTGTTAGTTTAACCATTCGAACTGTCAACACCAGGCCTGTCTTGCGTGTAATATGCATTAATATTACACAGAAATACAGTGTTCAACACATTGAGTGACTCTATAAATCCTGCACACAAGAGTAAACAAATGAGAGGCATTGAGCGTGCAATGGTGTACTTGCCATGGCTGTCGTGGTGTTTCTGAATAACAATATCTTGTATCAATCCCTGGACATACACTCCCTTTAGTACAGCGCCTCTGACATACAAGAATGGTGCTATGGTCCTTGCACAAATAATCCCTGTGAAATCCAATAGTGCAGCCTCTCAGACAAGTACAAGACTGGTGCTATGTTCCTTGCACAGATACTCTACTTGAAATAAAATAATGCAGGGTCTCTGCCTTACAAGAATGCTGCAATGAACATTGTACAAATACTCCCTGTGAAATACGATGTTGCCATGACTCTGACAGACAAGAATGGTGCTATGATCCTCCCACACAGAATCCCTTTGAAATCCATTAGTGCAGCATTTAAGACATACACGAAGGGTGCTTTGATCTTGCATGCATAATCCATGGGAAATAAAATAGTCCAGTGTCACTGCCTTGCAAGAATGGTGGTATGATCTGTGCACACAGACTCCCTTTGAAATCCAATAGTGCAGCATCTCAGACATACAAAAATGGTGCTTTGAACCTTGCACACAGCCTTCCTGTGAAATCTGATAGTGCAGTGTTTCTGACATATCAGAATAGTGTTATGATCCTTGCATACAGACTTCCTGGGAAATCCAATAGTGCAGTGTTTCTGACATACCAGAGTAGTGTTATGATCCTTGCGCACAGACTCCCTGTGAAATCTGATAGTGCAGTGTTTCTGACATATCAGAATAGTGTTATGATCCTTGCATACAGACTTCCTGGGAAATCCAATAGTGCAGTGTTTCTGACATACCAGAGTAGTGTTATGATCCTTGCGCACAGACTCCCTGTGAAATCTGATAGTGCAGTGTCTCTGCCTTACAAGAATGGTGCTATGAGCCTTGCACAGATACTCCCCATGAATTCCAAAAGTGCAGCCTCTCAGACAAAGATAAGAATGGTGCTATGATCCTTGCACAGATACTCTGTTTGAAATAAAATAGTGCATTGCCTCTATTGTACAAGAATGGTGCTATGATCATTGCGCACAGACTCCCTGTACAATCCAAAAGTGCAGTGTCTCCGACATACACGAATGGTGCTGTGATCCTTGCACACATAATCCCTAAGAAATAAAATAGTGCAGTGTCTCTGCCTTACAAGAATGGAGCTATGATCATTGCACAAATAAACACTGTGAAATACGATAGTTACATGTCTCTGACATACAAGGATGGTGCAATGATCCTTGCACACAGAACCCCTGTGAAATCCTGTGCACACCTTAGGGGCAGAGTTGGATTATGTCAGCTCCATACGTAGAGGATGCTTGCGACCTGGAAAGAGATCTCTCCTATGTTCAATCAAAAGAATGGGAAACATGCTCCCATCACATGGGGAAGACACCCCCAATCACCCCACGCCCTCACCGGTCGCAAATGGGGGGAAGGAGGAGGAATTTAAACAGGAATCGGTATGGGCCACAGCTTTGGACATCCTGCAAAGGTCTGCCGATGCAATGACATACCGAGCTAATAAAATGGATATACAAATCAGCCTACTAAATACACTGGCGGTGTACATTGCTAACATAGATGAAAAAATCACAAACCTAAACAATCCGATTAGAAGAGCTCAAGCGGATGCTGACTATCCGCGACAAGGCTGCGACTGCTCACCAATAATAGGCAAATTAAGCACACTCACGGAGATGATGGCAAAGCTTGTGGTGGACCTAAAAGAAATCACCAATGCAAAGTTTTTCCCTTCAAGCAAAGTAGTTGGTGCTACAATCCCTGCTAACAAGGCCCAAGAGGTGGCAAACCCAGTGGCTGGGGGGGGCAAGGCGAAGGCTATGCCAATTCTCCCGGAAACACCGGCAATAAGTGGTGAAAGGAACAACTAACAAGAGTCCCCAGTTGCTGAAAATGCAGTGCCCACTTCAACACTTCCATTAGACAAGGACACGGAGGATTTCAACTATAAGGGAAAAAGGCAAAAAAAGCGAAAGGGCCGTAACAAGAGCCTTTATCCACTGTTCAACACTCACACACGTGTAGCCTCAACCGGACATAAGGATTCAAACGGAACAGACGAGGTAGCTAAGGAAGCGGAGAAACAAATTACTTTATCTGGCAACATCAAAAAGCAACAGACTGGTTCTCCACCTCTTAAAGAGGTGAAAGCTGCTGCAGGGGAAGACCTTGAGCCTACGGGAAAAAGGGGAAAAACAGGGCCTTCTGACAACATCCAAATGCAACCCTCGGACCCCACATCTTTGTCTTGGGTAGAGGGCTCAAAGCGCACCTGGCAAACAGAACATATTGGCAGCACCAAATCACCTAATCAGGCTCAAGCTAGCACCTGGCAAACAGAACACATTGGCAGCACCAAATCACCTAATCAGGCTCAAGCTAGCACCTAGCAAACAGAACATATTGGCAGCACCAAATCACCTAATCAGGCTCAAGCTAGCACCTGGCAAACAGAACACTTGGGCAGCACCAAATCACCTAATCAGGCTCAAGCTAGCACCTAGCAAACAGAACATATTGGCAGCACCAAATCACCTAATCAGGCTCAAGCTAGCACCTGGCAAACAGAACACTTGGGCAGCACCAAATCACCTAATCAGGCTCAAGCTAGCACCTAGCAAACAGAACATATTGGCAGCACCAAATCACCTAATCAGGCTCAAGCTAGCACCTGGCAAACAGAACACTTGGGCAGCACCAAATCACCTAATCAGGCTCAAGCTAGCACCTAGCAAACAGAACATATTGGCAGCACCAAATCACCTAATCAGGCTCAAGCTAGCACCTGGCAAACAGAACACTTGGGCAGCACCAAATCACCTAATCAGACTCAAGCTAGCACCTAGCAAACAGAACATATTGGCAGCACCAAATCACCTAATCGGGCTCAAGCTAGCAGGGCGCAAATCAACCGTGGAGCAGCCCAAAAGAGCCCAAGACTACCAAGCAAGTCTGTTCCTCCATCTGATCAAAAAGCAATCACGGATGTAGCCCCCAGAACCTCCGCAGGAAATTTGACAACACACTGCATGCTTGGGGCTGGGCCTCTGGCGGGGTACACTGAGGCAGCCCCTGGGCAGGGAACTCTCAATAGGGAACTGAGTCAAAGAAACCATATTAACTGTGACCCAGAGAACATCCACTCTGCAATTAAATCTAAAGGCCTTCAGTCCACTAGGTGAGCTCAAGCAATTCCAACATACACTCTATTTCATCCATAGTATAAGTCTAAAGGCAGCTTTGACATCTTAAATTGTGGGAATATCATGAAACTGATAGAAGCCATAGGCCTGTCAAACGAAGTTACATCACAGGATATCATCTCTATAGAATTTATTGCACCAGGCCAGGTACAGTCAAAGAAACTCACTAAGGTCATCTGGCGCTCTGCGGAGGCATCAAATAAAATCATGAGGCATACGGAAATCTTCAAACAGTGGGGCATTTCCATAACCCCCAGTAAGGAACCAGGCTACCCACACGTTCTTCACAACATCCTGGTCTATT
Source organism: Triturus cristatus (assembly GCF_964204655.1). Taxonomy (NCBI): domain Eukaryota; kingdom Metazoa; phylum Chordata; class Amphibia; order Caudata; family Salamandridae; genus Triturus; species Triturus cristatus. The sequence goes on along the minus strand of NC_140590.1, from coordinate 1,838,378,275 downwards.
CATTCCTGAGGAGTGCCCTGGGCAAAATCCCCACCTCTAGCTCAAAAAAAGCAAGCGATGGTCAGCATTTACAAACTATGGGACCGGAACAGGCTAGTACATGGTCATGGTTGGCGGGGTCACTAAATTCAACCAGACTGCTACGGTGACAAAACAACGGCCAAAAAGCTCATGAAGGCAGCCCACTAAAGATATGTTCTTGGAACATAAACGGGCTAGCAAGCAAACTGGGGATGAGGCCACGGTCTCCTACTTACGGTCTTTTGAGATTATCCTATTGCAAGAGACATGGCTTGTGGAGCAGCAGCACCTAGAATGGTTTAAAATTCATCACTTTTCGGCAACCAAATTGAAATCCTCCGGACGATGTAGTGGCGGCCTAGCTTTTTATATATCAGCTAACAGCGCAATTACTTCATGGGATCTAGCATGCTGCTCCCAGGCTCTTCAGCCAGTGGGCATTTCACTTAGAACTTTCAAAGGTCAGCTTAGGACCGTAATTTTATTGAACGTGTATATCCATCCTAGCGTCTAGGCTATCCCTATCTGACGAGGTGACCGCAACAGTATTAAATATGAGATCTAGATTCCCGAACCCAGACATCGTACTATCTGGAGATTTCAACATGTGACTGATGTCTGACCTACAAAAGAACAAGGTAATAAAGTTGCAGGTAAGCAACTGGGCCATACCACCGCAGGATCGTCCTGGATGGAGCAAGGAGGACCCAAAGGGCCGCACCCTCCAGGGTAATTTGGAACATCTTGGCCTTAGAGCCCTTAACGGGTGTTTTCTTCGTGACAAGCCGCCTGGTCACTCATGTCTATCTAAAACTGGTACGTCTCTGATCGACTTCTCTTGTGTTAGCCTTTCCCTCTTGAATTAAGTCTCTGGTTTTGGGTTTGGCAATAGATTGGACAGTGATCACAGCCCTCAAGAAATTTCCCTCAGCATTAGGCTGATGCAACATGATCAGGCAGTGGCCCAAGCCTTCGAAAGCTCCAGTATCAACTTAAAACGCATTAAGTGTTCAGTTAATAATCTTCAGCTTCTGGCGACAGAAGCAAAGCATATAATCGGAAACACCTTCAGGCGAACGGAGGACACTATCGTAAACTGGATAAGATTCTCAGGAAACTTGATAGCCAGGCATGCAAAACCGATAAAGTAAACACAAGTGACTGCGTCCCAATAGCTGACCCCCTCGGTCCCTGTGATACGGTCTGCCAAAGGTAGCATGAACCGGCTATGGCGGGAACTTAAAAGGAAGCCAATGGACCCACTATCAATAACCAAATTAAGAGATGCCCGAGGCTATTTGAAGGCTGCTAAACGAGAACAATGAAGGGCTTACTGGAATTCCTTCTGGGCCAGACTATACCACAACATAAGGTCAAACAACTCTGCAAGGTTTTGGCGCACTATAAATAGTTTAGGGGGCAGAGTCCCCAAAGTTGCCTCGTCTAATATATTGGAATCTGAGAGGTACCTCTTCCTGTATAGTCATTTCAATGACCTACAAGATCACATCTACAATCAGATTACTGGTATAGAGGGCAGCAAAGCTCCGGAGGCTCAATCTTGGATTGAGGGCAATTTACCTCTTGAGCACTTCCATACAGCGCCAATAATTCAAAAGCAGATTGAAAAGGGACGTAAAGATGGGGCCCCAGGACCAGGAGGCATTCCTTCAGCCCTGTTTAAGGAGTACTGATTTCTGGGCTTCTCAGCTAGCTCCACTGTATTCTACCATCCTAAAAAGGAACATCATTCCGCCCTCATGGCAAGGATTGATCCCCGTCCCAATTTTTAAAGGAGGAGATAAAAAATCCCCAGGCAACTATCGGTTGGTTGCCTTAATTGATAACGAAGCAAAGTATTTTGCAGGGATACTGCTAAACTCCCTTCGGGCATGGGCCGAGGCATGCTCAATAATTCCTCCAAACCAAACTGGATTTACAAGCAATACTGGCACTATGGTCAATATTATGGCACTTTCCCTTTTAAGCGACTAGGCAGAGATCAGTACCATCCCGATTTATATAGGGTTTATTGATTATAAATCGGCGTTTGATAAGGTCAACAGGTCCAAGCTGCGGCAGAAGCTTTCCTTATTGAACATTCCAAACAGCTTATTGAGAGCTGTGCAGCTTTTGCATCAGGACACGTGGGTCAGGATCAAGATTGGAGACAGCTCTAGACTGTCACGACCAATTGGCAAGGCCTCAAGCAAGGGTGCGTTCTGGCCCCCACACTTTTTAATTTATTTTGACCTGATCTCACAGAAGCCCTGAATCTAGCTAACTCGCACTCACCCAAAATAGTCAGTATCCACCTGTCAAACCTATTGTATGCCGATGACGTGGTTCCTCTAAGCCACACAAAGATAGGACTACAACGGCTCCTGGATATAACTGCCGTATATTCAAATAGGAATGGGCTTCAGATTAATAACAAGAAAACTAAAATCCTGGCGGTTCGCTCAGGAAGGCCCAAGAAGCTGGCATGGGTCTTAAACTCGGAAAGAATAGAAGAAACCAGCTGCCACAAGTACTTAGGAGTCTTCTTTAATAATAATGACGATACAAGAGCCAATTGGGTGAACAAAAAAAGAAAGGAACTGCGTTAGCATTTGCACTCAGCTCCATTCACAAGAAATTATTTGACCCAACCTTTTCTCAAACCCTTCAGGCGGGCCAGGCAAAAGTTATTCTAACTCTAACCTATGGAAGCGAGGTGCTAAAAGGGCTAGACTGTGGCCAACTAGACAAATTAGTCGCAAAAATGTTTAGAACGACCTTCCAGCTACCTTCCCACACTTCTCCGGCACAAATCAGGCTGGAATTTGGCATCTGCAGACAGTCAATGGGCCGAATGGCTACTTTCCTAATGAGCTGTCACAAGCTGAGAGCGTCAAAGGAGGGTAGTCTGGCTCACCACTTATGGGCCCAGCTGAACACAAGACGATGGCCAGCAGTGTACTGCTACTTGTCCTGTGGTCTTAGCATCCTCGGCCTGAGTGAGCTCCGGGACTTACATGTAAGCCAAAATGAATTCAAGAGGCTAGCAAAACTCAGCGCGAAAAGACTTTCCACAGCAGAAGACAGGGCTAGCCTTTCTGCTAGAAGTCACGGTTGGATGACTCTCAGCACTTATTTATCTATCCGAAAAAAAGGGAGGAACCCTAGTTCTAGGAAAAGGAACGGGGTAATTTAACAGTGAAAACAAAGTGAGTCCCTAATCAAGTTATATATATGTATGGATCATGTGTTGGAAACGTAGCTTTGTATTGTGATAACGGTTATGCAGTAAACAATTCAGATAGTCAAAAAAGAAGCATTTAAAAACGATAAGCAAACTGATATGACAGTATCAAAAATATTTTTTATTACAAATAAAACAATATAGTCATAATGGGTTAAAAAACATCTCATGTTATTAATACATTATTCATGAGAAACATCACAAGAAAACTAAAAGAGTCTCAGCACTTCCGCACAGTTCAAACCTCAGAGTTATCTAACTCTCAGCTTCAGTGCACGCACCGAGCTCCACTTCTTAAAACAGAGAATGCGGGGTATTCCATTGATTTGCCATCTTCCCAAATGGAAAAGAGACTGTGCCCTGGAAACATGCCGGCTTTGCAGCCAACAGAGGGAAGATCCATTGCATGACTTTGTGTGTGTCCTAACCTCTTGAAGGGAAGAAGGGCTCTTCTACGAAGGGTTGGATCGACAAGGATGTCCGATCATGTAGAGGTGCAGTGTTGGCCTGCTTTGATCCCCAGAACACCAACCTAAATTGCGCATTGACTAGGTTCATGGATCGCTTTGCAAAAAAACTTAGCGGAGGGGAGATGCTGAACCCTTCCTCGGCCTGAGACCTAGCCCCTTGCTTACCGTATTAGTTGCTGAACAAACTCCTTTTGCGGAGCAGACAGGCACATGGACAGTTTTTGGAAAAAATTAATAAAATTGTCATCTGAAGGGGAGTAGCCCACAGGTTAGCTAATCCAGGGCTCAAATGCTATTTTAAACTAGGACTGCAGTCTCCTTATGGGAAAACCACTATAGGAATTATGGATAGTGCACTTACAATAGAGTTTTATATGTTTGGATGTCGGGTGCTTTTATCTACAGGAACCTGTTTTTTTTAAATCAAATTTACATATTTTAACATTGTTATTTGCAGTGTTTGCAAGGGTTTTAACAAATCATGCAATCAAGTTTCTACTACTCTATGAAATCCAATAGTGGGGCATCTCTGGCAAACGAAAATGGTGCTATGATCCTTGCACACATAATCCTTGTGAAATCCAATAGCACAGCGTCTGTGACATACAAGAATGGTGCTATGATGCGTGCACACAGACTTCCTGTGAAATCCAATAGTGCAGCCTCTCAGACAAATGCAAGAATGGTGCTATGATCCGTGTACACAGTCTTGCCGTGAAATCCAATAGTGCACCCTCTCAGACAAATACAAGAATGGTGCTATGATCCGTGTACACAGACTTCCAGTGAAATCCAATAGCGCAGCCTCTCAGACAAATACAAGAATGGTGCTATGATCCGTGTACACAGACACCTTGTGAAATCCAATAGCACAGCATCTGTGACATACAAGAATGGTGCTATGATCTGTGCACACCGACTTCCCGTGAAATCCAATAGTGCACCCTCTCTTACAAATACAAGAATGGTGCTATGATCCGTATACACAGACTTCCCGTGAAATCCAATAGTGCACCCTCTCTTACAAATACAAGAATGGTGCTATGATCCGTGTACACAGACTTCCCGTGAAATCCAATAGTGCACCCTCTCAGACAAATACAAGAATGGTGCTATGATCCGTGTACACAGACTTCCCGTGAAATCCAATAGTGTACCCTCTCAGACAAATACAAGAAAGGTGCTATGATCCGTGTACACAGACTTCCCATGAAATCCAATAGTGCACCCTCTCAGACAAATAAAAGAATGATGCTATGATCCGCGTACACAGACTTCCCATGAAATCCAATAGTGCACCCTCTCAGACAAATACAAGAATGGTGCTATGATCCGTGCACACAGACTTCCCCTGAAAACCTATAGTGCAGTGTCTCTGCCTTACAAGAATGGTGCTGTGTTCCTTGCACACATATTCAATGTGAAATCCTGTAGCCCCACTTCCCTGAAATTCAGGGCACACACTCATTAGGAAATTCCAGAATGTATGGCCTCTCACAAGAATGCTTTCTGCCTCATAAGAATGGGGCGACGATGCTTGCACACATACTGATTGGCGTTGTGTTGTGACATCTAGAAGTGCCACTGGAAAAAATCTCAGAGGTTAGGAAGGGCCAAGAAGCTGCACTAGTGTTTGCTGTAAGTTTAGGCATCACGTGCATTTCACCCTCACGCCCTGTATTACATTTTCCTAAATCAGATTGGGTGCAGGGAGTTCTCGTGTAAAGAGCGTTCACCAGTGTAAGTGTGACGTGCACCCTCTGCTCACAAGTCAGTCATTTCTGTAAGTGCACAACACGTGCGCTGCTCACTGATGTTGCCTGTGAAAGGGATGAGACACCGACCTGCTGCTATGTTCACATGTTCAGCACCTCATAAACTGAACCTGCCTCTGTCTCTCACGTGCTTCGTGCACGTGCAGTTTTCTTCCTTCATCCGGCTGCACCCCTACAGTTTTACAACTCCACCACGTTGTTTCTTTTAAGTGCACATACCTGGTCCAGCGTCATATGAAAGCCCCCGGTGCGCCGCACAGGTGGGGGACGATTTTGGGCCCCTGGGGGCCGTTTTTGTTACAGGGCCATTTTTGCAGCACAGCTGCAAAATGGGCCCTGTAACAAAATCGGCCGAAAACCGGCCCTGGCAAAGAACTCGGCCGCACCCGCTCCCCCGGGGCGAGAGGGGGGGGGGGGGGGGGGGGGACGGCCGAGCACTTTGCCAGGGCCGTTTGTGGTTCCCAGTCCGGCCCTGATGAAAGCACTCCCCCCACCCTTGTGCAGCATACCGGGCTTAACGAGGGAACAAACCGACAATGTAGTGTAGGAAGTGCGCCGCTGGTTGCAGTTGTCGCTGTGACTCTGGAGGCAAACATGACCTCTCCCTGCGAGTAGGAGCTCCAAGCCACAGGTGTTACCGAGGACACGTAGGAATGCTTTGTGAGTGACCTTTGGCGCTTTGTGTGTGGCCCGTGGGCGTTTCGTGTGTGACCTTGTACTCTTTGTGTGTGACCTTGGACTCTTTGTGTGTGACCTTGGACTCTTTGTGAGTGGCCTGTGGGCGCTTTGTGTGCGGCCTGAGGGCGCTTTGTGAGTGACCTTGTGCGTTTTGTGATATCACCTGTGGGCGCTTTGTGTGTGGCTTGTGAGCGCTCTGTGGGGCATATCAGCAACACCCGGCGATAATTATCTCTAAGCGCACTTAGCGCTAGGATAATTATCGCTGGCTAGCGTGGATTTTTATGGCTGAGATAGCGTGCTATTAGCAACGCTTATCTCAAAAGCGATAAAAATCCTAGCGCTAATTACCATACGTGAGATTATCGCTGGAAACTCAGCGATAATCCCACGAAGTTTGGCGATAGCTTGCTGATAGGGCCTCACATACTTAGCCATGATATCCACTTTACATAGGATATAATGGCTAAGTCAGTTTCAAAGCAGGCGTAAGGAAGGTATCGATAACAGAGGTTATTGATACTTTTCTTGTCGCTATGCTGCTTTGCGTGAGGCTTGATAATAGGAGAAATCTCGCTGAGCGATATTTCTCCCGTTATCCTGGGGAGGAACGCCCACTTTGCATCTCATTAGAGATGCAAAGATGGGCGTTAGGAATTCAGGTGCTAAGGCAAGGTTTCACGCCATAGCGTGACCTTGCTAATATAGTGATTAAATTATCGCCGCTTTTTGGCCGAAAACGGCTGCAAAAGCAGCGATAATTTTATATCGCCGCCTTGTAGATATGCCCCTGTGTGTGGCCTGTGGGCGCTTTGTATCTACGCATCGGAGTATCACACACTTACTTATAAACAGGCCTGTCTGTAACCATCACAACTTTACTCAATGCACACAGAAAAAAATTATTTCCTGTGAAAGTGTGGAAGCTGATCAAGTCAAGTATAATCTATCAAATATTATTTCAAATCTTTACAACCATGGTAACATAATTATTCTGTGCTCTATACATTATTTTCAAAACAATGAACAATTTATGCTACAACCATGACAAAGTAGTTATACTGCGTTCTGTCGTAAAATATTTAACTCACAGAATGTAAAACACGACAGATTATGCCTCACCATAGTACAAGAGATATTGAGCAGGCTTACAGAACCGATAACAATAGCTTTCTTTTAATAGTTTAATAGTTAAGAAGCACAATGAAAAGAGAGAACCTGTCAAGGCTCAGAGGGTGTTCAAAGTAACATCACTGACTGTGACCATGGTGCAGACAAGCATTGCTAAATACATCAGCAAGGCTCATTTGTCCTAAAGATGGGGGTGATTGTCCATGGATGTCCCTGTCATGGTCCTGGAGCGATTAACAGTGTGTGATCTCTCACCCTGACAATAACAAGAATCTCACAGATGAAACTCTGTGTTTTTCAGAGGTGCTGCTCTACTTGTCTCTTATCAATGTAGGAGGACACGGTTCTGCTGGACTCTGCTGCTGCTGTTCTGCATGGACAGAAGCAGAACATGAGGCCCAGCCTTCTCCCACCTCTCACCCAAAACGTGGAACAACCTCCCTCACATGAGGACATCCTCCCCACTTCTGGAAATCCACAAGAAGTTGAAGACCTGGCTCTTTGACTGACATCCGGCAGACGACCAACACACCTGCTCTAGCGCCTGGATACCCTCCAAGTGATGAGCAGCGCTTTACAAATCCAAATAACATTGCATAACTTCAGTGAGTGACGAAGTCATCAATGTATGGAACGAATATTAGTGGGGTACGGGGGTGCAGGGATCTAGTACACCCCCAGTTCAGCTCGCGGATAGTGGAGATCTTTGATGAAGTGGCAGAACCGGGTCACAATCTGACCTAACCTGAAGTATTTTCAGTAAAAGGCACTAAGACTCCCAGCACCATAGGCTGAACCCCCAGTGGTTTCCTTTGTACCTATGGGGGGGGGGGGGGGGGTTTACCACCAAATTCTGCCTTGAAACCAATGCTACAGGTGAAGAGGGTCACACGTCTAAAGTTTGTATAGTTGTGACCTAGCATCACAATCGCATAAGTATTGATAAATGCACGTGAGGTGCAGAAACCGGGGAGTCGGGCAGTGGCCACATGACCCCTCATGCAGGCTTATTAAAGTCTTCAGCATCGGGGGTTGCAGCCACACGACAGTTACTCGGGGTAGTGGCACCACCTTCTTTGAGTAATGGGCACATAATCAACTATGGCACAGTGTGTGGCAATCAAACCTTGTGGACTTTGATCTCAGTCTCTACACACATAGATGTGTGCAACATTCCTCTGCTGGTACAACTTGAAGTTTAGTAACACCACGTTTATTCACAAATTTCCAAATTCGACCGCCTTGCAATTTTATCCAACAATTATTTGATTATCAGAGTATTTTATTTTTGCTGTCGTCAACATTTTCCATATTTCTTTTTAACCAGAGCAATCTTGCCCCAAAACACATCACATCTGTTAATTATCTCATCAATTGCTATGGTTTTTATTCATCCATATTGGTCAGTCAAACTACCTCAGTGTAAAAATAAAACAAAATACTGTGTCTAGGTATTTAAACAGGATTCTAATTATGAACATCTGTGACTATCCCCTATAGATTTACAGCCCACACAAGGAATAACATTTACAGTTTTAGCAGGAAATGTTTGAACAACAAAGCAATGCTTCTGCCTTTACTTATCCGTAGTGCACATCCACTGGTCCTGGGCTCACTCTGGTATCTTGTCTGAATCTGAATGCAGAGTCTTCTAAAGGCAACAGTGAGGTCCAAAAACATTTGTGTGTGTTTACTGCCCATTACTGACTCTACCCACATGTATTTTTTTTTACTTTGAACACCTCATTTATTTTCAGAGAGACCCTGACGCGTTTCGGCGGTCAAGCTGCCTTGCTCACACGATGGGCGCCAATGTCATCTGCCTACATATGCTTTTCCACATTGACACATCGCCTTGGAAACACAGTCATGGGTGGTTTTTGTACTGGTGGCTCTAGTAGGGCTTCACGGTTGTTGTTGGAAGCTCTCTTATATGCTCTTTGTACAAGATGTTTAGGATGATTTATGTCCTGTAGTTGTTGAGACAGCTGCTTTGCATGATGTTGGAGTATTTCTTGCTCTGAACAGTTTCTCCGTATGCAGAGGAATTGTCCCACCGGTAGATTTTCACAAAGCGACTTGGGATGGTAGCTGTCGAAAGCCAACAGTGAGTTCCTTGCCGTTGGTTTTCTATACAGTTCATTTTCCAGGCCAGTTTCATTAGGGAAAAACCGGAGATCCAAAAAAGGCAAACTCTCTTTACTATGTTCAGCTATGAATTTTAGGAAACTGTTCCTTGTATTTAACCAAGCTTGAAACTCCAAAAGGGTCATTGCCCGAAACATCCATATTGCTTTGCTTCTAGTGGATTCTAGTAGATCCTAGCTTTGATCACCAGAAACATCCTTGAGCTCCTCCCTCCTAGGGAGGGGGATGTAGCCCTTGGTTGCACTAGGTTTTGCAACCAAGAGGAGATCCCAGATGATGAAGCATGACACTCCAGTGGGTAATGGGATTCCGGCCTCTATAAAGGACTCCCCTTAGATTTAAGAGGAACTCATAACCCTGTACTGTTGGTGATCCCGAGCTTATTGAAGCTGAGTTAGACCCACGGATTTTTTGGTTCATTTTAATATTGTATTTGGGGATTTAATCAGTGCTGGTCTCTAAAATTTTCACTTAGACTTTCTTTTTGAAGTGTTGTTGTGATTGGCTCTGACAATAGCCATTGTGTTGGTTGTGTGTATATGGCTGCTACACATAAGACCGGATGCAGAGTTTCTGGTTACATAGAAACACCCTGTTGCCTTCCCCAGCAAAGTGCACTCCATCCTTTACATGCACGTCAAAACGTAGGCTGTTCTAGATAAAACCCATGCAATGTCTCTCAGGAATGCAGAAACAGTTTTATTAACATGTTTCCTTGTCAATCTGTGCTCAGAACATATTTGACTACTTCCATTTCTGTCTTTGGCATATATTAAAGTTCACCATGGTAGTGTAAGGAAAAGCGACATTTGTTCTGCAAAGGTTTCTTTCATTAGTATATCCAGTCCTACCCCAGTCAATGTGCCTAGGTCACTGCCAACACAGTGCACAATCATGAAGGAGCTTGAGAATCCACAATAAAAGTAACCAAATTCAGCAACTGATGAAACTTTGATCCTCTCTGGCCAAAGCAAGTAATTTGCAGATTTGGCAAACCCAAGTCTCTGTCGATACCTTTCTTTTTTTCAGCTGCTTTAGCCCAATAGATATAGCTGTGGCCCACAACCCATACTCTAGGGGCCTCATTTATGAAGTTTTACCGTAGGGCGGCATCACAGGCCTTCCTGCTGCTCTGCCGTACGGTTAAAGAAAAGGGCAGGAATGCGCCATATCTATCAGATAGGGTGCATTCCTGTCCTTTTTTCCCTGCACTGGTGTGCAATGGGCTGCTGTGCACCAACGCAGGCACCTTTGCACCATGGTGCAAGGGTGCCTGCGTTGCGGGTATGATTATTTCAGGGCAGAAGAGTCTTTTTTCTCTTTCTTTGTGCGCTGCAGAATGCAGCACCAATAGAAAAAGGAAAACATTTGGAGAAATAAAGATAATTCTCCTCGTTGTGCCACCCTTACGCCTCCCATGGGGTGGCGTAAGTTTTTGGCGCTGCCTCAGATTTACAATTTCTCGTAAATCTGAGGAGTGTCAAAAAGCCATGGATGTTGCTGGAAATTACCCTGCAACACCCATTGCACGCCCCTTTAATGCAGAAAGCTGAATGAAAAAGAAGGCATATTTATGAGGCAGCATTAAGCCAAAAAAAGTGGCTTCGTCCAGCATAAAATATGGAGCAGGCTCCTGCGCCACAGAGTGTCACAAAAAATTTATGTTGCGGTGGCACAAAGGGCCACATAAATGAAGCCCAAAGCATTTTGAAGTGAAGGAGCAATAGCAGTCAGGAGCAGGCTGGAGCTGAATATGGTAGTTTTCCAAATAAAAAGCAGTTAAAATGGAGGGTTTTAAAAAAAAGATATACTTCATTGGATGCTGGCGGCATGAAAGTGATAAAAGTAGGTAGTGGGTCGGATGCCTTAGCAAGACGTCTTATTATTGGCTGCTGTTTAAGAAAAGAAATGCAATACAGACATTGATATGCATTTGAATCTGTGGAGTAAAGCACAGCTGCTGTATCTTACTTGGAAGTAGCATGTTTCTTCTAGAATGTGTTATGAACTTGTGACCTAGTGGCTGCACTGAGTTCCTAGGTACACAGAGCTAAGGGTGTATTGGTGGGGAAGGGTGTTAAAGAGACAGAAATGTTTTAAAAAGGTTGAGGAGTGATGACACAATTTAATGGTGACAAGATTTAATTTCCAGCTCAGGACTATGAAATAAACTACTATGTAGTTTAAAAAAAATGTTAAAATGAAGGGAGATAGAAGTTTGGGTGTGAATACATCGTAAACAGAAATAGATAAGAATCTCTTTTTGAAAGAGAGGAAAAGGGTTAACAGATTCTAACCATTCACAAGAGGAAACAGTGTAGTCTAAAATGAAAGACATGATTTCATTTGCTGCCTTTCTCAGGATCACAGAGTGAAAAGTTGAAGAGGTTGCAATTTCATGGTTGCTTTGTATGAGAGTGGTGTACCATTCTTGTGCTTAGCTTTTAGAAAACATAACAGTGTCAAAACTATCCACATGGAGCTAAAACAACAATATAGTCTATGAATTCAATGGTATGTACATAACTTTTTATTCTTTATAAAATTACATTAGAAATGAAGATGTATATGGGAGTTTCATAAAAAGAGTATCACAGTGATATGAAAGATATATCACAGGAGTAGTGTCTTCACAAATAAAAGATGAGAACATATTGTCCGCCTATATATGAATCAGAAAGAAGTAATACTTGTTAGGTATGTATTGGGAAGTGCTTGTCAATGTGGTTCTTAACTTATATGATCGCTTTGCATAGGCTTAGATGATGAGATATGGTTCTTGTGGTTGCACATAGCTATATATACGGTGGGACCTATGAGTTTACTTAAAGATGTAGGCAGGTATATATGTTTGGATCAATGGCTTGAAGGTGTACATCTATTAAGAACTGGCATACATGTTTACATGGTGATCTATGTTCAGTAAGGCTGATAAAAAAATCATGTTTATGGAGAGAATTGTGTTTTTTCTTTAAACATTGTTTGTTTGAAATTGAGAAGGATTAATAGTACAGAATGCCTTGAGAGTTCTTCTGCTAGCTTCATTTGGTGTGTAACTTTTGTTTGGAAAATGCTGAATATATGTTTTAGAGCCAGAAGAAGTATTTGAGAAATGATGCACCTATAGCATTCACAAATGGGTTTGTGCTTTGAACATTTTTAAAATGTTGTTTTCTGTTTTAGAAACTTACTGATGTATGTGGATGCTCAGTGACAAAGCAATGTAAGCTGCTTGAGAGCTTGAGAGCTATGTATGCAAATATATGCCAAGCGTGATATCGAGACTACAGTCACACATAACCCATAGAAAAGTATATATATCATCTTTTTTAAGAGTAGAAAGCCCAGTACTGCCCACATTGTATTTAATCCCAAAAATCCATAAGCATAAAGAGAAACCTCCGGGGCAGCCGATAATATCTGCCATGGGCAGTTTATTTGAACCAACCTCTAGGTACCTGGATTCATTTCTGCAGACGTATGTAAGAGCATTACCTGCGTACATTCAGGACTCAAGAGATTTCCTGAATCAAATCATGGATGTGCGATTGGAAGACACATATCTTTTGATTACATTAGACGTTGTTAGTCTATATACAAGTATTACCCATGAAGATGGTTTACGGGCAATTAGGCATTTTTTGAACATGAGACCAATCAATATATACCAACATACGAATATGCTGATTGAGATGTGCAGACTGTGTTTGACCAACAATCACTTTTTGTTTGGAGGGGACAAACAATGCGATGGGCACCTGCTTCACCCCCAGCTATGCTAATTTGCATATGGGCTGGTGGGAGGAGCATGTGCTCAAATCCGAACATGGCAGGGAATGGAAGGATCACATAAATAAGTGGATCAGATTTATTGATGATCTTTTAATTCTTTGGAATGGATCAATAGAGTCAGCACAGATGTTTATAGACAGAATCAATGTAAACAATCTTAATTTGAAATTCACAGAGCATATTAGCAAGACAAGTGTGACATACTTAGACCTGGAGGTATATATAGCACAGGGGGCTATCTATATGCGCACATACAGGAAGCCAACTGCTGGCAATACAATTTTGCATGCAGCAAGTTTCCACCCTCCAAGATTGAAAATGAGTATCCCGTATACGGAAAATTTAAGAATGAAAAGAAATTGTAGCGAACCTGGTGCCCTAGATGAAGCTCAAAATGCTTTAACTAAGAGGTTTTTACAAAGAGGATATAGGTATGAGACACTAAAACAGGCTAAGAAGAAGGTGGAAACCATTGAGAAAGTTACACTGTTGAGACCTGATGCAGACAAGGTCAGAGAAAAGAAACAGAATACTGAAAATCAGATTCGGATGATCACTGGGTATAATGCCTACCAGGTGAAAGTGAGAGATAACCTGTGTAGGCATTGGTACCTAGTGAAGCAGAATCCGATTCTGCAAGTAAAGGTGTCACGGAGACCTATGGTGACATTCAATAAAGCCAAAACGATGAAAAATGACTTATTCAAAACCAACCCAGAAGTTAAGAAAAGAGAAGGTTGGTTAAAAGTAAGCCCAGGCTTTCACAAATGTTATAAATGCAAGGCCTGTAGATTTGGGAAAAATGAACAACAGGTAGCATCACTTCTGCTCAGTAGTCCTTGGAAGATAAGAAGTCCACTTAATTGCAAAAGTGATTTTGTTGTCTACATATTGAGATGTTCATGCCCTAAAATGTGCATTGGAAGTACAATTCATATGGTTCATGTCCGTATTCTACAACATTTGAGGGCAATAAAGAATAATGACAAAAACTATGTGGTGGCACGTCACATCAATGAAATGTATAAAGGAAACACCAATGAACTTGTCTATTTTGCTATAGACCAAGTACATAAAAACATAAGAGGAGGCGATAGAGAGAAAAAATTACGGCAACTTGAGTCTAAGTTTATACTCCTGTTTAATACTAAGAATCCTCATGGATTAAATACTGAGGAAGATCTGCATGTACATTTGGTGTAATCAGGTATTTCATTTCAGTGATTTAAAATTTTCATTTTAATCGACAGAGGTAGGAAGAAGACATAGCATTATAACAGTACTTAAACAGTCTTGGAGTCCATGTTAAGCAGGCTTACAAGGTTGATATGCCAATTAAAATATGATTAGAAAAGTATAGGGCCACTATAATAACAACAGGAGAAAATAAAATAAATATATGTACTGTAAAGCATTTGCGCTTGTTTGCGATATATTGCGCATGGAATGAATAGTACTGTGAATCACTTGCACTTTATTCATTAAAATTGCAATATTTGCACATAATGTGAACAGCATAAGCACCTTAGCACTTTTGCACTTTATTAATTTAAAGACTAGTGAGCTCTGTTGTACTGGCTTTTAAATTTATTGACATTTTAAATGATTTTATAAAAACTTTTTTATAAAATTTTCACTTTTCTAATAATGTTTTCCAAATGTATTAAAAAGTAATATATTTGGTTTATTGGCAGAAACAAAGATGATTCGTGAAGGATGTCATTCCATGTTAATGCTGAATTTATGTGATGAAACTGGACTCCAAAGAAGGGCACTAGCCCGTTATACTTTCTGTTCTGTTTTATTTTGTGGGTTAAAAACACTACATAGTATCAATGATTTTTTATCTATGTATTTATATTGTTAGATCATAGTGAAGTAAAATATTGACAGCATTAAAATGATGCACATGTTTGAGAGACTCTAAACCATGGAATTAAAATCAGAACGTATCTTCAATGAGAATGTATCAAATGAAGATAACAGGGATTTTAAGAGAACTTTTGCTCATGCATGAATTCTTAATGCAATGATATAGTGATGGTAAATATGGATTACCATGGTATTTGATGAAAATTGAGAAATTAATCAATTTTTAATAGTGCATCTTCAAGGATAAAATATAAATTGTTAATTAATGTCAAAGAAACTTGTAACAATCTTTAGTACATGTGGTGGTCAATGAGGGTGCTAAATTGATGTATTATCCCATATGCAAAACCAAAGTCTTTCTTCCTTATCCATTGGAAACTGATCATGTGACTATATAGTCCTCTGTTTTAAAAAGTATTCTTTTTTATGCGATTGCCTATGTGAACAAGGCAGGTGTGCCGAAACTCTTCAGAGCGAAAGTTAAAATAAACCAGAAGCTGAATGGCAAAGCAACTCTTGTGTCGGTGTCTGATTTTGATGGTGAAGTCGCAAGTGGTTGTAATACATATATATATATATATATATATATATATATATATATATATATATTCACCAAAAATGCCCCTGCATATGGAGACGCACTCCTCCAGCTATTGAATTACCAATCCTTTATTCAAGAGGGAGCAGGGTTGCTTTCCTGATTTTTTCTGTTCTGCCTGACGCGTTTCGGAGCCTTTGTGTTCCTCTTCAGAGGCAGTTTGATTGCACACAGTTTAGGACATCCCACAAGGCTCTACGACATTTCACAGTTTAAAAGGTCTGCGGTGTACCTAATTTGCATATTTTCCAATGAGGTGCATGCTGGGCCCTGTGGTCTTTTTTCCGTCCAAATTTTCGACCTCCAGTGGTGTGTGTCCAATTCAAACACCAAAAGAACCAGTGTCAGCCCTCCAGTGGGCTACAGGAAAGAAAACCTGTTCCGTCGATTTGAAGAAACAGCTGCGCCGTCATTCATCCCCGAAAGGTTCAGGTAAGACGATCCCTCATTTGAGTGAGAGGGCGGTGCGACCTCCGACGGCTGGCCCTGCCGTATATTCATGTTCACCAAAAATGCCCCTGCATATGGAGACGCACTCCTCCAGCTATTGAATTACCAATCCTTTATTCAAGAGGGAGCAGGGTTGCTTTCCTGATTATTTCTGTTCCGCCTGACGCGTTTCGGAGCCTTTGTGCTCCTCTTCAGAGGCAGTGAGTATAAAGCAGGAAAGGGTTTAGTTACAAAAGGAGGGCCACAACGCATTTTGTCACAACGTCAGGCATCACAATAGGCAGCCATTATAAGACGAGTTACTCAGGAGGTTGCCATGACAACGTTATAAGCATAGACATAGAAGTGCAAACTTAAGTGACCTTTGTTTGAGATAAACATCAAGCAAATGTGTTTCATTCTTGAGTGGCTCTAAAAAGAGCCGTTGTGTTCATTGAGAGATTTTGGTAGTTATAAGTAAGTACCTATACAGAGTCTAAAGTTGTTGAGGAAGACTCTATTACCCTCATCAGTAAAATGTACACCATCTCTCCTATAGATGTCTTGCATATGAAAACGCAGATTGTTATTGTAAATGGACCCCATTCTATAGTCTCGGAGAAAAGTAGAAACAGATTTATTCACATGTTTCCTAGCTTTCTCAATCTGTGGACAAAAATGATTGGACCAGTTCCATTTCTGCTTTTGGCATATGTTAGAATAGACAAAGGCAGTTTGGGGAAAAAGTGAAATCAATTCTGCAAAGGTGTTCTTGATAAGCATTTCCAGACCTACCCCAGTCAAAGTGCCTAGGTCATTGCCACCACAGTGCACAATTATGAGGTCAGGGTGTTGGAGATGCAAAAAGGATTTTACCAATGGCATCAATTGGTGCCACTTTAACCCTCTCTGTCCAATCCATTTAATGTCTACATTTGGCAAACCTAGGTCTTTGTGAATGCCTTTGTTTTCTGCATACCTTTGGCTCCAGAAAATATAGCTGTGTCCCACAATCCACACTCTAAGCATCTTGAAGGGAGGTCTGGATGCACTCAGATGATCTCTGTAAATGAAATGGCAGTTTGAAAAGTAAGATTTTTCTAAAATGGTGGATAAGATGCAGTTTTGAAAAAAGAAAAGAAATGATTGGTTGTTTGACGACATTATACACTGAAAACTAGGGTGCATGTTTCTGTTTTTTAAATGCATGATTCTTATTGGTTAACAAAAACTGATTGAAAGGAACATGATAAGCTGATATGTTGAAAAGTCAAGCACACTTGCTGTTTTGATTAGCAACATTGTGTGCTGAACTTGTGACCTGTGTGCTCAGTTAAGTGTTCCATGAACTGTTTCTATGGTAACAGGCAGAAGGCAGATTGGGGGTAGGGTTCAAATGTATGTCATTTGAAAAGGGTTGAAATGTGTAAACAATAGAAATGTGTGTTTGATTTTTAATAAATGTGGGAAGGAATGTGATATGGTGTTTACGTGTATATATGTGGAAAATGAGAGGGAAACATTGCCATTCTTTGTTTTTTCTGACAGGTGCACAGTGCAGAGATTCTGTATAAGAAAATCTGGTGTGTGACTGACATACTTCTTAATCTACAAAACAACTTGAAAGGTGAGTTTTTTAATTGTGAGGGGGTGTATGTGGTCCATTTTGATTTTAATCACATTAATGTATTTCTCCTGCTAAAGTGCAGGGAGTACTTTTTTGGGTGTCGAATCTTATTGTCAGTGTGTGTGCATTTAGAAACCATCCTGTGATAAACATATGTGTTGTTCATGTGTTTGCAGACAAATAACTGTGCTGTTTT
This sequence comes from Triturus cristatus, assembly GCF_964204655.1. NCBI lineage: Eukaryota > Metazoa > Chordata > Amphibia > Caudata > Salamandridae > Triturus > Triturus cristatus. The sequence goes on along the minus strand of NC_140590.1, from coordinate 1,838,360,294 downwards.
CATGTTTTGGTAGAATTAGAAACCAGTCATTGTTTATGTATTTGCAAAATGAGTCAAATTTCTACACTTAAAATGCAATACTCCTTCTAGATTATGAAATGTGTTTTGGTAAAATGAAAGGGATAATGTTGTTTGTCTAGAATCACACAGTGAGTCTGTGTGAATTTTAGGAATCATTTTAAGAGAAACATTTTGGTACAACTCTTGGTGACCTTGGTAGTTTGGGCGAGGGTTGCAAAGTCTGCGAGGCCAAAAACTTATTTTTATCTAGATTAGAAGATCTTATCAAAGACTTTATGCAACCCATTGCACTATCCCTTTCTAACATTGAAAAACAGTTATCCTCAATGAATGTTTCCCCTAGGGTCCAGTTGGGCGTTGGGCTGGCTAATCTTGAGGAACCGCAAGCAACCCCCACAACCTTGAGAACGGAGCGGTCAGTGGCAAATGCACCCTCTCGCGTATTAAATACAAGATTAAAGCCACTGCCAGCTCAATTAAAGAAAGTTGTGGAGCCCCCTAAACCCCCCGGCCCTGCCAAAATCTCGGAAAATACACTACTTAAATCTTCAGGGCCAACACACCCTAATGATAAAATCAGGGGGGAGTATGGGCACCACATACATTTACCAGCAGATGCAGACCCATATGTTGTGATCCTGACCGGTGTTCCCGAGTTAAGGCCAAAAGCTGAGGAACCAACGTGGTCCTTAAAAAACAAGGTCCAGCATTGGCTCAATACCAACAGACCGCTCCCACCCTCCTGTGGTAGTAGGATCCTAATGGTGCGTAGGGTCCCTTGGGTGGGAAGCGAGAAGAAAACGAGCCAAGGGGACTGCATTATAGTTAATTTTGATAATCCACGTACGGCGGATTACATTTGCCGTCGTGGTATGTGGCCTAAGTACGATGGAATAAAGGTGAGAAGGCTTTCCTCCTTTTATCCTCCTGCAAACTATTGGGCCGACACCCCCGAAAGGAATATGCCACAAATAAACAACTGGAATATAAGAAGGGAGTGGAGCGACTGGCCAGATTACGAGGGCAGAGACGCAGCTTTCTCTGTTGGCTGGAGAGGTTTACCACTCGCTAACAGATTTAGCTGTTTAGAGGAAGTGGATTGACCATCACCGGGTTCAGCAAATGGCCCTGAGGTCATCGAACATGATAGTCCCAAATTATCCCAGTCCCTAGATAGTTCTGTCTCTGAAAACAGTATTGATTTCACCAAGACTGCTTCATCCCCGAAATTAATTGCTCAAGAAATTCCGCAGGCCTCTGCTCTAAGCCCATGCTCCACTGTGATCACAGGGCACGGGAGCATACTGCCTATGCTCTCCACTGAGCTTGTGCCCCCCGATTTATTCACGCCCTCTATTGTCCACCAAAGTGCCCAAAAAAAGGTCGTCCACGATCTTCTTGGTACTCTAAAAATTCTAAGTTGGAATCTTGCTGGCATCCACAGGAAATCATGCCTTCCGGAGTGGAATGCCTTAGTAGAGGCACACACGATTTGTTTATTCCAAGAGACCTGGAGTTTAGAACCTTTATACCGGGTAGGTTATGTCACCTATTTTGTCCCTGCAGTTCTTGCTAGAAATGGGATAGGCCGTCCCTCTGGAGGCCTACTCATTTGGATAAGCATTGCTCTAAATCTTCGTATAGATGCAAAACAAATCAATTGTCCTGACATCCTAGGAATCTCCCTGAGAGGTCCCCAAAGGGGATTTATTCTTGATGTACTTAATGTATATGCTAGAGGTGCTAAGTGTGGCTCTACGTCTCCGACAGTGTCCATTCTTGACACGATATTGAGAGAAAATACAGTTGGAGCCCAAGTTCTGGTCGCGGGCGACTTTAATTGCACCTACGAGCCCCTTATACAGGATGACACTTCTGACCCGGCCGAGGATGACGAAAGATGGGGCATCCCGTCTTTGGCCATCCCCCCGGTTAAAAAATGGTCTGCAACTGCGATCCAGTTGAATGCTTTAACGCTGGAGTTCGGCTTGAGAGCTGCCAATGGCCGCACACGCTCAGATCCTATGGGCGCGGCCACATTTAATAGAACTAACTGCACCTCAAGGATCGACTATATCATGTTAGATCTCTTTCTCTGGGGTTTTGTCCAGGATATGGTTGTTTTGTCTACCGTTGAAAGCGACCATAATTCGCTTTCCTTGTCCCTTAGGAATCCCTGGCCCAACGATAGGATTAAAACATCTCCTAAGGTAGTTAACAAAATCTTTGTCTCCTCTTGTGGGAGACGTTTGAAGTGGAGTTTGGTCTCCAAGGATGAAACCAAACTCAACACTATACACACACTGCTCATTGCCTCACAAATGGAGTTGGACAACAGTGACCCGGCCTTCTCGACCCCTGGCCGGGTCACTTCCATCTTTGAGGAAACCCTTAGGTCTATTGGGAATGTGTTTTCTAAAGAGGAGCATCTGGTCAAGAACAAGGTAACTAGGAACCCTAGGGGGAAACATGACTGGTATACATCTGCCTGTAGACATGCAAAATCACTCTTGATTAAGGCCATCAAAAGCAAAAATCAAGGAGTAATTCAGGGAGCTAGGACATTATACAAGAAAACCCTCGCAAGCGCTAGAAAGGAGTGGGAGCTTGAATATTGGTGTTCCTTAAAAGAGGCCAGCTTGGGGAAAGATTCAAGGCGTTTTTGGGATGCAATTAGAGCTAAAACTAGACCCGACAGCGATCTCATCACATGTAATATTACAAGTCAAGCATGGGTCGATCATTTTACGAAATTGTATGCTAGTCACACTGGGGATATTCTTAAAACTTCCCCCATAGCCACTTCTAATGATGATCTGGTGCGGGGGGTGGCGTTAGCAACTTCCGACCTCCCAATAAGAAGCGCAGACTATGAAATCGACACGTTAGGCACAATCACGACACTCAATGACTGGGGGGCAGATTTGGCAGATTCTGCTTTTTCGATCAAAGAAGTCGAGTATGCAATTGGTAACATTAGGCCCCAAAAAGCAGCCGGCTTAGATGGTATCCCCGGGGATCTGCTGCGTTCGGATATTCCGAATTGGGGCAAATTAATTTGCTGTTTGATTAATGCCATTAGTAGGGGAGCTCCTATTCCGGCATCGTGGAAAGGGGCGGAGGTCGTCCCTATTTTTAAAAAGGGGGCCAGGGACGACCAGTCTAACTATAGACCTATAAGCCTGCTGGATATAACCCAAAAGGTAGTCGGGAAGGTGCTGCTGGTTAGATTATCACAATGGATCGATGAAACCAATATCCTTTCCGACTACCAGGCAGGCTTTAGAACAGGCACTGGTACCATTGAACAGACATTTAGATTGTTACTAGTGTATTGGAAGGTGGTGGTCTTAGGCAAGGGCAGTCTTTATCTCGCATTCATCGATTTAAAGACTGCCTTTGATTTGGTACCCAGGGAGACCCTCTGGAGAGTTCTCGTTGACATGGGGGTACCCCACTATTTACTCTTGTTAATTGCAAGGTTGCATGAAAACAACTTTGCCCAGATTAGATGGGGCAGGGATGGAGAGAGAACTAGTAGAATCCCGGTAGAGAGAGGGGTCCGCCAGGGATGTGTTCTAGCCCCCACCCTTTTTTCCTTATATGTGAACGGTGTGGTTGAGCATCTGCTGAACGATCCTTCAGACGAACCATCCCTGGCAGGGGAACGTATCCCTACCCTCCTCTTCGCAGACGACACCCTTTTACTCTCCAAATCCCCTATGGGCCTCCAAAAATTATTAAATAACTTCCAACTCTTTTGCGCTAAACGGGGCCTGGTAATCAACACTGACAAAACGAAATATCTTGTGATGAACCCCCCCAAAAAACTTGTGCGCCCTTTGAAATTAAATGCCGTACCTTTGGGGAGGGTGGATGTGTTTGATTACCTAGGGATCCGCTTATCTCATAATATGCAATGGGCCCCCCACTTATGCAAGATGTTGCTAGCCCACAAGAGGGTAACAGGGGCCCTACTGAAGGAACAGCGCTCTTGTGCTATTAGACCTATAGCCCCTGTTATGGAAATCTATGCAGCAAGGGCAGTCAGCTCTGCTCTTTACGGGGCTGAGCTGTGGGGTTCATGCAATATTAGCGAGTTGTCAAGAGCTGAGAGAAAGTTTTGTAGGGCCATCATGTCACTCCCTCAAGGTACTCCCACGACCCCACTGATGCTCGATCTAGGATGTCGCCCTATTGATGACCTGGCGAAACTTCGCCCTCTACTGCTATGGGCCCGACTTTGGCGAGTCCCGGAACTAGCTAAATATGCCAAAGGCCTCTCCGAAGTTATGTCACTCCCTGGATGGCACAAGATAAAGTGGCTGAGCGACATGAAAATCCTCTTGTGCAATCTGGGGCTAAGCGCAGCATGGGAAAACAGGTCTTCCCCTCCGAAAGCTACGCTTAAGTCTCTATATTGGAATTGGATTGCGACCCAACGAAACACGAACTGTACATTGGGTAGACTCACGGAGGACTTTCTGGAATTTAAGGATCAGCCGATCCGGGAACTGTATCTTGACATTATTGAGAGACCTTTTGATAGATCTCTTTACTTTAAATTTAGGACCGGGACTCTCCCACTTTATGTTTTTACTTCCCGGTGGAATCCCCCTGCCCAGACCACTGAATTTTGTCCTTTTTGTATATCTAGACAAGAGTCTGTGGCCCACTTTTTATTTGAATGCCCACAGTATGTATACCCAAGAAGAAGATGGCTTAAGCAATTGTGCCGTTCCTTAGGTACTAGGCACTACATTGAGGCGTTACGTATTTTAATGTCTGACTCCCGCCCTCTGTATGCTTGCGCCCTATCAAAATGTCTATCTTGGGCATGGCGCATCAGAAGCAAAAGGCTTAAAGAAATTGTTTAATCCGTTCTTAACATCTATTTATGATATGTCTTTCTCTTATTGAAAAATTTGGATTTTAACCTAAATGAATTTAAACTCTTTTTTAATTGTAAAGCTTTTATGATATGTTTTTATCGAAATAAAGCCTTTGACTGACTGACTGGTACTAATGTGTAGTAGAAAATCTTCTGCAATGTGTGCAGTCACCTTACATCTTGTAGACTAGTAAATGTATTTTTGTAAATTGCAAGGGATAGTGTTGTTTGTTTAGAATCACACAGTTAGTCTGTGTGCATTTAGGAATCATTCTGATAGAAGCACTCTATACAAATGTGTAGTAGAAATTTTTGCGGAATGTGTGCAGTCACCTTACGTCTTGTACACTTCTAAATGTGTTTTGGTAAAATGCAAGGGATAGTGTTGCTTGTGTAGAATCACACTGTGAGTCTCTGTGCATTTGTGCAACCATTGTGAGAGAAGCATTTGTTTACACCAGGTATTTGCTAAAAGATAACTGTTTTAATATCAGTTATCTTGTCAAGTTTTAGTAGTATTAGAAGCCAGTCATTGCTTATGCATTCAGAAAATGAGTCAGGCTTTCACAGTAATGTGCCGTATTGAAATATGTAGAATCTGTGCAGTCACTTTACCCCTTCCAGACTAGTGGATGTGTTTTGGTAAAGTACAAGGAATAGTGTTGTTTGTCTAGAATCATACTGTGAGTCTGTGTGCATTTGGGAACCAATATGAGAGAAGCATTTGGGAGTTTCATGTTTTTGCAGACACATAAGTGCTTAAAAACCTATCCTGATCTTACATTTTGGTAGAAATAGAAACCATTTATTGTTTATGTGTTTGTAAAATGAGTCAGGCTTATACACTAATGAGCAGTAGTAAAATATGTGGAATGTGTGCAGTCACATTACCTCTTCAAGAATGGTAAATATGTTTTTGTAAAATTTAAGGGATACTGTTTGTTTTCTAGAATCACACTGTGAGTATGTGTGCAATTAGAAACTGTACTAAGAGAAGGATTTGGGTATTTTATGTGTTTGCAGACACATAACTGCTTAAAAACCTATCATGTTCTCATACTTTGGTAGAATAAGGAACCAGTGATTGGTTAGGTATTTGTAAAAAGAGTCAGGGTTCTACAATTATGTGCAGTAGTACAATATGTGGATTGTGTGTACTCTGTTTACCAATTCCGGACAAGAATATGTGATTTGGTAATATGCATGGGAAATTGTTTGTTGTCTAGAATCACACTGAGAGTCTGCATGCATTTAGGAATCATTTAGAGAGAAGGTTTTGGGTACTTTATGTCTTTGCATACACATAAGTGCTTAAAAAACTCTAATCATTTAGTTAGTACCCAAGTACTCATACACTGAGCCAGGCCTTAGCCCATGGACTGTTTCAAACGTCTATCCCCTATGAATGCAGGCCTCTAACCCCCTACACACTTGTCTTTCACACCTTCAATAACCCAGTCAGTATTCATACAGTTCCTGCAAACACCCTGTCACTCCCCTTACACTACTCCACTGATTTATTCAGCACCATGTAGTAATCCATTTACTGCACAAAAAAACAAACACTTATAAATTCACGCAGGCACTGTCCTTGTAGTACTCTAATCATTCAGTCAATACCCAAGTACTAATGGAGTGAGGAAGGCCTTAGCACATGGATTGATTCAAAAGCCTATCCACTATGCATGGAGGCCTCTAACCACCTACACAATTGTCTTTCACACCTTCAATTGACCAGTCAGTATCTATATACTTCAATAAACACCCTATCACTCACCTTGCACACCTCCAGTGACTCATCCAGCACCATGTATTAATCTATTCACTGCGCCAAAACTGAAAAACTTAAAAGTTTCACCCAGGCACTCTCCTAGCAATGCTCTAATAATTCAGTCAGTACCCAGGTACTCATGCAATGAACCATGCGTTAGCACATGGACTGCTTCAAACGTCTATCCACTATGCATGGAGGCCTCTAACCACCTACACACTTGTCTTTAACACCTTGAATTCCCCAGTCAGTATCCATACACTTCCAGAAAACACCCTGTCACTCCCCTTGCACTCCTCCAGTGATTTATTCAGCACCATGTAGTAATCCATTTACTGTGCCAAAAAACAAACACTTAGAAATTCATCCAGGCGCTCTCCTTGCAATACTCTAAACATTCTGTCAGTACCCAAGTACTAATGGAGTGAGGCAGGCCTTAGCACATGGATTGGTTCAAACGCCTATCCACTATGCAAGCAGGCCTCTAACCACCTACACACTTGTCTTTCACACCTTCAATACCCCGTCAGTATTCATACAGTTCCTTCAAACACAATGTCACTCCCCTTACACTTCTTCAGTGACCTATTCAACATCATGGACTAATCCATTCACTGCGCCAAAACCCAACCACTTATAAATTCACTGAGGCACTCTCCTTGTAGTACTCGAATGATTTAGTCAGTACCCAGGTACTTATGTAGTGAACCCGGCCTTAGCACATGGAGTACTTCAAACGTCTACCCAATATGCATGAGGGCCTCTAACCACCTACACACTTGTCTTTAACACCTTGAATTCCCCAGACAGTATCCATACACTTCCAGCAAACACCCTGTCACTCCATTTGCACTCCTCCAGTGATTTATTCAGCACAATGTAGTAATCCATTTATTGTGCCAAAAAACAAACACTTATAAATTCATCCAGGCACTCTCCTTGCAATACTCTAAACATTCAGTCAGTACCCAAGTACTAATGGAGTGAGGCAGGCCTTAGCACATGGATTGATTCAAACGCCTATCCACTATGCATGTAGGTCTCTAATCACCTACACACTTATCTTTCACACCTTCAATACTCCAGTCAGTATTCATACAGTTCCTTCAAACACCCTGTTACTTCCCTTACACTTCTCCAGTGACCCATTCAACATCATGGACTAATCCATTGACTACACGAAAACCCAACCACTTATAAATTCACCGAGGCACTCTCCTTGTAGTACTCTAATGGTTCAGTCAGCACCCAGGTACTTATGTAGTGAACCCGGCCTTAGCACATGGAGTACTTCAAACGTCTATCCACTATGCATGCAGGCCTCTAACCACCTACACAATTGTCTTTCACACCTTCAATTGCCCAGTCAGTATCTATAAACTCCAATAAACACCCTGTAACTCCCCTTGCATACCTCCAGTGACTCATCCGGCACTATGTACTAATCTATTCACTGTGCCAACACCCAAAAACTCAACAGATTCACCCAGGCACTCTCCTTGCAGTACTCTAATGATTCAGTCTGTACCCAGGTAGTCACTCAGTGACCCAGGCCTTAGCCCATGGACTGTTTCAAACATCTATCCACTATGCATGCAGACCTCCTACCACCTACACACTTGTCTTTCACACCTTCAATACCCCAGACAGTATTCATTCAGTTCCTGCAAACACCCTGTCACTCCCCTTACACTCCTCCAGTGACTCATTCAGCACCATGTAGTAATCCATTTACTGCACCAAAACTCAGACACTTATAAATTCCCCAGGCACTCTCCTTGCAATACTCTAAACATTCAGTTAGTATCCAAGTTCTAATGGAGTGAAGCAGGCCTTAGCACATGGATTGGTTCAAAGGCCTATCCACTATGCATGCAGGCCTCTAACCACCTACACACTTGTCTTTCACACCTTCAATACCCCAGTCAGTATTCATACAGTTCCTTCAAACACCCTGTCACTCCCCTTACACTCCTCCAGTGATTTATTCAGCACCATGTAGTAATCCATTTACTGTGCCAAAAAAACAAACACTTATAAATTCATCCAGGCACTCTCCTTGCAATACTCTAAACATTCAGTTAGTATCCAAGTACTAATGTAGTGAGGCAGGCCTTAGCACATGGATTGATTCAAATGCCTATTCACTATGCATGCAGGCCTCTAACCACCTACACACTTGTCTTTCACAACTTCATGGACTAATCCATTCACGGCACCAAAACTCAACCACTTATAAATTCACCGAGGCACTCTCCTTGTAGTACTCTAATGATTCAGTCAGTACCCAGGTACTTATGTAGTGAACACAGCTTTAGTACACGCACTGCTTCAAACGTCTCTGCACTATGTATGCAGGCCTCTAACCACCTACACACTTGTCTTTCAGACCTTCAATACCCCAGTCAGTAGTCATACAGTTCCCGCAAACACCCTGTCACTCCCCTTACACTCCTCCAGTGACCCATTAAACATCATGTACTAATCCATTAACTGCACCAAAACCCAACCCCTTCTAAATTCACCGAGACACTCTCCTTGTAGTACTCTAATGATTCAGTCAGTACCCAGGTACTCATACAGTGAATCATGCCTTTTCACAAGGACTGCTTAAAATAACTATCCACTATGCATGTAGTGGTCTGACTAGTTTCACACTTGTGCTTCAGGCCTACATTTCCATAGTTACTATGTATACACTCCAGCAAACACACTGTGACTGATGTTGCAAACCCATAGTGAGTCTTTCAGTACCATGTAGTAATTTATTCAGTAAAGTAAAACTCAAACAACTGTGAATTCACCCAGTGTCTTTCCTTATAGTACTGTAATCATTCAGTCAGTAAGCATGTACTCTTTCAGTGAGGCAGGCTTTAGGGCATAAACTGCTTCAAAGTAGTATGCACTATGCATTCAGTGGTCTAACCACCTTCACACTTGTGCTTCAGGCCTATAATTTCTTAGTCAGTATTTAAATAACATGTGTTTGTATAGTATTAGAAAAGTATAATTTATAAAGATATTAATATACATTTATTTGTGATTAATTTTTACAGATACTGTTTATTACCATTAAACTAGAGAAATTATGCCGGACAAAGTAAGAAAAAGAAAAGACCAGAATAAGAACAGTTACTTGAAGAAAAATCAACCACAAGTATTGAATGAACAACATAATGTGGCTAAAAAGAAAAAATCTTTTGGTAAGATCACAAAGCAATTTATTTAAAATGTTTGTAGGACCAGACAGAATGTATAGAATGCTGAAACCTCTGAGAATGCTTCAACTAGAAAAAAAATAATAATAATAGGAAAAGCAAATTGACAGTAAAAGGAGACGAAGTATGGTAAAAGAAGGCAAAATCAGTATAAAGAAATACGCAAAGAAATATTTTACAAGAGAGTAGTACATAATTTGCTGAAAGATGTAAAGAAATATAAAAAGAGAGCTCTATTTTATAAAAAGAAGAAGCATATTGAAACCATTGTTGAAAAGGCTTTTGAAGTAAAAAGGAAACTATTCATTTTAGTATTAAACAGAATTCGATCACTAGATAAACCAATCCATTTAATGAAGGCCAAAAGTAAGAGGAAAAGAGTAATTAACAGAAAAAGCTTTTGTGATTTTTTTTGGGTGAATGGAAACACTGTTCAAGTTCAGAACCTTTCTTTAATGAAGAGAGTTATTTACAGAGCAATAATTTATTGCATGCAGTTGACACCAGTGGTCGAGGTTATGAGGAGAAATGGTTGTCCAATTGACAAATAGAAAATGGTTCAAAGAAATGCAGAAGAAGTGATAGCTGATGAAGTTCTAGGGAGACGTCCTAAAGACCCTGTTTACACTTGGGATTGCATTAGTAATTGTAGTGTACGACAAGAATCTATTGATAAATTATGCAATTTCTTATGAGCATATAGTAAAAAAAGTGTTAAACAAAAGATTAAGGTGTTGCAAGGACTATACCCTTGAAGAGTGAGAAAAAATATTGGATTTCAAGGTCATTCTCTGGCTTGTCTTTCTAGGAAAGTTTGTCAAAGTGTTTTTCACCATTTCAGGATGTTGGCAGTACATCATACTCAAATGCGGAAGTTAGTGAGAAGATTGTATTATGCAAAAAGTCCAGCACTAAAGTTAAATGAGTTGAACAGAGCTCTTTTGTGTGGGTCAGTATCAGATGTGAAGAAGGTTTATAATGATATTGAGTTTTGTTACTTTGGTCCTCAGCAAGAGAGTGCAGAAACTGACACATTAATAGAACAAAATGTTGAAGACAATGTAGAACCTATGATTACAAAAATGTTTGAAGATTAAATCATAAAGTTTAAGGTGATTTCAGGTGAAAGACCAAATATTTCTTGTATTTGTTGTCGGCGAACTCACTATAAAACTCAGACTAGGAGTGTCAATCTGTATTTAAAAAGTGAAACAGAAAATAATGATAAGTGTAAGGAATTTGCAACTTATTTGTTGGTAGAGGATTGTTTTGATTTGGGTTCTGACCAGCGTATTTGCAAATATTGTTATAACAAATTAGATGAGAATAAATGCCTGCTAGAGCTGCTCATAATAATTTAGAGTTGGTTGCTATTCCTCCAGAGCTGATAGATTTAAATACCTATGAGTCTATTCTCATTCAATGTGAGCACCCGTTTCAGGCTATTGCTCGTGTGGAGCCTAAAACAGGTAAATTGCCTCCATCAGATTTACAAAGAGGATTGAAAGGAAGAGGTGTGTATTTACCGTCAAATTTAAAGAAAAACATTGAAACTATTGGTGTAGACCGTGCAGAAAATGAACCACTAGTTATTCTAGTTAATCTGGCAAGAGTTAGTGGATGTTATAAAAGTGCAAAAGGCAACATTGTATCTGATAAAAAATAATGAGTACTATAGAAATGTGTTTGTAGGAGAAGAAGAAATAGATTGAGCAGAAGATACTGAAACATCAAGTGGACAAATTGAAAAAGTGGACATGTCCAGATGTGAAGAAATCTATGAACATTACAGTGTACATCCACTTCATTCCAAAGAAGTTATGGGGAATACGATTGAGTTGTTCCAAATGAAAAAAGCAAAAGGAAGTCCCATAAGTGTATGGGAAGAGAGCTTGGAAGCTCGTTGTTTCCCGCAGTTGTTTCCAACAGGAAAAGGTGGACGATATGATGAACGTCCGGTGCAGATTCCTGCATCTGAATATCGGACAACAAGATTATATGCAGAAGATCCAAGATTTCGACAATGTATCCCTTATATGTTTCATCTTCTGTTTGAAAGTGACTTGTCTGGACTTCATAAAGACTGGAATGCATCTGCAAAATGTAACTGCAAAGGATTTTATTGATAAAGTGCATCAGAGAGATGATCATGTAGAATCTCAGTTGATTAATCTGATGGCATGTCAGGGTGGGACTAATGAATATTGGTACAGTCGTCATGGAGAACTGAAATGCATGCTACGGAACTTAGGAACTCCTACATGGTTCCTTACACTAAGCTGTGCTGAGTATGCTTGGGATGATTTACTTGAATTACTTCGAGAGGCAAATTCCAATATAAAAAATATTGAATACAAGACACCTGGAGAACTGTGCTCTTTGGATCCTGTTAATGTATGCAGATATTTCAATCATGGATTTGAAACTATGATGTCTTTCATCTGCAATAAAAAGAATCCTCCTCTTGGAGAAGTTGTGGATTTCTTTTGGAGAAAGGAGTATCAAGCAAGAGGTGCTCCTCATATACATATGTAATTATGGATCAAGGACGCCCCCAAATTTGGAACAGATTCAGATGATACTGTTTTGTCTTTCATTGAAGAATATGCCACATGTGCTGTACCCAATAGCAGAGAAGATAAAAACGTAAAACAACAAGTCTTACGATTCCAAAGCCATAGATGTGGAAAATACTGTTGACGAAAGTACAAGTCTAAGGATAAGTTCTATACCAAATGTCGTTTTGAAAATGTAACTTCTCATTATTGATGAGGTAAGCATGGTGTCAAACTTAATGCTTGCCTTTGTGCATTTAAGAATGCAGCACATTCTTAAAACAGAGTATGACGTGTTATTTGGAGGAAAACACGTCATAGTTTTTGGAGATCTACTGCAACTGACTCCTGTAAAAGGACAACCAGTATTTAAAACACTTGCACATGAAGACACCAGAAAGTCTCTGGGTAGTGTTGGAAACGTGAACATTTGGTCAAATTTTGAATACAAAGAACTGACGAAAAATATGTGACAGGCAAATGATGCTGAATATGGAAGTATTCTTCAAGATATAAGAATTGGACTTCTGACAGAACATGGCAAACAAGCTTTGCAGAGTTGATTACTTTCCAATTTGTTTCCAAATGAAAATGTAGTTCCTGAGAAAATAGACATGAAAATTGCAGAAAATAAATCTGTAATCTGCTTAATGCCAACACTGCGCGAGTGTTCTATATTCAATGAAGAACTATTGAAACTGGAAAATGAAGAAATTATAAAAATGGAAGCCATCGATAAAATAGAGCATGAAGGAATCACTATTATTTTGATGGGAAAATTGAAAACAAAACTGGATTCTTTAGAAAAAAAGATATCTAAAACAGCTGGTTTAGAAAAGAATCTATGTACATGTATAAACTGTCGGGTAATTTTAAGGCATAATTTGGATGTAGAAAAAGGTTTAGTTAATGGAGCAATGGGTAAAGTTGTGGATTTTGTTAAGTATCAGGAAAAAGATGGAATTCAATTTTTCAAAATTACATTTGATCAGATTGAAGAAGTTAAAGAAATTGGTTGTTGTTCAGTTCGTCTTTTGCTTGTTAAAGATTAATATGTCCGTAGGAAACAATTTCCATTTTCTCTGGCATACGCAGTGACTATTCATAAATCTCAAGGATTAAGTGTAGACAGTGCATTGGTGAATATTGGATCTACTGTGTTTAAAGAGGGTATGGCATATTTTGCTTTGTCGCGAGTCAGAACATTATCTGGTTTGTTTTTGATTGATTTTGATAACACAAAGGTTACTGCAGATGCAAACTGTGTAAAAGAGTATAATAGGTTAAGAAGAGCGTATGCTCCCAATTTAGGTCAATATCCTGTATTTGAAAAGTGTGTGGTTGGTCGAAAAAGAAGGTATGAGAATATCTGTACTGAAGGTGTAGAGAAGGGAAAAAAACAAGATAATGTTGTCATTGCAAGCAAAAAGAAAAAGGACACTGTTGAAGAGATTGTTGGTTATCAGTTTGAAAATAGTTCAGGTGTCAACTGCTATGCTAATTTAGTGGTCAATGTTGTTTTTTATCTTGAAGGTTTGCAACAACAAATTATGCAGATTCGGGAAAAAAGATTTTGTTCCTAGTTGCATTCTGTTTAAGAAAAATTGAGAACTGATAAAAGTAAAATACAAACTGTTTCTGATGTTCGTAATCTTTTGGATGTATGTTCTGGTTTTACACAATTTACACAACATATCCAACAAGATGCTTAGGAATTTTTAATGTATATGCTTACCGTTTTTGAAAATGAAGGTGTAGAAATAGAAAATATTTGTGGCCTTTGTTACAAATGGGAACATCATTGTGAAAATTGTATGTATACATCTAGCACTAATGTGGACACTGAAAGATTTCTATATTTAACATTACCGGACTGTAAATCAGTGTCTTTCAATAAATTAGTTAAAGCTGCAAATCAAAACATGGAGTGTAGCCAATGTAAATCAGAAATGTTATCAACATTATTTTTACAAAGATATGGACAATATATAATTTTAATGATGCAACGTTGTACAGCTGATGGAAGAAAATTGGAAACTTCAATAAAACATTTTGTAGCAACACAACTATCAATATCAGGAAGGACTTTTGTAGCAGTTGCAATAAATTTCCATGATGGTCCTTCCACAACATCTGGCCATTACACTGCCAATCTAAAATGTGACAAAGGCTGGACACTTTGTAATGATGCCCAGTTGGTTTTCAAACAACGTTTGCCTAGTGAATTACCTAATTCCTACCTATTATTTTTAAAGCCAAAGTTTTAGGAAGATAATTCAGTCTCTGAGGAATTTATTATTATAATTTAATAGGATTACCATTGGACAATTTACATAAAAATCAGTACAAAAATACCATTTGGCCTCAAGGAAAGGTATATGTTTGAATTATGGACTTTTTTTTACTCCTTGACTCGGTGAATATTTTAAAGCGGCAACATTTACAGTTTTTATAAATTAAAGTTATACAATTTTGTTAGCAGTAAGCATTTTATATATGTGTGATTTGTATTTTCTGGTATTTTACTGAGAATAGATTGTTGGTCTTTTTTAAACAATCTTTTTGATTGTTATTTTTTGCCTGCTGTTATGTGATGAGTACAATTGAAATCACTATTTCTAGTGAAATTCAATATATTCTGAGAACAGCAAAAAAGGCAAACAAATTACTGCTGTGTTAAAAATGTATTATTACATTTTATAACTATTTTTTCTTATCTTTCACAGATCCTAATTCTAAAATAGGCAATTTACCCCAATTTACATTACAAAAAACATCTGAAAAAAATGTGTACCATTTTTTATTTCTATTACTGTGAAGGTAAGTTTAACTAAGTATTAATATGCATAATGGGCAGATCTGCAAGAAGCTACAAAGTTTGAGTACGTTTTTCAAAACACTCTGTTTATACCTATGTAGTTTTGGAATCTCTCTGTCATAGGATCCCATGTGACCTGAAAAAAAAAGATTTGATTGGTTCAAAACATTTCCCATTGTAACTATTGAAGGACCGCAACTATTTAAATCATTCTTTTTTTAGCATCTTTGGAGAGATATCTCTGTGCTTACCTCCTGTCACTCTCATGCAATTCTTCAATCAACCAACTAGCAATATGTTCGTATTGTAACAGTCTGCCAATACCTAAGCACTTATGGGACATATTTAGAAGCATCCTGTACCAACAATATTTCACTTTTTGTAACGTAGTAATGGCGCCAGACACTCCTTCATATTTACAAAGAGAGGAAAAGACACTCTGTGTACCTTTTCTTCTCCATGTAAATACGACCTCATCATACACACCACTTTGCGTTGAAAGGGCGTTCTATAAGTGTTGCTGTGCATGATTGCACACAATACTCATAGAACAAGACACATCTCCAGATTTATCAAAAATCATAAATCTGGACATGTGTGTGAATGCTGCACCATTCTCCAATTGGTTTAGCAAGGCACAACAAGGAGAATTATTTCATTTCTCCTCTTTTTTTATCTTTCAATACATGCTACAATGCTCAGCATACATTGAAGGAGAAAAATGCCTTTACTGATTGTTTTTGTGCAGTAAGGTGTGTCTTCCTGCACAAAAACAAACTCCACATGACACAGATATCCTTGCACCCCCGTAATGCACTGCTGATGACGTCACATATTACATCACTCATGACATGGTCAGTGACATCACTCATGACATCACTCATGACATCTCAAATGGTGAGATTGAAAAACGAACTGTGTTTGAGACTTACCAGGCATCTTGTGCTCAGGGAAATTGTTATTTAAAGAAGTGGTTTTCGCAGCATGTCATTTACACAATTGAAACGACGGCGCAATTCACCTGTGATATGCTGAAATTTTCCCTGTGCTCACTCTGCATGATAATACGGCCCACTTAGACAAGAAGGGAAACCACGTGGGCCCTTTTGAAATCAGAGACTGCCTCCCGTGATCAAGGCTCGCCCAGAGCAGAAACGTTGGGATTTGGGAGCCTCTTACCTTCGTGTTCTTTCACAATTAAAACTACGTGAATTGAAACCTAACCAGTGTTGGTGTGCCTCCTTTGATGTGAGAAGGAGGTTTTGTTTGGATTTTTACCAGAAGCCTTGCACTGTTGGCACCGACCGCCCTTCAAGGTCTAGGCTTGTTTTGCGGGGCAATTTGGATGGATATATATATATATATATATATATATATATTATCTACTGGCGGTCGCCAGTAGATAGTTATAGTTAGGACCGAGTTCCCATAGGAAATCTGAAAATTCTATTTTGAATAACTTTGGCGCCGGTTGACTTATCTTCGTGAAATTTTCAAAACTAATGGGGCGCTCCGCTCAGCTCCTACCCTGAAAGTCTCGGGGTGATTCGTCAAGCGGGGGCTGAGAAAAAAGGGGGTCCCAAAATGCGTTTTCCCCATGCATTTTCCCATAGGACCTTTAGTCGAAGGTACAGCCCGTACGGCTGAACAGAATTACTTGAAATTTGGCAAAGAGGTAGTCCTCAGGTCAGGCATGTGCCTTTTGCATATATGGTGTCAATCTGTTCAGTAGTTCCTGAGAAAATCAAAAGTAAAATCACATATATATCTGGGCGGAGCCTAACCACACATCTCATCGTGAGATCTGATTGGCTGTCAGCACTTCATCCAAGAAGTGTTGGCAGCCATCTTGGGACCAATGTACATGATAACACCTCATTAAAAAGCATTGCAGTTAATAGAAGGTTTTAAGACTTTAGCTACATTATAAATCATTTGTTGATGGTACCATACTCATTTTAGGAATTGTGGTGGGTTCTAAGGTGATTTTACCATGTGAAAAAGCCTTCTGCTGTGATATCATGAATCATGTTTGAGAGAAAACTATTTTCTCATGCTTTTCCCACAGAGGTTTGGAAGGTGATCTATAAGCTAAACTGAGAGCATATTTTCTGTAAATTCACATTATCTTTCTCAGTCATGTGAGAATGAAGTCTGACATTCTCAGTAAAACATGTACATCCAACAAGGGCAGAGACTGTCAGTTGATTCCTTTGTGTTCTACTGCAGCTTCCCAGAGTGTTCTAAAGAACAACTAGAGCGCTAACAGTCCTACTCATGACAAACGTATGGCACACCTGAAGCCATCTTGGTTGGAATAAAGTGGTAACTCTTAATACATTTAATTTAAAAAGGAACAAAATGTGGGGGTTCATTTTGCCATAGAAAGTATGATTACTGCTGCAGAAAGAAAAATTAGGGCACATTTTGAGTGACTGCTCAAATCCTCTTCTATTTCATTAAAAAATTCTGACATGCAGACTGAAACATGCACTTTCAATACCAGCAGCAGACTTCCCTGGTGAGCAGTAGCTTTACTACAGTGATCTAATAAGCAATTAGAGTGCTAACATTCTGAATTTATGGCAAATGTGTGACACATCTGAATGCCTTCTTGATGGAATCAAAGTAAAAAACTGAAAGTATTTCCTACTGAGGAGACTGTAGTAAATGAGGAAATTAGGAAACTTCATAACAAATAAATCTCCCAAGATGGCCACCAGAGACAAAAGAGCCCAAATGTAGCCCAAATATCACCCAGATGTAGCCCAAGTATAGCCCAATGACATAATGTCCCAGAGTGTTCTAACGAACCACTAGAGCGCTCACATTCTTACTTATGACAAAAGTATGGCACACCTGAAGCCATCTTGATTGGAATAAAGTGGTAACACTTAAAACATTTAATTTACAAAGGAACAAAATGAGGGGGTTCATTTTGCCATAAAAACTATGATTAGTTCTGCAGAAAGAAAAATTAGGGCACATTTTGACTTCTCAAATCCTCTTCTATTTCATAAACAAATTCTGACATTCAGACTGAAACATGCACTTTGAATACCAGCAGGAGACTTCCCTGGTGAGCAGCAGTTTTACTACAGTGATCTAATGAGCAACTAGAGTGCTAACAGTCAGAATTTATGGCAAATGTGTGACACATCTGAATGTCTTCTTGATGGAACCAAAATAAAAAACTGAAAGTATTCCCACTGAGGAGACTGCAGTAAATGAGGAAATTAGGAAACTTCATAACAAATAAATCTCCCAAGATGGCCACCAGAGACAAAAGAGCCCAAATGTAGCCCAAATATCACCCAGATGTAGCCCAAGTATAGCTCAATGACAGAATGTCCCAGAGTTTTCTTAAGAACAACTAGAGCGCTTACTGTCTTACTTATGACAAAAGTATGGCACACCTGAAGCCATCTTGATTGGAATAAACTGGTAACACTTAAAACATTTAATTTAAAAAGGAACACAATGAGGGGGTTCATTTTGCCATAGAAATTATGATTAGTGCTGAAGAAAGAAAAATTAGGGCACATTTTGAGTGACTTCTCAAATTCTCTTCTATTTCATTAAAAAATTCTGATATGCAGACTGAAACATGCACTTTTAATACCAGCAGCAGACTTCCGTGGTGAGCAGTAGCTTTACTACAGTGATCTAATGAGCAACTAGAGTGCTAATATTCAGAATATATGGCAAATGTGTGACATATCTGAATACCTTCTTGATGGAATCAAAGTAAAAAACTGTAAGCATTTCCTACTGAGGAGACGGCAGTAAATGAGGAAATTAGGAAACTTCAAAACAAATAAATCTCCCAAGATGGCCACCAGAGACAAAAGAGCCCAAATGCAGCACAAATATCACCCAGATGTAGCCCACATGTAGCCCGATGACAGAAGTGTGCAAAACACTTATTTTTTGTGGATTTGAAGTTTTATATAGTGCAGACTTGTCAGGTATTGGAGTGCTTTACATGAGCATTGGTTACATCACACAAGATCAAATTCATTTTGGTTGTAGATATGGGGAGATTAAGTGATTTGACCAGAATCACAGAATGTTGAGCTGAAGCAGAAACTCCAACCTGGTTCCTCAGTTGCAAAGTCTGCAGCTCTGGAAGTAACACCACATCCTCTCCCCTATGTGCAACATTTAATCAAGTGGTCAACTGGATAAAAAAACATAAAGATTACAAATAATTTAATAGTTCTTTGTCGCTATTTGAAAACTCAGAAAATGTGTCCTCATTTTAGTTTTTTAGACACCGGTCTTTTATTTATGCTATTTTTTTAAGACGGAGGGCTGTGTGGCCCCCCTTCTTTTTCTAATTTACTGGCCCTGGGGACCCCATCCCACAGGGCCTGCACTGCACCCTAAATTTCTTTTGTTGAAAAAAATAAATTTGGCCCTCCCTAGGCCTTAATCGGCGCCGGGGACCCCAACCCCCGGGTCATGGCATTTTTTTTTTATTCTTTAGGAGGGGGCTGCGTTGCCCCCCTCCTCAGGCCACTTATGGCCCCGGGGACACCATCCCCCGGTGCCGGCCTTTGTTTTTTATTATTTTAAAAAAATATATATTTATAGAAACACCTAGGACATGCTGGACAAACCGTATGTACCTATCACCATGACGATTTGCTTGATATTCATTAAAAGGCGACTATGCATAGAATAAATCCACATGGAATGTATTTACACTGCTAGTGAAGCTCTGACGTGTCTGACGCCCTACCGTGCCTAATACTGGCGCCCCCGCCGGTGGGTACTCTCCAAGTAGACACCCTTGTCGTTTCTTTATACAAACATGGGTAGCTATTGACGGGCACATTTCATATACACACACACCAAGCCATTCAAAGGGGATTCGACAAAAATTCGACCAAACTATGCAAGAAACCCCCCTCACGGTTAATAAAACACCCATCCACCGCCGGATGTGTAATACTTTTTATTTTACTCTCTGGAAAGGAAACGAACCTCACTTTAGAGTCACAATGTATTGCATATTATATTTCACGCCCCGGTTCATCTTATATCACACTTTTTGGTGCATAGTTTATACCATATACTATATCTAGTTTTCATTTTCAATCGTGCTCTCAGGGCTATGCTCTATATAACACTGCGTCCACCTACCCTTTTCACAGGCATTACATTTTGCGATGGGGTGTGGAGGGTCAGGGGGTGTTTCTGCCAAGTGAGCCCGGAGTCACAGTCACAAACGTCCTCTTCTTCCTGAATAAAAGTGAGATTATGTTGCATACTTGTTCATATTTTAAGTAGTTCGCACATTTTAAAAACAATAAAGTTCCTAATACCCACCTTCTCTGAACAGTTAGTTTGCTGTCCCATCCACCTCCTCCCTATCCTCTGTTGTCTGAATCCATGGACTAGCCTCCTCCCTCCTGCCATGCATGGTCTGATGTGCTGCCACTGCCCTCCATTTAGCATGATGTACCAGTCCACTCCTCCTGCCCTCCATTGCCCAATTCTATGGCCCATCATTGACCTCCTGCTTAGCCTCTGTGCTTAGCTTGCTGCCCCTATTCTCCTTCCCCCTGCTCCATCCTTTTTGCCCACCATGTTCCATGGACATGCCACTCCTATCTACTCAGAGTGTTCTGTTGAGCTGCCACTCCCCTCCCACCTGCCTAGCATTGTCAGATGACTGTAACCTGTCCCTGCCACCTCCACCCTGCCTGTCCACATGCCATGCCCCTATCCCCTTCATCCTGTCCTCCATGGTCCATTTTACTGCCACACCCTTCTGCCCTCCCTGGTCTGTTGTGTTGCAACTGCTCCTCCTGCCTGCCCCGTGTGGTCTGTTGTGAGGCCCCTTCCCCTGAACTCTCTTGTCTGTGCCCAGGTCCTGACCCTCCCTTCTATCCTCCATGGTCCTTTGTGCATGCCCCTGCACCCTCCTTCTTGCCCATCATAGCCATTGTGCTGCCACTAACCTTCCAGCTTGCCATGCATGGTCTTCTGTGCTGCCATGGCCCCTCCCACCTTCCCTGTGTGGTCAGCTAGCTGCCCCTGACCCCCTCCCACCTTCCCTCCATGGTCTGTGTGTATGCCATCTTAGTCTCATTGTTGCTCTCCATGGTGTGTCTTGTTTCTAGTGCCCATCCTGCCTGACCTCCATGGTCATCTTGCTGCTCCTGCCCTGTCCCCTTGCCCCCAGCCCTCTGTTTCCGTGTGCAGACCCCTATTCCCCCCTCCTGGCTTGTCTGTTCCATTGTAATGCCCCTGATCCGTCCCTCCTGCCCTTTATGGTCTGTTATGCTGCAGCTTTCTCTCCTGTCTGTCCATTATGGTCAGCTAGCTACCATTGCCTCTTTCCCCTCTGTTCTCTGTTGTCCATGTGCATTGTCCTGTCCCCTCCCTATTGCTTTCTATGGATTGTTGTGCTGCACTCCCGTCCCGCATGCACTGTGTGGTGTATTGTGCTGCTGCAAACCCTGATGCCTGCCCTGTAGGGTCAGTTTGGTGCACCTCTCCATGTCCCTCCTCTCCTCTGTTATCCGAGTCCATGTCCCCACCCCAATTCCTCCTGCCTACCGTGATCCAATGTACCATACTTGCGAGCATTTTGAACTTGATAAGAGGGAGATTTTGAAAAAAACGGTGGTATTGATTTTCCCCTTTGAGTTACATTGAAAAAGAGGAGATTGTAGACAGGAGACAGATCAAATAAAGCCCATTTGAGCTTAAAAACATTGGACGTTTCCTGGCTGAAACGGGTCTGTTGGCATGTATGGTTGTACTACCACTGCCTCTTCCTTCTGCCCAGAATGGTCTATTATATTGCCACAGCCTCTCTTGCCAGTCCTGTATTGTTGGTTTGTTGTCCCTGCCCCCCTTTCCACTGCCCTCCATAGTCTGTTGTGCTGCCACTGCCCTTCCTGCCTGCCCAGTGTGGTCAAATTGTTGCCTCCGCACTCTCCTACCTGCCTTCAATTTTCAGAGTCCGTGCCCCTGGCCTCTGCCTCTCAACAGTATCCCAATGAACAACTAGATTGCTAACATTCTATATTTATTACAAAAGTGTGGAACGCCTGACGTCATCTTGATGTAATCAAAACTGTAATACCTAGAGTATTTCCTTTAGAAATTTGAGATGTCATCAGTGATGTCATGAGTGATGTCACTTACCATGTCATGAGTGATGTAATATGTGACGTCATCAGCAGTGCATTGCGGGCGCGCGAGTTATAGTTAGCTGAACTAACTATAACGGGGGAATTTCAATGGTTTTGTACGAGTGAAAAGTCCAGCTAACTATAACGCCCCTGAAACCTGTGTTTTTTTCAGTGAATTTCTAAGGTTCTTTAAATGCTAATTCCTAACTATAACGTGCCTGAAACCTATGGTTTTTTCAGTGAATATATATATATATTCACTGAAAATACCATAGGTTTCAGGGACGTTATAGTTAGTTGGACATTTCACTCGTACAAAACCGTAGAAATTCCCCCATTATAGTTAGTTCAGCTAGCTATAACTCGTGCCCCCGCAATGCAGTGCTGATGACATCACATATTGCATCATTCATGACATGGTCAGTGACATCACTGATGACATTACTGATGTTCAAAGCCATGCTCCTTTTTACACCTCTCTGCAACGCAACTCTGTGGTGCTTACTGAAGGTACCTGGTGGGCTAGTTGGCCCCCAGGGACCCTCAGGATTCAAGGGGATTTAATCCCCTAGCTTAAAATGTGCCACAGGTCGTGTTTGCACACATGTCACATCAGGCTCCGCCCCCTCCCTTCACCACTGTGCAAACACACCCTGTGGGGCATTTTAAATTGGAGGATTATGTCCCCCTGAATCCTGAGGGTCCCTGGGGTCCAACTAGCCGACCAGGTACCCTCAGTAACCGCCACAGAGCTGCGTTGCACAGAGGTGTAAAAAGGGGCATGGCCTCGAACCACTTCTCTGCAACGCAGCCCTGTGATGCTTACTGGAGGTACCTGGTGGGCTAGTTGGCCCCCAGGGACACTCAGTATTGAAGGGGAATTAATTCCCCAACTTAAAACGCGCCACGGGTTGCGTTTGCGGAGTGTTGCTGGGAGGGGGCAGGGCTTCTGGTGCAAAGCGGGCTTTTTCTTATCTTTTCTTTTAGAAGGGGGGCTGTGTGGCCCCCCTTCCTTTCCTATTTTTTAGGCCCCGGGGACCCCATCCCCAGGGCCTGACCCCTATTTTATTTTTATTTTTTAATGGAAGGGGGGCCCTCCCGAGGCCATTTTCGGCCCCAGGCACTCCATCACCCAGGGCCTGGCCACTTCGTTGGGGACCATGGGGGAGCCCCACTTCCCCCACGGTCCCACCGGCTCCCCACCTCTTGCGGGAGCCGGCATTGCTTTTCCACATGGGGAGCTGCTGACATGCAGCGCTCCTTGTGAAAAAGCAATCTGGTTTGGAATTTGGAAGCGAGAGCAGGAAACCTGCTCCCGCTTCCAAAATCCAAACCAGTGTTTGCTATGACAGAGCAGGAGCCACACGGCTCCCACCCTGTCATAGCAAACATCAGTGTCCTGGGGGTGGGTACCCCAGGACAATGCAGGAGTCGGCCCTAGGTGGTGGCGGTCCCTAGGGCCATGGAGCGCTCCTGGAGGGGGGGGGCACTCCGCCCCCTTCCTTTATTTACATAGCCCCGGGGAGGTGGTGGTCCCAAGGACTCAGGTGCATTATTAGTGTCCCGGGGAGGTGGTGGTCCTTAGGGTGTGTGGGGGGCTCGAGACCCCCCACACAGGTTTAATTTTATTTAAAAAGCCCTGGGGGTGGTGGTCCCTGGGGCAGCAGGGGGGCCGTGTGGCCCTGTGCATATTTAAGAAAAGATCTGGGGTGGCGGTCCCTGGGGGGGCCTTGGAGGCTCTCCCCACAGATTAATTAAAAAGATGCCCCGGGGAGGTGGCGGTCCCCAGGGCTGCGGGAGGGCCACATGCCCTCTCGCATATTATTAACATAGCCCCGGGGAAGTGGCGGTCCCCGGGGCTGCAGGGGGCCCCATGGGCACCCGCAATTTTTAAAGTATGATTTGGGCAATGCCCCCGGGACCTGGCCCACCCGGGGGCCTCATTTAAATGAAGCTCGGGAGCCCGTGCTTCATTTTTTAAAATAATTTTGGCGGGATTCGCAAACCCAGCGCAAATTCTGCCAAAATTATTTTTAAAATATGCTTTTTTTGGGCCTGGGGTTTCTTGTGGGACCTCCTGAGCAGCCCTAGGGGGTCAGGGTGTTCCTACCCTGACCCCTTTTCTTGTTTTTTTATCTTTTTTCAACTGTTTTCTAGTGACTCGGTTGTACCGAGTCACAAGATGGCTGCCAACACACCCTGGTTTGGAGTGCTGGCAGCCAATTAGAATGAAGCTCATGGTCGGGAGGGTTTGCGAACCCACCGCTACCCTAGATATCAATATTTTTTCTTTTTCTAATTTCTCAGGAACTACTGAGTGGATTTACACCATTTAACAAAAAAGGACTCTTTCTGAACCAAGGGATACCTTTTTGCCAAATTATGTGTAATTCCGTTCAGCAGTTTGGGCTGTAGCTTTGTCTAAAGTTTCCTATGCAAAATTACATGTGGAACCCCCTTTTTTCTCGGCCCCCACTTGACGAATCACCCGGAAACTTTTAAGATAGGAGCTGACCGGAGCACCCCACTAGTTTTGAAAATTTCCCAAAGATTCGTCAACCGGCGCCAAAGTTATTGGGAAAACAAAAAACGCTTTTCCTATGGAAACTAGGTCCTAACTATAACTACCTATATATAGTCAGAACTATTATGTAACTAACAGTAATGAAGATACTTTCATAGTCATTCATGGAGTCGTCATGTCCTTAAGCAATCAGCCAACCACTAGTGAGGCAGTCATCAAAGCAGTGATTCAGTATCCATGAAGTTATTCTATTACATAGACACTATGTAGTCATTCAACTATGGAGGCACTACTTATACATTCATCTAATCACCCAGACAATAACCATTTACTTAAGCAATTATCACGGCTGTAACTATGCAGTAATTGTAATACATGCGCAAAAGCTATGCAGTCATCTACACTTACAACCCATGCAATCATTGAATGCTGAGCCACACACATGAACTCAGGCAAAAACTCAGGTACTACTCATGCAGACATATAACTATGTAAAGAGTACTATTGTGGTAAGCCTGTTATTAATCCAGTAACGATTTACTCATTTAATTACTGAGGGAATACTCCTGCACTAATACAATCACCCCAGCGGTACTCTTACTTTCATCCAATCTCTCAAGGTTTAACAATGGAATCATGCAATCCTGCAGACACTAGTCATGCACCCATGTAATCAGCCAGACATAACTGATGCACTCATTGAATTATCCAGGCACTGCCCATGTAGTTATCTAAACACCCAGGCACTACCTGTTTACTGAACCAAAAATACATGGGCAGCAGCCAAGTAGTCATGCAATCACTGAAACACTACTGATGCACTCACCCAATCTGGTAGGCGCTATGCATGTACCTAAACAATCATATATGCACTTTCCATGCACTCTATAAATCATCTGTATACTATCTATGCACTCCAGCAATCATCTAAGCACTAAAGTTGCACATATTTAATCATCCAACCAGTCCCTATGCATCTATTGAATTATTGAGCCATTAGTCATGCACTTATCTAATCATTCAGGCCCTACTCGTGCACTCACCCAAACACCCAGATAGTAGTGATATACTCATGTAAACATGCAGGCAGTAACTAACTATGCAGATATGGAAGGCCAATGGAGTTCTGATATACTCAGGGAATCATCTAGGCAGTACCTATATCTTTGAAGAATCACCTAGATACTATGTATGCACCAATTCAATCATCCAGGGAATATTCATGTATTCAACCCCAAGTACATGTTTTTACAAGTTTTACTGAACAATATGTAGTGGAATTATATGTTTAAGCTGTGACATAATTTTGGGTGTAGCTGAAAGAATTAGTGAGGTATATGCTTTGATAAACATTAACTTGCAGTTTGTTACATGCATCGTTTCCCAGAATTTAAATCTGATACATTTAAGTAGAACAGTACCGAGATAGTAAATAGAGCACTAAAACAGTGGAAGAGAGGCATCAAATAGCTGTTAAGTTGTGTTTGTATTTATAGTGTTGAGGCACTATATGTACTTCTAAATTTAGAAGAAAGTAATGCAGGGCAGAGCTGCAAGCTATTTGGCTGCGTCATGCTGCATTACTTTCAAAGCACAGGAATGCATCATATTCAATGAGATGGATTCCTGTGCTCTACTGTGTACTGGTGCAGTACTGACTGCCATGCGCCAATGGAGGCACCCTTGCATCATGGTGTAAGGGTGCCTATGTATTGGGGATGATTGTTTTGGTAGAGGAAGGGACACCTATCTGTACAAAAAAAAATCACGAGAGGTATTTTCCTCTTTATATTTGTGCTGTAGAATGCAGCACACATAGAAACAGGAAAGAATGAGGAGAAAGAAAAGTATTTCTCCTCATTGCATCTCTCTACACCTCCCATGAGGAGCACCACCGCAGCAACACTCATTTCATATTCTTTCATGCAAAGACCTGCCTGAAAAGCACTTGGATTCATAATGTCATGACAAGCTACGCAGAGTGGCTTTATGAGGCTTTGTAACTATAGAGCAACACATTGCGGTGCCAGTTCGTCAATATAAGTGACTCTCCAGAAGTGCACGGGGCTTGTAAATATGTCTTCTTGCCTTGATGTTCCTTTTCAAATTTACTACAGAAAGGATAAACCATTCTTTCACCATGTATAAGTGAGAAGTGAGATATGCTGTAGATGTGTTGTACAAGAGGGTACTGAAATGTTAAAAGCTAACTAATAAATAACGTTTTGTGTTTTGCCCTGGTTTGTTATATTGAAGTAAGTGCATGTAGTAATATTTCTAGCTTCAACTGTAGATTTAAAACTGCAACATTACATGAAAACTGTTTTTGTATTATGTGTAAGACAGTAGTAAAGTAGTTGGTAGATTGGCTAGGGTAAAAATGAAAATATTCTTAGTTCTTTTTTTACCGAACAATATCTACGTCACTACACACAGTTACGCTGCCTACAAAAGCTCGAACGGAAAAGCAACAGAAGCAACTACAGTATGTTTGCAGAAATTAGTTACAAAATGGGCAAAATGCAGAAAAAGTTTTGAAAGAAAAAATATCTACTGATAGGAGGACAAAGTAATTTCTTAAAAGTGTATGCATACATTTACAATAATTACAAAATAAAGAAAATGAAATGATGACTATGAGGAACAATAAAAGTGGACAAACTGTACATTGCAAGATCAGAAAAGATTGTAAAAGGCATGGAGACTGGAGCAGTTTAAGGAAATTAGAGCCAGGTTGTTTTGTAGTAGAGTGGTTATAAATCTACAGAGAACTATGAAGAAGTATAAAAGAAGGCGAGAGGCACTGAAACAGAAAGAACAAGTTGAGAGAAGAATGAGTTGTGAGGAACTTCGATTTCCGATCGCGATCAAATCGACCCTCCATTTTGTGCTCCGCCGCCATTTTGTGTTGCCATCACTCAGGCAGCACGGCGAACAAAGTCTATTCTGTTTTTTTCTGCAGCTTCGTGTTAAAATAGCCCTTCTGCCTCTATTTGCAAAGCTGGTGTTAGGACTGGCCGAGTACACTAATCCCTGTCTGGTTTTCCTAATCCCCGTCTCAACTATCTGTTGGTTCACACCTATTCTTCTCTGACTTTATCTTATCGTCTGGCCTTCACTGTCCTCTGCTAGCATTCTCTCGTTTCACAACTGTCCTCCAACACACACAAACGTATCTCGCCACCTGCAAGTTTGTTACGAATCCGTTAATTAATTAGTTTGAGGGAGGGGTGACAAACACAGTTGGAGGAGAGGTTTCTTCGAGTCATCTGACACTTTTGTTTTCAAATCTCTCCTATTGGTTCTGTCCTGTTTTCCAACTTTCCTTATTGGCTCTTTCTTGTATGTGCTTGGTGTATACTTGGTTAACGTATATGTTACCTATATGGTATAAAAGTTTGTGCGCCACAGAGTGAAGTGGCAGTCTCCTGAGAACCTATCTTGTGTACTTCTGGGATACCTGTACTAGCTGCAGCTAATAAATCTGATCTTCTAACGCCTAACAGCGTGTCCTGTGTCTCTGTGTAACTGAGCAGGAGAACCCAGGAGATTAAGGCGTACCCTGCGCCGCCAGGCCCAAAAGGTTCTGGTTCTTCAGTTGAAAGGAAGCTTTTCATTTTGATTCTAAATAGAATGAAGACTCTTGACAAATTAGTGTTGTGCATGAAGAAACAAAACTTAGAAGAAATGATTATTTAATATAGGTAACTTTTGTACTGTTTTTAGTGGAGAATTGATGCATATTTCTAGTACAGGGCCTTTCTTTAATGAAGAAATCTATCTTTGGGATAACAGATTAGTCTATGCTATTGTTGAAAACAGACATTGTTATGAAATGAAGAATGGCAGTCCTATAGCAAAATAGGTGATGGCACCTAGAAATGCAAAAGAAGTTATTGCAGAAGAGGTACAAGGGAGGCCTAGTCAGGGCCCTGTATACAAATGGAAATGTAGTAGTATTTGTAGTATTAGACAGCAATCCATTGATATATATAGCTGTAAACCACTCAACAATGCGAACTTTAGTTAGGAGGCTTTATTATGTGAAAACTCCTGCTTTAGGTTTAGGAGATATGAATAGAACCCTTTTGCATGGTACTGTGGCAGAGGTAAGAAAGGTTTGTGATGATGTGCAGTTTTGTTTCTTTTTTCCAGAACAGGACTGTAGGGAAACAGAAGAGTTGATAACAGGAGGAGTTGTGAACCGGACACAGGTAATACAGTTGATAGTTTTGAAAAAGATATTACAAAATGTAAAACAGTATGTGCTGAAAAAGTAGAGTATGTTTGTATATGCTGTTGACACACTCATTACAAGAATTGAACGCTGACTTTTGACTTATATTCAAAATGTGAAATGGAGAATAATGATAACTGGCAAAAGTTTTCACTGTACTTATTTGAGATCCACACGACAAGTTATATGTAAGTCCTGCTACAATAAATTGGAGGAAAATACAAATCCTGTTAGAGCAGTGCATAACAAGTTAGAACTGGTTCCTATTCCAGAAGCACTTCAAGAATTAAATATTTATGAGTCCTTTCTCATCCACACTATACATCCATTTCAGACTATAGTACGTATGGAGCTAAAGACAGGCAAGTGACCCCCAACAGAGCTGCAAAATAGTAGAGTCGTGTATTTAGTCACTGAAATAAATGTAACCTGCACGCCTGAATTCCTAATTTCTTTTTTCACACTTTTAAATTAATTAACAATACATGAATTTAGGTGCTACTTTTTTTTACTGACCAGTCCTTGCCAGTTGTAGAATCACTGAAAAATGCCACACAATAGTGTCTCAATGGTACACATGGCCGATTTTTTCCCAATTTAAGCAAATATATAAACATAATATGTAAATCTGTGAGTCAAATAGTAATGCCCAATAGTGACAATTGTTTGCGAACAGCCTGTCTAAAGAAAAAACATTCAAAAGATTTATAGAGAACCTATACAATAAACAATCTTCATTGGGTTATATAGATGCTTGTATTGCATTTTATTTTGCAGTATTTTCCTCTGCATTTGTTTATCGTTTTCCAATATAACGAAGCATTACAGATTCCATGAAGTGTTTATCAGTCCCAATGCATTTCGGGATGTCCCTTCGTCAGGGGAACACTGTAAATAACATGAATCAATTAGAGTGCTTGCCATCAGCATGATTTTAACAAAATCAAAATTCTATTCTTCATTGTTTTCTTTCTGCCATTCTAGGTATATGCCTTGATCCGCAAGTACATGCATGAACACTTAATAAGAAGAATGTATAGAAAAATTCAAGCTTTTAGCTATATTTAAAAAAAAGGAGACGAGTCTCCAGTGAACCCATGGTGTGAATCCTGAGCTGTAAAAATGTAAGTGATAATGCCCCTAATAACATCAAAAAGTGAACAACGTAAAAGAGTGAGCCTAAGCTCCTCACCTATCAATGAACTGAGTGCACGAGATATAGAACTGAAAATAAGGAACAAGCAAAAATCAGAATGGAGCAACATCAGTATCTTTATGAAGTAAACCTCAAGCACATATTACATAAATAAGCTTAAAAGTAAAACTCATGTGAATTACAAGTTCCCTGTGTCCTAAGTCTCGACCGAGATCGTACGGGTGTTATGCAGTATGCCGCAAAAAATAAGGAAATATGCATAAGGCATCAAACGGTAACGTCCATTGAAACTCTGTAATAAGTCTCGATCGCAATGTATTCCAGTGGTTACCAGCTGTAAAACAAGCGAAAGCTCGTTGAAAACAAAATATACCCATCCGTGTAAAAACGTGGATGTTCAGAAAACGTTAGCGTCCTGCAATTTAAAACAATCAAACTTACAGTGCTTCAGACTGTTCTCAGCTCTATGCTTCACCCTATGTGAAAAACTGGCTTAGGATATGGTGTTCACTTATGTAGGTGTAGCACCCTGCACTATTCCAGACTACCCTTATCGTGATTTTAGTGGTCTTAGACAACCTTAGAAAGTTCTCTAAGTGGTAGCTTAGAGAGCAGCCTTCAGGCTTAGTCCAGAAGGAGTGTAAAGCAGCTTGTTTTACCCGACCTTCATCTTAATGGTATGGGTTAAGTGAAAAAAAAACACACAGTGTATTTATAAAAATAGATATTTATACTAAGACACTCACCGACACACAGCAATATCTCCTACCCGGAGATATAACACAATGCACATAATACTTTGCATATGAAACAGGTAAGTAGCACAGATACGCAGTGGTCACCAGGGGGAAACAAAACCATATACTAAAATAGGGGAATGTGAACCACGACTCAAGACAAGAGTGGACCCAGAAAACGTAGAAAAGCCGGGGACCCAAGGAACCACCCAAGGTGAGTATCTAGAAACCCCACTCATTTAAATTCAATGGGTAAGTTGTGGTTGCAATTTTTAAAGAACAAGACCCCTCCCAGTGGACCCTGAAGAAACCCCGTGGAAAACAGAAGGTTGGAGAGTCATCCCACCCGTGGATACCCTAGGAAACAGGATACCTACACCAAGGAAGCCAGTGCATAGGTGTGAAGTGACTTCGCAAACCGCCGTCGAACCCAATGGAGGACTTCAGTAAGATGCTGCTGAAAAAGAAGGTGAAAATGTCCGGTGGAACCAAAAGGTGGATTCAAGTTGAGAAGTACCTGCAAGCGGAGTGGACAGAGGCTATGCCACTCAAGAGTGACCAGGAGGTACGAAAGACGCATGCCCGCAGATGTCAGGAGATGAAGGAGAGTTGATGATGACCTTGGAGCTCCAGCTGTGTGGACCAGGAGATGCTGAGGAGGTCCCAAAGCTGTTCAATAGCTGCCTTGTGCCAGATGTTGAGAACTGAGGGATCGGTGTCCGTTGGAAGCATCAACATGCCTTGGCAACTGCAAAAGACATGGTAGGAAAAAAACGTGCAGTGTCGGGACTAGCAAGGTCCAAATGACTCACCAAGAGTAGGGGAGTTGGAGTAGGCCCTGAGCAATCAGGGGAGCCCACCGGAGTCAAGAAAGACCCTCAAGAGGACCCACAGGCCGGAGGCACCGGAGTCACAAGAGGACCTCGAACATCTCACCAAAGATGCAGGCCCACGGTGCAAAAGGATGCGGTGAGGACAAAGGTCTTGGCTTCAGGAGATGCTTGAGGTTATAGCTGCTTGGAGCCCGAAGATCTCTGCGGAAGAGAGTCAACAAGCCTTGGCAACTGCAAGTTGATGCTGTCCACCGGGGTTCGGTTCCTGTGGTTCCAACAAAGGATACTGGCCTCAAACTCGGTGAGAAGACAGTGTAGGCCTCACAAGAGTTGTGAAACCACCACCTGTGTTGTTGAGCCTTTCGGAGTCCATGGGAGCCCAGGATCAACAGACAGGTCAGCTGCATTGCGGTGCCTGCAGACACAGGGAAGGGACTCCTTCTCCTCAAGGGAGAGTCCTTCAGGTGTCTTTGATGTCCACAGGCCTTTGGGGGCTTCCTGTATGGAGCACAGCTACAGACGTTGCAGCAGACTTGCAGGACGACAATACCAGGATCAGCAAGAGTCTTCCCAGTTGCAGTCTCGGTGTCCAAGGTGAAGTCCAGCGAAGTCCAGAGTGCCCAGACGGTCGAAGATGAAGTGGTGTCAGATCTGAATCTTGTCCCATGACAAATATAGGAACTCAACCACAGGTAAGCCCTTACGTACCCATAGGAAAGGGGCTGGACAGTGAGGAGAATACTCCCATGTCCTTTGTCCAGTTTCACACCAGAGTGGGAGCCAGCAGCTCCCTGAAAAGATTTGAACTGGAGTATGCCAGGAGGGCACCAAATGTGCCCTTCAAGCAGTCTCAGTGGTAATGGTAAGCGCCCCCACCCTACCCCAATACACTAAACGATGTCTGGGAGGTAGTCACACCTCTCTGTGACAGGATTTCTATTGTCCTTCCTTCACCTGCTCATGCTTGGCTCAGCGGAAGGAGGACAGAAACATGTCTCTGGTTACCAGCAGCCTTAGCTTGCTGTCCGGTTCTGGAATTCTGGTACTGGGAGCACTGAGTGCCTTCCGGAGGAGCTTTACAGTGCATGGAATCATACCCCCCACACCGTTTATGGCATGGGGGTATGATTCCAACATGTTTGATACCAAGCATTACCGGGTTCATTACTGCCACTTTAGAGACGGTCATCGCGTAATGACACATAGCCACTCAATATGTCATAATGGCTGATGCACTTAAAACCCGGGAAAATAGACTCCGAAGGTTGTAGGGGTGCCCTGCTCATGCAGGGGCACCCTAACGCATAGAACCAAGCACCCTGCCTTCAGGTTTGAAAGGCCTGCCTTAGGGGTGACTTATAGGTTTTAAGTGCAGTGACCTTAGATATAGGGAAGACCTGTATATTTCATAAGTGGTGCCAGCACCAGCTTACACAGGCTACAATAGCAGGCCTGCAGTCACAATTTGAATGGTCTCTCATGAGTGGCATAATACATGCTTCAGCCCATGGGTGACCCCTGGTGTACCTAAGCCCAGGGTACCTGGGTACCATATACTAGGGACATAGAAGAATACACCAGTAGCCAATCTGTAGTGTAATCACCATGTTCAATTTAATGGGCAAAATCACAGAGACTGGGGTCCTGGTTAGCAGGTTCCCAGCCAGACTAGTCAGAAACAGCAAAACACCAGGAAAAAATGAGGGTAACCATAAAAGCAGACCCTACTCTCCTACACCCCACCTCACAAAATGTTCACATGTTGGAAGGCCTGTAAGCTACTTGAAGGGATGGCTTTAGTGATTGTGGTCCCCAATGCCCCTTCTCCTCCGATTCCGTTACAACAACCCTCCAACATTGCTCCCCATCTCTCCATAGCTCCTCTCTCACATACATTCTATTTGTTTTATAGTGCAGCTCATACCAGAGTAGGATGTCAGAGCACTTTACGAAACATATAAATTGTACAGAGACAACAAATCAAACGTGTAAATCAATCTATAGAAATTGGTACATAAGACTGAGGATTACAAAGTGTAGGAATCACATGTCATCCACACTAGTAGGGAGCATAGTTTAAGTGTGCTTGGTATAGAGAAGCACAAACTCAGTATTTAAAATGTACCACAGTGGTTAGGTGTGAGAAATTGAGTTGTTGGTTGAGGGGGCAGACGGCCCACTCAAGTAACATCCACAGTCCTTGTCAGGATGAATAACAAAAAGGCACTAGCTTGATCTATGCTTAACTCTCTGGTAGTTTGGCACAAAAGCAGTCAGGCTTAGCTAACAGGCAATGTGTAAAGCATTTATGCAGCACTTAAACAGTAATAAAGTGAAAGCAAAACACAAGAATAAATTATTTGCCACCAAGATAACAAAAATCAAACCAGGAGAACAGGAGCTATGAATTTCCAAAGTTTAATGTGAAAAATTGCTCAAAAAGAACAATCACCAACTGTGTATATTTGGTTGCGTGAGACCAGGGAAATCTCCAAAGTTAAGGTCAACCACGATGGAGCGCAGTTCGGATACAAGGGGTGGACTGGGTCTAATCTTGAATTATCTACAGCCTTAGAAATGTTTAAAATAAAAATGTCAGAGAAGGTAAAGTACATCGGGATAAGGCAGATGGAAGTGTCTGAGTGGGCACCATTGTCATCTGGAGCTGCTGGTCGAAGTTGCAGTGAAGGTTCCCTTGTTCGGAAGTAGTCTCTTCTTAGTTAAAAATCTCCAGCGGGTTGACACTGCAGACTGTAACCGATGAGGGTTTTACGAGGAAGGATAGTCCATCTGTGAGGATCTGCTTTTCAGGATTTGCTGCTGCAAAGAATGCAGTGAGAGCTGCTGGGATGTTAGGCTCACCGGCGATGCACATTGGGAGGATCGATGACCAGGTAGGTCCTGGTCTCCTCTCGGTACTCAGAGCACTCTTTGGTCAGACATTGGTCATGCCCTGTGTCCAATGTAATGGTGCAACCCCCCTCTTTAAGCCACTTTGGAACAAATGGACCTAATCCCCAGGGCAATTTTTTAATGGGAGAGAAGCGCACGCCACCCCTCCCCAAACCTCTCTGGGCCCCGGGGACCTCATCCCCTGAAGCCTTTTTTTAATTAAGGGAAGGGGACAAGGCCCCCCTCCCCAAGTATTTTTGAAGTTCTTGCTGAGTGAGAGCAGTAATTCCTTCTCTGTCCGCGTTCCTTTCAGCCAAATAATTTTAATTTAGTTTAATATATTTAAACTAATAACAAAAATATGCAATATGAAGGTCGTAGTGCTCTAGCATTGTTTCTTTTGTTCTATGTTTAAAATAAATATATACAATTAAATTGCATTAATATTTACTGTAAAACATTTTTACATTTTTTTTTAGTTAAATAAGCTTTTTTTTAAAGTTCCCTGTACTTTACCATAGGGAGACTCCATGGTGAGTGTGGAGATCTCCATATGGTAAGTTAGGGGGAAAAATAAAAAAGTTTTTTAAACTTGAAAAAGTTAGTTCAAATATTTTTATGTTAAATGTTGAGGTAAATTAATTCTATACATTTATTTTAAATGTAGAGCAAAATAAAAAACACTAATAACTTTGAAATTGATATTTGTTTAAAAGTTTATGTGATAACAAATATTCCCACTTAAGGTAACAAAAAATATTTTTACTATGCATTAACAAGTGTTAATTGTCATGTCAGAGAGTAGTGATGTAACTTGAGTTGAATTTCAATCCAATCTTGCCCCTCACATTATTCAGGAAGCAAAGCAGGAGCTCCGTGCCCAAGGTGTTGAATTTTTTGTGGGTCAGTTAAAAGATGTTGTGAAGGGCCTGCCAGTTGATCTCAAGCATCTGTATTCACTTGCCACAGTGGATGGGCTACAAACCAAGTGGAATTTCCTCATCAGACTTTTCTCTTTACAAACACATTAAGCAAAATAACAAAGGAGTTGAAGATAACTTGGGGATGGTGATTATGGTATCTATATGCTCTGTGCTCACAAACCTTGTCTGCTTTTCAACAGATCCCCACAAGAATTCAGAGCCGTTCATGTTTTATGACTGATTGTTATTAGGACAATGACCAACCCATTTGAACCAAGCACCTCTCATGAAACATCCATGGCTACAAGAATTGTCTGAATTTATATAACTCTAGTCCGAATGATAATTTATTCAGTGTTTATCACACTGTAATGGATATATCTGCTGTGCCAAAAGCACCTACCCAAACGTTCATGGGGGGGGGGGTATCCATAATCTTCCAAAACAAACTAAAAGGACAATTTACCACCATAAAAGTTCCCAGAAATGAAAGTCTGCTCTCCTCTCTTGAGCTGTCTGCCACATTCACTTCTTCAGGAATATTGATGGGCCTCCCCCTCCCCAGGTCCCGCTTCAGAACTTAGCCAAGCTCTCCCAGAGTTTCTAGCTGAACCTTGCCTACAGAAGTCTAATTTCATATTACTGGATGATCTTAATCTACATTTTAACAATGTTAGCAGTAAAAGCATAAAAAACCTTATCAATGATAAGGCAGCCATCCGGAAGATTCAGTTCATAAATCAGCCAACCCACAAATTGGGCAACCTACTGGACCCTATCTTCTGTAATATCACTGCGCTCACAGCGGATGCTCCTATCCCAATATATTGGTTGGACCACCACTTAGTGCCCTTTTCCTTGCACACAACCATGCATAAAGATAAATTGCCCCTCCCCGCTAAGCATGTCAATGTCGAAACTAGATACCACTTGTTGAGAAAAGCTTCCTAGTGGAATCCATCCCTAGTATGGAAGGGGAAATTGGAGAAAGATATAATGAGTTCAGTGACTGGCTCAGATGCTCCTAGGATGCCCCGGGCCCTATGAAGCCCCGGGGGCCAAGTCATCTGGTAGGATGCACTCTGTGGTTCTCAGCAAATCCTATGAAACAAAAAAGGAAGAAAAACAAATGGAAAGAGTGTTGAGAAAAACATAAAGGGGCATATTCGGCCGAAAAGCGGCGATAATTTTATCGCCTAATTAGCAAGCCAGGCTAACGCGTGAAACCTTGCTTTAGCGTGGGGATTCTTTACGCCCAGCTTTGCATCTCTAATGAGATGCAAAGTGGGCATTCCTGACCTAACATGACAGGAGAAATGTCGCTAAGCGACATTTCTCCTGTCATCAAGCCCCACGCTATGAAGCATAGCGGCAAGAAAAGTAGCGATAACCCCTGTTATCGCTACTTTCCTTATGCCTGCTTCAGGACTGACTTAGCCATGATATCCTATGGAAGGTGGATGTCATGGCTAAGTTTGTGAGTCCCTATCAGCAAGCTAACGCTAGCGTGAGATTATCGCTGGGTTTCCAGCGATAATCTCACGTTAGGCAGTTAGCGTGAGGATTTTTGTCGCTGAGGAGATAAGCGTTGCTAATAGCACGCTATCTCAACGATAAAAATCCACTTTACCCGGCGATAATTATCCTCACGCTAAGAGCGCTGAGCGATAATTACCGCCGGGTGTTGCTGATATGCCCCATAGGGGGCCCAGCAAGGCATTATACAAGGAATCAATGACAAAATACCAATGGTCGATTATAGAAGCTAGAATCTCTTACTCAGTCCCAAAATAGAAAATGTCCCCCAACTCTTCAAAGAGTTATTCAAACTAGTAAATAGTCTTATGAAAGCAGTTACGAGTCAGTAAGGGCCAGCTCCCTCAGAAGAGCGCTGAAACTTGCTTGCAAACCTTTTCCTAGGAAAAGTGAACATTCTGTTAGCTCTACCCAAAAACACTGTCCTAAATTCAACACCAGCAGCAGCCATCACATCTAAAATCACACTGACAGCCTTCCCGCCAATTAACAAGGAAGCCAGAGGAAATTCTCAGGACTGTCAAATCAGGGTCACCGCTCAACCCAGCCCCCCCTGATAAGCACAAACAAGCATTGGCATAGCCAATAGGTCTCGCTTTTGGGACCTTATAAATATTTAGTTATGCAGCACAATATCCTTGGTGCAACAACATCAACTGTTGCATGGCTAAACACTTATAAGGTCCCAAAGGCGAGACCTATTGGCTATGCCTATGCTTGTTAAAAAGATAACACAAATTGACCCTGATTAAGGGAGCAACAATTTACAATAAACAGAATAAAGAACATAGTATGGAATAAAAGGGCACACAGTATAAATTAGCCTTGTTTAAATTGCAAAAACATGGTACACTCAAAATATGAAAGGCAGTAGATAATTTCAGATTGTAAATGAATCCCTGAGTCACTCCTGACCAGTGTATGCTGAAGTCGCCTTGTCCACCAGTCGGGAGTTAAGCCACATGAAAACCAACCTAGTCTGTAAAATAAGGGCCAAAAATCGCGGCAAATCTTTTTAGATTATGGTGCCCCTCTCACAATAAAGAAAGTGAACAAAAATCAATGAGGGGGAGGGGCAGGGTGGGGGGTTGTAAACTATGGATTACGGAGGTTTACAGGTAAGTAAACATATAAATTAATAAAACGAATTTCGTTGCGTGCACTGCATCCCCAAATGCGATGCAGTGCACGCAACGAAATTCGTTTTATTAATTTAAATGTTTACTTACCTGTAAACCTCCGTAATCCATAGTTTACTACCCCCCTCCCCACGTCACCGCCCTGCAGGAACTCCTACTACCGACCGCGGCTGTCTGCTTCACCTATGAACGTAGAACTGAGAGAGGCTGCTGGTGCGAAACTGCAGCAGGAGCCATTGCAGTGAGGCGGTAGTCTGGACCACCTCCGCTACACAGTCTGAAATGCTGCAATACCCATATGGTAAATGCAGGGCTTAGCCTGCACTCAGGACAAGAGACGAAATGTGTGGGGGGCAAGTCAGTAGTGCACAACAAGGCATTTTGCCAAAGCATTAACAAGCATTGGCCGCGACCGGGAGTTGTGTGCGCGCGCAAAAATGAAATTAAAAAAAACGCGAGTGATGACGCGAATGGTGCGCGCGTGATGGGAAAAAGTGCTGTGCACGTCACGCATGCTTGTGCGCGTAATAGCACGCTGGCACTTTTAAAGCAGCTACTAAATGTCTAGCCAGAGCAGTGCATGCGCTGGCTCAAGCGAGACCTGAAAAGGAGAAAACATAATCTTGGCCAGACTGACACTACAAAGTGGCACGGTTCCTGTGGCGTGGAAACATGCCATGGTTAAACCCTTCTTGAAAAAGCCATCAGGTGCGTCCTTTGTTCAGTGGAGTATATCACAAGGTAAATATATAAATTGGCTTCGGAGGGGTGGCATGAAGTTCGTCCAGCTCATTATTCAGACCTATAGGAGACATAGGGAAATTGGGGGGTACTAAGTGTGATGCCAGAATACCTTAATCTAGGAAATGGAATGGATGGGGGCGAGGGAGCAGGTGGGAAGTACGCCGTGGGGCAGTTATGGTGGTAAGTGCTGTAAAATTAACCTCTTAGCTTCAGTTGGCCCCTCTGTAGATTTTTGGAGGTCAGTTATGCAGTGTGTAGTGGTTGTGGGACACCAGTGAGGTTCAGGAGGCATTTGTAATGCTTTGGGAGAAGGGAAATATAAATTGAAGTGGGGTCATATTGTCTGCTGTACTGTCTCGGGCATTCCTTGGTAGAGAGGGTTCTTTGGATGGACTAGGTGTGAAGTTGGTGGAATGATTTAGAAAATAGATGAGAGACTTCTGGCTTGCTTCAGCCCACAAAAAGTCAAAGGGAGCAGAAAGAACACTATTTGTTGTGGGTTTTTCTGGTCACTGTAAAAATATCACAGGAAACCAAAAGGTGGAGTGATATCTAAAGCTTGGGGTAATTAAATGGAAAGAGATGGATGGATTCGAGGATATTGGTAATCAGTCAACACTGTACTGGATGCTGGGACCGGTAGGTCGGGCCATGGAAGACCAGCAGGCTACAATGAGAGCCAACAAGCTCAGTGCAGGGCTAGTATGACTCAGGAAAGATAAAAGTTCTGAATAAGAAGTTTGGAAAATTAAGAGAGGGAAAGTCATTAGCACCAAAGAGGAGTGTGGGTTGATTTGTTTAAAGGGCCAGTGGAGTTATAGTTGTATCATGTATGTGGTGAGGGTGGCCATTGGTACACAAGGTGTGTATTGTGAGTTCTGTCCTGCTTCGGGAATAAAATAACCTTAATACAGCTGTAAGAGCATGCACGATTGAGAAGCCAGCAGTGTACATGCAAGCAGGTACGCATCCACAGGATACACTCAGGAATCCTCCCCGGGCCTTCCCCAAGGTCTCAATCACCGATCTGGGTGTGTGAGAATGGTGGTGCAGTTCCCCTTTGCTCTGACAGTTTCAGAACTTGGTGAGGAGAACCATGGGATCACCTGTCCCAGGAGCACCTTCATGGGCATCAATTCACCCGAATGCCGTGGGTAGCAGAGGTCACATCATGTGTCTTTCACACTGAATGACATCACAGGAAGTGAGAGCTTATGATATTTAATTTGATGACATGATAGTATGACAGCCTGTGAGAGTTTGCCATGCAACAAAAGTGTCCCTTAAAGACCTAGTGTCCCTTAAAGACCCAGGTATTTAATTTGAAGTTGGCTGGCATTCACTCCTCTAAGAACAGGTATTTAGAGGGTGAGCTCCTAGTGGCTGCAGAGCCTCGTGACTGAATATCATTCCTGATGGGAACTATTGAAGGAACAAAGCCAGGCAGGAGTATGGAGGGGGCAGCAGCATATTTCTTCCTGATCTCTAATCAATATTTGTCTCTCTTACTGGTACACTGAGGGGGTCGGTGGGGCACTTAAGGTTCATTTGTATGACAAATATGGAAGGGGGGAACACTGACCCAGGGACCCACTAAAGTAATGCCTATTGGGGTTTCATCTCCATGGGGAGCAGAACTAGTTGACCACCCTAATAATGTCCCCAGGGGAGCTGAATTTCTATTTTTGTGCAGCCACAAATGAGAGGAAAGCCACAACTGAGGTAGACCCATCCACGTGGTCTGAGGGGTAGTAGAATTCAAATCCCCTGGGAGGCAGATCAGGTGTATCCACCATTTTATTGGTCTCAAGGTATTTGAAGCCCTCTTGCATGATGGTAACAAGGAGACTTGATGGAAGTGTATTAACTCAAGTTTTGCCTTTTTTGTATAGTGAAAATTGATCTCAAACGACACTTTAATCTTTTTTTTTTTTTTTTACTGTGGTACCTTATTTTGGGAGTATATGTCTTCTCAATCTCTTTCTCTGTGCCTCCTTTTGTATGATTTGTTTCTTAGCTACGGAATGGGAAACTCCACAGGTGTGACGCCAAAGGCCATAAAACAATGCAGTAAGTGATGGCTTAGTTTACATTCATGTGTACAAATTCAGTAGTTATTTCCTGTCATCGTTTGCCCAGATTTTTGTTGGTATGTGAAGACACCTTTAATTTCCACAGTGCTTTACTTTTGGTATTAATGTTATATGCAAACTCTGTTAAGACTTGGGGCATGACCATAGATAAGAATGTAAATGTAAATGTTGTATACTTGTAAAGCGCACAGCTGCCACAGCAACGGGGCGTCCCGGCGCTGTATACCGCTGGGGAACCCATCCTGGCTTTCCCTGTGAGATGGTCCGTACTGGGCCTCTCCAAGGTGAAGACAAGCATCCCCGGCGCTGATGGGGCCGTAAGTGGAGATTAAGCAAGCTATTGCCCAGAGTTGCTGAGTGGGATCCATGGTTAGAGTAGGCACCGAGGCGAGAATTATCAAGTCCGCTGACCTTGGCCCAAGACCCTGCCGCGTCAGGAATCGAACCCTGGTCCCGGGCCGACCTCTGCTTCCGGGTCTGTCGCCTCTAACCAGTGAGCCACACCACTATAAGAATACTTTCTATATGTACAGCTTGAACTATTAAATTAATGTAGTACAGTGTTTGTCTGCCTTAGTTTCCCTGTAGCTTTTTCCAAAGCACCTTTTACATCCTTGTTTCTCAAACTGTAAAGAACTGGATTTAACATTGGAATAACAACTGTATACATTACAGCAAAGATCTTGTCTTTGTCCAAGGAAAAGCTTGATGTCGGTCTCAGATAAACACCGAGCTCAGTTCCATAGAACAAAACAACTGCAGTCATATGAGAGGAACATGTGGAGAACAACTTCTGTCTCCCTGTTTTAGAGGGAATTTTCATGATATTTGAGATGATTAGCACATAGGAAGTTATTGTTAAGATGAAAGGACCAAATCCTGCTCCAATAGCTCCTACGAAAGTTGCGATATTTATGAAATATGTGTCTGTACAGGATAGTTTCAGAAGAGCATTAAAATCACAAAAGAAATGATTGATTTCATTCGATGCACAGAAAGATAAATTTGATACCAAAACAACATGTGGTATAACGTCAAGAAAGGCTATTGTCCAGGATGTTACAGTCAATGAAATCATGGTTCTTTTATTCATTATAGAGGGATAGCGCAGGGGGTTGCAAATTGCAATGTACCTGTCATAGGCCATGACTGACAGCAAGTAAAACTCTGTGCTGATGAAGGAAACGCAAAGATAGAATTGAAGAAAGCAAGCAGAGAAATTGATGGATTTGTCAGATTTCTTGGCTTTCAGACAGACCGCCAGCAGTTTTGGGATGGTGACCGTTGTGAAACCAATATCTAGGAAAGATAAGTTAATGAGAAAATAATACATGGGATTTTGAAGATGTGTGTCAATGCATATTAATGTAATAATGACAAGGTTTCCAAAAAGAGTAAATAAATACATGAATAAGAACACAATGAAAATTGGAACTTGAAGCTGAGGATTTTGCGATAATCCCAAAATTAAAAATTCACTCCAGAGAGTTTGATTCGACTTTCCCATAATCGCAGTGCATTGTGTTGTTTTTCAATGAAAAAAGGAAGATCTGGGGAAAAAAGAAGACACAAGATTATGAAAAGCAAAAGATATTGCAGCTGAATGAAAAAGCATGAATCTGGATAAATTGTTGTCATCTGTTTGCAGTGTATTAACAAGCATTTGCAATGCAATAGATCTCAAATTACTGAAAGTTTGAGCAATTGGCGTTGCCAATAATAATGCAACGCCAATAGCTCAAACTTTCAGTAATGTGAGAATAATTGCATTACAAAACAAATGTTAGTTTTTCTATTTATTTATTTTTTAAGCAATCATGGCATCCGTGCTTGAGCCTGAGATGTTTAAAGCTAAAGCGTGGGTTCCACGATTGTAAGAAAAGTAAAGAAATTGAAAAACAAGCATTGGCATAGCCAATAGGTCTCGCCTTTGGGACCTTATAAGTGATTAGCCATGCAACAGTTGGTGTTGTTGCACCAAGGATATTGTACTGCATAACTAAATACTTATAATATCCCAGAAGCGAGACTTATTGGCTATGCCGGTGCCACGTGCTGCAATTCAACATAATCTGTCATCATCAGATTCAGAATGAGTGAGACAGTGTGAGTCAGTGAGGCTGTCTGAGAGTGAGAGAGTCAGAGTGAGTAAAACTGAGTGCAAGTGTAACGGAGAGTAAGTGATTGTAGTGAATGAGACAGAGTGGAAATGGGTCATGAGTAAGACTGAGTGCAAGCAAGTGTGAAAGAACCCCTAGAAGAAGTTGGGCTTGCTCACTGGAATTCGAGCCAAGGACTATGTCCCAACACACATACACACACACACACACACACACAGACATACAAACACACACAATTGGAACATATTGGGCAAGGATACAAAACTTAAAAAGATCTGAAATTACCCACCATCCAAACCAAATGAAGTAAATGGCAAAATCCTTGGGCACAAACAGCTGTAAACATATTGCTCCAAACTCATCCACAAAAGTATCCTTCCAGCCACTTACCTATAGACACCGTAAACCAGGAAAACAATCTACTCAGCTTGATTGAACTCTAAACAATATTGCTGACCTCTAAACAATTTGACGCACAACCGAAATCAACGACAGCATTGACTCATTGGCAAAGCGGAATCCAAGAACTCTAAAGGCTGCCGAACTTC
This sequence comes from Triturus cristatus, assembly GCF_964204655.1. Classification (NCBI taxonomy): domain Eukaryota; kingdom Metazoa; phylum Chordata; class Amphibia; order Caudata; family Salamandridae; genus Triturus; species Triturus cristatus. The sequence goes on along the minus strand of NC_140590.1, from coordinate 1,838,316,387 downwards.
AGAAAGTGCTAGAGAACCATGTAATGGAATTAAAGCTTGCAGAAAAGCAGGAAGCAAAACATGTACGACCCTATGGCCAGCACTGGCCACCAGGGATGAGGCGCAAGTGGAAGCCTGCGGGTGGTGGAGGGCCTCGATATCACCGGCGGCAGCAGGGACAGCGGGGGTGCAGGCGGAGCTACAGCGGGGGGGAGCGACGTACCAGGAAGGTCAAGGGTCGCTCTAAAGGGTGCCGAGCTTCAGAATGTGCTAGAGGACCATGTAATGGTAGTAAAGCTTCCTGAAAAGCAGGAAGCAGAACGTGTACGAACCTAAGGCCAGCACTGGCCACCAGGGATGAGGCGCAGGTGGAAGCCTGTGGGTGGTGGAGGGCCTCAATATCACCGTCGGCAACAGGGACAGCGGGGGTGCAGGCGGAGCTGCAGCGGGGGGGGGAACGACCTACCAGGAAGGTCAAGGGTCGCTCTAAAGGCTGCGAAGCTTCAGAAAGTGCTAGAGGACCATGTAATGGTAGTAAAGCTTGCAGAAAAGCAGGAAGCAGAACGTGTACGAACCTAAGGCCACCACTGGCCACCAGGATGAAGTGCAGATGGAAGCCTGCGGGTGGTGGAGGGCCTCGATATCTCTGGCGGCAGCAGGGACAGCGGGGGTGCAGGCAGAGCTGCAGTGGGGGGGAGCGACCTACCAGGAAGGTCAAGCGTCGCTCTAAATGCTGCCGAGCTTCAGAAAGTGCTAGCGGACCATGTAATGGTAGTAAAGCTTGCAGAAAAGCAGGAAGTAGAACGTGTACGAAACTAAGGCCAGCACTGGCCACCAGGGATGAGGCGCAGGTGGAAGCCTGCGGGTGGTGGAGGGCCTCGATATCACCGGCGGCAGCAGGGACAGCGGGGGTGCAGGCAGAGCTGCAGCGGGGGGGAGCGACGTACCAGGAAGATCAAGGGTCGCTCTAAATGCTGCCGAGCTTCAGAAAGTGCTAGAGGACCATGTAATGGTAGTAAAGCTTGCAGAAAAGCAGGAAGCAGAACATGTACGAACCTAAGGCCAGCACTGGCCACCAGGGATGAGGCGCAGGTGGAAACCTGTGGGTGGTGGAGGGCCTCGACTTCAGCGGCGGCAGCAGGCGTAGGCAGGAGTGCAGGCGGAGCTGTAGCGGGGGGAAGCGACCTACCGGGAAGGTCAAGGGTCGCTCTAAAGGCTGCCGAGCTTCAGAAAGTGCTAGAGGACCATGTAATGGTAGTAAAGCTTGCAGAAAAGCAGGAAGCAGAACGTGTACAAACCTAAGGCCAGCACTGGCCACCAGGGATGAGACGCAGGTGGAAGCCTGCGGGTGGTGGAGGGCCTCGATATCACCGGCGGAGGCAGGGACAGCGGGGGTGCAGGTGGAGCTGCAGCGGGGGGAAGCGACCTACCAGGAAGGTCAAGGGTCGCTCTAAAGGATGCCGAGCTTCAGAAAGTGCTAGAGGATTATGTAATGGTAATAAAGCTTGCAGAAAAGCAGGAAGCAGAACGTGTACGAACCGAAGGCCAGCACTGGCCACCAGGGATGAGGCGCAGGTGGCAGCCTGCAGGTGGTGGAGGGCCTCGAAATCACCGGCGGCAGCAGGGACAGCGGAGGTGCAGGTGGAGCTGCAGCAGGGGAGAGCGACGTACCAGGAAGGTCAAGGGTCGCTCTAAACGCTGCCGAGCTTCAGAAAGTGCTAGAGGACCATGTAAGGGTAGGAAAACTTGCAGAAAAGCAGGAAGCAGAACGTGTACGAACCTAAGGCCAGCACTGGCCACCAGGGATGAGGCGCAGGTGGAATCCTGCGGGTGGTGGAGTGCCTCGATATCACCGGCGGCAGCAGGGACAGCCGGGGTGCAGGCGGAGCTGCAGCGGGGGGGAGCGACGTACCAGGAAGATCAAGGGTCGCTCTAAAGGCTGCCGTGCTTCAGAAAGTGCTAGAGGACCATGTAAGGGTAGGAAAACTTGCAGAAAAGCAGGAAGCAGAACGTGTATGAACCTAAGGCCAGCACTGGCCACCAGGGATGAGGCGCAGATGGAAGACTGCGGGTGGTGGTGTGCCTCGATATCACCGGCGGCAGCAGGGACAGCGGGGGTGCAGGCGGAGCTGCAGCGGGGGGGGAATGACGTACCAGGAAGATCAAGGGTTGCTCTTAAGGCTGCCGAGCTTCAGAAAGTGGTAGAGGACCATGTAATGGTAGTAAAGCTTGCAGAAAGCAGGAAGCAGAATATGTACGAACCTAAGGCCAGCACTGGCCACCAAGGATGAGGCACAGGTGGAAGCCTGCGGGTGGTGGAGGGCCTCGATATCACCGGCGGCAGCAGGGACAGCGGGGGTGCAGGTGGAGCTGCAGCGGGGGGGGCGACCTACCAGGAAGGTCAAGGGTCACTCTAAAGGCTGCCGAGCTTCAGAAAGCGCTAGAGGACCATGTAATGGTAGTAAAGCTTGCAGAAAAGCAGGAAGCAGAACATGTACGAACCTAAGGCCAGCACTGGCCACCAGGGATGTGGCGCAGGTGGAAGCCTGCGGGTGGTGGAGGGCCTCGACTTCAGCGGCGGCAGCAGGCGTCAGCAGGAGTGCAGGCGGAGCTGTTGCGGGGGGGAAGCGGCCTACCAGGAAGGTGAAGGGTCGCTCTAAAGGCTGCCGAGCTTCAGAAAGTGCTAGAGGACCATGTAATGGTAGTAAAGCTTGCAGAAAAGCAGGAAGCAGAATATGTACGAACCTAAGGCCAGCACTGGCCACCAGGGATGAGGCGCAGGTGGAAGCCTGCGGGTGGTGGAGGGCCTCGATATCTCCGGCGGCAGCAGGGACAGCGGGGGTACAGGCGGGGCTGCAGCGGGGAGGGAGTACCCTACCAGGAAGGTCAAGGGTCGCTCTAAAGGCTGCTGAGCTTCAGAAAGTGCTAGAGGACCATGTAATGGTAGTAAAGCTTGCAGAAAAGCAGGAAGCAGAACGTGTACGAACCTAAGGCCAGCACTGGCCACCAGGGATGAGGCGCAGGTGGAAGCCTGTGGGTGGTGGTGTGCCTCGATATCACCGGTGGCAGCAGGGACAGCGAGGGTGCAGGTGGAGCTGCAGCGGGGGGGAGCGACCAACCAGGAAGGTCAAGCGTCGCTCTAAAGGCTGCCGAGCTTCAGAAAGTGCTAGAGCACCATGTAATGGTAGTAAAGCTTGCAGAAAAGCAGGAAGCAGAACATGTACGAACCTAAGGCCAGCACTGGCCACCAGGGATGAGGCGCAGGTGGGAGCTTGCGGGTGGTGGAGGGCCTCGACTTCAGCAGCGGCAGCAGGCGGCAGCAGGAGTGCAGGCAGAGCTGCAGCGGGGGGGAAGCGACCTACCAGGAAGGTCAAGGGTCGCTCAAAAGGCTGCCGAGCTTCAGAAAGTGGTAGAGGACCATGTAATGGTAGTAAAGCTTGCAGAAAGCAGGAAGCAGAACATGTACGAACCTAAGGCCAGCACTGGCCACCAAGGATGAGGCGCAGGTGGAAGCCTGCGGGTGGTGGAGGGCCTCGATATCACCGGCGGCAGCAGGGACAGCGGGGGTCCAGGTGGAGCTGCAGCGGGGGGGGCGACCTACCAGGAAGGTCAAGGGTCACTCTAAAGCACGGGTACTCATAGTACGGCCCGCGGGCCGGCGGCAGCCCGGCAAGCCTTCCGTGGCAGCCCGCGGACCTTACAGACATCATACCTGTGTGTTTTTTACATCGCCGGTTGCAGCAGCGTGGAGCTTCTGTGGCCCAGGCGATTTCTTTTAAAGACCATTAACTTGTAAATGAGGCTTTGTTGAATTTCACCTCTTCTTAGCGCCCCTGATGCAGGGGCGCTAAGAAGAGGTGAAATACAATAAAGCCTCATTAACAAGTGAATGGTTTTTAAAACACCTGTTAAGTACTTGGGTGCGGCGGCGGCTGTGTGTGTTCTCGGAAGCTGTCTCAGCGCGGACGAGGTGTCAAAGGGTGAGGAGGACAGCAGGGTGAGGTGACGGAGGGCAGCAGGGAGTGAGAGCAGCAGGTGAGGTGACAGGGGGAGGAAGACAGAGTGCGCAGAGGGAGGAAGACAGAGGGAGAGGGAGAGGGGGAAGACAGAGGGAGACAGATAGGGAGACAGACAGGGAGACAGAGGGAGAGGGAGGGAGACAGAGGGGAGGGAGGGAGAGCGAAAGGGAGACAAACAGTGATTCAGGGAGAGAGAGAGAGAGGGAGGGAGACGGAGAGAGAGAGGGAGACAGAGGGAGGGAGACAGAGGGAGGGAGACAGAGAGAGGGAGGGAGACAGAGAGAGGGAGGGAGACAGAGAGGGAGAGGGAGGGAGACAGAGGGAGGGAGACAGACGGAGAGAGAAAGATGGAGAGAGGGAGACAGATGGAGAGAGAGAGAGAGAGAGAGAGAGAGAGAAGGAGACAGGGAGACAGAGAGGGAGACAGAAAAAGGGAGACAAACAGAGTGAGTGAGACAGAGGGGGAGAGAGAGAGTGATAGAGAGAGGGAGGGAGACGGAGAGAGAGTGGGAGGGAGACAGAGATAGAGAGGGAGGGAGACGGAGAGAGAGAGGGAGGGAGACAGAGAGAAAGGGAGACAGAGTGAGTGAGACAGAGTGAGACAGATGGAGGGAGACGGAGAGAGGGAGACAGAGGGAGGGAGATGGAGAGAGGTAGGGAGACAGACGGTGAGAGAGATAGAGAAGGAGACAGGGACACATAGGGAGACGGAGACAGAGGGAGACAGGGAGGGATAGGGAGGGAGGGAGGGAGAGAGAGAGAGGGAGAGAGAGAGAGAGAAAGAGGGAGGGAGAGAGAGAGGGAGGGAGGAAGACAGACAGAGAGAGAGAGGGAGGGAGGGAGACAGAGAAAGGGAGACAAACACAGAGAGGGAGACAGAGGGAGAGAGAGGGAGAGATAGAGGGAGGGAGGGAGAGAGGGAGGGAGGGAGAGAGGGAGGGAGGGAGGGAGGGAGAGGTAGGGAGACAGACTGAGACAGACAAGAGGGAGACAGAGGGAGGGAGACAGACAGAGGGAGGGAGAGGGAGGGAGACAGAGAGAGGGAGAGGGAGGGAGAGGGAGGGAGACAGAGAGAGGGAGGGTGACAGAGAGGGAGACGGAGAGAGAGGGAGGGAGACAGAGAGAGGGAGACACAGTGAGGGAGACAGAGGGAGAGAGAGAGAGGGAGGGAGACGGAGCGAGAGATAGATAGATAGATAGATAGATAGATAGATAGATAGATAGATAGATAGATAGATAGATAGATAGATAGATAGATAGATAGATAGATAGATAGATAGATAGATAGATAGATAGATAGATAGATAGATAGATAGATAGATAGATAGATAGATAGATAGATAGATAGATAGATAGATAGATAGATATAGATAGATAGATAGATAGATAGATAGATAGATAGATAGATAGATAGATAGATAGATAGATAGATAGATAGATAGATAGATAGATAGATAGATAGATAGATAGATAGATAGATAGATAGATAGATAGATAGATAGATAGATAGATAGATAGATAGATAGATAGATAGATAGATAGATAAAGATGTGTGAATGCCGGGTCTGGTGGCTCAGTGGACGAAGGCGTCCGCTGCAGGGGCCTGTGTTCAACCTCATGGTCATAGGTTTTTTTTTGCTCTAGCCCCGCCTCCTCCCCCACTGCCCCCGCCCCCACCGGTGCGGCCCTCAGCCACAAACCACACTGTAAATTTGGCCCCCGAGAGAAAGTTTGTGAGTACCCATGCTCTAAAGGCTGCCGAGCTTCAGAAAGCGCTAGAGGACCATGTAATGGTAGTAAAGCTTGCAGAAAAGCAGGAAGCAGAACATGTACGAACCTAAGGCCAGCACTGGCCACCAGGGATGTGGCGCAGGTGGAAGCCTGCGGGTGGTGGAGAGCCTCGACTTCAGCGGCGGCAGCAGGCGTCAGTAGGAGTGCAGGCGGAGATGTTGCGGGGGGGAATCGGCCTACCAGGAAGGTGAAGGGTCGCTCTAAAGGCTGCCGAGCTTCAGAAAGTGCTAGAGGACCATGTAATGGTAGTAAAGCTTGCAGAAAAGCAGGAAGCAGAACATGTACGAACCTAAGGCCAGCACTGGCCACCAGGGATGAGGCGCAGGTGGAAGCCTGCGGGTGGTGGAGGGCCTCGATATCTCCGGCGGCAGCAGGGACAGCGGGGGTACAGGCGGAGCTGCAGCGGGGAGGGAGCGCCCTACCAGGAAGGTCAAGGGTCGCTCTAAAGGCTGCTGAGCTTCAGAAAGTGCTAGAGGACCATGTAATGGTAGTAAAGCTTGCAGAAAAGCAGGAAGCAGAACGTGTACGAACCTAAGGCCAGCACTGGCCACCAGGGATGAGGCGCAGGTGGAAGCCTGTGGGTGGTGGTGTGCCTCGATATCACCGGTGGCAGCAGGGACAGCGGGGGTGCAGGTGGAGCTGCAGCGGGGGGGAGCGACCTACCAGGAAGGTCAAGCGTCGCTCTAAAGGCTGCCGAGCTTCAGAAAGTGCTAGAGCACCATGTAATGGTAGTAAAGCTTGCAGAAAAGCAGGAAGCAGAACATGTACGAACCTAAGGCCAGCACTGGCCACCAGGGATGAGGCGCAGGTGGGAGCCTGCGGGTGGTGGAGGGCCTCGACTTCAGCAGCGGCAGCAGGCGGCAGCAGGAGAGCAGGCAGAGCTGCAGCGGGGGAAAGCGACCTACCAGGAAGGTCAAGGGTCGCTCAAAAGGCTGCCGAGCTTCAGAAAGTGCTAGAGGACCATGTAATGGTAGTAAAGCTTGCAGAAAAGCAGGAAGCAGAACGTGTACGAACCTAAGGCCAGCACTGGCCACCAGGGTTGAGGCGCAGATGGAAGCCTGCGGGTGGTGGAGGACGTCGATATCTCTGGCGGCAGCAGGGACAGCAGGGGTGCAGGCAGAGCTGCAGTGGGGGGGAGCGACCTACCAGGAAGGTCAAGGGTCGCTCTAAAGGCTCCCGAGCTTCAGAAAGTGCTAGAGGACCATGTAATGGTAGTAAAGCTTGCAGAAAAGCAGGAAGCAGAACATGTACAAACCTAAGGCCAGCACTGGACACCAGGGATCAGGCGCAGGTGGAAGCCTGCGGGTGGTGGAGGACCTCGATATCACCGGCGGAGGCAAGTACAGTGGGGGTGCAGGCGGAGCTGCAGCGGGGGGAGCGACCTACCAGGAAGGTCAAGGGTCGCTCTTAAGGCTGCCGAGCTTCAGAAAGTGCTAGAGGACCATGTAATGGTAGTAAAGCTTGCAGAAAAGCAGGAAGCAGAACGTGTACGAACCTTAGGCCAGCACTGGCCACCAGGGATGAGGCGCAGGTGGAAGCCTGCGGTTGGTGGAGGGCCTTGACATCACCGGCGGCAGCAGGTGTCAGCAGGAGTGCAGGCGGAGCTGCAGCGGGGGGGTGACCTACCAGGAAGGTCAAGGGTCGATCTAAAGGCTGCCGAGCTTCAGAAAGTGCTAGAGGACCATGTAATGGTAGTAAAGCTTGCAGAAAAGCAGGAAGCAGAACGTGTACGAACCTAAGGCCAGCACTGGCCTCCAGGGATGAGGCGCAGGTGGAAGCCTGCGGGTGGTGGAGGGTCTCGATATCACCAGCGGCAGCAGGGACAGCAGGGGTGCAGGAGGAGCTGCAGCGGGGAGGAGCGACGTACCAGGAAGGTCAAGGGTCGCTCTAAAGGCTGCCGAGCTTCAGAAAGTGCTAGAGGACCATGTAATGGTAGTAAAGCTTGCAGAAAAGCAGGAAGCAGAACGTGTACGAACCTAAGGCCAGCACTGGCCACCAGGGATGAGGCGCAGATGGAAGACTGCGGGTGGTGGTGTGCCTTGATATCACCGGCGGCAGCAGGGACAGCGGGGGTGCAGGCGGAGCTGCAGCGGGGGGGGAGCGACGTACCAGGAAGATCAAGGGTTGCTTTAAAGGCTGCCGAGCTTCAGAAAGTGGTAGAGGACCATGTAATGGTAGTAAGGCTTGCAGAAAGCAGGAAGCAGAACATGTACGAACCTAAGGCCAGCACTGGCCACCAAGGATGAGGCGCAGGTGGAAGCCTGCGGGTGGTGGAGTGCCTCGATATCACCGGCGGCAGCAGGGACAGCGGGGTTGCAGGTGGAGCTGCTGCGGGGGGGCGACCTAATCAGGAAGGTCAAGGGTCGCTCTAAAGGCTGCCGAGCTTCAGAAAGCGCTAGAGGACCATGTAATGGTAGTAAAGCTTGCAGAAAAGCAGGAAGCAGAACATGTACGAACCTAAGGCCAGCACTGGCCACCAGGGATGAGGCGCAGGTTGAGGCCTGCGGGTGGTGGAGGGACTCGACTTCAGCAGCGGCAGCAGGCGTCAGCAGGAGTGCAGGCGGAGCTGCAGCGGGGGGGGGAGCAACGTACCAGGAAGGTCAAGGGTCGCTCTAAAGGCTGCCGAGCTTCAGAAAGTGCTAGAGGACCATGTAATGGTAGTAAAGCTTGCAGAAAAGCAGGAAGCAGAACGTGTACGAATCTAAGGCCAGCACTGGCCACCAGGGAAGAGGTGCAGGTGGAAGCCTGCGGGTGGTGGAGCGCCTCGACTTCAGCGGCGGCAGCAGGCGTCAGCAGGAGCGCAGGCGGAGCTGTTGCGGGGGGGAAGCGGCCTACCAGGAAGTTGAAGGGTCGCTCTAAAGGCTGCCGAGCTTCAGAAAGTGCTAGAGGACCATGTAATGGTAGTAAAGCTTGCAGAAAAGCAGGAAGCAGAACATGTACGAACCTAAGGCCAGCACTGGCCACCAGGGATGAGGCGCAGGTGGAAGCCTGCGGGTGGTGGAGGGCCTCGATATCTCCGGCGGCAGCAGGGACAGCCGGGGTACAGGCGGAGCTGCAGCGGGGAGGGAGCGCCCTACCAGGAAGGTCAAGGGTCGCTCTAAAGGCTGCTGAGCTTCAGAAAGTGCTAGAGGACCATGTAATGGTAGTAAAGCTTGCAGAAAAGCAGGAAGCAGAACATGTACGAACCTAAGGCCAGCACTGGCCACCAGGGATGAGGCGCAGGTGGAAGCCTGTGGGTGGTGGTGTGCCTCAATATCACCGGTGGCAGCAGGGAGAGTGGGGGTGCATGTGGAGCTGCAGCGGGGGGGAGCGACCTACCAGGAAGGTCAAGGGTCGCTCTAAAGGCTGCCGAGCTTCAGAAAGTGCTAGAGCACCATGTAATGGTAGTAAAGCTTGCAGAAAAGCAGGAAGCAGAACATGTACGAACCTAAGGCCAGCACTGGCCACCAGGGATGAGGCGCAGGTGGGAGCCTGCGGGTGGTGGAGGGCCTCGACTTCAGCAGCGGCAGCAGGCGGCAGCAGGAGTGCAGGCAGATCTGCAGCTGGGGGAAGCGACCTACCAGGAAGGTCAAGGGTTGCTCTAAAGGCTGCCAAGCTTCAGAAAGTGCTAGAGGACCATGTAATGGTAGTAAAGCTTGCAGAAAAGCAGGAAGCAGAACGTGTACGAACCTAAGGCCAGCACTGGCCACCAGGGTTGAGGCGCAGATGGAAGCCTGCGGGTGGTGGAGGACCTCGATATCTCTGGCGGCAGCAGGGACAGCAGGGGTGCAGGCAGAGCTGCAGTGGGGGGGAGCGACCTACCAGGTAGGTCAAGGGTCGCTCTAAAGGCTGCCGAGCTTCAGAAAGTGCTAGAGGACCATGTAATGGTAGTAAAGCTTGTAGAAAAGCAGGAAGCAGAACATGTACAAACCTAAGGCCAGCACTGGACACCAGGGATCAGGCGCAGGTGGAAGCCTGCGGGTGGTGGAGGGCCTCGATATCACTGGCGGAGGCAAGGACAGTGGGGGTGCAGGCGGAGCTGCAGCGGGGGGGAGTGACCTACCAGGAAGGTCAAGGGTCGCTCTAAAGGCTGCCGAGCTTCAGAAAGTGCTAGAGGACCATGTAATGGTAGTAAAGCTTGCAGAAAAGCAGGAAGCAGAACGTGTACGAACCTTAGGCCAGCACTGGCCACCAGGGATGAGGCGCAGGTGGAAGCCTGCGGGTGGTGGAGGGCCTCGACATCACCGGCGGCAGCAGGTGTCAGCAGGAGTGCAGGCGGAGCTGCAGCGGTGGTCGACCTACCAGGAAGGTCAAGGGTCGCTCTAAAGGCTGCCGAGCTTCAGAAAGTGCTAGAGGACCATGTAATGGTAGTAAAGCTTGCAGAAAAGTAGGAAGCAGAACATGTACGAACCTAAGGCCAGCACTGGCCACCAGGGATGAGGCGCAGGTGGAAGCCTGCGGGTGGTGGAGGGTCTCGATATAACCGGCGGCAGCAGGGACAGCAGGGGTGCAGGTGGAGCTGCAGCGGGGGGGAGCGACGTACCAGGAAGGTCAAGGGTCGCTCTAAAGGCTGCCGAGCTTCAGAAAGTGCTAGAGGACCATGTAATGGTAGTAAAGCTTGCAGAAAAGCAGGAAGCAGAACGTGTACGAACCTAAGGCCAGCACTGGCCACCAGGGATGAGGCGCAGGTGGGAGCCTGCGGGTGGTGGAGGGCCTCGACTTCAGCAGCGGCAGCAGGCGTCAGCAGGAGCGCAGGAGGAGCTGCAGCGGGGGGGAGCGACGTACCAGGAAGGTCAGGGGTCGCTCTAAAGGCTGCCGAGCTTCGGAAAGTGCTAGAGGACCATGTAACGGTAGTAAAGCTTGCAGAAAAGCAGGAAGCAGAAGGTGTTGCATAAAAAGAAAAAATACCCATCCAGAGGATAAACTGCACAATGATAAATATGAAAATCTGTGATAGATCCCAGCTGCCCTTCTTGAACATTTTGTGATGCTATGCAGTTATTTTATCTCACTGAGCCACCTTTTTCTCCATTATCACATAATGGGGCACCTTTAAATACCTTAAATCATGACGTGCACCGAACAAAATATGCTTGTATTTGTTTTAATAGAGTATAATGTTGCTCCGTGCATAATGCGAATGTAGGCTATATATAGTTAATACATGACGGCTGACTTCCCTCTTAGTCAACTAATGGCATTGACTTCAGGGGCAGGAATGTTTCTAGGTATTTGCGCAAAATTATCATTTATAATAAATATCTCTAAAGGTGGAGATACAATTGATGTATACTAAGGTGAAAGGCTTCTGTGTGTTAAACAAATACACTGCATTGAATTTTGAAGAGAATGTGTCATATTTTTGCAAAAGACAGCGAATTCCACATCTCCAGCCTCACGTGCCGAGCTTTCCGCAGAACAGTTGAATGGCTCTTCCTCAAGGTCAGGCCGAGGCAGGCACTCGAGGCCTGGCATCGCCCAGCTCTCCCACGACTGTCAGAGTGCCTTTGAAACCACTCCTTTGGAACATGCGGGAAACAGAACCGAGAGGAAACACATGCCTGGAATCATAGAGAGAGGCAAGTACACGTGCAGAATAGACCTCTCTTTCAAGCGCAGAGGCTGGCTCGTGAACAATGCGAGCATTTAAAAGTGGAACCCTCTATTTTATTTAAGACTCTGTGCCTGTGTTTCGCTTGTTACACCTGTACTCGTGTGATATATGTGCGTGCATGCCATTTATATTTGAGTGCACCCATTAATCGGGCCGCAGGGAGGTTACACAGCTGTTTAAAACTATGGGGCGTATTTACAAGGGCCATATCTCCGCTTTTTTGGCTTTTAAAGCCAAAAAAGCGGAGATAAAAATATCGCCCTATTTACAAGAGGGTGATAACATGCATTAGCGCATGTTAGCACCCTTTTACCCAACGCCTCCCTTTGCATCTCTAATGAGATGCAAAGTGGGCGTCACTGGGCAGTACAACCTTGTAAATATCGCTGATGTACACATCGCGATATTTACAATGCTGCCCACGCATTTTAGCAGACGTTAGTTTTTGGAGAAAACAGCTGTTTTCTCCAAAAACTAAAGTCTGCTAAAATGCAGAGTTAGCTATACTTACCATTCGGGGTGGATTATGCTGATACGACCACAGGGTCGTATCAGCAAGGTTATCGCCATTTTCCATGGAACATCGCTGGAAAACCAGCGATGTTCCATGGAAAACATCGCTATCGCTGGGAAATTATCGCCATTGCGCTATGCGTTGTTAATACAACGCTAGCATGGCGATCATTTTATCGCTGCTGCTTGTTAATATGCCCCTATATTTCAAAATAACTGTACTTCAAAATCACGTAACTGTACTTCCAGCAAACTGCATGTTGAACAAGGGCAGCATCCTACGAGAGGTCTGTGCGTCCGCCATAGTGGAACATAAAAAGAAGGAGCCAGCGCCAGTACCAAAGCAGCCAATAGTGTGCGTGTGCAGCTCTGCGACAAGCAAGAAAGTATTACAAGGACAAGGCTGGTGCAAGATGAGAAGGGAGCTGCTGATGGGAGAACCTTAATACATGCAGCTCCATGCGCCCCTCAGAAAACGTACGCTTAGAGAGGATGAGATAAGGAAGTACAGCGTGTTCTTGACATCTGATAGGGTTGTAGTTATTCTGAATGCACCGGATGCCACTTCCATTTAAGTGCTTAGAAAGACTTGGTGGGTGGATGTTCGGACTCCTTTAGAATGTCCATATAATCTTGTGGAAAGTGCAGGTGAACAGACAAAACAAAGTGAAACAAATGGCCCCTGTGCGCGCCGCTGTTTAAAACAAGCCCGGCAGTGCTGCGTGCGCGCGCAGTCTGCTCTTTTTGGTAGCACACACTCGTGCTTGTGGCGCGCCTCTGTGCGGTCCCGCAAGGTGGATGCCGCCACAGGCAGGAGTGTGTGCTTCCAAAAAGAGCAGAGCGACGGTTAAAGGACCTCCTAAGCAGTGCATGTGCGCTGTGTAGGCGAGACCTAAAAATAAATATGGATAAATACAAACGGAAATGTCAACCAAAAAAAAAAAGTAAAACAGGGAGCCCTAGTCACAACATAATGAGAATAAGAAACCTTCGTTGTACACTGGCGCCATCTTGTAGTCTTTGAAAAACAGTACTAAACTTTTATGCATCTGTCCCTGCAAACCAAGAAACTGGAACTACACAGTTTTATCGCACTTAGTACACAGTTCTTTTGCGAGAAATCTCAGGCATTGCGGTAATGTGTGAAAATTACCAAAAATACGTTATTATAACACAAGATGCATGGTACTTGGCAGGGCTGACCTTATCATGAACTAATTGACTCTGGCAAGGAAGAAATGTGGACCGTTTCCCTAAAGATACAAACCCATAGCAGAAAAATAGAAAAAAAAAAACATTAAAAAACTCCAAATATATAAAACAACAATCTTTCTGCATACCCTTGTGTTCATGATGATAGCATTGTCTAAGACAGAATTAATGTAATCATTTGTAGCCACCCTTCCAGCGATGACTGCTTGCCTGCAACACGCACACCTACGGGTGCAGGTTTGTTCTCGCTTGTACTTGGGCATTCTGAAGTCCTACCTTTGCATTGAAACTAACTGGCCCCACTTTCATGTTTTGTTTGGAAACTTTTTACCCAGTGTATTCCTAATATCAAACAATAGACCCTAAAATACCCCTCTACAGTTCATTTTCCCCCTTGGGAGTGCGCCATTTGTTCCAGGTTCACCTTCCACAACTCCCTTGGAATGCCGGGGACACCCCGCCCCTTGGCCTTGTCCTTTTATCCATTGCAGTTAGGGGGGTCTCAGCTCTTAGTGGCTGGGATGGGAGGTAATGCTATTGATCTTCTGTCCCAGGAGGACTGAACTGCAGGCTGTGGGAAAGCCCATCTCATGCCAGCAAGCCGGCTGCCGCTTTCCATTTCTCTATTTTTTAGGTTCACAAAACAATGATCTCTACTGTAGAGGAGGCAAATCATGTTGCTTGAGCAGGGGTGAAATGGGGTTTGAAGTAATGTCCGCAATCTGCTCCCCTCGGGTGAGGATGGACAGGCACGCTTTGTTACACCTGGCCCTTTCTGCAGGGTCATTCCAAATGTTTGCCCTCTTCTGCCTTCAATCAGTCAATCAATCAATCAATCAATCAATCAATCAATCAGTACTTGTTAAGAGTGAATACTCACACGTGAGGGTCTCAAGGAGTGGGAGGGCTGTAGGTCTGACTGGGCACTGCGGTTCAGTCGAAGAGCCAGGTTTTGGCACATTTCATTTACTTGGAGGTCCCTAGTATATAGTGCTCCATGTAACAAGGGCCTGTAAAATAAATGCTGCAAGTTGACTTCAGCACGCATGTCACTCACTAATGTAGGCTGTTAAAACATATCTTCGGCCAGCCACGGGAGCACGTAGTGCAGTTTTAAGCCCTGGGTGTGTAAATCAACAATATAAGGCACTATTTTGTTCCACAAATGAATGAACTTGCTCTACTTATGATTTATCTAGAGATGATTTTATGTAATATGTATGTGGTTTGTTTTGTACAGGCTAGTGTTTGTTCATGGTTGAACAAACAACTGTGTCTATTTATGTGTTGATGACCAGGTTGACTGATCGTGTGTGTGAAGGTATGACGGGGGGTTTGGATGAAGATTTTAAGACATTTTGGAGGTCTTATTGTCATTAAACCCTAGAAACATGTGACTTAGGGTATGTATTATATCAATTGTTATAAAAATTAATGAGTCTCTATTTTCACATATTCATGTTTGCTTGGCCCTTAATTGTCTATTGTGAGTCTTTATTTGTACAGTTGCCATAAGATTTCTTCAGCACAATAGTGCAGTTTTAAGATTTCATTTCAACCTGGCAAAATAAACCTTTTACCGGGCCTAAACCTTGCTTTTTAATGCTTATAAGTCACCTCTAAGGTAGGCGCTAAAGGCTCATATGGCAGAGTGCATGTTATCTAAAAAGCAGGGCAAGTGTGTTTAAGTTTTACAAGTCCTGACAGTGGACCACTCCTAAAGTCATTTTTCACTGTTGCAAGACCTAGCTCTCCCATTGACTACACACTGGTTATTACACTTAATAAGTGCTATCCTCAGTGTGGTACCAGATAGAGATATGCTCTTTACACTCAATTTAATTGACATTTAAAATCCTCTTGTTAGACCTGGCACCTTGGCGTGAGTCTCCCTTCCTCTTTTTGTCGCTGTGCCTCATGTGTTTTTATGGTGTTGGCCGCTCAGCGCGCTGTGCCACTGCCAACCAGTGTCACGGTGCGAGTGCTCCCTATGTAAATAGTATATGTTGGTTGGATTCCATGATTGGATTGTTTGATTTACTGTCAGACCCCAGTAAAGTGCGCCGGGGGCGCCAGGGCATGTAAATGCGAACCCCGCTGGTGGGCTTGCAGCACTGGTTGTGCCACCCACAGAAGCGGCCGGTAAAATATATCTAAGGTCTGCCATCGCAGAACCTGCGTGCAGTCTGATACTGACACGCCGACCGACAAGTGCCCACACTTGCCGGTCCCTGAAACCTTCCCTTAGCTGCATGTTAGTCACCCCTCTGGTAGGCCCACGGGCAGGGTGCATTGTACGCCTAAGGTAGGACACGCCTGGATGCGTGGCATGTCCTAGTAGTGAATTACCGCCATCTTGTTGTTCACTACTGCAAGGCTACCCTGTTCTCATAGGCCAGTATGGGCGGCCTGGATTATTACACCTTATGATCCTAACCGACCCAGGGAACATGGTAGGAGATCGAGTTTAGTATGCCTGAACTCGGAATAATAAGGTACATCTTTTCGCAAGGTTTATTTTAATATTCCGGGTTTGCAAATGCCGCTTTTAGAAAGTTGGCCTTTGCTTGCCTAAACCTTTCAGCCGTCTCTGCGTGTTGTGTATCTGATGTCTGGCTGGTGTGAGTGACAGGGCTGGGGGAACCCAGATGGGCAGGGCTAGGCAGCCTGGTATGAATAGGACGATCGACAGGTAGATGGGTGGGAGGAGTAAGATGGGTGGGAGGAGTGCTCCTAGGTTCTGAATGGGACAGTGCTCCGCTACCTCGATGCCGGCTCCACCCCCTGTGGAGCGTCTGATGACTCTGCCCTGCACTCTGAAAGGAGAAGCCTGCATCACGTCAACAAAGTGCTCAGAAACCGGACTGAACTAGGCAAGGGCCCCCCTGGCCTGGGAGAACAAAAGATTTGTGGTATAAATGGAGGAGCCATGCTCCTAAGAAACTAGATCCGCTTTTGACCAAGAAGAATCTCTGCCTGAGGAGGAGGCACCGGGAAAGCTGTAGGAGGAAGACTGTCCCTATCCTGGGGGATTGGCCTGCAGTGGTGACCTTGCTGCCAAAGGAGAGAAGAGAAACTGTTGCTGAAGACTTGTACTTTACTTTTACTTTCAAGACTTGTGCTTTTCCAAAAACGATCTCCAAGGGCTTGGAACTGAGCTTGCCCCCTGAACTGAGCCCCAGGACCATTGGGCTCTACCTGATCTTCACTCGCCTGCTGCTGGACTGTGGTGTCCTTTCCCTCGCCGGAGCTGTGACCCTCGTGCCCAGTCCCTCCCTGAGCCGTGACCAGGACTGCTTAGCCGCCCCCGCCTTGGGAAGAGCCTCGCTCGATCGGAGCCGCTCCCCCTACGCTGTGCTGGGCTGCCCCGTCACCTCGCTCGTGGAGGCTCGCTGTGCACCTTCACCCTCCCGCCGGAATCGGCGTTTGTGAGCATCTCCAAGCCTCGGACGGCCCGGACGCATCGGCGTGCCCGGCTGCCCCGCTTTGTTCACCCGCCACCTGCAACACCCCGCTCCTGTCGTGAGCCTGAAGATCAGATCCCCCCATCGTGAAGTGTGGGAGCCCCGGACGCCGCCTCGCTCTTCTGTCGAAGAGCCGCTGAAATCCCGCACCCGCCTTTGCGTCAAGAAACAAGGTACTGTACTTACGAACTCGACCGCGAGCTCGCATCGGATCCAGGGTCCGCAACGTTCTTATTTCCCTGTCATCTGCTGTGTGCTCCCCGGGCGCTGCCTCAGCACGAAGTGCGCTGAGGCCTACAGTTACCTTGTGCCCGCCTAAAGAACTTTCCGTAAAACCAAGAGAACTTGACCGTATTTCCAAGAATTGTGGCCCCATCAGTTCAACGTTACTGGGCCTTGTATTTGAATCTGCTGAAACTACATAAAAGCTTATTTTTATATACCTCCTGATTGGTGTCCGTTTGTGGTGCATGCAAGGGGTTTACTGTATGTATTATTGCACTTGCTTAACCGTGTACGCCTGAGACTTAGCCTAGACTGCTCGCGCCACGCACCTAGAGGGTGAGCAGGGGTTATTCTGGGGAGTCATCCTTCGCCCTGACAAGAAGTAAGGGGTCCCTGCTTGTTGTGGGTTCACACCTGCGTCAACCAGAGCCCCCTCATTTCTAACATTGGTGGCAGCGGTGGGATGTACGGATTTGCATTTGTGGTTTGCGTATAGTGAATCACTGATCACCACGTAGTGAGAGCAGACCAGTAACACAGCCACAAGTCTAGCATTTGTTTTTGTTTTGCCAAAAGTCTCCGTTGTTAGAGCCATGCCTGGTTCACTTTCCGCCGGAAGGGCGGCTTCCATAATCTCTGGATTTGAAGACGTAGATTGGGAAGAAGGCGCACTTCTGGATCGTACCAATGAAGACTTGAAAGGTCTTTGCTCCAAGTTCAGGATTGCCCAAACTGGATTGAAGAAGAAGGAGCAATTTGTGAAGGCGCTGAGGGCCTGGTATGAGTCAAAGGCACCAGAGAATCAGGTGGAAGTGGTTCCACCAGAAAGTGTCCATGAGTTTGGCAGGTGCCTGTCGCCAGAAGAGTTGGCAGACAGGGCCGCAACCCGGGCACACGAGGTGGAAATGGCAAAACTTCATGGGCAGATGGATATGGAAAAACAAAGATTAGCCATGGAAGAAAAGAAACTACAATTAGAGCATGACATGAAGCTGAGGGAGCTGGAGCTGAAAGCAAAAAGTTTGGAGCTTAATCCCTCTGGTGGCAGCACACCGCCAGTACCGGCGGAACCAAGAGTTTATATTCCCAAGGATGTAGTGAAGGAGTTCTTCAGGAATGACGACATCGGGCAGTGGTTCAGAGCCTACGAGGTAGCCATGTCTTCCCACCGGGTCCCTGAGAAAGATTGGGGAGCGGGGTTGTGGGGAAGGTTCCTGAGTGAAGGGCGGGACACACTGTTAGATTTACCTGTTGATGTTCGTAATTCTTATGCCCATATGAAGGAAGCATTGATGGCTAGGTATGGGTTGACCCCTGAGTTATATAGACAGAGGTTCAGGGCTTGCACTAAGATTCCCAATAGTACGTATGTGGAGTATGTGACTTTCTTTTGCAGAGCGCTGGATGGTTGGGTAAAGGGTAGTAAGGTAAATGATTATCAAGGGCTTCTTGATTTAATGGCATGGGAGCACATGTCCAGTAATTGCTTTCCTGAGCTACGCCAGCACCTGATAGATAGTAAGCTGACTAACCCGAGGAAGCTTGCTGAGGAGGCGGACCGCTGGGTCAGTACCAGGGTCCACAAGGGTACCGTGGGAGATTCCGCCAAAGGTGGGCAGGGTCCCCAGCAGAAGAGTGGGGGGGACAGGGGTAAACAGAAGCAGTTCCAAAAAGGGCCCCAAAATAGTCCCCAAGGGAACCAAGGGAAGGGTTCTCAGCCTCCCCCACCCCAGAAACCGACCGGGGCCCCGACAGGTCCTCCTGTTCCAAAGGGGCCCGTAAGATGTTACAGGTGTAACAATTTGGGGCATTTTGCCTCTGATGTAAAGTGTCCATTGTTTGGTAAACCAGCACCCACTGGTGCTCCACCCCGGCAGGTGACTAGTGTAGCCTTGGGGGAGGAAAGGGATGTCCAAGGTGGGTGGGGTCCCGCAGAGATGTCCCTGGTCTCGCTAGGAGACCGTGAAGTGGTCCCTCCAACCCAGCTGCCTGAGAACACTAAGAAGTACAGGCAGTGGGTGACCATAAATGGCCATAGGGTGGAAGCTCTTAGAGATACAGGAGCCAGTGTGACGGCTGTCCGGTGTCACCTGGTGTCTCAGGAGCAGGTGGTCCCCAATGCATTCTATCCCGTTGTTGCCGCTGACAACACAGAGAGACACTGCAAGGTGGCTCAGGTTCCCTTTGAGTGGGGGGGGTCTCTGGTACTCTTCAGGTAGCTGTGAGGCCCGCCATGCCTGTAGACTGTTTGTTAGGGAACGATTTGGAGAGCTCACCCTGGGCTAAGGTGGAGCGGAGTGCTCACCTGGAGATGTTGGGTATGCCGGATTGGGCGTGTGTCACCACACGGTCCATGGCAGCCAGTAGAGGTACTCAAGAGGTCCTGGAGCCTGAGAGGGAGGCCCAGGAACCGGCCTCAGAGAGAAGGAGCAAGGGGCGCGGGAAGCCGGCCCCTGAAGTTCCCACGGTCCAGGAGGAAGCAGACCTTGAGGGGGATGCCCTGGAGCCTACAGGGGAGCAGATAGCTGAACTGGGAGACCTGCCGGAGCTGACCCATTGGCAGCAGGAAGGGGGTCCCACCAGGGAGGACTTTTGCAAGGCACAGAAGGAGTGCCCTTCTCTCGTGGGTATGCGGCAGCAGGCTGCAGACCAGGCCGCAGGTGATCAGTCAGGATCGCATTTCGTTTACTGGGAGAACGACCTCCTATATACAGAGCCTAAGGTTGCTGAGCCTGGGTCAGCCCATGCGCTGGTGGTACCCCAGGACTTCAGAGCCTTCCTACTGGGGCTGGCTCACGATGTGCCATTGGCAGGGCATTTGGGGCAGGACAAGACCTTTGAAAGGCTTGTCACCCACTTTTATTGGCCTCAAATGCGCAGGAGTTCCGATACTCACTGCAGGACATGCCAGACTTGCCAGGCAAGTGGAAAGAGTGGAAGGAAGCAGAAGGCTCCACTCCAGCCATTCCCTGTGGTCGGTACCCCATTCCAGCGAGTGGGGATTGACATTGTAGGGCCACTGGACCCCAAGACAGCGATGGGCAATAGGTTCATCCTGGTCCTGGTGGACCATGCCACCCGGTACCCGGAAGCCATTCCTCTGAGGACAGTGACGGCCCCCGTGGTGGGACGTGCACTGATGGGAATTTTCTCCCGAGTGGGATTCCCTCTAGAGGTGGTGTCTGACCGAGGTACCAATTTCATGTCCAAGTACATGAAATCTCTTTGGCAAGAGTGTGGTGTAACCTACAAGTTCACCACCCCTTACCACCCCCAAGGAAACGGGTTGGTTGAGAGATTCAACCGAACCCTCAAAGGCATGATAATGGGCCTAGAAGGAGCCATGAGGCGTAAGTGGGACGTCCTCTTACCATGCCTTCTCTTCGCTTACCGTGAGGTGCCACAGAAATCTCTGGGGTTCAGTCCCTTTGAGCTTCTGGATGGTCACCCAGTCAGAGGACCTCTAAGTCTGGTCAAAGAAGGCTGGGAGCAATCTCCCAGGAAACCTCCCCAGAATGTATATAGTTACATGCTGGCCTTCAGGAATCAGACTAGGCGATTCAGGCAACTTGCTGAGGCAAATCTGGAAGCCAGCCAGGAGGAGATGAAGCGGTGGTACGACCAGAATGCCACTCTGGTAGAGCTTCAGCCTGGACAGAAAGTATGGGTCTTGGCCCCCGTGGAGCCGTGTGCGCTCCAGGATAAGTGGACCGGTCCCTTTGAGGTGGTGGAGCGCAAGAGTCCTGTTACCTACGTGGTGGACCTGAAGTCTCCTAGGAACCCCTTAAGGGTCCTACATGTCAACCGCCTCAAGCCCCACTTGGAGAGGTCCCAAGTGGGCATGCTCTTGGCAACAGATGCTGGAATGGAAGAGGAGACAGAACCTCTTCCTGACCTCCTGTCCGCCAAGGAGCAAGATGGGTCAGTGGATGGTGTCATCCTCTCTTCCACCCTGACCCCTGAGCAACAGAATGATTGTCGCCAGTTGCTGGGACAGTTTTCTGACCTGTTTTCCCTGGTTCCTGGTGTCACTGATTGGTGCGTCCATGATGTGGACACTGGGGATAGTCCACCTGTGCGGCACAAGGCCTACAGGGTGACTGACAGGGTGAGGACCTGCATCAAGGAGGAGGTCTCCAAGATGTTTGCCCTCGGGGTAATTGAGTCTTCTAGCAGTCCTTGGGCCAGCCCCGTGGTCTTGGTCCCAAAGGCTGCAGCGCCAGGAGCCACACCCGAACTCCGGTTCTGTGTGGACTACAGAGGACTCAATTCGGTCACTAGGACCGACGCACACCCCATCCCCCGAGCTGATGAGCTCATCGATCGGCTAGGGGCTGCCAACTACCTCAGCACGTTTGATTTAACGTCTGGGTATTGGCAGATCGCCTTGACCGAGGGGGCCAAAGAGAGGTCAGCATTTTCCACCCCAGATGGGCACTACCAGTTCCGGGTCATGCCATTTGGGATGAAGAATGCCCCTGCCACCTTCCAGAGATTGGTCAACCAGGTGTTGGCTGGGCTGGATTCGTTCAGTGCAGCCTACCTGGATGACATCGCCGTGTTCAGCTCCACTTGGGAGGAACACTTGCGTCACCTCTGGGAAGTGTTGATGGCGCTGCGCAAGGCAGGCCTCACGATCAAGGCGAGTAAGTGCCAGATCGGGCAGGGTTCCGTGGTGTACTTGGGACACCAAGTTGGGAGTGGCCAGGTGGCACCCCTTCAGCCCAAGATAGAAACCATCCTGAATTGGGAGGCGCCCAAAACCCAGACGGAGGTGAGAGCCTTCCTAGGTCTCACCGGGTACTACAGGAGGTTTGTCAAGGGGTATGGCAACATGGTTGCCCCCTTGACCGCGCTGACTTCGAAGAAGCAGCCCAGGAAAGTGATCTGGACTGACACCTGTCAGAAAGCTTTTGAGGCCTTGAAAACTGCTATGTGCACGGCGCCCGTGCTCTTGGCTCCCAACTTCTCCAAAGAGTTTATCGTTCAGACAGACGCTTCAGAGCATGGTGTGGGGGCTGTTCTTTCACAGATTAATGAAGAGGGCCTAGATCAACCCGTAGCCTTTCTTAGCAGGAGGTTACTTCCACGGGAACAAAGGTGGAGTGCTATTGAGCGTGAGGCATTTGCTGTGGTCTGGGCGCTGAAGAAGCTAAGACCCTACTTGTTTGGGTCTCACTTCCGGGTTCAGACGGACCACAGGCCCCTCAGATGGTTGATGCATATGAGGGGTGAGAATCCAAAGCTGTTGAGGTGGTCCATTTCCCTACAGGGTATGGATTTCACGGTGGAACATCGCCCTGGTACAGATCACGCCAATGCTGACGGTCTGTCCAGATTTTTCCGCCTTAGTGATGAGGAACTCCCTGGGGTAGGGTAGTTCTCCCCACTTTTCAGCTGGAGGGGACACGTGTTAGACCTGGCACCTTGGCGTGAGTCTCCCTTCCTCTTTTTGTCGCTGTGCCTCATGTGTTTTTATGTTGTTGGCCGCTCAGCGCGCTGTGCCACTGCCAACCAGTGTCACGGTGCGAGTGCTCCCTATGTAAATAGTATATGTTGGTTGGATTCCATGATTGGATTGTTTGATTTACTGTCAGACCCCAGTAAAGTGCGCCGGGGGCGCCAGGGCATGTAAATGCGAACCCCGCTGGTGGGCTTGCAGCACTGGTTGTGCCACCCACAGAAGCGGCCGGTAAAATATATCTAAGGTCTGCCATCGCAGAACCTGCGTGCAGTCTGGTACTGACACGCCGACCGACAAGTGCCCACACTTGCCGGTCCCTGAAACCTTCCCTTAGCTGCATGTTAGTCACCCCTCTGGTAGGCCCACGGGCAGGGTGCATTGTACGCCTAAGGTAGGACACGCCTGGATGCGTGGCATGTCCTAGTAGTGAATTACCGCCATCTTGTTGTTCACTACTGCAAGGCTACCCTGTTCTCATAGGCCAGTATGGGCGGCCTGGATTATTACACCTTATGATCCTAACCGACCCAGGGAACATGGTAGGAGATCGAGTTTAGTATGCCTGAACTCGGAATAATAAGGTACATCTTTTCGCAAGGTTTATTTTAATATTCCGGGTTTGCAAATGCCGCTTTTAGAAAGTTGGCCTTTGCTTGCCTAAACCTTTCAGCCGTCTCTGCGTGTTGTGTATCTGATGTCTGGCTGGTGTGAGTGACAGGGCTGGGGGAACCCAGATGGGCAGGGCTAGGCAGCCTGGTATGAATAGGACGATCGACAGGTAGATGGGTGGGAGGAGTGCTCCTAGGTTCTGAATGGGACAGTGCTCCGCTACCTCGATGCCGGCTCCACCCCCTGTGGAGCGTCTGATGACTCTGCCCTGCACTCTGAAAGGAGAAGCCTGCATCACGTCAACAAAGTGCTCAGAAACCGGACTGAACTAGGCAAGGGCCCCCCTGGCCTGGGAGAACAAAAGATTTGTGGTATAAATGGAGGAGCCCTGCTCCTAAGAAACTAGATCCGCTTTTGACCAAGAAGAATCTCTGCCTGAGGAGGAGGCACCGGGAAAGCTGTAGGAGGAAGATTGTCCCTATCCTGGGGGATTGGCCTGCAGTGGTGACCTTGCTGCCAAAGGAGAGAAGAGAAACTGTTGCTGAAGACTTGTACTTTACTTTTACTTTCAAGACTTGTGCTTTTCCAAAAACGATCTCCAAGGGCTTGGAACTGAGCTTGCCCCCTGAACTGAGCCCCAGGACCATTGGGCTCTACCTGATCTTCACTCGCCTGCTGCTGGACTGTGGTGTCCTTTCCCTCGCCGGAGCTGTGACCCTCGTGCCCAGTCCCTCCCTGAGCCGTGACCAGGACTGCTTAGCCGCCCCCGCCTTGGGAAGAGCCTCGCTCGATCGGAGCCGCTCCCCCTACGCTGTGCTGGGCTGCCCCGTCACCTCGCTCGTGGAGGCTCGCTGTGCACCTTCACCCTCCCGCCGGAATCGGCGTTTGTGAGCATCTCCAAGCCTCGGACGGCCCGGACGCATCGGCGTGCCCGGCTGCCCCGCTTTGTTCACCCGCCACCTGCAACACCCCGCTCCTGTCGTGAGCCTGAAGATCAGATCCCCCCATCGTGAAGTGTGGGAGCCCCGGACGCCGCCTCGCTCTTCTGTCGAAGAGCCGCTGAAATCCCGCACCCGCCTTTGCGTCAAGAAACAAGGTACTGTACTTACGAACTCGACCGCGAGCTCGCATCGGATCCAGGGTCCGCAACGTTCTTATTTCCCTGTCATCTGCTGTGTGCTCCCCGGGCGCTGCCTCAGCACGAAGTGCGCTGAGGCCTACAGTTACCTTGTGCCCGCCTAAAGAACTTTCCGTAAAACCAAGAGAACTTGACCGTATTTCCAAGAATTGTGGCCCCATCAGTTCAACGTTACTGGGCCTTGTATTTGAATCTGCTGAAACTACATAAAAGCTTATTTTTATATACCTCCTGATTGGTGTCCGTTTGTGGTGCATGCAAGGGGTTTACTGTATGTATTATTGCACTTGCTTAACCGTGTACGCCTGAGACTTAGCCTAGACTGCTCGCGCCACGCACCTAGAGGGTGAGCAGGGGTTATTCTGGGGAGTCATCCTTCGCCCTGACAAGAAGTAAGGGGTCCCTGCTTGTTGTGGGTTCACACCTGCGTCAACCAGAGCCCCCTCATTTCTAACACCTCTTTAATGGTAAAGCTGGATATTGGGTTACTATTCTGATAATGCCACTTTTAGAAAGTTAGTATTTTTCTGCCGAAATCAACTGTGCCTGTTTGCGTGTGTACTGGGTCAAATTACTGTGACTAGCTCTGCTGTTGTGGTTTGTGCCTTGCTTTCAGACAGTGAGACAAAGGCAGCCTAGGTGTGAGGGGTGAGGGTATTCCTGACAGCATGGCTGGTGAGGAGTTATGCCGTGCACTGATTACATTTCAAAGGGCCTTGCCTACAGCACACAAAAGGAACCAAATTGATGAGGGCCTAGGTTACTACAGCCTTCAAAAACAGCTGTGCCTGCTTGATTCAGTAGCAGGCCACATGAGCAGAAAGGGGTACAGTGCTTGAGAGATAGAGTGGATGTGTATATGGCTGCCCCCACCTGATTCATTTTTTTTAACCTGGTGCCTAGAGAACCTTGTTTCTCTGGGTTACAGATTGTGAATAAACTCTTATCCTGCAGTTTGTGAGTCTGCTGACAGAGACTGAAAGGGATTGTGTGCCTTGGAGAGATGGATGTAACAGGATGCATGAAGAGACAGGCTCTCCACTCTTTTACATTAGTTTGCCTTTTAGATATTTCCCTGCTACACAGTGAGCCTTTCAGGCTCCCTGGGTTGGCAGATACGGAGTTGAAAGTGCTTTCTTGGGAGGGAGATTGAGGAGTAAACCCCCACAAACTGATGTGTTTGCTTTGAATGTGGGAACCAACCAGATAAATCCCAGCAAAGTATTTTGCAGGGCTCTGAAACCTAGTGAGTCTATTAGCCCCCTTTACCCTCCAGTGGGTCTGAAAGAGCAAAAGGATGGAGTTCTGATCCAAGAACAGGTCTACCCCTAATCCATGGCATATTGCTTGGTTTTTTGTACTACATTGATAATTTAAACCACCTTGGGCTAAGCAGGTTGGGGTTGACTCTCCCCCAGGGGGACAAAAACATTGGGCACAGCATGCACAAAAGTAGGTCTACCTGTCGCTGTGGTGTAATTCCTGCTTGGGGATCGCCTTCCTGCAGCAATCCATCAGCAGGAATCTATTTGGGTGATGTACCATTGGAAAGCAGAGAGTCTGCACTTTCCAACGGTACTACACTTATCTTGTTCGGTGGTTGGGTGGGTGCTCTTAAGCACTGGAGCTCCTGATAGCCACTGGTGCAGAATGATGTCAGCGGCTTTGGGTTCATAGATTAAGACGTGGGCACACGGGGCCCGATTCACAGAAACAGTCTGAGACAAAATCCTTAACTTACTACTCATGGTATTCACAGAATGCACTTACGACTGTCCTAAGTTTACGTCCACACTCAGGCCGGAATTTCTGCACCCGGAGCGAAAGCTCAACACCCGGAGTGGAAGCTCCACACCAGGAGAGGAATTTCCACCATCGGGAATAGCCACAATCTGTTGTTAATTGACTATATCCGATTCATTGTGGGTATTTCGGTCCGGAAGTGGAGATTCCGGCCCAATGGTGAAAAATCCGCTCCGGGTGTGGAGCTTCCACTCCGGGTGCGGAGCTTCTGCTCCCGGTGCGGAAATTCCGGCCCGAGTGCAGACATAAACTTAGGACAGTCGTAAGTGCATTCTGTGAATACCATGAGTAGTAAGTTTAGGATTTTGTCTCAGACTGTTTATGTGAATCAGGCCCGCTGTGTGTGATGACCATCATAAAAAAAGCAGCCTCCTCAAGCAGGAGCAGAAGCAATTCAACTGCCAGGTGAGTGGGTGCATCAAAAGGTAGTCTCTCTGATATGTGCTCTCTCTGGTGTGTGCATCATGGACATTCGGACATGCTAGACACATCCTTGGTATTCTAGGGGCAATGCTGATGGAGTGTTACAAAACTACCAATGAGATCGACTTAAAGGCGAGACCTATTGGCTATGCCAATGCTTGTTTTAGGAATGGTTTTATCATGTATTTGGTGATATTGTACAACCTTGAGAAAAGCCCCATGGCTGGGAACCCTAAGGGCCGAAACGTGTTGGCTGCTCTTGTGGAAACATCGTAGAATGAAATAAGATACAGAGAGAAGGTGACATACAGAGAAAAGGAGGAGATGCAGAGAGAAGGTGGAGATACAGAGAGAAGGTGGAGATGCAGAGAGAAGGAGGAGATACAGAGAGAAGAGGAGATACAGAGAGAAGAGAGAAGGTGGAGATACAGAGAGAAGGTGGGATACAGAGAGAAGGTGAGATACAGAGTAGAAGTGACATGCAGAGAAAAGGAGGAAATGCAGAGAGAAGGTGGAGATGCAGAGAGAAGGAGGCGATGCAGAGAGAAGGTGAGATACAGAGAGAATGAGGAAATGCAGAGAGAAGGAGGAGATGCAGAGAGAAGGTAGAGATACAGAGAGAAAGAGGAGATGCAGAGGGAAGGAGGAGATGCAGAGAGAAGGTGGAGATATAGAGAGAAGGTGAGATACAGAGAAAAGGAGGAGATGCAGAGAGAAGGTGGAGATACAGAGAGAAGGCTTAGCGGCTCAGCAGAAGCTGCCAGATTCAATTGAAGACCCACAGGTCATAGGAGATGGGAAACCTTTTTTTTCTGCCTCAAATCTACTTTGAGGCCGGTGACTGGGAAAGCGCTCGCTATCGTGATATATTTTTCTCGGGAGCTGAACACCATGTGCTCTGACTTGAAAAATAATTCACACTGGAGCTGTGCAAGAAAATCACTACAGCAACAATGCTCCCCTTTGCTATCCCTCTCCAGTTAATGCTGGTTAACCGATTACTTTAGTAGACTGTGAGGCCCCCAACTCAATCCAAACAAACTTTTAAGAAACTGGTAATTTCAGAGGGTGGGACAGGCTGCGAGTAAACCATTCACGTGCTGAAGGGAGGGAGCCATTTGTTACCTACACAACATAAACTATATGACGTTTCATAAATCCACGGCATCTGAAATGGCTGTCCCTGAGTGGCTGACCAGCCTGCATCAGATCTGAAAAAGTCATTAATAAGACCCGTCTTTATAATGAAACCTGAGATGCGGCCTCCCTCTGCAAGTAGTTACTGCATCTGGGACAAGGAGAGGATGTTTTGTCTGCATTAAACTAAAGGGTCAGGAGGGGGAGCGAGAGGCGGTGAAGGGAAATGCTGCGGGAGGAGGAAAGTCCAGAGCGAGAAAACACACGCAAGAAAAGAATAACAGAAGAACTCAGTCGAGTCTGGACTCTGTGCTTGATGGAGGGCGAAGTATGCCTTGGAGAGCGAAGCATGCCCTCCTTGTAAAACTTCCTGATCTAGCCAGCTTGTTTCATCCCTGCATCCGCTCGCCGTAGAGGGATAACAGGTCAATCACTGCCAGTGGTGGGTGGCGGGAACCCTTGGTGGGTGGGCAGCGGGCACCGTGCGGTCAAAAAAACAAAAGCAGCTTCAGCGGAGCTAAACGAAGCATTGTTTTTGCCCAGACAATGTGCTGTGATTGAATGTGGTGCCTTTGTGATGGAAAAGTCTGCTGGCTGTACTATGTCTTATTTTTCCTTACTTTGTAAAACATCGGATCCTCTCACTGTATGTTTCTGCAAGACGTTGGTGAGATGTGCTTTTGGGGGGTGCCCTTGCTCCCCCACAGGTAGCGAACTGAACACGCAGTTAACACTAGGGAAACGATGTGCGGTGCTTTACTGCATCTGGTGTAAGTTTCTTGCAGCAATCCTGGGTCTTTTTCCAGTTGTTACCAGTGGGGAGGGCATGGCCGGAAGAGGACATTGTCAGAACATTGAAAAAGTGCCACTTGCGCAGCGTCCCGCGAATAGACCCTGCGGTTCCCTGTGCCCTCAGAGGGGGTAGGGTCGGCTCTAATAGGGAGCTAATGTTTTACGGCAAGCAGTTTTTTCCTCATCTGTGAAACCAGCGCTTAAAAGGACGGAAGCATACAATACCTCGGGCTCGTGATCTGTTAGCAACACATTCCCGAAAGAGTGATTGCAGGGTAACACAGAAAAAGACAGGGTATTAGCACTACTCGAGGTAGCGTTTAGAGAAAGAAGCAAGCGCTTAGAGGTTTAAAGTCTTTAATTAACGAGCACTAGAGATTATGTAGTTCTCGAGACTGGTCAAATGCTGTGAATAACTAGCGCACGTGCCTCGCGCTGGAAAAAAACAAGTTTGGCAGGAGAGGAGGGTGCAGCAGGGAGAGGGGATAGAGGAGGGAGCCTGGGCCTGCTTCCCTTGCGGGAGCGAGAAAGAACCATATGTAAATTGCAACCAGATGGTTTTAAAGCTCGCTCCCGCAAGGGAATCGCCAAACGTGCACGTGTTGTCATTAAAAGCAATCCAACGTGTGCAACTTTTTGGGACACAAACTGAATCGATTGCTAAAGGTCTTCCTATGTAGCGCATGCACGCTGCGTAGGCGAGACTTAAAAAGGTGTGAGGCACATAGGATCCCAATGGCATTTTGGAGTCTAAAGCATGCTGAAGTACTGGCCTATAGGGTTCAGTATGTAATCTGTTTAGTATGGAGCTGGTCGCGGAGCAAACTAAAATCTATCATTGTGATGGCAGCTGCACAAACTGGATTTTGTGGCCATGCTAGAATCAGATTAAGAGTGCGGACTCCAGCCACTGGGAAGAGAGGCACTAAGGAAGTGGGATAAGTGTGCAGGGCACACCCAACAAAGAGGTCCTTACTCCTTTCCAGATATGTGAAAAGAGATCACTCAACCTCCTGATAGGCAATGCCTCCAAAACAGACACCGCACAGATACTAATAGACACACAACCACACTGCAAAGTTACTGTCTAGTTGTTAAAAGGAGGAACATTTGGTGTGCTGACTGACCAGGCCAATTTGTCACCTGAGTGACCTCATGTTGAGAGGGCACGGGGGCATTACAAACAGAGGAACTCAAATGAAAGTAAAATGTAACATGATGCTACAGCTGCAACCTCAGCTGTGGCCTCTCTATCTTGCAGTGTAGGAGATTGCTAGTACAGGGGTGCTTAAAAGCAAGAGTTAGTTGAAAAGATGTGTTCAGAAATTAATTGAAGGAGGAGACTAATCGGGCAATTCAAGGGTACCAGGAGAATGTTAAAAGGTGCAGTCAATTTACAGGATGGAACCGAAAAAGAGGTGGCTGTAGAGGCCAAAGGGTAACCATTTATTTACTACTCGCTATAGCGTTACTGGGACAAAATGTAGCTCCCTTTCTCACGCACTCCGCAGAAGCCAAATCTGGCCAGCAGAGAGACACTCCACAGCCATATGTCAGGGAGTTGCAGAGTTGCAGATATGGTTGTAAAGCTGTAGCTAGCAATGATTATTTCTGCAGGGCAAACATGATTGAACTGTTTGAACAGCTAGATGCAGTCACATGTTTTAGTCATGTAACTTACATCTGTGGCACTGGTTGCCCCGGGGAGTGAAAGAGAGGGAGCAGCGCTGCAATAGCGCAGGCCAACACTGTGAGCTGTGTCGTCTTCGGGCATCCGACTGCTGCGGTAATACTGTGAGCACTCTTGCTGTTGTGACCTGAGCAGATCCCAGGGTCATAGTGACAAGCGGTTGAGGACAGTGTGGGGAGAAACTGTGAGGCAGCTGTGAGTGGGTGTAGTATGCTGCTCCCAGCTGATGGTGCCTGGGGCTATAAACCAGACTCTCTGCATGTTTGGTGAGAGGCTGGGCCCCTCGATGACCTACAGTCTGTCCTGATCTAGTCTATTAGACTGCGTATGTGTGGGTAGGAGTGCTGGAGTGTAGTGGCCGGCTGGCAGTGTTTGTTGTTTCGCTACCCTTTTAGTGGCTGATGCTTCTATAAGCTGCCCAATAATAAATGCGGCCGCCGTGGTGCAATATAAAGTGCAGCGCGTGTGTTGTTAATCTGAAAGTGGGCGCTGTTCTCAAACCTAAACCGTGGTGCCAAGGGGGGCAGGACAGGGATGAGGGGCTGCAAACCGCAGACACCATTGTTGATTGATTTAAAAAAAAAAAATATATATATATATATATATATATATATTACGGCATGAACAGCATTAATGACGCAGCCACCATTCTTGAAGCAAAACGCATAGGATAAGATAAAACACTGCCATGTTACCTAAACAAAAAAGCGGTTGGATGTCGTGCATGCAATAGGAAAAAGCCATTTAATAAAATAGTGCTCACAGACTGTAAAAAAAACTACCAAGTATCAACACACGTAAGATGGCCAGTCCTCAATGAAGGCTACAAAAGGAGAAACGTCAGTACTAAGGAGGGACTACTAAGCATATTCACGAATAAAAAGCAACAATTTAGAAAGGACAGTAGGCAATTGAAAAGGTGGGTGGAGCTTCAAGTCCATACCTGACTACAGCATGTCTCAAAGAGGCAGCGCACGTGCTGCCTAGGAGAGACCTAAAAATATAAAGACCTGAATTGCAAACAGTAGGCCAAATGATGAACATCAGCCCAAGGATAATAGCTGTGTTACCAGTAATTACTGCCCAGGTAGAAGCCAAAAATTGAGAGAGAAAAGGTGATCACCTCTTACCATACCGTCATTATTACAGTTTCCAGACCTAGACCTTTGTGCAATAGCCTAATGCATTCTGGATGTCATGTTTCAATTCCATTTTAATAATTAAAGTCTTCCACAAGTGATTGTTGATTAAAAGTTAGGGTCTTGCAACATTGTCCATAAGGATCTGGAGTGAGGGGATCAAACCCATATAGGGACTGTGGAGAGGCTCATGGAGGTGGTGCAGGCCCAGTGCTTAATTTGAGCCGGCGGTTTCCGGTGTTAAGCACCAACACTTAATTGTCAGCATCAGCATTAATGACAATCAGCAA
This sequence comes from Triturus cristatus, assembly GCF_964204655.1. Taxonomy (NCBI): domain Eukaryota; kingdom Metazoa; phylum Chordata; class Amphibia; order Caudata; family Salamandridae; genus Triturus; species Triturus cristatus. The sequence goes on along the minus strand of NC_140590.1, from coordinate 1,838,285,106 downwards.
CATGGGGGCGCTGTTTGTCTAATTTAGAGAGGAGCACAACAATGTTTGTTTATTATTTCATTATATATTAAAAATGACTAATGCCTTCTGCCAAAGCCATTTGTATGGGAAAGGGGGGCCTGTAAAAGTCAGAGTTCTCACATTTGTAGGACTGTGATGGTTAGCAGCTGTGTTGATAGTGTAATTGTCAGCACTGACACTTATTTGTTTACAAATTAAACACTGTGTAGGACTGAAACAAAGGATTGTCTTGACTATGCAGCATTTTATTGATATTTTACAACTGAGCTCATCAGGGTGGCTTGTGCATTTCCGTGTGACTAGCCGCTTCCATTGTGGCTTTGAATCTTGTTTACTTGATTGCCTTCAAGTAGGGTGTGTATGTAGACTTACAGACTCACAGACGGTGGGTCCAGTGCACAGGCACATCTGTTGTGTTGTGCTTATTCTTACATGTTGTGTCTGAAAATGTACAGTCAATAAAATCATGGCTCTTCTATTCATGATAGATGCATAGCGCAGTTTCCAGACCTAGACCTTTGTGCAATAGCCTAATGCATTCTGGATGTCATGTTTCAATTCCATTTTAATAATTAAAGTCTTCCACAAGTGATTGTTGATTAAAAGTTAGGGTCATTCAACATTGTCCATAATGATCTGGAGTGAGGGGATCAAACCCATATAGGGACTGTGGGGAGGCTCATGGAGGTAGTGCTGGCCCAGTGATTCATTTGAGAGAGCGGTTTCCGGTTCTCAGCACCAACACATAATTGTCAGCATCAGCATTTATGACAATCTGCAAAGTGGGGGCGCTGTTTGTCTGATTTATAGAGGAGCACAACAATTTTTGTTTATTATTTCATTATATATTAAAAATGACTAATACCTTCTGCCAAAGCCAGTCTTATGGGACTGGAGGCCTGGAAACGTCAGAGTGTCACACTTGTAGGATTGTGATGGTTTGCAGCTGTGTTGATACTGTAATTGGCAGCACTGACCACAGCAAGCGGAAGTGACCACCTGACGAGGATCAGGACACATTTTGTTTTTTACAAATGAAGCACTGTGCAGACCCGATGGAAAGGATTGTCTTCAACTGTGCAGCGTGTTTATTGATATTTTTACAACTGAGCTCATCAGGGTGGCTTGGGCATTTGAACGTGACTATCCACTTCCATTGTGGCTTTGAATCTTGTTTACTTGATTGCCTTTTCAATCAGGGTGTGTATGTAGACTTGCAGACTCACAGACGGTGGGTCCATTGCACAGGCACATCTGTTGTGTCATGTCCACTCTTACATTTTCTGACTGAAAATGTTCACAATACAGTCAGCCTTATCTTGTTGATACAGTTGCATTTCTAATATACTTTCTGGGGCAACGATGCACATGTTTGGTTAATAGCAGTTTTGTACTAAATATTGTGTAAATTGAACAAGTGTTTGTATGTGATTGTTTTCATGCCTGCAACAATTTCAGCACATTAGCTGAGCTCAGACCTTTCAGCTCACATGGTGCCACTGTCTATCACACTATTGACTCTCTTCACAAGGCCACCCAGTGAAGGGCCGATATCAAAGTGTGTGCTCACAGTTAACTGGAAACGCCCTTAGTCCGCATGAAATAATCACTCTGGAAGTAAAAGAAATTTTGAGTCATGGCTATCTCAAGCAATTGAATGATAAATTTGGTTGGGACATGTACTGGTAATACCCTTGTGTTCAAATATTTCATCATCACTTGGAGTGCATGTTGCTGTGGGATGCTCGTGTATAACGACACAATATCCATTGTGACGAGGACTTGCATGGTAGGGTCAAAAGACATGCCATCAACAATTACTTGCATTGTATCTCGGAGGTATGACTCGGTTTGTTCAGCCAGTGGTTTTAAGAAAAAATCTTCCTATTTACACAGAGGCTCTACGTGTAAATACGTTGATTATTTCATGCAGACCAAGGGCGTGGCCATGGGGGCCAGCTTCGCACCGGACCTAGCTATCCTCTACATGGATGACTTCGAGCAGAACTACGTTTACAACACCTCTAACCCCTTCAGAGATCACGTCTCTTGTTGGAAACGTTACATAGATGACGTCTTCATGGTTTGGACAGGGAGCAGTCTGGAACTCCAGAATTTCTTTGATTGGCTAAGCGGGAGATCGAAGGATATCCAGTTCACCATCCATCAGGATAAGTCCACCATTGACTTCCTTGACATATCCATTAAAGCCACCAGTGACTGCTTGTATACCACCTTATACCGCAAACCTGCGGAAAGGAATACATTACTGAGGTATGACAGTCATCACCCCAGGGGCCTACGCAATAACTTGCCATTCGGTCAGTTTCTAAGAATCAGGAGAAATTGCACTCAGAAGGAAGACTTCTTTAATGAATCTGATGACCTAATCCATCGATTGATCGAACGAGGCTATCCTAAGCGTCTGGTCAAGCGGGCCAGGAAGAGAGCTTGGGAGATGCTCCTTACCCCTAAAGACCGTCCCCAGACTCTGGACAGTACAGAATGGCCTAAATTAATTAGACGCTACATATGCCCAATTGTCTCTGCTAAGTGGTCCATAATACGGATTTCACATTTGATAATCAACACTGTTTAAGACATGTTGCCTATTACATAAGTCTATATATGGAGACAACAGCACTCTGCCCACTCTTGACTTAGCTACAGCGCACCATGTTCAGTTTCTTCACAGATCCCTGACATTTTCTCAGTCCAACTGAATCACGATAGTTTAGATTACCACGAGTCCACCACATGGGTTTCACCACGTAATATGCTCCATAGGAACTCTGTAAATGTTGTCTGAATAATTAACCACCAGAATGTGCGCTAACTATGTTAGACAGCCTTTTATGTCTTATTTTACAAAAGATATTTCAGCATTTAATTGAGTCATATGTACATCTTATAAATGTTTTCCTTTATATCTATTACCATAGCATGTGCAAATTATGTCAGACAACCTATATGTTTTGCCACACAAACGCTATGACTTCATTTAAGTTTAACGTACTTTCATTTTTGTACAAGCCCGGCACAATTTACAGTAATTACCATCATAATGTGTTCGAATGATTTAGATATTGTGCACCTGTTGGTATTTACAGTGCTGTCAGAATGGATGCATATCACTTTAAGAAGAGCCTGCCAGAGCTCTGTGATTGGTAATTTTCCCTTCGTAATCGATCCCTTGAGTTACAATCCTTTTCAATTACGTGCATGACTTGCACGTCTTCAATGGATATTTAAGTGATCATGTGACAACAACCGGGGTTAGCTGCCTGATTCATCGACGCTTCCCCACAGATATGTCACGGATCTCCTGCCCTCCAGCTTGAATGTGCACGCCAGCTCCCCGTATAAACTTTTAACCCCATCCACCACCATCGCTTTGTGCTACATCAGTAGGCTCCGGCACACGCGCTGTTATCCCACGATTAAGCGCTGGCCTCTTGTTAGCCTCTAACATCCTGTATCCACAAGCCTTCTGTAATAAGCGCTGACACACACGCTGTCGGCCCATGTTTTAGTTCTTATTAACCATTACCGCACTCCCAAGCTTTTACCAATACGCGCCTTTTTACCATGTTTAAGCACTCGTATGTGTGGTGACCTGGAGCAGTCCACACTGGAACGCTACGCTGGCGCTGACAAATGCACGGTAGGCCAGTTTACTGGTTAGCCGGAAAGACCCCGAGCGGTCTTCCAGTGACTTTATTTATACCCTCGGGCGAGCCCGCTTCGATGGGTGTGGGGATGCATGTAGTAGTGTATACATTGTAGTGTAGAGGCCGAGTGGCTCTCTACATCCCTCCAACATTTTAGATAGTGTCACTCACTTAGGATCCTCACTCAAGGCGAAGGGCTCACACAGTCTCGGAGTCTTTGGCTGGGAGCGGGATTGCTTCGCAACCTAGAGTCCGCTCCCCTGCTGGACACACCTCTCTCATCCAGGCCCCGGGAACCACCATCTTCTCTGTGAGCTCGACCCCCTGCGGCTTGCCCAGAGTCCCCTGGTGGTGTGCCTCCACTCTGCCTCGGTGACCCTCTCTCTGGGGTGGCCAACCATTCTTGGAGGCCATCGTACTCTATTTCCTCTTCTTCACTGTTTTGTTCTGCGGCCGGTTCTCCATAGATTTTTTTGAAGTACAACGCGTTCCTGGTTACTCTCATATCGCCTCTTCTGGCGGTAATCATTGTCCCTTTTGTTGACAGGACGGTCCACACCTCTGGTTCAAAAGGTGTCCGGAATTTCCACCCCGGGTGTCTATCTTTTACTATGACTTGGTCTCCAGCCACTATGTGATGTTCTCGGGCTCTTCGGTATTCGCTAGCTTTATTGTTCGTTTGTTCTCTCCATCCTTGCACCGCGTCATCATCATGTGCTGGTGGGCTCCACGACGGGTCAGCCGGTATTCTGTCTCGCGGGGCTACTTTAAACAGGAGATGGGCTGGTGCACACTTCGTCGTACAATGAGGTGTGTGTCGGTAGGCGTCAAGGAACTTGGTTAGCGCTGCTTCCACATCTTGTCCTTGTTCTACGGCAATGAGCAGGGCTCTGTTCAGCGTCCGCATCAGCCTTTCTACGTCCCTATTCGCCTGTGGCCACAGAGGAGTTATCCGCCTGAGCTTGATCACCCGCTTCGCCAGGTATTCCTTAAATTCTTGGCCTTGGAAGGGTGGCCCACTGTCTGATCGAATTCCTTTTGGTTCCCCAACATCGCAAAGGTTTTCTCTAGAGCCATCCTGATGTGTTGGAACGACGTGGACTCCACCACTTCCACCACCGGGAACTTTGTGTAAGCGTCTACTAGTACCAGCATCTGCCTCCCATCTGGAAAACTGCCGAAATCTACGCTCACATTGTATCATGGGTGATGACATGGCTCCTCCGTGATGACCGACGTTGACGGTGGATCAACCCCAGTGATTGTGCACGCTCGACACCGCCGTATTAGCTCCTCCACCTTTATGTCCATAGCCGGGAACCAGACCTTGTTCCTGAGACGTGTCCTTGGTTTTTGCCATCCCCTGATGTCCTTCATGCGCCAGTTGCAGGCAGCGGTCTTGCAGAGCTCTTGGAACGACCAGGAGGTGGCCTCGTAGCACTGTGCCACACTCCCCAAAGCTCAGCTCATGACAGACTTGCCACATCTGCTGCTGTGCATGCTTCTCCTCCCCTGTGAGTGCCTAGTTACCTTCCAAGAATTTCTTCCAGTTGTGGGACACCAGGGCCGCTTTGACTTTGGTCAGAGTTCCATCTTGGCCTGTGGCCTGTCCCACTTCTTCCAAAGTCATTGCATCCGGGCAGGCATCGCGGCCGATCATTTGCAAGTAGGCGTCGGAGTACCTGACGTCCGCAGGGACGCACGCTGGGGGGAGATCTTCGGGGTGCCGGGACAGGCAGTCCGCAGGGTTGTGGGCTCCTGGGCGGAAGAGTACCGTGAATCGGTACTGTTGCAGCTGCACTGCCCACCGTTCAATTCGGGGCGGAGCCAGCCGGGTGGTACCTCCAAACAGTGGGACCAGCGGTTTGTGGTCTGTAATCACGTTGAAATCCTGTCCGAACAAATACAAATGGAAGTGTTGGCAGGCCCACTTTATCGCTAGGGCCTCTCTCTCAATCTGTGCATACCTTGTCTCTGTATCCGATAGCGCCCGGCAGGCATATGTAACCGGTTTCCACATGCCTTTCTCGTGCTCCTGAAGCAGCACCGCTCCCAGTCCCACCGGACTGGCATCCACGACACGGAGGGGTTCAGACAGTGCCACTAGGTTTGGGATGAATCTTCCACAATATGTCGCCATCCCAAGGAAACTCCTCACTTCAGTGGGTGACTTGGGGATGCTCGCCGACCGAAGGGTGAGTGCTTTCTTCGGGTCTACTTTCAGGCCTTCTCGTGTGAATGTGTAGCCAAAGAAATCGATGGATTCCTGATAGAAAACACACTTCTCCTTGTGCAGTGTGAGGCCATGGTCCCTAAGCCGTTCGAGTGTTGCTCTCAGCTGGGCATGGTGCTCTTCTAGTGTACACGAAAATACGAAAATATCGTCGCTTAGATTAATCACTCCTATCAGGCCTGACAGGGTTTCTCTAATGGCATTCTGAAATACCTCCACCGCCGACGAAACTCCGAAACTGAGACGTTTATACCTTCGGAGGCCCACGTGTGTCGCGAATGTCGTGATGTACCTACTGCTCGGTTCCAGCTCCAATTGATGGTACCCCGCGTTGAGGTCTAATTTCAAAAACCATTTAGCGCCGTTAAGGTCCGCTACGATGTCGTCCATGGTAGGTGTCACATGGCGCTCTCTCTTAACAGCAGCATTGTGTAGCCTCATATCTACACACAGTCTGATGGCTCCCGGCTGTTTTGGCTTCAGAGCGACCACTAGCGGGGACACCCAGGACGTGGGACCGGTGACTTTCTCGATGACGTCCAGTGCCTCGAGTTTTGCCAACTCTGCTTCAACCTGGGGCCTCAAGTTATAGGGTACTCTTCGGTGTCTGAGGGTCACTGGTCTGATTGTGTGGTCTATGTGGAGTCTGAATTGTTTTCCTTTCAGCTTCCCCAGCCCCGGGAACAGCTCGGGGAACTCTCTCAATATGTCCTCAGCGTGTGCCTCATGCACTTCGTTCGTGAAGAACACGAGACCTAAATCTTCGGCCGTATGGCAGCTTAGGAGGGTGCCCTTCCTTTCCTCTGTCACGTGGAATCTGGCCACGGTGGTGAGGGAGCCGCTGGCGACTGTTGTCTCAAAAGTGCCTCTCAGGGGGAGGGGGTCGACTCCTCCATATGCATATATTCTCGCTTTGGTCAGTAGTAGAGGGGGTCGGTGTTCCAGAACCTCGAATTGATGGGAGTCCATGAAATTTACCGTCGCTCCGGTGTAAATAAGCGCTTGAAGATCAGTGCCGAGTATCCTGACTGAGCACATGGGTGGCGGCCCCCGTCGACTTCCTGACTGCCCTACGAACGACACATAATATACCTCGTCGTCTTCATATTCCAGGTCGAGGTTTTGGTGGTGCGTCACCCCCTTCTCGGGTTTGTCTGATTCGGCAATTGACAGCTGCTTGACTCTTTGCGTGAACCCCCTCAGTCTCCTCGGAGCAGGTCGTGGCTGGCTACTGTGGCATACCTTCGCGTAATGGTTCATTCTCCCGCAGCGGGAGCATTTGCGCCCTTTCGCTCCGCACGTGGCTGTGGGGGGTGCTCTTCCCCGCAGTTTCCGCAGGGTCCTCCAGGTGGCGGTCGTGCCCTGACCGGCGCGGGCGTTGGCCGTCTCCGGATCACGTCTACGTGTTCCTCTTTGACTGGAGGAGCCCGTGCGGTGCTCTGTACTGGGGGCGGTTTGTGAAGGGCGGCTGCCATCTCCTCTGCCCTGACGTCCGAGAGTTCCTGTGACCTGGCCAACACCAGGATCTGGTCCAGCGTGATGCCCTGCTGGCGCAGTATCAGTTTTCTTAGCAAAATTGACTTACATCCAAGTATGATCTGACTCCTTATTTCCTCCCTTTGATCGGCAAATTCACATGTAGCTGCCAACGTCCGCAGGCGCGCGTGGAACATATCAATGGGTTCATCTCCTAACTGGAGGGAGCGCCGGAATTTGAATTTTTCAAAGTCCAGGTTCAGCTGTGGATCGAAATGCCGATTGAGAGCCGCCACTGCGGCGTCGTAATTGTCCGCATTGCCTGTGTTAGGAAGGGTCTCGTCAGGTCCCCCATAGAAGATAAGCAGGGAGCGCTTCACTGTATCATCCGTTTCCTGGGTCCCGGTGAAATAGTTATTGAGCTGACCGACCCACGCCTTCCAACGTGGCCCGCAGTGGCTGGATCCGCCAGTTCACTAAATGGCGGGAGTGGGTTGGTTGTGGCGTGGTGGCGGCGTAGATCTGCGGCCTGTGCTCCTCCACCACCCTGGGCTGCTTGTTGGGGCGGCTGGGCGATGTTGCCAGCGGGCGGTGTGTTGCTCATCGTGGCAGGCAGTCGCGCCTATGCCTGGCGCAGTACTCGTGGGGCAGCTGGGCTGTGCCGGGTCAGAGGCTACAGGACACAAAGCGCGTGGCAGGCACACACACTCCTCCGCACAAATCTCCTACCTCCGCTGGAGACTTCAGGCAGTTAGGGGTGGTAAAGAAAGTGCACTCCTCCGCAGGACGGTGTGATGCAGCACCTGGAGGGCCTCCCAGCCCACAGCTTGTCACTGCCAATGCTTGATGTGCAGGAGAACTTGCTGTTGTCAGTGCTTGTTAGTGCAGCTCCCAGGACTTGTCTTTGCCACTGCTTGTTGTGTGGGATCAGCACCACCTGCTCGGGCCTCAATAGTCTTATTTCTTGTTTTTCCTTGTGCTGCCCGGCGCTTGAACACGCAGTCTCCGCTCTGCTGCTCGCGGGGAGGGCGCTCTGGCCGCCACGTGTAGAGCACACTGCTCTGGCAAAGGAGTGCGCAGCGGCCGCAGCCAGAGATTCCTGAGGCAGCGCCTCTGAAGCTGATGCAGGCTTCATGCGATGACGCGCCACGCCCTTGCAGCGTGTCCCCGACAGGGAGAGACACGCGCGGGCGGCGCGAAGGAGCAGGGTAGCAGGGATGCCTCCAAAGAGGGGCACGGCCGGCCGAGGGCGCCGGCGGCGACGGAGCGTATTGAGTGGGCTCCGATGACGCCACGGGGGCAGCGATATCGCTGGCGGCACGCAGCTGGACCTCCGGCCTCGTCGCCAATGTGGTGACCTGGAGCAGGCCACACTGGAACGCTACGCTGGCGCTGACAGATGCACGGTAGGCCAGTTTACTGGTTAGCCGGAAAGACCCCGAGCGGTCTTCCGGTGACTTTATTTATACCCTCGGGGCGAGCCCGCCTCGAGGGGTGTGGGGATGCATGTAGTAGTGTATACATTGTAGTGTAGAGGCCGAGTGGCTCTCTACAGTATGGTTTCAACAATTAAGGGGTCAGAATTTGTAACGCGCGCTGTTTCTTACTAGCAAGCGCTCGCCTGTGCTTTAACTGTTCATACTGATTTGCGCACACGAGCTACCTTCATTTTCCTGCAGTTTCTTGTGCCCAATACGTGCTGTTTTACCATGTTTAAGCGCTCGTATGGTTTTGACAATTAAGGGGTCAGAATTTGGAACCCGTGCTCTTTTTCACTACCAAGCGCTCTCCTTTGCTTTAACTGTTCATACTGAATCGCGCACATGAGCTACCTTCATTTTCCGACAGTTTCTTGTGCCCAAACGCACCCAGCTTTTCGGTGCTGTGTTCTTCTGTCCATATTTACCTGTCACAATTTCTCGTATTCAGTATATCCATACGCCATTATCCCTGAACTGAACACCACAACCCATAGTCTTAGCCTACTTTGCAGCCTTGACTAGATGCACGTTTCACCTTTTATCCCTCAGATGAGGTTTTAATTTGAATGTTTCCCCGTTTTCTCTTCTCCACGCACCCAGCCACAAGTTACTTTTTAACCTAGTGCCATCCCAACTACGTAATACAGTCCAACACAGAGAACGCTGAACCTATGTTATTCACTCACTCTACGCAACCCTCTGTGAGTATATGGCTACTGTCTTTGACCCCTTTGTACTCCTTCCGACTAGTGTAAATCATGACCCTAGTGACTATTCTCCCGCTTCTGTCTCCGCTACTTTGTGGGAGCCGCGCAGGCCCTCAACTCTAATTCCCAGCACGAAGGATCCCTGCTGATGCTGTTAATTCATACTCTTTAATATATACCCCTTGGATTTACTCCGCTTTACCAGACACACCCCTTAATTGTTTATCATTGCTTTTAGGTGCCCCCCTTCCTTCACCCGCCCCCCTCGTCCTGATGAAAACCCCACCTCCAAGACGCTCAGTTTCCTGGTTCCCATTAGGGGTCGAAACGTCAACTTTTTCTCTCTTTCACATCATACCTGGATGATAGTGAATCATTAACTGCATCAGTTGTCTATGATTTTGCATTTATTGTTTGTGCCAGAAATCTGGTTGGTTAGGTTCCCTACCATTGTATGTTGATGTATATACATGCACCACCTTTCCACTGCACAACCTCTTGCATGATCCCAATTTCACCACTTTTCACCTCACGTTATTTGCAACTGTCTTCGAAAAAATTGTAGAATGCAAAATACAGTCTATCTTGTGAATCATTGATCTATTGACAACCGTTTCTGAAATCGATTACATTTCAATCCTTTACTGTATAATATGTTTTGGAGTCATCATATTCTTTTTCCATTTACCATATATTGGCTGTTGATACATTGTGAATGACTATCCTTTTGTGTACCAGCATTATCTGGAACTACAGCCCTATGGATGTAAATTATATTACGAGGAATAAAGGGTGGGATCCCTGCAAGCTACAGGCTAATAGAGCTCTCCTGCATCAACTTGGCCAAGAGTTACCTGCCTGGAGTGCATCCAGTGGACTTTTAATGGTTTTTGACAGGTGCATTGTGGGAATTGTGGTTCCAAACTTTCCAGGACCATTGTGGAGCTTCCAGACCCTTGGATTGTTTTTTGAACCCTCAAGAGGATCTTTAGGAAGCATGGGAATGATTTTCTGAGACTTATTCTGAGCCCTGGACTGTGTTAGTGGACTTATTGCAAGTGGTAGATGCATATTTACCACTACTAATAATCCACTTTCCAGCATTTGGTGTTCAGTGGTGTGGATGAGGGCTTGTGTTTAAAAAGTACACCTTTCAGTAAAATGAATTAAGATTAATGAAATCCTCAAATTTTTCTTAGAACAAAACTTTTCAGTTTGGTTTTTGTCATTTGGACTAAACTGTTTATAATCCATTGTTTTTATTTTTCTAAAGTTGTTCTATCTCTGATTGATAGCCAAAACTGGGAAACCACAGAGCTGGACCTAGCTAAACTGACTAAACTCAGAGTGGCTGAGCTTAGGGTTTTGTTTAAGGCTAGGGGGCTACCTTCTGCTGACAAGGTTAGAAAGGCAGAGATGGTTAAGTCCCTGTAGTCCTGGGCTAGCCCATTCCCAGAGAATGAAGGGCAGGGGGAAGCTGACCCCACAAAATGTCACCCCGCAGAAGGGTGAGGATGATGTCTCCTCCATTGTCCCAATTAGCATTCATAGCTTTGGATTCAGCGGAAATTGGAACTAGCTAAGGAACAGTGGGAGGAGAAGAAGGTAGGAATAAATGGTGGTAGTGATAATTGGAAAGATGTTGAGATGTCCAGGGTGAGATGGAACTGGTTGAGATGTCCAGGGGTGTTGGGTTTGACCACAAGCTTCATAACGGTATAGTACTGAGGTACACAGAGGGAGATGACATTGACAAATTGTTGACTGCATTTGAGAGAGGACTTGAGGTGTGGGGTGTCCATCCCAAGCATTGGGGTTCACTCTTGTAGAAATTGATTCCAGTTGCTGGCAGGGATAGGCTCCAGACCCTGAAGAGGGAAGAGGAAAAACCCTATTCTCACATGAGGCAATGCTTAGTCAATAAGTTTGGTCTGACTCCAGAACAGTATAGAGACCCCCAGAAAGTGGGACATGGTCCTGGCTGGACTTTGTGGATATTTCAGTGAAGGCACTAGAAGGCTGAATTGTTGGTAACAATGTGAACACATATGAGGGATTGTATAGTTTGTTTTTGAAAGAAAATATTTTGACTCATTGTGCTTTAGAAAAGTTATGCCAGTGCCTAGTGGACTCTAAGCTGACAGACCCCAGAGAGTTGGGGGAAGCATAAGATGAGTGGGCGAGAACCCGGGTTTCCAATGCGCACCATGGGGCAACCAGAAAAAAGGAGGACAGGTCCCTTTCCAGGGGAAATCCCAGGGGAAAGAAGGTCAAAAACAGAAGTGGCCCCCCAAGACCAGAAAATAACTGAATAGGGAGAATGGGGCCTGAGCCAACCCAAATTCAAAGGGAGGGGGTATCAGCGAAAGAATGGCAGGCTCTTTGATCCCTCCAAGGTGGGAACGTGCTTTAACTGTAATCAGCCAGGGCACAAAAGGGGAGATGTTGTATGCACAAAAAAGCCCCCAACTAGTGGGTTATTCCCAGGGATTGAGAGTGTAAGTGTGGGGTTGGAGAGTGCCCTGGAGAGGGGTAAGCAGGTGGTAGAAGCAATCTTAGTATCCCTGGGTGGGGTGAATATTGCAACCCTTCCTGCCTACCTCCAAACATGGATAAGTACAGGCGAAAGTCTAAAGTTAATGGGACTGACGTTGAGTCTATCAGAGACACTTGGGCTAGTGTGACTATGGTCCTGGACAAGCTGGTGCCTCAAGAGAGGTTGCTACTAGGTGAGTTTCACCAGGTGATTAATGCAGAGCACTACCAAACTCCATCCTATGCCTATGGGGGATTTGGAATAGGGAGGTGTGACAGGCCCAATGAAGGAAACCGTGTCTCCTGTGCTCCCAGTCAACTGTTTACTGGGCAATGATTTCGAAGCATCTGAGTGGTCAGAGGTAGAGAGAGGGCTCCATATAAAACGATTGGAGCTTCCTGAGTGGGTATGTGTTGTGACCAGGTCACTGACTATCCAGAAGGTAATATCTGGACACTTGGATCCTAGAATAAAGGGCGAAGCATCCAAGGACAAGGGCACTGGGCCTGGTGAGCCAGCTCAGGACACTCCAGAGGTACAGGAGGAATCTGATCCTAATGGGGAGGATCTGGCCTCTAAGGTAGGGACTCCTTCACTTCCATAGCAATCAGATTTGGCACAACTGACGGGAGTAGGTGGACCCTCAAGTGAGGAGTATTGCAAGGGACAGAGAGACTGCCGCACCCGTGAGAGCTTGAGGTGGATTGCCTCTAAGCAGGAAGAGGGGTGACAGTGGATTTCACAGAATCTACTGGGAAGATGAACTGTTTTATACTGGGGCCAGAAACCTCAGGGATGGGGACACCAGGAGGGTGGTGGTGCCCCAGAAGTACAAAGTATTCATCCTGATGTTGGGCCATAATATCCCTTTAGCAGAACATTTGGGACAGACTAAGACTTGGAACCGGTAGGTGAACAATTTTTACTGTTGCCATATGTCTGACAAGGTAAAAGAGTTTTGCAGCTCCTGTGTCACTTGTCAGGCCAGGCAGGGGGGAAAACAAAGGCACCCCTGATACCACTGCGAGTGATTAGGGTTTCCTTTGAGAGGCTGGGAATGGACATTGTTGGTCTCCTGGACCCACCTACTACATCAGGGAAAAGGTTAATCTTGGTGGTGGTGGACCATGCCAGCGGGTACTCTGAGGCAATACCTCTTAAACCATAGATGGTCCTGCAGTGGCTAGAGCACTGTTTGGTGTGTTCACCAGAGTGGGCTTTATATAAGAGATTGTGTCTGATAGTGGCACAAACCTTCTGTCCAGCTATCTGACAGCAATGTCAGATGAGTGTGGTGTCAACTACAAGTTTGCCACCCCTTTCACCCCCAGACTTATGGTCTGATGGAGAGGTTCAACAAGACCCTGAAGGGCATGATCAATGGGTTGTCTGAGAAACTCAGGAGGAGATCGGATGTTCTCCTCCCATGCCGACTGTGTGCATACAGGGAGGTTTCACAGAAAGGGATTAGTTTCAGTCACTTTGAGTTGTTGTTTGACCACCCTGTGAGGTGGCCAATGTGTCTGCTGAGATAGACTTTGGAGAAGCCTGTCAAAGAAGCAAAGGACAATGTGTTGGACTATATGCTAGGAATGAGATCTAGAAAGGCAGAGTACATGTACAAGACAAGCAGAAAATCGGAGGCTAGGCAGGATCTCATCAAGTACTGGTATGACCAAAAGACTACTATGCCTGAGTATACTCTAGGACAGTTGGTGTAGGTGTTGGAGCCTGAGGCTCACAGGGCCCTCCATGACAGGAGGAGTGGGCCCTATCCAATCTTAGAAAAAAAGAGTGAGGTTATCTACCTAGTCGACCTTGGCAACCCCAGGAAACCTCATAGGGTCCTGCATATGAATAGATTGAAACGCCACCATGACGGCAGATATGACCATGCTATTGGCCACTGATCCTGTAGTGAAGGAAGAGATTGAGCAAGTGCTCGAACTCCTCTTCAATACTGTGGAGGATGGGTCAGTGGAGGGGGTTGGACTCTCCAAAATTGACAGACAAGCAGCAAAGAGACTGTAAGCAGGTGCTTGAGCAGTTTGCTGGCCTTTTCTCTTTGAATCTAGGTATCACAGAGTGGTGTGTGCACCACATTGACACTGGTGTCAGCCCACATGTCAAAAATAACCTGTACAGGTTGTCTGACCATCTCAGAGCCAGCATTAAGACTGAGATAGTTAAGATGCTGGAGTTAGGAGTAATTGAACCGCCTGACAGTTCATGAGCCAGCCCAGTGGTACTAGTGCCTAAACCTAATCCCCGGGGAGGACCCAAGGAGTTACGGTTCTGTGTTGAGTACTTAATGCAGTCACGAAGACTGATGCTCAGACATTACATAGAGCTGATGAGCTCATTGAAATGTTAGGGCCTGCTAAGTACCTGAGTACTTTTGATTTTACTTCAGGCTACTGGAAGATTGCCCTCACAGATGGAGCAAGGGAGAGGTCAGCATTCTCTGTACCAGAGGGACATTATCAGTTCAAGATAATGTGCTTTGGCTTAAAAAATGTACCTGACACCTTCCAATGGTAGGTGAACAGGGTCCTGTCTGGGTTAGAGCAGTTCAGTGCAGCATATCTGGATGAAATAGCTGTATACAACTATACCAGGGGGATCACTTAAGCCACCTGAAGGAAGTGCTTTAGGCCATGCAGCGTATAGGCATGACTATTAAGGCCAGTAAGAGCCAAATAGGGCAGAGTTCTGTGGTGTACCTTGGTCACCTGGTAGGTGGAAGCCATGTACAGCCTCTCCATTCCAAAATTCAAACTATTTTGGATTGGACAGCTCCAGTTACCCAGAATCAGGGTTTGGCATTCCGTGGACTGACTGGGTACTATAGAATATTTGTTCAAAATGATGGGACCATTGTGGGGCCCCAAACATAACTGACTTCTAAGAAGAAGCCCAAGAAAGTGGGTTGGACCCCAGAGTGTCAGAAGGCTTTGACACTCTGAAAGCTGCTCAGCACCAGTGTTGCTGGCCCCTGACTACACAAATAAATTTGTGATTCAGACAGATGCTTCAGAACAAGGGATTGGGGGGCAGTGTTGTCACAGGTAAATTAAGAGGTCCTTGATCAGCTTTCATGTTCAAACTGACCACACGCCTCTCAGATGCCTCATGCAGATGAGGGTAGAGAATCCCAAGCTACTGAGGTGGTCTACAATGGAACACAGGCATGGGGTTGCCCATGCCATTGCTGATGTACTTTTCAGTTTTTCCACTTAGCTAATGAGGACTACCAGGGTGTAGGTTAGTAACCCATCACCATTTGTTTAGGGGGGGGGCTATGTTGCAAAGTCATCCTGTCCCCTGGGCCCCCCTATTTCTTGTGCTGACTGGTACTGGTGGGAACTGATTCTTACTGTCCATGAGCTCTGCCTGACCAGACTCAGGGCCAGTGCTATGTTGGAAGCACTTAGAATAGAGTGAAAACACCTACACACCCTAGGGTACACTATGGGTTAGGGAACCCCTTTTATTGGCATGACCTACCACATAGGCATACTATATAACAGGGCAGGGGAATTAAAACTACCTTTAAGTCCCTAGTATATAATAGGGTATGGCTGTTTAAGGGCCAGCAGTTATTTCTGTGCTTGCCTATGCACACTGCTGAGAGCCCGAGTTAATGGTAAAAGCAGCTCTGTATTGCAGAACTGCTTTTACATTTCTTTAAAAGCATTTTGGCATATTGAGTAACCCCACGGTCTCCCCTAGGATGATCCATATAAATAGGTCTTATATGTCTTGGGAATAGAGAAATTGCATATTTTACTTCCCTCATTGTAGTAAAGTGCTTCACAAAATCAACTTTTGTGCTAGGAGCACTCTGGAGTGAGGATCTACATATTGTTTGTATATTCCGGATCCCTAAAGTTTCCCAGTAGTGTTGCAGGGGTGGGGCAATGTAGTTATAAGCAGGGCACTTATATAAGTAGTTTTATAGGCCCTGGTGCTAGAGAATTTGGACATTTTCCCTGTAGATCCCCAGCCACATAGGTTAACATTGCAATAGTTTATGAATCCATAACTACGTCAAGGGACAACTGAACAATATCCTTCAAGGACTTAGAGGAATGGTACTGATAAATCCAATGATATGCTATTGTTGGATTTATCCTGAAATGTACAGAAAAGAATTTATAAAACTTTCTTATCTGTATGCCAAAATTCAGCCTTCCTGTGGTATGACCTGATTGGCAGAGTTGAGTGGATTGGCCAGGCTGCTTTGATGAAGTGGTTAGTGGCACCTGGGGTGAGGAGCCATCTGGGAGGAGAGGGTTCTGCTACACAGGAATGCCAGAGGAGGGGTCATAACCCAAGAGCTTAAAAGGAAGAAAGGGAAAGGCAGAAGAAGTTAGGCCCATCTCCACCCAACCCCTCTGAACCCAGCCAGATGGCAAGCTTAAGGAAGGAATGTGCAGATGCCAGGGGGGAGGAAAACTATGGAGATGATCCATTCTGGAGGTTGGTTTAGTTAGCTCTTGCCTCTCTCCTGAGACTTCAGCCATATTGAATTTTGGAAGAATAGTGCTGTCTGAGAGACCATTGTGTCACTCTGGGGGAAATGGCAATGCTCTGGGGTGTTACCCCATACCTCATTGGACACAAGTCCCCTCCTGATTGATCCCAGAGAACACGGAATAAGTAGCTGAGAGGGGCTCTGCTGCCTTTAAACTGAGAGGAGAGGAAGGATTGCCAAGCTGGAAACTTGATTTGCAGCATCAGGCCCTGCATTCTAACGGACTGCTCCAGATGCATTATCTGGAAGTACAGCCCATTGGATGTACACTGTTTCAAAAGGAAGAAGGAGTGGGCTCCCTGCCAGCTACAGGTTAACAGAGCTCACCTATGTCAACTTCACCAAGGGTCCCCTAACTAGAGCACATCCAGTGGACATTTAAAGGTTTGGCCAGGTGCATTGTGGGAATTATGGTCCCAAATGTTCTAGGACCATTTTAGGATCTTCTAGACCCTTGGATTGTGTTTTGGACCCTTTGAAAGAAGTTTGGAAAAGTTTGGAGCAATTTTGGGAAACAATCTTCATAAGGTGACCAAGTGTTTGTTCTTTAATAGTTCAGACCACAGGTTCCTTTCATTGGATTTTTTTTGTGTAGGATAACATTTTTCCTATTTTTATAAATTGGTGTTACATTTTAATTGTGTGTTGTGTCTTAATTATTTACTGAATTGGTGTTTTTAAAAGCTTTACATACCTGTCTTTGAAGTTAAGCCTGCCTGCTCGCAACCAAGCTTCCAAGGGTTGAGAATGGGAATAATTTTCCAAGACCTATTCTGAGCCCTAGACTGTGTTAGTTGCCTTATTGCCAGTGGTAGATGCATATTTACCACTACTAATAGTTGACTTTCCAACATAAAGACAAAAAATCAAACCTGTGTAAATCAATCTATAGAAATTGGTACACACAACATTGAGGATTACAAAGTGTAGGAATTACATGTCATCGACATTAGTAGGTAGTATATTTTAAGAATGGTTGGTCTGGAAAAGCACAAACTCACGATTTAAAATGTTCATTAGTCAGTGTTTATCTTGCAGGAAACATGGTTACATGAAAGCCCACACAGTAAATGATATATCTGCTATGACAAAAGCGCCTACCCTAACTTTCATTTTGGGGGACCACCTTGTTTTTGTCTCCGTCCTTTTTGGGAAGGATGTGATAATGGTTGAGACCCCATGTGACACATGTGTTGGGTGTTAGCTTGTTTTATTATGATTTATTGAATATGTATGAGATCCCCACTCAGTCAACTAGATTGGGTAAAATGACTAGTAAAGAATGGTAAATGGTGTCCCTTCTAGCCCAAAATACCCTCGGAATTTCTCTATGAGAAATTGGGTTGTTGGTCGACTGAGGTGTTATTCCTGTTCAACCAATAAACACAATCCCTAGCAGGGGGACCACAAAAAGTTGCTAAATTAATCTATGCTTGATCAAAGCTTACCTTTGGATTTAGAAGATATTCTAGTGCGATTGTTCCGAGAAGATAAAGTTCAGCAGGGCAAGGCTGCTGGTGGTGTCCCAGGGGGGAGTGTAGTTGTCAGGGAGCCGCTGGACAAAGTTGCAGTTAAGATTCCTGTGTTTAGACTTAATCATTTTTTTGGAAGTCGAAAATCTCCAGTGATGCAAGGCAGGAGGTTGTAGTCAATGAGAGTTCCAGGAGGATTAATACCCCTTTGCCTAAGGACTTCTGAATAGGATTTGCTGATGCGGAAAAGAACATAGCAGGAGTTATTGCGAAGTCAGACCAACCGGCAATGTACCTCGGGCCGATCGACGAGCAGGTTGGTTTCAGTCTTCCCGTGGTTCTCCAAGCAGTTTTTAGCCAAAGATTTTCTAAGTCCCAAGTTTGGGATTTTGGCTATCTGGATATTTTTAACCCCACCACCAAGGGTCCAGAATTGGAGGGCTGCTCTTAAAGGATTAGGACTCACTCAGGCTCAACGAGTACTTGAAGTCACACTGGTAGTCCTGGGTTCAGGTAGAGTAGCAGGGCTTAAGCAGCAGGGAAGGTCTCTGAGGGTTCAAGGCAGGA
This sequence comes from Triturus cristatus, assembly GCF_964204655.1. Lineage (NCBI taxonomy): Eukaryota > Metazoa > Chordata > Amphibia > Caudata > Salamandridae > Triturus > Triturus cristatus. Next base: position 1,838,266,405 of record NC_140590.1, on the reverse strand, counting down.
TCTAGGCAGAAAAGCAGAATTTCCAGGTGCAGCAAGGTAGCATTGTGGAGTACCCAGTAGGTCATCAGCAGCCAGAATCTGAATTCCCTTCCGCAGGTCCAGTAGGTGAACTGAAGCGTGCATGTGAGGGCCCTATGTCTATACCGGGTCCCTTCTTTGATGTGGTATATGTTTTTACAGGTTTCTCTTGGAAGTGCTTGGAATTTCTTGGCTCCACTCCCCTGGATCCAAGCTGGCTGCTTGCTGCAGTGCTGACACGCCCTTTGAGTGAAGGCAGAGCAGAGCCTATTCAGTTGCAAGTGAGTCTGTGCCCAGCTTCGCCCCCTGGCCCCACCCAGCCAGCAGATGACCCATTCTAACACACTTAATCCCTCTACTGTGTGACTGTTTGAGAGGAATCCACAAAGTCCTAACTTCCGCTTTATACCAAGCCATGTGACACAGGGGAGGTTGCAGACACCAAATGGCTATGGGCAGGAAAATACCAACTGTATAAAAGTGCAATTTTCAAAACTGTAATTTAAAATCTGACTTTACCAATGAGGAATCACTTTTAATTGCAAATTCATAGAAACTAAGCATGAAGTGCTTTTCTGTCCCCAATCATACGTTAGCATGTATTACATGTAATAAGGCAACCCAATATTATTCTATGCAATAGGTAGACCTCAAATTAGTGAAAAATGAATTTAGAAGTGCATGTCCAACCTTTTAATTACAATGCACCCTACATTATGGACTTCCAAGGGCCTACATTAAGGGTGAGGTATAGGCAATAAAAGTGGGGTGTAAGGCTTGGCAAGGAATGTATATTTACAAGTTGATTTGGCTGTACAACACTACATTCAGGCTGCAATGGCAGAACTTGGACATGATTTAAGGGGCGACTTAAGTGGGTGGCACAATGAGTGTTACAGTCTCACTAACAGCATTTAATTTGGAGGCCCTGGTTATATTGGATATAACTCTACAAGGGACGTATAAGTAAATTAAATATGCCAGTCAGGTGTAATCCAATTTTACCATGTTTAGCGGCGTGAGCACAAGCACTTTAGCATTGGTTAGCAGTTGGTAGGACCAACAAAAAGAAATTCAGCAAAAAGTTGTGGGGTGACCCTGCAGAGAAGACCCGGTCCAAAAGTCTCCAAGAAATTAGACATTTGTACCATCTCTCGTTTAACGTGGCCATCTCCTTTTCAGTGACCATCATGCAATGGAAATCTTTCTTAGAGGCTAATCCCATTTTAAAGATCTCAGCCCAGTTGACTGAAGTCTATCTTACAAGTTACAACCATAAAGTTAGGCTCACGGTTTCTCTGGAAAATGTGCAAGACTTGTATGTATTAAGGTTTGATAGTGCCCTCACAGTCCCAGAAGCACCTATTAATTTGGAATGGTCTAACACTGTCATGTAAAAAGTGTTGTTTATGTGGAAGGCCCAATTTAAACACTGTACAAGGAAAGGTCTGAACATAGTAAGGCACTCCCCAGGTTGGTTTGACTCAGAATGCAACCTGATGAGGAAGACCTTGAGCAGATAATGCCTCCATTCAGCAAAATGTAGTACTGGATAAATAAATCATGAATTAGAAATGCTGAAAAGGAAGCACCAAACATTAACTATACGAAAGAAGCGATTATCAATGAGACTTTAATAATGTAATGGAGGGCAAGACTGAATCCTTCTGGCAATTGTCCAGCTCAGAAGCTGCTGTCCCCCCTTGTACTTTACAGGCACAGAGTAGGGAATCAAGATGAGAGGGCTACATTTCTAAATTATACAAATGCTGACTAGGGTCTGTAGACCTCATGTTAGGAACCAAATCAGTCGCTATATCTCTGTTAATAATGACTCTAGAAACTGAGGTTGTGCAAAGCATAATAGATACAATTATACACTATTGTGCTGGGAGCCCTGATAGCATACCGGCCGTTATGTTTAAGATGAATCCTTTGTGGGCAAATTTACTTATCCTTAGACTAAGGTGTGGAAGGTCAAGGGACCTGGCCACCGGGAGGGTAGGGAAATATTTGTATACACCAAGGGATGCCAGGGATACGTTCTCCGCAGATAATGTACAACAAACTAATGGCTATCCCTCTGTCTGATGAGGTGAAATATGGCAATGTGTGTGCGACGATTAAACGTCACTTCAGTGAGAAAGTAAAAAAAAAGAAAAATAACCTTTTTGGGTGATAAATTTTTATTTAAGTGTTCCTCCCCCCAACTGCTAATATACAAAGAGCTCCCTTGAACATGGTTGAGCCACACTGATCTTTAGGTTTTAGGGTGAAACCAATAATTAAGCATGCCACTACTATAGAGACTGAGGGTTATATATAAAAAAAGGATTATTTTTCCTTTCTCCCATTTCTCACCAAAGTGGTGTTCAGCATTAGCGCACACACACTGAACCCTCACCAACCACCCCCGACACCCTGAAGCTAGCGATCGACAACTGGACAGCCCTCACCACCGAAGACACACTGAAGACAATTAAGTCAATCCACTCCGGAGCCCCCACAAACCACTGCCCCCACCACATTTTTAACAGAACCGCCGACACCATCGCACCCATGCTCCGCCACACCATCAGCCGCTCCCTAGCAACAGCATCTTTCCCCAACAACTGGAAACACGCCAAGATCAACCCCCTCCTGAAGAAACCCTCGGCAGACCCCACTGACCTCAAAAACTACAGACCCATCTCCCTGCTCCCATTCCCAGTGAAAGTCATCGAGAAAGCCATCAACAGCCAACTCACCACATTCATCGAAGAGCACAACATCCTCAACTCCTCCCAATCCGGCTTCAGAAAAAAACACAGTACGGAAACCGCCCTCCTCGCTGCAACAGACGACATCCGCACCCTACTGGACAAAGGAGAAACAGCAGCCCTCATACTCCTCGACCTCTCAGCGGAGTTCGACACAGTCTCTAACCATACATTAATACGCAGACTCCACGACGCAGGGATCCAAGACAAAGCCCTCGACTGGATCCGCTCCTTCCTCTCTGGCAGAACGCTGTGGATCAGACTCCCCCCTTTCCTCTTGGACCCTACACCAACCACCTGTGGAGTCCCCCAGGTGTCCTCCCTCAGCCCTACGCTCTTCAACATCTACATGGCTCCACTTGCCCCCATCATCAGAACCTACGGACTCAACATTGTGTCATAAGCAGACAACACCCAACTCATCCTCTCCCTATCCAACGAACCCAACACCGCCAGACACAACTTTCGAGAAGGTATGGAAGCCATCGCCAAATGGATGAAAAACAGCTGCCTACAACTAAACACTAACAAAACGGAAATACTTATCATGGGCCCAAAACCCGATGCCTGGAACAACACCTGGTGGCCCCCCGCCCTCGGAAGCCCACCCACGGACCACGCACTCAACCTGGGAGTCATCCTGGACTCAGAGCTCAAATTGGAACACCAGATCAACTCTGTCTCGTCCTCCTGCTTCCATACACTCCGCCTCCTCCGTAAGACCTTCAAATGGATCCCACTCGAACACAGAAAGACCGTCACTCATGCCCTGGCCACCAGCAGACTGGACTACGGCAACGCACTCTATGCCGGAATAAACAAAAACCTCACCTGAAAGCTACAGAACATCCAAAATGCCACCGCAAGACTGGTCCTCAACCTGCCAAGACACTGCCATGTCTCCCAGCACCTGCGCACACTCCACTGGCTCCCCATCGAAGCTAGAGTCACCCATGCTCACAAGGCCCTCCATGACTCCAGACCAGCATACCTGAACAGCCGACTCAAATTCCATGGACCCCAAGGACCCAACGATCAGCCCAGCTCCCCTACGCTGTGCTCTACCACAGCAGAAAGACCAGACCGGGAGGCCGCTTCTTCTCCTTCCTCGCGGTCAAAGCCTGGAACGACCTTACGCTCCACCTCAGACAGACAACATCACTCCCCATCTCCGCAAGAAACCTCAAAACCTGGCTCTTTGACAGACCCCCTCCTTGATAGAAAGGAACCTGTGAACCCCCCCAGTACCTTGAGACCCTTACGGGTGAGTAGTCGCGCTTAACAAACACCTGATTGATACACATCACCATATTTTTCCTCATCGGGCAAAGGGATACTCATTAGTTTGTCATAGCAAAATTACTACTACAAACAGGGGCATATTAGCAAGGGCTTGATCGCTGCTTTAGCGGCACTTTTTGCCGCCAAAGCGGCGATTTTTTTTATCGCCCTATCATCATTCTGTCGCTAACAGCAGTTAGCGACAGCTTCCAGGCGATAGCGACCGGTTTGGGGCCCGCTTTGCATGTCAGCGATATTTATCACTAATGACATGCAAAGTGGGCGTACCCAAACTGGTAGCGACTGAAAGCAGTCGCTAACACAGCTATCGCGTATTACCAACGCAAGCAAAGCGATACAAATAATCGCGGTAAGCGTAATTTTCGCAGGTATTTAACACCTGCTGGAAGCCTGACTTACCTTTATTCCTCAATAGGAGGTGGCTCTTCAGCCTAAGTCCACCATGGCATTAATGCGTGAATATCACTGGATTTCCAGTGATAGTCCGGCATTTCGCTGGATATTTTAGCACAGTGGAGAATAACGTTGCTAATAGCATGTTTTCTCCGCTAAAATATCCGGAGATAGGCAGCGATAAAATTGAACACGCTAAGCGGGTTTTGCTATAAATATCGCATGTTATTGCTAATATGCCCCACAGTTTTTTTGTAGATGGGTTTCTAACACAGGCCATATTCCTGACTCTTGCAGCGGTTTTATTATTAAGCCATTTTTTAAGAAAGGGGAAAGAGCTGATCCTGAAAACTATTGATTTGTTTCCCTTTTAGATACCTTGAAAATGTATGCTAAAATGCTACTACTTCATCTTGAAAGGTAGGTTTGTGAAGCATCCCTAGAGAGCGGGAAGGCTTTCAGGAAAGCTACTTTATGGTGGACCGTTTCTGTTGGCAATCTATGGGGCATATCAACAAGGGCTTTATCTCTGCTTTTTTGGCTTTAAAAGCCAAAAAAGCAGAGATAAAACTAGCACCCTATCAACAACAGGGTGCTAACATGCAAATTCGCATGTTAGCACCCTTTTACTCTACGCTTCCCCTTGCATCTCTAATGAGATGCAAAGGGGGCGTTCCAGAGTAAAATAATAGGAGAAATGTCGCTAAGCGACATTTCTCCTATTATCAAGAATGTCGCTAACCCTGTTAGAGACAAATAAAGCAGCGCTAACCGCGGTTAACGCTGCTTTTTTACATCTGGTATTTTTCTGACTTAGCCATGATATCCTATGGAAGGAGGATATCATGGCTAAGTTTGCCTGTCCCTATCAACAAGGTAACGTGAGATTATCGCTGGGTTTCCAGCGATAATCTCACGTTAGCCAGTTAGCGCCAGGATTTTTATCACTGATGAGATAAGCGTTGCTAATAGCACGCTATCTCAGCGATAAAAATCGGCGCTAGCCGGCGATAATTATCCGAGCGCTAAGTGCGCTCAGCGATAATTATCGCCGGTTGTCGTTGATATGTCCCTATGTTGTTGCTTTGTCAACTTCCGAGCCGCCTTTGACCTGGTCGATCATGCAATATTGTGACAGCAATTAAAAGACAATGATATTCCCTCAGATCATTTATCATCAATCCAAAGACTGCACTTGCAATACTGGTCCAGGGAGTCATGATAGGAGCGGCACCCTATCCGATCGAATCCCTGTCAAACATGGGTTGCGTCAGATATGTGTTCTATCCCCCTTCCTTTTAAGTCACTGCATCGTCGACCTTCCAAGCAAACTCCCCTTGGTGAATTTGTTCTCCCCAAATATTGGAGGTCAGCCCTGCCTAATGTATGCCCCTGACCTCGTCCTCATGAACTATTCACCAATGGACTTGCAGCAAAAACGAAACACTCTTTATGCATATTCTAAAAGCAGCATTAAATTAAATAGACACATGCAGAAATGCTAGGGATCCCTGCTCATGTCTTTGCTGTGACTAGGTCACAGTCACAGGCCAAAATGTCTAACACTGGACAGGCCCTGGATGCTGGAAGAATGGACCAGGTGCCTCCAAAGAGGAGGAGCAGTAGGGTTAAGGCAGTGCCTCCCCCCCGACTCAGAATACAGATTAGCCTCCTGAGGGAGATTATCTTGGACCTGAAGAAGGAACTGTCCCAGGGGAGCTTGAACCTGACCAGGTTGAGTTTTTGGGGACAGGGGGCCCTTCCAGGGCAGATCTGGGCCAGGAGCAGAAAACCTGCACCTCTCTTGAACCCCTCAGAAAGCAAGCTGATGATGAGGCTGCTGGGAATGCTAGTGGCACCCATAAAATCTATTGGGATGATAGACTCCTTAATTCAGAGTGTAGAGACCCCAAGCCTGGTTCTTCCAGGAGGTTGGTAATACCTCTGAAGTTTAGGGGCTTCCTATTGACACTAGCCCATGATATTCCCTTAGTAGGACACCTGGGCCAGAACAAGACCTGGAACAGAATTGTCCCTCACTGGCCCCACATGTCTGAAGACATTAAGGAGTTTTGTCTCTCCTGTGTGACCTGCTAAACCAGTGGCAAGGCAGGTGGAACCACAAAGGTCCCCCTGATACCACTACCTGTGGTGGGGGTTCTCTTTGAGAGGGTAGGGATTGACATTGTTGGTCCCATGGATCCTCAAACAGCATCTGGGCACAGATTTATCCTGGTGGTGGTGGACCATGCCACTAGGTACCCAGAGGCCATTCCCCTTAAGACCACTATAGCCCCTGTGGTGGCAAAGGCCCTCATGGCAATTTTCTCAAGAGTGGGTTTTCCTAAGGAGGTAGTATCTGACAGAGATGCAAACTTTCTGTTCAGTTACTTGACTGCAATGTGGAAGGAGTGTAGAGTGAATTGCAAATTCACCACACCCTATCACTCACAATGCAATGGTTTAGTTGAAAGATTTATCAAAACCTTAAAGGGCATGATCAAAGGTCTCCCAGAAAAGCTTAGGCGCAGATGGGACATCCTTTTGCCCTGCCTTTTGTTTGCCTACAGGGAGGTGCCACAAAAGGGGACTGGTTACAGCCCTTTCGAACTTTTGTTTGGCCATACTGTTAGGGGTCCATTGTGTCTGGTGAAGGAGGGATCGGAGTTACCTCTCAAAACCCCTAAACAGGACATAGTGGACTATGTACTTGGTCTCCACTCCAGGATGGTTGAGTATATGAAAAAGGCAACTAAAAACCTTGAGGCTAGCCAGGAAATACAAAAGGCCTGGCATGACCAAAAGGCCATGCTGACTGTTTACCAGCCAGGGCAGAAAGTGTGGGTGTTGGAGCCTGTGGCCCCAGCAGCCCTCCTTTCCAAATGGAGTGGCCCCCATACAATTGTTGAACAGAATTGGGAGGTCACCTACTCGGTAGACCTTGGAACCCCTAGGAGTCCCCATAGGGTACTTCATGTCAACAGACTAAAACCATATGTTGACAGGGCAGACATTGGCTTGCTCATGGCTACTGATGAGGGACAGGAGGAGGGGAGTGACCCCCTCCCTGACCTGCTCTCTCAGAACCCTGATGATGGATCAGTAGATGGTGTAGCATTGGCAGGCAGCCTCACCGTCCAGCAAAAAAACTGACTGCAGAAAACTTCACAGCCAGTTTAGACATATGTTTTCTCTGACTCCAAGTCAGACCATCTGGTGCACTCATGAAGTGGACACTGTGGGCAGTCTGCCTGTGAAAAATAAGATCTACAGGCAACCTGATCATGTCAGGTACCGTATAAGGACAGAAGTCCAAAATATGTTGGATTTGGGAGTCATTGAACCCTCAGATAGCCCTTGGGCTAGTCCAGTAGTCCTTGTGCCTAAACCTCACACCAAAGATGGCAAGATAGAGATGAGGTTTTGTGTGGACTACAGGGGTCTCAATGCAGTCACTAGGACTGATGCCCATTCCATCCCAAGGACAGATGAGCTAATAGATACTTTGGCCTCAGCCAAGTTTCTAAGCACATTTGACTTGACAGCTGGCTACTGGCAGATTAGACTAGCTGATGATGCAAAGCCAAAGACAGCATTTTCTACCCCTAGTGGGGACAATCAATTTGTGGTAATGCCCTTTGGTTTAAAGAATGCACCTGCCACTTTCCAAAGGTTGGTGAATCAAGTCCTTACAGGCCTGGAAGACTATAGTGCAGCATATCTTGATGATATTGCTGTCTTTAGCTCCACCTGGGAGGATCACCTGGTCCACCTGAGGAATGTTTTTGAGGCCCTGCAAAAAGCAGGCCTAACTATCAAGGCTACTAAGTGCCAGTTAGGGCAGGGTCAGGTTGTGTACCTGGACCACCTTGTAGGTGGAGGCCAGGTTCAACCATTGCAGAGCAAAATCCAGACCATAATGGACTGGGTTGCTCCCACTACCCAGACTCAGGTGAGAGCCTTTTTAGGCCTGACTGGGTATTAGAGAAGATTTGTCAAGGGGTATGGATCGAAAGTTACACCCCTCAATGACTTAACCTCTAAGAAAATGCCCAAAAAGGCTCAGTGGACAGTTAGCTGTCAAAAGGCATTTGATGACCTGAAGCAAGCCATGTGCACTGCTCCCATTCTGCAAAGTCCTGATTACTCCAAAAAGCTCATTGTCCAAACAGAAACATCTGAGTTGGGGGTAGGGGCTGTACGGTCACAGTTGAATGATGAAGGTCAGGATCAGCCAGTAGCTTTCATAAGCAGAAGGCTGACCCCCCCGAGAGAAATGTTGGTCAGCCAGTGAGAGGGAGGCCTTTGCTGTGGTTTGGGCTCTGAAGAAGTTGAGGCCATACTTGTTTGGTACTCACTTCATTGTTCAGACAGATCATAAGCCCCGCTTATGGCTAAAACAGATGAAGGATGAAAACCCCAAACTTTTAAGGTGGTCCATTTCCCTACAGGGGATGGACTATACAGTGGAACATAGACCTGGGAGTAACCATGCCAATGCAGATGAACTCTCCAGATATTTCCACTTAGAACATGAAGACTTAACTGGTCAAGGTTAGTTTAATGTCCCTGTGTTTTTGGGGGGGTTGTGTAGGAGAGTAGGATCTGCCTCTTATGGTTACCCCAACTTTTTTTTGCTGTTGTAACACTGTTTTTCGACCTTAGTCTGGCTGGGGCCCTGCTATTCAGGACCCCAGCCTAGCTGCTTCCTCTCTAAATTGATTCCATGTACCACAGGTACACTCCAGATTGGAGTCTGGGGTACCCTTGTGAGTCCCTAGTATATGGTACACTATGTACCCAGGGCATAGGTACCCCAGAGGCCTACCAGGGGCTGAAGCATGTATTATTCCACCCCTGGGAATCCCTCCAAAATGACACCAGAGGTCTGCTACTGCAGCCTGGGTAAGGTGGTGCATGCACCCCTTACTGAGATATAGGTTCACTATATCTCACCTACCACTGCACATAGAAACATATCTGTCACCCCTATGGCAGGCCTTATCAATCATGAAGGCAGGGTGCTTGTTTGTATGTGAGACGGTGTCCAGGCATGAGCTGAGCCCCTCTGCAGCCTTCGAAATCCATCCTCCAGGGTTGTCAGTAGTGCAGCCTGACCATATACTTTTAAGTGCATTATAACCAAACGGTAAATGCTAACTTTGGACTGGCTGCACGGAAACATGTCATGTTTGGTGTCAAACACCTTGGAATCATACCCCCACACCAGTAACTGGTGTGGGAGTATGATCCCACCCTTCTAGAGGGAGAGACATGACAGCACCGGTATACTCGGTACCAACTTAAAAGGGCCCTGGCATCACAAAATGGATGCTGCAGCCACAGACACGGGTCTGGCCTCCTGCTGCTGACTGAAACTCCGGCAGGGGAGGCCTAGACAATATATTTCCTGTCACAGGGAGGTGTAACCACCTCCCAGACAGGCTGAGGTGTATTGGATGTGGGTGGGAGCACTCTGAGAGTGCTTTGAAGTCCTGCACTGGGGCCTCATTTGGTGACCCTGTGCATAGTCCAGCTCAAACCGGTTCAGGGGCTACCAGCCCCTGCTCCGGCGCGAAACTGGACAAAGGAAATGGTAGCCACCCCTCTTTCCAAACCCTCCCATAGGTGGGTCCCCTGAATTAGTCCAACCCCTTCCTTAGGTATAAGTAAGGAACCCATGGCAAGAGTACTTTAGATATCCCTGGACGAAACTCTGCAACTGAATCCTGGAACTTCGACGCTCTACTCAAGACTAGAGGACTGAAGAAATCTCCCTTGGAGTCAAGGAGTGTCTCCCCTGCTTGGCAGGCACCAACAAAGCAATTGCCGGTCTGCATCTCCAAAGCTCCCAATGGACTCCGAAGTATCTGCAGCCCAAAAAGAGGATTTCCAGACTTCTCAGCGGCAGACCCGAGTCCCCAGCAAAGCTGAGACCCACAACCCTTGTGAGTAACGTGGAACCAGAACTCCTGGTCACTGTGCACATTTGCAAGTGGCTCCGTCGCGATACCTGGTCCATCGACTGGTGGGTCCCTGTTAAGGCAACTCTGATTTTCCTTGGGCTTCCCTGGTTGCTCCAGATGTGCCCTGACTCCCCACTACATGGTGAGTCCCTCAGACCTTGCTGGTCTGCAGACCAAAGCATCTTTCTCCTTTCTGCGTGAGTTGCTGTTGCCAAGGCTTGTTGTGTCCAATCCAGGCACTGATGCTGCAGCACTCGACATCCTTTGTGGGACAGCTCGAATCCAGCTCCTGGTCATCCTCGACACCTCCTGGTCTTCGTGGCTGAAGAGTCAAGCTTCACCTTCTTCACCTGAAATCACCCGACATCGGTGTGCAATTGTCTATCGTGCCCCTGGTCACTGGCTAGTGTTCCAGACTCTGTCACCTCTGCTTTCAGATCATTCTCATCTTCGATCCAGGCTTGGATCTCTTCGGACACTTCGCATCTTCCCGGCAGCAGCACTTCTTCACCAGCTTCCATAGAAAACGACGACACGATCCGACACCATTTGACACCTATGCACCCGGTTTCCCTGGGTGAGGTAACTCGAGTACTCTGGTGCTCCCGTGGGTGTTGACCCTAGAACTTCCTAAGTCCAAAAGGGTTTGGTCCTAGCTCATCTCTAAGTGTCCCTAATTTTAAAAATCTAACCGCAACATTCCCCATAGAAGCTAACGGGAGTTCGCTGCTGTGTTCTCACGCTGCACACGGCCCGTGGGTCCCCTGTGTCACTACCTTGGGTGGTTCCTTGGGGTCCCAGTGATTCTACATTTTCTAGGTCTTGTGTCTAGTTATGTCGTGGTTCTTATACCTCTATTTTAGTATATGGTTAGCTCGCTCCTAGAGCCTAACGTGTATTTTTGCTATTTTACTGTAATATTTGAAGTGTAACTTATGTGTTTGGACCTCTAGCCTCATAAAGTGACTAGTAGGGTGTGTGTAGTAATAAATACATATATTTTATATATATGCCTGGTGTGGTTGCCTTACATTTAACCATTCAGCAGATTATAAACTGGTAAAACAAGCTGCTTTACATTCCTTCAAGACTTAGCCTGAAGGCTGCTCTCCGTAGCTACCACTAGGATAGCTTTCAATAAAGGTTGTCTTTAACCTATCATCAATAAGAGGTTGTTTGGACTGGTGCAAGGTGCCCACTATAACTAGTGGACAGCATATACCAGGCCAACTTCTCACATTGGAGGCAGCAGTGGGATTCCAGCTTGCTATTGTTTTACGAGATAATCTCAATTGAGTGACTAACTGAAAACCACTAAAGGTACCTGAGATACATATAATACAAGCTTTAGAATACAGTAAGTTCTACTGAACTTAGAGTTGTGTGTTAAGGGCTTAGCACACCCTTTCTACAACTCAAGGGAGTTAAGTAGGCCACACTAGAGTAGGTAGTTGAATATACCATACCTCACGAGCAATGTCTTCAAGGCCAGGAACCAGTGGGTCCTTGCCAGAAGCCAATGGGCTTCTTCCCTCCAAGTATGATAACGTCCCATTCTTGGAATTGAGAGCATTATGCAGAACTAGGAGACTGAAGACAGGCAAAAGTGCAACCACCCAATGCCTCATAGAGGTACTCAGACTGGATGATCTTAGAAGACCTATAGGGTCTGAAGGGGTAGGCAGAGTGGGTGGGGCAGCAGATGAGGAAGGGCCTAGGGGTGAAATTCCCCATGACCAAACCTCTAATGCTGACCAGGAAGATGACATTGATCTTGACCTGGACAATCCAGCTCCCCTGGAAGATTAGGATCAGGGCCACAATTGTCCCCTCTTTGTCCCTTCTGGAAGAGTTGGTGGTGGGCCTAAAAGATCTAGATCTCCCTCAGTGGAGTCTAACCATTCTGGTTCATCTATAGGGACCTCTATCTCTGCTCATAGGAGGGAAACCTCCCAGGAGAGGAGAGAGAGACTGCTGAAGTATGAGGAAACCCAGCTTAAAATAAAAAAGCAGCAGATAGCCCTAGAAAGAGTGTCCCTAGAGCTCTACAGAGCTAGAAAAAAGATGGGACTAGAGTCCCATGGTGGCAGCAACATCGCTAGTGGTAGGGAGAGATCTCATGACCATAGACACCTAAACAAGATTGTCCCTCCCTACCAGAGTGGGATGGCATCCAAAAATGGATAACTGCACTGGAAAGGGCCTGTAAAGTCCAAAGGGTCCCCCCGGAGCAGTGGGCAGCAATCTTGTGGCTCTCCTTTGCAGACAAAAGGTAGAGATAAGCTCCTCACTGTTAGAGAGGAGGATGCTGATGATTATTCGAGTCTGAAAAGTGAATTGATTGAAGAGTTTGGCCTAACCACTGAACAATATAGGTTAAAGTTCAGAGATACCCAAAAGGCACAAAATCAAGACTGGGTGGACTTTGTAGATTGTCCTACTAAAGCTCTGGAGGGTTGGTTACTTGGCAGCAGGGTGCATGACTTTCAAGGATTGTACAATTTAATTATGAGGGAGCAGATCCTAAATAATTGTCAACAACAGCTGTTGCATCAGTATCTAGTGGACTCTGATCTGACCTCTCCCCAAGAATTGAGAAAGAAGGCAGACAAATGGGTCAGAAACAGGGTGAGGCAGAAGGTTCAGAACTAAGGTGGTGACCAGAAGAAGCAAGATTCTAAGAACTCTGACAAGGGTGGGGAGAGGGATAAAGACCAGAAGTCTTCACAAGGTCCCCAAAAATCTTCTTCAGGGGGTGAATCCCAATCTAATAAAGGAAAAGGCCAAAAGAAACCATGATGCAAGATCTGTAAGCAGAAGACTCACTGGACAAGTGATTGCACCAAGTCCAAAGACTGAACTCCAGCCGTCATTGCCCCTAAGGCAACTGTTCCCCCTAGTGCAGCTACAATTGGTGGTGGTAATACTCAATATAAGGATGTAGTAGGGTTAACCCTGGGTTCTGAGATGGACGCTGACCCAGTCAGAGTTCCAACTCAGGCTGCCCTGATCTGTGATGGAGGCATGAACATGTCTTCCTTTGTGAGTCCCAGTAACTTGGGCAAATACAGACAGCAGCCTTTGATTAATGGAAAAAGAGGCCGTGGCATTCAGGGACGCAGGAGCAAGTGTCACAATGGTGACAAAAGATCTTGTGGATCCTGGGCAGATTATACTTGGTGAAATGTACCAAGTGACCAATGCTAGTAATGTCAGAACAGACCATTCTCTGACAGTTGTTAACATCTCCTGGGGAGGGGTAACTGGCCTTAAGAAGGTTGTGGTAACTGTGGACCTACCTGTTGAATGCTTGCTTGGCAGTGAAACTGGGCTGAAGTGGAGCTCAGGACACATGCAGAAATGCTAGGGATCCCTGCTAATGTCTTTGCTGTGACTAGGTCACAGGCCAAAATGTCTAACACTGGTCAGGCCCTGGATGCTGGAAGGATGAACCAGGTGCCTCCCAAGAGGAGGAGCAGTAGGGTTAAGGCAGTGCCTCCCCCCCGACTCAGAATACAGATTAGCCTCCTGAGGGAGATTATCTTGGACCTGAAGAAGGAACTGTCCCAGGGGAGCTTGAACCTGACCAGGTTGAGTTCTTGGGGACAGGGGGCCCTTCCAGGGCAGATCTGAGCCAGGAGCAGAAAACCTGCACCTCTCTTGAACCCCTGAGAAAGCAAGCTGATGATGAGGCTGCTGGGAATGCTAGTGGCACCCATAAAATCTATTGGGATAATAGACTCCTTAATTCAAAGTGTAGAGACCCCAAGCCTGGTTCTTCCAGGAGGTTGGTAATACCTCTGAAGTTTAGGGGCTTCCTGTTGACACTAGCCCATGATATTCCCTTAGTAGGACACCTGGGCCAGAACAAGACTTGGGACAGAATTGTCCCTCACTGGCCCCACATGTCTGAAGACACTAAGGAGTTTTGTCTCTCCTGTGTGACCTGCCAAACCAGTGGCAAGGCAGGTGGAACCACAAAGGCCCCCCTGATACCACTACCTGTGGTGGGGGTTCTCTTTGAGAGGGTAGGGATTGACATTGTTGGTCCCATGGATCCTCAAACAGCATCTGGGCACAGATTTATCCTGGTGGTGGTGGACCATGCCACTAGGTACCCAGAGGCCATTCCCCTTAAGACCACTATAGCCCCTGTGGTGGCAAAGGCCCTCATGGGAATTTTCTCAAGAGTGGGTTTTCCTAAGGAGGTAGTATCTGACAGAGATGCAAACTTTCTGTTCAGTTACTTGACTGCAATGTGGAAGGAGTGTAGAGTGAATTGCAAATTCACCACACCCTATCACTCACAATGCAATGGTTTAGTAGAAAGATTTATCAAAACCTTAAAGGGCATGATCAAAGGTCTACCAGAAAAGCTTAGGCGCAGATGGGACATCCTTTTGCCCTGCCTTTTGTTTGCCTACAGGGAGGTGCCACTAAAGGGGATTGGTTACAGCCCTTTCGAACTTTTGTTTTGCCATCCTGTTAGGGGTCCATTGTGTCTGGTGAAGGAGGGATCGGAGTTACCTCTCAAAACCCCTAAACAGGACATAGTGGACTATGTACTTGGTCTCCGCTCCAGGATGGTTGAGTATATGAAAAAGGCAACTAAAAACCTTGAGGCTAGCCAGGAATTACAAAAGGCCTGGCATGACCAAAAGGCCATGCTGACAGTTTACCAGCCAGGGCAGAAAGTGTGGGTGTTGGAGCCTGTGGCCCCAGCAGCCCTCCTTTCCAAATGGAGTGGCCCCCATACAATTGTTGAACAGAATTGGGAGGTCACCTACTTGGTAGACCTTGGAACCCCTAGGAGTCCCCATAGGGTACGTCATGTCAACAGACTAAAACCATATGTTGACAGGGCAGACATTGGCTTGCTCATGGCTACTGATGAGGGACAGGAGGAGGAGAGTGACCCCCTCCCTGACCTGCTCTCTCAGAACCCTGATGATGGATCAGTAGATGGTGTAGCCTTGGCAGGCAGCCTCACTGTCCAGCAAAAAACTGACTGCAGAAAACTTCACAGCCAGTTTAGACATATGCTTTCTCTGACTCCAAGTCAGACCATCTGGTGCACTCATGAAGTGGACACTGTGGACAGTCTGCCTGTGAAAAATAAGATCTACAGGCAACCTGATCATGTCAGGTACTGTATAAGGACAGAAGTCTATAGTGCAGCATATCTTGATGATATTGCTGTCTTTAGCTCCACCTGGGAGGATCACCTGGTCCACCTGAGGAATGTTTTTGAGGCCCTGCAAAAAGCAGGCCTAACTATCAAGGCTAATAAGTGCCAGACAGGGCAGGGTCAGGTTGTGTACCTGGACCACCTTGTAGGTGGAGGCCAGGTTCAACCATTGCAGAGAAAAATCCAGACCATAATGGACTGGGTTGCTCCCACTACCCAGACTCAGGTGAGAGCCTTCTTAGGCCTGACTGGGTATTAGAGAAGGTTTGTCGAGGGGTATGGATCGAAAGTTACACCCCTCAATGACTTAACCTCTAAGAAAATGCCCAAAAAGGCTCAGTGGACAGTTAGCTGTCAAAAGGCATTTGATGACCTGAAGCAAGCCATGTGCACTGCTCCCATTCTGAAAAGTCCTGATTACTCCAAAAAGCTCATTGTCCAAACAGAAACATCTGAGTTGGGGGTAGGGGCTGTACGGTCACAGTTGAATGATGAAGGTCAGGATCAGCCAGTAGCTTTCATAAGCAGAAGGCTGACCCCCCGAGAGAAACGTTGGTCAGCCAGTGAGAGGGAGGCCTTTGCTGTGGTTTGGGCTCTGAAGAAGTTGAGGCCATACTTGTTTGGTACTCACTTCATTGTTCAGACAGACCATAAGCCCCGCTTATGGCTAAAACAGATGAAGGATGAAAACCCCAAACTTTTAAGGTGGTCCATTTCCCTACAGGGGATGGACTATACAGTGGAACATAGACCTGGGAGTAACCATGCCAATGCAGATGAACTCTCCAGATATTTCCACTTAGAACATGAAGACTTAACTGGTCAAGGTTAGTTTAATGTCCCTGTGTTTTTGGGGGGGTTGTGTAGGAGAGTAGGATCTGCCTCTTACGGTTACCCCAACTTTTTTTGCTGTTGTAACACTGTTTTTCGACCTTAGTCTGGCTGGGGCCCTCCTATTCAGGACCCCAGCCTAGCTGCTTCCTCTCTAAATTGATTCCCTGTACCGCAGGTACACTCCAGATTGGATTCTGGGGCACCCTTGTGAGTCCTTAGTATATGGTATACTATGTACCCTGGGCATAGGTACCCCAGAGGCCTACCAGGGGCTGAAGCATGTATTATGCCACCCCTGGAAATCCCTCCAAAATGACACCACAGGTCTGCTACTGCAGCCTGGGTAAGTTGGTGCATGCACCCCTTACTGAGATATAGGTTCACTATATCTCACCTACCACTGCACATAGAAACCTATCAGTCACCCCTATGGCAGGCCTTATCAATCATGAAGGCAGGGTGCTTGTTTGTATGTGAGACGGTGTCCAGGCATGAGCTGAGCCCCTCTGCAGCCTTCGAAATCCATCCTCCAGGGTTGTCAGTAGTGCAGCCTGATCATATACTTTTAAGTGCATTATAACCAAACGGTAAATGCTAACTTTGGACTGGCTGCACGGAAACATGTCATGTTTGGTGTCAAACACCTTGGAATCATACCCCCATAGCAGTAACTGGTGTGGGAGTATGATCCCACCCTTCTAGAGGGAGAGACATGACAGCACCGGTATACTCGGTACCAACTTAAAAGGGCCCTGGCATCACAAAATGGATGCTGCAGCCACAGACACGGGTCTGGCCTCCTGCTGCTGACTTAAACTCCGGCAGGGGAGGCCTAGACAATATATTTCCTGTCACAGGGAGGTGTAACCACCTCCCAGACAGGCTGAAGGCTGCTCTCCATAGCTACCACTAGGATAGCTTTCAATAAAGGTTGTCTTTAACCTATCATCAATAAGGGGTTGTTTGGACTGGTTCAAGGTGCCCACTATAATTAGTGGACAGCATATACCAGGCCAACTTCTCACAACCGCCATAGCCAAACTTCTCAGATGGCCTTAATTATAACATTGTGGTTGAGCGATTCCCTTTGCCAAAAAATTATGAAATGATGGCCATAACTAGGGAGATGCAATGTTTTTTGTCAATAGACCTCTAATCAGCCTTCCAGCAGGTTTGTTTACACCCAGACAATAAAACTCTGATTACATGACACTCACTGGATGTTCCCAATTTGTACAGATGCCGTTTGGCTTAGCTTCCGTTGCTGCAGTTTTTCAAAAGTTGTGTTTAAAGGGTTTAAGGGTACAAACGTTTTCCAAGACAATATCTTGTTCATGTCAAACATGATGTATGAGTTATCAGCTGAATTTTCAAAATTCAGATTTGGTGTGCAAACCTTGAATTACCTTTGACAGGAAGTGAGTAACGAAGGTATCAAACCTAAGTAGGAGTTGGAAAAAGCTATCCATGAAGCATCTATACCGGCCTATATAGATGAGTTAAGGTCCATTTTGGTGTGAGTAGAGTTTTATTCTAAATTTGTACAGAAATTTTTACCCCAAATTTATGAAATGAGACAACTATTGAAAAACAAGGAAAAATGTTAATGGTTATTAAAATCACAAAAAGACTTTGAAGCCATCAAAGAAGAAATCAGTTTGGCGAATGTCTTACAGCCAGATGATTATAATGACAGGTGTGGCGGCAAAGGAATTGGAGCAGTTTAGTCTCAGATAGATGGCAAAGGCAAAGATTTGACTGTGGATTTTGTGTTTAGAGCTCTTTCTCCAGCCTAAGAAAGGTATTCAGTGGTGGAAAGGGAGATTTTAGCTGTGGAGTGGGGTTTTGAGCACTTTTGGAACTTTGTGTGTCTACAGATGGGTGAATATCAGCTGCCCGGACAATTGTACGGTTCTCCTTTAGATTATTTGACTATGAATACAAGGTTCCAAATGTGCCTGGCGGGTAAAGCGAGGCAGCAGATTGTTTGAGTAAGATACCTTTGCCATTGAGTGATGACCCCCAAAGGAGAGTTGGGAAGAGTTGAGTGTTGCACTGGTGTAGAGGGAATAAGATGATCACTAAGCAAGATGTAATTAAGCACTCTCTAAGGATGTGAACTTGGAATGAGTAATATTGTGTATGGTGGAGTGTTGGTTGCAGACGAAGTTGGTTGATGAAGAGTATCTCAAATTCTAGGGTATTCAAGAGGAAGTGTGTAGTGATGAAGGTCCACACAGGAAGGATGTCACTCAGTAAGATTTATTTCAAGCAGGTAACAAGTAGTAAGTTCAGGACAACAAGTAGTTAAGTAGTAGATCAGAGCCCCACTAGGAGCTGCCTGTCAGCTGCTCAGCCCTTGGCAAACTGTCACTTCACCTCTGTGAGTCCCAACATTCCAAGGCATCATCAGACTCCAACATTCTAATGAGTCAGAGCACAGGCACTCGCTGAGCAGAGGTGGTAAAATACCTACAATATATATGCAGGATACTACATATATCCCTTTTCCTTCCAACAGAAGAACAAATGCAATATAAGATAAAATATAACAAGAGAGTGAACAAGGGAGAAATACAAAAGTAGGAACAACGAAGAGATGGAGAGAAAGTCCAGGAAAAGAGCAAACGAAGCAGAGCGAGGAAATATAAGTGAGAAGAGAAGAAGGAGAAGGTAAAGTGAAAGTTAGCAAAATGAAAGCCAACTTCTTTAACAATGAAGTGGAAAGAAGGGGACAGTGAGGAGGAAGAGAGAACATATGAAAAAGAGAGACAGACGTACCAACGACAACCCCTACGCACACCCACTGGCCAGGCAGGCAAGCAAGGAAAGAAGGACCAGGCACGGAACAGAAGAGAAGACAACTCCACGACAGGAAGAAGAGAAGGAAGAGAACCCTCCAGAATAAGGAAGAACAAGAACAACATTCCAGAAAGGGAAAGACTGCGAACTAAAGAAGGAAAACTGAGAAACGCGTATGGAACAGATTCCAAAGCTGAAGAGGGAGTGAACATCGATAGGAAATCTGAACCGGAGAAAACAGAGAGGAAGCAAAGAGACACAAACAGTATCACTATACTCCTCCCCATTTCCAAATGGACAATTGAATAATGTAATATAGAAACTTAGCGTATTTCAAACAGCAATAACAATGAGATATAAGTGTAACATTGCGTTATTAAAAACAGCAAAGTAACTGAATGTAGAAAGACAAAATCAGCCAATGTGTGTGAGGAGCACTGTGAATGAGACTGTGACCCATAATGTGAAAGCCCGTGAAAGGACAACCCCCGTGTAGAGGTACAGTGCAGAGTAGAAATGGGTCTAAGACCCATAAGACGCACCCTGTGTGAGGGTAGCAATGTAAAAGTAAATGGGAATGTAACCCATGTAATGGTGCCCTGTGTGAGGGTACCTGTGTAAATGTAAATGGGACAGAGTCCCATGCAACGGTTCCCTGTGTAAGGGTGAGACCGTATGTAGCCCGTGAAGGCACATGTGTGGGCAAATGGGGGAAGAACCCATTGCCCTCCCTGTTAAGGGAATCGATAAAGTTTAAAACGTACACATGTAAAGTGGACAAAGAACGTATAAAGGTGAGTACCCATTGTCCTTAAACACAAAATATGTAGGTTAGTGTATGAGCAAATGGTAAAGAAAGTGTATACTAAGACAGGTGCTAACATTTTATGCAAATAGATCCCAACAGGAAAACCCATACTGAGTGTGGCAGGAATAAAAATTAGTTCCTTCATGTGGTGCTCCAAGAACATTGGATAAAATGGAACTGTAAACACAGACATGTGCGTGTCACAAAGATGCTGTGACAACCACCGGCATTTGTAAGCAAGATGCTTTGTAGTGGTAGCCATGGGCAGACAATGTCAGGTAGCACCCTCATGCACTGGCAAATACAGCGTCATATGTCGTTGTAGCCCTCGTGCTCTGCCAAACTGAAATGTGAGTTCCAAAGGGGCTCGGAAACCACGGACAGAATGTTCATGGTGAGTAAACACTCGACCATGTAAATGTATTTTCTTAGACCTAATATGTGGCAGAGACCCATAGCTGACGAGCAATGCCCAAAACTGAAATGAAAAAGTCAAACTCATACTTTTTTTTATTTTGAATAGGAAGTCCACCGTGAGCAGTTGCGTTGCCAAAAATCAGATAGTATCCTCCGAAAAAAGAATCTGAGATGCTAGGACACGCAGTAGCCCAGGAGCTTGCGTGCTGATTCTAATCACAGTATGGCGGCACGTAAGACACGCAGTGCCGGGTGGCTCACGGCACAAAGGTGCACCAAACTGAATCCTCAGTAAGTTCACGTGCGGTGGAAAAAGCTGACAAATAGAAGATCTACGATGCGTCCCACGTGGCTGCCAGTTTGAGGTAAGATAAATGCGCTTGGGGTTTTAACTGACGAAAAGAACAGTCATAACGGCCGACCAGATGTTTGATGAAGGGACTGACAAAACTTACCACAGAGTAAGGGTTTCAAAATGTTTCCTATGTGGCACGCACCAGCTGGCACGAATGAGACCACAAAACACGTAGAAAGTGTAAACAATGTCAAGTGACAGTAACGCACTCTCTGAGGAGAGGATAATGCATTGTTTGGGTGGGCGGAATTTGCAAAATCCACTTTCGCAAATGATCGCGAAAATGTTAAAAATTATTGCAACCACGCGGAAATATCGCGAAGATGCAGAAGTTTTTTTCCCACATGTTCGCGAGATTTTCTGCATGGTTGCGGCTCGCCAACTTACCCATGCGGTTGCTAGCGGGCGCGGCCATCTTGTTTTCAGTTGTCTCGCGGTGCATGATCGCGAGAAGAAAGACGTGATCGCGCGACGCATGACGTCACTGCGGGCGCGAACTGTCACGAGACAGCGCAAATGGCTAAAAACAATACAACATCTCATGGAGAACGCGACCAGATCAAGAAAACTTGTCGGCGAACGCAGGGATTCAGGTAAGGCGATCGCGCGCGAGAATGCATTATTTTACAGCGCGAGCAAGAACCAAATTATCGCACAGCTGCGGAATGCGGAAATTTTGACATTTTTGCGCTTTCCGCGGAACGCAAAAATGTCAAATTATCGCAATTTCCGCGAACGGAGCGAAATTTTAGCCCAGGCCTAATACACACACTATCCTGCCACTCACCTCTGGGAGTGGGCCAGTAGCCTAGTCCTGATTGTGCAGGGCTTCACATCTTCAAGATGGAGAGCGCCCGGAGATGGGCTTCACCTCGCCTCCCCCACCTGAGGGTTGGTGTGGGCAGGCTGGAACACAAACTGCATCAAGGAACTATCCCCGCATGGACGACATAGCCTGTATCTCCAAGAATAGGGGAATTGACAAACAGGGAGGACGCTCCATTCATTGCCGGTCCTCGAACTGGTCTCATTTGTACCTGCTTTAAAGTGGAAGAAAAGGAACGACATGCGGGCCACAGTATAAACGCCAATAAAAAGATCACGACAAACGGACAACAGTAGCTGGGCCAATTGATCAGATAAAGAACAGTGCCCTATTTCCTTGATAAGCCGTAGCAGTATTATACAAGCCTAAACGATTATATATAGGTGAAGAATGAAGGTGGAACATTAATTCCCGTTACACAAGAAGTGTCGCCCAATCATCCATAGTGGGTTGTATTAATAAGGCACAAAGAGAAAAATATACTCAGCTGAAATTTAAAATTCAACACCGAACGAGAGAAAAACATCGATTACTGGTCTTGACAAAGATAGCGGCATAAATTTAGCCCATCGAAACGCGTCGACGCATAGGACAAATACAATCCAAAGAAACGGATATCCACTTGATATGATAAATGGGTTAAGATCTCACAAGTGTTTAATCCCCAGAGCTGTCTTAAATTGGATGTATAGTTTATGACAAAGTATAGTGTCTTCTTTATGTTGTATTCTCTCTGTTATGCAGGCTCATAATAGGGTTGTGTATTTTATCAAATCACTTGACTTGTTTATGATAAATTTGTAATTTTGTCTCAGGTTTTTTGTATGTATTTGCGAGTCACTATATGTTTAATGTGATTAGACTCAGGGTGTTGATTAGAGTGAAAACAGGAATCAATACAAAGTGATGTTTTTAAATGTGATGAAATACATGTTTTTTATAAAATAAATGTAAATGGCTTTTTTAATTTGATTGTGTGTAAAGTGACTATCTTTGAAAATCTAGATTGCTTTAATATATTTGTGTTCAAGGGACTGCTAGTTGTTACTTGGAAGAGTACCCTATTCCCTTGAATCTCACAAGGGGTCTCTCTCTATTTTTAAATACAGGCTGGAACATACCCTGTCCTTATTTTGTGTTTCCAGCCAGTCTTCCCGCCAGAGTGGGTGTCCGAACGGGGTGTTGGGGGCAGTTTCTTGGGTACAGCAAGTGGCCTGGAGCAGCTCACAGAGTCTGCATGCCTTTGACACTTCCCCCTGGCCATCCTGGGGGAGGAGACCTAGCACCTCGCCCAGCATGTGCATTGTTGCAGGCCCAGGAGAGCGGGGGCTCTACACCCTGGGGTCCAGCAACATGTCTGATGTGTGGCAGCCTAGGCAGCCTCCCAACCAGACGTGGATTGTAGATTAGTTGTCCAGGGTTAGCCAATTTTGAATGTTAGTGTTTGGGGAAGGAACATAGGCCCTGGGCACTTGATTGGCAGGAGTCCAGGGCACACTCACTCAAAGTCCATTCAGCAGTTCCTCAAAAAGTGGGGGAATACCATGCATGAAAGAAGGTACTTTCTCACACATATGTCATACATGTCGTGGGCTCAGTGTTGGGAGATTGCTAGATTGTGCTATCTGATCAATGTTGTCAGTGCAATTTGGCCCCGTGTAATCTCGTGGGGCCCACGGTGCCCCTTCTTTACTATCTGACTCCGGTTGTCTCATCTGTGCCGTCATTGCAAGTGTTATTTAGTTTGCAACACTATGCCCCCTTCTGATGGGTTTAGTTGTATTGCTCATTTACATTTCTTACCCTGTATTCGGACACGTGTTTTTCAAACCTCCTCAGCTCTCCCTTCCCGCCACAGTATCCCCTGGTGAGCCGCACAGCTACACGCACATTCGTACCACCCACATGCCAGGCTGATCCGCCCACCTCCCCTTCCACTTGCGTACATCCACGCCGGGTCAGCGCAAAGTGTTGGAACATCCTGGGTCTGCGAACGCAACTACACACGTTGCCACTGCGATGCTAGCATACTCAATGCCCTCAACATAGGACGATCACACACCCGCTTCCTGCCCAGAACAGAACGCACACAAGGACACCTCTCCAGCCAGAACTGCATTGTCACCAGCATCGAATGTGCAAATCCACCCACTGTGTTGTAAGCCAACTACCTCAGATGCATTGCCCAAACACCTGCCACTGATGCCAACACACTAGTGAACTCTGGGACCTACTCAACTCAACCTCCCCAGACATGGTCTCCATGACAGTGACCTAATTGTACCCCTCCTCAGAACACTACCTCGCCATAGCCATCCTGTGCAGCTACAAGATCAACCACAGGGACCGCACCAACGGAGTAGGACTAGGAATTGCCATTGTCAACAGGAACACTCGCAGAGTCTCAAACAACAACGACAACATCCTCATCAACGCCAAACACATGCACGTCCAGATCCAGAACAATCCCAAAACCACCCTCAGAGTAACCCGCGTCTTCATAGCCTCCAGACCCCTAACACAGTTCTGCAACTCCATCACCAACTTTGTCAGTACACACGCCCTTACATCCACAGACTACATCTTTCACGTAGAGCTGAACTTCCACCTCGTGTACATTAACGGCACCGTATCCACCACCCTGACCGACAGCCTGGCCAACCTCGGCCTCATACAACTTGTCACAACACCCACCCACCACCACAGCCACACGCTTGACCACATAATATCCGCAAGCTCCCACGTCTACTCCAACCACCCACCCTACCTTCACTGGAACAACCATCAACGCATCAACTTCACATTCCATGAAGACACCATGCGCCACCACACCCAACAGATCCACTGGCACTGCTCGAGCAAAGTCACAGAACCACAGCTAACCAGCAACCTTGCCTGGAGCACAACCACCGACACTGTCTCCACTGCCCAGAACCTCAGACAACGGATCGGCAACTGCGCAAACACACTCACCCAGATTAAGACACACTCCAACAGACACACCAGCAAGTAAGCCAGCTGGTTCAATGCAGAACACCATGCCCCAATGCCGACCTGCCATGAGCTAGTGAAGAAACTGCTGCGTGAACAGACACTGGACAGCTACGCAACCCACAAAGATGCCATACGCAGACACCATCACCTCATCAGATATGCAATTGGGCCTCCTTCAAAGACCGCATTGCCAACAACGCACACACCAGCTAAGTTCTCTTCAACCTAGTGAAATAACTCTCCAACACCAGCTCCAACAGCAACACCATCCCACCTTTGCAAGACCTGTGCAACTCCTTTGTTACTTTCGGCCATCGCAAGGGTGCAGCCATCCACGACAGCTACAACGCCACGACTGCCACGAATAGCACTGTGACCTCCATCCCCACGGATTCCATATGCACCACCCCCCTGTTCTCCTGGACCAACGTAAACAACACAATGCACATCTGGTTCAAAATCCACTCCGGATCAACGTCAGGCACATGCCCATTTCCAGTGGAGCATCAACATCTCCCTCGTAAATTCTACATTGACGTAGAGCTAGAAGCACGCCGATATCAACCCCTTACTCCACAAACAAAAGACTGACCCCAAGGACCGCCTGAACTTACATCCCATCTCCCTGCTACCTTTCCTGTGAGGTGTCATTGCGAAGACCATCAACAGACAACTGACCCACTAACTCTATGGGAACAGCATCCAGGATCCGTCCCATTTGCGCTTCAACTGCAACTCCTGCAGCAAACTGGACACATCTCCGCCACCAATGACATTATGCCACGGATGGACAACAGTGAAAGAGCAGCACTCATTGACCAGTACCTGTGATTTGCCTTCGACGCTGTCTTGCACTGCACACTATGCACACGCATACACAACAACGAGATCCGAGACAAGGCTCGTGACTGGACAAACTCCTTCCTCTACAGCAAAACCCAGTTTGCCCTCCTCCACCCTTCCTGCTCAGAGTCCACAGTAATCTTCTGCAGATTACCCCAGGGCTCATCCCTCACACAACATTGTTCTACATGTACATGTCACCACTCGCACATGTTACCCGACTGCACAACCTCAACATCATCTCCTACGAGAACGACAGCCAGCTGATCTTCTCCCTCACTATGGCCACCCTCTCTTACACAACCCTACACCATGTAGGACTGTAAGAATTTGCTGAGTGGACGAATAACTGCCAACAGGAGATGAACATCAGACAAGACAGAAATGCTCATCCTCGAATCCACCCCCTACGCATGAGACACCTCCTGGTGTGCGGCCGCCCTGGGAACAGATCCAGCACCAACCAACCACACATGCAACATGGGGTTCAACATCAACTCTACTCTCTCCATGCCATAGCAGGTAAACCCCGTCTCGTCCTCCTGCTTCATCACCCTCCAGATGCTTGTCAAGTTCAACAGGTGGCTTACCACCAAAACATGTGGAACAGTCACACAGGCACTCAGCAGCAGCAAGTTGGAATACGGTAACATCTTCTATGCAGGAGCCTCGTCCAAACTCTAATAACAACTTAAATGCATTAAAAATGCCTCTGCACACCTGGTCCTCAACATCCCTCGCCGACAGCACATCACACCCCACCTGTGAAACATACACTGGCTCACCGCCAACAAGTGTATCACCTCCATGCGCAATAACCACGCACACAAGCCACTCCACAACACCAGACATGCATACCTCAACAGACTACTCAGCTTCTGCACCCCAATCCAGCAGGTCCGCTACGCTTACATTGCAATCGCCACAGTCCCCCGCATCTGAACAGCTATCTCCTGCAGGAGATCATTATGCCACCTCAACGCAAAACAACTTGAACACTCTCCCCACCCTCCTGCGGCAGGCACAGCACATGCTGACATTAATGTGACTCCTCAAGAACGGGATTTCCAAGCAGTGGCAGACTCCCACCCACCCCCGCTCCTTGAGACACTCGGGGGTTAGTGGTGCACTTTAAAGATGTTGTCACAGGAAAATTGTCTAGATTGCTTTTGCACATACACGGCCATCTCACTGCCTATCCGTGCCAGGTGACACATGTACATTGATTGAATTTGCCTTGCTGGACCATCTTGTGAATTCACACCCCCTTACTTATTGCCTAAGTTAAATAATTGATTGTTCATGGAAACACGCACCTGTGTGATTTAAGTGATTTTATTTACAAAAAATAGGTTGTGCATTGACCAGAACTGGACCATAGGACATGGGATTGGCAGTCCATTGCGAGCGACAGAGCCAGGGGAGGAGGCGGATTTAGCAGTGCCATTGTCAATGAACAAGAGGAGATTTGCTGTGGGTCAATGTGTGGGTCCACGCTGGGTGTTGAAGGACGTCGGCAGACAGTGGGAGAGGAAGGGCAGTGAAATGATGTTATGTACAAACCGACAGGCCTTTGTACATCACTGCTAGCTGAACTTGCGCATCACCATGGTGGCAGTTTCATCCTCAGAATCATCCGATGATGTGTCGTGTGTCTCACATGTGGGTGGTGGTATGATGGGAGCAGCACTGTGAGGCACAGACACATCAGGGTGCGGAGCTCAGGATGGGGATGCGCAAGCAGCAGATGTTGCAAGACCGTGGGGAGGTAAAGAAGTCATGTGGAGAAGCATGGCCTGCCATGTCTGTTCCAGATTACGCTGGTGTTGAGCCGTGGCAGCCAGCTGTTGGAGCTCCCTCCGCTCCCTGGACTCCATTACCCCTGCCAGTCAGGATAATGCAGCAAAGACACTGCTGGAGCTATCCTGCCGGGACAGTGTGTCCGCTCTCCGGATCAGGACCCCAGCAATGTCATCCAGGGAGCGTTGGATGTTATTGAGGGATGTGTGGATGTCTGGCAGCCTCGCCATGTTGTTCTCGAGGTGATTCAGACACCCACTGATCTCCTCAAACTTGGCTGCCAGGCACTCCAAGCCCACCCGCACAAAGTCCTGTGTCTCCCGTTGGACCTCCAGCACCATGATGTGAAAGGCCGCATATGTGTTGGCTGGGCCCTGGGAGGCAGCTGTGGTGGGAGGTGCTTGCTGCTGGGTGGTTTGTGCATGGTGTGAGCTAGGCGCAATGCTGGTGGGTAGCCCTGCTACTGAAGTTTGTGTGTCGAAGGAATTGAGGAGACGCTGAAACTCGCCCACATTGATTGTTGCTGTTTGGGACGAGTCTTCGTGGTGGAGTGGGTCGTCCAGCTGTCCTGGAGGTGTTGTCGCTCCCTCTGAAATGTTCATGGGAGATACAGTTTAACAGTGGTATCCATGTATGGGCATGCCTTTTTTGACTTAACAATCAGACTGAGGGAGACTGTACATTATACATATTTTGTACAATATGCATGCTAGTTTCTGGATGGTGATTATGTGACTGATGCAGTCCGCAACACCTATTAGGCAATATTGATGTACTCCAATTAGTATGTGTGTACACTGCATTGTGTGATGGTGGCACCTGCTGCCTTTGTTTAGCTGCCCCTTGTCCCTTTCATGAAATGGGCCTTTGACTTCGGTGTATGGACAATGCAGACATGTGGAAATCTGTGTGGATTGTGTAACCTTGTCAGAGTTGTGACGCTTGTGCATAGTAGGTCATCAAGTGTCTTGTTCACATCAGGGGTTGTGTGTACATAGGTTTGTGCCAGGGTGTGACATGCTCCCTTGAGGATGAGTTCCACACTCCGCAACATCAGTGAGGTGTCCTGCACCATGTAAACCCTCTTTGTCCTGCAGGCATGCTATCACATACATTATCAGTGTGGCTCAATGAGTTGCAGCTTTGCAGGGGCTTGCACATGTGCATGTGTTTCGTGTGCTATTAGTGATGTCTGATGAGTGCCCACTTTTGGCACATTGGCAATGGGAGCCTACTTGGGAGCATGTTATCATGGACGTCCATGGTGTTATCGGCGCTTTAGCAGCAGGAGACTTCCGCTACAAGCGGCAAAGATGTTCTTGGAAATATGCCGCCTAGATTTCCAGGAGAATCACATGTTCTGGTGTGAACATGGGCTTTGATTTGAATTCTCTGCTGCATGTTATCAGGCACATTATCACCGCTTTGGTGGCAGTTTCATGCCGCTGAATTGGCGATAATTTTAAGAACGTCCTTGATTATATACGCCATGTTTTTTATACAAAGCTGCACTGTGTAGGACAAATGTGCCTCTAAGTCGCTTTGGCTCCTTGCGATTTGTCTTGTGTGCCTTGCGTCTGTCATGTTTAATCTTGCTTCCTGCACTTCTTTTGGATTACCCTTTCAGAGTATGGTGCAGCATGTATGGCAAATGTTGTCGCTGTATGAGCAGACAGTGTCCACACCCATTACCCACAGATTTGGTCCCACATGTGGAGTGTGTGTGGCAGTGGTGGGCCGTTTTGTACATCATACCAGGCGCTAACCTTCTAGACTCTGCATGAGCACTTTGATTTTAGAAGGGGGGACTACATACTCCATGCAGCGATCACAGTGGATATTCGTGCAAATTGTAAAGGGGACCAAGCAGGACCTGAGCTTTCTTTAGGGTACCAATACATATTGACAGCAGCTATAAAGTTTAAGGCAGTCACATGCCTGTAGATGTGCATGGATCTCGTGGAGCTGCCCCCTTTGGACATACTTAATTGAAATGGGAGGTAGATGTAGGGAGAGAGATACCGGAAAGGGCTTGTGCTGAGATTGTAGAGTAAGCATGGAGGTGCACCAGGCACCCCCGCTTCCAAAGGCTTCTTTTTAATGTTTTACATCGCCTTACCTCACACCGGCAAAAAGTCAATGCATGTTTCTACACTGACTCATAGGAATGCACAAGGGTTCATGGAGAGGGGGCAAACTTCCCTCACATGATTTGGGGGTGACCACTTTGGGCTACTTATTGGACCGTAGTGATGACACTATTGAAGGTGTTGACGGACAGGGAGGTAGATCTGGCATTGGGGGCTTGTATCCTACATTGCTTCCCACACACAGCTCAAAGTGGGCTTGCCGCAAGTTTATGGATAGGGGATTATTAGTGGCCATGAGGGGATATTACGATGCACTGGAAAGCAAGTGGGGACACGAGTTTAGATCAATGGGAGTGCAAGTTCACCAAATGGGCAGAGTGTGATGGGATAGTTAGGCTACTACTGGTCAAGGGTACAGTGAGCAAGGGATCACTTGAGGCGGCTAGGGCAAGGGACCATTTCGTTGGACCATTGGTGGACAAAGACAGCGAGAGCGATGTCAATACTGAGCCAGGTGAGCTGGTACCAGGTTGGGGCCTTTATAGCCCGTAGATGTGACCATTCAACACCATTGTAGACATGCATGATGGGTGAATCTGAAGTGGCAGCCTGTATATTGTGTTTTTAGTGTTTACCTTCTAGATACCACAGATTATGCACTGCTAAGGCTATCAAGGAGTACAGGGCAACATGGGTAGTGACATGCCTTGAGGGATTGTGAAATGGACTTTCGTATGGATTTGTGCTGGTGATGTTTGTTTATATGGCCTGTGTTGTAAATTGGTTGTTTTAACCCTTTTTACATGGTTCTTAATATTAAAGGTAGTAGAGGAGACATGTCATAGTAACAAGCCAAGGATCCTATGCTCAGAAAATTGAACACCATAGTGAGGGGAGAGGGACTAGGGGCCATATTATCAGGGTCAGCGTTAAAATGATCGTGGATTTAGTGGCAGGTAACTGCCACTAAAGCGTCTGTGTTGGGCTTGATGATAGGCCTTGGTGAATTCCCATAGGAGTCCATGTTCTGGTGTGAACATGGGCTTCTATGGGAATTCACAGGGGCATATTATCAAGCCATACTTTCCTGTCGCTAAGGCAGTGATAATTTCAACACTGATCTTGGTAATATGTCCCTAGGTTGGCGCAATTGTTAGATTTGAAGATCTAGCTTTCGCAGACATGAAGAGTTTTTAAATTTGCAAGAGAAAATAGTACATGCCATGCGTTGACGTGGGGCGGGAGAGGGTGGTGGGTATTATGGACAGGGATATGTGTGAATGCAGGTAAGTTGCCTGTGGATGACTGAATGGATTTCATGGTGCGCCCTGCATCGCATTTTGCAATGGAGGGCACACGACTAAGGGGCAAATTATCAGGGACGGCATAACAAATGATCGGCACTTGAGCGGCAGAGAACTGCCGCTTAAGCGGCGATAATGGTCTTGATAACATGCCCTGGGGAATTCCAATAGAAGTCCATGTTCTGGTGTGACCATGGGCTTCTATTAGAATTTTCCAGGGCATATTTTCAGGGCCATTATCGCTGCTTTAGTGGCAGTTTTCTGCCGCTCAAGCGGCTATTACTTTAACGTCGTCCTTGGGAATATGCCCCATAATCGGTATTTTTGGTGTGACATTGCATGTGTTGTCGGTATGCAGAGTCACTCATTACTTTCTCATCTTGCTGTACACAGTGCTGCATAGCATGTACAGGCAAGGGGGCATTTTTGTAGTACAGGCATGAGGTTGTCACAATGTCCCCCTTGCCTCATCACCACACTTATCCAACTCTTCTTCAGAAGTCCGCAACTCCCATGTGCCAAAATGAGTATGCAGTGTGAATGTGACTGGTCACGTGCACGAGTAAGCATGCCAGCGACAGGCTCAGCACACCTGCAACATTGCACATGTGTCTGGCTCGTGTGCAAGGTTGTGTGTGGCCCTCCAAGTCACACTTGTTGGCCATGCACTGCCACATGTCCTATTTTGCAGGTGTGCTGGTCTTGCTGTTGGCATGCTTACACGTGCGCGTGATCAGTCACATTCACACTGCATACTAATTTTGGCACATGTGAGTTGCGGCCTTGAGGAGATGATTTGGATATGGGTAGTGATGGTGCAAGGGGTGCATTTTGGCAGCATGCTGCGTCTCTATGTGATGTGGCATTTTGGTATGTGATGTGGCACTTATTTTGTGGTCTGATGATGTAGCTAGACTATGTTTTTCTGGCCTTTCAGTGCACATTTCAATGTTTGTGTGTCCTTCAAAGTGTGTCTAGCAATGTTTATGTGTGTCCATGCCACCATACACAGGGCTATCTGGGACCTGAACCACAGTAATTGTGGCTATGCAATGCTATTTAATATACATGTGTGCCATTGTGGCCTTCCACCCCCGTCCAGCCACTCCATAGTTTGTACTCACCCTGTGGTTGTGTCTGTTGACCTGCAGCGGTGTCCCGACCCGGCACTCCAATCACCGTCTCCTCAGTGATGACTTGCCCCACCAGTTCCTCCTGCTCATCCAGCTCCAGCTGCGGCACGGGGCTACCACCTCCGGTGGCCATGGCTGCCCTCCGGTTGGCGGCCATCTTCTCCTTGGTGTTCTTCTTGCTGTCGTTCCAGCGTTTTATCACCTCCTCCACGGTTCTCCTCTTCCTCTCTCCCACAGCATTGACCTTAGCTGTGATCTCCTCCCAGATATGTTTCTTTCAGGACAATGGCACTGTCCTGCGGATAAACAGCTCCTGCTGGTGTTCAGCCAACAGGCTATACAGGACCTGATTCTCCTGGTGGCTGAACCTGGGGTTCCTCCTCCTCTTTTCCTTCCCCTGGCTCTCTCCCTGCTCCTCCTGGCTGGCGGTGGGGTTCGCTGTGGTCTCTGTGCTTGACCCCGCTTACTCCATGTCTCTGGTCTGGTCTCTGGTCACTGGAATCCATTTTTTTAATATATTTTTTTGCCTGCTTGGGGGCCTTTTACAGTGCATTTTCCCGAATGCTGCGTGCAAAATGCAGGCCCGTTGTCAATTGTCAGGCTGATTTGGGAGATAATTTGCTTATCTCTACTTTTCGCGGCTAAGCGGGCGTTTTTTTATCACCGACGCTAAGATTTTATCACCATCCATAAGCGCCGGAACTGATTGTTATCGCTGGCTAGTGGCGCCTTGTTAATACGTTGCTACGGCAGTGATAAAAAAAAGACTTCGCCGGCGATAAACTTTTTTGCGCTAACAGCGCTTAGCGATAATTATCGCTATTTGTTGTTGATATGCCCCAATGTTTT
Source organism: Triturus cristatus (assembly GCF_964204655.1). NCBI lineage: Eukaryota > Metazoa > Chordata > Amphibia > Caudata > Salamandridae > Triturus > Triturus cristatus. Next base: position 1,838,233,724 of record NC_140590.1, on the reverse strand, counting down.
GTACCACTCTCTCTAGTACAGCTCCTCTGACATGCAAGAGTGGTGCTTTGAACCTTGCACACATACTCCCTGTGAAATCTAATAGTGCAACCTCTCAAACAAATACAAGAATGGTGCTGTTATCCTTGCACGGATACTCTATTTCAAATAAATGAGTGCAGTGTTTCTGCCTTACAAGAATGTTGCTATGATCCGTACAGGCATATTCCCTGTGAAATCCAAAAGTGCAGTGTGTCCGACATACAAGAATGGTGCTATGATCCTTGCACACATAAGCCCTGCAAAATTATAGTGCGGTGTCTAGGCCTTACACGAATGGTGTTATGATCCGTGCACACAGATTTCCTGTGAAAGCCAACAGTGCAGTGTCTCTTCCTTACAAGAATGGTGCTATGATCCGTGCACACAGATTTCCTGTGAAAGCCAACAGTGCAGTCTCTCTTCCTTACAAGAATGGTGCTATAATTGTTGCAGACATACTCCATGTAATATCCAACAGTGCACCGTGTCCGACATATAGGAATGGTGTTATGATCCTTGTACAGAAAATCCTTGTAAAATAAATTAGTGCAGTGTCTCTGACAAATGATAATGGTGCTCTGATCCGTGCACACATCTTCAGTGTGAAATCCTGTAGCCCCATTTCCCTGAAATTCAGGTCAAACACTCACTAGGAAATTCCAGAGAGCAGGGCCTCTCACAAGAATACTACCTGCCTCATAAGAATGGTGCTACGAGGATTGCACACATACTGATTGTCCTTGTGAGATTCCAAAGTGCCATATATGAAAGGGTAACAAGTGCAAGGTTTGCGCTTTAAAGCAAAAAAGGGGCCAGCAGTCCAAGGGAACAGAAAAACTCTGGCACTTTAATAAGACTTCAAGCACTCTGCCACGGAACCGCCCTTCCCCCTCTGCTCCACTCAAGCCCACCCCCCCCATCACCACACACCCTTTCCAACACACCCTAATACCAGCTTTGAATCCATCGGCTGCACTGGAAAGAATCTCTGGGGCATATATTAATTTTAACGCCGTGCTTGATAATATGCCCCTCTGAGGTTAGGAAGGGCCACGGAGCCTGCACGAGTGTTCACAAGGAGAGTACGTGGGGGTATACTATCAAGCACGGCGTTAAAACCATGAAGGTGAAAAGGGCGTCTGTGGCAAAAAGAAGAATTAATGTAAACATGACCCCAGTGTTTGCTGTAAGTTGAGGCATCACGTGCATTTCGCCCTGTATTACATTGTCCTAAAGCGGATAAGGTGCATGGAGTTCTAGTGTAAGTGTGACGTGCACCCTCTGCCCACAAGTTGGTCATTTCTGTAAGTGCGCAACACCTGTGCTCGTCACTGATGCTGTCTGTGAAACGGATGAGACACAGTCCTGTTGCTAATGGTTTACACGTTGGGCAAAACACACAACACACAAGATGATGGACGGAATGTTGCACATTGGCAAAACATTCACCCCCAGTCACAGATCTGGGTTTAATCCATCGTTATTTTGCTCACCACGTCACCCCAGTTCAGACATGGCCATATGCAAATCAGTCTTCACCCTGTGCCTCATGGGAACAGTCCAGCCCGAACTCCCAAGCCATGTCTTCCCTGGACCGGAATCAAGCATCCTAGGACCGGTTTCGGGGTTTCACCCCTCTTCAGCTACGATAGCTTGACTCCAGTGGCGTAGTGAGCACGGGACCCACGTCTGGGCATACCCTTCCCACATAGGGCAAACAGCAAAACACACAAGATGATGGACGGAATGTTGCACATTGGCAAAACATTTACCCTCAGTCACAGATCTGGGTTTAATCCATCGTTATTTTGCTCACCATGCCACCCCAGTTCAGACATGGCCATATGCAAATCAGTCTTGACCCTATGCTTCATAGGAACAGTCCAGCCCGAACTGCCAAGCCATGTCTTCCCTGGACCAGATACGTGAAACCTGTCACTGTCTCCCACGTGCTTCGTGCGCATGCAGTTTTCTTCCTTCATCCTTCCTTCATCCGGCTGCACCCCTACAGTTTTACAACTCCACCACGTTGTTTCATTTAAGTGCACATAAATGGGTTCAATGTATAAAAGGCCCCCCCCCCTTGTGCAGCATACCAGGCTTTACGAGGGAACAAACCGACAATGTAGTGTAGGAAAATGCGACGCAAGCTACAGTTGTCGCTGTGACTGTCGAGGCAAACATGGCCACTCCATGCAAGCAGGAGTTCCAAGCCACAGGTGTTACAGAAGACATGTATGAATGCTAAGTGAGTGACCGTGGGCGCTTGTGACATCACCTGTAGGTGCTTTGTGCATGACCCTGGGCGCATTGTGAGTAACTTTGGGTGCTATGTGAGTGACCTTCGGCGCTTTGTGAGTGACCTTGGGCGCATTGTGTGTGAACTTGGGCGCTTTGTGTATGGCCTGTAAGCACTCTGTGAGTGGCCTTTCGGCGCTTCGTGTGTGGCCTGTGGGCACTTTGTGTGTGGCCTGTGGGAGCTTTGTGAGTGGCCTGTGGGAACCTTGTAAGATGCCTTGGACATTTTGCGAGTATATGGGTGCTTTGTCAGTGACTTTGGGCGCTTTGTGAGTGACCTTGGACGCTTTGTAAGTGACTTTGGGTGCTTCATGAGTATTTTAATAGTCAAGAACCACAATGAAAAGAGAGACCATGTCTAGGCTCGGGGGGTGTTCAAAGTAACATCAGTGACTGTTACCATGGTGCAGACAACCATTGCTAAACAGAAGTGTCAGCAGCAGCGCTCATTCGTCCTAGAGATGGGGGTGATGGTCCATGGAAGGTCCCTGGCATGGATCCGGAGGGACCAACAATATGTTATCTCTCACCCTGCCAATAACAGGAATCTCACAGGTGAAAGTCGGAGGTATTTTTCAGAGCTGCTGCTCAGTTTGTCTATTATCAATGTAGCAGGACATGTTGCTGCTGGACTTTGCTGCTGCTGTTCTGCATGGACAGAAGCAGAACAGGAGGCCCAGCCTTCTCCTACCTCACACCCAAAACGTGGACCGACCTCCCTCCTCACATGAGGGCCTCCTCCCCGCTTCTGGAAATCCACAAGAGGCTTAAGACCTGGCTCTTATACTGACCTCCGGCAGACGACCAACACACATGCTCCAGCGCCTGGATACCCTCCGGGTGATGAGCAGCGCTTTACAAATCCAAATAACATAGCAGAACTTCAGTGAGAGCCAAAGTTATCAGTGTATGGAATGAATAGTAGTAGGGTATGGGGGTGCAGGGATCTACTACACTCCCACTTCAGTTTCAGGTTCGTGGAGATCTTTGATGAAGTGGCAAAACCCAGCCCCAATCTGCCCTGAACTGAAGTGTTTTTAATAAAAGGCACAATGCCTCCCAGCACCACTGGCTGTACCCCTAGAGGCCTCCTTTGTTCCTGGGGGGGGGATCTACCAACCCCACCAAATGCTGCCTTGAAACCAATGCACCGAGTGAAGAGGGTCACACGTCTAATGTTTATGTCATGTTATGTTATGTTAACCAGCATTTATAGCGTGCACGGCTACTCGGAAGTGTCCCGGCGTGAAAACCTAGGCAGGGGAGATCAGAAATGAAAGATGTGACAGAAGAGCTAAAAAAAAGCCATGTTTTTAACTGCTTTTTGAACACCCTAAGATCGTGGATGTTCCTGAGCTCAACAGGCAGGCTGTTTCAAGCCAGAGCTGCTTTTACAGAGAGGGAGCACCCTCCCATTCTGGTGAGGCAGCAGCGAGGAACAGCCGCCAGGCATTGTCCCCCAGACCTCAATTGTCTTGATGGAATATTAAACTCAAAGCACTTCCTAAGATATAGGGGTCCGTGTTTGTAAAGAGCAGAATGGGCAATAGTCAGTGCCTTGAACAGAATGCGTTGTTCAACCGGGAGCCAGCGCTAATTCCGCAAAGAATGCTTAGTACTGGATCTGCCCGAATGCCCAATAGCATTCTGGCGGCCGCATTCTGAATGATCTGAAGCTTTTTTAGCTGGTAACAGGGAAGGTCAATATAAAGAGAGTTAGCATAATCCAGCCGCAAGAGGATAAGGGTGCGGGGCACCATTTCTTTAGCCGCTTTCAGGAGTAGCGGTAAGAATTTCTTAAGAAGTTTCAGAGTGCCAAAGCACACTCCTGCCAATTTGTTAATCTGCGTAGGGGATCTTAGGTCCTCGCCAAACCATATCCCCAGATTTTTAGCTGGGCTACCTATGGTTTTTGGCATCGGGAATCCCTCTGGCCACAGGTCATCCCTAAAGATCTGCAGGAGCGACCCATAAAAGAGGACCTCAGTTTTATCCTCATTGCATTTAAGTTGTGCCTGCGCTAACCATTTAAAAACCTCAGTGAGACAGTTATTTGCGGCGTCAGGAGATACCTCATCTTATTTCCAGGTAAAGAGCAGCTGGATGTCATCGGCGTAAGCTATAATTTTAGCACCCAGCCCCTCCGCCAAATAAATCAATGGTGTCACATAAACATTGAAAAGTAAAGGGCTCAATGTTGAGCCCTGTGGAACACCTGATACTTCTAGGGGTGGATGAAAAAGGTGGCAGCCACACTTGCTGGTTTCTAATAGCCAAGAAAGAATCAATCCAGTTCCACACCTGGCCTGAAATTCCAATGTCAGACAACCGGACAAGAAGACGATGGTGGGGAACCATATCGAATGTGGCAGAGAGGTCTAGTAAAACCAGGGCCGCTCTGCAACCGGAGTCACGGCATTCCCTAATCGCCTCTGTCATCTTGATCAGGGCAGTCTCTGTACTGTACGAGGCCCAGAAACCGGATCTAGCCGGGTGCAGGGCGCCAGATGTTTCCACAAATGCTGACAGTTGTTTGTAGACTGCCTTCTCACATATCTTAGCCACTGCTGGAAGGAGTGAGAAAGGTCGGTAGTTAGCCAAAATGTCGGGGTTAGAGGAGGGTTTTTTGAGCAGGGGGAGTAGTTTAGCCTGTTTCCATTCTTTGGGCACTGTGGCGCTTTGCAAAGACAGATTGATGATACGATTTACTTCGGGGTTTACTACCTCAGCTACTGCTGCCAGCTGCCTAGCCAGACAAGGATCTGCCGGGGACCCACATTTAAGTGATTTAAGAATGGCCAGAGTGTCAAACAGTGGGATAGGAGTAAACGCTGTCAGAGAAGCGTGGGCAGAGTCTAGCACACTGGCAGACCAGGGCGAGTGTTCCACCAGCCCCGGATTTTCCAGCCTGAAGCTGTCCTGAATGGCCTGTATTTTGTCGATAAAGAAATCCGAAAGCTGCTCGCACCACGAGTTGGAGGCCCGAGTGACCTTGCGTTCCGCAGACGGTTTCAGGAAACTCTGGACGATCGAAAAGATTTCCTTAGAGTTATTCCTGGATTGGGCAATGCGCTCCGCATAGAACAGACCCATGGCACTCTTGACTGCAGCATAATAGCTATTCTGGTCTTTCCTAAGTACTAATTTTGCTAATGGGCAGTAGGGTTGGCGCCAACTGCGTTCAAGTTTTTTACACGCCATTTTCTGTTCCTTTAGTGCTGCAGAGAAACATGGTTTAGACAGTGTCAATCTTGCTCTCTTGTGTCCCAGTGGAGGAATCAACTGTTCCACTGCACTCTGAATCCAACTATGCAGACCTCCTACTGCCTCAGACAGCCCCCCAACTACAACCAGCCGTGTCCTGGACAGAACACTGCCAAAGACATCCAGCTCCAAACGAGGGGGCAGTCTGCTACCAGGAGCCCCTGAGGATGAGTATTTAATGGACCACGAGAAGTGGATTAGAAAATGGTTGGACCAAGAGAGCGGAAGGGGATCCTGCACCACTATAGAGAAATTAGTGCAGACCACATCCAGGGTGTGACCCCTGCAATGGGAGGGGGAGTGAACCCATTGTGTTAGCTGGGCAAGCTCCAAGGATTCGCTCAGCGCACAGCTGACCGCCGTCTCTTTATAATCCACATGGATATTACGGTCACCCAGCAACAGAAAGTTAGCGAAATGCAAGGCCCTTGAAACAATGGCTTCATCCAAAGTTTTTAGGAAGGCGCTAGCGGGGCCGGGGGGGCGATAAATTAGTGAGGCCCCTAGGAGTAAGTGTGGAGAGATGGTAAGGGCGAAGTCCAAAACTTCCCCATTCTTAAAATCCTGAGATTCTGTCTGAGTGAAAATCCAGTTCTCCCTATATACCACCGCCACCCCGCCTCCTCTGCCTGTTTTACGATCCATCCTTTATATATTTGTGACCCAGCATCCCACTCGAGACAGTATTGTTAAATGCACGTGAGGTGCAGAAACACGTCTGGAACTGGGGAATCAGGTGGTGGCCACATGACCACTCGTGGAGGCTTGTTCGAGTCATTAGCATCGAGGGCTGCAGCCACACCACAGTTTCTCAGGGTAGCGGCACCACCTTCATTGAGTAATGGACACATAATCCACTATGGCCCAGTGTGTGGCAATCAAACCTTGTGGACTTTGTTCTCAGTCTCTACACACATTCATGTGTGCAACATTCCTCTGCTGGTACAACTTGAAGTTGAGTAACACCACGTTTATTCACAAATTTCCTAATTCTACTGTCTTGCAATTTTATCCAAAATGTATTTGATTATCAGAGTCTTTTATTTTTGCTGTCGTCAAAATTCCATATTCCTTTTTAACCAGTGCAATCTTGCCCCAAAACACATCACATCTGGTAATTATCTCGTTAATTGCTCAGGTTTTTATTCATCCATATTGGTCCGTCAAATACCTCAGTGTCAAAATAAAACAAAATACTGTGTCTAGACATTTAAACAGAATTCAAATTATGAACATCTGTAACTATCCCCTATAGATTTACAGCCGACACAAGGAATAACATTTACAGTTTAAGCAGGAAATGTTTAAACAATAAAAACATGTTTCATATCTTTACTTATCCGTAGTGCACATTCACTGGTCCTGTGTTCACTCTGGTGTCTTGCCTGACTCTTGATGCAGAGTCATTTAAAGGCAAATGGGAGGTCCCCTGAGGCCTGTTCAGGCAGTGATGGGACCTGCCAGGGCATGGGTGTGAGAGAGTCCACTGGGCAATTATCAGCTAGGAGCTTTTATTTGCATTTGAAAAAGTCTCAGAGTCACTTTTTACATTTTGGAAAATGTTATATTTTTTAACTTAATTTATCAATGTCATGGAAAAGCATATCATATTTGTGATAGATCTTTGCAAGAAACAGGATGCACCAATGTAAAAACCAAAACTGTTGTCCTATCTGCTGTGCAACAAATCCATCATTTAAAAATAAAATACATTTAAGAAATAAGTCAGTGCCAGATGTATTTTAAAGCAAAGCTCAAACAACTCTTCTCACAAGTTCATAGCTATATTAATCCAGACCACTGTCAGGAAATGGGGGGGTAGAACCCCGCAGAGATATTTTAAGGATGCAGGGAATTTAGTGTAACAAAATCCATCACTAAAATACATTGAATAAATAAGTCACATATTCACACATATAGGTTGCTTCAAGCCCAAGGCTGGGCTTTGGACAGGTAAGAAATGTCACATAGACGATTGAGGCTCCCCACTTTGACCAAGTTTGCCTGACATGATGTTTAACATCAATCCCACACTCAGTGTTGCCTGCTCCACAGCCCGTGCCAGCAGACAATACATTAAATGAGAATAAAATATTGGTATTCTCAATTTATTTATGCTGTTGAACATTAACTGCATGTACATATGGGGTGCGCCAGGCACGTCAGGGAGGAGCACAGTGCACTTATAAGTGCGCATGTGTTTTTGGCCAGGCGTACTAAGCGGGCCAAACACCCATGCCCACTTATGTTTCTCCAACCAGGCTGTGTTACACAGCAGGGTTTGAGTAAAGGCACAGGCTCCAATGCACCTTCTGAGTGGCACAAGAGGCCGCTCAGACCAATCCTGGCACTGCTCTCATGTGAGAGCAGAGTCTGGATTGGGTGTGGAGCCTGTGCCCTGATGGCCCATCCCCCCCCCGGCCGATCAGAAAAGCAGCAAGGCAGGCGGGAGCAGAGACTGACAGAAGGGAGCAACAGGTAAGTCCTTTTTTATATACATGTTTTATTCCCCCCCTCTCCATCCGCGGCCACCCTACCACTTTATGTAGATGGCGGCCGCCACTGCTCAACACTTGGCTCTTCAAATTAGGCCTGCAGCACATGCCTGGGTACCCTCATGGTTGACAAGCCGCACTCTATAAAGATTACCTGATTGATTGATTGACAGTGTCTGCATGGGCATGTAAGTGGGTGTCACAGTATGTCTATACATGTAAGTGTGCCTGTAAGAGTCTCTATAGGTTTGTAAATAGGCGTAACAGTGTCTTTAGGGTATGTAAATGGGTGTGACAGTGTACGTATGGGTTTTTAAATGGGTCTGACAGTGTCTGGATGGGTATGTGTGTGGGAGTATCTGTCTGCATGTGACACTGGGTGTAAAAGGGTGTCACTGCCTGTCACAATGGGTGTGAGTGTGTTTGTCTGGCTAGCTGTGAGAATGGGTGTGAGAGTGTTTCTCTAGGTTTGAATGTCACTGTGAGAGTATTTGGTTGCCTATTTGAGTAGGTGTGTGATTATATTTACATATATATTTTTTTATGCCTGCCTAGATCTGCCACCCCACCCGCAACTTTTTACCGGGTAGATCCGTGGATGTTGGAGAATGCCCCCAAAAATGTATGGGCATTTACTGCCCATTACTTACTCTTTACCCACATGTAATTTATACACAAGGGATCAAAGGACCTGCATCTTGATCCCATAATTTCCTTTCTCCCACATTTCAGGCCACGGGACCGGAAGTGTGTGCCTGGATGTGAGTGGCTGTGAGACAGTCTGTATAGGTGTGAAACTGTGTGAGAGTGTGTGTCTGGGCGAGAGAGTGGATGAGAGAGTGTCTGGGTGTAAGTGTGGGTGTGACAGTGTCAGAGCTCACCTTCAGCTTCTCGCTGGTTACCGTTGTCTTGCACAGGAACAGAAGTCGCTAGCTTCCCGACTCCCACTACTAATCACTCAGCCCCAAGAAATGTATTTGGCTCTAACTGATCAGCAAGGGGGAAGGGGGAAATTGGATAAAATAATAAATGACAGAAGAGACTGGTTCTGGACCTCTGGTTTTCCTATCTGGAATTCTTCTTCAGCTATCACTCTGCCTTCTGAAGACTCCTAAGGGTAACTAAGCACACAACAAATTATTATTCCTTCTCTACTCTGTTCTGTCTCTTTTCTTCTCTACTCTTATGATTTTTCTACCTACCCAGAATCCTGAACTCTGTGCCTCTCTTCCTGTTCAACTCTGCCTTTTCTTCTTTCTTGTTATTGATGTCACTAATTATCTGTAAAACATATATCTTTTTATTATACCTATTTATTCTTTGTTTTTAAACATCTTCTAACTCTTTCTCTTTTAAACCTACCATTAATGTTTCTGTGTGTGGCCTTCTCTTTCTTCTCGTAATTTCTTTTCTTTCTTTTCTTGCCTCTTGCTATTCTAAAAACTGTCGTCTTCTAAATTAAGCCTTTGGTGCTTTTAACTTTTCCTGTTTGCTTCCTCTCCTTAGGTTACTGCGGAGCTGCTATAACTCTGGTAGTCTTTCTCCTTACTTTCCTAGTTAACTGTTGGTATTGTCTATTAATTTTTCCTTAGGAACCGTTTCTCAGTAAATCCTATAATGTTCTTCATTTTCTGTTACAGGACTCTGTATGCTGATCTCTGCTGACCTTGGTAAGTGTTATACTTATTGCGTCACCAAACACTGCTTACATTTTAATGTGAACGAATAATCTATCAGTAATTCACTTAGCTTTCTTCGGTTTTCTTTTCGAGGCGGCTGAAGTCTTCACTCGTTTTTTCCCTGTAGAGACGAGGTGACTCCGTACTCGACTCCCGGTAAATAGCCCACTACGGACTCTAGCGGCTTTTCTGACCTCTTCGGTAAGTATCGGTTTCTTGACTCGGAACTACTCTCAAGTGTTACTCTGGAAAGCTTCTTACTCAAAAAATTCACTTCAGAACTGGAAACACACTCGAACACGTCTTCTCTGAGGAAATGTCTTGGTGAAGTGCGCATTACTTCAGGCGTGCGCGCGTCACATCGTCTCTCTGGATTTGTAAACAACTAGACCGCAGACCCCAGCGCCTGAGCGGCCATCTTGGAATTGCGGGCATGCCACAAACTCGACCATTGAAGCCCATTCGAAAATGAAACGCCTGTTGAACTAGGTTCCTTGCGCTTCGCTTTGGGACTCACATTAGGGATCCTGACAGTACCCCCCACCAAGGGTAGTCCTTCCACTCTGGGCTTGGTTGGATTGCGCTGATAAAAAAGTTTTATTAGCCTAGGAGCATGAACATCTGAATCTAATTCCCAAGACCGCCCCTCAGGACCGTAGCCTTTCCAATCTACCAAATAATACAGTTTACCTCTGACTAATGTTGAGTCCAGAATTTCGTTCACCTCAAACTCCACTCCTGTATCTAGCTGAATTGGGTTTGGAATCGATTCTTTTCTCAAATTAGGAACTGCCTTCTTCAAAAGGGAAACATGAAACACTGGGTGAATTTTTAATTGGGAGGGTAAAGTCAATTTATAGGTCACTGGACCGATCTGCTCTGCAATTGGGTAAGGGCCGATAAATCGTCGCTGAAATTTTCGGTTCCCTTTTAGCCTTAAATTTTTTGTATTCAACCAGACTTTATCTCCTATTCCTAGTGGAGGAGGTTTCTTTCTTTTCTTATCTGCGTACTTCTTATACTTTTCCTTAGCCTGTACTAGATTCTTTGATGCTTTTTCATGTACTGAATTTAAATGAGCTACCAAATCCTTGACTGCTGGGACTGTGAGCTCTACATCTTGTACTGCTGAATTTGGATGTCTACCATAGTTTAAGTAAAACGGGGAATATCCAGTGGACACATTCTTCGCGTTATTATGAGCGAATTCTGCTGTCCACAAGTAGTCCGGCCATTCTCCCTCCTGTTTCAACAAGAACAACCGTAAATATTGCTCTAATTCCTGGTTCACCCTTTCCGTTTGTCCATCCGTCTCCGGATGGAAACTGGTGGAAAAACGAGTTTCTACTCCTAACCCTTTCATAAAAGCCTTCCAGAAATGCGAAACAAATTGGGTTCCCCGGTCTGATATTACGATCTTGGGTATTCCATCTAATCTGACAATCTGGGTTCTAAAGTGCCTTGCTGACTGTTTTGCTGTAGAGATTCCTTTTAAGGCCAAGAAGTGTGTCATTTTCGTGTATGGATCTACTATTACTAGTATTGTATTTGTCCCTTGACAGGATGGTAAGTCTGTAATTAAGTCTTGGGTGATTGTATGCCAAGGATGAGGAGAAATGGGCAGGGGTTGCAACAGCCCTTGAGGAGCGTGCCGTTCTGATTTTCCCTGAGCACATATCTCACAAGTCTTTACATATTGTTCTATGTCTTTACTCATCTGTGGCCACCAATATTTTCTTTTAATTAGATCTGCTGTCTTGAACTCTCCCTTGTGGCCAGCCAACAGGTGATCATGGCATTCCTGCAAGGCTTGCTTCTGCAATGCTGTAGTCAGCAGATACAATGCACCTTCTTTAAATGGTAATTCATCACGAATTTCTCTTCCAGGTTCTAGTTGCGCCCATTTCTGCATTTCTTCTGGGGTTAGAGCTTGGATTACTTTTTCCTTAAAGTTCAATATATCTGTGGCGCCTATAATCTTGGTATCCGGTATGATCACTTGAGCGCTTAGTGGACTTCTTTCTTCTCCGATTCCCAACCTAGACAAAGCATCCGCCTTTCCATTCTGTGCACCCGGCCGATAAGTTATCACAAAATCGTAATCGGCAAAGTACAGTGACCAACGGAGTTGGCGAGGTGTCAAGGTTCTGGCTGACTTCAGGAATTTTAAGTTTCGATGGTCCGTGTAGACTGTTACCACGTGGTGGGCCCCCATTAGATAATGTCTCCACTCCTTGAAGGCGTCTTTTATTGCCAGCAACTCTTTTTTCATAATGGTATAATTGATTTCCGCTGGTGTCAATTTCCTGGATCGATAAGCCACCGGGTGTAACTGGCCCGTTACCTTATTCCTTTGAGAAAGAACTCCACCAATCGCAAGGTCCGAGGCATCTGTCTCGACATAAAAGGGCTCCATCGGATCGGCATGAAGGAGGATAGGCGCAGTGGTGAACTCTACCTTCAAATCTTTAAAGGCTTGCTCTGCTTCCTCCGACCATTCGAATCGTGTCCCTTTCTTCAGTAGTCGTGTCAAGGGTAGTATTCGTCGGGAAAATTCTCCAATAGATCTCCGATAGAAATTTGCGAACCCAATAAACGCTTGGACTTCTTTCACACAAGTGGGTGACTTCCATTCTTGTACGGCTTGAATCTTCCGTTTGTCCATATGAATTCCTGCTGGCGAGATTACAAAGCCCAAGAACTCTACCTGTGAAACTCCAAAAGCACATTTCTCCAACTTGACAAATAGTTTGTTCTCTCGCAGTTTTTGTAAAACTCCTCGAACCTGTGTTTGATGCTCCTGTGTATCCTTTGAGTAGATTAGTATATCATCAATATACACAATTGCACATTGATCAATGAATTCACTGAGCACATCATTTATGAAGTGTTGAAATGCTGCAGGCGCATTACACAACCCATAGGGCATCACCTAGTATTCAAATAGGCCCAAGCGTGTCCTGAAGGCCGTCTTCCACTCGTCTCCCTCTCTCACTCGAATAAGGTGATAAGCTCCCCTTAAATCCAACTTCGTGAACATCTGTGATCCTTTGATCTGGTCCAACAAGACGGAGATAAGGGCAAGAGGATACCTGTTCTTCTTTGTTATTCGATTTATGGCTCTATAATCAATGCACGTTCTCAACTCGCCCTGCTCCTTCTTAGGCACAAAAAATAGTGGCGAGGACACTGGCGATTGGGAAGTACGTATAAATCCATTGGCCAGGTACTTGTCAATATACTCCCTCAGGTGATGATTCTCTTGTTCCGTAAAGGCGTACACTCGACTGCAAGGCAAATTCGCCCCTGGCTGCAAGTCTATTTTGCAATCGTAAACTCGATGAGGCGGCAGTTGCTCAGCTTCCTGTTAGTTGAAAACGTCCTCAAAATCTTGATATTCTTGTGGAATTGTTTGCGTATTTATTACGCACACGGAGACTCCAGCTGAACATAAGGCACGAGCCGGGTTCTGTTTACTCATTGCCTCGTAAGCCCCAAAACAGTTCTCTCTACAATATGCTGAGTTCATTTCAATTGTTCTGTTGTTCCAATTGATTGAAGGATTGTGCTCTGTGAGCCAAGGAAGTCCCAATATGAGTTGAAATTGGGGGGCATCAATTAAATTAAAGTGTATAGCTTCTCTATGCCCATCTTCTCGAATCAGCTCTACTAACTCTGTGTGACTCATGATTGGCCCTGAGGATAGATTGGTACCATCGATTGCTCGAACTGGTTCACTTCTAGCCTTGGCAATTGCTTGCAGCCCAATCTTAGCCGCGAATTTCAGATCGCAGAAATTACCTGTGGCTCCTGAGTCCACCATCACAGTCACTCCTTTCATTATTTTTTCACGAAATCGGATTGTCAAAGATAAAATAAAATGGGGCGAAGACGACTGTAATGTATTCGCCAGCCGATGTTCCTGAGGAGTTGATTTCTGATTCGCATCCACCTGCACAACTCCTTCTACAGGTGGTGCTCCGAGTTTTCCTTCGGCTTAAATGGACCCTTTGGCTTTCTTGGACAATTTCGCACAAAATGTCCATTAGATCCACAATACATACATAAGTTGTTGGCTCGTCTTTTTACCTTCTCCTCCTTTGTGAAATCGTTCCTATTTGCATAGGTTCAGATCCTGTGGTTCCTTCTGTACTCCTTCCTGTTTCAGCCTTAGCTCGGTCGAATCGCGGAACCGTACTTCTGTACTCTTGTCTTCTCTCTCCCCTTCGCTCTCCCTGCCGGAAATCCAATTCTAGCACTAGGTCTATCAGGGCGGAAGTTTCAGTTGGACGATTCGGTATTTGAGCCAAACCATCTTTTAGTTCATCTCGCAGGCCTCGATAAAATATTGCTGTCCTCTTGTTCTCTGGCCAATCAGTCTCCATTACAAGTTTGTTGAATTGAGCTAGATAAGCCACTAAGTCTCTATTTCCCTGCTTCAATTCCAAGAGTTTGTTATCTACTGCTTGAGAGATCCGTCTTCGGTCAAAGATTCTCAGAAATTCTTTCTTGAACTCATCAAAATTCTGCAATAATGGATCATCTCGTGAGACTATCGGCATCGACCATGCCGCTGCATCTCCACTTAAATATGACAAAATGAAGGCTACCTTAGACTGCGCATCAGGAAAGATAGAAGGGCGACACAAGAAATGAAGTAACCATTGTGTAATAAACACCTGCGCCTTTTGTGGGTCCCCACTAAATCTCTCTGGCGCTGCCAACGGTATCACTGGCGATAAGGAATGGATTACTTGTGTTGTTAGCTTATTTGCGTCTCCCATTGATGTGGTGGGACCCTCCCTTCCAGTTGAATACGGTTGTTTTATCCTCTGTGCTAATTCTGCCGTCTCTTTCCTAGAATTCATGACCTCCTGCCTTAGACTTTGATTCTCTTCCTTAACTCCTACCAATTCCTTTTGTATCGTCTCTAGGACTGACCCTAAGGTCTGTAAATTTATTCCCTCAACCATTTTTTTTCTGTTCGGGTGCAAGATTAATACGTGGGCACTTCACTCTGTCAGAGCTCACCTTCAGCTTCTCTCTGGTTACCGTTGTCTTGCACAGGAACAGAAGTCGCTAGCTTCCCGACTCCCACTACTAATCACTCAGCCCCAAGAAATGTCTTTGGCTCTAACTGATCAGCAAGGGGGAAGGGGGAAATTGGATAAAATAATAAACGACAGAAGAGACTGGTTCTGGACCTTCTGGTTTTCCTATCTGGAATTCTTCTTCAGCTATCACTCTGCCTTCTGAAGACTCCTAAGGGTAACTAAGCACACAACACATTATTATTCCTTCTCTACTCTGTTCTGTCTCTTTTCTTCTCTTCTCTTATGATTTTTCTACCTACCCAGAATCCTGAACTCTGTGCCTCTCTTCCTGTTCAACTCTGCCTTTTCTTCTTTCTTGTTATTGATGTCACTAATTGTCTGTAAAACATATATCTTTTTATTATACCTATTTATTCTTTGTTTTTAAACATCTTCTAACTCTTTCTCTTTTAAACCTACCATTAATGTTTCTGTGTGTGGCCTTCTCTTTCTTCTCGTGATTTCTCTTCTTTCTTTTCTTGCCTCTTGCTATTCTAAAAACTGTTGTCTTCTAAATTAAGCCTTTGGTGCTTTTAACTTTTCCTGTTTGCTTCCTCTCCTTAGGTTACTGCGGAGCTGCTATAACTCTGGTAGTCTTTCTCCTTACTTTCCTAGTTAACTGTTGGTATTGTCTATTAATTTTTCCTTAGGAACCGTTTCTCAGTAAATCCTATAATGTTCTTCATTTTCTGTTACAGGACTCTGTATGCTGATCTCTGCTGACCTTGGTAAGTGTTATACTTATTGCGTCACCAAACACTGCTTACAATTTAATGTGAACGAATAATCTATCAGTAATTCACTTAGCTTTCTTCGGTTTTCTTTTCAGGTGCGGCTGAAGTCTTCACTCGTTTTTTCCCTGTAGAGACAAGGTGACTCCGTATTCGACTCCCGGTAAATAGCCCACTACGGACTCTAGCGGCTTTTCTGACCTCTTCGGTAAGTATCGGTTTCTTGACTCGGAACTACTCCCAAGCGTTACTCTGGAAAGCTTCTTACTCAAAAAATTCACTTCAGAACTGGAAACACACTCGAACACGTCTTCTCTGAGGAAATGTCTTGGTGAAGTGCGCATTACTTCAGGCGTGCACGCGTCACATCATCTCTCTGGATTTGTAAACAACTAGACCGCAGACCCCAGCGCCTGAGCGGCCATCTTGGAATTGCGGGCATGCCACAAAATCGACCATTGAAGCCCATTTGAAAATGAAACGCCTGTTGAACTAAGTTCCTTGCGCTTCGCTTTGGGACTCACATTAGGGATCCTGATAGACAGAGTGTACCTGGGTGTCACAGTGGGTGATAGAGTGTCTGTGACTTTGAAAATGGGTGTGAGAGTGTTTAGGTTTGACTGTGATTATGAGAGTGTTTGTCTGCCTGTTTGAGAGGGTGTGTGTTCATATCTTCTCTTTTTTTACGGTTGCTGAGATTCGCAGATCTGGCCACAAATTTACACGGGGGGGATCCGCAGAGCCCTGCGGGTAGATCAGCAGATCTTGCAAATTGTCCAAAAAATATATAAACATGTATTTTAACTTAACAACTTATACTTACAGCCTACTTATTTCCCCCCATGTAGTCAAGAAGTCCCTACCCTGACCCTTTATAAACATTACAGCCCAAATTTGAGCCCTGGGAACCGTTTCCCGATAAAAGAAAATGGTGATCGCAGTATTTCTGTGAAGCTGCTTCCAGCCAAGCAGGTCTTTACTTTGGCGCATGGATCCGCGGATGGATCCACAATGGATCTTTGAAGGATCTATGTCCCTATATATCAAATTTTTTTTAACTATTATATCTCAGAAACTACTGAACGGATCTACACCGCATCACAAAATCTACAAATTTAATTTTAATTTCACCCAGCAGTTTGGGCTGTAGTCATGTTCAAAACTCCTAAGGGAATCATAATTGGGAAAATGCTTTTTGGGACCCCCCCTTTTTCTTGGCCCCTTCTTCACAGATCTCCCTGAAACTTTCAATACAGCAGCTGATCCGAATAAAGTATATATTTTGAAAATGTTGTGACGATTCATAAAGTTGCGCTAAAGTAATTGGCAAAACAAAAAATCTTCATATATATATTATCTACTGGCGGTCGCCAGTAGATAGTTATAGTTAGGACCGAGTTCCCATAGGAAATCTGAAAATTCTATTTTGAATAACTTTAACGCCGGTTGACTTATCTTCGTGAAATTTTCAAAACTAATGGGGCGCTCTGCTCAGCTCCTACCCTGAAAGTCTCGGGGTGATTCGTCCAGCGGGGGCTGAGAAAAAAGGGGGGTCCCAAAACGCGTTTTCCCCATGCATTTTCCCATAGGACCTTTAGTCGAAGGTACAGCCCGTACGGCTGAACAGAATTACTTGAAATTTGGCAAAATAGATAGTCCTCAGGTCAGGCATGTGCCTTTTGCTTAAATGGTGTCAATCTGTTCAGTAGTTCCTGAGAAAATCAAATGTAAAATCACATATATATCTGGGCGGAGCCTAACCACACATCTCATCGTGAGATCTGATTGGCTGTCAGCACTTCATCCAAGAAGTGTTGGCAGCCATCTTGGGACCAATATACATGATAGCACTTCATTAAAAAGCATTGCAGTTAATAGAAGGTTTTAACACTTTAGTTACATTATAAATCATTTGTTGATGGTAGCATACTCATTTTAGGAATTGTGGTGTGTTCTAAGGTGATTTTACCATGTGAAAAAGCCTTCTGCTGTGATATCATGAATCATGCTTGAGAGAAAACTATTTTCTCATGCTTTTCCCACAGAGGTTTGGAAGTTGATCTATAAGCTAAACTGAGAGCATATTTTCTGTAAATTTACATTATCTTTCTCAGTCTTGTGAGAATGAAGTCTGACATTCTCAGTAAAACATGTACATCCAACAAGGGCAGAGACTGTCAGTTGATTCCTTTGTGTTCTACTGCAGCGTCCCAGAGTGTTCTAAAGAACAACTAGAGCGCTAACAGTCCTACTTATGACAAACGTACGGCACACCTGAAGCCATCTTGGTTGGAATTAAGTGGTAAGTCTTAAAACATTTAATTTAAAAAGGAACAAAATGAGGGGGTTCATTTTGCCATAGAAAGTATGATTTGTGCGGCAGAAAGAAAAATTAGGGCACATTTTGAGTGACTTCTCAAATCCTCTTCCATTTCATTAAAAAATTCTGACATGCAGACTGAAACATGCACTTTCAATACCAGCAGCAGACTTCCGTGGTGACCAGTAGCTTTACTACAGTGATCTAATAAGCAACTAGAGTGCTAACAGTCTGAATTTATGGCAAATGTGTGACACATCTGAATGCCTTCTTGATGGAATCAGAGTAAAAAACTGAAAGTAATTCCTACTGAGGAGACTGTAGTAAATGAGAAAATTAGGAAACATCATAACAAATAAGTCTCCCAAAATGGCCACCAGAGACAAAAGAGCCCAAATGTAGCCCAAATATCACCCAGATGTAGCCCAAGTATAGCCCAATGACAGAATGTACCAGAGTGTTCTAACGAACAACTAGAGTGCTAACAGTCTTACTTATGACAAAAGTATGGCACACCTGAAGCCATCTTGATTGGAATAAAGTGGTAACACTTAAAACATTTAATTTACAAAGGAACAAAATGAGGGGGTTAATTTTGCCATAGAAATTATTATTAGTGCTTCAGAAAGAAAAATTAGGGCACATTTTGACTTCTCAAATCCTCTTCTATTTCATAAAAAAATTCTGACATGCAGACTGAAACATGCACTTTGAATACCAGCAGCAGACTTCCCTGGTGAGCAGTAGCTTTACTACAGTGATCTAATGAGCAACTAGAGTGCTAACATTCAGAATTTATGGCAAATGTTTGACACATCTGAATGCCTTCTTGATGGAACCAAAGTAAAAAACTGAAAGTATGTCCTACTGAGGATACTGCAGGAAATTAGGAAACTTCATAACAAATAAATCTCCCAAGATGGCCACCAGAGACAAAAGAGCCCAAATGTAGCCCAAATATCACCCAGATGTAGCCCAAGTATAGCCCAATGACAGAATGTCCCAGAGTGTTCTAATGAACAACTAGAGAACAACTAGAGCGCTAACAGTCTTACTTATGACAAAATTATGGTACACCTGAAGCCATCTTGATTGGAATAAAGTGGTAACACGTAAAACATTTAATTTACATAGGAACAAAATGAAGGTGTTCATTTTGCCATAGAAATTATGATTAGTTCTGCAGAAAGAAAAATTAGGGCACATTTTGACTTCTCAAATCCTCTTCTATTGAGGAGACTGCAGTAAATGAGGAAATTAGGAAACTTCATAACAAATAAATTTCCCAAGATGGCCACCAGAGACAAAAGAGCCCAAATGTAGCCCAAATATCACCCAGATGTAGCCCAAGTATTGCCCAATGACAGAATGTCCCAGAGTGTTCTTAAGAACAACTAGAGCGCTTACTGTCTAACTTAGGACAAAAGTATGGCACACCTGAAGCCATCTTGATTGGAATAAACTGGTAACACTTAAAACATTTAATTTAAAAAGGAACACAATGAGGGGGTTCATTTTGCCATAGTAATTATGATTAGTGCTGAAGAAAGAAAAATTAGGGCACATTTTGAGTGACTTCTCAAATCCTCTTCTATTTCATTAAACAATTCTGATATGCAGACTGAAACATGCACTTTTAATACCAGCAGCAGTACTGGTGAGCAGTAGCTTTACTACAGTGATCTAATGACCAACTAGAGTGCTAACATTCAGAATTCATGGCAAATGTGTGACATATCTGAATACCTACTTGATGGAATCAAAGTAAAAAACTGAAAGCATTTCCTACTGAGGAGACTGCAGTAAATGAGGAAATTAGGAAACTTCATAACTCATAAATCTTCCAAGATGGCCACCAGAGACAAAAGAGCCCAAATGCAGCACAAATATCACCCAGATGTTGCCCACATGTAGCCCAATGACAGAAGTGTGAAAAACATTTATTTTGTGTGTATTTGCAGTTTTATATAGTGCAGACTTGTCAGGTATTGGAGTGCTGTACATGAGCATTGGTTACATCACACAAGATCAAATTCATTTTGGTTGTTAGACATGGGGAGATTAAGTGATTTGACCAGAATCACAGAATGTTGAGCTGAAGCAGAAACTCCAACCTGGTTCCCCAGTTGCAAAGTCTGCAGCTCTGGAAGTAACACCACATCCTCTCCCCTAGGTGCAACATTTAATCAAGTGGTCAACTGGATAAAAAAACATAAATATTACAAATAATTTAAAAGTTCTTTGTCGCTATTTGAAAACTCAGAAAATATGTCCTCATTTTAGATTTTTAGAGCACTAACCATAATTTTGATGCAAATAAGACCCTCTCATATATGTAATTTCTAAAGGAAATACTCTAGGTATTACAGTTTTGATTACATCAAGATGACGTCAGGCGTTCCACACTTTTGTAATAAATATAGAATGTTAGCAATCTAGTGGTTCATTGGGATACTGTTGAGAGGCAGAGGCCAGGGGCACAGACTCTGAAAATTGAAGGCAGGTAGGAGAGGGCAGATGCAACAATTTGACCACACTGGGCAGGCAGGAAGGGCAGTGGCAGCACAACAGACTATGGAGGGCAGTGGGAAGGGGGGCTGGGGCAACAAACCAACAATACAGGACTGGCAAGAGAGGCTGTGGCAATATAATAGACCATTGTGGGCAGAAGGAAGAGGCAGTGGTAGTACAACCATACATGCCAACAGACCTGTTTCAGCCAGGAAAAGTCCAATGTTTTTAAGCTCAAATGGGCTTTATTTGATCTGTCTCCTGTCTACAATCTCCTCTTTTTCAATGTAACTCAAAAGGGAAAATCAATACCCCAGTTTTTTTTCAAAATCTCCCTCTTACCAAGTTCAAAATGTTCGCACGTATGGTACATTGGATCATGGTAGGCAGGAGGAATTGGGGTAGGGACATGGACTCAGATAACAGAGGACAGGAGGGATATGGAGAGGTGTCCCAAACTGACCCTACAGGGCAGGCATCAGGGTTTGCAGCAGCACAATACACCACACAGCGCATGTGGGACGGGAATGCAGCACAACAATCCATAGAAAGCAATAGGGAGGGGACAGGACCATGCACATGGACAACAGAGAACAGAGGGGAAAGAGGCAATGGTAGCTAGCTGACCATAATGGACAGACAGGAGAGAAAGCTGCAGCATAACAGACCATAAAGGGCAGGAGGGACGGATCAGGGGCATTACAATGGAACAGACAAGCCAGGAGGGAGGGAATAGGGGTCTGCACATGGAAACAGAGGGCTGGGTGCAAGGGGGCAGGGCAGGAGCAGCAAGATGGCCATGGATGTCAGGCAGGTTGGACACTAGAAAAAAGACACACCATGGAGAGCAACAATGAGACTATGATGGCATACACACAGACCATGGAGGGAAGGTGGGAGGGGGTCAGGGGCAGCTAGCTGACCACACAGGGAAGGTGGGAAGGGCCATGGCAGCACAGAAGACCATGCATGGCAAGCAGGAGGGTTAGTGGCAGCACAATGGCTATGATGGGGAAGAAGGAAGGTGCAGGGGCATGCAGAAAGGACCATGGAGGATAGAAGGGAGGGTCAGGACCTGGGCACAGACAAGAGAGTTCAGGGGAAGGGGCCTCACAACAGAGCGCGCGGGGCAGGCAAGAGGAGCAGTTGCAGCACAACAGAGCAGGGAGGGCAGAAGGATGTGGCAGTAAAATGGACAATGGAGGACAGGAGGAAGGGGATAGGGGCATGGCATGTGGACAGGCAGGGTGGAGGTGGCAGGGACAGGTTACAGTCATCTGACAATGCTAGGCAGGTGGGAGGGGAGTGGCAGCTCAACAGAACACTCAGAGTAGATAGAAGTGGCAGGACCATGGAACATGGTGGGCAAAAAGGATGGAGCAGGGGCATGCACAAAGACATCGGAGGGCAGGGGGAAGGAGAATAGAGGCAGCAAGCTAAGCACAGAGGCTAAGCAGGAGGTCAATGATGGGCCATAGAATTGGGCAATGGTGGGCAGGAGGAGTGGACTGGTACATCATGCTAAATGGAGGGCAGTGGCAGCACATTAGACCATGCATGGCAGGAGGGAGGAGGCTAGTCCATGGATTCAGACAACAGAGGATAGGGAGGAAGTGGATGGGGCAGCAAGCTAACTGTTCAGAGAAGGGGGGTATTAGGAACTTTATTGTTTTTAAAATGTGTGTGTGTGCGAACTACTTAAAATATGACCAAGTATGCAGCATAATCTCACATTTATTCAGGAAGAAGAGGACGTTTGTGACTGTGACTCCGGGCTCACTTGGCAGAAACACCCCCTGACCCTCCACCCCCCATCGCAAAATGTAATGCCCGTGAAAAGGGTAGGTGGACGCAGTGTTATATAGAACATAGTCCTGAGAGCACGATTGAAAATGAAAACTAGATATAGTGTATGGTATAAACTATGCAACAAAAAGTGTGATATAAGATGAACCGGGACGTGAAATATAATATGCAATACATTGTGCGCACTTACAGATTCATTGGAGAGCGCGAGATAGCACAGGCACTAGCGCGTGCTATGCGATATGCGCCTTGGAGTGTAATATGCACAGGGCAGTGTTGTGTAACCTAACTAGTCTCTAAAGTTGTAATATAAAATATGTGCTGGGGAGTGTAACGTTGCATATGCACTGTGACAAAGATATGGATCCCAGATTGTATTATGTATGGCATAGCACTGTGCGTTATATCATAGGCATCGAGGAAGGCACGTGAGATGGGGCAATATAACCCGTGCGAAGGCAAGTGTGGCATGACATATTCACGGGGTGGTGTTACAGTGCACATGGGCTAGAGAGTGTCATAGCATACGCACTAGCTGGTGGAATACAACACAGAGGTGTGAGGCACTCGGCGGGCACTGGTGGGTGTAACACAGCATTGGGCTCAGCGAGGAGCACGCTGTGACTCTCAAGTGAGGTTCGTCTCCTTTCCAGAGAGTAAAATAAAAAGTATTACACATCCGGCGGTGGATGTGTGTTTTATTAACCATGAGGGGTTTTCTTGCATAGTTTGGTCGAATTTTTGTCGAATCCCATTTGAATGGCTTGGTGTGCGTGTATATTAAATGTGCCCGTCAATAGCTACCCATGTTTGTATAAATAAACAACAAGGGTGTCTACTTGGAGAGTACCCACCGGCGGGATTAGGCACGGTAGGATGTCAGACACGTCAGAGCTTCACTAGCGGTGTAAATACATTCCATGTGGATTCACTCTATGCATAGTCGCCTTTTAATGAATATCACGCAAATCGTCATGGTGATAGGTAAATACGGTTTGTCCAGCATGTCCTAGGTGTTTCTATAAATATATATATTTTTTAAATAACAATAAACAAAGGCCGGCCCCGGGGGATAGGGTTCCCGAGGCCATAAGTGGCCTGAGGAGGGGGGCAACGCAGCTCCCCTCCTAAAGAATAAAAAAAAAAAAAAAAGGCCATGACCCGGGGGTTGGGGTCCCCGGGCCGATTAAGGCCTTGGGAGGGCCAAATTAATTTTTTTCAACAAAAAAGATTAGGGTGCAGGCCCTGGGGGATGGGGTCCCCAGGGCCAGTAAATTAGAAAAAGAAGGGGGGCCACACAGCCCTCCTTCTTAAAAAAATAAAATAAATAAAAGACCAGCATCGCGCCGGAGTCCATGCCCCCTCCTTGCAGCACTCTGCAAACGCGCCCCCTGGCCAGTTGTGAGTTGGGGAATTAATTCCCCTTCAATACTAAGGGTCCCTGAGGGCCAACTAGCCCAACAGGTATCTCCAGTATGCGCCAGGGAGCTGCGTTGCAGACAGGTGTTCTGAGGCCACGCCCCTTTTTACACCTCTATACAACGCAGCTCTGTGGCGCTTACTGGAGGTACCTAGTGGGCTAGTTTGACCCTAGGGACCCTTAGGATTCAAGGGGACTTAATCTCTCAAATTAGAACTGTGGTGAAGGGAGGGGACGGGGCCTGAGGTGATGTGTGCAAACACGCCCTGTGGTGCGTTTTAAGTTGGGAAAATAATTCCCTTTCAATCCTGAGGGACCCTGGGGGACAACTAGCCCACCAGGTGCTTCCAGTAAGCACCACTGCTCTGCGTTGCAGAGAGGTGGTGCAGGCCGTACCTCTTTTTACACCTGTCTGCAATGGCACTTACTGGACGTACCTAGTGGGCTATTTTGCCCCTAGGGATCCTCAGGATTCAAGGGGACTTAATCTCCCAACTTAAAAAACGGCCACAGGGCGTGTTTACACATTGGGGAAGGGAGGGGACGGGGCCTGAGGTGACGTGTGCAAACACGCCCTATGGCGCGTTTTAAGTTGGGGAAATAATTCCCCTTCAATCCTGAGGGCCCCTGGAGGGCTAACTAGCCCACCAGGTGCTTCCAGTAAGCGCCACTGAGCTGCGTTGCAGAGAGGTGGTCCAGGCCGTGCCACTTTTTACACCTCTCTGCAACGCAGCTCTGTGGCGCTTACTGGAGGTACCTAGTAGGCTAGATGGACCCTAGGGACCCTCAGGATTCAAATGAACTTAATCTCCCAACTAAAAACGGCCACAGGGCGTGTTAACACAGTGGTGAAGGGAGAGGACGGGTCCTGAGTTAACGTGTGCAAACAAGACCTGTGGCGCGTTTTAAGTTGGGGAAATAATTCCAATTCAATCCTGAGGGACCCTGGGGGCCAACTAGCCCACCAGGTGCTTCCAGTAAGCGCCACTGCGCTGCGTTGCAGAGAGGTGGTCTAGGCCGTGCCCCTTATTACATCTCTCTGCAACGCTACTCTGTGGCGCTTACTGGAGGTACCTAGTGGTCTAGTTGGACCCTAGGGACCCTCAGGATTCAAGGGGACTTAATCTCCCAACTAAAAACGGCCACAGGGCGTGTTTACACAGTGGTGAAGGGAGGGGACGGGTCCTGAGTTAACGTGTGCAAACAAGCTCTGTGGTGCGTTTTAAGTTGGGGAAATAATTCCCCTTCAATCCTGAGGGACCCTGGGGGCCAACTAGCCCACCAGGTGCTTCCAGTAAGCGCCACTGCGCTGCGTTGCAGAGAGGTGGTCTAGGTCGTGCCCCTTTTTACATCTCTCTGCAACGCAGCTCTGTGGCGCTTACTAGAGGTATCTAGTGGTCTAGTTGGACCCTAGGGACCCTCAGGATTCAAGGGGACTTAAACTCCCAACTTAAAACGGCCACAGGGCGTGTTTATACAGTTAGGAAGTGAGGGGGCGGGGCCTGAGATGACGTGTGCAAACACGCCCTGTGGCGCGTTTTAAAAGGTAGTTTTAATCCCCTGCCCTATTATATACTAGGGGCTTACAGAGGAGGTCATGCTGATCACAGGGGGACCCCAACACATAGTGTTCCCTAGTGTATGTAGGTGTTTTCACTGTATTCTGAGTGTCTTTTAACATAGCACTGGCTCTAGGACTGGTTAGTCAGACCCAGTTGCCACCAGTATCCGACTGAAAAAGTTGAGGGTACTGGATGATTTTGCAACAAGGCTTCTTTCTGCTCTTCTGTTTGTTCTTTCTACACGTTATCCTTCTTCCTGCACTTTTCTTCGTCTTTGAGGACTTCTGTTGCTTCTTTCTGAATTTCTTTTTTTTCTTTCTGTGCGTTTTTTCTTCTTTCTTCACATGTCCTATCTCTGTAGGCATAGTTAGAAATTAGCATTTAAAAAACCTTTGAAGTTCACTGAAAAAACCATAGGTTTCAGGCACGTTAGAGTTAGGAATTAGCATTTAAAAAACCTTAAAAATTCACTGAAAAAAACACAGGTTTCAGGGGCATTATAGTTAGCTGGACTTTTCATTCGTACAAAACCATGGAAATTCCCCCATTATAGTTAGTTCAGCTAACTATAACTCGCGCGCCCGCAATGCACTGCTGATGACGTCACATATTACATCACTCATGACATGGTCAGTGACATCACTCATGACATCACTGATGACATCTCAAATGACATCACTGATTACATCATCCTTGTGATTGAGAGGCAGACCTCCTCTCCCCCTAATATAACCTTTGATACACACATTCAAAAATAGAAACTAACATTTTCAAAACAATGGACATACCAATATCAGTTACAACAGCCTATTCAGTAATTCTAAGATCCACATACACATCCACTCATTCACCAACAGTCCTATACAGTCACTCATACATGTACTCACTCATCATATGTACTCATAGACCTATACATCCTGTTACACAACGCCACTCATCCATAGAGTTACTCACACACATAGTCACTCATGCTAATAAAGAATCAAACATCCATTTACTTGCATATACAGTTATACACATACCACCACACTTACTTCTCTAGAAACTTACACATACTTAGTCTTTTCAACAATCACTTATAGAAACACATACTTATTCATACAGGAAGTCTTTCAATCTCTCACTCTCACATATACTCACTTATATACACCAATAGTCACATATACTAGTTTAAAACATATGTACTTACTCATAAAGACATTATTGAGACAGTCATTCACTCACTAACACACCCATGCACACACTCATCCACCCATACAGTCCGGCACACATGCTGTCTTCAACACATACAAACAGTGAGTCACTCATTCATGCACCTATGCACTACGTAATACCCCCCACCGAACCATACAGACACTCAGACACTCATACTGATACTCAAAAAAACAACCAATAACCTATATAAACACTCATGTAGCTACTTACCAACCCATGCAGCCACTCATACACAAACTAACTATAACGGGGGAATTTCATTGGTTTTTTATGAGTGAAATGTCCAGCTAACTATAACATGTGTGAAACCTATGGTTTTTTAAGTGAATTTGCAAGGTTTTTTAAATGCTAATTCGTAACTATAACGTGTGTGAAACCTATGTTTTTTTTCAGTGAATTTGTACGGTTTTTTAAATGCTAAGTTATGTATTTATTAATTTATTTTTTTTCAGGTTTTTTACCGTGCGTGCACCGAGCACCCACGGTTCGGCGTGCGCGCACCGTGCGTGCACCTCGTTATTTAAAAAAAAAAAAAATTGTTTTTTTTGCACTTGGGGGTCCTTCTGTGACCCCCTGACCAAGGCTAGGGGGTCAGGAACTGTCCACTCTGCCCCCTTTTCACGTTCTCCACCTCTTTTTTTCACCCCTTCAGACTGCGAGAGACAAAATGGCGGCCGACACTTCCTGGTTGCGACCGATTCGAATGTTTACCGACATCTAATAACCAATCAGAATTGCGCTCGCGCACGTCAGGGTGCGCGCACCGTGCGCGCACGGTGCGCGCGTATAGATATTGATATGCTTTTAAATGCTATTTTCTCAGGAAATACTGAACAGATTTACACCAGACCTGCAAAAGGCACTTCCTTGACCTTATGGCTACCTCTCTGCCAAATTTCACGTAATTCTGTTCAGCCGTTCGGGCTGTAGCTGCGACTAAAGGTCCTATGGAAAAATGCATGGGGAAAATGCGTTTTGGGACCCCCCTTTTTCTCGGCCCCTGCTTGACAAATCACCCCGAGACTTTCAGGGTAGGAGCTTAACGGAGCGCCCCATTAGTTTTGAAAATTTCGCGAGGATTCGTCAACCGGCGCCAAAGTTATTCAAAATAGAATTTTCAGATTTCCTATGGAAACTAGGTTGTAACTATAACTATCTACTGGCGACCGCCAGTAGATAATATATATATAATTTCAACAGTTAACGTACGATTCGGGGTCCCAAACTGGGCTTGAATTAACTCTTTTAAAAGACTTGTGACTCTTGGGACCCACTGGAGGGTTAAATTTGCATTATTTTCACCACAAGGACCAGCATGCATTGGTTGAATGGAACGAAGAAGGCACACCTGGTGCCAATTAAAAGAAACGTTAAAACATGCAGGGAACTTGTGGCAGCACGAAATCCATTTGCACAAGGGGCCTCTGAGGAGAAGGGAGACACCCTTTGAAACGCGTCTGGCCAGGAGGAATAAAAAACTGAATCGTAAGCTTTCTGTTGTGGAAAATAAAGGTTGTACCTTCACTTGCTGTGTGCTGCGGCCTCATCTGCTGGGCAGTTTTGGTGATATATTTGACACGGCGGGTCCAGGTCGTGGAGGGATCACGCCATCCGACACGGGGATGCTTACCGGGGGGAAAGCTTCCCCCTTGGTAAAAGGCACAGCAAGCATTAATTTCAACAGTTAACGTACGATTCGGGGTCCCAAACGGGGCTTGAATTAACTCTTTTAAAAGACTTGTGACTCTTGGGACCCACTGGAGGGTTAAATTTGCATTATTTTCACCACAAGGACCAGCATGCATTGGTTGAATGGAACGAAGAAGGCACACCTGGTGCCAATTAAGAGAAACGTTAAAACATGCAGGGAACTTGTGGCAGCACGAAATCCATTTGCACAAGGGGCCTCTGAGGAGAAGGGAGACACCCTTTGAAACGCGTCAGGCCAGGAGGAATAAAAAACGGAATCGTAAGCTTTCTGTTGTGGAAAATAAAGGTTGTACCTTCACTTGCTGTGTGCTGCGGCCTCATCTGCTGGGCAGTTTTGGTGATATATATATATATATATATACATATATATATATATATATATATATATATATTTTTTTTTTTTTTTTACCTACTGGCGGTCGCAAGTCGCCAATAGGTAGTTATAGTTAGGACCTAGTTTCCATAGGAAAAAGGTTTTTTGTTTTCCCAATAACTTTTGCGCCGTTTGGCGAATCTTCGCAAAATTTTCTAAACTAGTGGCCCGCTCTGGTCAGCTCCTGTCGTCAAAGTTTTGGGGTGATTCGTCAAGAGTGGGCTGAGCAAAAAGGGGGGTCCCAAAACGCGTTTTCTCCATGTTATTTTCCATAGGAAACTTTATACAAAGCTACAGCCTGAACTGTTTAACAGAATTACACCTAATTTGCAAAAAAGGTAGTCCTTGGTTCAGAAAGAGTACTTTTTGTTAAATCGTGTAAATCCGTGTAGTAGTTCCTGAGAGATTTGAAAAAGAAAAAGTTTTGATATCTAGGGCAGCGGTGGGTTCGCGAACCCTCCCGAGCACGGGCTTCATCTCATTGGCTGCCAACAGTCTAAACCAAGAACTGTTGGCAGCCATCTTGTAACTCGGTAGAACCGAGTCACAAGAAACCAGTAGATAAAAAGTTGAAAAATAAGAAAAGGGGGCAGGATACAAACACCCTGACCCCCTAGGCCTGCTCAGGGGGTCCCATAAGGACCCCCAGGGCCCAAAAAAGAATAAAAAAAAAAAAATCGGCTGAATTCATGATGGGTGCGCGAATCCAGCTGAGAAAATTTTAAAAAACCAAGCGCAGGCTGCCGCGCTTCATTGTACTTAAGCCCCAGGGTAGGCCAGGTCCCAGGGGCATTCCAAATTATCCTAACTCTGAAATATTTCTGGTCTGTCCACAGATGTTTGTAGATGTGACTTCCTGTGTGAGATTGCGAGACCGTGCACTGAAAACACCCATGGAGAAGGTGCCCTAAAAAAACTGCACCCGTAGAGACCGCGTTTAGAGAGATCCAGCACATGAGACTGTATTCGCAGAGAGACAGAACGGCGTCAAGGAGACTAAATAAGTGGAAACTTTGCACAAGTGAAGAGGCTGACTGCATCGGGAGAGACACACCACCCACAGAGCAGAGGCTGTACAAGCTGAGTGGAAACACTGGACCAGTTCAAAGATAGCGCCTGTGAGAGACTCCACTAGTTGAGGCACTGTTCCAACGGAGAGTTGGTACCGGTGGAGCCGCTGTGCCCTTGGGGAAATTGAACCGGCATAGAGAGCGGGCCTGTCTTGAGACAGATGGGCACAACAGGTGAGCCAGCGATTTGGGTAGTGTTGGGTAATAAGTCTGCCTGCGTGGTGAGTGTGTGTATTCGGCTAGTTTGCGTTTTAGTCAAAGTATGCCCCCTGCGTGTATTTGGTTATCATGTGTATTTTGTAATGGTATTTATGTTGCAATGGTGTGTATAGTGAGATAATGGGTATATATTGGCTACAGCGCGCCAAGGCTGTTGTGATTGCCAAGAGTGAATTGGTGGCTGTGTGCTTTGGGCTAGTGTATTCATAAGTGTCAGTTTGTGTAGTAGGGTACTGTGTTTTGTGGCACTGTGTCATTTTTTGTGGATATGTTTGTTTCAGGGAATGCTTTGTAACTGTGTTAAAGATTGCAGGGATCTGTTAGCATGAGCTGAAAGCCATTTTGTACTTGGCAGCCATTTTAGTTAGCTATGTGCTAGCCATTTGCTTTCTCCCTCTTCCAGAACCTCGCACATGCTCAGAAGGGCCTAGCTAGTAGAATGCACCTACTCCCAGTATAGAACTGTCAGGCTGTTCTAACTGAAGTCAGCATCTCATTACTCTTCCTACTTGTTGACTGTGCATTTTCTGTATGACCATCTATGTGTGTAACTCTTCTCATGTGTACTTGTACCGCCTTCTTTTGAGCCCCTGTGTGGGTAAATAAGGCCCCTGTTCTCTGTACTCCTTTGAATGCCTCCTACAGTGACTTGAGGGTACTGTCTGATGCAATCTCCCTCATGTGAGGTTTAAATAAATGCATTGTTTTCAGACTACAGCTTCTGTGCCAATCTCTTCTTTGTTGGTTTATAAGGACCAGGTGTATCAGTGAAACCCCTGAGAAGGTTTTTATTTTTCAGTTGGCGCTCAACGTGGACCTCTTCAGAGAAGTGGCTATCCAAGGTAGTGGTCTTGATGAGAGACAGGAATCTACTGAGGAGGACAGGACTCTAGTAAGAAGGTACCCTACACTGAGATTCTGTCTCTGCAGCCCAGTATATTTCTGGTCTTCCTGATTTGGCTCCTCAAACCGTTTACCACTCCTGACTGAGAACCTTTTGGCGTGAGTATTCTAAAAACGACCGTTTGGTCACTCAGAACTTGGCATTGAGAGGTTGGAGATTTTGTGCTTGGTAAGGTCGTTTGTTGCAACGCTTTTTGGAATTATATGGAAATTGGCCAATATTTGGAAATATATCAATTGCAATTTTGAAAACTTGAACGGCACAATTTGAGTTAAGTGCTACTTTGTGTATAATATTGTATATGCTGCAATATTCTTGGCATGCCTGTTCTTAGCACACATCGTAGAATGTGTTGCTTTCTTGGAGGTACCATTATGGAACTTGTATGAAGTCAGCCGGCACCCCTAGAGGGGATATCTAAATAGGTTTAGGTATAAAAACGTATTTGTTCCTCGGTGACTAGTACCCCCAATTAACTAAATATGTACATAAAAAGGATCCTGGTCTGTGCACTTAGTAACATTCATAAGTGGTGATATGCAGAGCGATTTTTGGTGTTCTGCCAGCCAAATATCTGAATTTGGTGTATTTTTGCTTCTTGAAAATGGAACAGTCTTTTTGGGCTGTTTTTGACCTACATTTGAGAGCTTTTCTTGTAAATATGACTTACAATTAATATTTACAAATGGTTTGGTTTCAGTACAGCCTGTGGGCTGTCTTTTGTTTCTGTCCTAAATGTTGATTTGTGGGTTTAATGCGTGTTTAAATGTCTATTTGGTTTGTCATTAATGGTACTTGTGTGAGTAAGTAGTGATTGCGCTCTTTGTGTAAAAATGGCTAGCCTTAAGCGCGCTCTATTGTGTGTTCTGAGTGTATGACCCCCTTCTGAAAATGTCTGGAATGAGCTCAATGTGTTTTTTTTTGTCATCATTCTGTTATGCAAAATATCATTAAAATAAATTATATTTTAAAATAATACAGCAATGAATTTTATAATATATGCTAAATAGCTGCACACTGTCATTAAAATTGACAGAGTAAGACACTTTACATGTGTGCAAATTGCCACAATGCTAAAGATAAAAATTAAAATTGACAATCAATAGGAATAAAACAGGCCTCATAGAAAGGAAGAAAAAAGGAAATTGTGGGCTTTACAATAATTTGGACTAAGATACAAAATGTCACAGCATTTATCCTTATGTATTAGGTGTTGAAAGGCATTCACATTATCTGAATGAGTTGGTTGTTGTTGAGCTAAACACACATTACAGAACAATAGATTTTTGCTGGCTTGAAAGGCACGAGAATTCGACACCTGCTGATCACAAGCAAACAGCTGCGTCAATAGCACAAGGCTATTTTTGACTGCAGGCTACAGAAGGGAAAATGCTGAGTCACCTAGATTTTAAGTCAGTGTAAACCTAGTATAAAGGCCTGCATTACAAACTGCTGTTTTAAAAGTTAGAAATGCAGTTTCATTATTTTGGATAACATAGACAAGATAAGAAAGGATTTCCTTTCTTAATGCCTTTTTAAATAGGCACATCCATGGTTCTGATGTTAAATAATGACTGTCCTTTAAAAAGTGGTGCAGACTTTCATGTTTCAAGTAAGGCTTCTGTGCTTAGGGTTAGAAATGAATGACGCTTGCTTTTCATATGTGCAATCGTAAAAAAGGTTGGAGTTATCAAAAAAGAGAATAATTAAAAGGGGGACTTTTATTTATATAAAAAAATGTTATTAAAGATAAGTGCATTAAATTCGTTTTTTAATCTTTATAATGGCTAATAATAATACTGTGAACTCTTAGCATTAATATTGAATTTAAGCAGTGTTTTACAAGCAATAGGGGGCATTAAAATGGAAAATGTCACTGCACCTGCTCCTAGTGTAGAACTGTCAGGCTGTTCTAACTGATGTCAGCAACTCATTACTCCTCCTACTTGTTGAATGTGCATTTTCTGTATGACCATCTATGTGTGTAACTCTTCTCATGTGTACTTGTACCGCCTTCTTTTGAGCCAGTATGTGGGTACATAAAGTCCCTGTTCTCTGTACTCCTTAGAATGCCTCCTACAGTGACTTGAGGGTACTGTGTGACATAATCTCCCTCATGTGAGGTTTAAATAAATGCATTGTTTTTATATTACAGCTTCTGTGCCAATCTCTTCTTTGTTGGTTTAAAAGGACCAGGTGTATCAGTGAAACCCTTGAGAAGGTTTTGATTTCTTCAACTGGACTGCTTGATACACGGGTACAGTTTGAAATTGAGGTAGAGTTTGTATCCATGAACCGAGCTGGGCTCCATGTGTGTTATTAGAGTGTGTTTATGTGTGTCTTGTGTAAGGGTGTGTCCTGAGGTATTTTTGCACATGGAATTGGTGTAGTCATGACGTTAGTTTACGAATTGGGGCTCCATCATATGATAGGGTTCTTTGTTTAGTGAGGCAATGTTGTATCCGACAGTGTAGATGAGTGGTAGTGAATTAATTGTAAAATAGGTGAACTGTGCACACGTAATCTGTGTCAACAGTGTAAATTACTGCAAGTAACAAAAAAACAACTAGCACAGTAGTCCGATTGGCGTTTTCTTTCTTTGTTGATTTATTTGGAGATCAGATGCTCAGCCAACACTTGTTTCGCCAGGGTATGAACCTACGACTTCTTCAGAGCTACATGATATACAATAGCAATGTATTAACAGACTGTTCAATAAGGTTGAACTAAAATTGTGGATGGCGATACACCGTGACTGTGGTGAAAAATGCACCCAGTGGGACAGGACCATCACCTATAGAATACATGGGGACTCCAAACATAGATGCATCACCCACGAATATGCTCGGGTTCGGTGTGTCCAAACATGGCAGTAGTAATATATTAAGTATATATTATGGTAACACAATAATCAAAGTGAGAAATATCATAGTATAATGTGACATATTAATAGCTTCTGACGGCTTGCAAGTTGGTCTGTATATTCAGTGACATGTAACGGAAGGAAAGGGAAAGGTGAACAACCATTACAACGCAACTTTTACAACGCACTGCCCTTACAACAAAACTGTTACAACGCAAATGCTGTGACAACGCATGCCATTACAACGCAAGTCTTTACATCGACTTGCACTAGATGGCATGCTAACATTAAAAATAGTGTAGTTTACTATCCAAACACCTTCCCTACTGCAACGTGGACTGGAGTTAGAATAGTAAATTACCCTTTTTTAATGTTAGCACGCCATCTACTGCAAGTCGATGTAAAGACTTGCATTGTAAAGACTTGCGTTGTCACAGCATTTGCGTTGTAAAAAATTTGTTGTAACAGCATGCGTTGTAAAAGCATGCGTTGTAACATCATACATCCAAAGGGAAACGTTCACCAGAAAGAAACAAAAGGAACAAACAAGGGGGGGTTACAGAAATGAAGGTACAAGAAATGGACAGATGGATAAATGTCCCTGAGAGCACATCTTACCTATTGAACAGATGGCCTGGAAGGAGAAATTCTGAAAAAGAGGGGCAAGTGGGGGAGCCCAGTCAATATTAGGCTGAACGTGGAATAAATGAGTCAAAGAAAAGGAGGGTGCGTGGGTAGGGATTGAAACTGAGCTCACCTCTCCTCCGGTTGTACTTCTTTCCCGGCTGTACGGGTGAGCAAATTCAATGAAGGACATAAACTAATATTCAGGTAAATACCAAAACAGGAGCACTGAGGAAAATGGAGTGGGAATAATACATATTATGGCGGGAAAAGTGCTCAAAAAATTGCTAACACATAATAAATAAAACGAAATGCGAGTATCTGCACCTAAGCCTGATAAATAAGGTGCCACCGATCAGGGTAAAGCCCTGTAAGCATAAGTAGGATCGAGTATTTAAGAGTGTATACAAGGCTCTATATAGACATCAGTAGCTGCAGTCAATAAGCGCAGCAAGTATAGCACAAGCGACAGGTGCAAGTAAATTTAACAAGGCGTAATAAGTGGAAAGCAGCGGGGTAAGTAGCCGCATTCCATATGACGATCAGAGTCCAAAAGTTATGTAATTGTGTTTGGCGGTGTTGGCGTATGAGAACATGCAGAATGCGCAGTTCAAACATATATGGACCCTATATGCTATACTTGGGGCGGAAGAAGGAGAGAGTCAAAGCGTAATCATTAAAAGAATAACAGTAGTAGGAGTGTACTCAACACCAGTAGTCTGCAAACGCTAAATTACGGCGTCATTGCAGGTGCTGTTCAGGGTAAGGTGACTAAACCTGGTGTAATTACAGAAAAGGTAGAGCCAAATAGGAGTCCATGCATGGGTGGTGGTAAAAAGCTAAAGCGCTGGTGCGACGATGCAGTGTTTGCAGAGGGCTAATAATAAAGGTGGCATGAAACCTAGGATATCTGACATAACAAATAAGTACTGGCGCAAAGTTGAAAACTGAAGAAAAGCCATAATGTGCGTACCTAGCGTGCTGTACGAATGCGGCGAAAGCGAGTATGCTTGTCAATCTGCACTTGCGGGAAAACCGGAAGCAGTGGATACCAAAGACTTCCGTAGATGTAGAGACAAAATAAACCAGAGGCTAGAATGTCAACTCACTATCCAGTATAGAAACCGGAAGTGAGTGTGGGCAAACGCAAGTGTGTGCGAGAACCCTCGCGGACAGTGTGGATGCAGGCATCGTAAACACAGATGATGAAACCTTACAATCACTATCCAGGAAAGAAACTGGAAGTGAGTATAAATATACGCGTATGGGTGATAAAACCAGGCGTACTGTATGTATAAAGAGGTGTCCAAATAGTTCATAAAACGTATCCAAATACGGACATGTGTAAGGTAGATCAGTCAGTAGTGATGTGATGTGCCGAAATGGTTGCATATAACAACCTACAAACGACTGACTCATCATAAAGTTCAAGGGGAGGAGAAGTGATTGGAAGGCGTGTAAACGCTCGGTAAAAAAATATATATATTATTCCTATGTTCCCGGAAAGAGAGGATAAAGTGATGATGTACTTCCAAAAGGTTGGTAGCTGAAAAGACGTGCACTTGTGATCATATACATACGTCAAAAAACCATGGTGTTCATAAGGTCATACGGTATGTGATTAGTACAGTATTAATACAGGGCTGTACTGTATGAGTCAATGGCTTGATTGCACGTTAAGTGATGCTAATGTCAGTACTGATGTTGAAATAAATAGTCAATGAAAACCTAGTCAGTATTGGCGGTTACATATGCCATCTACAACACAAACAAACATTCATAAGATAGGAGTTCATTAGAGTACAGTTAATACAGTGTCATGTGCAGTCAGAACACTTAGTAAGGCAAGACTTTAATGCTGTAGATGATGAAACCAGAGTAGAAAGTATCTAGGTGGTGTCAACAAATATATCAGTTACCTAAAAATAATTGTAGCTCATGGTCAGTGTTGAGTCCCAGCTCTACCGCTTTCAGATGCATGATCCAAGTTGCCTCTGCGCGGCGTAGGGACAATTCTCTGTTCCCATCCCTCTGGTGTGGTGGTATGACTTGTATGCCAAAGAAGTTGAATTGTTTATACTGGCCTTGTTCTTTACAATTAATTGCATGGGTTGCCATAGGGTATCCACTGTCCCCTTGTTTGAGTACCCTAGCATGTTCACCAATACGGTCTTCCAGCATACGGGTGGTGCTACCCACGTATTGTTTGAGGCATTTGCACATGATGATGTATATTACAAATCGTGTCATGCAATTGACGTTCTGCTTAATCTGGTACTCCCTCCCATCTGGACCATTGAATTTATATTTATTGTGTAAAGCCCACCTACAGACACCACAGCTTCCACATTTATGAAAACCTAGTGCCTGTTTGGTAAGCCAATCATTCTCTCTGATGATTTTAGGGATGGTAGGACTCAAAATACTTCTCAATGTGGTCCCTTTTCTGTAGGTGGCAAGTGGTCTATGTGAAGTGAATGCCTCAAGGGATTTGTCCGCTCTTAAAATATCCCAATGTTTGTGCATGCTTTTTGTCATAATATCTGCTCTCTGGTTGTGATTGGTAATTAATCTCACGGGTTGTGTTTGTGTGTTCCTGGACTCCCTCTCTCTCAGTGTCCCTGTGTGTGGAACACGTAAACATACATGTCTCTGCTCTCTCTAGGGTTGTTTGTTGGTAGCCTCTGGCCTGGAATCTCTCTTTCATGGTGTGGAGGCATGTGTGTAATTCAATATCATCACTACAATTTCTCCTTGCTCTGGTGAATTCACCATAGGGGATGGCCTTAATTTGATGTTTAGGGTGCGCACTGGTGGTATGCAAGACAGAGTTACATGCGGTGGGTTTGCGGTGTAACTTGCTATGTATCGAACCATCTTGGACATTCAGCTCCACGTCCAGGACGACAAGGTGTGTTCTACTGTGCTGATGTGTAAACTGAACTCCTAATGTGTTGGTGTCTAGGTATAGGTAGAATTCTTAAAAGTGTTCCTGACCACAGTAGTAAGCAATCATCTATGTAACGACCCCAGTAAACTATGTGTTGGTTGAACCTGCTGCCGTTGTTACTCCAGATCCATTTTGCTTCAAAATACCTCATGAAAAGGTTAGGGAAGGAAGGCGAGAATTTAGAGCCCATGGCCACTCCGCGTATTTGCTTGAACCAATGGCCCTCAAAGATAAAGCAATTGTTGCTGAGTATCAGTTCTGTCACCGCTAGCAGCTTTCTAGTATGTTGCCATTGTGTAGCTGGTTTCATGCTAAAATGCCATTCCAAGGCGCGCATGCCAATGCGTGTATCAATGTTTGTATATAGGGAAACCACGTCCAGTGAGGCTAGAATAATGTCATTCTGCCAGGTGAGATCAGAAAGTAGGCTTTAGATGTGTTTCGTGTCCCTGATGTAGGTGGGAAGGTTCTGAACAATGGGTTGCAGGAACATGTGAACGTATCTCAGTGGGTCCCCCTATACTGGACACAATGGGTCTGCCAGGAGGGAAGGGAAGGTTCTTGTGTACCTTAGGCAGTGTGTAAAGTGCCGGGAATCTAGGTCTCTCCACTCTTAGGTAAAGGAATTCTTCTTCACTGAGTAAACCCTATTCGCGCCAGTTCTTGAGGCGTTTATTGATTAGGAAGGTGAGTGTGCTGTAGGGTTAGAGGTGAGGGCTTCGTAGCATGTTTTGTCATTCAACTGTCCCAAGATCTCCATGTTATAATCCTGTCTGTTGACAATGTTGCCCCCTTATCAGCCTCCCTGATGGTTATTGATGTGTTTGTGGATAATAATGTGAGAGCTTGTCATTCTCCCTGGGTGAGGTTGTCTTGATTACGTCTCATGTTACATTTTCTCTTGGACTCTTGTTTGTCTATGTCTTGTAAGACCAGTTTGCAGAAAGTGTCAATGGTATTGCCCCCAAGTAAAGTAGGGGTCCATCTAGATTTGGATTTCAATCCACTGGAAATTGAATAGTCAGTTTCTACATCAAGGTCAGTGAGTAGTTGGCTCAATCATTAGGTGTTGCTTCTTGATTTGTGATAGACAGTAACAACTGTGTGTCACATAGGTCTTGTATACAGAGTACATCCAACACTCAATTGTATTAGTGCGCCGTTCGCGGAGGTTGTGTGCGAATGTTGGCTTTATCTCAGCTAGGTGTGTGTTTTTTAGGGGTACTGTATGTATTGCAATGTGACTTTTGGGGCAGGGAGCTATTGGTAAGTGGGCCTCGAGTGTTGGGGTGTACAAGGCTCCTGCCATCAGATGGACCAGAGCAGGTGCCAGTGTCTACCCTGTATCCGAGTAATCCAACCCTTCTCTTAGAGTTTCCCAGGCTGGCATGGGAGAGGGCGGTGTTGGCACTACTGCCAGGGTCTGGCTGCCCATCCCTGCCAAGTCAAACTGCTCAAGGTCACTCCGTGCCTGAGAATGGCCGTGGTACAAATCTATCCAGAGGCCACTGCTGCCAACCCGGACGCAGCCAGGGATAGATCTGTGGGGTGCATACTCTTATGAAAAAAAAGCACACCACTCTTTCACAACAAGAAAAATGGATGTGAGACCTCATAGAAGGAAACACCCAGAATCTCTGCTCGCCAACCCATGAAATGCCACAGGAAGCAGGGTCTGGGGTCCACAAGGAATAGACAAGTAGCCCTTATCCATCCAAACTGGAAATGCGTCACATGTTCTCCATACAGTTCATTCACACCCCTGGACAAAACTCTTCAACCTACAGCAAACAGGGCCTGGGATCTGAGGGAAATACACAAGCCCTGGACTCACTCGCCGAGTCGCCTGCCTTCTGCACAACAATAAGCAACAATAAGCAACCCGGCCTGCAGGCCATAGGTCTCGCATTTACGGAAGCTTCAGCTATTGGCATGGTAAATGACAATGCCTTCCATTTATGTTTCAAAAACCAAAACATAAATAAAAGGTATTGTCATTTACAATGTCACTGGCTCAAACTTGTGTAAATGCGAGACCTATTGCATTGCAAATGCTTGTTCTAATTTTCCCACTCGATTTTAAGGATCGCAGTGGTGCCTAGATGAATGGAGTTGCAAGTTTGACATACCTGACATGTGATTGCTCTCCTTCACATAACTTGGCACTTTCCCTAATTTAAAATTAGCCATATTAGTGGTACTCATTTTATCACCTAAGGAAAGAGTCAAGTGAGGCACACACAACGTTTTGATCCTAGCCAGCCCCAACAGGTTAGCAGAGATGGCATGCTAGGAGGCGTATTATTCACTTCATTGATATTCATTTAAAAATGATGAAAGGCCGAGTCGTCCCTGCCGG
This sequence comes from Triturus cristatus, assembly GCF_964204655.1. NCBI lineage: Eukaryota > Metazoa > Chordata > Amphibia > Caudata > Salamandridae > Triturus > Triturus cristatus. The sequence goes on along the minus strand of NC_140590.1, from coordinate 1,838,194,237 downwards.
GACTCAAACTTTTCACCTTACGTTTACACAAAATCATGCATACTGGCTTTTATACATCGCACTTAACTGCCCCTTGCCTTTCAATATTCTATGGCAGTGTCACCAAACGCAACAGTATTCCTTTCATCCACTTCCAAAGGACAGGAGGCTGCGCAGGTCGAGACATACTAACCTTTTATCAAGAAAACATTTCAAACTAAATTGTATCTTGACTTTTGTAAATATTGAATGTTATTATTATCAAATTTATTGTGATACTAATTTTAAGCCACTTCCGACAGGGAGCATTCTACACCCTTTAAACATACTACAGTAACCTTTATTGTTGTGTCTATAAATGCTGTGACGATCATCGCACTCCACTGCAGTCCTTACACTTAGAACATGCAATGCGGATGGTTTCTTGATTGCAGTGGTATGTATGTTCAGGCTGCGCATGGTTACTTTGATATGGACCTCCTTTTCTTGATGTATGTAAATATGTTTGTACGTATGGTTATACAGCCTCCGAATTGCAGACAAGCCATGCGTTGCACCCTTGCAGCAGTCAACACTTCCAAACTCGAAGATTGGGGGGGGCGTCATCTTTAAATAACAGAACCATCGCCCGGGTTCGCAAAAATGTCAAATAAAAAGTTCAGACACCGATGCTATCTTAGGTTAAACAGCTCCGTCAGGTAACAGAACTTACAGGCTCAAAGATCAAAGCGGAAAACTACCCGTTACTTGACACAGACCTCACAGGCTCGCGCCCTGTTCGTTAGGATTACAGATCTCTTGAAATCGCGGGATTCATGCAGCAACGTTTCCCCGCACCTGCAGGCAAAGGCCTCGGACAGCTAGACGTCCTGGAGTCAACGTCCTCTGACAGCAAGCCTATCCCTCTGGTTTCACGCCTGTCACAACAGAAGTATATATTAAAGTACACCGATTTTACAGGCTCAGGGAGCTGACAGCAGAGCTATCCCCCACCTCCAATTTACAAAGTTTTTAGAAGGCTATGTATGCATGCGTCTGACAGCAAAGCTTTCCTCAGGTCACACCGATTTTACATGTTCAGGCCAGGCTTTGACGGCTATGGCACAAGATGTTACAGAGATTTTAGACACAGACATATAACTGTAAAGTATTCATCAGATTTCACTGAATCTACAGATACATTTCAGATGACAACCCTATGGCTTAGTGTACAATCCAAGGAATTACAGGAACAGTCTATGCAACAGGATACAAACATTTAACATGCACAGGCTTTCAGACAACAGAGCAGCTATATTCACATTATACATTGATCAGTGGAGCATCTCTCGGGTGGAACAGAGGAAAACATCAGACATTGAAGTTGCAGAACACTAGCTGCATTCATGACTCGAACCAAAGCCTTTCGATGCAAGGTTTGGGACCCTTAGCCAAGAAAAGACACAGCATGTAAACAGAGGGGCTGCTGTGCCGTGAGAAAATAGGCAGAGTGGATCAAACCAATGTCAGTATGTTCAGGGCGACGCTACAGTTACTGAGACTGATTTATTTTCAGCTCTCACTGAAACCTCGAAACTGTGATAAAGTGATTTTCCCTGGTACCGCAGGATTTCGTCCCAGGAGAACCCGACAATCACATCAAAGTCCCCCGCTCACACTCTGCTATTTGGCAGCTTGCACCATCAGGTTTAAAAGGACGCAGCCATAAACACAACAAACGCCGTGCGCGCTCACTGCAAGGAATGCAAGGTATGCAGCTGGCACCTGGCCGCCCTACTGCTTGCTCCCGAGATCCCTAGGCCAGGGGAGAGAGAAGGTGGGACATGCACCTGCCTTTAGCCAATTGCATGCTGTCTTTCTTAGAAAGATGCAAGCAAAGGCCAATAGCCTGTGAGCAACAAAAAAAGCACATGCTCCGAGTTGAAAGTCCTTACTAGAAGCCTCGCAGAGCAGCGCATGTGCGCTGGCTCAAGCGAGACCTAAAACACTGCTGGTTTCCGGCACCAGCCCCTGCATCTCAATATAAAGGAAGGCAGCTCAATAGGGAGGGCTGCACTCCGGAGCATCACCTTACAAGCCTCTTCAGCACCACAGGAATCAGGGCCTCTGGTCCATACTATTAAGTTCAGTTTTACAGAGCACCACAGGTCGCCCACGCCTCTTCAGCGCTTTGGAAGAGAAAGAAAACGCACAAAGCAGTGAACATTTCTGAGCACTTGAAAGTTAGAACGCAACCAGATGCGTAGGATCGACTTAGATCTGATATTCTTCGTGGCTCCCAAGAGGACCTTGGATTTAGTTGAATTCCTGAATAGTTTGGCTTGCAAGAGATGTTTTCCCCGTGCCTGTATATAAAACGTCTGCCTCTGGTGCCTCTCCACTTTCTTCATAAAAGACATTTTATACATAGGTCATTTCAGAGAAAATCCGCATACAAGTTTTTTTGAATATAGTGTACTGTTGTAGGCCATGAAACACACAGCAGTATCCTTTGGTGGTAAAAACGAGACAAAGAAGAAGACATGAATCCAGTGGCTGAAATGTGCAATGTGTGACTTGGAATTCTATTTCCCGGCATACCCGCGTCAGCCAATTAAGCGATCTTACACAAATCATTTACCTTCAATGTGGTTAAATTTAATTGAGCGTCTGATCCGAGACGACCTCAAAGTATTTCAGTTATGTAAAAAAAAAACAAATGTGTGGCTTAATCAACAAGAATGTTGCTCTGCACTATGTACATTATATGAATATCAGACATATCACATATGCGCTTACAATGCATGCATGTACCCTGCAAGCACGAAAATGTGTTGCCCTTTACAAAGCATTGTAATACCGTGCATGCCTTAATAACACAATGTATTGGTATTGCCTGATTGTATGATAATATTACCTACTGGCGGTCACCAGTAGGTAGTTATACTTAGGCCTGGGCTAAAATTCCGTTCCGCTCGCTGAAATTGCGATAATTTGACATTTTCGCGTTCCGCGGAGAGCGCGAAAATGTAAACATTTCCGCAATCTGCATTTTACCGGAAATGTTTTGCTTGCTCGTGCTGTAAAATAATACATTCTCGCGTGCGCGCGATCGCCTTACCTGAATCCCCGCGTTCGCCGACAAGTTTTCCAGATCCGGTCACGTTCTCCACGAGATGTTGGATTGTTGGTAGCCATTTGCGCTGTCTCGCAACAGTTCGCGCCCGCAGTAACGTCATTCGTCGCGCGATCACTTCTTTCGTCTCACGATCATGCACCGCGAGACAAGTGAAAACAAGATGCCCGCGCCCGCGAGCAACCGCATGGGTAAGTTGGCGAGCCGCGACCACGCAGAAAATACCGCAAACGGGCGGGAAAATAACTTCCGCATCTTCGCGATATTTCCGCGTGTTTGCGGAGATTTTTAACATTTTTGCGATAAATTGCGAAAGTGAATGTCGCAAATTCCGCCCACCCCTAGTTATAGTTAGGACCTAGTTTCCATAGGAACAGCGTTTTTTGTTTTCCCAATAACTTTGTCGCCGTTTGACGAATCTGGTAACACTTAAAACATTTAATTTAAAAAGGAACACAATGAGGGGGTTCATTTTGCCATAGAAAAAATGAATAGTGCTGAAGAGAGAAAAATTAGGGCACATTTTGAGTGACTTCTCAAATTCTCCTCTATTTCATTAAAAAATTCTGATATGCAGACTGAAACATGCACTTTTAATACCAGCATCAGACTTCCGTGGTGAGCAGTAGCTTTACTACAGTGATCTAATGAGCAACTAGAGTGCTAACATTCAGAATTTATGGCAAATGTGTGACATATCTGAATACCTTCTTGATGGAATCAAAGTAAAATACTGAAAGCATTTCCTACTGAGGAGACGGCAGTAAATGAGGAAATTAGGAAACTTCATAACAAATAAATCTCCCAAGATGGCCACCAGAGACAAAAGAGCCCAAATGCAGCACAAATATCACCCAGATGTAGCCCACATGTAGCCCAATGGAAGAAGTGTGCAAAACACTTATTTTTTGTGTATTTGCAGTTTTATATAGTGCAGACTTGTCAGGTATTGGAGTGCTTTACATGAGCATTGGTTACATCACACAAGATCAAATTCATTTTGGTTGTAGACATGGGGAGATTAAGTGATTTGATCAGAATCACAGAATGTTGAGCTGAAGCAGAAACTCCAACCTGTTTCCCCAGTTGCAAAATCTGCAGCTCTGGAAGTAACACCACATCCTCTCCCCTAGGTGCAACATTTAATCAAGTGGTCAACTGGATAAAAAAACATAAAGATTACAAATAATTTAAAAGTTCTTTGTCGCTATTTGAAAACTCAGAAAATGTGTCCTCATTTTAGTTTTTTAGAGCACTAACCATAATTTTGATGCAAATAAGACCCTCTCATATATGTAATTTCTAAAGGAAATGCTCTAGGTATTACAGTTTTGATTACATCAAGATGACGTCAGGCGTTCGACACTTTTGTAATAAATATAGAATATTAGCAATCTAGTTGTTCCTTGGGATACTGTTGAGATGCAGAAGCCAGGGGCACGGACTCTGAAAATTGAAGGCAGGTAGGAGAGTGCAGAGGCAACAATTTGACCACACTGGGCAGGCAGGAAGGGCAGGGGCAGCACAACAGACTATGGAGGGCAGTGGAAAGGGGGGCAGGGGCAACAAACCAACAATACAGGACTGGCAAGAGAGTCTGTGGCAAAATAATAGACCATTGTGGGCAGAAGGAAGAGGCAGTGGTAGTACAACCATACATGCCAACAGACCCGTTTCAGCCAGGAAACGTCCAATGTTTTTAAGCTCAAATGGGCTTTATTTGATCTGTCTCCTGTCTACAATCTCCTCTTTTTCAATGTAACTCAAAGGGGAAAATCAATACCACCGTTTTTTTCAAAATCTCCCACTTACCAAGTTCAAAATCTTCGCAAGTATGGTACATTGGATCACGGTAGGCAGGAGGAATTGGGGTAGGGACATGGACTCAGATAACAGAGGACAGGAGGGACATGGAGAGGTGCACCAAACTGACCCTACAGGGCAGGCATCAGGGTTTGCAGCAGCACAATACACCACACAGCGCATGCGGGACGGGAGTGCAGCACAACAATCCATAGAAAGCAATAGGGAGGGGACAGGACCATGCACAGGGACAACAGAGAACAGAGGGGAAAGAGGCAATGGTAGCTAGCTGACCATAATGGACAGACAGGAGAGAAAGCTGCAGCATAACAGACCTTAAAGGGCAGGAGGGACGGATCAGGGGCATTACAATGGAACAGACAAGCCAGGAGGGAGGGAATAGGGGTCTGCACATGGAAACAGAGGGCTGGGGGCAAGGGGGCAGAGCAGGAGCAGCAAGATGACCATGGAGGTCAGGCAGGATGGGCACTAGAAACAAGACACACCATGGAGCGCAACAATGAGACTATGATGGCATACACACAGACCATGGAGGGAAGGTGGGAGGGGGTCAGGGGCAGCTAGCTGACCACACAGGGAAGGTGGGAGGGGCCATGGCAGCACAGAAGACCATGCATGGCAAGCTGGAATGTTAGTGGCAGCACAATGGCTATGATGGGCAAGAAGGAGGGTGCAGGGGCATGCACAAAGGACCATGGAGGATAGAAGGGAGGGTCAGGACCTGGGCACAGACAAGAGAGTTCAGGGGAAGGGGCCTCACAACAGACCGCGCGGGGCAGGCAGGAGGAGCAGTTGCAACACAACAGACCAGGGAGGGAAGAAGGGTGTGGCAGTAAAATGGACCATGGAGGACAGGATGAAGGGGATAGGGGCATGGCATGTGGACAGGCAGGGTGGAGGTGGCAGGGACAGGTTACAGTCATCTGACAATGCTAGGCAGGTGGGAGGAGAGTGGCAGCTCAACAGAACACTCAGAGTAGATAGGAGTGGCATGGTGGGCAAAAAGGATGGAGCAGGGGGAAGGAGAATAGGGGCAGCAAGCTAAGCACAGAGGCTAAGCAGGAGGTCAATGATGGGCCATAGAATTGGGCAATGGAGGGCAGGAGGAGTGGACTGGTACATCATGCTAAATGGAGGGCAGTGGCAGCACATCAGACCATGCATGGCAGGAGGGAGGAGGCTAGTCCATGGATTCAGACAACAGAGGATAGGGAGGAGGTGGATGGGGCAGCAAGCTAACTGTTCAGAGAAGGTGGGTATTAGGAACTTTATTGTTTTTAAAATGTGCGAACTACTTAAAATATGAACAAGTATGCAGCATAATCTCACTTTTATTCAGGAAGAAGAGCACGTTTGTGACTGTGACTCCGGGCTCACTTGGCAGAAACACCCCCTGACCCTCCACCCCCCATCGCAAAATGTAATGCCCGTGAAAAGGGTAGGTGGATGCAGTGTTATATTGAACATAGCCCTGAGAGCACGATTGAAAATGAAAACTAGATATAGTAAATGGTATAAACTATGCACCAAAAAGTGTGATATAAGATGAACCGGGGCGTGAAATATAATATGCAATACATTGTGACTCTAAAGTGAGGTTCGTCTCCTTTCCAGAGAGTAAAATAAAAAGTATTACACATCCGGCGGTGGATGTGTGTTTTATTAACTGTGAGGGGGGTTTCTTGCATAGTTTGGTCGAATTTTTGTCGAATCCCCTTTGAATGGCTTGGTGTGCGTGTATATGAAATGTGCCCGTCAATAGCTACCCATGTTTGTATAAATAAACGACAAGGGTGTCTACTTGGAGAGTACCCACCGGCAGGGGCGCCGGGATTAGGCACTCTAGGGCGTCAGACATGTCAGAGCTTCACTAGCAGTGTAAATACATTCCATGTGGATTAATTCTATGCATAGTCGCCTTTTAATGAATATCACGCAAATCGTCATGGTGATAGGTACACACGGTTTGACCAACATGTGCTAGGTGTTTCTATAAATACATATTTTTTTTAAATAATAAAAAACAAAGGCCGGCCCCGGGGGGTGGTGTCCCCGGGGCCATAAGTGGTGTGAGGAGGGGGGCAACGCAGCCCCCTCCTAAAGAATTTTTTTAAAAAAGGCCATGACCCGGGGGTTGGGGTCCCCGGCGCCGATTAAGGCCTTGGGAGGGCCAAATTAATTTTTTTCAACAAAAAAAAATTAGGGTGCAGTGCAGGCCCTGGGGGATGGGGTCCCCAAGGCCAGTAAATTAGAAAAAGAAGGGGGGCCACACAGTCCTCCGTCTTAAAAAAATAAAATAAATAAAAGACCGGCGTCGCGCCGGAGTCCACGCCCCCTCCTTGCAGCACTCTGCAAACGCACCCCCTGGCCAGTTGTAAGTTGGGGAATTAATTCCTCTTCAATACTGAGGGTCCCTGAGGGCCAACTAGCCCAACAGGTATCTCTAGTATGCGCCAGGGAGCTGCGTTGCAGACAGGTGTTCTGAGGCCACGCCACTTTTTACACCTCTATGCAACACAGCTCTGTGGCGCTTACTGGAGGTACCTAGTGGGCTAGTTTGACCCTAGGGACCCTTAGGATTCAAGGGGACTTAATCTCTCAACTTAGAACGGCCAAATTGCACGTTTACACAGTGGTGAAGTGAGGGGACGGGGCCTGAGGTGACGTGGGCAAACACGCCCTGTGGCGCGTTTTAAGTTGGGGAAATAATTCCCTTTCAATCCTGAGGGACCCTGGGGGCCAACTAGCCCACCAGGTGCTTCCAGTAGGCGCCACTGCTCTGCGTTGCAGAGATGTGGTGCAGTCCGTGCCCCTTTTTACACCTCTCTGCAATGGCGCTTACTGGACGTACCTAGTGGGCTATTTTGCCCCTAGGGATCCTCAGGATTCAAGGGGACTTAATCTCCCAACTTAAAAAATGGCCACAGGGCGTGTTTACACAGTGGGGAAGGGAGGGGACGGGGCCTGAGGTGACGTGTGCAAACACGCCCTATGGCGCATTTTAAGTTGGGGAAATAATTCCCCTTCAATCCTGAGGGCCCCTGGGGGCTAACTAGCCCACCAGGTGCTTCCAGTAAGTGCCCCTGAGCCTTGTTGAAGAGAGGTGGTCCAGGCCATGCCACTTTTTACACCTCTCTGCAACGCAGCTCTGTGGCGCTTACTGGAGGTATCTAGTGGACTAGTTGGACCCTAGGGACCCTCAGGATTCAAATGAACTTAATCTCCCAACTAAAAACGGCCACAGGGCGTGTTTACACAGTGGTGAAGGGAGGGGACGGGGCCTGAGTTAACGTGTGCGAAATTACCGAAAAAATAAAAATTCCGTTTTTGGCCTTGGGGGATCTTTGGGGACTCCCTCAACATGGCTATGTGTGTGGGAGCTGTCTAAACAGCCCCTTTACATGTTTTTGGGCTTTATATTTTAAAAATCACTCTCAGTGCGAGAGAGAAAATGGCGGCCGCCGCTTCCTGGTTTCGGCCGATTCGAATGTTCACTAAGATATAAGAGCCAATCAGCATCGCGCTCGCGCACGCCACCGTACGCGTACAGTAAGCGTACCGTAAGCGCACTGTAAGCTGGCTCAGATATATATATTGATTTAAAGGCTATTTTCTCAAAATCTACTGAACAGATTTACACCAAACCTACAAAAGGCACTTCCTTGACCTGAGGACTACCTCTCTGCCAAATTTCTAGTAATTCTGTTCAGCCGTTCGGGCTGTAGCCCTGTCTAAAGGTCCTATGGAAAAATGCATGGGAAAAACGCGTTTTGGGACCCCCTTTTATCTCAGCCCCCGCTTGACGAATCCCCCCGAGACTTTCAGGGTAGGAGCGGAGCGTAGCGCCTCACCTATTTTGAAAAATTCGCGAGGATTCGTCGACTGGCGCCAAAGTTATTCAAAATAGAATGTTGCGGATTTCCTATGGAAACGTGGTCCTAACTATAACTACCTACTGGCGACCGCCAGTAGGTAATATATATATATATATATACATAAACCAATATCATAACATTTATGTGAATAACATTCTATTATTAATTAAAACGTTCAACTATTTAAAAATATTTAAACCTAAATTTCCCACTCTAGTCAATGCAACAGTAGGGAAAGTGTTGGATAGCGGAGGGGTAAAAATTACTATTCCCACTCAAATGCATGCAACAGTAGGGAAAGTGTTGGATAGTAGAGGGATAACATTTATTATTGCCACTCCAGTCAGTGCAAATAGTAGGGAAAGTGTTGGATTATGGACCGGTAAATTTGACTATTCCCACTCCAGTGAGTGCAACAGGAGGGAAAGTATTGGATAGCGGAGGGATAAGATTTAAAATTCCCACTCCAGTCAGTGCAACAGTAGGGTAAGTGTTGGATAGCAGAGGGGTAAAAATTACTATTCCCAGTCCAATCATTGCAGCAGTAGGGAACGTGTTGGATAGAGGAGGGGAAAAAATTACTATTCCCACTCCTGTCAGTGCAACAGTAGGGAAAGTGTTGGATAGCAGAGAGGTATAAATTGCTATTCCTACTCCAATGAGTGCAACAGTAGGGAAAGTGTTGGATAGCAGAGAGGTATAAATTGCTATTCCTACTCCAATGAGTGCAACAGTAGGGAAAGTGTTGGATAGAGGAGGGGTAAAAATTACTATTCCCACTCCAGTCAGTGCAACAGTGGAAAGCGTTGGATAGCGGAGAGCTAAAAATGACTATTCCCACTCCAGCGAGTGTAACAGTAGGGAAAGTTTTGGATAGCGGAGGGGTAAAAATTAGAATTCCCAGTCCAATGAGTGCAACAGTAGGAAAAATGTTTGATTGCGGAGGGGTAAAAATTACTATTCCCACTCCAGTGAGTATAACAGAGGGGAAGGTGTTTGATTGTGGAGGGATAGGAAATATTCCCCACAACCCGCACCTAGAAATAATTACAAAATTTCCATATTTAATTTTCAATTAAGTAATTAATATTAATTAACATCTATTTATTAATTAATTAAAAATAATTTACTTCCCCCATTTACCGCTATAAACCACACAACCCGCACCTAAAATTAATTAAACAATTTTCATATTTAATTTTCAATTAGTTAATGATAATAATTAACAACTAATTGGTAATTAATTAAAAATAAATTACTTCCCACCCTTTACCCCTGTAAACCCCACAACCCCCATATAAAATAAATTACACAAGTTCCATATTTAATATTTAATTAATTATTTTAGATTAATTAACAACAAATTAATACTTAATTAAAAATAGATTACTTCCCACAATTAACACTATAAAATCTCAATCAAATAAATATTAATGAATTAAAAGATGTCATTAATTTATTATAATTAAATTACTTCTCACCCTCTTCACCTATAAACCCACAACCCACTACGGAACTAAAAAATGCAAAATTTAAGTATAATAAAATTGATAACTACTAAAAATGTAACACATATATTGAAAAAATAAACAATACTTATATAAGAAAAATACATCACATACCGCTTTCACAACGTATCCACGGGAATCGCGATTATCTGTGTCATCGCGATATACAGAGTCACCGTGAAAATATAAAATATGTTTTAGAGATGGTTGTTCTAGAAATACAGTACAAAACATGAGTTTGAAGTGTAGTTAATAAATCCCTAGTGTGTAGAATACTGTAGTATGTGTGGATATATGTGTTTTAGACTGTATGGAAAAGGCACGATCATCGTGGTTAATGACGTCACCGTGACATCCTGAATAACAGCAAAAATAAAAAAGGGCTGAAAGATGGTTTTAAAAAGAAACTAAGCACAAAAATATGAGTTTAAACATGCTTTGAAAGAAGTATGTATATAGTAATGTGTGTAGGGCAATGTTCAGAATTAATTTTTTTACATAATATTGTTGGATGTATTGGTGGCCATTGAATGTCTGCTTTTGTTTTCCGTTATCCACAAGTGTTTGTGGGGACCGTGACGTCATTGCAAAGATCCCCAAAAATGAAAGAGAAAAAAAACCTTTAGAAAAATGCTTCACAATATTTTAAGTACTAGGGTGGCTCTGACAAGAGCCGTTGTGTTAGTTGTGTGTATATGGTTGCTACACATAAGACTGGATGCAGAGTTTCAGGTTACTTAGAAAAACCCTGTTGCCTTCATCTGTAAAGTCTCCTCCATCATTTCTATAAATTCCCAAATTACATGCATGTCAAAATGCAGGTTGTTGTTATAGATACAGCCCATGCGATAGTCTCTGAGTCTGAGGAATGCAGAAACAGTTTTTTAACATGTTTCCACTCTTTGTCAATCTGTGGACAGAATCTATTTGACTACTTCCATTTCTGTCTTTGGCATTTATTAGAGCACACAATGGCAGCGTGAGTAAAAGCGACATCAGTTATGCAAAGGTTTCTTTCATTAGGATTTCCAGCCTGACCCCAGTCAATGTGCCTAGGAAATTGCCACCACAGTACACAATCATGAGGTGAGGAGCTTGGGAATCCACAATGGAATGAACCAAAGCCAGCAACTGATGAAACTTTAACCCTCTCTGACCAAACCAAGTAATCTGCACATTTTAAAAACCCAAGTCTCTGTCAATACCTCTCTTTTTTGCAGCCTCTTTAGCCAAATAGACATAGCTATGGCCTACAATCCATACTCTAAGCATTTTGAAGTGAAGGAGCAATAGCAGTCAGGAGAAGGCTGGAGCTGAATAAGGTAGTTCCCCAAATGGAAAGCAGTTCAAATGAATTTAAAAAAAATATATTTCATTGGATGTTGTCAGCATGAAAGTTAATAAAATGAGGTAGTGTGCTGTATGCCTTAGCAAGAAGTCTTATTATTGGCTGTTGTTTAAGGACAGAAATGTGAAACAGACATTGATATTCTTTTGAATCTGTGGGGTAAAGCACTCCTGCTGTATCATATTTGGAGTAGCATGTTCCTTTTAGAATGTGTTATGAACTTGTGACCTATGTTTGCACTGGGTTGTTGGGTACACGGAGCAAATAGTGTATTGAGGGGAAGGGTGTTAAAGTGAAAGATATTTTTTTAAAGTTGAGGAGTGCTGCCACAATTTAAAGGTGGCGAATTTTAATTTCCAACTCAGGACTATGTAATAAATTGCTGTGTAGTTTATACATTTAAAAATTAAGCTAGATATAGGTTTGGACGCAAATGCATCGCAAACACACATAGATAGGAATCTCTTTTTGAAAGTGAGGGAAAGTGTTAACAGATGCTAACCATTAATAAGAGGAGATAGTGTTAGTCTGAAATGAAAGACATGATTTAATTTGCTGCCTTTCTCATGATCAAAAAGTGAAAAGTTGCAGAGGTTGCCATTTCATGGTTGCTTTGTATGGGAGTGGTTAACCATTCTTGTGCTTAGTTTTTAGAAAACCTAATTGTGTCAAAACTATCCACAAAGAGCTAAAACAACAATATAGTCTACACACTGAATTCCCTGGTATGTATATAACTTTTTAATACTTTATAAAAATGACATTAGAAATGAAGATGTATATGGGAGTTTGATAAAAAAGAGTATCACAGTAATATGAAAAGACATATCACAGTGATATGAAAAGATATATCACAGGAGTAGTGTAGTCACAAATAAAAGATGAAAACATGTTGTCCCCTTGCATAGGAATCAGAAAGAAGTAATACTTGTTAGGTATGTATTTGAAGTGTTTGTCAATGAGGTTTTTAACTTATATGATCGCTTTGCATATGCTTAGATGGTGAGATATGGTTCTTATGATTGAACATGGCTATAGAAATTTCATGTTTATGGTGAGGATGGTGTTTTTTCTTAAAAGATGGTTTGATTGAAATTGAGGAGGATTATTAGTAAAGAATGCCGTGAGAGTTCTTCTGCTATCTTCATTTGGTGCGTAACTTTTGTTTGGAAAATGCTGAATATAATTTTAGAGGCAGAAGAAGTATTGGAGAAATGATGCAGATATACCATTCACAAAAGGTTTTGTGCTTTGAATTTTTTTAAAATGTTTTTCATTTTAGAAACTTACTGATGCATGCGGATGGTCAGTAACAAAGCAATGTATGCTACTTGAGAGCTATTTATGCAATTATATACCAGGTGTGATATCTAAACTTCAGTCCCACATAGCCCAATAGAAAAAGATACATATATATGTAGATGTTGCCGTTACTCTACAAATAAAGAAGCAAGTTAAAATTATTTCACTAAGTGCTGGATCTTTTCTGTGCGAGCGGAGAATCATTTGTCTATATATATATATGATATTGAAACATTACACTTGTAATCACTATTATTGAATTTTTATTATATAAAATAATTCATTGAAAGTCCAATTGAATACGCTGCATAACACTGTAAATTAACTGCTATAATTCAGTTTCATTATATCATTCAAAGATGGCGCCCATGCTAGCTATGTGAACCAGGCAGCAATGTAGTCCTTTGTTTATATCATTTACACATTGTGTACTATATCATGTGACAAGTCTCAACATCGTATCGACCTGTGACCAAGAAACCGGAGGGTTTCGAAACGCGTCGGGAGTTGTTTGCCACAAACTTGATGGAATAAAGCACGCTGTTACAAACAAATTGGGGCTCGGCGCAATCTTTATGAGCAAAGGATTGTTTGATGGAATATTAAGGGTCGCGTCCTTGCCGGCAGCCCGCCACCCTTTTGAGGCAGAGGATATCGCGAAACAAGGTTTGAATTTATATATATATCAGCATTAGGCGGGACCTTCAAATAGTGATGTTTTTAAATGCCTCCCATACACCTTTGGCGCTGATGAAGGCTGATGGAGCCGATATGCATTCGCCGATGTAATTGCTGAATAAATAAATGGTGTTTCCTTGGTTTCCCCAGTGTGGCCTCTGCTCATTCCTTTGGTGGAGATTCTTGATGATTTCACAAGCGTCAGCCAGAGACGCTTTTCAGAAGTCCCCGCATCACAAGACGGCCTTGTTTTCACTGGCGGCTGCTACGGCAACGTTTTCTGTGTTCTCCGAGGTATTGGAGAGACTTGAGTCCCACCCCAGTGTTCGGAAGGAGAAGGGGCGGTGTTGAGGTATTTTACCTCACACTGGGCGAGATGGATGTCCATTTTTGCCCCCGCCGATTGGATTTCTGAGCCCTGAGGTCTATGCGGTTTGGGGAGCTGAGGAGGCGCATTGATTCAACTACAAAACAACAGGAGAACAGCATTTTCTAGCAACACTGACTGTCCCGCTAAAGCCCGCTCAACCATTTGGATTCATGAACACCCCTGTACTACCTACCTGGTTGTGAAATGCATCCTGGGATTTGCAGGCCTCTAGAACCTCGCGACCTGCACCAGGTGATCCTACGTATTTGGGGTGGAGCGGTGCCGAACCAATCAGCATTAGGCGGGACCTTCATATAGTGATGTTTTTAAATGCCTCCCATACACCTTTGGTGCTGATGAAGGCTGATGGAGCCGAAATGCATTCGCCGATGTAATTGCTGAATAAATGGTGTTTCCTTGGTTTCCCCAGTGTGGCCTCTGCTCGTTCCTTTGGAGGAGATTCTTGGTGATTTCACAAGCGTCAGCCAGAGACGCTTTTTCAGAAGTCCCCGCATCACAAGATGGCCTAGTTTTCACTGGCGGCTGCTACGGCAACGTTTTCTGTGTTCTCCGAGGTATTGGAGAGACTTGAGTCCCACCCCAGTGTTCGGAAGGAGAAGGGGCGGAGTTGAGGTATTTTTCCTCACACTGGGCGAGTTGGATGTCCATTTTTGCCCCCGCCGATTGGATTTCTGAGCCCTGAGGTCGATGCGGTTTGGGGAGCTGAGGAGGCGCATTGATTCAACTACAAAACAACAGGAGAACAGCATTTTCTACCAACACTGACTGTCCCGCTAAAGCCCGCTCAACCATTTGGATTCATGAACACCCCTGTACTACCTACCTGGTTGTGAAATGCATCCTGGGATTTGCAGGCCTCTAGAACCTTGCGACCTGCACCAGGTGATCCTACGTATTTGGGGTGGAGCGGTGCCGAACCAATCAGCATTAGGCGGGACCTTCATATAGTGATGTTTTTAAATGCCTCCCATACACCTTTGGCGCTGATGAAGGCTGATGGAGCCGAAATGCATTCGCCGATGTAATTGCTGAATCAATGGTGTTTCCTTGGTTTCCCCAGTGTGGCCTCTGCTCATTCCTTTGGAGGAGATTCTTGGTGATATATATATATATATATATATATATATATATATATATATATATATATATATATAGATATATATATTCACTGAAAAAACCATGGGTTTCACACACGTTATAGTTAGGAATTAGCATTCAAAAAACCTTAGAAATTCAATGAAAAAACCAAAGGTTTCACACATGTTATAGTTAGCTGGACATTTCACTCGTAAAAAACCAATGAAATTCCCCCGTTATAGTTAGTTCAGCTAACTATAACTCGCGCGCCCGCAATGCACTACTGATGACGTCACATATTACATCACTCATGACATGGTCAGTGACATCACTCATGACATCACTGATGACATCTCAAATGACATCACTGATGACATCATCCAGTGAATGTGTGTTTTTCTGAAAATTAAATATGTTTTATATATGTATATCTCAAGGTCGATGGAAGAATAAATGAGTATATAAGTGTCTAAATTGATGATTTGTTTCTGAAAAATTGATTGTATAACTGACTGATTAAGTGTATCTTTTTGAATACATGGCTTAGTGAGTAATGTTTAAATGTGTAAATACCTGTATCAGTCTCTCACTTTGTATATAAGTGGCTGCATGGGTTGGTGAGTAGCTACATGAGTGTCTATATAGGTTAATAGTTGGTTTTTTGAGTATCAGTATGAGTGTCTGAGTGCCTTTATGGTGCGGTGGGGGGTATTACGTAGTGCATAGATGCATGAATGAGTGACTCACTGTTGGTATGTGTTGAAGACAGCATGTGTGCAGGACTGTATGGGTGGATGAGTGTGTGCATGGGTGTGTTAGTGAGTGAATGACTGTCTCAATAGTGTCTTCAAAAGTAACTACATATGTTTTAAACTAGTATATGTGAGTATTGGTGTTTATAAGTGAGTATATGTGAGAGTGAGAGATTGGTAGACTTCCTGTATGAATAAGTATGTGTTTCTATAAGTGATTGTTTAAAAGACTAAGTATGTGTAAGTTTCTGTAAAAGTAAGTGTGGTGGTGTGTGTATAACTGTATATGCAAGTAAATGGATGTTTGATTCTTTATTAGCATGAGTGACTATGTGTGAGTAACTCTATGGATGAGTGGCATTGTGTTACAGGATGTTTAGGTGTATGAGTACATATGATGTGTGAGTACATGTATGAGTGACTGTATAGGATTGTTGGTGGATGAGTGGATGTGTATGTGGATCTTAGAATTACTGAATAGGTTGTTGTAACTGTTATTGGTATGTCCATTTTTTTGAAAATGTCAGTCTCTATTTTTGAATGTTTGTATCAAAGGTTATATTAGGGTGAGAGGAGGTCTACCACTCTGTCACAAGGATAATGTCATCAGTGATGTCATTTGAGATGTCATCAGTGATGTCATGAGTGATGTCACTGACCATGTCATGAGTGATGTAATATGTGACGTCATCAGTAGTGCATTGCGGGCGCGCGAGTTATAGTTAGCTGAACTAACTATAACGGGGGAATTTCATTGGTTTTTTACGAGTGAAATGTCCAGCTAACTATAACATGTGTGAAACCTTTGGTTTTTTCATTGAATTTCTAAGGTTTTTTAAATGCTAATTCCTAACTATAACGTGTGTGAAACCCATGGTTTTTTCAGTGAATTTCAAAGGTTTTTTAAATGCTAATTCCTAACTATAACGTGTGTGAAACCCATGGTTTTTTCAGTGAATTTGCAAGGTTTTTTAAATGCTAATTTTTTTTTTTTTCTTCTTTTTTTTTTTACATATTTTTTTTTAATTTTCTATCCTTTTTAAAAGACTATGGTTAAATTTTTAAAATTCTACATTATGTTTTTATTTTACATTTTTTATAAAATAAACAGGTAAAATGTATTAGCAATACATTTTTTCCTTTTTTTAAATTTTTTTTTAGTGCGCGTACGGTAAGCTTACGGTAAGCGTACGGTTTACGCAATGTCTGTAATTTATCTACGCTGTTTGCGTATAGTTACGCAATTTGCGTAGCCACGCGTACTCAGCGCGTGGCGCGTACGCGCACGTTACGCGGAAGTGTCGGGGAGTGACTGTTATGCGCATGCGCGCGAGCGCGTGTCTTTTTTACGCGCATGCGCACTTTTACCGTAAGCGCACCGTAAGCGTAAAGTAAGCGTAACGTAAGCGTACGGTGGATCATGTGATCATGAAACACAACTTTTGATTGGTTGAAACTACTTTCAGTTCTAGAACTCTCCTACACCACACCCATTCCCCTCATTTCTGCTTGTGATCCCTTAGGAGAAGGAGATGGGTTGTCTTTGTGATACGATGGCAGAACAGCAGAGCTCTTCTGAGAGTGAGGCTAGCAGCACTACCTTGAGGCAGAGAGCGAGGAAACAAAAGACCTCTTACGTATGGGAGTATTTTACTTTTCCAGAAGGCCAGCAAAAGGTAAATGCACCCTTAGTGACTTGCAAGCTGTGTAAGCGTGTACTTTCAAGAGGTAATCCCGACAGGAAGTATTCCTTTGGGAATCACACCATGATGAGACACCTTAAGGATGTACACAGAAGGACACATGCTCGACTTACTGGAGGTAACCCTTCAGTAAATCAACCAAGCACATCCACAGCAGCTCAGCCTGGACCATCATCTGCAGTGCCGAGTCCTTCTTCTGCAGGTCAGGTGAGCCCTTCATCTGTGGGGGGAGCATCTCCTTTTTCTGGTCCTCTGGAAATTAACCCTCGGTTTGCGAGGGTTGAAGTACGGTGCGCCTGTTGTCATGATCTAATTACTTATAGGGAGATCAGTATTTCCCTAGTGAACAATAAAATAGATCAGCACACTTGTCGTACCGTCTAATATTCCCAATCTTTCTTTCCTCTGTCCCTGCATGAACACAACGGCTCTTTTAAGAGCCAACCTTATCTTTCATCTTTTTTTTATATATGTTTTGAAAAACTTTTTTTTTTTTTTTTTACCGTACGCGTACGGTGCGCGTAATTTTTTTTTTTTTTTAAAAAACACTAAAAATCAATTATCATATTACAAGGTCCTTGAGAGACTACAATTAAAAACTGAAAATGTGATTGTAGAGAAGTGGAAAAAAGGGACCATGACATTATTGACTTACCATACCCACTCAAAAAAAGATTTATTCATTTATTTATTTTTTTAATTGCTTTAAAAATGGTTCTAGTTTTCGAAAATTTTCTATCTCAATCTGAAAAAAAAGAAAAAAGTATTAATATTTAATAAAACATTTTATAATACAGTACACATATTTACATATTTTTCAAAAAATATTTTTGCCTTTTTTTTGCTGTTTTCAGAAAATATTGCATTTCACTATAAATTGTGAAAGCAATTGCATTCATCATTTAACAGCAGGCAAAAAAAAATTAACAATCTCAAAGATTGTTTTAAAAAAGCCCACAATCTCTTTTTGCATAAACATAACTTTATAGAAATGCATAATATTCTTAAAAAATATCATCTAATATCAATACTTATTTCTTTAAAATACCGTCTGATATGTTTGTTTCAGAAGTATAATCACAATAATATATCTCAAATAACTCCACAATACACCTGGTTCTATTTCCTTTAGGCCAAATAGTAATTTTAAAATTCTTTTTTTGTTTAATTTCCAATGGTAATCCAATAAAAATCTAAAGTTTAAATTGTACAATTGTCACCGATTCTCTGTAACATTTTGGTTTCCAAAAGATTAATTAATAATTAAATAAGTCCACAATAGAATTGTTTACTTTTCCGCATGGCCAAATACTAATTTTAAAAATCTTTTTTGAAAAAATTTCCAATGGCAATCCAATAACATTCCAAAATTTAAATTGTGCAGATGTTACCGATTTTTTCTAAATTTTTGCTTTTCCAAAGTTTCCTTAAAAAATGGAAAAATTCCACATTACAATTGGTTACCTTTCCATTAGGCCAAATGATAATTTGTTAAATCTTTTTATTTGTAAATTCCAAATGGTAATCCAATAAAATGGTAAAATTGTTTTGTCCAGATGTTGCCAAATCTCTCTAAAATTTAGGTTTCAGGAAGATTAGATAGGAATTTGCTAAATCAAAAGGCAAACGTTGCTTAAAAATCAATTGGGAATCATTACACAGTGTCCAGCCTTTTTCACATTTAAGATAAACTGTGTAATGACCAGAAGTTACAGTAGGTCCATCATGGAAAATTATTGCAACTGTTACAAAAGTTTTTCCTGAAATTGATAATTGCTGTCCTGTAAACTTCTTTATTAAAGTATCCAATTTTGAACCATCAGCTCTACATCGTTGCATCATTAAAATTACATACTGTCTGTATTCCTTTAAAATTAACGTTGAAAACATGTCAGATTTACACTCACCGCATTGCATGCTATGATTAGCATCTTTAACTAATTTAGCAAAAGTGACTGTTTTACTCTCTGGCAATGTTAAATAAATAAACCTTTCAGAATCAACATTAGAGCCACATATATTATAACAGTTTTCACAACTATGTTCCCATTTATAAGAGAGACCAAATAAATGTTCAATGGGAACCCCTTCTTCTTCCAGTACCTGAAGAAAATAAATCAAGAATTCCTGTGCGTCTTGCTGTACATTTTGAGAAAACTGTGTTCGTCCTGAACATACATCTAAAACTTGTCTAATTTCAGTAGCACTTTCTATTTGAGTTTTATCATTACTCAGCTTTTCAAAAAGGAGACTCAGCACAGAACAGAATCTTTTTCCCTGATTTACTATTATCTGCTCTTGCAAACTTTCCAGATAAAATGCAACATTCAGCACTACATTAGCGTAGCAGTTGACACCAGAGCTATTTTCAAAATAACATCCTACAACCTGTTCTTCATTTTCCTTATTCTTTTTGCTTGCAATTACATCACTCCTCTTTTTTTTCCTCCTCTCTACATCTTCATTACAGATATTCTCATTTCTCCTTTTACGAGAAACTACACGTTTCTCCAACACAGGATACTGACCTAAATGAGGAGCATAGCTTCTTCTTAATCTATTATACTCCTTTACACAATTTGTATCAGCACTAACTTTTGAATCATCAAAGTCTATCATGAATAAACCTGATAATGTTTTCACTCGTGACAAAGCAACATATGCCATACCTTCTTTGAACACAGTTGAACCAATGTTCACAAATGCACAATCTACAGTCAATCCTTGAGACTTGTGAATAGTTACAGCATATGCTAGCGAAAACGGAAACTGCTTCCTACGTACATATAAGTCTTTCACAAGCATGAAACGAACTGAACAACGACAAATGTCTTTAACTTCTTCTATCTGATCAAATTTTATTTTTAAACATTCAATTCCATCTTTTTTCTGATAATTAATAAAACCCACAACTCTTCCCATAGCTCCATTAACTAAACCTTTTTCAACATCCAAATTTCTCCTTAAAAATACTCTACAGTTCATGCAAACATATAGATTTTTTTCTAATCCAGCTGTTTTGGAAATGTTCTTCTCTAGTGAATCCAATTTATTTTTCAGTGTGCCTGTTAATGTGACAGTAATTCTTCCATCCTCAATTTTGTCCACTGCTTCCAATTTCCTGATATCTTCCTTTTCCAATTTCAAAAGCTCCTCATTGAATATTGAGCATTCACGTAGAGTTGGCATTAAGCAGATGACACTTTTGTTTTCTGCAATGTTCTTGTATATCTTCTCTGCAACTATTTCTTCCTTTGGAAATAAATTATGTAGCAGCCGACTCTGTAATGCTTTTTTGCCAGCTTCTGTGAGTAGTCCAATCCTGATATCTTTCAGAATACTTCCATATTCTTCATCGTTTGCTTGCCTCATATTAGTTGTAAGTTCCTTGTACTCAAAGAAGGACCAAATATTTGTATTACCGATGCTTCCCAATGACTTCTTCGTGTCTTCATGTGTCACAGTATTAAACACTGGTTGTCCTTTAACTGGAGTAAGTTGCAAAAGATCTCCAAAAACTATGACGTGTTTTCCTCCAAATAACACGTCATAGTCTGTCTTCAGAATTTGCTGCATTCTTAAATGCACAAAGGCAAGCATTAAGTTTGATACCATGCTCACCTCATCAATAATGAGAACTTGCATCTTCTTCAATACTCTTGAAACTTCCAAGCATGCTTCTCCAGTTAGCTTGTTGTATTGTATTTTGTTCTCATGCTCCACTGGTAACATTAGCAAACGATGTAAAGTGATTCCTTTTATGTTATATGCTGCTAACCCAGTTGGAGCAGTAACCACACAAGACAAAGTAGAATCCGTTTTTTGCTGTAGGTAGCTTCTGATGACTTTTATTAGGAAACTTTTTCCAGTTCCAGCTTGTCCGCTTACATACATCCTGATTGGATGAAATGATGTGCATGAGCACTCTTTTTTTTCATGTAGAAATCCGTGATCAATTTTTTTTCTGATCTCTTCATAAATTTGTTGCTGCTCTTCGTTCAGTTGTCTTTCCAAATTTTGTAAGTCTATAAATTCTCCTTGAGCTTGATTCATAGCCGTTTCCACTTCATTCATGGCTATTGATGCTTCATTTTCAACGATTGGTTGTCCTAGGGGATCTTGACTGAGTGTTCCTGAACTTTGGCTGTCCTGAGAACTGTCTCTAGCTATTTCTGCTGCAATTGTAGTTTCCTGTTCAATTTCTTCATTTAACATTTGCAGATAAGTTGTGAATGTATTGCATTGTATGCTGTCTTTGCAAGCATTAAAAGAATCTTCATAGCTTTGAAATTCTCCCAGTAGTTCATCCTCTGTACGCCATGGTTTAAACAGCTGTAAAAGAGCCAAGTAGTAAAATTCCTTTTTGTCAGTAGTGTCGCAACTCAGCTTCCGGTGATTTATCAAACTTCCTTTTGTTTGCTTCACCAAACATCCTTCCTCACCAATGACTTTATATTTTCCATTGTTGATGTCTTCTGCGGCTTTCCGTGAATAAATGTAGTTCTGCAGCACTTCATAGAGACACATGTTCTCCAGATGATGACTTCTCTTGGGATAATATGTGTCCAACATGTTTGATTTCAAAATATCTGTACTTTCTGGGTCATTCTCGGCCAAATATTCAATTTCTCCAACAGATTTCAGTACCCGATTTCTCATTGCTGCAAGGCCTAAACTTGCCCAAATTATTCTTCTTGATTTCGAGTAGAGACTTGCAGAAGATAACCTATCTGAACATTCGTAGGATCCAATTTCTCGATGCGATAACATCTTCAAACTGAAACTGTACAGCTTCTTACTGACAGTTTTCTCGTGAGAAATCTCTTCCCACATTTCCTTCAATTCTGTTTTTTCTGATTTCGTAATGTAAGACGTTACATATCGAGCAACAGCAATGGAATTGTCAGCTACATACTGTATATCCATGTTAGCGTTCCACATGGATAAAATCAGTGGGTTGTAGTCATTTATATTTTTTGATTCTTCTTTTCTTTTAAGGTTGTAGGTATTCTTAGGTGATTTTCTTGTGATAGTATGTCTCACAGATGACATAAAACTGTTAACTCTTCCATTTGAAAGAACAGGTCTAGGAAATCCAAATCGACATTTAGTGTAGTATTTATCTTTGCTCTTGTATTTCCGTCGACAGTATTTTCCACACCGATGACTTTGGAAACGTAAAACTTGCTCCTTTAACTTTTTCTCTTCTGTGCTTTTTGGTATAGCACATGTTGCATATTCTTCAATGTAAGATAACACTGCTTCATCAGTATCTGTTCCAAACTTTGGGGCATCCTTGATCCACAACAGCATATGAATATGAGGAGCACCTCTTGCCTGGTACTCTTTTCTCCAAAAGAAATCCACTACTTCTCCTAGAGGTGGATTTTTTTTATTGCAGATGAAGGACATCATAGCCTCAAATCTATGATTGAAATATCTGCAAACATTAACCGGATCCAATGAGCACAGTTCTCCTGCTGTCTTGTATTCGATGTTTTTAATGTTTGAATTTGCCTCTCGTAGAAAATCCAGTAAATCATCCCAAGCGTACTCCGCACAGCTTAGGGTAAGGAACCATGTTGGTGTTCCTAAATTCCGTAACATGCATTTTAATTCACCATGGCGTCGGTACCAATATTCATTTGTCCCACGCTGACAAGCCATCAGATTGATCAGTTGTGTTTCCAAATGATCATCTCGGTGCTGCACTTTCTCCATAAAATCCTTAGCAGACACATTTTGTAAATGTACTCCACTTTTTAAAATGTGATTTACTGCATAAGACAGTGCAGACAAGTCGCTTTCAAATAAAAGATGGAACAAATAAGGAATACTTTGTCGAAATCTGGGATCTTCAGCATATAGTCTTGTAGTCCGATACTCAGAAGCTGGAATCTGTTCCGGACGTTCATCGTATCGTCCTCCTTTTCCTTTAGGAAACAGCTGGGGAAAACATAGAGCTTCCAAGCTCTCCTCCCATACACTCACGGGAGTTCCTTTTGCTTTCTTCATCTGAAATAAATCAATATTGTCTCCCATAACTTCTTTTGAATGAAGAGGATGTATGCTAAAATGTTCATAAATTTCTTCTTCCTTTGACTTGTCCACTTTTTCAATTTGTCCAGTTGGTGTTTCTGTGTCTTCTTGTAAATCTTCTTCTTCTTCTTCTTCTTCTATATAAATTGGTTCATACCATTTGTTATTCCTTTTCAAATACAAATTTGCTCTTTGTAGTTTCCGTACATCTACCAGCTCCTGCCAAATCTTCTTATTCTTTGTAGGTACACCATTAACCAGAATAATTAATGGTTCAGTTTCCAAAGTATCCGCATCAATAGTTTCCATATTTTTTTTCAAATCCAAGGGCAAATACACCACTCTTCCTTTTAAACCTCTCAGTAAATCAGAAGGAGGTAATTTACCAGTTTTGGGCTCCATACGTACTATGGTCTGGAACGGATGAACACATTGAGTGAGTATAGACTCATATGTATTTAATTCAGAAAGTTCAGCAGGAATAGCATCCAATTCTAAATTATTATGTACAGCTCTGGTCGGCATTCTATTTTCCTCTAACTTGTTGTAACAGTATTTACAAATACGCTGAACTTCACCCAATTCAAAACAATTTTCAAGAAATATATATGTGGCAAAATCCTTCCACTTATAATTATCTTCATTTTCACTCTTTCTGTAGAGATCAACATACCTGGTTTGTTTTCTATAATGAGTTCTGCGGCAACAAATACAAGTAACATTTGGTCTTTCATTAGAGATTATTGCAAATTTTGTTATGTGATCATTAAATGTCTTACTTACAGAGGGTTCTACATTCTCTTCCACTTCTTCCTCATTTACTGTGTCCTTCTCTGCACTGTTTTGTTCAGGACCAAAGTAACAAAACTGAATTTCATCAACAACCTTCTCTACATCTGATACCGTTCCACGGAACAGAGCCCTATTCAATTCATCTAACTTTATTGCTGGACTTTTAGCAAAATACAACCGTCTCACAAACTTTCTCATTTCAGTATGATGAACAGCCAGCATCCTAAAATGATGGAAAACCCTATTACACACTTTTCTAGATAGACAAGCCAGAGAATGACCCTGCAAACCAGTATTCTCTCTCACTCTGCATGGATCCAAACTTTGAAGCACCTTAATCTTCTGTTTTACACTTTTTTTACTATATTCTCTTAGAAACTCACGAAATTTATCAATAGATTCCTGACGCACAGTGCAAATACTACTACAATTCCAAGTGTACACTGAGGCTTTAGGACGTCTCCCCATAGCCTCATCCGCCATCACTTGTACCTCATCTCTTGGAACCATTATCTCCTTCTCCATTATGCAACCATTTTTCACTTCATAAGCACGACCTCTGGTGTCAACTGCATGCAGCAAACTATTACTTTGAAAATAACTCTCTTCATTAAAAAAAGGTTCACTACTTGAACTATGCATCCATTTTCCTAAAAACACTTTAGAAAAGTTTGTTCTGTTCACTACTCTTTTCCTTTTGCTATGTGATTTCAGTACATTAACCATTTTGTCTAATGTACGCATCCTATTCAAAATTAAAATGAATAGTTTCCTTTTTAATTCTAATGCCTTTGCTGCAATGGCTTCAATTTCTTTTTTTCTCTTATAAAACTTAGCCTTTTGCTTATATTTCTTCACATCCTTTATCAAATTGGACATAACTCTTCTCTGAAACATTTTTCTACGTATCTCTTTAAACGCTGTTTTTCTGTTTAAGTTTATCTTTTTAGTTGCAGAAGGTATATTTGCATTAACTAAATTCTCAATTTTTTCCTGTGCTTTTCGATTGAAATCATTCTTTCCAGTACAGACATTTTGTACATTTTTCCTTTTTTTGAATATGTTCTTTAGAAAAATTTTTGTCTGCTTACCAGAAGATTTTTTCTTCTTCCCAACATGAGCATCTTCAACTAACTTAGGTCCTCCAGTTGTCTTCAAATATAGGTTTTTTTTGTGGTCTTTTTTTACTCTGGATTTTGTAGGCATCTTAAATTTTGTTCACTGCTCTTCAGCAATACCTGAAAAAAACTAAAAAAAAATTCCTTTATTTTAATTAAATATATTACTACATTTGTTTTCACATTAGTCACAAAACGAAATTTCTTTGCCAATTTGAAAAATGCAACTGTGAAATCACCAGAGCAATACGCAATAAATCTCTGCCTATAATTCCTATTTGCACACAGAGTCATGTTTTCACATTAGTCACAAAACGAAATTTCTTTGCCAATTTGAAAGCACACTTACTGCTCTTTTTTTTGGCAAGTGATAATCACTTTTACAGACTGACACATTATGAATCCACTTTTCAGATTTTTTAAAAAGCACATGTCCAAACTGCTTTTTCAGACCAGCACCATTTGTAACCTGGGTGACTGCCTACACTCCAGCAAGGGCAACCAGCCTTAGTGATGCTGAATGTATTTGCATTACTGACTGAAACCTCAAACCCCACTCGCTTGTGAATACTGTGCATGATTCCACATGGTAAGCAGCTGGGTGTGTGCTAAGAGTCTGCTTCTGCACCAAAAAACTGGCTCCCCCTTTCCTTCTAATGCAACTGTGAAATCACCAGAGCAATACGCAATAAATCTCTGCCTGTAATTCCTATTTGCACACAGAGTCATGTTTTCACATTAGTCACAAAACGAAATTTCTTTGCCAATTTGAAAGCACACTTACTGCTCTTTTTTTTGGCAAGTGATAAACACTTTTACAGACTGACACATTATGAATCCACTTTTCAGATTTTTTTAAAAGCACATGTCCAAACTGCTTTTTCAGACCAGCACCATTTGTAACCTGGGTGACTGCCTACACTCCAGCAAGGGCAAACAGCCTTAGTGATGCTGAATGTATTTGCATTACTGACTGAAACCTCAAACTCCACTCGCTTGTGAATACTGTCCATGATTCCACATGGTAAGCAGCTGGGTGTGTGCTAAGAGTCTGCTTCTGCACCAAAAAACTGGCTCCCCCTTTCCTTCTAATGCAACTGTGAAATCACCAGAGCAATACGCAATAAATCTCTGCCTGTAATTCCTATTTGCACACAGAGTCATGTTTTCACATTAGTCACAAAACGAAATTTCTTTGCCAATTTGAAAGCACACTTACTGCTCTTTTTTTTGGCAAGTGATAAACACTTTTACAGACTGACACATTATGAATCCACTTTTCAGATTTTTTAAAAAGCACATGTCCAAACTGCTTTTTCAGACCAGCACCATTTGTAACCTGGGTGACTGCCTACACTCCAGCAAGGGCAAACAGCCTTAGTGATGCTGAATGTATTTGCATTACTGACTGAAACCTCAAACCCCACTCGCTTGTGAATACTGTCCATGATTCCACATGGTAAGCAGCTGGGTGTGTGCTAAGAGTCTGCTTCTGCACCAAAAAATGGCTCCCCCTTTCCATCTAATGCAACTGTGAAATCACCAGAGCAATACGCAATAAATCTCTGCCTGTAATTCCTATTTGCACACAGAGTCATGTTTTCACATTAGGCCCTTAAACGAAATTTCTTTGCCAATTTGAAAGCACACTTACTGCTCTTTTTTTTGGCAAGTGATAAACACTTTTACAGACTGACACATTATGAATCCACTTTTCAGATTTTTTAAAAAGCACATGTCCAAACTGCTTTTTCAGACCAGTACCATTTGTAACCTGGGTGACTGCCTACACTCCAGCAAGGGCAACCAGCCTTAGTGATGCTGAATGTATTTGCATTACTGACTGAAACCTCAAACCCCACTCGCTTGTGAATACTGTGCATGATTCCACATGGTAAGCAGCTGGCTGTGTGTTAAGAGTCTGCTTCTGCACCAAAAAATGGCTCCCCCTTTCCATCTAATGCAACTGTGAAATCACCAGAGCAATACGCAATAAATCTCTGCCTGTAATTCCTATTTGCACACAGAGTCATGTTTTCACATTAGTCACAAAACGAAATTTCTTTGCCAATTTGAAAGCACACTTACTGCTCTTTTTTTTGGCAAGTGATAAACATTTTTACAGACTGACACATTATGAATCCACTTTTCAGATTTTTTAAAAAGCACATGTCCAAACTGCTTTTTCAGACCAGCACCATTTGTAACCTGGGTGACTGCCTACACTCCAGCAAGGGCAACCAGCCTTAGTGATGCTGAATGTATTTGCATTACTGACTGAAACCTCAAACCCCACTCGCTTGTGAATACTGTGCATGATTCCACATGGTAAGCAGCTGGCTGTGTGCTAAGAGTCTGCTTCTGCACCAAAAAATGGCTCCCCCTTTCCATCTAATGCAACTGTGAAATCACCAGAGCAATACGCAATAAATCTCTGCCTGTAATTCCTATTTGCACACAGAGTCATGTTTTCACATTAGGCCCTTAAACGAAATTTCTTTGCCAATTTGAAAGCACACTTACTGCTCTTTTTTTTGGCAAGTGATAATCACTTTTACAGACTGACACATTATGAATCCACTTTTCAGATTTTTTAAAAAGCACATATCCAAACTGCTTTTTCAGACCAGCACCATTTGTAACCTGAGTGACTGCCTACACTCTAGCAAGGGCAACCAGCCTTAGTGATGCTGAATGTATTTGCATTACTGACTGAAACCTCAAACCCCACTCGCTTGTGAATACTGTGCATGATTCCACCTGGTAAGCAGCTGGGTGTGTGCTAAGAGTCTGCTTCTGCACCAAAAAATGGCTCCCCCTTTCCATCTAATGCAACTGTGAAATCACCAGAGCAATACGCAATAAATCTCTGCCTGTAATTCCTATTTGCACACAGAGTCATGTTTTCACATTAGTCACAAAACGAAATTTCTTTGCCAATTTGAAAGCACACTTACTGCTCTTTTTTTTTGCAAGTGATAAACATTTTTACAGACTGACACATTATGAATCCACTTTTCAGATTTTTTAAAAAGCACATGTCCAAACTGCTTTTTCAGACCAGCACCATTTGTAACCTGGGCGACTGCCTACACTCCAGCAAGGGCAACCAGCCTTAGTGATGCTGAATGTATTTGCATTACTGACTGAAACCTCAAACCCCACTCGCTTGTGAATACTGTGCATGATTCCACATGGTAAGCAGCTGGGTGTGTGCTAAGAGTCTGCTTCTGCACCAAAAAATGGCTCCCCCTTTCCATCTAATGCAACTGTGAAATCACCAGAGCAATACGCAATAAATCTCTGCCTATAATTCCTCTTTGCACACAGAGTCATGTTTACACATTAGTCACAAAACGAAATTTCTTTGCCAATTTGAAAGCACACTTACTGCTCTTTTTTTTGGCAAGTGATAATCACTTTTACAGACTGACACATTATGAATCCACTTTTCAGATTTTTTAAAAAGCACATGTCCAAACTGCTTTTTCAGACCAGCACCATTTGTAACCTGGGTGACTGCCTACACTCCAGCAAGGGCAACCAGCCTTAGTGATGCTGAATGTATTTGCATTACTGACTGAAACCTCAAACCCCACTCGCTTGTGAATACTGTGCATGATTCCACATAGTAAGCAGCTAGGTGTGTGCTAAGAGTCTGCTTCTGCACCAAAAAATGGCTCCCCCTTTCCATCTAATGCAACTGTGAAATCACCAGAGCAATACGCAATAAATCTCTGCCTATAATTCCTCTTTGCACACAGAGTCACGTTTACACATTAGTCACAAAACGAAATTTCTTTGCCAATTTGAAAGCACACTTACTGCTCTTTTTTTTGGCAAGTGATAAACACTTTTACAGACTGACACATTATGAATCCACTTTTCAGATTTTTTAAATGCACATGTCCAAACTGCTTTTTCAGACCAGCACCATTTGTAACCTGGGTGACTGCCTACACTCCAGCAAGGGCAACCAGCCTTAGTGATGCTGAATGTATTTGCATTACTGAGTCCAACCTCAAACCCTTAAACTATTCTTTTTTTTATACCAGTACACCTTAATTTATTGTGAAAACATAGTCCATATTATTTTACTTGTTCCTCACATTTAAATTTCTCCCAAAACAGAAAATAATAAACACAACTTCAACAAAAAGAATTGCATTTCTATTATTCATTTCTTAATTTACCATATACATCCCCTCTCAAACTCTAAACTCACCTTTAAAATTAGTTAGTTGTGAAAGAAATGTGGCACTCAAACAGCAGATTATCAGAGCCAGGATCTCTGTTCTTTACACTTCTCTCCTCTCAGCAGAACCAGATAATGGCAACATTTCCCTCTCTTTTTCCACACATATACATGTTAGTTTCAAATCTCAGTGCTTGCCCCTTTTTTTCAAATGTAATCACACATTTCTATTGGTTGAAAACCAACCCTTTTCCAAAAGTACCCTTCCCCCAACTTGACTTCTGCCTAGCACCCTTCCCCCAACTTGACTTCTGCCTGCTACCATAGCAACAGCTCATGGAACACTGCTCTGTGAAGTCAGGTCAGAAGTTCGCCACACAATGTTTCAATTCCACAGAGCAGGAGTGCTTGACTTTTCAAACCTAACAGCAAATCCATAGTACTGTTCTTTGGTAACACATTTTTCTGTACCAATACAAAACATGCTTCTATTAATTTACACATACAGCCTAGTTTTTATTCTAGAATGGTATGAAACAGCCAATCAGTTCTTTTTTTTTTGAAAAAAATATGTATGCCTCCATTTCCAAACTGTCTTTCTTTTCATATTGCCATTCTACTGAAAGACACCTCCTGAGTGCATCCAGTTCTCCTTTGAAGATGTTCACAGTGTGGATTGTAGGACACAGCTATGTCTTCTGGAGTGAAAAGTACGCAGAGAAAACAGGTATGGTGAGAGACCTTGCTTTGCCAAATGTAGACATTAAATGGATTGGTCAGAGAGGGTTGAAGTGGCACCAATTGATGCCATTGGTGAAATCCTTCATGCAAATCCAACACCCTGACCTCATAATAGTGCACTGTGGTGGCAATGACCTAGGCACTTTGACTGGGGTAGGTCTGGAAATGCTTATGAAGGACACCTTTGCACAACTGTTTTCACTTTTCCCAAAAACTGCCTTTGTGTTTTCTAACATATGCCAAAGGCAAAAATGGAACTGGTCCAATCATTTCTGTCCGCAGATTGACAAAGCAAGAAAGCACGTCAACAAATCTGTTTCTGCTTTCCTCCGTGACTATGGTATGGGTTCCATTTACCACAACAACTTGCGTTACGACATGCAAGACATTTATAGAGGAGATGGTGTACACTTCAGTGATGAAGGGAACAGAGTCTTCCTCTTGAACCTTAGACTCTGCATCGGTACTTACTTGTAGGTACCACTAAAAAATCAAATCACTTCATAAACACAACGGCTCTTTTTAGAGCCCCCTAATATCTAAACACTTAAATCTGCATTTAATTTCATTTTTTTTTTTTTTTTTTACCGTACGCGTACGGTAAGCTTACCGTACGCGTACCCCGCGATTTTTTTTAAAATCAATAAATGTTTTCTTTGTACTTTTCTGTCCTTCTTTGACCCCCTTACAAATGTTAGGGGGTCTGTAACTCTCCTCCTTGCCCCCTTTTCTTGTTATCACTCTTTTTTTTCTGAGTGAAACACACGAAATGGCGGCCGCCGCTTCCTGGTTTCGACCGATTCGAATGTTTACTAAGATCTAAGAGCCAATCAGAATCGCGCTCGCGCACGCCACCGTACGCGTACGGTAAGCGTACCGTAAGCGCACCGTAAGCTGGCTCAGATATATATATTGATTTAAAGGCTATTTTCTCAGAATCTACTGAACAGATTTACACCAAACCTACAAAAGGCACGTCCTTGACCTGAGGACTACCTCTCTGCCAAATTTCTAGTAACTCTGTTCAGCCGTTCGGGCTGTAGCCCTGTCTAAAGGTCCTATGGAAAAATGCATGGGAAAAACGCGTTTTGGGACCCCCCTTTTATCTCAGCCCCCGCTTGACGAATCCCCCCGAGACTTTCAGCGAAGGAGCGGAGCGTAGCGCCCCACCTATTTTAAAAAATTCGCGAGGATTCGTCGACCGGCGCCAAAGTTATTCAAAATAGAATGTTGCGGATTTCCTATGGAAACGTGGTCCTAACTATAACTACCTACTGGCGACCGCCAGTAGGTAATATATATATATATATATATATATTCACTGAAAAAACCATAGGTTTCACACATGTTATAGTTAGCTGGACATTTCACTTAGTTTCAGTTAGTGCAGGCAACTATAACTCACGCGACCGCAATCCTCTGCTGATGATGTCAGATATTACATCACTGATGACATATGTGTCTTTATGAAAAATAAATATTTGTAATATATGTATAGCTAAAGATACAGTATTAGCATCAACAGAGGATTGCGGTCGCGTGAGTTATAGTTGCCTGCACTAACTATAACGGGGGAATTTCATTGGTTTTTTACGAGTGAAATGTCCAGCTAACTATAACATGTGTGAAACCTATGGTTTTTTCAGTGAATTTGAAGGTTTTTTAAATGCTAATTCCTAACTATAACGTGTGTGAAACCTATGGTTTTTTCAGTTAATTTGTACGGTTTTTTAAATGCAATTTTTTTTTTGAGATTTTTGGTAAAGCTATGTATAAAATAATATATGTACTATATCCTGCATTATGGAATGGTTAATTTTTTTTTTTATGCATTTTTTTCCGTGCGCGTACGGTAAGCTGACGCTACGCGCTCCGTACGTCATAAGTACGGTGCGCTTACGTGATATGATGCGCGTACGGTAAGCTGACGCTACGCGCTCCGTACGTCATAAGTACAGTGCGCTTACGTGATACGTAGGTGACGTACGCGTACACGCATGCGCGTTGCACGGAAGCAACGTCGCGGTTACGCAGGGGCGTGTAATGCGCATGCGCGAGTGCGTCTTACGTACGCGCTCCGTAAGCGCTCCGTAAGCGTCACGTTTGCGCATGCGTACTTGTTTACGAGCGCGTACCGTAAGCTTACGGAGCGCGCACGGTAAGTCATGTGATCCACAAAGAACACTTTTCATTGGTTGAAACTACTTTCAGTTCCAGAAACTTCCCACACCACAACCCATTCCCCTCATTACTGCTTGAGATCCCCTAGGAGAAGGAGCTGAATTGACATTGAGATACAATGGCAGAACAGCAGACCTCTTCTGAGAGTGAGGCTAGCAGCACCACCATCATCCAGAGAAGGAGGAAACAAAAGAATTCTTTTGTGTGGGAGTATTTTACTTTTCCAGAGGGGCAGAAAAAGGTCAATGCTCCATTGGTCACTTGCACACTTTGTGACCGTGTTTTATCTAGAGGAGATCCAAGGAAGAAGTATTCCTTTGGAAATCACTCTATGAAGAGACACCTTATGGATACACATCCCAGGACCTTTGCTCAACATACTGGAGAAAACTCTTCAGTAAGTCACCGGAGCCCAACCTCAGAAGCTCAGCCGAGTACATCATCGGCAGCTCAGCTGAGCCCTTCCTCTGAGGTGGGAGCATCACCTTCTTCTGCTCCTCTGGACATTAACCCTCGATTTGGGAGGGTTGCAATGAGGTGTACAACGTGTTGTGGTCTTATTGTTTTTGGGGAGACCAGTGTTTCCCTTATTAACAATAAGATAGACCATCACGTTTGTAGACGCTCATAATATTCCCATTCTTTCTTTCTTCCATCCCTGTATGAACACAACGGCTCTTTTAAGAGCCAACCT
Source organism: Triturus cristatus (assembly GCF_964204655.1). Classification (NCBI taxonomy): domain Eukaryota; kingdom Metazoa; phylum Chordata; class Amphibia; order Caudata; family Salamandridae; genus Triturus; species Triturus cristatus. Next base: position 1,838,160,925 of record NC_140590.1, on the reverse strand, counting down.
TACCTCACAATTTTTTTTTTTTTTTTAAGCTTTCTTTTTCAAATTTTTTTTTTTGCCGTGCGCGCACGGTACGCGTAATCGCTACGCGAAGTTCACAGAATTTTCCATTTACGCCATGCGCGTACGCTACGCGCATTCGGCGATTTTTTGAAAAAAAATTAAAATTAATTTTTGCCGTTGGGGGTCCTTCTGGGACCCCCTGACAAAGGCTAGGGGGTCAGGAACTGTCCAGCCTGCCCCCTTTTCACGTTATCCACCTTTGTTTTTCACCCCCTCAGACTGCGAGAGACATAATGGCGGCCGACACTTCCTGGTTTCGACCGATTCGAATGTTTACTGAGATCTAACAACCAATCAGAATCGCGCTCGTGCACGGCGGCGTGCGCGTACGGTAAGCTTACGGTACGCGCTCGGAGCGCGCCCATAGATATATAAATTGATTTAAATGCTATTTTCTCAGGAAGTACTAAACAGATTTACACCAGACCTGCAAAAGGCACATCCCTGACCTGAGGACTACCTCTCTGCCAAATTTCAAGTAATTCTGTTCAGCCGTTCGGGCTGCAGCTTGGACTAAAGGTCCTATGGAAAAATGCATGGGGAAAACGGGTTTTGGGACCCCCCTTTTTCTCAGCCCCCGCTTGACGAATCCCCCCGAGACTTTTAGGGAAGGAGCGGAGCGGAGCGCCCCACCTATGTTGAAAATTTCGCGAGGATTCATCAATCGGCGCCAAAGTTATTCAAAATAGAATGTTGCAGATTTCCTATGGAAACACGGTCCTAACTATAACTATCTACTGGCGACCGCCAGTAGATAATAACAGCATATATGGATTAAAACGAGAGACGGAATTGCCAACGCTACCCCTGTGTCGGTGTCCGATTCTTTAGGTGGATTCGGAAGTGGTGTATATATATATATATTCACTGAAAAAACCATAGGTTTCACACATGTTATAGTTAGCTGGACATTTCACTCGTACAAAACCATTGAAATTCCCCCGTTATAGTTAGTTCAGCTAACTATAACTCGCGCGCCCGCAATCCACTGCTGATGACGTCACATATTACATCACTCATGACATGGTCAGTGACATCACTCATGACATCATTGATGACATCTCAAATGACATCACTGATGACATCACAGATGACATCATCCATTGAGTATGTGTTTCTGAACAATTTTAATATGTTTAATATATATATAGGGAGAGGCCTGTTGAAGAATAAGTGGGTGTACAAGTGTGTAAATGAATGATTTTCTGTGGTGCGTAACTGACTCTATAAGTGAGTCATTAAATGTATCTTACTGCAGACTAGTGACTAAACTGTGTAAATGTTTGTATGTGTCTGTATGTTGGTGTATAAGTGGCGGCATGGTTTTGTGAATACCTATATAAGTGTCTATATGAGTTATTGATTGCTTGTCTCAGTATCTGTATGGGTTCCTGAGTGTTTGTGTGGGTAGGGTGTGTGCGACTCTATGCATAGATGTGTGAGTGGGTGATTCTATGGGTGCATGGTTTTAAGAGTGCATCTGTGATGGACTGTATGGTTGAGTGAGTGTATGTATGGGTGTGTTATGGATTGAATGTATATCTCAGTGGTACATTTGTGACTAACTACATATGTGAAAGGCAGTATATATGCGTGTAAGAGTATATAAGTGGGTAGATGTGAGAGTGTGTGAATGTGAGAGTGACTGTATGGATCAGTGTGTGCTTGTAGCAATGATTCTATAAGAGCGTAAGTATGTGATACTATTTTTAAGAGTAAGTGAACTTGAGTGTGTATAACCGCATAGGTGAGTAAATGGGAGTGTGATTATTTGCATGACTGACTAGGTGTGAGAGTACCTCTATGAATGATTGGTAGTGTGTGAGTGTCTATATAGGTGTATAAATGCATATGATAGTTTTGTATGGAGTGACTGTAAGTATGAGTGACTGTACAGGTGAATGAGTGGAGGTGTATGTAGACCTAAGAGTTAATAAGTGGGTATGTAGTTATTGGTATTGCAGTATGTATCGTTTTGAGAATTAAATTTTGAGTCGGTGTATCAAAGGTTATATTAGGGTGTGAGAAGATGTGGTAATTTATCACATGGATGACGTCATCAGTGATGTCATCAGTGATGTCATTTGAGATGTCATCAGTGATGTCATGAGTGATGTCATTGACCATGTCATGAGTGATGTAATATGTGATGTCATCAGCAGTGGATTGCAGGCGCGCGAGTTATAGTTAGCTGAACTAACTATAACGGGGGAATTTCAATGGTTTTGTACGAGTGAAATGTCCAGCTAACTATAACATGTGTGAAACCTATGGTTTTTTCAGTGAATTTGCAAGGTTTTTTAAATGCTAATTCCTAACTATAACGTGTGTGAAACCTATGGTTTTTTCAGTGAATTTGCAAGGTTTTTTAAATGCTAATTCCTAACTATAACGTGTGTGAAACCTATGGTTTTTTCAGTGAATTTGCAAGGTTTTTTAAATGCTAATTCCTAACTATAACGTGTGTGAAACCTATGGTTTTTTAAGTGAATTTGCAAGGTTTTTTAAATGCTAATTTATGAATGTATTATTATATTTTTAAAATATTTATTTTACAATAAGCTACCTATATATATAGTTATAGATTAACTTTATCCTGTAATATTGAATGGGTCAGTTTTTTTTTTTTATTTGGATAAAGTTGAACAGCATAGTTAATATCTTCTATAAACTTATAAACACTTTAAAAAATGTTTTCTTTTTTAAGGGTTTTGCACGGTGCACGCACTGTGCGCGCACGGTGCACGCATGCGTACGTGCTCCGTGTGCGCATGCGTACGTGCTCCACATGCGCATGCGTACATTGTGCATGCTCCATACGCGCGTGCTCCGTACGCGCATGCGCGTGTGCTCCGTACGCGCATGCGCGTGTGCTCCATACGCGCATGCGCGCATGCTCCGTACGCGCGTGCTCTGTGCGCGTGCGTGCTCCGTACGCGCGTGCTCGGTGCGTGCACGGTGCGCGCACGGCAAGTCATGTGATTTAGAAACAACACTTTTCATTGGTTTATAGTAGTTTCAGGTCATGTGATTAAGAAACAACACTTTTCATTGGTTTATAGTAGTTTCAGTTCCAGAAACTTCCAACACCACACCCACTCCCCTCATTATTACTTCTGATTCCCTGGGAGAAGGAGCTGAGCAGCTTTTCCAGTACTCCAGTACTTGAGAATGGCAGAGCAGCAGTCATCTTCTGGGAGTGAGCAGGAGACCCTTGTGCCACAGAGGCAGAGGAAACAGAAAAACTCTTTTATATGGCAATTTTTCACTTTTCCAGAGGGGCAGAAGAAGGTGAATGCTCCGATAGTAACCTGCACTATTTGTGGTGGTGTCTTATCAAGAGGAGATCCTAAAAAGAAATACTCTTTTAGTATCTTCACTATGATCAGGCACGTTAGAGAAGTACATCCTGTGACTTATGCTCGAGCTGCTAGAGAAAACCCTCCAGCATCTCACCCGAGCACATCCGCAGCAGCTCAGCCGAGCACATCATCGGCAGCTCAGCCGAGCACTTCATCTGCGGCGGCAGATTCACCTGCTTCTGTTCCTCTGGATATACACCCTCTGTTCAAGAGGGTGCATATACGGTGCAATGCGTGCAATGCTCTTCTCTCTTATGGGGACACCAGCATTCCCCTAATAGAGAGCAAGATACAGCAGCACACATGCGGCACCCTATAATTTTTTTCATTTTTTTGTTCCTCTGTTCCTCAATTAACACAACGGCTCTTTTTAGAGCCACCTAACATCTAAACACTTAAATTTGATTTTGAATTCTATTTTTTTTATGATTTTTTTCCGCCGTGCGCGCACCGTGCCTGAAAGTTTCGTGGTGATTCGTAAAGCGGGGGCCGAGACAAAAGGGGGGTCCCAAAATGCGTTCTCCCCATGCAATTTCCCATAGGATCTGTTGTCGCAGCTACAGCCCAAACCACTGAACGACATCAAATTTGGCAAAGAGGTAGTCCTCAGTTCAGACTCGTACCTTTTGCATAAATAGTTTGAATCTGTTCATTAGTTCCTGAGAAAGATAGGGTAAAAAAGTTATTGATATCTATGGCCGGGGAGGTTCCACGGACCCTACCCGCACCGTAAGCGCACCCTCCCCGTATCGAGCGTGCACCCTCCTGATCGCGCGCTGAATGCTAATTGGCTGTCGAGTGTCTGTCTACATTCGAAACTAGGAACTGTTGGCGGCCATTTTCTGCCTCGGTAGAAGCGAGGCTGAAGAAGCAAGGGGAATAAGTGTGTAAAACATATAAAGGGGGCAGAGTGGAAATACTCTGACCCTCTAGAGGTGCTTAGGGGGTCCCAGAAGGACCCCCTGGGACCCCCTTTTTTTTTAAAAAAAAAGTGAAATGCGCGTTTGGTGCACGGATCCTCTCACGTTGGGTGCGCGGATCCAAGGATTTTTTTTTTTTTAAAAAGACAAGAAATCATTGGTTGTATGACAACTTTCTACACTGAAAGGTGGGGTGTATATTTCTGTTTTTTAAAGGCATGATTCTTATTGGTTAACAAAAACTGATTTTAAGGAACATTATATATGATAAGCTGATATGTTGAAAAGTCAAGCACACTTGCTATCTTGTCTAGCAACATTGGGGCATATTAACAAGCCAGGCGATAAAATGATCGCCGCTTTAGCGGCAGAAAATTGCCGCTAAAGCGACGATAATAGGCTTGATAATATGCTCTATGGAATTCCAATTGAAGCCCATGTTAGACGTCCTTCACATTTAACATAGGTTTCAATTGCAATTCCATAGAGCATATTATCAAGCCCATTATCGCCGTTTTAGCGGCAGTTTTCTGCCGCTAAAGCAGTGATAATTTTATCTCCTGGCTTGTTAATATGCCCCATTGTGTGCTGAACTTGTGACCTGTGTGCTCAGTGCAGTGTTCCATGACCTGTTTCTATGGTAACAGGCAGAAGGCAGATGGGGGAAGGGTTCAAATGTATTTCATTTGGAAAGGGTTGAAATGTCTAACCAATAGAAATGTGTGTTTGCTTTTGAATTTATTTGTGAAGGATTGTGATTTGATGTTTACATGTATATGTGTGGAAAATGAAAGGGAAACGTTGCCATTCTTTGTTTTTGCACAGTGCAGAGATTCTGTAAAAGAAAATCTGGTGTGTGACTGATATCTGGTGTGTGACTGATATACTTCTTAATCTACAAAACAACTTGAAAGGTGAGTTATTTTATTGTGAGGGGATGTATGTAGACTATTTTGATTTTAATCAGACTAATGTATTTATCCTGCTAAAGTGTAGGGAGTACTTTTTTTCTCTACAATCTTATTGACAGTGTGTGTGTGCATGTAGAAACCATTCTGTGATAAGCATTTGTGTTTTTCATGTGTTTGCAGACAGATAACTGTGCTGTTTTTATATTTTGGTAGAATTAGAAACCAGTCATTGTTTATGAATTTGTGAAATGAGTTATGTTTCTATACTAAAATGTAGTACTCCTTCTAGATGAAGAAATGTGTTTTGGTATAGTGCAAGGGATAGTGTTGTTTGTCTAGAATCACACAGTGAGTATGTGTGCATTTGGGAACCACTGTGAGAGAAGCATTTGGTAACATCGTGTATTTGCTAACAGATAACTGTTTTAAAACCTGTCATGTAGTCAAGTTTTAGTAGCATTAAAGCCAGTCTTTGCTTATGCATTGATAAAATAAGTCATGCTTTGACACTAATGTGCTGTACTTTAATATGTAGATTGTGTGTAGTCTCCTTACCCCTTGCACAGTAGTGAATGAGTTTTTGTAAGCTGCTAGGGATAGTGTTGCTTGTCTAGAATCACACTGTGAGTCTGTGTGCATTTGGGAACCACTGTGAGAGAAGTATTTGGTAACATTGTGTATTTGCTGACAGATAACTGTTTTAAAACCTGTCTTGTTGTCAAGTTTTAGTAGCATTAGAAGCCAGTCTTTGCTTATGCATTGATTAAATGTGTCATGCTTTGACACTAATGTGCTGTACTTAAATATGTAGATTGTGTGCAGTACCCTTACCTCTTCTAGACTAGTGAATGAGTTTTGGTAAACTCCTAGCATAGTGTTGCTTGTCTAAAATCACACTGTGAGTCTGTGTGCATTTGGGTAAGGATTGTGATAGAAGCATTTGGTAACAACGTGTATTTGCTGACAGATAACTGTTTTAAAACCGGTCATGTTGTCAAGTTTTAGTAGCTTTAGAAGCTATTCTTTGCTTATGCATTGATAAAATGAGTCAGGGTTTGACACTAAAGTGCAGTACCATGTACTATTCTCTTCACTGTGCCAGAACTGAAAATATAAAGGTTTTACCCAGGCACTGTCCTAGCAGTAGTCTGATGATTTAGTCAGTTTCCAAGTACTCATGTTGTGAACCATACATTACCACATAGACTGCTTCAAATGTCTATGCAGTATGCATGCAGTCTTCTAACATACTTGCCTTTCACATCTTCAATTCCCTAGTCAGTATCCATACAGTCCAGCAAACATCCTGTCACTCCCTTTGCACTCCTCTAGTGACCCATTCAGTACCAAGTACTAATCCATTCACTGTGTCAAAAGCCAAACACTTATAAATTCACCCAGGCACTCTCTTTCCTGTACTCTAATCATTCTGTCAGTTCCCAAGTACTCATACAGTGAGCTAGGCCTTAGCACATAGACTGCTTCAAATGCCTATTCACTATGCATGCAGGCCTCTAACAACCTACACAGTTGTCTTTTACACCTTCAATTCCCCAGTCAGTATTCATACACTTCTAGCAAACACCCTGTTACTCACCCAGTGTGTCTCCTTATAGTACTGTAATCATTCAGTCAGTTAGCATGTAGTCTTTTAGTGAGGTAGGCTTTAGGGCATGAACTGCTTCAAAGTAGTATGCACTATGCATGTAGTGTTTTAACCATTGTCACACTTGTGGTTCAGGACTATAGTTTCTTAGTCAGTTTTTATATAAAATGTGTTTGTACAGTAATGGAATAGTATACATTTGAAAGTTATTAATATACATTTATTTGTGATTCTTTTTTACAGATACTGTTTTTCAACGTAAAAATAGAGAAATCATGCCAGAAAAAAAAGAAAAAGAAAAGAAACTCAGAAAGGCGCAGGAGCAGGAGTGTTTCTCATCTGTTTGCACTCTTCTCGTGCAAGATTGTTTGGATGAAGGGTCCTTAGGTGTTTCATCATACTTGCCGTGCCGTACGAGTATTTCTTGTTAGGATCCCCTCGCAACAGAACTCTTTTGCAAATCTTGCATGTGACCAAGGTGGCATTGATCTTTGTTTGCCTCTCGGGAAAAGTAAGAAATGTCCACACCACTGAAGAAAAACATTGTGGGCGTGGTGCCTCCTCCAAAAATTCATCCTTAGATTCGGTGAATATTTTAAAGCGACAACATGTACAGTTATTGTAAGTCAAACTTATGAAATGTTGTTAGCCGTAAGCATTTTATATATCTGTGATTTGTATCTTGTGGTATTTTGCTGAGAAAAGCATGTTGGGTTTTTTTTAACAATCTTTCTGATGAGTACGATTGAAATCACTATTTTTAGTGAAATTCAATATATTCTGAGAACAGCAAAAAAGGCAAACAAATTACTTTGTGGAAATGATGCTGTGTTGTAAAAAATGTATTATTACATGTTATATATTTTTTTTTCCTTTTCTTTCACAGATCCAAATTTTAAAATAAGCAATTTATATGAATTTAGATTGCAATGAAAATCTGAAAAAAATTTAAACCATTTTTTATTCCTATTACTGTGAAGGTAAGTTTAACTAAGTCTCAATATGCAAAATGAGGAGGTCTGCAAGAAGCTACAAAGTTGAAACACGTTTCTAAAAACACTCTGTTTATACCTATGTAGTTTTGAAATCTGACCATAATCAGATATCATGTGACCTGCAAAAAAAGAGATTGAGGGGTTCATAATATTTCCCATTGTACCTATTGAAGGACCACAATCATTTCAATCATTCTTCTTTGAACATCTTTGTAGACAAAACTCTGTGCTTACCTTCTATCATTCGCAAGGAATTTTAAAACTAGAAATATGTCACTTTTTGTAACATAGTTATTGCGCAAGACACTCTTTCATATTTACAAAGAGAGGAAAAGGCACTCTGTGCACTTTTTATACTCCATGTAAATACAACCTCAAAGTCAAAGTCAAAGTCAAAAAATGTGCTTTATTCGGTTAAAATTTAAAACCATCAAAGCACAATACAATAATTCATGGTACGGGTAGATACAAAAAATTCACAAAAAATATAATACAATATGTTGGCACTTAAACACGATAAAAGTATGTCAATTTAAATAATTCTAATCAATTAAAAATCCATAAAACCATTTCTGTTTCAACATTCCATGACCCACTGTTAAAAAACCATATTCCTAGGACCTGGGGAATTACTAATGATATTAAACCCTATTTCTGCGCCTAATAGCCCCTGTAATGAAGCTAGCCACCCCAAAGCATACCAGCGGCGTCTCAAGCATTTGCAGATAGACCAGTGCAGGCCTCACTTGCACAAAGTTATGATTCTTAAGGATAGGCACAATATATTTTTTCGAAGTAAAGAGTAAAATTTACAAAAGAAAGCCATGTGCAACATATTTTGTTCAGAAGTATTGTCACAGGGGCATGGGCCCAGGGTTCCCTCTTTAAAAAAACCCTTAGGGTAAGCCAGAAGCCAGGGCAGCATGCCATGTTTAAACCTTATCAACAAAAACAGATGGAATGGTTTGTTTATGAAGGTCAGGTAGGACTGAATCCCACTACCTGTACTTAGCATGACAAACCTCCTAACTGCCGGCTTACCCAATTCTTCTTCTTCCCTCAGTGACATGGCTTTACTCAAAAATTGGCTCTTAAAGGCCTTTATTTTTATTTTACTCAATGCACATGGGCTATCAAACAGTTCAGAACAGCCTAGTGACTTCAGGTTACTTTTAATGTATCGAAACCATGGGATAGACATAGCTTCATCAAGGGACAAGCAATCTTGGACAATAAGCTGGCTCAGATTCGGGGGTTGCTGGGCCCACAATCTAAGCCAGCCAAGTAGAGGCGCCACAGAGATTTCATCAGTAAGATAACCCGCCCCCAGATCTTTGTGCATATTAAAAATTGGTGCAGAGGGCGGAAGGGACAACAGTTTGCGAAAAAAGGTATTTTCCACCGTTTGGATTTCTAGCGAGGCCTTATAACCCCATACCTCACTACCGTATAGAGCCATGGGTACACACTTAGCTCTGTACATTTTCATGAGTGCAGATAGTGGTTTACTCCCCAGACGTTTTGCAAAGCCCAACAACGCTCCTGTAGCTCTAGCAAGGATGTTCTGTTTCTGGGCGCGTTGCATGACCCAAGAACGTCTGTCATCAAATAAGATCCCCAAGTATGGGAAGGACTGCACTTTTGTAAGTTCCTGCCCATTACAGTAGAATTTAACCCATTTCGCCCTCCCAGCACCTATTGACATGGAATGTGATTTTTTAAAATTTATTAATAAATCTAGAGAAACCATAAAATCATTAAATCCGTTTAAAAGCGCTTGCAAACCTCTTGCGGTTCTTGCCAATAAAACAGTGTCGTCAGCATATAGTAACGCGGGAATTAGTTTTAAGCCGGCTCTAGGGAGATCTTTACTGATCGAACTTAAAACCTCTCCCAAATTATTAATGTAAAGCGAGAAAAGCAGGGGAGCTAGAATGCAACCCTGTCTTACCCCACGCTTTACCTGCCAAGCATCAGATAAACTCCCGTCTTCACTGTAGCGGACGACAGCAGTAGTATCCTCATGAATAGCGGCCAGAAAGGATATCAATACTGGGTCAAGCCACAAAGCAACTAATGAAGCCCATAATTTTTGACAGTTAACAAGATCGAAAGCGGTGGAGAAATCCATGAATGCTAAATGAAAGTCCCCCTGCTTCGCGACCGTGTATTTCCCGATGATAAGATGCAAATTAAGGTATTGACCCACTGTGCCCTTTCCCTGTCTAAACCCGTATTGTAGGTCGGAAATTATAGATTTATCTTCCAACCAAGTTGTTAATCGAGTTAGGACGACTTTGCCCATTATTTTCATGGCGGAATCCAAAAGAGAAATGGGCCGGTAGCATGCCGGGTCTTCTCTTGACCCTTTTTTAAATAAAGGGACGATAACAGCTTTGCCCCATGACGTAGGGGCACCAGCCTTGGAAGCAGCGATAAAAACGGCAGTTAAAAGTTTTGCCCAAAGCCCTGGGTCAGCCCTATAAAGGTCCGCGGGCACGCCATCCGGACCTGGGGCTTTGCCTTTTGCCATTGTATTAATGGCCTTCAGGACTTCTTCTTCGTTAAAAAGAATTTTTGAGGCTAAATTACTATCCGCATAGTTCACTGGATCAGGGTCATAAATTTCCAAATAAAGACCACTAAAATGGGCCACCCATCTCTCTGGAGGGATGAGACAATCCTTATTGGTATTCTCCAGCTCATTGAAAAGTGGACTATTAATCACCTTCCAGAACTGGGTACTATTTGTCAAAACACTAACATCTGACAATGTATCCCATGCCAAATTTCTTAACTGGGTTTTCCTGTCCTTAATTGATTTTTGTACGCCCTTCTTGCCTCTGCAATCTTATTTAGATCTTTGTCTCTTTCTTTCAGTGCCGATGTTAGACCCGGCCCTCGTAACATAGTCAGACCTGACCCCTGCACCTCACACCAGCCCCGAGCCCACGGCCTAGCCGATCCTTCCCACCTGAGCACACACACCCGACCCGGACTTCCCCCGTCCGTGGCCTTCCTCCTTCGCCACCCGGGCCCGCGTGCCCACTTCATGCACCAAGATGGCCACCGGCCCCAGCGCGACCCTGGCCTAGAGGTGCCACTCCGGCTAGAGGACTTCGCGCTCCCCTTGGGATGAGAAAGGGAGGAGCAGTTTCCATCACACCTCCGCTCTTCCCTGGGAAGGTGGGTTTCGATCGACCTGCCGGCCTCCCCGAGGGCTGGCTCCACGCCTGCTGGGTGTCTGGGGCTCCTCCCGACCCGGCCCTGAAAGGATCAAAGGACAATGGCAGAAAACCCCCAACAAGTGACCCCCAGGTGACAAGACCCCTGCCTGCACAGACTCCGGACATCAAAGAGGAGTCGCCCTTTAACAAGGGGTGCTCTGGGACTGTCCGGCAGATTCGCCTTGGAACACCTGAGCCCTGCTGAGTGACTCGCGGCTCCCCGAAGATCGTAAGACCTCCGAACTTGTGCTTGAGCCCTGCTGAGTGACTCGCGGCTCCCCGAAGATCGTAAGACCTCTGAACTTGTGCTTGAGCCCTGCTGAGTGACTCGCGGCTCCCCGAAGATCGTAAGACCTCCGACTTTGTGCTTGAGCCCTGCTGAGTGACTCGCGGCTCCTTGAAGATCGTAAGACCTCCGAACTTACACTCGAGCCTGCTGAGTGACTCGCAGCTCCCACAGACTCTCTTGGTCTCGCCGGACCCCACGACGACAAGCGTATCCCCCAGCTCGAGGATTGTGAGCTGTGCGCCGGGTACGCTCCTGCATTTGATTCCTATCCCCAAAGACTGTCCCGCTACCTCCTAACCCTCCTCCAAGACTTTGTGAGCCCGCGCTCTACTTGTATATATTTTGCCATGCTGATCATAAAGATCCTACTACCTCGATCTGATAAAGATTTGCTCTCAAGAACTCCTCGTGTAGTGTCTCTCTGTCGTGTGGCGCCGAGTGTACGATCCTAGATACGAGGTTCCTCCCCTGAGGAGTCTCCCGCCAGTGCCCAGCTACGATACCTCGAGGGTGGGTCTCAGGGCAGTCAGGGCCCTCTGAGGTCGCCTTCTAACATTGGTGGCAAGCGACGGGATTCGGGCCCATAATCTAGAAATCGTACCGTGAACGGCTGACGCACTACCGACAAAGATGGCAGAAGGAAACGCCGTGGTTCTCATAGAAGACGACGCCAGTAATGTGTTCCAGGTGGAACCGCTGGAAGAATACACTCACAAAGAACTAAAGCAATTCTGTAAGGAACTCAAAATCGCTACCACTGGTCTCAACACCAAAGAAGATATGCAAAAGGCACTGAAAGCTTGGGTGGATTCGGGAGCCTCCTGCCCAGAAGGAGCGGGGGAGCCCCACGACGAAGCTGGACCCTCCCAAGGAGAACGCAGCAGCAACCAGGTGCGAGGCTTCGTACCAGACGGGGACCTATCCCCGGAGGAACTCGCAGACAGAGAAAAAAGTCGCCATCACGAGCTCGAATTAGCCAAACTCAAAATTGAGGGCGAGTTGAAATTGGCCGAGAAAAAGCTAGCAGTAGAACAGTTGCGAGTACAAGGAGAACTAGAAGAGAAGAAACTCCAACGAGAACACGAGGGAAGGAGACTTCAACTGGAACATGAACGCAGCTTGAAGGAAATAGAACTGAAAGCAAGAAGCGAAGAAGCGCGGCCCCCGGGGAACCGAGAGGCGGCCGCCCCGACGGAGCAGAAGGTCCACATCCCCAAGGATGTGGTCAAAGAATATTACAAAAATGATGACATTCAGCAGTGGTTCCGGGCCTACGAGGTCGCCATGACCTCCCATCGGGTCCCGCAGAAGGATTGGGGGGCTGGGTTATGGGGACGATTCCTGAGCGAAGGGAGAGACACCCTGCTCGACCTACCCACCTCCATGCAGACCTCCTATGAACACATGAAAGCGGCCCTCCTCACAAGATACGGCCTCACCCCGGAGATGTACCGCCAGCGGTTCCGGGACTGCAGGAAGATCCCGGGTACCACCTGGGTGGAATATGTGAATTTCTTCAGCCGCGCCTTCGATGGGTGGATCAAGGGCAGCAAGGTAACCACCCTGGAAGAACTAACCGGCCTAATGTTGTGGGAACACCTGGCTGCCAACTGCTTTGTGGAACTACGCCAGCATCTGCTCGACAGCAAGCTCACGGACCCAAGAAAGCTGGCTGTCGAGGTGGATCGCTGGACCAACACCCGGGTCTCCCGGGGCCCTGTAGGAGAGTACCCCCGAGCCAGTCAGGGACCACCCCGCCAGAGAGGGGGGGGACACCAGGGAGGGCAGAGAGAGTCCCAGGCCAGTCCCCTGAAGTCCCAACCTCCACCTTTCCCGGCACCCCCACCAGCTGTATCCGGCCCCCCCCTGAGACGGGGGCACCGGGTAACCATCACTTGTTTCCGTTGCCAGAAGCCCAGGCACTACGCCAACGACCCTGAATGCCCCATGGCCCCACGCACCACCCAGGCAGCACCCCCCGTTAGACAGATAGCCAATGTAGCCCTGGGGGAGGAGGTTGAGGAGGCCGAGGAGTGGGAACCCGCCGCTATGGCCCTAGTATCCTTAGGAGATAGAGAGATGGTCCCTGGGAGCCTCCTGCCCTCTAACACAAAGAAATATGGGCAGCTCGTAACGATCAATGGCCACCAAGTAGAAGCCCTCCGTGACACCGGGGCCAGCATCACCGGTGTCCTTAGCCATTTAGTCCACGAAGACCAGGTCCTCCCCAACGTATTTTGCCCTGTCATTTCAGCCGACAACACGGAAAGCCTATGTAAGGTAGCCCTGGTGCCCTTTGAGTGGGGAGGGGTGGTCGGTAAACTGAAAGTCGCAGTGAGAACCTCCCAGCCTGTCGATTGTCTCCTGGGGAACGACCTGGAAAGTTCCCCCTGGGGACAAGTTGAGCGCAAGACCCACCTAGGGATGATGGGCCTCCCTGAGTGGGTGTGCGCCACCACTCGATCCATGGCGGCTCGACTGACCCCCCTGAGGGAAGTCGACGACGCCCCGACCCCTGAAGATGGGATGGTCCTGGCCGAGGGTCCCCACATCACCCCACCAGAAGAATCGATCGCCAGTGACGAACCCCAGCCTTCCGACTCCACCCCAGACACCGAGTTAGGCGATCTGCCCGAATTAGCCCAGTGGCGCCACGAGGGGGGGCCCTCCCGAGAGGAGTTCTGCCGAGAGCAGGCTACCTGTCCCTCCCTGGTCGGGTCCCGGCAACAGGCAGAGGCCCAGGCCGCAGGCGACCAGACGGGGATGCACCGGGTGTATTGGGAGAATGACGTTTTGTACAGCGAACAGAAGTCGGTGGAGCTAGGGTCCGGCCGGGTGCTGGTGGTACCCCTACGCTTCCGAAACCTCCTCCTGGGCTTGGCCCACGACGTTCCCCTCGCAGGCCACTTAGGTCAGGACAAAACATACAGTCGCCTCGTGACTCACTTCTACTGGCCCAGAATGAAAGCGGATGTGGAAGCCCACTGCAAGTCCTGTCCCACGTGCCAGGCCAGTGGGAAGAGTGGAGGGAAGTGCAAGGCTCCCCTCCAACCCTTCCCTGTCGTCAGTACCCCTTTTGAGCGGGTCGGGATCGACATTGTAGGACCTCTGGACCCCCCAACTTCCCAGGGGCACCGGTTCATCCTCGTCCTGGTGGACCATGCCACCCGTTACCCTGAGGCCAGCCCCCTGCGCACCGTCACAGCCCCCGTGGTGGGCAGGGCGTTTATGCAGATCTTCTCCCGCATGGGTTTTCCCCGCGAGGTCGTGAGCGATCGCGGTACCAACTTTATCTCCCGATACATGAGGTCCTTATGGCAACAGTGCGGGGTGTCCTATAAGTTCACCACCCCGTACCACCCCCAAGGGAACGGCCTGGTAGAGCGGTTTAACAGGACTCTGAAGGGGATGATCGCAGGCCTGGAAGAGCCCCTCCGGCGTAAGTGGGACCTCCTGCTCCCCTGCCTCCTATTCGCCTACCGAGAAGTTCCCCAGAAATCCTTGGGTTTCAGCCCCTTTGAGCTATTCTACGGGCACCCCGTCAGGGGGCCCCTCAGCCTGGTCAAGGAAGAGTGGGAGGCGGCACCCCAGGGCCCTCCCCGAGATGTGTTCCGTTACGTCCTGACCCTCCGAAATCAGACTAGGAGGTTCCGGGAGATGGCCGAGGCCAACCTGGAGGCGAGTCAGGAGGAGATGAAGCGCTGGTACGACCCGAACGCCGCGCTAGTCGAGTTTCAGCCGGGCCAGCTAGTGTGGGTCATGGCCCCCGTGAAACCCTGCGCTCTCCAGGATAAATGGACCGGGCCCTTCAAAGTGGTTGAGCGGAAGAGCCCGGTCACGTACTTGGTAGACATCCAGTCGCCCCGCGACCCCCTCCGGGTCCTCCACGTGAACCGCCTCAAGCCCCACTTTGTGCGGACGGAGCTGAGCCTCCTACTGGCCACTGATGACCAGTCCGAAGAAGAGTCAGATCCTCTCCCTGATCTTCTGCGCACCAAGGAGAAGGACGGCTCCGTAGAGGGAGTGAACCTCTCCCCGTCTCTCACTCCCCAGCAACGTGAGGATTGCCGCCAGCTCCTAGGGCGGTTTCCGGACCTTTTCTCCCTGGTCCCCAAGGTCACCGACTGGTGTGTCCATGATGTGGATACCGGGGACAGCCCGCCAGTGAGGCACCGAGCCTACCGAGTCCCTGATCGGGTCCGGTTCTGTATCCAAGCCGAAGTCTCGAAAATGTTGACCCTAGGCGTGATCGAACCCTCAGACAGCCCCTGGGCCAGCCCCGTGGTCCTGGTCCCAAAAGCAGCTGCCCCCGGGGTCGCCCCGGAACTCCGCTTCTGCGTGGACTACCGGGGACTCAATGAAGTCACCCGAGCCGATGCCCACCCCATTCCCCGAGCCGACGAGCTCATTGACCGGCTCGGGGCTGCTCGGTTCCTCACCACCTTCGACCTCACCTGCGGCTACTGGCAAATTGCGCTCACAGAGGGAGCCAAGGAGCGGTCCGCCTTCTCCACCCCGGATGGGCACTATCGCTTTCGCGTGATGCCCTTCGGGATGAAAAATGCCCCGGCCACCTTCCAGCGACTGGTAAATAGAGTCCTGGCCGGGCTGGAAAAATTCAGCGCTGCATATCTCGACGATATTGCGGTTTTTAGTTCCGAATGGAGTGAGCACCTCCAGCACCTCCGGAGGGTGCTAACCGCCCTACGCCAGGCGGGCCTCACCGTGAAAGCCAGCAAATGCCAGATTGGGCAAGGTTCGGTAACCTACCTGGGGCACCAGGTCAGAAGCGGGCAGGTCGCCCCTCTACAGCCCAAAATCGACGCCATCCTAGCCTGGGAACCCCCCACTACCCAAACAGAGGTCCGAGCCTTTCTGGGCCTCACGGGCTACTACCGAAGATTCATCCGGAATTACGGCAGCCTGGTCGGTCCCGTCACGGGACTCACGTCCAAGAAACAGCCCAAGAAGGTGCAGTGGTCCCCTGCCTGCCAAGAGGCGTTCAATGCCCTGAAAACGGCCATGTGTACGGCCCCCGTCCTCCAGGCCCCCGACTACTCCAGAGAGTTTGTGGTACAGACTGATGCCTCCGAGCATGGCATCGGGGCAGTCCTCTCCCAGGTAAATGACCAGGGTCGAGACCAGCCCGTGGCCTTCCTCAGCCGAAGGCTGTTACCCCGGGAACAGAGATGGAGTACCATCGAGCGCGAGGCGTTCGCCGTAGTCTGGGCCCTCAAGAAACTACGCCCTTACCTGTTCGGCACCCATTTCAGGGTCCAAACTGACCATCGCCCCTTGCGATGGCTCATGCAGATGCGAGGAGAAAACCCCAAGCTTCTGCGGTGGTCAATCTCCCTCCAGGGGATGGATTTCACCGTGGAACATCGCCCTGGTACAGACCACGCCAACGCCAATGGCCTCTCCCGGTTCTTCCGCCTCAGCGAAGAGAACCCCCAAGAAGATGGGTAGTTCTCTCCGGCTTTCAGCTGGGGGGGACGCGTGTTAGGCCCGGCCGTCGTAACATAGTCAGACCTGACCCCTGCACCTCACACCAGCCCCGAGCCCACGGCCTAGCCGATCCTTCCCACCCGAGCACACACACCCGACCCGGACTTCCCCCGTCCGCGGCCTTCCTCCTTCGGCCACCCGGGCCCGCGTGCCCACTTCATGCACCAAGATGGCCGCCGGCCCCAGCGCGACCCTGGCCTAGAGGCGCCACTCCGGCTAGAGGACATCGCACTCCCCTTGGGATGAGAAAGGGAGGAGCAGTTTCCATCACACCTCCGCGCTTCCCTGGGAAGGTGGGTTTCGATCGACCCGCCGGCCTCCCCGAGGGCTGGCTCCACGCCTGCTGGGTGTCTGGGGCTCCTCCCGACCCGGCCCTGAAAGGATCAAAGGACAATGGCAGAAAACCCCCAACAAGTGACCCCCAGGTGACAAGACCCCTGCCTGCACAGACTCCGGACATCAAAGAGGAGTCGCCCTAAAACAAGGGGTGCTCTGGGACTGTCCGGCAGATTCGCCTTGGAACACCTGAGCCCTGCTGAGTGACTCGCGGCTCCCCGAAGATTGTTAGACCTCCGAACTTGTGCTTGAGCCCTGCTGAGTGACTCGCGGCTCCCCGAAGATCGTAAGACCTCCGAACTTGTGCTTGAGCCCTGCTGAGTGACTCGCGGCTCCCCGAAGATCGTAAGACCTCCGACTTTGTGCTTGAGCCCTGCTGAGTGACTCGCGGCTCCTTGAAGATCGTAAGACCTCCGAACTTACACTCGAGCCTGCTGAGTGACTCGCAGCTCCCACAGACTCTCTTGGTCCCGCCGGACCCCACGACGACAAGCGTATCCCCCAGCTCGAGGATTGTGAGCTGTGCGCCGGGTACGCTCCAGCATTTGATTCCTATCCCCAAAGACTGTCCTGCTACCTCCTAACCCTTCTCCAAGACTTTGTGAGCCCGCGCTCTACTTGTATATATTTTGCCGTGCTGATCATAAAGATCCTACTACCTCGATCTGATAAAGATTTGCTCTCAAGAACTCCTCGTGTAGTGTCTCTCTGTCGTGTGGCACCGAGTGTACGATCCTAGATACGAGGTTCCTCCCCTGAGGAGTCTCCCGCCAGTGCCCGGCTACGATACCTCGAGGGTGGGTCTCAGGGCAGTCAGGGCCCCTTCCGGGCCCCTCTGAGGTCGCCTTCTAACAGCCGACATAAGAGCAGAATGAGCACTAGAACAAGCATGGTCAAACCAACTCTTAAATTTCTTGGGCCTTGGTCTCCCATGAGTGGTAAGAATACCCACTACTTGTTTAGTAATCCTATCGAAGGCACTGAGAACTTCCATTGGTAGCGCCGCAGGCGACAAACATAAACTAAAATCCTCATTATTATTATTATATAAGTTCTCAAAAAAGTCGGCCGGAGTGATAACATCCCATCGTAGGCGTCTGCCCTGACTAGTAGAAACTAAATTTATATTGGGAATCAAAGGCAATGGGATTTCCTTTGCTAAGGCATTCACTTTAATTTCCATCATAAGCGGGTTATGATCGCTTAGGGGATTTTGAATAACACTAAAGGAACCTATTAAGTCCCACAGAGGACAGGATATAAAAATATAGTCAATAGTACTATTATGACCTTGACCAGTGAACGTAGGAACACAGAACAAAGAATCTTGAGCAGGGGAATATAAATGAAGGGCAGAAACGATACTCTCCAGATAAATCCCACACTTAGAGTGTTCAAAATGAATGGCCTCTTGCTGGCAAAAATCGTAATTACTAAAACCATAACAATTAAGATGACATACATGAATATTAAAATCGCCAAAAAGTAAAAGAGAATAAGGTGTGACATTTTTTTTTTTTTTTTTTTAGTCCTCATTTTGCAATACATTGTGTCAGGTTTTGATATTGGAGACCAGTGCTGCTATTTCAACTTTCCTGGACCGACAACTCAAAGTTCTTTCAATGGAGAGTTTTTCCTTGCAGCTGGAAGCCGGTTATCACCTAGACACAACGGAGGAAGCCAACCACCCTTAGTTATTTAGTGTATTGCCTGGGTTAAAATCATTGGACTTTAGTCACAAAAATTAGAGAAATGTTCCCATATTTCCCAAAAGTTGTATTTTTTCCTGGGCTTTCCACTTCTATCTAATTTGTTCACTCTGCCAATGGATTTCCACCAATCCAAGTGTTTGGGTGGTGTAGTACAAACCCAGTTAATACATATTTCTCTACGTGCCAAAAGAATTAATACAAAAAGTAGATTCTCCTGTCTTAAACCTAAATTACTTATATTTACATCTGTTTTATAGATCCCAAAGATTACCAATTCCATACTTACAGTTATTTGTTGACCAAGGAGGTCCGTCAGTGTCTTACCAACTTTTAGCCAGAAGTCTTCGAGCTGGGGGCACTGCCAGAACATATGTATATCATCTGCCTTATCTTCACCGCATTTTGGACATTTTTTCACTTGTTGTTGACTTTGGAACTTTGAAAGTTTCTTTGGAGTCCAGTAGGCTCTATGAATGGTGAAAATGTGATTTCTCCTTAGTGCGGCAGACTGAATAATACCCCAACATTTCCCCATTGATACTTTCCATATGTCCTGAAGATCTGTGGTAGGCAGCGCGGTTCCCCAGGTCGAGTCAGGAATCATAAAATTTTCTTCTCCAGCTGTTATTAGAGACCAGTACCACAATGAGACTTCTTTTTTCTGGAGACCAACTCCAAGCATCTTAAGTTCCAGTTGCTGATTACCCTTAAGTGGTTCTGTTATTGAATTTATCCAGCTCAAAAGTTGGTAGTATTTAAACTTTGATAGATGAGCTTCTGTGATAGATGTTAATAGATCCCAACCAATCAATGTGCTATTTGGGATTAGTTCCCCCCAGTTCAGGATTCCTGCTCTCCTTAATGGTAAGGCCGATTGAGCTTTGAGGCAGTCCGGAGTTCCGGGGGAGTCCCAGACTGGAGAATATTTACTATAACAGGGGATCTTTAAAGTTTTTCTGATTTGCAGCCATAGCTTAGCTGCCGACAGGAGAATTTTCAGTTTGATCTTTTTAAAGAATTTTTGATGACCAAATTTAAATAGGAAGTGTCCTCCAGTGTCTACCATCGCTTGTAGGTGTGGTGGGTATACCTCGTAGTTTTGCAAGAGTATCCTAGTGTATTTAAATTGAAAGGCCTTACAATACTCTAGTATGTCTGGACTTGCTATGCCACCTTGAATCTTTGTTCTTCTTAGTTTTTTCCAGGCTATTCTCGGGCATTTGGAATTCCATATAAAGCCGTTTAGTTCTCCCTGTAGTTTCAGTATAGAAGACTTATTGAATTCCAGGGGAATTGCACTAAAAATAAAGGTGAATTTTGGGAGAATAGCCATCTTGATGATGTTAGATCTGCCTAAGAATGTTAAGGGGAGTCCGCTCCAGATTTTCAAGAGTTTCCTTACTTCCGTTAAGACTCTGTTAAAATTTATTTGTGGCAAGACATCAATATCCTTGACTATATCCAACCCAAGGTATCTGATCTTTGATTTCACCAGCTGCAAGTTACTTCTAGTATTCCACTCCAGGATTTCTGATTTTGTTTGATTTATCTGATAGCCTGAAATGTATCCAAAGTCTTGTATCATTTTCTCAATTTCAGGGATTGCTTCAGCGGAGTTATAGGTAAAAATCATTAGATCGTCAGCATACAATGCAACCTTTTTAATCCAGTTTTTGTAGCAGAATGGCTTTATCCTTGAGTTATTTCTGATGGAATGGGCAAGGGGTTCTATATATAGATTGAAAAGTAAGGGAGAGAGCGGACAGCCTTGTCTGGTGCCTCTTTTAATGAAGATTTTTTTGGATAGGCTATCATTCACTAAGATTTTAGCTGAAGGGGAGCTATAGATGTTTCTTATGGCCTCCAGGAAATTGACCCCTAACTTAAATTTCTCTAAAACGGCATGTAGGAAGACCCAGTTGACTCTGTCAAAGGCTTTGGCCGCATCTAGTGTTATAGCAGAAAGGGGCACCTTTTGATGGACTGAAATGTCTATTGCTCCTATGAGTTGATGTGTAAGGTCTTGTAGCTGCCTGCCTTTTATGAAGCCTTTTTGAGCTTCATGAATGATATTCTCTGCACATTTGCTCAGCCTCTTTGTGAGAATCTGTGTATAGATTTTATAATCACAATTTAAAAGTGATATAGGTCTGTAGGACTCACATTTGGCTGGGTTTTTATCTGGTTTTAAGATTAGTGTTATTGTTGCTTCATTCCATGAGGCTGGTTGGTTTTTTTTTCCAGAAAGATATCATTAAAGAGGGATGTTAAGTAAGGTGATAAGGTTTCCTGAAGAGCTATATATAATTCGTTTGGGATGGAGTCAGGGCCTGCCGCTTTTGCTTTTTTAAGTTCTTTTAATGCCTGAGTAACTTCTTCTTCGGAGATTTCGTCATTTAATGCTATGCTCTGAGCTAAAGAGATACTCGGAAGATTCAAATTCTCTTAATACCTATCTATCTGTTTTTTTGTAGGAAAGCAGTCTTCAGAGTAGAGGCCCCCAAAGAATTGCTCAAATTCCTCCTTAATAATTGTTTCATCTAAGATTTTTTCAGGGGAGTTCCCTGCTAAAAGCTCTTTGATTTTATTTCTAGATTGGTCCGATTTTATTTTCCACGCGAGTAGTTTACCACAACCTTCACCATATTCGTGATGGGCAAATTTACTCGTCTCCCACTTTTCTTTTACCCTTGCCTCCAAAGAATCTCTTAGGGATGTTTCTTTATCTTTCCTCTCCTGACTAAGAGATCTAGTTGTTGAATCTGAATTGGACCTATCGAGCTGTATGTCAATCGCTTTTATTTCTCCTTCTAATCTGTTTTGCAGTTGTCTTGCAGTTTTGTTTTTAAAGGCAGCGAAGCTCTTAATGATACCCCTCACCACTGCTTTGTATGTATCCCATACTACCTGACTGCTCATTCCTTCACTATTCTGATAAAAAAACTGAGTAGTTTCTGACTTTAGGTGGTTTATAAAGGATTGATCTAAAAAAAGGGATCTATCAACCGTCCATCTCCTATGAATGGGTGACTGTTCTAATTTCAAAACTATTTTAACTGCTGAATGATCCGAAAGATGCGCCGGGAGATGTTCCACTTTTTCTACCCTTGCAGCTAAAGTACTGTCAAGAAGGAAGAAGTCGATTCTAGAAGAGTGGCCCAATCTTTTATTTTGAAAGGTAAACCTTATTAATTGATCCCCTTTAAGGCTCCAAATATCCCTAAGTCCTAGATCTTTCATTGAAATTCTCAGCCATTCCCTCATTTTTGGGAGAGAAATGCCTTTTCTAACTGGAAATCTATCAGTTTTTGGGTCGATGGTAATGTTAAAATCCCCCCCCCAGATTATGGGAGATGTAAAATCGAGTAGCTGTGTATATAGATTCTGGAGGGGCTCCGGGTCATCTAGGTTGGGGCCATAGTATCCCACTATAGTGAGCTGTTTTTGGTGTAGGATTACTCCAGCTATTGCCCATCTTCCCTTGTTGTCTACCCTAGAGGAGATTACTCTGAGGTTCAAGGATTTTTTTAAAATAATTGCTACGCCTTTTATGTTACATGTCTGTTTCGTACAAACTGAGGTATCTATCCACCTTAGATTTTTAGTAAAATCTTCCCATTCTTGTTTTAACAGATGAGTTTCTTGTAAAATTAAAATTTCGCATGCTGAGTTTTTAAGGTACTCGAATATGGTTTTTCTCCGCTTTTGTGTTCTTAAACCATTAACATTCCAAGATAAGATACTAGACTTTACAAGATTGTCCATTTTTTTTCTTCGACCTTGGTTGATATGACAATCTGACTGCAGCACTGGTTTTCTCCAATTTTTCTAATCCCTGCAACTTGAGGACATTTTTTTGTATTTTTTTCCCTAGTTTGCTCCCCACCCTAGTGTATCTATTTTTTATATTTTGATTTTTATGTTTCTTCACTTGTGCCCTCCCAAGGGGGACCTCCCTTCTTCCTTTGGTGGGCCTCATATAGGCCCTGTTTCATGCTCCTAGAGTCCGGACTTTGAGGTGCGTTAAAACCATTGGGAGTCTGCAGTTTCTTTTATTTCTTATGGGTTCTTCATTTTATCCATTAAAAGCGTGACCTCTCTGGGTTCCCTTATATTGAACATCTTGTTTTGCCACATAATTCTCAGGCTGGCTGGGAAACGCATCTGCACAGTGGCTCCTAAGGCTTTTAATTGAGGCATCTGTTGGCCTAACTCCCAATGTCTATCCTGTGTGGCTTTGGAGATATCTGAGCGTATTTTTCAGGTCCAGTCATTACTTTTGAGATTACCTTTTTTCAAGGCCTCCGACAGTAGTTTCTCTTTAAGCGTGTAGGTTTTGAAATTCACTAGGATTTTCCTCGGGTTCTTTTTTAATTTGTTTCTCCCAAAAGGGTCCCGATGTACTCTTTGTATATCGTCTGCCAAGTTCTCAGTTTTGACCCAAGGGAAGCTCTCTTCCAACAGAGAAAGGACAAATTTCTTAATATCCTCATTTTCTACCCCTTCTGGGACATTCAAGAGCCTTAGGTTATTGCGTCTGGATTGGTTTTCCAAGGACTCAATCTTCTGTTTTAAAGAGCATTCATTAGATTTTAAGACGTCAATATCGTTCTGATGTACTTTGATTTCTTTATTGAGGAATTCTACTTCCAATTCTACTGCGGTAACCCTCCCTGTGAGGGCGGTTAATTTGATGTCCAAAGCCTCACAGGTATCTTGGATCTTCGACTGGTTCTTCTCTGAGACGTCAAATCTGCTCTTGACTTTGGACAGAAGTAGTGCTAGAATTTTGTCTGAGTTAGTTTCTCCTATACTCCCAGAAGTGCTACCCTCGCCCTCGTCCTCAACTCTAGTATTTAGTATTTCTGCATCTTTCTCGCCTATAGCCCCTCCCCTATTCATTTCCTCACAAATGATTTCAGCGTCAATATCTGGATCAACACCCCCACTCAGGGTTGCAGTCACTTCCTTTTGTGGAGGTGACGACAAAGAAGATCGTGGGGCAAGGAAGGCCGCTGGGGTGCCGAGGGCTCCTTTTTCTACTATAGTTTTTGTGGCCATGACCTCAGCTGATGTCAGCGGGCTCAACCCCCGAGAAGCTGTGGATGAGAAGGACGATGAAGGCAACACAGGATCGGAAAGTAATGAGGCCTCTTCCGAGGATAAGTTCATCTCTTCTGGCCCATCAACTTTTTGTAGCTTAAAGAAGGTCCTAAGCGAGGGAGTTATCCGGCAGTTTGAGTCGATAGAAATGCTACTCACCTTAGCACTCCCTTCTTTAGGCACTAATTTGAGTGAGTTTTTCCCTAAGCCATTTGATTTTTTAGTTTTTTTTCCTTGTGTTGAGTGGAATAATGCCTGGGTCCGTGGCGCTCAAGGCGCTCAAGGGGTTTTTTGCAAAAAATTGCTTGCTTCTAAGGCAGTAGCTTAGACCCTTACTCCCTTTACTTCCTCCTCCTTTTTCCAGAGATTCTACTCGACTATTTGTTTTTATTGAGATGCCACTATCGTAGAGTTTTGAATTCTGGGGACCCCCTATAGGCTCGGGCTGTTCTCCTGCCACCCATCGCGTACTGCTTGCACGATGCATGCAGGCTTGGAGGCTCCAAATGTTCTGTGCCACCTCTGTAATGTGATCAGGGGAAAGGTCTGGGTTAAAGAGGCGTCGAGGAACTAAGAGTACTGAAGCCGTTGAAGCCGCAGCCCTGCCCTGCCCGACCCGGAAGGAAAATCTCCCAGTTGCTAGGCGATAGCTTCGCCGGGCATCGAGCGCTGCCGTCCACCGAAGGAGGATCTCACTGCGCACGCTGGAGCAAGGAGGCTCGGAAGTTTGCTTACAGAGGATGAAGCCGGGCTGCTGATGCGCATAATCGATACGGCAGTACAGCAAACACTCTGCCGAGAAAGGAAAGGTAAGGAGATTTTTTTCCGTCCACTATTGTTTTCCAACTCTCCCGACTCCTTAAAATCTCTGCTTCTCTGATGCTGGACGCTGGTTGCCTGAGAAAGGGTCCCGTCGAGAGGTCAAGCGTCTTTTCCATACAAAACAAACTTCACATCCTTCACAACCGTAAATGCGCGTATTACCAGTCAAATGCAAACGCAGAAATCCCGGACTATCTCCTTGTTTAGTCCAGAGCTCCGAGGCGTCCGACCAGGCTCCATCTTCCCCCCTTCCTTCAGGTGTGACATTCTTAGCATCATATTCGTCCAGGAATATGAACAGTGCTTTCAAGTGTTCTAATTCATCAGACCTAGCAAATGAATTATAGAAATTTACCACTAAAAACGATGGCAGATTAGGACCTTCAAGTTTCACTGCCAAAAAATGTAGGGAATTAGTCACTAGCAATTCAGTATTATATAATAACTTTAAACTAATTAATAACAAAAGGCCTCCTCGAGCTCTCCCCATTGCAAAAGGCACAGCATATTTAATAAAAGACTGAAACCCATCCAGATAGTAGGGGTCATTCGCCTCCCAAGTTTCTTGAAGGGCGATAATATGAGAGGTGGAAAGGAAATCCCTCCAGTTTTTGTCGTCTCTTTTGGAACGTAGACCCGCTATGTTCTATGAGAGTGTGGTGATTTTATCCATTACTGGAGTGCCCCCCACGCAACCTAACTCTTGTATAATGGTGTTCTCTGAGTTAAATGGAAGGGAATGAAGTTCAACTTCCTCTCTATGAACGGGTACTACATCACTCATTTTACCAATAACGTTATTAGAAACTATACTACTCCCAACCAGCGGAACAACATCGGAGTTCTTCTGAGTAGTTCCTAGCTCATTAGCAGCCTGAGGGGGTAGAATAATATCTATCGATTCATTACAAATGACCCTATGTTCCATAGTAGGCTCCCTAGAAAATGAAGGGCCAGGGTGTTTAGATGGAACTACACTAGTTACATAATTATGAGTGTGAATGCTAACCGGACTAAGTCAATCGTTGACATCTAAAGAACTAAGGGCCTCAAATCTATTACATAAAGCCAATGGTTTGCTAGCAGGAATAAACTGAGTAATACGTTCGCCAGATCTGGCAGGCCCTTGTATGTAAGGTGGATAAAAGAAACCCAACGGGAGAACATTGACATAATCCTGGTGTATTTTACTCGACCCTGCCTGCCTTAAAATAAGGTCTACTATATCAGAAGAGCTAAAATTCACTACAACACAGTCACCATTTAACGACTTATTAGACTTCCCCACCCATGAAACCCTTCTGACCATTTTAAAACAATCATAGAGACGACTCCCCAAAACTGTCTTACCCGCCAAAAAATGAAGGGCTTTATTTTTTAATGAGGACCAATGCTCTGCCCTACCATCAGAAGTTTTCGGGACGTTAGCTAGTATAACAGTATATGGACAAGCCTCCGGGGGCAAATGCAGAGGAAAATCTTTTTGTGTACTCTCCACCGGTGCCCTTGAATTTTCAATCTGCCCCCTTATCCCCGCATTAATACCACAGTTTGATCCCAAAACCGATGGTAATGGGTTTAAGTTACCAACAACAGGGGCCGTTATAGACTCAACCAGCTCCGAAACTCTAGAGGTAGCTACATTCAAAGAGTGCAATTCGGATGTATTTTTCCTCAGCGACGGTGCATTCTGACCTGCTAAGTGACGTTCGATCAATACAAGTCTATCGTTTATCTTGTTGAGACTATCCATGACTGGTGATATTATCGCTCTCAGTCGCTCTTCCATAAGTTTAATCAAATCGACTGACTTTTCCCCCGTTGTGAGAACTTCCCCTTAATCAGTGCACTCATAGCGTCCATTGCCATTATTCACCATTTGCTGTCCCGCAACACTGCTTCCCTGACAATCCAACCCAAGTACAGAATCTTTAAGTCTGGGTAACTTAGCTTGTTGTCGACTTCCTTTAGGTGCATTATTAGCTTTTCTCTTTCCTTTGGAAGTTTTGACTATGGCAACAGGGGGAATTTTTAACTGCCTAGTACGAGTAACTGGAGGGGAAAAAGCGGGTGTAGAAACATTAGTAAGAAGGGGCATGGTAGCAGGACTAGACTGTAGGACACGGCCCGGCGAAGGAAGATGTAAAGTTTGCCCAACACCTATGCTTAAAATAGGGTCGCCAGATTGTAACTCCAAGTTAAGCTGGGTTAAAGGTTCTAAAGATAACCTCCTTTCCACCATTTCTATTTCCCTAGTAACGGCATTTTCGGCTTTTTTTAAGTAGGCATCTAATGTCGCAGTCCCCCCTATAACAGAGCCCTTACTGTTATTTTTTGCCATAGCCTAATTGGATCAGAGTCCTGAATACACTTCTTGCCACGACAGCCAATTCACCAATTGTCCGTGGAAACAAGACCCCGATGCTCCAAAGCGGACCCCACACCACAGCTCACTCCCACCGGGGGTGGCCCAGCCCAGCCTTGTCCAGCCCCGGACGGCCACAGATGGCCTGCCCTTTGCCCGGGCTTAGCCCGGCGCCACCCGCGCGCGTCCCGCGACACGGAGGAAGCCGCGATCTTTTGTGCGCCTCCGGGCGCGTGGGTGGCATCAGCGGCCGCAAAGGAGCCTGGGGGCTGTAGTCTCCCCCCGCTCTCGGCCGCGAGGTGTAGTGGCGGCGGCGGGGGAGACACACAGCGAAAAGAAGCCCAGGAATGGTGGCAGCAACGCTGATACGGCAGGGCAGCAGGAGAGTCCCCCAGCAGGTAAGGCGAGGCTCTGGATTTGAAGTTTCCCGCTCCCCCGAGGGAGCCGCGATCTTTTGTGCGTCTCCGGGCACGTGGGTGGTGTCAGCGGCCGCAAAGGAGCCTGGGGGCTGTAGTCTCCCCCCGCTCTCGGCCGCGAGGTGTAGTGGCGGCGGCGGGGGAGACACACAGCGAGAAGAAGCCCAGGAACGGCGACAGCAACGCTGATACGGCAGGGCAGCAGGAGAGTCCCCCAGCAGGTAAGGAGAGGCTCTGGATTTGAAGTTTCCCGCTCCCCAGAGGGAGCCGCGATATTTTGTGCGCCTCCGGGCGCGTGGGTGGCGTCAGCGGCCGCAAAGGAGCCTGGGGGCTGTAGTCTCCCCCCGCTCTCGGCCGCGAGGTGTAGTGGCGGCGGCGGGGGAGACACACAGCGAGAAGAAGCCCAGGAATGGCGGCAGCAACGCTGATACGGCAGGGCAGCAGGAGAGTCCCCCAGCAGGTAAGGCGAGGCTCTGGATTTGAAGTTTCAACCTCATTATGCACACCAGTTTGAGTTGAAAGGGTGTTCTATAAGTGTTGTTGTGCATGATTGCACTGAATACTCATAGAACAAGACACATGTCTAGATTTGTCAGAAATCAAAAATCTCGATATGTGTGTGAATGCTGCATCATTCTAAAATTGGTGTAGGAAAGCACAACAAGGAGAATTGTTTTCATTTCTCCACATTTGTATATCTTCAATGCATGCTACAATGCTCAGCATACATTGAAGGAGAAAAATGCCTTTACTGATTGTTTTTGTGCAGGAAGGTGTGTCTTCCTGCACAAAAAAAAACTGCACATGACACAGATATACTTGCACTATGGTGCAAGGGTGCCTGTGTCACCACATGGCTGCAGTTTAAGCAGCCGTGCAGAGAGAAGCATAGATTTGCAACATATTTATGTAAATATGCTGCATCCCTGTGCTTCGGAAGTACTACAGCACACTGCAGTTAAAGAGGTTACTGTGTAATGCTGCAGCACTTCCTCATAGTTCTGCACTTATACATTCACCATACACTACTAATACATTCATTCAGTCAATTACGTACTACACATACATTCATCTAAACTTTCACACACTAACAAAGAAATTTAGCTTTTTTTTAAACCAGGAAAGTTATTTCCTACAAGAACTTTTTTTTTTCTTCTTTCTTCTTTTATATTTTTGGGGGGGTTTTCTGAACAATTTTTTATTTTTTTGTGTTTTTCTGCAAAAAAAACAACAAAAAAAAACAGGAGGAACCAAACAATGAACTTCAGGGAACAATAAAATGTGACTTTCTTGCCGGTGGCAGATCAGATCGATCGACTGCTCACCGTAGCACAAAGACGCATTGCACTTAGTGCAGAGCACTTTTAAAAATTGAAATTGAGGATGGATGTCCAAATTTTGGGCTGATGGATGCACTCTTGAAGTGCTCGGCTGCGATGAGGTGAAAGGCGCAGGAGCAGGAGTGTCTCTCATCCGTCGGCATTCTTCTCATGCAAGATTGTTTGGATGAAGGGTCCTTAGGTGTTTCATCATACTAGCCGTGCCGCACGAGTATTTCTCGTTAGGATCCCCTCGCGACAGCACTCTTTTGCAAATCTTGCATGTGACCAAGGTGGCATTGGTCTTATTCTGCCCCTCGGGAAAAGTAAAAAAATGTCCACACTACTGAAGAAAAACGTTCTTTGCGTGGTGCCTCCTACAAAAATTCATCCTCAGAGGTATGAAGAGATGCAGGTGATGCCTGCTGCCCTGAAGCCATTTTAGTAGAAAAAAGTTAGAGCTAAGTGTAAACTTAGTCTAAAAAAATCTTCTTCTCTGCAAAGAGATGCTCCTCCAAAGAAGGTCAAAGAAGAATGATTGAATTGGGTGAGGTCTTTTAATAGTTAGAAGAGGAAGAGTAATGAACCAATCAAATCTCTTTTTTTGCAGGTCACATGGGATCCGCGCACCCTGCACATAGGCAGCACGCACCCAGCGCGCATCCGTGAAATTGAATTACAAAAAAATTATAGGATTAGATGTAAAAATATATTAGTTTTAAGACTAGTTTAGAGTTTGTCTTCAATTAATATTCACATGAAATACATATATATATGTTTTTTTAAATGTTAAATATTTCGCGGGATCCGCGCACCTACCGCATCATAGACGCAGAAGACGCATCGCAGAAGAGCGTAAACATCGCGTTACGTACATCGAACGTGTCGCGTATAGGCTGGGAGTCGCGTACCTGTCGCGCACTAAACACGTACCCAACGCATACCATGCACTGATGCGAACGCATACAGATCAAATGGTGCGCAGATCCAAAAACATAGGAAAAAAATATATAAAATAAAGTTTTGAACATATAGTTAAAGAAATATTTTTAAAAATATAAAAAAAAATGTTTGAAAAACTCAATAAAAACAAATATTATTTTTTAATTTTTAAAAGAATTAATTAAAAAAATTTATTTAAAAAATGGTGATAAAAAAGAATTTCAAAAAAACATAATTAATGAAATTGACACACTGAATTTGAAATATAGAAATCCAATGAAAATCATTAAACATGATATCTTTAGAAATAAGTTATAGATAGGAATTAGCATTTAAAAAACCTTTGAAATTCACTGAAAAAACCATAGGTTTCATGCACGTTATAGTTAGGAATTGGCATTTAAAAAACCTTAGAAATTCACTAAAAAAAACATAGGTTTCAGGGGCGTTATAGTTAGCTGGACATTTCCCTCGTACAAAACCCTAGAATTTCCCCTGTTATAGTTAGGTCAGCTAACTATAACTCGCGCCCCCGCAATGCACTGCTGATGATGTCACATATTACATCACTCATGACATGGTCAGTGACATCACTGATGACATCTCAAATGACATTACTGATGACATCACTGATGACGTCATCGATGTGATAAATTAGTGCATCTTCTCACACCCTAATATAACCTTTGATACACCGACTCAAAATTTCAGACGGCCATTTTGAAAACCATAGATACTCCAATACCAATAACTACATACCCACTCATTGACTCTTAGGTCTACATACACCTCCACTCACTCACCTGTACAGTCACTCATACTTACAGTCACTCAGTACAGGACAATCATATGCATTTATACACCTATATAGACACTCACACACCGCCAATCATCCATTGAGGTACTGACACACCTAGTCAGTCATCAAATAATTAATTATAGTCCAATTTACTCACCTATACAGTTAAACACACTCAAGTTCACTTACTCATATAAATACTAACAAATTCTAATGCTCTTATACAATTACTGATACAAGCACACACTCATCCATACAGCCACTCCCAAAATCACACTCTCACATATAAATAGTTATATACTCTTACACACATATACACTGTGTTTCACATAAGTAGTTACTGACACATGTAAAACTGAGATATACATTCAATCACTAACACACCCTTACATACAGTCACCCAACCATACAGTCCATCACAGTTGCACTCTTAAAACCATGCACCCACTGAATCACCCACTCACACATCTATGCACAGAGTCACACAAACCCTACCCACACAAACACTCAGAAACCCATACAGATACTCATACAACCAATCAATAACCCATATAGACACTCATATAGCTATTCACAAAACCATGCAGCCACTTATACACCAACACACAGACACATATAGACATTCACACAGTTTAGTCACTAGTCTGCAGTAAGATACATTTAATGACTCACTTATAGAGTCAGTTACGCACCTAGAAAATCACCCATTCACACACTTATACACCCACTCATTCTTCCATAGGCCTTTCACTAGAAATATATAAAACATATTTAAACTTTTCAGAAAAACACACATTCACTGGATGATGTCATCAGTGATGTCATCAGTGATGTCATTTGAGATTAGGCCTGGGCTAAAATTCCGTTCCGCTCGCGGAAATTGCGCTAATTTGACATTTTCACGTTCCGCAGAGAGCGCGAAAATGTCAAAATTTCCACAATCCGCATTTTACCAGAATTTTTTTGTTGCTCACGCTGTAAAATAATACATTCTCACGTGCGCGCGATCGCCTTACCTGAATCCCCACGTTCGCCGACAAGTTTTCCCGATCCGGTCACGTTCTCCACGAGATGTTGGATTGTTGGTAGCCATTTGCGCTGTCTCGTGACAGTTCGCACCCACAGTAACGTCATTCGTCGCGCGATCACGTCTTTCTTCTCGCGATCATGCACCGCGAGACAAGTAAAAATAAGATGGCCGCGCCCGTGAGCAACCGCATGGGTAAGTTGGCGAGCTGTGACCACGCAGAAAATACCGCGAACGGGCGGGAAAAAAACTTCTGCATCTTCGCAATATTTCCGCGTGTTTGCGGAGATTTTTAACATTTTTACGATAACTTGCGAAAGTGAATTTCGCAAATTCCGCCCACCCCTATTTGAGATGTCATCAGTGATGTCATCAGTGATGTCACTGACCATGTCATGAGTGATGTAATATGTGACGTCATCAGCAGTGCATTGCGGGGGCATGAGTTATAGTTAGCTTAACTAACTATAACAGAGGAGTTTCTAGGGTTTTGTACGAGGGAAATGTCCAGCTATCTATAACGCCCCTGAAACCTCTGGTTTTTTTAGTGAATACATATAAACATATATATATATATATTATCTACTGGCGGTCGCCAGTAGATAGTTATAGTTAGGACCCTGTTTCCATAGGAAATCCGCAACATTCTATTTGGAATAACTTTGGCGCCGGTCGATGAATCCTCGCGAAATTTTCAAAATAGGTGGGGCGCTACGCTCCGCTCCTACCCTGAAAGTCTCGGGGGGATTCGTCAAGCGGGGGCTGAGAAAAAAGGGGGTTCCCAAAACGCGTTTTTCCCATGCATTTTTCCATAGGACCTTTAGACACAGCTACAGCCCGAACGGCTGAACAGAGTTACTTGAAATTTGGCAGAGAGGTAGTCCTCAGGTCAAGGAAGTGCCTTTTGTAGGTCTGGTGTAAATCTGTTCAGTAGTTCCTGAGAAAATAGCATTTAAATCAATATATATATGTGGGCGGAGCCTAACCACACATCTCATCCTGAGATCTGATTGGCTGTCAGCACTTCATCCAAGAAGTGTTGGCAGCCATCTTGGGACCAATATACATGATAGCACCTCATTAAAAAGCATTGCAGTTAATAGAAGAATTTAAGACTTTAGTTACATTATAAATCATTTGTTGATGGTACCATACTCATTTTAGGAATTGTGGTATGTTCTAAGGTGATTTCACCATGTGAAAAAGCCTTCTGCTGGGATATCATGATTGAGAGAAAAATATTTTCTCATGCTTTTACCACAGAGGTTTGGAAGGTGATCTATAAGCTAAACTGAGAGCTTATTTTCTGTAAATTCACATTATCTTTCTCAGTCATGTGAGAATGAAGTCTGACATTCTCAGTAAAACATGTACATCCAACAAGGGCAGAGACTGTCAGTTGATTCCTTTGTGTTCTACTGCAGCTTTCCAGAGTGTTCCAAAGAACTACTAGAGCGCTAACCGTCCTACTTATGATAAATGTATGGCACACCTGAAGCCATCTTGCTTGGATTAAAGTGGTAACTCTTAAAACATTTAATTTAAAAAGGAACAAAATGAGGTGGTTCATTTTTCCATAAAAAGTATGATTAGTGCTGCATAAAGAAAAATTAGGGCACATTTTGAGTGACTTCTCAAATCCTGGCATGCAGACTGAAACATGCACTTTCAATACCAGCAGCAGTTTTCCCTGGTGAGCAGTAGCTTTACTACAGTGATCTAATGAGCAAAAAGAGTGCTAACATTCTGATTTTATGGCAAATGTGTGACACATTTGAATGCCTTCTTGATGGAATCAAAGTAAAAAACTGAAAGTATTTCCTACTGAGGAGACTGCAGTAAATGAGGAAATTAGGAAACTTCATAACAAATAAGTCTCCCAAGATGGCCACCAGAGACAAAAGAGCCCAAATGTAGCCCAAATATCACCCAGATGTAGCCCAAGTATAGCCCAATGACAGAATGTCCAAGAATGTTCTTAAAAACAACTAGAGCACTTACTGTCTTCATTATGACAAAAGTATGGCACACCTGAAGCCATCTTGATTGGAATAAACTGGTAACACTTAAAACATTTAATTTAAAAAGGAACACAATGAGGGGGTTCATTTTGCCATAGAAATTATGATTAATGCTGAAGAAAGAAAATGAGGGCACATTTTGAGTGACTTCTCAAATCCTCTTCTATTTCATTAAAAAATTCTGACATGCAGACTGAAACATGCACTTTTAATACCAGGAGCAGACTTCCATGGTGAGCAGTAGTTTTACTACAGTGATCTAATGAGCAACTAGAGTGCTAACAT
Organism: Triturus cristatus; assembly: GCF_964204655.1. Classification (NCBI taxonomy): domain Eukaryota; kingdom Metazoa; phylum Chordata; class Amphibia; order Caudata; family Salamandridae; genus Triturus; species Triturus cristatus. The sequence goes on along the minus strand of NC_140590.1, from coordinate 1,838,126,900 downwards.
TCAGAATTCATGGCAAATGTGTGACATATCTGAATACCTTCATGATGGAATCAAAGTAAAAAACTGAAAGCATTTCCGACTGAGGAGACTGCAGTACATGAGGAAATTAGGAAACTTCATAACAAATAAATCTCCCAAGATGGCCACCGGAGACAAAAGAGCCCAAATGTAGCCCAAAATCACCCAGATATAGCCCAAATATAGCCCAATGACAGAAGTGTGCAAAACACTTATTATTTTGTGTTTTTGCAGTGTTATATAGTGCAGACTTGTCAGGTATTGGAGTGCTTTACATGAGCATTGGTTACATCACACAAGAACAAATTCATTTTGGTTGTAGACATGGGGAGACTAAGTGATTTGACCAGAATCACAGAATGTCGAGCTGAAGCAGAAACTTCAACCTGGTTCCCCAGTTGCAAAGTCTGCAGTTCTGGAAGTAACACCACATCCTCTCCCCTAAGTGCAACATTTAATCAAGTTGTCAACTAGATAAAAAAACATAAAGATAACAAATAATTTAAAAGTGCTTTGTCGCTATTTGAAAACTCAGAAAATATGTCCTTATTTTAGTCTTTTAGAGCACTAACCATAATTTTGATGCCAATAAGACCCTCTCATATATGTAATTTCTAAAGGAATGCTCTAGGTATTACAGTTTTGATTACATCAAGATGATGTCAGGCGCTCCACACTTTTGTAATAAATATAGAATGTTAGCAATCTAGTTGTTCATTAGGATACTGTTGAGAGGCAGAGGCCAGGGGCACGGACTCTGAAAATTGAAGGCAGGTAGGAGGGTGCAAAGGCAACAATTTAACCACACTGAGCAGGCAGGAAGGGCCGTGGAAGCACAACAGACTATGGAGGGCAGTGGAAAGGGGGGCAGGGGCAACAAACCAACAATACAGGACTTGCAAGAGAGGCTGTTGGAGGGAAGATCTATTACGGGTCAAGGAAGCTAGGGGCGGTCCCCAGAGCCCCGGGAGCCACCACAGAACTGAGCAGGAGAGTGAGTCAGGGACAAAAGGGGCACCTTAATTTGAGCCGGGGTGCCTAGGAACGCTTGCTCCAAAAATGAAGAAAACAGACATATGAGACATGGAATTGGAGGCAGAATACAATGGCAGTTTAATGAGAAGATGCAACTTCAAAGAAACCGCAGAATAGAGACCTAAAGTACAAAATACAGAATCCAGATAATCATACAGCTGTCATGATATTCTCTGTATCTCAATTAATGGACTGACAGAGAGAGAGAGAAAACACATCTATAAATGCATCATGAGAAACAAGTTACACCAAGGAAAATGTTACCTAGGGACACTCACATTTACTCTTAGAGCAAGCATTCCTGCAATTACAATACAACATCTTTTAAATGCAAAAGTAAAGAGAACAATGGTTAAACATAACATGACATTTCATATAGGTAAAATAGAATAAGATACTTCAAGCAAAGCCGAGCAAGACATTTTAAGCAAAGGAAGACAAGAGCTCCCAGTTCTTGGGGAAAACCTGCACAGCCTGTTAACCTACATACAGACGGCGAGGTTGTCCGTCGATATCTGTGGGTGCTCCCTTTTTACATCATTTTGTGGGCTCCTTTGCACGCTACATCTACCTACGTCTGCTACCCAAAAGCTTCGTCTGCAGATTTTACCAGACATTTAGTCATTTACCCACTTAATGCTGACAATGGACTGGGTGAAAAGGTCAGTCTCTCAGGCCAATCGCTTATCGTAAGTTCCATAGAGCAAGCAGAAAATAATGGGTATTGTACAGGAATTCAATATATTCATGTATAAAATCTCCTCAGTTCTCCTAACTTGACGCTCTGCGGTTGCCACTTCCTTAAAAGCGGGAAACCTGCCCAGGAAGCAAGTACCAGTCCAGGATGCAGCCTACTGTATGTCGACAGCTTCAGGGGGATGTTGAACTTTGATACCGAGCACGGAGCACTCGGGTAGGGTGGGGGCTACTAGTTTGGAGCAGAAGGCCTCGCAGACCTGCCTTCAGACTGCTATACACTAAAATTGCAGAGCTATGGTCAATTTAACAAAGAGGCCTACATATTGAACAGAAGGGCCTACACAGGGGTTTTATGCTGGCTGAGTGGTAAGGATGTCTCAGGATAATTATATAGCAACACAGGACCCGCTGGTCAATTTAATACGGCCTACAAATGCGGCTGGCAGGGCAAGGACAAGGGTCTCATACTTCAGGTGTGGACAGAACGGGCCAGGGGCCCCCTGTGATACAAAATCTACCCTCCTTCAAGGCTGTGGCAATGTAATAGACCATTGTGGGCAGAAGGAAGAGGCAATGGTAGTACAACCATACATGCCAACAGACCCGATTCAGCCAGGAAACGTCCAATGTTTTTAAGCTCAAATGGGCTTTATTTGATCTGTCTCCTGTCTACAATATCCTCTTTTTCAATGTAACTCAAAGGGGAAAATCAATACCCCAGTTTTTTTTCAAAATCTCCCTCTTACCAAGTTCAAAATGTTCGCAAGTATGGTACATTGGATCATGGAAGGAAATGGGATAGGGACATGGACTTGGATAACAGAGGACAGGAGAGACATGGAGAGGTGCACCAAACTGACCCTGCAGGGCAGGCATCAGGGTTTGCAGCAGCACAATACACCACACAGGGCATGCAGGACGGGAGTGCAGCACAACAATCCATAGAAAGCAAGAGGGAGGGGACAGGACCATGCACATGGACAACAGAGAACAGAGGGGCAAGAGGCAATGGTAGCTAGCTGACCATAATGGACAGGCAGGAGAGAAGGCTGCAGCATAACAGACCATAAAGGGCAGGAGGGACGGATCAGGGGCATTACAATGGAACAGACAAGCCAGGAGGGAGGGAGTAGGGGTCTGCACATGTAAACAGAGGGCTGGGGGCAAGGGGGCAGGGCAGGAGCAGCAAGATGGCCATGGAGGTCAGGCAGGATGGGCACTAGAAGCAAGACACAACATGAAGAGCAACAGTGAGACTGTGATGGCATACACACAGACCATGGAGGGAAGGTGGGAGGGGGTCAGTGGCAGCTAACTGACCACACAGGGAAGGTGGGAGGGGCCATGGCAGCACAGAAGACCATGCATGGCAAGTGGGAGGGTTAGTGGCAGCACAATGGCTATGATGGGCAAGAAGGAGGGTGCAGGGGCATGCACAAAGGACGATGGAGGATAGAAGGGAGGGTCAGGACCTGTGCACAGACAAGAAAGTTCAGGGGAAGGGGCCTCACAACAGACCACACGGGGCAGGCAGGAGGAGCAGTTGCAGCACAACAGACCAGGGAGGGCAGAAGGGTGTGGCAGTACAATGGACCATGTAGGACAGGAGGAAGAGGATAGAGGCATGGCATGTGGACAGGCAGGGTGGAGGTGGCAGGGACAGGTTACAGTCATCTGACAATGCTAGGCAGGTGGGAGGGGAGTGGCAGCTCAACAGAACACTCAGAGTAGATAGGAGTGGCAGGTCCATGGGACATGGTGGGCAAAAAGGATGGAGCAGGGGCATGCACAAAGACATCGGAGGGCAGGGGGAAGGAGAATAGGGGCAGCAAGCTAAGCACAGAGTTTAAGCAGGAGGTCAATGATGGGGCATAGAATTGGGCAATGGAGGGCAGGAGGAGTGGACTGGTACATCATACTAAATTGAGGGCAGTGGCAGCACATCAGACCATGCATGGCAGGAGGGAGGAGGCTAGTCCATGGATTCACACAACAGAGGATAGGGAGGAGGGGGATGGGGCAGCAAGCTAACTGTTCAGAGAAGGCGGGTATTAGAAACTTTATTGTTTTTAAAACATTTTGTCTGTGCAAACTACTTAAAATATGAACAAGTATGCAGCATAATCTCACTTTTATTCAGGAAGAAGAAGACGTTAGTGACTGTGACTCCGGGCTCACTTGGCAAAAACACCCCCTGACCCTCCACCCCCTATCGCAAAATGTAATGCCCGTGAAAAGGGTAGGTGAACACATTGTTATATAGAACATAGTCCTGAGAGCACGATTGAAAATGAAAACTAGATATAGTGTATGGTATAAACTATGCACCAAAAAGTGTGATATAAGATGAACCAGGCGTGAAATATAATATGCAATACATTGTGCGCAATGACAGATTCATTGGAGAGCGCGAGATAGCACAGGCACTAGCGTGTGCTATGCGATATGCGCCTTGGAGTGTAATATGCACAGGGCAGTGTTGTGTAACCTAACTAGTCTCTAAAGTTGTAATATAAAATATGTGCTGGGGAGTGTAACGTTGCATATGCACTGTGACAAAGATATGGATCCCAAATTGTAATATGTATGGCATAGCACTGTGCGTTATAACATAGGCATTGAGGAAGGCACGTTAGATGGGGCAATATAACCCGTGCGAAGACAAGTGTGGCATGACATTTTCACGGGGTGGTGTTACAGTGCACATGGGCTAGAGAGTGTCATAGCATATGCACTAGCTAGTGGAATACAATACAGAGGTGTGTGGCACTCGGCAGGCAATGGTGGGTGTAACACAGCATTGGGCTCTGTCAGGAGCGCGCTGTGACTCGCAAGTGATGTTCGTCCCCTTTCCAGAGAGTAAAATAAAAAGTATTACACATCCGGCAGTGGATGTGTGTTTTATTAACTGTGAGGGGGGTTTCTTGCATAGTTTTGGTCGAATTTTTGTCGAATCCCCTTTGAATGGCTTGGTGTGCATGTGTATTAAATGTGCCCGTCAATAGCTACCCATGTTTGTATAAATAAACGACAAGGGTGTCTACCGGGATTAGGCACGGTAGAGCATCAGACATGTCAGAGCTTCACTAGTGGTGTAAATACATTCCACGTGGATTAATTGCATGCATAGTCGCCTTTTAATGAATATCACGCAAATCGTCATGGTGATAGGTACGTACGGTTTGTCCAGCATGTCCTAGGAGTGTCTATAAATATATATTTTTTAAAAATAATAAAAAACAGTGGCCGGCCCTGGGGATTGGGGTCAAAAAAATATAATTAGGAGACAGGCCCTGGGGGATGGGGTCATCAGGGCCAATAAATTAGAATAAGAAGGGGAACCACACAGCCCCCCTTCTTAAAAAAATAAAATAAATAAAAGACTGGCATCGTGCCGGAGGCCATGCCCCCTCCATGCAGCACTCTGCAAACGCGCCCCCAACAGGCATCTCCAGTATACGCCAGGGAGCTGCGCTGCAGACAGGTGTTCTGAGGCCAAGCCCCTTTTTACACCTCTCTGCAACGCAGCTCTGTGGCGCTTACTGGAGGTACCTAGTGGTCTAGTGTGACCCTAGGGACCCTTAGGATTCAAGGGGACTTAATCTCTCAACTTAGAACAGCCACAGGGCGCGTTTACACAGTGGTGAAGGGAGGGGACGGGGCCTGAGGTGACGTGTGCAAACACGCACCATGGCACGTTTTAAATTGGGGATATAATTTCCCTTCAATACTGAGGGCCCCTGGGGGCTAACTAGCCCACCAAGTGCTTCCAGTAAGCGCCACTGAGCTGCATTGCAGAGAGGTGGTCCAGGCCGTGCCACTTTTTACACCTCTCTGCAACGCAGCTCTGTGGCACTTACTGGAGGTACCTAGTGGGCTAGTTGGACCCTAGGGACCCTCAGGACTCAAATGAACTTAATCTCCCAACTAAAAACGGACACAGGGCGTGTTTACACAATGGTGAAAGGAGGGGACGGGGCCTGAGTTAACGTGTGCAAAAACACCCTGTGGCCTGTTTTAAGAGGTAGTTTTAATCCCCATGCCCTATTATATACTAGGGGCTTATAGAGGAGGTAAGGCTAATCACAGGGGGACCCCAACGCATAATGTTCCCTAGTGTATGTAGGTGTTTTCACTGTATTCTAAGTGTCTTTTAACATAGCACTGGCTCTAGGACTGGTTAGTCAGACTCAGTTACCACCAGTATCCGTCTGAAAAAGTTGAGGGTACAGGATGATTTTGCAACAAGGCTTCTTTCTGCTCTTCTTTTTGTTCTTTCTGCACGTTATCCTTCTTCCTGCACTTATCTTCGTATTTGAGGACTTCTGTTGCTTCTTTCTGCACTTCTTTTGTTTCTTTCTGTGCATTTTTTCTTCTTTCTTCACATGTCCTATCTCTGTAGGCATAGTTAGAAATTAGCATTTAAAAAACCTTTGAAATTAACAGAAAAAACCATAGGTTTCAGGCACGTTATAGTTAGGAATTAGCATTTAAAAAACCTCAGAAATTCACTGAAAAAACCATAGGTTTCAGGGGTGTTATAGTTAGCTGGACTTTTCACTTGTACAAAACCATTGAAATTCCCCCGTTATAGTTAGTTCAGCTAACTATAACTCGCGCGCCCGCAATGCACTGCTGATGACGTCACATATTACATCACTCATGACATGGTCAGTGACATCACTCATGACATCACTGATGACATCTCAAATGACATCACTGATGACATCACTGATGACATCATCCTTGTGATAGAGTGGCAGACCTCCTCTCACCCTAATATAACCTTTGATACACACATTCAAAAATAGAGACTAAAATTTTCAAAACAATGGACATACCAATACCAGTTACAACAACCTCTTCAGTAATTCTAAGATCCACATACACATCCACTCATTCACCAACAGTCCAATACAGTCACTCATACATGTACTCACTCATCATATGTACTCATACACCTATACATCCTGTTACACAATGCCACTCATCCATAGTTACTCACACACATAGTCACTCATGCTAATAAAGAATCAAACATACATTTACTTGCATATACAGTTATACACACACCACCACACTTACTTCTACGGAAACTTACACATACTTAGTCTTTTAAACAATCACTTATAGAAACACATACTTATTCATACAGGAACTCTTTCAATCTCTCACTCTCACATATACTCACATATATACACCAATAGTCACATATACTAGTTTAAAACATATGTAGTTACTCATAAAGACACTATTGAGACAGTCATTCACTCACTAACACACCCATACACACACTCATCCACCCATACAGTCCTGCACACATACTGTGTTCAACACATACAAACAGTGAGTCACTCATTCATGCACCTATGCACTACGTAATACCCCCACCGAACCATGCAGACACTCAGACTGATACTCAAAAAACCAACTAATAACCTATATAGACACCCATGTAGCTACTCACCAACCCATGCAGCCACTTATACACAAAGTGAGAGACTGATACAGATATTTACATATTTAAACATTACTCACTAAGCCATGTATTCACTATGATACACTTAATCAGTCAGTTACACAATCAATTTTTCAAAAACAAATCATCCATTTAGACACTTATATACCCATTTATTCTTCCATCGACCTTGAGATATACATATATAAAACATATTTAATTTTCAGAATAACACACATTCACTGGATGATGTCATCAGTGATGTCATCAGTGATGTCATTTGAGATGTCATCAGTGATGTCATGAGTGATGTCACTGACCATGTCATGAGTGATGTAATATGTGACGTCATCAGCAGTGCATTGCGGGCGCGCGAGTTATAGTTAGCTGAACTAACTATAACGGGGGAATTTCAATGGTTTTGTACAAGTGAAAAGTCCAGCTAACTATAACACCCCTGAAACCTATGGTTTTTTCAGTGAATATATATATATATATATATTACCTACTGGCGGTCGTCAGTGGGTAGCTATAGTTAGGACCTAGTTTCCATAGGAAAAGAGTTTTTTCTTTTCCCAATAACTTTGGCACCGGTTGACGAATGTTCGCAATATTTTCAAAACTCATGGGGCGCTCTGGTCAGCTCCTATGTTGAAAGTTTTGGGGTGATTCAGCAAGCGGGGGCTGAGAAAAAAGGGGGGGCCCAAAACGTGTTTCCTCGATGTTAATTCCCATAGGAAATTTTAGATACGACTACAGCCCGAACGGCTGAACGGAACTACACCAAATTTGGCAAAAAGGTAGCCCTTGGTTCAGAAAAAGAGAAAAAGACCTTTTTATTTTTTTAAATGGTGTAAATCCGTTCAGTAGTTCCTGAGAAATTCAAAAAATAGAGGTTGGAAAATCAATTTCCCATTGGAAACTTTAGAACAGGTTACAGCCGAAATTATTGAACGGAATTACACCAAATTTGGCAAAAAGGTAGCCCTTGGTTCAGAAAGAGACCTTTTTATTAAATGGTGTAAATCCGTTCAGTAGTTGCTGAGAAAATCAAAAAATAAAAGTTTTGATATTTAGAGGCGCGGTGGATCCGCGCACCCTCCCGATCACAAGCTTTATTCTAATTGGCTGTCAACACTCCAAACCAGGAAGTGTTCAGAGCCATCTTGTGACTCGGTAGAACCGAGTCACAAAAAAAGATTAAAAGAAAAGCAAAAAACAAGACAAGGGGGCAGGGTAGAAACTCCCAGAAGGACCTCCAGAGCCCAAAAAAGCATTTAAAAAAAAAAAACGAAATCAGCCGAATTCACACTGGGTGCATGAATCCGTCTGGAAAAAAAACAAACAAAGTGCGGGCTCCCTTGCTTTGTAGTATTGAAGCCCCCGGATGGGCCAGGGCCTGGGGGCAGTGAATAAAATGTGTGGGGGGCCCCAATTCCCCCCACACTGCCCCAGGGACCGCCATCCCCTGGGTCTAATTTTAAAATGTGTGTGGGTCCTCAAAGGCCCCCCAAGCCCCGGGGACCGCCACCCCCGGGGCATTTATTAATTATTTCTGGGGGGACACACAACTCCCCCCACGGTCCTGATCAAAGAGGCCAGGGCCCGGGAGGTGGGGTCCCTGGGGCCAGAAGTGGCCCAGGAGGGGGGCCATGTGGCCCCCCTCCCCTGAGTATAAAATTAATTTAAAAACAAAAACACACAAAGGCCGGCCCTGGTGATGGGGTCCCCAGGACCATAAATGGCCTGAGGAGGGAGGCCACGCAGCGCCCCTCCATAATAATAAAAAAAATATTTGGCCATCCTCCGGGGGGCCCAGAATTGGCCATGGGAGTAGGGCCCACACGGCCCCCTTTCCGTTAATATATATAAATATTTTTCAATGGGGGCCAGGCCCTGGGCGATGGGGTCCCCAGGGCCCAAAAAAAGTAAAAAGAAGGGGGGCCACACAGCCCCCTTCCCCAAAAAATAATTTAAAAAAACTTGCGACCCCTCCCAGCAACACTCTGCAAACGCGTCCTGTGGCACGTTTTAAGTTGGGGAATTAATTCCCCTTCAATCCTGAAGGCCCCTGGGGGCCAACTAACCCACCACGTACCTCCAGTAAGCGCCACAGGCCTGCGTTGCAGAGAGGTGGCCCAGGCCACGCCCCTTTTTACACTTCTCTGCAACGCAGCTCTGTAACGCTTACTGGAGGTACCTGGTGGGCTTGTTGGACTCCAGGGACCCTCAGGATTCAAGGGGACGTAATCCCCCAACTTAAAATGCGCCATGGGGCACGTTTGCACAGTGGTGAGGGGAGGGGGTTGGGCCTGAGGTGAAATATGTGCAAACACGCCCTGTGGCAGGTTTTAAGTTGGGGAATTAATTCCCCTTCAATCCTAAAGGCCCCTGGGGGCCAACTAGCCCACCAGGTACCTTTAGTAAGCGCCACAGGCCTGCGTTGCAGAGAGGTGGTCCAGGCTCCTTATTACACCTCTCTGCAACGCAGCTCTGTGGCGCTTACTGGAGGTACCTGGTGGGCTAGTTGCGGTTACATGGGCCTCCCACACAAGTGAGGCACTATTTTTACCGGGAGACCTGGGGGAACGCTGGGTGGTAGGAAATTTGGGTGAGCCCGGTGATGCCACAACTTTCCCACACAAAAATGTGTGAAAAATGTGATTTTTTTCAGCTAAAATTGAGGTTTGCAGGGGATTCTGGGTAAGGAAACATTGGGGGATCCATGCAAGCAATACCTCCCAGGAATCCCCCGGGTGTCTAGTTTTCAGAAATGTGTGGGTTCGGTAGGTTTCCCAAGCTGCCCGCAGAGCTAGGGATCAAAAACTACAGCTAGGCACTTTGCCAAAAAAGGATCATTTTTCACTGCGAAATTGAGGTGTGACCATGTTGCGTTTTGTGCCGTTTCCTGTCATGGGCACTAGACCGACCCGCACAAGTGAGGTACCATTTTTCTCGTAAGACTTTGGGGAACACTGGGTGGGTGGAAATTTGTGGATCCACAGAGATTCCGGAACTTTCCACCACAGAAATGTGGGGAAAATGTGTTTTTTTGGACAATTTTTTAGGTTTGCAAAGGATTCTGGGTAACAGACCCTGGTGGGAGGCAGTCAAGTCACCCCATCCTGGATTCCCCTGGGTCTCTAGTTTTCAAAAATGTATAGGTTTGCTAGGTTTCCTAAGGTGCCCGCAGAGCTAGTGTTCAAAAACTACAGCTAGGCACTTTGCCAAAAAAGGGTCATTTTTCACTGCAAAATTGAGGTGTTACCACGTTGCGATTTGCACCGTTTCCTGTCACGGGCACTAGGCTGACCCGCACAATTGCGGTACCATTTTTCTCATAAGACTTTGGGGAACGCGGGGTGGATGGAAATTTGTGGATCCACGCAGATTCCGGAACTTTCCACCACAGAAATGTGGAGAAAATGTCTTGTTATTGACAATTTTTTAGGTTTGCAAGGGATTCTGGGTAACAGATCCTGGTGGGAGGCAGTCAAGTCACCACATCCTGGATTCCCCTGTGTGTCTAGTTTTCAAAAATGTATAGGTTTGCTAGGATTCCCAAGGTACCCGCGGAGCTAGGGTTCAAAAACTACAGCTAAGCACTTTGCCAAAAAAGGGTCATTTTTCACTGCGAAATTGAGGTGTGACCACGTTGCGTTTTGCGCCGTCTCCTGTCGCGGGCACTAGGCTGATCTGCCCAAGTGAGGTACCGTTTTTCTCGTAAGACTTTGGGGAACGTGGGGTGGGTGGAAATTTGTGGATCCACGCAGATTTCGGAACTTTCCACCACAGAAATGTGGGGAAAATTTGTTTTTTGGGATAATTTTTTAGGTTTGCAAGGGATTCTGGGTAACAGACCCTGGTGGGAGGCAGTCAAGTCACCCCATCCTGGATTCCCCTGGTTGTCTACTTTTCAAAAATGTATAGGTTTGCTAGGTTTCCCAAGGTGCCCGCAGAGCTAGGGTTCAAAAACTACAGCTAGGCATGTTGCCAAAAAAGGGTCATTTTTCACTGCGAAATTGAGGTGTGACCACGTTGCGTTTTGCGCCGTTTCCTGTTGGAAGCTCTAGGCTGACCCACACAAGTGAGGTACTGTTTTTCTCATAAGACTTTGGGGAACGCAGGGTGGGTGGAAATTTGTGGATCCATGCAGATTCCGGAACTTTCCACCACAGAAATGTGGGGAAAATGTGTTTTTTTGAACAATTGTTTAGGTTTGCAAGGGATTTTGGGTAACAGAACCTGGTGGGAGGCAGTCAAGTCACCAAATCCTGGATTCCCCTGGGTGTCTAGTTTTCAAAAATGTATAGGTTTGCAACATTTCACTAGGTGCTGGCACAGCTAGTGTTCAAAAACTACAGCTAGACACTTCGCAAAAAAAGGGTAAATTTTCATTGTGAAAATGTGGTGTGTTCACATTGGTTTTGAGCCATTTCGTGTCGTGGGCACTATGCCTACCCACACAAGTGAGGTATCATTTTTATTGGGAGACTTGGAGTAATTAAGATTTGTAAAGCAACTGTTATTACCTATTGATTTTTGATGCATTTCTGCCTTCCAAATTAAAGACTTTGTGTAAAAAAGAAGTCATTTTGAAAAATGACCGATAATTCTCATGCTAGTACGAGTATTCCCAATTTCGAAAATGTGCAAATATGTACTGTTTCTAAACTCTATAATTTGTTCCTATTTCAGAAATACATAGGTGTCTTTCATACCGATTTTTCCATGTATACATTTTCCCACAATAATTGCTATATACCCGGAACATAATAAAAAACCATTGCAAATTGCTGCTCAGTTTTTGACTCTAGGTTCGTCGGGTTCTTGGTGAACCTACAATCCCTATATATCCCCACAACCAGGAAGGTCCACCGGATGTAACGGTATATTGCTTTCAAAGAGCTGTCATAATTAGGAGAAGTTACAGGTAAAAACATTAACGCAAAAGGCTGTTTTTTTCAACTATTTTTCATTTCTTCCTATATTTATCTGTTAGTTTCTATAAAGAAAACTTGATGGATCTTCACAAATGACCCCTTGCTGAATTCAGAATTTTAACTACTTTTCGAAAATGTATAGCTTTCCAGGAACCATTATTGCTTTCAGACCCATTTCTACCATTAACTGGAAGGAGATTGAAAGCACAAAAAATAGCAAAAATAGGCTATGTCCCAGAAAAATGCCAAAACTATGTAAAAAATGTTAGTTTTCTAACAAAAGTCGGTCATTCCCTAAAAGCTGTGAAAATGATGATTAGAGCCCCACAAACCCTTTTTTGATTCCATTTGCAGAGAAAAACCCAGACGCTTTCATTTGCAGCCCGTTTTTCCCATTTCCCCCCCCCCAAAAGTTTACTGCTGTATTTTGGCTAATTTCTGGGCCCCTCCAGGAGAATCCACAAACCCTGGGTGCCTTTAGAATCCCCATGATGTTGCAAGAAAAGGACGCACATTTGGCGTGTATACCTTATGTGGTCAAAAAGTTACAGGGGCCTAAGCACGCACTACCCCAAATAGCCCAAAAAAGGCTTAGCACAGGAGGGGAAAAGGCCTAGCAGCAATGGGGTTAAACAACAAATACATGTTTTTACAAGTTTTACTAAACAATATGTAGTGTTTTGGAATCATCTGGTGAATTATATATGCAAGCTGTGACATAATCTTGGATGTAGCTGGAAACATTTGTGAAGTATATGCTTTGATAAACATTAATGTGCAGTATGTTATATGCACTGTTTTTTTAAATCTGATACATTTAAGTAGAACAGTACCGAGATAGTAAATAGAGTACTAACACATTGGTAGAGAGGCATCCAATAGCTATTGTGTTGTTTTTGTATTTATAGTGTTGAGGCACTATCTGTACTTGCACCCTTGGGGCTAAGTTTAAAAGAAAGTAGTGCTGTGCGGGGCTGCAAGCTATTTGGCTGCATCATGTTGCATTACGTTCAAAGCACAGGGATGCATCATATTCACAACAATGTGATGGATTCCTATGCTCTCCTGTGTGCTGGTGCAGTATTGGTTGCCTTCCACCAATGCAGGCAGCCTTGCACCGTGGAGCAAGGGTGCCTGTGTAGTGGGTATTATTGTTTTTGTGCAGGAAGGGACACCTTTCTGTACAAAAACAATCTCAAGAGGTATTTCCTCTTTGTTTGTGTGCTAGAGAATACAGCACACATTGAAACAGGAAAGTATGAGGAGAAAGAAAAGTATTTCTCCTCGTTGCATCTCTCTACACCTCCACTGGGGAGCACCACCACAGCAACCCCCATGGGTATTCTTTCACGCAAAGTGCTGCCTGAAAAGCACTTGGATTTATAATGCCATGACAAGCTACACAGACCGGCTTTATGTGGCTTTGTAAATATAGAGAACCAAATTACGGTGCCGGTGTGTCAAATGAAGTGACACTCCAGAAAGTGCATGGGGCTTGCCTTGATGTTCATTTTAAAATTTACTACAGAAAGGATAAACTGTTCTTTCACCATGTATAAGTGAAAAGCTAATATGCTTTAGCTAAGTTGTACCAGAGGGTTCTAAAATGTTAAAAGGAAACTACATAATAAATAAAGTTTTGTGTTTTGCCCTGGGATTATTATATTGAAGTAAGTGAATGTAGTAATATTTCTAGATTCAATTGTAGACTTAAAACTGCAACATAACATTAAAACTGTTTTTGCATTTTGTGTAAGTCCAGATAAAGTAGTTGGTAGATTGACGAGGTCAAAAATGAAAATATACTTTTTTTTTATACAGAACAATATTTACATAACTGCACACAGTTACAATGCCTACAAAAGCTCAGACGAAAAAGCAACAGAAACAACTACAGTATGTTTGCAGAAATGAGTTACAAAATGGGCAAAATGCAGAAAAACTGGTGACAGGAAAAAGAGCTACTTGTAAGAGGACAAAGTCATTTCTTAAAAAAATATGCACACATTTACAAAAATTACAAATTAAAGAAAATGAAATTATGACTACGAGAAGCAATAAATGTGAACAAACGGTACATTGCAAGAACAAAAAAGATTGTAAAAGACATGGACGCACCTTAACCAGGAGATAGAAGCAGTTTAAGGAAATCAGAGCAAGAATGTTTCCTAGTAGAGTCGTATAGAAGAAGGAGAGAAGCACTGAAATCAAAAGAATGAGTTGAGAGAAGAACGAGTTGAGAGGAAGCTTTTCAATTTGATTCTAAATACAATGAAGACTCTTGAAAAAATAGTATTGTGCATGAGGAGACAAAACCAGAAGTAAAGATTAGTAAATATAAGTAACTGTTATACAGTTGTTAGTGGAAAATGGTTGCATATTTTTAGTACAGAGCCTTTTTTAATGAAGAAATCTATCTTCAGGATAACAGATTAGTCCATGTTATTGATCTAAGCAGACGACGTTATGAAATGAAGAATGGCAGTCCTATAGCAAAAGAGGTGATGGTACCTAGAAATGTAGAAGAAGTTATTGCAGAAGAGGTACAAGGGAGGCGTAGTCAGGCCCCTGTATACAGATGCAATGTAGTAGTATTTGTAGTATTAGATAGCAATCGATTGATATATTAAGTTAATTCCTACCTATATTTCCAAGGCGAAGTTTAAAACACAAATTAAGTACTTTACAAGGTTTGAATCCTTGCAAGCTAAGAAAGCATACAAATTTGCAGGGATACTCACTAGCTTGTTTATTAAAGAAAATGTGCCAAAGCACTTTTCATTATTTTAGGATGTTAGCAGTACACCATTCAACAATGCAAACTTTAGTTAGGAGGCTTTATTATGTGAAAGCTCCTGCGTTATGTTTAGGAGAAATGAATAGGGCACTTTTGTATGGTGCTGTGGCAGAGGTAAAAAAGGTTTGTGATGATATGCAGTTTTGTTTCTTTGGTCCAGAACAGGACTGTAGGGAAATTGAAGAGTTGATAACAGGAGTAGTTGTAGAACGGGACACAGGTAATACAGTTGATTGTTTTGAAAAAGAGATTACAAAATATAAGACAGTATGTGCTGAAAAACTAGAGTATTTTTGAATTGCCGTCAACGAACTCACTAGAAGAATCAAACGCCGACTGTTGACTTATATTTAAAATGTGAAATAGAGAATAATGATAACTGGCAAAAGTATGCATTGTTCGTATTTGTAGAAGAAAGTTTTCACTTGTCCACACAACAAGTTATATGTAAGTAATGCTACAATAAATTAGAGGATAATAAAATGCCTGCTAGAGCTGGGCATAACAAGTTAGAACTGGTTCCTATTCTAGAAGTACTTCAAGGTTTAAATATGTATGAGTCCATTCTTATCCATACTATACATCCATTTCAGGCTATAGTACGTATGGAGCCAAAGACAGGCAAGCTACCCCAACAGAGCTGCAAAAAGGTCAAAAAGGTAGAGAAGAATATTTGCCATTAAATGTCAAGTAAAACATTGAAATGGTAGGGGTAGATAGAGATTTAGAGGAAGGACTAGTAATTCCTATAAATGGTGTGCCTACCAAGAACAAGAAGATATGGCAGGAGTTAGCATATGTTACCAAAGTTAAAAAAGCAACTTTATATGGTATAAAACAATGTTTACTTTAGAAATGTGGAAAGCCTACAAGATACCACACATATGGAGTATCAGACATTTCAATTAACAGGTCAAATTGAGAAGGTGGATCAGTCCAGGAGAGTAGAAATGTATGAACATCATAGCATCCACCCTTTACATGCTAAAGAGGTTATTGGTGATGCCATTCAGCTGTGTCAAATGAAAGAAGCAAAATGAGCTCCATTAAGTGTGTGGGAAGAAAGTTTAGAAGCTCTGTGTTTCCTACATCTTTTTTTCCAGTGGAGGAGATGGAAGGTATGATGAGTAGCCAGTGCAAATACTTGCAGCTAAACATAGATGTAGTCAACTTTATTCAGAAGAGCCTAGATTTCATCAGGTTATTCCATATTATATTTCACCTATTATTTGAGAGTGACTTATCTGGCCTCTCATACGTTGTGAATCATATTCTAACAACAGGAGTTAATTTGCATAATATATCAGCAAGAGAACTATTGGAAAAAGATCAGGGAAAAGATGAGCACTTGGAATACAATTTAATAAACCTAATGGCATATCAGCATGGGATTAATGAATATTGGTATCAGCGTCATGGTGAACTCAAGCGCATGTTGAGGAACCTTGGAGCATCTACTTGATTCCGGATGCTGAGTTGTGCTGAATATCCTTGGAATGACCTGCTAGTATTCTTGCAGGAGGCAAATTCAAATATAAAAGATATTCATCTGAAGACGCCAGGAGAACTCTGCTCACTAGACCCTGTAAATGTTTGCAGATATGTTCATCACAGATTTCAAGCAATGATGGCTTTCATCTTGAACCAAACCTCCTCTTGGTGAACTGATTGATTTATTTTGGCATAAAGAGTACCAAGCCAGAGGTGCTCCCCATATTCACTTGCTGTTGTGGGTAAAAGATGCCCCAAAGTTTCAAACAGACAGTGATGAGTCTGTGTTGTCTTTTATTGTGAAGTATGTAACTTGCACCATCACAAAAGAGAGTAGTGAAGACATTTTAAGACAAGTTCTACGATTCCAAATCATAGATGCGGAAAATACAGTCAGGAAAGATAGAGATCAAAAGGGACATTTTATTCAAGATGTTGTTTTGGATTCCCACGACCTGTCATCGCACAAGGAAGAATCAACAGATTTTTGCCTGCAGTCAGACATAAACTTACAAGGAAATCAATGAAAAATATATACAACCTAAGAAGAACAGAGGACTCTAAGTACATTAATGACTACAACCCTGTGATTCTGAAGATGTGGAATGTAAACATGGATGTGCAGTTTGTTGCAGACAACTCAATTGCTGTTGCTCTCATATAACAAAGTCTGAGAAAACTGAGACGAAAGAGATGTGGGAGGAGTTTTCAGCAGAAAAGAGTCTTACAAAGGAATTGTACAGTTTTAGTTTGAAAATACTTTCTCACAGAAAGATTGGCTTCTATGAATGTAGAGACCGGTTAAGCTCAGCTAGTTTGTTTAGAGGAGTTCTATGGGTGAATTTAGGGCTTGCTAATACTTGTAACAGAGTATTGAAGTTTTTTCCTGAAATTCAATATCTTGCAGAATTTGAGCCACACAGTACAGATATTCTGAATAGCTACATGCTGGATACATACTATCCAAGAAGAAGTCATCATCTGGAAAGGATGTGTCTTTATGAAATACTTCAACATTATATTTTCAGAAATAATTTCAGTGAAAACATGGATGAAGGTAAATTTGCTACGGCTGAATGTATAGGATGTTTGGTGAGACATAACCAAGGAAATGTAATCAACCATCAAAAGCTAAGTTGCCAAACTGCAGACAAAAGAGAGTTTTTCTATTTAGCCTTATTACAGTTGTTTAAGCCATGGCGAACTGAAAGTGAGCTACTTGGAGAATTTGACTGTTGTGAAGACTCTTTCAATCCTGTGAAAGACAGCATTGAGTGCTCTGTGTTTCAATTGTATCTTCAAATGTTGAGAGATGAGATTAACAACAATGGAAAACAATTGCTGCTGAGATGGCAAGAGAGAGTTCTCAGAGCAATCAAAGTTCAGCACCTGGAAGTCAAGATCCTCTTGGACAGCCACTCATTGAAAATGAAGGAGCAATAGCTATGAATGAGGTGGAGAATGCAATGCATCAAGAAAGATAGGAAACTGTGGATCTAGAACTAATAATACAGCAAGTGAATGCAGATCAGAAAGACATTTTGGAAGAGGTAAAGTAGAACATGGGTTTCTGCATGAGAATAAAAAGTTTGCATGTTCTACATATAAACCAGTTCTATTGTATATAAATGGTCAATCTGGAACTGTAAACATCTTCTTGATTAAAGTACTGACACGTTACTTACAGAAGACAACTGAGTCCAATTTGTCATGTGTAGTCACTGCTCCAAGAGGCTTCGCTGCTCATAATGTTAAGTGAGTTACCCTTCATCAATTGTTAATGCTGCCTGTTGAACATGACAACAAATTACAATACAACACATTATCTGGTGATGCTTGTCATGAGATGGTAAGAGTATTTCTTTTTTTAAAAAATATTTTTATTGAGTTTCAAAAGTTTTTCCCTTACATCCATCAATAATCCATCGTTATCACAGCATAATACAGTATATTACTTTTGAAAAATAACCCTCAAACAATCTTAATTCAGCCAATATTCACATTATATTGCATCTCTCTACATGTATATGTGATCAACTATATCATAAAGATATTTAAGCTAACAAACAATCCAACATCCTTAACTTAACACCATTCCCTGCTTCCATATTCTTACAGGCTCCCAGATTTTTAATCCAAGCTGCCTCTTCTTTTTACCCTTACGTGCATAGATTGCTTTTTCTATATTATAAGTAGACAATAAACTTGCCAACCACTGATGCATGTCCGGAGGTCTTACATCTAGCCATGCCCTGGCAATCATTAATCTATATACTGCCATTGCTATAAAAAGGAATTCCCGATGTGGGACCGATGGGTCTGTACTAATCCCAAGTAGTACTAAAGTTGGTGAAATTACAACTCTAATGCCTAAGTGTGTTGCTAAAAAGATTTCCAGATCCCGTTTTAATGTATATAGCTGAGGACAAGATGCAAATATGTGTATAATATCTGCTCCAACGGAGTTGCATCTTGCGCAGCTCGTCCTATTGGTACCTCCCCATTGTTGAATTCTAGCAGGAGTATAATACAGAGCATATATAGTTTTATAATGCTGGGCCTGAAGTGGGGCTGAACACAAAACAGTATATCCCAGAGTCAATGATTCCTGAAAAGATCCCTCCTCGATAGGGAGCTTCTCCACCCACTTCTTAGCAAACTTATCAATATCATCCACTTTAGTTTCTACTAATGTTGCATAGAAACCACGTATTGTACAGCCCTGCCCCCTGCTTATTTTGTCCAATATTAGATTATTCCCAAACCCGGCAGGCCCCCCTTTCTTGGTATTCAGAAAACTCCTAATTTGGAGATATTTAAAAAAATTTCTAGTGTCCAACTGGTACTTAGTTCTTAAGACCCCAAACTGTGCAATGCCGTCTTGTCCCATCATGTCCCCTATCTGAACTATCCCTTTACTCATCCATTCTGCCATAACATTATCTGCAAAAATCATTTCCGGGAACGATTTATTCCGATATAATCGAGTATATCTGTTTATCCTACCCATACCAAATTTCTTCCTAAATGCATTCCAAATCTTGATAACTGCGTTGAGAGTCTTAAACCTAGTCCTCTTGTAGTATGAGAAATCAATACAGTTCAACAAACAATTTCCAACGTCTTCTCCAAAAACCACTGCGTAAATATCCATGGAGCTATTAATATCCCAACAATCGTGTAACCCCCCCCCAATTAGACCCTGCATATGTTGTAAAACTGCGGCCCAATAGTACAACCTAAAATCTGGTGCACCCCACCCGCCCCTTTCTCTAGGAAGTGAAATAAACTTGTAAGCCCTACGTGTTTTCCCCTGAGCCCACATAAACCTATTCAAAATTAACTCTAATGCATGAAACCACCTACCCTCAAAAAACAAAGGTATGGATCTAAAAAAGTACAGAAATTTTGGCAGTATTAACATCTTAATAACATTTGTACACCCAACCAAAGATAAATGAAGGTTATTCATTCGTTCCAGTTCTTCTCGTACAGTTGCCATAAGAGGGGCCATATTCTGCTCTACCACATTCTCCACCTCTGCAGAAATCTGAACCCCAAGATATACTGCTGATTTTACAACTCGATTGTCCAAACAATGCGTATACTGATTCTTAACGATCTGTGTCTTAGTACTATTAATTTTATATCCTGACAGCTGTCCAAAACAATGAGCCTCAGCTTCGACCTCCTTAATAGCCTCCGATGGATTAGATGTTATAATGGCTACATCGTCTGCATACGCCAAGATTTTACAGGCTCTTCCATTTATTGAAACTACAGGTATCTTAACATTGGCCTCTAATTTGCGTAAATATGGGTCGATAAAGAGGGCAAATAATAATGGGGATGACGGGCAACCCTGTCTCGTCCCTCTGCTTATCCTAAATGTTGAGGAATACCCTCTATTGACTCTTATCCTAGCTTTAGGATTCCTATATAATGTCTGTATTGCTCGTATATACCCCTCCCCTATATCAAACCATCTCATGATTGCCCACAGGTAATCCCAGGAAACCCTATCAAACGCCTTCTCTGCGTCTAAGAATAAGGCTGCCATAGGGTTTCCCAGGACCACCGTTGCATCAAATAATGTGATCAACCGCCTGATATGATGGGTGGTGCCTTGCCCCGGAATAAACCCGTGCTGTGTTGAGCTAACTATATTTTCAATAACTCTACCAAGTCTTTTAGCCATAATCTTAGAAAATATCTTAACGTCTGCATTTATTAACGTGATTGGTCTATAGGAACTGGGGAGTAACGAGGACTTTCCTTTCTTCAGGATTACTATAATATCTGCTCCCCCCCATGAGTCTGGAATTGATTCCCCACCCTGTGCTAACCTCAGAATATTAAAAAAATCGTTAATTATAATATGTTGAAATACCTTGTAAAACTCAAGTGGGATTTGGTCGGGACCAGCTGCTTTACCTGAAGGTAACTCATTCAGTGCTATTTTCAGTTCATCCATCTGTAAAGGTAAGTCTAAAGCCATTCTCTCTTCCTGCAATAGTTTGGGTGAAGCGATATTTCTAGTATACCCTTCAACATCAGCATCAGTTAAAAGAGTACCACCCTCTCGTGAATACAAATCTAAGTAAAATTGCCTAAAGATTTCTCTAACTGCATCAGGATCTGTAACCAGATTACCCTGCCCATCTGTAATCTCCTTGATATCTGCCGCAGCTACTTTCTGTCTTGTACGAACGGCTAATATGTGCCCCACCTTCTCACTTAATTCATATGAATTTTCTTTCCTTGTTAGGTAGTTAACTACTGTTTTTGTTGCAATACTCTCCATAGTTTCGGATTTAATCAGCATGATTTTAAGCAGAAGATCCTCTAAAGGTAATTTTAAACGAATTCCCTGTATCAGCTCATTCTCTAAATTCCCCAGCTCCTTAATCAAGTCATCTACTCTCGTTTTATCAACCTTACGTTTGTAACCAGTATAACTAAGAGTCTCCCCTCTAATACCAGCTTTAAACGTATCCCAAACCACTCCTGGTGCTGCTGTTCCTCGATTTGTTGCCCAAAAGCTCTCTATCCAAATGCTCATATGCTGTCTATATCCTACATCCTTTAATACTGCTCTCTCAAATGTCCACTGTGAGTTTTTCCTTTGAGTCTGCCCTATATTCACTTCTAGGATCAGGGGGTTATGGTCTGAAACAATCCTAGGTTGCTTTTCCATCGATAATCCTGAACTAAGGGAGCTGGAGATTAAAAAATAATCGAGTCGAACCATAACTTGATGTGGCGCAGAGAAGAAGGTACTGCCTTCCCTATGGGGATATAGCTTAACCCATGGATCAATTAGGGAGTTATGGTGCGTCATATCAGATAGGGCTCTATACATCTTCTTCTTTCTACCAATATATCTTCCCCCTCCCTGAGCAAATGAACTACCTGGATCGTGTAAATTAAAGTCACCACAACATATTATAGGTTCTGACCATTGAGCCAGCTCAGTATCTAAAAACTGGAAGACCTCCGGGTCATCCTCAGTGGAACCATATAATGTAACTACCGTGCACTTTGCTCCTTTATATATTATTTCCACCAGTGCCCATCTTCCCCCTTGATCCTCTTTTTTCCTATTTACAACAACATCCCTGTCTTTGGCTAGGATTGCGACTCCCCTTGTTTTAGTTCCCTGCTTAGAAGATGCCAACAAATGAAACCCCAGTTGCTCCAGAAGATACCCCTTTCCTCCCTCGATATGTGTTTCTTGAAGACACAAAATATCAACCCGGAGAGTTTTGATTAAAGCAGCCACTCTCAATCTTTTGTTAACATCATTCAGCCCACATATATTAATTGAAGCAAATCTACATGACATTAAAATACATCGAGCAGACCCCTACTTAGAAAAACCAATAATTTAAGGTGACAAAGATAAACATTCATTGATATTTGTGAATCTACAATGTGATATATACTGTAAAAGATGCTGTGAACAATGCTTGACTTACAAAACTGACCCCCCCCCCGCCCCTTGACCCTCCCTTCCTTCCTCGAACCACCGCCCCCCCACCCCCGCCCCCCCAGCTACAGGCAAATAGGTCAATCCTGACCTATGTGTGGTCGCCTGATAACAGCAGGCAGGTCGCCCCTCCCCACCCAACCCTCCTAGATCGTAAGCCTACTTTCTCCCTCTCTCTATCTCGACCAGAATAATACTAATAATACCAACCTCAAAATAACACCGTCAAACTAATAGACAAAACTTAAATTAAAGTATT
Source organism: Triturus cristatus (assembly GCF_964204655.1). NCBI lineage: Eukaryota > Metazoa > Chordata > Amphibia > Caudata > Salamandridae > Triturus > Triturus cristatus. Next base: position 1,838,104,211 of record NC_140590.1, on the reverse strand, counting down.
GAGAGAGTGCCAAACCCTACGATTCCTAAATAAGACAAAATATCTATGATCACCTACCCCTCCTTCTTCCCCTTGAGCTCATCGATATACAGCTGGACTTTTATCTCAGAGGTAAACATCTTAATGTTTCCATTGACAATGATCTTAAGTCTTGCAGGATAAAGTAAAAATGCTTCATAACCCATCTTCTGTATTGGGGCTATCAGTTGTCTAAGACGCCACCTCCTCTCCACCGTGACGTGACAAAAGTCAGGCCTTGCAAAAAACGTGGCCCCCTCAAAACTTCGCCTTGCCTCTGGTTTTGCCTTATTCAAAATCTCTTGCCTAGCCAAGAAATTTCCCATATATATAAGGATAGCCCTAGATTTTTGAGCCTGTGACCCCCCATATGTCTTCCTTTGTATCAATGGGAATCGGTGAGCCCTCTGCACCTCGCTCTCCCAATCCCATTTAGTGACATCTGGAAAAGCCCCCCTTAACAAACTTATTACATAAGCTCTTATATTCTCTCCCTCAAGTCCTTCGGCAACCCCTAGTAGTCTAATGTTGTTCTGACGCTGCCGATTTTCATAGTCTTCCAGTTTCCACCTTATGTCTTCTGACATCTTTTCCTGCGATTCCTTGAAGGTCTGCCATCGAGAAACATCATCCTCTAGCCTAGCTGTACGCTCCTCCACATGCGATACTCTATCCGCCAATTCCTCATATACTTTATTCATTTTCCGCATGGAGCTCTGTAACTTTTTTGTCGCCACCTTAGCTCTTCGGCTTTCAGTTCTAGCCTCTGCTTGCATCTGAATAAGAGTCTCGTACAATAACCCCAGTGAGGGTGCTGAAGTAGAGGCGCCCTCATTCACCACCTCCTTGACCCCCCCCACATCCTCCTCTTCCTGATACAGTGAGGCCGTTGCAGAATAATCCCAGCAAAGCTTAGGATCGGTTGCTTGAAGTAAAGGGCTATTTAGGGAGTCTGTTTTAGCTCGCCTTCTCATTCTCTGGGGTTTAGCTTGACCTGGCGGCGCCTTCTGAACTGAAGATTTTTCTGCATGGTCTGAATCAGTACCTGAAACAGAGCTTACATCTTGACTTCCGTCACCCAGCTCACTAGAAAGGTAGGAATCTGACTCAGTATCCTCATTTAGTGAAAAAAAGCACTCCCCATCGGGTGTTGCCGGGACCACACTCCCAGGGATACTCTTAGTTGCTAAGCCTCCCGGTGTTATGTCCCCAGTCAGCGTCCCACCAACACTCGTTTTTTGTATTGTCTTACTTAATTCTTGAACAAGGGAGTTGCTCCGCTTTCCTGAATCCATCTCCTCACCCGTGCATGTCTCTGCTTCCACCTCTGCATCTCCCTGCTTGTTCTGTCTCTGCCGTTGCTGCCGGGTCAATTCAGAGTCTAACGGCCCTGCTGCTCCCTGTAGTACAGTCGGTACCTGGGAATCCACGGGCTCCAAGACTGCGAACAACTCCTTAACCGAAGGCTGTCTAAGAGTCTGGTCCTTTCCTGGAGCGCCTCCTTTCAACGTAACGATGTTCCCGCTTAAACTGCTAATGCCGCCATTGACCACCCCTGCGTCTGTCAGTTTCAGATCCTTACGAAGCAGCGAGGATGGGCGGCCGGCGAACAGCGAAGCCTCCTTGGCTTTCTCCTTTACAGAATTTCCTTTTCCTTTTCCATCTGCAGCTGGGGGATGTGTGCGCTTAGCTGCCCCGGTGTCTCTCGCGGATTTAGATGATTTGGGAGGCATCTTCCTTTCGAGTCTCCCCAGCCGGTTCTCGCAACGGAAAGGGAACAGTCCGCTGCCGCTGCCGAGTAATGCTCTTGTCTTAGTGACCCACCGAAGGGCCAAAATCTCGAGACTCAGGTAGGAGAGGTTTATTTTATTATTCATACCAGCATTCTTGTAGTATGCCTTATTTTCCCCTTGTTGCGGGCAATTTTAAGGAGGGTGGTTACGGAGCGACTGTATACTGCAATCAGTCGGTGGCCATCTTGAGATGGTAAGAGTATTAAAGAAATTAAAGCTACTAATTATTGATGAAGTCAGTATGGTGTCTAACCTAATGCTAGCTTTTATACATTGTAGAATGCAAAAAATATAAAAAACTGACTACGGTGTATTTTTTGGAGGAAAACACTTAATAGGGTTTTGGAGACCTGCTACAACTAACTCCCGTAAAAGGACAAACTGTATTCAAGAAACTACTACATAATGAAGAAAGGAATACCCTAGGAAGTATTGGAAATGTAAACATTTTGGCAAACTTTCATTACAAAGAGTTAATCCAAAATTTGCACCTAGCATCAGATATGCATTATGCAGATATACTAAAGGATATAAGAGTGGGAGGCCTCACAAAAGAGGGAAAGACAGTATTACAAGCCATTCTCATCAAAAATTTGTTTCCAAGTAATGTTTCATCTGCTGAAGTAATATTCAATTTTGTTAAGGAAGAGAAGTCTATGTTTGTTTGATGCCAACCCCTGAGGAGTGTAGTAAATTTAATGAACAATTATTGCAACTGGAGAAAGAAGTGATTCTCGAAATAAGACCAAATTATAAAATGGAACATCAAGGAGTTACAGTGCTGCTAACAGAAAAACTGCAATCAAAATTGGACAGTTTAGAAAAGTCTGTGTCGAAAACTACAGGAATTAGAAAAACTGTTACGTATCTGTAATAATTGTTGTATAATCTTACATCATAATTTAAATGTTGAAGAAGGGCTAGTGAATGGTGCAAACGGTACAGTTATGAAATGTGTTAATTATCCGGATAAATTATGTGCAATACTTAGCCACAACATTTGATGATATTGCTGATGTTAAGCAGATTGATAGATGTGTTGTATGGTTCCTACTTGTGAAAGACTTGTATGTCCAGCGAAAGCAGTTCCCAGTGTCTTTAGCGTTTCAGTAATTATTCATAAATCGCTAGGTTTAAGTGTAGATACAGGTCTTATTAATATTGGCAGTAGCGTATTCAAAGAAGGAATGTCATATGTTGCTTTGTCGCAAATTTGAAAATTGTCTGGTTTCTTTCTGATTGATTTTGATGAGAAGAAAGTAAGTGCTGATGTGAGCTGTGTAGCAGAGAATAATCAGTTAAGAACTCAATATGCACCTCATTTAGGCCAGTATCCTGTGGTTCAAAAAGCAATACTGTGATTAAAGCGGAAAATATCTAAACAGTCTATCACAGTTGAACAGAAAGATGAACAAAAAGAAAATCAACAAGGAGCAAAGATAAGAAAACTAGAGCACAATGAGGAAATACAAGGCTATAATATTGATAATAAATCTGGAGTGAGCTGTTATGCAAACGTAGTGTTATATGGGCTGTATCATTTGTCTCATCTTACAAATTCTATTGAAGAAACGGTAGATAAAACAATGGGGCATATCAACAAGGGCTTTATCTCTGCTTTTTTGGCTTTAAAAAATGCAATGGGGGCGTTCCAGAGTAAAATAATAGGAGAAATGTCGCCTAGAGACATTTCTCCTATTATCAAGGATATCGCTAACCCTGTTAGCGATAAAAAAAGCAGCGCTAACCGCTGTTAACGCTGCTTTTTTACGTCTGGTATTTTTCTGACTTAGCCATGATATCCTATGTAAGGTGGATATCATGGCTAAGTATGTCTATCCCTATCAGCAAGCTACCGCCAAACCTTGTGGGATTATCTCTGTATTTCCAGCGATAATCTCACAATTGTCAGCTTGCGCTCTGAATTTTATCGCTTTGGAGATACGCGTTGCTGATAGCACGCTATCTCAGCGATAAAATTCAGAGTTGGCCGGCGATAATTATCCTCGCGCTCAGAGCGCTGAGCGATAATTATCGCCGGCCCTTGCTGATATGCCCCAATGTCTTTTCAACTGTGTAGTTTGCTTGAAGAATAAAGAAGTGATATAACTATTATACATTCTGCTACTGGAATAAGAAAACTCACTGACGACTGTATTGGATCAGTAGTATTCTCTCAAAATCTGCTCAAGAATTTCTAATGGTAATGCTAGGATTATTAGATGAAGAAGATGTTAAAATCAATGAATTATTATCCGAATGCTGTTGGGGAAACCCGATAACTACACTTGGGGTAGGGTATTGGGAGAAATGACTGAGGAGGTGGCTGTCGATGGGTTTCTGTACAAGTTTGGTCGCCTACGTTTTTCAAAAAGGTGCAATTGAAGGTTATAAGGTCTGCACTTCTTCTCTGGTGTAGGTTAAGAAAACTAGTTGGTGTAGGTTATTATTCTGATTTTTCACCAATATGGGACTCTCCAGGCACAATAGACTGTATGAAGGACCAGTTGAGTCTCCCACTATGACAAGCTGGGATTGTTACCTGGGGGGATTTGATGGCAATGCAAGGGTTGTTACCCTGGGAAATCCTTAGAGCAAGAGGAGGAGATAGTCTTTCCAGGTTTAAGTATGTGCAACTGTGTTCCTGGTTTTCGGCCTCGAATGTGGAGATCGGGGTAATTGGGAATTTGAGACCACCCTGCAGGACATTAGATCTAAAAAGAAGGAGGCAGCTCTATGATATTGGAAGTTCCTGGAAGCAGATGATTAAAACTCAGAATCAGCACACACAGTGTGGGGAGACACATTCCAAGAGGCGGCCTTTCAACCAATCTGGTGTGACTCTTTGAAATTACTATATTCAGTCATCAAAACAGCAAATTTGCAGCAGAACTATTTTTTTACTATTAATAGACTGTATTGGACACCTTAAAAATAGCTAAATTCGCCCTACCTCCCATTCCCAGATGTAGAAGTTGTGGCCTGCTAAAAGCCAACCATGATCATATTTTTTTCGGTGCCCCAGAATAAAAGTGTTTTGGTTTAGCATAGAGGCTATTTTAAAAGATATATTTGGGGCAGCAATGGTCCTAAATTCACAGTTGGTCCTCCTTGGAGTGGCTACGGAAACACATTGCTCCTTGCGTTGGGAGCAGCATGGCCTTCTGTTTTACTTGATGCTTATTGCACGGAGGGAAATCTGCAAGAAGTGGACAGATCCATCATCCCCAAAAGTTGCAGAGTGGATTAAAGCGGCTACCTGTGTGTGGCGGTCGGATCTGGAATGTAAAACAGGAAGTGCTGTTGGGATATGGGCGAACTTCTCCAGATGGAGTGCGTCTTAGGGAAAATGCCTGGATTGAATGAATGTCGTATCCGATAATTACACCAAGGTACCAGCCTAGGTAGTGAGCCCTTGGCCAGCCTGAGTGAAGAGAGGCAAGAGCGAATGCATTGGACCCCGTGGGGCGTACAGATAGAACGGCCTGAGTGGTGCAGACGCTATGGTGATATGAGGACAAATTATTTTAAAATATATACATATCAATGAATTATTTGGTTTAACTTATAAATGTACCCATAATTGTGAAGATTAGGAATATATGCACAGTGCTGAAAACAATTCAGAACGATTCCTCTAGTTGACATTACCAGATTGTGATGCTGCGCCGTTTAAAGATTTAACTACAAATGCCCATCAACATATGGCCTGTCCAAACAGAAGATCAGAACTTAAGTCAACGTTGTTTCTACAGAGGTATGGAAAATATATCATAGTCATGATACAACAATGCAGAGTGGATGGTACTAAGTTCGAAACTGAAATGACAGACTTTAAAGCTGCACATATTTCCATCTCAAAAAGAACTTTCACAACTATAGCAATCATATTTCATGAAGGAGTTAATATAACCTCTGGACTCTACACAATATATTTTAAGATGTCAAACAGGATGGACAGAGTGCAATGCCATACAAGTGACTTTCAAATTAAGACTACCCAAAAAGTTACTGTGAGGGGATGACGGGGGTTCAATACCTGAATGTAACAGGGTCCGTCTGGTCGGACGCCGTCTTGTCGAAAACATTGGAGTCCGGGCACCAGAGGGTTAATCATATAGCCTCTCCTGCACATGCTGCCAAGAGACACAACCGGCAGGAGACCCAATCACCCGTGCAGACCGTCTATAAAGAGGAGGGTCCCGCAGGAAGCAGGAGGTCGCCAGAAGGAGGAAGACGGCATAAGAGGACAACCGGACATGGAAGAGGGCCGACCGGAAGGAGCTGCATTCCCGCCATCCAAAGTTGAGGGGCAAGAGCTTGAAAACACTGACGACTTGGACTGGAACCCAGAACGGAACTCTGATGACGACGACCTTGACGTATGGACCAAAGAGTGGTGGACACCCAGGAGAGCCAGAGGACCCGCCACGACTCCAGGAATAGTTCCGGCTATTGCGATGAGTGGGAAAAGGAGGGGTGGGGAGGAGCACACTGAAAATTGTCGCACCTCTCACCACTTGGGGCCTGCATTGCCAATTCTGAAGGTTATTTTAAAAAAAATTATTTTGGCGAATCTTCCTTTTTTTTCTTTTCCTTTCTCAGCTTTATAGTGTTGGGCAGCATACAGGGAAATGTATGGGCCCATTCCTATAGAGGAGGTTAGACCGAGAGCATGCCTGCTTCTCCCTAAATGATAACAACCAGCAGAACAGAAAAGGGGGGAAGGGTGGTAAGAGAGCAACCCAACCTTGTCCCTTTTGTTGTGTATGTGTTTGTTCCTTCTTATTTACTCTCTGGGCACCAACACCTTTCAGGGTAAGGGTGACGAAGAAAAGTAAGAGGGCAGAAGGAAAGTTTTGCCTGTTTAAAACCCTCCCCTATTTCACAGTTACGAAGGCTTCTCCGAGTGTGGTGAAGGCTGTCCCATCTACTCTGCATTTGACCTATTGGACAAACTTCCTCCATCCCATACTCACCATTTGTTTTGTGTTCTCTCGAGCTACCTTGGGACATCTGTATTCTGAAGCCTGTCCGGTGTGCAAAGAAAAACAAAAGGCATAGAGTGGTAAAACGGATAAACGTTACAACTGGATCAAGAACAAAGAAAATGTCATCACGGCCATACCAATGTATAACCTGGAAAAAAATAAAACTCTTGGAAAATATAACACTTTTTCTAGAAGATCATAGCCTAAATTACCTCTGTTCTGCTAGTGTTAAAATAAAGTGGACAAAACTTTATTAGGCCTCCTAGATTTTCTTTCCACCCATTGCTGCGACAAGTGGTGTCAGAAGTGGGACCGTGGAAAATGGAGGCCGCCCTTCAGAAGATAGCAGAGAACCAAGAAAGGCTAGGACAGGTCATGGAAAGCTTCCTCGCGGTGGCAGAAGAAGACCGTGAAAAATTGCATAAGGTCCTAACCGAACAAGGCCAAACCCAGGGAACAGCAATTAGCCGAATGGTGGAGATATTGGGTCAACAGCAAAGCCGTACTTCCCTACCATCAGTCGTACTACAGAAATATATCAGTGGTTAGGACCCAGATTTTTTTTCCTCGAACTTTGAAAGGATGGCAAGGGCTGCTGCCTGGCCAGCTGACCTATGGGGGCAATACTAAGGATCACTGATCACAGGGGACCTTCAAGCAGCCTACCAAGTGGCCAATCAGCTTGGTCTGACTCCATATGAAGACACAAAGAAAAGTATCCTCGAGAGAATGGGAGTGGATGAAGAAACATATCGAATTTGCCTCAAGCAGATCCGAGAAGGGCCACAAGAGACAGCAAGGGCCTTGTATTATCGGGTTTGTGATATGACCGCTCGTTGGTTACGACCCCTTACCTCCACGAAAGAAGAGAGATTATGGAAAAGGTGTATTTAGAAAAATACCTGCAATCCCTACACCTTCCTATACAGAAATGGGCTCGGCAACACGCTCCTTTGATGCTAGAAAGGGCAGTAGAGATCTCTAGTGCCTATAATAGGGCACAAGAAATCTATAAGGGGTGAGAAGAGATGCAGTGGCGATCTACAGGGGGACCCATGCCGAAGACAACCAACCCCCACCAAAGAAGGCTGAAACTGTTACATTACCGCCTGGGTCCCTCTCTGTTCCTGTGCGAACCCCTGCAATATCAGGGCCATAGTGTTACCATTGTGGCAATATGGTCACATTGCTCGAGTCTGTCCCCAAAAAGAAGAACCCATGGACATCAGTCTTACTAAATCGTTTTTCTGCACTCCAATCGAATCCCAGGGTCCCCCATATCTCAGGCAGGTGAAGGTTAATGGGGAAGTTAGACTAGCCCTAATAGATACCAGTTGTCTCCAGAGTGTTCTGCAACCTCAGCCTTTACCTGGAGGGGTTTAGTCTATCACTGGACAGGTAAACATCCAATGTGTGCACGGAGACCAAAAACGGCATGCTACGACTGAGGTGCAGATACAACCAGGACCCACCATAGATCCGGTCACCCTCAGGGTTGGACTCATTCCCAATTTACCTGAAACCCTTGTTTTGGGTAAAGACTTTTCACACATGGGTAAATTTATCCAGGAACACTGGAGTGAGGAGGAGGAATGGAGGAAAACTGCTCCCTTTTCTCAAAAAGAGGAAATAGACGTTATCCAAAGTAAACCAAAAAAGAGCTGAAAACAGATAAAAGAGAGAAGCAAGAGCGGATCAGAGTGGCCTTATCCAAAACCTACCCTTCCACGGTATGGGACCACGGGTTCTGTGGCACTCAGAGGGAAGACCCTAGTTTGCGAGCAGCCTGGAAGCAGTCCGCACCACAGGAGGACCCCAATCAAGTAGGTCTCCAATTTTATGAGAAGAAGAGCATGCTATACCGAAGGGGAAGATAGGGCCAATCACCTCAATTGTTAGTGCCCCAACCATATAGGGAGCACGTTATTTTTCTTGCTCATAGCCATTTGTTAGGAGGGCATTTTGGGGGAGAAAAGACGGAGAAAGCCATCCTAGAGAACTTTAATTGGCCGGGGGTGTATCATCAGGTCAGGAAGTACTGTAGGGAATGCCCCATCCGCCATAAAAACAGCCGTACACTGCCTGCCATGGCTCCTTTGAGACCCCTACCAGTCATGGAAGAGCCTTTTTCCAGAGTAGGGATGGACATAATAGGACCCCTCCTCCCATCTCGTAGTGGGTGCCAGTTTGTTCTAGTGTTGGTGGATTATGCTACCCGATTTCCTGAGTCAACCTAATGCCACCCAGATAGCCAAGGCCATGATAACTATATTTTCAAGGTTGGGATTCCCAAAAGAAATCATAACAGATCAAGGAACTCCCTTTGCCTCCCACCTAATGAAACAGGTTTGTCACCAGTTGGGTATAAAACAGATTTGTACCGCAGCTTACCGCCCCCAGACATATGGGCTAGTAGAAAGGTATAATGCTACCCTGAAAGTCACACTAAAAAAGCTGCTGGAACTAGAAACCCGAAATGGGAAGATATGTTAACCTTGACATTGTTTGCCTTACGGTGCAAACAACAGAAAAGCACTGGGTACCCATCCCTTTGAGTTATTATATGGGAGACAACCCCACACTCTTCTTGACATGGTAAAGGAGGAAAGGTGCTAAAACATTGGCTGAATACATACTCAGGTTAAAAATGCACCTTCAGAAAATTTGGTGCATATTCAAGACTCACCTAGAACAAGCCCAGGCCAACCAGTAGAGGTTATACGATAAAACAACCAAAGAATGCACCCTAGAACCCAGAGATTGGGTGTTGGTGATGAAAACTACCTCTGACCATAAACTCCTATGACACTGGCTGGGCCCCTATAGAGTTATGGATAGAGTGACCTCCATCACATATCGTCTAGAGTTAGATCCTTGAAATAAAAAGAACACCCAAATCTCCCATATCAATTTTTTGAAAAAGTGGGAAGGGGAGAAACCGGTGTTATTAGGAATGGTAAAAAATTAGGAGTGTCTATTCCAGCAAAGCATAGACCCTGACTTACCTGCTCAACAGCAACAAGAGATATGTTCGCATTTGTATCCCTTTATAAAGGTCTTCTCCCTCACACCAGGAAGGACCACCTTAATTGAACACGCAATATCCACAGAGCCACAAAAAGTCATAAGATTACGACCATATCGGGTACCGGCAGCCCAAAGAGAAACCATTGAGAAGGAAGTGCAGCGTATGTTAGAGCTTGGAATCATTAAACTATGCCCCAGTGAATTGAATTCGCCTATCGTTATCGTACCTAAACCTGACGGTTCTATACATTTTTCTATTGACATTAGGGAGGTCAATAAAATATCCCAGTTTGACGCTTATCTCTTACCCCGAGTAGAAGAGATGATAGAACGACTAGGGAGATCCCACTATATTAGCACTCTAGACCTCTGTAAAGGGTACTGGCAGGTACCCTTGAGAAAACAGGATGAGGAAAAGACAGCCTTCTCAACCCCAAGTGGATTGTACCATTTCAAAGTTCTCCCTTTTGGGATGTACACAGAGCCCCGGCCACCTTCCAGAGAATTATGAATCGCATCCTGAAACCCCATCAAACTTATTCCGCCACCAACATTGACATTATAATCATTCATAGTGACTCATGGGACCAGCATCTACAACATATAAATGCAATAGTTGGGGCCCTGAAAGAAGGTGGTCCAAACATAAACCCTGCTAAAAGTCATCTAGCTGCCCGATCTGTGATATACTTGGAATATCTCCTGGGAGAGGGTCTGATTAAACCTCAAGAAGAAAAAGTAGCAACCATATCTAAGATACCATTTCTTCAGAGCTGGAAAGAGCTCCGGGCTTTTTTAGGGATCCTTGGGTATTATAGGCGATTCATCCTCTCTTTCTCCGAAATAGCAGCCCCCCTAACTAACCTTCTAAAGAAAAACAGAAACAGAACTTAAACACCCTACCCTAGAGCTTCTGTAAGCCTTCCAACAGTTGAAACATGCTCTCACCAAGCGACCAATTTTCTTGAGCCCAGACTATGATAAGCCCTTTATCCTGCAAAGAGATGCTTCCGACCATTGATTAGGAGCAGTACTTTCCAAAAAAGACCCACAAGGACATGAGAGACCCATAATTTCCATCAGTTGAAAACTCTTCCCCAGGGAAAGTAAATATGCCGTGATAGAGAAAGAATCCCTGGCCATAAAATGGGCAATTGAGGCATTACGATATTTCCTTAGGGTAAAGAATTCACCTTGTTCACGGATCACGCCCCTTTAGAATCGCTGCCGAAAAACTGGGGACATAATGACAGGGTCCTACGTTGGTTACTAGCCCTACAACCATATAGATCCACTACTCAACACAGGAAAGGTAAAGATCAAGCTAACACTGATTATTTATCAAGGTATCCTACGGATCATGACCTTACAAGTAGGAAATCTAGGGAAGGGGGTATGTGAGGGGTCGATGGGGTCTCAATACCTGAACATAACAGGGCCCGCCTTGTTGGGTGCCGTCTTGTCGGAAGCGTTGGTGTGAGGAGGAGCACACTGAAAATTGTCGCACCTCTCACCACTTGGGGCCTGCTTCGCCTGTTCTGAAGGGTTTTTTTAAATTTCTTTTGGTGATTCTTCCTTTTTTTCTTTTCCTTTCTCAGCTTTATGGTGTTGGGCAGTATACAGGGAAGTGTACAGGCCCATTCCCATAGAGGAGGTTAGACCAAGAGCATGCCTCCGCCTCCCTAAACGATATCAACCAGCAGAACATAAAAGGGGTAGAAGGCTGGTAAGAGAGTAACCTGACCTTGTCCCTTTTGTTGTCTATGTGTTTGTTCCTTCTTATTCACACTCTGGGTACCAACACCTTTCAGCGTAAGAATTTCTAAGAAAAGGAAGAGGGCAGAAGGAAAGTTTTACCTGTTTGAAACCCTCTCCTATTTCACAGTTAAGAAGGCTTCTCCGGGTGTGGTGAAGGCTGTCGTATCCGCTCCGCATTTGACCTATTGGACAAACCTCCCCTATCCCATACTCACCATTTCTTTTGTGTTTTCTTGAGCTACCAGGGGACATCTGTACTCTGAAGCCTGTCCGGTGTGGAAAGAAAAACGGCAGGCGTAGAGTGTCAAAACGGCTAAAAGATACAACTGGACCGAGAACAAAGAAAATGTCATCACCGCCATACTAATGTATACCTGGAAGAGATAAAACTCTTGGAAAATATAACACTCTCTTTCTAGAAGTTCATAGCCTAAATTACCTCTGTTCAGCTAGTGTTAAAATAAAGTGGACAAAATTGAGAACTTTATTAGGCCTCCAAGATTTTGTTTCTGCCCATCCCTTCGACATTTACAAAACTCATAGCTGCTGTTTCTAGAACCAAAGTTCTAAGGAGAATCTAAGATAAGAAAATGTGGTATTGTGTTGATATATATATATAGATTATGTGTTTCTGAGACATTATTCGGCCTATTGAGAGCATTGTCTACAGCAAGCTGTTAGAAATGAAGGACTCTTTTTAACTGGTGGAAATGAGTTTGTAAATATTTGAGGACTACATTGTGCTACTTCAGATAAAATTACATGGAGGTACTATAATACCATTAGCTTTAAGTTGCATGTGAGAAGTCTCTTCACCACTAAAAAAAGTCCCCTTGTCTTTCTGCTTCAGTATCTTCTACATAATATTATGAGTTATGCTTTTCATACATGAACTAAGAATATTTTAGACATTGTTTGGCCTAAGAGTGATGATGTTTACAAAAGGATATTAAAAAATGAAGACTGCTTCATAATTGTTGGACATATTGTAGCAGATATAATAATATCAGAAACAATTTTACAATTTTGTTGTTTTCATTAAGGTAGTAGGCTATTAGCAAGCCAGTATTAAAAACTTGTAGTGAGCGCAGTGAACAGTAGGACATAGTTGTAATGATCTACTCTGAACATTTGTTTTTTTGTTTTTTTACAATTCATTGATTGTTTTTCCCACTGTTGCATTAGGAGTCTTCATACAAAACACTGTTAAAAGTGAACAAGTATGAAAGCTGAAAACAGGAAAAAACAGTAAAACATTTGTCTATATTGAATTAAAGTTTTGCTTAAACAATATTTTATAGTGTTTGGTTGCCTAATTTTTTTAATGAAATTCTAATATATTTTTGTTTTTTTATTTTTTCACAGTGGTTGGAGGTCGAAATATATTACATGTGGCAAATCACTAATCTAGTAATGGATTGATTGAGTTACTACTCATGTACTCATCCCATCTCCCAGGCACAACAGTTGCACTAGTCCAATCATCCAACCACTACCTAAGCAGTCATCCAATCACTCGGGTACTGCACTTGAATTCATCCAATCTCCCAGCCACTTCTTAAGCAGTTATCCAATCACCCAGGCATTACCCATGCACTATGCAACCACACAGACAGTATGTATGCACTCATCCATTCACTGAGACAGTACCCATGCACTCATCCATTCACCCAGGCACTACTCATGGACTCATCCTATCACCCAGGCAGTACCCATGCACTCATGCAATCACCCAGGTACTATTCATGCACTCACCCAATCACACAAACAGTATCTATGCATTCACCCTATCTGTGTACTCACCCAGTCAAAAAAACACTACCCTTGCACTCATCTAAGGACCCAGGTTCTACCCTTGCACTCATCCAATCACCCAGGCACTACTCTTGCACTCATCTAGTCACCTATGTACTACTCATGCACTTGCAGAATTACCAACACATAAGCCATGCAATGATCTAATCCCCCAGACACTACCCTTGCACTCATCCATTCACTAAGGCACTACCCATGCACTCGTGCACTCACCCAGGCACTACTCATGCACTAATCTAATCACCCAGGCAGTACTCATGCACTCATCCATTCACTCACACACTACCCATGCACTCATCCATTTACTCAGACAATATTCATGTATTTATCCATTCTCCCGGCACTACAGTTGCACTAATGGATTCACCCAGGCACTACACTTCTACTCAATCTGTTCACCGAGGTACTACCAATGCACTCATCTGTTCACCCAGACACTACCCATATACTCATCCATTCTCTCAGGCAGTGCCTTGCATTCATCCATTCACTCAGGCACTACCCATGCACTCCTCCATTCACCCAGGCCCCACCCTTCTATTCATCCATACATCAGGTACTACCCTTGCACTCCTCAATTCACCCAGCCCCTACCCTTGCACTCATCCATTCACCATTTACCCAGACACTACCCATACAGTCATTAATTCATTCAGCTATTATCCATGCACTCATCCATGCATACAGGCACTACCCTTGCACTCATCCATTCACTGACATACTACCCATGCAGTCATCCAATCACCCAGGCACTATCCATGCACTCACCCAATCATGCAGACACTATGCATTAATCTAATCAATCAACCAGGCACTATCCATGCAATCACCCAATCACACAGGCACTAACCTTGCACTCATGAAATTACCCAGGCACTACCTTGCACTCATCCAATCACTCAGTTGTTACCCTTTCACTCATTCATTTACTCAGGCAGTACCCTTGCACTCATCCATTCACCCAGACACTACCCATGTACTCATCCAATTACCCAAGCTGTACCCATACACTCATCCTTTCTCTCAGGCACTATCTATGCACTCTCCCAATCACCTAGGCACTACCCATGCTCTCATCCAATCACCCAGTCACTGCCCTTGCACTCATTCATTCACTGAGGTATTACCCATGCATTCATCCACTCATCCATATATTAATCATGCACTCATCCAATCACCCAGGCAGTACTGATGCACTCATCCAATCAACCAGGCACTATTCATGCATTCTTCCAATCACCCAGGAATTAGGTTTGCACTATTCCCTTCACTCAGGCAGTATGCATGCACACCTCCATTCACTCAGGCACCACCTAAGCATTCATTAAATGATCCAGGCACTGCCTATGCACTCATTCATTCACTTTAACATTATCCATGCACTCATCCATTCACCCAGGCACTAAGCATGTGTATATCCAACCACCCAGGCACTACCTTTCCACTCATCCATTCTTTCAGGCACTATGCACGCATTCATCCAATCACTCAAGCACTATCCAAACACTTGTCTAATGACCCAGGCACTACACTTGCACTCATTAATTCACTCATGCATTCACCCAGGCACTAACCATGCAGGTATCAAATCACTCAGCCAGTACCCATGCACTCATCTATTTACTTATGTACTACCCATGCACACAAAAGTTCTTTATTCGGATGTTAAAAACACCATAAAAGCACATATGCACAATACAAATATCATTCATTATCCATTTTTAAAAAAAACCAATTAAATCAATCAGAAGAACATTTGATGAAGATAGTACCAGATAAAACAATCGTGTCCCCTCACAGGTACACTACTTCTAGTCGGACGCTGTTTAGACTTAACCTTTGGTTAATCTTAGTCTCCAAGACACTTTGAGAAAGCTCAAAATACAACACAGAGTCAGTGGGTCAGCTGCCCTTTGTAAGAACAGTATTGCTGAGTGTGCCTGGGTCAGTTTAGCCCTTTTCAAGATATCAATTAAAAAACCTCGCCTGGGAGTAGAATAATAAGAACAAAATAATACAAAATGAAGGGTGTCCTGCGGAGACCGATTGTCGCAGCCGCAGGCACCCTTCTGCTCAATCGGTACTGAATACCCTTGTGGGTCCGCCAATAAATACGGTAAAAGATTGAGCCTAAAACGGGTTATTAAAAATCTATCTTGGGCATTATGCAATAAACAAAGATAGGGTTCCATGCCCACTGTGGTCTCAGTGTGAGTATACAAGTTCACTGACCTTTTAGACCCTTCTTCCGTGAGTCTGGTTGTATTCCTTTGGGCCATAAACAGGCTTTTTACCATTAGTTTATCCTGAGCTCTAATCTCTAAAGGGTGAGTGAAGAGTTCTATGTGACCCAGCTTCTCTAAAATATCCATGACATATTTGAACCAGGGTATCTTCATACATTTCTCTCTGCCTAGACAGTCGCTCAAAATTAGTCTGCTTAACTTAGCTTCTGTATTTAACCAGATGTTGAGCCACGCCAGGATCGGCCTGAGCTTGACCATGTCTTCAATGTATGGCCTCCCTAACTCTCTATGGGCAATAATAGCTGGGGTGCTCTGCGGGATTTTCAGTAAAGACCG
Source organism: Triturus cristatus (assembly GCF_964204655.1). Lineage (NCBI taxonomy): Eukaryota > Metazoa > Chordata > Amphibia > Caudata > Salamandridae > Triturus > Triturus cristatus. Next base: position 1,838,088,227 of record NC_140590.1, on the reverse strand, counting down.
CAATATTTTATTTTCCTCCCGCTGTAATTGTGTAGTATTTACAAAGCCCCATACTTCGGCTCCATACAGAGCTTTAGAACAGCAGATGGAATTGTACATATGCAGTACTTGTTCAGGGGACCATCTGCCTAGTCTACGCCCATAGTTCATCACTGCACCATTAGAGGATATCAGTTTCCCGCATCTTTCTTCTACCAGGGATGTAAATTTTAATCTCTCATCAAACAATATCCCTAGGTAGGAGAAAAGTTGTACTCTTTCTAGTTTGTGAGACCCAATTCTGTGTGTAGATGTGGGCCATGATTTTTTCCCTGCCCTCATCACAAATGATTTGTCCAGATTTACAGAGAGGTCTAGGGATCCCATGAACTTCACAAAGCCGTCAATTAAAACCTGTAAACTTTTCGGGGTGCGGGCTAACAATACCGCATCATCGGCGTAGAGTAAGACTGGAATCTGACGCATTCCAATTTTCGGGCAATCAATATTTAAAGCAACCAGGGTCTGCTCGAGTTTGTTGATATAGAGGGAAAATAAAAAGGGCGCAAGGATGCACCCTTGTCTTACCCCGCTTGAACACCCAAAAGCTTCAGTAAGGCCCCCAGCACTGTTGTAGCGTACCCTAGCTGTGGTATCTCTATGCAGCTCCCTGAGAATAATGATCAATCCCTGGTCGATACCAAGTTGGGACATCATTTGCCACAATTTCTCCCTATTTACATGATCAAAGGCAGCCGCCAAGTCCATGAATCCTAAATAAATGGATTCGTTACTTGCTATGGTATACTTGGCGACTAACATATATAAGTTGAGACATTGATCACTAGTAGATCTCCCAGATCTAAAACCATATTGAATGTCCGAGATTATATTGTTCTCCTCGGTCCATTCAGTTAGTCGGTTAAGGATTACCCTTCCCAAGATCTTAGCAGAGACATCAATCAGAGAAATGGGCCGGTAGCACTGGGGGTTATCCCTATTACCCTTCTTGAAGATGGTGATAATGGTAGCCATTGACCATGACCTTGGCAAACCAAACTTGATTGCTGCATTTATTACCCTGGTCATTAGGGGAGCCCACAATTCCACGTTACTGATGAACAAGTCGGGGGGAACCCCATCAGGGCCAGGCGCTTTGTTTTTTTATAATCCCTCGATTCCTATAATAATTTCTGCTAGAGTAAACTCTACCCTCTGGGTCTGTGATGTGATATCTTCCACGGTGACAGGGGCCGTCTTTTCATGATTGTACAAACTCTTAAAATGTGCGACCCACTGCTCCGGTAGGATATTTGTGCTGATTTCTGGTGTATTGCTTTCATGAAAGCAGGGTTTGTTAATAATACTCCAGAATTTAGCAAGATCCCTAGATTCGGCCGCTTCCCTTAGGTCAGCCCACACTTCCCCCTGTAGAGCTGATTTCCTTCTTTTAGTGACAGCCTTGTATTTTGCTCTACACTTGGTGACCCTATCTTTATTCCTGGGCTTTTGTTTTAAACAGCATTTTAGCTCTCTGAGTGCACGAGAGCAATCGCTGTCGAACCATTTTGGTTGCGTTATGGTTCTTTTGGCAGATCGTGTAGTTTGAAGTTTGTCCACCAAACTTGTAATCTGCCCAAAGGCACACAATACTTGGGGACCCTCAGTAGTTAAATCGAGACAATCTTCAATAGGTTGTTTCCCTTTGTCTATCAGATCTCTGTAGAATACTGCGCCCTCAATCTTGGCCCACCTAATCCGCCTTCCTTGATCTGTTGCCCTCTCGAGAACCCCATCCATAGTGGCTATCTTGGCTGCTACCTGGTACTGTAATTTTAGTGTTAGGGGGTTATGATCACTGAATGGGTTCCACTCAATTCCGACCGCTATAACCATGCGCTTGAGGGATCTAGACACCAAAAGGTAATCGATAATTGATGAGCACCCTCTGCCTTTAAAGGTCGGAGGGAGGGAGCCATCACTTCCCATGGCCATCATGTCCAAAGTATGTTCCATGTTATGGCTATTCAAGAGGTTACTCAATTCTCTGCCTGCTATCGTGTGGGCAAAATGGGGCCCCTTGATCAACGGGCAGCGTGACCATTCAAAGTTTATGGGGAACAAGGAGGAGCATAAATGGATATTTAAATCACCCATTATTATATAATGTGGGTGAATTACTCCATTTGCTTGTGTATAATTCTTGCTCAATAGGGTATCCAATGTTCTCACGAAATCCTCTTCCTCTTTAGCATCACCCGGGTTATATATGTTGAGCAATAACAGACCTAGACCCTGCCCCTCAAACCTTACGGCCTGTATATTACGCGATGGGCTTGATATGTTCGTCCACTTGCCTTTTATCCTTAGATCCACATATAGGGATAAACCCCCCATGGCTCTCCCTGATCTTGATTTCAGGGCTGGAATGAAAAAACATTTAAAACCCTGTATGTGATAGGGGCTATTTTCTGTTACCCAGGTTTCCTGGAGGCCTATTATCTCAAATTCTGTTATGTATTCTCTCCACTCCTGGATGTGGAACTTGCTTGCCAGGCCAGCCGTGTTCCAGGAGATAACATTTAGACCACCCTCTAACTTTCTTGACTGGTCCGTTTGTTGGGAAATTACTTGTGACCCGTCAAAATCCCCTGTCACTCTTGACTCCTCGCTTGTACCCTCCAAACCTTGGGGTATCCCACCTTCATCTAATGCCATTCCCGCGTTGTTAATTCCTGGCAATACGTCACGGGTGGCATATGGCTTATCGACCAAATCAGCCTCTCTTGTTTCTTGGGGCGATACCAACGAATCTAAATAGATCGTATGGCAATTACCTTCTTTGGGGGCAACCTGTACAATGGTCGGTTCGTTCACCCTGTCTTCCGGCTTATTGACCTTACCCTCCATGCATCTATATTCCATTATCGAGACAGCGTGGGTTAGTCAGTCATTAGCTTCCAAGGACATAAGGGGTGCATACCTATTTTCCCACCTAACCTGCTCGGCATCCCACGACCTCGGTCTTTCTCCCCGCCATTCCCGAGGTTCGTGGGGTTTTATGCGGGTTAACTCCCATTGCCCATCCTCATGTTGACTTCCCTTGTATGGTACGTTTTGGCAGGGGTACTGATGCACTCATCCAATCAACCAGGCACTATTCATGCATTCTTCCAATCACCCAGGAATTAGGTTTGCACTATTCCCTTCACTCAGGCAGTATGCATGCACACCTCCATTCACTCAGGCACCACCTAAGCATTCATTAAATGATCCAGGCACTGCCTATGCACTCATTCATTCACTTTAACATTATCCATGCACTCATCCATTCACCCAGGCACTAAGCATGTGTATATCCAACCACCCAGGCACTACCTTTCCACTCATCCATTCTTTCAGGCACTATGCACGCATTCATCCAATCACTCAAGCACTATCCAAACACTTGTCTAATGACCCAGGCACTACACTTGCACTCATTAATTCACTCATGCATTCACCCAGGCACTAACCATGCAGGTATCAAATCACTCAGCCAGTACCCATGCACTCATCTATTTACTTATGTACTACCCATGCACTCATCCACTCACCCAGGCACTTCCCAAGGAAACATCTAATCACCCAGGTACTACCCTTGCACTCATCTGTTCACTCAGGTACTATGCATGCGCTATTCTTTTTACTCAGGCACTACCCTTGCACTCATTCATTCACTCATGCCTTTACTCAGAGAGTACCCATGTACTCATCTATTCACCAAGGCACTGCGCATGCACACATCCAATCACCCAGCCACTAACCTTCTACTCATCCCTTCACACAGCCAGTACTCATGCACTCATCTATTCACGCAGGCACTACCGTTCCACACTTTCATTCCATCAGGCACTACATATGCACTCATCCATTCAGCCACACACTACCCATGCACACTTGCAAGCAGCCAGTCACTACGTTTGCACTCATCCAATCACTCAGGCACTACTTAATCACTCATAGATTTACTCAGGCACCACTGCTGCAGTTATTGTAACATGCATGCACCAGTTGTGTACTCATTCAGAGTTAATTCTCTCACTGTTGCACCCTCCCCTCTGACTCTATTGCCATGAAACCGTTTGGTGTATGTCGCTCAACAAGTATCTTTAACATAACATAACAAAACATTCAATTAAACATACACCAGTCATACACTCATTCTAACATATATACATACGTTATCTTTTTTTAACTGTAAAAGGTAGTTCTAAAAGGAACCTTTTATTAAAGATTTTGTAAAGTTGACATATTATTGTTCTTTTTTATAATAAGAAAAAAGGCAACAGGGACAACAGGAATTGAAAAAACGTGCACTGAAAAATGTGCAAAACATATAAAAGAGGAAATAAATTAGCGAGTATGCTGTTTTGCAGCATTGTGAATAGCTGTAAGAGACTGCTCACCAGCACTTATGACAACAATACAGCCCATGCAGTACGTGGCCATTCTTGCTATTTCTGGAGCCATATATGTTGCACTACTCTGCACTTCAGAAGTGAGTTTTTGACCAGGAATCTTTGCTGCTGCCACTGAAGTAGATTGTCCTCCAGCTTCCCTCTGCTTGATTGCCTGTTGGAGAGGTTTTTTATGATAGGTTTTTAGAAGTATAACATGGACGCTGTACCACATGGATATTTCTTGTTGGTCCCTCTAGAGAGAGTCTTCCTGCAGATCGTGCACTGCACCAGTTTGGCAGCTATTTTTGATTCACCTGATGGGATTGTAAAAAGAAATCTCATGACACACACACATATATATATATATATATATATATATATATATATATATATATATATATATATATATATATATATATATATATATATATATATATATATATATATATATATATATATGTATATATATATTCACTGAAAAAACCATAGGTTTCACACACGTTATAGTTAGGAATTAGCATTTAAAAAACCTTGCAAATTCACTTAAAAAACCATAGGTTTCACACATGTTATAGTTAGCTGGACATTTCACTCGTAAAAAACCATTGAAATTCCCCCGTTATAGTTAGTGCAGGCAACTATAACTCACGCGACCGCAATCCTCTGCTGATGACGTCAGATATTACATCACTGTATTTAGACACCTATTTACCCATGTCTTCTTCCATTAATCTTTAGCTATACATATATTACAAATATTTATTTTTCAGAAAGACACATATGTAATCAGTGATGTAATATCTGACGTCATCAGCAGAGGATTGCGGTCGCGTGAGTTATAGTTGCCTGCACTAACTATAACGGGGGAATTTCAATGGTTTTTTACGAGTGAAATGTCCAGCTAACTATAACATGTGTGAAACCTATGGTTTTTTAAGTGAATTTGCAAGGTTTTTTAAATGCTAATTCCTAACTACAACGTGTGTGAAACCTATGGTTTTTTCAGTGAATTTCAAAGGTTTTTTAAATGCTAATTTCTGTATGTATTTTTTATTTTTTTATTTTTAGCTTGCGCGCACCGTGTGCGCACGGCGTGCGAACTTCGCGGAATTTTTTCCGTTTTTACCGTGCGCGCAAGGTGCGCGCACTCAGCGAATTTTCGAAAAAAAAATAAAATCTTTTTTTGGCCCTTGGGGGTCCTTCTGGGACCCCCTGACAAAGGCTAGGGGGTCAGGAACTGTCCACCCTGCCCCCTTTTCACGTTCTCCACCTTTGTTTTTCACCCCCTCAGACTGCGAGAGACAAAATGGCGGCCGACACTTTCTGGTTTCGACCGATTCGAATGTTTACCGACATCTAACAACCAATCAGAATTGCGCTCGCGCACGGCAGGGTGCGCGCACAGTGCGCACTCGCTGCGCGTGTATAGATATTGATATGCTTTTAAATGCTATTTTCTCAGGAAATACTGAACAGATTTACACCAGACCTGCAAAAGGCACTTCCTTGACCTTATGGCTACCTCTCTGCCAAATTTCAAGTAATTCTGTTCAGCTTTTCGGGCTTTATCTGCGACTAAAGGTCCTATGGAAAAATACATGGGGAAAACGCGTTTTGGGACCCCCCCTTTTTCTCGGCCCCCGCTTGACGAATCACCCCGAGACTTTCAGGATAGGAGCTGAGCGGAGCGCCCCATTAGTTTTGAAAAGTTTGCGACGATTCGTCAACCGGCGCCAAAGTTATTCAAAATAGAATTTTGAGATTTCCTATGGAAACACGGTCCTAACTATAACTATCTACTGGCGACCGCCAGTAGATAATATATATGTGTATATATATATATATATATATATATATATATATATTACCTACTGGTGGTCGCCAGTGGGTAGTTATAGTTAGGACCAAGTTTCCATAGAAAGAGCATTTTTTGTTTTGCTTATAACTTTGGTATCGTTTGATGAATCTTCATGAAATTTTCCAAACTAATGCTTTGTTCATACCAGCTCCTATGTGGGAAGGTTGGGGGGTGATTCGTCAAGGGGGGGCCGAGAAAAAAGGGGGTCCCAAAACGTGTTTTCTCCATGTTAATTTCCATAGGAAACTTTAGACAAGGCTACAGGTCGAACGGGTGAACGGAATTACCCCAAATAGGTCTTGGTCTAGAAAGCACGCTTTTGTTTATTTGGTGTAAATCCATTCAGTAGTTTTTGAGAAATATCGAAATTTACAGATATCAATATTTGGGAATTCTGCCATCTGGTTGGCTAAGGCATTACGAGCACGAGCTTGCTGCTTATTGGTTGTGAGAGCTGCGAGCGGTTGCAACTAGGAAGTGTTTGCCACCATTTTGTGATTCCGTCGAAGCGAGTAAGGGGAAAAAAGGGGAAAAAAAGTGGGAAAGAGGAGGGTAGGAGCATTGTAACCTCTGTGGGGGTGTTTAGGGTGTGCTATAGACGGGTGTGAAGCGAAGTATTCAACCCTAGCAGTGTGAAAGTGCTGGGCTACGGAAATTAAGTGAGGTATTGCCTAGCGTCTGATGCTGGAAAGGTGAGCTGGTGCGGGAGTCGGGGATAAAAGCGTGAGCCCAAATTGTGTGTCTTATGCTGTGAAGTCATGTGCCGTGGCCGCTGCACTACACCTGTGGAAGTAGTGTCAGCATGTGTTTATACCCACTATGATGAACTACTGACCCGTACTGGTCTGAAAGTCCTGGGGTACGGAAAATATGTGAGGTATTGTGTACAGTCTCATGGTGCTAGGTTGAGCTGCTGTGTCATATGCTGTGAAGTCATGTGCTCTGGCCGCTGTGCCACATCTGTCCAAGTAGCGTCAGTATGTAGTTATACCTACTCGGAGGAACTTTTGTTTCAAACATTGTAACTTGTGTATGGTGCTTAGGGAGTGTTATGCTGCAGGAAAACCTAGACTTATCCAGATGGTTCCTGTTGACTTTGAATATAAACTTGCAGATGTCTATCGATCCGAACATTAGTAGGATCCAATTTCTCGATGTGAAAGTATCTTCAAACTGAAGCTGTACATTTTTTCCCTAAGTGTCTTCTCCTGTGAAATTTCTTACCACATTTCTTTCAATTCTGTATTCTCAGAGTTGGTAATATATGACCTGACATAGTGAGAAACAGCAATTGAGTTATGTGCATCATATTTTATGCTCATATTTGCATTTCACATCTTCAAAATCTCCATATTGTAATCATTATTGTACTTTGATGCTTCTGTTCTTTTTAAATTATAAGTATTTTGGGGTTATTATCGAGTGATGGTATGTCTCATTGCTGACATAAAACTGTTCACTCTTCCTTTGGGAATTACTGGACGTGGAAAGGGAAATCGACAGTTTGTGTAAAATGTATCTTTTGCGTTATCTTTTCGTTGGCAATAGTTTCCACATTCATGACTTCGATATGCAAATACGCCACACTAATCGAAGGGAGTCTGGTGCTGTGGTCGCTGGCAAGTTGGGGTCACTGCCATTCAGGACCCAGGACACAGTTCCACATGTGGGATCGGCTTGTGCTGAAGACGGTTAGGGTACCATTTGTCGCCAGTCGCCCACAGTGTAGGGCAGAGGTGGCGGTGAGCTAGGGTGCACAGCCACGTGCATACGTTGGTGACCCAAACAAACCTTGCATAGTACAGGTTCAGTGGCACCACGTGTCGCCAGTCTTCCATGTGGAAATACCCCTCGGTGATCGAAGGGAGTCTGGTGCTGTAGTCGCTGCCACTGAGTACTCAGGACACAGTTACACATGTGGGATCGGCTTGTGTTGAACAGGGTTAGTTGGCACCACGTGTCGCCGGTCTTCCACAGTGTAGGCCGGAGGCAGCGGTCAGCAAAGGCCGACAGGCAGGTGACGTTGACTTGAGCTGCACAGATTGGGAGCACTTGGTTCTTCTTAACCCATTATAGTCTCTTACACAATTTGCGTCGCTACTAATGTTGAATTTTGAACCATGTAACTCCAGTGTATGGTGGAGGCAGCGGTCAGAATGGGCGTACAGCCACATGGCGTTGAGTTGAGCTGCACAGTTAGTGGCACCTGGAGTACTCAGAGTGTGCGCACCCTGCGATGAGACAAGGTCCCGGCGGTCCGCACTGTGAGCAATGTATTTTGTCTAATGATTTCTGCATTGATATGGCCACGTGGCGATGACTTATGGTGCAGTGAGCTAGTAGTACCTGAAGCACACAGGGTGTGCGCACCCTGCGATAATGCGTGTTCTGGGTGTCTTGCGAACTGGACAGCGATATCTGCAATCGCCCCTACATCTGAATTGTGAGCCGTGCTGTCCGTAGTGTAGATCGAAGGCAGTAGTCGGTACAGACATAAGTCTGCGGTGCTGTGCCGCTGGGTTCGCAGGGGTCCTGTGTCGAGGAGGCCCGTGGTTATGGCGGCTACCACGTGCCAGGGTGAGGGCTGCCATTCTGACAGACTCGTTGGTCTTCCCACAAGTGAACTACGCCTAGGGCCTGGGCTATTTATTCATACTCCTACGCTGGAGTGGCGTACATTGGAGCAGCCCACTCCGCTTCCGCTTCCAGGGGGGGACAACACAGCTACATGACCGAGATCTTCCCCACTGCCTGAGGTAACATGGTTGCATCCACTCTGCACTCCACTACAAGTATCAATAGTATATCTCCACATGGAGAGGTTTGTGCTTTGCATAGTGAGGTCTGTGCAGTACATGAGCGTTACACTTGGCATTGTGTGCTTTATCAGTGATGGGTGACTTTCCTCCTTCATATATAGTTGGTTGCTCATCTCCCAACATTCAGCTATTGTGTGGCTGAGGGGCATGTTGTTTTGGGAAGGTCCGTTGTTCTGTTTTGTGCTGCCTCGGTGGTAGTAGGGGGGGGTGGTCCGGGGGGGAGGTTCTGGTGGTGGTGGGGCTGGGTGTTGTGGAGTTGTTGGGTGTCGGAGCTGCATGATCAGTAGCTGTATCACGTGTTGGTCTTTAGATGTGGCTGTGAGTTGGGTCTAAATAACAGAGTAGATAGTCGACCTCCTTACACCAGTTGAAGGTTAATGTTAATTTGTTACTGCTAACTCGTCTTATCGCCAGCTTTTTGGATCGCATTGCAGATTTGGCTGGTCGTTGAAAATATGGGGAAGAGGTGTTTTTGTGGTTTTTTTGGCTTGGGAACACATACTGTGCATTTCATTAGCGTTAGATGTGGCTCTTGTCTGTGGCGATTTTGTTGGTGTAAGGTATTGATGGAAGAGTGGTGAGATTTGCAGTTTTCACCAAGTTGAGAATGGCATGATAATTAAAAACACAGAAAAATAGATAAGTTTAATGACCGTTATAAATAGAAATTAGCATTTAAAAAACCTTTGAAATTCACTGAAAAAACCATAGGTTTCAGGCACGTTATAGTTAGGAATTAGCATTTAAAAAAACCTTAGAAATTCACGGAAAAAATCATAGGTTTCAGGGACGTTATAGTTAGTTGGACATTTGACTCGTATAAAACCAGACAAATTCGCCTGTTATATTTAGTTGAGCTAAATATAACTTGCGCGCTCACAATGCACTGCTGATGACATCACACATTACATCACTCATGACATGGTCAGTGACATCACTGATGACATCACTGATGACATCTCAAATGACATCACTGATGACATCATCCAGTGAATGTGTGTTCCTGTAACGTTTAAATATGTTTTATAAATATATATATGCCATAGTGTATTGAAGAATGAATGAGTGTATAAGACTCAGGATGGATGATTAAGTAGGTGTGTGACTAACTGTATAAGTGACTAATTAATTGTGTCTTGCTTAATGCATGTGTTAGCGACTGATATAGACATTCATACAGTTTAGGTTGTTAGTTGGTGTGTAAGCAGTTCCATGGTTTGGTTAGCAACTAAATGAGGATCTCTATGAGCTATTCATTGCTTGTCTGAGTACCTGTTTGAGTACCTGAGTGTCTGTGTGGGTGGGTGGGGGATGTGACTCTCTGCATTGATATGTGAGTGGGGTTTTCACTAGGTACATGTGTTCAAGTTTGTATCTATGAAGGTCTGTACGGCTGAGTGAGTGTGTGTATGAGTGTCTCGGTGATTGAATGGATGCCTCAGTGGTACATGTGAGTAACTCCATATGTGAAAGGCAGTATATATGAGTGTTGGACTATATAAATGACTATATACGAGAATGAGTGATTGTGAGAGTGCCTGTATGAATCAGTGTGTCCTTGTATTAGTTATTGTATAAGAGTGTAAGTATGTGTTAGTATATGGTTAAATAAGTGGCGTGGTATGTGTATAACTGTACAGGTGAGTAAATGAAAGTGTTATTGATTATTTCCATTACTGACTAGGTGTGTGAATAAATCTAAGAAGGAGAGGCAGTGTGTGAGTGTCTGTATAGATATGTGACTGGATATGATAATGCTGTATTGATGGCTGACTGTATGTATGAGTGAGTGTACACAGGTTTCAGGGACGTTATAGTTAGTTGGACATTTCACTCATACAAAACCAGAGAAATTCAGCCGTTATAGTTAGTTCAGCTAACTACAACTTGCGCCCCCAATGCACTGCTGATGACGTCCCATATTACATCATTCATGACATTGTCAGTGACATCATGATGACATCATTAAGTGACTGTGTGCTTCTTTAAAGTTTAAATATGTTTTATATATATGCCAAGGTGCATTGAAGAATGAGTGGGTATATAAGTGTCTGGATGGATGATTTAGTAGGTACGTGACTGACTGTATAAGTGAATGATTAAATGTGTCTTACTGAATGCATGGGTTAGTGACTGATACAGACATTCACACTGTTTAGTTTGTCATTTGGTGTGTAAGCAGTTGCATAGGTTGGTGGGTAGCTAAATGAGGATCTATATGGGTTATTGATTGGTTGTCTGAGTATCTGTTTGGGTGACTGAGTGTCTGGGTGGGTGGGGGGGTGACTATGTGCATTGATGTGTGAGTGGATGATTCACTGGGTGTATGGGTTCAAGAGTGCATCTGTGAAGGGCTGTATGGGTGGGTGAGTGTGTGTATGGGTGTGTTGGTGAGTGAATGGATGGCTCAGTGGTACAATGTCTGAGTAACTGCATATATGAAAGGCAGTATATGTGAGTGTTGGAGTATATAACTGACTATATGTGAGAGTGAGCGATTGTGAGAGTGGCTGTATGGATCAGTGTGTGCTTTTATTAGTTATTGTATAAGAGTGTAAGTATGTGTTGGTATATGCCTGAATAAGTGAGGTGGTTTGTGTATAACTGTATAGGTGAGTAAATGGGAGTGTGATTGATTCTTTGAATGACTGACTAGGTGTGTGAGTAACTCTATGGATGAGTGGCGGTGTGTGAGTGTCTGTATAGATATGTGAGTGCATATGATAATGCCGTATTGATGGTTGACTGCATGTATGAGTGACTGTATGGGTGAATGAGTGGATGTGTGTGTAGACCTAGGAAATAGTGAGTGTGTATGTACTAACTGGTATTGGTGTGTCTATGGTTTCAAAAATGGTAGTCTGCATTTTAGAGTGGGTGTATCAAAGGTTATATTAGGGTGTGAGGAGGTGCATCAGATTATCATGTGGAAGATGTCATCAGTGATGTCATTTGAGATGTCATCAGAGATGTCATCAGTGACGTCACTGACCATGTCATGAATGATGTAATATGTGACGTCATCAGCAGTGCATTGCAGGGGCCCGAGTTATAGTTAGCTGAACTAACTATAACGGCCGAATTTCTCTGGTTTTGTAAGAGTGAAATGTCCAACTAACTATAACATCCCTGAAACATGTGGTGATTTCAGTGAATTTCTAGGGTTTCTTAAATGCTAATTTCTAACTATAACGTCCCTTAAACCTATGGTTTTCTCAGTGAATTTCAAAGGTTTTTTTAAATGCTATTTTCTAACTATAACGTCCCTGAAACCTATGTTTTTTTCAGTGAATTTCAAAGGTGTTTTAAATGGTAATTTCTAACTATGCCGTCAAAGGTAGGACATGTGAAGAAAGAGGAAGAAAAGCTCAGAAAGAAGCAAATAAAATGCAGATAGAGGCAACAGAAGTCCAGAAAGACAAAGAAAAGCACAGGAAGATGCAAGAGATGTGCAGAAAGAACCAACAGAGGAGCAGAAAGTCCTCCTATGCCCCCAACGTTTTGCTGATGGGTACTGGTGGTAACTCACTCTGACTAACCAGGCCTAGAGCCAGTGCTATGCTAAAAGACACTAAGAATGCAGTGAAAACACCTACATACACTAGGGAACATTGTGTGTTGGGGTACCCTTGTGATTTGCATGACCTCCTCTGTATTTGCCCTGAGTAGTGTCATTGCATGAGTACATGAGTTGTGACTGGATGATTTGAGTGCTACAAGGAGAGTGCATGGTGATTGCGTAAGTGCTTCGGTTATTGGCAGAGTGATTGGATAAGTATATGATGCTGGATGGGTGATTGGTGGAGTACATGGATAGTGACAGGGCGATGGCTGGACTGCATGGGTACTACCTGGGTAATTGCAGGAGTGAATCATATTGTGTAGGTGATTAGAGGTCTGCATGGGAAGTGCAAAGGGGATTGTAGCAGAGCATGTGTTAGTGCCTGAGCCATTGCATAAGTACATGGTGCTGGCTGGGTGATTGCAGGAGTGCATGGGTAGTGACAGGGAGATAGCTGGACTGCATGGGTAGTGCTCAGGGTATTGTAGCAGGCCATGAGTTAGTGCCTGGGTATTGCATGAGTACATGGGTAGTGACAGGATGATTAGAGTGCTGCAAAAAGAGTGCATGCTGAATTTATAGGTGCTTGGGTATTGGCGGAGTGATTGGTGAAGTACATGGGTACTGACTGGATGATGAGAGTACAGCAAGGAGAGAGCATGATGAATTTATAAGTGCTTGGATTTTGGGAGAGTGATTGGATAAGTACATAGTGCTGACTGGGTGATTGGAGGGTTGCACGGACAGTGACAGGGAGATGGCTGGACTGCATGGGTAGTGCTGAGGGGAATGTAGCAGTGCATGTTTTAGTTCCTGTGTCATTGCATGAGTACATGGGTACTCACGGGATGATTAGGGTAATGCAAGGAGAGTGCATGGTGAATTTATAAGTGCTTGGGTTTTGGCGGAGTGATTGGATAAGTACATGGTGCTGGCTAGGTGATTGGAGGAGTGCAAGGGTAGTGACAAGGAGATGGCTGGTCTGCATGAGTAGTGCTCAGGTAATTGTAGCAGTGCATGTGTTAGTGCCTGGGTCATTGCATGAGTACATGGGTAGCGACTGGATGATTAGAGTGCTGCAAGGACAGTGCATGGTAATTTTGTAACTGCTTGAGTTTGGCGGTGTGATTGGATAAGTACATAGTGCTGGCTGGGTGATTGGAGGAGTGAATGGGTAGTGAAAGAGGGATTTCCAGAGTGCATGGGTACTACCTGGGTAATTGTAGGAGCGAATAAGTAGTGTGTAGGTGTTAGAATCCGGGTTCTCTGGTTGGCACAGGTAGGTACTTGTGACAAGCAGGGAACCTTTCCTCTAGTCTGGGTAAGGGGTTACACTCCTAAAATAACCCCTGCTCACCCTCTAAGTAGCTTGGCGCGAGCAGACAAGGCTTATCTCAGAGCGTTATAGGTTAAGCATTTGTGAACACATACAGTAACCAAGTGACAACACTACAAATGGACACCACACAGGTTTTATATTAAAAATAAGAATTCTTTATATAGAGTTACCACAAGACCATTAAACGACAAAAATACACAATACTGTTACTTTAGATGGTAGAATTTTGCTTAGTTCTCTTAAGTTCTTAAATTCAACACTTTAAGTAAATGTACCTTTTAGATGCGACACGCAGGGCAACGAAAGTGTTGCAACGATGTTGATGCGATTAAGTTTTTGGTGCAAAGAAATAAAGACGTGAAGATCTTCCAGATGCGTTATGCTTCTCCGATGTTGTGAGAAGGCCCGACTCGATGCGTCAGCTGCAGCGGCGTCAGCCTTTACGCGATGCGACGACAGCGGCCTTGGCAGCGGCACTCGTCTCCGACGTTTGCGAGACGCTTCCGCTCGATGCGATGTTGCAGCGGCGACACCCCATTACGCGATGCGACGACAGCAGCTCCGACTGCGGCACACTTCTCCATGGATCCGAGGCGCTTTTCTTGATGCGGTGCAATGCAACAGCTACGATGGCTGCGATGGCGACACGCTTCTTCCTCGATGCAAGACTCTTCTCTTGATGCGGCAGCTACGATGGCTGCGATGGCGACACGTTTCTTCGGAGTTGCGAGACACTTCTTGGATGATGCGAGAAGCTTCCACTCGATGCGATGCTGCAGCGGTGACACACTTTACGAGATGCGACGACAGCAGCTCCGACGGCGGCACGCTTCTCCTTTTTGAGTCGCGCTTCCAGCTCCTTGCGACACGCAGTCCCTCAGAAGGCCCAACAACAGCAGCATGCACTTTGAAGGAACTTTGGGGAGCTGGGGGGTGAAGTCTATTGTTCCTAAGACTTCAGCAGGAGGCAAGCTCTATTTCAAGCCCATGGAGATCTTTTTAAGTACAAGTTTAAATAAAGTCTTTGTAGTCTTTCTCCTCTCCTTCAGCAGCAAGGCAACCACTGCAGGCCAATGCCCCAGGTCAGGGACAGTACTCCTCCTTACAGCTTTCCCAGTTCCTTCTCCTCAGGCAGAGGTTCTTCTTGTCAAGCAGGATCTAATTTCTTGGGAGCAGGGTCCCAATACTTATACACCTAATTCCTTTGTTCCTCTGGGGTAGAGGGGCCTTTGCCCAGTCCAAACCAGTTCCTGAGCACTTTGTTGATATGACTCTGACTTTCTATTCAGGGTGCAGGGCAGAGACAGCAGCCGCTCCACAGGAGGTGGAGCCAGCATTGTGGTGGCAGAGCACAGCCCTATTCAGAGTCCAGGTGCACTCCTCCCACCCATCTGGATGTCAATCTCTCTATTCACCAACAGGCTACCTAGCCCTGCCCCTCTGGGTTTCCCCAGCCCTGTCACTCACACAAACCAGACAGGCAGATACACATCATAGCAGAGGCGGGCTGAAATGGTTAGGCAAGCAAATACCAACTTTCTCAAAGTGGTATTTGCAAACACAGAATATTAAAATAAACTTTACTAAAAGATGTATTTTATTATTCTGAGTTCAGGCATACTAAACTCAAATTTCTACCATGTTCCCTGGGTCTGTTAGGATCATAGGATGTAACAATTCTAACAGCCCATTCTGGCCTATGGGAACAGGTAGCCTTGCAATAGTGAAAAACAAAAATGGCTGTAATTCACCATTAGGACATGCCACACACATCAGGGCGTGTCCTACCTTATGCTTACAATGCACCATGCCCTTGGGCCTACCATAGGGGTGACTAATATGAAGTTAAGGGAAGGTTTAGGGACTGGGAAGTGGGTGTACTTGCCCAGTTAGCATGACAGTACCACACTGCAAGCAGGTTCTGCAATGGCAGACCTTAGACACATTTTACTATGCCGCTTCTGTATGTGGCACAACCAGTGCTGCAAGCCCACCAGCAGCATTTGTATTTACAAGCCCTGGGCACTCCTGCTGCACTTTACTGGGGTCTGACAGTAAACCAAATAAGCCAATCATGGAATCCAACCAACATATACATTTTACAGTAGGGAGAACATATGCACTTTAGCACTGATCAGCAGTGGTAAATGGCCCAGAGTCATAGAACAGCCAACAACAGGTCAGAAAAAATACAGGAGGAAGGAAAACATTTCAGGGATGACCCTGCAAAAAGGGCCAAGTCCAACACGACCCCCTTCCAGCCAAAACACAGGGTAGCCCAATCACCACCATGATGGGCTTCCCTGCTTCGGGCGATAGAACAAGGACCTGGCCCGCAACTGCAGGGGCAGACTCCAGTTCTACGCCAATCTGAACCTATTGGAATCCCTCTGTCCATACTCTCAGGGCCCACCAGCCAATCCATGGGGAACCCTTCTCCTCACCTGTGGACACCACCTGGGCAGCACCTAACCGTAACTGGCTCACAGGTGTGTCCCAACAGACAGACAGCAAAATGCTACAGTGGCCACTAACAGTAGTCAGAGATGAGACCCAGGCCGTATGCCTCTCAGGGCTCTCAAACCTCTGTGGCGCCAGGGAGCGGGGGGCAGTAGCCCCAGGTGCTTGGCAACCTTTGTCCACTCTCCCTCCTGTCAGGTCAGGTATGACATCCTGGCACTGATCCACCAGCCCCAGGCCTGTACCTGGCAGCTGGACTGAAGACTGGGGTGGCCTCACCCACACCCGGTCCTCCTCCTTGGGGCTCTGTACCCTCCCACTTGGAGTGGTACCCCCTTCCAGAATTGCCAGGGCACCTGTGGCAGGTGTCCTGCGCAATTCACCCACCAGTTCAGGGGTTCTATCCTGCAACTGGGCGTCCAGGTCAGGGGGGACAACCGGAACCTGGCCCTCCAACCTAGGGTCTAAACCCTTCAGTTGAGCCGGGGTCAGAGGCGAGGACTCCCTCCCTCTGCACCCCCTTCCAGATGGCTGTACCCTCCCACCTGGAGTGGTACACCAAGAAGACAGACTGGTAGGGACACTGATTGCAGATGTCCCTCCCTCCAGGTCAGACAACACCTGAACCTGGCTTCCCAAACTAGGTTCTAAACCCTCAGGCAGAGCACAGCCCTATTCAGAGTCCATGTGCACTCCTCCCACCCATCTGGATGTCAATCTCTCTATTCACCACCAGGCTACCTAACCCTTCCCCTCTGGGTTTCCCCAGCCCTGTCACTCACACAAACCAGACAGGCAGATACACATCATAGCAGAGGCGGGCTGAATGGTTAGGCAAGAAAATACTAACTTTCTAAAAGTGGTATTTGCAAACACAGAATATTAAAATAAACTTTACTAAAAGATGTATTTTATTATTCTGAGTTCAGGCATACTAAACTCAAATTTCTACCATGTTCCCTGGGTCTGTTAGGATCATAGGATGTAACAATTCTAACAGCCCATTCTGGTCTATGGGAACAGGTAGCCTTGCAATAGTGAAAAACAAAAATGGCTGTAATTCACTATTAGGACATGCCACACACATCAGCAGTGGTAAAGGGCCCAGAGTCATAGAACAGCCAACAACAGGTCAGAAAAAATACAGGAGGAAGGTAAAAATTTCAGGGATGACCCTGCAAAAAGGGCCAAGTCCAACAGTAGGTGTAGCAGTGCATGTGTTAGTGCCTGGGCCATTGAATAAGTACATGGTTACTGACTAGATGATTAGAGTACTGCAAAGAGAGTGCATGGTGAATTCATAAGTGCTTGGGTTTTGGCGGAGTGATTGGATAAGTACATGGTGCTGGCTGGGTGATTGGAGGAGTGCATGGGTAGTGACAAAGAGATGGCTGGACTGCATCAGTAGTGCTCAGGGGATTGTAGCAGTGCATGTGTTAGTGCCTGGGTCACTGCATGAGAACATAGGTACATAGTGACTGAATAATTAGAAAGCTGCAAGGACTGTTCATGGTGATTTTATAACTGCTTGGGTTTTGGTGGAGTGATTGGTTAAGTACATGAAGCTGGATGGGTGATTGGTGGGGTGCATGGGTAGTGACAGGAGATAGCTGGACTGCATGGGTAGTGCTCAGGGGATTATTGAAGTGAATGAGTTAGTGCCTGGGTCATTGCATGAGTGTATGGGTAGGGACAGGATGATTAGAGTGCTGCAAAGAGAGTGTATGGTGAATTTATAAGTGGTCGGGCTTTGGCAGAGGGATTGGATAAGTACGTGGGTACTGACTGGATGATGAGAGTACTGCAAGGAGAGAGCATGGTGAATTTATAAGTGCTTGGATGTTGGCAGAGTGATTAGATAAGTACATAGTGCTGACTCGGTGATTGGAGGAGTGCATCGGCATTGACAGGGATATGGCTGGACTGCATGGGTAGTGCTCACGGGATTGTAGCAGTGCATGTGTTAGTGCTTGGTTCATTGCATGAGTACATGGGTAGTGGCTGGATGATTAGAGTACTGCAAGGAGAGAGCATGGTGAATTTATAAGTGCTTGGGCTTTGGCGGAGTGTTTGAATAAGTACATGATGCTGGATGGGTGATTGGAGGAGTGTATGGGTACTACCTGGGTAATTGCAGGAGTTAATCAGTACTGCGTAGGTGATTAGAGGTCTGCATGGGTAGTGCACAGGTCATTGTAGCAGTGCACATGTTAGGGCCTTGGTCATTGTATAAGTACATGGGTACTGATTAGATGAAGAGAGTATTGCAAGGAGAGTACATGGTGAATGTATAAGTGCTTGGGTTTTGGCGAAGTGATTGGGTAAGTACATGGTGCTGGCTTGGTGATTGGAAGACTGCATGGGCAGTGCACAGGTAATTGTACCACTGCATGTTTTAGTGCTTGGGTCTTTCCATGAGTACATGGGAAGTGACTGGATGATTAGAGTACTGCAAGGAGAGTGCATGGTGAATTTATGGGTGCTTGGCTTTTGGCAGGGTGAATGGATAGGTACATGGTGCTGACTGGATGATTGGAAGAGTGCATGGGTAGTGGCAGGGTGATGGCTGGACTGCATGGGTAGTGTTCAGGGGATTGTAGCAGTGCATATGTTATTGCCTGGGTCTTTGCATGAGTACATTGGTAGTGACTGGATGATTAGATTACTGCCAGGAGAGTGCAGGGTGAATTTATAAGTGCTTGGGTTTTGGTGGAGTGATTGGATAAGTACATGATGCTGGATGGGTGATTGGAGGAGTGCATGGGCAGTGACAGAGGGATTACTGGAGTGCATGTGTACTACATGGGTAATTGGAGGAGTGAATCAGTACTGTGTAGGTGGTTAGAGGTCTGCATGGGTAGTGCACCGGGGATTGTAGCAGTGCATGTGTTAGTGCCTGAGTTATTGCATCAGCACATGGGTACTGACTGGATGATCAGAGTACTGCAAGGAAAGAACATGGTGAATTTATAAGTGCTTTGCTTTTGGCAGAGCAATTGGATAAGTAAATGGTGCTGGCTGGGTGATTGGAGGCGTGCATGGTTAGTGACACGGAGATTGCTGGACTGCATCAGTAGTGCTCAGAGGATTGTAGCAGTGCATGTGTTAGTGCCTGGGTGATTGCATGACTGGATGATTAGAATACAGCAAGGACAGTGCATGGTGATTTTATGACTGCTTGGGTTTTGGCGGTCTGATTGGATAGGTACATGTTGGTGACTGGGTGATTGGAGGAGTGCATAAGCAGAGACAGGGAGTTTGCTGGACTGCATGGGTAGTTCTCAGGTAATTGTAGCAGTGCATGTGTTAGTGCCTGGGTCATTGCATGAGTACATTGGTAGTGACTGGATGATTAGAGTACTGCCAGGAGAGTGCAGGGTGAATTTATAAGTGCTTGGGTTTTGGTGGAGTGATTGGATAAGTAGTTGTTGTTGTTGTGGATAAGTACATGATGCTGGATGGGTGATTGGAGGAGTGCATGGGTAGTGACAGAGGGATTACTGAAGTGCATGGGTACTACCTCGGTAATTGCAGGAGTGAATCAGTAGTGTGTAGGTGGTTAGAGGTCAGTATTGGTAGTGCTCAGGGGATTGTAGCAGAGCATGTGTTAGTGTCTGGGCCATTGCATAAGTACATGAGTACTGACTGGATGATTAGAGTATTGCAATAAGAGTGCATGGTAAATGTATAAGCGCTTGGGTTTTGGCAGAGTGATTGGATAAGTACATGGTGATGGCTGGGTGACTGGAGGAGTGCTTGGGTAGTGAGAAGGAGATGGCTGGACTGCATCAGTAGTGCTCAGGGGAGTGTAGCAGTGCATGTGTTAGTGCCTGGGTCATTATATGAGTACATGGGTAGTGACTGCATGATTAGAGTACAGCAAGGACAGTGCATGGTGATTATATAACTGCTTGGGTTTTGGCGGAGTGATTGGATAGGCACATGATGCCGGATAGGTGATTTGAGGAGTGCATGGGTATTGACAATGGGATTTCTGGAGTGCATGGGTACTAACTGGGTAATTAGAGGAGTGACTCAGTAGTGTGTAGGTGGTAAGAGGTCTGCATGAGAAGTGTTCAGGGGATTGCAGCAGTGCATGTGTTAGTGTCTGGGACATTGCATAGGAACATGGGTCCTGACTGGATGATTAGAGTACTGAAAGGAGAGTGCATGTTGAATTTATACGTGCTTTAGTTTTGGCAGAGTGACTGGATAAGTACATGGGTACCTACTGGATGATTAGAGTACTGCAAGGAGAGTTCATTCATTGTGAATGTATAAGTGCTTGGGTTTCGGTGGAGTGATTGTATAAGTACATGGTGCTGACAAGGTGATTGGAGGAGTGCATGGATAGTGACAGAGGGATTTCTGGAGTGAATGGGTACTACCTGGGTAATTGGAGGAGTGAATCAATATTATGTAGGTGTTAGAGGTCTGCATGGGAAGTGCTCCGGGGTTTGTTGCTGTGCATAGGTTAGTGCCTGAGCCATTGCATGAGTACATGGGTACTGACTGGATGATTCGTATACTGCAAGGAGAGTGCATGATGAATTTATAAGTGTTAGGGTTTTGGCAGAGTGATTGGATAAGTACATGGTGCTGGCTGGGTGATTGGAAGAGTGCATGGGTAGTGACAAGGAGATGGCTGGACTGCATCAGTAGTACTCAGGGGATTGTAGCAGTGCATGTGTTAGTGCCTGGGTCATTGCATGAGTACATTGGTAGTGACTGTATGATTAGAAAGCTGCAAGGACAGTGCATGGTGATTTTATAACTGCTTGGGTTTTGGTGGAGTGATTGGATAAGTACATGATGCTGACTAGGTGATTGGAGGAGTGCATGGGGAGTGACAGGGCGATGGCGGGAGTGCATGGGTAGTGCTCAGGGGATTGAAGCAGTGCATGTGTTAGTGCCTGGGTCATTGCAGGAGTACATGGGTACTGATGGATGATTAGAGTACTGCAAAGAGAGTGCATGGTGAATTTATAAGTGCATGGGTTTTGGCAGAGTGATTGGATATGTACATGGTGCTGGCTGGGTGATTGGAGGAGTGCATGAGTAGTGACAAGAAGATGCCTAGACTCCATGATTAGTGGTCCGGGGATTGTAGCAGTGCATGTGTTAGTGCCTGGGTAATTGCATGAGTACATTTTTAGTGACTGGATGATTAGAGTGCTACAAGGAGAGTGCATGGGGAATTTTTAAGTGCTTGGTTTTTGGTGGAGTGATTGGATAAGTACATGAAGCTGGATGGGTGATTGGAGGAGTGCATGGGTAGTGACAGGGGGATTGCTGGAGTGCATGGGTACTACCTGGATAATTGCAGGAGTGAATCAGTACTATGTAGGAGGTTGGAGGTCTGCATGGGTAGTACACAGGGGATCGTAGCAGTGCATGTGTTAGTGCCTGGGTCATTGCATAAGTACATTGGTACTGACTGGATGAAGAGAGTACTGCAAGGAGAGTGCATGGTGAATTTATAAGTGCTTGGCTTTTGGCAGAGTGATTGGAGAAATACATGGTGCTGGCTGGCTGATTGGGAGAGTGCATGAGCGGTGACAGGGCGATGGCTGGACTGCATGGGTAGTACTCACGGGATTGTAGCAGTAGATGAGTTAGTACCTGGGTCTTTGCATGAGTACATGGATAGTGACTGGATGATTAGAGTACTGCAAGGAGAGAGCATGGTGAATGTATAAGTGCCTGGATTTTGGCACAGTGATTGGATAAGTACATGGTGGTGACTGGGTGATTGGAGGAGTGCATAAGCAGTGAGAGGGAGATGGCTGGACTGCATGGGTAGTACTCAGGTAATTGTAGCAGTGCATGTGTTAGTGCCTGGGTCATTGCATGAGTATATTGGTAGTGACTGGATGATTAGAGTACTGCCAGGAGAGTGCATGGTGAATTCAGAAGTGCTTAGGTTTTGGTGGCGTGATTGGATAAGTACATGATGCTGGATGGATGTATTTGAAGGAGTGCATGGGTAGTGACAGAAGGATTGCTTGAGTGCATGGTTACTACATGGGTAATTGGCAGAGTGAATTAGCAGTGTGTAGGTGGTTAGAGGTCCGTATGGGTAGTGCTCAGGGGGTTGTAGCAGTGCATGTGTTAGGGCCTGGGCCATTGCATAAGTACAGTACATGGGTACTGACTGGATGATTGGAGTACTTCAAGGAGAGTTTATTCATTGTGAATGGATAAGTGCTTGGGTTTCAGCAGAGTGATTGTATAAGTAGATGGTGCTGGCTGGATGATTAGAGGAGTGCATGGGTAGAGGCAAGCAGATGGCTGAACTGCATCAGTAGTGCTCAGGGTATTGTAGCAGTGCATGTGTTAGGGCCTGGGTCATTGCATGAGTACATAGGTAGTGACTGGGTGATTAGAGAGCTGCAAGGACAGTGCATGGGAATTTTATAACTGCTTGTGGTTTGGTGGTGTGATTGGATAAGTACATGGTGCTGGCAAGGTGATTGGAGGAGTGCATGGGTAGTGACAGAGGGATTTCTGGAGTGCATGGGTACTACCTGGGTAATTGGAGGAGTGAATCAATAGTATGTAGGGGGTTAGAGGTCTGCATGGGAAGTGCTCCGGGGATTGTTGATGTGCATATGTTAGTGCCTGAGCCATTGCATGAGTACATGGGTACTGACTGGATGATTCGTATACTGCAAGGATAGTGCATGATGAATTTATAAGTGTTTGGGTTTTGGCGGAGTGATTGGATAAGTACATGGTGCTGGCTGGGTGATTGGAAGAGTGCATGGGTAGTGACAAGGAGATGGCTGGACTGCATCAGTAGTACTCAGGGGATTGTAGTAGTGCATGTGTTAGTGCCTGGGTCATTGCATGAGTACATAGGTAGTGACTGGATAATTAGGAAGCTGCAAGGACAGTGCATGGTGATTTTATAACTGCTTGGGTTTTGGTGGAGTGATTCGATAAGTACATGATGCTGACTAGGTGATTGGAGGAATGCATGGGTAGTGACAGGGCGATGGCGGAACTGCATGGATAGTGCTCAGGGGATTGAAGCAGTGCATGTGTTAGTGCCTGGGTCATTGCAGGAGTACATGGGTACTGATGGGATGAATAGAGTACTGCAAGGAGAGTGCATGGTGAATTTATAAGTGCATGGGTTTGGCAGAGTGATTGGATGAGTACATGGTGCCGGGTGGGTGATTGGAGGAGTGCATAAGTAGTGACAAGGAGATGCCTAGACTCCATGATTAGTGCTCTGGTGATTTTAGCAGAGCTTGTGTTAGTGCCTGGGTCATTGCATGAGTACATTGTTAGTGACTGGATGATTAGAATGCTACAAGGAGAGTGCATGGTGATTTTATAAGTGCTTGGGTTTTGGTGGAGTGATTGGATAAGTACATGATGCTGGATGGGTGATTGGAGCAGTGCATGGGTAGTGACAGGGAGATTGCTGGAGTGCATGGGTACTACCTGGATAATTGCAGGAGTGAATCAGTAGTGTGTAGGTGGTTAGAGGTCTGCATTGGTAGTGCTCAGGGGATTGTAGCAGTGCATGTGTCAGTGCCTCGGCCATTGCATAAGTCCATGGATTCTGACTGGATGATTAGAGTACTGCAAGGAGAGTGCATGGTGAATTTATACGTGCTTGGGTTTTGGCGGTGTGATTGGATAAGTACATGGTGCTGTCTCAGTGATTAGAGGAGTTCATGGGTAGTGACAAGGAGATAGCTGGTCTGCATGAGTAGGGCTCCGGTAATTGTAGCAGTGCATGTGTTAGTGCCTGGGTCATTGCATGAGTACATTGTTAGTGACTGGATGATTAGAGTGCTACAATGAGAGTGCATGGTAATTTTATAAGTGCTTGGGTTTTGGTGGAGTGATTGGATAAGTACATGATGCTGGATGGGTGATTGGAGGAGTGCATGGGTTGTGACAGGGAGATTGCTGGAGTGCATGGGTACTACCTGGGTAGTTGCAGGAGTGAATCAGTACTGTGTAGGAGGTTGGAGGTCTGCATGGGTAGTACACAGGGGATCGTAGCAGTGCATGTGTTAGTGCCTGGGTCATTGCATAAGTACATGGATACTGACTGGATGAAGAGAGTACTGCAAGGAGAGTGCATGGTGAATTTTAAGTGCTTGGCTTTTGGCAGAGTATTTGGATAAATACATGTTGCTGGCTGGGTGATAGGAAGAGTGCATGAGCGGTGAGAGGGCTATGGCTGGACTGCATGGATAGTGCTCAGGGGATTGCAGCAGTATATGAGTTAGTACCTGGGTCTTTGCTTGAGTGCACGGATAGTGACTGGATGATTAGAGTACTGCAAGGAGAGAGCATGGTGAATTTATAAGTGCCTGGATTTTGGCACAGTGATTGGATAAGTACATGGTGGTGACTGGGTGATTGGGGGAGTGCATAAGCAGTGAGAGGGAGATGGCTGGACTGCATGGGTAGTACTCAGGTAATTGAAGCAGTGCATGTGTTAGTGCCTGGGTCATTGCATGAGTACATTGGTAGTGACTGGATGATTAGAGTACTGCCAGGAGAGTGCATGGTGAATTCAGAAGTGCTTAGGTTTTGGTGGCATGATTGGATAAATACATGATGCTGCTAGATGGGTGATTGGAGGAGTGCAAGGGTAGTGACAGAGGGATTGCTGAAGTGCATGGGTAATACATGGGTAATTGCAGGAGTGAATCAGTAATGAGTAGGTGGGTAGAGGTCTGCATTGATAGTGCTCAGGGGATTGTAGCAGTTCATGTGTTAGTGCCTGGGCCATTGCATAAGTACATGGATACCGACTGGATGGGTTTTGGCAGAGTGATTGGATAAGTACGTGGTGCTGGCTGGGTGATTGGAGGAGTGCATGATTAGTGACAAGGAGATGCCTAGACTCCATGATTAGTGCTCTGGGGATTTTAGCAGAGCATGTGTTAGTGCCTGGGTCATTGCATGAGTACATTGTTAGTGACTGGATGTTTAGAGTACTGCAAGGAGAATCCATGGTAAATTTATAAGTGCTTGGGTTTTGGCGGAGTGGTTGGATAAGTACATGGTGCTGGCTGGCTAGCTGATTGGAGGAGTGCATGGGTAGGGACAAGGAGACTGCTGGACTGCGTCAGTAGTGCTCAGGGGATTGTAGCATTGCATGTGTTAGTGCCTGGGTCATTGCATGAATGGATGATTACAGTGCAGCAAGGACAGTGCATGGTGATTTTATGACTGCTTGGGTTTTGGCGGTGTGATTGTATAGGTACATGATGCTGGATAGGTGATTGGAGGAGTGCATATGTAGTGACAATGGGATTTATGGAGTGCATGGGTACTAACTGGGTAATTGGAGGAGTGAATCAGTAGTGTGTAGGTGGTAAGAGGTCTGCACAGGAAGTGCTAAGGGGATTGTAGCAGTGCATGTGTTAGTGTCCGGGCCATTGCATGGGTACATGGTTCCTGACTGGATTATTAGAGTACTGCAAGAAGAGTGCATGGTGAATTTATGGTGCTGGCTGGGTGATTGAAAGAGTGTATGAGTAGTGACAGGGGGATTTCTGGACTGCATGGGTAGTGCTCAGGGGATTGTAGCAGTAGATGAGTTAGTACGTGGGTCATTGCATGAATACGTGGATAGTGACTGGAGGATTAGACTACTGCAAGGAGAGAGAATGGTGAATTTATAAGTGCCTGGATTTTGGCACAGTGATTGGATAAGTACATGGTGGTAACTGGGTGATTGGAGGAATGCATAAGCAGTGACAGGGAAATGGCTGGACTGCATGGGTAGTGCTCAGGTAATTGTAGCAGTGCATGTGTTAGTGCCTGAATCATTGCATGAGTACATTGGTAGTGACTGGATGATTAGAGTACTGCCAGGGGAGTGCATGGTGAATTTATAAGTGCTTAGGTTTTGGTGGAGTGATTGGATAAGTACATGATGCTGGATGGGTGATAGGAGGAGTGCATGGGTAGTGACAGGGGGATTGCTGAAGTGCATGGGTACTACCTGGGTAATTGCAGGAGTGGATCAGTAGTGTGCAGGTGGTTAGAGGCCTGCATTGGTAGTGCCCAGAGTATTGTAGCAGTGCATATGTTAGTGCCTGGGCCATTGCATAAGTACCTGGGTACTGACTGGATGATTAGAGTACTGCAAGGAGAGTCCATGGTAAAGTTTTAAGCGCTTGGGTTTTGGCAGAGTGATTGGATAAGTACATGGTGCTGGCTGGGTGATTGGAAGAGAGCATGGGCAGTGACAAGGAGATGGCTGGACAGCATCAGTAGTGCTCGAGGGATTGTACCAGTGCATGTGTTAGTGCCTGGGTCATTGCATTAGTACATGGGTAGGGACTGGATGAGTAGAGTACAGCAAGAACAGAGCATGGTGATTTTATAACTGCTTGGGATTTGGCGGAGTGATTGGATAGGTACATGATGCTGGATAGGTGATTGGAAGAGTGCATGGGTAGTGACAATGGGATTTAGGGAGTGCATGGGTACTAACTGGGTAATTGGAGGAGTGAATCAGTAGTGTGTAGGTGGTTAGAGGTCTGCATGGGAAGTGCTCAGAGGATTGTAGCAGTGCATGTGTTAGTGCCTGGTCCATTGCATAAGTACATGTTGCTGGCTGGGTGAACGGAGGAGTCCATGGGTAGTGAAAGGGCAATAGCTGGACTACATGGGCAGTGCGGTAAACAGACATAATATTGAATTAAAAATATCGACAGGACAGAATATCGAGTTTTTAATATAGAATGGACAGAATATCCAATTGCCAAAATATAGTGGTGAAGAATATTGAAAATCAGGTAAGAAATATCGATTTAAATAATATCAAAGTAAGTAATATCGACAGTCATAAAATAGTTGTTAAAAATATCGATTTTTTTATAGTGTTTTAAGTGTTAGTATATGTGTTAAAAGTAAATATTAATTTTGGAATATATTTTTGAATATTTGTAAGGTAATGAATTTTATGTTATTTAATTTTTGTGTAATTTAATTCCGTAGCGGGTTGTGGGTTTATAGTAACCCTGGGCGTAGTTTGCGAAGTTGCACTACGTGAAGCTACGCAAAGTGCACTTCGCACTACGCAAGCTACGCGTAGCACTTCGCGAACTGCGTAGTACCCTGTTCGCACAGTGCAAGATGTCGTTTTCAATGATTGCACAGTGTGGACAAGCATCCGGCACTGTGCAGTCATTGAAAACGGCATCTTGCACAGTGCGAGCTGTAGTTTTCTGCTGCTCGAGTAGATTTTTACTCGAGCTGCAGATTTCTCAACGCGGACTGGTAGTTTCTCATCGCGAGCGGTCGCGAGCATACGCGCCCACTCGCAATGAGAAACCTGACCTCCTCGCGTTGAGAATCTCGCCGGGATGTTCATTTTCCATGCTCGCGATCGGCAACTTGATGTTGCTGATCGCGAACAAGGAAAAAGTCTCACCAGGATGTCATTTTGCTTGCTCGCGGTCGCCAACTTGATGTTGAGGACCGCGAGCAAGCAAAAAATGACCGCTGCACTACGCAATGCCACGCTGCGCATGTTTGCACTGTGCTACGTGTAATTCGCGTAGTGCAAAGTAGCGCAAACTTCGCAACTACGCGAGCGTAGCGTAGTGCTTTGCCCAGGCTTAGTTTATAGGGGATTAGGGTGGGAAGTCATTTAATTATAGTACATAAAATAATACTTTTTAGGAATTATTAAATATTTTTAATGTAATTTGGCGTTTTACTTCTGTAGCGGGTTGAGGGTTTATAGGGGAATAGGGTGGGAAGTCATGTAATTATTATGAGGTAATTATTAATTGGTTGTTGATTAATTATTAATTGTTAAATAATTTGTATTAATTGGTAATTAATTTGTATTAATTGTTTAATTGATAATTATGTTAATTGTATTAAATTATTATTTCTAGCGCGTTGTGGGTTTATAGAGGAATATGGTGGGAAGTAATTTGATTGTAAATAATTAATTATAGAAATAATTTTTGTATATTGATCATTAAATTATTATTAATTAATTATTAATTGGTATTAATTGTATTTAATAATTTTTTGTATTGAAAATTAATTGGTTGTTAATTTATTATTAATAGGTAATTAATTTAAAAAAACAATTTATTTGTATTTATAAATAATTGATTATTAAGGGGGCGATTCCGATCCTGTATTTTTTTTTCCCATCTGACTCGTATCGGTAAATTTTACCATACAAATCGTACAAGTCTCGTCCGACACGCGAAGTACGATTCGTATGGGAAAAATACAACTTTTCCCGATCCGATTTGTACAAATCGGATCGGGAAAAGTTGTACGAGATGGACCCGGACACTTTTCCATACAAATTGTAAAAATGCATTCCGACCGTACTAGTACGATCCGGACCGGCTTTACAATTTACAATTTATAAAGAAAACGTCCCGTACACGGGGAATGCCATTACCCGCTACGGAGCAAACTTTGTACGACTCGTATCCCGGGAAAAGTTGTTCCTGGGGTGCGAGTCGTACAGGGGTACGAGTCGTACTGGCATACACCCCCGTGCGTTGTGTATGTACGGTGCATACCCCAACATCACGTATGTATGGTGCGTACATACGCGATGTTGGGGTACGCGATGTTGGGGTACGCGATGTTGGGGTGCGCGATGTTGGGGGTACGCACAGTACATACACGATGTTGGGGTACGCACCGTACATACACAACGCACAGGGGTGTATGCCTGTACGACTCGTACCCCTGGGGACTCTGCTTTTACAGCTGTTTTTGGCTCCTGTAAGAAAAGAACCGTACGGAGTGCCGTAGGGACGAATTGTACTTGCTGGGCTGGAAACCGCTGCTTAAATACATACAGACGTCGCGTGCAAGCTGTTCCGGATCAGAATTGTTGGTTTATTTTAGCTGTATGGTCTTTTGTATGATTTGTATGGAAAGAGGCTTTCTGCACTAATCGTACTTCCTAGGTTGTAAGAAAAGTTTACCGGGTACGAGTTGTACGGGAAAAATGCTCCATACAATGATTTGTACAGCCTTTTTCCAGGATTGGTATCGGCCCCTAAATATTGTGTAATTGGTAATTAAATTTAATACTTTTATGTGGGTATTAATAATTAATTTATTTTTAATAAAATATTAAAATATTATTTTCCCTACTATTGCACTCACTGGAGTGGGAATAGTAATTTTTACCCCTACGCTATCCACCTCTTTCCCTACTGTTGCACTCACTGGAGTGGGAATAATAATTTTTACCCCTACGCTATCCAACGCTTTCCCTACTGTTGCATTCATTGGAGTGGGAATAGTAATTTTTACCCCTACGCTATCCAACGCTTTCCCTACTGTTGCACTCTTTGGAGTGGGAATAGTAATTTTTACCCCTACGCTATCCAACGCTTTCCCTACTATTGCACTCACTGGAGTGGGAATAGTAATTTTTACCCCTACGCTATCCACCGCTTTCCCTACTATTGCACTCTCTGGAGTGGAAATAATAATTTTTACCCCTGCGCTATCCAACGCTTTCCCTACTGTTGCGCTCTATGGAGTGGGAATAGTAATTTTTACCCCTATGCTATCCAACGCTTTGCCTACAGTTGCACTCACTGGAGTGGGAATAGTACATTTTACCCTCCCGCTATCCAACGCTTTCCCTACTGTTGCACTCTCTGGAGTGGGAATAGTAATCTTTACCCCTACGCTATCCAACGCGTTCCCTACTGTTGCACTCTTTGGAGTGGGAATAGTAAATTTTACCCCTACACTATCCAACGCTTTCCCTACTGTTTGACTCACTGGAGTGGGAATAGTAAATTTTACCCTCCCGCTATCCAACGCTTTCCCTACTGTTGCACTCTCTGGAGTGGGAATAGTAATTTTTACCCCTACGCTATCCAATGCTTTCCCTCTTATTGCACTCTCTGGAGTGGGAATAGTAATTTATACCCTCCCGCTATCCAACGCTTTCCCTACTGTTGCACTCTCTGGAGTGGGAATAGTAATTTTTACCCTCCCGCTATCCAACACTTTCCCTAATATTGCACTTACTGGAGTGGTAATAGTAAATTTTACCCGCCCGCTATCCTACACAAAAAAAATTGAATATTTTTTATTAATATGACGTTAATATATGTATTAATTTAATTTTTTTAACTTACATTAATTATTTATTAATGTTAAAGTTATTTAAGTTTTTTAAAGTATTTTCCAGTTAATTATATGTATTATTTCATTAATTTTACATTACTTATAAGACATTGTATTGCCTTGCCCACTTGCGTAATCTAAACTTACGCACACCACTTACTTACACAGAAACTCCAACACTCCTCTGGAGGTAAAATGAGCTTTATTAGTATCGTAGACAAGGGCAATAAGTCACTGAAGCTAGTAAGTTCTTAGGCACCAAGTGAAATAATGAATACACCACACCATATATATACACGAATATGATATCTGGAATATAGATATATAAACAGTTAATGTACAAAACACCTCACCAGATGCATCTGCACCGGAGTCTTCAACATCCCTGGCCAAGCACCGAAAACACCAAGTCGGGAACCCTGTAGAGACTGGGGCACAGGAAGTAATCTCTCCGGGCACCAAAGTCGTCCCGCGAGTGCGTCCACTCCAAGACTGAGTTCCTGAGCTCCACCTCACGGACACCGCTTTTTATAGTTAAATCAACACGTTCGAGAACCCTCTAGCAGGCGTTCTCGCCCATCCATCCATCATAGGTGCTGGCCGCATCTCTGCGTCAGACCCACCCATACAGACCTGGCCAGATTCTGCTTGGGTGCGCCGAGGCAAAAGACATTCCTTTCCCTATCTCCGACCTTGGAGAGCCTTGCACAGCGCATCCTCCCTATGTCCTAGAGATAAGCATAGAATGCACAAAAACAGGCTCAAGGCACAAAATAACCTCACGAGGTATGTCTTGCACCAGCTCGTACTGGTTTACGTGAAAAACATGTTTGTTACTGCTGAAGTGTAACTACAGGTCAGAGCAGCACAAAATGGAAATGCAGTACAACAAAATGGAAGACCAGAGCATCACATGGAATCGAGGTCAATATGCAGTTTAGCACGTGTAACGTTTAAAATGGCAAATGCAATACATTCCACCCCTTGACCCTCGATTCACCCATCATATCCCATTGGTCTAAATACTATGGATCTGGGACGAAGAAGGGAGAGAAGATTAGGAATACATTGAATACAACAGCATAATGAAATAGAAACACCAATAATCACTACGATAACACCCAGGACATAACGAAGCTGTCCAAAATTAGGTAGCCACCCAAACAACCAATCCCACCATCCTTGATCAACATTTTGGGTAACCCCTTTCACTAAATCTTTTAAAGCATTAATATGTGCATGGATAGATGTAGAATGATCAGATAAATTGAAACAACAGAGCCCATCAAAGTCCTCGCAACCGTGGTTGTGTTTCAACAACAAATAATCCACAGCTGCCCTATTCTGCAAAACAGCTTTCCTTGTTCCTTGAACATCTAATAGCAAATCAGCTAAAGCGGCAGAAGTATGATTGAGATTCTTCGCAATTAAACAGGCAAGTTTAGCAATAGTTCTTGCATTATAAACGGACAGTCCTGGCACTCCTACAATGGAAATAGCCAAACTAGTATACTCTGCCCTGGAAAGCAAGTCAATGTTAGAATCACAATCCTCAGGTAATTGAACAGCAGATCTCGGGGAGCGAATATGTGTGATAGTCTGCATAGGAAAAAGCATAAGACTTAATCGTGATAAGGCACAAGGTCCTCCAGTTATATTAGCTGGTATGTAAGTGTATGAAATATTGCCACACGAAAAAAGCCATCCCTTAGATAATTTCACATGGTTAACATGGCTAGCGGCTAATACTGTATGATTACAGACCATATGATTGGTAACATTACTGCAAAAGCTATCATGTCGTGACTGACATAATGTTTGTTGATCAGTGGTCAATTGTGTGCTTTTCTCTAGTTTCAATTGGGCACACTTGCCAATTTTGGCAGGGTCACAAGTTAGTTGATAGCAAACGTCTCCAGTAGTGATGTTGTAGGTAACAATACTGGTCATGTTCCTCCAGAGATTATCTGTAACCTCCGGGCAAAAACAACAGTACTCATAAAGACTCAGATGTGTTTGAACATCAGTTTCCTCTACTACCCCATCAAAGTTAGTTTGGTTGAAGATATGCAGAAGCACACGTGCAGGGGTAGGTACGGCAACGAGACACGTGGATATCATATTAGTTGTACTCTGAAGATTTCTCATACAGAAGTGGGAAGTGTTCAGCACATTTTCGGCCAAGTAGGTCCAGATATTATCTGGTTGCTGCAACAATGCTGTCATCCGACTCGGGCGGTTGATCGCCTTCGGCATCCCCGGGCCCTCCCGGACCCCTCCGGACACGCCCAAACACAGACCACACAGCGCAAGCATCGCAGCGGCAAGCCATACTGTGATCTAGAAACAGAAAACAAACTGGTATAATCACTCTCGTAAATAACATTTTTCAGCAGGTACATTTTCCCACTTTTCCTGTCCGGGTCTCATGATGACAAGGATATTATCCTTTCCTTTAGTGATTAATTCTGCAGGTTCAGGAGGTTTTTTTGGGGACTCAACCCATACTTTCGCCCCTGGGTTCTTGTCAGTAGATCCGAACCCGCCCTTTCCTCGCACAGTTAGAAGGGCTGGGGCCGTCCCCTTCATGACATTTCCTCCATAAACCGGCATGATGACCATTTGGGCAACTCGGTCACCGGGTTGCACAATCAGATCATTGTCTCCACTGTTCAGCAGAATAACTTTGATCTCCCCCTGGTAATCGGCATCGACCACCCCTCCCAAAACCTGGATGCCTTTAAGGGCAAGCCCAGATCGAGGAGCGATCAGTCCGAAATGCTCTGGGGGAATTTGAACTCCAATTCCTGTCTCAATCAAGGTAATGTCTCGTGGTTGCAGTCGATAGAATTTCAGGGCATGTAAATCAAGACCAGCAGCTTCTGGTGTGGCACGATATGGAGCTAGGGCTCCGGGAGCTGTCTCCCAGTACAGAATCGTATTTGTGGCCACATGGGGCTTGATTTGCAAAGCTGGGGTCAACATGCGCATCAAAGGAGTTTCTGCATTAGCAAGGGGTCGGTTGTTCAAAATTTGCAATGCATCAGACAAGTGATCCCTCCACCCCTTCAATGACCCATCAGACAACTTTTTCAACTGGTCTTTCAACAAACCATTCATTCTCTCAATCAAACCCGCTGCCTGTGGGTAGTAGGGTATGTGATAGATCCACTCAATGTTATGCTGCACACAAAAATCTTGCACCATCTTTCCTTTAAAGTGTGACCCATTGTCACTCTGGACCTGCAAAGGAATTCCGTAATACAAAATCAACAAATTCAAAGTTTTCAGAGTGTTAGACTGGGTTGCTCTCTTGCATGGAAAGGCGATGAGATAGCCAGAATAGGTATCCACCACCGTGCAGGCATACTGACATCCTCGACTCATTGGCATTGGCCCGATGAAATCAATTTGCCATATTTGCCCTGGCAACTTCCCTCTGCCTAGCTGGCCTCTCACTACCTGTGGAACCGGTCTGTGTTGGGTATGCTGACAAACGGGACAGTGAATGATCGCAGTTTTAATCAAATCTAGGGGAATATGCATCCCTCTACTTTCTGCCCACCTGCTAGTGGCTCGCTCGCCCAAATGTCCGCTTTTCTGATGTGCCCATTTAGCCATTCCCACCAAGTCAGAATCCTGCGTCGCCACCTCAGCTTCACGAATCTTCGCTTCTTGGTCTGCAAAGGAATTGCACCAACGCTCTAGTGAGTCAGTCGGGCAATGAGCATCAACATGATAAACTGTGACTGTACTCTGGGACAACAATTCCCAAATCTCCTGCCACAACTCTTTTCCCCAAACCTCCCTATTGTGAATCATCCAATTATGAGCATGCCATGTGGGAAGCCAAGTGGCTAACCCATTGGCCGTGGACCATGAATCAGTATAAATGTGACATGTACCAGGGAGCTCTTGCTTTAAAGCCTGGTAAACCGCGTACAATTCTGCAAACTGACTACTTCTTCCCTCTCCAGTAGTCGACAGCAACTTTTTGGTCACAGGATTGTATGACACCGCCTTCCAATGTCTCTTGGTCCCCACATATCTGGCTGAGCCATCTGTAAACCACACATGCTTTTTGTCCTCCGCGGACAACTCTGAGAATGGCCCGCCCCATTTCACTGGGGACTCTCGCACTTTGGGTACATCTTGCAACAGTTCTGCATCTGCTACTGGAGTTTGCGCCACTTGCTCATGCAGCACTGCGGTCCCCTTAGGACCCACTCGTGCCCTGTCTTGTATGTACCATTTCCACTTTATGACGCTAGCCTCCTGTGCATGCCCAATCCTGTGTGTCTTGGGTGAGCTCATCACCCATTGCATGATAGGAATTTCAGGTCTCAAAAACACATTGTGTCCCAAGGTCAATTGCTCGGTATCCACCAGAGCCCAATAACATGCCAACAACTGCTTTTCGAAAGGAGTGTACCGCTCTCCAGCATCAGGTAGTTTCTTTGTCCAAAACCCTAGGGGCACCTTCTGTCTCCCCTGTTCTTGCCACAGGCTCCAGGTCGCATACTGATCCTGGACTGTTACATTCAAATCAATGCTTCCCTCTCGTATGGGCCATAGATCCAGGGCACGCTGTATAGCCTCCTTCGCTGACTCAAATGCCTGTTGCTGGGCCTCCCCCCACTCAAACTCATGCTTCTTCCGTGTAACCTTGTACAGAGGGGCCAAGATCTGACTCAAATGGGGAATATGCTGTCTCCAAAAACCAAACAATCCAATGAAGTGCTGCGCCTCCTTCCTGTTTCGCGGCACTGCAAACTCCTTGATCTTTTGCCTTACTTGTGGCAGCACCTCTCTATGCCCCTGATGCCACTGAATACCCAAAAACTTCACACTTTGGGAGGGTCCCTGCACCTTCTCTGGGTTAATCACCCACCCTTTGCTCTGCAAATGCTCTACAATTCTGTCTAGCTGAGCCTGCACCTGTTCTTGGGACTCTCCTTGAATCAACACGTCATCAATATAATGACAAAGCTGTACTCCAGGAATGACTGACACCTCATCCAAATGCTCTGCCACCAACCGGTGACAGATTGTAGGGCTATGTAAGTACCCTTGAGGCAAAGATTGAAAGGTGAATTGTCTACCAGACCACGAGAAGGAGAATTGCTCCTGGGACTCGGGGGCAATTGGAATCGTGAAAAAAGCATTGGCAATATCAATTGCCGCATACCATGTCCCACTGTGTTTCTGAATTTTCTCAATCAAAGTGATGGTGTCGGGGACCGCGGCTGTCAATGGGGGCGTATGCTTATTCAGCTCGCGGTAATCAACAGTCATACGCCAGCTTCCATCCGGTTTGCGCACGGGCCACACAGGGTTATTCCACGCCGTGGTAACCGGTCTCACCACCCCCGCCTCCACCAAGTCTCGTATGGTTGCAGTGATCTCATCATGTCCCCCTGGGATCCTGTACTGCTTCATGTGCACCACTTTCGTTGCTTGGGGCACCTTCACTGGGGGAATCTTCAAGCGCCCCACCCTCACAGCAGCCACAGAGAGGTACTGCTTTGACCCAAACTGATAGCATCCGTCATCTAAATATAGGGTCATACCTTTCAAAATGTCAATACCAATAATGTACTCTGGAATGGGCACGATCAAGACAGTGTATGCTTTCTTTGGAAGTCTGCCTATTTTCATCTGAATTACCGTTTGCACTGCTGGTGTCTCCTGTCCACCCAAACCCGTGATAGTGAAATACTGTCCTTTAAATTTTCGTGGATTGCCATGTATCAGTGTGGCCTCCGCTCCGGTGTCTACTAAAGCTCGCACCTCCTGAACATTTCTATTTTTCCAATAGATCTCAACCCTCACATGTGGTCTATTATCTTTGCGAGCCCATCCCTGCACCGGAGCTTGGCCCATTTCCTAATCTAACTTTCGCCTGCGCAGCTCTGCATCTGCCCGGCGCAGGTCCCGGCGCAGATCTGAATACAATGTCGGGTAATCCTTAGGGAACAACTCCTCCTTTTCCCGATCCCCATCTGAATCTGTACAATCTCGGTCCCAACCTTTCTCTTTTGTCACTTTCACATGAGATTCCCTCTCTCTCTCTCTCTCCTGACCTGCTTTGTCGTGCTTCTCCTCAGGCTCTGCTTCCCTGCGACTTACTTTCTTGTTATCTTTTCTATTCACAAGCCTACTCCCCTCCTTTTTATCCAGTCCTCGCTTACGGTACATTTCCCACATGCTTTTGGTCTCGATACCATCAATTTCACTCCTCGACACCCCATCCTTTAACAGCGCCAAAAACATATCACGTCGGGTTACTCGGTTGTTATCAGTGCGGGACTCTGAGCGCGAAGCCCTGTCTGGCTTGTTCCATTCCCCAAGCTCTCCCAGCTCACGAACTGCCTCGACTACTTCTCCTACGGAATTACCAGTTTGATTGATTAACAGAGTCATTATCACCGCTTTGTATGCAGGGGGTGCCAAACGAATGATTTTGTTCCGCACGGACACAGTCATTCTCTGACCCATCAAATCATACGCCTCACCTATAAGGATTGCCAGCTTCATTCCCTCCTCCTTAATTCTCTGCGAGGCATCTCGTAGGGTAAACCATGGTTTTTCATTCCCAGGCCAATCTGAATCTGTGGGGTACTTATGACTACATCCCTGTGCGGCTAGCTGCAACAGGGTAATTTGGTCATCACTATTGTAATTCCGAAAATGTCCCTGCACAGTGGGATCAGTACTGAGAGTGCAAAATTTGGCAGCATCTCCACTGTCTAACATTACTCCAGAAGCGCCTTGATCATAAAGGCGCACCATCCAAGTTAACAGTGCCTCACCAGGCTTCTGTCTAAATCTCTCTAAAACATCACTAATCTCCTGTTGGGTAAAATCCTCCAGACTATTTAACATAATTCCCTGCGAGTTATGTGGACCGGACTGAAGTTTCCGTCTTAGGATGGGCTGCACTTCCACTCTCTTACTATTATTTACCTTCTCCTCCCTTTCTCTCTGTAAAGGCTGCTCTCCTTCCGAGGAGAACTCTGATGATTCCCAGATGTTAGAGTCCCAGGTGGATGGATCAAAATCTAAGCCTGCTTTGGCAATCGCTAAATGGACTTTTCGCTTACTCACTCTACCCCTCCTTTTCTTGTATCTGTATTCAGCGACACGGACTGCAGCCCGTTCTGCTATAGTCTGATATGTTTCTAATTTGTCTTGTAATAGCTTATTCTGACAGGAAAGCATTGTAGACATATTCTTAGCTTCAACGAGTTGTTTTTCTAAGCTTAACTGTTCTTGCTGCAGAGATAAGCATTTGTCAAAAACTTGACGGTAGGCATGCAACAGAGCCCAACCTCGGCGGCTCACTGTATATAATTCTTTTCCTTTTTCTATAGGAACTTTCCGTAGACAATTTAAAACATCTTCTGGCATTGCTTCGCCCAGACAGTCAAACCAGCTCTCACTTAATCCTGTGCTTTTAGCATACTCACGCGCCAGCGCGGAGTATGGCGTCGCCTCCCAGCCAGGAATCTGCATGGGGGCAAAAGGAATTTCACTTGGTGCCAACGAACCAAAACCACCTTTTGTCTTTTTAAACATGTTCCTCCCCGCGTAATTTACGAATCCTGCCGACTACGCCAAAATGTATTGCCTTGCCCACTTGCGTAATCTAAACTTACGCACACCACTTACTTACACAGAAACTCCAACACTCCTCTGGAGGTAAAATGAGCTTTATTAGTATCGTAGACAAGGGCAATAAGTCACTGAAGCTAGTATGTTCTTAGGCACCAAGTGAAATAATGAATACACCACACCATATATATACACAAATATGATATCTGGAATATAGATATATAAACAGTTAATGTACAAAACACCTCACCAGATGCATCTGCACCGGAGTCTTCAACATCCCTGGCCAAGCACCGAAAACACCAAGTCGGAAACCCTGTAGAGACTGGGGCACAGGAAGTAATCTCTCCGGGCACCAAAGTCGTCCCGCGAGTGCGTCCACTCCAAGACTGAGTTCCTGAGCTCCACCTCACGGACACCGCTTTTTATAGTTAAATCAACACGTTCGAGAACCCTCTAGCAGGCGTTCTCGCCCATCCATCCATCATAGGTGCTGGCCGCATCTCTGCGTCAGACCCACCCATACAGACCTGGCCAGATTCTGCTTGGGTGCGCCGAGGCAAAAGACATTCCTTTCCCTATCTCCGACCTTGGAGAGCCTTGCACAGCGCATCCTCCCTATGTCCTAGAGATAAGCATAGAATGCACAAAAACAGGCTCAAGGCACAAAATAACCTCACGAGGTATGTCTTGCACCAGCTCGTACTGGTTTACGTGAAAAACATGTTTGTTACTGCTGAAGTGTAACTACAGGTCAGAGCAGCACAAAATGGAAATGCAGTACAACAAAATGGAAGACCAGAGCATCACATGGAATCGAGGTCAATATGCAGTTTAGCACGTGTAACGTGTAAAATGGCAAATGCAATACAGACATTAAAAAATTCGATATTTTGACGAACTATATTTTTTACAACGATATTTAGGAATCAATATTTTTGTACTTACCTGTTTGGATATAGGCATTCGATATTTTGGCATTCTATATTTTTCCTTCTATATTTTGGTAGTTCGATATTCTCCTTCTCGATATTATGTCAGTGATCTGGGCAGTGCACAGGGGATTGTAGCAGTGCATGAGTTAGTGCCTGGGTCATTGCAGGAGTGCATGGGTAGTGACAGAATGATTAGAGTGCTGCAAAGAAAGTGTATGGTGAATTTTTAGGTGCTTGGGTTTTGGCGATGGGATTGGATACGAATATGGGTACTGACTGGATGATAAGAGTACTGCAAGGAGAGAGCTTGGTGAATTTATAAGTGCTTGGATTTTGACAGAGTGATTGGATAAGTACATGGTACTGATTGGGTGATTGAAGGAGTGCATAGGCAGTGACAGGGAGATGACTGGACTGCATGGGTAGTGCTCCGGGGATTGTAGCTGCGCATGTGTTAGTGCCTAGGTCATTGCATGAGTACATGGGTACTGACTGGATGATTTGTATACTGCAAGGAGAGTGCATGATGAATTTATAAGTGTTTGGGTTTTGGCGGAGTGATTGGATAAGTACATGGTGCTGGCTGGGTGATTGGAGGAGTGCATGGCTAGTGACAAGGAGATGGCTGGGCTGCATCAGTAGTGTTCAGGGGAATCTAGAAGTGCATGTGTTAGTGCATGGGTCATTGCATGAGGACATAGTTAGTGACTGGATGATTAGAAAGCTGCAAGGACAGTCCATGGTGATTTTGTAAGTGCTTGGGTTTTGGTGGAGTGATTGGATAAGTACATGATGCAGACTAGGTGATTGGAGGAGTGCATGGGTAGTGACAGGGCGATGGCGGGACTGCAAGGGTAGTGCTCAGGGGATTGAATCAATGCATGTGTTAGTGCCTGGATCATTGCAGGAGTACATGGGTACTGATTGGATGATTAGAGTACTGCAAGGAGAGTGCATGGTGAATTTATAAGTGTATGGGTTTTGGCAGAGTGATTGGATAAGTACATGCTGCTGGCTGGGTGATTGGAGGAGTGCATGAGTAGTGACAAGGAGATGCCTAGACTCCATGATTAGTGCTCCGGGGATTGTAGCAGTGCATGTGTTTGTGCCTGGGTCATTGCATGAGTACATTGTTAGTGACTGGATGATTAGAGTGCTACAAGGAGAGTGCATGGTGATTGTATAAGTGCTTGGGTTTTGGTGAAGTGATTGGATAAGTACATGATGCTGTTTGGGTGATTGGAGGAGTGCATGGGTAGTGACAAGGAGATGGC
Source organism: Triturus cristatus (assembly GCF_964204655.1). Taxonomy (NCBI): domain Eukaryota; kingdom Metazoa; phylum Chordata; class Amphibia; order Caudata; family Salamandridae; genus Triturus; species Triturus cristatus. Next base: position 1,838,047,824 of record NC_140590.1, on the reverse strand, counting down.
TGGGCCAACAGAGGAGCAGAAAGTCCTCCTATGCCCCCAACGTTTTGCTGATGGGTACTGGTGGTAACTCACTCTGACTAACCAGGCCTAGAGCCAGTGCTATGCTAAAAGACACTAAGAATGCAGTGAAAACACCCACATACACTAGGGAACATTGTGTGTTGGGGTACCCTTGTGATTTGCATGACCTCCTCTGTATTTGCCCTGAGTAGTGTCATTTTATGAGTACATGGGTAGTGACTGGATGATTAGAGCGTGGCAAGGACAGAGCATGGTGATTTTATAACTACTTGAGATTTGGCGGAGTTATTGGATAGGTACATGATGCTGGATAGGTGATTGGAGGAGTGCATGGGTAGTGACAATGGGATTTCTGGAGTGCATGGTTAATAACTGGGTAATTGGAGGAGTGAATCAGTAGTGTGTTGGTGGTTAGACGTCTGCATGGGAAGTGCTCAGAGGATTGTAGCAGTGCATGTTTTAGTGCCTGGTCTATTGCATAAGTACATGGTGCTGGCTGGGTGAACGGAAGAGTGCATGGGTAGTGAACGGGCAATAGCTGGACTGCATGGGTAGTGCTCAGGGGATTGTAGCAGTGCATGAGTTAGTGCCTGAGTCATTGCATGAGTGCATGGTTAGTGACAGAATGATTAGAGTGCAGCAAAGAGAGTGTATGGTGAATTTATAGGTGCTTGGGTTTTGGCGATGTCATTGGATAAGTACATGGGTACTGACTGGATGATGAGAGTACTGAAAGGAGAGAGCATGCTGAATTTATAAGTGCTTGGATTTTGGCAGAGTGATTGGATAAGTACATGGTGCTGACTGGATGATTGGAGGAGTGCATAGGCAGTGACAGGGAGATGACTGGACTGCATGGGTAGTGCTCAGGGGATTATAGCAGTGCATGTGTTAGTGCCTGGGTCATTGAATGAGTACATGGGTACTGACTGGATGAATAGAGTACTGCAAGGAGACTGCATGGGGAAATTATAAGTGCTTGGGTTTTGGTGGAGTGATTGGATAAGTACATGATGCTGGATGGGTGATTGGAGGAGTGCATGGGTGGCTGGACTGCATGAGTAGTGCTCAGGTAATTGTACCAGTGCATGTGTTAGTGCCTGGGTTATTGCATGAGTACATGGGTAGTGACTGGATGATTAGAGTGCTGCAATGACAGTGCATGGTGATTTTATAACTGCTGGAGTTTTGGAGGAGTGATTGGATAAGTACATGATGCTGTATTGGTGATTGGAGTAGTGGATGGGTAGAGACAGAAGGATTGCTTTAGTGCATGGGTGCTACCTGGGTAATTGGAGGAGTGACTCAGTAGTATGTAGGTGGTTAGAGGTCTGCATGGGTAGTGCTCAGGGGATTGTAGCAGTGCATGTGTTAGTCCCTCGGCCATTGAATAAGTATATGGGTACTGACTGGATGATTAGAGTACTGCAAGGAGAGTGCATGGTGAACTTATACGTGCTTGGGTTTTGGCAGAGTGAATGGATAAGTACATGGTGCTGGCTGGGTGATTGGAAGAGTGCAGGGTTAGTGACAAGGAGATGGCTGGACTGCATCAGCAGTGCTCAGGGGATTGTACCTTTGCATGTTTTAGTGCCTGGGTCATTGTATGAGTACATGGTGTGGGAGAGTAGGATCTGCTTCACATGGGTACCCCCACTTTTTGCTGGTGTTTCACTGTTTTTTTACCTTAGTCTGACTGTGGCCCTGCTAATCAGGACCCCAGCCTAGTTGCTTCCTCTCTAAAATGGTTTCCATGTACATTAGGTACATTCCTAATTGGACTCTGGAGTGCCTTATAAGCCCCTAGTATATGGTGTACTATGTACCCAGGGCATAGGTACTTCCGAGGCCTATCAGGGGCTGAAGCATGTATTATGCCACCCCTGGGAAGCACTCCAAAATGACACCACAGGTCTGCTACTGCAGCCTGGGTGAGGTGGTGCCTGCATCCCTTACTGTGGTGTAGGCTACCTATATCACTACCATTGCACACACATATGAAACCTATAAGTCACTCCTATGGCAGGCCTTAACAATCCTGAAGGCAGAGTGCTTGGTTTTTATGTGAGAGGGTTTCCCCTGCATGAGCAGAGCCCCTCTGCAGCATTCGGAGTACCCCCTCTGATGCTGTTTGTGGTGCAGCCTGACGATATACCCCTATGTGCATTATAACCTCGCGGTAAATGCTAACTTTGGAGTGGCTGCACGGAAACATGTCGTGTTTGGTGTCAAACACTTTGGAATACAACCCCCCCTGCCAGTCCTGGCGGTGGGGGTAGCATTCCACCCTTCTAGAGGGAGAGACATGTTCACACTGGTCTAACCGGTAAAGACTTTTTAAAGCCCTGGCATCACAAAATGGATGCCACTGCCACAGACACGGGTCTGGCCTCCTGCTGCTGACCGAAACTCCAGCAGGGGAGGCCTGGACAATAGATTTCCTGTCCCAGGGAGGTGTAACCACCTCCCAGACAGGCAGATGTGTAGTGGGGCTGGGCGGGAGCACTCTCTAGTGCTGTGAAGTCCTGCACTGGGGGCACACTTGGTGTCTCTGTGCATAGTCCAGTTCAAACCAGTTGCAGGGGCTACCTGCCCCTGCTCTGGCGCGAAACTGGACAAAGGAAAAGGGTGTAACCACCCCTCTTTCCAAACCCTCCCATAGGTGGGTCCCTAGAGCATGTCCAACCCCCAAACTTTGTATAAGTATGGGAACCCAGTCCTTGAGACTTTAGATTACTCTGGATGAAACTCTGCAACATATATCCTGGACCTTCAACTTTCTATTTCCGCTAGAAGACTGAAGAAATCTCCCTTGGGGTCAAGGAGTGACTCCCCTGCTTGGCAAGCATCAAAGAAGCAACTGTCCTGTGTTCAACTCTGAAGCTCCCGCCAGACGCCAAAGTCTTTGCATCACCAGAGGTAGATTTCCAGACTTCCCCGAGGCTACCCTGAGTCCACAGCAAAGCTGAGGCCCATGGCTATCATGAGTGACGTGGAACCGTGACCCCTGGACACTGTGATCTTTTGCTGATCCATCATCTTCCTGGTCTTCCTCAAGTTTTGCTTTGGGCTCTGTGTAGCCCAAGCCTTGAGCACCTCCTGCACTAACGATCTCTGGCCTCCACTCCACGAGTGACCCGTGGGCCAGTTTCAAGTGCAACCGCTTGAGGCTCCTTCGCGATCGCTAGCCCATTTCCTAGTGGGTCCCCACAAAGGTGACTCCTCTTCTACTTGGGCTTTCCTGGTTGCTCCAGATGTGCCCTGACTTAGCCTTTGCTGGGTAAGTCCCTCAGACCTTGCTGGTCTGCACCGACGTCTTTCTTCTCTTTCCATGAGACTTGCTGTTGCCAACGCTTGTTGGGTCCATCCTGGTCGCCGACACCGCAGCACTTGACAGACTTCATGGGCAGCTCGAATCCAGCTCCTGGTTGTCGTTGACGCCTCCGGGACCTCGTGGCTGAAGAGTCAAGACACCTGTCAACTCACCTGAAGCACCCGACATCTGTAGGCATTGGACTATCGTGCCCCTGGCCACTGGTTAGGGACCCAGACTCTGTTCCCTCTGCTTTCAGGTTCCTTCCATCCTCGATCCAGGCTTGGATCTCTCCAGACACCAAAAGACACCTATGCACCTGGCTTCCCTGGGTGAGGTAACTCGAGTACTCCAGTGCTCCCGTGGGTGTTGGCCCTAGACACTTCCAATTCAAAAAGGGTTCACTCATAGTCATCTTCTAAGTATCCTTAAACTCTTAATTTCCACTGCGAAGTTCCCCATAGAAGTTAACGGCGATTCGCGGCTGTGTTCTCACACTGCACGTGTCCCCCGTGGGTCCCCCGTGTCACTACCTTGGGTGGCTCCTTGTGGTCAAAGCACTTCTACAGGCACTAGGCTTTGTGTCTAGCTCAGTCGTGGTTTTTATGCCACTTTATTGGTATTTGGTTTGGTACGCCCCTAGGGCCCAAACGTGTATTTGTACTTTTACTGTTGAATACTGACTTGCAACTTAAGTACTTCGAACTCCAGCCTCATAAAGAGACTAGAGGGGTGTGTTTTATCTTAAGTACATATATTTTAAATATATACCTGGTGTGGTTGTCCTTTCATTTGGTCATTCAAGAGATTATAGACTGGTAAAACAAGCTGCTTTACATTCCTTCAAGACTTAGCCTGTAGGCGGCTCTTCATAGATACCACTAGGATAGCTTTCAATAAAGTTGTCTTTAACCTATCACCATAAGGGGTTGTTTGGACTGATACAAGGTGCCCACTGTAACTAGTGGACAGCATATATCAGGCCAACTTCTCACACATGGGTAGTGACTGGATGATTAGAGTGCTGCAAGGACAGTGCATGATGATTTTATAACTCCTTGAGTTTTGGCGGAGTGATTGGATAAGTGCATAGTGCTGTTTGGGAGATTGGAGGAGTGCATGGGTAGTGACAGAGGGATTTCTGGAGTGCATGGGTACTACCTGGGTAATTGGAGGAGTGAATCAGTAGTAAATACGGGGTTAGAGGTCTGCATGGGAAGTGCTCAGGGGATTGTAGCAGTGCATGTGTTAGTGCCTGGGCCATTGCATGAGTACATGGTTACTGACTGGATGATTAGATTACTGCAAGGAGAGTGCATGATGAATTTATAAGTGCTTGAGTTTTGGCAGATTGATTGGATAAGTACATGGTTTTAACTTGGTGATTGGAGGAGTGCATGGGTAGTGACAAGGAGATGCCTGCGATGCATGAGTAGTGCTCAGTGGATTATAGCAGTGGATGTGTTAGTGCCTGGGTCATTGCATGAGTACATGGGTAGCGACTGGATGATTAGAGTGCTGCAAGGACAGTGCATGGTGATTTTATAACTGCTTGGGTTTTGGCGGAGTGATTGGATACGTACATGATGCTGGATGGGTGATTGGAGGATTGCATGTGTAGTGACAGTGGGATTCCTGGAGTGCATGGGTACTACCTGGGTAATTGGAGGAGTGAATCAGTAGTGTGTAGGTGGTTAGAGGTCTGAATGGGTAGTGCTCAGGGGATTGTAGCTTTGCATGTGTTAGTGCCTGGGTCATTGCATGAGTACATGGGTACTGACTGGATGATTAGAGTAGTGCAAGGAGAGAGCATGGTGAATTTATAAGTACTTGGATTTTGGCAGAGTGATTGGATAAGTACATGGTGGTGAAAGGGTGGTCGGGGGAGTGCATAGGCAGTGACAGGGAAATGGCTGAACTGCATGGGTAGTGCTCAGGGTATTGTAGCCAGGGGTGGGCGGAATTTGCGTAGTCGCGCAACGCAAAACTCAGCGCAACGGAAAAAAATCTTCACGAGCACACAGAGTTCCGCGAACACACGGAATTGCTTGTTCCGCTCGTTCGCGATTCTTTTTTCTTGTTCATGAATGCTGTTTGCGTGCTCGGGGTGAAATATCTGATGAATACGCATTTTTAAAGCTTGAACAAGCAAATAATTCTGCGAAGCTGGAGATCGCGGAATTTTTGGCAATTCCGCATTCTCCGTGGAACGCACAATTACCCAAATTCTGCAAATTACGCGAAAAATACCGCCTAGGCCTAATTTTAGCAGTGCATGTGTTAGTGCCTGGGTCATTCCATGAGTACATGCGTACTGACTGGAAGATTAGAGTATTGCAAGGAGAGTGCATGGTTAATTTGTAAGTGCTTGTGTTTTGGTGGAGTGATTGGATAAGTATATGGTGCAGGATGGGTGATTGGAGGAGTGCATGGGTAGTGACAGGGATTGCTGGAGTGCATGGGTACTACCTGGGTAATTTGAGGAGTGAATCAGTAGAGTGTAGGTGGTTAGAGGTCTCCATGGGTAGTGCAGAGGGGATTGAAGCAGTGCATGTGTTAATGCCTGGGTCATTCTATAAGTACATGGGTACTGACTGGATGAAGAGAGTACTACAAGGAGAGAGCATGCTGAATTTATAAGTGCTTGGGTTTTAGCAGAGTGATTGGATAAGTACTTGGTGCTAGCTTGGTGATTGGAAGACTATGTGGGCTGTGCCCAGGTGATTGTACCACTGCATGTGTTAGTGCCTGGGTCATTGCATGAGTGCATGGGTAGTGATTGGATGATTAGATTGCTGCAAGGAGAGTGCATGGTGAATTTATAAGTGCTTGGGTTTTGGCAGAGTGATTGGATAAGTACACACATGTCACATCAGACCGAGCCCTCTCCCTTCACCACTGTGCAAACGTGCCCCCCGGCGGGTTTTAAGTTGGGGAATTAATTTCACTTGAATCCTGGGGGTCCCTGTGGGCCAACTAGCCCACCAGGTACCTTCAGTAAGTGCCACAGAGCTGCATTGCAGAGAGGTGGCCCGAGGCCATGCCCCTTTTTACAAGTCTCTGCAACGCAACACTGTGGCACTTACTGGACATACCTGGTGGTCTAGTTGGCCCCCAGGGACCCTCAAGAGTGAAGTGGACTTAATCCCCCAACTTAAAACGTGCCACAAGGTGCGTTTGCACACTTGTCACATCAGGCCATGCCCCCTCCCTGCACCACTGTGCAAACGTACCCCCTGGTGCGTTGTAAATTGGGAGATTAAGTCCCCTTGAGTCCTGAGGGTCACTGGGGTGCAACTAGCCCACCAGCTACCGCCAGTAAGTGAAAAAGAGCTGTGTACCAGAGTGGTGTAATAAGGGTGTGTGGCCTTGGACCACCTCTCTGCAACGCAGCTCCCTGGTGCCTACTGGAGGTACCTGGTGGGATACTTTGTCCCCTGGGACCTTCAGGATTCAGGAGGACTTAATCCCCCAACTTAAAATGCACCACAGGGCGCGTTTGCACATTCGTCACATCAGGCCACGCCTCCTCTCTGCACCACTGTGCAAATGCGCCCCCTGGTGCATTGTAAATTGGGGGATTAAGTTACCTTGAGTCCTGAGGATCCCTGGGGGCCTACTAGCCCACCAGCTACCTTCAGTAAGTGCCACAGAGCTGGGTTGCAGAATGATGTAAAAAGGGTGCATGGCCTTGGACCACCTCTCTGAAATGCAGCTCCTTGGCGCTTACTGGAGGTACCTGGTGGGCTAGTTGGCCCCCAGGGACCCTCAGGATTCAAGGGGACTTAATCCTCCAACTTAAAACACGCACAGGGTACGTTTGCTAATCCTGGGCGTAGTAGGTCGCAAAGTAGCACTACGCGAAGCTACGCAAAGTGCACTTCGCACTACGCGAGCTATGCGTAGCACTTCGCGAACTGCGTAGTACCCTGTTCGCACTGTGCAAGATGTCGTTTTCAATGATTGCACAGTGCAGACAAGCAACCGGCACTGTGCAATCATTGAAAACGGCATCTTGCACAGTGCGAGCTGTAGTTTTCTGCCGCTCGAGTAGATTTTTACTCGAGCGGCAGCTTTCTCAACACGGACTGGTAGTTTCTCATTGCGAGTGGTCGCGAGCATACACAACCACTAGCAATGAGAAACCTGACCTCCTCGCGTTGAGGAGAAAGTCACGCCGGGATGGCATTTTGCTTGCTCGCGGTCGCCAACTTGACATTGAGGACCACGAGCAAGCAAAAAATGACCGCTGCACTACGCAACACTATGCTACGCGTGTTCGCACTGTGCTACGTGCAATTCGCGTGGTGCGAAGTAGCGCAAACTTTGCAAACTACGCGAGTGTAGCGTAGTGCTTTGCCCAGGCTTAACGTTTGCACACTTGTCACATCAGGCCACGCCACCTCCCTGCACAACTGTGCAAACACGCCCCCTGGTGCATTGTAAATTGGGGAATTAAATCCCTTCAAGTTCTGAGGGTCCCTGGGGGCCAACTAGCCCACCAGCTACCTCCAGTAAGCGCCACAGAGCTGCGTTACAGAGTGGTGTAAAAAGGGGGCATGGCCTTGGACCACCTCTCTGCAACGCAGTTCCCTGGCTCATACTGGAGGTACCTGGTGGGCTAGTTGGCCCCCAGGGACCCTTAATATTCAAGGGGAATTAATTCCCCAACTTAGAACGCCCCATGGGGCGCTTTTGGAGAGTGCTGCAGGGAGGGGGCGGGGCATCCGGTGCAATGCCTTTTTTTTCTGAAGGGGGGCTGTGTGGCCCCCCTTTTTTTCCTACTTTTGGGGCCTGGTGACCCCATCCCCCAGGGCTGACCCTTATTGTTAAAAAAATAAAAGAAATAAATGGGAAGGGGGCCGTGTGGCCCCCCCTCCAGAGGCCAATTCCTGCCCCGGAGACCCCATCCCCCTTGGCAAGGCCACATATTTATTTATTTATTTGTAATATTTTTTAAGGAGAGGGCTGCGTGCCCCCCTCCTGAGGCCTATATTAACCCAGGGACCCCATCCCCGGGGGCTGTGCCTCGTTTATTTTTTATTTTATTGGGGATGGGGGCTGCGTGGCCTCCCTCCCGGGCCACTTCTTGCCCCGGGGACCCCATCCCCCAGGGTTTGGCCACTCCATTGGGGACTGTTGAGGGAGCCCCAATTCCCCCACCGTCCTGCCGGCTCCCCCTCTCCTGCAGGAGCCGGCATTGATTTTCCACAAGGGGAGCTAATAACATGCAGCTCCCCTTATGGAAAAGCAATCTGCTTTGGATTTTGGAAGAGAGAGCAGTAAACCTGCTCTCGCTTCCAAAATCCAAAGCAGAGTCTGCTATGGCAGGGCAGGAGCAAACAGCAGTGTCCCGGAGGTGGGCCCCCCAGGACACTGCAGGAGCCGGCAATGGGAGGTGGCGGTCTCCAGGGCCATCAAGGTCTCCAGTAGGGGGGCCCCAGAAAGGTGGTGGTCCCTGGGGCTTTGGGGTCCATAACAAATCCCCGCATTTACATTTTTAGTGCCCCAGGGAGGTGGTGGCCCCTGGGGCGTGTGGGGGGGCTCGAGCCCCACAAAACACAGGTTTTTATTTAAAAAAATAGAGCCCCGGGGAGGTGGCTGTCCCCGGGGCTGCGGGAGACCTTGTGCCCCCCTGCGAATATTTAACTAAAGCCCCGGGGGTTGGCGGTCTCCGAGGCTGCGGGGGGCCATGTGCCCCCTGTGAATATTTAAGTAAAGCCCCAGGGTGTGGCGGTCCCCAGGGCTTGGGGGTGCCTTGGAGGCCCCCCACAAATAAAAAAACAAGCCCCGGGGAGGTGGTGGTCCCCAGGGTTGCAAGGGCCCCCACGGGCCCCGCTACATTAATAAATTGCCCCGAGACTTGGCCCACCTGGGGGCTTTAAAAACAAAACGCGGGAGACCACGCTTCTTTTTTTAAAATTTTCGGACAGATTTGCACAACCCTGCCCCCCCCAAAAAAAAGCTTTTTAGTCCTGGGGGGTCAGGGTGTTTTTACCCTGCCCCCTATTCTTGTTTTTTTGTATCTTTGTCTTACCTTTTTATTTCTCTCTCCATCTGAGGCACAAGATGGCTGCCAACACTTCCTGGTTTGAAGTGTTGGTAGCCAATCAGCGGCAAGCTCGTGCTTGTGTGGTTAGGCTCCGCTCAGATATCGAAACTTTTTCTTTTTTTAATTTCTCAGGAACTACTGAATGGATTTACACCATTTAAAAAAGGACTCTTTCTGAAACAAGACCTACCTTTTTGTCAAATTTGGTGTAATTACGTTCAGCAGTTCGGGCTACAGCATTGTCTAAAGTTTACTATGGAAATTAACATGGAGAAAATGCGTTTTCAGACCCCCCTTTTTTCTCGGCCCTGCTTATTGAATCACCCCGAAACTTTCAAGGCAGGAGCTGACCGGAGTTTAGAAAATTTCGCGAAGTTTCGTCAACTGGCGCCAAAGTTATTGGGAAAAGAAAAAATGCTTTTCCTGTGGAAACTAGGTCCTAACTATAACTACCTACTGGCGACCGCCAGTAGGTAATATATATATATATTTTTTTTTAACTAAAAAAACAAATGTTACAGGGACGTTATAGTTAAGAACTAGCATTTAAAAAAATCTAGAAATTCACTGAAAAAAACAAAGGTTAAAGGAATGTTATATTTAGGAAATAGAATTAAAAAGATTCTTCGAAATTCACTGAAAAAAATCAAAGGATTCAGAAACATTATAGTTAGGCTCAAGTTTCACTTGTTCAAAACCAGAGAAATTCAGCAGCTATAGCTAACTATACCTCGCGCCCCCACAATGCACTGCTTATGACCTCACATATTACATCACTCATGACATGGTGATGACATCTCAAATGACATCACTGATGATATCACTGACTTTGAGTGTTTAAAAAAGGTTTAAGAGCATTAAATATACATACCAAGGTGTATTGTGAACAAGTGGGTATATGAGTGCCTGTATGTATGATCCAGTGGGTGCTTGGCTGACTGTATAGGTGAGTAGGGGTGGGTGGAATTTGCGATACGTAAAGCACCACGAAATGGTAAAAAATCTCTGCAAGCACACAGAAATTCCACGAACTCGCGGAATCGCTTGTTCCGCCCATTCGCGATGCTTTTTTCCTGTTCGCGAACACTGTTTGCGTGCTCGGGGGGAAATATCTAATGAACATGCATTTTGAAAGCGCGAACAAGCAAAAAAAATCTGCGAAGCGTGGAACTTTGGGCAATTCTGCGTTTTCCGTGGAAGTCGAAATTACCCAAATTTCTCAAATTCTGCGAGCGGATTGGAATTTACCACCCAGGCCTATAGGTGAGTGATTATGTGTCTCAGTGAATGTATGGGTGAGTGACTGGTTGTGTGAATGTTTGTATCAGACTGGTAGTTGATGTCTAACTGGCTGTATGGGTATGTGAGTGGGTACATGAATGGCTGTATGGGTGACTGATTGCTTATCTGAGTAACTGTGCGGGTGTGTGACTGCCTGCATGCAGAAGTGAGTGGGTGAGTCAGTGGCTGTATGGGTTGGTGAGTGTATGTGTGAGGGGCTATATGAGCAACTGAGTGTATGTATGGCTGTGTCAGTGAATGAACAGATGTATCAGTGGTATATGAGTGAGTAACTGCATATGCAAAAGGCAGTATATGTGAGTGTTGGGAGTATATGAGTGACTGTTTGTGTGACTGAGAGTGGCGTATGTATGAGTGTGTGCTTGTGTCAATGACTGCATAGGTGAGTGAGTATGTGTTAGTATCTGTATGAATAAGTGAGTTGCTGTGCGTATAACTGTATAGGAGTACGCATTATTACTGTCATGTATTTTATATACTTGCCTGTTTAGCACGACGGTAGGGATCTACCATCCTGTTACTCTGTTGGTGCTTCTAATCATTTATATCTGTTTCTGTCTTATGGTTGTTTCAGCACACCTATTTTACACTAGAATGACGCTGGTTCAATAAATACTTATTGAAAATGGCCCCACTGTTTATTCTGTGTTTCTTTCTGAGACAAAGTGAGCACGAGTGACTGAGCGTAACAAACTGTACTGTTTCCACTGTCCTGAGGGATCAGGGTTATTATGTTCAATAGTTGCCAAGAACTATTCTCTCCTTGGTAAGAGGAGTTTACCGTGGCATTGTGAGCTAGCTGGTATATAGGCAAACATACTCGGTGGGGGTGTTTGGAAGCAGTCTGTACACCAATCCCACAGGCTATGTTGTCAAAACGCGCACATCCTATTTAGGTTTATAGGAACTACACAACAGTGTGCATGTGTCAGTGACCGTATAGGTGAGTATGTGTTAGTATCTGTATGAATATGTGAGTGGATGTGTGTTTAACTGTATAGTTAAGAGGCTGTGTGATTTACTTTATGGGTGAGTGAGTAGGTGCGTGAGTAGCTCTATGGGTGACTGACAGTTTGTGAGTGGATGTATGGTTCTATGAATGGATATATCAGTGGCTGTATTAGTGACTGAGTTGGTCTATGTGTGGATGTATGGGTGACTAAGTGGATGTGTGTATAGTCCTATGAATCTGTGACCGGTTGTGTAAGTACAGGTATGGGTGTGTCAATGGTTTTGAGAATGCTAGTGTGTACGTTGGAATAGGTGTGTGAAAGGTTATATTGGGGTGAATGGATGCAACAGAGATTCTGTGGATGATGTCATCAGTGATGTTATCAGTGATGTCATCAGTGATATCACTGAACATGTCAGTCATGAGTGATGTAATATGCGAGGTCATAAGCAGTGCATTGCAGGGGCACGATTATAGTTAGCAACTGCTGAATTTCTCTGGTTTTGTACGAGTAGAATGTCACCCTAACTATGACATCTCTGTAAAATTAGTTTTTTCATTGAATTTTTAAGGTTTTTTTAATTCATATATAGAGAAAAAACTTTTTTATATATGGGTGGCATCCGCGGGGGCCGATTGCACACCCATGTACAAAAAAAGCAATATATGTTTGTGTGTATACATACATATATATATATATAGAGAGAGAGAGAGAGAGTGAATCTCTCTCTCTCTCTCTATATATATATATATATATATATATATGTGTATATATATATATATATATATATATATATATATATATATATATATATATATGACACTTGTGGTGCAGTGTATTGTGACTTTGACTTCGAGTCTTTTGTCTATGTTTTGGTCCATGTACCAGGTCTATATAATACACCTTGTTTAAGGGAAACAATGGTTCTGGTGTGGCCTAAAGGTCCATTCAGAAGTGACCCTGTGGGGGGGCACTATGAATTGAGAGTTGGAAGTTAGGGACATATCAGCAACAACCGGCGATAATTATCGTTCAGCGCTCTTAGCGTGAGGATAATTATCGTCGGGTACCGTGGATTTTTATCGCTGAGATAGCGTGCTATTAGCAACGCTTATCTCCTCAGCGATAAAAATCCTCACGCTAACAGCCTAACGTGAGATTATCGCTGGAAACCCAGCGATAATCTCACGCAATGTGGCGTTAGCTTGATGATAGGGACTCACAAACTTAGCCATGATATCCACCTTCCATAGGATATCATGGCTAAGTCAGTCCTGAAGCAGGCGTAAGGAAAGTAGCGATGACAGGGGTTATCGCTACTTTTCGTGACGCTATGCTTCATAGCGTGTGGCTTGATGATAGGAGAAATGTCGCTTAGCGACATTTCTCCTGTCATGTTAGGTCAGGAACGCCCACTTTGCATCTCATTAGAGATGCAAAGCTGGGCGTTAGCAATCCCCACGCTAAAGCAAGGTTTCACGCGTTAGCGTGGCCTTGCTAATTAGGCAATAAAATTATCGTCGCTTTTCAGCCGAAAACGGCCGCAAAAGCGGCGATAATTTTTTATCGCCAGCTTGTAAAAATGCCCCTTAATTCTTAAAAGGGAGCGGTAAGTAATATACAAAGGGACATGTGGGTCAAGTCATGACAGGTATTTATTCCAAAACAACAGTATTCAGGTGCTCACACAATAAGTGACAATAAGCGTGACGTGAAAACTGAGGGTGATATTAAAATAAAGACATCGCACAATAAATCACCAACCACCACTTATTTGTTAGCAAAAAAGGCCACTTTATTAAGACAGGTGCCAAATCATAATTTTCTGCAATGAAATAACTTTCCAAAGTTTGTCCTCAAATCTCCCCAAAACCTACCCCCAATGTAAAAACCCCACCCCTAAACAGAATCCTGACCCCTGTGTGCATTTTCCCCTACTTCTCATTTCCCGCTCACGTTACTGCTCCCCCCCTCCCCCGTTGCAGGATAGGCTAACCCGCTCAAGGCTGCCCACCCCCCCAGCAAAACCCCGCCTACCCAGGACACTATCAGGCCTGAAACACAAACCAAAGAAAACCTGTCTTATCGTGGCAAAAGGAAAAAGAACGTCGGCTTAGCGCCAACACCAAGAAAAAAGGGGGAAGAAAACAATGGCTATGAAAAAAGGGGTGGGTGGGTGGGACAAAAAGTGCAAACCAGCCCCTCCTCCCCGCTCCCGAGGGCCCAGTGATTTTCCCACCCTTGGCTGCCGCTACTTATCACCTTCCCCTCGCCGCGCGCCCACCTCATTAAGACCCCTAACCTACACCTGGGTGGCCGCTCCATTGTGCGAAGCCACCCAGGGGGAGACCTGGCTCGCGCCCTGCACCCCCTGGGTCCCCCCTCGCACAATAAATCACCAACCACCACTTATTTGTTAGCAAAAAAGGCCACTTTATTAAGACAGGTGCCAAATCATAATTTTCTGCAATGAAATAACTTTCCAAAGTTTGTCCTCAAATCTCCCCAAAACCTACCCCCAATGTAAAAACCCCACCCCTAAACAGAATCCTGACCCCTGTGTGCATTTTCCCCTACTTCTCATTTCCTGCTCACGTGACTGCTCCCCCCCTCCCCCGTTGGAGGATAGGCTAACCCGCTCAAGGCTGCCCACCCCCCCAGCAAAACCCCGCCACCCAGGAAAACCAACAGAGTTTTCCTTCCCCACCCAGAAACTTGGTGATAATGCAACAAACCCCTTTTTAAGAGCACCATATCTGTTCCTTCCAAATTTGCGCAATCAAATCCCGTAACTCCAGCAGGTAATATGCTTGCCCCATTGTAGATAAATGTACCCCATCCTCACGAAACAGATGCCCTTCGGTGCATTTTATGTTGGGATGAGCGAGGACCCGCACCCCATGACCCTCACAAAAATGTCTCATAGTACGGTTAACCTTCCGTCTTGCTTTTTCCATAGCTGCATGATGACGTGCTCCTTTCCAATGCAACCTCGTAATGAACTCTGTCCAGATCAACTGGGTGCTCTCCCAGGTAGCCTGGAGGACCTCCAGATCATGTTTCATCAACTTTATTAACGACAGCCCTGACAAATCAACCAGGTCATTTTCACCCAAATGAAGAATTAGCAAATGCGGCGGTCCCCTTCCAGAACACATCGTGGCCAGTACCGGAAACAAACCCTCCCAACGCATTCCCCCTTTGCCTTTCCATACCACCTCGTGGCTGGCACTGCGCAGTCCAAGGGAACGCCCACACCGCTGTTGTTCGGCATAGACTGCAGCCCATTTAACGAAGGAGTGTCCTACTATCCATGTTGATTTTTTCGAACTTACAGGCCCCGTTGCCGTACCTAGATAGAAAAACAATGATTAACCAAAGAAAACGAGGAGCTATGCATAGACTTTCCGAACATATTTCTCACAACATTTGGACTTCCATCTCCCAATACGGCGTATGTCTGCCCAGGACCACCCCAACCTGGCCGCCTCTGTAGCTGCCCCGATCCGGAAAGAGTGTGTTCCAAAACATAAAGGGTTTTCCCCCAAAAGAATAAGTACCTTTCTCATCACCGCCAGCAACTGGGCCACGGAAATAGGTTGCCCTGAGGTGTGGCAAAATACAAGTCCCAGAGCAAAACCACTAGAAGCCTTGAAACTTTCCCATTCCCCTACAGGGCAGCAGAAACCCTCCTCACTTCTGTTTAAGAAAACCCATTTTCCCCTGCCCAGCTGATCCGTCTTTGAAATTCTCAACCAAAGGCTCAACCTGTGCCCCTCGAGAAATACCTCATCACTGCGGATACCTGGCCTATGGCGCAGCCCAAGCAGTTCAGAAGCTCTGAAAGCCCCAAAAAACAACCATAGGAAACATAATCTAAACAGCCTGCACTCAGACTCATCATAACATACCACAGGTAGCTGCCGCAGCATTCTTCGCAGCAAATCATAAGTCACCGCCTTGCGTAACTGTTTCGTCCCTGCCTGCACCCTGCTTAAACCCCTAAGGACCCTCTTCACCAAAACCCCCTGTACCAGATCCCTCCCCCACCACAACTGCCCGTAAAAAGAAATCCCCGCCAACTTGCCAGAAATAGTAGTATGTGTGAGACCTTTGTCAATCAAGTGTAACACAAAACCTAGTACCAGATGAGCATCGGTCAAACTCCCCCTATTCTCGGCACACAGTTTACCATAGCTCAAGAACTCTCTCCACGCTTGCTGATAGCTCCGTCGTGTAGAAGCCGCTATGGAGTTCTCCACGAAATCGACAAGTCTCAATCCCCCCACTCCCAGACACACTGCGGGATTGGAGTCTTGGTGTGTTCCGCCCCAGGGGCCAGCCTGCGAAATCGCGCCCACAGTAAACGAGACAGAGAGTCAGCTATACTGTTATGCACTCCCGGGATATGACGCGCCTTAAACACAACATTGAGCTGTAAACATTTTAGCATAAAAGCGCGCAGTAAGCGTAAGACTCTCAAATCCCTGGCTTTCTGTTTGTTAATCAACTGTACCACCGTTAAATTGTCAACGTGGAAAAGCACTGAACGATTCTGAAACTCATCGCCCCAAACATACAGGGCAACCAAAAGTGGAAAAAACTCTAGAAAAGCAATACTGCGACCTTGCAACATCCAATGACGTGGCCAACTCTCCGCGCACCAACGGCCTTCCCAAAAGACGCCAAAGCCGTGCGCACCAGATGCATCCGAGTAGATCTGCACTTGCCAAATCATGTCTTCGTCCGCAAAAAACAAAGACACACCATTAAAATCTGCTAGAAAAGTCAACCATATAGCCAAATCAGCCCGTGTAGCCGCTGAAATACGCACTCTGTGGTGAGGAAGAAAAGCCCCAGACATGGCCATTCCCAATTTCCTGCAAAACGTTCTCCCAGCACGTACCACCCTGCATGCAAAGTTAAGATAACCCAACAGCTTCTGCACCTTCCTGAGCTCCAACTTGCGCTCTTCAATCACAGAGGACAAAAATGCAGTGATCTCCTCAACCTTCACAGCTGGCAACCTCGCTACCATAGCAACGGTGTCTATTTCAATACCCAAAAACACCATCGTCGTACTTGGACCCTCTGTCTTATCCGGGGCCAATGGCACACCCAGCTCCTGCGCCAATTTCTGAAAAGCCAGCAACGCCTCCTGGCACTGACCCGTGCCCTGAACGCCAATGAAAAGAAAATCATCCAAATAATGACAAATGAGGGCATGACCAGTAACCTGAGTGAAACGCCACTGCAAGAACGAGCTGAACAGTTCAAAGAGGGCACAAGAGATAGAGCAGCCCATAGGAAGCATCCGATCTACATAAAAGGCACCCTGCATCTGCATCCCCAAAAGTTCAAAGTCAGAAGGATGAATGGGTAACAGCCTAAAAGCAGATTGGATATCACTCTTGGCCAATTGAGCCCCCCTCCCTGCCGAGCGAACCAAACGCAGGGCATCATCCACGGAAGCGTAGGACACACATGCATCGTCGGGCGATATGAAATCATTGATGGAGGAGCCCTCAGGCCATGACAGGTGGTGTATCATACGAAACTCCCCTGCTGTCTTTTTGGGGACCACCCCCAGTGGAGAGACAATCAAATTGGGCATAGGACAGCTGGAAAAAGGACCAACAACTCTTCCTGCCTCCACCTCACCCTGCAACTTCAGCTGAACCACCTGTGGCAACTCCTTAGCGGACTTCAAATTATCGGACCACCTACCCAGTCTCGGCCCCTGGTAACCTATTTTGAAGCCGTCCTTGAAACCCCAAAAAAGTCTGCTGGCGGCCTCAACATCGGGATACTCCTGCAACCATTGCCCCAAAATCTCCAACTTAACCGGAGTAGGACCCCTTTCCTGCAAACTGGAAAGCATTGCCTCTTCCCCTCTGTCCCCTGCCCATGTCACCGAACCGCTGACCAGCGAAGCATTGCGTGAGGGGATGTCTACCACCACACTGGGAACACTCATGTTTATATCTGCAAAACTGCCTATTGCAGAAACCCCTGTTGAAATTCCAACAGGCTCCAAAAATAGGGGACTGACCTCTGCCCCCAAACCCCGCCCCAGGCTGGGCGGGACGAGCGGGAAAGGGCCGATAAGATATAGGTAAACCACTAGCCGTGTGCGTGGTCGCAGGCGGCTGAGAAGACGCCATCCACTGGAGCCACAGCTCGGAATCCACATCTCCCCAAGGTCTGTCCTGAGACACACTGAGACGAGCCCTAAACTCTTCATCATATGACAGCCATGCGAAACCCCCAAAATAACTCTGAGCCTTCCGAATAATATCCATGTATTTGAAAATCGCTACTGCCCTATCTGGGTATTTTTCACAATATACACTGGCATATATCAGGAAAGCAGAAGACCAGTTCTCAATAGACTTAGGTACCCTAGGACGCCGCGCCAGCTCCCACTCTTCCTCCTTGGAGCCCTCCTTCGCCTGAATGTCACGGTGCAACAATTTGAAAACATCCACAAACTCATGACGCCAAATCCTGCTTTTTGTCTTGTCTGATAAATGTGAGCCCAACGGCATAGCAATCCCCATATAAGGCAGTTTTTTGTGTATATTTTTATCCTCCTCCACCACCTCTGGGGCCCCTTTACCCTGATCCAGTAGAGGCTGAGACCCAGAGACGGGGGCAACCCCCCCCCTCCCCACACCCAAGGAGGAACTTTGCTGCTCATCCAATGCCTTGTCCCCCACAGTATCTCCCCCAATGCCAATAGACCTGGTTGCTTTCGGCGGTTGACCCCCTTGTTGCCACACCGACCACCACCACGCAGTACCTGTAGGCAAAGGAGCTGGTCGAAGAGTGCTGACGGGCCGGGCTGCTTGCTTTCGACTGGTAGCTTCCAGAGCCGGGTTCGTTGCATTGTCCGCACTAGACGTCTGCAAAAAACTAAGCACATTTGGTTGCCCCAAAAAACCCCTCTTCCCCCTCACAGATTTCCCCCGTTGGACCCCACCAGCCCCATCCCCGTCCCTCAATTCCCCCTCTTCCAATTCATCGCTGTCCAAATCCAATCGCCCCCAAAACACCAAGATCACCAACAGGTGCCCCATTGTCCCCCATCTCCTCCAAGAAACCCCCCCTCCCACACCCCAAGCGCCGCTGAGCAGTCCCCCTATTGGAGGGGTGACCCGGCTGGGAAAGGCAATCCGCTCCAGATCGCCCCCCCTCAGTAGGCCCCCCAGACAGAGCCGCAGCGTGCTCCATCCGCCGTGTGCACTGGCCGGCCGCAAACCGTGTTGCTAAAACCGGCATATCTTCCTGGCAGCCGCTCAAACCAATACGTTCCTTCTCACGCGTCGCAAACCCCCGACCTTCCAAACTGCCACCCCTCCCAACACCCGAGGCATCCTCACCGGGCACCCAAATCCACTGTCCATCCCGTGGCGCCTGGAAACCCGCAGTGGCAAACCCCTCCAAGCTGGAAACCTGTGTCGCGTGTCCCGACGTGGAGCTCGTGCCCTGAAAAGCTGCCTGGCCAGTAGAGTCACCATGGGGAACAAAGGGGGAAGCGCCAATTAGTTCAGGGGGACTGGCAGTCAATGACGGAAAAACCGCCCCCTCCTTCTCACTCTGCCACCCCAAAGCGCCTCCTCCCACGGGAACAGGACCCGTCCCCACTGTGCCCAGGGCCCCCGACACCCTCCTGTGAGGCACAACCCCTGAACTCCTCATTAAGGGGCATTCCTTATGCACTTCCGGGGGAAAAACACTAGGCAATGGCGCCGCGGGGCTCAACAGAAACGTCTGCCCGTTCAATTGCACCAGCTGAGGGCTGCTCTGCCAAGACAAATCCACCGACAACGGAGCTGGGGTAATGGCTGGCCCCTAAAACGGCCCGGGGACCTGCAACCCTTCCAGACTCCTCCCACGTCCCTCACTCCTGGCACGCCCAGCCCGACAAACAGCCCTGCAACCGTCTCTCCTCCCACGAAGACCGGCCTTCGAGAGGGACCTCCCCCTCCTTCCCCCTACCGTAGTACGCCGAGCGCCCACAACCAGACGGGCAGGAGCACATACCTGCGCTTCTTCGGCCGCCTCCTCCGACGGGCCTGCCTGCGCCTCATGGTCCACGACCCGGGCCGGGTCCGGGGCCGGGTCCGCTATCGGACACATCGCGACCTCCTCCACCGCTTCGGGCCCCGGAGATAAACAGGCCGCCACCGCTCGAGCGACGCCCCTCCTGGCCTTACGAGGCGCGAGGTCAAGGCCCACCCATGCCTGGCCGGCAACACCGGGCTTCAACAGGTCACCTCTGCCAGCGTCGTACAGCACCCGTACCGCCTCCCGTACCGCCTCCTGTGACGCCATGACGCCTGCGCACCAACGACGGAAAGCTAGCTGTGACAAAAAGTGCAAACCAGCCCCTCCTCCCCGCTCCCGAGGGCCCAGTGATTTTCCCGCCCTTGGCTGCCGCTACTTATCACCTTCCCCTCGCCGCGCGCCCACCTCATTAAGACCCCTAACCTACACCTGGGTGGCCGCTCCATTGTGCGAAGCCACCCAGGGGGAGACCTGGCTCGCGCCCTGCACCCCCTGGGTCCCCCCTCGTATTGACAACAGTAGTAGGAACTCCGTAGGAAATTTTTACAGAGTGAAAGGAGTTCATGTTGTAGGGAGTCGATGGCATTTCGAACTCAATTATTTGAGTTCATCTTCAGGACATACATAGGCGAGCAAGCTGAATCTAAAATTATCGGAAAGGGGGGAAGAAAAGGGGGAACAAATATATATAATAAATATACCATAGTCTGGTCCCTGGATATATTTACAACATAGTTATATCGCTATTAAATTATAAAAGCTCCCTATTTGGCAATTATGCATAGTTAAGTCATGCACACAATTTTTATTTTAGATTAATCGCCTTTTTATTGTAGGTAATTAAGGCAACTAAAAGGTGTCAGAGGGTCACAATTAATAGTTGGAACACCAGAGGAATCCAGATTTGACTGATATGAACGCGCTTGCCAGATGGGCGGCATTCGGAATACACCATTAAGTAGATTCAGTCAGGGAAGGAAGGGATTAAGCTTGCGGAGTGGCACTGGTATAGAGAATTGCAGGAAACTGAACGCAGTGGCGACGGTATGGATTGACTTCCAAAATCTAATCACGAACTGAGAACAGGTGAGTGAGGCGCGAGGACAAAGCGCGACTGTCAGTAATGTAGAAACACTTACTGTGTACAAACTCTGTTAATTAAACATCAGGGGTGGTAAGCGCCAGTGAAAAGCTGTGGTCCTTTTAATGCGAACGCGTGAAAACCTGGGAAGAAATGTGTATTGAAATGATTACCAGGTTCAGAGTGAGTAAATTAGGCGTGAAAAGCTTGTGAGCTGAACTCACTTACTGTACTGCGAATTAATTTGCCCGATTATTGAGCAGCTGGGCAGTACAAGGCATCGTTCAGGGCCGATTATTCTAAATGAGGCAGAGATAAAAAGTGAGTAAGGCTCAAGCGTGCGGAGCCAAGAGAGACAGGGGGTGGATTGGAGGGAAAAGCAGACGGTGCTACTTACTATTTAGGAGGCATCCAGGGCAATTCATGAAAGCCTGGAGACGAAAAGCAGAAAGGGTAATACACCTTGTCACAACACTGTGGGGCATATTATCAAGGTCCGGCGATAAATATCACAAAGTGCGCTTAGCGCTTACATATTTATCGCCGGCTATCTCTAGAATTTATCGCCCAGTTAGCGCGTTATCAACAAGGCGCATCGCCGAGGCGATTAAAATTCCAGGGATAGTGGGGATATCGCCGTTTTCCATGGTGGAAAACGGCGAAATCCTAGATGATAGGCCCTGTGGTCTTAGCCACACAATCCATCCCCCATGTTAGGTATGCCTTAGTCAGGAATTTAACAGACGTTAAATTCCTGCGTTAAGGCATACTTAACGCAATTTTAAATATCGTTAACCCTCGTTGTCAATATGACGAAGCTGGGTTAGCGATATTTTCCCAAGGGAGTCTTGTCCGGCACGCCTCCTTTGCATCTCATTAGCGTTGGGAGGCATGCTGACAAGGGGCGCTATTGCCAGTAAACTGTCGCTAACAGCTGTTAGCGACAGCTTGCTGATAGGGCGATAAAAATATCGTCGCTTTAGCAGCAAAAAGTGCTGCTAAAGCGGCGATTTTGCCCTTGATAATATGCCCCTCAGTGTGTGATCAAGAAAGTTTATCTTTCAAAACGCGTAACAGTCTAAGGATTAAATACTACTTTACCAACTACTTCTGAGATCGTGCTTTACTGGCTTTTGCGTGGATTAATCGCCAGTCTGAGCTCTACCGGCATAGTGAGCCACAAAACTACGGGCGGATTTCCCAGGAGGAGCCCCCAGGGAAATCAAACATGTTTACAAAAATTTGTCCCCGCAGGGGGTTGGCCAGTTAGTACGAGGGCTAATCCCCTGACAATTTCATTATTTGTGTATTAAAAACACACAGATATAATATATCTATTGCCCCAGTCAGGGGGCAGCCCGTTACCAAGAGGGCCAACACCTCCTTTGTCGATTCCCTGGGGGCCTAGTGAGATTCGTGCTTGTGGAAAGTGGCACGCTGTGATCCACGAGCAGGAATCTGTTTGTGAGAGGCATCACTGGAAACGGGAGACTCTCCCCTTTCTAGTGATTTCTACCACAAGCATGGGAGGCATTGAACCCCCCCCCCCCCCAAAAAAAAACAAATGTGGGACCAGCTCTTACCTGCTTCTGTGTAGCCGGTCTGGTCGGGGTTTGTGACATCAGCACACCTTGCTGCAAGCTGATGTCATAGATGGGCGGGAGAAGTTGCTGGAAGAGACACAAAAGCAATTCTGCATCTCCCCCAGGGATTTAAAAAAAAACGTTATCTCTGGTGCTTTGCACTGGAGGATTCTCCAAAGCCCTTGCTGGTGTTGGCATATGGCTCTCCATGCAGCAGAGAGGGTGTACTCCTGTTGCTCATTGGCTGACACGTGCACCGATCGGAGTTAAGTAGCTGTGAGCCGGGCCTTACCTTGGAATTGTCTGTTAGGCACACTGGAAGTAAGTAGAGCTCTGGTCACATCTAGAGATTTTGGGAGTCAGTGGAATGCATGACCACACCGGTCCATGGATGCCCAGGATGAGAGTCAAAGGAGCCTGGAGCCTGGAAAAATTCACGCCCCCCCCCCCCCCAGAAACTACTGAGGAGGACAATGTTGTCCTGGGAGTCCCTCCTGAGTTATTTGGATGGCAAGTTAAGGGTTGGCCCACCAGATAGGAGTTCAGTAAGGCACATACAGTACCCAACCCTAGAGGGCAGGAGGTGACAAGCTGAAGCCCAGGCAGCTTGTGGCACCTATGGAGATCACAGAATCTATTGGGAGAATGAAGTTCTGCTTAGTGAGCCTAAAGCACTTGTGCATTGGTCAACATGTGTGCTGGTGGTCCCCCAATGCCACAGGGCCTTCCTACTGGGCTGTCTCTTTATATCACCCATGAAGGACATCTGGGTCAAGACAATATCTTTGCCAGGTTGTCTCCTACTTCTATTGGCCCCGGTTGAAGACATCCTCTGATATATTCCATAGGATGTCTCACCTGCCAGTGGGAAAACAGGGAAACAGCTTAAGGTTTCCCAGGTCTCCTTCCCCAAATTACAGTCCCTAATTCCCTTCCTTCCATCTGGTCATTCCGATACTCTATGAATTTTTTCAAACAGAGTCAGGGCTGCCGGAAGGTGGGCTTCTGGGAGGCACTGTTCCTGAGGATCCAAAGCCAGTCCTGACAGAATAACAGGCCCAAGAATTATACAGTCCTCCAAAACTGTGATGAACAGAATGGCCTCCATAGAAGATCTCTGTGCCCTGCTAGCCGATCTAAAAAGTCAGAAACTGCTGACCTGACTAGTATGGTCAATCAAATGTAAACAGGATTAGAAACCCCACACTTTTCTACAGCACTGTTTGATAGGCCCAACACAACTCGCCTATCCGTTTCAGTGACAGTACCAGCAGCTGTCCTGTTAGCCACCCTGGAGCAATTTTAGGAGACCCAGCCAAGGTCCCGATATTTTTTACTCAAATACAATTACATTACATCCTCTCCTGAAACTCAATCAGGAATTACATTTCTGATCTCATACTTAAGCGTTGATGCAGCCGCTTGGGCCATCCCTTTAGAGAATGAGGATAATCCTCTATTATACGATTGGTCATGCTTTAAGACCAAATTTTCAAAAGCTCCTTGACAGAGGGACCATAACCATGACTATGATGATGCCTCCTCTTTGGACACTGCCAGCTTTCTGGCCACTTTGAGAACTTTACCTTCTCAAACATTTTCTGCAAAATTTCTTCTGAGTTTGAAAGTAGGCAGAGACCAGGCTCAACCCACATTTTGTATACGAACTGTGATCCATCATGGTCGGCGCAACAAGATGTCAATGGTTGGTTCTTTGACTTTCTAGGTGCTAGATTTCACTGTATTGCTGTTTGTTTGCTGTATAAATACTTTACTCATTGCCTCTAAGCTAAGCCTGACTGCTTGTGTGCCAAGCTACCAGAGTTTTAAGCATAGGCTAATTTAGTGACTTTAGCGGTTCACCCTGATGGGGATTTGTAGCTGGTGCTTGAGAAAGGCTCCCCCTCCCCCAAGCAATAACCCAACTTCTCAGAGCAAGCAATGTAGAGAAGGCTGTTTGGGTTGGGCCACTGCGTTCTGAGCAGGGGTAGACAGGAAAGAATCTCTGACAAAAAATAATTGCTGTTCAAGGCAAAAAGCGCCTGGCCACAGGGGTGGTTAAGGAAAGAGCGAACACAGTGGGAATAACGGTAGGTGAAAGTGTCTTAACATGGAATAAAGTAAAAAAGTTTCTTTATATGGGCATAAGGAAACTGCTGAGGGAGCATGTACTAAACAGTAGAAGGGGAAAGAATTATGAATGTTTCTAAGATTCTTAACAGGCATACAGATGGCATAAAAGGGTTCAAAGAAGAATAATGCACATTGCCTAGGCAACCATGGACTCCCAATTGCTTAGAAAGTTAGACTTTAGCATTCCTTCTTTACACCAGTGTTTACTGTGAAAAGTTACTTGAGTGGAGTAATCGCAATTTAAATCTATAAACTGGCTTTGGAGGGATGGCATGAGGTTTGCCCAGCCTATTAATCAGATGTATAGGATACTAAGGGAAATTGAGGTTGTACTATGTGTGATACCAGGATACCTTAATCAAAGAAATGGAATGGGTTGGGTTGGGGGCAAGGGAGCAGGTGGGAACTCTGGAGTGGGGCAGTTATGGTGGTAAGTACTGTAAAATTAACCTCTTAGCTTCAGTTGTCGCATCTGTTGATGATGGTGGGCTCAGTGGTTGTGTGACAGCAGTGAGGTTCAGGAGGCATTTCTCATGCTTTGTGAGAAAGGAATTATACATTGAAGTGGGGTCATATTGTGTGCTGAACTGTCCCTCTGACTTTCATTGGTAAGCAGGGCTCTTTGGATTGACCGAGGTGTGAAGTTGGTGGAATGATTTAGAAAATAGATGAGACTTCTGGCCAGCTTAAGTCCCCAAGAAGGAAAAGAGGGCGAGGGTGCCAGAAAGAACACCATCTTTTGAGGGTTTTTCTAGTCACTGTCTAAAGCTGGGGGTAATTTAATGATTGAAATAAACGTATTAGAGGATATTGGTAATCAGGCAACACTGGACTCGATGCTGGGACCGGTAGATCTGGCCATGGAAGACCAGTAGGCTACGATGAGATATGGGGCCAGCAGGTTCAGTACAGGACTAGTAGGACTCAGGAAAGATAAAAGTCCTGAATAAGAAATTTGGAAAATGAGGAGAGGGAAAGTCATTAGAACCAAAGAGGAGTGTGGGTTTATTTGTTTAAAGGGTCAGTGGATTTATAGTTGTATCATGTATGTGGTAGGGTGGCCAATGGCACACAAGGTGTGTTGTGAGAACTGTCTTGTCGTTCTCCTTTGCTTCTACAGTTTCAGAACTTGGTGAGGGCAACCATGGGGCCACCTCTCTCAGGAGCACCTAAATGTTCACCTGAACTGAATGCCATGGATAGCAGAAGCGACATCATGCGCCTTTCACCCTGAATGACATCACAGGAAGTGACAGCATATGACATCTAATCTGATCACATGAAAGTAAATGACAGCCTCTGAGTGTTTGCCATGCTAACATCACAGCAAGTGACATCAAAGTGGGTGGAAAATGTTAACTATAATGCATTAGATACTCCAGTAAAAAATAGTCCAAGTCCTGTTGAAAGTTATCCACTTGCATTGCCAGACTCAAACAGTGTCCTCAGATACAGGGCAGCACGGAAATGAAATGATTTTGTCCAAACGTCTTATAATAAGGCACGTAAACCTTCAATGATTTGTGCAACCGCTCATATATGAAAATGCATATAATTGTTGGCAGCTCATTATGTGACAAAAGTGTCCCTTAAAGAACCAGTTAATTAATTTGAAGTTGGCTGGAATTCACTAGGAAGGGTGAGATCTAGTGGTCACAGCGCCTCGTGACTGAATATCATTGCTGATGGGAACTATCGATGGAACAAAGCCAGGCAGGAGAATGGAGGGGACAGCAGCATATTTCTCCCTGATCTCAAATCAATATTTGGCTCCCTTACTGGGAAACTAAGAGGGTCAGTGGGGTACTATATGTCCATTGGCATGACAAATATGGAAGGGGGAAAACACTGACCCAGGTACCCACTAAAGTGATGTTTTTTGGTGTTTAACCTCATGGGGAGCAGAAATAGTTGACCACCCCAATAATGCCCCCAGGGAAGCTGAAGTTCTAGTTGGGTGCAGCCACAAATAAGAGAAAAGCCACCACTGAGGTAGACCCATCCAGGTGGTCTGATGGGTAATAGATTTCAAACCCCCTGGGAGGCAGATCAGGTGTATCCACCATTTTCCTGGTCTCAAGGGATTTGAAGCCCTCTTGCATGAGTATAACAAGGAGGTTTGATGGAAGTTACCAACTCAAGTTTTGCCTTTTTTGTGTAGTGAAAATGTATCTTAAATGTCACATTAATCAGTTAGTTTTCGACTGTGGTACCTTATTTTGGGAGCATATGTTTTCTCAAACTCTTTCTCTGTAGCCTCCTTTTGTATGATTTGTTTCTTAGCTGAGTAATTGGAAACTCCACACGTATGACACCACAGGCCATAAAACAATGTAGTAAGTGATGGCTTAGTTTACATTCATGTGTACAAATTCATTAATTATTTCCTGTCATTGTTTGCCCAGATTTTTGTGGATAAGTGAAGACACATTTAATTTCCACAGGGCCTTACTTTTGGTATTAATGTTATAAGCAAACTCTGTTAATTCTTTGGGCAAGACCATGGGTAAGAATACTTTCTATATGTACAGTTTGAACTATTAAATTAATGTAGCACAGTGTGTCTGCCTTAGTTTCCTTATAACTTTTTTCAAGGCACCTTTTACATCCTTGTTCCTCAAACTGTAAAGAACTGGATTCAACATTGGAATGACAACTGTATACATTACAGTAAAGAGCTTGTCTTTGTCCAATGAGTGACCTGATGTTGGTTTCATGTAAACACCAAACTCAGTTCCATAGAACAAAACAACTGCAGTAAGATGAGAGGAACATGTGGAGAACAACTTCTGTCTCCCTGTTTTGGAGGGAATTTTCATGATGTTTAAGATAATTAGCACATAGGAAGTTATTGTTAAGATGAAAGGACCAAGTCCCGCTACAACACCTCCTCCGAAAGTTGCGATATTTATGAAATATGTGTCTGAACAGGATAGTTTTAGAAGAGCATTAAAATCACAAAAGAAATGATTGATTTCATTAGATGCACAGAAAGATAAATTTGATATCAAAACAATATATGGTATAGTGTCAAGATAGCCGATTGTCCATGATGTTACAGTCAATAAAATCATGGCTCTTTTATTCATGATAGATGAATAGCGCAGGGGGTTACAAATTGCAATGTACCTGTCATAGGCCATGACCGACAGTAAGTAAAACTCTGTGCTGATGAAGGAAACGCAAAGATACAATTGAAGAAAGCAAGCAGAAAAATTGATGGATTTGTCAGATTTCTTGGCTTTCAGGCAGACCACCAGCAGTTTTGGGATGGTGACCGTTGTGAAACCAATATCTAGGAAAGATAAGTTAATGAGAAAAAAATACATGGGATTTTGAAGATGTGCATCAACGCATATTAATGTAATAATGACAAGCTTTCCAAGAATAGTAAATAAATACATGAGTGAGAACACAATGAAAATTGGAACTTGAAGCTGAGGATTTTGCGATAATCCCAAAATTAAAAATTCACTCCAGAGAGTCTGATTCGACTTTTCCATAACCACAGTGCATTGTGGTGGTTTTCAATGAAAAAAGGAAGATCTGGGGAAAAAAGAAAACACAATATTATGAAAAGCAAAAGATATTTCACCTGAATGAAAAAGCATGCATATGGATAAATTGTTGTCATCTGTTTGCAGTGTATTAACAAGCATTTGCAATGCAATAGATCTCGCATTACTGAATGTTTGAGCTATTGGCTTTGCCAATAATAATGCAACGCCAATAAGCTCAAACTTTCAGTAATGTGAGAATAATTGCATTGCAAATGTTAGTTTTTCTATGTATTTATTTTTTAAGCAATCGCAGAATCCACCCTTTAGCTTGAGATGTTTAAAGCTAAAGCTTTGTTTCCACGATTGTAAGAAAAGTAAAGAAATTGAAAAAAAAGGTGTGAGGCACATAGGATCCCAATGGTATTTTGGAGTCAAAAGCATGCTGAGGTACTGGCCTATAGGGTTCAGTATGTAATCTGTTTACTATGGAGCTGGTCGCGGAACAAACTCAAATCTGTCATTGTGATGGGAGCAGCACAAACTGTATTTTGTGGCCATGCTAGAATCAGATTAAGAGTGCGGACTCCAGCCACTGGGAAGAGAGTCACTGAGGAAGTGGGATAAGAGTGCAGGGCACATACAACAAAGAGGTCCTTACTCCTTCCAGAGATGTGAAAAGAGATCACTCGAACTCCTGATAGGCAAAACCTCCAAAACAGACACCGCACAGATACACATAGACACACAAACGCACTGCAAAGTTACTGTCTAGTTGTTAAAAGGAGGAGCATTTGGTGAGCTCATTGACCAGGCCAATATGTCACCTGAGTGACCTCATGTTGAGAGGACACGGGGGCATTACAAACAGAGGAACTCAAATGAAAGTAAAATGTAACATGATGCTACAGCTGCGACCTGAGCTGTGGCCTCTCTCTCTTGCAGTGTAGGAGATTGCTAGTACAGGGGTGCTTAAAAGCTAGAGATAGTTGAAAAGATGTGCTCCGAAAATAATTGAAAGAGGAGACTAATCGGGCAATTCAAGCGTACCAGGAGACTGTTAAAAGGTGCACTCAATTTACCGGATGGGACCGAAAAAGAGGCGGCTGTAGAGGCCAAAGGGTATCCATTTATTTACAACTCGCTATAGCGTTACTAGGACAAAATGTATCTCCCTTTCTCACGCACTCCGCAGAAGCCAAATCTGGCCAGCAGAGAGACACTCCAGAACTGTATGTCAGGGAGTTGCACAGTTGCAGATATAGGTGCCGATTAGGATCCTGGAAAAAATTTCCCCGTACGACTCGTATCCGGTCTTTTTACCGTACGAATCGTACAAGTGCCATACAAACTGCCAAGTACGATTCGCATGGGAAAAAGTAAATACGAATCGCATTGGGAATAATTCCCCACACGACCTCGGGTCGGAAAATGTGTCCGACACGTCCCCGGACGATTTACCGTACAAATGTGAAAAGTGAAGTTCGACCGCGCAAGTACGATCCATCCCGTGCGTCCGATGTCACAACCGTATGGAAAAAACACCGTCCGCACCGAACTCCCATAGCAACCATGGAGACATGTGCCCGCATACGCGCCGAACACCCCCCCAACCCCCGTATGTATGCGCCCAACCACCCCCCAGCCCTCGTATGTACACGCCGAACCCCCACCCGTGCATGTACACCCCCGTACGTACAGACCCTACACCCACCCGTGTATATACACCCGTGTACGTACGGCCCGTACCCCCACCCGTGTATGTATGGAGCGTACTCACACCCCAACAGTGAATGTACGGACCGTACCCCCTCCCGCGTATGTATGGAGCGTACCCCCACCCCAACAGTGGATGTACGGACCGTACCCCCACCCGCGTATGTATGGAGCATACCCCCACCCCAACCGTGGATGTACGGACCGTACCCTCACCCGCGTATGTATGGAGCGTACCCCCACCCCAACAGTGAATGTACGGACCGTACCCCCACCCGCGTATGTATGGAGCGTACCCCCACCCCAACAGTGGATGTACGGACCGTACCCCCACCCGCGTATGTATGGAGCGTACCCCCACCCCAACCGTGGATGTATGGACCGTACCCCCACCCGCGTATGTATGGAGCGTACCCCCACCCCAACCGTGTATGTACGGACCGTACCCTCACCTGCGTATGTATGGAGCGTACCCCCACCCCAACAGTGAATGTACAGACCTTACCCCCACCTGCGTATGTATGGAGCATACCCCCACCCCAACAGTGGATGTATGGACCGTACCCCCATCCGCGTATGTATGGAGCGTACCCCCACCCCAACCGTGGATGTACGGACCGTACCCCCACCCGTGTATGTATGGAGCATACCCCCACCCCAACCGTGTATGTACGGACCATACCCTCACCCGTGTATGTATGGAGCATACCCCCACCCCAACAGTGAATGTACGGACCGTACCCCCACCCGCGTATGTATGGAGCGTACCCCCACCCCAACAGTGAATGTACGGACCGTACCCCCACCCGCGTATATATGGAGCGTACCCCCACCCCAACAGTGGATATACGGACCGTACCCCCACCCACGTATGTACGGACCGAACCCCCACCCGTGTATGTACGGAGCGAACACACACCCCACCAGTCTAAGTACGGAGCGCACCCCAGGCCCCAACACCAGCACCCTCACCCAACATCGCGCATGTACGAGTCGTACCAAGCCAGAGACAAGGACAGCACTGTACAACAAAATGGCCGATGTACTCACCGTACAGATGCTAAAAACACACGTACACAACCAGGACAAAGCAAAACAACACAAGAAGACTCCATTCGAATCGCACAAAGCCACAAAACATGTCCAACAAGCACAAATACAACCTATTCACTGACCTGCAACTGCCAAACTCCCAAACAGAGGCTCAAAACACAACCACTCCTTATAACACACCCACCCAAAGTTCAAACACAGCCACACCCACCAATGGACCAATAAAAAGGCACAACACACACAAACCATGATCCTTTGCAACAGACCCACTGCTGCCAGACCACACAGGGAAACAACTGCACCATACTACAACCTCCACTACACCTTACACCTGCACACCTTCACACAACCACCTTCACAAACACCCCCTCATCACATTCACACACACACCTGCACAACCACACCCATACACACACAACCATCCACACCCACACCCCCCACAACCATCCACACCCACACCCCTCACCATGCCCACTAACAAGAATCCAAAGTTCACTAGCCAAGAGTTGGAGGTCCTTGTCGACGAAATCATCAGAGTCGAGCCACACCTCTTTGGAACATTGGTCAGACAGACCAGCATTTCCGAAAAAACAGCCATGTGGCAGAGGATTGTCGATGCTGTGAATGCTGTTGCGTCCACCAGAAGGACCAGGCATGAATGCCAAGCCAGGTGGTACGATCTGCGGAGGACAGTCAAGAGAAAAATGACCGACGACCACAACCAGGCCAACATCACTGGAGGAGGGCCGCCCCGCAGACGCGTACAATACCATCCCTGGGAGGAGAAGGTGATGGCCATACTGCCGCTGGTGGGAGTGGAGGGAGTAGAAGGACTCCGAGAGCCTGGTGAGTACACAAACAACTCACCTCACATGGGGGGAACGTCATCCACAACCAAACTCACAATCATGCACGCAACCACCCCAAAGCTATCGCATGACTCAAACACACTCCATAAACACGCACATGCCACTAGCGCCACCATGCCCCATGCACCCAGCTAGACAATGCCAAGTCACAGGCCACAGAAAACACCAACACAAGACACGGTAACCCGGATGGCGGGAGTGTGGGCCTCAAAAATCACATAGTGCAACTCAGGAGCAGACAACAATGCCCTCTGCCCATATGGCCTAGGTCACAGCCAGACAAACAGTGTGTCCCCACACAGGAAAGACTTGCCTGCAAATGGCGGACGCCTTGCATGAAGACATGGGGGTGAAGGCACTTTTTGCACATGACAGCAGCTAATGAACAGCCAACACTGTGAAAGAGTGGCAGCACACACCACCACAGCAGCAGCGCAGACACAGACACTACACCCAATGGGTGCCTGGAGATCAGAAACAAACTGACATGAACAAGCCAAGGGCCATTCAAAGATCTGCAAAAAGTGTGTGCCTAGGAAGCTGGGCTGAGGTGACAGAGGGTGACACACAGAGGGAGGGAGAGGGGGAGAGAGAGGGAGGGAGACACAGGGAGACGGATAGAGGGAGGAGGCTGACACAGGGAGGGAGGGAGAGGGGGACAGAGAGGGAGTGAGAAAGGGAGACACAGGGAGACCAATTCAGCCTTGGGTGGTGTGGGAATGTCTGCTCGTCAGCAGGTGGACTGCGTGCATGTAGACAAGGGTGGCCAGTGCCTGAATCCCCCTCTCTTCTCCATGGCAAAACACTGGGCCATGTCTCAACCTGTGCACGAGCACAACGCCAGCTACCTGCATTATATAAGTGTGTGGAACAACTCCATGTGCTCACGTACAGTGCAACACGGATGGCGCCAATGCATGGCTCGCCACACCTGCTCACTCCACTGCTGACTGCAGTCACAATTGACGCAGCAAGTAAGACTGTGTCACACATAGGTAAAGTCTCAAAAGCTGTGGCCAAGGGACATCCCCATGCACAAGTGCACTGTGAGTGGAATGCAAGACATATCCAAATACCCAGAGGAAATGTGCCAACTTTGAAACTAATGAAACATGGATGTTGCATGGAACAAAAATAACATTGTCTCTCTCACACACAGGTCAACGTCATGGATCACCCCCCAACACTGGGGGGGAAGACTCACAGGACCTGGCTCTGTGGGATGATGATCCCACCGGCAGCGACGACTCTCACCACTCTGTGGACGACCACCAACCTGGCCCCTCTGGTGTCCAACCACCTGCAGCACCTGCGTCAGGTACAACTGGGCCAACCACCACCCCCACTCCTGCCACATCCCAGGAGACACCCAGGATCTCTGCCCCACCACCACAACGCAGCCAGGCTGACCAGGAGGAACACGGTGTACCGGGCACCCAGGAGGAGGCAGGCGACAACGCAAATGCCACCCCTCAGGGGTCCCGGAGACCCGATGTGCCCACAAGGGCAGGCCAGGTGCAAGTGGGCAGGGGTGGTGGGAGTGGAGGACGGCGGAGGCGCGAGCCTGACCAGTTGGCTGCGGAACCGGTATATTCCCATGTGAGAAACATCCTGGACACATACCGGCAGGACACCACGGGCATGAGCCAGGTTGTGTCCACCCTCAACGAGATGAAGGGGACCCTCGAGGAGATCAAGACCCAGCAGGCCCAGCAACATGCGAAGCAACATGCCTGTCAACAGCGACACCAAGGGCGGATGGAGGACAGACAGGCTGAGCTCGTGACGGTGCTAACGGGAATTAACCGTTCACTCCGTCTGATAGCCGACAACATGGGCAACCCTCCCTGTGCCACCAGGCGAAGAACATCACCACCCACAGGGAGGGATCAGGAGGAGGAGGATACATCCGACGGAGCATCCGAAACATCGTCACGGCCTGCTTCTGAGGGTTCCCGCAGAAGGGCGGGTCGTCCACGGAAAAGACCGTGAGGGTCGGCGCAACAGCACCATCTCCCAGGACACCTGGCCCGGCACCTGGCCCAACAGCAGCACATCAGCAAATGACATTCTCTGCCACATGGACTTGCTGGTCACTGTCTGACCAATGTTGACAAAGACTGTGGCATGGACTCTGATGATTTCCAATGGCAAGGATACCAACTCCCACAGTGAACTTTGGTTTCCACACACCCGGAAAGCCCCTCTTACCCATACCCCCGCCCCCCAACACGTACGCCAACACAAATAAAAACTTACACGATCAAGAGATGATGCCTACATTTTGCATTATTACCTTACATGTGTCTTGTAAAGTCTAACCATGCCTGAGTTCTCATATGACTTCAACCATCCATACCCTGGGGCCTGAGTCTCGCACAGGACACATAGTGATACGGACCGTACACACGCGTGTACGCTCACTATCACTATGGGTGTGCTCGCGTATGCGTACTCATAGTGATACGGACCGTACACACGCGTGTACGCTCACTATCACTATGGGTGTGCTCGCGTATGCGTACTCATAGTGATACGGACCGTACACACGCCTGTATGCTCACTATCACTATGGGTGTGCTCGCGTATGCGTACCCATAGTGATACGGACCGTACACACGCCTGTACGGCCCGTTGCTATGCATCTGGGGTGCCCTAGGGCCCCGGAACGCACCGTACCTGTGTGTGAATCTCCAAATTACATAGGGGACACTTGAGGGACAAGTAGGAAGCCAGAGATGCATGCTGGTTGCCATGGAGACCGAGTTTAAACTTTGAATTTGTTGAATGAGCTGGGCTGCAAAAGTCGGTTTGAAATAATCAACATTGTTGCAAAGTTATTGTTGAAATTACATCATGCTGAATGCTAAAAAAATCTAACCCCCTCACAGGGGTAGGTTTAAATGGATTGGAGGAAACATAGGATGCAAATGTGAGTGACCAATCACTCTGTACTCCTGTGCATGAAACAGGCCAGCAAGGCAGATATAAGGCAGCCAGGTCCCATGAGAGAGCACTTGCCTGCACATCATTTGATTCCACACCACTGCTGCTGCTCGTGATTCCCTGGCACCATGTCAAGGTCTGTGGAGAGGGCCCAGCCTTTCACCATCGAGGAGAATGTGGCATTGCTGGATGTCATCCTCCCACAGTACCCCATGCTGTATGGCCGACCAGGGTTTCAGGTGAGTGCTGAGTCCACTAGCACAGACTGTGGCCCTTTTTTGGGACTGTGACTCCTGGCATTGTGTCCAGGTGTGACACACATGCATTGTACTGTAGGGTGGGTCCCAGGGGGGGAATGCCTAATGTCTCCCAGTCAGAGCATGCTGTGGTGCATGTCTGCCGTCCTCACTTGCATTGTGTTTACTGTGACAATCACTGCATGGTGCATGCCACATTCTGCCTGTCTAATCCTCCTGGGAATGTTGCTTCTACAGTCCTGATGTGATTCTGTGGTCCCCCCAGTGTGACAGGCGACTGTACCCACAGATGTGTGTTCGTTCAGCGTACCTGTGCTGAGAGTGTCCACATGATGTGTTCGTACCCTGGACATCGGTGTGTGTGTAAGTCCCCTGTCATGTGGGTGGGTGCATATGTGGAGTGTAGCACCCCAGCTGCATGAGGGATGGATATACCCTGCCCATCTGATGTGAGCAGGGAGCAGTGCTGTGTGTCTGACGTGCAGAACCAGCCCCACACCTGTGAGCCCCCCAGTCTAGTGGCAAATGTGCAGAGTGAGGTTTGTAGCTGCAGTTGGCAATGGCAGGTGAATGTCCTGTGCCTGTGTGTGTCTGTGTACTCTGCTGAGGTAGCGTCAGTGGCCTGTGGCATGTGACTGCTTTGAGGTGCTGCACATAATCCTGGTGTACCTTCTGATGCACAGTGTGAGTCTGGATCATTTATAGTGTCGTACCCCTCATGCCAGCTGTGTACTTTCAATGGCACGTGGTGCATTTGCCCTTACCCAGAGAAAAATGTCCCTATGACAAAGGTGCAATGCTTTGGCTGCATACTATGCCTTGTTGAAACCAGCAAAATGGTTCTAATGTGTGTCTCTGTGGCAGGTGTATTGATGTAGTCTCACTTTTTCAACCCCACAGGTAGGCGCCTCTGCCAAGGAGCAGATTTGGAGGGACGCCGTCAGTGCCGTGAGGAGGACGGAGGGTCGCAAGCGGCGCCTGGCCCAGGTGAGAAAACGCTGGCAGGATATCCGGTGCTGGACGCGGAGGATCGCACGGGTCCTGCTGGGGGACTCACCTGTGGGCCCTAAGAACCATGGGCGTCGCCGACTGACCCACATCCACAAGCGTGTGCTGGCGGTGGTCTTTCCTGACATGGACAGGCGCTTACGGGAGAAGCAGCAGCAGGAAGGGGGTAGGTACATGTGTGTTTGTTGTGTGTCACCAGCATTTGTAAGTGCGCAGTTGCATGGATACACTGCCTGTGTTTAAATGTGCGGTGCAGGTCCTGTCACCCACAGTATAGCGGTGCTGTCCTTCCTCGCCTTCCCCTCCTTGCCATGTGTTCCCTGGTCTGTGTGTAGTCACTCTTTCACAAGGTCATCTTGGCTGGCAGTTTATCCACGTGACCAATGCTTGCAGCATCATGTGTGGGGGTGGTGTGTAACAGGTTTTGGGACCTTGCCTGTGCCCTGTCCAGTTCAGTTCTTGTGGGGTCTATGTCAATTGGCACTGATGCTGAGTCCAGACATAGGAGTATGTCTCTGAAGTGTAATGCCTTACAGCAAGCATGTCCTATGTTGTGGCCTGTGACATGATGTGCATAAGTGAGCGATACGCAGAGTGCAGGGATGGTGGCCTGTGTTGCAGTCATTACCATTCAGGACCATGGAATATGGTGGCCACTACTGTCCCCTAGGGCATATTTTGCTAGGTATCAGGGGTGTCATCACAATATGTGGACACTCTCAGTGTCTACAGCATAGGATGTGCTCTGTGCCATTGTCCCCTGGCACCATGTATATTTACGTCACGTGTTCTACAAGTGTCCACTGTACAGCCTGACCTAATTTTCGGCGTTCATACTCACGGTGGCCAGTGCCTGTGTGTCTTGTTACAATTATCTGATGATGGACATTTGTAAATGAGATTGTTGTACAGGCGCACATGGGGTATTTTGGGTCCAATATGGGTTTGTCGCAGCCCATGTGTATTTCTCCCAGACTAAGAGATGCAAGTGCTTCCTGTGTCTCATCAAATTGTCTCATGTAGGGGGTGGTTGGTGCGGGCAAGGCCTACATGTCGACACCTGAAATCTCATTGCTCGGTCTGGCCAGTGTGTGATGTTTGTCTGGACATACACTCAAGGTGCAGTGACCCATTCATGTTGGGCATGTCTTTAAGTATTACCTTTGCAGCATGTGCCTCAAGTTCATGGAGATGGTCCCTGCTCATCCCTAGTTACGGCAACGCTGTGTGGTGCAGATGCAGTGATGGATTGTCCCCAGAGCCTGGCTCCTCTGTCCAAATCCATATCATGTCATTTGCAAATGTGTCATGCTCTCCATAGTTTCTCAGTGGCATGGTGGGTGAACCAACTGTGTGTTGCAGGGCCTATATATGTACCTTGTATTGCAGATGTTACTCATCTTTCTTTTCAGGCTATGCACTGTAACCTATGTAGATTTGACTCATGTGACATATGTATACAGGTGTCTGATTAATTCCTGTTTATTCACCTTGCCCACAGCATCGTCGGGGGACACGGATGGGGACACCGGCACGGACCGTGCGGAGAGAACGAGCACCAGTGCCAGCAGTGACATCTTAGCTGGCACATCGAGTGGAACTGAGGCGGAGGGGAGTGAGGCGGAGGACCTGTCCACTGCCACCACAGAATATGAAGCTGACGGGTCCGAGGCTGAGCTCTCCGAGGGGGCGGAGGCTGCTCCAACAGCTGACAGCAGCACAACATCTCTCCCCGCCCCCTCCATTGCCATCAGCCGCCTCCCACTTGCTCGTGTCCCTTCCCGGCGTGCTAGGTCACCACGTGTCTCCTTCCTGCCAGGCACCGCACCCCCTGCCCCTGTCTTCACTGCTGCCGCCAATGCCGAGTCTGTGGACATCCTGCCGCAGTTGCAGGTTGAGCAGGCTGCGATGCTTAATGTCCTCCATGGCCACAGCAGAGTGCTGAACAACATGGAGGCATACATTGAGGGCATTTCAGCATCGCAGGCTGACCAATGCAACTTGCTGAGGTCCATCGACTCGACACTGACTGCAGCAGTGGGTCTCCTGCAGCGCTACGTCCCACCCCCTACCCCTGCCCCATCCAAACTTCCCACTCCCATGCCTGTCCAACGTACACCCAGACGTCAGCATGCACGCACCCCACCAGACACAGGCACCACACCAGCAGGGAAGGACAAGCGCACACCTCCTGGCACGCACACACAGGGTGAAGTAGGCACACCCACTGGGTCGGGGGGCAAACGTAAGACACGCAGCCAGAGTGGGAGTCCACATTCTGCCAAATCCACTCCCTCCAAATCCACTCCCCTCAGCTCTCCTGGCCAATAGTCGGACACAGGGTCAGTCCTGCCCAGTATGTCCATCAGCCCCAGTGTGGCACCACCCCGCAAGCGGTGGAGGCAGGACACCGCCAGGGGAGTTGAGCCCCCCCCGTCCACACCCTCCACCAGTAGCGCTGCGACCCATCCCTCCGACCCCACCCCCTCCTTGGGGCCTGCGGTTCCTTTGGGTGCAGGGGAGACGCTGAGGGACCTTGCAACCGTGTGCAGCGCCATCCTCACCACCTCCTTTGGCGCTGCCCCACCCCCTGTGGTGGAGTCCTCCGTCCCTGCACCCACAACACATACCCTTGCCCCTCCTGTCCCTGCGGTGCCTGGTCCTTCCCCCCCACATGATGCCCCCCCCCGGGAAGACAGGGTGGTCTGAACTGTGCAGGCAAGCTAGGGGACACGCGTCCCACTGTGTCCCCCATCCAGCTGTGACTCATGGACTGCCCTATGGGCTTTGTAAATATTGAACTTTCTACAAACAAACAATTTTAGATCATGCTGATTAAATCCATTTTTGTTTCCTTAGTACACTACTGCTTTTCTGGTATTGCTGTTGGTGGGGCTGCTACATGATTTTGGGTGGTGATCATGTGTCGGGTGTGTGGGAAATGTAGTAGTGTGCTGGTCATAGGGGGGACCCTGGTATCTGTGTGCCATCACAAGGTGTTAGCTAAGTTTCTTTGTTCATGTAAGCAGTTACTGCATGGTGGCATCGTCCCAAGGTGTGTTCCTTCCTGTGTGTAACCTGACATCATCCTGCAGGGTGTTTCCAATATGTGCTGCTGAGCTGTGTCTACATCAGCTGGGTGTGTTACGGACTCCTTCAACTTTGCACATGCATGCTGAGCGATGTCTCCACCTGCATCATTCGTGGCCTCCTTGGTGGTCACTGTACTTGTGTATGTAGAATGTTGACATGACTTCATGTGGACATGTTCTCTTTTAGGTGCTATGCATGTGTGTACTCCCAGCCTCGCACACATGTGGTACATGTACTGCAGGGTCTTTGTGCACCTGACTGACATTTGTGGGCATTGTATCTGTGGGTACTCCACCCTTTGCGTTCCATGGGCACTGCTGGGAGGACTCTGCACACACCCCTCCTGCGTCTGGGCACTGCTGGTAGTGATAGGCACCCACCTCTCCTGTGTCTGGGCACTGCTGGGAGGACTCTGCACACACCCCTCCTGTGTCTGGGCACTGCTGGGGGGACTCTGCACCCACCCCTCCTGTGTCTGGGCACTGCTGGGAGGACTCTGCACACACCCCTCCTGCGTCTGGGCACTGCTGGTAGTGATAGGCACCCACCCCTCCTGTGTCTGGGCACTGCTGGGAGGACTCTGCACACACCCCTCCTGTGTCTGGGCACTGCTGGGAGGACTCTGCACACACCCCTCCTGCGTCTGGGCACTGCTGGTAGTGATAGGCACCCACCCCTCCTGTGTCTGGGCACTGCAGGGAGGACTCTGCACACACCCCTCCTGTGTCTGGGCACTGCTGGGAGGACTCTGCACACACCCCTCCTGCATCTGGGCACTGCTGGTAGTGATAGGCACCCACCCCTCCTGTGTCTGGGCACTGCTGGGAGGACTCTGCACACACCCCTCCTGTGTCTGGGCACTGCTGGGATGACTCTGCACACACCCCTCCTGCGTCTGGGCACTGCTGGTAGTGATAGGCACCCACCCCTCCTGTGTCTGGGCACTGCTGGGAGGACTCTGCACACACCCCTCCTGTGTGTGGGCACTGCTGGGAGGACTCTGCACACACCCCTCCTGCGTCTGGGCACTGCTGGTAGTGATAGGCACCCACCCCTCCTGTGTCTGGGCACTGCAGGGAGGACTCTGCACACACCCCTCCTGTGTCTGGGCACTGCTGGGAGGACTCTGCACACACTCCTCCTGCGTCTGGGCACTGCTGGTAGTGATAGGCACCCACCCCTCCTGTGTCTGGGCACTGCTGGGAGGACTCTGCACACACCCCTCCTGTGTCTGGGCACTGCTGGGAGGACTCTGCACACACCCCTCCTGCGTCTGGGCACTGCTGGTAGTGATAGGCACCCACCCCTCCTGTGTCTGGGCACTGCTGGGAGGACTCTGCACACACCCCTCCTGTGTCTGGGCACTGCTGGGAGGACTCTGCACACACCCCTCCTGCGTCTGGGCACTGCTGGTAGTGATAGGCACCCACCCCTCCTGTGTCTGGGCACTGCTGGGAGGACTCTGCACACACCCCTCCTGTGTCTGGGCACTGCTGGGAGGACTCTGCACACACCCCTCCTGCATCTGGGCACTGCTGGTAGTGATAGGCACCCACCCCTCCTGTGTCTGGGCACTGCTGGGAGGACTCTGCACACACCCCTCCTGTGTCTGGGCACTGCTGGGAGGACTCTGAACACACCCCTCCTGCGTCTGGGCACTGCTGGTAGTGATAGGCACCCACCCCTCCTGTGTGTGGGCACTGCTGGGAGGACTCTGCACACACCCCTCCTGTGTCTGGGCACTGCTGGGAGGAATCTGCACACACCCCTCCTGTGTCTGGGCACTGCTGGGGGGACTCTGCACCCACCCCTCCTGTGTCTGGGCACTGCTGGGAGGACTTTGCACACACCCCTCCTGCGTCTGGGCACTGCTGGTAGTGATAGGCACCCACCCCTCCTGTGTCTGGGCACTGCTGGGAGGACTCTGCACACACCCCTCCTGTGTCTGGGCACTGCTGGGGGGACTCTGCACCACCCCTCCTGTGTCTGGGCACTGCTGGGAGGACTCTGCACACACCCCTCCTGCGTCTGGGCACTGCTGGTAGTGATAGGCACCCACCCCTCCTGTGTCTGGGCACTGCTGGGAGGACTCTGCACACACCCCTCCTGTGTCTGGGCACTGCTGGGAGGACTCTGCACACACCCCTCCTGCGTCTGGGCACTGCTGGGAGGACACTACACCCACCCCTCCTGCGTCTGGGCACTGCTGGTAGTGATGGGCACCCACCCCTCCTGTGTCTGGGCACTGCTGGGAGGACTCTGCACACACCTCTCCTGTGTCTGGCACTGCTGGGGGGACTCTGCACCCACCCCTCCTGTGTCTGGGCACTGCTGGGAGGACTCTGCACACACCCCTCCTGCGTCTGGGCACTGCTGGGAGGACTCTGCACCCACCCCTCCTGTGTCTGGGCACTGCTGGGAGGACTCTGCACACACCCCTCCTGTGTCTGGGCACTGCTGGGGGGACTCTAGACCCACCTCTCCTGTGTCTGGGCACTGCTGGTAGTGATAGGAACCCACCCCTCCTGTGTCTGGGCACTGCTGAGCGGACTCTGCACACACCCCTCCTGCGTCTGGGCACTGCTGGTAGTGATAGGCACCCACCCCTCCTGTGTCTGGGCACTGCTGGGAGGACTCTGCACACACCCCTCCTGCGTCTGGGCACTGCTGGGAGGACACTACACCCACCCCTCCTGCGTCTGGGCACTGCTGGTAGTGATAGGCACCCACCCCTCCTGTGTCTGGGCACTGCTGGGAGGACTCTGCACACACCCCTCCTGTATCTGGGCACTGCTGGGGGGACTCTGCACCCACCCCTCCTGTGTCTGGGCACTGCTGGGAGGACTCTGCACACACCCCTCCTGTGTCTGGGCACTGCTGGGGGGACTCTGCACCCACCCCTCCTGTGTCTGGGCACTGCTGGGAGGACTCTGCACACACCCCTCCTGCGTCTGGGCACTGCTGGTAGTGATAGGCACCCACCCCTCCTGTGTCTGGGCACTGCTGGGAGGACTCTGCACACACCCCTCCTGTGTCTGGGCACTGCTGGGGGGACTCTGCACCCACTCCTCCTGCGTCTGGGCACTGCTGGGAGGACACTACACCCACCCCTCCTGCGTCTGGCCATGTACGCTCCGTACATACACGGGTAGGGGTACTGTTGGACAGGCCACACGAAGGGCTTGCGCCCTCCCCGCACGACAGGGCCCGAGCTCCGGCCCACCAGGCATAACCCACGAAAAGCACCTGTACCCCGTCTCCCGACGGATCTTCTGACCTCGGACCTCTACTCATCACGGGGCCCAGCCCCACCGGCTCCCCCGACCATCATCCTGCCTGCTGGCGCTGCCGCGGCCTTCTGCAACCTCCATCCTCGTCGGGACCTGCTGGCGCTGCCGCGGCCCGTTGTAACGACCATCCTCACCGGGACCTGCTGGCGCTGCCGCGGACCGTACATCGACCATCCTTCCGGGACCTGCTGGCGCTGCCGCGGACCGTGTCCCGACCGTGACAGCTCCGGTGGTTGGCCGGGCCCTAATGGGGATCTTCTCCCGGGTAGGCTTCCCCCGAGAAGTCATCAGCGACCGAGGCACGAACTTTATATCCAAATACATGAAGTCCCTCTGGCAACAATGCGGGGTCACCTACAGATTCACGACCTCCTATCACCCCCAAGGGAACGGACTAGTGGAGCGTTTTAACCGCACTCTCAAGGGGATGATTGGGGGATTGGAAGAGCCCCTCCGTCGCCAGTGGGATGTACTGCTCCCGTGCCTCCTCTTCGCCTACCGAGAAGTTCCCCAGAAGTCCCTCGGTTTTAGCCCTTTCGAACTCCTGTACGGGCACCCTGTGCGAGGGCCCCTCAGCCTAGTAAAAGAAGGTTGGGAGATGGCCCCCCTAAAGACCCCTCCAGACGTCTTCAAATACCTCCTGGCCCTACGCAATCAGACCCGGCGCTTCAGAGAGATGGCCAAGGCGAACCTCGAGGCCAGCCAGGAGGACATGAAGAGGTGGTATGATCACAATGCCTCCTCCGTTGAGTTCGAGCCTGGACAACAAGTATGGGTGATGTCCCCCACCGAACCATGTGCCTTGCAAGATAAGTGGACGGGGCCCTTCAAATTGGTCGAGCGCAAAAGCCCCGTCGACCTGGGGACCTCCCGGAACCCCCTTCGGGTCCTCCACACCAACCGACTCAAACCACACTTTGTGCGCTCAGAACTCAGCCTCCTGATGGCTACGGACAGTGGGGCAGAGGAAGACTCCGAACCCCTCCCGGATCTTCTGAAGACTCAGGAGAATGACGGCTCCGTGGACGGGGTCCGGCTCTCTGACGCCCTCACTTCGGAGCAACGCCAGGGCTGCCGGAACCTCCTGCTGCAGTTCGCTACCCTGTTCTCCCTCACCCCCGGGGTCACCCCTTGGTGTTTGCACGACGTGGACACCGGGGACAGTCCCCCTGTCCGACACCGGGCCTACCGCGTACCAGATCGGGTACGGGCCTGCATACAGGAGGAAGTGGCCAAGATGCTCACAATCGGGGTCATCGAGCCCTCGGACAGTCCCTGGGCCAGTCCGGTTGTATTGGTCCCCAAAGCCGCTGCCCCCGGCACCGCACCTGAACTGAGATTCTGCGTCGACTACCGGGGCTTGAACGCTGTCACCCGGACCGACGCTCATCCGATCCCCCGAGCAGACGAGCTGATCGACCGGCTGGGGGCCGCCCGCTACCTCAGTATCTTCGACCTAACAGCGGGCTACTGGCAGATCGGCCTCACACCCAGGGCTCAGGAACGGTCAGCCTTCTCTACCCCCGATGGCCACTACCAATTCAAGGTCATGCCCTTCGGCATGAAGAATGCCCCCGCCACGTTTCAACGCCTCGTGAACCAGGTCTTGGCGGGGCTCGAAGAGTTCAGCGCTGCCTACCTGGACGATATCGCTGTATACAGCCGCCACTGGCCCGACCACCTCCGTCACCTCCAAGAGGTCCTACAGGCCCTCCAGCGGGCCGGCCTCACAATTAAGGCCGGCAAGTGCCAAATTGGCCAAGGGTCTGTGACCTACCTTGGGCACCAAGTGGGAAGCGGGCTGGTGGCCCCGCTACAACTTAAGATTGCTGCCATCCAGTCCTGGCAGCCCCCCGTCACCCAGACCGAGGTCCGAGCCTTCTTGGGGCTCACCGGCTACTACCGGCGGTTCGTGAAGGACTACGGCAGCATCGTGGGGCCCCTCACGGGTCTCACGTCCAAGAACCAACCGAAGCGGATTAACTGGACCCCCGATTGTCAAGCGGCCTTCGAGAAGCTGAAGGCCGCCCTGTGCACCGCCCCTGTGCTCCAGGCCCCCGATTACAGTCGGGAATTCGTGGTACAGACCGACGCCTCCGACCACGGCATCGGAGCCGTCCTTTCTCAGTTAAACCCCGAAGGTCATGACCAGCCGGTGGCCTTCATCAGTCGACGTCTCCTGGCC
Source organism: Triturus cristatus (assembly GCF_964204655.1). Lineage (NCBI taxonomy): Eukaryota > Metazoa > Chordata > Amphibia > Caudata > Salamandridae > Triturus > Triturus cristatus. The sequence continues at coordinate 1,838,003,402 of NC_140590.1, read as the reverse complement.
CGAGAACAGCGCTGGAGCACCATCGAGAGGGAGGCCTTCGCAGTGGTGTGGGCCCTCAAAAAGCTCCGGCCCTATCTCTTCGGTACCCACTTCCGGGTACAAACCGACCATCGACCCCTGCAGTGGCTGATGCAGATGCGGGGGGAGAACCCAAAACTCTTGCGCTGGTCCATTTCCCTGCAGGGAATGGACTTCACTGTGGAGCACCGACCAGGCCAAGACCACGCCAACGCGGATGGCCTGTCCCGCTTTTTCCGCCTCGACGAAGAGAGTCCCCAAGGAGATGGGTGACTCTCCCCGCCTTCAGCTGGGGGGGACGCATGTTGGACAGGCCACACGAAGGGCTTGCGCCCTCCCCGCACGACAGGGCCCGAGCTCCGGCCCACCAGGCATAACCCACGAAAAGCACCTGTACCCCGTCTCCCGACGGATCTTCTGCCCTCGGACCTCTACTCATCACGGGGCCCAGCCCCACCGGCTCCCCCGGCCAGTTCAAGCCGCCATCTTGGGCCCTGCACCACGAGGCCGCGTGGCCTCGCCCCGACCCTAACCCCGGGCCTGGACGGCCCCGACATCCCGGCACCACCATCCACCCGGGAGGTGAGCGGACCACTTGGCAGGTCAATGGGAGGACGAAGTGTCAAGAGCTCTTCCCCCGCCAGGTGCCGATCACCTCCAGCTCCCCCCAGGCGCTGGCTCCACCCCCTGCTGGGTGTCTGGACACCTTCATCCCGGGCCCTCCGACCTCCAAGTGCGAGGGTCCGGACATCAAAGGGCGCCTGCCCTATAACTGGGGCAACTCCGGAGCAGGAAGGCAGTTGTATCCTGGAGTCGAGAGACACCGAGAGAACTCAGCCTTGACGGACTACTGGCGCTGCCGTAGCCCGCTCTTGTGAACCATCATCCTGCCTGCTGGCGCTGCCGCGGCCTTCTGCAACCTCCATCCTCGTCGGGACCTGCTGGCGCTGCCGCGGCCCGTTGTAACGACCATCCTCACCGGGACCTGCTGGCGCTGCCGCGGACCGTACATCGACCATCCTTCCGGGACCTGCTGGCGCTGCCGCGGACCGTGTCCCGACCATCTCGACCGGGACCTGCTGGCGCTGCCGCGGCCCGTACCAACTAAACCACCAAGCTCGAGGATTGTGAGCTAGTCATCATCTCATCCGAACTACCTGACTGGTAAACAGACTGTCCCGCTCCCCCTTACCCTGCATTGAGAGACTTGAATCGAGGGGACCCCTGAGTCCAGACCTCCTTGTACCATTCAACCGTACCTTAAGAAGTGCTTATAAAGAACACTGAACCTTATCCGTGTGTGGTATCTGTCTGTGGGGGGAGAAGTTACTTGTCTGTACGATCGCTGGAGACGGCTCTCCCCGGAGACCTCTCCTCCTGACCCCGGCCGACCCTCCCGGTCCGTCTACCCTTTCTAACAGGTACGGTCCGTACGTACACTGTTGGGGTGGGGGTACGCTCCATACATACGCGGGGGGGTACGGTCCATACTTACACTGTTGGGGTGGGGGTACGCTCCATACATACGCTGGGGGGTACGGTCCGTACGTACACTGTTGGGGTGGGGGTACGCTCCATACATACACGGGGGGGTACGGTCCGTACGTACACTGTTGGGGTGGGGGTATGCTCCATACATACGCGGGGGGTACGGTCTGTACGTACACTGTTGGGGTGGGGGTACGCTCCATACATAAGCGGGGGGGTACGGTCCGTATGTACACTGTTGGGGTGGGGTACGCTCCATACATACGCGGGGGGTGTATGGTCCGGACATACACTGTTGGGGTGGGGGTACGCTCCATACATACGCGGGGGGGTATGGTCCATACGTACACTGTTGGGGTGGGGGTATGCTCCATACATACATGGGGGGGTACGGTCCGTACGTACACTGTTGGGGTGGGGGTACGCTCCATACATACGCGGGGGGTACGGTCCGTACGTACACTGTTGGGGTGGGGGTACGCTCCATACATACGTGGGGGGGTACGGTCCGTACGTACACTGTTGGGGTGGGGGTACACTCCATACATACGCGGGGGGGTACGGTCCGTATGTACACTGTTGGGGTGGGGGTACGCTCCATACATACGCGGGGGGGTACGGTCCATACGTACACTGTTGGGGTGGGGGAACGCTCCATACATACGCGGGTGGGGGTATGGTCCGTACGTACACTGTTGGGGTGGGGGTACGCTCCATACATACGCTGGTGGGGGTACAGTCCGTATGTACACTGTTGGGGTGGGGGTACGCTCCATACATACGCAGGTGGGGGCACGGTCCGTACGTACACTGTTGGGGTGGGAGTACGGTCCGTACGTACACTGTTGGGGTGGGGGTACGCTCCATACATACGTGGGTGGGGGTACGATCCATACATACACTGTTGGGGTGGGGGTACGCTCCATACATACGCGGGGGTACGGTCCGTATGTACCCGTGCCCACGCTGTGGAATGCTTGTGCGGCCCATACCCAGGCCTTTGGCACATGGGTACGGGCCGTACCGCCATTGTTGGGGTGACGTAGGGGTGGGCGTGGTACGACTCGTACCCACGCTCTTAAGGCGTGGGTACGGTACATACCTGTATTGTTGTGTTGCCGGTTCACGTCGTCGCCCACTTCTGTTGTGGCGGACGCTGGCGTTGCTGGACACGCCCCCACCCCCTCGAAGTGACCAGGGCCTGGAGGTCAGGTATGTCCAGGGCATGTGTGCTGTGTGACTTGGGTGGGGGGTTTGTGTCCTGCCCCTGCCCCCCCCCCTTTGCCCCTGGGTGTTGTTCTGACCTTCTGCGGCATCTGCGTCGGTACCTGTAGAGGAGGTTGACTGCTATGAGGGCCGGGATGACACGTAGGTTCGGGTCCATGTCTGTCCGTCGCGTACAGGTGCTCCTTGTGCGCGTCGTCCTGATTTCCCGGCAGTTTTTGGCTGCCGGAAAATTTCTCCGTGCGGGGTGACGTCGGTGCGAATCGTACTTCCTGGTTCGTGGATCGCAGGCTGCATGCGTACCGACGTCACGTCGGCGCTTTTCCGGATGTCATTTGTATGTTTATTTTCCTCGGTTGGTGTTTTGTACGAATCGTACGGAAATGGTGTTTCCGTACGAATCGTACTTGCATGTTTGTATACTTTTACAACCGGGTACGAGTCGGACGGAGAAAACCCTCTGTCTGACGGTTCGTACCCGGTTTCTCCAGGATCCTAATCGGCACCATAGTTGTAAAGCTGTAGCAATGACTATTTCTGAAGGGCAAACTTGATTGAACTGTTTGAACAGCTAGCTGCAGTCGCATGTTTTAGTCATGTAACATACATGTGTAGCACGGGTTGCCCCTGAGAGTGAAAGATCAGGAGCAGCTCTGCAATAGCGCAGGCCAACACTGTGAGCTGTGTCATCTTCGGGCATCCAACTGCTGCCGTAAAACTGTGAGCACTCTTGCTGTTGTGACCTGGACAGCAGGAGCAGATCCTAGGGTCATAGTGCCGTGCGGTTGAGGACAGAGGGGGGAGACTGTGTGTCAGCTGTTAGTGGGTGTAGTATGCTGCTCCCAGCTGAGGAGGACCTGTGGGCTATAAACCACACTCTTTGCATGTTAGGTGAGCGGCTACGCCCCTCGATGGCCCATATTTTGGCCTGATCTTGTCTATTAGACTGGGCATGTGTGGGGAGGAGTGCTGGGGTGCAGTGCCTGGCTTGCAGTGTTGGTTGTTTCACCACCCTTTTGGTGGCTCATACTTCTATAAGCTGCCCAATAATAAATGTGGTCACCGTGGTGCAATATAAAGCACGGTGCCCGAGTTGTTAATCTGAAAGTGGGCCCTGTTCTCAAACCTAAAGTGCGGTGGCTGGGGCCCAGGGATGGGGATGAAGGGCTGCAAGCCGTAGACACCATTGTTGACGTGTTGATTGATTTAAAAAAATATATATATATTACGGCATGAACAGCGTTAATGGTGCAGCCGCCATTCTTGCAGCAAAGCGCATAGGATAAGATAAAGCGCGGCCATGCTGCCTAAAAAAAGCAAGTGGTTGGATGTTGTGCATGCAATAGGAGAAAGCCATTTAAGAAAATAGTGCTCACAGACTGTAAATACAAAATACAGATTAATAACACATGTAGGAGGGCCAGTCCTCATGGCAGGCTACAAAAGGAGCAAAGACAGTACTAATGAGGGACTACTATGCCTATTCACAAATCAAAAGCAACCATTTAGAAAGGACAGTAACAGGAGGCAATTGAAAATATGGGTGGAAAAGGGGTGGAGCTTCAAGTCCATACCTGAATACAGGATGTCTTGAAGACGCAGCACAAGTGCTGCCTAGGCGAGACCTAAAAATATAAAGACCTGAGTTGCAAACAGTAGGCCAAATAATGAACATCAGCCCAAGGATAATAGCTGTGTTACCAGTAATTACTGTCCAGGTAGAAGTCAAAAAGAGAGTGGGTGATCACCTCCTCCAGACCGTCATTAATACTGTTTCCAGTCCTGGACCTTTGTGCGATAGCCTAATGGAATCTGGATGTCATGTTTTGATTCCATTTTAATAATTAACATCTTACACAAGGGATTTGTTGAATAAAAGTCCAGGACTGGCAACATTGTCCATAATGACCTGCAGTGATGGGGATCAAGCCCTTTTAAGGACAGAGGAGAGGCTCATGGAGGTGGTACAGGCCAGTGCTTAATTTTAGCCTGTGGTTTCAAGGGCTAAGCACTGTAACTTAATTGTCAGCGCCAGCATTTATGACAACCTGCAGCATGGTGGCGCTGTTTGTCTAATTTAGAGAGGAGCACAACAACGGTTGTTTATTATTTCAATATATATTAAAAATGACTAATACCGTCTGGCAAAGTCATTCTTATGGGGCTGGGGGCCTGGAAAAGTCAGAGTGTCTCACTTGTAGGATTGTGATGGTTAGCAGCTGTGTTGATACTGTAATTGGCAGCACTGACAACGGCAATGGGTGGAGCAAGCAGAAGTGGCCGCCTGACGAGGACCAGGACACTTACTTTTTTACAAATGAAGCACTGTGTAGGCCTGGTGGAAAGGATTGTCTTCGACTGTGCGGCATGTTTATTGATATTTTACAACTGAGCTCATCAGGGTGCTTTGTGCATTTCAACATGGCTATCCGCTTCCATTGTGGCTTTGAATCTAGTTTACTTGATTGCCTTTTCAAGCAGGGTGTGTATGTAGACTTGAAGACTCAGAGAATGTGGGTCCAGGACACAGGCACATCTGTTGTGTTGTGTTTACTCTTACATTTTGTGTCTGAAAATCTTCATGTTACAGTCAGCCTTATTTTGTCCTTACAATTGCTTTTCTCATTGAATTTCTGGGGCAACTATGTAGATGCTTTGTTAATAGCAGTTTTGTACTAAATATCTTGTAAATTGAACAAGTTTGTATGTGATTGTTTTCATGCCTGCGACAATATCAGCCCATTAGCTAAGCTCAGACCTTCCAGCTCACATGGTGCCACTGCCTGTCACCTGATATTGGCTCCCTTCACAGGGTCACCCAGTGAAGGGCCGATATCATAACTGGAAACCCCTGCAGAGAGCATGTTTCCAGCTAATTGTTTGGCAGCCGATGTCCATTATGGCTGTGAAACCTCCTGATGGACTTCAGTGGCAGCCTCAGAAGCTTTTGTTTTGGTGTTAAAAGGGGGGAGGCAGTGAATCCAAATGCTTCAGGCTGTGCTATGCTCTATGCCTCACCCCCTCCTCACAAAATGTTCACACATTGGAAGGTCTGTAAGCTATTTGAAGGAATGGCTTTAGTGCTGGTGGTGCCCTGTGCGACTATCTTTTTTGACCCCCACCCCCTCCCATTGGACTCTTCTCCACAGATTGCCTTACAACCACCCTTCAACAGTTCTCCTCATATCTCAATATCCTTCCTCTCACTTACATTTCATTTGTTTTATGGTGCTACTCATACCAGCGTAGGGTGTCTGAGCACTTTACAAAACATGCACAATATACAAAGTGCTGCAAAGTCATCCTGTGCCTTGGGCTCCCCATTTTTTACTTACTGGCACTGGTGGTACAGACACTTGGGTACGTTATGTGTTAGGGCACGCCTCTGATTAGCATGACCTACCCTATAAGTACCTAGTACATAACAGGGCAAGGGAATTAAAACTACCTTTCAGTCCCTAGTACATAATAGCAATGCAGTGGGGATGGTCCCAGTAAACAATACTTTGCCACAAAGCACATAAAGCATATATTGTATATTCACACAGGTTTAGAAAAACAATACATAGAAATGGTATATTGAACAGAGTTTTTTATTCACACCGTCATGTTCTAAAATGCATATAGTACATAATCAAATTTCAAACAAAAAGTGCCCGGAGCGACAGGGAAAAGAAGGGATCATAAAAGAAGTGATTTTGTGAGGGTAGAGTGTGTGAGCAAGAGGTAATTGTGCAAACAATGAAATCGTACTTGTCAGCAAACAATTCTAAGCTTGATTATACCGCCATTAGTGCACCATTAAATACATAATTTATCCTAGCCAAGCCAAGGGGGGCGGGTTGTCTAGGGCACCGTAGTAGCCCTGCAGGGAGGGCTATGATGGGGCAAGGGTGTGGGCCCGTGGGCTCCAAAGAAAAGAGTGCAGAAAAAACTGCACGTTCATCCGAGGGTGTCATGCTTGTCCCAGCCACACTGTTAGAGAAGTCCTGCCAATGTATATCGGCTATAAACTGAACAGCACAAATCTGCTCTCTCCTCCAGAATACTGCGCACGCGAGGGCAAAGAATTGCTCCTCGTTGATATGGGAGCGTATCTCAAATTGTCAAAGCCGGGCACTGCTCAATCGCTACTTCCCGGATGTAGACTGTGGCAGGATGGAGGGCATTGGCGTTTAGAGGCCAGCAGCCCTTTCTGCGCTTGCATGTGTGCCTGAGGTCATTCTAAAAGTAGCTCTATGTTGCAGAACTGCTTTTAAATGTAAATTGTGCCCAAACTCGACTTTGGTGTTAAGGGCACTTACAACTTGATAAACTACAACATTTGGGCATATTAGGTATCTAGTGGACTCTAAGCTGACAGACCCCAGAGAGTTGGGGGAAGCAGCTGTTGAGTGGGTGAGAACCTGGGTTTTCAATCAGCACCAGGGGGTGACCAGAAAAAAGGAGGACAGGTACCTTCCCAGAGGAAAGCCCAGGGGAAAGAAGGTAAAAAACAGGAGGAGCCCCCAAAGACCCACAAAAGTCTGAGACTGGGAATCGGGCCCGAGTCAACCCAAATTCAAAGGGAGGGGGTATCAGGGAAGGAATGGTAGGTTCTTTGATCCCTCCAAGGTGGGAAAGTGCTTTGACTGTAATTAGCCAGGGCACAAAAGGGGAGATGATGTCTCCACTAAAAAGCCCCCACTAGTGGGTTATTTCCATGGATTGCTAGAGTAAGTGTGGAGGTGGAGAGTGTCCCAGAGAGGGGTAGGCAGGTGGTAGAGGCAACCTTAGTATCACTGGGTTGGGTCAATATTGCAACGCTTGTCGCATACCTCCAAACATGGATAAGTATAGGCGAAGGTCTGAAGTTAACGGGACTGAGGTTGGGGCTATCAGAGACACAGGGGCTAGTGTGACTATGGTCTTGGACAAGCTGGTGCCTCAAGAGAGGTTTCTACTAGATGAGTTTTACCAGGTGACTTATGCAGAGCACTACCAAACTCCATCCTATGGCTATAGTAAATTTTGAATGGGGAGGTGTGACAGGTCCTACGAAGGTAGCTGTGTCTTCTATGCTCCCAGTCCAGTGTTTGCTGGGAATTATCGCGAAGCATCTGAGTGGTCAGGGGTGGAGAGAGGGCTCCACATGTAAATATTGGAGATCCCTGAGTGGGTATGTGTTGTGACCAGGCCATAGACTATCCAGAAGGGAAAGGCTGGACACTTGGATCCTGGAACAAAGGGCCAAGCATCCAAGGACAAGGGCTCTAGGCCTGGTAAGCCAGCACTGGGAACTCCAAAGGTACAGGAGGAATCTGACCCTAATGGGGAGTATCTGGGTCTGAGGTAGGGAATCCATCCTTTCCAGAGCTGTCAGATTTTGCAGAACTGACAGGAGTAGGTAGACCCTCAAGAGAGGAATATTGAAAGGGACAGAGAGACTGACCCAGCCTTGCGAGCTTGAGGTAGATTGCCTGTAATCAGGAAGAGGGGGTAACGGTTGATTTTGAAGAATCTACTGGGAAGATGGACTGCTTTATACTGAGGTCAGAAACCTCAGGGAGGGGGCCACCAGGAGGGTGGTGGTGCCCCAGAAATACTGTGAGTTCATCCTGACGTTGGGCCATGATATCTCCTTGGCAGGACATTTGGGAGAGACTAAGACTTGGAACCAGTTGGTGAACCTTTCTACTGGCCCCATATGTCTGAAAAGGTAAAGGAGTTTGGCAGCTCCTGTGTCACCTGTCAGGACAGTGCCAGGTCACGGGGAAAGACAGATGCTCCAGTGATAATACTACTGGTAGTGGTTAGGGTTCCCTTTGAGAGTCTGGGAATGGACATTGTTGGTTCCCTGGACCCACCTACTGCATCAGGGAATAGGTATATCTTGGTGATGGTGGATCATGCCACCAGGTACTCTGAGGCAATACCGCTTAAACCATGGATGATCCTGCAGTGGCTAGGGCAGTGCTTGGTGTGTTCACCAGAGAGGGCTTTATGAAAGAGGTTGTGTCAGATAGTGGCACAAACCTTCTGTCCGGCTATCTGACAGCAATTTTGGATGTGTGGTATCAACAACAAGTTCACCACCCCAGACTAATGGTCTGGTGGAGAGGTTCAACAAGACTCTGGAGGGATCAATGGGTTGTCTGAGAAACTCAGGAGTAGATGGGATGTTCTCCTCCCATGTCTACTGTGTGCATACAGGGAGGGGAATGCAGCACACTTAGAAAAGCAAAAACAAGCAGAAATAAAAGTATTTCTCCTTGCTGCGCCATTCTAACACCTGCTATTGCATGGCATTAGTTTTTGGCGCTGCCTCAAATGTGCACCTTCTTGTAAATCTGGGGCAGCGTATAAAAGCAATGGGTGTTGCGGTGTAATACCCACAGCAGCTCCCATTGCACGTCCCTTTCATGTAGATACATGCTTGAAAGGGTACAATATTCATAAAGCACCGTTAAGCCACAAAAAGTGGCTTAGTGCCACTTTGTAAATATGCTGCAGGGCATTGTGCCGTTGTAACGTTTTAAAAAAAAGTGATGTTCCAGTGGTGCAATACTCTTGTAAATATTCCCCCTAGTCTCTTTTTTGGAAGTTAAAAATCCCCAGCGGGAAATGTAATTAACTCTAGCATGAAAGATAATGTATTTAGTGTTTACCTTGCAGGAAACTTGGTAACAGGAAAGCTCTCACAGTAATGGATATATTTGCTGGGGGGACAGCTTGTTTTTGTCTCCATCCTATATGGGAAGGATGTGGTAATGGTTGACATCACATGTGATTGGTTGTTAGCTTATTTTATTGACCTCTTAACTCCTTCATGCTTTCTTAGGTCTTTGGTTTGTATCAACATCTACATCCCTCCAGCGTTCCTAATACCCTAGCATGCACGAAAAATCTTAGAAAGCTTGATATTGAACAATATAATTTGCGTGTGCATTTTGCATCCTCTTCTTTATTTTTCCAGGTGATTTTTAATGTTAAAATGTCATTGCAGTCTCTGGAAAAATAGTATTGTGATTTATTGAATATGTATGATATCCCCACTGAGTCGACCAGTGTGGGTAAAACCACTAGTGAAGCATGGCAGATGGCGTCCATGTTAGCCCAAAATAACCTGGGAGTGTCTCTCTGTGAGAAATGTGTTTGTTGGTCGACTGAGGTGTTAGCCCTGGTCAACCAACAACCACAATTCCTGTCAGGGGAACCACAAAAAGTCACTAAATTAACCTGTGCTTCATCAAAGCTTATCTTTGGATTTAGCTGAAATTCTGGTGAGATTGGTCTGAGAAGGTAAAGTTCAACAGGGCAAGGCTGCAGGCTGTGTCCAAGGGGGAAGTGTGTAGTTGTCAGGGAGTCGCTGGACAAAGTGTCAGTGAAGATTTCTTTGTTCAAACTTAATCACTTTTATGGAAGTCGAAACTCTCCAGTGATGCAAGCCAGGAGGCTGTAGTGAATGAGAGTTCAAGGAGGCTGAATACCCCTTTACCCAAGGACTTCTGAATAGGTTTTTCTGCTGTGGAAAAGACATACAGCGAGTTATCGCAAAGTCAGACCAACCGGCAGTGTACCTGGGCGGATCGACGGGCTGGTTGGTTTTGATCTTCCCTCGGATCTCCAAGTAGTTTTTAGCCAAATATTCTCTCAGTCTCAAGTTTTAGATCTTGGCTATATGGACATCTTTAACCCCATCACCAAGGGTCCAGGATTGGAGGGGCACCTCTTAGAGGCTTAGGACTCACTCAGGCTGGGTTCAGGTTTGGGTTCAAGATAGTGGGAACGTGTTTTGTTCCTGTGACTCTGAACAGGAGGCCAAAAAACGAATACTTGGATTCACACTTGTAGTCTGGGTTCAGGTACAGAAGCAGGGCTCACGCTGCAGGGCAGGTCTCTGAGGGCTCAAGGTAGGATCTAGACAGCAAAGCATATTTTCTAGGTGTAGCAACGTAGTCTTGTTGAGTACCCAGCAGGCCAGCAGCAGGCCAGCAGTCGACAGAATCTGAAATCCCTTTGAAGCTCCAGAAAGTTAACTGAAGAGTGCATGTGAGGGCCCTATGTTTATACCTGGCTCCTTCTTTGATTTGGTAGACGTTTCTAGAGGTTTCTCTTAGAAGTGCTTGGAATTTCTTGACTCCACTTCCCTGGATCCAAACTGGCTGCAGAGACAATGCAGTGGTGACAAGCCTTTTATGTGAAGGCAGAGCACAGCCTATTCATTTGCAAGTGAGGCTGTACTCAGCTTTGCCCCCTGACCCCATCCTGCCAGCAGATGGCCCATTCAGACACACTTAATCCCTCTACTGTGTGATTGTTGGAGAGGAGTTCACAAAGTCCTAACTGCCATTCTATACCCAGCCATGTGACCCAGGGAAGGTTGCAGACACCAAATGGCTCAGGCTACCAACTGTATAAAAGAGCCATTTTCAAAATTGTAATTTAAAATCCGACTTTACCAATAAGGAGTAATGTTTTAATTGCAAATTCATAGATACTAAACATGAAGCACTTTTCTGTCCCCAATTATATGTTAGCATGTATTAAATGTAGTAAGGCAACCCAATGTTATTCTAAACGATAGTTAGGCCTCACAGTAGTGAAAAATGAATTTAGAAGTACATGTCCAACCTTTTAATTACAATGCACCCCACCTTATAGGCTGCCAAGGGCCTTCCTTAAGGGTGAGGTATATGCAATACAAGTGGGGTTTAAGGCTTGGCAAGGGGGTTATATTTCCAAGTTGAATTGGCAGTATACATTTGCATTCAGGCTGCAATGGCAGACCTGGGACGTGATGTAAGGGACTACTTAAGGGGGTGGCATAATAAGTGCTTTAGGCCCAATAACAGCATTTAATATGAAGGTCCTTGGTATATGGTATATAATGCTACAAGGGACTTATAAATAAATTAAATTTGCCAATCAGGTGTAATCCAATTTTACCATGTTTAGAGGAGTGAGCACAAGCACTTTAGCACTGGTTAGCAGAGGTAAAGTGGACAGAGTCCTAAGACAAACAAAAGCGATTTCAGAAAAAAGTTGTGGGTCGACCCTGCAGAGAAGACCAGGTCCAACAGTCTCCGAGAGATTACACATTTGTACCAACTCTCTTTTAATGTGGCCATCTCCTTTTCAGTGATCATCATGCAATGGAAATCTTTCTTAGGGGCCAATCCCATGTTAAAGACCTCAGCGCAGTTGACTTAAGTCTGTGTTACAACCATAAACTTAGGGTCACGGTTACTGTGGAAAATGTGCAAGACTTGTATATATTAAGGTTTTATAGTGGCCTCACAGCACCTATTAATTTGGAATGTTATAACACTGTTATATAAAAAGTGTTTTTTAGGTTGAAGGCACAATTTAAACACTGTATGAGGAAAAGTCCGAACATAGTAAGGCACTCCGCAGGTTGGTTGGACACCTAGGGGGCCGATTCCGATCCTGTATTTTTTTTTCACGCCGACTCGTTTCGGTAAATTTTTCCATACAAATCGTACAAGTCCCGTCTGACCCGTGAAGTACGATTCGTACGGGAAAAATACAACTTTTCCCGATCCGATTTGTACGGATCGGCCCGATCCTTACAAATCGGATCGGGAAAAGTTGTACCAGACGGACCCGGACACTTTTCCATACAAATTGTAAAAATGCAGTCCAACTGTACTAGTACGATCCGGACCAGCTTTCCGATTTACGATTTGTACGGAAAACGTCCCGTACACGGGGAATGCCATTACCCGCTACGAAGTGAACTTTGCACGACTCGTATCCTGGGAAAAGTTGTTCCCGGGGTGCGAGTCGTATAGGGGTACGAGTCGTACAGGCATACACCCCGTGCGTTGTGTATGTACGGTGCGTACCCCAACATCGCATATTTACTGTGCGTACCCCCAATATCGCGTACCCCAACATCGCATACCCCACCATCACATATCCCAACATCACGTACCCCAACATCGCGTACCCCAACATCGCATACCCCAACATCGTGTACCCCAACATCACATACCCCAACATCGCGTATGTACAGTGCGTACATATGTGATGTTGGGGTATGCGATGTTGGGGTACGCGATGTTGGGGTACGCGATGTTGGGGGTACACACAGTACATATGCGATGTTGGGGTACACGATGTTGGGGGTACACACAGTACATACGCAATGTTGGGGTACGCACCGTACATGAACAACGCATGCGGGTGTATGCCTGTATGACTCGTACCCCTGGGGACTCTGCTTTTACAGCTGTTTTTGGCTCCCGTAAGAAAAGAGCCGTACGGAGTGTCGTAGGGACGAATCGTACTTGCTGGGCTGGAAACCGCTGCTTAAATACATACAGACGTCACGTGCAAGCTGTTCCGGATCAGAATTGTCGGTTTATTTTAGCTGTATGGTCTTTTGTACTATTTGTATGGAAAGAGGCTTTCTGTACGATTCGTACTTCCTAGGTTGTAAGAAAAGTTTACCGGGTACGAGTTGTACGGGAAAAACGCTCCATACAACGATTTGTACAGCCTTTTTCCAGGATTGGAATCGGCCGTGGAAGGCCTTGAGCAGGTTATGCCGCCATTCAGCAAAATGTAGTGCTGATGAAAAAAATCATGAATTAGCACTGCTGAAAAAGAAGTACCAAACCGTAACAACATAAAAAAAAGTGTATATCAATGGGAGTTAATGAATATAATGGAGGGCAACATTAAATTCGGCCAGCTCAGAAGCTATTTGTACTTTAGAGGCACAGAGTAGGAAATCAAGATGGGAGGGCTACTTTATACAAAGGCTCACTAGGGTCTGTAGACCTCATGTTAGGAGCCAAATCAATAGCTCTATCTCTGTTAATAATGACTCCAGAAACTGAGGTTGTAGCAGGCATAATAGATCAAATTATGCACTATTGTGCTGGGAGCCCTGATAGCCTACAGGCCGTAATGTTTAAGACAAATCCTTTGTGGGCAAATTTACTTATCCTTAGACTAAGTTGTTGAAGGTTGAGGAACCTGCCCGCCCGAAGGGTAGGGAAATCTGCACCAGGGGATGCCGGGGATACGTTCTCCCAGGATAATGTATGGCAAACTAATGAGTATCACTCTGTGTGATGAGGAAAATATGGTGATGTGTGTGTGCCATGATTAAACACCACTTCAGTGAGAAAGTGGGGAAAAGGAAAAATAATCTTGTTTGGGTGAGGATTTTTTATTTAAGTGCTCATCCCCGAACTGCTAATATACAAAGAGCTCCCTGGAAAATGGTTGAGCCCACACTGGTCTTTAGGAGTCGGGGTGAACCCAATGATGAAGCATGCCACTACTAGAGAGAGTGAGGCTTATATATAAATAAGGATTATTTTTCCTGTCCCCCGTTTCTCACTGAAGTTGTGTTCAGTAGTGGCGCACACACATCCCCATGTTATTCCTCACCAGGCAAAGGGATACTCATTATTTTGTCGTGGCACAATTACTTAGACAGTTTTTTTTGTAGATGGGTTTCTAACTCAGGCCATATTCCTGACTCTTTATTAATAAGCCATTTTTTCAGAAAGGGGAAAGAGCTGATCCTGCAAACTATCGATTTTTTTCCCTTTTAGATACCTTGAAAATGAATGCTAAAACCCACTACTTCATTTTGAAATGTAGGTTTGTGAAGCCCCCCTGGAGAGAGCGGGGAGGCCTTTGGGAAAACTACTTTATGGTGGACCTTTGGTCGGCAGCAGGGCAGCAGGGCAGATGATCTTTTCAGTCAGCAAACAATGTTGTTGATTTGTCGACTTCCGAGCCGCCTTTGACCTGGTCGATCATGCAATATTGTGACAGGAATTAAAAGACAATGATATCCCAACAGATCTTTTATCATCAATCCAAAGACTGCACTTGCAATACTGGTCCAGGGAGGCCTAGATAGGAACGGCACCCTATCAAATTGAATCCCTGTTAAAAATTGGTTGGGTCAGGGATGTTTTTCCATCCCCCTTTTAAGTCTCTGCATCGTCGACCTTCCAAGCAAACCCTCCTTGGTGAATTTGTTCTCCCCAAAAATTGGATGTCAGCATGTCCCATGCCTAATGTATGCCGATGACCTCGTCCTCATGAACTATTCACCAATGGACTTGCAGCGAAAACCTAACATTTGTTACGCATATTCTGAATTTTAAATAGATAAAACTAAGATCTCAGTCTTCTCAAAAATACCTAAGTGGTTTGTTTGGTTTGTTAATATTGGTGACTTCGAGCAAGGCAAGGTTTACACATATTTGGGCCTTTACTTTAATATAAAGGTGTGCACCTCCCTGAAGTCCCCTCAGCCATGTGGCAACATAAGGCCTGAAGTAGTCTGCCTTACATCCCTATTTCAGATGAAATGTTCTCTGCAAATGAAGCTAGCTGTCAGTGAGGGACCCCACCCACTCCCCAAAGTCTACCCTGCAGGCTCTGACTGAAAGAGACACAAAAAAGTAGTTTGGTTCCTCTTGAGGCCTGTGTCAAGGCAGAGTCACTATGCTGCACACAGCAGCTGAGTCAGAAACATAAACATAGTGACAGAAATCTGAAATGGCCCCCGTCAGGTGTGGGAAGCTAGGGGAAATCCTGTACACTTAGGGCTGCGGGAAGGTGTGTTGCATTCCTAATCAAAACATAACACAACAGCAGACATTATAGCATTAACCCATGCACATACACAATTATTGACACTGTTGAAGTTCAGAATAATAATAACAAAAATAACATCTGACATAAATATTTGGACCACAATATTGTTTCTACAAATATCTTTCCAGGATTTGTGGTTGTAGTTACAAATCACCACAGGGTGTGTGATCCAGTCTGTGTTTTATTAACATGCTGATTTAAATTTGGACAAGGCTTGCTTCAACATGTCCTGCAAGAAAGGAGCATGGCATTCTGCAGGGGTACCCTCAGTGTTATGAGCTATGTGTCCCTCCATCTGTATGTACTCCGATTAAAGGAATGCAGGTCGACTCCCTACTCTCCAAATATCTCTGCCACCACACCCAGGGGAGCCGGTGAGCCGGGACTGCCTAAAGGTTTCTTAGCGCAAGGCAATGGGGGGAATTTCGGGGTACCAGATGCAGACCTTGTTGTCCCATGCATAGGGATCGACACTTGTGGGTGAAATGACATTGAGAATAGAGACATCCCACAATTAATCAACAGAGGAAGTAACTATATATACAGTGCAAACATACACCCAAGGCATCGTGGCATGGATAATAAGAATCAATAGAAAGAATAAAAGTACTAAAAGCAAGAAATGATCTAACAAAATAGATAGGTCTTCTGCCTTTTTCTAAAAGATTTTACAGTTTCCATATGTCTCAGCTCAAAGGGAATCATTTTCCATTCATGCGGAGCTAGAACAGAAAAAGTCATTGTTAGACGGCGACCTCAGAGGAGCCCGGAAGGGGGTCCTGACTTCCCTGAGTCCCACCCGTGTAGTATCGTAGCCGGGCACTGGCGAGAGATTCCCCAGGGGGAGGAATCGCGCAACTAGGATCGTACTTCTGGCACCACACGACACAGAGAGACCACACTGGGTATTCTCAGAAACAAGCTTTATCAAATAGGTATCACTGCAAATATGTACACGGCGAGCACGGGCTCAAGAGTCTCGGAAAGGTAGGGGGTAGCGGGACTGTCTCTGGTAACGGTTCAAAGCAGGGACGTATCCGGCGCACAGCTCACAATCCTCGAGCTGGGGGATATGTGGTCGGAGTCGGGGTCCGGCGGGACCGTGAGAGTCTGGGGGAGCCGCGAGTCACTCAGCGGGCTCAGGTACAAGTTCGGAGGTCTTACGATCTTCAAGGAGCCGCGAGTCACTCAGCAGGGCTCAGGTACAAGTTCGGAGGTCTTACGATCTTCAAGGAGCCGCGAGTCACTCAGCAGGGCTCAGGTACAAGTTCGGAGGTCTTACGATCTTCAGGGAGCCGCGAGTCACTCAGCAGGGCTCAGGTGGGTTCAAGTTCCATGAGCCGCGACCACGTCAGCAGGCTCTCGTTGTTCCAGCGTTGAATCTGTCGGACAGTCTCAGAGCACCCCTTGTTATAGGTCGACCCCGCTTTGATGTCCGGAGTCTGCGCAGGCAGGGGTCTTGTCACCTGGGGGCCGCTTGTCGGGGTTTCCTGCTATTGTCTTTTGATCCTTTCAGGGCCGGGTCGGGAGGAGTCCCAGACATCCAGCAGGCACGGAGCCAGCCCGCAGGGAGGCCGGAGGGCCGATCGAAACCCATCGTCCCAGGGGAGTTCAGAGGTGCGATAGAAACTGCTCCTCCCTCTCTCATCCCCGGGAAGCGTGATGTCCTCCAGCCGGAGTGGCGCCTCGAGGCCCGGGTCGCGCTGGAGCCGGGCGGCCATCTTGTTGCATGGAGTGGGCACGCGGGCCCGGGGTGGCCGAAAGGAGAGAGGCCATGTACGGGGAGGTCCGGGGTTGGTGCAGGTGTCCTGGTGGGAAAGGTCGGCTGGGCCGCGTGCTTGGGCTGTAGGCACCAGGTTTCGGTGGTGCGGGGGCACGGAGGGCCATTCTACGAGGCCGGGTCCAACACGCGTCCCCCCCAGCTGAAAGCCGGAGAGAACTGCCCATCACCTTGGGGGGTTCTCTTCGCTGAGGCGGAAGAACCGGGAGAGGCCGTCAGCGTTGGCGTGGTCCGTACCAGGGCGGTGTTCTACGGTGAATTCCGTTCCCTGGAGGGAGATTGACCACCGCAGTAGCTTGGGGTTTTCTCCTCGCATCTGCATGAGCCATCGCAAGGGCCGATGGTCAGTTTGGACCCTGAAATGAGTGCCGAACAGGTAGGGTCGTAGTTTTTTGAGTGCCCAGACCACGGCAAAGGCTTCGCGCTCTATGGTGCTCCACTTCTGTTCTCGGGGTAGCAGCCGCCGACTGAGGAAGGCGACGGGCTGGTCTAGGCCTTGATCATTCACTTGGGACAGGACGGCCCCAATGCCATGCTCGGAGGCATCGGTCTGGACTATGAACTCCTTGGTGTAGTCGGGAGCCTGGAGGACGGGGGCAGTGCACATGGCCTTTTTTAGAGCATCGAAAGCTTCCTGGCAGGCAGCCGTCCATTGCACCTTCTTTGGCTGTTTTTTAGACGTGAGTTCAGTGAGAGGGCCGACCAGGCTGCCATACCCCCGAATGAATCGGCGGTAGTAGCCCGTGAGTCCCAGAAAGGCTCGGACTTCCGTTTGGGTGATGGGTGGGTCCCAGGCCAGGATGGCGTCGATCTTTGGCTGTAGAGGAGCGACCTGGCCACTCCCGACTTGGTGCCCCAGGTAGACTACGGATCCTTGCCCGATCTGGCACTTGCTGGCTTTTACGGTGAGGCCTGCCTGGCGCAGGGCGGTTAGCACTCTCCGGAGGTGCTGGAGGTGCTCACTCCACTCTGAACTGAAGACAGCGATGTCGTCCAGATAGGCCGCGCTGAACTGTTCTAGCCCGGCCAGGACCCTATTTACCAGTCTCTGGAAAGTGGCCGGGGCATTTTTCATCCCGAAGGGCATCACGCGGAAGCGGTAGTGCCCATCCGGGGTGGAGAAAGCAGACCGCTCCTTGGCCCCTTCGGTGAGCGCAATCTGCCAGTAGCCGCAGGTGAGGTCGAAAGTGCTGAGGAACCGGGCGGCCCCTAGTCGGTCAATGAGCTCGTCGGCTCGTGGAATGGGGTGGGCATCGGCTCGGGTAACGTCATTGAGCCCCCGGTAATCCACGCAGAACCGGAGCTCGGGGGCGACACCGGGGGCTGCTGCCTTCGGAACCAGGACCACGGGGCTGGCCCAGGGACTGTCAGAGGGCTCGATCACCCCCAGGGTCAACATCTTCGAGACTTCAGCTTGAATGCAGGACCGGACCCGGTCAGGAACCCGGTAGGCTCGGTGTCTCACCGGCGGGCTGTCCCCGGTGTCCACATCGTGAACACACCAGTTGGTGACCCGGGGGGTCAGGGAGAAGAGGTCGGAGAATTGTCTGAGGAGCTGGCGGCAGTCTGCTTGTTGCTGGGCAGTGAGGGCTGGGGAGAGGTTCACTCCCTCCACGGAGCCATCCTGCTCCTTGACACACAGGAGGTCCAGAAGGGGATCCGACTCATCTTCGGCCCCGTCATCGGTGGCCAGCAGGAGGCTCAGTTCTGTCCGCACGAAGTGAGGCTTGAGGCGGTTCACGTGCAGGACCCGGAGGGGATCCCGAGGCGACTGGACGTCCACCAAGTAGGTGACTTGACTCTTCCTCTCAACCACTTTGTAGGGCCCAGTCCATCGGTCCTGGAGAGCGCCAGGCTTCACGGGGGCCATGACCCACACCTGCTGGCCCGGCTGGAACTCGACCAGAGTAGCATTCTGGTCGTACCAGCGCTTCATTTCTTCTTGACTCGCCTCCAGGTTGGCCTCGGCCAGTTCTCGGAACCTCTGGGTCTGGTTCCGGAGGGCCAGGACATATTGGAACACATCTCGGGGGGTGGTCTGGGGTGCTGCCTCCCACCCTTCCTTAACCAAACTGAGGGGACCTCGGACGGGGTGCCCATAGAGTAATTCAAACGGGCTGAACCCTAAGGACTTCTGGGGGACCTGCCGGTAAGCGAACAAGAGGCAGGGGAGCAGGACGTCCCACTTACGCCGGAGGGGCTCTTCTAGGCCAGCGATCATCCCTTTCAAAGTCCTATTAAACCTCTCTACTAGGCCGTTCCCTTGGGGATGGTACGGGGTGGTGAACTTATAGGACACCCCGCATTGTTGCCATAGGGACGTCATATACCGGGATATAAAATTAGTTCCGCGATCGCTCACGACCTCGCGGGGGAAACCCACCCTGGAAAAGATCCCCATCAGGGCCCGGCCCACCACGGGGGCCGTAATGGTGCGCAGGGGAATAGCCTCTGGATAGCGGGTGGCGTGGTCTACTAGGACCAAGATGAACCGGTGACCTTGGGAGGTGGGGGGGTCCAGTGGCCCCACGATGTCGATTCCGACTCGTTCGAAGGGGGTACTGACGACCGGGAAGGGTTGGAGGGGAGCCTTGCGCTTCCCCCCACTCTTCCCACTGGCTTGGCACGTGGGGCAGGACTTGCAGTGTGCCTCTACCGCTGCTTTCATCTTAGGCCAAAAAAAATGGGTCACGAGACGGCTGTAGGTCTTGTCCTGACCCAGGTGACCGGCGAGGGGGACATCGTGGGCTAAGCCCAGGAGGAAATCCCGGAAGCGGAGGGGTACCACCAGTACCCGTCCTGATCCCAGCTCCACTGATTTCTGCTCACTATACAGGATGTTATTCTCCCAATAGATTCAGTGCGTTCCGGTCTGGTCACCTGCGGCTTGGCCCTCGGCCTGGCGCCGCAGCCCGACCAGGGAAGGTCAGGTGGCTTGCTCCCGGCAAAATTCTTCCCGGGTGGGCCCGCCCTCGTGGCGCCAATGGGCCAACTCGGGTAGATCCCCCAACTCGGGGACCGGGGCGGGGTCGGATGGTGCGGGTTCATCGCTGGCGACGGACCCTTCCGATGGGGGAACGGGAGGACCCTCGGCGGGAACGGTACGGGCTTCTTCGACCGGGGTGCCCTCGACTTCTCTCCGGGGAGTGAGTCGGGCTGTCATAGATCGGGTGGTGGCACACACCCACTCGGGGAGTCCCATCATTCCTAGGTGGGCTTTGCGCTCTACGTGCTTCCAGGGAGAACTCTCCAGGTCGTTCCCTAAGAGGCAGTCGACCGGCTGGGAGGTTCTTACGGCCACCTTGAGTTTACCTATTGATCTTGACGAGCTGCCCATATTTCTGTGTGTTGGACGGTAGGAGGCTACCAGGGATCATTTCCCTATCTCCCAGTGATACTAGGGCCATAGCGGCGGGTTCCCACTCCTCGGCTTCCTCAACCTCCTCCCCCAGGGCTACGTTTGCTATCTGTCTCGCAGGGGTGACTTGGGTGGCCATGGGGCACTCTGGGTCATTGGCGTAGTGCCCGGGTTTCTGGCAACGAAAACATGTGACGGTCACCCGGTGTCCTCGTCTCCCAGGGGGCCCTGTTACTGGTGGGGGGGGCGCCGGGAAAGGTGGAGGTGGTGTCTTCGGGGGGCTAGGCTGGGACTCTCTCGGCCCTCCCTGGTTCCCTCCCCCTCTCTGGCGGGGTGGTCCCTGGCTGGTTCGGGGGTACTCTCCTACCATGCCCCGGGAGACCCGGGTGTTGGTCCAGCGGTCGGCCTCCACAGCCAGCTTCCGGGGATCTGTGAGCTTGCTATCCAGCAGATGTTGACGTAGCTCTACGAAGCAGTTCGTAGCCAGATGTTCCCATAACATGAGATCAGTGAGTTCGGCCAGGGTGGTGACCTTGCTGCCCTTGACCCACCCATCGAAGGCCCGACTAAAAAAGTTTACATACTCCACCCAGGTGGTGCCCGGGATCTTCCTGCAGTCCCGGAACCGTTGGCGGTACATTTCTGGGGTGAGGCCGTATCTTGTGAGGAGAGCCTCTTTCATGTGGCTGTAGGAGGTCTGCAGGGAGAGGGGTAGGTCGAGCAGGGTGTCCCTTCCTTCGCTCAGAAACCGCCCCCACAACCCCGCCCCCCAGTCCTTCTGTGGAATCCGATGGGAGGTCATGGCGACCTCGTAGGCCCGAAACCATTGCTGAATGTCATCGTTTTTATAATATTCTTTGACCACATCCTTGGGGATGTGGACCTTCTGTTCCGCTGGGGGGGCCGTCTCTCGGTTCCCCGAGGGCCTCCCGTCCTCATTTCGGGCCTTGAGCTCGAGTTCTTTTAAGCTGCGTTCGTGCTCTAGTTGGAGCTTTCTTCCTTCGTGCTCCCGTTGGAGCTTCTTTTCTTCCAGTTCGCCTTGTACGCGCATTTGCTCTACCGCTAGCTTTTTCTCCGCTAACTTCAATTCGCCCTCGATTTTGAGCTTGGCTAACTCGAGTTCATGACTGCGGCTTCTCTCTCTGTCCGCGAGTTCTTCCGGGGATAGGCCCCGTCTGGTACAATGCCTCGCACCTGATTGTTGCTGCTTTCACTTGGAGGGGGTTCGGCTTCGTCGGGGCGCTCCCCCGTACCTTCCGGGCGGGATGCCCCGGTCTCCACCCAAGTTTTCAGTGCTTTCTGCAAGTCTTCCTTAGTGTTGAGGCCAGTGGTAGCGATTTTAAGTTCTTTGCAAAATTGTTTTAGCTCTTTGTGTGTGTATTCTTCCAGATGCTCCACCTGGAACACTCTGTTGGCGTTGGTTTCTGCGGAGCTCATGGCGCTTCCTTCTGCCATCTTTGTTGGTCGTGCGTCCGTTGTTCACTGTACGATCTCTAGGTGATGGGCCCGAATCCCGTCGCTTGCCACCAATGTTAGACGGCGACCTCAGAGGAGCCCGGAAGGGGGTCCTGACTTCCCTGAGTCCCACCCGTGTAGTATCGTAGCCGGGCACTGGCGAGAGATTCCCCAGGGGGAGGAATCGCGCAACTAGGATCGTACTTCTGGCACCACACGACACAGAGAGACCACACTGGGTATTCTCAGAAACAAGCTTTATCAAATAGGTATCACTGCAAATATGTACACGGCGAGCACGGGCTCAAGAGTCTCGGAAAGGTAGGGGGTAGCGGGACTGTCTCTGGTAACGGTTCAAAGCAGGGACGTATCCGGCGCACAGCTCACAATCCTCGAGCTGGGGGATATGTGGTCGGAGTCGGGGTCCGGCGGGACCGTGAGAGTCTGGGGGAGCCGCGAGTCACTCAGCGGGCTCAGGTACAAGTTCGGAGGTCTTACGATCTTCAAGGAGCCGCGAGTCACTCAGCAGGGCTCAGGTACAAGTTCGGAGGTCTTACGATCTTCAAGGAGCCGCGAGTCACTCAGCAGGGCTCAGGTACAAGTTCGGAGGTCTTACGATCTTCAGGGAGCCGCGAGTCACTCAGCAGGGCTCAGGTGGGTTCAAGTTCCAGGAGCCGCGACCACGTCAGCAGGCTCTCGTTGTTCCAGCGTCAAATCTGTCGGACAGTCTCAGAGCACCCCTTGTTATAGGTCGACCCCGCTTTGATGTCCGGAGTCTGCGCAGGCAGGGGTCTTGTCACCTGGGGGCCGCTTGTCGGGGTTTCCTGCACGGAGGGCCATTCTACGAGGCCGGGTCCAACAGTCATCCTCCCAGTTCCTGAAAGTGAGGTGTTTTGAGAAGTTATTGGTTCTCAGATCTCAATGTTCTTTAAGGCTTCCATCTATCAGGACCCAATGGCATCTATGAATGGTCAGGTAAAGACTATTATTTAATTATTGCGACCGACCTCTCAAACTCTTACCATTGTGCGACATGGAGTCTCAGGGATGATAGGGACCCATCGCCTCATGCCTAACCTCTCCTACTCGAAGGGATATGAACGTCAAGGAGGATTGATCAGGACTAGGGGAGATGATCTGGCTGGATGGTGCAATAGGTGTGTTCCTCAATTGGCTGGCCAACATTCTAGAGAGAGGAGAAACAGTTAGAATCTTACTAGCGCCTAAATCCATAGATGCCTTCACTAACTGCATGTGCTTTGTTGGAAATTACTTTAGCATTCCTACCTGGCTGGTGCTTTTGTTGCTACTCTTGGTCCCGCCGAAGGTCTCTCCCCGCTGCCGCGTTTTCTACCATCAGCGCGGCCGCAGTGAGGGAGGGACCACAAGACCCACGAACCCTTGCGGCAGGAAGCCGTCATCGGGGAAACCCATTTAGCGCCAGGAGGCGTTCAAAACTGAGAGGTCACCCCCGGCAGAGCGGGTGCTTTGTTGGAAATTACTTCAGGATTCCTACCTGGCTGGTGCTGTTGTTGCTACTCTTGGTCCCGCCGAAGGTCTCTCCCCGCTGCCGCGTTTTCTACCATCAGCGCGGCCGCAGTGAGGGAAGGACCACAAGACCCACGAACCCTTGCGGCAGGAAGCCGTCATCGGGGAAACCCATTTCGCGCCAGGAGGCGTTCAAAACTGAGAGGTCACCCCCCGCGTCGCGGGACGCGCGCGGGCGGCGCCCGGGCGAAGCCCGGGACAAGGGCGGGACCGTCTGTGCCGTCCGGGGCCGGTCGTGGCCGGGCTGGGCCACCCTCCTGTACAGTGAGTACATTTTTCGAACTTTTGGAAGACTCACTGCATAACGTTTGACATTTGCGCTATCCTGTTATTTTCTTTGGGACCCCACTCGCCGTGTGAGAAATGCCTGGAATGGGGAAACGTGTTACGGTCCCTTCAACTGTGTCTGGCACCATGGACCAATTTATCACCCGAGCTGTCTCGGTGCTTGTGCAAGAAATCGCTATTACCGAAAGACGCCTTTCTATTGATCCTAAGCTTGCTAGACGTTCTTCCCTGGGCCCGCTAGCACTTGTTAAGTCACCAAGTGAACATACAGACTACACACGGGGGGTTGTTCCTTCCCACATAGAGATTGCATCTCCACAAAACTCGCCATTACCTCCCGGGAGGTTATCACAATCTCCAGTGATGACGGATTTGGTTTCAGTAGTGGAATCTGTGGTATCACCTAAACCCAAAACCACTCGACCTCAGACCAGGGCAGGGGGGAAACCTTTTAGACCAGTGCACCACAAAAGGAAAAGGGCTGGGGTAATTGACGGCGACATGCAGGCGAAAATCTCCAAATCTACTAGTAATACCCTGCCTTTCGACTTTTCTAACTCTCCAGCCTGTCTCACACCAGCCGACGCAACCGCACCCACTCCCTCCTTGCCTAATGGCAATGATATGTTTTCCCAGCTAGAACACACTGTTTGCTCCTTAATTTTACCTTTATTAGAAAGGATAAAAACAGTTGTAGAAAAGGTGGACAAACTTGAACTAACTATTCTGGACAATTTCTGTTCACTTAAGAATGTTGTTAAGCTAGCTACAAGGGACATTGATAAAAGTAATTGCCATCACGGCATAAATTCTATGAACCCCATGCCGTCTCTAACAGACAAACGCCCCGTTATAACTGACGCAAGCATAGTCCTAGGTAAAGCCCTGTCCTCACAACCTACAAATATGTGCCAGCCCGCTGGGACCTTTGGGCGGGAGGGGATGTCAGTTATCCATCAGCCACCCGGGCGGGAGGGTTGCACAAGTAAAGCATCCCCGGTTACCAACCCTAGGAAATCTGTGGACACGAGAACAGCTATTGAGTTACCTTCCCCAGGCATTGTGCCCAGAGCATCCCCAACGCAAATACATCTTCCTCCCGAATCACTACCTTATGTCGTGATCTTAACTGGTGTCCCTGAACTCCCCACTGGCAAAATTGAATCCTTTCACCAACTAAAAAATAAAACGAGTCATTGGCTGAACATACACAGGCCAATCCCTACTCACTTTAATGGGCGGATTCTATTTGTCAGAAGAGTACAATGGGTAGGTCCTCAACCTAAAACTACCCAGGGAGATTGCATCATCGTCAATTTCGAAGACGCACGTCTTCCAAGGTTTATTACGGAATACCCAACATACGGACCCAGAACAGGGATAGAGGCCCATAATTTAAACTTCTTTTACAACAAGGGCTTCAATCACTGACAATCCCATTTTGTGACAAACGTTTCACCCCTTAAGAAGCCGAGGGCCAATGAAAGCATACTCACGGCCGACTATGATGTTGTCCCCCCAGATTTGATAGGACCACTTTTAATCCCCGGGGCCCCTTCGCCGCCTAAATTCAGAACGGGCG
The DNA here is from genome assembly GCF_964204655.1 of Triturus cristatus. NCBI lineage: Eukaryota > Metazoa > Chordata > Amphibia > Caudata > Salamandridae > Triturus > Triturus cristatus. Next base: position 1,837,978,028 of record NC_140590.1, on the reverse strand, counting down.
ATAGGGAAAGCGCACTAGGTCAGACCGTTCCATCCCACATGGCACCACTTAGTACCCAACAAGGGACCCTGTTGTCTTGGAATTTAGCTGGTATTAAGACCAAACTAGATTCACCGGAATGGGTTAGTTTTGTGAGTAAATATGATGTTTGTCTCCTGCAGGAAACATGGGCCTGTGAGGCTCAGTGTTTGTTGGGATATTTGAATTTCCACGTCCCAGCCACCCAAGGTCCGTTCGGGCGTCCAATGGGTGGACTAATCATTTGGGCTCGCCAGGATTTATTCCCGAGCGCCGTTACGATTGATACGGGCTCCCCAGATATTCAATTAGTGAGATTAACTCTCGACCACGGGGGTAGTTTGGATATTTTTAATCTATACCTCCGTGGCACAAGAGGGAAAACATCAAGGGTGCTGGATACCTTGGTTAGCCTCATAGAAACCGAATCGTGTAACAGAGACTTGATTGTTGCTGGAGACTTCAACGTCACATTTGAACCCCTACTGGATCCTGACCTAGAAAGTGGCCTTGATCCCGAAGAGGATAGTTTATGGGGCATTCCAGCACTCTCACTTTCTCCCATTAAAAGGTGGTCTTCGGTAGCAGTGCAGGTAAATGCACTCTGCCTTGAGAGGGGCCTAAGGGCTCTGAATGGTAGGACCCCAGGGGATAGGATGGGAGCTCCCACCTTTGACAATGGCCGCTCAACGAGCAGGATAGATTATGTGCTCTGTGGTTTGAGCATGTGGTGCAAACTCATTGATATGGTGGTCGAGATAAGATTAGAGAGCGACCACAATCCTATTTGTGTCTCCCACAGTTGGTGGGGGAGAGATCATTCGAGATGTGAGGAGACACCCATGGTTTCCACTGGATGCGTTCTGTCTAACGACATGCGGAGGCTAAAGTGGCCCCAGGTAATGACCAATCCCACGACCATTGCCAGTATTGACACTGAGCTTACCGCAATTATTTTGAGGTTGGAGGACGCTTCGAATGACAAAGGAAATAGTGACCAAGTAACCAGAATACACGAATCCTTCTTCGAAGGTCTGCGCGGCTTTTTTCTTAAACCACTCTACAAGGGCAATAAGCCACTGCGCAAGCAATTGAGGTGGTATGATAGCGAATGTAAACGCGCTAGAAGTACCCTTTCACTAGCTGTCTCTAGCGGAAACAAGGTATACATTCAGCAAGCCAGGTCCTCGTATAAGAAGTGTATAGATAAAGCTAAGAAAAGATGGGACGAATCTTTTTGGCTAGATCTGAAGGAGGCTTGTGTTATGCCAGGGACACTAGGCTGTTCTGGAATGTGATCAAGTGGAATAGAGGTGGCTCCCCCGAAAAACCTTCAAACCATGTCACCCAAGAAGATTGGCTGGGGTATTTTAAACCCCAATACGCACGCGACCCCCTCTATAGTTGCTTGAGGTCAACCCCACATGTCTTCTATTCGCCTGGCCCTTTTAGTCCCAAGGACGTTTTAGCTGCTTTGGCTGGTGTAGCCGCCGGGCGGGCACCAGGGGCAGACGGGGTTCCATCTGACCTTTTTCTTAACAACAAGATACCCTGGAGTAAGTATATTGCTCTCCTGGCCAATGCTGTGGCTGAAGGTGCCCCAGTACCTAAATCGTGGGGGGGCGCCATTATAATTCCCATTTACAAAAAGGGCGATAAAACCCTCCCAGGAAACTATAGGCCTATTAGCCTTATTGATACTATCCAAAAAGTTATTGGGAGGATGGTATTGAATGAGTTACTGGTCTGGATCGAAGATAATCAGATCCTTTCTAGTCTCCAAGCAGGCTTTAGAAAATTTACCAGCACCGTGGACCAGGTGTTCCGCTTTGAACAACTGCTTTGGAAGACAGTCACGTTAGGCAAAGGCAGTCTCTATGTCACTTTTGTAGACCTAAGAGCTGCCTTTGACCTCGTCCCTCGTGAACAACTCTGGTGGGTACTTGCAAAACGTGGCCTTCCTATGGAACTCCTGACTCTAATCAGGAGGCTCCACGAACCTAATTTTGCCAAAATACAGTGGGGAGGCTTGGGGGATACAACCCCCAAGTTTCCAGTTGAGCGTGGTGTGCGCCAAGGGTGTGCCATGGCACCTACACTCTTCTCTTTGTATATTAATGGCATAGTTGACTATATGCTTCAAACTAGCACCGACGCTCCAAAGTTGGCTGGAGTCCTTACCCCAATACTAATGTTTGCCGACGACACCCTCATAGTATCAAAAACTCCGAGTGGCATGCAAAGGGCTCTGAAAGTCTTTGAAGACTATTGTAACAAACATGGACTGGAGATCAATGTGACCAAGACCAAGCTCATGACATTCAATCCGCACCCAAGGTATAGAACAGGTAAACTTACAATGAATGGCCAAGTCCTCGAGGAGGTTAATAACTTTGCCTATTTGGGCATCCACCTGTCACACAACAATAAGTGGAATAGACACCTGGAGATTTCTGCGTTGAAACTCTCACAGATCACGGGAACATTGATCAAAGAGCATAAAAAATCTTCCACCAAGCCGGTCAAGCCCGTGCTCCAGGTTTACGAGGCAAAGGCCCTTAGTGCAGCGTTGTATGGGGCAGAGCTCTGGGGTTTTGACGTATTATCGACTCTTACAGTTGTTGAAAACAAATTCTTCTGCTGTATAACAGGTCTCCCACAAAGCACGCCTTTGGTCCCACTGCGCTACGACCTAGGAAGAAAGGTCCTCAAGGATTTGGCCAAACTCCGTCCAGTCTTATACTGGAGGAGATTGTGGACTACGCCAGAGCTTCGGCCATATTCAATGGGTATCATGGATGTAATGCAGGCCGACAAGTTTCATAAGATAGGGTGGCTTAGGAATTTACGGGAAACCTTGGCAGATTTGGGATTGGTAGACTTATGGAGTGACCCCGCTACTGCTGGCTTTCCCGCTAAGAAGCTTTTGAAAACGCTTTATTGGGAGAGGGTAGATCATAGGGTGTGGAGTGACTCTGCCTCCTCTTCGATGACTAGTTGTTTTTTGGAGGCAAAGGCCACCCCACTTTTTGAACCCTACTGGGATTTGATCACCTCACCTAGAAACAGGAAACTTTATTTCCAACTTAGAGCAGGTTCCCTTCCACTCAGGTCTCTAACTAGTGGGTGGTTTGGTATCGGCAAAGATACTTGTCCTGGCTGTGGTGACACAAAAGAATCTATTGCCCACTTTTTGTTTGTCTGCCCTGTTTATGTGAATCCCAGACAACGGTGGCTCACTCCTTTGTGCAAATTATTGGGCACAAGGAGTTCTGCTGCCGCTGTTAGGATTTTAAGCACAAGCATTTTTCCAGTCCATTCAATCGCCTTAGCTAAATACCTGGGATGTGCATGGTCCTTAAGATGTAATGTTATACGGGGAATAGAGGCGCCACCTTCGTAGGGTTCTATCTTGGGACGCTATATTGTCCAGTCTTTTTCTTCTTTTTTTAATATTTTGCTTCATCTGTAGTCAGCTGATATGTTTAATTCTCAATTTAAAACTGTTTTTAATTATTTATTGCAAAATCTTTTATAGCCTTAGTGAATTGGATTTTATACTTTTGTCTTATGTATATGTTTGTGTCTTGTATGAATTACTTTTAATTCGAATAAAGACTATGATGATGATGACGATGATGCATGTCCACCCTTCACTTGCCTCCAAGAAATACCTGTGAACCAACTTGCTTTTCTTATGGAAATCTGCACCAGTATTTGGATTCAACTAATTTCTTCTGGATGCAGTGATGAGTGGTAACTCCGTCACTTCCCACACCTATTCTCATATAAACCAAGATTCAGTGATCTGCAAAGTTTGTGCAACAAATATTCATACTCACAACATTCACAACAATAAACAATATTATATTTCTTGGCTCTGGACTACTAGTTACAATTGTTCCGAGTTTAAACTCTTTCATCAAGCCCCTTATTAGTTCATTCCAAAGTCTTTCTTCACACTCGCAGAAATTGTACTGATGAGAAGCGTGCTTGTTATTCAGTTTAGCTTCTTTCCCTATTTCAACAGCTCTTTACAGAAGTATCATCAAACTGAGGGCCTGATTTACGGTTCAGTGACTAAATATTGAGGGACATAATATAGAATGCCCAAAATATCAACTCCAAAATATCGAAGTACAGAATATAGAATCCCTATCTACAAAACAGGTAAGTACTAAAATATCAATTCCAAAATATAGAATGTTAGAATATAGTGAGCTAAAATATCGAATTTTTTAAATGTATTAAAAATAATATAAAAGTAATTAAATATTAAAAACAATTAAATAAAACATACTTAAAATAATATAAAAAAGCTTAAAATGTAAAAATAATACATTTAGGTGCCGATTACGATCCTGTAAAAACCGGGTACGAACCGTCGGACGGAGCATATTCTCCGTCCGACGCGTACCCGGTCGTAAAAATATACAAACATGGAATTACGATTCGCACGGAAACACCATTTCCGTATGAATCGTACAAAACCCCGACCGACGAAAATAAACATACAAATGTGATCCGGGAAAGCGCCGACGTGATGTCGGGACGCATGCAGCCTGCCATTCACGAACCAGGAATCACGATTCGCACCGACGTCATCCCGCACGGTGAATATTTTCCGGCAGCCAAAAACTGCCGGGAAATCAGGACGACGCGAACAAGGAGTACCTGCACGCGACGGACAGACAGGACGACGCGAACAAGGAGTACCTGCACGCGACGGACAGACATGGACCCGAACCTACGTGTCATCCCGGCCCTCATAGCAGTCGACCTCCTCTACAGGTTCGGACGCAGACGCCACAGAAGGTCAGAACAACAAAGTGAGGGGGGAAAGGGGGGGGGCAGGAGCAGGGGCAGGCCACAAAACCCCCACCAAAGTCACACAGCACACATGCCCTGGACATACCTGACCCCCAGGCCCTGGTCACTACGAGGGGGTGGGGGCGTGTCCAGCAAAGCCAGCGTCCGCCACAACGGAAGTGCTTGACGACGCGAACCGGCAACACAACAATACAGGTACATCCCGTACCCACGCCTTAAGAGCGTGGGTACGAGTCGTACCACGCCCACACCTACGTCATCCCAACAATGGCGGGACGGCTGTACCCACGTGGCAAAGGCCTGGGTACGGCCCGCACAAGCATCACATAGCGTGGGGACGCATATGTACGGACCGTACCTCCACCCGCGTACGCTTGGAGCGTACCCCCCATGCCAACAGTGTACGTACGGACCATACCCCCACCCCCGTATGCATGGAGCGTACCCTCCATGCCAACAGTGTATGTACGGACCATACCCCCACCCCCGTATGCATGGAGTGTACCCCCCACCCCAAAAGTGTATGTACGGACCGTACCCACACCCGCGGACGTATGGAGCGTACCCCCCACCCCAACCGTGTATGTACGACACGTACCCTCCCCCCCGTATGCATTGAGGAAATATGAATTTTATGATCAATTATGTCCCCTATCTTAGACCCCAACGGCTCCATGTACATGCTACAAGTACATGTATGTTCCCTCCAGTTCCAGCTATGAAGACGCAAATACATGTGCGTCCAACGTTAACATGTCCTCTTTCATATCTGCCATGAATGGGCCGGATATTCCATTCCTAAGTATGATTGGCCACCGACTTTATATGGTACACTTTTCACGTTTTACAGTTCAGGCGAGTAGGCCCTGAATTCTGCCATCGAGCTTTTTCTTGCTTCTGCCTCTGAATGCTCCAGCCTGGACCTGCATCTGTATCCATGAACTTTGTCTTACTCCCTGCGCGGATAACGGTGCCTGACGCGGCCTGTTGCCTGCCAAAAACTGTATTCAGCCTTCAAGTTATCTGCTCCGTTCCTCAAGAAATGCATTCCTGTCTAAGTAGCTTAGGTAAACATCCCTCTAGCTGCAGAGCAAAGGGCCCGGCCTTACTATCTCTGTGCAAGTAATTCATGACTCTCGTTACCATGGTAGGCCCATGCCCCCTCGCATCTCATGTAGACACTTAGACGCTTGTACACGCACTAGCAGTCAGTATAGAATAGGATCTGTCCGAGAAGACCTTTCCTTCCAGATAAAATAGTTCCTTAAACACAAGATATTAGATATGATTTAGGACTAGGTTGTCCTGACACCCCAGACTTCTGTCTCCACATGTAGGGCTAAATGTCAAGTTCCCTTCACCCTCTAGTTACACGTCAATCACACGTCATGCGGCTGCGCGCGCATCTCTGCCATGTATTTTCTGCTGACTTTACAGGATTCTCTTATGGATCCACCCATTTGTGTCACCATCATAATGACGTTTTTAGTATACGCCTCTATGCACGCCTATTATTACGCCTTTTCATTACGTATGTATATTCTTATCTGTATTATCAAGCTGTTACGCCTCCTGCATCTGTCTTAATGTAATGCATTTTCTTATATATACTATTACTTGTCAATAATCTATTGCTGATCCCTTCCTGAACCTTCGTGGTGACGGAACTCGATTGCCTGGTTCGAACCATCATTCCTTTGTAAGGAATAAATACCCTATTATACCCTCGAATACCACGGATTCTGCCTCTTATTTTTACTGAGTTATTCATATTGTATTTTACCGCATAAAAATAGTACAGGTAATTTAAATATTTACCACATAATTGGCGCCCGAACAGGGACACCTCTCACACCCCACGCGCCGGAGGTGCGTTGCAGACCCGGTCTCCTGCCACAGCCGGACGGACAATTACGCGTACCCGCAGGACTTCCTGTATCTCCCTCAGGCCAACGGGGGCGACTGAGGCTGCGATCAACACCCAGACGAGGCGGTGAGGAGTGCGGAGAATCCCGACCAGAGCCTAGCTGAGAGAGCAAGATCCGAGGTATACAGAGGCCCACCAGATTCCGAAGTTCCGAAGTACCTAAGTCACGAGTCGAGTCCAGTCCGGTTTGGTCTAGTCCAGTCCAGACTTCCGAGGCCTTCCGTTCCGTGCTTCCCGGTGAGTACCGTTGCTGGGGACGCATCTAGACGTGCACATTAGTTTGTGCCGGTCAAGACGGGTCTGGGTACACAGACCTGGTCTACACTGTTTTAGCAGTGTATCTGTACTGTTTAGCAGTACATACAGTATATTTAGTATTATGCAGTCAACTAGTTTTATTCTAATTATTATTGTTCGTTCTAAAATGTTTTGATATGTTTTAAATGTCGTGGTATGAGTGATTGTTCGATCTTCATTATTGTGTTTATTGTAATTATTGTGTTCAAAAACCGAGTAAGAATTAAGTAACATAATTCAAGATGCCGTTATTTTCAAAATTAAGACAGATAAAAACTAGAAAAGGGATACTCGAGGAAGCTGTTCCTATCCCACCTAGGGACACTCCAGGGTACTTTATGTACCATAAACATGGCCTAGATGCCGTATTATATCTCGATCTATGGGTGGACTACACCAAGGATTTAGCAGAGAGTCAGAGATGGCCCGCTGCCGGAACATGGGATGCAGATTGCATCATGAGAATAGAAGAAGCGTTATGGAAAAAGAAAGCCAGACAGTCACAGAAAGATGCCATTGAATTATGGCGTAAAGAATCGCATAGGCGCACAGAGAAAGCGCTCAGAAAGGAAGAGAAAAGTAGGGAAGATTCAGAAAAAGCCCGAGAAAACATATTAATTGACGAAGGTACCCGAGTAAAATCAGAACAAGTAGACAGACAACGAAACACTCTTATGAATGGTATGTATCCTCTTCTGGCCGAGGGTTTGCCTAAGGCCACTTTGGAGGTACCAAAAGATCTGCCATCTCCGTTACTCCCGATTAAAGTACATCCCAAGACCGCAAAAGACATTTTCCTTTCTTCCTATTTAGACGATGCAGCCCCCGAATATGCTAATGGTGTGCAGCAACGCACACCACCCGTTAACGACACTCAACCCCAAAATCAGCTGCACTCAACTCCGCAACAACAAACTCCCCCTCACATTCCAACAGTTTCATCTGTTTCTACCACTTTTCCTACATCTACCGTCTCTACCTTACATTCAACAAATCCTTTCGCGCCAAGCACCTCAGAAGGTGCAACAGGAGGTGCGACAGCGAACTTTTCCACGCCACCGCAAGGAAATAAATTGTCCTTTAGAGATTTAACATATCAACATACACCTCAAACAGTAAGATCCGGTATGTTTAAGGAACATCTTGTGGATTGTAGATATGATCCAGTGCCCGGTAAAAATGACAGAATGCTGCTGTCATCACTACGTATACGACGAGCGTCCACATATTTAATGACACTACCAGGAATGGTTGCTCATCTGGACAATATATATCACTTTGTCCAATCAGGGCAAGGCCCTGAAAGTATTGACAAGGCCATGGAATACCAGAAAGTAGATATACAGAAACTACTGTTAAGCTTCCTCATAAACTGCTTGATCAGAAACAGAGATAGGCCTGAGGTAGATCAGGATGAAATGCAAGTGCTTACCAGATGGGGTCAGAATATATCAGAAGGGAAACATGATAAACAGAAGTGTATAGTAGCTATGTGCCGAAAGATCAGAAAAGAAATAGAACGAATACATGAAAACAGATTAGAGGCAGACAAAACTGAATCAGAGGGAGAGGAGGAGGAAGAATCAGAAATGCCCACGGGACAATTAGAAACGATAGCTTCTGTAGGTAGGGGAAGATCCTGTAACAATACCAGACACTTCAATGATCCAATACGTCCGATACGTCCAGAATGTAGCAGACATTTTCAAGCCCCTATGTTAAATACAAGGTCCCCTGAACACCTATTCCAGGCTGCTGATAAATTACTCCGAGACCGAAGGGGGTATCATATGCTCGATTCTATGGATGAGCAAGAATTAGCCAGGTCAGCCGTACAATGGGCTGACAGTTCTGAAAAATATAGTGATGATGCGCTAGCACACACGTTTCTGAATCTTACCCCAGACGAACAGCGTTTAGCTGGTATATACATGATACAACACCTCCTTATATTGTATAGAAGCCAACACTCCGATCCTGGTCCCCCACCTGATATACTGATAGAATTACTCACGAATAAATGGAGAGGTTCAGGTACTGATTTAATTAAAGAAATTCTAGAATATCGACATCAGTACATTGTCTTCGTATGCCCAGAACATGATTCAGCTCCTTCCATGGAGAGAAAAACGTATCACATAGACAGACAGAACCCCTTACGCGAAGTACACCCAGTCAGAAATTATGACAATACGTTTAGACGCGTGTTTGTGTACACGCCCATAACCAAAATAGAACTATTGGAAATGAAAAAATTAGTGCCCAGCCATGACAAAGATCCAGCAGGTTTTCACCGTGAACTAAAGGACATGTTACTCATGGGTGATTATACCTATCCTGACATTATGAAAATATTGAAAGTATTATTGCCTGCCGGTATTTATGAGAAACTCAAGGAAAAAGAATGGGAGGTGGGAGACCAAAAGATTGATTGGACCGCATTAGAAAATGAAGAAAATAACAGAACTGCAGGCGTAGGGCTTGGGGACAAAACAAAAGCATTACCAGGTCTATTAGTACAAGTATTGCCACGTTTATTAACTACGAAAAAGGAAGATTGGGGAGCAATCTCAGCCTGTAAACAGAAACCCGAGGAAGACACCAGTGATTTTTATTCCCGATTTGAAAAATGTTTTGGTATTAATAGCGGCCTGAAAGCAAATAGTGAGTCATATCCACATCTTTTTGTAACAAAACTAGTCGAGAATTCTCTGCCGCAGGTTAAAAACAGAGTATTGAAAGTTGAGAGCACTTGGCAAGCTAACACCCCTTCACAAATGTTACAAATGTTACAATACCACCAGAATAGAATTAGAGAAGAACAAGAACACGAACAAAGACGTATGAAAGACACGAAAATGAAAATGCTCGTCGCCCAGTCAGTTCCAGCTGACGGTCATAAAAAGGGTGCAACACAGGCCAGTAATTCAGCGGTTCCCGTTAAAGGGACATGCAACTATTGTAAACAGCCAGGTCATTATATAAACGATTGTGCAGTTCTGAAACATAATATCTCCACGGGTAGAACCAAGGAGAGACCACGTCCGCCTAGACAGGATCAGATCCAACAACAAGTATCTCAGAATATACAGCCTATGCAAGCTGCACAACAGACCGTACCACAACAACAACAACAGCCACAGCCTATTGCTGCAACACAGAACACGACACAGCAGATGTACCAGTATGCACAAAATGACTATCCAGAGTATCAGCGTTACACATGAAATAGCCTAGAGAGGGAAGTTGGCTTACCCCTTATTGAGGTTCCTGTAGCTCAAGAGGGTCCTTATGTACAGAGTCAAGTATTAGGGAAAGACAGAAAGTTTCTACTCGATACAGGGGCAAGCAGAACAACTATAAGTCATGATGAAGTTCCAGGGGCACCCCTCTCAGGCTCACAAAATATTTCCCTTGGTTTTTCAGGAAAGCCCACTATTAACGAAGTATCGCAACCACTTGCATTTAAAGTCGGTCCATTGACACGGACTACAGATCTATTGCTTACGAAATCATGCCCCGAAAATTTGTTAGGTATTAAAACATTGAAAGCTCTAGGAGCTATAATATGCTGTTCTCCGGACGGAGTACGACTATTTTTGCGTGACTTTAAAGGTCACTACGTGTCTAGAGACATGGATCACCGGTTACAGGATCTACCTGCACATTTATGGGCACAAGGCCCCACTGATGTAGGTTGTATGCACATTACACCGTATCGAGTCACACTCAAAGCCGGAGTGGTATTACCACGAATGCGACAATACAAGTTACCTCCAGATGCTGTAGTGGCTTTACTGCAAATCATTGACGAGCTCATCTCACAAGGAGTGGTTGTAGAAACCGACTCCAATATATGTAATTCTCCGATTATTCCGATTCTTAAACGAACCGACCCAAAAGCACCCCCAGTATATCGATTAGTTATTGATCTACGCGAATTAAATAAATGCATTGTACCACAATATCCCGTGGTCCCGGATATTTCTTCATTACTGACAGCTATTGATTCAGAAGCAACGTTCTTTACTGTAATTGACCTCAAGAACGCCTTCTTCAGCGTCCCAATCGATCCGGAAAGCCAATATTTGTTCGGATTCAGTTTAAATGGACGAAGTTTTAAATTCGCACGCGCACCTCAAGGATTTACAGAAAGTCCTAGCATCTACAGCCAAGCACTGAAAAGACAACTCGACAGTATCCACATGCCTGTTAACACTGCACTGCTTCAGTATGTCGATGATCTGCTGATCACCGCCCGAAGCGAACCCGAATGTGAAAAAGCATCACTGACGGTTTTACATTTCTTAGCCGACAAGGGGCACAAGGTGTCCCCTTCAAAGCTGCAATTTTGTGCCCAGCAAGTTGTGTACCTAGGGCACTTGCTGTCCAAATGGGGGAGACAGCTCACACCTGATCGCATCCAGTTAATTATAAACATGCCACCACCCAAGACACAAAAGGAGGTACGGGCCTTCATAGGCCTCACTTCGTATTGAAGGCAGTGGATCCCCCAATATGCATTTTTAGCTAAACCACTCATTCAGTTGACAACACAGGAGGCAGCGACATCGACTGTCCTCCCTTGGACTCCAGAACATACACAAGCTTTTGAAGACTTAAAGAAAGCTTTATGCCAAGCACCTGTCTTAGCGACACCATGTTACAGTAAGCCTTTTACACTCTTTGTTACAGAACGTGAAGGTACTGCTTTGTCAGTACTCACGCAGGAACAAGCAGGATCACACAAGCCATGCGCTTACTTTTCTAGCACATTAGATCCCGTAGCTCAGGCTCTTCCTGCGTGTCTGAAATCAGTTGCAGCGACAGCTCTAGCGATTAGACAAAGTGATTCCATAGTATTAGGACATCAATTGACAGTACAGGTACCACACGCAGTAGAGGTTCTCTTGAACCGGACACAGACACAACACTTGACTATAGCACGACTGACTGGTTATGAATTGACATTGTTTCAGCCCCACATAGAAATCAGACGTTGTAGTACATTAAATCCTGCCACACTTTTGCCTTTAAGTGGAACAGACCCACTGGCACATGATTGCATTGAAGTCATTACTATTACGACGAAACCCAGACAAGATTTGACAGATGTCCCATTACCAGATCCAGACCTGACACTTTATGTAGATGGTTCATGTATGAGAACAAGTACAGGAAAGTTAGTGGCCGCCTATGCAGTCACGACAGACACCGAAGTCATTGAAACAAATTGTATCAACACATTATCAGCTCAAGCAGCAGAGCTTATTGCTCTGACACAAGCCTGTATTCAAGCCAAAAATAAGAAAGTCAACATATACACAGATTCACGTTATGCATTCGGAGTCGTACATGACTTCGGAGTCCTTTGGCGAGAGAGAGGTTATTTGACTTCTCACGGTGCCAACATTCAACACGGTCCCCTCATTCAAACTCTATTAGATGCAATACATCTACCTACTTCAATATCTATCATGAAGTGCAAAGCCCATACGAAAGTGACTGACATTATTTCTCAGGGTAACGACCTAGCTGACAGAACAGCTAAACAGACTGCTCAGAATCAGACTCATATAACTGACACGACAATGACAATAGTTCCGACGCCGACACACTGCATGACAGTTAAGGATCCCGCCCTTGATGTAATTGACATACAGACACATGCCACACCAGAGGAAATAAAGAAATGGACTGAACTAGGAGGGATCCAGACAGATCAGGGATGGATGACGAAGGGAAAATCTATATGGTTTCTCCCCGACTCAATGGTTCAAGTTATCATTAACACAATACATAGTCCAGCACATCTAGGAGAAAAAGCCATGTTAGACAGTATTCAACACATTTGGTTCAACAAACACTTACGAGCTGCAGCCAAACAGAAAGTCCGAACCTGTATGATTTGTTGTCAGTTCAACCCAGGTAAAGGCGTACCTGTAGAGCAGGGTGGATTTCAACCTCCCGATCACCCTTTTGAAGTCCTCCAGATGGATTATATCCAGATGGAACGATGTCGAGGATTCAAATATGTCCTCGTAGTTGTATGCGCTCTTTCCCGTTGGACAGAGGCGTATCCCGTCTCAGATTACACTGCCCCGACTACTGCCAAACAATTAGTTCGTGAATTCTTCCCACGGTATGGTTTGCCCCGTATCGTGTACTCAGATAATGGCCAGCCATTCTCATCCGAGTTAATGAAGCACATTTCACTCTTGTTAGGCTATCAATGGAAATTCCACTGTGTCCGACATCCCGAGGCAGCAGGTCTCGTGGAACGTCATAATCAGACCCTGAAAATACGACTTGCAAAAATCTGTAGAGAAAAAGGTGTCGACTGGATAGTAGCCTTACCGGTTGCACTATTTTACATGAGAATGGTAGCACATTCTCGCACAGGGCTATCCCCATACGAGGTGGTCTTCGGTAGGCCGCCAAATATGTGGGGGACGCCTATACCTCGTAAAATAACTGACGTTGATTGTAATATGCTGACAGATTACCTTGCTTCCTTGATGTCTGCACTACAATCTTGCCGTTCACAGGTAGCTGCAGTTTTTCCCGATAACACTGAGGTGAAGCCCCATGACGTGGTTCCTGGAGACCTGGTGCTTGTACGAAACTTCGACAGGAGGAGCCCGTTGGAGCCTCGCTGGCAACAACCGAAACTCGTTTTACTGACCACGAGGACAGCCGTGAAGATAGAGGGCCGCAAAGGATGGTTACACTCGAGTCATATCAAGAAATTTCATGGACTACCATCGGATTTAAACGCCCAGCCCTGTATTCCCTCACCGACTGACTCAAAACTCCCCCTGGTTGAAAAGACAGAAAAAGAGAACTATAAACTGAAACTAAGGTCTAGCAAGTCAGACAATTCGATTGTTTAAGTCCTCTCCAAGGTGAATCGGTTGAATTAAGTCTTTGACATGTATCCTCTAGACCGAATGAGAGAGAAAAATAGACAGAAGCAGCTCAAGAAACATGCATACTGTAAATCACTTCATAGTCACTGTATAGTGACATTGTTGATTATGTTTTTTCTAAGTCTTATTATTATTACTGCAAGTATACTGTTACACATGTACTATCCTATTTTCAAGCGTGCTTACAATGTTACTGCCGAACATTCTTTTAGTGAACTACCTCCACATGAGTTGTCCTATAGATTTGCGCTGCGCAACAACACATTCATTAGTATGTTACATCATTCCCATCAGACCAGCAATGCTACAAATTGTTGGATATGTGGCTGACTCCCTCCCTATCAGAAATACAAAGGAGTTCTGCCTCTCTTTCCATATCCGTTCACACACAATGGTTCCTGTGGAGCATGGTTTAGTTTGATTAACTCTTTAGATTCAAACACTGTAGTATACCAGAGCAACTGGGTATGGGGAAACCTGAACTTAGTTTTGCTTAAAGCCTGTTATCCTAACAAGGAGGGACTTCCCAAAAGAACAGGAACTGATCTAGAAAATGAAGTATATGGATTAGGTAATTTTACACTTAACCTCATGATTTTAAATGTTGAATCTGACGCTACACTAGTCTTGCCTGCTATGTCCGTATTATCAGTCAAAGGTGAATTCTGTGTAAGAAAGAATGGTTCAGTACACCTGGGTCATAGTAAATGTACTACTCTGATCGAATTCAGTGATAAAGGCAAGTCTACATTTAGAGCTTCCCGTCATTCCTACTTCATATGTGGTCACACCGCATATATACGCCTACCCCTAGATTGGGATGGTACCTGTTACATTGCATTCCTTTTGCCACCTGTTTTTCTAGCCCCTCCTGATTATCATAGAAATACCAATCTAGTACACCATAGACCCCAGAGAGATATCCCGATTGTTGACTACACCGAAACAGCATGGGAACAATATACAGACTTCAATAAAGGTCTCTTTCCTTACATAGGTGTTGTCTCAAACAGTAAACTGATACGCAGATTAACTAGAACCCTTGAAGCAGTAGTGAATGAAACTACCTCTGCCCTAGGCAACTTAACAGAGGAGCAGTCTGCGATGCGGATTGTTGTTCTCCAAAATCGTCTTGTCCTTGACGTCATCCTAGCAGATAGGGGCGGAGCTTGTAGGGTCATCGGATCAAGTTGCTGTGTTTTCATCCCAGAAAACGCGCCATCCGTATATAAAGCCATAACTCGTCTTCACAAGATTGCAAACCAGATACATCAGAATGCAGGCACCTGGACATGGTCCGGTTGGTTCTGGAGCGTGTTGTCAGCCTGGGGATGGAAAGTCCTATCCTTCCTAGGTATTGGCCTTCTCATAGTATTCAGTTGTTGCCTATGTCTACAATGTGGACCAGCGATTTGTGGCCTGTGTGCCACATCGTGTATTCCACGTTCAAGTTTTCATTCAAGAGCCCGGAAGAAGAAAGAAGAACAAATGATGTTACATGAACAGATTGATGGATTCCTGAAGATCGATATTTCATGAGGGTCCGTAGGGGACAAGGAGGGAATGAGGAAATATGAATTTTATGATCAATTATGTCCCCTATCTTAGACCCCAACGGCTCCATGTACATGCTACAAGTACATGTATGTTCTCTCCAGTTCCAGCTATGAAGACGCAAATACATGTGCGTCCAACGTTAACATGTCCTCTTTCATATCTGCCATGAATGGGCCGGATATTCCATTCCTAAGTATGATTGGCCACCGACTTTATATGGTACACTTTTCACGTTTTACAGTTCAGGCGAGTAGGCCCTGAATTCTGCCATCGAGCTTTTTCTTGCTTCTGCCTCTGAATGCTCCAGCCTGGACCTGCATCTGTATCCATGAACTTTGTCTTACTCCCTGCGCGGATAACGGTGCCTGACGCGGCCTGTTGCCTGCCAAAAACTGTATTCAGCCTTCAAGTTATCTGCTCCGTTCCTCAAGAAATGCATTCCTGTCTAAGTAGCTTAGGTAAACATCCCTCTAGCTGCAGAGCAAAGGGCCCGGCCTTACTATCTCTGTGCAAGTAATTCATGACTCTCGTTACCATGGTAGGCCCATGCCCCCTCGCATCTCATGTAGACACTTAGACGCTTGTACACGCACTAGCAGTCAGTATAGAATAGGATCTGTCCGAGAAGACCTTTCCTTCCAGATAAAATAGTTCCTTAAACACAAGATATTAGATATGATTTAGGACTAGGTTGTCCTGACACCCCAGACTTCTGTCTCCACATGTAGGGCTAAATGTCAAGTTCCCTTCACCCTCTAGTTACACGTCAATCACACGTCATGCGGCTGCGCGCGCATCTCTGCCATGTATTTTCTGCTGACTTTACAGGATTCTCTTATGGATCCACCCATTTGTGTCACCATCATAATGACGTTTTTAGTATACGCCTCTATGCACGCCTATTATTACGCCTTTTCATTACGTATGTATATTCTTATCTGTATTATCAAGCTGTTTCGCCTCCTGCATCTGTCTTAATGTAATGCATTTTCTTATATATACTATTACTTGTCAATAATCTATTGCTGATCCCTTCCTGAACCTTCGTGGTGACGGAACTCGATTGCCTGGTTCGAACCATCATTCCTTTGTAAGGAATAAATACCCTATTATACCCTCGAATACCACGGATTCTGCCTCTTATTTTTACTGAGTTATTCATATTGTATTTTACCGCATAAAAATAGTACAGGTAATTTAAATATTTACCATGGAGCGTGTCCCCCATGCCAACAGTGTATGTACGGACCATACCCCCACCCCCGTATGCATGGAGCGTACCCCCCCATGCCAACAGTGTAAGTACGACCCGTACCCTCACCCGCGTACATATGGAGCGTACCCCCCACCCCAACCGTGTATGTACGACACGTACCCTCACCCCCGTATGCATGGAGCGTACCCCCCATGCCAACAGTGTAAGTACGACCCGTACCCACACGCGCGGACGTATGGAGCGTACCCCCACCCCAACAGTGTAAGTACGACACGTACCCTCACCCGCGGACGTATGGAGCGTACCCCCCACCCCAACCATGTATGTACGACACGTACCCTCACCCCCGTATGCATGGAGCGTACCCCCCATGCCAACAGTGTAAGTACGACCCGTACCCACACTCGCGGACATATGGAGCGTACCCCCACCCCAACAGTGTAAGTATGACACGTACCCTCACCCGCGGACGTATGGAGCGTACCCCCACCCCAACATTGTAAGTACGACACGTACCCTCACCCGCGGACGTATGGAGCGTACCCCCACCCCAACAGTGTAAGTACGACCCGTACCCTCACCCGCGGACGTATGGAGCGTACCCCCACCCCGACAGTGTAGGTACGACACGTACCCTCACCCACGGACGTATGGAGCATACCCCCACCCCAACAGTGTAAGTACGACACGTACCCTCACCCGCGGACGTATGGAGCGTACCCCCACCCCAACAGTGTAAGTACGACCCGTACCCTCACCCGCGGATGTATGGAGCGTACCTGTTAGAAATGGGATTTCTGGTTGGCTAAGGCTTGCGCCAAAGCCAGGCAGAAACCACCACTCTAGTCAGGGCAAGGAAGTTACACGCCAAAGATAACCCCTGCTCACCCCCTTGGTAGCTTGGCACGAGCAGTCAGGCTTATCTCTGAGGCGATGTGTAAAGCGTTTGCGCGCGCACCCAGCAACAACACCCAAGGCCCACCACAAAGGAAACTCCACACAAGGTATTCTATAAAAATAGCCTTTGTATTATACACAACACATTAGATAAAAACACACACTCTACAATGTGCCAACAGGCACGGGCAGAATTTACAAGGGATTATATATACAGGGGACAGGGCCACCTGGACCACTGTCAGGAAGTAGCACTTTTTAGAACATAGGAATAATACTGTAGTACAAAATAACATATGTAGCACACAACCAGTAATTACTGGTATCAGGTAAGTACCACCTACGCAACCCTAACCACCTTAGGAAAATATTGCGCAGGGAATCAGGACCTCACTAGCACCACCTGTACTAGGGAGAAAACAACCACCTAAGTATTCCAATACCTGTAGGGGTCTAAGCACATAAACACATGATGCATAACATTCAGAGGTGTAAAGCAAAGCACATGACGCATAACCACATTCAGAGGTGCAGAAAAGGTACAATGGCGCCAAAACTCACATTAGCCACTACTGTGGCAGTCCCTGGGCCAACTGGCCTTGTAGGGGCAAGGACACCCTGTGTCCAGCAGAGTCACCAGCAGAGTCAGGGCGCGCCTGCGCAGGCTGCGCAAACCAGGGCGCACAAGGCACAACCTACACGTTGCAGCTGCCCACTAAGTGCTGGGCAGCTGGGAAAATAGTTTATGCCTCTCGCTGGAGCCTCACAGGCTCAATAACCAAATGTGCCCCGTTAGAGCCTCGTGGGCTCGAAAGGAATGGTGCCCCTAACGTTGGAGCGCACCAGCGCTCTAAAATACACAAGGCCCACCAGCGTGGGAGCCTTCCTGGGCTCTTTAGAAAACAATGTGGGCCTCGTGGGAGCCTCTCGGGACTCGGTAACACCCCATTCGGTGGAGTCCCACTCGGGGGACTCTTTAACAACACAGATGGCTCCCGGAGCCTTGCAGGCTCGGAAACAGCTGTGGGGCGCGTTAGAGCCTCGCGGGCTCTTGGAATAGGGTGGGCCCGTAGTTGGAGCGGCCCGCTGCCTTCCGGGGCCGCTCTCAATGTGACAGAGATGCCCCCGTATGTTGGAGCGCCACTCGCGCTCTTCCCAACACAATGCAGCAGCGTTAGAGCCTCTCGGCTCTTAAATGAAGAATGCCCGACATCGGAGCGACCCGCTGTCAGGTGCGGGGCCGCTCAGACAGCACGACGTGGAGCCCCAGGTATCCCCCACTCACCGAGAACTCTCGTCGGCTCCGGGGGCACTTCGGGGCTGGGGGGCAGTCACGGCGCCTCTTCTCTTCCTTCGGATCTCTGGGAAGCGCGGGGTAGGCTCCTGTCCGCTTCCGTGAATCAGAGCGTCGCTTCCTCTGGTGAGGCCCCGGTCACATGGGCAACACTCCCTCCCGCTGGACCAATCCCAGCGCGGCAGGGAGATGATGAGGCGGGGACTCCGGGCCTGCGGCGGTGATTACCTCTGCTCTCTCCGAAGTGCGGGGTGGGCTCCCGCCTTCGTATTAACGTACAAGTCAGCGGCAATAAGCGGGGTAGGCACCCGCCAACGAACGCCACAACAATGTCCCTGGCAGGGTGGGCACCTGCCGGGGGACTTCCGGATTGGCACAGAACGGGGCAAATGCCGGGTGGGCACCGGCTTTGAGAAATAAAGCGCTCTGAGCGCTAAAAGGCAATTACAAGCGCTTCCAGGCGCTTGAGGGACAAATAAAGCGCTCCCAGCGCTTTGGCAAATTAAAGCGCTCCCAGGTGCTTTGGGGAGCAGGAAAGTACCAAAGTCCAGCAATGTTCTTCCCTGCATGCAGCAGGGCAGGGGTGGGGGGCAAGGCTGGACCCAGAGCCAGCTCACTGGGCCTCCAGGCAGGGAGGTAGTCCAGGTGGCGGTCCTCTGGTCCAGCAGCAGCAGCAGCCCCCCTCAGGTAAGATCCTGGCAGAGAACAGTTTCTGTGGGGACACAGCCCCATTTTTATACAGGCAAACCCTTTGTTCTGGGTTCAGGGTGAGGGGGAAAACCAGTCGCAGCTGGTTGGGGAGCACCCTTGATGTGCTCAGCCCCTCACTCTATTCACTGGCAGGGCTAGGGTCGTCAGTCGCACCACAGGGGGCGGGGCCAGCATTGTGTGTGGAAAACCCTGTCCTATTCAGGACCCAGGTGTACTCCTCCCACCCATCTAGCTGCTGATCTCCCCATTCCCCACTGGGTGACTCATCCTGACTCTGGGGAATCCCTAGCCCGTCACATGACATGACCAGCCAATCACGCGACAGACACACTGCACACAGAAGTGCCCACCTCTAGAAGTGGCACTTCCACACTAGGTACATGCACGCCGCACACATCATCGCGCAGCATTCACTCCCACGAGTCCGCACATACCAAACTCGGGCCTGCACACCCCACGCATCAGGAACTACTAGGGACACATACACTCCCCATGCATTCCTATGGGAGGGCAGGCCTATCTCACCACATGCACTCAGAGCACGCACGCACTTTACCCTGGGACACAGGGAAAGTGCGCAGAAACCAAAAAAAATACCACACCAAGTCACCAATAAAAAGCCAAAAAGTCCAGGGGTGAACCTGCCAGAAGGGCCAAGTCCAACAGTACCCCCACCCCAACAGTGTAAGTATGACACGTACCCTCACCCGCGTATGCATGGAGCGTACCCCCACCCCAACAGTGTAAGTACGACCCGTACCCTCACCCGTGGACGTATGGAGCGTACCCCCACCCCAACAGTGTAAGTACGACACGTACCCTCACCCGCGTATGCATGGAGCATACCCCCACCCCAACAGTGTAAGTATGACCCGTACCCTCACCCGCGGACGTATGGAGCGTACCCCCACCCCAACAGTGTAAGTACGACCCCTACCCTCACCGCGGACGTATGGAGCGTACCCCCACCCCAACAGTGTAAGTACGACACGTACCCTCACCCGCGGACGTATGGAGCGTACCCCCACCCCAACAGTGTAAGTACGACACGTACCCTCACCCGCGGACGTATGGAGCGCACCCCCACCCCAACAGTGTAAGTACGACCCGTACCCTCACCCGCGGACGTATGGAGCGTACCCCCACCCCAACAGTGTAAGTACGACACGTACCCTCACCCGTGGACATATCGAGCGTACCCCCACCCCAACAGCGTAAGTACGACCCGTACCCTCACCCGCGGACGTATGGAGCGTACCCCCACCCCAACAGTGTAAGTACGACACGTACCCCCACCCGCGTATGCATGGAGCGTACCCCCACCCCAACAGTGTATGTACGGACCATACCCCCACCTCGTATGCATGGAGCTAACCCACACCCGTGTATGTTCTAAGCGTACATATCCTGAAATAGGAGGGGTGGGTGCAGAGTCCTCCCAGCAGTGCCCAGACACAGGAGGGGTGTGTGCAGAGTCCTCCCAGCAGTGCCCAGACACAGGAGGGGTGGGTGCAGAGTCCTCCCAGCAGTGCCCAGACACAGGAGGGGTGGGTGCAGAGTCCTCCCAGCAGTGCCCAGACATAGGAGGGGTGGGTGCAGAGTCCCCCCAGCAGTGCCCAGACACAGGAGGGGTGGGTGCCTATCACTCCCAGCAGTGCCCAGACACAGGAGGGGTGGGTGCAGAGTCCTCCCAGCAGTGCCCAGACATAGGAGGGGTGGGTGCAGAGTCCCCCCAGCAGTGCCCAGACACAGGAGGGGTGGGTGCCTATCACTCCCAGCAGTGCCCAGACACAGGAGGGGTGGGTGCAGAGTCCTCCCAGCAGTGCCCAGACATAGGAGGGGTGGGTGCAGAGTCCTCCCAGCAGTGCCCAGAGACAGGAGGGGTGGGCGCAGAGGCCCCAGCATTGCCCATGGAAAAAAAGGGTGGAGTACCCAAAGATCCAATTGCCACAATTGTCAGTCAGGTGCACAAAGACCCTGCAGTACATGTAACACATGTGTGCGAGGCTGGGAGTACACACATGCATACAGCCTAAAAGGGAACATGCCCACATGAAGTCATGTCAACAGAATACATACACAAGTACAGTGATCATCAAGGATGCCACGAATGATGCAGGTGGAGACATAGCTCTGCATGCATGGCCAAAGTTGAAGGGGTCCGTCACACACCCAGCTAATGTAGACACAGCTCAGCGCAGAATATTGGGAACACCCTGCAGGGAAGATGTCAGGGTACAAAGAGGAAGGAATACACCTTGGGACAATTTCACCATGCAGTAACTGCTTACATGAACAGAGAAACCTAGCTAACACCTTGTGATGGCACACAGATACCAGGGTACCCCCTATGACCAGCACACTACTACATTTCCCACACACCCAACACATGATCACCACCCCAAATCATGTAGCAGCCCCACCAACAGCAACACCACAAAAGCAGTAGTGTTCTAAGGAAAAACAAAAAGGCTTTATTCAGCATTTCCAAATAATGTGTGTGTGGATAAAGTTCAATATTTACAAAGCCCATAGGGCAGTCCATGAGTCACAGCTGGATGGGGGACACAGTGGGACGCGTGTCCCCTAGCTTGCCTGCACAGTTAGACTCCTTTGTCTTCCACAGCGGGGAGGGCATCATGTGGGGGGGAAGGACCAGGCACCGCAGGAACAGGAGGGCGAAGGGTAGGCGTCGTGGGTGCAGGGATGGAGGACTCCACCATAGGGGGTGGGGCAGGGCCAAAGGCGGAGGCCAGGATGTCGCTGCACACCTTAGCAAGGTCCTCCAGCGTCTCCCCTGCACCCAAAGGAACCACAGACCCCAAGGAGGGGGGGGGCGGAGGGATGGGTCGCAGCGCCACTGGGGGAGGGTGTGGACAGGGGGGGGACTCAACCACCCTGACCTGGGACTCCCTTGACCGCTTGCGGGGTGGTGTCACAGTGGGGCTCAGGGACAGAACGGCCATGAAGGAGTCCTTGCCGGATATGTGGCCAGGAGAGCTGAGGGGAGGGGATTTGGAGGGAGTGGATTGGGTGGAATGCGGACTCCCACTCTGGCTGCGTGACTTACGTTTGCCCCCCGACCCAGTGGGTGTGCCTACTTCACCCTGTGTGTGCGTGCCAGGAGGTGTGCGTCTGACCTTCCCTGCTGGTGTGGTGCCTGTGTCTGTTGTGCTGGGTGCATGCTGACGTCTGGGTGTACGTGGGACAGGCATGGGAGTGGGAAGTGTGGATGGGTCAGGGGTAGGGGGTTGGACGTAGTGCTGCAGGAGACACACTGCTGCAGTCAGTGTCGAGTCAATGGGCCTCAGCAACTGGCGTTGGTCAGCCTGCGATGAAAAACTGCCCTCCAAGTATGCCTCCATGTTTGTCAGCACTTGGCTGTGGCCATGGAGGACATTAAGGATCGCAGCCTGACCAAGCTGCAACTGCCGCTGGATGTCCACAGACTCGGCATTGGCGGCAGCAGTGGTGACAGGGGCAGGGGGTGCGGTGCCTGGCAGGAAGGAGACATGTGGTGAGCGGGCACGCTGGGAAGGGACATGAGCAAGTGGGAGGCGGCTGATGGCAATGGAGGGGGCGGCGTGAGATGTTGTGCCGCTGGCAGCTGCTGGTGCAGCCTCCGCCCACTCGGAGAAATTATCCTCGGACCCGTCAGCCTCATATTCTGTCGTGCCAGTGGACAGGTCCTCGGCCTCACTCTCCTCCGCCTCAGTACCACTCAATGTGCCAGCCACGATGTCACCGCTGGCACTGGTGCTCGGTCCCTCCGCTCCGTCTGTGCTCATGTCTCCCTCCGTGTCCCCCGACGATGCTGTGGACAAGGTGAAGAGACTGCAATTAATCACACACCTGTATACATATGTCACATGAGTCCAATCTACATAGGTTACAGTGCATAGCCTGAAAAGAAAGATCAGTAACATCTACAAAACAAGGTACAGATGTAGGCCATGCAACACACAGTTGGTTGACCCACCATGCCACTGAAAAACCATGGAGAGCATGACACAATAGCAAATGACATGAAATGGAGTTTGACAGAGGAGCCAGGCCCTGGGGACAATCCAGCACTGCATCTGTACCACACAGCGTTGCCGAAAATAGGGATGAGCAGGGACCATATCCATGAACTTAAGGCACATGCTGCATAGGTAATACTGAAAACATGCCCACCATGACTGGCTCACTGCACCTTGAGTGTATGTCCAGACAAACATCACACACTGGCCAGACCTAGCAAGGTGAATTCTGGTTCTGACATGTAGGCTTGGCCCGCATCAACCACCCCCTACATGAGACAATTTGTTGAGACACAGGTGGCACTTACATCTCTTACTCTGGCTGAAATACACAGGGGCTGCATAAATGCAAGATTGGACACCAAATACACAAGGTGCGCCTGTCCAAAAAATCATGTACAAATGGGCATCATCAGATGATTGCAACAAGATACACAGGCACTGGCCACCGTGAGTATGAACAAGGAAAATCAGGTCAGGCTGTACAGTGGACACTTGTCCTATATTTTACGTCAATGAACATGGTGCCAGGGGACAATGGCACAGAGCACAACCTATGCTGTAGACTCTGAGAGTGTCCACGTTTTGTGATGACACACATGACACCTAGGAAAATTTGCCCCATGGGACAGTAGTGCCCACACAACTCCATGGTCCTGAATGGGAATGACTGCAACACACGCCACCATCCCTGCACTATGCGTATCGCACACTAATGCACATCATGTCACAGGCCACAACATAGGATATGCGTGCTGTAAGGCATGACACTTGAGAGACTAACTCCCATTTCTGGACTCAGCATCAGTGCCAACTGACATGGAACCCACATGTATTGAACTGGACAGGGCACAGGCAAGGTCCCAAAACCTGTTACACCCCACCCCCACACATGATGCTACAGGCATAGTTCACGTTGAGAAAGCGCCAGCCTAGATAACCTTGTGAAGGAGTGACTACACACAGACCAGGGAACACATTGCAAGGAGGGGAAGGGAGGCAGGAGAGCACCGCTATACTGTGGGTAACAGGATCTGCACAGCACCTTTAAACCCTGGCAGTGTATCCATGCAACTGTGCACTTACAAATGCTGGTGACACACAACAAACACACATGTACCTACCCCCTTCATGCTACTGCTTCTCCTGTAAGCGCCTCTCCAAGTCTGGAAATACCACCGCCAGCACACGCTTGTGGATGTGGGTCAGTCTGCGGCGGCCGCGGTTCTTATGGGTCTCAGGTGAGTCCCCCAGCAGGACCCGTGCGATCCTCCGCGTCCAGCACCGGATATCCTGCCAGCATTTCCTCACCTGGGACAGGCGCCGCTTGCGACCATCCACACTCCTCACGGCACTGACGGCGGTCAGCCATATCTGCTTCTTGGCAGAGGGGCTTACCTGTGAGGATGAACAAGTGACACTACATCAATACACCAGGCACATGTCACAGAGACACATATTAGAACAAATTTGCTGTTTACAACAAGGCATAGTATGCATCCAACGCATTGCACCTTTGTCATAGGGACATGATCCTCTGGGGAAGGGCAAAAGCAGTACGTGCCATTGAAAGTACACAGGTGGAATGAGGGCAACGACACAATCAATGATCCAGGCTCACACTGTGCATCACAAGCTACACCAGGATTATGTGCAGCACCTCAAAGCAGTCACATGCCACAGGCCACTGACGCTACCTCAGCAGAGTACACAGACACACACAGGCACAGGACATTCACCTGCCATTGCCAAATGCAGCGACAAACCTCACTCTGCACATGTGCCACTAGATGGGGGGGCTCACAGGTGTGGGGCTGGCCCTGCACATCAGACACACAGCACTGCTCCCTGCTCACATCACATGGGCAGGGTATATCCATCCCTCATGCAGCCCGGGTGCCACACTCCACATATGCACCCACCCACATGACAGGGGACTTACACACACACCGATGTCCAGGGTACGAACACATCATGTGGACCATCTCAGCACAGGTACACAGAACTAACACACATCTGTGGGTACAGTCACCTGTCACACTGGGCTGACCACATAATCACATGAGGACTGTAGAGGCCACATTCCCAGGAGGACAAGACAGGCAGAATGTGGCATGCACCATGCAGTGATTGTCACAGTAAACACAATGCAAGTGAGGACGGCAGACATGCACCACAGCATGCACTGGCTGGGAGACATCAGGCATTCCCCCCCCTGGGACCCCCCCTACAGTACGTAGCATGTGTGCCACACCTGGACACAATGCCAGAAGTCACAGTCACAAACAAGGGACACAGTCTGTGCTAGTAGACTCTGCACTCACCTGATACCCTGGTCGCCCATACAGCATGGGGTACTGTGGGAGGATCACATCCAGCAAAGCCAGGTTCTCCTCCAGGGTGAAAGGCTGTGACCTCTCCACAGTCCTTGACATGGTTCCAGGGAATCAGTAGCAGCAGCTGGGTCGTAGAATCCGAAGATGTGCAGGCAAGTGCTCTCTCATGGGACCTGGCTGCCTTATATCTGCCTTGCTGGCCTGTTTCATGCACAGGAGTACAGAGTGATTGGTCACTCACATTTGCATCCTATGTTTCCTCCAATCCCTTCAAACCTAGCACAGTCAGTGGATTTGCATTCTTTTTTTTCTTGAGCATGATGTCAACTCCAGAACCACATTGCAACAAAGTAGATTCATTCAAACTGACTTTTGCTGTGCACCTGCAGAAAAAAATTCTAACTTTAAACTTGGTCTCCATGACAACCAGCATGCATGTAGGCCTTTATACTTGTCCCTCATGTGTCCCCTATGTAATTTGGAGTTTCACACACAGGTATGGTGCGTCCCGGGGCCCTAGGGCACCACAAATGCATAGCAACGGCCCGTACAGGCGTGTGTACGGTCTGCACCACTATGAGTACGCATACGCGAGAACACCCATAGTGATAGTGAGCGTACAGGCGTGTGTACGGTCCGTACCACTATGGGTGTTGTCGCGTATCCGTACTCATAGTGATAGTGAGCGTACAGGCGTGTGTACGGTCCGTACCACTATGAGTACGCATACGCGAGAACACACATAGTGATAGTGAGCGTACAGGCGTGTGTACGGTCCGTACCACTATGGGTGTTGTCGCGTATGCGTACTCATAGTGATAGTGAGCGTACAGGCGTGTGTACCGTCTGTACCACTATGGGTATGCATACGCGACAACACCCATAGTGATAGTGAGCGTACAGGCGTGTGTACGTTCCCTATCACTATGGGAGTGCTGCCGTATGCGTACTCATAGTGATAGTGAGCGTACAGGCGTGTGTACGGTCCGTACCACTATGGGTGTTGTCTCGTATGCGTACTCATAGTGGTACGGACCGTACACACGCCTGTACGCTCACTATCACTATGGGTGTTGTCGCGTATGCGTACTCATAATGGTACGGACCGTACACACGCCTGTACGCTCACTATCACTATGGGTGTTGCCGCGTATGCGTACTCATAGTGGTACGGACCGTACACACGCCTGTACGCTCACTATCACTATGAGTACGCATACGGCAGCACTCCCATAGTGATAGGGAACGTATACAGGCCCTCTTAGCAAAAGTACGGTGCCTTTCACACATCACAGTGGTGACACGCAGCACACAGGAAGGAATAGGGCTGACATACTTGTCCATGGATGGACATCAAGGCATTGTCTGGGCAGTACTACATGTGTGGGGCACAGGTGTGAAAGGCTGTGATGTGGCACATTACTCCTGAGTCGAGAAGGCACCAGATGTATGATGAGATGTGTACAGATGTTATGTGTGACGGTGCAGTGTGTGCCAGGCATGCCCTTAACTCCTTTGACATGTGTGCATGTCATACTGCACACTTGGGATGAGCGTCACTGGCATGGCACGGCCAACAACACACGCAAGTGTCCCCTGATGCCCGCTACAGGGGTTACCACACCAGACATGTCACTACCCACGGTGCACGATGTGACTATGTCATGTATGTGTGGGGGGTTCCCATTAGCTTGATGTTGGAGCTCCCTCAAAAGCATCAGCTGTTGCAGCAACCAACATGTGTCTGTGTGTAGATGGACATGGCACACTGTTCCGCACACCAGGCAACATGTGGTATCGGATGTGAGGTGCGTATGTATGCATGGGACACGGAGTAGCGTGACAAGGACATGTCTGCATCCTCTCTATGAATGCGTGGTGAGTCATGACATGTACACCTTCATGGCAAGGTGTGTGGGCTGTCCTAGTGTAATGTCATGTGACCTGTGGCTCTAGTGTTCCGCTACCAGTCTCTGCAATCGACATCCTACTTCTGCTGATGTGTGGATGTATGTCACTCCTGTGTTGCGTCTGGCTGTTCACTTACACTGGGACACAGCTAATCCCATGCCATGGCATGTGGAGGTTCACAATCTCCGTGTGTAGCTGGGTCTTGGTAGGAGTGTCACCTGGCAGCCATACGTGTCCAGAGCATGTGGCACATACCTGACTCCGTATGTCGCATATGTGTATTGACAGATTAACATGTGCTCAGTACAAATCAATTGTTGTTGTAGTGCACTCACTCTTCCTTGTCACTTCCAAATTACTGCAGAGCGCCGCCTCTTCCCCAAGCAATTCCGGACTTGGCTGACATGCGGGAGAATGACTGTATACGGTGCTACCGCTTCCCCCAACGGTTGATTCTGGAGTTGACGGCGAGGCTGGCACCACACCTGCAACCGCTGCACAGGTATCCTATGGCACTGACACCCTAGCTGAAGGTAATGGCAGCCCTACATTTTCTTGCCACGGGTACCTTTCAAAATACCATAGCTCATGTTGGTGGCATGTCCCAGAGCATGTTCTGCCGTGTGCTGCATGATTTCTTAGAGGCCATGTTGCTTCACCTGGATGAGTTCATCCATTTCCCAACCCCTGAAATGTTGACTGGTGTCAAGCATGGATTCTATGCCCTGGGAGGGATGCCCCATGTCATTGGGTCCATAGATGGGACACATGTGGCTTTGGTACCACCACAGGCACAGGAGGTAGCATACAGGAATCGCAAGCACTACCACTCCATCAATGCCCTTGTGGTGTGTCTGTCCAACATGGTGATTTCACATGTCTGTGCTCGTTTTCCAGAATCAGCACACAATGCCTACATCATGAGGCGTAGCAGGGTGCCTGAAATGATGACGCAGCTGCGCAACGAACGAGCATGTGTTGTTGGTGGGTACACTCTGTCTGTCCTGTATTTTGCATAGACTTCCAGCACGACCGCTTCTCCTGTCCTACTTATGTCCATGTGCTTTCCATGTAGGGGACGCTGGCTATCCCAACATGCCATGGCCCACCTCTCCGCAACCCCATCACGCCGGCCCAGCTCCGCTACAACACCGCCCATGGCCAGACAAGGCGAGTGATCGAGAGGACATTTGGCCTCCTGAAGAGCCGATTCCGGTGCCTCCACATGCCCCGGCGTAGGTCTGCAAAATCTTCATGGTCTGCTGCATGCTGCACAACATGGCAGTTAAGAAAGCTGTGCCACTCATCCTGGATCAAGATGATCAGGACCATCCACCCGTGGAGGACGAAGGTCTTGGCAATGGTGCTAGTGATGTGGAGGATGTTGTTCCGCAAGAGGACATCCGGACTCGGCTCATACGCGACTTCTTTGCTTAGTGGTGAGTACCAGTGTCTGTGTGTGCACGCATTGGTCCCCGTGTGGCATGTGTTGCGATGTGTGTGTCCAACTGCATGCATGCCACGTGAGTCAGAGGTGTGTGTGGATGTGTCACTGGAGTGATGGTGCCAGTGATGTGTATTTCCCCAGTCATAATTGTGACCTAGCATGTTGTCATCCTTACATGTGTCGAGTACATGCACATGCAAGTGGCTGTGCTTTTTGTGGCTGACTTCTTGTGTGTCTCTCTTCCCCAGGTACTTGCGCATGCTGTCTGCTGGTTGCATTGTTGTGGCACTGCTATTCCTCATGGACATGTCATCGTGTGC
The DNA here is from genome assembly GCF_964204655.1 of Triturus cristatus. NCBI lineage: Eukaryota > Metazoa > Chordata > Amphibia > Caudata > Salamandridae > Triturus > Triturus cristatus. The sequence goes on along the minus strand of NC_140590.1, from coordinate 1,837,948,316 downwards.
TGACTCAGCGTAACACGCACGGACAAGTTTGGAAGTCTCCTTAGGGTAAGGGATGCAGCAGGGGTGTATTGGGTGTGGCAGTTGTTTACGATTGTTGGACCCGGCCTCGTAGAATGGCCCTCCGTGCCCCCACACCACCGAAACCTGGTACCTACAGCCCAAGCCCCCGGCCCAGCCGAACCTCCCCACCAGGACACATGCACCGACCCGGACATCCCCGTCCCTGGCCTCTCCCCTTTCGGCCACCCCGGGCCCGCGTGCCCACTTCATGCACCAAGATGGCCGCCCGGCCCCAGCGCGACCCGGGCATAGAGGCGCCACTCCGGCTGGAGGACATCACGCTTCCAGGGGATGAGAGAGGGAGGAGCAGTTTCTATCGCACCTCTGAACTCCCCCGGGACGATGGGTTTCGATCGGCCCTCCGGCCTCCCTGAGGGCTGGCTCCACGCCTGCTGGGTGTCTGGGACTCCTCCCGACCCGGCCCTGAAAGGATCAAAAGACTATAGCAGGAAATCCCGACAAGCGACCCCCAGGTGACAAGACCCCTGCCTGCACAGACTCCGGACATCAAAGAGGGGTCGAACTATAACAAGGGGTGCTCTGGGGCTGTCCGGCAGATTCGACGCTGGAACAACGAGAGCCTGCTGACGTGGTCGCGGCTCCTGGAACTGGAACTCACCTGAGCCCTGCTGAGTGACTCGCGGCTCCCTGAAGATCGTAAGACCTCCGAACTTGTACCTGAGCCCTGCTGAGTGACTCGCGGCTCCCTGAAGATCGTAAGACCTCCGAACTTGTACCTGAGCCCTGCTGAGTGACTCGCGGCTCCCTGAAGATCGTAAGACCTCCGAACTTGTACCTGAGCCCTGCTGAGTGACTCGCGGCTCCCTGAAGATCGTAAGACCTCCGAACTTGTACCTGAGCCCTGCTGAGTGACTCGCGGCTCCCTGAAGATCGTAAGACCTCCGAACTTGTACCTGAGCCCTGCTGAGTGACTCGCAGCTCCCCCAGACTCTCACGGTCCCGCCGGACCCCAACTCCGACCACGTATCCCCCAGCTCGAGGATTGTGAGCTGTGCGCCGGGTACGTCCCTGCTTTGAACCGTTACCAGAGACAGTCCCGCTACCCCCTACCTTTCCGAGACTCTTGAGCCCGTGCTCACCTTGTACATATTTGCAGTGATACCTGTTTGATAAAGCTCGTTCTGAGAATACCCAGTGTGGTCCCTCTGTGTCGTGTGGTGCCAGAAGTACGATCCTAGTTGCGAGAGTCCTCCCCCTGGGGAATCTCCCGCCAGTGCCCGGCTACGATACTTTGAGGGTGGGTCTCAGGGTAGTCAGGACCCCTTTCCGGGCTCCTCTGAGGTCGCCGTCTAACATTGGTGGCAAGCGACGGGATTCGGGCCCATCACCTAGAGATCGTACAGTAAACGACGGACGCACGACCAACAAAGATGGCAGAAGGAAGCGCCACGAGCTCCGCAGAAACCAACGCCAACAGAGTGTTCCAGGTGGAGCATCTGGAAGAATACACACACAAAGAGCTAAAACAATTTTGCAAAGAACTTAAAATCGCTACCACTGGCCTCAACACTAAGGAAGACTTGCAGAAAGCACTGAAAACTTGGGTGGAGACCGGGGCCTCCCGCCCGGAAGGCACGGGGGAGCGCCCCGACGAAGCCGAACCCCCCCAAAATGAAAGCAGTAGCAATCAGGTGCGAGGCATCGTACCAGACGGGGGCCTATCCCCGGAAGAGCTCACGGACAGAGAGAGAAGCCGCAGTCATGAACTCGAGTTAGCCAAACTCAAAATCGAGGGCGAATTGAAGTTAGCGGAGAAGAAGCTAGCAGTAGAGCAAATGCGTGTACAAGGCGAACTGGAAGAAAAGAAGCTCCAACGGGAGCACGAAGGAAGAAAGCTCCAACTGGAGCACGAACGGAGCTTAAAGGAACTCGAGCTCAAGGCCCGAAATGAGGACGGGAGGCCCTCGGGGAACCGAGAGACGGCCCCCCCAGCGGAACAGAAGGTCCACATCCCCAAGGATGTGGTCAAAGAATATTATAAAAACGATGACATTCAGCAATGGTTTCGGGCCTACGAGGTCACCATGACCTCCCATCGGATTCCACAGAAGGACTGGGGGGCGGGGTTGTGGGGACGGTTTCTGAGCGAAGGAAGGGACACCCTGCTCGACCTACCCCTCTCCCTGCAGACCTCCTACAGCCACATGAAAGAGGCTCTCCTCACAAGATACGGCCTCACCCCAGAAATGTACCGCCAACGGTTCCGGGACTGCAGGAAGATCCCAGGCACCACCTGGGTGGAGTATGTAAACTTTTTTAGTCGGGCCTTCGATGGGTGGGTCAAGGGCAGCAAAGTCACCACCCTTGCCGAACTCACTGACCTCATGTTATGGGAACATCTGGCTGCGAACTGCTTCGTAGAGCTACGTCAACATCTGCTGGATAGCAAGCTCACAGATCCCCGGAAGCTGGCCGTGGAGGCTGACCGCTGGACCAACACCCGGGTCTCCCGGGGCATGGTAGGAGAGTACCCCCGAACCAGTCAGGGACCACCCCGCCAGAGAGGGGGAGGGAACCAGGGAGGGCCGAGGGAGTCCCAGCCTAGCCCCCCGAAGACACCACCTCCACCTTTCCCGGCGCCCCCCCCACCAGTAACAGGGCCCCCTGGGAGACGGGGACACCGGGTGACCGTCACATGTTTCCGCTGCCAGAAACCCGGGCACTACGCCAATGACCCAGAGTGCCCCATGGCCACCCAAGTCACCCCTGCGAGACAGATAGCCAACGTAGCCCTAGGGGAGGAGGTTGAGGAAGCCGAGGAGTGGGAACCAGCCGCGATGGCCCTAGTATCCCTGGGAGATAGGGAAATGATCCCTGGTAGCCTCCTACCGTCCAACACACAGAAATATGGGCAGCTCGTCAAGATCAATGGCCACCAGGTAGAGGCCCTGCGGGACACCGGGGCCAGTATCACCGGTGTCCTCAGGCACCTAGTTCCCGAGGAGCAGATCCTCCCCAATGTCTTTTGCCCCGTAATATCTGCAGACAATAGGGAAAGTATGTGTCAGGTGGCCCTGGTGCCATTTGAGTGGGGAGGGGTGATAGGCAAACTCAAGGTGGCCGTAAGAACCTCCCAGCCGGTCGACTGCCTCTTAGGGAACGACCTGGAGAGTTCTCCCTGGAAGCACGTAGAGCGCAAGGCCCACCTAGGAATGATGGGACTCCCCGAGTGGGTGTGTGCCACCACCCGATCTATGACAGCCCGACTCACTCCCCGGAGAGAAATCGAGAGCACCCCGGTCGAAGTAGCCAGCACCGTCCCCGCCGAGGGTCCTCCCGTTCCCCCATCGGAAGGGTCCGTCGCCAGCGACGAACCCGCACCATCCGACCCCGCCCCGGTCCCCGAGTTGGGGGATCTACCCGAGTTGGCCCATTGGCGCCACGAGGGCGGGCCCACCCGAGAAGAATTTTGCCGGGAGCAAGCCACCTGTCCTTCCCTGGTCGGGCTGCGGCGCCAGGCCGAGGGCCAAGCCGCAGGTGACCAGACCGGAACGCACCGAATCTATTGGGAGAATAACGTCCTGTATAGTGAGCAGAAATCAGTGGAGCTGGGATCCGGACGGGTACTGGTGGTACCTCTCCGCTTCCGGGATTTCCTCCTGGGCTTAGCCCACGATGTCCCCCTCGCCGGTCACCTGGGTCAGGACAAGACCTACAGCCGTCTCGTGACCCATTTTTATTGGCCTAAGATGAAAGCAGCGGTAGAGGCCCACTGCAAGTCCTGCCCCACGTGCCAAGCCAGTGGGAAGAGTGGGGGGAAGCGCAAGGCTCCCCTCCAACCCTTCCCGGTCGTCAGTACCCCCTTCGAACGAGTCGGGATCGACATCGTGGGGCCACTGGACCCCCCCACCTCCCAAGGTCACCGTTTCATCTTGGTCCTAGTGGACCATGCCACCCGCTACCCAGAGGCTATTCCCCTATGCACCATTACGGCCCCCGTGGTGGGCCGGGCCCTGATGGGGATCTTCTCCAGGGTGGGTTTCCCCCGCGAGGTCGTGAGCGATCGCGGCACTAATTTTATATCCAGGTATATGACGTCCCTGTGGCAACAATGTGGGGTGTCCTATAAGTTCACCACCCCGTACCATCCCCAAGGGAACGGCCTAGTAGAGAGGTTTAATAGGACTTTGAAAGGGATGATCGCTGGCCTAGAAGAGCCCCTCCGGCGTAAGTCGGACGTCCTGCTCCCCTGCCTCTTGTTCGCTTACCGGGAGGTCCCCCAGAAGTCCTTAGGGTTCAGCCCGTTTGAATTACTCTATGGGCACCCCGTCCGAGGTCCCCTCAGTTTAGTTAAGGAAGGGTGGGAGGCAGCACCCCAGACCACCCCCCGAGATGTGTTCCAATATGTCCTGGCCCTCCGGAACCAGACCAGGAGGTTCCGAGAACTGGCCGAGGCCAACCTGGAGGCGAGTCAAGAAGAAATGAAGCGCTGGTACGACCAGAATGCTACTCTGGTCGAGTTCCAGCCGGGCCAGCAGGTGTGGGTCATGGCCCCCGTGAAGCCTGGCGCTCTCCAGGACCGATGGACTGGGCCCTACAAAGTGGTCGAGAAGAAGAGCCAAGTCACCTACTTGGTGGACGTCCAGTCGCCTCGGGATCCCCTCCGGGTCCTGCACGTGAACCGCCTCAAGCCTCACTTCCAGCGGACAGAACTGAGCCTCCTGCTGGCCACCGATGACGGGGCCGAAGATGAGTCGGATCCCCTCCCGGACCTCCTGTGTATCAAGGAGCAGGATGGCTCCGTGGAAGGAGTGAACCTCTCCCCAGCCCTCACTGCCCAGCAACAAGCGGACTGCCGCCAGCTCCTAAGACAATTTTCTGACCTCTTCTCCCTGACCCCCCGGGTCACCAACTGGTGTGTTCATGATGTGGACACCGGGGACAGCCCGCCGGTGAGACACCGAGCCTACCGGGTTCCTGACCGGGTCCGGTCCTGCATTCAAGCGGAAGTCTCGAAGATGTTGACCCTGGGGGTGATCGAGCCCTCTGACAGTCCCTGGGCCAGCCCCGTGGTCCTGGTCCCGAAGGCAGCGGCCCCCGGTGTCGCCCCCGAGCTCCGATTCTGCGTGGACTACCGGGGGCTCAATGACGTTACCCGAGCCGATGCCCACCCCATTCCACGAGCCGACGAACTCATTGACCGACTAGGGGCAGCCCGGTTCCTCAGCACATTCGACCTCACCTGCGGATACTGGCAGATTGCGCTCACCGAAGGGGCCAAAGAGCGGTCCGCTTTCTCCACCCCCGATGGGCACTACCGCTTCCGGGTAATGCCCTTCGGGATGAAAAATGCCCCGGCCACTTTCCAGCGACTGGTGAATAGAGTCCTGGCCGGGCTAGAACAGTTCAGCGCGGCATACCTGGACGACATCGCTGTCTTCAGTTCAGAGTGGAGTGAGCACCTCCAGCACCTCCGAAGGGTGCTAATCGCCCTGCGCCAGGCAGGCCTCACAGTAAAAGCCAGCAAGTGCCAGATCGGGCAAGGATCCGTGGTCTACTTGGGGCACCAGGTCGGGAGTGGCCAGGTCGCCCCGCTACAGCCAAAGATCGACGCCATCCTGGCCTGGGAACCACCCATCACCCAGACGGAGGTCCGAGCCTTTCTGGGACTCACGGGCTACTACCGAAGATTCATTCGGGGGTATGGCAGCCTTGTCGGCCCTCTCACAGAACTCACGTCTAAAAAACAGCCAAAGAAAGTGCAGTGGGCGGCTGCCTGCCAGGAAGCGTTCGATGCCCTAAAAAGGGCCATGTGTACTGCCCCCGTCCTCCAGGCTCCCGACTACGCCAAGGAGTTCATAGTCCAAACCGATGCCTCCGAGCATGGCATTGGGGCCGTCCTGTCCCAAGTAAATGACCAAGGCCTAGACCAGCCCGTCGCCTTCCTCAGTCGGCGGCTGTTGCCCCGAGAACAAAGATGGAGCACCATAGAGCGCGAAGCCTTTGCCGTGGTCTGGGCACTCAAAAAGCTACGACCCTACCTGTTTGGCACCCATTTCAGAGTCCAAACTGACCATCGGCCCTTACGTTGGCTCATGCAGATGCGAGGAGAAAACCCCAAGCTACTGCGGTGGTCAATCTCCCTCCAGGGGATGGATTTCACCGTGGAACACCGCCCTGGTACGGACCACGCCAATGCTGACGGCCTCTCCCGGTTCTTCCGCCTCAGCGAAGAGAACCCCCCAAGCTGATGGGCAGTTCTCTCCGGCTTTCAGCTGGGGGGGACGCGTGTTGGACCCGGCCTCGTAGAATGGCCCTCCGTGCCCCCGCACCACCGAAACCTGGTACCTACAGCCCAAGCCCCCGGCCCAGCCGAACCTCCCCACCAGGACACACGCACCGACCCGGACATCCCCGTCCCTGGCCTCTCCCCTTTCGGCCACCCCGGGCCCGCGTGCCCACTTCATGCACCAAGATGGCCGCCCGGCCCCAGCGCGACCCGGGCATAGAGGCGCCACTCCGGCTGGAGGACATCACGCTTCCAGGGGATGAGAGAGGGAGGAGCAGTTTCTATCGCACCTCTGAACTCCCCCGGGACGATGGGTTTCGATCGGCCCTCCGGCCTCCCTGAGGGCTGGCTCCACGCCTGCTGGGTGTCTGGGACTCCTCCCGACCCGGCCCTGAAAGGATCAAAAGACTATAGCAGGAAATCCCGACAAGCGACCCCCAGGTGACAAGACCCCTGCCTGCACAGACTCCGGACATCAAAGAGGGGTCGAACTATAACAAGGGGTGCTCTGGGGCTGTCCGGCAGATTCGACGCTGGAACAACGAGAGCCTGCTGACGTGGTCGCGGCTCCTGGAACTGGAACTCACCTGAGCCCTGCTGAGTGACTCGCGGCTCCCTGAAGATCGTAAGACCTCCGAACTTGTACCTGAGCCCTGCTGAGTGACTCGCGGCTCCCTGAAGATCGTAAGACCTCCGAACTTGTACCTGAGCCCTGCTGAGTGACTCGCGGCTCCCTGAAGATCGTAAGACCTCCGAACTTGTACCTGAGCCCTGCTGAGTGACTCGCGGCTCCCTGAAGATCGTAAGACCTCCGAACTTGTACCTGAGCCCTGCTGAGTGACTCGCGGCTCCCTGAAGATCGTAAGACCTCCGAACTTGTACCTGAGCCCTGCTGAGTGACTCGCGGCTCCCCCAGACTCTCACGGTCCCGCCGGACCCCAACTCCGACCACGTATCCCCCAGCTCGAGGATTGTGAGCTGTGCGCCGGGTACGTCCCTGCTTTGAACCGTTACCAGAGACAGTCCCGCTACCCCCTACCTTTCCGAGACTCTTGAGCCCGTGCTCACCTTGTACATATTTGCAGTGATACCTGTTTGATAAAGCTCGTTCTGAGAATACCCAGTGTGGTCCCTCTGTGTCGTGTGGTGCCAGAAGTACGATCCTAGTTGCGAGAGTCCTCCCCCTGGGGAATCTCCCGCCAGTGCCCGGCTACGATACTTTGAGGGTGGGTCTCAGGGTAGTCAGGACCCCTTTCCGGGCTCCTCTGAGGTCGCCGTCTAACAACGATGTATGGACACTGCCCCAGTGGATGTTTGGTTCCTCTGCAGACATGTCGCATCACCATGGTACACATGACATGCAGCTGGGTACACCTGAATAGATGGTCAGACTTGTTGACAGTCATCTGTCATGGGATTGTGGAATGTGATGATGGCATCAATGTGTGTTACACTGCCCTCGGACACATACGGTTTGCATTGGCTTGACATGGTGTGGGACTTCCACATCAGCGGATCAATGGTGTATGGCAGTCTCTCCGTGAGCAGCAGGGGGTGTTTAGCTGTTACCCGACACTTGTGTGCCAGTTCCATGGCTATCACGCATTTGTGCTGCAGAAGGGGGGTTCCAGTGTTGGACCCACATGTTACTCCACATGACCCGTTCATGTGTACTCCGAGTTGCCTCTGCAATCCAGAATACATGACTAATAAAGGTGTCCCTATGCCTCCAAGGTGCCTCTTCTCAGTCAATGCTGGTGTGTTGACACGGTGCATCCGGCATGTCTGGCATGGTTTTCCGTGATAGTGGCTATGTGTCTATGTGTCGAGTAGCAAGATGCAAGCTGTTTGTGTGGGATTAGACTGTGTATTGTGCATGATGTCCACGAGTGTGTGGGTATTGTGACATGTGCCATCCCCATGCATCCAACGTTGGCCAGGCCACCATTCTCTGCATCCACCTGACTCAAGCTTGCAGGACATGGTTCTGCCACCTGTCCACACATACCTGGGTGCCCCCCAGGACACTCCACATGATCCCTGACCTCTGCGCATGGCTGTCGCTGTACTCAAAATGTCTGTCGGCACGGTTGTGTGGCCACCCCCTCAGCTGGTTGGGCCCATCACGGGTGTGTATGGTGCTCCATGTCTGTGTTGCCTAATACAATGTGACCCATGTGTGTCCTGTGCCAGACTCAGGCCCCAGGGTGTGGATGGTTGAAGTCAAATGAGAACTCAGGCATGGTTAGACTTTACAAGACACATGTAAGGTAATAATGCAATGAATAGGCATCTTCTCTTTATGGTGTGACGTTTTATTTTGGTTGTGGTAGGGGGGGGTTTTGACATGAGGGCCTTGCGGGTGTGTGGAATCCAAAGTTCACTAGGGGAGTTGGTGTCCTTGCCATTGGAAATCCTCAGAGTCCATGCCACAGTCTTTGTCAACATTGGTCAGATAGTGACCAGCAAGTCCATGTGGCAGAGAATGTCTTTTGCTGCTGTGCTGCTGTTGGTCCAGTGGGCCAGGTGCCAGGCCAGGTGTCCTGGGAGATGGTGCTGTTGCGCCGACCCTCACGGTCTTTTCCGTGGACGACCCGCCCTCCTGCGGGGACCCTCGGAAGCAGGCCGTGACGATGTTTGGGATGCTCCGTCGGATGTCTCCTCCTCCTCCTCCTGATCCCTCCCTGTGGGTGGTGATGTTCTACGCCTGATGGCACAGGGAGGGTTGCCCATGTTGTCGGCCATCCGACGGAGTGTACTGTGAATTCCCGTGAACACCGTCACGAGCTCAGCCTGTCTGTCCTCCATCCGCCGTTGGTGTCGCAGTAGACAGGCATGTTGCTCCGCATGTTGCTGGGCCTGCTGGGTCTTGATCTCCTCGAGGATGGACACAACCTGGGCCATGCCCATGGTGTCCTGCCGGTATGTGTCCAGGATGTTTCGGACATGGGAATATACCGGTTCCGCAGCCAACTGGTCAGGCTCGCGCCTCTGCCGTCCTCCACTCCCACCACCCCTGCCCACTTGCACCTGGCCTGCCCTTGTGGGCACATCGGGTCTCCGGGACCCCTGAGGGGTGGCATTGGCATTGTCGCCTGCCTCCTCCTGGGTGCCCGGGACACCTTGTCCCTCCTGGCCAGCCTGGCTGCATTGTGGTGGTGGGGCAGGGATCCTGGGTGTCTCCTGGGATGTGGCAGGAGTGGGGGTGGTGGTTGGCCCAGTTGTACCTGACGCAGGTGCTGCAGGTGGTTGGACACCAGAGGGGCCAGGTTGGTCGGGGTCGGGTTCGTCCACAGAGTGGTGAGAGTCGTCGCTGCCGGTGGCTCCGTCATCCCGCCGAGCCGGGTCCTGTGAGTCTTCCCCCCCAGTGTTGGGGGGTGATTCACGCCGTTGACCTGTGTGTGAGAGAGACAATGTTAATTTTGTTCCATGCAACATCCATGTTTCATTGGTTTCTAAGTTGGCACATTTCCTCTGGGAATTTGGATATGTCTTGCATTCCACTCACAGTGCACTTGTACATGGGTATGTCCCTTGGCCACAGCTTTTGCGACTTTACCTATGTGTGGCACAGTCTTACTTGCTGCGTCAATTGTGACTGCAGTCAGCAGTGGAGTGGGCAGGTGTGGCGAGCCATGCATTGGCGCCTTCCGTGTTGCACTGTACGTGGGCACATGGAGTGGTTCCACACACTTATATAATGCAGGTAGCTGGCGTTGTGCTCGTGCACAGGTTGTAACCTGGCCCTGTGTTTTGCCATGGAGAAGAGGGGGGGTTCTGGCACTGGCCACCCTTGTCTACATGCACTCAGTCCACCTGCTGACGAGCAGACATTCCCACACCCCCCAAGGCTGATTTGCTCTCCCTGTGTGTCCCTTTTTTGCTCCCTCTCTGTCCCCCTCTCCCTCCCTCTGTGTGTCAGCCTCCTCCCTCTGTCCATCTCCCTGTGTCTCCCTCCCTCTCTCTCCCCCTCTCCCTCCCTCTGTGTGTCACCCTCTGTCACCTCAGCCCAGCTTCCTAGGCACACACAGTTTGCAGGTCTTTAAATGGCCCTTGGCTTGTTCATGTGAGTTTGTTTCTGATCTCCAGGCACCCATTGGGTGTAGTGTCTGTGTCTGCGCTGCTGCTGTGGTGGTGTGTGCTGCCACTCTTACACAGTGTTGGCTGTTCATTAGCTGCTGTCATGTGCAAAAAGTGCCTTCACCCCATGTCTTAATGCAAGGCGTGCGCCATTTGCTGGCAAGTCTTTCCTGTGTGGGGACACACTGTTTGTCTGGCTGTGACCTGGGCCATATGGGCAGAGGGCATTGTTGTCTGCTTCGGAGTTGCACTATGTGATTTTTGGGGCCCACACTCCCGCCATCCGGGTTACCGTGTCTTGTGTTGGTGTTTTCTGTGGCCTGTGACTTGGCATTGTCCAGCTGGGTGCATGGGGCATGTTGGCGCCAGTGGCATGTGCGTGTTCATGGAGTGTGGTTGAGTCATGCGATAGATTGGGGTGGTTGCGTGCCTGTTTGTGATTTTGGTTGTGGATGACGTTCCCCCATGTGAGGTGAGTTGTTTGTGTACTCACCCGGGTCTCGGAGTCCTTCTAATCCGTCCACTGCCACCACCGGCAGTATGGCCATCACCCTCTCCTCCCAGGGATGGTATTCTACGCATCTGCGGGGCGGCCCTCCTCCAGTGACGTTGGCCTGGTTGTGTTTGTCGTTCATCCTGGCTCGGACCCTCCTCCGCAGATCGTACCACCTGGCTTGGCATTCATGCCTGGTCCTTCTGGTGGCCGCAACAGCATTGACAGCATCGACAATCCTCTGCCACATGGCTGTTTTATCGGAAATGCTGGTCTGTCTGACCAATGTTCCAAAGAGGTGTGGCTCGACTCTGAGGATTTCGTCGACAAGGACCTCCAACTCTCGGCTAGTGAACTTTGGATTCTTGTTAGTGGGCATGGTGAGGGGTGTGGGTGTGGATGGTTGGGGGGGGTGTGGGTGTGGATGGTTGTGGGTGTGTGGGTGTGGTTGTGCAGGTGTGTGTGTGAATGTGATGAGGGGGTGTTTGTGAAGGTGTGTGTGTGAAGGTGTGCAAGTGTAAGGTGTAGTAAAGGTTCAAGTATGGTGCTGTAGGTTGTCTGTGGGGTCTGGCAGCAGTGAGTCTGTTGCAAAGGCTCATGGTTTGTGTCTGTGGGCCCTTTTTATTGGTCCATTGGTGGGTGTGGCTGTGTTTGAACTTTGGGTGGGGGTTTTATAAGGAGTGGTTGTGTTTTGGGCCTCTGTTTTGGAGTTTGGCAGTTGCAGGTCAGTGATTGTGTTGTTTTTGTGCTTGTTGGACATGTTTAGTGGCTTAGTGGATTTGTGCCATTCGAATGGTGTATTCTTGTGTTGTTTTGCTTTGTCCTGGTTGTGTACGTGCGTTTTTAACGTGTGTACGGTGTGTACTTCGGGCATTTTGTTGTACAGTGCTGTCCTTGTGTCTGGCTTGGTACGACTCGTACATGCGCGTGTGTGAAGGTGCTGGTGTTGGGGCCTGGGGTGCGCTCCATGCATACGCGGGTGAGGGTACGCATCGTACATACACGGTTGGGGTTGGGGTAAGGTCCGTACATACACGGTTGGGGTGGGGGTACGGTCCGTACATACACGGTTGGGGTGGGGGTACGCTCCATGCATACGCGGGTGAGGGTACACGTCGTACATACGCGGTTGGGGTGGGGGGACCGGTCGTACATACATGGTTGGGGTGGGGGTACGCTCCATGCATACGCGGGTGAGGGTACGCGTCGTACATACGCGGTTGGGGTGAGGGTACGCTCCATACATACGCGGGTGAGGGTACGCGTCATACATACACTGTTGGGGTGGGGGTACGCTCCATACGTACGCGGGTGAGGGTACGGGTCGTACATACACGGTTGGGGTGGGGGTACGGTCCGTACATACACGGTTGGGGTGGGGGTACGCTCCGTACGTACGCGGGTGAGGGTACGCATCGTACATACACTGTTGGGGTTGGGGGTACGCTCCATATGTCCGCGGGTGTGGGTACGCATCGTACATGCACTGTTGGGGTGGGGGTACGCTCCATACGTACGCGGGTGAGGGTACGGATCGTACATACACGGTTGGGGTGGGGGTACGGTCCATACATACACGGTTGGGGTGGGGGTACGCTCCATACGTACGCGGGTGAGGGTACGCATCGTACATACACTGTTGGGGTGGGGGGTACGCTCCATACGTCCGCGGGTGTGGGTACGCGTCGTACATGCACTGTTGGGGTGGGGGTACGCTCCATACGTACGCGGGTGAGGGTACGGGTCGTACATACACGGTTGGGGTGGGGGTACGGTCCGTACATACACTGTTGGGGTGGGGGTACGCTCCATACGTCCGCGGGTGAGGGTACGGATCGTACATACACGGTTGGGGTGGGGGTACGTGTCGTACATACACGGTTGGGGTGGGGGTACGGGTCGTACATACACGGGTGGGGATTCGACTCGTACATAGGAGGGCTGGGGGGGTGTTGGGCGCGTATGCGGGCACATGTCTCCATGGCTGATATGGGAGTTTGGTGCGGACGGTGTTTTTTCCATCCGGTTGTAACATTGGACACACGGGATGGATCGTGATTCCGCGGTCGGACTTCACTTTTCACATTTGTACGGTGAATCGTCCGAGGACGTGTCGGACACATTTTCCGACCCGAGGACGTGTGGGGAATAATTCCCAATGCGGTTCGTATCGACTTTTTACCATGCGAATCGTGATTGCCAGTTTGTACGGCACTTGTACGATTCGTACGGTAAAAAGACCGGATACGAGTCGGACGGGCAATTTTTTTACCGGATCGTGATCGGCACCAAAATGTAAAAAAAAGAAGAGATTTTGTTGGATAGTGAGAGCGTAAAAATTACTATTCCCACTCCAGTGAGTGCAACAGTAGGGAAAACGTTTGATAGTGTAGGGGTAAAAATTACTATTCCCACTCCAAAGAGTGCAACAGTAGGGAAAGCGTTGGATAGCGGGTGGGTAAAAATTACTATTCCCACTCCAGAGAGTGCAACAGTAGGGAAAGCGTTGGATAGCGGGAAGGTAGAAATGACTATTCCCACTCCAGTGAGTGCAACAGTAGGGAAAGCGTTGGATAGCGTAGGGGTAAAAATTACTATTCCCACTCCAGTGAGTGCAACAGTAGGGAAAACATTGGATAGCGTAGGGGTAAAAATTACTATTCCCACTCCAAAGAGTGCAACAGTAGGGAAAGCGTTGGATAGCAGGAGGGTAAAAATTATTATTCCCACTCCAGAGAGGGCAACAGTACGGAAAGCGTTGGATAGCGTAGGGGTAAAAATTACTATTCCCACCCCAGTGAGTGCAACAGTAGGGAAAACATTGGATAGCGTAGGGGTAAAAATTACTATTCCCACTCCAAAGAGTGTAACAGTAGGGAAAGCGTTAGATAGCGGGAAGGTAAAAATTACTATTCCCACTCCAATGAGTGCAACAGTATGGAAAGCGTTGGATAGCGGGAGGGTAAACATTACTATTCCCACTCCAGTGAGTGCAACAGTAGGGAAAGCGTTGGATAGCGGGAGGGTAAAAATTACTATTCCCACTCCAGAGAGTGCAACAGTAGGGAAAGCGTTGATTTGCGGGAGGGTAAAAATTACTATTTCCACTCCAGTTAGTGCAACAGTAGGGAAAGCGTTGGATAGCGGGAGGGTAAAAATTACTATTCCCACTCCAGAGAGTGCAACAGTAGGGAAAGCGTTGGATAGTGGGAGGGTAAAAATTACTATTCCCACTCCAGAGAGTGCAACAGTAGAGAAAGCGATGGATAGCGGGAGGGTAAAAATTACTATTCCCATTCCAGAGAGTTCAACAGTATGGAAAGTGTTGGATAGCAGGAGGATAAAAATTACTATTCCCACTTCTGAGAGTGCAACAGTAGGGAAAGTAATGATTTAATATTTAAAATAAGATTAAATTAATTATCAATACCAATAAAACATTAATTTAAAATAATGAACAATTAATAAAAAATTAATTACCATTGAAAAGAAATTAATTACCAATTAATACAAATTAATTATTAATTAATAATTAATTATGAATCAATTATCAATACATATAAATAAAAATTAATATTTAATTTACTATAATTAAATTACTTCCCACCCTATTCCCCTATAAACCCACAACCCGCTACGGAATTAAATTACGCAAAAATTAAATTACAAAACATTCATTACTTTAAAAAAAATTAAACATACATTACAAAAATAATACATAATTTTAAAACATATACTACCATACATAACACAAAAAATAAATCGATATTGTGGAAATCTATATTTTTTAATTTGATATTATGGAAATCGATATTTCATACCCCAAATTCGATATTCTGTCCTATATATATTTTGGCAATTTGATATTCTGTGCTATCTATATTTTGGAGTCGATATTCTGTCCTGACTATATTTTGGATTCTATATTTTGGTCGTTCATCCTGATTTACAACGTGGCAGACTGGTTATTCCATCATAGCGGTGACTGATATCCCGTCCGCCGAAATATAAATCCCATAGGATATAGACACCATTGTGACGGAGTAACCCATCTACCAAGATCTGAATCAGGCCCTGAGTTAGTATGTCCTTAAATGTTTCTTTCCTGCCTGTTAATTGCCTCTAGTATTAGTTGCAAGTTCCTTTAGGCATTTGCCACATGCTTTGTGGCTGGGACTGGTCTCTATCGCCCCCATCCAGCACACTGACCTACACCCACAGGCCATGAGGCCCACATTCACAGTATTTGGTTATTGTAAAATACACGTTCAATCATTAATCACCAGGTATTTCCCTACCTATATACCATGTAAAAATGCCCATACTTCCTTGTTTTGTTTATATGCTTCACTGTTTCCTTTTGCCAAAGGTGCCCCAGTTTCAAGAACTGAGCACTCAGACTCAAATGCATGCTGACTCAGACCGCAGTGAGACCAGTACTTAATTTGAGCTGGTGCTTTCCGATGCTCAGCACCCGCACCTAAACCTTAGCACCGGTGCTTATAGCACAAGTTAAGGACTCACTCATTCGGAGTCCATGTGATTTTCTCCAGAATCACAGGATTTTGAGCCATGTCGAGACTCGAACCCGGTTCCCCAGTTCCAAAATCGGCAGTTCTAGCCATTGGACCAAGTCCTCTCCAGAATAATAAGTACCGGGGCTATAGTCAGGAGGCAGTTTGCACCAGCACATTTCTCTTGTTAGCGCTGCCTCCTGAGGAGAGCCCCGGCACTTTTTATTTTACAAATTAACCACTGAGTGAGACTCTCCTGCAAAGAGCCGCATGAGTCATCACTCAAGCCTCCTATTAAGAGCATTTGGAAGAACTCCTGCTGAAGCATTGGCCATTGCAGCAGCTTGTCGTTTTAAACTGCACCCACTGCAAAACAACTTGCTTTGCCTAAAGATCCGTCAGCCTGACGGTTTCCTGCCTATTGTGAAAGACGTAGACAAGCACTCCCCAGCTGTTAATTACAGCCTTCACAAGAGCAACTCTTCTTTCAGTGCCTCATTACACAGGAGGATTGATATCCATTTGACAGTCAGCTCCGAATCAACCGTTTGACTAATACAGTACTGAAAATTTAAGGTGAAAAATCTCCCTTGGAAAACTGCCACTCCCTTGTTGGTAAAGGTTTTGAACAACCTGATCAGGGGTCTATGTTATATGCAATTTCCATCGTCCTTAAGATGGTCTGACGGACTAACGCCACGAAAGACCGAAACGTCGACATCACCATCTAATTCCACAAACATTCATTGTATATAAAGTGACTGCTTTTTGTATCAGGAGATATGTCACTTTTTTTATATTGATTTTGTTGGAATGGATGTTTTTATTCATGATTAGTAGTTTAAATTGTAAAAAAGCTCTTGCATGATTATTTGCTCAATTGATTTTTGATTGATTGTACCCTTCTCAATTTTATATATAAAAATTATTTACATATTGACAAAGTAAGATATCCCTGTGTTTCTTCTCTGTTTTTTTCTGCTACAGTGAGTGAATAATTGAATTTGTGACTTTTTGGTTCAAGATCTGGTCAGACTGAACTACCAAGTAATTTTAACATAAAAGCTTTTTAAAAATTCTATGTTCACAACTAAATCCCTTGCAGGCATCTTGACTTTATAATATTTGAATTGCCCAAGCCTCCAAGGGTATATTGGGTTTCCCACTTTCTTTATCTATCCTCACACACACAGCACTCATACAACCCTTCAAGAGGGGACACTAGTTCAAGAAACAGAAACTTACCCGAAGCCGTTATCTGCTTCAGTGATCTTCATCGTCTCTCCCTTCTGAGGTACATTTAAAAAATAGAAACCTTTAAGACAAAGATACACTGTGCATAGTTACTTTCTATTCTTGCACATTTTTTGCTCGTTTGATAAATAGACATTGGCACTTCGAGTGAGAGCACCTCTTGAACATTTGAATGGTGCAAGAGTGAGAGCGCATTATTCCTGTGAAGAAATGGGAAACTGCGCTATTTCCTACTCAAGATAACTAAACTATAAGGGAATAATTGGTACAGGATTAGGTGCATATAAGAAATGGTGTACTGAAGTATGTTTTTCTGTATCTCATAATGTCTCTTGTTTTCTAAATCCGTAGATGCAATAACCCTTGTGTTCCCTAAATAGTCGTTATCAGGAGCTTCCAATTTCCACTCATTCTCCAGGTGCCTACCTTGAGAATTTCATTACAAGCCACACAGGTGCATGAATCTGCAAGTTTGCTCGCAGGTACTTTTGTTCACTTCACTAAGGAAGGTGTGGGGCGGAAGACACTATACTCTAAGGGCTAAACTAGAAGGAAACCAAATTAGTTATACACATTCTTTCTCGTGTTTCAGGCTGGTCAGCAACTTGGTTGTGGATCTACGCACCTATCCAAAAGGGCCCTCTCCCCTTTTAAGATCAGACCACTAGCTTACGAAATTGAACCAAACTGGTAGGTACAGTCAGGAAGTAGGATTGGGTCCATATCATCTCTGCAAGGCCACCCATCTCTCCAGGTAAGAGACGGCGACCACTATTGACACTATGGTGATCTTTTCATTTACCGAAACTTGGTTTCTTTGGTTTATTTCAATTTTTCTTTTATCGTACAAGCTGCACAAGAAGCAGAGTGTGTGTGAAGCTGACAAAAACTCCAATGCTATGTGGTGAAGAGTAGTGGAAAGGGGTGAAGAGTGGATCTGGAAATTTTCCATGTGAGTCACACCAGAGTTGAGGGTAAAGTCCTCTCCATTCGATGGTCTCCAGATAAAGCTGAGATCCAATCTTTGGGTGGGGTTTAAATACCAGCCACACCTGAGATGGCCACCAAGAATTGCAGAGATCTTGTGGGATCTTGGAAAAACTTTATGACTACAATAGAGACAATGTGAAAAGCCAAGAGAAGGCACACAATAAAACGTGCTGTTTCTGTAACATCGACAGTGCACAGTGGGAGGTGCTCAATAGCTGAGACAGTCAAACTAACATCACTTCTATGCCTAACACAGCTGCATCTATAAATATAATAGTTCTTCTATGCCTACCATAGTTGTGTATGTGAATCCAGAACTATATCATAATAAATCACCAGTGACATAAATGTTCCCATGGTGCTCCCAACACAAGGAACAGTAGTGGCATGATGGTTGGTGAGGCAATTTAGGCAGCACTACAGGTGGAGACTTCAAACTTATCAAGGGCTGACCATGACACAAAGCTAACGCAAAGCAAATGTGTCTAACTAATAACTGAAAATGTAAGTAAGACCTATTGACTTCAGTGCTTGTTTCTAAACTACTTAATTAAAAACCCCTGCTACATATAGCCTTTGGCTGTGCTCATCAGGGGGTTGTGTGCAGGGCCTGCGTTCAAGCTGCCGTGGGCACCCAAACAGCCGAGGGTGTCCAACACCCACTGTTTATGACCTTTGATGGTGCACAGCAGAGGCTGGGCACAGGGACATGCCTGCAGCCAGACCCTTCCCCCAAGCTACTGCCGGCAGCCAATTCCCACTGCACACAGCTGTAGGGGGGTATGACACAGTGTCAATTGTATGTGTTGGGGATTTGCTAGTCAAAAAACTGACTCACAAATCCTGTGACTTTTTTAACTTTGCTTAAAATTTTTTAAACAAACTTAGCCTTTTGGGGGTCTTCTCACTGTGGACTGGGTTTATGTTGTGCACACACTGCTACCTTTTATGGCCAGCACATGGGGATTGTGACAACAGCCAATCAGGTCTCTTGAATCAATGGTACCAACCCTGGAACCAAGGATCCAAAAGGGATGACAAAAAAAAAGGCTCACTCATCCAATCCCATTTTGTTTTTTAAATCCCAGACTCATGAGTTTTTGAGAGCCCCAAACAGCAGAGGTAAACAAAAGTGCTAACTTCTTAAAGCACGTTTGGCCAATTTTTTGAATGCTTATATCCCAAAGACTACTGAAAGGGTTTACACCGAACCAACAAAAGCCAGCTTTCTGGGTTGACTTTCATAGAAGTTTAATGTATAACCGTTCAGAGGTTCAGTCTATAGGTGTGAGCAAATTTTCCCACAGAAGTTAAGAGAAAACGCTCTGCCCCACCTATTTTACCCAGCACAGATCTTCACAAAACTTGACATGCTGAACCTAGCTGACTGAGGAGCTGATTTATATGTTGGTGCAGAGGGAACTCCATCGCAGTGGCGATAGAGGTCCCTCCCTGGCAATACACAGTGGCCCGCCCACTTGATTTATATGCGGGTGGACCATAGGTTCAACTACAGCAGTGACTACTGTGTCACCGCCCTAGCCAAACTTCTCAGATGGCCTTAATGATAACATTGTGGATGAGCGATTCCAAAAATTGTTGAAATGATGACCATGACTAGGGAGATGCAAGGATTTTTCGTCAATAGACCTCGTATCAGCACACCAGCAGGTTGGTTTTCACCCAGGCAGTAAAAATCTGAGTTCATGACACCCACTGGATGTTACCAACTTGTACAGATGCCATTTGGCTTAACTTCATTTGGTGCAGTTTCCCAAAAGTTGATGCAAAGCGGGTTTTATGGGTTTAAGGGTACAAATGTTTTCCAAGACAACATCTTGGTCATGTCAAACATGATGTATGGGCTATCAGCTGAGTGCAAAATGCAGGTTTGGGGTGCTGACCTTGAATTACCTTTGACAGGAAGTGAGTAACGAAGGCATCAAACCTAAGTAGTTGTTGGTGAAAGCTATCCATGAAGCCCCTATACCAGCCAACATGGATGATTTACGGTCCATTTCAGGATTAGTGAAGTTTTATTCCAAATTCGTACAGAACTTTTAAAAAAAATATATAAAATGAAACAACTACTGAAAAACAAGGTCAAATTTTAGTGATCCCCCCGAATTACAAAAAGACCTTTAATCCATCAAAGAAGAAATCACTTTGGAGAATGCCTTCGCCTTGGCCTTGCCTTGCCCAAAGCAACAACGAGATTATGCAATGACAGATGAGAGCTGCAAAGGAATTGGAGCAGTTTAGTCTCAGATAGATGGTAAATGCAAAGATGTTACTGTGGCTTTTGTGTTTTGATCTCTTTCTCCAGCCTAAGAAAGTTATTCGGTGGTGGAAAGGGAGATTGTAGATGTGGTGTGGGGTCTTGATCACTTTAGGAATTTTGTGTGTCTACATATGAGAATTGCACAATTGTCCTTTAGATTATAGATTACAAGGTGCATATGTTCCTGGTGGGAAAAGCAAGGTAGAAGATTGTTTGAGTCAGTTACCTTTGCCATTGAGTGAAGACCCCAAGGAGGATTGGGAAGAGTTGAGTTTGGTACTGGTGTGGAGGGAATGATGTGATCCCAAAGGAAGATATAATGAAGCACTCTCTAAGGATGTGAACCTGTAATGAGTAATATTGTGCATGGTGAAGGGTTGGTTGTAAAAGAAGTTGGTTGAAGAATGTGTCAAATTCTGGGCTGTTCAAGAGGAATTGTCCATTTTAGGACCAAATTTATAAGAGGACAAGGAATTATCCAGCCACAGAGTTTGAGGAGAAAAGTGATAGAGATAAGCCATGAATGGCATTTGGGCATTGTGGAAAGCAAGAAAATAGTTAAGACGTACTGGTGGACGGGTATGAATACAGAGGTGGAATGCATTGTAAGAGAAGTCCTGAATGTGGGTTGGCTGATAGGTATAAAATCACACTTGAACTGCCTTTATATCCAGTGGAAAGTCCTGGCATGGCTTTGGAAACCATTGGTGTAGACATTAAAGGTCCAGTAGTAGAAGAGAAGGAAGAAAGTACATATGTCCTGGTAGCAATGGAATATATTTCCCGAAATGACCAGAGGTTTCTCATGTAGATGGGGTCAATGCAGAGAATGTGATCACATTTTGGGAAGAATTGTTTCAAAGGTGGAGGTTGGTTGGAGAGTAAAAATTATTATTCCCACTCCAGTGAGTGCAACAGTAAGGAAAGTGTTGGATAGCGTAGCGGAATAATTTAATATACCCACTCCTGCAATATAATTTACATTAATTAACAGTTAATATTTTTTTTAATTAATTTACCTCCCACCATTTTCCCCTACAAACATTACCTACAATATTGCAATATATTAATAAATTAACATAATTAATTAACAATTAATTAACTAATTACAATTAACAATATAATTAACAATAAGATCTAAATTAATTCACACAATTAACACTATAAAATAACTTTAAAAAATTATAATATAACAAATAATAAAAGTTACATTGAAAAATAATGTACTTCCTACCCTACTCCCCTATAAACCCTCAACCCACTGATAAAAAAGTACACAATTAACATATTTACAAATTATTTGCTAATAATAAATATCTAATTAATTACGAATTAATAAAAAGAATTACGCAATTAACATAATTACCAATTAATTGTTAATTGTTATTAATCAATTTATAATTAATTCGTAATAAATTAATTAACGTAATTAACAATGTAAATTCTTAAATATGAAATTATTAAATAATAAAATAATTAATTCATTTCAATTAAATTACTTCCCACCCTATTCCCCTATAAACCCACAACCCGCTACAGACTTAAATTACACATTTTTTTTTTACATATAATTAATTCATTCTAAATAATGCTGAAAATATATATTATAATTAAATTACTTCCCACCCTATTCCCCTATAAACCCACAACCCGCTACGGAATTAAATTACACAAAAATGAATTAACATAAAATTCTTTAGTTTTACAAAAATCAAACGTACATTGCAAAAAATGAAATCGATATTTCTTACCTGCATTTCGATATTCTACACCACTATATTTTTGCAATTCGATATTCTGTCCATTTGATATAAAAAACTCGATATTCTGTCCAGTCGATATTTTTTTTCCATATTATGACTAGTTACCGGTGGTCTGCTGACCCTAGTAGGCCACCATCCTCGTGATTTTAGCGATTTCTAGGGGGTCGCAAATTGCAACCTAGCTCATTAATATTCATGAGGTAAGTCATTTGCGACCCCCTAGGAATCACAGAAAGTGTTCATCACACTTTCGTAAATGCAGTTTTGCGATTTCCTAATTGCGAATCGCAGGAATTACAGAAGCTCAAATCGGTTACTTGATATATGCGGCCCTAAGTCTCAAACCCAGGCTTTGCATGGCACTATAGGCATGTCAACAAGCTGTGTCACTAGGAAATGTGCGAACAACTATAATAGAATGTCTCATGGCGGGTGCTTCTGTCAGGCGTTTCCTTTTAACCGTATTCAAATGAGTACAAGCGGACTCCATGTAACAGGAGGGTAATCGCTTCAGAGTAAAATTAGAAAGGATATAGCATGACAGGCTGATTCTGTTTTGTTCTAGTTTGCACGATTCCTGTTTGGACAAAGCTTCTCTATGGGCCTGTTGAGGGATTCAAGACCACAGTACAAGTCTTTAGATATTGAGTAATCAGCTATATTTAATTGTTATGAGAACATCAGAATGTTGAGAGCTCTATTGAAGACAATGGAGTAGCTTGGTTCTTATAACTGCTGGTATAAGCCTAGAGTTCACACATTCCAATGGCTCGGGCTATACTGTTTGTTAAAGGCCCTGAATCCCTTGTTATAGGCCTAACTCAGGTTCAGGGCCTTTAACAACCAGTATAGCCCTTAGAAGCGGCTATAAAGCTATATTAGAACATTGGAATGTTGAGAGTTCCATTGAAAACAATGGAGTAGCTCGAGGATTTTAGCGGCAGGTAGAATTTCGGAGCTCACACACTCAAACGCTTGTCTTCATGTTTCTCCCTTTTTAATTTAGAACATTCCACCCTTAGTGAGTGTAATATTCTAAAAGCCTTATAGCCTAGTTGCCTCTGAGTATGCCAGCTGTTAAAGGCCCGCACCCGGGTTCAGGGGCTATAAGGCTATAGTAAGTGTTGTCACCTCTCTTTATGATTTCAGTACCTTATGCAAGCAGAAGACTTGTTATCTTTATACTTCCTGCATACACAACTAATGAGGAACTGTTAGTGCTCCCATAATGTTTTTTACCAATATCTGTTGCTGTTTTTATGTGCTTGTGAACTCCCTCCTTCAAGTGGTGCTTAGCTCCAAAAAGGTCCAAATGTGACTATGTCATTATTTGAATTGCTGGTACGCTTTGTTAACTCATTTTATATTTCCACAGCTCTTATAAGTGGAGTTGGTACGATTACCTTTCGACTTACTACGGATGGAATAAATGAAGAGGCGTTAGTGCAGCATCCGGTAAGGTGCACTTTTTGAACCATTTACCTAAGACATTATTTTAGTAGACTGCAAGAGTAACAAGTTTAAACTTACCAGTAAATTCGGCTCCTGCGTGTAGAACCGCAGAACCCTCACTCCACAATAGCCTCAGAGAAGGCCAAATCTACCAGTGAGGAAACCAAAAGCTTCCTGTCGTGGGTCAAGCACAGAAGAGGCAGGAAAGCAACCAATAAGAGTAAGGCAACTGAGATTGACACAAAAACCATCCAATCACGATCAAGGGCTGACAGGTGAAGCCTTACATGCAGTGATGTCTGCAACAGACAGCTGGAGCAAAGTCAAGACCAAAAGCCCCCGGAGTGAGTGCATCACATGTTTAAAAACACCCTCTTTTTGAATTAAAACAAAAAACAGTTGTAGAGGCATGGGACATTAAAGATTATATCCTGTTTGCAGTCCTTTGATTTTAAAAAAGCAGTTTGTTCTGAATTCATTGGATTAGTAATGATCACATGACTAGATTATGCAGGTAACAAAGAAGCAGCATGGTGTGTGATATGCAGTGCAGAACATTATAAAAAATATTTTGTATATGTTTGCAGAGTGTCAGTCCACCCCAAATGTTGGTGCATTGGATGATGAACTATATAAGATCCTAAATATGATGGACGATTCCAACACGGAGCAAGACCAGTGCTTAATTTGTAAAATAATACAGGGCCCACAGGGGGCCACTGCAGCTTGCACCACCCATCGCCCCTGTCAACTCTGTGAAAACAATAATCATCTCCCTCACCTGCAAGTGCAACAGTTCAGATTATTCCAGGCTCCCAAAGCTAAAGGATTGGTTTGGGAGGCAGGTATTAGTAATTTTGAATGTGTATTGTATTCATAAACACCCGGTGTTATGCTCATCTCTAAATTCGATGAACAGCGCCACCTTGTGGCTGACTGTCATAAGTGCAGTGTTGACAATTAAGTACCGAGCTACGGAAACCAATTAAGTGGCGGTGCAGAGCACCAGAAACCACAGGCTCAAATTAAGCACTGCTGCAAGACCAACCTAGGCCTGGCGCTGAGCATCACTGGGGTGCTCGTGGAATGTAGCATAACACATGCTCTTGGCACAACTGAGGCATCACAACACCAAGATGATCTTGAAATACTCCCCAACAAGCTGGTAGGGTTTGGGGAATTGGGATTGATTGAAAATTACTTTCATATACTCATTAAAGTTCTGTGCTACAGCAGTTCAGAAGACAGTTTAAATCATAACAATCATTTTTGTTGCGGCAAATTAAACATAATGTGTCTTAGCGCCTGACCACAAAGTGAAATGTGCATGATGTAATCTATGCTGTCATTTTATAGGACACAGGGCTGCCCATTATGCCACATAGGAGCTAGCAGGTGTGAAATGTGTGTAGTTTGCACTTCCATAATTATGCAATATTTCAGTAAAATTATAGAAAAATATGAGTAATTACTCAGTGTGCAAATCAACCAGTGCAATAATTTAGGGCAAAAATCATCCTCGTGTGACACATTTCGTGGTAGAAATTAACTTGTAAAACACTCAAGCAACATTCACTTGCGTCATGGCCCTGTATATTATTTTTGCATGCTTGCAGTAAAATGTGGCAGTGAATGGTGCGTATTTATGCAATGTGGCATGATTTCGGTAATTTACAATAACAAGCATAGCATAAAATTCACAAACTATGCAAATTATGACAGCATAATATAAATTTCGCCCACTGAGAATCTAAGGCAATTGCAACAATTACTAGTACAAAGTTTCAAATTGGACTCATTTTGTAAGAAATTGCACTACACATGCAATTCACCTTCACTCAGTTTACTGTATCCAAATATTGCATTACCGTATGTCTTTTTAGGTTTCACTTGTGCTGTGCTTGTGAAATCTCTTATATTTAATATATCTTTAAAGGGAGCTCTTATCACTTCCCATAGCCGATTTAACTGTGTTCATTCGCTTTGTGTAGAACTTTTTTTTGTTAACTTCCCTTTGCTGGACGCAGTTACAATGCTTGTACTAAAGCTGTTCACACTGTTTAAGCCCCATTCACTGTCAAGATAAGGTCTCTTACTATGGAAAAAGCAATCAGCTTCTAACAGTATGCTGGAATGCTTGTTTTTTATTACTTAGTTGAGTAAAGCTGATGCTTTAGCCTTAGAACGTTTGTGGCATTTC
This sequence comes from Triturus cristatus, assembly GCF_964204655.1. Lineage (NCBI taxonomy): Eukaryota > Metazoa > Chordata > Amphibia > Caudata > Salamandridae > Triturus > Triturus cristatus. The sequence goes on along the minus strand of NC_140590.1, from coordinate 1,837,922,979 downwards.
CTATTCATGCCTCAGTACCTTTCTTTGCACTTTGTAGGTATTATCGGAATGATTTTTTTAACTTAATTTATTTGGTCATTATAATCAATTTCTAAATGTTGTAATAAAAATTGCACTTTAAAAATGAAGTCACTAGACAAGAGGAATGCTATATTTTATTACTAAACAGGCAGCGTGAAGTGCAGATACCTTGCAGACAACGGGGTCATTATTTAAACGGTGCAGCAGGTGAAGTGGCACCGGACCAAAGAGTTATCAGAACTTCTCTAAACACCAAAAATTGCTAGATTTTACAGCTAAACAGGCAGTCACAAGTGCAGTTTTCTAACAAGTGCTGAGTCATGATTTCAATAGTGCAGCAGGTGCAGTGGCACCGGGACCAGAAGCTCCAGACACCCCACTAAATACAGATTATTGCTATATATTACAACTAAACAAGCAGTGGAAAGTGCAGCTATCTTTCATGCACTAAGTTCATGATTTGAATTGTGCAGCAGGTGCAGTGGCACTGGACCAACAAGTTGTCAGAACTCCTCGAAACACCTAATATTGCTAACTTTTACTACTGAACAGGCAGTCACAAATGCAGTTATCTTGCAGTTGAAAGGGGCTTGATTTAAATGGTGCAGGAGGTGCAGTGGCACTGGTGCCAAAAGCTCTAGGGACTCCACTAAAAACAGATTATCACCAAATTTATAACTAAACAGGCAGTCACAAGTGCAATTACCTTGCAAAAAACAGGGTCATGATATGAATGGTGCAGCAGGTGCAGTGACACTGGGCCCAAATGGTGTCAGAACTCCTCTAAATAGCTAATATTGCAATATTTTGCAAATAAGCAGGCAGTCTCAAGTGCAGTTATCTAACAAGCACTAGGGTCATGATTTCAAAAGTGCAGCAGTTGCAGTGGCACTGGGACCAAAAGCTCCGGGAACCTCAATAAGCACTGATTATGGCAGTTACAAGTGCAGTTATTTTTCAGGCACTAGGGTCGTGATTTGAATGGTATAGCAGGTGCAGTGGTACCGGACCAAATAGTTGTCATAACTTTCAAAACATCTTAAATTGCTATATTTTACTACTAAACAGGCAGTCACAATTGTAGTTAACTTGCAGGCAACAGGGTCATTATTTGAATGGGGCAGCAGGTGCAGTGGCACCTAGCCCAAAAGTTGTCAGAACTCCTTTAAATACCTAATATTACTAAATTCTAAAACTAAACAGGCAGTCGTCAGTGCAGTCATCTAGCAAGCACTAGGGTCATGATTTCAATAGTTCAACTGGTGCAGTGGAACAGGGAGCAAAAGCTCCAGGTACCCTACTAAACACCACTATTGCTATATTTCATTCCTTAACAGGCAAACACAAGTGCAGTTATATTACAAACAACAATGTTATAATTTGAATGGTGCAGCAGGTGCAGTGGCACCGGTTCCAAAAGTTGTTATAACTCCACAAAACACCAAATATTGTTATAGTTTACTACTAAGCAGGCTGCCACAAGTGCAGTTATCTTTCAGGCAACAGGATCATTATTTGAATGGTGCAGCAGGTGCAGTGGCACAAGGCCTCAAAGTTATCATAACTCCTCTAAATACCTAATATTGCTATATTTTACAACGAAACAAGCGCTAGGGTCCTGATTTCAACAGTGCAGGAGGTGCAGTGGCACTGGGGCCAAAAGCTCCAGGCACCTAATTAAACCTCGATTATTGGTGTATTTTACAACTAAACAGGTGGTCACAAGTAAAACAAAAAGGGAAGAAGAGAGGCAACAGATATAAACAGCCAAATGACCAAAAGAGTATTCTTGAGTCTTCAATGATATACACAGTTCTTCTTTAATAAATTCTGTCCATTATATGTGCAGCCAATGCGTTTCTCCCTAAACAGGGCTTCCTCAGGGCTGGAAATACAACATACTCACATCAAGATACAGTACATTCAATTAAATCAAAAAAACAGTTACTAGTGTGAATATACATTTGTTTTAAAAAAACGCCAAAATGAAAAAAACAATTAGTTCATGTGAAGACGAGACTTAGTGAAAATCTCTTAGCACTTGCATCAGAACCAGTAAGCATCAAGAATTTAAAATCTCATGTAAAAAGCCTGGAAAACTCAAGAAAAAAGAGAGGAAGAGAAGAGCCATGTGTTTTAAAAGAAAAATGGTAAAAAGTAATAGACCCAAAGGGAACACTAGAGCAGAATTTACTAGTGCATTTAGCTGATGACAACAAGAAGAACACCATCTATAACCAAAAAGTGGTGACCGTCGTGCCTAGCTCAGATAAGTGATATATCATGTAAACAGCGTCAATCTGACTCCCTTACCACTGGTAACACCACCTGATGAATCCTAGGATAGTGTAAAGTATTGTCCGGAATAAAGGACGCACCTATAAATTGTAGTTTACCTACAAGGTGAAAAATTAAATTAAATATATATATATAACTAGATCCCCCTAAGGGTTTCTGAAATACCTTAAGTTAATAGGTCATAAGCTCCCCTCGAATGGATCACGCTTAAATTTGTAGTAACGGTGACGTGTCCAAAAGCATAGTCCATTAGAAACCTCCCGTGGATACTTAAATAGATGTCACAAACTCCCTTGAGTCTGAGAGACGTAATTTTTATTTAGAAATCTGAGCTAAAAGAAAAAACAGAAAACAGTCTTAACTGTGTTGCACGAGAAAACCCATTTACTAAAACGGGTTCCAGAAAGTAGTGTCCTGAAGCATTAGACTAATAAACTAAGAAAATATAGCCCCCATTTGATACAGCAACCCACAGGGCAAAGAAGACGACAAGAAGTCCAAACCCATAACAGGGTAAACAAAAAAAGAAAAATATTTATAAAGCGCAAATCCTATTGCACATAACAAAACTTAAAGTCAACACCAAAGGAAAAGTCCTTAAACAATATTCACGGGCAAAATAGCTCATCTCATGTAAGAAAGAACACAAAAAGGTTTAAAGCGCTGGTCGTGGGTAGGTAACCCATCCCTTTTAAAAACGAATATACAGGGCCCGCCTTATATTAGAGGTTTGGGCCCGAACCCGACTCTAACTTACTTTCCAAAATGTAAGCTGGGTCAAGAAATAGAAAGGCCAGTACATGGGAAATGAATCACCTTTGCCTATTGGCAGTAATAACTGCCCACCTCAAATATAAAATCCCCAAGACTTACCTGTGTACGGCTCTCATCTCCTCACACCGGAAACAAGCTAAACGAACAGGAACGTCGTCAGTGGACTTCTGTTCCTGTTAATTTCCAGATTCTTATCAAAGAGAAGGCTGACCTATGCCAGGCTGCTACTCAATGATTGGGCGTGGCCTACCATTCGATTTTTCATCCACTCTGCCATGCTGTCGTCATATATGAAGAGTACGAAAAAAAAACAGAACTTGCACACAGCTTTATTGTTCACTTGACCCGGTCATGTTAGATAAGAAAAACAACGAGTTCAACAACTAACCATACAATTGTACCGAGCACTTGTCTGACGTCCCACCATCATGAAAAGAAATCACAAAGCCACGAGTTTGAACTAACTGTATTTTTCACTTGTGCGTGTAATCGTACACTTGCAGAGAACGGGTTCATCAGTCAAATGCATAATCGCATATACCAAAATCCTGTGCAACCACGAAATGAGACATCCCACAATTTAGCAAACACACTAACATCATAACAGAATGAATTAAAAAATGGACCGTATATCTGTGTAAGGAGGAGGGCAAGTGAAAAAAACCTTATTGGAGTAGGTTTGATGCAAACCCAAATAGAGACTTTGAAAATTACAGCACACAAGCAGTGAAAGTGCCAGGCAACCAAATTGTACCCATCATTATGAATAAATGGAAGAGACACAATATTAAGAGTACAAAAAGAAAAGTGCCTTTCTTTTAAATGAATTTGTAAACAAATGTTACATGCTCTATTAGATCATAAAACTGAGAAGATCACAACACAGGGGAAAGTGAATTTAAAACAACTTAGGGAAAAGTTTATCTATGGGAAAGGGCCTGGATACCTAAACTTCTTGATTGTAGTGATTGGAAGAGGAAGACACAGAGTTGACCAGCCACCTTAAACAGAAGGACAATAGATGTTGCACATATAAAAAGTACCTTTCAGTACAGATTTACAATAGACTATGAAGTGCTTGAATAATCTGCTGTTCACTGAGTTTACAATCCACACCCATTTTATAAGGTTCGAAATGCAAAAAAGGAAAAACAATTACAGTAGCATTATATAACAGCAACAGGATATAAATGGCAACATCATTTCAATCATGTTACAGCAACAGGATATGACTCCCAAAATCAAGAAAAATTGATCCAAACACAAATATTAACATGTAAGATGTCAAAGACAATGACGTTTAGCTGAATCATCACATGTTCTTCAGAGAACCTTAGAGTCTTGGTACGTCATGAGAAGAAATGTATTTCATTATCAGTGTTCAGACCTAAAGACACAGCCCTCGGTTTACAAATCCACTGCACCTCCAGTTGTTGTAGGCGCAATTCCCTATTAACGCCTCTTACATCTTGATTGACAATATCAATGCCATGGAATTTAAAATTGACTTTGGACATGTCTGAGTCACAAGTATGTGCTCCCAAGGCATATGATTGATCATTCCTTATGCATGCTTCATGATGTTCCTGGATACAAACCTTTAGCTGCTTAGTAGTACTGCCTGCATAAATCTTAGAAGAGTTGCAAATAATACCATAAATCACATGGGTGGACTGGCAATTAAGACTTTGTTGAATATGGTATGTGTGTCTACTATTGTATGAAAATTCCCATGTTCTGTTTAGACCTAAGTGACAGATGTTGCATTACCCAACAGGTAAAAAAAAAAAATTTGGATGTTTCAACCAGGTTCCCACATGTGGTAATCTTGGGGCTGTGTAGCTGGGACAAAGTAATTCCCTAAAGGTTTTGGACCTTTTATAAGTGTTTACAGGTTTATCTTGTAGCAAAGATCCTACCCCTGGGACACCTTTCAAAATCTTCCAATGTTGGTGAAGGATCTTGAATACATCTTGATTGAGTCTAGAGTGTGTTGTGAAGAAAGACAGGCTATCCCTGGTCTCTTTTTTAGTCTGTACTCTTAAAGTATCTCTCCTTGTAACCTTCCGTACTCGTCTGACTGCCTGATGCAGTTCCTGGCGTTTGTATCCTCTTCTTTCCAGTCTAACCAAAGACTCTTGTGCATGCATCTCAAACTGATGGTTCGCACTACAATTCCTACGGATCCTAATAAGTTCCCACAACGGAATGGCGCATTTAGTGCTAATGGGGTGAGCATTCACATAATACATAATGCTGTTCACAGCTGTGTCTTTCCTGTAAAGGGTGCTGTGCAACTTATTGTCCAATATGTATAGTTCAACATCCAACATCCAACATCCAGCCTGCCCATATCAGGATAATATCGTCAATATAGTGACCCCAATAAAGGACATCCTTAGTCCAGGCTGCTGCCCCTGGGGCACATGCATATATGTGTTCCAGCCTTCCCATATACAAATTCGCATAGGATAGTGCAAAATTAGACCCCATGGCAGTCCCTTGGAGTTGTTGGTACCAATCTGTATTAAAGAGGAAGGAATTGTTGGTCAAAATCCGATTGATCATCTCTAGGACCATCTTATTGTGTTAATTAGCTTTTCTTGTAGACAAAAAATGATCATTCGCAAAACGTCCAAATTCACTTCTAATACAGGTGTATAGGGATTCTACAACCGTGGTGACTAACCACATAGATTCGTTCCATTGTAGATCTTCAAACCTATTTAGAATGTCCATGGTGTCTCTAATGTATGAGGGAAGGTTTAAAACCAAGGGCTTAAGGAATGTGTCAACAAATTCAGAGAGATGTTCAGTGAGTGACCCAATACCAGAAATAATGGGTCGACCTGGGGGAAATGTAGCTTTTTTTGTGTACCTTTGGCAAAATATAAAGGCAAGGGAACCTCAGATATGTAGTCTTGAGAAAATCAAATTCTGCTTCTGATAACAAGCCTATTTCCTTCCAGTGTGTCAATTTTACATTAATCAGCAGCATTGCTTCAGGGCAAGGATTCAACCCTAGTTTGTGTTAGCAAGTCCGATCGTTCGCCGTCTCAGGACCTCTTGTTTATAATCCATACAATTCATCAATACAACATTTTCTCCCTTGTCAGCTTCACGGATGACAAGTGAGGTGTCATTTTTAAGGCTGAACAATGCATTCTTGTCATCTCTTGTTAAGTTGTCACCAGAATGTTTATTCTTCTTTAATGCTAGCCTACAAGTGGCAGACCTTATAGGTGGGCAACAGTATATATAAAGAAAATTTGCTGACTCTCATTGAAGTGACTATTTGGGCTGTGCAGCTATAATAATCCTTGTCTGCTTATTTGAGAATTTTAAGGTGGTCACAATTGCACTTATCTTTCAGGCACTACGGTTATGTTTTGAATTGTGAATCAGGTGCAGTCAGTGGCAGTGGCACCGGTACCAAAAGCTCCAGGCACCCTACTAAACACCTAATATTTCCATATTTCATTCCTAAACAGGCAACAACAATTGTAATTCCCTTGCAGGTAACAGGGTCATTATTTGAACGGCACAGCAGGTGCAGTGGCACCGGGCCCAAAAGTTGTCAAAACTCCTCTAAACACCTAATATTGCTAAATTAACAAATAAACAAGCAGTCACAATTGCAGTTATCTTTCAGGCAACACGGTCATAATTTGAATGGTGCAGCAGGTACAGTGGGACCGGGTCCAAAAGTTGTCAGAACTCCTCTAAATACATAATATTGCAGTATTTTACTACTATACAGGCAGTCACAATTACAGTGATCTTTCAGACAACAGGGTCATAATTTGAATGGTGCAGCAGGTGCAGTGGCACTGGGCCCTACATTTATCAGAATTCCTCTTAACATCTTATATTGCTATATTTTACAACTATACAGGGAGTTGCAATTGCAGCTATTTTGCAGGTGAAAGGAGCTTTATTTAAATGGTGCAGCAAGTGCAGAGCCACCGGGGCAAAAAGTTGTCATAACTTCTCTAATCACCTAATATTACTAAATTCTACAACTAAATAGGCAGTCGCAAACACAGTTATCTAACAAGCACTAGGGTCATGATTTCAATAGAACAGCAGGTGCAGTGGCACCAGGACCATAAGCTCCAGGCACCCCACTAAACACGGATTTTGCTATATTTTACACCTAAATAGTCATCACGAGTGTAGTTATTAACCAGGGTCATGATTTGAATGCGCAGCAGGTGCAGTGGTACCAGGCCAAAAAGATGTCAGAACTCCTCTAAACTCCTAATATTGCTGTATTTTATTACTAAACAGGCAGTCACAATTGCAGTTACCTTGCAGTTGAAAGGATCTTGATTTAAATGGTGCAGCAGGCTCAGTGGCATCGGGCCAGAAGTTGTCATAACTCAACTAAACAACAAATATTGCTATATTTTACTACTAAACAGACAGTCACAAGTGCAGTTATCTACAGGCAACAGGGTTATTATTTGAATGGCGCAGCAGGTGCATTGGCACTGAGCCAAAAAGTTGTAAGAACTCCTCTATACACCCAATTTTGGTATGTTTTACAACTAAACAGGAAATCATAAGTGCAGTTATCTAGCAAGCCCTAGGTTTAGATTTCAATAGTGCAGCAGTGGCACTGGGACCAAAAGCTCCAGGCACCCCACTAAACACCTAATATTGCTGTATTTTATTCCTAAACAGGCAACCACAAGTGCAGTTACCTTGTAGACAACAGGTTCATGTTTTGTATGGTGCAGCAGGTGCAGTAGAACTGGGCCCAAAAGTTGTCAGAGTTTCTCTAAACACCTAATATTGCTGTATTCTACTAATATGCAGGCAGGCTCAATTGCAGTGACTTTGCAGTTCAAAGGGCATGATTTAAATGGTGCAGCAGGTGCAGTGGCACCGGGGCCAAAAGTTGTCATCACGTCACTAAACGCAAAATATTGCTATGTTTTACTACCAAACAGGCAATCACAAGCGCAGTTATCTTTCAGCTAACAAGAGTTGTTATTTGAATGGTGCTGCAGGTGCAGTCACACCGGGCCCAAGCGTTATCAGACCTCCTCTAAACACCTAATATTGCTCTATTTTACAACTAAACAGGCGGTCACAAGTGCAGTAATCTTTCAGGCACTTGGGTCATGATTTGAATGTGCAGCAAGTGCAGTGGCACCAGGACGAAAATATGTCAGAACGCCTCTAAACACCTAATAGTACAACATTTTACTACTAAACAGGCAGTCACAATTGCAGTTACCTTGCAGACAACAGGGTCATGATTTCAATGGTGCAGCAGCTGCAGTGAAACCAGGACCAAAATATATCATTTTCAGATGGTATTTCATTAAGGGGGGGTCTTTGCTGGTGCAGCCCTCAGAAGGAGAGATCAGTTGCTGTAAATGATTGTGTCTAATATTTGATAACCTCTGGGCGGGTTCCTCATCAAAGCCGACCCTTTTAATGCGCACATCATAGGACCCATCCTACTGTTTTGCATTCTTCACTGGCTTCGTGATCAGGCTGCGGAAGTTGTTGAGAGTGCTCACACTCTGTGCAAGAAGTGTCTTTTTGGTGTTGTAGTTGTATCTCTTCATAGCAATGACACTATCTCTCTCATGTAGCTGTACTGGGCTCTGGCTATGACAGAGTGAGGAACTCCCTAAATCCACCCAGAACTCCAAAGGGGGGACAGCATCACTTCCGGCACAACACCATTTCCCGGCCCTGGGACCACTAGGCCACGTCTTCCGGGACAGGATATTTTGGGATGTTTTCTCTGATTCAGGATTTGTGGGTAGGCATCATTTGCAGGGAGTTACCTCTGGTTCTGGCCTGGGTCATTGGTCAGCTTGGGCATGAGTGATGCCTCTTCCAGGCTCCAGGGCACATGCAGGTTTTCAAGCCATAGAGAGCTCCAGAAGGCCACATCATTTTCAGGGGCTGTTGGTTCATAGGTCATAACATGTGCCCATTCTCAAAGCTCCTATGACCCCAGTGCAGAGTTATCCACAGCGGAGGCGGAATAGGAGACTCCTGTGCAAATACACTTTATTTTTCTCTGTGGAGAAAACATGTTTTCCTGTGGAGAAAGGCCTCTCCCTGCACTTTCTGTGTGTCTTGGAGAGATCCATTCACCTTCCTATCCTGGAAATTCATCAGGGTGGAAAGAGCTGCCCGAGAGTGGGCAATGCCCATGAATGTATGTTTGTGTGTGTTCTGAAATGCCCAAGGCAAACCATGCCTAGGAACTCACACTTCCTACCTCTAGAGTAGGATGTATTACTGTGACTTTCTCCACACTACTGGCATTGAAACCTGCCTAAGTAAATGGATTTACACACCCAACTATTCCCTTTATAGATTTTTTTACAGCACTCTAAAAGTTTATTCAGTCGCTAAATTGCAATTACGACCAAATTTACCTTTGTGACTAGAGCCCTGTGTTTGAAACTGTAACTAGTGAACAGAAATAGTCCACACCCAGTGCTTGAAATGGAAAAATAGAAGTGCAGGTACCCTGTGTCAGAGTACCTGCTTGTTTCCGAGGAGTGCCGGTACTCTCCAATTAAAAGTATTCGTCTCTTTTGAGAAGTGCAGGTACACATAATCTCAAAATAAAAAAGTGCCGGTACTCAGCACTAGACAGTACCGGCCCATTTAAAGCACTGTCCACACCTTCTTGGGGAAAACCTGCCAGTGTTAAGTATTCTTTAGTCTCCCAAAGATAACTATGCACCTACCGCTCGTTGCCATTAAGGATTTCTGGATGTTCAAGAGCTGCTTGTTTCACATGGTTCCACTGTCTCCTATTGCCAGTTTCACATAGGACCTGAAACTTGTGGGTACCAGAACCAACTTCAAGCAGACATCTCAGTCACTATGAGCATTCTGATGACGACTTTGGCAGTCAGATCTAAAATCGTTGATATCTGATGTGTGGGGCTGAAATAAATCATCCAGGGTTACATGTACGGAGGTTTTTTCAGTTGCAAACAGCCCAATTCGTAGAATCGTAAAAATGCATTTTCCTATGTACAAAACACATTTTGCGATTTGGTAACCCATTGCCGAATCGCATAATGGGTTAGCAATTCGGTAATAGGAAAGGGTGTGTGTAGGGCGTCCCTTCCCAACAGCGACTCACAGTGCTATATACGAATGTTTTGCGACCAAAATGTGGTCACAAAACATTCGCATTTTTCTGCCTGCACGGGAATGGCTGTTCAGGTGACCCCTTTGCGAATGCATTCAAAAGCTTTTAAGAACAGGCAGTGGTCCCAAGAATCACTGCCTACTCTTAAAAAAATGAAACTAAAACGTGTCATTTTTCTTTTTGGAATTTGTCCTTTAAGGAAAACGGGCTGCATTTAAATAAAAAAGTTGCTTTGTCTAAAAGCGAACACAGTCATGATGGTCTGCTGGCCCCAGCAGGCCACCATCCCTGTGTTTTAGTGATTCCCAATTGGTAACAAATTGCTACCTACCTCATGAATATTAATGAGGTAGGTCAATTGCGACCCCATTAGGAATCGCTAAATGTGTCAAGGACACATTAGTACATAGGTGTTTGCGATTACCTAATAGCGCGTAGCTAAAATTTGCTATTAGGAAATCACAAAATGAAACCTACGTGCAGGTGGCCCCTTGAGTGAGTGACATTAAGAAGCGCAATGAAGTCACAAAGTGCTACAGGGGTGTGTGAGTGAAAGAAAAGTTGAGCATGGAAAAGCAGCTCATTAGCATCACCAAACGTGTCTTGACTCTATCCCGAGGGTGGATCTCAAGAAAGTGTTGTCTTGTTTGTCCCAGTATCATTGGAGCGAACCAAGGGTGATCCTTTTGGTCCCAAAAGCATATTTACCCTTGTCGGACAAAAGAGAACATTACAGGTGTCTTCTGCCGCCTCTGTGCCGAGTTATGCTCTGATAGACAGGGAGTGCTAGGAGTCTGACAAACCTGTCAGGCAATCTCTTATCCGTAGGTGATGATAAATGGAGCCCACCATTGCACCACAAAATCAGTATGCACACACAATGACTGGTATTTTACTATTATGTGATTATTTATTATGCAGTATTTTTCTAAAAATCATGTACATAAGGATTATCATAATCATTATCAACAACTCAGCAGATAATATGCAAATGAAGGCAAATGTTGGCTAGGCCTTGATTGTATTTCATCACAAATCACTCACCTATTAGACTTTTCCCTACTTAAAGGGTCTAATTTATTTCAACCCTCTAACGTTTCTGGCTGTATGGGTTTACTAAGCTTTAGCTATGCCAAACCATGTGTAGTTTCCCTGCATACTTTACGCTGTCATCGGGCCAGTAGTCAGAAATAAACCTTCAGCATCACCACCCCACCCTCCCTGAAGCTGGGCCATGTGTCGGACTCTGCCTCGGTTCCTAATATATCTTTATTACTACTGGTGCGAGGAGGGTCACTTGTGTTTTTGTGTTCCTGCTTTGCTTTACAAATGTGAAAACACTGCCCCTTTGCAGAAGCCATGGAAGCTATGCTACCTTTCCCTTCTTGCTTCCACGATGGACCTCTACAAGGCCACCTTCCCTCACAGCTGCTGGTGCAACACGAGCACCAGAGAAGTGGCCGAGGTCACCTTCCCTTGCAGCCGCTGGTGAAACACGAGCACCAGAGAAGTGGCCGAAGTCACCTTCCCTTGCAGCCGCTGGTGCAACACGAGCACCAGAGAAGTGGCTGAAGTCACATTCCCTCACAGCCGCTGGTGCAACACGAGCACCAGAGAAGTGGCTGAAGTCACCTTCCTTCGCAGCCGCTGGTGCATCATGAGCACCAGAGAAGTGCCCAAGGCCATCTTACCTCGCAGCTGCTGGTGCAACACAAGCACCAGAGAAGTGCCCAAGGCCACCTTCCCTTGCAGCCACTGGGGCAACACGAGCACCAGAGAAGTGGCCGAGGTCACCTTCGCTTGCAGCCACTGGTGCAACAGGAGCACGAGAGAAGTGGCTGAGGTCACCTTACCTTGCAGCTGCTGGTGAAACACGAGCACCAGAGAAGTGCCTGAGGCCACCTTACCTTGCAGCCGCTGGTGCAACACAAGAACAGAGAAGTGGCTGAGGTCACCTTCCCTTGCAGCCACTGGTGCAACACGAGCACCAGAGAAGTGCCTGAGGCCACCTTCTCTCACAGCTACTGGTGCATCATAAGCACCAGAGAAGTGGCCAAGGTCACCTTCCCTTGCAGCCGCTGGTGCAACACGAGCACCAGAGAAATGGCCAAGGCCACCTTCCCTTGCAGCCACTGGTGCAACAAAAGCACCAGAGAAGTGCCCGAGGTAACCTTCCCTTGCAGCCACTGGTGCAACACGAGCATCAGAGAAGTGGCCGAGGTAACCTTCCCTTGCAGCCACTGGTGCAACACGAGCATCAGAGAAGGGGCCGAGGTAACCTTATCTTGCAGTCACTGGTGCAACACGAGACCAGAGAAGTGGCCGAGGTCACCTGCCCTTGCAGCCACTGGTGCAACATGAGCACCAGAGAAGTGCCTGAGGCCACCTTCCCTCGTAGCCGCTGGTGCACCACGAGCACCAGAGAAGTGGCCGAGGTCACCTTCCCTTGCAACCACTGGTGCATCATGAACACCAGAGAAGTGCCCAAGGCCACCTTCCCTTGCCCTCTGCTGGTGCAACATGAGCACCAGAGAAGTGGCTGAGGTCACCTTCCCTTGCAGCCACTGATGCAACACGAGACTAGAGAAGTGGCTGAAGTCACCTTCCCTTGCAGTCACTGGTGCACCACGAGCACCAGAGAAGTGCCCGAGGCCACCTTCCTTTGCAGCTGCTGGTGCAACACGAACACCAGAGAAGTGGCCGAGGTCACCTTCCCTTGCAGCCACTGGTGCATCACGAGCACCAGAGAAGTGGCCGAGGTCACCTTCCCTTGCAGCCACTGGTGCAACTCGAGCACGAGAGAAGTGGCCGAGGTCCCCTTTCCTTGAAGCCACTGGTGCATCACGAGCACCAGAGAAGTGCCCAAGGCCACCTTCCCTCGCACCCACTGGTGCAGCACGAGCACCAGAGAACTGCCCAGGCCACCTTCCCTCACATCCACTGGGGCATCACGAGCACCAGAGAAGTGGCCGAGGTCACCTTCCCTCACACCCACTGGTGCATCACGAGAGCACCAGAGAAGTGGTCAAGGTCACCTTCCCTCGCACTCACTGGCGCATAGCGAGTACCAGAGAAGTGGCCGAGGTCACCTTCCCTCGCAGCCACTGGTGCATCACGAGTACCAGAGAAGTGGCTGAGGTCACCTTCCCTCACAGCTAATGGTGCAGCAAGAGCACCAGATAATCCCCCCCCTTCTCTAGCCTTATAATCTCAACAGTGTCAGAAAAGACAGATTTTCTCAAAAGCATGGGGATCGATCACACATTAGCTTAACCATTCAAACAGTCTACACCAGGCCTGTCTTGCATGTAATATGCATTATTGTTACACCGAAGACCTGACATACAATAGTGTTCAATACATTGAGTGACACTGTGAACCCTATACACGAGAGTAACAAAATGTAGGCCATTAAGCGTGCAAGCGTGTACATCCCATGGCTGTCGTGGTGTTTCTGAAAAACAGTATTTTTTACCAATCCTTGGACATGCAATCGCTTTAGTACAGCGCCTCTGACATACAAGAATGGTGCTATGAACCTTGCACATATAGTCCCTGTGAAATCCAATAGTGCTGAGTCTCTGCCTCACAAAAATGGTGCTATGATCCTTTCACACATAATGCATATACAATCCAATAGTGCACTATCTGTGACACACAAGAATGGTGCTATGATCCTTGCACAGAGACTCCTTGTGAAATGTAATAGTGTAATGTCTCTGACAAAAGATAACGGTGCGATGATCCGTGCACACATATTCAATGTGAAATCCTGTAGCACCATTTTCCTGAAATTCAGGAGACACACTCACTGTGAGATTCCAGAGTGCACCGCCTCTCACAAGAATACCAAAAATCCAAAACTGCATTATATCTGCCTCATAAGAATGGTTCTATGAGCCTTGTACACATACTCATTCTCGTTGTGACATCCCAAAGTGCCACAGATGAAAGGGTAAGAAGTGCACGATTTGTGCTTAAAAGTTAAACCAGGGCCAGCAATCCAAGGAACAGAAACATTTCAGCATTTTAAGAAGACTTGAGCCTCTCCGCCCCCTCCCCTTTCCCGCCCCCTTCTACCCCCTCCACCCCTACATAAAACCCAAATACCAGCTTTTAATCCGTCGGCTGCAGTGAAATGAATCTCAGGGGTTACGAAGGGCCAAGCAGACTGCACGAGTATTCACAAGGGCGATTCAAAGTGTACCCGCTCGACGATGAAGGTGTAAAGCACGTCCGTGGTAAAAAGAAGAATTAATGTAAACACAGTGTTTGCTATAAGTTTAGGCATCACATGCATTTCACCCTCACACCCTGTATTACACCTTTCTAAAGCAGAGACGGTTCAGGATGTTCTCGTGTAAAAAGCGTTCACCAGTGTGAAGTGTGAAGTGTGAAGTGCACCCTCTGCCCACAAGTCAGTCATTTCTGTAAATGCACAACATGTGTGCTCGTCACTGATGCTGTCTGTGAAACGGATGAGACACAAACCTGCTGTTAATGTTTACACATTCAGCACGTCATAAATGGAACCTGAAACCTGTTTCTTAAGTGCTTAGTGCACGTGCCGTTTTCTTCCTTCATCTGGCTGCAGCCCTACAGTTTTACAACTGCACTACATTGTTTACAGTGCATGTAAGTGCACATAACTGGGTCAACATATGAAAGCATTCCCCTGGAGACTATAATTTTGCTCCTTACATGTCCTTCTAAATTCAAGGTAGGTCTTTTATTGCCTGCTAAAAAGTGTGGAGGGGAGTAAAACAATTCAAGATTATACTTTCAATTAGAGATGCTTTGAAGGACCACAGACTCCAAATTACAGTTTTGTGGATTTATTATAAGGCAAAAAATAATTGAATATAAACACACCTCAATATCAGCGTATATAGGTACATAAAAATCAATACAGAGCCAAGTCTACGTATATAATTCATTCGGCATAAGAGGCATAACATGATGAACTCCAAAATCAAATTGCAACAAAGGATAGAAGCTGAGCCCAATTTTATTTTCATTTGAGAGGAAACCAAAAATATCTTTTCCTACTCTACTCTACATGAAAGTCCTACCTATTTCCCCAATATCCGATCGCAAAGGTGTCATCACGTGTTGACTTCCTAAGAAGTACTCACGTCAAATGGGTCTGATAGCTTAAAGCTATGGAGCTCGCTCTAAGGTGCTCCTTCTCCTCCGAAAAATAAGCAGAAGTCTCTTGAATTAGTCCGTGCGCATTACACAAAAAGACAATGTTCAACCCACAATACGTCATTTTCATTGGCACCATCCTTCCGTAAGTTTCCACAGAAGCCTTTAATTGAATTTCTTCTTTTCCAGTGGCCTTGGTTCCCAGATAGGCCAGACACGACTTCTTCAAAGACATTCCAAGTATCTCCCTATATCTAAGAATAACAAGGTCAAATTCCAGCACCTGCAGTAGGATGAGAACATACTGTCTTCGAGCACTCTTTGAGCACAAAAAGGAGTAATTTAATTATAATTCTAGAGCAACCAAGGAGAAACGAAACTCAAAACAACCTACAATTTGGGCCTACAATTTAGTCAACTTAAACTAAATACAAATTACATTACACAAGTATAATTTCATCCTGCACATTACACATACAGGAATTATACATTTCTTTAATACATACAATGCCTACTTAAATGTGCACACTACATTTCAAAACCAATATAACTAGAATAAATGCATCTTGATAATCATGAAACACTGCAAACGAAAAACATACATGTGAGTGTGTTTAAACCATGAGTATAGGGCACCCATACAATTTAGAGCGCTATAAGCGACTATCACCCCCTTGAGCAGCATACCGGGCTTTACGAGGGAACAAACTGTCAATGTAGTGTAGTAAAGTGTGCCGCGAGCTGCAGTGGCCACTGTGACTCTCGAGGCAAACATGAGAGGTCCCTGCAAACAGGAGCTCCATGCCATGGGTGTTACCGAGGACACGTATGAATGGTTTGTGAGTGACCTTGGGCGCTTTGTGAGTGACCTTGGGTGCTTTGTGTGTGGCCTGTGGGTGCTTGGTGAGTGACCTTGAGCGCTTTGTGTGTGGCCTGTGGACGCTTTATGTGTTGCCGGTGGGTGCTTTGTGAGTGGCCTGTAGGCCATTGTGTGTGGCCCATGGGCGCTTTGTGACTGACCTTGGGCGCTTTGTGAGATTACCTGTTGGCGCTTTGTGAGTGACCTTGGACTCTTTGTGAGTGATCATGGGCGCTTTGTGAGTGGCCTGTGGGTGCTTTGTGAGTGGCCTGTGGGCGCTTTGTGAATGCCCTGTGGGTGCTTTGTGAGTGACCTTGGACGCTTTGTGAGTGACCTTGGGTGCTTTGTGATCACACCTCAGAGTATCACACACTTACTTATAAACAAGCCTGTCTGTAACCATGACAACTTCACTCACTGCATGCAGAATAAATCTCTTTTCTGTAAAAGCACGGAAGCTGATCAAATCAAGTATAATCCATTAGAGATTATTTAAAATCATTATAACCATGATAACTTAATTACTCTGTGCTCTATACATTCTTTGATACATTAAAATCAATTGTCTCCTTCATTGGGCGAAACCATTAACAATTCATGCCACAATCATGACAAAGTAGTTATACTGCGTTCTGGGGCAAAATAATATTAAACTCACAGAATATAAAACACAACAGATTAATTCCTCACTTTAGTACACGAGAGATATAGAGCAGGCCCTACAGAACTGATAACAATCAGTTTTTTATTAATGGACTAATAGCCAAGCACCACAATGAAAAGAGAGACCATGTCCAGGCTCAGGGGGCGCTCAAAGTAACATCAATGACTGTGATCATGGTGCAAACAAGCATTGCTAAACACAACAGTGTCATCAGCAAGGCTCATTTGTCCTAAAGATGGGGGTGATTGTCCATGGATGTCCCTGTCATGGATCTGGAGGGACCAACAGTGTGTGATCTCTCACCCTGACAGTAACAGGAATCTCACAGATGAAAGTCGGAGGTATTTTTCAGAGCTGCTGCTCAGTTTGTCTCTTAT
The DNA here is from genome assembly GCF_964204655.1 of Triturus cristatus. Lineage (NCBI taxonomy): Eukaryota > Metazoa > Chordata > Amphibia > Caudata > Salamandridae > Triturus > Triturus cristatus. The sequence goes on along the minus strand of NC_140590.1, from coordinate 1,837,905,697 downwards.
CAATGTAGGAGGACAAGTTGCTGCTGGACTCTGCTGCTGTTGTTCTGCATGGACAGAAGCAGAATAGGAGGCCCAGCCTTCTCCCACCTCACACCCAAAACGTGGACCGACCTCCCTCCTCACATGAGGGCCTCCTCCCGCTTCTGGAAATCCACAAGAGGCTGAAGACCGGGCTCTTATACTGACCTCCGGCAGGCTGCTCCAGCGCCTGGATACCCTCCGGGTGATGAGCAGCGCTTTACAAATCCAAATAGCATAGCATAACTTCAGTGAGTGCCGAAGTCCTCAGTGTATGGAACGAATAGTAGTGGGGTACGGGGGTGAAGGGAGATAGTGCACCCCTAGTTCAGTCCACGGTTAGTGGGGATCTTTGATGAAGTGGCAGAACCCGGCCCCAATCTGACCTGAACCGAAGTATTTTTACTAAAAGGCACTATGAGTCCCAGCACCATTGGCTGAACCCCCAGTGGTGTCCTTTGTTCCTATGGGGGGAGGAGGGGGGTACTACCAACCCCACCAAATGCTGCCTTGAAATCAATGCACCGAGTGCAGAGGGTCACACGTCTAATGTTTGCATAGTTGTGATCTAGCATCACAATCGAGACAGTATTGTTAAATGCACGTGAGGGGCAGAAACCAGCCTGGAGCTGGGGAGTCCGGTGGTGCCTACATGACCAGTCCTGGAGGCTTGTTCGAGTCTTCAGCGTCGAGGGCTGCAGCCACACCACAGTTGGCACCCCCTTCTTTGATTAATGGGCGCACAATCAGCTATGGCCCAGTGTGCACTTTGTTCACAATCTCAAACATAGATGTGTGTAACATTCCTCTGCTGGTACAACTTGAAGTTGGTAACACCACGTGTATTCACAATTTTCCAAATTCTACTGTCTTTCAATTTTATCCAACAATTATTTGATTATCAGAGTATTTTATTTTTGCAGTCGTCAAAATTTTCCATATTCCTTTTTAACCAGTGCAAACTTGCCCAAAACACATCAAATCTGGTAATTATCTCATCAACTGCTCAGGGTTTTATTCATCCATATTGGTCCGTCAAACTACCTCAGTGTCAAAATAAAACAAAATACTGTGTCTAGGTATTTAAACAGGATTCGAGTTATGAACATCTGTGACTATCCCCTATAGATTTACAGCCCACACGAGGAATAACATTTACAGTTTAGCAGGAAATGTTTGAACAATAAAAACATGTTTCATGTATTTACTTATCCGTAGTGCACACCCGCTGGTCCTGGGCTCACTCTGGTGTCTTGCCTGAATCTAGATGCAGAGTCTTTTAAAGGCAACAGTGAGGTCCCCTTAGGCCTGTTCAGGCAGTGATGGGACCTGCCATTGCTTGGGTGTGAGACACAGAGTCCACTGGGCAATTATCAAGTGTTATTTTTTAATTGCATTTGAAAAGGCCTCAGGGTACCATGTCAAGTTTCAAACTGTGTTCACGTTCTGTTGAATTTTTCATATTTAATATTTTTGGAAAATGTTATATTTTTTTAACTTCATTTACCAATGTCATGGAAATGCATATGTGTGATAGATTTGTGCAAGAAACAGGAGTCACCAATGTAAAAACCAAAACTGTTGTCCTATCTGCTGTGCAGGGAAATTTAGTGTAACAAAATCCATAATTTAAAAATAAAAATACATTTAATAAACAAGTCAGTGCCAGATGTATTTTAAAAGCAGAGCTCAAACAACTCTTCTCACAAGTCCTCAGCTATATGAATCCAGACCACTGTCAGGAAATGGGGGGTAGAACCCCCCATTTTAAGATATTTTAAGAACGCAGGAAATTTAGTGTAACAAAATCCATTATTTAAAAATAAAAATGCATTGAATAAACAAGTCACATATTCACACATATAGGTTGCTTCAAGCCCAAAGCTGGGCTTTGGACAGTTAAGAAATGTCACATAGACGAGAGTTGTTCCCCACGTTGACCAAGTTTGCCTGATGTGATGTTTAACATCAATCCCACACTCGGTGTTGCCCCAAAATGAAGGGACTACTGGCTACCAGGGGCGGCTCCTCAGTAATGGCGGAGGAGTGTCGCCCCACAACCTGTGCCAGCAGATGATAAATAAAATGAGAGTAAAACAATGCTATTAGCATTTTATTTATGCTGTCAAACATTAATTGTAAGTTACAACTGACCATACACAATAAGTATGGGGTGGGCCAGGCATGTCAGGGAGGAGTACAGTGCACTTATAAGTGCGCATGTGTGTTTGGCCGGCTGTACTAAGCTGGCCAAACACCCATGCCCACTTGTCTTTCTCCAACCCGACTGTGTTGCACAGCAGGGTTTGAGAAAAGGCACAGGCTCCAATGCACTGTCTGAGTGGCACACGACGAATCCTGGCACTGCTCTCATGTGAGAGCAGCATCAGGATAAGGTGTGGAGCCTGTGCCCTGAGGGGCCATCCCCTTCTGGCTGACGAGAGAAGCAGCAAGGCAGGCAGGAGCGCAGACAAATGGAAGAGAGAAACATATGTTTTTTAAAAAAATTATAGTTTATTCCCCCTTCTCCATCTGTGGCCGCCCTACCACTTTATGTAGGCAGCAGCCGCCACAGCTCAAGGCCTGGCTCTTCCAATGAGACCTGCAGCACATGCCTTGATACCCTCACGAGTGACAAGCCACACTCTATAAACACTACCTGATTGATTGATTGAAAGTGTTTGCATGGGTATGTAAGCGGGTGTCACAATATGTCTATACATGTAAGTGTGGCTGTAAGAGTCTCTGAAGAGGTTTGTAAATGTGTGTAACAGTGTATCTAGGGCATGTAAATGGGTGTGGCAGTGTCTGTATGGGATTGTGAATGGGCGTGACAGTGTCTGGAACGGTATGTGTGTGAGATTATTTGTCTGCATGTGACACTAGGTTTAAGAGGGTGTCACTGCCTGTCACAGTGGGTGAGAGTGTGTTTGTCTGGCTAGCTGTGAGAATGGGTGTGAGAGTATTTTTCTAGGTTTGAAAGTCACTGTGAGAGTATTTGGTTGCCTATGTGAATAGGTGTATGATTATATTTATATATTTTGTTTGACGGTTGCCTAGATCTGCAGACTCGCCCGTAAATTTATACAGGGCCGTGCTCGGCCCCACGAGTAGATCTGCAGATCTTGGAGAAAGCCCCCAAAAGATTTTTGTGTGTTTACTGCCCATTACTTACTCTTTATCCACATGTAATTTATACACAGGGGGTCAGAGGACCTGCACCCTGTCCCCGTGATTTCCTTTCCCCCACATTTCAGCCCCAGGGACCGTAAGTGTGCACCTGGATGTGAGTGGCTGTGACACAGTCTCTATAGGCGTGAGACTGTGTGTAAGAGTGTGTGTCTGGGTGTGAGAGTGGATGAGAGAGTGTCTCTCTGGGTGTGAGTGTGGGTGTGACAGAGTGTACCTGGGTGTCACAGTGGGTTATAGAGTGTCTGCGACTGTGAAAATGAGTGAAAGAGTGTTTGGGAGTGACAGTGATTGTGATTATGAGAGTGTTTGTGTGCCTGTTTGAGTGGGTGTGTGGTCATATCTTCTTTTTTTTACGGTTGCCGGGATTCGCAGATCCGCCCACAAATTTACACGCGGCCTCCCTGAGCCCTGTGGGTAGATCAGCGGATCTCATAAACTGTCAAAAATAATAAATACATGTATTTTAACTTAACAACTTATGCTTATGGCCTACTTATATCCCCCCATGTAGTCAGGAAGTCTCTACCCTGTACCTTTGTCAACAATACAGCAAAATGTGAGCCCTTGGAACCATTTCCCTATAAAAGAAAATGGCGACTGCAATATTTCTGTGAAGCTGCTGCCAGCCAATCAGGTCTTTACTTTGGCGTGTGGATCCGCGGATGGATCCACTATGGATCCCTGAGGGATCTGCGTTCCTAAATATCTACATTTTCTAACTCTAATATCTCAGAAACTGCTGAACAGATCCACACAGCATCTTAAAAAATGCGATCTTCAGAACAATATCTACCTTAATGCCAAATTTATTGTAATTCCACCAAGCAGTTTGTAGTCGTGTTCAAAACTCCTATGGGTAGTAACATCGCGAAAACACTTTTTGGGACCCCCCTTTTTCTCGGCCCCTGCTTCACAGATCTTCCTGAAACTTTTAACACAGCAGCTAATCCGAATAAAGTATACATTTTGAAAATTTTGAATTTTGAAAATTTCATGAAGATTCGTCAAGTTGCACCAAATCAATTGGCAAAACAATAAATAGTCTTCCTATGGAAACTGGGTGCTAACTATAACTGCCTGCTGGTGACTGGTTTACACATTGTTTGACATAGTACTGAATGTGGGGGATCAGCGATTTATGTCAGGTCGTGCCTGGCCAGGCACTTGCCCACAAAAGTCATGTTGCAGTTTAACAGGCCCATATTTCCTTATTTTTGGGTACTTGTGTCGCACATTACTGGCTCTACCCTTTGAGCTACAACAAAGCGCCTTTCCATTTGACTACTTCTAGTCAAAGTAGGTTCCTCACTTTGGGCACTGGCCCAGTACTTGTGGATGGAGATATGTGTGATGTGATCTATTTTGATACGGTCAGTGTTCACCTCATGACCATGAGCACAGAATGCTGATCCGATTACACATCACAACCCCACTTGGGAAATATTTAGCACACTTCCTGACTTTCCTTTAACCATGATACACCCCCACTTACCCAATGGCTCTATATTTCTTGGGAATTCTCTTGTAGTTAACAAGCACACATACGTGTGTCTTTTCAATTAACTTTATTGTCCCACTCTGGGACCCGGACACAGAGAGGTTTAGGATCTGCATACACATACATGATTTATATTTTTGATTTGTATTTAATGTAATGTACAATGTCATATAGCTATATATATGCATGTAAAGAGAGTAAGATATCCACAGCTACTGAAATTTTTCAGCAGATTGACGACCAAATTATGCATCAGGGTTGACTACATTATGTAGCAAGAAAAGGCATATTATGCAGCATATTACTTCACAATATATGATAGTATTTTGACATTTTTACACTTGATAAAAGTGTCTGTGAAAAGAGTTCACCTTATTGGTATTAATTTAACACTCAAATACAGCAATAAACAACTGAAAGATGACCAGTCAATGTTTGCAAAAAGCATTCTGGTGCACATGGACCTGAATCGCCATATTCTTTGTAATTTTTGATCCATATGAGCTAGAAACAATTTTATTTGTTTGAAAAAAGGTTCCTGTGGCAAGGTTATTGATTGTGCAAACATGTAAGTATTCCCATGTGAATCCCAAATAATCCTCTGGTGCTTGCAAGGGGAAAGAGTGGCCACATACACCCTCAACTCTGATGAGGAAGAAATCCCCAATTTGAATAGATAAATAAGATCCCTTAGCAACCCAATGTCTAATGATGTCAGCACAAAAATACAGTAATGTTTCTCTGTCAATAAATTCACTAGTCACTTTGGTCAATCATGTAGCCAACATGTGCTTCGTCATTAGGATTTTTTTTTTGACTTGGCTATAAGTGTGGCTTTGTTTGACCAATCTGCATGAAATTTTGCCCCAAAAGTGTCACAGTGGGTACTATTGATTGGGGAAGTTTGGGGGTGATCCGTGCAGTGGGGACCGAGAATTTGGGGTGCAAAATAAGGTTGCATTTGGTATGTTAATTCCCATAGGAACCTTTAGCCACCTCTACAGCTGGAGCCGCTAAACAGACTGACATCAAATTTGGCAGGGAGGTAGATGTTGCCTCATTGGAAGTCCCTTTTGTATATTTGGTGTAAATCCTTTCAGTCGTTTTAAAGAAATTTCAATTTAAAATTATAGTGATATGTCTGTCCATCGATTTCGCAAAGGTTTCGTGATTAATCGCGAATGTACACGCTAACGAGAATGCTCAGATTGGCTGGACGCAACTTGAATAGAAAGTTGCGGCCACCATTTAATTGCTCTGGAATGGTTCCCGGGGTTAAACAATCTGTGTGAAAGCCCACATAAGGGCTCAAGGTGGAGATACTCTGACCCCATGGTTAAGAGATGGAGGTGTTAATGACACAAGATATGTGTCCCCATTGTTTTTTTATTGCATATTCGTGATGACGCCGCGACAGCCAGCGTGGCCACCCTATGTACCGTCGTGGGGACGTCACGAATACCGACATCGCCGCAAATATTGGTGGAAATATAAAATAATATATCAGTGAATCGTTAAAACACATTGTAGTATATTGAGATTCTGATAAATGTTTTTATAGATTTATTTATATAGTGAGTTATCTACTATGTTGGATAGAATTAATTATATAGTTTTACTTTTTTAATGTGGTGTTTGGCTATTGAAATTCTGCTTTTGCGTTCCGCTTTTGAGACGTACCCGCGGGGATCGTGATGACGATGTCATCGCAATATATCGAGTTACTGTGAAAATATGAAATAGGTTTTAGAGATTGTTGATCTTGAAGTGAAGTGGCTGAACAGTAGCACTCCAACTCCTCCACTAATTTCAACGTAGTATAGTAATGTTCCAATAAATCGTATATTGGCAGACAATTCAGTTATCGAGCCTGTGCACACCAAATCCACGGCAATATAGCATTATTCTGACAAACTGGTGCAAGCACATGAGAACTAATGTAGACCTAGGTGTAGAATATTACTCTTCTATAGACCCTGCAAGCAATGTTTTTGCAGGTCGAGACGTCTCCAGCCACATGTAACAGAAGTAATTGCCAGTTGCCTCAGCCAACAGCCAACAGAGATTGTTAGGTTTGAAATTCCCATTCCTGCAATGCACTCGTTTCATGCTATATTAGGTTAGCAGTGTGTGGCTCAATAGCCGCCATTTGTATTCATGTTATGCAACCCACTGAGTTACCCTTGTAATGCGCAAGCTTCAGTTAGCCAGTATGGCTCCATTTCGTATTTCGTAATCCCTATAGGCTGTGTCTGAACTAGGCCTCATTATTAGTATTGCTAGCCTCAGCAGAAACAAAACTCTGACCTACAGGCAACATGATAATGCACACATTTAGGCGTGCACACAATTCTGGGCTGGCCCAGCCTATCCGCACAGCTGGAGCCGAAATGTAAATTGTGGATTTATATGCAACACTGTACTTGCTGACATTAGGAAGTTGGGAGGGGTGGGGGGGTTGTTGATTTGAAACATGTAAGATTTTTGCACTTTTCGCGGACCAATGTACAATGGCAGAGAGGTTCTCTTCACTGCTGTATATTATGTGTGCAATCTATTAAAATAAAATAAAAAATAAAAAAGAGATGGTTGTTCTTGAAATACACTAGAAAAACATGAGTTTGAAATGTACAGTATAAAACCCCTAGTGTGTAAAATACAGTAGTAAGTGTGGATAAATGCATTTTAGAATTTATGGGATAGGCGCGACCATCGCGGTCAACGGTGTCACCGCGACGTCCCAAATAACATCAAGAACAAAAATAGGTCTGAAAGATGGTTTTTAAAGGAAGTTAGTACAAAACTATGAGTTTAAACATGCTTTGAAAGAAGTCTGTTTATAGTAATGTGTGTAGGGCAATGTTCAAAATGGATTTCTTTACATATTATTTTTGGATGTGTTGATGGTCAGTGAATGTCTGCTTTTGTTTTCTGTATTCGCCACGTGTCCGTGGGGATCATAATATCATTGTGAAGATCTTCAAAAACTAAAGAGAAAAAAAATCCTTTAGAAAAACACTGCACAATATTTTGGGTACCAGGGTGGCTCTGACACCCAGCCATATACACCCTGGTTGTGTGTATATGGCTGATACACATAAGACCGAATGCAGAGTTTCAGGTTACTTAGAAACACCCTGTTGCCTTCATCGGCAAAGTGCACTCCATCATTTCTATAAATTCCATGCATGTCAAAACACGGGTTGTTCTAGATAAAGCCCATGAGATGGTCTCTTAGGAATGCAGAAACCGTTTTATTAACATGTTTCCTGGCTTTGTCATTCTGTGGACAGAATGTATTTGACCACTTTCCTTTCTGTCTGTGGCATATATTAGAGTACCAGTGTGAGGAAAAGCGACATTAGTTCTGCAAAGGTTTCTTTCATTAGGATAGCCAGTCCTACCCCAGTCAATGTGCCTAAGTCACTGCCATCACAGTGCACAATCATGATGTGAGGAGCTTGAGAATCCACAATGGATTTAACTAAAGCCAGCAACTGATGAAACTTTAACCCTCTCTGCCCAAACCAAGTAATGTGCACATTTGGCAAACCCAAGTCTCTGGCAATACCTCTATTTTTTGCCGCCTCTTTAGCCCAATAGATATAGCTGTGGCCCACAATCCATAGTCTAAGCATTTTGAAGTGAAGAAGCAATAGCAGTCATGAGTAGGCTGGAGCTGAATAGGGTAGTTTTCCAAATGAAAAGCAGTTAAAATTGAGTTTTTTTGTTTTTTTTTTAAAGATAGACTTCATTGGATGCTTTTCAGCATGAAAGTGAATAAAATTAGGTAGTGGGTTGGATGCCTTAGCAAGAAGTCTTATTATTGGCTGTTGTTTAAGAAAATAAATGTAATTCAGACATTGATATGCGTTTGAATCTGTGGAGTAAAGCACAGCTGCTGTGTTTTACTTGGAAGTAGCATGTTCCTTTTAGAATGTGTTATCAACTTGTGACCTAATGGCTGCACTGCGTTGCAAGGTACATAGAGCTAAGGGTTATTGGGGGGGGGGTGAAGGGTGTTAAACAGACAGAACATTTTTTAAAAGGTTGAGGAGTGATGACACAATTTAATGGTGGCAAGAATTAATTTCCAGCTCAGGACTATGTAATAAACTGTTGTGTAGTTTTTACATTCTTTTTTTAATTAAGGGAGATATAGGCTTGGATGTGAATATATCACAATCACACATAGATAAGAATCTCTTTTTGAAAGAGAGAGAAAGGGTTAACAGACACTAACCATTCACAAGAGGAGATAGTGTAGTCTAAAATGAACGACATGATTTCATTTGCTGCCTTTCTCATAATCACAGAGTGAAAAGTTGAAGAGGTTGCAATTTCATGGTTGCTTTGTATGAAAGTGGTGTACCATTCTTATGCTTAGCTTTTAGAAAACCTAACAGTGTCAAAACTATCCACATAGAGCTAAAACAGCTATTAGTCTACAAACTGAATTCACTGGTTTGTACTTAACTTTTTAATTCTTTATAAAAATTACATTGGAAGTGAAGAAAGGTAAATTGGAAACTGACCCTGGGTCATACAGACCCATCACATTGATCAACAGTGACACGAAAATCTACTCCAAAATCTTCCAAATAGATTAGCGTCGGTTATTAAAAAGCTGGTATCTCCCCAAAAAAATGGTTTTGTTCCCTATCGGGAAACCATTGACCATATACGCCGGACAATTGCCCTTTTCGATTACACCAAGGTTACAGGAGACCCTTTGGCCCTAATTCTGCTGGATGCAGAAAAGGCATTCAAAAGGGTCCCCTGGCCTTTCTTATGGGCTGTCATGGCAAAAAATGGTATAGGAAAAGGATTTATTAAAGCTATCCAAAGCATGTATAAAGAACCAACTGCTAGAATAGCGATGATGGTGGCTCTATCGGGGATAATCAAGATATCCCGTGGCACGAGATAAGGTTGCCCGTGCTCCCCTCTATTATTCGCCATTTACATTGATCTTCTAATCAGGAAAATCCTGGAAGACCAAAGAATTCACCCTGTATGCGCAAAAGGGGGGGGGGGGCGCAAAAATCTTAGCATACACCGATGATTTAGCTATTATAACACCTGCTCCCCGTTATGCCCTTGAGGAAATAAATCTCTTAACTACACAAATTGGTAAATTTTCAGGATACCATCTTGACGAACAAAAAACAAAATTGCAATAAATTATAAAATCATTTTAGATGACCATCGAATAGTACAAAGCGCCAGATATCTGGGTATAGAAATTAGCTCTAAAATAGAAGATATTGTCGATATTAATTTCAAACAATTGATGCAGAAAATAAAAGCAGACTCTCAAAGAATACATCATTTACATCTGACCTTAATGGGGAGGAGCAATGTAATTAAAATTATATTTTTACCCAAAATTCTCTATTATTTTAGTGCGATTCCACTAGAGATAAACAAATCTTGGTTTTTAAAGCTAAATCAGCTAGTCTAGTGGTTTATATGGGCTGGACAACGTCCACATAGGGCTCTTAAATATATGACCCTAGCTAGAGATAGGGGGGGTGGTCTGTACCAAATTTTCAAATCTATTATTGGGCATCAGCTCTGAAACAAATGGTTGAGCTGTTGAAAGGGGAAAATCAGGGATTTAGGGAAATATCTATTTATCGTTTAATCTGTGGGTTAGAAGCCAAAGGACTCCTTATGCGCAATATAGATTATGCTTATTTTAAAAGGGTAAAATTGAAGGTTTTGTTGGTTGCGTTTAGGGTTTGGACTGTCATCCGGAAAAAGTTTTTGATTGGGCGGATACACAGATACTCCCCTCTTGACAATAATAAGCTACTTCCTGAAATATTTCAGGATGTATATTTAAAAAATTGGAATAAGAAGGGAGTTTTGTTTATAGGAGATCTAATTTCTGACACCGAAATACTCCCCTTTGATTTAATAAAGGAAAAGTTTGGGATCGGGAACAATTATTTTTTTAAATACCTGCAAATAAGGGATTTTCTACCCCAAAAATTAACTTCTCATAACAGAATTTCTTTATTAGATCTGGGGCCGATCAACAATGTCTACGCTATATTAACTCATTAATAAAGGGATGGGGAATGATATGTTTAAACACTTCGACAGGTGGCAAGTGATGTTACAAGCAGGGCAGGGAGAGTGTGAAGTTTCCCTTCTGTTTAGTCAGACAGCATGTATATCAGCAAGTCTGCAAGTACAGTGTTTCAAGACATGGTGCAATCTCTATATCACTCCGGCTCGAATTTATAGATGGGGCGGAACCTCTGGGGTACACTGCTCTTGTGTAGGTCATTACCTGCGGATAGTATCCATATGTTTACCACCTGCCCAAGCCTATTTCAACTGCTGATTAAAATTGAACAACGCCTTGATTCCATACTGGGATACTCTGTCGTACTCACTGCTTAGATGGTGAGATATGGTTCTTGTGGTTGCACATAGCTATATATATGATGGGACTTTTGAGTTTACTTAAAGATGCAGAGAGGTATATGTTTTTAGAAAGATAGCTTGAAGGTGTTCACCTATTAAGAAATCGCATATGTGTTTACATAGTGATCTATGTTCAGTAAGGTTGATGAAAATTTCATGTTTATGGTGAGGATGGTGTTTTTCTTTAAACATGGTTTGTTTGAAATTGAGAAGGATTAATAGTGCAGAATGCCTTTAGAGCTCTTCTGCTAGCTTCATTTGGTGTGTAACTTTTGTTTGGAAAATGCTGAATATATATTTTAGAGGCAGAAGACGTATTTGAGAAATGATGCAGCTATACCATTCATAAAAGGGTTTGTGCATTGAAATTTTTTTAAATGTTGTTTTCCATTTTAGAAACTTACTGATGCATGTGGATGCTCAGTGACAAAGCAATGTATGCTGCTTGAGAACTATGTATGCAATTATATACCAAGTGTAATATCTAGACTTCAGTCACACATAGCCCAGTAAAGAAGTATATATATATATATATCACTGAAAAAACCATAGGTTTCAGGGGTGTTATAGTTAGCTGGACATTTACCTCGTACAAAACCCTAGAAATTCCCCTGTTATAGTTAGTTCAGCTAACTATAACTCGCGCCCCCGCAATGCACTGCTGATGACGTCACATATTACATCACTCATGACATGGTCAGTGACATCACTGATGACATCACTGATGACATCTCAAATGACATCACTGATGACATCACTGATGACATCATCCATTGAGTATGTGTTTCTGAACAGTTTTATTATGTTTAATATATATAGGGAAAGGCCTGTTGAAAAATAAGTGGGTGTACAAGTGTGTGAATGGATGATTTTCTAGGTGCGTAACTGAGTCTATAAGTGAGTCATTAAATGTATCTTACTGCAGACTAGTGACTAAACTGTGTGAATGTCTGTATGTGTCTGTGTGTTGGTGCTGCATGGTTTTGTGAATAGCTATGTGAGTGTCTATATGGGTTATTGATTGGTTGTCTGAGTATCTGTATGGGTGCCTGAGTGTTTGTGTGGGTAGGGTGTGTGTGACTCTGTGACTAGATGTGTGAGTGGGTGATTCAGTGGGTGCATGTTTTAAGAGTGCATCTGTGATGGACTGTATGGTTGGGTGAGTGTATGTATGGGTGTGTTAGTGATTGAATGTATATCTCAGTTGTACATGTGTCAGTAACTGCATATGTGAAACGCAGTGTATATGTGTGTAAGACTATATAACTATCTATATGTGAGAATGTGTAATTTTGGGAGTGGCTGTATGCGCCATAGTGCAAGGATATCTGTGTCATGTGCTGTTTGTTTTTCTGCCGGAAGACACAGAATGTGTTAGTATTTTTATGAGTAAGTGAACTTGAGTGTTTTTAACTGTATAGGTGAGTAAATTTTACTGTGATTAATTATTTTCATGACGACTAGATGTGTCAGTACCTCAATGGATGATTGGCGGTGTGTGAGGGTCTATATAGGTGTATAAATGCACAGTTTGACTGTAAGTATGAGTGACTGTACAGGTGAGTGAGTGGAGATGTATGTAGACCTAAAAGTCAATGAGTGGGTGAGTAGTTATTGGTATTGGAGTATCTATGGTTGTCAAAATGTCCGTCTGAAATTTTGAGTCGGTGTATCAAAGGTTATATTAGGGTGTGAGAAGATGCACTAATTTATCACATGGATGATGTCATCAGTGATGTCATTTGAGATGTCATCAGTGATGTCATCAGTGATGTCACTGACCATGTCATGAGTGATGTCATTTTCAAAATATTTTTTTAACTATATGTGCAAAACTTTATTTTATATATTTTTTTTCCATGTTTTTGGATCCGCGCACCCTAAGCGCACCGTTCTCGATCCCTACGCGATAGCATCCGCGCATGGTATGCGTCAGGTACGTGGTTAGTGCGCGATTTCAATGCGACCGGTACGCGACTCCCAGCCTATACGCGACACGTTCGATGTATGTAACACGACGTTTACGCGCTTCTGCGATATGTCATCTGCGTCTGTGACGTGGTGGGTGCGCGGATCCCGCGAAGTATTTAACAGTTAAAGAAATATATTCATGTATTTCATGTGAATATTAATTGAAGACAAACTCTAAACTAGTCTTAAAACTAATATATTTTGACATCTAATCCTATATTTCTTTTTAAATCAATTTTGCGGATGCGCGCTGGGTGCGTGCTGCGTATGCGCACGGTGCTCGGATCCCATGTGACCTGCAAAAAAAGAGATTTACACTTCCTGTTCTAACTACTGAAAGACCCCACCCATTTCAATCATTCTTCTTTGAGCTTCTTTGGAGAACCACCTCTTTGGAGAGAAGAAGATTTTTTAGACTAAGTTTACACTTAGCTCTAACTTTTTTCAACCAAAAATGGCTTCATGGCAGCAGGCATCACCTGCATTACCTCATACTTCTGAGGATGAATTTTTGCCGGAGTTACCACGCAAAGAACGTTTCTCTTCAGGGGTATGGAAATTTTTTACTTTTCCCGAGGGGCAGAATAAAACCAATGCCACCTTGGTCACATGCAAGATTTGCAAAAGAGTCCTATCGAGAGGGGATCCTAACAAGAAATACTCTTGCGGCACGGCAAGTATGATGAAGCACATGAGGACCCTTCATTCAAACAATCTTGCAAAAGTGGTAAATGATTTAATTACCGGAACTTAATTTGATGCGGAAAATCTATAATAATAGCTCAGTAAAATAAGAGGCAGAATCCGTGGTATTAGAGGTTCGGAACGGGCTTTATTCCAAAATCAATTCGAATTGAGGACTCCATATTCCATCACCACGAAGGTTCAGGAAGTGAAGGACCCTACTTTATTGACAAGTAATCATTTTTATACAATAGGCATTACAGTGAAACAGATGCCGGAGGCGTAACAGTTGATAACAAAGATAAGAACGTACATGCGTAACTAAAGTGGGTGTAACTAAAGAACGTCATCAGGTATGATGTCATAAATCGTTGGTTCCATGAAAGAATTTCGCAATGTCAGCAGAAATACTTGGCAGAGATGCGCGCGCAGCAGCATGACGTGTGATTGACGTGCAACTAGGGGATGAAGGGGACTTGACATTTAGCTCTACATGTGGAGACAGAAGTCTGGGGTTATGTCAACCTAATCCCAAATCATATCTAATATCCTATGTTTAAAGAACTGTGTTATCCAGAAAGAAAGGTCTCTTAGGATAGAATCTTATTCTATACTGACTATACTGTCCGTTAGTGCGTGTACAAGCGTCTAAGTGTCTACACTAGATGCGAGGGCAGAAATCTTCCATAGTAACAGGGCTATGAATTACTTGCAAAAAGACAGAGAAGCCGGGCCCTTTGCTCGATAGCTGGAAGAATGTTTACTTAAACTACTAGACAGGAATGCATTGGGTAGGGAGCGGAGCAAAGCAGATAATCTTGAAGGTGAAATACAGTTTTTGGCAGGCAACAGGCTGGAGTCAGGCACCGTTAGCCGCGCAGGGAGTAGGACAAAGTTCATGGGTACAGATGCGAGCTCAGACTGGAGCTTTCAGAGGCAGAAGGCAGAAAAGACTTGATGGCAGAATCAGGGCCTACTCGCCTGAACTGTAAAATGGGATAAGTGAACCATATAAAGCCGGTGGCCTTTCATACTTAGGAATAGAATATCCGGCCCATTCATGGCGGATCTGAAAGAGGACATGTTGACGGTGGACGCACATGTGTTTGCGTCTTCATAACTGGAACTGGAGGGAACATACATGTACTTATGGTTTATACATGAAACCGTTGGGGTCCAAGATAGGGGACATAACTGACCATAAAAATCCATATTTCCACATTCCCTCCTTGTCCCCTACTTGCCCTTAAGAAATATCAATCTTCATCAATCCGTTGATCTGTTCATATAGCATCATTTGTTCTTCTTTCTTCTTCCGGAATCTTGAATGAAAACTTGGATGTGGGATACACGAGGTGGCACACAGACCACAAATCGCTGGTCCACATTGTAGGCATAAGCAGCAACTGAATAGTATGAGAAAGCCAATACCTAGGAAGGATAGGACCCTCCATCCAAAGGTAGATAATACACTCCAAAACCAACTGGACCAAGTCCAGGTGCCTGGATTCTGGTGTATCTGGCTTACAATCTTATGAAGGCGAGTTATGGCTTTATATACAGATGGCGAATTTTCTGGTATGAAAATGCAACAGCTTGATCCGATGACCCTACAAGCTCCGCCCCTATCGGCCAGGATGACGTCAAGGACAAGACGATTTTGAAGCACAACAATCCGCATAGCAGACTGCTCTTCTGTTAAATTGCCTAAGGCGGAAATAGTTTCGTTCACTACTGCTTCAAGGGTTCTGGTTAATCTACGTATCAGCTTACTATTGGTAACTGTACCTATATAGGGAAAGAGACCTTTATTGAAATCTGTGTATTTTTCCCATGCTGTCTCAGTGTAATCGACTATTGGGAGATCTCTCCGTTCTCTATTGTGTACTAAATGAGTATTTCTATGATAATCAGGAGGAGCTAGGAAAACAGGTGGCAAAAGGAATCCGATGTAGCAGGTACCATCCCAATCTAGAGGTAGGCGTATATATGCGGTCTGGCCACATATAAAGTAGGAATGACGAGAAGCTCTAAATGTAGACTTGCCTTGATCACTGAATTTTATTACAGTGGTGCATTTACTATGGCCCATGTGTATGGAGCCATTCTTTCTTATACATAATTCCCCTTTTACTGGGAATACGGACATGGCGGGCAAGATTGGTGTAGCTTCAGATTCAACGTTCAGGATCATGAGGTTAAGTGTAAAATTACCTAATCCATATACTTCATTTTCTAGATCTGTTCCTGTTCTTTTGGGAAGTCCCTTCTTGTCAGGGTAGCAGACTTTAAGTAAAACTAAGTTCAGGTTTCCCCATACCCAGTTGTCTTGATAAACTGCGGAATTCGAATCTTGGGAATTAATTAGACTAAACCATGCTCCACAGGAGCCATTGTGTGTGAACGGATATGGAAAGAGAGGCAGACTTCCTTTATAGTTCTGATAGGGAGGGAGTCGGCCACATATCCAACAATTTGTAGCACTGCTAACCTGATGGGAATGATGTAACATACTAATAAAAGTGTTATTGCTCAGCGCAAATCTATATGACAACTCATGCGGGGGAAGTTCACTAAAAGAATGTTCAGCAGTAACATTATGAACATGTTTAGAAATAGGATAATATATGTGCAACAATATACTTGCAGCTATTATTAAAAGACATAAGAAAAACAAAATTAATAACGTCACTGTGCAATGACTACGCAGTGATTTATAGTACGCATGTTGTTTCATTCGCTTCCTTCGGTGTCTCTCTCTATTCAGGTCTAGGGGATTCATGTCAGGGACAAATTCGACCGATTCACCTTGGAGAGGACTTAAACAATCAAATTGTCTGACTTGGTAGACCTTAATTTTAGTCTGTATTGTTCTTTGTCATTCAGTTCAACCAAAGGAAGCTTTGAGTCAATCAGTGAAGACACGCAAGGTGTGTCATTTACATCGGACGGTAGTCCATGAAATTTCTTGATATGACTTGAATGTATCCAGCCTTTTCGACCTTCGATCTTCACGGCTGTCCTCGTTGTTAACAGTACGAGTTGAGGCGATCTCCACCTAGGATCCAGCTGAGACTTCCGGTCAAAGTTCCTCACTAACACCAAATCCCCTGGAATTACGTCATGGGGTTTCACCTCGGTGTTGTCGGGAAAGGCTGCAGCTACCTGTGAACGACAAGATTGTAGTGCAGACATCAAGGAAGCCAAGTAATCTGTCAGCATGTTACAGTCAACATCAGTTATTTTTCGTGGTATAGGCGTCCCCCACATATTTGGTGGTCTACCAAAGACCACCTCATAAGGGGATAGCCCTGTTCGAGAGTGCGCTACCATTCTCATGTAAAAGAGTGCAACTGGTAAGGCTACTACCCAGTCGACACCTTTCTCTCTACATATTTTGGACAATCTAATTTTCAGAGTTTGATTATGTCGTTCCACGAGACCTGCTGCCTCGGGGTGTCGGACACAGTGAAATCTCCACTGATAGCCTAACAAAAGTGAAACGTGTTTCATTAGTTCGGAGGAGAACGGCTGGCCGTTATCTGAGTAGACAACACGTGGTAAACCGTATCGTGGGAAGAATTCTCGAACCAACTGTTTGGCAGTAGTCGGGGCAGTGTAATCTGAAACCGGGTATGCCTCTGTCCAACGGGAAAGAGCACAGACAACTACGAGAACATATTTGAATCCTCGACATCGTTCCATCTGGATATAATCCATCTGGAGGACTTCAAAAGAGTGATCAGGAGGCTGAAATCCACCCTGTTCTACGGGAATGCTTTTACCTGGGTTAAACTGACAACAGATCATACAGGTACGGACTTTTTGTTTAGCTGCTGCTCGTAAATGTTTGTTGAACCAAATGTGTTGAATGCTGTCTAGCATAGCTTTTTCTCCTAGGTGCGCTGGACTATGTACAGTGTTAATGATAACTTGGACCATTGAATCAGGAAGGAACCACACAGATTTTTCCTTCGTCATCCATCCTTGATCCGTTTGGGTCCCTCCTAATTCAGTCCATTTCTTTATTTCATCTGGTGTAGCATGTGTCTGTATGTCAATTACGTCAAGGGCGGGATCCTTAACCGTCATGCAATGTGTTGGTGTCGGAACTATTGTCTTTGTCATGTCAGATGTGTGGGTTTGAGCAGTCTGTTTAGCTGTTCTGTCAGCTAAATCATTGCCTTGGGAAATGATATCAGTAACTTTCGTATGAGCTTTACATTTCATAATTGATATTGCAGTCGGTAGATGTATTGCATCTAATAAGGCATGAATGAGGGGTCCGTGCTGAATGTGGGTACCGTGAGAAGTTAAATAACCTCTCTCTCGCCACAGCACGCCGAAGTCATGTACAACTCCGAATGCATAACGTGAATCAGTATATATGTTGACTTTTTTATTCGTAGCTTGAATACAGGCTTGTGTCAGAGCGACGAGCTCTGCTACTTGAGCGGACAAGGTATTTATGCGATTTGTTTCAATAACTTCAGTATCTGTTGTGACTGCATACGCGGCCACTAACTCTCCTGTACTTGTTCTCATACATGACCCATCTACATACAACGTCAGGTCTGGATCTGACAATGGGACGTCTGTCAAGTCTTGTCTAGGTTTCGTCGTGATAGTGATAACTTCAATACAATCATGTGCAAGTGGGTCTGTTCCGTTTACTGGTAACAGTGTGGCAGGATTCAATGTACTACAACGTCTGATTTCTATATGTGGCTGAAACAATGTTAATTCGTAACCAGTGAGTCGTGCTATAGTCAAGTGTTGTGTCTGTGTGCGGTTCAAGAGAACCTCTACTGCATGTGGTACTTGTACTGTCAATTGATGTCCTAACACTATGGCATCGCTTTGTCTGATTGCTAAAGCTGTTGCTGCCACTGATTTCAGGCACGCAGGCAGAGCCTGAGCTACGGGATCTAATGTACTAGAAAAATAAGCACACGGTTTGTGTGATCCTGCTTGTTCCTGTGTGAGTACTGACAAAGCAGTACCTTCGCGTTCTGTAACAAAGAGTGTAAAATGTTTATAGTAACATGGTGTTGCTAAAACGGGTGCTTGACATAAAGCTTTCTTTAGGCTTTCAAAAGCTTGTGTATGTTCCTGAGTCCAAGGGAGGACAGTCGATGTGGCTGCCTCCTGTGTTGTCAACTGAATGAGTGGTTTTGCTAGAAATGCATACTGAGGGATCCACTGCCTACAATATGAAGTGAGGCCTATAAAAGCCCGCACCTCCTTTTGTGTCTTGGGTATTGGCATGTTAGCAATTAACTGGATGCGATCTGGTGTAAGCTGCCTTCCCTCCTTGGACAGCGAGTGACCAAGGTAAACAACTCGCTGGACACAGAATTGCAGCTTAGAAGGGGACACCTTGTGCCCCTTTTCGGCCAAAAATTGTAAAACCGTCAGTGAGGCCTTTTCACATTCAGGTTCGCTTCTAGCGGTGATCAGCAGATCATCGACATATTGAAGCAGGGCAGTGTTGACTGGCATGTGGATACTGTCAAGTTCTCGTCTCAATGCTTGGCTATAGATGCTGGGGCTTTCTGTGAATCCTTGAGGTGCGCGTGTGAATTTAAAGCTTCGTCCATTTAAACTAAATCCGAACAAGTATTGGCTTTCCGGATCTATTGGGACGCTGAAAAAGGCATTCTTGAGATCAATTACAGTAAAGAATGTTGCTTCGGAATCAATAGCTGTCAGTAATGAAGAAATGTCTGGAACTACGGGGTATTGTGGTACAATACATTTATTTAATTCGCGCAGATCAATAACCAATCGATATACTGGCGGGGCCTTTGGATCAGTTCGTTTAAGAATCGGAATTATCGGTGAATTACATACATTGGAGTCTGTTTCCACAACCACTCCTTGGGTAATAAGTTCGTCAATGATTTGCAGTAAAGCCACTACAGCATCTGGTGGTAACTTGTATTGTCGCATTCGTGGTAGTACCACTCCTGCCTTTAGTGTAACTCGATATGGTGTAATGTTCATGCAACCAACATCTGTAGGGCCTTGTGCCCATAAATGTGTGGGTAAAGTCTGCAGTCGGTGATCCATGTCTCGGGACACGTAGTGCCCTTTGAAATCACGTAAAAACAATCTTACTCCTTCCGGAGAACAACATATTATAGCTCCTAGAGCTTTCAAAGTTTTTATACCTAACAGGTTTTCTGGGCATGATTTAGTAAGCAATAAATCTGTAGTTCGTGTCAAGGGACCAATCGTAAGGGGAAGAGGCTGTGATACTTCGTTAACGATAGGTTTTCCTGAAAAGCCAAGGGAAATATTCTGTGAGCCTGAGAGGGGTGCCCCTGGAACTTCACTACGTTTTATTGTTGTTCGGCTTGCCCCTGTATCAAGTAAAAATTTTCTATCTTGGCCTAATAGTTCACTGTGTACATAAGGTCCTTCTTGATCTACAGGGACCTCAATAAGGGGTAAGCCAACTTCCCTCTCTAGGCTGTTTCATGAGTATCGTTGATAATCAGGATAGTCATACTGTGCGGTCTGGTACATCTGTCGTGTCGTTGTTTGTGTGGCAGCAATAGGTTGTGGTGGTGGAGCTGGCATAGACTGTTGCGGAGCTGGCATGGACTGTGCATGCTGCGGAGCTCCTTGTTGGTTCTGATCCTGTCTAAGTGGCCGTGGTCTTTCTTTTGTATTACCTATGGCGATATTATGTTTTAAAACTTGACAATCGTGTACATAATGACCTGGCTGTTTACAATAGTTGCATGTCCCTTTTACAGGACTTGTTGAAACACTGGACTGTGTCATACCCTTTTTATGACCGTCAGCTGGAACTGTCTGGGAAACTAGCATTTTCATTTTCGTGTCTTTCATGCGTCTTTGTTCATGTTCTTGTTCCTCTCTAATTCTATTGTGATGGTACTGTAGCATTTGTAACATTTGTGACGGAGTGTTACCTTGCCAGGTACTCTCGAATTTCAATACTCTATTCTTAACTTGGGGCAAAGAATTTTCAACTAACTTTGTCACAAACAGATGTGGATACGATTCGCTGCTTGCTTTTATTCCACTATTTATACCAAAACATTTTTCGAATCGGGCGTAGAAATCACTAGTGTCCTCGTCTGGTTTTTGTTTACAGGCTGAGATTGCACCCCAGTCTTCCTTTTTCGTAGTTAATAAACGTGGCAGTACCTGTACTAGTAAACCTGGTAGTGTTTTGGTCTTTTCCCCAAGCCCTGCACCTGGACCTCGAGCTTTTTCTTCGTTTTCTAATGCTGTCCAATCTATTTTTTGGTCTCCCACCTCCCAATCCTTTTCCTTGAGTTTTTCATAAATGCCCGCAGGCATTAATACCTTCAATATTGTCATAATGTCGGGGTAGGTATATTCTCCCATGAGTAACATGTCTTTAATTTCTCGGTGGAAACCCGCTGGGTCTTTGTCATGACTGGGTACCACCTTCTTCATTTCCAATAGTTCTATTTTAGATATGGGTGTGTATACAAACACACGTTTAAACTGATTGTCCTCACCTTTTATCGGGTGGACTTCGCGTAAGGGATTCTGTCTATCCATATAATACGTCGTTCTTTCCTTGATGGGCAGTGAAACATGTTCGGGACATACAAAAAGAATGTACTGCTTTCTGGATTCTAGTATTTCTCTAATTAGCTCAGTACCTGAACCTCTCCATTTATTCGTGAGTAATTTAGTCAATATATCAGGTAAGGGACCAGGGTCGGAGTGTTGGCTTTTATATAATATAAGGAGTTGTTGAATCATATAGATACCAGCTAAACGCTGTTCATCTGGGGCGAGGTTCAAAAACGTGTGTGCTAATGTATCATCACTATATTTTCCGGGACTATCAACCCAATGAACGGCTGACCTGGCTAATTCTTGTTCGTCCATAGAATCGAGTATATGATAACCCCTTCGTTCTCGGAGTAGGTTGTCAGCGGCTTGGAACGAATGTTCGGGGGACCTTATATTTATTATAGGAGTTTGGAAATTTCTGCTATTATCTGGACGTACCGGACGTATCGGATCAGTGAAGCATCTAGTATTATTGCAAGATCTTCCTCTACCTACATAGGCCATGGTTTCTAACTGTCCTGTGGGTAGTTCTAATTCTTCCTCGTCTTCGGTTTGTTCAGGTTCGTCTACTGCTAATCTTTCTTCGTGTATTCGTTCTATTTCTTTGCGGATCTTTCGGCACATAGCTACTATACATGATCGTTTATCATGTCTCCCCTCTGATATATTCTGACTCCATGTGGTAAGAATTTGCATTTCTTTCGGATTTACCCCTGGTTGGTCTTGATTTCTGATCACACAATTTATGAGGAAACGTAACAGTTCCCCCTGTATTTCCACTTTTTGGTACTCCATGGCTCTGTTAATACTCTCAGAATCTCGCCCTGACTGAACAAAGTGATATATATTTTCTAAGTGTGTAGTCATTCCTGGTAGCTTCCCTAAATATATTGCAGCTCGTCGGATACGTAATGATGCTAGCATCATTTCGTCCCCTTTTCCGGGCACAGGGTCATATCTACAATCTATTAGAAGTTCCTTGAGCGTGTTGGGAGTTACTAGTTTGGGCGTACGTTGGTGGGCTAATTCTTGAAAGGAAAGTTTATTTACTCTGGGTGGCGTGGAAAAAATGTTTGATGTACCTCCGGTAGCCCCACCTGGGGTGCTGGATGTGAAAGGATTCGTCGAACGTGATATAGCAACTATAGGTGTGGATACAGATGTCGAAGCAGATGTGCTTGCCTGAACTTGTGTCGGAGTTTGCTGTTGCGGAGGTACAGACGGAAGAGGGTCTTGGCGTTGAACCCCCTCTGCAGGCGGTCTATGTGGCGCAGCATTAGCATACTCGAGAGCTGCGTCGTCTAAATAAGAGGAAAGAAAAACATCTTCTGCGGTTCTGGGATGCCCTTTGGGATGTACTTTTATCGGAAACAATGGGGGTGGCAAGTCTTTTGGTATCTCCGGAGTAGCCTTAGGTAATCCTTCGGCCAGGAGAGGATACATACCATTCATAAGGGCATTTCGTTGTCTGTCTACTTGTTCTGATTTTACTCGAGTACCTTCTTCAATTAATATATTTTCTCGAACTTTATTTAAATTCTCCTTACTCTTCTCTTCCTGTCTACGTGCTTTTTCTGTACGTCTATACGATTCTTTACGCCATAATTCAATGGCGTCTTTCTGTGATTGTCTAGCTTTCTTTTTCCATAATTCTTCCTCTACTTTCACGATGCAATCTGCATCCCAGGTCCCAGCTGCGGGCCACCTCTGACTTTCTGGTAATTCCTTGGTGTAGTCTACCCATAAATCAAGAAATAATATGGCGTCTAGGCCATGTTTATGATACATGAAGTACCCTGGAGTGTCCCTAGGAGGAATGGGAACAGCTTCTTCGAGTACCCCTTTTCTAGTTTTGATCTGTCTTAATTTCGAAAAGAGCGGCATTTTGAGAACTGATCTGATCTGATACCTAATTTTGAACACGTTTAATACAACGAAACACAATAATGAACAGTCATTCACACCACAATATGCAGAACGTATTTAAAACATTTAACATTTAACATTTAATGAACAACAATGATGGCCGTTCACTAAGCATAATACTCGATACTAACTAGATAATTCTGACTTCATATACTAGACATACTTGATATACTGCTAAACAGTACAGATACACTGCTGAAACAGTGCAGACCGGATTTGTGTACCCAAACCCGTCTTGACCGGCACAACCTATGTGCACGTCAGAACGCCTCCCCGACAATGGTACTCACCGGGTAGCTCGGAACGGAAGGCCTCGGAACTGAACTGAACTGGACTCGGACCGGACTGGACTCGACTCGATACTTCGGAACTTCGGAACTGGTGGGCCTCTGTATACCTCGGATCTTGCTCTCTCAGCTAGGCTCTGGTCGGGATACTTCGCACTTCTCACCGCCTCGTCTGGGTGTTGATCGCAGCCTCAGTTACCCCCGCTCGGCAGGAGGGAGATACAGGAAATCCTGTGGGTACGCGTTGTTGTCCGTCCAGCTGTGACAGGAGACCGGGCCTGCAACGCACCTCCGGCGCGTGAGATGAGAAAGTGTCCCTATTCGGGCGCCATATATGTGGTAAATAATTTAATTACCGGAACTTAATTTGATGCGGAAAATCTATAATAATAGCTCAGTAAAATAAGAGGCAGAATCCGTGGTATTAGAGGTTCGGAACGGGCTTTATTCCAAAATCAATTCGAATTGAGGACTCCATATTCCATCACCACGAAGGTTCAGGAAGTGAAGGACCCTACTTTATTGACAAGTAATCATTTTTATACAATAGGCATTACAGTGAAACAGATGCCGGAGGCGTAACAGTTGATAACAAAGATAAGAACGTACATGCGTAACTAAAGTGGGTGTAACTAAAGAACGTCATCAGGTATGATGTCATAAATGGGTGGTTCCATGAAAGAATTTCGCAATGTCAGCAGAAATACTTGGCAGAGATGCGCGCGCAGCAGCATGACGTGTGATTGACGTGCAACTAGGGGATGAAGGGGACTTGACATTTAGCTCTACATGTGGAGACAGAAGTCTGGGGTTATGTCAACCTAATCCCAAATCATATCTAATATCCTATGTTTAAAGAACTGTGTTATCCAGAAAGAAAGGTCTCTTAGGATAGAATCTTATTCTATACTGACTATACTGTCCGTTAGTGCGTGTACAAGCGTCTAAGTGTCTACACTAGATGCGAGGGCAGAAATCTTCCATAGTAACAGGGCTATGAATTACTTGCATAAAGACAGAGAAGCCGGGCCCTTTGCTCGATAGCTGGAAGAATGTTTACTTAAACTACTAGACAGGAATGCATTGGGTAGGGAGCGGAGCAAAGCAGATAATCTTGAAGGTGAAATACAGTTTTTGGCAGGCAACAGGCTGGAGTCAGGCACCGTTAGCCGCGCAGGGAGTAGGACAAAGTTCATGGGTACAGATGCGAGCTCAGACTGGAGCTTTCAGAGGCAGAAGGCAGAAAAGACTTGATGGCAGAATCAGGGCCTACTCGCCTGAACTGTAAAATGGGATAAGTGAACCATATAAAGCCGGTGGCCTTTCATACTTAGGAATAGAATATCCGGCCCATTCATGGCGGATCTGAAAGAGGACATGTTGACGGTGGACGCACATGTGTTTGCGTCTTCATAACTGGAACTGGAGGGAACATACATGTACTTATGGTTTATACATGAAACCGTTGGGGTCCAAGATAGGGGACATAACTGACCATAAAAATCCATATTTCCACAGTGCCATCCACCTCATCACAGCCGAGCACATCAAGAGTGCATCCATCAGACCAAACCTTGGACATCCGTCCTCAATTTCAATTTTTAAAAGTGCTCTGCACTAAGTGCAATAGTACTTTGTGCTATGGCGAGCAGTCGATCGATCTGATATGCCGCCGCCAAGAAAGTCATATTTGCTAGTTTTTTTTTTTTTTTTTTTTTATTGTTCCCTGAAGTTCATTCTTTGGTTTCTCCTGTTTTGTTTTGTTTTTGTTTTTTTCAGAAAAACCAAAAAAATCACAAAATTGTTAGAAAAACCAAAAAAAAATATATAAAAGAAGAAAGAAGAAAAAAAAAGTTCTTGTAAGAACTAACTTTCCTGGTTTAAAAAAAAGAGCTACATTTCTTTGTTAGTGTGTGAAAGTTTAGATGAATGTATGTGTAGTACGTAATTGACTGAATGAATGCATTAGTAGTGTATGGTGAATGTATAAGTGCAGAACTATAAGGAAGTGCTGCAGCATCACCCAGTAACCTCTTTAACTGCAGTGTGCTGTAGAACTTCCGAAGCACAGGGATGCAACATATGTACATAAATATGTTGCAAATCTTTGCTTCTGTCTGCACGGCTGCTTAAACTGCAGCCATGTGGTGACACAGGCACCCTTGCACCATAGTGCAAGGATATCTGTGTCATGTGCTGTTTGCTTTTCTACAGGAAGACACACCTTCCTGTACAAAAACAATGAGAAAATGCATTTTTCTCCTTCAATGTATGCTGAACATTTCAGCATGCATTGAAGATATAAAAATGTGGAGAAATTAAAACAATTCTCTTTGTTGTGCTTTCCTACACCAATTGTAGAATGGTGCACCATTCACACACATATCGAGATTTATGATTTCTGATAAATCTAGACATGTGTCTTGTTCTATGAGTATTAAGTGCAATCATGCACAACAACACTTATCGAACACCCTTTCAACACAAAGTGGTCTAAATAATGAGGTTGTATTTACATGGAGTATAAAAAGTGCACAGAGTGCCTTTTCCTCTCTTTGTAAATATAAAAGAATATCTTGCACAATAACTATCTGGCACATGCATCAAAAATGCCATTTGCGATTCCTTATTAGCGAAAAATAAGGATTCGCTAATAAGGAATAGCAAAAGGCTATGCATGTAGAAATCGCTTACAAAATAGCGATTCCTAAACATTCCTTAATTGCTACTTGCAAATTGCGAGTTGCAATTAAGGAATTACCTCCCCATTCATTCCTATGGGCCTAGAGGCCCATAGGACTGAATGGGAAGACTTTCTTAATTTGCCATTCTCAATTAGAGAATCGCAAATTGCTCATGCAATTTCAAGGGTGCCAGGGTGTCAAAAGGACACCCTGTTGCACCCCTGAAATCTGCATATGAGTACATCTTGCACACACTCATGCCCCAAGGGCATGTGTGTGTGTAAAATGGAACTTTGAAAAAAGCACTTAAGTGCATTTTTCAATGTTTTTGCAAATTACCATGAAGTTCAACTTCATGGTAATTTGCTCCCCCTATTAGCGAAATCGCTAATATTTTTACTTTCATGCATTGCATTTAAGGAATCTCAATTTGAGATTCCTTAAATGCAATCGCAATTTAAGGAATCGCAATTTAGAGATTCCTTATTTTGCTATTTTTGCATTTGGGATGATGCATCCCAAATGCAAAAATACCGAGAGCAAAGGGTCAGATTCTGAGAATCTGCCCGTTTGCGACCGGTTTTTGTTTTGATGCATGTGGGCCTAAGTTACAAAAAGTGACATATTTCCGTTTTAAAATTTCCTTGCGAATTATAAAAGTAAGCACAGAGTTTTGTCTGCAAATATGTTCAAAGAAGAATGATTTAAATGATTGCGGTCCTTCAACAGCTAAAAACGTGATATATTATGAACCCCTCAAATCTCTTTTTTTGCAGGTCACATGATATCTGATTATGGTCAGATTTCAAAACTACATAAACAGAGTGTTTTTAGAAACGTGTTTCAACTTTGTAGCTTCTTGCAGGCCTCTTCATTCTGCATATTGAGACTTAGTTAAACTTACCATCACAGTAATAGGAATAAAAAATGGTATTCATTTTTTGCTGTTTTTCATTCAAATATAAATTGTTAAAAATTGCTTATTTTAAAATTTGGATCTGTGAAAGAAAAAAAAAAATTATAATATATAATAATACATTTTTTACAACACAACATAATTTCCACAAAGTAATTTGTTTGCCTTTTTTGCTGTTCTCAGAATATATTGAATTTCACTAGAAATAGTGATTTCAATGGTACTCATCACTTAACAGCGGGCAAAAAAAAACAATCAGAAAGATTGTTAAAAAAAAAACAACATACTATTCTCAGTAAAATACCAGAAAATACAAATCATACATGTATGAAATGCTTACAGATTACAACATTTTATAACTTTAACTTATAAAAACTGTAAATGTTGCCACATTAAAATAATCACCGAATAAATGACCACCAAAAAGTCCATAATTCAAAAATCTACCTTTCCTTGAGGCCAAATGGTATTAATGCAATTCTTCTTTATGTAAATTGTCCAATGGTAGTCCTATTAAATTATAATAATAAATTCCTCAGAGAGTGAATTATCTTCCTAAAACTTTGGCTTTAAAAATATTAGGTAGGAATTTTGTAATTCCCTAGGCAAACGTTGTTTGAAAACCAACTGGGCATCATTACAAAGTGTCCAGCCTTTGTCACATTTTAGATAGGCAGTGTAATGTCCAGATGTGGTGGAAGGACCGTCATGGAAAATTATTGCAATTGCTACAAAAGTCCTTCCTGATATTGATACTTGTGTTGCTAAAAACTGCTTTATTAAAGTATCCAATTTTCTTCCATCAGCTGTACAACGTTGCATCATTAAAATTATGTATTTTCCATATTTTGTTAAGAATAATGTGGATAACATTTCTGATTTACATTGGCTACACTCCATGTTTTGAATTGCACCTTTCACTAATTTATTGAAAGACACTGATTTACAGTCTGGTAATGTTAAATACAGAAATCTCTCAGTGTCTACATTGGTGCTACATGTATACATGCAATTTTCACAATAATGTTCCCATTTGTAAG
Source organism: Triturus cristatus (assembly GCF_964204655.1). Lineage (NCBI taxonomy): Eukaryota > Metazoa > Chordata > Amphibia > Caudata > Salamandridae > Triturus > Triturus cristatus. The sequence continues at coordinate 1,837,877,459 of NC_140590.1, read as the reverse complement.
AAAGGCCAAAAATATTTTCTATTTCTACACCTTCATTTTCAAAAATTGTAAGCATATACATTAAGAATTCCTGAGCATCTTGTTGGATATTTTGTGTAAATTGTGTAGAACCGGAACACACATCCAAAAGATTACGAACATCTGAAACAGATTGTATTTTACTTCTATCTGTTGTCAATTTTTCATAAACAGAATGCAACAGAGAACAAAATCTTTATTCCCGATTCTGCATAATTTGTGCTTGCAAACCTTCCAGATATAAAACAACATTGACCACTACATTAGCATAGCAGTTGAAACCAGAACTATTTTCAAACTGATAACCAACAATCTCTTCAACAGTGTCCAATTTCTTTTTACCTGCAATCGCAACATTATCTTGTTCTTTTCCCTTCTTGACATCTTCAGTACAGATATTCTCTAACCTTCTTTTTCGACCAACCACACGCTTTTCAAATACAGGATATTGACCTAAATTTGGAGCATACACCCTTCTTAACCTATTATACTCTTTTACACAGTTTGCATCTGCAGTAACCTTTGTCTCATCAAAATCAATCAAAAACAAACCAGATAATAACCCCTTCAGTGCCCGCCCCTTTCCCCGCCCTGTGCCGGCCGTTGTATTAGCGGGCGGGGTCTATGACGAGCTGGACTCGTCATGGGCACAGCGCCACCGCGGCCCATGACGAGTCCAGCTCGTCATGGGCACTGAAGGGGTTAAATACAGTAGATCCAATGTTCACCAATGCACTGTCTACACTTAATCCTTGAGATTTATGAATAGTCACTGCATATGGACATATAAATCTTTAACAAGCAAAAAACGAACTGAACAATGACCAATTTCTTTAACTTCATCAATCTGATCAAATTTAATTTTTAAAAGTCAATTCCTTCTTTTTTCTGATAATTCACAAAATCCACCACTTTACCCATTGCACCATTAACTAAACCTTTCTCTACATCCAAATTACGCCTTAATATTACCCGACAGTTTACACACACATACAGTGTCTTTTCCAAACGAGCAGTTTTAGATATTTTTTTTTTTCTAAACAATCTAGTTTTGATCTCAACTTACCCGTCAAAATAATAGTGATTCCTTCATGTAGTATTTTATCGATGGCTTCCATTTTAACAATTTCTTCATTTTCCAATTTTAATAATTCTTCGTTGAATATTGAAAACTCACGCAGTGTCGGCATTAAGCAAATCACTGACTTATTTTTAGCAATTTCCACGTACACTTTTGCAGCAACTGCATTTTCATTTGGAAAGACATTGCAAAGTTATCGACTCTCCAAAGTTTCTTTCCCTTTTTTTGAAAGAATTCCAATTCTTATATCTTGAAGAATACTTCCATATTCAGCATTATTTGCCTGTCGCATATTTGTTGTCAGTTCTTTGTATTCAAAATTACTCCAAATGTTCACATTACCAACACTGCCAAGAGACTTTCTGGTATCTTCATGGGAAAGTGTTTTAAATACCGGTTGTCCTTTTACTGGTGTCAGTTGCATAAGATCTCCAAAAACTATGACGTGTTTTCCTCCAAATAACACGTCATACTCTGTTTTAAGAATTTGCTGCATTCTTACATGCACAACGGCAAGCATCAAGTTTGAAACCATGCTCACCTCATCAATAATGAGAAGTTTCATTTTCTTCAGCACTCTTGAAACTTCACAACAAGCTTCTCCAGATAGCTTGTGGTATTCCAATTTGTTCTCCTGCTCTACTGGCAGCATTAGTAAACGATGTAAAGTAATTCCTTTAATGATATGTGCTGTCAACCCAGTTGGAGCAGTGACAACACAAGACAAATGCGACTCAGTTGTTTTTTGCAGATAACTTGTAATTACTTTAATTAAGAAACTCTTTCCTGTTCCAACTTGACCACTCACATACATTCGGATAGGTTGAAATGATGTACATGAGCACACTCTCTTTTCATGAAGTAATCCATGGTCAATCTGCTCTTTCACTTGCTAATATATTTGTTTCTGTTCAACATTCAGTTGCTCTTCCAAGTTTCCTAACTTCATTACATCTTCTTGTGCTTGATACATTGCTGTTTCCACCTCATTCATTGCAATCGCTGCTTCATTTTAAACAATTGGTTGTCCTAGTGGATCTTGACTCAGTGCAGCAGAACTTTGACTGTCTTGAGAACTGTCTCTAGCAATCTCAGCTGCAATTGTAGCTTCATGATCAATTTCATCATTCAACATTTTCACATAATTTGCGAAAGCACTGCATTGTATGCTATCTTTACAAGCATTAAATGAATCTTCATAGCTGGGAAAATCTCCAAGTAATTCCAGTTCAGAACGCCATGGTTTGAACATTTGCAAAAGGGCTAAATAGTAAAATTCCTTTTTGTCAGCAGTGTCGCAACTCAGTTTCTGTGATTAATTAAATTTCCTTTCCTTTGTTTCACCAGACATCCTTCAGAACCAATCACTCCATATTTCCATCGTTGATGTTCTCTGTAATATTCTGTTTAAAAGTGTAGATTTGCAGCACTTCATAGAGACACATGTTCTCAAGATGATGACTTCTCTTTGGATAGTATGTGTCCAACATATTGGTTTTCAAAATATCTGTACTTTCAGGGTCATTTTCTGCTAAATATTCAATTTCTTGAACAGATTTCAGTACCCGATTTCGCATTCCTGCAAGACCTAGACTCACCCAAATGATTCTTCTACTTTTGGAATCTAGACTTGCAGATGATAACCGATCTGAACATTCATATGCTTCAATTTCACGATGCGATAACATCTTCAAACTGAAACTGTATAATTTCTTACTTAGAGCCTTCTCGTGAGAAATCTCTTCCCACATTTCTTTCAATTCAGTCTTTTCTGATTTAGTAATGTAAGACGTTACATATCGAGCAACAGCAATGGAATTGTCCGCAACATACTGAATATCCATGTTAGCATTCCACATGGATAAAATAACTGGATTGTAGTCATGTATGTATTTTGATTCTTCGCTTCTTCTTAAGTTGTAGGTGTTTTTCGGAGACTTTCTTGTGATGGTATGTCGTACAGCTGACATAAAACTGTTTACTCTTCCTTTGGCTAATACAGGACGTGGAAATCCAAAACGACATTTGGTATAGAACATATACTTTGACTTGTACTTTCGTCGACAGTATTTTCCAAACCTATGGCTTTGAAATCGTAAGACTTGTTGTTTTAAGTTTTTCTCTTCTCTGCTATTTGGAAGAGCACATTTAGCATAATCTTCAATGAAAGACAAAACAGTTTCATCTGAATCTGTTCCAAATTTGGTGGCGTCCTTGACCCATAACAACATAAGTATGTGAGGAGCACCTCTTGCTCGATACTCCTTTCTCCAAAAGAAATCCACAACTTCTCCAAGAGGAGGATTCTTTTTATTGCAGATGAAAGACATCATAGCTTCAAATCTATGATTGAAATATCTGCATACATTGACAGGATCCAAATAGCACAATTCTCCAGGTGTCTTGTATTCAATATTTTTTATATTGGAATCTGCCTCTCGAAGAAATACAAGTAAATCATCCCAAGCATACTCAGCACAGCTTAGTGTAACAAACCATGTAGGAGTTCCCAAGTTCCGTAGCATGCATTTCAGTTCTCCATGTCGACGGTACCAATATTCATTAGTCCCACGCTGACATGCCATCAGATTAATCAACTGAGATTCTAAATGATCATCTCTCTGATGCACTTTATCCATAAAATCCTTTGCAGTTACATTTTGAAGATGCATTCCAGTTTTTAAAATGTGATTTACTGCATATGAAAGTCCAGACAAGTCACTTTCAAACAGAAGATGAAAAATATAAGGGATACATTGTCGAAATCTTGGATCTTCTGCATATAATCTTGTTGTCCGATATTCAGATGCAGGAATCTGCACAGGACGTTCATCATATCGTCCACCTTTTCCTGTTGGAAACAACTGCGGGAAACAACGAGCTTCCAAGCTCTCTTCCCATACACTCATGGGACTTCCTGTTGCTTTTTTCATTTGAAACAACTCAATTGTATTCCCCATCACCTCTTTGGAATGAAGTGGATGTACACTGTAATATTCATAGATCTCTTCACATCTGGACATGTCCACTTTTTCAATTTGTCCACTTAATGTTTCACTATCTTCTGCTAAATGTATTTCTTCTTCTCCAACAAACACATTTCTATAGTACTCAATACCTTTGCCTTTTGCACTTTTCTAACATCCACTAACTCTTGCCAGATTTTCTTATTCTTTGTAGGAACACCATTAACTAGAATGACTAGTGTCTCATTTTCTGCATGATCTACACTAATAGTTTCAAAATTTTTCCTTAAATCTAATGGTAAATACACAACTCTTCCTTTCAATCCTCTTTGCAACTCTGATGGAGGTAATTTACTTGTTTTGGGCTCCATACGAACAATAGCCTGAAACAGGTGAACACATTGTATCAGAATAGTCTCATACGTATTTAAATCCATCCGCTCTGGAGGAATAGCAACCAACTCTAGATTATTATGAACAGCTCTAGCAGGCATTTTATTCTCATCTAATTTATTATAAAAATATTTGCAAATACAACACTCACATCCCAAATCAAAACAATCCTCTACCAACAAATAAGTTGCAAATTCCATCCACTTATCATTATCTTCTATTTCACTTTTTAAATACAGATTGACACGCCTAGTCTGATTTTTATAGTGACTTCGCCGACAACAAATACAAGAAACATTTGGGTGCCAATTACGATCCGGTAAAAAACAATTCCCGTACGACTCGTATCCGGTCTTTTTACCGTACGAATGGTACAAGTGCCGTACAAACTGGCAATCACGATTCGCACGGTAAAAAGCCCATACGAGTCGCATTGGGAATAATTCCCCACACGTCCTCGGGTCGGAAAAAGTGTTCGACACGTCCTCGGACAAGTTACCGTACAAACGTGAAAAGCGAAGTCCGACCGGGGAACCACGATCCGTCCCGGGCGTCCGATAGTACAACCGTATGGTTAAAAGACCGTCCGCACCGAACTCCAATAGCAACCATGGAGACGTCCAAACAGGTGCCCGGTACGCGCTGTACCCCCCCCAGCCCCCGCATGTACGCGCCGTACCCCCCCAGCCCCTGCATGTACGCGCCGTACCCCCCCAGCCCCTGCATGTACGCGCCATACCCCCCCAGCCCCCGCATGTACGCGCCGTACCCCCCCAGCCCCCGCATGTACGCGCCATACCCCCCGTGTATGTACACCCGAGTACGTGTCGAACCCCCCCGTGTATGTACACCCGAGTACGTGTCGAACCCCCGTGTACGTACACCCGAGTACGTGTCGAACCCCCCCGTGTATGTACACCCGAGTACGTGTCGAACCCCCCTGTGTATGTACACCCGAGTACGTGTCGAACCCCCCGTGTATGTACACCCGAGTACGTGTCGAACCCCCGCGTGTATGTACACCCGAGTACGTGTCGAACCCCCCCGTGTATGTACACCCGAGTACGTGTCGAACCCCCCGTGTATGTACACCCGTGTACGTTCGAGTCGTACCCCCACCCGTGTATGTACGGTGCGTACCCCCAGCGCGACGCTGGGGGGGGTACGGCGTGTACATGTGGGGGCTGGGGGGGGGTACGGCGCGAAACGACCAGAGTAGGTGGCCCGGTAAGCGCCGTACCCCCCCCAGCCCCCGCATGTACGCGCTGGGGGTACGCACCGTACATACACGGGTGGGGGTACGACTCGAACATACACGGGTGTACATACACGGGGGGGTTCAACACGTACTCGGGTGTACATACACGGGGGGTTTGACACGTACTCGGGTGTACGTACACGGGGGGGTTCGACACGTACTCGGGTGTACGTACACGGGGGGTTCGACACGTACTCGGGTGTACATACACAGGGGGTATGGCGCGTACATGCGGGGGCTGGGGGGGTACGGCGCGTACATGCGGGGGCTGGGGGGGTACGGCACGTACATGCGGGGGCTGGGGGGGGTACGGCATGTACATGCGGGGGCTGGGGGGGTTACGGCGCGTACATGCGGGGGCTGGGGGGGTACGGCACGTACATGCGGGGGCTGGGGGGGGTACGGCGCTTACCGGCCCACCTACTCTGGTCGTTTCGCGCCGTACTTCGCATTTCCGACACTTTTTGGGTGCCGTAAAAATATTGCCGTCCGGACTGCTGTCGGTTCGAATCGTAATTCCTGGGTCGTGAAACGCTGCCTGGAAGCGTCCTCACGTCACGTCGCAGCATTCCCGGATCACATTTGTATGCATATTTTCGTCGGTCGGTGTTTTTTACGATTCGTACGGAAATGGTGTTTCCGTGCGAATCGTAATTCCATGTTTGTAATGTTTTACGACCGGGTACGAGTCGGACGGAGAATACGCTCCGACCGACGGTTCGTACCCGGTTTTTACCGGATCGTAATCGGCACCTCGGTCTTTCACCTGAAATTACCTTAAACTTTGTGATTTCATCCTCAAATTTTTCTGTAATTACAGGTTCTACATTGTCTTCAACATTTTGTTCTACTAATGTGTCAGTTTCTTCACTCTCTTGCTGAGGCCCAAAGTAACAAAACTCAATATCCTCACAGACCTGCTTCAGATCTGAAACTGACCCACGTAAAAGAGCACTATTCAACTCACGTAACTTTAGTGCTGGACTTTTTGCATAATACAACCTTCTCACTTACGCATTTGAGTATGATGTACTGCCAGCATTCTGAAATGGTGAAAAACACTTTCACAAACTTTCCTAGAAAGACAAGCCAGAGAATGACCTTGCAAACCATTATGTTTTCTCACTCTGCAAGGGTCTACTCCTTGCAACAGCTTTATCTTTTGTTTTACACTTTTTTTAGTATAGACTCGTAAAAAACTACATAATTTTTCAATAGATTCCTGTCGTACACTACAAACACTACTGCAATCCCAAGTGTACACAGGGTTTTTAGCACGTCTCCCTAAAACTTCATCAGCTATCACTTCTTCTGCATTTCTTTCAACCATTTTCTCTTTCTCCATTGGACAACCATCACTAACCTCATAACCTCTACCACTGGTGTCAACTGAATAAAATAATTTTTCACTTAGTGAATAACTCTCTTCATTAAAAAAAGGCTCTGAACTAGAACTGTGTTTCCATTCTCCCAAAAAAACATCACAAACATTTTTTTTATTAATAACTCTTTTCCTCCTACTTTTGGCCTTCATTACATATATTGGTTTATCTAGTGATCGAATTCGAAACAGTTTCCTTTTTACTTCAAAAGCCTTTTCCACAATGCTTTCAATATGCTTCTTCTTTTTATAAAATAAAGCTCTCTTTTTATATTTCTTCACATTTTTCAGCAAATTGCGCACTACTCTCTTGTAAAATATTTTTTTGCGTAATTCCTTATACTGATTTTGTCTTCTTTTACCATACTTTATCTCCTTTGACTGAACATTTGCTTTGATACTTCTCCTCTTATTTTGATTTTTTTCTTACTTAAAATATTTTCTGAAGTTGCAGCATTCTCTACATTCTGTTTGCTCCTACAAACATTTTTTAAATTGCTTCGTGATCTTACCAGAATTTTTTTTCCTTTTAGCCACATTATCTTGTTCATTCAATACTTGTGGTTGATGTTTCTTCAAATAATCCTCCTGTCTCTGTTCTTTTCTTTTTCTTTTTTTTTCTGGCATAATTTCTCGATTTTAACGTTGAAAAACAGTATCTGCAAAAAAGAATCACAAATAAATGTATATTAATAACTTTCAAATTTACAGTATTCCATTACTGTACAAACACATTTTATATAAAAACAGACTAAGAAACTATAGCCCTGAACCACAAGTGTGACGATGATTAAAACACTACATACATAGTGCATACTACTTTGAAGCAGTTCATGCCCTAAAGCCTACCACACTAAAAGACTACATGCTAAGTGACTGAATGATTACACTACTAAAAAGAGACACACTGGGTGAGTACCAGGGTGTTTGCTAGAAGTATATGAATACTAACTGGGGAATTGAAGGTGCGAAAGACAACTGTGTAGCTGATTAGAGAACTGAATGCATACTGGATAGGCATTTAAAGAGTCCATGTGCTAAGGCCCGGCTCACTGCATGAGTACTTGGGTACTGACTGAATGATTAGACTACAGCGAGGAGACTGCCTGGATGAATTTATAAGTGGTAGACTTTTCACACAGGGACTGGATTAGTACTTGGTACTGAATGGGTCACTAGAAGAGTGCAAAGGGAGTGAATGGATGTTTGCTGGACTATATGGATACTGACTAGGGAATTGAAAGTGTAAAAGACAAGTCTGTAGGTGGTTAGAAGACTGCATGCATAGTGCATAGGGGTTTGAAGCAGTCCATGTGCTAAGGCCTGGCTCAGTGCATGAATACTTAGACAGTGACTGAATCATTAGAATACTGTAAAGAGAGTGTCTTAGTGAATGTATAAGTGTTTGGGTTTTGGCACAGTGAATGGATAACTACATGGTGCTGAATGGGACACTGGAAGACTGCAAAGGAACTGACAGGGTGTTTCCTAGAAGTGTATGGATACTGACTAGGGAATTGAAGGTGTGAAAACAACTGTGTAGGTGGTTAGAGAACTACATGCATACTGCATAGACATTTGAAGCAGTCTATTTGGTAATGAATGGTTCACAACATAAGTACTTAGAAACTGACTAAATCATCAGACTACTTCTAGGACAGTGCCTGGGAAAAAAATTAAAATTTTCAGCTCTGGTGCAGTGAAGACAATACTACATGGTACTGCATTTTAGTGTCAAATCATGACTCATTTTATCAATGCATAAGCAAACACTGGCTTCTAATGCTACTAAAACTTGACAACATGACAGGTTTTATAACAGTTATCTGTCAGCAAATACACGATGTTACCAAACGCTTCTCTCACAGTGGTTCACAAATGCACACAGACTCACAGTGTGATTCTAGACAAGCACCACTATCCCTAGGACTTTACCAAAACTCATTCACTACAGTGGAAGTGGTAAAGGAACTGCACACAATCTACATATTTCACGACTGCACTTTAATGTCAATGCCTGACTAATGTAATCAACGCATAAGCAAAGACTGGCTTCTAATGCTACTAAAACTTGACAACATGACAGCTTTTAAAACAGTTATCTGTCAGCAAATACACAATGTTACCAAACGCTTCTCTCACAGTGGTTCCCAAATGCACACAGACTCACAGTGTGATTCTAGACAAGCACCACTATCCCTAGGAGTTTACCAAAACTCATTCACTACACTGGAAGTGGTAAGGGAACTGCACACGATCTACATATTTCACGACTACACTTTACTGTCAATACCTAACTCATTTAATGGAAGCATAAGCCATAACTGTCTTCTAATGCCTCTAAAACTTGAGAACATGACATGTTTTAAAACAGTTATCTGTCAGCAAATACACGATGTTACCAAACGCTTCTCTCACAGTGGTTCCCAAATGTACACAGACTCACAGTGTGATTCTAGACAAGCACCCCTATCCCTAGGAGTTTACCAAAACTCATTCACTACAGTGGAAGAGGTAAGGGAACTGCACACAATCTACATATTTCACGACTGCACTTGAATGTCAATGCCTGACTAATTTAATCAACGCATAAGCAAAGACTGGCTTCTAATGCTACTAAAACTTGACAACATGACATGTTTTAAAACAGTTATCTGTCAGCAAATACACAATGTTACCAAACGCTTCTCTCACAGTGGTTCTCAAATGCACACAGACTCACAGTGTGATTCTAGACAAGCACCACTATCCCTAGGAGTTTACCAAAACTCATTCACTACACTGGAAGTGATAAGGGAACTGCACACAATCTACATATTTCACGACTACACTTCACTGTCAATACCTAACTCATTTAATGAAAGCATAAGCCATAACTGTCTTCTAATGCTACTAAAACTTCACAACATGACATGTTTTAACCCCTTCGCTGCTAGGCCTTTTCCCCTCCTGTGCTAAGCCTTTTTTGGGCCATTTGGGGTAGTGCGCGCTTAGGGCCCTGTAACTTTTTGACCACAGTAGGTATCCATGCCAAATTTGCGTCCTTTTCTTCCAACATCATGCGGATTCTAAAGGTACCCAGGGTTTGTGGATTCTCCTGGAGGGTTCCCAGAAATTAGTCAAAATACAGCAAAGTTTTGGTTTTTTTGTGAAAAATGGGGAAAAGTGGCAAATGAAAGCATCTGGGTTTTTCTCTGCAAATGATATCAAAAAAGGGTTTGTGGGGCTGAAATCACCATTTCTCCAGCTTTTAGGGAATGACAGATTTTTGTCAGAAATCCAACTTTTTTTACACAGTTTTGACATTTTTCTGGGACATACCCTATTTTTGCATTTTTTGTGCTTTCAACCTCCTTCCAGATAATGGTAGAAATGGGTAGAAAAGCAATAATGGATCTCGGAAAGCTATACATTTTTGAAAAGTAGACAAAATTCTGAATTCAGAAAGGGGTCATTTGTGTAGATCCATCAAGGTTTCTTTATAGAAACTAACAGTTGAATATAGGAAAAATTAAAAATTAGTTGAAAAAAGCAGCCTTTTGTGTCAACGTTTTCACCTGTAACTTCTTCTAATTATGACATCTCTTAGAAAGCAATGTACCGATACATCCGATGGACCTTCCTGGTTGTGGGGATATATAGGACTTGTAGGTTCACCAAGAGCCCAACGAACCCAGAGTAAAAAACTGAGCAGCATTTTGAAATGTTTTTTTTTTTGTTCCGGGTATATAGCAATTATAGTGTGAAAATGTATACATGGAAACATTGGTATGAAAGACACCTATGTATTTCTGAAATGGGAACACATTACAGAGTTTAGAAACAGTGCATATTTGCACATTTTCGAAATTGGGAATACTCATACTTGCATGACAATTATTGGTCATTTTTCCAAATGACTTTTTTTTTACACAATGTCTTCCGTTTAGAAGGGAGAAATGCATCAAAAATCAATAGGTAATAACAGTTGCTTTACAAACCTGAACTACCCTAAGTCTCCCGATAAAAATGGTACCTCACTTGTGTGGGTAGGCATAGTGCCCACGACAGGAAGTGGCTCAAAACCTAAGGTGAACACACCACATTTTCACACTGAAAATTTAAACATGTTTTGCGAAGAGTCTAGCTGTAGTTTTTGAACCCTAGCTCTGCCGGCACCTAGGGATACCTAGCAAACCTATACATTTTTTAAATCTAGACACCCAGGGGAATCCAGGATGGGGTGACTTGACTGCCTCCCACCATGATCTGTTACCCAGAATCCCTTGCAAACCTAAAAATTGACCAAAAAAACCACTTTTTCCCCACATTTCTGTGGTGGAAAGTTCTGGAATCTGCGTGGATCCATAAATTTCCACCCACCCCGCGTTCCCCAAAGTCCTACGAGAAAAATGGTACATCACTTGTGCGGGTCGGCCTAGTGCCCGCGACAGGAAACGTCACAAAACGCAACGTGGTCACACCTCAATTTTGCAGTGAAAAATGACCCTTTTTTGTCAAAGTGACTAGCTGTAGTTTTTTAACCCTAGCCCTGCCGGCACGTAGGGAAACCTAGCAAACCTATATATTTTTGAAAACTAGACACCCAGGGGAATGCAGGATGGGGTGACTTGAGTTCCTCCCACCATGGTCTGTTACCCAGAATCCCTTGCAAACCTAAAAAATTGACAAAAAAAACACATTTTCCCCACATTTCTGTGATGGAAAGTTCTGGAATCTGGGTGGATCCCCAAATTTCCACCTACCCCGCGTTCCCCAAAGTCCTACGAGAAAAATGGTACCTCATTTGTGTGGGTCGGCCAAGTGCCCACGACAGGAAATGGCGCAAAACGCAACGTGGTCACACCTCAATTCTGCATTGAAAAATGACCCTTTTTTGGCAAAGTGACTAGCTGTAGTTTTTGAGCCCTAGCCCTGCCGGCACCTAGGGAAACCTAGCAAACCTATATATTTTCAAAAACTAGACACCCAGGGGAATCCAGGATGGGGTTACTTGAGTGCCTCCCACCATGGTCTGTTACCCAGAATCCCTTGTAAACCTAAAAATTTGACAAAAAAAACACATTTTCCCCACATTTCTGTGATGGAAAGTTCTGGAATCTGGGTGGATCCCCAAATTTCCACCCACCCCGCGTTCCCCAAAGTCCTACGAGAAAAATGGTACCTCACTTGTGTGGGTCGGCCAAGTGCCGGTGACAGGAAACGGCGCAAAACGCAAGGTGGTCACACCTCAATTTTGCATTGAAAAATGACCCTTTTTTGGCAAAGTGACTAGCTGTAGTTTTTGAACCCTAGTTCTGCCAGCTCATAGGGAAACCTACCAAACCCACACATTTCTGAAAAAAAGACACCCGGCGGCTTCCACGCTGGGTGGTGGTAAATTTGTGTGAGCCCAGTGATGCAACAACTTTCCCACACCAAAATGTGTGAAAAAAGTGATTTTTCCAGCTAAAATTGAGGTTTGCAGGGGATTCTGGGTAAGGAAACGTTGGGGGATCCACGCAAGCCATACCTCCCTGGAAACCGCCGGGTGTCTAGTTTTCAGAAATGCATGGGTTTGGTAGGTTTCCCTAGATGGCCGCCGAGCACCGGGTCAAAAACACAAGTGACCCCCCTTGCAAAACCAGGTGGTTTTGCAATAGGCCACTTTGATGTCGCCTCACTACGTTTTGGGCCCTTGCCTGCCGCGGGTACTTGGGCCTCCCACACAAGTGAGGCACCATTTTTACCGGGAGACCTGGGGGAACGCTGGGTGGTGGTAAGTTTGTGTGAGTCCGGTGATGCCACAACTTTCCCACACCAAAATGTGTGAAAAAAGTGATTTTTCCAGCTAAAATTGAGGTTTGCAGGGGATTCTGGGTAAGGAAACGTTGGGGGATCCATGCAAGCCATACCTCCCTGGAAGCCGCCGGGTGTCTAGTTTACAGAAATGCGTGGGTTCTGTATGTTTCCCTAGATGGCCGCCGAGCACCGGGCCAAAAACACAAGTGACCCCCCTTGCAAAACCAGGTGGATTTGCAATAGGCCACTTTGATGTTGCCTCACTACGTTTTGGCCCCTTGCCTGCCGCGGGTACTTGGGCCTCCCACACAAGTGAGGCACCATTTTTACAGGGAGACCTGGGGGGACGCTGGGTGGTGGTAAATTAGTGTGAGCCCGGTGATGCCACAACTTTCCCACACCAAAATGTGTGAAAAAAGTGATTTTTTCAGCTAAAATTCAGGTTTGCAGGGGATTCTGGGTAAGGAAACGTTGGGGGATCCACGCAAGCCATACCTCCCTGGAAGCCACCGGGTGTCTAGTTTTCAGAAATGCATGGGTTCGGTAGGTTTCCCTAGATGGCCACCGAGCACCGGGACAAAAACCCAAGTGACCCCCCTTGCAAAACCAGGTGGTTTTGCGATAGGCCACTTTGATGTCGCCTCACTACGTTTTGGGCCCATGCCTGCTGCGGGTACTTGGGCCTCCCACACAAGTGAGGCACCATTTTTACCGGGAGACCTGGGGGAACGCTGGGTGGTGGTAAATTAGTGTGAGCCCGGTGATGCCACAACTTTCCCACACCAAAATGTTTGAAAATAGTGATTTTATCAGCTAAAATTTAGGTCTGCAGGGGATTCTGGGTAAGGAAACTTTGGGGCATCCACGCAAGACATACCTCCCTGGAAGCCGCCGGGTGTCTAGTTTTCAGAAATGCGTGGGTTTGGTAGGTTTCCCTAGATAGCCGCCGAGCACCGGGACAAAAACCCAAGTGACCCCCCTTGCAAAACCAGGTGGTTTTGCGATAGGCCACTTTGATGTTGCCTCACTATGTTTTGGGCCCTTGCCTGCCGCGGGTACTTGGGCCTCCCACACAAGTGAGGCACCATTTTTACAAGGAGACCTGGGGGAACGCTGGGTGGTGGAAAATTTGTGTGAGCCCGGTGATGCCACAACTTTCCCACACCAAAATGTGTGAAAAAAGTTATTTTTTCAGCTAAAATTCAGGTTTGCAGGGAATTCTGGGTAAGGAAACGTTGGGGGATCCACGCAAGCCATACCTCCCTGGAAGCCGCCGGGTGTCTAGTTTTCAGAAATACATGGGTTTGGGAGGTTTCCCTAGATGGCCACCGAGCACCGGGACAAAAACCCAAGTGACCCCCCTTGCAAAACCAGGTGGTTTTGCGATAGGCCACTTTGATGTCGCCTCACTACGTTTTGGGCCCATGCCTGCTGCGGGTACTTGGGCCTCCCACACAAGTGAGACACCATATTTACCGGGAGACCTGGGGGAATGCTGGGTGGTGGTAAATTAGTGTGAGCCCGGTGATGCCACAACTTTCCCACACCAAAATGTGTGAAAAAAGTGATTTTTCCAAATAAAATTGAGGTTTGCAGGGGATTCTGGGTAAGGAAAAGTTGGGGGAAGCACGCAAGATATACCTCCCTGGAAGCCCCCGGATGTCTAGTTTTCAGAAATGTATGGGTTAGGTAGGTTTCCCTAGATGGCCGCCAAGCACCGGGCCAAAAACCCAAATGACCCCCTTTTCAAAACCAGATAGTTTAGACATAATTATTGGTTTGTTTCTACAGCGTGAGAATTTTGGAACAATATTGCAATGAAAATGTGACAGACATTTTGAGGTTTGCAGGACATTGGGTATTTAAAAACTTTTTGAATTCACAAGAGAAATCACCATGAACTCCCAAGGGTTTTCAACAATATCTACAGTTGGTGGGTTATTCTTACATGGAAAGTACACCTAGGCAGAGAAACTAAAGACAAAGATTCCTGCACAACCATCTATTCCTCAAACACACACATACTGGTTGGATTTGGCACGAGGGCGAGTCATGGTTCAGTGTATTAAATTTTATTCTTTGAAAACCAAGGAGAGGGGACTCTTGAAGCCAAAGGCTGGAGTACCCAGAAATACAAGTATAAAAATATATATGCCTGTTGGCTATTGGTCAACCATCACTATCCTCTCAATCTTCAAACACACTCATGTTGCACACTTTACTCTCACCCTCACTGTTGGGTAGGTAGGAAGCACTTCTAATGAAACGAAATAGATAAAAAAATCTGTATTTTAATAATCAATATAAATTCATCACTGCTGTGTTATATAAAACATAATAAATCATACACATAAAGATCATATACAGTTAAAATGATAAAAGCACCACACACTTTATCACAGTTGTTTCAAAACATATTCCATGCCGTGAAAAGGAGAACAATAATTGACAAGCAATGTGTCATACATCTGTCAATTTGGATTTTTGGAGGCAGTGTCAGACATAAAATACTGATCCCTGTCTTTCCCTAACTGTACCAAATTTAACACTTAAAAAACAACAGGCGTCGACGCGTTTCGGTGGTGAAAACTTCACTTAGAACCACCTTCCTCAGGACTCAAGCTATTTTCTCCTTGTAAATATAAGTGTTCAGTTATGATGTAGAGTTCACCTATTAAAGAAACATATTTGTACATTTTAAAATCTAAACCGATAATTAAAAAAAAAATTTTTTGTTACAACGGTGCATTTACATATGTTACCAATACAGATATATAATTTTTCTACAAGTATTCATTTTTACACTGTGTCTATTAAATAGACTTGTATTTTCAAATATGTAGACTATTTCAAGATCAAAAAGTGCTTAATACCGGTCAACAAACCCAACTATTCATTATTCCAATCTATATGGCTCGTTGCACACACCTTTTCATACTCATTCAACCATTGTCATTACACCCAACTTTTATCATCCACTTCTCCAATCTATATGGCTCGTTGCACACACCTTTTCATACTCATTCAACCATTGTCATTACACCCAACTTTTATCATCCACTTCTACATGGAACTCACCGGTACAATTGTGCTGCGGCAAAAAAGTCTCCAAAAGTGGAGTACTTGTAGATGTCTGGACGGACGTTTGGAAACTTGCAGAGATTGCTAGAATAATAGAAAACTCATATATAGATCTCTATTTCCGAAAATAATTGAGAATCAAAGGGCCCTCCTTACTTGTCCCTATTTGGTGTCACTGATTTTACTCTTATTGCATCATCTAGCCATATTTTTACGGTTCCTTATTAGTGGTTGTGCATTTACATAAATTGCTACAATGAGGAGGTACATCCATTATAATCATTGGTGGGCTATTAAAAAAGACCTCTATAATTTGCACCTCAAGGCAAAGCATTCCCAAGGTGGAAATATAATGTATTGATTGTATCTAATCCATATGCTCACTATATAGGTATACTTCAATTATTTTAATATTCAGGACCAACGACGCACCTCAATTTTTTCAAGGCACGAAAAAGACGGGGTAGGTTTCAATTCGAATTCAATTAGTTTGCCAGGAATGGTCTCGGTCACTGTAAGATTAAATTAAAGCAATGGTTGTTAATTAATCTCCCTTTTATTTAATATACATCGGTTTTTTATAATGGTTTGCTCAATTCGCGCTCACCTTTCTTTTCTGGAGCTTTATTTATTCCAGATGGATATCGATCCCTCTTTTGTGTTTTCTTGTTATTCAGGCAGGGGTGAGCATGTAGTTTGTCATCTCCCTTGATGTTCTGAAAAGCGAGTGAAAACCACAGTGTGAGTCCAAATGTATCTACACCGCTTGTTTGTTACGCTGTCTATTCATCCACTTATTGTTTATTCATTAGTATTTTCTATTAGACCCCCTCTATGTCAATACTGTAGGGTCACCTGAAATGGAGGTAGGCGTATTCGTTACCCCTTGTTGTTTACATTTCCTATTCTAAAAGGATAAACCCATTCGTCCACCTTACTAGATCGACATCATGCTCATTGCAACTACTCGGTGTGTTTACCGCCAACCCTCATTAATAGGGTCAATCTTTTAGTGAATTACCATGAGCCCTCCGTTGTTGGAATTCTTTTTAACAGACTTCTTGCACTTCGCTGCAAAGCGGCGCATGTGGGAACTCGATAAGGATTTAAATGGTTCCGACACAATGTAAGAGATATTTCTACCCCCGTACTATAATGTCACTGCTTGAGCGGACTTATTCCAGCCCATATCGTTAACTAATCCACCCATCGCTTACCGTGTATCGGGGTCGTGTATGTATCCCTCCGTCTTTCGTCTATTCTTCCGCTTTCTGTTCGTGCTTACTACAATTGTTTGTTATATCCGTTAGATCACGTGTGACGTCTAACCTTGCGTGTCTTAATGGAAACTGACGTTTTTTTTCCCCTGTCTGATCCGTAGTCGCCATCTTGGAATGGGGTGAAAACTATCACTCGGCTAGTTTCATGCTTCTAAGGGCTCGAATTACCCGTTTTAATCCAAGAATTATTCAGATATACCAAAAATAGACCTGTTTTATTCGATTGATGTCGGACTATTGTGATCTAAATAAATACACCCATTTTGTTATAATCTTATTCACTTTGTGGTTGAGGGGTCATCCCTGTTTTTAATACATCCCCTTCTTGATACGTAAAGACCCGATATCGGTTGTGTATAAAACCTGGTTTTGATGTGACTGACAAATGACAACCACTCGGATTCTTTTCGAAAATTGTTCCTATATTATTCCTTACTTTTTGTTCTTTTTATTCCCCCTATATCTCTCACCTTTCATTCTGAGGGTTCGTATGCATGACTCATTTGTTTAGGATTTTTCTGTATATTATTATTGATTCTTTCTCTACACAATCTAAGAGTCTATGTTAATTCCTAATCTAAGTCCGATTCATGTTACAAGTAATGATACTGCACCAAAGGATTAGGCCACTAATGTCATCCAATCCTCTTTCGAATTCAATCCTTTTTGGACGGTATTTAGAGTGAAAATGTACCATTGCTCTCTGTTTTTTCTCTTTGTCTCAATGTTCCCTCCTCTTCTGTTGGTCGTAATTCTCTCTATAATGAACCGTTCAAAGTCGGTGTGTTTGTGGTTCATTGAGTTGAAGTGCTCCACAAGGGGGGCATTGGGTTTCTTTATTTTGATTGCTGACCTGTGTTCTAATAGTCTCAGTCTTAATTCCCTCCCTGTTTCGCCAACATACGCTAGTCCGCAAGGGCAGCGTAGGAGATATACCACATTTTTGGTTCTACAGTTATTTAAGTGCTTGGGGACCATTGTGTATCCGTTGTATGTCAAAGATTTGGTGACTATACAGTTAGTGCATATCGAACAATTGCTACATTTATGGTTTCCTAAGGCTACATTTCCCTCAATTGTTCTCTGTGTTCGTTGGTTCTCCTCTCTGTACGTTCTTACCAAGTTTTTACGTATGTTGTCGTTGCGTTTAAACGCAAACAGAGGTTTAGGTAGTTTTTTTTCCTTGCCTTCATTAAGAATACCCCAATTGGAGTTGACTATATTTTTGAGTCTGTTGCTTACATTGGAGAATTGGGTAACAAATACGATTCTATTTTCCGAATTACTTTTCTTTCTCTCTTGGTCCTCTACATTTGGATTTAACATGCTTTCCCGATTATAAAAGCGGGCTCGCTTGAAGGATCTTTTGATCAGTTATTTGGGGTAGCCCCTGTCATGTAACTTGTTTTTAAGTACAGCGGCATGTTTGTTGAAGTCCTCTAATGTTGAGCAGTTTCTTCTTAGGCGTAGAAACTGCCCAAATGGGATATTATCCCTCTGGCTCTGAGGATGATAGCTCGTGTAATGG
This sequence comes from Triturus cristatus, assembly GCF_964204655.1. Classification (NCBI taxonomy): domain Eukaryota; kingdom Metazoa; phylum Chordata; class Amphibia; order Caudata; family Salamandridae; genus Triturus; species Triturus cristatus. Next base: position 1,837,858,692 of record NC_140590.1, on the reverse strand, counting down.
AGCAATGTGTTCTTATCAGTAGGTTTGGAGAATAGTTCCACTTCCAAGAGTCCTTCACTGGTCTTGATGGTAATATCCAAAAAGTTGACTGCCCTGTTGTTATAGTCAGCAGTGAACTTGAGGTTGGTGTCCCCCAGGTTTAACCATTCCAGGAAATCAACCAGGGTGGGTTCATCTCCCTCCCATATAAAAAAGATGTCGTCAATGAAGCGGCGCCAAAGACGGATGTTCTCAAAAAAGGGCGCCGCTTCATTGAAGATATGTTTCTCCTCAAATTCGCCCACATAGAGGCATGCCAGACTGGGAGCACAGGTGGCTCCCATGCTGGTACCTTTGCATTGTAAAAAAAGATCCTCCTTAAAAAGGAACATATTTCTGGTCAGTACCAGTTCAATACAATTCATAATAAATCCTTTGTTGGCCCCTCGAAGGTCCTCCTCAGTTAAGATCTTCTCAATGACTTTAATGTTATCCCATTGGGGGATATTTGTGTATAGGGCTTCTATGTCGAGGGTCACCATTATCTGATTCCTGGTATCAAAATTGGTGCCCTCGATCATAGAAATGATGTGCGCTGAGTCACGTACATATGATTTTTGTTTGTGGACTAGTGGTTTTAAGAAAACATCCACATATTGGCTTAAGGGTTCTAATAGTGAACCTATGCAGCTGACTATGGGTCTCATGGGGGGATTCCTTTCATTTTTATGAATTTTAGGCAATCCATAAATAGCTGGGGTAACAGCGTTCTCATTATTCAGAAATTTAAATTCTGCCTCGCAGATCCATTCCTTATTCCTAGCTTCTATTATTAGTGCCTGAACTTCTTCTTTTAAGTCCTTTAATTTTGAATCAGGGATTTGGATATAATGTTCTTTCACTGAAAGGAGTGTTAACATCCTATTTTCATAGTCTATAGTATCGAAGACTACAACTCCCCCACCTTTATCGGCCGGTTTTATGACCAAATTGGAGTTGTTTTTTAACGTTGTCAAAGCTGCTCTATGTTGGTGAGACATATTGTTCACATCAGGGTGTGCTTCTCTTACAGTTTGTTTAATCTTGGATTCTATGACTCGTTCAAATGTGTCTACATTTTTACAGACTTGTGTGATGGCTGGAGTAAAAGTAGATTTCCCTTTCAATCCTGAGACATTTTCAGGTCCATTGTAATCTTTATCCTCAAAAAATCTGTTTAATCTTATTTTGCGGAAAAAGGCTTTAAGATCCTTTTCCAATGTAAATTGGTTCACTTTGGCTGTTGGAGCAAAGGTGAAGCCTCTTTCTAGAACATTTATTTCTATTTCACTAAGATTATATGAGGAAAGGTTCACAATGGGAAATTTTTGGCCTAACGCCAGTATCTCTGATTCCTGGTTTTTAGATATTCCTGGGGTTGGTTCCATTGGTGTTGTCCCCTCCCTGTATTTTGGTGTGGGTTTTGGTTGTATCTCGTTCCTCTCCTTTGGCGGTGCTCTAAAAAACCACCCCCAAAGTTACTGTTGGAAGCATGTGCTCCAGAGTCCTCATTAGGTCTTCCTTCCTCTTCGCTACTAGACCCCGATGTATCAGAAAATGTGACTTTCTTTTTTCCACCCCTCGAGTATATTATTTTGTGGTCATACGGTCTTTCCTCTCTTTGTTCCCTTGGTTGAGTGAAGTAATCCCTATTGGTATACGGATATATCAATTCTAAATTAAATTTATTCACGTCCTTCTTTAATTTTATTGTTTTTTTATTGACAAGGTACTCTTTATATCCGTTTACTTCCTGATTCAGTTCATCAAGGCGTTTTTTAGCGTCCTCCAATGCTGACATTTCTTTTAAAGCTTGTTCTAAAATTTCAATTTCTTGTTTTTCCAAGACTACCATCTCTAAGGCTGTTTCAATAATTAATAGGATCCAATCCCTACTGCACCTGTTCGCAATATGAGTCCATAGCTCTAAAAAAATGTATTCTCTACAAAGAGGCCTGGTTCATTGCGAACCTGCAGTCCAATGGGGATCACTCCTGCTTTTACATATTCTATAAGAAATTCAGCATGGAGTTCAGTTCTAATTAGTTTTTTCTTTAAGTTTAGGGCTTTTCCCCATTTGTCGTTATTACCCGTTAGGACCGTAATTTTACTTCCTGATTTAGAGGAGTTCCCGATTATTTTTTGGAATTGGTCTTCTGTGAATCCAAACGTTTTGAATGGATCCATTTCCCACAACGTTTGTGTATAGAGGGCGTCGTTAGATAACGATCGAATTGAAAGAAATCTCTCCAACCAGAATGGTTGTACTAAGAACCTTGAAAACCAAGGAGAGGGGACTCTTGAAGCCAAAGGCTGGAGTACCCTGAAATACAAGTATAAAAATATATATGCCTGTTGGCTATTGGTCAACCATCACTATCCTCTCAATCTTCAAACACACTCATGTTGCACACTTTACTCTCACCCTCACTGTTGGGTAGGTAGGAAGCACTTCTAATGAAACGAAATAGATAAAAAAATCTGTATTTTAATAATCAATATAAATTCATCACTGCTGTGTTATATAAAACATAATAAATCATACACATAAAGATCATATACAGTTAAAATGATAAAAGCACCACACACTTTATCACAGTTGTTTCAAAACATATTCCATGCCGTGAAAAGGAGAACAATAATTGACAAGCAATGTGTCATACATCTGTCAATTTGGATTTTTGGAGGCAGTGTCAGACATAAAATACTGATCCCTGTCTTTCCCTAACTGTACCAAATTTAACACTTACAAAACCACAGGCGTCGACGCGTTTCGGTGGTGAAAACTTCACTTAGAACCACCTTCCTCAGGACTCAAGCTATTTTCTCCTTGTAAATATAAGTGTTCAGTTATGATGTAGAGTTCACCTATTAAAGAAACATATTTGTACATTTTAAAATCTAAACCGATAATTTAAAAAAAAAAATTTTGTTACAACGGTGCATTTACATATGTTACCAATACAGATATATAATTTTTCTACAAGTATTCATTTTTACACTGTGTCTATTAAATAGACTTGTATTTTCAAATATGTAGACTATTTCAAGATCAAAAAGTGCTTAATACCGGTCAACAAACCCAACTATTCATTATTCCAATCTATATGGCTCGTTGCACACACCTTTTCATACTCATTCAACCATTGTCATTACACCCAACTTTTATCATCCACTTCTCCAATCTATATGGCTCGTTGCACACACCTTTTCATACTCATTCAACCATTGTCATTACACCCAACTTTTATCATCCACTTCTACATGGAACTCACCGGTACAATTGTGCTGCGGCAAAAAAGTCTCCAAAAGTGGAGTACTTGTAGATGTCTGGACGGACGTTTGGAAACTTGCAGAGATTGCTAGAATAATAGAAAACTCATATATAGATCTCTATTTCCGAAAATAATTGAGAATCAAAGGGCCCTCCTTACTTGTCCCTATTTGGTGTCACTGATTTTACTCTTATTGCATCATCTAGCCATATTTTTACGGTTCCTTATTAGTGGTTGTGCATTTACATAAATTGCTACAATGAGGAGGTACATCCATTATAATCATTGGTGGGCTATTAAAAAAGACCTCTATAATTTGCACCTCAAGGCAAAGCATTCCCAAGGTGGAAATATAATGTATTGATTGTATCTAATCCATATGCTCACTATATAGGTATACTTCAATTATTTTCATATTCAGGACCAACGACCCACCTCAATTTTTTCAAGGCACGAAAAAGACGGGGTAGGTTTCAATTCGAATTCAATTAGTTTGCCAGGAATGGTCTCGGTCACTGTAAGATTAAATTAAAGCAATGGTTGTTAATTAATCTCCCTTTTATTTAATATACATCGGTTTTTTATAATGGTTTGCTCAATTCGTGCTCACCTTTCTTTTCTGGAGCTTTATTTATTCCAGATGGATATCGATCCCTCTTTTGTGTTTTCTTGTTATTCAGGCAGGGGTGCGCATGTAGTTTGTCATCTCCCTTGATGTTCTGAAAAGCGAGTGAAAACCACTGTGTGAGTCCAAATGTATCTACACCGCTTGTTTGTTACGCTGTCTATTCATCCACTTATTGTTTATTCATTAGTATTTTCTATTAGACCCCCTCTATGTCAATACTGTAGGGTCACCTGAAATGGAGGTAGGCGTATTCGTTACCCCTTGTTGTTTACATTTCCTATTCTAAAAGGATAAACCCATTCGTCCACCTTACTAGATCGACATCATGCTCATTGCAACTACTCGGTGTGTTTACCGCCAACTCTCATTAATAGGGTCAATCTTTTAGTGAATTACCATGAGCCCTCCGTTGTTGGAATTCTTTTTAACAGACTTCTTGCACTTCGCTGCAAAGCGGCGCATGTGGGAACTCGATAAGGATTTAAATGGTTCCGACACAATGTAAGAGATATTTCTACCCCCGTACTATAATGTCACTGCTTGAGCGGACTTATTCCAGCCCATATCGTTAACTAATCCACCCATCGCTTACCGTGTATCGGGGTCGTGTATGTATCCCTCTGTCTTTCGTCTATTCTTCCGCTTTCTGTTCGTGCTTACTACAATTGTTTGTTATATCCGTTAGATCACGTGTGACGTCTAACCTTGCGTGTCTTAATGGAAACTGACGTTTTTTTTCCCCTGTCTGATCCGTAGTCGCCATCTTGGAATGGGGTGAAAACTATCACTCGGCTAGTTTCATGCTTCTAAGGGCTCGAATTACCCGTTTTAATCCAAGAATTATTCAGATATACCAAAAATAGACCTGTTTTATTCGATTGATGTCGGATTATTGTGATCTAAATAAATACACCCATTTTGTTATAATCTTATTCAACTCAATGAACCACAAACACACCGACTTTGAATGGTTCATTATAGAGAGAATTTCGACCAACAGAAGAGGAGGGAACATTCTGTGTACTGTTCAGGTAGTTCCGTAGTATCTATTACGCAAATCGTAGTCTCCTTTTCACTTAAATGGAATGCTGGTGTATTCACATGATTCTTGTTGCATTCTCTATGGCAGTTCTCCTTACAGTACTTAGAATCCAAAGATATTGATCGAGCTTCCCAATTGATCATAGGATTGTGTTCTGTGAGCCATGGCAGCCCTAGTATCAATTGGAATTGCGGAGCATCTATTAAGTTGAACTGCAATATTTCCAGGTGTCCATCTTCTGATTCCAATTCTACTGGTTCAGTGTGACTCACTATGGGTCCCGATGAAAGATTGGTTCCATCGACAGCTCGGACTGCTTCGCTTTTTTCCTTCTTGATTGCCCTCAGACCAATCTTATCAGCAAACTTTAAATCACAAAAGTTGCCCGTAGCTCCAGAATCGATCATAACGGTTACCTGTTTCAATGTTTTCTCTCTGAATCGTAAGGTCATCATCAGCACCAAATGTGGGGAAGCAGATTGCAAAGTATTGGCCAAGGTATAAGCTTCTGGAGTTGTCTTAGAATCAGCAACCACCAGCCCAACTCCATTTACTGGTGGTGCGAGGTGTTTTCCGATGACGTTTGCTTAGGTTTCTTCGGACAATTCCGAACAAAATGTCCACTGCCTCCACAATAGAGACATTGCTTGTTTGCTCTTCATCTGTCTTTTTCTTCTTTAGTGAGAGGTCCACGAATTGTTCCTATTTGCATGGGTTCTCCTCCACGAGTCGAGTCTGATTCTTTGCTGCCTTCTATCTTGACTCGATCAAACCTGGGCACACTAGGACGATAATCTCTCTTTCTCTCTCCTCTCCTTTCATTTTGCCGAAAGTCAATTTCTAAAACTAAATCAATCAATGCTGAAATCTCCGTGGGTCTATTAGGCACTTGTGCCAAAGCATCCTTTAATTCATCTTTTAAGCCGCGATAGAACACTGCCGCTTGTTTGTTTTCCGGCCATTCCGTTTCCACCACCAACGTATTAAACTGGGCCAAATAAGCAATTAAATCTCGACTGCCTTGTTTTATTTCCAATAACTCATTGTCTGTTGCTTGTGAGACTCTTCGTCTGTCAAATATTCGAAGGAATTCTTTTTTAAAGTCATCTTAATCATATAATATTGGATCGTTTCTGGTAACCAAAGGCATTGACCAGGACGCTGTGTCTCCACTTAAATAGGACAAAACGAAAGCCACTCGAGATTGCGCATCGGGGAATACAGCTGGGCGACACATAAAATGCAAAGTACATTGTGTCAGGAACACCTGAGCCTTCTGTGGGTCTCCATTAAAACGCTCAGGTGGTGCCAAAGGAATTACCGGGGAGAGTGAATGGATAACCTGTGTTGTAATCTTAGGTTGAGAAATAGATGCATCACTCTGATTCCCTTCTGCTGAGGCTGAATATTTTAAACTGGGACTGGATACTAAACTACTCACTTTTAAGGTCAACTCTGTAGTTTCTTTTCTAAGCTCCCTATTCAATTCCCTGACTGTGATTAATTCCCTTTGAATTCCTTCTAAGATTTCTCCTAGTTTCTTCAAATCCAAACCTTCCGCCATTTGCGACGCTTCACAGAAAAACACCTTACTCTCCAACAATATCAGGTGAAGTGCGCCACAGAACGGGCGCAACACCTGAATCTTGACGATCTCCCTTGGGAGCTAGAGCGCTAACCTGCTGCCCCAGCAGTCGACTCTTGGCGGCCATTTTTGTATTTGCGGTCCACAATCTGATGCCATTCGCCCGCCGCCGCCTACAAAATCCATTGGGAAGCGGCATCATCGACCTCGCCCCCCCCCCCCGCTTCTCATAGCTGACCCCCATTTCTAATCGGGGAATGCTCCTTACGCTAGGAAAAGTTACAGAGTGATGGAGGGCAGCCTGCGGCAGCGCAGCGAGATGTGAAAGGGCATGGCACCCAGCAGCTAGTGAGCCAAGAGCACAGCCCTCTCACATCGCTATTGCTAGCTGCAGTCTTTAGCCCGGCCGCCAACATCCAAATCTTGGCTTCGTTGATGCAGTCAGGCTGGATGCCAATGCACGCACAGGCTAGTCCAGCAGGTAACCCGATACATCCCGTCCTCCACAGATCCGGAGGCAGCAGGGACGTCCAGCCACAGAACACCCAGTACAGGACTGCACAGGGGTCAGACCTCGGACACCTGAATGGTTGGTTTACACTTTGATTTTTACTCTCCGCAAGCAGCAGACATACGCCCACCCTCTCTCTGGGTGGGTCGGACATTGGAGGGCCCTGCAGGGCATCAGCTTCCTCTTCCTCCACCCTGGCTTCCTCTATCCTTCCCGTCCCGTGCACAAACACACAGTGTAGTGCCCTCGTTCCGGTGTTGTGCTCGGACGTTGCACATGATCTCTCGGTTGGCGTGGGCGGTGTGGTGCCGGCTTGGTGCCGGGGGATGGCAGGCTTGGTGCCGAGGATACACTGGGGATATATGGGGCCCCGGAACCCGGGTGTTGTAAATATCTTGCGAGCACTGAATTGCAGCACTGCTGGTTGGCAATGCTTTAAGTGGGATGAAAAAGTTGGTGGGTTGATAAAAGGGCCATGGCCAAAAAAGCATAATTACAATTGCCACATATACGTCCATCGTTCCGCAAAGAGGCTAAGATGTGGATGGGCATGAACTATGTACACGTCTCTGACCCACTGACTGGTACTATGAGAACTGACTGCTGCCTCAGCTTCAGAGCTCTCAATCGTGCACCAACATAAACACCCGTGCTAACTTGAAATCACTCGGACACATGTTGGCTCAGTACAGTATTCACTATGCGGGAGTCATGTGTTGCATGAACAAATACAGGAGCACATCTTGGGGGGGGAAAAGCAAATACGCTTCGGGAAATCCAGAAGAAGCAAAATGTGAAATGTAAACGGGGATTGGTGATGTGGAGTCCCACAGGGTTCTTTTTACAGCCATTGTGGAGAAATCGATCAGTCTTTTTGCCAGTAAAGTACATGAGTGTACAGACAGGTTCAGACCAGTTTCGAAGTGAGATTTTATTTTGACCTGGCAGGAGCCGACACTCCAGAACTGTGCTGATAAAACCCTTATATTCATCATGAAGCTTTGTGTGACTCCCTCAATTGAAGCCTGTCCTGGCTTCCAAGCAGTCTTTCCTTTTAGTGGTTCACCTCTTACACATATTTAAATTTCTTTTGAGTAGCAAGCCCCCTTGCTAGAAGTCTGGTTTCTTAGTTTGCTGTCTGCCTCCCTTTGGCTTTACCATAGGAGACCCCCTACCTTCGCTTTCAGCTTGAACACCTCAGGGTCGTCATTAAATGTCCCAGGTTATTTTTTTTATTTAACAAAAATGATGGCCACTGTCTTGTAAAATTAATAAACAATTCACATGTCATTCCTCATATAACCCATGTACGTGAACATCTGGATGAAGCATCACTTTCAATTCCTAGCTTGGGTTGCTTACATCCACCCTGGATGGGTTTCAGAATCGTTCACCTGTCAGCGTCCCTGCCTCACCTGCCGTGCTTCTGTGCGCTAGTCTTCTATTGCATTCAGAGTTTTCTGTCAATAAATGATATTGCTCTGATCAAACTGTGTGGTGACAGATCTTTTAACACAGTATACCACGATGGATGTCCTGTATCTGAACAATATCACTTAATTTCAATGTTCTATAAAAGCACCAAATAATCACAAAGGTGGTTAGCCCACGAGTACCTATAAAACTACATAGCAAATTTCATGGTGCTTTACCCATAAGAACTGTGAATTCTTTTATCTGGTGGTGGTGTCTGCATTTATATAAAGCATTTGAGGAAATTATTACATTTCGAATAGTCACTGCAACAGCGGTGACGTTTATACTTAATTGTTAATGTAAAATCATTTTTATTAAAAACTCATGTACCTATAAGAATTATCTTTGTTATAATTCTCAGCATAGTCGCACACACCACGCCTCCGAGGTCGTAGCTCTTTTTAAGGTGGTTTAATTAAAATTAAATTAAGCTTTGTACAGACTTCCTTCACTACCTCAGAACCACTCCTGCCCCCTGAATTCAAGCATGACCTCGAGCTACACCTAATTTACCAGGAGCGTGAAAGCCAATGAGAGACCACCACTTGTGCATCAAGAGCCTGACCGTGGTGCATCCTTGCACACATGTTCTATGCTGAAATGTCTCCACCTGTGTCCAAGTCGCCATTTAACAGGGTCACCATGTTCACTTGCTGCTGGTTCTCAGCGTCGCGTCCTAACTCTACAAGGCCCTCCCACCGGAAGAGCTCCTGTGTCTTTCTCATCAACACAGATTGATTGACAGTCGATGACAGTGTTAAACCACCTTTTTATTTTTATTTCCCAACCTTATCTTGCAGCATTTACTGATCTACAATTGGCTGATGGAAGCCACACGTGTGAGGGGAGAGTGGAGGTGCTGTTCAACAACACCGGGGGGCCCGTCTGTGATAACAAATGGGGCATCGAAGAGGCAGCTGTGGTCTGTAAGCAGGTGGGCTATGGTACAGCTCAGAGTGCCACTCAAAGAGCCCACTTTGGCACGGGTAACCCACCCACACTGCTGGACGCCTTCCAGTGCTGCGGATCCGAGACCAGTTTGTCCCAGTGCGCTGCCGCCCTGGTGGATGAGGAACATCCGGGCTGTAGAAGAAGCAGGCCGGGGTGATCTGCAACCAAAAATCAGGTACTGCATGTGCTGGATATGAAAACACAATACTGAAATTTTATAGGAACTACATTCACACCTTTTGTGTTCAAAATATTATGCCTCGAGACCTTTGTGACCAACATTTTGGTCTTTGTATGAGCACGGTGCAACTTTTCAATGTACAGACTTTGAATCAACTTAGATCTGCACATCACGGACTACAAGTTATGGTTGAACTTTTGCAGGTGGCAACAAGTATGTCTTCTAAGGCAGCCATCTTGAATTCTTCATAGAAAAATGTGCAATCCTCCTGGTGCTGCCTCCGATTCAAGTCACAATTTGAGTTTTTGTGTTTCAATATTACCTTTTTTGTCTGTTTTTCGGCAGTGTCCAATGAAAGAAGCTGATTTGCAAACCAGAAGATACACTTCTCACAAAATGTGAGCGTTTTTCCGTTTCCTTGTTCGAGAAACGATTTCCTTTCTTTATCGAAACTTGCACAATTTACATCATCCTTGGCAAAACGCCTGCTAGTAACGTATTTTTAGGTCTCGCATAGGGCTGCGCATGCGCTGCCTCTCCGAGGCATCAAGCAATTAGTATGTTGGGTGAAACTCCGCCCACTGCCGGGTAATTTCTGTTGCAGCTTGCCATTAGTTTAACGTTGGCATAGCTGTTGTTATCTAGCTTTTTAGTGGCTGTTGATGTGATACTGATTTCCGTTTAGTCCGGAAGCAGCAGAGCCTAACTACTGTTTTGGTCCGCTTGTATGTTTAATGTTTTGCTGAGGAGAACTCTTTTACACAATTGTTGCAGGGAGGCTTTCAGACCCCTCCCACCTCCCACCACAGCATACAGAAGCGCCTTTATGTATTTGCGGTCAGCGGCGCTTTTAGACCCCTCCTGCCTCCCACCACAGCATGCCGAAGCGCCTTTTTGTATTTGCGGTCCACAATCTGATGCCATTCGCCCACCGCCGCCTACAAAATCCATTGGGAAGCGGCCTGATCGACCTGGCCCCCCCCCCGCTTCTCATAGCTGACCCCCATTTCTAATCGGGGAAAGCTCCTTACGCTAGGAAAAGTTACAGAGTGACGGAGGGCAGCCTGCGGCAGCGCAGCGAGATGCGAAAGGGCATGGCACCCAGCAGCTAGTGAGCCAAGAGCGCAGCCCTCCCACATCGCTATTGCTAGCTGCAGTCTTTAGCCCGGCCGCCAACATCCAAATCTTGGCTTCGTTGATGCAGTCAGGCTGGATGCCAATGCACGCACAGGCTTGTCCAGCAGGTAACCCGATACATCCCGTCCTCCACAGATCCGGAGGCAGCAGGGACGTCCAGCCACAGAACACCCAGTACAGGACTGCACAGGGGTCAGACCTCGGACACCTGAATGGTTGGTTTACACTTTGATTTTTACTCTCCGCAAACAGCAGACATACGTCCCACCCTCTCTCTGGGTGGGTCGGACATTGGAGGGCCCTGCAGGGCATCAGCTTCCTCTTCCTCCTCCCTGGCTTCCTCTATCCTTCCCGTCCCGTGCACAAACATACAGTGTAGTGCCCTCGTTCCGGTGTTGTGCTCGGACGTTGCACATGATCTCTCGGTTGGCGTGGGCGGTGTGGTGCCGGCTTGGTGCCGGGGGATGGCAGGGTTGGTGCAGAGGACACACTGGGGATATATGGGGCCCCGGAACCCGGGTGTTGTAAATATCTTGCGAGCACTGAATTGCAGCACTGCTGGTTGGCAATGCTTTAAGTGGGATGAAAAAGTTGGCAGGTTGATAAAAGGGCCATGGCCAAAAAAGCATAATTACAATTGCCACATATACCTCCATCGTTCCGCAGAGAGGCCAAGATGTGGATGGGCATGAACTATGTACACGTCTGTGACCCACTGACTGGTACTATGAGAACTGACTGCTGCCTCAGCTTCAGAGCTCTCAATCGTGCACCAACATAAACACCCGTGCTAACTTGAAATGACTCGGACACATGTTGACTCAGTACAGTATTCACAATGCGGGAGTCATGTGTTGCATGAACAAATACAGGAGCACATCTTGGGAGGGGAAAAGCAAATACGCTTCGGGAAATCCAGAAGAAGCAAAACGTGAAATGTAAATGGGAATCGGTGATGTGGAGTCCCGCAGGGTTCTTTTTACAGCCATTGTGGAGAAATCGATCAGTCTTTTTGCCAGTAAAGTACATGAGTGTACAGACAGGTTCAGACCAGTTTCGAAGTGAGATTTTATTTTGACCTGGCAGGAGCCGACACTCCAGAACTGTGCTGATAAAACCCTTATATTCATCGTGAAACTTTGTGTGACTCCCTCAATTGAAGCCTGTCCTGGCTTCCAAGCAGTCTTTCCTTTTAGTGGTTCACCTCTTACACGTACTTACATTTCTTTTGAATAGCAAGCCCCCTTGCTAGAAGTCTGGTTTCTTAGTTTGCTGTCTGCCTCCCTTTGGCTTTACCATAGGAGACCCCCTACCTTCGCTTTTAGCTTGAACACCTCAGGGTCGTCATTAAATGTCCCAGGTTATTTTTTTTATTTAACAAAAATGATGGCCACTGTCTTGTAAAATTAATAAACAATTCACATGTCATTCCTCATATAACCCATGTACGTGAACATCTGGATGAAGCATCACTTTCAATTCCTAGCTTGGGTTGCTTACATCCACCCTGGATGGGTTTCAGAATCGCTCACCTGTCAGCGTCCCTGCCTCACCTGCCGTGCTTCTGTGCGCTAGTCTTCTATTGCATTCAGAGTTTTCTGTCAATAAATGATATTGCTCTGATCAAACTGTGTGGTGACAGATCTTTTAACACAGTATACTACGATGGATGTCCTGTATCTGAACAATGTCACTTAATTTCAATGTTCTATAAAAGAACCAAATAATCACAAAGTTGGTTAGCCCACCAGTACCTATAAAACTATATAGCAAATTTTATGGTGCTTTACCCATAGGAACTGTGAATTCTTTTATCTGGTGGTGGTGTCTGCTTTTATATAAAGCCTATGAGGAAATGATAACATTTCGAATAGTCACTGCAACAGCGGTGATGTTTATACTTAATTGTTGATGTAAAATCATTTTTATTAAAAACTCATGCACCTATAAGAATTATCTTTGTTATAATTCTCAGCATAGTCGCACACACCACGCCTGCGAGGTCGTAGCTCTTTTTAAGGTGGTTTAATTAAAATTAAATTAAGCTTTGTACAGACTTCCTTCACTACCTCAGAACCACTCCTGCCCCCTGAATTCAAGCATGACCTCGAGCTACACCTAATTTACCAGGAGCGTGAAAGCCAATGAGAGACCACCACTTGTGCATCAAGAGCCTGACCGTGGTGCATCCTTGCACACATGTTCTATGCTGAAATGTCTCCACCTGTGCCCAAGTCGCCATTTAACAGGGTCACCATGTTCACTTGCTGCTGGTTCTCAGCGTCGCGTCCTAACTCTACAAGGCCCTCCCACCGGAAGAGCTCCTGTGTCTTTCTCATCAACACAGATTGATTGACAGTCGATGACAGTGTTAAACCACCTTTTTATTTTTATTTCCCAACCTTATCTTGCAGCATTTACTGATCTACAATTGGCTGATGGAAGCCACACGTGTGAGGGGAGAGTGGAGGTGCTGTTCAACAACACCGGGGGGCCCGTCTGTGATAACAAATGGGGCATCGAAGAGGCAGCTGTGGTCTGTAAGCAGGTGGGCTATGGTACAGCTCAGAGTGCCACTCAAAGAGCCCACTTTGGCACGGGTAACCCACCCACACTGCTGGACGCCTTCCAGTGCTGCGGATCCGAGACTAGTTTGTCCCAGTGCGCTGCCGCCCTGGTGGATGAGGAACATCCGGGCTGTAGAAGAAGCAGGCCGGGGTGATCTGCAACCAAAAATCAGGTACTGCATGTGCTGGATATGAAAACACAATACTGAAATTTTATAGGAACTACATTCACACCTTTTGTGTTCAAAATATTATGCCTCGAGACCTTTGTGACCAACATTTTGGTCTTTGTATGAGCACGGTGCAACTTTTCAATGTACAGACTTTGAATCAACTTAGATCTGCACATCACGGACTACAAGTTATGGTTGAACTTTTGCAGGTGGCAACAAGTATGTCTTCTAAGGCAGCCATCTTGAATTCTTCATAGAAAAATGTGCAATCCTCCTGGTGCTGCCTCCGATTCAAGTCACAATTTGAGTTTTTGTGTTTCAATATTACCTTTTTTGTCTGTTTTTCGGCAGTGTCCAATGAAAGAAGCTGATTTGCAAACCAGAAGATACACTTCTCACAAAATGTGAGCGTTTTTCCGTTTCCTTGTTCGAGAAACGATTTCCTTTCTTTATCGAAACTTGCACAATTTACATCATCCTTGGCAAAACGCCTGCTAGTAACGTATTTTTAGGTCTCGCATAGGGCTGCGCATGCGCTGCCTCTCCGAGGCATCAAGCAATTAGTATGTTGGGTGAAACTCCGCCCACTGCCGGGTAATTTCTGTTGCAGCTTGCCATTAGTTTAACGTTGGCATAGCTGTTGTTATCTAGCTTTTTAGTGGCTGTTGATGTGATACTGATTTCCGTTTAGTCCGGAAGCAGCAGAGCCTAACTACTGTTTTGGTCCGCTTGTATGTTTAATGTTTTGCTGAGGAGAACTCTTTTACACAATTGTTGCAGGGAGGCTTTCAGACCCCTCCCACCTCCCACCACAGCATACAGAAGCGCCTTTATGTATTTGCGGTCAGCGGCGCTTTTAGACCCCTCCTGCCTCCCACCACAGCATGCCGAAGCGCCTTTTTGTATTTGCGGTCCACAATCTGATGCCATTCGCCCACCGCCGCCTACAAAATCCATTGGGAAGCGGCCTGATCGACCTGGCCCCCCCCCCGCTTCTCATAGCTGACCCCCATTTCTAATCGGGGAAAGCTCCTTACGCTAGGAAAAGTTACAGAGTGACGGAGGGCAGCCTGCGGCAGCGCAGCGAGATGCGAAAGGGCATGGCACCCAGCAGCTAGTGAGCCAAGAGCGCAGCCCTCCCACATCGCTATTGCTAGCTGCAGTCTTTAGCCCGGCCGCCAACATCCAAATCTTGGCTTCGTTGATGCAGTCAGGCTGGATGCCAATGCACGCACAGGCTTGTCCAGCAGGTAACCCGATACATCCCGTCCTCCACAGATCCGGAGGCAGCAGGGACGTCCAGCCACAGAACACCCAGTACAGGACTGCACAGGGGTCAGACCTCGGACACCTGAATGGTTGGTTTACACTTTGATTTTTACTCTCCGCAAACAGCAGACATACGTCCCACCCTCTCTCTGGGTGGGTCGGACATTGGAGGGCCCTGCAGGGCATCAGCTTCCTCTTCCTCCTCCCTGGCTTCCTCTATCCTTCCCGTCCCGTGCACAAACATACAGTGTAGTGCCCTCGTTCCGGTGTTGTGCTCGGACGTTGCACATGATCTCTCGGTTGGCGTGGGCGGTGTGGTGCCGGCTTGGTGCCGGGGGATGGCAGGGTTGGTGCAGAGGACACACTGGGGATATATGGGGCCCCGGAACCCGGGTGTTGTAAATATCTTGCGAGCACTGAATTGCAGCACTGCTGGTTGGCAATGCTTTAAGTGGGATGAAAAAGTTGGCAGGTTGATAAAAGGGCCATGGCCAAAAAAGCATAATTACAATTGCCACATATACCTCCATCGTTCCGCAGAGAGGCCAAGATGTGGATGGGCATGAACTATGTACACGTCTGTGACCCACTGACTGGTACTATGAGAACTGACTGCTGCCTCAGCTTCAGAGCTCTCAATCGTGCACCAACATAAACACCCGTGCTAACTTGAAATGACTCGGACACATGTTGACTCAGTACAGTATTCACAATGCGGGAGTCATGTGTTGCATGAACAAATACAGGAGCACATCTTGGGAGGGGAAAAGCAAATACGCTTCGGGAAATCCAGAAGAAGCAAAACGTGAAATGTAAATGGGAATCGGTGATGTGGAGTCCCGCAGGGTTCTTTTTACAGCCATTGTGGAGAAATCGATCAGTCTTTTTGCCAGTAAAGTACATGAGTGTACAGACAGGTTCAGACCAGTTTCGAAGTGAGATTTTATTTTGACCTGGCAGGAGCCGACACTCCAGAACTGTGCTGATAAAACCCTTATATTCATCGTGAAACTTTGTGTGACTCCCTCAATTGAAGCCTGTCCTGGCTTCCAAGCAGTCTTTCCTTTTAGTGGTTCACCTCTTACACGTACTTACATTTCTTTTGAATAGCAAGCCCCCTTGCTAGAAGTCTGGTTTCTTAGTTTGCTGTCTGCCTCCCTTTGGCTTTACCATAGGAGACCCCCTACCTTCGCTTTTAGCTTGAACACCTCAGGGTCGTCATTAAATGTCCCAGGTTATTTTTTTTATTTAACAAAAATGATGGCCACTGTCTTGTAAAATTAATAAACAATTCACATGTCATTCCTCATATAACCCATGTACGTGAACATCTGGATGAAGCATCACTTTCAATTCCTAGCTTGGGTTGCTTACATCCACCCTGGATGGGTTTCAGAATCGCTCACCTGTCAGCGTCCCTGCCTCACCTGCCGTGCTTCTGTGCGCTAGTCTTCTATTGCATTCAGAGTTTTCTGTCAATAAATGATATTGCTCTGATCAAACTGTGTGGTGACAGATCTTTTAACACAGTATACTACGATGGATGTCCTGTATCTGAACAATGTCACTTAATTTCAATGTTCTATAAAAGAACCAAATAATCACAAAGTTGGTTAGCCCACCAGTACCTATAAAACTATATAGCAAATTTTATGGTGCTTTACCCATAGGAACTGTGAATTCTTTTATCTGGTGGTGGTGTCTGCATTTATATAAAGCATTTGAGGAAATGATTACATTTCGAATAGTCACTGCAACAGCGATGATGTTTATACTTAATTGTTAATGTAAAATCATTTTTATTAAAAACTCATGCACCTATAAGAATTATCTTTGTTATAATTCTCAGCATAGTCGCACACACCACGCCTGCGAGGTCGTAGCTCTTTTTAATGTGGTTTAATTAAAATTAAATTAAGCTTTGTTTCCAGTTCTGTCACTTAATCTCCCTGCGCTGTATCCACCACGCCCTCTCCTTTCCCACACCGCTGCTTGACCGCCCCACCACCCTCCAAGATTACTGCTTTTATATGTTCCCTTCTGCCACATAAACTCCTGCATGTTCTAATTATCACTATAAACGTTCGGGCGCCCCTTGCATGTCTCCTCCACTCTCTCTGTGTCAGCTCACCTTCCCTTTCTTTTAGCCCGTACATTCATGCTCTGAGGCCACTATACCACCCTCCCCTTTGTTTACTTTAGTTTTTTTTATGAAGGCAAATAGTTTGTGGAATTGGAGCCCAATTGTTTATATGCAGGCCGGAAATTAACTTTATTCTGGAACTACCGGCGACATGCACATTTTTTGTGCTAAGTGGTCTGATGAAACCGGGGGGAGCATGCACAACGCTGCATGCACACAGCGCTGGTTCTTTGTTTGGGAACCAACCATCATGCCTGTTCTGTGCGTGGTTCGCTTTGTGTAAGGGGAGAGGAGTTGGCCGAACGGCTAGGGCGCTCGACCTCGGACCTGGGGAACTGGGTTTGAGTCTCGGTAATGACGCTGAACATCCTGTGATTCTGGGCAAATTACTTAATCTCCCCGTGCCTATCTAAAAATGAAGGGGCATATCAACAAGGCAGCGATAATTTTATCGCTATATCAGCTAGGTCACGCTATCGTGTGAATATTTGCCTTAGCGCCCTTTCCCGTAACCCCCACCTTTGCATCTCTAATGAGATGCAAAGTGGGCGTTCCGTCCTAAAATAACTGGAGAAATGTCGCTAACCGACATTTCTCCAATTATCAATGGACACGCTAACAAGCATAGCGATAAGAAAAGTAGCGCTAACCTTGGTTATCGCTACTTTTCTTACGCCTGCTTTTAGTTTGACTTAGCCATGATATCCAATGGAAGGTGGATATCATGGCTGAGTCTGCCCTGCCCTATCAGCAAGGTATCGCCAAACGTTGTGCGATTATCGCTGTATTTCCAGCGACAACCGCACAATTGGCAGCTTGCGCCTGGAATTTTATCGCTTTTGAGATAAGTGTTTCTAATAGCACGCTATCTCAGCGATAAAATTTGGCGATAGCCGGCGATAATTATCCTAGCGCTAAGTGAGCTTAGCGATAATTATCACCGGTTGTTGCTGACATGCCCCAAATGTGTGTCCTCATGTAACGTAACTGGTGCTATGTAAAGCGCTCTGATACCTGATTGGATTCGGGTCAAGTTTGCGCTGTATAAAACTCTGCAAAAAAAACCAATTACAGTGCTCTAATTCATTTTCCCATGTTATCTTGCTTCTATTTCTTTTATCGCGCTAAGAACCCATCTGACACGTATTGCAACAAAATACAGGATTGCACATCCTGTGGGTCAGCGGAGAGGGAGACCTCATTATGCCCTTATTTTTGCTATGCTGGATTTGGGAAAACATTAGCATGTTTTGGCGTTTCCCTGCTGTGTCTGTTTTGCGAAGCATACCTCGACCTCAGTATATTTTTTTCTGCTAGATAGCTGGACTCAAGTCCCAATCACAATGTTCACACTCAGGCTCAGATGGGGAAACTACTGCTAAAAGAAGAGAGGATGCATTCAATGCCTGTAAGCAGTTTACACGTATAATAATATATCTTTTTTTATACAAGAAATGCTAATCCTTTGTTAAAAATGGTGCAAAATGTTTTGTCTTAATTTATCTGCTTACTTGATTGAAAACGGAAATAAATGACACATTTCCTCCATTTCTTCCGAAGTAAATACAGCAAAAATCGTTCCCAATCATTGGTCACCATTTTTACTCTGATGGCAGTCCTTCACTGCGAAGCAAATCCTGCTTGCCCCATTTCATATCACATATGTAGCAAAAATGGACTCAATTGGTTCTGTCCCCATTTTGCCCCGTATAAAAGTTTTATTTAATTTAGCAATAAGGGGCATATTATCATGCACGGCGTTAAAAGTATCGCCGCTTTAGCGGCAGAAAACTGCCGCTAAAGCGGCGATAACGGGCTTGATAATATGCCCTTGAGAATTCCCATAGAAGCCCATGTTCTGGTGTCAACATGGGCTTCTATTGGAATTCTCTGCGGCATAGTATCAAGCCCATTATCGCCGCTTTAGTGGCAGTCTTCTGCTGCTAAAGTGGCGATAATTTTAACGCCGTTTCTTGATAATATGCCCCCTGGTTCTTATCTGCGGAACTGTGTGACATGTATTTTAATCTGGTTTAATCATTTTTCGCGTGATCCTTGTAGAATCACTTCCACTTTTTGTGACTCGGGTCCCTTCTCCATTTTCCTAAATTAGTAGTGCTAACAACTAAGATAAGCTACAACATGATGTAGTAAAGTAAAAGGATATATTGTGACTGCAGGTAGTACAGAAATGCGTAGGGATCATTTAAGGGATTAGTCGCACCACAAATCTGCACCTGATTGGTTAAGCTGCAGTCGTAAAGCACCCAAGAAGTGTGGCGTGTGGTTTCTTGTATCCTGTGCCATATATACTAGAGCTAACAAACACCACACTATAGCTGTTCAGCCGAGGGAAAGGCTCTTTAGAGGGGTCGCTCTACAAATCTTACAGAGCCTCCATTATAAGATATTCATAGACGACAACTCGCCGCTCTAGATTGTCACCTTGACCTCCTGGCTACAATTTCATTTTTCAGCCCATAATTTACAATTTTGAAACCTACGCTTTACCAAAAAGTGAGAACTGGCTGAAAGTATCACACCTCTCAGGGGCTACTTGGCAGTCTCTTTCACATTTTTTTCCCCCTGCCTGGCTGCTATATCTTTTCTGTCCCAATGTAGTTTTGTTTATCGTTCTGTGCCTGGCGTAAGTCATTGTTCCTGTCTGCCTGGAGTCAAATTCCCCGGGCTTTAATCTCTTGCAATAGCTGTGTCTTTTTCTTTCACATAATTTGTCTTTCTTCCCACTTTGTCTCTTTCATCTGCCTAACAGAAATAAGTTACAACATGGTGCCAATCACATGTGCCCAGAGTTTGCAAATATTGTGGATAGGCAAAGGGTTGGCTTTCATCAGTGCCCAGTTAAAAAAATCTACACATGCATTATGATATGGGAGCAGTGTTGAGGAGCTGGGCTTTTGTCTCTTCTGTGTCCACACTTTACTCTGGTTCTGTAAGATTGGGCTGCATTTGCAGTACCCCAGCACGTAGACTAGCTGTAGCATATTTTACCAATTTTTCCTGCCCAATTAATATATGCATCACAAGGAAATGGACGGGTACATTCGTCAGTACTAATCAAGTATCGACCTGTGAACCCTTATAAGACTCGCTGAGAGGTTGGGCCTGGATGGTGTTATAACAATACTTCAGTAAAGACCTCACACTCACACCTCACACTCACACCTCACACTCACACCTCACACTCACACCTCACACGCTGCTGCCACTAAATCCTTTAAGCCCAAGAAGCTAAAGTTAAAGACACGACTTTCACATCTGTGTATTTCTTCTGTTGGTGAATGAATAGTATCCTTATCTGCACACAGTTTGTTTTCTCCTGAACTGGCAGGGCATTAACACATTGTTGTGTCCAGCAGTTCACAGAGATTCTGTGTGTTGCTCAGCTTCCTGCCACGCCACGGCCTGGAATGGTGGGGACGACAGACGGCTGTGCATTGGCATCCAGGGACCTGGTTCATCCATTACCGACCAGGGAGAGGGGTGGGTGTTTGTCTGGGCGACACATACATCTTTCTACTGACTGGCCTCTACTTACAATCTTACCCTGTCACTCCTCCAGCTGTCTGACCAGGGGGTCCAGATTATCACGTAGAGGAGCTACTCTGGTAATCCCGCATTCTATGTCCTCTGGGCAGTACTGCAGCTGTGAATCTCTTCCCAGTGGTAATTCCCCATTCTAAGTCCTCTAGACAGTGCTACTACCTGCTTCTCTGGTCTCATTAGTAATTCCTCATTCTAAGTCTTCTAGGCAGTGCTTCAGATACATCTTTGGTTCTGTCACTAATTCCTCATTTCTAAGTCCTCTAGGCAGTGCTGCAGCTGATTCTCTGGTCCCGTCTGTAATTCCTCATTGTAAGTCCTCTAGGCAGAGCTGCAGCTGTTTCTCGGTTCATACATCCACCACACTCCAAACCAAAACACATGGGTAAAAGACATTGCCATTTACAACGCCAATAGCTTCAACTCTAAAAAAGGCGAAACCTATTGCATTTTCAATCCAGTAGGTCTCGCATTTGCTGGAGTTGGAGCTGTTGGCATTGCAAATGACAAACGCCTTTTATTTCTGTTTTGAAAACCTGCATGTGGGGCGTAAACACGTGCTTTGTACTTATAGTTGTTGCTTACGAGAAGCAAGGCTGGGAGTTAGTACGCCTCTTTTACTGCCAGCCTTGCTTCTCGTAAGCAGCGACTATAAGTACAAAGCGCGTATTTACACACCACTTCCAGGTTTTCAAAACACATAAATAAAAGGCATTGTCATTTACAATACCAATAGCTCCAACTCCAGCAAATGCGAGACCTATTGCATTGCAAATGCTTGTTGTGTAAGGTGGGAGGCGATAAATGTATCTTAAGGCTCCTCAACAAGTTTTAAGGTCTCTTCATACATAAAATCTTCACACGTTAAAGTAATTAATTTTTTTTTTTTTTTTTTAGAGTACTTATATCGCGCACAAATCACTCTTCCGAGTCTCATGGCGCTTGCAGACAGCTCTGAAAAAAGAAAGCGGAAGCAAAAAACTAGTTTCCAAAAAGCCAGGTCTTAAGCTTTTTACGGAAACAGCTGTGGTCTGACATGTTGCGGAGATGGTAAGGCAATTCACTGTGTGTCCCAGTAAGAAGGGAGGTGCCAAATAGGAACTTTTCTCATAAAGTTTCCCTTGGATTCTTAGGCACCCCCTGGTTCCGAAATGTCTCACCTGTAATCCTGCAAACACCCTCCTGTTGAGCAAAGCCTGGTTTATTGAAAATGGGCAAAGTTCTTTCTACCGTAGCGCTCACTTTTTCACATTAGAACGCACGCGATATTTCACCCCCCTCCCTTCTCGTGGGTACCAGATGACATGGGATCTTGTATTCAAACAAACATTGCACAATCTTACAAACAGCCCTATGATGACGCAGTGCATTGTGGCTCCTGTCCTAACCAGGCTGCACCGCCTGCCCTTCTTGAGGAGTTCCTGCCCTTTTTTAGCCCCGAGTGGATGATTTTCTGTCTTAGCCTCGAGAAGTGACTCTCTCGTAGACACCTGTAGAGTTACAAACTCGCACTCTTTACACTCATTACATTCCTTTCTCTGTAATTTATTAGTCGCTGCCATAATGCCATACTCGTATTTCCCGGATGGTAGTGTCCAGGTGGGCACAGCCATAATGCACATCAGATCCTGTTTGATAGGTTGAAAACCCAGATGTAATTAAGTGGGTTTCATTGTCATCAAACCTGCCAGATGCTGCATGGCATCCTTGACGAATAACATTGAGAAAGTGAACAAGCATTTGCAATGCAATAGGTCTCGCATTTGAAAGAGTTTAAGCTATTGGCATTGTAACTGAGAATACCTTTTCTTGATCTGTTTAGCTAATTAACACATAAATAAAAGCCTTTGTCATATACAAAGCAAATATCTCAATCGCTTGAAAATGCGAGATGTATTTCATTTCAACGAAACGGCTGCCTTTGTCCAGGGTGGCTTAGAAAGTGAAAGCGTGCATGGTGCGCTGAATGTTGCAGGAAAGCATGTTGTGCCTGCAGTATGAAAAACAATTTAAAGAAAACAGGGACATATTATCAAGAAATGGCGTTAAAATTATCGCCACTTTAGCGGCAGAAAAATGCCTCTAAAGTGGCGATAATGGGCTTGATAATACGCCCTGGAGAATTCCAATAGAAGCCCATGTTGACACCAGAACATAGGCTTCTATGGGGATTCTCACGGGCATATTATCAAGCCCATTATCGCCGCTGTAGCGGCAGTTTTCTGCCGCTAAAGCGGCGATAATTTTAACGCCGTGCTTGATAATATGCCCCATAGTGCTTATAGACGTACCGTTTAAGAACTGGAGTAAAAGGACCAGTTCTCATGGGCGGTTACAAATGAAGAGAAGGCAGTACTAAGGAGGGACTAACAAGCCTATTAACGAATCAGAAGCCAGCATTCACAAAGGACAATCACACAAGCCAGTGACAAATGTTGGCGGAGAGTGGGTGGCGCTTCTATTGCATACTCCAATACAGCATGGCCCACAGAGTAGCGCATGCGCTGCCAGGCTCGACCTAAAAACAAATGTAATTAGTGATAGAGAATGCTCCAGAACACGTGAGTTAAAGAATCTTTTGGACAGTTCGAGTGTTGCCTGTGTTGCGAAAGTGAGGACCCCATTGTAGGTCAGTCTGGGCCTGGTGGTGGCACACCAAGTGTGCCCTCCCTGGAGAGAGATTGAGTTGCTGAAACATCTGCTGGGCTTTTCCCAGGGCATTAATGACTTTCCACGCCAGTGGGGGCATGTTCCTCTTGTCGGATCATGGGGGTGAACTACCAGAATATCCAGTTAAAATATCATCATACAAAAATATTGGATACAGAGTATTGACTACCTCAATATTGTGAAAGTATATCTAGTTAGTGAGTATGTGGTCTTTTTTCCTTCCCTTCCTTGCTACAGAAATATCACTGCTTGCAGTGATGTTCGGGTGGCTCCAGTGATGGGCCATTCCTAGGTGTTTTGCTACCCTAGGCGAGAATTGAAAAATGCAGCCCCCTCCTTTTTACATCCAGGCTAGAAGAATTAATGCATTAGATCACAAAATGTGCCTCATTATGCCGCATAATTTGCCTTTTTTGACGCATAATTTAGCCAACTCTCCGCATAATTTGGTTCCCCCTGCGGCTTAATTTCAAGTGGCCCTGAGTATAAATAACACCAGCAATCAAAGAGCACATGGCAAAACAGCTGAGTAGGTTAACCGCTTGCTGCAGAGATCTGCAGTGTGAGCTGGTCACAAATTGAAATATTTGCACAGTCTACTCAGCATTTTATCTTTCCAAGTTAACAAGGAGTGCCTTTGTGTTGAGTAATATTGACCTATTATCTAAGCCCAGAGGCACTATTTAATTAGCGATGTATGTTTTTTATTAAGTGGGCGTATAGAGCGCCAACGTAGCCATAGAACATCCCGGCGCGATGCAATAGTTGCCTGGGTTCATTTGAGTGGTAAATCATATAAAGCTGCCAAACTGACTCTAGAACCAGGTGGATGGGAGAGTCTCGCTATATGATTTTATTCACGCAGGTCAAGCATCACACGCTTCACATCTAGCTGACGCCGATATGTCTTGTCGCATAAATCTTGACAAACAACCCCAAAAGCTAAAGCGCAAGAGGCAGAGCACAATGTGAACTTGTTTTAATTGCAGGTTAGAAAATAAATTATGGTTATTTGTCTTTTTTTCACTATTTCCAGATCATAAGAAGACCGGAACCGGTATTTTGAAGTGAAAAAACAAAAAACGAATTTCAGATTGACGTGATAGAAAAAATAAGCCTCTTGGCACCCTATATTTTTTTTATGTGTGGCATGCCATTAGCCACCTATTTGCACTGCTTAAAAACAAATGAAATTTGTAAATTACGAACCAATTACCTGACACTGTTATTTTATTTCCTAGGCACCAGAGCAGCCGACACACACAGTCTGCCCCCCCCGCGCCGAGAGAGAGGGTGTTGTAACGTGCGAGACTTGTCACCGTCACTGGCTGCTGCATAAAGCACCACTCGGGGACTGGCCAAAAACGATGCCCAGGGCCGTCATTGATAGCGCTTTCCTGCGCTACAAGATTGATGGCCCTGGGGACCCACACACTAGTACTGCCCGCCTGCTCCACACACCACTATGCTAAGATGCGCTGCGCTGCGCAGCATGTACAAGCAGGTGCGCTTGCACTCACATACAGGTGCTGCTATTGTCTTCAAATTAAAAAAAAAATCCCCCTTTTGCCACCCTAGCCCTTTTGCTGCCCTAGGCAGCCGCTTAGTCTTGCCCAATGGTAGAAACGGCCCGGGTCCAGTCGGTGCTCTCGGTTCTGTGGATGACAACTCCCACCTCCTGCCTTCTCACAAAGCCTCTTGAGCCCCCTCCAGCCAAATGTAGATAATCCTGAGTGTGGTTTGTTAGTCTCAAACAGAACCATGAGGTTTGGTGCCCCAAGGGGCAGTACTTCTGGATGCTAGCCTCTCTCTAGCACTACTACCTCCCCAGCACATAACATGTAATAGTGAAACCAGTGAGACTTTCATCTGGTCTCCTTTGAAATGTGTCCACTGCACCCACACTGCTGTAAGTCTGCAAAACGAGACGGATAGTGGTCCATCCTTAGCTTCAGTATCTCACAGCATCGCCCAACCCTTGGGAGAACAAAGAGTCACATCAGGGCATTTGTGGGGAATTCACCAATAAATCATAGCAGCTCTGTGTCTGCTGGCAGCTGGTGTGATTTTCATTATGCTTTTAAATTACAACTGCAGAGAGTGCACTGGTCCTGAGGAATGATGAGGAACTATTTAGCAGCTGAAACATGTTGACAACATTCAATTATTCTCAATCTCCTTTTGCAACAAATGTGTGCGCTCTCTAGCACCCATTAAGTTGACCCACATCACAAACATTATATTAGTATCGTCTGTGGCTAACCAGAAAAGGGTCAGATTTGATAGACAGCCCTCCATTGCTCATCAAACTTCGTATAAAAATACCCTGCAGTGACAGTAACAAAAACTACAGACAATTATAAGAAAGCTCTAAACAAACCACTAACCTATGGTTAGGTGTCTCCTTGACAATTTACAAAGGGAGAGGAAATAATCCGCAAACTGCCCCTGCGGGTTGCCTGGAATGCATTCACACACTAACCCATTTCAGAGGCTTTTTTGGTACTAAGGGTCTTATTTGGTGTTTTGCAAATGGGTCACTCCATCTCAAACTTAACGGATATCTGGTCTGCCTTATTACAAGTGCTATATATCCTATGACACTTACAATAAAGTTGGTGCTATATTCATCTCATGAGTGACAGAATAAACTTCCGCCAAACTCTAAATCTGTCTCTAAATCCAGACCAAAACTTAAGACAAAATCTTAACTTGAGACAAAATCCTAACTTTACTACTACTAAATGTCTTCTGTGAATACCAAAAGTAGTAACTTTAGGATTTTGTCTAAGATTACTTCTGTGAATCGGCCCCTAAGACTTTGGCATTTTGGACTCAGTAATAAACAAAGTATTCACCAATAATCAATATTCCTGACTCTTTGGGTCTCTATTTTTCTCTGGCTGACTTGTTATTGTTAATTGTGTATAAAGTACCCCCTACACCATCTAGTGTACCCCCCCCAGCACCCCTGTTAGCCAGACACTGATTTTCTCTTTCATTCTGGAAGCCAGGAGAAAGTTGTTTATTTTCGGGAATGAATTTTGTGCAATTTAACTTCTGACAATTTTGGTGCCGATTACGATCCTGTAAAAACCGGGTGCGAACCGTCGGAAGGAGCATATTCTCCGTCTGACGCGTACCCGGTCGGAACAATATACAAACATGGAAGTACGATTCGCACGGAAATACTATTTCCGTACGATTCGTACAAAACACCGACCGACGAAAATATACATACAAAAGTGATCCGGGAAAGCGCCGACGTGACGTCGGGACGCACGCAGCCTGCCTTTCACGAACCAGGAAGTATGATTCGCACCGACGTCATCCCGCACGGAGAATATTTTCCGGCAGCCAAAAACTGCCGGGAAATCAGGACGACGCGAACAAGGAGTACCTGCACGCGACGGACAGACATGGACCCGAACCTACGTGTCATCCCGGCCCTCATAGCAGTCGACCTCCTCTACAGGCTCCGACGCAGACGCCGCAGAAGGTCAGAACAACAAAGGGAGGGGGAAAAGGGGGGGCAGGGGCAGGCCACAAAACCCCCACCCAAGTCACACAGCACACATGCCCTGGACATACCTGACCCCCAGGCCCTGGTCACTACGAGGGGGTGGGGGCGTGTCCAGCAAAGCCAGCGTTCGCCACAACGGAAGTGGTTGACGACGCGAACCGGTAACACAACAATACAGGTACGTCCCGTACCCATGCTCTTAAGACGTACCACGCCCACACCTACGTCACCCCAACAATGGTGGGACGGCTCGTACCCACGTGGCAAAGGCCTGGGTACAGCCTGCACAAGCATTCCACAGCGTGGGTACGGATATGTACGGACCGTACCCCCACCCGCATATGCATGGAGCGTACCCCCCATCCCAACAGTGTACGTACGGACCGTACCCCCACCCCCGTATGCATGGAGCGTACCCCCCACCCCAACAGTGTACGTACGGACCGTAACACCACCCCCGTATGCATGGAGCGTACCCCCCACCCCAACAGTGTACGTACGGACTGTAACACCACCCCTGTATGTATGGAGCGTACCCCCACCTCAACACTGTACGAACGGACCGCACCCCCACCCCCGTATGTATGGAGCGTAACCCCCACTCCAACAGTGTATGTACAGACCGTACCCCCACCCGCGTATGCATGGAGCGTACCCCCCATCCCAACAGTGTACGTACGGACCGTACCCCCACCCTCGTATGCATGGAGCGTACCCCCCACCCCAACAGTGTACGTACGGACCGTAACACCACCCCCGTATGCATGGAGCGCACCCCCCACCCCAACAGTGTACGTACGGACTGTAACACCACCCCCGTATGTATGGAGCGTACCCCCCACCCCAACAGTGTACGTACGGACCGCACCCCCACCCCCACCCCGTATGTATGGAGCGTACCCCCCACCCCAACAGTGTACGTACGGACCGTACCCCCACCCGGGTATCCATGGAGCGTACCCCCACCCCAACAGTGTACGTACAGACCGTAACACCACCCCCGTATGCATGGAGCGTACCCCCCCAACAGTGTACATACGGACCGTACCCCCACCCGTGTATGCATGGAGCGTACCCCCCATCCCAACAGTGTACGTACAGACCGTACCCCCACCCCGTATGCATGGAGCGTACCCCCCACCCCAACAGTGTACGTACGGACCGTAACACCACCCCCGTATGCATGGAGCGTACCCCCCACCCCAACAGTGTACGTACGGACCGTAACACCAACCCCATATGTATGGAGCGTACCCCCCACCCCAACAGTGTACGTACGGACCACACCCCCACCCCCGTATGTATGGAGAGTACCCCCCACCCCAACAGTGTACATACGGACCGTACCCCCACCGGCGTATGCATGGAGCGTACCCTGTCGTACTTTAATATTCGGGACCGCGTAGGGGACAGGGCCCTACCCCTGTCTATCTTGGTATTAGCGAACCGCAAATGGTGAATGCGGCATGTACGAGTGCTTTATATATCGTTCTAGCTATGAATGCACTGTGTACACGTTATTCAGCTTCACTACGCGGGTTCCATTTTGGAAGCAGTGGCCATCTTGTCATTGCCCTCACATAGGCTATGATGGAGTTAATACGGGCCTCACAGTACATGGGCTTTCCCTCTGACTTCTCTGTGACCTGGGCAGCTGGCTCTGCTGCCCCGGGTCAAACCGGTCTCACGAGCTCCCCTTCCTCCGTCCACCTGTGATTAGCATCAGGGTTTGACCCGTCATAAAGCCCTTTCATTCTATACAATCCCCCGGCTAATCTCTTCCACACCTGCTTGTTCCTGCTTTATGACTTGTTTCCCAAAACAGGAGATGCTCATGTTTATTGGGGGGTCTCTTTACATCAAACGTGGGATCTGAACCTTACTGTGTAAATCATTGTGGGCTGGCCGAACTGGAATGTGGGATGGTCATCATGACTCTGCCTTTTCTTTGTAATGTACACTTGCATATTGCCGTATCATAAAACCTAGGAATGTATGCTTGAGGCAGGAAAAAGCGTATTTAAGATGAAGTCCGTTCCTATGATTTTCAGCAGTCTCCTGAGAACATACACGCTGTTGTACTTCTAGGATACCTGTCATTGGTCTGCAGCCAATAAACGATTCTTTGACTTCACCCAGAAGACTCTGTGTTTCTGTAGGTCCGGAACAGGGTGAAACCCAGAAGTCATAGGGTGTGTGCCCCTGCACCGCTGGGTCTAAAATACCCAGTACTTCAGTTTGGCGCCCAACTCGGGACGATTTCAGCGGTACCAGTCCAAGCCAGAGGTTCGTGAGGAGCTTCGTGTGGAAATTCCGGAGGAAGGCCGCCACTTCATCGACCCCTGCATGTCGACGTGGTCCGAAAGTCTTTTCTGCGAGGTTCTCCGCATCCCGACGGCTACGAAGGACTGCTGCCCTGATTAATCGACCTGTTTTGGACCCTTGACGAGTTTGAGAGAGCGAAACAATCGAGAGAGTCTTCTGGTGACGCCATCGATCAGCAATATTCAGTTAAGTATAAGTGGAGCGTCTCCCATTTGTTTTGGTATCCTTCGGGATCATTTGAATTAGTACTTTGGAGTTTGCAAACGCCAAAACCAGAGGACTCGTGTATTCACGAGGCTATCGTAATCGATAATCCTTTGACGTTTGGATCTAGACTAGTGAGCGAAGATGCCTGGTTCTGGAATATTTGGTAGATTATTCTGTTTGGGTTGTGGAAAAGATTTCCAGCTAGAGGAATCATGTCCGGTTCCTCCGGTTGGAACTCCAACTTATGAGCTCTATGTGAAACATGGCGTAGGCCCCATTGCATATAACGAAGTGTGGATCCACTACACCAGGAAAGATGGTGTTTTAAAATGGCCCCAAAATGGTAGTTTTGATACTGATATTTTAGATAATCTGGAAATCAAATTGTTTAAAAAGAAAGCCCGGCCGGCGATGTTTGACTCTTTCCGCTTATGGCGAAAGGAAGCCAAACAGAAGGAAATCAAGTTAGCGAAAAAGAATAAGAGAGAGAGAGGTATGTCAGTAATGCAAGCAGCTGTACAATTTAAAGACAATGAAGAGGAGCAAATGAATGAGCAATTGCATAGGCAGCGTAAGTTAGGGATTGATAAATGCTACCCAGCTTTGCCACATTCTAAGCAGGATGAGTCCGAAGAAAAGGAGAAAGATCCCCTGATGTCACATTTGTTGAGTTCGCCACCCCCGTATGCTCAAACTGCCACGGCGCCTCCCCAGCTTGTAAATATGCCGCCTCCAGTACATGTACTGCAAGCCTTGCCGCAACCGCCAGTTGCTTTGCAGCCGGTTCCTATCCCTGTAGCGCAGCCCTCTCAAGCGCCGCCAGCTGTGCTTCCAACTGCCCCCGCACTTCCTGCGACTTTGCCTAATCCAGTAACTGCCTCCCCTAACACTCTTCCTTCCATCATTCCAGTACCTGTCTCTACATCCTCTTTTCTTCCCTCTGTTTTTCCCCCTGTTCTCGCCTCAGCTTCTCCTTCAGCGCGACAGCGCTTAGCTAATGTGGTTACTACATTAATGTCTCCTCTCTTTGGGTCATCTGGTGCGACTCCTGGTTTACAGCGTAAGCAGTTGCGCAGCCAATTGCCTAACCCCGATGAGAAAAAGGTAATAGATCACATGGCGCGTAGATGGATCGTTTTTCCTTCACTGTATGATGTGGAATCAGTTGTTAACACTTTTCATCAATGGGATGCCCCGAAACAGAGATATGTGTTTGAGAAAATGTGCGAAATTCTCTGTGAAGAATTGGAGGATAGTGGTAGAAATCCGAACCCGCAGGAATTGTGTAGAGTGAGGTTCGATTTTGGAACTGGTATAATTGTGGACCGCGAAGTAGATAAAGCAGTTGCGGTTGTATTGTCCTTTAGGAATGACGATTGCCAACAGTCATTGTTTGAACAAGAGGTCCTTGAGGGGAAAAAGGCAAAAGCGCGACAATACCCTATGAGAGAAGTTCCCCCGGTATGGAAGGAAGCGGTTGCAGCTGTCGGTGGTAACCCCGCTGTGGCAGCGCATTTCCAGCGTGTTTGGGTGCATGTTCCATGGAAGCACTCTGAGGTGTTAGCGCTTAAGCAGTCCTTGCCTGATCCCCGTAAAAACCCAGCAGGTTATTATAAAGAGTTGTCACAGACGGCAGGGTCATGTATTATGAATTTGGCCGACATAGACATGTTGTTTGGTAATGTTGTTCCACAGCCCCTATGGGGGTCAATTCGTAATGTAGATCACAATGCAGAACTAGGGGATACATGGACTAACATTGTTGCTGCTGATGCTAGACAAACTGGTGGTGCGAAACCAGAACCTTTAGTAGCTGAATTGCCTGGTAGAATCATCACGTATATGAAGACAATAATGCCTGCGATGCGCGTAAATTGGGATAAGTTATCTGCATGCAAGCAGAAGAAAGATGAGACAGTGTCAGACTTCTTTACTAGGTTTGAAGAAACGTTTATTGACCACAGTGGGCAAGATATGAGTACTGAGGGTGGCCAACGGCTGTTTGTGGATAAGTTTGTGCAGAATTTACTTCCTGACCTGTGTAAAAAGTTAAAAGATTCAGAAAGTTCTTGGGCTGTCTCTTCTTCAGCGCAAATACTGGCTACCGCACAGTATTATGAAAATAGAGATAAAGACGAGAAAGATAGAACAGAGAAGAAAACGAAGGAACTAAAGACAAAGGTCCTTTTACAGCAGGCCTATCCGCCACGTGGAGGTGGTAATAATTATAGGCAACCCCAAGGTGTTTATCACCAACCCCAACAGTTTCAGGCAAACCAGCAAATGAACGGGTATTACCAACCACGTGTCCCTGTAGGTCCCAACCAATGTTCATACTGTAAAGAGGAAGGTCATTTTAAATACAGTTGCCCTAAATTAATGCAGCGGAACGGTAATGCGTATGGCGCAAGAGGTAGGGGTGGTCAGCAAGCTCTTAGAGGCCGAGGGCGTGGAAGTGTTCCCCAGAACGCGCGTCCTCTGCCGCCTCAAAATACCATCAATAGCTTTGATCAGCAAGTTAACGCGATTAGCAATACGGCTCAGTATTATAATAATGATTATTATGCAGAGGACGGTGATGCGGAAAGTAATGAATACTAGGATAGCCATAGACAGAGAGAGGGAGTTGTTTCAGTGCCAGTGGATCAGAGTGGACCGTATGTTGAGGTGACTACAGCAAATGTAACGGAGCCTTTTCTGCTAGACACTGGTGCTGCAAAGAGTTCAGTCATGCATTCAAAACTCCCTGGCGCACCTTTGTCTGGCGATATAAATGTTTCAGTAGGTTTTTCTGGCGCCCCAGTTAGGAACCCGATTTCCAGTCCCATGTCACTTTCTGTTGGACCTTGCGAGCTGAAAGCGCCCCTGATCCTGACAACAGGTTGTGGTGAGAATTTGCTGGGATTAGATTTGTTGAAAAGATTGCACGCTACACTGTATTGTTCTCCTTCAGGAGTACAACTTACATTAGGCAAGAAAGTGGTTTCCCCAATGTATTTGTCTAAAAATACAATGCCACCTGAATTGTCATCCCTTCCGGATGCCCTTTGGGCTACTGGTCCCAATGATGTGGGCCTCTTGGAAATACCGCCATATGTGGTGACTCTAAAGGCTAATGTCAGACTGCCACGTATTCCCCAGTACAAGATCTCTAATGAAGGGCAGAAAGCATTGTTAGACATTGTCAGCGACTTGATTAATAAAGGTGTGATCGAGGAAACAAGAGGCAACGTTTGCAATAGTCCGATTTTACCTGTCTTAAAACGAACGGACCCTTCACAGCCACCTGTTTACAGATTTGTGATTGATCTTAGAGAAGTTAATAAGATTGTTGTGCCACAGTTTCCGGTTGTCCCTGATATAACTGCCTTGTTAACGATGATTCCAGCCTCTGCTGCATGGTTTTCAGTGATCGATTTAAAGAATGCTTTCTTTAGTATCCCAATTGCAGAAGAGAGCAGAGATATTTTTGGTTTTAGTCTGGGAGGCCGAAGCTTCCGCTTCAAACGCGCTCCCCAGGGCTACTGTGAGAGTCCATCCATATACAGTCAGGCTCTGAAAGCGCAGCTTGATGCACTTGTTTTACCTAGTGGCGCTATCCTGATACAATATGAGGACGATTTACTGATCGCTGCGGATACCGAAAAGATCTGTAAAGAAGCCACCTTGTTACTGTTGCGCCATTTATCCGCTTTCCATCACAAAGTGTCTCTCTCTAAGCTGCAATATTGTCGACAAGAAGTGACCTACTTAGGTCATCTCTTATCGAAGGAGGGAAGGAAACTGACCCCAGAAAGAATTCAAGCTATTGCACAGTTAAGTGTGCCGAAAACACAGAGAGAAGTGCGTGCTTTCTTGGGCATTACCTCATACTGTAGGCATTGGATCCCTAGTTTTTCCTTATTGGCAAAACCTTTGTTAGCCTTAACATGCAAAGACACACCGAATCCTATCCCATGGTCTGAAGAGTGCCAGAAAAGTTTTGTGGAATTGCGTAATGCATTATGTTCAGCACCTGTGTTGGGTACCCCCGACTACAGTAAGCCTTTTACATTGTATGTTCACGAGAAAGATGGATGTGCATTGTCAGTGTTAACACAGCCTTTTGGCGACAGACCGCGCCCATGTGCATATTTTTCATCTACCTTGGACCCTGTAGCGAGGGCGTTGCCAAGCTGTCTGAGAGCGACAGCTGCTGCAGCAATGTCTATCCGACAATCTGCTGGTTTGGTAATGGACAACACATTGATTGTCATGGTTCCACACGCTGTAGACACATTATTAAATAGAACCAAGACACAACACTTGACCAGTGCACGATTATCGGGCTACGAACTTACACTGTTAGCTAATCACATACACATAAAGAGATGCAATACGCTGAATCCAGCTACATTGTTGCCAATTCCGGCAGACTCAGATGAGATTGAGCAACATGACTGTCTGTTCAGAACAGAAGAAGAAACGAAAGAGAGAGTAGATCTGAAAGATACTCCCCTGACTGAGTGTGATGGCACTTTATGGGTAGATGGGTCATGTTTCAAGCTCCCTAATGGTGACACGACTGCTGCATATGCTATCACGACTTTGCACACGGTCGTGGAAACTGCACGAGTGCCACATAATTCGGCCCAAGCAGCAGAATTAATCGCCCTCACGAGAGCATGTGTGTTGTCTGAAGGAATGAGAGTGAACATATACACAGATAGCCAGTACGCCTTTGGCGTGGCTCATAATTTTGGGCGTTTGTGGAAGGAGCGTGGGTTCCTGACGTCGCATGGAGCTAAAATTCAGAATGGCAAGTTAGTGAATGATCTCCTTGAGTCACTGACCCTACCGTTGCAAGTTGCGATCATGAAATGTAGTGCGCACAGGAAAGTCACAGATGATGTTGGACGTGGGAATGCGTTTGCTGAAGAGACCGCGAGAGAAACTGCACAGAATGTGAAGACTAGAATGTATGTTGCAGGCCCCGCAAGATGGGTTAATGATGTGGGAATGTGTGAGAACACAATAGAGAGTGTGAAGTCGCTTCAAGCTGAAGCCACAGAGGAAGAGTTAAGCAAGTGGAGAGAAAGTATGGGTAAGTTGGATGAGAATGGTTGTTGGATTGATCTGACAGAACATAGGCGATGGTTGTTGCCTGATGCATATGTGCTTCCAGTAGTTACTATGGCACATGGAATGGCACATATCAGTACGAAAGGTATATGCAAGTTGTTGGCTCCAGTATGGCAGAATGCTGGGATTCCCAAGTGTGCAGAGAACGTGGTCAAGAATTGCATAGTATGCTTGAAGTACAACCCTGGTAGGGGAACCCCAACTCCGGCTGGTCACTTTGCACCCCCATCATGTCCATTTGAAGTTTTGCAGCTGGACTTTATTCACATGGAAAGATGCAACAACCTGAAATATGTATTGGTGGTTGTTTGTGCTTTCTCAAAATGGATTGAGGCTTATCCTCTGAAAGATAACACTGCCCTATCCACAGCCAAAGCCCTTGTGAAGGAGTTTTTCCCTAGGTTTGGGATGCCAAGAATGGTGTGGTGTGATAACGGAAGTGAGTTTGTGGGTAAAGTGATGAAGAATGTATGTGAAGGGCTAGGGATAAAGCAGAAGTTCCACGCTGCAAATCACCCCCAATCAGCTGGATTAGTAGAACGCTACAATGGAGCCTTAAAGCTCAAGCTGGCTAAAATCCAGGCGAGCACCGGTCTTACATGGCCTGATGCTCTACCTCTAGCACTCCTGTCCACCAGAATGACCATACACTCACGAGTGGGACTTAGCCCTTATGAGGTCGTCTTTGGCCGCCCGGCTAATGTATGGGGCGTGCCAAGACCGGCGAAATTTAGCGAAATAGAGCATCCAGTACTGCTCGATTACCTGTATGATTTGACTGTTAAACTGCGTGTTTTGCACCAACAGGTACATGATACCCTTCCCCAAGCCTCTGAACCTCCTGGACACCCTATCAACCCTGGTACGTGGATCCTAGTCCGAAATTTCCAGCGCAAGAGCAACGACGAGCCCCGCTGGATCGGCCCTCATCTTGTTCTTCTTTCGACAAGATCAGCAGTGCGAGTGAAAGGGAAGAAGCACTGGATCCATGGTACTCACTGCAAAGTAGTCCCCTTGCCTCTGCCATATGACCAGTGGGTCAAGGAGGGTATCGCCGACTCTGAGACAGACACTGTACCTCGTTTTGTAACATTCAGTGACGCACGCTTAAGAGGCACAGTTTCAGACCAAGAGAGTGACAATATTCTGCAGGAAGCTGTGCCACCATCAAATCGACTGGACACCACTGAGCCTGAACTTTTGTTTCAAGACCAAACAGCACCTGGCCGTCTCCGCTATAATTTGAGACCTAGGCCCATGGACAAATAAAGATTTCCTCATTATTTCCCTTTTGACATTTTTGCTCTCCCATCTGAAGGACTTTTCTTGATTTTTGTTTTTCGAACCACCATCCGGGTTCTGCCGCAGGGTCGCAGTGCCAAGACTTTGGGGTACAGGCCGAAGACGCTAGGTCGACGGTTCTGGTTAGTCTAGGGCATTTCCCTGGACTGACAGGCGTGCCCCTTAGCAGAAGAAACTCATCCACCGCGAGCGGCCCGAGTAGAGGATGGAGTTTTTTAAGATGGAGAGACCGATTGAGGGAATGAACTTTAACGCAAGGATGTGTAGAATTGTAAAAAGTAAATGTTTTGTTTTTTTGTGCCTTTTTACACTGTGTAGCATAATAATGTTTATTGTAGGATTTGTGTTTTTCTCCGCTCAAAAGCCCATTGCACCCACTCAACAGCCTATATCTCCTTCTAGTGCCTCCTCTCACTCTTTTCACCCTTTGCCTGAGCACGAACAGACCAGACGATCAGAGTTCGTGAATAACTCGTTTATCCAGCTCTTGCACCAGCACCAACTGGTAATGAATACGACCAATTGCTGGGTGTGTGGGTTAATGCCCCATACCATTAACAAGGGTATTCCCTACCTGGTGCTGCCGTACAGTTACAATGGATCGTCATTGGCATTCCAAACCATGTTTCTCTATGCTCTAGATACATACTCCCCTCGCCAACCGCGTTCCATCAGACCCATCACCAATAATAAGGCTTTGATGAAAGGAGTTGCCGATATGAGTAGGGATATCAATGCATACTCATCTATTCCCAAAGAAGAGTTGAGACCTTATGTAGGATGGAACGCGACGGGGTATAGTATTAGTCTGGGTGAAAGACAGCGAAAAATCTCTTCTCCAATCTGGGTCGTACCCCACATGGGTCGGTTCTGCTTACAGGGTAATGGTCAGAATCCTAGAGCTCAACTGGGAAGAAGTGACTGTACTGAAACGTACACCTTCCCGTCGCAGTTTTCCCCTGCGTTTCTAGCTGCTAAGGGCACATATTTCATCTGTCATGACCGAGCATATACATGGCTGCCCCCTGATTTCTCGGGCACATGTTATATTGCGAACTTGCTACCGCCGACATTTACTGCTGCCTCTGACTATCACAAGACCAGAGTTGTGAGAGGTGTGATTAGTAAGGAGGACACTGCCGGTCAGGAAGCAGGAGACTTCTTCTTGGGTTTCCTGCCGTTTTGGGGACCTATGGTCAATAGTAGGAACCTGAGACAGCTGACTCGTGTGGTTGAATCCACTGTCAATGTAACGGCTGGTGCCCTTAGTAATCTGACAGCTGAGCTCCAAGCGGATCGCCTTATGACTTTGCAGAACCGCATGGTTCTAGACGTTATTCTTGCAGACCGCGGTGGGGTATGCAAAGTCATCCAATCCAGTTGCTGCATTTTCATACCAGATAATGCTCCAACAGTGTATCAAGCCATCTCCAAACTCCATAAAATATCTGAAGCCATACACGTGGATAAGGGAGATTGGTCACTGGTGGGGTGGTTCTGGGAATTGATATCTGCCTGGGGTTGGAAAGTTATGATGGTCATTGGAATGATCTTAGCCATTCTTTTCCTGTTCTGTCTGTGTATACAGTGTGCTCCCGCGATATGTGGTCTCTGTACTACCTTATGTGTAAGGAAACCTGTATCGAGGGACGAGCTAAGTAATAGGATGATGCTACAGCAACATCTCCATGACTTCGTGAACATTGACCTAGACTCGGATTAAAGATGAGTACAGTGATTGCCTATGTAAGGGCAAAAGGAGGGTCTGTCGTACTTTAATATTCGGGACCGCGTAGGGGACAGGGCCCTACCCCTGTCTATCTTGGTATTAGCGAACCGCAAATGGTGAATGCGGCATGTACGAGTGCTTTATATATCGTTCTAGCTATGAATGCACTGTGTACACGTTATTCAGCTTCACTACGCGGGTTCCATTTTGGAAGCAGTGGCCATCTTGTCATTGCCCTCACATAGGCTATGATGGAGTTAATACGGGCCTCACAGTACATGGGCTTTCCCTCTGACTTCTCTGTGACCTGGGCAGCTGGCTCTGCTGCCCCGGGTCAAACCGGTCTCACGAGCTCCCCTTCCTCCGTCCACCTGTGATTAGCATCAGGGTTTGACCCGTCATAAAGCCCTTTCATTCTATACAATCCCCCGGCTAATCTCTTCCACACCTGCTTGTTCCTGCTTTATGACTTGTTTCCCAAAACAGGAGATGCTCATGTTTATTGGGGGGTCTCTTTACATCAAACGTGGGATCTGAACCTTACTGTGTAAATCATTGTGGGCTGGCCGAACTGGAATGTGGGATGGTCATCATGACTCTGCCTTTTCTTTGTAATGTACACTTGCATATTGCCGTATCATAAAACCTAGGAATGTATGCTTGAGGCAGGAAAAAGCATATTTAAGATGAAGTCCGTTCCTATGATTTTCAGCAGTCTCCTGAGAACATACACGCTGTTGTACTTCTAGGATACCTGTCATTGGTCTGCAGCCAATAAACGATTCTTTGACTTCACCCAGAAGACTCTGTGTTTCTGTAGGTCCGGAACAGGGTGAAACCCAGAAGTCATAGGGTGTGTGCCCCTGCACCGCTGGGTCTAAAATACCCAGTACTTCAACCCCCACCCCAACAGTGTACGTACGGACCGTAACACCACCCCCGTATGCATGGATGGTACCCCCCCAACAGTGTACGTATGGACCGTACCCCCACCCGCGTATGCATGGAGCGTACCCCCCACCCCAACAGTGTATGTACGGACCGTACCCCCACCCGCGTATGCATGGAGCGTACCCCCACCCCAACAGTGTACGTACGGACCGTAACACCACCCCCGTATGCATGGAGCGTACCCCCCCCAACAGTGTACGTACGGACCGTACCCCCACCCGTGTATGCATGGAGCGTACCCCCCACCCCAACAGTGTACGTACGGACCGTACCCCCACCCGCGTATGCATGGAGCGTACCCCCCACCCCAACAGTGTATGTACGGACCGTACCCCCACCCCCGTATGTATGGAGCGTATCCCCCACCCCAACAGTGTACGTATGGACCGTAACACCACCCCCGTATGCATGGAGCGAACCCACACCCGTGTATGTTCTAAGCGTACATATCCTGACATAGGAGGGTTGGGTGCAGAGTCCTCCCAGCAGTGCCCGGACATAAGAGGGGTGTGTGCAGAGTCCTCCCAGCAGTGCCCAGACACAGGAGGGGTGGGTGCCTAACACTCACAGCAGTGCCCAGACACAGGAGGGGTGGGTGCCTAACACTCCCAGCATTGCCCAGACATAAGAGGGGTGTGTGCAGAGTCCTCCCAGCAGTGCCCAGACACAGGAGGGGTGGGTGCTGGGAGACATCAGGCATTCCCCCCCCTGGGACCCCTCCTACAGTACATTGCATGTGTGTCACACCTGGACACAATGCCAGAAGTCACA
The DNA here is from genome assembly GCF_964204655.1 of Triturus cristatus. Classification (NCBI taxonomy): domain Eukaryota; kingdom Metazoa; phylum Chordata; class Amphibia; order Caudata; family Salamandridae; genus Triturus; species Triturus cristatus. Next base: position 1,837,819,573 of record NC_140590.1, on the reverse strand, counting down.
GTCACAAAAAAGGGACACAGTCTGTACTAGTGGACTCTGCACTCACCTGATACCCTGGTCGCCCATACAGCAGGGGGTACTGTGAGAGAATCACATCCAGCAATGCCAGGTTCTCCTCCAGGGTGAAAGGCTGGGCCCTCTCCACAGACCTTGACATGGTTCCAGGGAATCACGAGCAGCAGCAGGGTCGTCGAATCCAAAGATGTGCAGGCAAGTGCTCTCTCATGGGACCTGGCTGCCTTATATCTGCCTTGCTGGCCTGTTTCATGCACAGGAGTACAGAGTGATTGGTCACTCACATTTGCATCCTATGTTTCCTCCAATCCCTTTAAACCTAGCACAGTCAGTGGGTTTCATATTTTTTTCTTGAGCATGATGTCAACTCCACAACCACTTTGCAACAAAGTAGATTTATTCAAACCGACTTTTGCTGTGCACCTGCAGAAAGAAATTCATACTTTAAACTTGGTCTCCATGACAACCAGCTGCATGTAGGCCTTTATACTTGTCCCTCATGTGTCCCCTATGTAATTTGGAGGTTCACACACAGGTACGGTGCGTTCCGGGGCCCTAGGGCACCCCAAATGCATAGAAACGGCCCGTACAGGCGTGTGTACGGTCCGTATCACTATGGGTGTGCTCACGTATGCGTACCCATAGTGATACGGACCGTACACACGCCTGTACGCTCACTATCACTATGGGTGTGCTCGCGCATGCGTACCCATAGTGATACGGACCGTACACACGCCTGTACGCTTACTATCACTATGGGTGTGCTCGCGTATGCGTACCCATAGTGATACGGACCGTACACACGCCTGTACGCTCACTATCACTATGGGTAGGCCTACGGCAGCACTCCCATAGTGATAGGGAACGTGCACAGGCCCTCAGAGCGAATGTACGGTGCCTTTCACACATCACAGTGGTGACAGGCAGCACACAGGAAGGAATAGAGCTGACATACTTGTCCATGGATGGACATCAAGGCATTGCCTGGGCAGTACTACATGTGTGGGGCACAGGTGTGAAAGGCTGTGATGTGGCACATTACTCCTGAATTGTGAAGGCAATAGATGTATGATGAGATGTGTACAGATGTTATGTGTGACGGTGCAATATGTGCCAGACATGCCCTTCACTCCTTTGACATGTGTGCATGTCGTACTGCACACTTGGGATGAGCGTAACTGGCATGGCACAGTCAACAACACACGCAAGTGTCCCCTGATGCCCACTACAGGGGTTACCACACCAGACATGTGACTACCCACGGTGCACGATGTGTCTATGTCATGTATGTGTGGTGTGTTCCCATTAGCTTGATGTTGGTGTTCCCTCAGAAGCATCTGCTGTTGCAGCAACCAACATGTGTCTGTGTGTAGATGGCCATGGCACACTGTTATGCACACCAGGCCACATGTGGTATCGGATGTAAGGTGTGTATGTATGCATGGGACACGGAGTAGCGTAACAAGGACCTGTCTGCATCCTCTCAATGTATGTGTGGTGAGTCATGACATGTACACCTTAATGGCAAGGTGTGTGGGCTGTCCTAGTGTAATGTCATGTGACCTGTGGCTCGAGTGTTCCGCTACCTGTCTCTGCAATCGACATCCTTCTTCTGCTGATGTGTTGATGTATGTCACTCCTGTGTTGCGTCTGGCTGTTCACTTACACTGGGACACAGCTAGTCCCATGCCATGGGATGTGGAGGTTCACAATCTCCGTGTGTAGCTGGGTCTTGGTAGGAGTGTCACCTGGCAGCCATACGTGTCCAGGGCATGTAGCACATACCTGACTCCCTATGTAGCATATGTGTATTGACAGATTAACATGTGCTCTGTACATATAAATTGTTGTTGTAGTGCACTCACTCTTCCTTGTCACTTTCAAATTACTGCAGAGCGCCGCCTCTTCCCCGACCAATTCCGGACTCGGCTGACATGCGGGAGAATGACTGTATACGCTGCTACCGCTTCCCCCAACCATTGATTGAGGAGTTGACGGCAAGGCTGGCACCACACCTGCAACCGCTGCACAGGTATCCTACGGCAATGACACATGTGGCTTTGGTACCACCACAGGCACAGGAGGTAGCGTACAGGAATCGCAAACACTACCACTTCATCAATGCCCTTGTGGTGTGTCTGTCCAACATGGTGATTTCACATGTCTGTGCTCGTTTTCCAGGATCAGCAAACGATGCCTACATCATGAGGCGTAGCAGGGTGCCTGAAATGATGACGCAGCTGCGCAACGAACGAGCATGTGTTGTTGGTGGGTACACTCTGTCTGTCCTGTATTTTGCGTAGACTTCCAGCACGACCGCTTCTCCTGTCCTACTTATGTCCATGTGGTTTACATGTAGGGAATGCTAGCTATTCCAACATGAAATGGCGGATCACACCTCTCCGCAACCCCAGCACGCCGGCCCAGCTCCGCTACAACACCGCCCATGGCCGGACAAGGCGAGTGATAGAGAGGACATTTGGCCTCCTGAAGAGCCGATTCAGGTGCCTACACAAGACCGGCGGCACCCTCCCATATGCCCCGGCGAAGGTCTGCAAAATCTTCATGGTCTGCTGCATGCTGCACAACATGGCAGTTGAGAAAGCTGTGCCTATCATCCTGGATCAAGATGATCAGGATCATCCACCCGTGGAGGACGAAGGGCTTGGCAATTGGGCTAGTGATGTGGAGGATGTGGTTCCGCAAGAGGACATTCGGAGTCGGCTCATACGCGACTTCTTTGCTTAGTGGTGAGTACCAGTGTCTGAGTATGCACGCATTGGTCCCCGTGTGGCATGTGTTGCGATGTGTGTGTCCATCTGCATGTATGCCACGTGAGTCAGAGGTGTGTGTGGATGTGTCACTCGAGTGATGGTGCCAGTGATGAGTGTATTTCCACAGTCATAATTGTGACCTAGCATGTTGTCATCCTTACATGTGGCGAGTACATGCACATGCAAGTGGCTGTGCTTTTTGTGGCTGACTTCTTGTGTGTCTCTCATCCCCAGGTACTTGCGCATGCCATCTGCTGGTTGCATTGGTGTGGCACTGCTATTCCTCATGGACACGTCATCGTGTGCTGACTCAGCGTTACACGCACGGACAAGTTTGGAAGTCTCCTTAGGGTAAGGGATGCATCAGGGGTGTATTGGGTGTGGCAGTTGTTTACGATGTGTGCACACTGCCCCTGTCGATGTTTGGTTCCTCTGCAGACATGTCGCATCACCATGGGACACATTACATGTAGCTGGATACACCTGAATAGATGGTCAGACTTGTTGACAGTCATCTGTGATGGGATAGTGGATTGTGATGATGGCATCAATGTGTGTAACACTGCCCTCGGACACATACGGTTTGCATTGGCTTCACATGGTGTGGGACTTCCACATCAGATGATCAATGGTGTATGGCAGCCTCTCCGTGAGCAGTAGGGGGTGTTTAGCTGTTACCCGACACTTGTGTGCCAGTTCCATGGCTATCACGCTTTTGTGCTGCAGAAGGGGGGTTCCAGTGTGGGACCCACATGTTACTCCACATGACCTGTGTATGTGTACTCTGAGTTGCCTCTGCATTCCGGGATACATGACTAATAAAGGTGTCCCTATGCCTCCAAGGTGCCTCTTCTCAGTCAATGCTGGTGTGTTGCCACAGTGCATACGGCATGTCTGGCATGGTTTTCCGTGATAGTGGCTATGTGTTTATGTGTAGAGTAGCAAGATGCAAGCTGTTTGTGTGGGATTAGACTCTGTATTGTGCATGATGTCCATGACTGTGTGGGTATTGTGACATGTGCCATCCCCATGCATCCAACGTTGGCCAGGCCACCATTCTCTGCATCCACCTGACTCAAGCTTGCAGGACATGGTTCTGCCACCTGTCTACCCATACCTGGGTGCCCCCCAGGACACTCCACATGATCCCTGACCTCTGCGCATGACTGTTGCTGTATTCAATATGTCTGTCGGCACGGTTGTACGGCCACCCCCTCAGCTGGTTGGGCCCAACACGGGTGTGTATGGTGCTCCATGTCTGTCTTGCCTAATACATTGTGACCCATGTGTGTCCTGTGCCAGACTCAGGCCCCAGGGTATGGATGGTTGAAGTCATATGAGAACTCAGGCGTGGTTAGACTTTACAAGACACTTGTATGGTAATAATGCAAAATGTAGGCATCATCTCTTGATCGTGTAACTTTTTATTTGTGTTGGGCACGTGTTGGGGGGGGTATGACAAGAGGGGCTTTCCGGGTGTGTGGAATCCAAAGTTCACTGGGGGAGTTGGTGTCCTTGCCATTGGAAATCATCAGAGTCCATGCCACAGTCTTTGTCAACATTGGTCAGACAGTGACCAGCAAGTCCATGTTGCAGAGAATGTCTTTTGCTGATGTGCTGCTGTTGGTCCAGTGGGCCAGGTGCCAGGCCAGGTGTCCTGGGAGATGGTGCTGTTGCGCCGACCCTCACGGTCTTTTCCGTGGATGACCCGCCCTCCTGCGGGAACCCTCAGAAGCAGGCCGTGACGATGTTTTGGGATGCTCCGTCGGATGTCTCCTCCTCCTCCTCCTCCTCCTGATCCCTCCCTGTGGGTGGTGATGTTCTTGGCCTGGTGGCACAGGGAGGGTTGCCCATGTTGTCGGCTATCCAACGGAGTGTACGGTGAATTCCCGTGAACACCGTCACGAGCTCAGCCTGTCTGTCCTCCATCCGCCCTTGGTGTCGCAGTAGACAGGCATGTTGCTCTGCATGTTGCTGGGCCTGCTTGATCTCCTCGAGGGTCCCCTTCATCTCGTTGAGGGTGGACACAACCTGGCTCATGCCGGTGGTGTCCTGCCGGTATGTGTCCAGGATGTTTCTCACATGGGAATATACCGGTTCCGCAGCCAACTGGTCAGGCTCGCGCCTCTGCCGTCCTCCACTCCCACCACCCCTGCCCACTTGCACCTGGCCTGCCGTTGTGGGCACATCGGGTCTCCGGGACCCCTGAGGGGTGGCATTAGCGTTGTCGCCTGCCTCCTCCTGGGTGCCCGGTACACCGTGTCCCTCCTGGTCAGCCTGGCTGCGTTGTGTTGGTGGGGCAGGGATCCTGGGTGTCTCTTGGGATGTGGCAGGAGTGGGGGTGGTGGTTGGCCCGGTTGTACCTGACACAGGTGCTGCAGGTGGTTGGACACCAGAGGGGCCAGGTTGGTCGGGGTCGTCCACAGAGTGGAGAGAGTCGTCGCTGCCGGTGGGATCGTCATCCCGCAGAGCTGGGTCCTGTGAGTCTTCCCCCCCAGTGTTGGGGGTGATCCACGACGCTGACCTGTGTGTGAGAGACACAATGTTATTTTTGTTCCATGCTACATCCATGTTTCATTCGTTTCAAAGTTGGCACATTTCCTCTGGGTATTTGGATATGTCTTGCATTCCACTCACAGTGCACTTGTGCATGGGTATGTCCCTTGGCCACAGCTTTTGAGACTTTACCTATGTGTGACACAGTCTTACTCGCTGCGTCAATTGTGACTGCAGTCAGCAGTGGAGTGAGCAGGTGTGGCGAGCCATGCATTGGCGCCTTCCGTGTTGCACTGTACGTGGGCACATGGAGTTGTTCCACACACTTATATAATGCAGGTAGCTGGCGTTGTGCTCGTGCACAGGTTGAGACATGGCCCAGTGTTTTGCCATGGAGAAGAGAGGGGGATTCAGGCACTGGCCACCCTTGTCTACATGCACGCAGTCCACCTGCTGACGAGCAGACATTCCCACACCACCCAAGGCTGAATTGGTCTCCCTGTGTCTCCCTTTCTCACTCCCTCTCTGTCCCCCTCTCCCTCCCTCCCTGTGTCAGCCTCCTCCCTCTGTCCGTCTCCCTGTGTCTCACTCCCTCTCTCTCCCCCTCTCCCTCCCTCTGTGTGTCACCCTCTGTCACCTCAGGCCAGCTTCCTAGGCACACACTTTTTGCAGATCTTTGAATGGCCTTTGGCTTGTTCATGTGAGTTTGTTTCTGATCTCCAGGCACCCATTGGGTGTAGTGTCTGTGTCTGCGCTGCTGCTGTGGTGGTGTGTGCTGCCACTCTTTCACAGTGTTGGCTGTTCATTAGCTGCTGTCATGTGCAAAAAGTGCCTTCACCCCCATGTCTTAATGCAAGGCGTCCGCTATTTGCTGGCAAGTCTTTCCTGTGTGGGGACACACTGTTTGTCTGGCTGTGACCTAGGCCATATGGGCAGAGGGCATTGTTGTCTGATTCTGAGTTGCACTATGTGATTTTTGAGGCCCACACTCCCGCCATCCGGGTTACCGTGTCTTGTGTTGGTGTTTTCTGTGGCCTGTGACTTGGGATTGTCCAGCTGGGTGCATGGGGCATGGTGGCGCTAGTGGCATGTGCGTGTTTATGGAGTGTGGTTGAGTCATGCGATAGCTTGGGGTGGTTGCGTGCATGATTGTGAGTTTGGTTGTGGATGACGTTCCCCCATGTGAGGTGAGTTGTTTGTGTACTCACCAGGCTCTCAGAGTCCTTCTACTCCGTCCACTGCCACCACCGGCAGTATGGCCATCACCCTCTCCTCCCAGGGATGGTATTGTACGCGTCTGCGGGGCGGCCCTCCTCCAGTGATGTTGGCCTGGTTGTGGTCGTCAGTCATTTTGGCTCGGACCCTCCTCCGCAGATCGTACCACCTGGCTTGGCATTCATGCCTGGTCCTTCTAGTGGACGCAACAGCATTCACAGCATCGACAATCGTCTGCCACATGGCTGTTTTTTCGGAAATGCTGGTCTGTCTGACCAATGTTCCAAAGAGGTGTGGCTCGACTCTGAGGATTTCGTCGACAAGGACCTCCAACTCTTGGCTAGTGAACTTTGGATTCTTGTTAGTGGGCATGGTGAGGGGTGTGGGTGTGGATGGTTGTGGGGGGTGTGGGTGTGGATGGTTGTGGGTGTGTGGGTGTGGTTGTGCAGGTGTGTGTGTGAATGTGATGAGGGGGTGTTTGTGAAGGTGGTTGTGTGAAGGTGTGCAAGTGTAAGGTGTAGTAAAGGTTCAAGTATGGTGCTGTGGGTTGTCTGTGGGGTCTGGCAGCAGTGAGTCTGTTGCAAAGGCTCATGGTTTGTGTGTGTGGGCCCTTTTTATTAATCCATTGGTGGGTGTGGCTGTGTTTGAACTTTGGGTGGGTGTGTTATAAGGAGTGGTTGTGTTTTGGGCCTCTGTTTGGGAGTTTGGCAGTTGCAGGTCAGTGAATGTGTTGTATTTGTGCTTGTTGGACATGTTTTGTGGCTTTGTGCGATTCGAATAGAGTATTCTTGTGTTGTTTTGCTTTGTCCTGGTTGTGTACGTGTGTTTTTAGCGTGTGTACGGTGTGTACATCGGCCATTTTGTTGTACAGTGCTGTCCTTGTCTCTGGCTTGGTACGACTCGTACATGCGCGATGTTGGGTGAAGGTGCTGGTGTTGGGGCCTGGGGTGCGCTCCGTACTTAGACTGTTGGGGTTGGGGTACGCTCAATACATACGCGGGTGGGGGTACGGGCCGTACATACGCGGTTGGGGTCGGGGTATGCTCAATACATATGCGGGTGAGGGTACGGGCCGTACATACACGGTTGGGGTGGGGGTACGCTCCATGCATACGCGGGTGGGGGTAAGGTCCGGACGTACACTGTTGGGGTGGGGGGTACGCTCCATACATACGGGGGTGGTTTTACAGTCCGTACGGACACTGTTGGGGTGGGGGTGTGCTCCATGCATACGGGGGTGGTGTTACGGTCCGTACGTACACTGTTGGGGTGGGGGGTATGCTCCATGCATACGGGGGTGGTGTTACGGTCCGTACGTACACTGTTGGGGTGGGGGGTACGCTCCATACATACGGGGGTGGGGGTACGGTCCGTACGTACACTGTTGGGGTGGGGGGTACGCTCCATGCATACGGGGGAGGGGGTACGGTCCGTACGTACACTGTTGGGGTGGGGGGTATGCTCCATACATACGGGGGTGGTGTTACGGTCCGTACGTACACTGTTGGGGTGGGGGGTGTGCTCCATGCATACGGGGGTGGTGTTACGGGCCGTACATACATGGTTGGGGTGGGGGTACGCTCCATACATACGCGGGTGAGGGTACGGGCCGTACATACACGGTTGGGGTGGGGGTACGCTCCATACATATGCCGGTGGGGGTACGGGCCGTACGTACGGGGGTGTACATACACGGGTGGGGGTCCATCTCGTACGTACACGGGTGTACATACACGGGTGGGGGTTCGACTCGTACATAGGAGGGCTGGGGGGGTGGTTGGGCGCGTACATATGGGGGCTGGGGGAGTGTTAGGCGCGTATGCGGGCACATGTCTCCATGGTTGCTATGGGAGTTGGGTGCGGACGGTGCTTTTTCCATCCGGTTGTAACATCGGACGCACGGGATGGATCGTACTTCCGCGGTCGGACTTCACTTTTCACATTTGTACGGTAATTCGTCCGGGGACGTGTCGGGCACATTTTCTGACCCGAGGACGTGTGGGGAATTATTCCCAATGCGATTCGTATGGACTTTTTCCCATGCGAATCGTACTTGGCAGTTTGTACGGCACTTGTACGATTTGTACGGTAAAAAGACCGGATACGAGTCGTACGGGGAAATTATTTACAGGATCCTAATCGGCACCTTTGTGTCTTCTTAGCAACTTGGCTCAAAAATGCTTCTGTTCCTCTGTGCATACAGGACGACTGAGAAACTAGACTCAGCGTTCTGACCTACCGTCGGAGTTTGATACTTAGTAGCATTTTGTACCATTGACCGGAAGCTGCAGAAAACCAGCCCATCATGAGATATATCAGTCTGGAAAGTTCACAAAGTTAACTATGTAGAACTGAGTCCCTTTGCGTATTCCTTTTTTTAACTTATTACTTTTAATTTGATACTATTTGGGAACTAAAAGGCATGAATTAGATAAAATTGGTTAACAAATGCATAAGTTCAAACTTCAAAGTTGTTCCAAATAGGGAACCCAAATTATATGTCTTGCCAGGGCCCTAAAACAACTTTAAGATGACACTGGCAGAACCTGGTCTGTATTGCCTTCAACCCAATATCTGGGCAGTGACAGGCAAATGTGTCGCAGACCTCCAACAGGGAACCACAACACGCATGCACATTCAAGGCAGAGGTGGCGCCCAACTGAGAACCACCAGTGCACCCTGAACCCCTAGCAGAGGTCAGCATTTCCAGCACCCCCAAAAAGAATGTGTTGCTCTCTACTGAAGAAGGACAGCTGTCCTGAAACATGTGTCTAGAGATACACAGCACTGGCTGCACCAACAAGGGTGAAAAACTAAAGCCTGTCACAGAAGTAAGTGTTATCATGCACTGTATTTACTATGATGCATCGGGGTAAACTGAGTGCTGGGATGTGAGGCAGTGTGCGCCCACCCTCCTCTAGACTTCTGTAAATATGGGTTTGCGTCAAAATATATGGGTGTGTGCATGGGAAAACCAATGCTCCACCCATGTAACTCCTCCCTGGCTCAATGGAACGTAATACTTTGCATAGTTTTGTAAATCCCAAAATGCATTTTCAATCGTGGTAGCACGGAAAAGTGGCACCCCTAGGCCACAAAAAAACTAGTGAATCTGGGCCCCAGAAAAAACTTTAATTGTAAAATGAACACCAACTGCTTTCCATTTTGACTTGCATTGAAGTAAAATGCATATTTGTTTATAGTGGTTTAATTTCCATACCAGGTGTACATACAAATTATTTTCAAACCAGCTAATCCTCACCCCATGTACAGCTCTAACCTGATCCACATTTAGCTGCAGAATTTGAATTGCATCGATGGAAATAGGGGCATATTTTACTTTTGGGCTGATGCCTAGAGTGACCGAAGGAGTCAGGAGAATGCCTGACCTGACAGCAAACAGAAATGATAGCACCATTTGCATGAGTCACGTGGCTAAATGCGACATTACAAATTGTATTTAAAACAGGGAGCAGACTTTTGAGATTAAACTAATTCGAACAAGAGTATCTCTGGATGATTTGAACAAGAGGAATCTCAGTGTTCTACCAAGAAACCATCAGAAGACAGAGTAGTCACAGGGCAGAATGCTCGCTTCTGGAGATACATCTGCATTGTCCCTTCATGGTGCCTTCTTCATCTTCGGAGCGGTGGGCAACATGTTCATCCTCACTGTGATTTTCACTGACTGGCTCAAAAGAAGACTTGATCTCTACTCTTTAGAGCTCATCTTGGTCAGCCTAGCCATTGCCAACATTGCCCACTTGTGCATTTATTTTGCATGCAGAATATGCGGTAGGTTCTGGGTAGAAACATATGAGCAGGATCACGTCCTCAAATTTCTTCTCCTTGTCATGTTCTGCCTGCGCTGTTGCAGCGTCTTGTTTGCCACTGTGCTGTCCATCTACTGCTGCGTGAAGATTCTGAACATCAACAGTCCATCCTTCATGAGGCTGAAGATTAAGCTTCCGGGGACCGTACCTTGGCTACTCTTGGGATGCGTCCTCATTTCTATGAACGGCGGACTAGTCATCCTCACCACCGATCTACTACTCACGACCAAAGGGGATGCAGTTGTGAACGCCTCCATCATTGCATCTCCTAATGCCCCTGAAGAAGGTCCCAGTCTTTCCTGGGTGCAGAAGAGAGGACTATCCAGCCTCCTCCTAATGATTACCATTGTGGCCTCGTTGTGCTTGGCAATGATCACCTTCTCCACTGTGGCAATTCTCAGGTTCATCTGCACTCACCTGACGCGTATGAGGCACAGTGAAGACGGCTTCCGAAGATCCCGCCTGGATCCTTACTACTGTGCTATGAGAACAATGACGTCTTTTTTCACCTTCTACGTCTTAATGTTCATCTCTCAGTGGCACGTACATTTTAATGTGGTTGTCAGGAGCCACGTCGGAAGACACTGACGAGGCGCCACAGGAGGTTCCCGTTCCGACCGGTCTCGGAACTACAATTCCCAGGAGCCCCGGCCGAGGCGCGTCGATGACGTCAGCGCGACGCGCAAGGAATGTATTTCCGGGGCTGAACGCTCCATTCCGGTGCCGGTTACTCCAGACGCTGAGGAGCATGCTGCCAACGGTCCGGTAAGGGTGCAGTAGCACCAAATCTTGAAGTCTCTCGTAGTCTATTGTGGCAGTGCTTCGCAGTGGAAGCGGCAAAGTCTTGGTGACGCTTATGCTCCCGTTGGCGGAATCCTTGTCCGGATTCTTGCGGGAGGTTGACGTGTGTGATTACTCTTGGGAAGCCCCGGCTGGGGGATTCCTTCCCCGGAGCAGATAGTGGACGCGCAGTGGCTCCAGCCCCGCGGGTCACTTACCACCTACCTGTGATTTACTGTAGTGTGTGACATTAACCATTACCAGAGTGCATAGCGCCCGGAGAGGCGTATTGTGTGACATTATCCATTGCCAATGTGAATAGCGCCCGGAGAGGCGTATTGTGTGACATTAACCATTACCAGAGTGCATAGCGCCCGGAGAGGCGTATTGTGTGACATTATCCATTGCCAATGTGAATAGCGCCCGGAGAGGCGTATTGTGTGACATTATCGATTATCAGTGTGTATAACGCCCGGAGTGGCGTATTGTGTGACATTATCATTTACCAGTGGGAACAGCGCCCGGAGTGGCGTATGGGGTGATCTAGCAATATCCTGTGAATGTTCCTCTACTGAAAACTGGTTCTTCCAACTGCTGACGAAACAAGCAGACGCCTTTTTTTTCTTTGCAGGTAAAATCATAGGTCATGGGTGCCTTCACAGTATAAGGGTAGACAAGATCGTACATGCCTGATGTTATGTGTATTCGTTATACCTAAGTGTTTGTACTTTTGGTTTACAGGTCTCCCTCCCCGCTGTCCCCATCCTTTCCTTCCCCCGCTTGACCACTCCATGGAGTCTGTGATTACAAACCAGACCGTGGTGGTGTCGAGAGGTGGACCATAAAAGCAACGTACGATTCCGAGGATTCCAGGCTGCGACAGAGTAACCGGCCCACGGATACGTATCCTCCCGATCGCACATTGAGTATGGCCACTATAGATAATGTCATGGCCGCGCTAGCCCTAATGCAGACAGAACTCTCGGCCGCTAGAGCAGAAACCGCTGCACTACATGTAGTAGTAGATAGAATGCAGCGGAACCCCTTTAATGCTGGCATTTCTCAAGTAACCCATCCCACTCCTGTAGTAGTGGAGATGCCAACTCCCATTTCCCTGGCCCCACCGGAGAGATATTACGGGGACAGTAGAAAGGTCCAAGTATTCTTAACCCAAGTGATGTTACACTTCACATGCAAGGCCAAAGCCTTCGCTACCAACCATGCCCGGGTGGCATTCCTTCTCTCATACTTGGCAGGGGATGCAGCCCAATGGGCCGTACCTTTAGTGAAGAGCGATGACCCTCTGCTTTACGATAGGGATTCTTTTCTCAGTGCCTTCGAGAAAACCTTTAATCGCATGGCCGCCACGAATTCAGCAGACAGAGACCTCTTGGAGTTGCGACAGGGAAACCGCGATCTCATCTCATACCTCAATGACTTTCGAAGGTTGATTGCAGAGACCGACTGGCCGGAAGCCAAACGCGCGGCACTGTTCCAGCAAGGACTTAGGGACGAAATGAAAGATGTTTTGGCCCAGATAGACCCCCAACCTACTTCGTGTGAAGATTTAATAAATCTTACGTTACGGTTGGATCATCGCCTGAGCGACCGGAAAGGGGATCGCAAGAAGAAGGAGCGCGTGCCCCCTCGATATGATCCACCCTATCGTGGAGAAACCCACTCCCTCAATAAACCTGAACCCATGGATATCGGATCGGTGCGGGCCTCACTCACCACTGAGGAGAGAGAACACCGTAGAAAGACAGGCCTTTGTATCTATTGTGGAAAGAAGGGTCATTTTATTCGGGAGTGCTCATTAAGAACAAAATTTGCACGTCCAGACACCCGAAGGTCAGTTCCCGTCAGCTCCTTATCAACGGCGGGAAACGATCAAGCTTGAGGATGAACGAAGGGACTTCGTCAAGCAAAACGTACATCCCTTCATTAGACAGGTACCATCTTAGCGGGAAAGAACACTATTTCCTGACGTTAGAGCTTCATATCCAAGGCAGGTGGAGGCAGGTGCAAGCTATGCTGGACTCGGGAGCAACAGGGTGCTTCATCGATCATGAGCACGCGGTGGAAATAGGCCTTGCACTACTCGAGAAGAATCTACCTGAAGCGGTGTACGCAGTGGATGGGAGACGTTTGGAGGCGGGTCCCATTAGGTTCTGCACCAAAGAAGTGGAAGTTCTCCATGGGAAAGACCACCTAGAAAGACTGGTCTTCAATGTTATCTCCGCGCCGCAGTATGGACTTATCCTAGGCCTACCTTGGCTGAAGAAACACAACCCTTTGGTGGATTGGGAAAAACAAACTCTGACCTTCACATCCGACTACTGCCAATGGCATTGCAAGTCCATCCTCGTTCTCCCGGAAACCATGGAGACGGAAAAACACCACATCGCTACAGCGGCGGAACATCCAGTGACACTACCCGACGAATATAAGGATTATGAGGATGTGTTTAATGAAACCTTGGCCGAAACCCTACCTCCCCACAGACAGTATGACTGCCAAATAGACCTATTGCCTGGGGCTGTGGTCCCGACAGGAAGAGTGTACGCCCTGACTGAACCCGAGAACCTCCATCTCCGAGAATACCTGGATAAATATTTAGCCTTAGGGTTCATTCGGGTATCCAAATCCCCGGCAGCGTCCCCGTTGTTTTTCATACCCAAGGCCAACGGCGAGTTACGCGCCTGTGTGGATTTTCGCGCCCTTAATGCCATCACCGTGAAGAATCGGTACCCGCTGCCGCTCATCCCTGTCCTTTTGGAACAAGTCCAAAAGGCCGTGATTTATACCCGTTTAGACCTAAAAGGGGCGTATCATCTGGTACGAATGCGACAGGGAGATGAGTGGAAGACGGCGTTTAAGACCCGGTACGGGTTGTATGAGTACCGTGTCATGCCTTTTGGACTCTGCAACGCTCCTGCCGCCTTCCAATATTTCCTGAATGATGTTCTGCGGGAATTCCTTGATCGTTTTGTGGTGGTATATATAGATGACATCTTGATCTATTCTTCATCTATAGAACTACATCGAGCTCATGTAAGAACCATACTGCAGGCTCTACGCGATCACCTACTGTTCTGCAAGATCAGCAAATGCGAGTTCAGTGTCACCACCGTGGAGTTCCTTGGAGTAATGCTAACCCCTTCCGGGCAGGAAATGTCCACCAGGAAAATCCAAGCAGTGAAAGATTGGCCAATTCCAAAGACGGTTCGGGACATACAATGCTTCCTGGGCTTTGCCAATTTTTATCGTCGGTTTATCAATCAATTTTCCAAATTGGCTGCCCCCCTTTCGCGCCTATTACAGAAGAAGGTGGTATTTGAATGGAACGAGGAAGCCCAAAAGGGATTTGAAGCCTTAAAAGAGGCCTTTACCTCCGCCCCGGTGCTGCGACACGCCGACCCCGGCCTACCCTACATCGTAGAAGCGGATGCTTCAGAGTATGCGGTAGGAGCAGTCCTTTCACAGCGACACCTAGAGACGGGGCAAATGCACCTGGTGGCCTTTATGTCACGAAAGTTGAACCCTGCAGAGCGTAATTATACTATAGCTGAGAAGGAATTGTTAGCCATCAAGAATGCGTTCCAGGAATGGAGACAGTACCTGATGGGCTCCAAAAACGTGGTTACCGTTTTTACGGATCATCGCAATCTGCAATTCATGGCAGCAGCCAGACACCTGTCTCCCCGTCAGCTTCGTTGGATGCTCTTCTTTGCGGAGTATAACTTTATCGTAACGTTCCGCCCTGGAAGTGAAAACAAAAAGGCAGACGCGCTCAGTCGCCAATCCTCTCCCGACAATCCAGAAACTCCAGCAAAGAACGCCATCGTTAATCCCAAGAACGTAATCAACGCCACAGTCACGGAACAATTCCTTAAGAGCATCGCACTCAACATTTCCCAAGCCAAATGGAAGGAATGGTTGGGTAATAACAAGGAGTGGTCATTAAAAGGGGGGGTCCCCGTACGAGGAAACCAAATACTGGTACCTATTCTTCGCTTAAGAAAGCAAGTATTCAACTGGTGTCATTCCTTACCCAGTGCAGGACATAATGGCATCGAAAAAACCAGAGAGCGAATCCTGCGACAATTCTGGTGGCCCACAGTCAGGAAGGACGTAAGAACGTGGGTGGGTGAATGTACGGTGTGTTGTCAAATGAAGACCACCCATGCTCGACCGGTGGGTCTCCTACACCCTCTTCCTACGCCCATCATCCCCTGGAAACAAATATCCCTGGACTTTGTGGTCGGGATGCCTCCAGACAAAGGGCACAGAGTAATCCTGGTTGTGGTGGACTATTTGACCAAGTTAGCTCACTTCATAGCCTGCAAAAAGATACCGACAGCCGGAGAATTGGCATCCCTGTTGCTGCATAATGTGGTCCGTCTGCACGGATTGCCTCACGTGGTAATCTCGGATAGGGGGGCCCAATTCACTGCACACTTTTGGAAATCATGGTGTTCGGCCCTTAAGATCACATCCAACCTTTCCACTAGCTTCCATCCCCAAACC
Organism: Triturus cristatus; assembly: GCF_964204655.1. Classification (NCBI taxonomy): domain Eukaryota; kingdom Metazoa; phylum Chordata; class Amphibia; order Caudata; family Salamandridae; genus Triturus; species Triturus cristatus. Next base: position 1,837,803,930 of record NC_140590.1, on the reverse strand, counting down.
GATGGCCAGACAGAACGGGTCAATCAGACCCTCAAACAATACCTCAGATGTTACGGGGAGGTAGCCACCGAATCCTGGGTCGAACAGCTATGGCTAGCGGAAGTTGCGTACAATAGCGCCATGCATAGATCCATAAAACACACGCCTTTTTACTGCACTTATGGTTTTCATCCGGACTTTTCTCCCTTCCAGCATCCTGTGGGCCCAAAAAAGGTGCCCGAGGTACGGGAAAGGATAACTCACATCCAAACAACATTACAAAAGGTACGCAAAGAATTGCTAAAAGCCAAAAGACAGTACAAAACACAGGCAGATAAGCATAGAAGGGAAGGTCCCTCATACAAAATAGGCGATTATGTATGGCTATCTACCAAGAACATCAGGTTTAAAAGATACAGTATCTTTAATCCACGTTACATTGGCCCATATAGAGTAACGAAGCTAATCAATCCTGTGGTAGTGAAGCTAAATCTGCCCTCTTCCCTACGTATACATCCGGCTTTTCACATTTCCCTACTTAAACCAGCGAAATCAGGGGTGCATAAAGTCCCAGCCCCCATTCTGGTGGATGCGGAGGTTGAGCATGAAGTACGAGGCATACTAGATTCAAAGATCCACCGCACCCGGTTGTGGTATCTGGTCGCGTGGAAAGGCTATGGTGAAGAGGAAAATTCATGGGAACCTGCTAGGGCCGTCCACGCTCCTAGATATGTGCGGATGTTTCACAATCGTTTCCCTCACAAACCTTGCCTCTGTCAGTGTTCTTCAGGAGAGGGATGTACTGTCAGGAGCCACGTCGGAAGACACTGACGAGGCGCCACAGGAGGTTCCCGTTCCGACCGGTCTCGGAACTACAATTCCCAGGAGCCCCGGCCGAGGCGCGTCGATGACGTCAGCGCGACGCGCAAGGAAGGTATTTCCGGGGCTGAACGCTCCATGCCGGTGCCGGTTACTCCAGACGCTGAGGAGCATGCTGCCAACGGTCCGGTAAGGGTGCAGTAGCACCAAATCTTGAAGTCTCTCGTAGTCTATTGTGGCAGTGCTTCGCAGTGGAAGCGGCAAAGTCTTGGTGACGCTTATGCTCCCGTTGGCGGAATCCTTGTCCGGATTCTTGCGGGAGGTTGGCGTGTGTGATTACTCTTGGGAAGCCCCGGCTGGGGGATTCCTTCCCCGGAGCAGATAGTGGACGCGCAGTGGCTCCAGCCCCGCGGGTCACTTACCACCTACCTGTGATTTACTGTAGTGTGTGACATTAACCATTACCAGAGTGCATAGCGCCCGGAGAGGCGTATTGTGTGACATTATCCATTGCCAATGTGAATAGCGCCCGGAGAGGCGTATTGTGTGACATTATCGATTATCAGTGTGTATAACGCCCGGAGTGGCGTATTGTGTGACATTATCATTTACCAGTGGGAACAGCGCCCGGAGTGGCGTATGGGGTGATCTAGCAATATCCTGTGAATGTTCCTCTACTGAAAACTGGTTCTTCCAACTGCTGACGAAACAAGCAGACGCCTTTTTTTTCTTTGCAGGTAAAATCATAGGTCATGGGTGCCTTCACAGTATAAGGGTAGACAAGATCGTACATGCCTGATGTTATGTGTATTCGTTATACCTAAGTGTTTGTACTTTTGGTTTACAGGTCTCCCTCCCCGCTGTCCCCATCCTTTCCTTCCCCCGCTTGACCACTCCATGGAGTCTGTGATTACAAACCAGACCGTGGTGGTGTCGAGAGGTGGACCATAAAAGCAACGTACGATTCCGAGGATTCCAGGCTGCGACAGTGGTCATACCAGGGAATCCTGCATATGTAACCCATACTTTCATAATTCCTAGCTCCCCAGCCCTTACCTCTTTAGTCATAATTCTGGGTAACTGTAAACTGAGGAAAACCCTCATTGGGCTCATCTATTGTCTAGTGTGCTGCTGTAGAGGCGGAGCGTGACACGGCAGCTGTGCATGCAGCTGTAGTGCAGTACTTGATACGGCTCCTGTACAAGCTACTGTAGCAACTGTGCATACATACGATACTTCACAAAACTACTCTTTGCACCGAGTGTATCTGATAAGTCTCATGTACCTGAAAACTGTTCACGAAAATACTATTGTATGTCTTTATTGCATTCGGCATGGGCACTGTACATGTAAAATGTGCTTGATGTGGCTACTGTGCACAGCTACTTTACGTGACATTGCACTCGCCAAGGCTACTGTACATGCCCACTGGGCTTAACCGCCTACAGTGCATGCCTACTGTACTCACATGACTACAGTGCATGCCTGCTGAGCTCACTGTGCTTACATGATTACTGTGCATGCCTGCTGTGCTCACATGAGTACAGTGCATGCCTACTGTGCTCACATGATTACAGTGCATGCCTACAGTGCTCACATGATTACAATGCATACCTACTATGCTCACATGATTACAGTGCATGCCTACTGTTCTAACATGATTACTGTGCATGCCTGCTGTGCTCACATGATCACAGTGCATGCCTACTGTGCTCACATGATTACCGTGAGCACAGTAGGCATGCACTGTGATCATGTGAGCACAGCAGGTAGGTGCTCACATGATTACAGTGCATGCCTGCTGTACTTACATGATTACTGTGCCTGCCTGCTGTGCTCACTGTGCTTACATGATTGCTGTGCATGCCTGCTGTGCTCACATGATTACAGTGCATGCCTACTGTGCTCACATAATTACAGTGCATGCCTACAGTGCTCACATGATTACAATGCATGCCTACTATGCTCACATGATTACAGTGCATACCTACTGTGCTTACATGATTACTGTGCATGCCTGCTGTGCTCACATGATCACAGTGCATGCCTACTGTGCTCACATAATTACTGTGAGCACAGTAGGCATGCACTGTGATCATGGGAGCACAGCAGGTAGGTGCTCACATGATTACAGTGTATGCCTGCTGTGCTTACATGATTACTGTGCATGCCTGCGGTGATCAAATGATTACAGTGCATGCCTGCTGTACTCACATGATTACTGTGCATGTCTACTGTGCTTACATGATTACTGTGCATGTCTGCTGTGCTCACATGATTACAATGCATACCTACTGTGCTCACATGATTACAGTGCATGCCTACAGTGCTCACATGATTACAGTGCATGCCTGCTGTGCTCACATGATTACTGTGTATGCCTGCTGTACCTGGCTACAGGACTCAACAGTCTAGAGTGCATCCCAGCTGTGCTTGAAATGGTGATTGGACTCACCTACTGGACTTGGTAGTCTATAGTACATGTCTACTGAGCTTCACATGACTACTGTACATGCCAACTGGGCGTGGCAGTCTATAGTGCATGTCTACGGAGCTTCACATGACCCCTGTGCATGCCTACCATGTTTGATATGGTGCCTTCACACACCTACAGAACTTAACATGGATGCAGTACAAGTCTACATGTCTGTGCTACTGGGCCCTGATACCGGACATGACTACTGTCGTGGGATCTGTGTTTTTTTCTGTTTTTGAGCCGACTGTGGCATTCATTTGTTTTTTTCCATCATACATTCATGGTTTTGCTCACATTTTATTGCATGTACTCGTTGAATAGAGCACTGCCTCGGAGTAGGCGTGGCATCGACAGCTCCTGTTATGAATTCTATGACGTGATTTTACAAAGCAGAGTAGATGTAGGCGAATGTGCAGAGGGACTTCACGTCTCTTTTTCCCACCTCACATCACAAGCCACAAGGTCTGTTTTCCTCATATTAATGTTAAGAGATGGGATGTGAGTTGGATGCAGGGAAGTTTTAGCAGAGAGAGAATCTTCAGGTTTGAGAGGGAGCATCAAAACTGGAAGGAGTCTGTCTGTCTGTCTGGGGGTCCCTCACCGGTGAGGGATAATGATGTTGTTGCTTTCTTATTAATTATAACTGGTTACCTCCAGTACCATAGATTCATGATCTTCTTTCAGAAGAAGGGAGGAACTCTTCCCTACTCTGCGGTACAACTAATGAACTGTATTACTTATAACCTTTCTATTTAGTGGGACAACAAGTCAATAGAAATAGATGAATTTTCTATTTACTTGTTGTCCCACTAAATAGAAAGGTTATAAGTAATACAGTTCATTAGTTGTACCGCAGAGTAGGGAAGAGTTCCTCCCTTCTTCTGAAAGAAGATCATGAATCTATGGTACTGGAGGTGACCAGTTATATTTAATGCGTATTAGATTCCAGCCTCTAGGTTCTTTAATTGAATCAATCCCCGTGACGTTGTTGCTTTCTCAGGCATAGCACAAGAGAAGACAGACAGAGAGTAGCCTCGCTCACTACGGACTGAGAAACATCCAGTAATCATGAGTGGGGCTCCCGGTTTTCCGTTTTTACGGATTTTTACATATAAATACAGACGGAAATCTATATTTCCTTTGTCTGTATTTATATTTTGAAACGGCAAAATACTAGCAAATTTTGCCACGCTGCTGTCCCGTGTAAAAGGCAGCTCTTTACGTTTCGTTTTGGTGTTTAAGCCACTGAGCACAGGGGGTCCTGGAGACACTGCTCGCAGTCTGGTAAGAAGGGGTGAAAAAAACAACAAAGCCTTGTTATCTAGTGAATGGTCTTTTTAAAGACCTGTTAAGTACTCGGGTGCGGCTGGCGGTCAATCACACTTTGAGATCTGTTTATCGGCATGTGGTTAAATGTGTGTCTTTTTGCCTGAAAGCGCTCCTGATGTTATATTGGACACGACCCCGCACACGTCGATCCCCACAGGCACATTTTACAGCTAGTGAAGGGCTAAAAGAGAGATCTTTGCCCGTCCAGTGACTGAGATGGTTTTAGAGGGGCATGGAACCAAAATGAAATTAGACGGTCGTACCACAGCACCTTTGTGCTGGCAAAGGGACAGGAGCCACGTTTGCAAAACAAGTCCTCAAAATGCGGACTGTTTCACTACTCACCTCCCTCGTCCTCGCATACTTCCACTGGCGTCGTCTTGTTGCTATGGTTACCACCTGTAGTGATCAGCATGTGGGCCCCGGGCCCACAACACCACACCACCCGCTAGCAGCATTCATCTCTTAGTAACTCCGAGGCTCTTCGCTTCTGTAAGGAACGCAAGAGAATGCTAACAGATGCATCAGCGTTGCACGCCTGTCTCTGCCGTACTATATATGCTGAAAGGACTGACTGATGATTCCAGTAAGCAGGGCCGGCTTTAGGGTGGTGCGACCGGTGCCACTGCACCGGGTGCTGGCTTCCTGGGGGCGCCTGTTTGCAAATTTATTATGTTTTTGAAGCACCTGCTGCAGCGTTTCTTTCCTCCGGTAATTGCCAGGCCTCACAAAAATGTCAAGATAACTCGTGTGATTAATTATCTTCCTGGAGAGAAATCATTGTTTTGTATAGTTAGTGCAGAGGGTTAATATGCCTGCTGCTAAGAACGTGTACCAAGTTGATTTCAGAGTGCATGTAATGTGAACACATCAGCAGGTTACTGCTTTTAAGAGAGACATCGTTTTGTTACTTACAATTTATAACTTAAAGTCCTAATATTTAGCAGTGAGCTATTAACTTTCATCATAGAACTGCATACACACTGCAAAGCATACATTAGAACATTGATTAATGTTGCAAAAAGGGTTCATTTGACCAGAAATCTATTCTTACTATTAAAGAAAACTCCCAACTCTGCTGTTTCTTTTTCGACTCTGCGTTTGTGCTTCTCCACACCAAGCACTCTTAAACTATACTGCCTACCAGTATGGGTGACATGTCACTCCTACACTTTTAGTCCTTTGTCTTATGTAAACATTTCCTATATTCTGATTTAAAACACATATGATTGATTGTCTCTGAGTAATGTGTGTGTGATGCAAAGTGCTCGGACACCCTACACTGATATGAGTGGCGCTATATAACTAATTCAATGTATCTGAGAGAGTGTGGTTATGGAGACTGTTAAAGATGCGTCGGAATGCAATGTGTGATCAGGCAAGTCTTATTTTTAGGTGCTCTAGCTTCAGCTGCCATGTATGTACTAGCTTGCGCTTTTTTTTCCTGGCCTTTTGCAACAAGAGTTTGAGCAGGTGTTTACAGCCTTGCTGTGGGTGAGCTAGCCCAACTTCTCTCTCCACCCTACACCTCCTGCCCTTTTTTAACCATATTTTTATTCATTTTCTAGTATAATATAGCCTATATTGTACTACAAAATGAACACAATTGTCAATTTAAATAAACGTGAAAAAATACTAGCTGTAGCGTCGTCTTTTGCTTGTGGCAAAAATAAATGTGGATAAATACAGAAAAAATGCCCAAAAAATAAATATGGATAAATTCAGACGGAAATGCCAAAAAAATAAATACCATAAAACCGGGAGCCCTAATCATGAGTGAAAGGTATGTGTGTACAAAGGCCACCTATGAAACAAAACTATATGGAATTTTTTAATTAATGTACCCATTAACTAGAGGCTATGAAGGGAGGGACCCCAAAGACCATTGATTCCATCAAAGCTTGGATTTGGTGATCCCCATCTGATATGCTTTTCCTTGTATTTACATGTTCTTACTTATCGTTATTATTTTTGTTTCTACAATAACGCGTATTCACATATCTGCTCTAGGACTGGATTGTAATATGAAATAAAGCCTTTCTTAAATATATATTGTGGATCCCGCGTGTGTGTCCCTCTTTAATGAAAAGGGGGTTCAGAGGTCACTTATGATTCAATATAACCCTGGCCACCTCTGACAGGAATTATTGTTTTCAGACCTGCATTACCTCCGGTAGGGTGAGGGAAATACTTGGATCATAGCCTGCCTCTCTTTCCAGCCTGTGCGGTAGGTTGGTTCATTCCTGTGCTTGCCAGGGGGTTGTGAAAGTCCATCTGGACCGTATTTACAAGGGGACTGTGCACAGCTGCTCTACCTGACACACCTATTTTTGATATGGTCTAGTCATTGACATGGGTACTGTACATGCCTACAGTAGTCAACAGTCTATAGTACATGCTAACTCTCCTTGACATGGCTACGGTACATGGTTGCTGTAATTCACGCATCTACTCTGGACACGGTCTACAGTCATTGACATGGGTACTGTACATGGCTACAGTACTCAGAAGTCTACAGTACATGCTAACTGTGTTTGACATGGCTACTGCGCACGGCCTCTGTACTTCACAGATTTATTCTTGACACGGTCTACAGTCATTGACATGGGTACTGTACATGGCTACAGTACCCAACAGTCTATAGTACATGCTAACTATGCTTGACATGGCTACTGTACTTGGTTGCTGTACTTCATGCATCTATTCATTTTTTTTTTTTTTTGTCCTCATTCTCAACCCACTTAGGCTTGCCCAAACCGATGATAAGAGAAAATTCCACCGTCTCAGTACACTGGATCTGCAGGCTTGTACCTAAAAAAGGCACAGCCTGCCGGTGTTATCTCAATCAAACAGTTCTGAAGACAATGCCCTCTTGGGAGGCCCTTAACTCAGCTTAAAATGCCGGTACATCTCAATCGTACCCTTAAAGATGATAAAGGGTATACCAGAGAGGGAGGGCTGTGTAATCCTTGGACTAGGGGGAAAAAAAAAAAACCCTCGCTCCATTTCAACAGATTCCAGAAGTCCTGCTTCTTCTTATTTCCTGCCCTTGAGAGATCCAATCTGGAAACCTTCAAAACAGATGTCTGCCAGTCTTGATATGTAGGTGGTAGGGGGTCTTTCCATTTCATGCAAATCTCTCTTCTAGCGAGTAGAATAGCGTAACATAGGAGTTTCTTGAGTGGACCTTCCAGATTATTTGCTAGGCCAAAGATAAGCATTGGTAGATTGATAGCAATATGAATCCCTAATGACCTTGAAAGAGTATTGCCCACCCCTTCCCAAAAATCTGCAAGGGCTGGGCAGTTCAAAAACATGTGGATATCAGATGCTGCAATTTCCCCACATCATTCACAACAAACTGGTGGACCATTTGAGAATTTTGTTAGTCTCTGAGGTGAAAAGTAGGCTCTATGGATTGTGAAGAGGTGGTTCCTGCGGAGCCAAGCTGGTTTTACAGTATCCCACAACATTTTACAAGAATTTAACCATAATGACTGGAGATCTTGTTGTGGGATGCAGCTCTCCCAAAGTAAGGTTGGCAGTTGAAATTCACCGTCCTCCTCATCCATGATACACCGATACCAAAAAGCAACTTCTTTCTTTGCTGGAGATTTTTGTAAAATCAAGTGCTCAAATTGTTTACTACTACCCAGTAGATGTTTATTTCGGGAAGCTTCAACTGAGGTAGCCCAGCTAATTAGTTGCAGATATTTAAATCTAGAAAGGGATGGACCTACTTTCTCCCTGAGAACTTCCCAGGGAACTAATGTGCTATCCACAAAAAGATCTCCCCACCTCTCAATTCCAGCCGTCCTAAGGGGCAATGATAGACTGTCTAATAGACATTCTGGAGTCCCTGGAGAGTTCCAAATTGGAGCACAACTAGAAAAATATCCCAACTTTAGCGAAACCCTCAGCTTAACCCACATTCTTACCAACCCCTGTAGTACCTTCAACCTAACTTTTTTGAAGAACTTAAGGTCGCCGTATTTAAAAAAGAAACCGTCCTCTGGGATACCAGACCCTCTCAACATGGCCAAAAACATAGTACCAGCTCCCTTAATAGTAGGAATCTTTAGTAACATACGCGAGTGGGAAAATTGAAACGCCCAGGCATACAGCTGTAAGTCGGGGGCTGCTAGACCTCCCTTCTCCCTACGCCTTCTAATTTTCTTCCAGGCTATCCTGGGATGTCGGGAAGCCCATACAAATGTATTAAATTCACTTTGTAGTTTAGTCAAGGCGACAGTGTCAAAAAATAAAGGAATAGAATTAAAAAGAAAAGTAAATCTAGGCAGAATGGACATTTTGATTAGATTAACTCGCCCCAGTATAGATAAGGGTAGTAAAGCCCAAGATTTCATTAGTTTCCGAGATTCTCTTGCAACCAATGTTAAATTATAGGTAGGTATCTTATCTATGTCTTGCAAAATATGTATACCTAAGTATCTCATATTATTTTTCAATAGGGGGAGCTGGTGTTGAATCTGCATGTTCCAAGCCATCAATTCGGTTTTAGATGTGTTTACCTTATAACCTGAGACTGTGCCAAATTCTTGTGCCAACTCAATAACTGCGGGGTAAACAGTATTCAGATCTGATGTAAATATCAAAATATCATCGGCATATAGAGCCACCTTTTTTTCCCATTCCCCATACTTAAAAGAAGATACTCTATGATCATCTCGCAACATTTGGGTGAAAGATTCAATGTATAAATCGAACAGTAATGGGGAAAGGGGACAGCCCTGACGCGTACCCCTAGAGAGCTCAAAGGGTTCTGCAAGGGAGCCATTTATAAAGAGGTTTGCCGATGGTTTACTGTATAAGAGTGCAATAGACCGCCTAAACTTATTCCCGATCTTAAACTTTGCCAAGGCCTCCGACAGGAAAAACCAATTGACCCTGTCAAAGGCCTTCGCAGCGTCAAGGGTCATCACTGCAAGTGGAAGAGACCACGTTGAGGCCAGATCTATAGCCCCAATCAAGTCATAGGTCAGCTCTGACAGGTGACGCCCCCCAACAAAGCCCCTCTGGTCCTGATGTAGAAGAACCCCTGCGACTCTTCCAAGCCTAGTTGCCATTATAGAGGCGTAGATTTTATAATCCGCATTTAATATAGAAATTGGCCTATATGATTCACAGCTTGTAGGTAATTTTCCCGGCTTTAATATTAGGGTCATAATTGCATTATTCCAAGACGGCGGGGGCGCCATTCCATCTTGAAGGATATGGTTAAATAGAGTTGTCAGAACCGGGACGACTTCCTTAACAATACATCTATATATCTCAGAAGGAAGGCCGTCCGGACCTGCTGCCGTACCCTTTTACAGCCTCATTATTTCTTTATAAACCTCCTCCTGGGTAACCGGTTGATCTAACACCGCTTGTTGTTCCAGGTTTAGTGCTGGGAGATTTATATTACTTAACCAGGACTGAATTTTCAAAAGATCTAAGTCTTTATCCTCTCTATAAGTTTCCTGAAAAAAGAGTGAAACACCCCTCTGATATCCGCATCTGAAGTAAAGGATGTACCATCCTTGAAGCCAGAGTTAAAATGATTTCTTGCTTGGTCAGATTTTACTTTCCAAGCAAGAAGTTTCCCTGCACCTTCACCGTATTCAAAATGGGCTATTCTACTAGCCTCCCATCTTTGCATTAAACGTGAACTCAGTACAGCTTTGAGCTGCCCCTTAAGATCACGCAAATTAGCTTGTATTCCTTCAAGAGAACACAGGTTTTGTAAGTCTAGCAATGTTTGTGTAACTTTAATTTTGCTCTCAATCTCAGAGATTTCTTCCATGTATTTTTTGTTTTTATGGACCGAAATACTAGTTATATTGCCCCTCAGGAAAGCTTTAAATGATTCCAAAACATTAACCACTGAAGCAGTATCCAGATTCCTCACCATAAAGCTCTCAGTCTCTCTCCAGAGGGTGAGTGAGACATCATCTAATGCCAATAGTGAACGGTCCATAGACCACGTCCTCAGCATAGGTTCCACAGCTCCTTCTATAGCCAAGCACACTGCCGAGTGGTCAGAAAGATGGGAGGGGAGGTAGGATATATTTTTTACCATCTTCTTCAACGAATGACTAACAAGTATAAAATCGATTCTAGATTGATGTTTATATTTATAATTGCGAAACGAATATTCACATCTAAGACCCAACCTGACCCTCCATAAATCTAAGTACCCCATTTGTTTCATAACCCCCATGAGACAAGCCCTTATTTTATGAGAAGTTAATGCACGGTTATTTGTGGATTTATCCACTAACGGATATAATACTATATTAAAATCCCCGGCTAATATGACTGGTTCTGGGAAATCCAACAAGGCTGATATCAAATTTTTAAGAAGAGAGGGGTCATCCTGATTCGGACCGTAATAGCCTGCAATCGTTACTCTCAAACCGATTAACTGGAGTTCTGCGATAGCCCATCTGCCACTTGGGTCAACCGTTGATCATCTAAGAGTCGCTTGTGCATCTTTTTTAACCAGGATTGCCACCCCTTTTGTATTCACTGATTGTGTGGTACAAATTACAAAGTCAATCCATCTTGCCTTCTTGGCTAGGGCTGATAGCTCATACTCGATTAAATGTGTCTCCTGCAAGATGATGATCTGCGCACTACTATCTCGTATATATTGAAAAATCCTATGTTTTCTAGGATTAGTGCGCAGACCATTAACATTCCAGGAGAGAACATGAATAGTATTCATAAAAAAACGGCCAAAATTATATGCAGTCCCACCAACCCAATTAGCCTAAAGACAAAAAAAAAACAGTAATACAAATGTGCACTTTTTTTTCCTTTTTTTTTTCGTCTTCCCTTTTTTAAAGCTACCAAACAAAAAAAGAAAGCTTTTTACGACTGAAAAGGAGGACATTTTAGTTCTGATTTTTTCCCCTTGCAACACCCCACCCTGTAACTCCCAAGTGACCCTATCCCTACCCCAAACCCCGGTGACCCAACAACCTCCCTTACCCCCCCTGAAACCCTCCCCCTAGTATCTGGTCAAGGTCCAGTATTCGGCACCTAACCATGTGTGACCCTTAACTGCTTAACTGCTTAGTTATGTGTGCGGTTCCCGTATTCATTGCCGGTTTAGATGTCTAACATGATTAAAATGTCTAGAACATCAATGCTTGCTTAAATCTTTCAGAAGTGCATCTGCTGCCATAACTGTCCTCACATTGTGCATCTTGTTGTTAAACATTATTTTTAGGGTTGCAGGGAATTTCAACTGGGCTACTGCGTCCAGTTTCCTAAAATCATCTAATCTTCTGCCCAGCTCCCATTGCCTTTCAAGAGTTGTTCTTGACAAGTCCGATCTTATTTGGAATGTAAAACCCTTTGCAGTTAAAGATGTTTGCTTTAGTGCTAAAGTGAGGATTTGTTCTTTAAGGGCATATGTCTGGAAATTAACTAGAATCTTTCTAGGCTTCTGCCGTTGCAAGTTTCTAGGGAACGGATCCCTGTGTATTCGTTGGATGTCCTTAAATATCATCTCCTCTGAAGGCTCAGAACCCAAGGCTTCTTTTAGCAAGGCGAAAACGAACTGTTTGAGATCTCCTCCTTCTCTATCCTCGGGGACATTGAGGATTCGGAGATTGTTTTGCCTAGCATTATTCTCTAAGGACTCTAGACGTTCGGATAATGCTGCCTCGCTTGACTTAAGGGATTTTATTTCAGTCTCGGCAAGTTCTAAATTAGCTGTAAGGTTAGTGACATTTTCTTCTAGTAGAAGTGTTCTAGTATCTAAAAGATCTACTTTTGATCCAAGTGTCTCACAGATGGTTCTAATTTCAACTTGGTTAACCGTAGAAGCTTGAAAGCCCTGTTTGATATCCTGGGATAGAGCCCTGAGCATTTCTCCAACAGAGTACTCTGGATGGTCATCTGATATGTGCTGAAATTCCCGCATTTTTGGATCGCCTAATCCATTTGTGCTCTGATGAAGTTCAGCAGTATTGACCGAAGACAGAGAGGAAAGCTCTATCTCTCCCTGTCCTAATTGTATCAACTTTTCATGAATGGAGGCCCCTAGGGGAGACAGAGCCTGTGAACCTGGAGATATAGGAGATATAAGATCTTGAGTGACCTCCATTAGTTTAGTTGGAGAAGAATCTCCTTTAATCGGCTCCAAAATTTGAGGGAGCACTTTAAAGTAGGACCTTAAAGAGGGCGTTATTTTTATGGACCCCCCCCCCCCCCCTTGTTGGGCTTTCTGTTTTTTAGCACCCCTTGTTTTCCGTGAAGCAGTCCCCACTAGGGAGGATAATGGCTGCCCTTCTTCTTTTCTTGCCGGATCACCTGTGGATGCTGAAGTCCCCTCCAAGCCTATTGGCGTCGGCTGGCTCTGATCTTTAATAACGGAGTTTTGTTTGAGTTGTAGTTTTGTTGACGTCCTAGATACAGCTTTCCTCCCCCTTCTCTTTAATTTTTTAACTTCCAGGTGGTCGTGTAGATTATCTTGCATCCCCTGGCGTCTGGGTCTAAGTTTTGGAGAAACAACTGCAGTAACAGGTTCAGGGTTTGGTGTGACCCCCCCCTATAGAAAGGCCAACATCCGCTTCTCTAACCTCCAAAACCTCAGACCCCCCCTTCAGGGACCCCTCCAGGGTGACCCGTCTCGCCACAGCAGACTCCACGATGCCCCCAAACAGACCCCTACCTCGTAAGGAGCCGAGACAGGTGCCTCACGTGAGTCGAAGCTCTCGAGACGCCAAACTCCAGCGAAGAGCGCCTGAGGGGACAGCGGGCTGAAAATAAAACCCGGAACCGAGCCCACACATCAATAAGGAAGGGAGCCGTACGCAGTCCCGAGAAAACTTAGCTCCAAGCTTTAACCGAGTAAGCGGGGGCAAAGAAAAATACGGACCTTCACGTTAAAAAGACGCCCTGAGGATCCCTAAGATTTCACTTAGCTTTCTCACGAACAGACCGGCATTGGTTTTCCATAGCGTCGAAAAAAAGGCTCAAGCAAAGGACATGGGAAAGGTGCCATGGCCGCTCAACTCGTGGCCGCCATGTTCTCTCCGGAAGCATCTATTCTTGACACAGTCTACAGTCATTGACATGGGTACTGTACATGGCTTCAATACTCAGAAGTCTATAGTACATGCTAACTGTGCCTGTGCTTAACATGGCTACTGTAAATGATTGCTGTAGTTCACGCATCTATTCTTGACACGTACTACAGTCATCAACATGGGTACTGTACATGGATATAGTATGGGACAGTATATATTACACATTCGCTGTGCTTGACATGGCTAGTATACACGGTTGCTGTACTTCATGCATCTATTTTTGACACGTACCACATTCATTGACATAGGTACTGTATGCTACATTACTTGACAGTCTATTCTATAGCACATGCTAGCTGTGCTTGACATGGCTACTGTACACAACTGCTGTACTTCACAATCTGTTCTTGATACAGTCTACCATCATTGACATAGGTACTGTACATGGCTAGAGTACTCAACAGCCTATAGTACTCAACAATCTATAGTACATGCTAGCTTTGCTTGGCATGGCTACTGCATACAGCCTTTGTACTTCACAGATTTATTCCTGACACTGTCTACAGTGATTGACATGGGTACTGCACATGGCTACATTACTCAACAGTCTAAAGTATACACTAAGGGGCTTATTTACAAGCCCGTGCGCCACCTGTGCGTCACTTTTAATTTGGGAAAAAGTGACGTACCTGTGGTGCAAGAGGCTTGTAAATAAGGCCCAAAAGGTGCTTGACATGGCTACTACATACGGACTCTGTACTTCACACATATATTCTTGACACGGTCTAAAGTCATTGAAATGGGTACTGTACATGGTTACAGTACTCAACAGCCTATAGTATATGTGGGCTGTGCTTGACATGGCTACTGCATACGGCCTCTGTACTTCACACATCTACTCTTGACATGGTCTACAGTCATTGACATGGGTAATGTACATGGCTACAGTCCTTAACAGCCTATAGTACATGAGAGCTGTGCTTGACATGGCTACTGCATGCTCCCTCTGTACTCCACACATTTATTCTTGACACGGTCTACAGTAATTGACATGGGTACTGTACATGGCTACAGTACTCAACAGCCTATAGTGCACGATAGCTGTGCTTGATATGACTCCTGCACACGGCCTCTGTACTTCACGTGTCTATTGTTGACATGGTCTACAGTCATTGACATGGGTAATGTACATGGCTACAGTCCTCAACAGCCTATAGAACATGCTAGCTTTACTTGACATGGCTACTGCATACAGCCTCTGTACTTCACACATCTATTCTTGACATGGTCTATAGTCATTTACATAGGTAATGTACATGGCTACAGTCCTTAACAGCCTATAGTACACGCTAGCTGTGCTTGACATGGGTTCTGCACTCTCCCTCTGTACTTTACACATCTATTCTTGACATGGTCTACAGTCACTGACATGGGTAATTTTAGTGGTGGCTGGTGATATTTGAAAGTAGTGGGCGTAAAATTATTGCCAAACTTCTCTGCAGTGAGCGAGCCCGAACAACCTAAGGGGGGTTCGGGGGTTTGCCCCCGTGAATTTTTTTAAAAAGAGTGGACAAATGGTGTATTTTCAAGCAAATTTGAGAAAGCAAGAAGGTTAATAAAGCAATTCTGAAAGTGCAGGTATTACATTAATAAAGAGATGTCATATAACATAGGTAGCTGCTTATTCGGTATAACCACAGAGCTTCATAACAGACTTCGAGATACAATGCATTGCTGAGTAATATGAAAGGAAGCATTTTTTATTAGCCACAGTGCTGTACCAAGACTCCAAGAGGCAATATGGAAACATGAAAAACATGAAAAAGGGTCAAGGTGCTCTAAAATAGCCTTGCACATAAGTTTCCCAGCCCAAGACATGAGCTCAGCAGCACCCACTCGTTTAACGGCCATACCTGCCTCGCCCAGGGAACTGGAAACCAAACACAGGGGAGTATTACATGTTTAACACGCTAGAAACCAGCTTCCCAGTGTACATAATGTGTGAAGAAATGAAATTAAGAGAGAAAGCTCCCCGTGCCTAAAAAAAGAATGTATCCGTCTGTAATGCAACTGGTGCTCATAAAGCCCTTTGAGATACCTTCGGGTCGAGTTCGCGCTATAGAAAACTGCAAAAAAACAAACAAAAAACCTGGCTTGCTGGCTGCTGCGTGGCCAGCACTGGTTATACACGTGTTGTGAAGCCTGCCTCCTCGCTGTTCGTTTAGCACAGTAGACATACTGTGAGAATTGAAAGGAGACAGGAAATCGCTCTATTGCATGGATATATTACACCTCGTTGCTTGTGGGTTGCCTTGATTTGAGTTCCAACTATGTAAACATGGCATACATGTCATCAGAATTTAATCTAAAACTGCGAAGTGGGAGAGTAAGTGTGACTTTATTGTTGAGGCTGAAACAACCAGGCGTTCACAATCGCAGGCCTCCAGATTCAGCGAGCATTAGATTTAAAAAGAAAAAGTCAGAACCCTTAACTGTTCCATGATTGACTATACCAGTCTTGACTGGACAGATTGTAAACAGTCGAGTATACTGGAAAATGTTTTCATTTTTATTTTATGAGGAGCTTCATTGGGAAATTGTGGAGGTATTTATTTACTGGCTGAAAAACTTGAGAAATAAGAGGTGAGAGATTCATAAAACCTGCTAGGCAAACAACAACATTTGTCAATGATTTCCACCATCACAATTTAACTTAACTTGTGGAAAAAAAACAAGCGGTCCGTCTTGTGACTTTTGATTTTCAACACATCAGTTGCCACCAGCTCCCGGCCAAAACAATCGTGCTGAGACAAAAATGGGGACAGGTGGGCATATTCAAAGTAATGGGTAATCCCGCATTCCCGCTGCTTCCCGCAAGCCTTCCCGCACTACAGTACAGGGCGCTGTTTCTCTCTGCTTCCCTAAAGCACTGTCTGCCCTCTGCCGACTATCTCATCCAGATGCAGGGCAGCAGGGGCTGGGGCTGTAAACGGGCGCGCACCGGCAACGGTGCAGATTGCAGAATGTGTATTTCTTGAAGCATGGTGACGCGACGTTCTACAGTGCAGAGCGTCGCGTCACCATGCTTTGGGAAATGTGCAGTGCTGGAGAGTAACGTGGGCCATACAGCCCCAATGGAGCGGGAGGGGGGCACCGTTCAGGGTCCCAGAAGTCTGGATGGCCCACCTTAGTCTTGTGACGTCTGCCTCAAATCTGCAACGATTCATCAGTGAGCTAGTGAAGGGAGTTCATGTAAGCACACGACCCAGGAGGAGGGGCCAACCCTTCGCCTACTGGTTTTGTCATCTTTCCTTCACACACATAAAGAAGAAATGTTGCCACTGATTAAACCCATACACACAGTTTTGGCAAACATTTAATCCAGTTTCTTGTGAGGGACATGCTATGTGCATTGCCACGAGCTAGGTTGTATCTATATCATTGAAACAACAATCTAGCCTAGGGGAATTCTGCCCGGGCATTTATTTTCCAGTTCACATAACTTCACTAATGTTGATGCAACTTACGTCAACAGTTGCAACACACGACAAAGTGAAAAGAGTCATTTGCACTAAATGGGCAATGACAAAAATCACATTTTACACCCAGTCGCGGCTCGCAGTACAAGCGGGGGGGTCACGCGGTGGTGGGGGGCAGAGGGAGAATAAAATGTAGAAAACTTACCTGACCACCTCTGCTCCCGGTCCGCGTTGGCGCCTCTTCAAACAGGAACAGCATCACTGGAGTGGCAACCCCTCAGCCAATCCTGGCGCTGCTCCAGCAGCGCCAGGATTGGCTTAGGGCACGGTTACTCTTCGCCCCTCGCCTGCCCATTAGGAGACCGAGGGGCTCCTAATGGGCATGCTCAAGCCAGTGCAAACACAAATGCGCATGACTGGGCACGGGCGAAATATTCGCTGACCTTCCCCATTCATGCGCACTTGTGCTGCTGCCTGTCTCTGGCTGGTCTGACAATGCATGTCAGTCAACATGACGCCGGACCGCCCACCCCCTTCAGACTCTGAAGGGGGTGGGCGGTCCGACGTCATGCTGACTGACATGATTGTCAGTTCTCCATTGGCATCTGTGAACTTAAGTAAACTGAGTCAGTTTACTTAAGTTCAGAGACGCCGAGGGAGCTGTGGGTGCGGGCGGGCGGGGGGGCAACGCCCCAACACCCCAATGGACACACCGCGTCTGGGTAATGTACATGGCTACAGTACTCAACAGCCTATACTACATGCAAGCTGTGCTTGACATGGCTACTACAAACGGTCTCTGTACTTCACACATCTATTCTTGACGCTGTCTACAGTGATTGACATGGGTGTTGTACATTGCTACAGTACTCAACATTCTATAGTACACACTAAGGGACTTATTAACAAGCCCGTGGAGCGCGAATTAGGGGAAAGACTCACCCAGTGACCTGTCCAGTGTGCTGCTGACATCGCCGTTCTCCCTCCCGCTGCCGCAACCGGACATCCAGCGGCCGTCGCGTGGAGGGAGACTACATTACCCAGCCTGCCCTGGTATTCAGTGACGCTTTTCCCGCGCCCGGAGGAGAGATTTAAGCCTGCACAGAACGGAGGAGCGAGTGGAGCGCGAATTAGGGGAAAGACTCACCCAGTGACCTGTCCAGTGTGCTGCTGACATCGCCGTTCTCCCTCCCGCTGCCGCAACCGGACATCCAGCGGCCGTCGCGTGGAGGGAGACTACATTACCCAGCCTGCCCTGGTATTCAGTGACGCTTTTCCCGCGCCCGGAGGAGAGATTTAAGCCTGCACAGCACCGCGTCGCGGGATCGCGCGCGGGTCGCGCCGGGCGAAGCCCGGGCAAAGGGCGGGCCCTCTGTGGCCCTCCGAGGCCCGAAGGGACTGGACTGGGCCAGGTACTTTGCAGCTGTGTTTCGTACAACAATTATAACTCATAGCTGTGTATTATTACATGTTCTGGTAGTCTATTTGAGGGGGTTATTTATCCCACTATATTTGTGGGCTTAGCGGGCTTGCCTTGGGTGCAGTTCCTCTCTTCTCTTGTAATGACTGACGTCGGCAAATTACCTGCCCTGATGACTAAGGGCAAAGACGAGAGGCATTTGCACACCACAGGCCCTATGGATAGCTATCTTATTAAAAAAGTAAGGCAGATTAACATTGATAGGAGGGCCTCCATGGGCAAGGTGAGTCCCATTAGACTTCTTGAAGACATAACCACTCCCTTACTGGCTCCGACCATCATGACTAGTAATATCTCTTGTGGAGCAAATAAGAGTACCACGATTACCGCTCAGGTGCATAACGCTAGGCATTCTAGTGCTACTTCACAGCTCCCATTGCCACCTGCCAAAAGGGCTAGAAAATATACAAAGGTAAAACGCAGACATAGGGGGAAGCATGCACAACAAAGTTCAGCAACCCTCAAACAAAAAGTTTGCTCCCTAATACAGTCTCCCTTGGATAAAAACCCTGCTTCAGGGCATTTGGATGCAGTGCCATTTTTAACGCTCCAATCAAATAATTCTCCTTTATTTTCTACTTCACCTCGTAAATCTGCTGTTGAAGATCTTACAGGGTCAGGCGTGGTTAATTGTTCTGTAACTGATTCCCCCTTAAACACGCCCATAAATGCCTCTGCATCTCTGCTGAGCTTTTGCACTAGCAGTGTTGATGAAGGCTCTCCAAATTTGCTCAGCTTTTCTCCTGCCTCACCCCCTATATTAACTAATGGGGAATCTAAAGGGACTAATTGTGACAATGGCTCTGAAGATTCAACTTTAAAATGGCTATCCGAGAACCTAAAGAAAATTATCACCCCAATTTTGATGGATACGATGGCCCAAGTGTCTGTTCTTAATCTGCCTCTAAAGACCAATTATGGTTGCACGACTGCGACCGACACTTTGGCCAAAATCGACCAAGTGATGAAACCCCTAATACAGCCCCTTCTGGATAATATTTCATTATTAAACACTCGCCTGGATTCTATAGAGAGAAAGCTGGCAGATAATACTCTTGCTATTTCGGGCTGCGTGTCAGGTTTAAAAAACATCACTTCTTTTTATACACCCGCTAAAGCCTTGACAAACACTAGCTCTGGACCTCCAAGCCATCCTACTATTTTACCATCTACTCAGAAGGGTTACTTGCCATCTCATCCTCTTTCCCCTATGTCGTGTTCCCCGGACCCCACAGACCACGCAGGACTCGCCGGAGCTTGCAGGTATCTTTTATTTGTTCTCTGTCGTCACACTCGTGGACCCTGACCTCTTGCCCCGAGGTCCTGCTTAGCGATGCCCTTTGTTCCCCTTGCCCCCTCCCCTCACCGGAACTGGTGTCCAGTGTCCCCTGCCCTCTGCCCTTGCGTCCCAGGGTCCTAGTGCCCCTGGTCTGGGCATGACATCTCCCCCTTTGTTGCAAACAAACATTTTTTTTTTTTTTTTTCTTTAGAGAGGGAGAGAGAGATATAGAGAGAGAGAGAGATAGAGATAGAGATAGAGATAGAGAGAGAGAGAGAGAGAGAGGGAGAGAGAGAGAGCGTCTCCACGGACCCTTGTCTCATTACATTTCTTCAATTAGTCTTTTTGTTTTCTTGCATTCTCTTCTCGGTCGTTGCGTTCCGCTGTCCGCTTGATCTCTTTCCTCATGTGTCTCTTCCTTCAGTCGTTGCGTTCCGCTGTCCGCTTGATCTCTTTCCTCATGTGTCTCTTCCTTCAGTTCATGTATTGGCAGCTCCTCTCCTTTTGATTTCAATTCTCTGAAATGCGAGCTGTTTCGCGTGATGTGGTATGGCCCTGCTGAAGCCGTTATCATTGGCCCTTTGACTCCTGTCACTATCAGTGGGTCCTTTGAGAAAACACTGTCTGACTTTCGCACTTGTCTCTGCCGCACTACCACGGTGTCTCCTTCTTCTATTTTTGTGCTTGCCGCGTGTCTTCTCCGATCAGCATATGCCT
The DNA here is from genome assembly GCF_964204655.1 of Triturus cristatus. Lineage (NCBI taxonomy): Eukaryota > Metazoa > Chordata > Amphibia > Caudata > Salamandridae > Triturus > Triturus cristatus. The sequence continues at coordinate 1,837,783,328 of NC_140590.1, read as the reverse complement.
TCATCTTTTCCTTCGCTTGGGTGTCTCTCGTTGCCACGTCATGTCGCTCTATGCTTTCCTTTTCTTTCACCTGTGGCAACCTCGTCCTGCTCGACCGTCCCAACACCAGCTCCGCGGGGCATCTTCCTGTGGAGCTGTGCGGGGTGTTTCGATAGTCCCTTAGGACCTGGCACAGAGCTTGTCCTATCGAGATCTGCGTCAACTTTGCTCTTTGTATGGCCTTTTTTATTGTTCCCATGAACCGTTCTGCCATTCCGTTTGCTTGTGGCCATAGGGGTGTTATTCGTCGATGATTGATCCCGAGGTATGCCATGAACCTTTTGAATTCTTCGCCTGAAAATGGGGGCCCGTTGTCCGTCTTCAGTGTCTGTGGTGAGCCCCATGCTGCGAAGATGTCGTCCAAAATGGGCAGTGTTGCGTTCGCTGACGTCGAAGCTACCGGCCTCACTATTGGGAACCTGGAGAATTTGTCTATTATTACCAGCAGGTAATTCCCTGTCTCCAGAGGTCCATAGAAGTCAGCCGCCAGTTCCGTCCACACGGCCTTTGGTAGTTTGGACATTTGCAGTGGCTCCGGCTTTGGTGGGGGACCTGTTACCTGGCAGATGTGGCAGTGCATCACGGTCTCTTCCACCATGTTGTCCAGTCCCGGGAACCACACCTTCTCTCGTAGCATTTTTTTCGTTGCCACAATCCCTCGATGTGACTCATGTGCTAGTTCTACTGTTCTTCTTCTCAGAGTTTGTGGAATTACAATTCGAGTGCCTCTCATCATTATTCCATTTTCGCTTTCGGAGAGTTCTCCGCTGATCTTTTTGAATGCGAGCAGTTCTTCTTTTCTCACTCCTTCTTCCCAGTTGTTGTTGTTGTTGTTGACGTGCCTCCATCTTTGTTGTTTCGTCACTTTCATTATTGCTTGCATGGTGGGGTCTTTCCTTGTCTCCTGTTCCAATTCTTCCATTGCTATTGTTGCCGGTGTGTTGAGTTTTAATGCAAAGTTTAGGTATTCTTCCGCCATGGTTGTTACTTGAGATGCTTGTGGCAGGGGGTGCCTTGACACATAATCCGCCGGATTGTGTTCTTTCCCTGGTTTGTGTATTATTTTGAAATTGTAGTCCATTAGCCGTATCCCCCACCTCTCTATCCTGGGCGGTATTTTTGCATTTGGGTTTCCGTATATTGTTATCAGCGCTTGGTGATCTGTTATTATTGTGAATGGTTTTCCGTAGATGAACATGTGGTAGTGTTCACATGCCCATACTACCGCCAGGCTCTCTTTTTCTGGCTGGGAGTATCCTTTTTCGACATCCGATAGGCTTTTGCTTCCATATGCTACTACATGTCTTGGGGAGTCTTTTCCCGGTTGGTGTTGCGCCAGTATTGCCCCTAGCCCCACTGGACTGGCATCTACTGTCAGCTCAGTGCATAGCCTCGGATCAAAGTATGCTAGGTGGTCTACTGCTGTTACAGCGCTTCTGATCTCCTCAAACGCTTTGCTGCACTTTTCAGTCCATGCGAAACTATGGCCTTGTTTTGTTAGTTCCCTCAGTGGTGCACTTACTGTAGCGAAGTCTTGAATGTACCTTGCACAGTAGCTGGCCAGACCAAGAAATGACCTCACTTCTGCCACGTCACTTGGTTGTTTTGCTCTTTCCAGCGTTTTTACCTTGTTGCGATCTGGTCGCATTCCTTTCTTGGAGAAGATGTGGCCAAAGAATACTAGTTCGTCTCGCTCCAACTCACATTTCTCTTTGTTTAGTGTCAGACCCGCCTGTTCTAAGTGAGAGCACACCTCTCTTAGCGCTCTGTCGTGCTCCTCGTTTGATTTTCCAAATACCAGGATGTCGTCGCTGTAGTTTAGGCTGTTCTTTACCGGCCTTATTACCTGTCGTATTGTCTCTTGAAATATTTCTGCAGCCGACGATACACCGAAGCTCAGACGTTTGTATCTGAACAGGCCTAGGTGTGTGGAAAACGTCGTGATGTATCGAGACTGAGGATCTAGTTCTAGCTGGTGGTATCCCTTGCACAGGTCTAGTTTAGAGAATCGCCTCATGCCTGTTAGGCAGCTGATCATGTCATCAAGGTGTGGTCCGGGATGTCTCTCGCGTTCTATTGCTTTGTTTGGTATCCTCATGTCGACACAAATTCTTATTTTTGACGTATCTTTCTTTGGTACGGCCACAATCGGAGACACCCATGGTGTTGGTCCTTCTGCTCGTTCTATGATGTCTTGCTTTAGTAATGCATCCAATTCCTCTTCTACCTGTGGCTGCAGGTGTATTGGTACCCTCCGATGATGTTGCGCTATTGGCCTTACTGTTTCATCAATGTGTAGTGTTATTTGCCGCCCCTTTAGCTTCCCTAAACCTTGCAGTAGTTTGGGGTATTCATTCAGGATGCTTCCTTTGTCTGATATATTGTAAGTCATTTCAAGCAGACCCATCATCTGAGCCGTGATGTTGCTCAAGAGGCATGGCGCTGGGATGTCGCCCTTTAGCACGTGAATTTCTTCTTTCGTCTTTTTGTCTTTGTATGTCAGTTCTTCTGTGAATTTCCCCATGTTTGTTACTGGTGTGCGGGACCCCCAGGTGAAGACTTCAACTCGGGACGGCCTCAAGTTGGGCTTTATTTTCATTTTTTCGTATTCTGACACGCACATGATGTTACACGTTGCGCCACTGTCTAAAACGAACTTTGCTTTGTGTGACCCTACACCTATTGTCACCGATTCTGTCTTTTTCATCTTGCTTTTATCTGCCAGACATATGCTTTCTCTGCTTTCGCCCTCCTCATTTTGTTCGGTACTGACATCCGACATGAGGTATAGTCGTCCCGTCGGTGCCTCTTCTTTTTCTTCTTCTTCTTCTGATCCTATTGAGGGGCTCCTTGCTCCTGTGTCGACGTGTCGGACATGCCTGCTGGCTGGTACTCGTGGCCTTTCTGTTCTTCCTCTATCATTCCTGAATTGCATTCCTTGACACACACTGGCATAGTGATTTCTCCCATTGCATTTCCGACAAGTCTGACCAAATGCCGGACACGGCCCTCGATGTGGAAATTCAAGTCCGCACCTGTAGCACGTTCCTTCCGGTCGTTTCTTCACAGTCTGGTCATTTCTGTCTTTGTTCCATCCACTTGTGCGGTTGTTGTTTGTCATTCGGTGCACTTGGTCCACTGACCGTTCCTTTCCTCGTTCCATTTCCTTTGCTTGTGCTGTCGCTCTTGCTTCCGCTCTTGCTAGTGATAGGATGCTTTCTAAAGACGTTGGTTCTTTTAGAATTCTTGCGCGAAATTCTGTGTCACGGCAGCCCTCTATGATGCGCAGTCTGATTGCTTGTTCGTTGTCGAATTTGTCAAATTCGCAGTGTGTTACTAGCTTTCGCAGTCTCGTTGCAAAGTCATCCAGCGTTTCGTCTTGTTGCTGGAAAGCGATCGTGAAAGTGTATCGCTCAAAATCAACATTTCTCTGCGGGTCAAATTTGTTTGTCAGGCACGCCTTTAGTTTGTCGTAGGTGGTAGTCTCCTCTTTTGGCAGTGTTACAAGTAGGTCTTCAACCTCATCTCCTGCCAAATTTAGGAATAGGCCTAGTTGTTTTGCTGCTGTCACATCAGTCGCTTCCATGTATCTTTCAAAACGCCTGATCCATTTCTCCCACCGTATTCCTGCTTGTGGCTCTGATGGGTTAAATGGTAGTGGTCTTCGATATTGCGCATTTTGTCTTTCTGCCATCCTTTTCTTTTGTTGCTGCCTCTCTATTTGCCTTTGCCAATGCTTGTTTTCACTTCTGTTTCTTCTTTACTTGTCTTCGCCAATGCTTCTTTAGTTGCTTCTTGTCTTGTCTTTTTTTTTTTTTTTGTCTTTACCAGTGCTTGTTTTCTATTTCTGGTGTTTCTGCTATTGTCTTTGCCAATGCTTGTTTCCCACTTATGGTGTCTGTTTATTTGCCTTTGCCAGTGCTTCTTTAATCCATTCTGGTGCTTGTTTGCCGTTGCCAATGCTTGTTTTTCCTTCTTTTGCTGTTCTATTTGGCACTTCTTTATCACTGCCTGACCTCAAAATGGCCGCCGCGCTGTTCTATCTTCCTATTGGTCTGTTCGCCTGACCTCAAAATGGCCGCCGGTGATCTCGCGATACTTTTTCCTCCAATCGGGGCTCTGCCTGACTTTAAAATGGCCGCCCGCAGCTTCCTAACGCTTGCTGTCCTTATGTCTGCCTGACCTTGCCCTCTTCTCGCGATATTTCGCGCTCCAAACAGCGCGCGTCCACTCGGCTTTGAATCTCCTTACCGGGTGATGTAGGACAGTCTTCCTGCGCTCGATTACGGTCGGGGTGGGCTCCCGCGCCGTGTCTACTTCGATGGCTGCACACACGAGTCAGGGTGGGCTCCTGGTCTCGATTTCCAGTGTCTTTCGACGCCTCGGACCGCCGCTCTTCCAATCTTCTGCTGGGCACTTGTGATCACGCACCTTCGTCGCCAGTTGTCGTGTTCCCCGGACCCCACAGACCACGCAGGACTCGCCGGAGCTTGCAGGTATCTTTTATTTGTTCTCTGTCGTCACACTCGTGGACCCTGACCTCTTGCCCCGAGGTCCTGCTTAGCGATGCCCTTTGTTCCCCTTGCCCCCTCCCCTCACCGGAACTGGTGTCCAGTGTCCCCTGCCCTCTGCCCTTGCGTCCCAGGGTCCTAGTGCCCCTGGTCTGGGCATGACACCCTATAATACCCACACTAACGAATAACATTGCACACAGTAAGACATCTGATAATTCAAAAGTCAATCCAAGTCTAGACTCAAAATCAGTCCCACCACAAAGTCTTGATAATCCAGCCACTAAAAACTTTGGGATTGGAAGTGACCTTAATAAAGACTGGCAAAATAGCGCAATAGTGGACCTTCCTCCTGAAGCTGCCCCGTACGTAATCATTTTAGCTGGCGTTCCCGAGCTCCCTATTGGGACTAGGGAAGATTTTCAAGGTCTTCGGAACAAAGTTGTTTACTGGTTGCGTAAAAACAGATCCTTGCCTGCTTATATTAATGGGGAAATATTGCACGTGAGGCGTTGTGAATGGGTGGGGGTGCGTCCCAAAGACAAAAAAGGGGACGTAATTATTGTGAATTTTAAAGATCATAGGGCAGTTAGGCACATTGGGGACTGGTATGTCCACAGTAGTAGTGATGCTATTTCTACACATTACTTGAATTATTTTTATCCATATGTGCCAACTCCATCCCCTATGAACCAGGCGGATAGATGGCAGACAGTCACTAGGTCTGCTCGTATTCATCATGGTCATAGCCGGACTCCCTTTGTACAACCACGTGGTCCATACAATCACCATCAGTACTTCAGACACCCTTACTTCTTGCATAGAGGCCCGAATAATTATACATGGGACGGGAATGACATTGCCCCGTCCATTTATAATTTGCCTACTCAAAACCATTTTGATGTTTTTTCAGGTTTGGAATTTGTGGATTGACATAGGAAAACTGTATGTGACAATTTTTCCATTAGGCTAGGGCCTAAACTCGATAATGTCCAGTTGATCCCCAAAGTTCAGGCCCCCTTACCTCTCACTGAGGACGCTACCCCGGTACAAATTACCCAGACTTTGATTAATGACAACATAAGTGAGGTTAGCTGTAGTAACACTCACAAGGCTCTCTTCTTACTCAAATCAAACGTTGAGGGACCTATTGGTGCCTCTACTTGTACTCAACCTGAGGAAACAAAGGTATCTTCCTCCCATAGTAATCAAGGTACTAAAGTAATCAGGAAAGCCTGTACATTCTTATTCTGGAATGTGGCCGGTTTAAGGGAGAAAATCAACAATCCATCATGGGGCTCCATTATTGAGGGCCATGATATCCTGGCTTTCCAGGAAACCTGGTCCTTGGATCCGGTAAATATTAATGGATACAGAAGTTTTTTCACCCCGGCTGTGGGGAGCACCCATGGAAGAGCTAAGGGGGGTCTACTAACCTTAGTTTCCAATCAGCTTAAATACGAGGTTATCCGGTTTTCTCCTAAATCTAGTTTTTATCATTTAATAATTTTAAGGAATAGCAAGGGACTAAATGTCGCTGTAATTAATTTTTATAATAATATACCAAGGAAAGAAATCCCCAGCGTTCTATCCACGCTGAGGGATGATATACATTATGAAATAGACAAAACCGATAGAGAAGTTATGTTTGTTTGGGGGGGGGATTTTAACTGTAAACTCTGCACTAAAGGTAAACAGGGTTTATGCGGTTTAACTATCGAACAGGAAACAAATTCAACTCATTTTGAACATTCTCTGATTGGGGATTTACTAAATGACATATTGTTTATGTATGATTTAGGTTTTGTAAATGAAATTGCTCAAATGCCCTCTATCTTTGTGCCAACTTTTGTCGGTAGAGGAGCACTGTCTATTATTGATTTTATTATTGCCTCTAATAGCTGTCGCCACAATATTATTAAGTTCAACATTATAGACCAGCCAGTGAGTGACCATCTGCCTCAGATTATGGAAATTGAAAATCTTTTTTTGGACCAACAAACGGACGCGCCTTCGCTTCATGTAGTTTCGGACGTGGTCCTTGGTAGACAAAACGGGTATAGCTTAAAATGGAATAAGGTGGTCCCGGAAAGGTTTTTAGATAAATTACTGGGTATCTGCTCTACCAGTTTTGCCACATGCTTGGACGATAATTCTAGTCCTGATTCTATAATTGAACATTTTAACTTAATAGCTCTCACTATTAAGGAAGATTTATGGGTTGTGGCAAATGATAGGGCAAAGGGTAAAAGGAGCTGGTTTGACAACGCTTGCACCAGCTCCTTAACCTCCCTGAAAAGAGCTATCCACCAAGTACCACGTAATACTACTGAAATAAGAATCTGCAGGAAAGCATATAATGAAGCCCTAACAAATAGGAAAATGGTTATAAAAAAGGAGGCCCTGGAAGCGCTATGCGAAGCGTCACAACAGAAGGATGCGTCTGCCTTCTGGAAGGCTGTTAATACCCCTCTTCTTTATGATTACACCAAGGCGCGTATAGAAAATGCCATCACTGAGGAGGATTGGGTTATGCATTTTTCTTGTCTTTATACACCGCATGACAATCTTCATATTACTGATATTTCTCCCGGGGTCCATATAGCGGACAAGGTAGTTAAACTGGTTGTAAATTTGGAGGAAGTCAACTTGGCCTTGAATGCAACGAAGGGTGGCAAGGCTTCAGGGCCTGATGGTATCCCTGCTGACCTGTTTAAAGATAATGTTGAGCTCTGGGGCCCCATGCTTGTGCAATTATTTAATGCAGCTCTGGCTAGGGGCCTAAATCCGTCCTGGTTCACCTCCGTGATTGTACCTATCTATAAGAAGGGCGACAGGCAATCCTGCGCCTGCTATAGACCAATTTCTCTATTAGATTCGTCCGTCAAGATTCTTGGGAGAATCATTTTGGTCAGACTGCAAACCTGGGCAGAAGAAAATAAAATAATGAGCGATTTACAATATGGTTTCCAAAAGGGTATTGGAACTCAAGAACAGTGCCTAAACTTAATGATTATACAATCAAAATACCTGAGGATCAAGGGGGAGCGCCTCTATCTCACATTCGTCGACCTTTCATCGGCGTTTGACTGCGTCTCCCATGCTAAATTATGGACCATTTTAAGAGAGATAGGCGTGGAAGATTCCATTGTTTGTTTTTTGAAGGATCTTTATTCAGGTGCCTCAGCTTCGGTCCGCTACGGCCGTGAGGGTCAATGTACAAGGTCATTCCAGGTTGGCCGGGGCGTTCGCCAGGGCTGCGTCCTGGCACCCTTTTTATTTTTGTTGTATATTAATGGCCTTGAGCGTCATCTTCTGCGTGATCGCGGGGACATACCTAGGGTTGGGGGGAGGTTTATCCCCGCACTCCTGTATGCGGATGACGAGGTTTTAATGGCCCGCACTCCCGTGGCTTTACAAAATTTGATAAAATCTTTTGAGTGCTTTATGTCTAGTCTAGACTTAAAAGTTAATTGCACTAAAACTTTTTCAATGAACTGTGGCACTAAATCTGGTAATCATGCAAAAAGAATGTTTTTAAATAACGTTCCATTGGAATCTACCTCTATCTTCCCATACCTTGGCGTACTGTTCCATGAAACTGGGGCATGGTCTCACGCGGTAAAGGCAAGAACTCTCCTGTTTCAAAAAACTACAATGGCCCTAATGAATTTTATTAAAAAACTGGGAAAGAAACCAATTAAGGAAATTTTAACTATTTATAAAGCTACATGTACCTCGGTTGCTATGTATGGCTCGGGCCTCTGGGGCCACACTAACATTGATCTACTTCAGAAAGCTGAGAATAGGTTTCTGAGACATGTTTTGAGAGTCCCCCAAAGTGTCGCGACCTATATTTGTCATTCTGAACTTGGCCTAAACTATATATCTGATTTGATCAGAATTCAACCTATTCTTCTGTGGCACAGGGTTTGGACAACTGATGAGTGCTCCCTGAATCGAGCCATCCTTCAGGACGTTATAAAACTGGAAAACGTGGACCGTTTAGATTGGCTAAACTACATCAAATCATTTTTTGCCAAAATTGGTCGCCAACACCACTTTGCAGATCCATCCTCAATGGAAGGTTTATCCAGGAATCTTCTGTCCAAACTATCCCTGGACTACCTTATAGAAAATAGAAGCCAAGAGGAATTGAAGAAAAAAACTGTGTCTCTGCATTTTTCCCTTCTAACGAGCAGTAGCCTGCAGCCTTACTTAACCTTGCCGATGTCTAATTATGAACGTTTTATCCTGACTCGTTTTAGATTGTCTATTGTTTTTAGATTATTGTCTTTTCCAGTTATGAATTCTTGGCCATCGAGCCTACCATCATGTCCGTGTGATGACTTTTCATCCCAGTCAGATATTCATATTCTGTTTTTCTGCACTTTTTATACCTTACCTCGTAAGACATATATTATTCCACTCCTCAAAGAATGGAAAATTAACAAATGTCGCTTGGCTTTTTTAGAGCTTCAGAGAATGGACACTGTTCTTACTGTTACCGCAGTTTTAACTTATTTAAAAAACGTTTTTAAACTTAGGAAATCACTGAGTCTAGATGTATTTTAAGTTTACCTTTCTCCCTTTTATATCTTTTTGTGTCTGTATCTAAATTGTAATTTAATGCTGTAACTTTCATGGTTTTTTGTCTTTAAAACCGAATAAAGTATTCTTGACTTGACTTGAACAAGCCCGTGCGCCGCCAGTGTGTCACTTTTAATATGGGAAAAAGTGACATACCTGTGGCGTAAGGGGCTTCTATATAAGGCCCAAAGTGTGCTTGACATGGTTACTACGAACAACCTCAGTTCTCAACAGCCTATTGTACACGCTAGCTGTGCTTGACATGGCTACTGCATACGGCCTCTGTACTTCACACATCTCTTTTTGATACGGTCTACAGTCATTGACATGGGTACTGTACATGGCTACAGTACTCAACAGCCTATAGTACATGCTAGCTGTGTTGACATGGCTACTGCATACGGCCTCTGTACTTCACACATCTATTCTTGGCACGGTCTACAGTCATTGACATGGGCACTGTACATGGCTACAGTACTCAACAGCCTATACTACATGCGAGCTTTGCTTGACATGGCTACTACATACTGCCTCTGTACTTCACACATCTATTCTTGACACGGTCTACAGTCATTGACATGGGTACTGTACATGGCTACAGTACTCAACAGCCTATACTGCATGCGAGCTTTGCTTGACATGGCTACTACATACTGCCTCTGTACTTCACACATCTATTTTTGACACAGCCTACAGTCATTGACCTGGGTACTGTACATGGCTACAGTACTCAACAGACTATACTACATGCAAGCTTTGCTTGACATTTCTACTGCACGCTCCCTCAGTACTTTACACATCTATTCTTGACACAGTCTAGAGTCATTGACATGGGTACTGTACGTGGCTACGGTACTCAACAGCCTATAGTGCACGATAGCTGTGCTTGACATGGCTACTGCATATGGCCTCTGTGCTTCACTCTTCTATTCTTGACACGGTCTACAGTCATTGACATATGTAATGTACAATGCTACAGTATTCAACAGCCTATACTACATGTTAGCTGTGCTTGACATGGCTCCTGCACACGGCTTCTATACTTCACATGTCTATTCTTGACATGGTCTACAGTCATTGACATGGGTATTGTACATGGCTACAGTTCTCAACAGTCAATAGGACACACTAAGTGGGTTTGACATAGCTACCATACATGGTTGCTGTACTTGCAAAACCTACTGTAGATACCTCCTTTTTTTGCCATGTCTACCTTGGTGGATGTGCCTACTGTGCTTGAAGCAGGTGATGTTACACCTCCTGTAACTGATGCAATTACTGCACAGAGTGGCAGTAGGGGCTACAGCTTGGGCACCAGGTCTGTTTGATGTTTTATGGGGTCTGTTTCCTACTCCACATCAAGAGCTGAAGTGATCTTAACCCCTCTATGAACCGTTGTTTGTGGATCCCACGTGTGTGTCCATCTTTAAGGAAAAGGGGGTTCAGAGCTCACTAATGATTAAATATAATCCTGGCCACCTCTGACAGGAATGATTGTTTTCAGACCTGCATTACCTTCGGTAGGGTGTGGGAAATACTTGGAGCAAAGCCTGCCTCTCTTTCCAGCTTGTGAGGTAAGTTGGTTCATACCTGTGCTTTCCAGGGGGTTGTGAAAGTCTATCTGCACCGTATTTACAAGGGGACTGTACACGGCTGCTGTACTTGACACATCTATTCTTGACATGATGTACAGTCATTGACATGGGTACTGTACATGGCTAAACAGTCACTCATCAATCCACCCTTGTCCTCGATCACTCATGATCCATGCACTCCGTAACACACATCCATGCACTCATGCACTAAATCATCCATTGATTGACTCATTCTTGCAGTGGCCCGCTTACCCTTCCACAGTACCTCAGACACAAGCTCACTGGTGCAAAAATGATGTGTTCACTTATAAGCTGGACCTGTTGGTTTAGCCAATGCTAGTTTTTATTTGCCTCTGTTCACATTCCCTTCATTTCTTCTGTTGACTACTGCCTTTGATTCACTGTTTAAACCAGTGGTGTCCGGCAGGTTCCGGGGTTGGTGAGGCGGGGGATGGAGGAGAATGTAAATAAATAATAATAAAAAACACCTACCATATCGCTGTGTCTTGTGTCTCTCCTCCGTTGACTCGGCTGAGCCAGGAAGCACTACCAGGCTCCCCATACCAATCACAATGCTGCAATGCAGCGTTGTGATTGGTAAGCATCCAGTCTCCCCTGACCAATCACAACACTGCAATGCAGCATTGTGACTGGTTTGAGTGCTGTGGCTCATCGCTCAGACGGGAACTGGGGCCCGGGTATGTTCTCCTCGCAGGCTTTAATGCAGCCTGCGTTTAGAACATGCAAATTGCGCATGACCGTTTGGCTGTGCCAAGAGTCATTGTGCACTTAGGAGTGGGCAAACCACTCCTCCTCAGCCCTGCTCTGAAAGCACAGCAGCCCGCCCACCCGCCACCTGCAAGGCAGTTGTAAACAATAAAATCATAATAACATCACGTTATTATCATTTTATTGTTCCTTAGTTACACTGCTTTTAAACAGTGGTGGCGACATTCCTCCGCCTTAGCGGAGGAGCCGCCACTGGTTTAATAATGGCACTGTGTCTGCCTGTGATGGGTATCTGTGGCTCAGGGTGGTTCAGCAGCAGCTGTGAATGGTTGGGCTCAGACTGCACCAATCTAACTTTCCCTAGATCTCTAAATACGTGAGGAAATACTGCTGAAAACAAGTGAGGTGAAAGAAAGGCCAACCTCTGCCAAGACATGGGCTATTGTCCACCAGTCAGATGCTTACAAAGAGAATGGTACCTGTGACAGGTGATGCCTCCTCAGCCAATAAGAAAAGCTGTGACATCGAGCAAATAATATAAACAGTGAAGATATAGAATCAAATCCATCAAACCCGCCGGAAAGTAAGGTGAGGAACTGATGATGACGTCTAAACCTGAACACTGAAATATTCTGAACTTTAACTACTTGACTAATGTCCTCGCCACATCTTCCCTCAAACATACACTTGATTAACACCTGTCATTTTTCCTTCCTCATCCAACTCACTGCCCTAAAGGATTGAGATTGTGGAGCCTTGATTCCCCACCCCAGAGCAGCACTTGCCCCCAGGGGGGTGGCTGGTGCTAGGTGGTGTGGTGTTGGTCTTAGGCAGGTAGTGAAAGCCAGCTTCTTGACATGTTTTCCTGGGAATGGTTGGAGATTAGGACCCAGACAGCTCATGATAAGTTTCACTTGGAGATCCAGACCATGCATCTATTCCCCCCCCCCCCCACAAATGCACCTCCCTCCTCTGGACCTTGCTAGGGAAGTGGTGCTAGACGTCATTGGGCACTGTGCTGCTCCCTTCTTTGGATACAATCCTGGGGGTGCCCTTTGGGAGTTTGTCGCACCTTAGGGTGGGCTGCCTCTGGGCGCAACCCAGGAACAGCATTACCTGGAGCTGCTGGATGTTACCCTGTAGACTCAGGCCAGCTGAGTGGTCTTCTGTGGAAAGGTGGGTGAGAAATGAAGAGCTTGGACCTGTCTTCTTTCTTCAGCCATAGGTGGACAATTGTGAGGACCACCAAAGCTTGTTCTTATTGTGGGAGGTCCATAGTCTAGTACTCCTGGGAATGAACCAGGCCCACTGGGTAGAACCTCCCCACTCTCCTTGGCTTCTCAAGATGGCAGTCATGGAAGCCCTCCGTCCATGTATCCGAGTGATGGACTGGGAAATGCCATTCACCAAGGGTGGGTGCGAGACCTCTTGTGCTGCCAAGGCTGCTGGTCACTCCTCGCAAGATGGTCCCTAGTCCACTAGAGGAGATAGAGAGCTGGATGCGTAGGGTTGTAGGACGACAGGCCCTCACTGAGATGGTGGAAGTGCAAGTAAGTAGTAAGAGAAAAACTAAAATACGTAGGAATGAGTACAAGTCAGTGAGAGTAGGCCAAATGGGCATAAGTAGGAGTAGTAGATGTAAGAACAGGAGTAAAAGTGGATGCAAATAGTGCAGAGTAGATTTGAGAGTAGGAGTAAGAATAGATGTTAGTAGTTATAAGTATGACACTGTGAAGGAGTCAGTAGGAATGATTGGGAATAACAACAAGGAATAAAAAGAGTTACAAGAAGCATGATAAGAAGTAGAAATGATAGTGAGTGTAACTAGGTGTAAAGGAATGAATAGGATTAAAAAAGGAATAAGTAGGAGTAGGGGCCAGTAGTAGTAAGAAGATATAGCTTCACCCCCACACACAGAGGAAATTGTATTTGACTGCTCTACTCTTTGTGGACAGCACTGATCCCATTTCTGATGTGAGTGCAGCTGAATGTTGTAAATGCTTTGAAAAGAAGAGCACTGTCTATATATGTTCACTACTCATCACAAAGCGTACATTATTAGGGTCTTAACAGAGGGAGCTACAAATTACACCTATACACTTCTCAGGACCCCTGCCCGTTTGGGGCTGGATCTTGAAGCCTTCTCGGCTGAACACTTGAGTGCACTTCGTTTGGCTAGTTCAGACTTTGGATTCACCCCAAAGCGTGCAAACCTGTGTTTCATGTAATTTTTCACTCAATCCTCACGATCATTGCACGCAAACTGGAATAGGCAAGGTAATTGTGGTGATGTGATGTTAATGCTAACACTGGTAGAGAATGTAATGATGTAACATGGAATGTGTTAGTGGGGGTTCTGCTCTGGAGTTCTGCTGGGGGCAGTTGGGACTTCGTGTTGGAGCAATGCCGGTTGGGACGGCTCTCTGTACCAAGAAATAAACTTAATGCATCTAAAGTAACCTGAAGCCGTTTCCTCGTCTTTACAGTGGCGACAGAGGATGATGTTACTTATATCGCTACTACAGCTGACTACATTCGGCATTTGAAAACTTCGTATTGATTGCCCGGAGCCTGGGTTTTCATTCAACTGTGAGTAATTTTTGTTTTTATTGTTGTTCGAGTTAACATCGAACGTTCCGCCGTGCAGAGAGCCGTGCCCATATTTTTATTCGTCTGCCCGTTTTTTTTTTTAAATAAGAGGTTTGCGGGAGATTCAAAGATTCGAAGAATACGAGCAATAAAAAAAAAACTATACCAAAGAGAAGGATAACATTTTAAAGAAGGACTTTATCTTACCGGTCACCGTCATATCTCATTGTTAATTTTGAGCGTCGTTACAGAAAGCAGGAGGTGTTCATCTTCTCGTTACTCATCTTGTTTGATGACGTTGTGGAACCTTCAGCGGAGTTTGGCGAAGGAGGCTGAAAAGGGTTCCATGTTATTCAGTGCGCTGGAAGAATCTTCACTGAGACGTTTCTAATTTGACGTCAGCGCGCAACGTCGCGTTCACAGTGGCCATTTTGGATTGGTCACATACTTCTCGTTTGTTTCATTATTTGCTACTTTCAAAACGTAGCGTTCAGTTCGAAGTTATATTTTATCGATTTGTGCGCACAGCCATTTGTTACGTGCTTTGGGGCGCAATTTTTTTTTTTTTTTCTTCTCTTTATTGATTGCACGTGGATTGGAAATTGTAAACTTGGGCATTCATAACGCAAATGTGTTATTGGAAATGTATATATACACCAAGAATATAACTCATATGGTGCAATTCTACCATCTGCTGGTTTAAACTGGAATTTTTTTTTTTTTTTGGTCACTATCTGGATTCGCTGCTATCTGTGAGAGGTGTCGACTTTGTGTTTCTTCTTAGTTTAACAGAGTTTGGCCTTCTCATTTTCTGCTATCTTGCAGAGGCAGTGAATTTTCAGGAATTATTTTTTTTTTCTTCTTCTTTTCTCTCATATCCATTTCTATTTTCTTCTTGTTAATCAATTTCATTCCACAGTTTTTTTTTTATTATTATTATTTTTGGTTCTCTTTGGCGAAATGCAGAGCGTCATTGCACCAGCGCCTTTTCTACAAGAACCCGGAGATCCTCCTTTAGAATGGAAACTATGGTTTAGATCGTTCAAGGCATATCTAGGTGCGATTGATGGACAGAGATACAGGCCTGAGAGGAAAAAGAACTTAATGTATTACCATCTAGGGGTTGAAGGAAAAAATGTATTTGACCATCTACCTCCCTATGATCCACCTGAAGGAGAAGATCCTGATGAGTTCCAAACAGCGGTAGCGCAATTGGACAAATATTTCACTAAAACAAAGAATATTGTGGTGCATAGATACAAGTTTTTTACGAGAACACAGAAATCTGATGAGAGTATAGATACTTTTATTACAGCTTTAAAAGTTTTGGCTTCTAAATGTGAATTTGAGAATTTCACTTCCCAATTAGTGAGAGACCAACTGGTCGCACGTTGTTATTGTAAAAAGATACAGGAAAGGCTACTAACATGTAAAGACCCTACTCTTGACAAAGCAGTTGATATTGCTAAAAGTATTGAGAGTTCAATGGATGACGCAAAACAGCTTGAAACTGCTCTATCTAACTCTTCCATTTCAGGTGCTGTTTCTACTAAGCATCCTGGTGCCAGTTCTGTCAAACCTTCTATTCCTATGTTTGACAATGCTTTTAGGGGTAATGCTTTTCGTGGCAATATGAAGAGACCGGGTATTATTAGAGGTGGAAGATCATTTGTACAAGATAGGCAGTTCAACTCTAGAATATATTGTTTTAGATGTGGTTCTCCTTTACATGTCTCTTCTTTTAAAAATTGCCCAGCTATCAATCAACAGTGTGGGCAATGTGGAAGAATGGGCCATTTTGCTAAAGTTTGTATGGGTAGCAGAAGGAGAAATGTTAGATGCGTAATTAACGATGAGAATTTTTATGATGAAGATGTTGAAAATCAAGAATATGTTGTAGTGGTAAAGAATCGCAATGAAGAAGGGCTATTAAACATTCCTGATCCGGAAGTTTTAGTTACAATTGAAACAAGTCAAATCCGACTTCTGGTTGACACAGGGGCTCGTATCACTATTGTGGCACAAGAAAAGTACCAAAAGTTCTGGTATCAGAAAAGTCTTTTGCCACCTGATGTTCGTACAGTGGCTTTTGAAGGTAGTAAAATTGACTTATTAGGATACTTTTGGGCCACCATAGGGGTTTTAGGTGAAACTATCAATGGTAAGGTATACGTTGCTAAAAGAGGGATCAATGTTCTTGGGCTCGTTCACCAAGCAGAGTTTGGTTTAACTATTAAGCCTGGGTTGAAGAACCCTGTCTTCATTGACAAGCAGCTTGATCAGAAACATCATGATAAACATGCCTACTCACTTTCTAGCACACAGTCATTCAATGATTGGGAACACAAGTTCAGTAATGTTTTTAAAAATAGTCTGGGAAAAATTACTAATTTTCAACATTTTATAAAGCTAAAAGAGAATACCACTCCTGTCAAACACAGATTACGCAATGTCCCGTTGAGTATCAGAGAGGATCTTTCTAAACATCTGCAAAGTTTGTGTGAACAAGGCATAATTGAAAAAGTTGAGTCCACCCTTTGGCTTTCCCCTATTGTTTTGGCAAAGAAAAGGTCTGGGGACCTGAGGATGTGTGTCGACTTGAGAAGCTTGAACGAGGCCATTTGGGTTGACGGCTTTCCTCTTCCACGCATTGAGGACCTGATTGCGAAAGTTGGTTTGTCTTCATGGTTTACGAAATTGGACCTCAAAGCTGCGTATCATCAAGTCGAACTTCATCCTCAGTCCCGACACCTTACTGCTTTCGTCACTCCCGATGGTGTTTTCCAGTTTTGTCGACTTCCTTTTGGGCTAGCTTCTGCGGCTGCGGTCTTTCAGAGACTAATGACTGAAATGTTTAGACATAACCCCAATGTGGTGGTATTCCAAGATGATATTCTTGTTTTCTCTAAAAGTGAAGCGGAACATGATGTTGTTCTCGATCAAGTTTTTAGTGTACTAGAGAGCAGAGGGGTGACCTTACAGAAAAGTAAGTGTTTCTTTAAGGTGAAAGAGATTGAATATCTAGGGCATGTAATATCAGAACGAGGCATTAAACCAAGACCTGGCTTAGTCAAAAGTATAGTGGAGGCTCCAGCTCCCCAAAATAGAGAACAATTGATGTCTTTTCTCGGACTCTGTGAGTTTTATGCAAAATTCATGAAAGATTTTGCCAAAACCACAGAGTGTTTTAGAAACCTACTTAAAAAAGGAACGACATTTGTATGGTCAGAAGAATGTGAAAAAGGTTTTCAATCTATTAAAAGTCACATTGTTAGTGCACCTGCTTTGCAGGCTTTTGTGGAAGGAAGGCAAACCATCATTACAGTTGATGCATGCGAGTATGGTCTGGGTGCTGTGTTGTCGCAGTTTGCTGAAGGGAAAGAGTTCACAGTGGGATTTGCTTCCAGGACTCTTCGTCCTGTTGAGCGAAAGTATTCGGTTATTGAAAAGGAACTGTTTGCCTGTGCATGGAGTGTTGAGAAGTTCAAGTCATATTTGTGGGGCAGATCCTTTGTCCTTAGAACTGACCATCGACCATTAGTTGACATTTTGTCAGGAAAAAATATTAAACGTACCACTGCTAGATTAGCTAGGTTATCGACCAAATTGCTAGAATTTACGTTCAAGGTAGAGTATATTCCTGGAGGGAGAAACAGCAGAGCGGATTGTTTATCTAGGCTTCCCATTCAGGATACAGATGAACAAGATTGGGAAACCGATATAGAGGAATGTTTTGTAGCGTGTGTCAATCAGGACATTCTCTCATTTGCAGAAGAAGACTGGGTCGCTGAAGTTGATAAAGATATTGTACTTAGTGAGGTTATTTCTTTGATCAAGAGAGGTTGGCCTAAGGAGAAACTTCTTACTCCAGAACTTCAAATGTTCTGGAAAGTCAACAGTGAACTGTCTCTAGAAGGTGGAAAAGTAGTAAGAAGTGACAAACTTGTACCTCCCTCGTGTTACCGAGATAGAATTATTTTAGCTGCTCATGCGGGTCATTTAGGTGCAACCATTACTAAAAGGAAGGTGAGATCTGATTTTTGGTGGCCAAGAATGGATTCTCAAATTGATGAGATGGTTAAACAGTGTGTAAGATGCAATACTAGTGACAAAGTTTTGGTGTTAGAAGGCACTGTTGACTCTCCTGTATCTCCTCCTGGGAGAGCATGGCAGAAAATAGGCATGGATTTTCTTGGACCTTTCCATGTTCTCCCTGCCAATTCTAAATATTTTTTGGTGCTTGTGGACCATTTATCCAGATGGGTTGAGGTTGAGCCCATCAATGTTCCTAATTCCGAAAGTGTTATTGCTTGTCTCAATAAGATTTTTCTTAGGGAAGGTTTTCCGGAGGAAATTCTTACAGACAATGGTGTTCAATTTGTCTCGAAAGAGATGGTTGGTTTTTTACGTTCTTGTGGTATTAAACACACAAGAACTCCTCTTTATCACCCACAAAGCAATGGGAAAACTGAGAGATTCAATAGAGTTATAGTAGAGTGTGTTCAAGCAGCTTTTAGGTCTAAGGCTTGCATTTTCAAAGCAGTGAATGATCTCGTGTGGTCGTATCGTACATCGCCCCATGTTGCTACCAATTTTAGTCCATTTGAACTTATGAGAGGGAGGAAAACTCCTTCGCAAGTTTATCCTTTTTGGATGGTGAAATCTTTTCATCGTGTTAGTGACATAGGGAACATGTGGGACTCTGCTAGTAGAAAATCATCCGAAGTCTGTAAAAGAATTGAACCAGTTACTGGAAAAGATGCTCACAGTATTTGCATTGGTGATTGGGTTAGAGTGAAAAATCCGGTATCAGTTAGAAAAGGTCTTTCAAAGTTTTTAGATTGTCAGCAGGTTGTGGACATCAGAAAGAATGCCGTTAAGTTGGCCAATGGAAATTGGTGGAATACTTCTCGAGTAGCAAAGGATCCAGGTTATTTTAACAAGAATGGGGAACATGAGAAAGTTGCTTTAAGGAGTGATAATTGTGTGAGAAGGAGCACCAGAACTCATACAAAGTCAAGCAGGTTACAGGATTATGTATAAGTTATATTTATATAGTTATATATATAGCTATGTTTATTTTCATCACTTTTCTTTTCCCTTACATTTTTATTGTATTATTTTATTGTTAGAAGTCTGTTTCTTAAAAAAAGGGGGAGGTGTGGTGATGTGATGTTAATGCTAACACTGGTAGAGAATGTAATGATGTAACATGGAATGTGTTAGTGGGGGTTCTGCTCTGGAGTTCTGCTGGGGGCAGTTGGGACTTCGTGTTGGAGCAATGCCGGTTGGGACGGCTCTCTGTACCAAGAAATAAACTTAATGCATCTAAAGTAACCTGAAGCCGTTTCCTCGTCTTTACAGTAATTCATTTTAAGACAGCAGGGGATAGTAGGATCTCCAGCCCACGTAATGTGTTAGAAAGTAAGGGGCTGATTCACAGAACTAATCTGAGACAAAATCCTAAATTTACTACTTTTGGTATTCACAGAAGGCATTTAGTAGTAGTAAAGTTAGGATTTTGTCTTAAGTTTGACTTAAGTTTGACTTAAGACAGACTTAAGACAGACTTAAGGCAGACCTAAGACAAAATCTTAACTTTACTACTACTAAATGCCTTCTGTGAATACCAATCAATCAATCAATCACTGCATTTGTAAAGCGCGCTACATACCCGAGAGGGTCTCAAGGCGCTGGGGGGGGGGGGGGGGGTGCTACTGGTCGAAGAGCCAGGTCTTGAGGAGTATTCTGAAGGCCAGCAGGTCCTGGGTCTGTCGTAGGATGGTGGGGAGAGTGTTCCAGGTCTTGGCGGCGAGGTAGGAGAAGGATCTGCCGCCGGCGGTGGTTTTCCGGATGCGAGGGACTGTGGCGAGGGCGAGGTTGGCTGAGCGGCGGCTTCGGGTGGGGGTGTGGAAGCTGAGTCGGTTGTTGAGGTAGGTGGGTCCGGTGTTGTGCAGTGCTTTGTGTGCGTTGATCAGGAGCTTGAAGGTG
Source organism: Triturus cristatus (assembly GCF_964204655.1). NCBI lineage: Eukaryota > Metazoa > Chordata > Amphibia > Caudata > Salamandridae > Triturus > Triturus cristatus. Next base: position 1,837,763,284 of record NC_140590.1, on the reverse strand, counting down.
ATCCTTTTGTTGAAGGGGAGCCAGTGCAGGCCTCTCAGGTGGAGTGTGATGTGGCTGCAGCGGGGGACGTCGAGGATGAGTCGGGCCGAGGCATTCTGGATGCGTTGGAGTCGTCTCAGGAGCTTGTTTGTAGTTCCTGAGTAGAGGGCGTTCCCGTAGTCGAGTCTGTTGGTGATGCGGGCCTGGGTAATGTTTTTTCTCGTGTCGAGGGGGATCCATTTGAAGATCCTGCGGAGCATACGGAGGGTGTTGAAGCAGGACACGGAGACGGCGTTGACTTGCCTGGTCATGGAGAGAGTGGAGTCGAGGATGACCCCCTGGTTGCGTGCGTGGTCCGTGGGTCCCGGGGCTGTGCCTTGTGACGTGGGCCACCAAGAGTCATCCCAGGCTGATGGGGTGGGTCCGAGAATGAGGACCTCTGTCTTGTCTGAGTTCAGCTTCAGTCTGCTGTCCTTCATCCAGTCGGCTACGGCCTTCATTCCTCTGTGGAGGTTAGCTTTGGCGGTGTGGGGATCTTCGGTGAGGGATATGATCAGCTGGGTGTCGTCGGCGTAGGAGATGATGTTGAGGTTGTGTTGTCGTGCGACGTGGGCGAGGAGGGCCATGTAGATATTGAACAGCGTCGGGCTGAGAAGGATCCCTGTGGGACGCCGCAGATGATCTCGGTGGTTTTGGAGCGGAAGGGTGGGAGGCGGACGCTCTGGGTTCTGCCGGAGAGGAAGGATGTGGTCCAGGCCAGGGCCTTCTCTTGGATACCGGCGTCATGGAGGTGTGCTGATAGGGTGTGGTGGCAGACCGTGTCAAAGGCTGCTGATAGGTCCAGGAGGACGAGGGCGACTGTTTCTCCTTTGTCCATCAGGGTCCGGATGTCGTCAAAAGTAGTACGTTTAGGATTTTGTCTCAGATGACTTCTGTGAATCGGGCCCTAAGTTCCATCTTTTAACACTAATGTACGCTCGCTACCCAGTTACCAACAGCTCCTGAGCTACTTGCCCCTTATATCTTGAGATCCTCCAAATTTGTTTTACTGGGTGACCTGAATAGCCATTTTGAGAACAGGTCTTGCTGTTTTGGCCAGACCTTAATTGAAGATCTCAAAGCCCTAAGCTTGGAGTTCATTAACTCTGCATCTACACATAGAGCGAGACATCTTTTAGACCCGATCTTGGCCAATATACAATTAATGGATTCTTCTCCTCCTATGCCATTAATATGGTCAGATCATTATGCAGTACCCTTCCCTGTCCGAACGGGTTAAGGTCCGGCTAGAATGAAAGTTGGAACACAGACTAAGACCAGGGCTTGGTCGAAACTGGGTACAGTAGGCCTTAACAGCCCACTTAACCCAAGTGCCTGAGCTAGACCAGCCCACGATCGACGACTGGTTACGGAAAGCACTGGACATTATTTTGCCAGCTAAAATCAGTCACCCAGTCAGAACCCACACTCCGTCACCCTGGTTCACCAAGGCACTATCGGTGGAAAAATCGAGTTGTAAGGGCCTAGAGAGGTTCTGGAGACTTGTTTATAATAAAGAGGGTAAGCGCATGCATAAAAATGCATTGAGAAAATATCATAGTCACTGAAGAGCTGCCCGGGAAACGTTTTAGAGACAGATTCCACAGGCATGGAAACTTTCCTTGTTTCGGCCTTTTCCGAAGAAACCTAACTTGGACCCGATAATTGGGGCAACTATAGATCCCTTTCTATGCTTTCCCTCATGGCCCAAATCATGGAGAAGCATGTTTAAAAAGCAAACACAAGGAGATGATGGACGGAGTGCTGAAACTTTTCAAACACTCACCCCCAGTCACAGATCTGGGTTGAATCCATCACCATTATTTAGCTCACTTTTCCACCCCAGTTCAGACACAGCTATATGCAAATCAGTCTTGACCCTGTGCCTCATGGGTACAGACCAGCCCGAACTGCCAAGCCATGTGTTCCCTGGACCACAAACAAGCATCCTGGGACCGATTTCGGGCTAACAGCCCTCTTCAGCCAGACTAGCTTGAATCCAGTGGCAAAGCGAGCAAGGGACCCATGTGTGGGCATACCCTGCTACCTTGGGCGAACAAAGCAAACACAAGGAGATGATGGACGGAGTGCTGAAACTTTTCAAACACTCACCCCCAGTCACAGATCTGGGTTGAGTCCATCATCATTCTTTAGCTCACTTTGCCACCCCAATTCAGACACAGCTATATGCAAATCAGTCTTGACCCTGTGCCTCATGGGAACAGTCCAGCCTGAACTGCCAAGCCATGTCTTCCCTGGACCGGAATCAAGCATCCTGGGACCGGTTTCGGGCTAACAGGACCCACGTCTGGGCATACCCTTCCCACTTAGGGCGACATATGCAAAAGAAACAGTTGATGGACGGGATGCTGGACATGCCACTGGAGTCAAGCTATCCTGGCTGATGAGGACTGAAAGCCCGAAACCGGTCCTAGGATGCTTGTTTTCAGTCCAGGGAGGACCTGCCCTGGCAGTTTGGGCTGGACTGTTCCCATTGGGCGCAGGGTCAAGTATGATTTGCATATGGCTGGGTCCACACTGGAATGGCATGGTGAGCAAAAAAACGATGGATGTAGGCCCAGATCTCTGTACTGGGGTGAATGTATGACATTGTTCTGCATTCTGTCCATCAATTGTTCTTTTTGAAGCATGTTTATAGACATCTCTTCAGTTTTATTGAGTCTGAGGATTTCCTATACCCCTGGCAATCTGGGGTTAGGATGGAATACAGTACTAAATTTGCCTTTCTAGGAGTCACAGAGCACCTAGACGGCTCCTGGATAGGGGCGAGATGGCCACGCTGATTCTTCTTGATCTCAGTGCAGCCTTCAATACTGTGTCTCGTGACACTCTCTTTGAGATATTGGCTGTCTTGGGACTCCAAGGGCATACTACAAGTTCTAAACCACCAATGCAAGCGCATAATCTCTCAATAAACAGGAGGGGGTCTTATGCATCAATGTAAGATCGCAGCACTCAATGCATGAGAGGTGTTCTTATTCACTTATGTAAGGACAAAGGCCCTCAATGCATGGGAAGGGTTTATCCACCAATGTAAGGATATAGGCTCTCAATGCATAGGAGGGGTTTTATCCACCAATGTAAGGACATAGGCTCTCAATGCATGGGAGGGGTTTTATCCACCAATGTAAGGACATAGGCTCTCAATGCATGAGAGAGGTTCTTATCCACCTATGTTGGAACATAGGCGCGCAACGCACAGGAGAGGTTTTATCCACCAATGCAAGGACACAGCACTCAATGCATGGGAGGGGTTCTTATCCATCAATGTAAGGACACAGCACTCAATGCATGAGAGGGATTCTTATCCATCAATGTAAGGACACAGCACTCAATGCATGGGAGGGATTCTTATCCATCAATGTAGGGACACAGCACTCAACGCATAGGGAGGGGTTCTTATCCACCAATGTAAGGACACAGCACTCAATGCATGAGAGGGATTCTTATCCACCAATGTAAGGACACAGGCTCTCAATGCATGAGAGTGGTTCTTATCCACCAATGTAAGGACACAGCACTCAATGCATGGGAGGGATTCTTATCCATCAATGTAAGGACACAGCACTCAATGCATGGGAGGGATTCTTATCCACCATGGTAAGCACACAGCACTCAATGCATGGAAGGGGTTCTTATCCTTCAATATAAGGACATTTGTGCTCAACGCATAGGGAAGGGTTCTTATCCACCAATGTAAGGCACAGGCTCTCAATGCATGAGAGTGGTTCTTATCCACCAATGTAAGGACACAGCACTCAATGCATGGGAGGGTTTCTTATCCAATAACATAAGGACACAGCACTCAACGCATAGGGAGGGGGTCTTATCCACCAATGTAAGGACACATAACTTAATGCATGGGAGGGGCTCTTATCCACCAATATAAGGACATAGGCTCTCAAAGCATGGAAGGAGTTCCTATCCACCAATATACTGGAAGGGGCTCTTATCGACCAATGTACGGACACAGCTCTTCTTTGCATGGGAGGGGTTTTATCTTATACACACAAAGAGGAGTAGAGAGTGTAAAAAGGAAAAGGTCTCGTGGTGGTACGTGCACAGTGTGAAAATACTGCCCTCACCCACAAGGTTGTGACATGCTTCATCATCGGGCTTTGCTGCAATACACCCCCGGGCAGACCAACTTCTGGAGTGGAGCAAAAGGGAGTGGAAGACAATACAAACATGTAAGATATACAAATACTTAATGCCAAATTATAATGGGATCACCAAAAGAGAATTGCAGTGGAGGTTAAAATTAGCTCGGAGGTGTCACTACTCAAAAATGTATTCCTGGACCCTCCGGCCAGTGTTAAAAACCTGAAGGATGGTGGTGACAGGAAAGAGTAAGGAATTCCTATACCCTTCCTTACTGCCAGTTCGTCAACATGTTTCTGCCGTATTCGTGCCCGCAGTTATAGGTCACATCGCCATTTGTCAGGACCTTTCTTGAGCCCACTGGTGTTGTGTAGCCCTCGATACCAAGATTTGGTATTCCTAGGAAACAGTTGTTCCCAAAGCAACAGTGCCCCTACGTAACTTGCTCTTGATGTACTGTAAGGAATGAGAACAAGCAAGAGACTTATTACTCGCACGTGGAATACAACCATATATTCAGACAGTGCTAGTATTCGCTCGCTTGTGCCACTGAGTAAAATAAGTATGGCCATAGTTTGCCCTATACAGTCAGTTCTTGTCCATACTCAGTCAAGTCAATCATACATATGGTAAGACTACCTTATAAATATATAGCCGCAGGTAGTCATACGTCCCTGGACTCGTGTTCACTCATACACACTCTAAAGTAGAACGCTCAACTCACGAGTTTCACAAACAAATAAGCCAAAACTGGCAAGGACGAGGGCGAGCCCTCCTGTAGTCACACACTAGAGGAGACAGGTAAAAAACAAGAAATCCAATGGTTAAACCGTAGTTCATCAAATTACACTTGTGAATCGGACCCGGTCGATTGGTGTAGATCTGATCGCTAATGGGACCCCCATGGAGTAAATGCATTGATCGGAAAAAGTAAGGAAAGGGACCTTGATGTCTATAGTCACATCACATCATGTCTCCCTGAAAAAAGTAGGCAGTATCTGGTCACATATCATGCCTATAAGGTACCTGTAGTTGTTTGTAACACCCCCGGTCCAGAACGCTAACATGCAATGCTGTTCGGTACCATTAGTGCTTTAAAAGTGGTTGGTTGCACTTGAAAGCCTACCGGACCCAGGCGTCCGTCAGATGTTCCTGGCCCCCTCCCCCCTGCTTCTTACTTCTTCAAGGTGGGTGCTCTGCCCATGGATTCCCTGATTCTGCCATGTAGATTACCGGCGATCATGGTCGGGCTCCTTTTTTTCACCTGCGCTTCCTGTCACATGTGGAGGCGTGGTTTGTTGCATACACTACGTTCATGGTTACTAGGGTTTGTGCTGCGTCTATTGCTCCTCAATCAAATTAGCGGACGCTACGATTCTACACATTTATTCATTACAGTTTAGCAAACACTCCTGCCTAATCAAACAGAACCAATTCCCCCTAGTATATTTACATTGTGGGTGATGCAAGAAACACTTTGTGGGTATTGATTGTGGGCACTGCCGTAGACCACTGGGCACTTTTATTCTGTTTATTATTTCATCAGAGTTTTGTGGACACTCCTGCCTAATCAAACACAACCAGATACCCTTAGTATTTTAACATTTTGGGTAATAAGCGGAATAAATGTCTGATTAAGATGGCAGTGAGACCGCCAGCGACAGCCTTTTGTGGCACTCTTAATCGCCATTAGAACCATTTTCACCGCCCTCCACATTAGGATGGTGGGTGGTGTGATGGCGGTTGGAAAGACCGACCGCCACACATCTGACGGGCTCCTTGAGCCCGCCGATGCGGCAGAGGGGGTTGTAGTCCCTACCATAGGTATTGCAATGTCCCTCTCCGCTGGCCTTTACATGGCGGTTAACCCACCATTAAAAGGTTAGCGGAAAGGACTGTAATGGGCTCCCCTTACCTCCTGGCCCTAAGCTGTGGGCACTGGGGGGGCACCTATGGTGCCCCCCTACATATCCCTGGACCATGTGGCAGGGATGTGTGCAGTGACCCCTTTTTGTCTTGCGACCTGTGCTTCAGCCAGCAGCATCCGCCACAATACAAAATATTGGCATTGCGACGACCGTGGTGGCGGTCGCATTGTAATACCTATGTCGGGATTGCTGACACCCTGTCGGCGGCCCGTTTTCCTATAGGGTGGCGGGCGGTCGTAAGTCCGACCGCCATCATAATCAGTCCCTAAGTCTCTGAGTGAGTGTTATAATGGCTGCCAGTAATATTTTTCTCATGTTGCTGCCAGCCAATCAGAGTGCTAGCTCCCACAGCGAATTGGCCCAAGGGAAAAAAGCTCCCTGGGCCAATCAGAATGCTCTATTTTTTCTAATTGGATTCAAGGGACTCCTGCGAGAGTCCCTCAAATCCAGCTGTCCAGATATCTATATTTTGTTGAAGATTAATATCTCAAAAACTACAGACCAGATTTCCACCAAATCACAAAAAAAAACAATTTGTGTGCCAAGATCTAGCTTCCTGTAAAATTTGGTGCAATTCCGTTCAGCAGTTTTTGCTGTAGCATTGTCTAAAAAAGTCTATAAAAATGCATGGGGATTTTGTGTTTTTGGACCCCTCTTTTTCTCAGCCCTGCTTGATGGATCACCCCGAAACTTTCCATGCACAAACTAGTCAAAAAGTAGCACCTTTTTGGAAAGTTTCATGGAAATTTGTCAAATGGTGCCAAAGTTATTACTAACAGAAAAAAACACTTTTCCTCTGGAACAGCTGACCTAACTATTACTACCCATAGGCGATCAATGCTGAGTCTTATTATATATATATATATATATATATATATATATATATATATATATATATATATATATATATATATATATATATATATATATATATATATATATATATATATATATATATATATATATATGTATTAATTAAACAGCTAAAGTTGTCTCGAAGGCCAGACCTAAAAAGGAAATAATAATCTCTATAAATTTAAAAGCTACAACTATGTACTTTACATGGTGATAAAGAAAAACTGCTTTCAGGCAAACTGAAGTTGATATATGTCTATGAACAAAGAGGCAGATAAGGAGGTGTCTCTGCAACGATTTTAAAGTAAGCGCTGCTAAGCAAAGGCAAGACTCGAAGATGTAGTATTTTACAAACAGGTTTTCTTTGAGAATCATCTCATAAAACAAAGGGAGGATACAAGGGCCAGAAACTGAGAGCATGAGAAAGGATGAAGACAACCTTCAGTTGATACAAGAATGTAAACTTGTATCTAATCAATACTTTCCCTTATGGAGAACCAAGATGTAAAAATGTCACAGATGGGAATTTCCTTTAGACACAGTTTGCATGAGCAAGAAAACATGCTATAGTTACACAAAGACAATGGCTTACATTATCAATGCTAGTTTGTATTAATAAGAATAATCTAACGCACAAAAAGAAAGTATTTTCTCTTTCTAAGAGAAGGGATAGACAAACAATGTAGATATGATAGATCCTTTTGTAAGGAAGAATATTAATGCAGATAAAATTCATTCCACCTTACAGGTCTCCTCTTCACACGTGTGGAGGATGAGCTACCGTAACAGAATCCTTTCCTCCCTTGCACCACCTTTCCATTCAGTAGTTCTCATCACATCCCACTTCATTCTAAAATGGGACGTATTGCATAAATCCCTTTCATCCACATCCACAACACTTCTTTGCAACTCTGCTATTCTTTTTTGGCTTTGAAAACTGTGGAAACCCCTTCTTCTCATTTTGGGCTTCTTGATGGACATCCAATTACCACAACTCCATTTAACAATACTTGACACTTTTTCTTGCAGTATATCTACTTGTAACTAGGGCTGGGTAGAACTTGCGGAGTTTCACTCTGTGGAAATCCATGGAGTTATATAAATCAACACAAACGGCACTACGTGGTGCACCAGAGGGTGTTGCTTTTTTGCTTCCATTGGAGTAGATTTTCAACTCATGCTGCAGCTTTCTGACAGCAATTGCTCAAGAACAGTCACTACTGCCCGCATTTAGAAAATCTTGCCAGTTGCTGTTCAAGCACCTGAAAATCACGCTAGGGGACGCTAATTCTCGCTCTCCAATTTATTGTTGGCGAGCCGCACATGAGAAAAAAACTCCACCATGTGGCGGTTGGCGGAGCTCAGGCAAAACTCTGTGAACTCTGCCGGCGGAGCGGAATTTATGACCCACCCCTACTTGTAACTCCTCTGATACTCCTCAATTTTCTTATCAACCTTCAGAGTGGTGTCAGTGCCCTTCACTGCACTAAATCTGAGCCACAATAGTGATAATTTTCTCCCAAGTGTCAGTTTCAAGTAAGGATTTTAAATTTTGACATTTCTGTGATGGTATAGAGTACCACAAGATGTGCCCGAATAATTTATCGCAGGACCGACTTCACAGAAATGGATGTACCACTGAATATCGAGAATTGGAATATCGTGATACCTTAATATCATGGAACAAATATCGAGGAACAAAATTTCGAAAGGTGGATGCATAGAGAGGAAGTATAGGTTTACGATCCCTAACTCCACATCTATGTACCTTGATGATATGTATATAATGTCAAGCTATATATGTGTATGTGGAGGTAGGTATACAAAATCTATACAAACTTACCTTTCATCTTTTTGGCCCTCAATAGCTTGTCTGTGGGCCCCACGCCATTTCCTATTCGATATTCAGGATCCACACTCCCAGAGACACGTTCAGCCAGTGCCATCTGTCCACAGCCTTTACCCTAGAATGTACGCATTCATCCAATGCACTAGACCATATCTAGGAAAAGGTTTAAGCTAAGAACTTTGAAACTGTTGTCTAGGAGTGCATCCAGGAGACTATGCCTGCCTTGGACTTTCACGACCATTGTGCCCCAGAAGTGGAAATGAAGTGTAAGGCTCCTGGAAGGTAACTCCTCTCCAAACCCCATCACCATTAGATCAGCCTCAAAAGCTATGCATCTCTGGCATCGAAAGGGAAACAGTGTCAACTAGTTCAAACGGTAAGGAGGAGGCTGTGTCTAAACACAGAAAGAAGGTAGAAGGAAACAGAATATAGTGCAGACACATGATTGACAATATAAAAACATCCACCCGCCTAAACTAATAAGTCAACATACGGTAAGACCCAGGGGCATATTTACAAGCCACTATCGCCACCACAACGCCACTTTCAGTGATTTTGTGATGGCGATAGGAGCTTTTGGGAGAAGCAGAGGTCTCTAGATTCACAACAGTTATAATTCATTGTGTTTTTTGGGACACAAACTTAGAATTTCCAACCAAAAGCAATGGAGGATTGTACATAGAGATTACCTGTGAGATGGCTGCGTCCAGTAGACATATATCCGTGCATGTTGACTCTCATTGATTTCTCTGTGGGTTGAGTTACATAGTGCATGAGTTCACACAGCAAAGTTATGCTCGTCATTGTTACCAGGGCCAATATTATCAGGTTATTGCATTGGACTGATTTCAAAGCTTGATTGCATGGCCTGTGGAGAGGAATGTGGTGGCAGACTTCAGAGCACGTGGTTCAGGCGGATGTGGTGTTCAAGTTGTGAAGCATCTAGAAGAGATTAGGGGGCATATTTACAGCAGAATGGAGAAGCGTGGCCTTAAATACAGGGATGTGCCGTATTCACAAGATTGCGGCACACCCCTGTGTTTCCCGTAGTACTGGCACTGAGTTCAGCTGCCTAGCACCAATGCAGGCACTCTTGGACCATAGTGCAGGGGCGTCTGCATTGGGGGGAAGATTGTTTATGTGCAGGAAGGTTCCCTTTCCTGCACATAAACAATCTTTAAATGCCGTTTTGTATCTTATATGTGTGCTGCTTAATGCAGAGCACAAAGAAGTTTTAAAACAGCATTTTTTTAAATGATTGGTTATGTGCAGGAAGGGGGACCTTCCTGCATGTAAACAATCATAGGCAATTTGCTGTTTCTATGTGTCCTGCACAAGGCAGCACACATGGAACCGGCAAACACGAGTAGAAATAAAGCAGTGCTCCTCGTTTCGCCTGTTTATGACCAGGTTTTTCCTGGTCATAATTTTGGCACTGCCTCCCATTACGCTGTGCTTGTAAATAGAGGACGAAGAAACAATAAACAGGAGTAGGCCTGTTTTCCCAGAAGAGACCAAGCAATAGTTTGTAACAAACAACAACGTCTCAAATGGAAGTCATTAAAACATAGCAATTTCAAACATAGTGATATAAATCATATAGGGAAGGGGAAGAAGAAAGGGAGACCACAGGGGAATTTGGAGAAGAATTGTATTTGTAAGTAGTTATTACAGCACTACAGTAAAATCAAAGTACAGGTGACCATAACACTCAAGTGAGCACTGGTCGTGCTAGTGATAGTGAACGGCGCAGAGACACAAGGGTGGAGAACAGCGTGAACGGCAAAGTACTATGAAGGTAACGATGTGGTCAAAGAAACAAAAAGGTTATATACAGTGTAGGTTCTTAACAATGAATAAATTGACCACAGCAATGCCAACGTTCTTTGCTGGGGGGTCGACGGCGTTTCAGCCTGATTGATTCCAGGCCATCATCAGGACAATGGTCACAGATTTTCTAAAAGTGCTGAATATAGTATAGAGTAGATCAAGAAGTCCAGACAAAACAGGGTCAAGGGTTAAAGTAGGGGAGAAGGGGTGCAGCGTCAAGTCAGCGCGTGATTAATCCTAATCAATGCAGAGGAGCAGGCATGGAGTTAATTGGTGTGCAGATTCGGCGGGGGTCAAGGCGGTACTGTAGTGATTCCAAGTACCGGGTGAAGTAGAAGCCGTCTTAATGGAAATAAAACCGGGCTCAGGCCAGCGATGGTGCGTGAAAGTGTGCCTTATTTACAAGGCAGCTTAAGCCACGTAAAGTGGCTTAACGCTGCCTTGTAAATAAGGCACACTTTCACACTGTGTTTAGCGTGAAAGGGGAATGCAATGGGTGTTGCGATGGGCGTTCCACCTCAGCACCCATTGATTTTGATGCTTTCCCCTATTTACAAACAACAACATCTCAACTGGAAGTCATTAAAACATAGCAATTTCAAACATAGTGATATAAATCACATAGGGAGGGGGAAGAAGAAAGGGAGACCACAGGGGAATTTGGAGAAGAATTGTATTTGTAAGTAGTTATTACAGCACTACATTACAAATCAGAGTACAGATGATAATAACACTCAAGTGAGCACTGGGCGTGCTAGTGATAGTGAACAGCGCATTGACGCTTCATTCTCCCAGAGTACAGCCTCAGATTGGACCGAGTCCCACGGAGCGGTCACTTACGGACCAACCCGCACCATCGCTGGCCCGAGCCCGGTTTAATTTCCATTAAGACTGCTTCTACTTCACCCGGTACTTGGAATCACTACAGTACCGCCTTGACCCCCGCCGAATCTGTACACCAATTAACTCCATGCCAGCTCCTCTGCATTGATTAGGAATAATCACAAGCTGACTTGACGCTGCGCCTCTTCTCCCCTACTTTAACCCGTGACCCTGTTTTGTCTGGACTTCTTGATCTACTATAAACTATATTCAGCACTTTTAGAAAATCTGTGACCATTGTCCTGATGATGGCCTGGAATCAGTCAGGCTGAAACGCCGACGACCCCCCCAGCAAAGAACGTTGGCATTGCTGTGGTCAATTTATTCATTGTTAAGAACCTACACTGTATATAACCTTTTTGTTTCTTTGACCACATCGTTACCTTCATAGTACTTTCGCCGTTCACGCTGTTCTCCACCCTTGTGTCACTGCGCCGTTCACTATCACTAGCACGCCCAGTGCTCACTGGAGTGTTATGGTCACCTGTACTTTGATTTTACTGTTGTGCTGTAATAACTACTTACAAATACAATTCTTCACCAAATTCCCCTGTGGTCTCCCTTTCTTCTTCCCCCTCCCTATATGATTTATATCACTATGTTTGAAATTGCTATGTTTTAATGACTTCCAGTTGATATGTTGTTGTTTGTTACAAACTATTGCTCGGTCTCTTCTGGGAAAACGGGCCTACTCCTGTTTATTGTTTCTTTGTCCCCTATTTACAAGCGCAGCGTAATGGGAGTGCTCCAGCGTGGAATACAAAATCCCTCCCTTCGTCACAGACCAAAGATCTCATAAACACACTCAATCAATACATTCGCTGGTGGGGCCCATAACACCAACATTCACTCATGATCAGTCTGTATTTTTCGAGAGATGATTGTTCCAAACGCTGTCATGAAAGGAAATACCCCTCGACCCAAATGAGCAATCAATCTACCTAACCTTCTTTCCAGCTCATTCAGCCCTAAATTCCACCTTTGGTATTCCTTTCATAAATTGCGATGAATAAGTTAGTTGCTGGTAAGGTAATCTTCTAATTCACCATACATTTTAATACATTTTCTATGAATAAACAACCCAACTCATTTAATTATTTGATCAAATCAATTTTTATCTAATTAATGCAGGTTAAATCATTTGTTATTCAAGCCACCAATTATCATATTTACCTATTCTGGCTAATTGTCATCCTCTAAGTCAAAATTTGGGCATCAGTTCAGTCTGTCAAAGATTCAGGGAAACAGCTGTCCTGCAGTGTCACCGTCCTCTCCGTCAGCATAACGTCAGGAACCAAAGAACTAGCTTTGAAGGGTCTGCGTTTGCGGCATCGTCTGAGTCTGCGTATGCGTTTTTTATCTCACTATTCTACCATAATTTATAGTAAAATCATTGTCAAAAAGTAACAAAAATTGGTTTTCAGCTTTCCTGATTGGATAATCAGACATCGTCCAACAGAGTTCTCATGAAGATTGTCCATTAGATCATCACACTTGCTGGTTCCGGTTTTAAGACGATCCATTGTTCACAGAAAACTGGCTTGCTTCCCAGGGCGACCTTGGTGGGTACAGTCTGGTTAGGGTCAGGAAGAGGCCACTGTTGCTGGCGTTAGCGCAGGCGCACTTCACCCAAAACCTCGTGGAGCGTCGTCAGTCACGTTAGGTACAGGAGGCAGCCATCTTGTGGCAGGCCCAAATGGTCAACTTAAGCAAAAGAAACACAAAACGTAATTAATACATAGAAATGGCTAACAAAATGTTATTCCCTCGCTAATACCCATATGTGTGTGTATTTATCTAGCACAAAGCAACACTCAAAGCGGTTTATACTCACTTAATAAAGCACAAATCACAAATACATCACAAAAGCAACATATATCATGCAATATTCTAATTACCTATTATTAATATGCGTACATAATTTAGTTTACCTGTTAATTAGTCATGCAAATGCAATCCCACGTGTATCTCAGTTATTAATAAGGTTGATTAATACTTTTCACTTCAAACTATTAGTATGATTACAACTAATTAATTAATCTAATTAGTATAAACATGCAAATTGGGGAGGGTATACAACATTTTGAATTACCCACTCCAGCAATCCCCCCTTTGGTGATTTTATCACCATACAACCAAAAATTTTGTTTTCTCTCTTTTACGGAATTTTAAATGTTTTCTTGCTCTTTATCATAATTCAGTTTCCCCTACGTCTCCTCTTTTTGGTGATTCATACATACTCTCCTTCCATTCTTCCAAATCTATCTCTTCAAATTCTCTTTCTTGTTTCTTGTCTTTTCTTCTTAATTTTTCTCTTTTTAGTCTTTTCTTGTTTTTATTATTTCTACAACAAATACAACCTAATCTTATCACTAAAATTATGAAAATCACACGTGTTAGTGGAAATAATATTTTACTTATAAAATTACTACCTAGCTTAACTAAGAAATTTTTAATAGCTGACATTTTCTTTCCAATCTTTTCCCAAACACCTTCATCCTCCAGTGGTGTACTTTCGTCATGCAATTCTGTAATATTCTTAATATACATTTTCAGATCTTTACTTTCGTCAGGAATGTAAGTACAACAATGTTGAACTTTCAGCATTCCACAGACTCCACCCTCTTTTGCCAATAATATATCAAGGGCAAGTCAATTTTGCATTATCATAGCACGCATGGCAACCATTTCAGTGTCTACCAATAAAAATCCTCCAGCGGTGCTTGTTGACAAGCGATCCACTACTGTTGAAAGTTTTCTAATTTTGTTTGCATTCAGAGATATTCCCACTGCTGGAATCAATGCTCCAAAAATATCACCCACAATTTCTGTCCAAGATTCTCTCTTACTACGTGTTAAATAATTACCTAAATTATGTACACCATCTTCTCCTCTATCCATATGAAAAATATTTGGAAAAACCAGGCCAACATAACATGTGCCATACCAATGGTCTGGCAAACGATAATATGCCCTGTTCCCACAAATGAAATACAGTCCTGGAAAGACTGGATCTCTTCCACCTTTAAATCCCCATCCACCCATGATTCGGGATGTATCATGGCATTCACTATTCCCTAGAAAATAATTGTCATACGCTGGTTGATTCCTTCTTATACACAATTTCCCTTTCTGAGGCCAATCTAAAGCTATAGTTGGACTAGCTTCTCCTTTCAAATGTTTTTCCATTTCTACATCCCAGACTGTTTTCTCCACTTTTCATTCTGCTGCCTTTCTTTGCATTTTCAGTCTCCTTTCTTCAACTATGTCTAAGAATGTCTTTTCCTCTTTCTTCAAACTGCAAGTCAAATTGTTTCTAAAAATATATTCTAAAGTTAGTTCCTTAGTTTCTAAGAAAAATTCACCTAATACTTTAGCAGGCTTTACCTTGTTTAGTTTGTTAATAGCAGGCACTTGCGCAAAAATGTTATCCACATCTGAAAAATAATTCTCTAATTTACCTGTCTGATAAAATAAACTAGCTATTACACTACATGTTATTCCATACATTGCTGAAAGGTGATGATATGTCACTCCTTCTGAAACAGAGGCAGGTAACTGCATGCATACGTAGCAGTCCCTTACAACCATTGTCTTTACATATTCGTACAATAATTTTGAAAACACATTATTAGAAAAATCTGTTATTGACCTGTCTTTATGTAAATAGCTTTTATCTATTCCAGTTGGAACTACCTTTTGAACTTTCCCTATATTAGTTATGTTATCACTATGTCCTTCTAATGTATCTACAGTAACCTTAAATGAAATTAGCAGAGCAAGTATGCTCCAAAGAAGCATTAATAATCCTGTACAACAACAACACATTTTACACCATCTTTTCATGAAAATACATCTACCTTTGCTACTATCTATGTTAGCAATCTTCGTTAAATTGGACCGTGTCTTTTGACTTAGCCTATTCTACTTCATAACTAGTTTTCTAACCCAAGGCTCTAAGCACCTACTTGGTTCTACCAGTTTCTATCTTTTGACTTAATTTATTGTTTCTTCATCAACAGCTTTCTTAATCTATTCTGTTTGGCATCTCGTCATTTTTCACTTTCCTCTCATCATCCACATACAGAATCTCCTGAACTTCCGTTTCTTCTTCTCCAATGTCGGACAAGATAACTCTCAGGATTTCTGATTCTTCTTCTTCTTCAACCACTGTTAGTACAGTCTTCTCTGGATTTCCTTGACTATCTGCCTCTTCTCCCATTTCAGGCAGAGCCACGTACGTCCATTCCAGTGACTTAAACTTCTGGTTAGGTTTCCTTGTTCTTTTACTTTCTTTATTCTCAATTGTTTCTTCTTCTTTTGATTTTTCTTGACTTCTCACTTCATTCACCTGTTCAGCCCTTGGCGAATTCACTCGTGTCAGCCGATATCTTAATTTCTTTATTTTATTTGGCCAAACGTCATCTTTTGCAGCTCTTTTTAATTTACCTCATTTGTTGTTCTTCTCATTTCTCCAAGTTCTCTTTCTCAGAACTCGACCTTCAGGTATCTCATTTTCGCTTTCTTCAGACTCTGTCTCAACTTGCTTTTTCTTTTCAACAGTTTCCTTTTTCACCACTTGTTTTGTTTTCCCTACTTCTGTCCCTCCTCGGGTCTCCGACACGCAATCTTCCTGCTGACTACTTGTCCCTTCACCTAACTGGATGTTGGTGTTCCCTACACCTCCTCGGGGGTCTTCCGCAGAAATCTGTCCCTCTCTCTCTGGATCTGTCCCTTGTTCACTTGAATTGGTTATTTCAGGTGTAATTTCTCTCGCTCTTTCATCTGGTACTTCTTTTTCACTGATTTCTTTTATTGTTTCTTCATTGTCTTTTCCTTTGTTCTTTCTGTGTTCTTTCCTAGAACATCGTGTTCCTTGTTCGTTTTCAGAATCTGAACCAGTATCAGAAATCTGCAATCTTCTTCTCAGAGAGCTACTTCTAGGGACCAAAGTTAGACGTGGTTCTATTTCCCCCCTTTCAGGGTTTTCTTTTGTTTTTGACTCTCCGTCATCTGACTCAGTACTCGATTCTGAATCATTGAAGTATTCTTTTTCTATGCTGTCCACTGGATTTGGAATCCTCAATGTATGACTTGCATGGAGCCAGTTTTTCAGTCCAGCACACTTCACAGCTGTTGTTGTGGTCAGTATGACTTGTCTTGGTTTTCCCCACCTTGGAACCAAACAGTTTCTTCTGTGGACCTTTATCCTCACCCAGTCCCCTGGGCTCAGATCATGGGCTGGCTTCTTTTCAAGAGTGGTGGCATCCGCTCCAACCTGATGAAACACAGAATGAACTGCGTCAGCCAGGCCTTTACAGTATTCCAACACCATGTCATCAGTTATAGTCATCATCTTGTTGACTGGTATAAATGCGTGTCTCATGGCGCGTCCCATGATTATTTCGTGAGGGCTTAACCCTGTAGTTCTGTCTGGAATTGATCTAATTGTCATGAGTACCCATTTTCCCTATTCTATTTTTGATAGTACCATTCATCTGTTCGACCACACCAGAAGCCTCTGGTCGGTAGGCACAATGTAGTTTTTGTTGTACATTCAATGCTTCACAAATTAATTTAATAATTTCATTATGGAAATGTCCTCCTCGGTCTGATTCAATTGTCACTGGGAACCCAAACCTAGGGATGAACTCCCTCAACAGAAGCTTTGCTACCGTCATCCCATCATTTCTTCTTGTTGGAAATGCTTCCACCCATCTAGAGAATAGACAGACCATAACCAAAACATACCTCAGTCTGTTATAGGGAGGCATCTCAATGAAATCCACTTGCATTCTGGTAAAAGGCCCTCCTTCTCGACCTATTGTTCCTAGACTCACTTCTGTCTTTCTCCCAGGATTGTATTGCTGACATATTAGGCATCTTTGACAAAGACTTTCTGCTACAAGTCTGAACTTTGCATTGTACCAGGTCTGCTTAAATGACCTGATCATGGCGTCTCTCCCTATGTGTCCCTGGCCATGATACATACGTGCCATGGTAGATATCATGCTATCAGGCATAACTGGTCTTCCATCTCGATAGACCCACACATGATCCTTCTCTCTTGGTGCACATCCTGCTTTTACCCACTGTTTCATTTCCTCATCTCCTGCCTCTTCTTGCAACTGTCTTACTTCTTCCCCCAAGTTCCCACAATGTTAGTAAACATCAAGGAGCAAGAAGACATCTCTTTTTCCTTAGCCCGATTTACCGAATTTTGATTACGTGCACAATATTGTGCCATGTCGTTTGCATATCTGTTTCCTGTGGTGATATAATCACCACCTTGACTATGAGCAGCACATTTCACAACAGCCAATTGTCTAGGCAGCTGTATCGCCTCAAGCAACTTTCCAACCACTTCAGCATTCTTAATAGGAGTTCCACTCGAGGTTAGGAAACCTCTTTGTAGCCATAGTTGGCCAAAGTCGTGGACAACTCCAAAGCCATAATGGCTGTCAGTTATCACAGTCACTCTCACACTCTTCCCAATCTTGCATGCTCTAGTCAGAGCCACTAGTTCTGCAACTTGGGCTGATTTTACTCCTTTCAGATAGGATGCTTCCATTACTGCTGCGACTGTGCACACTGCGTATGCTGCACTCAGCACCCCTTCATCTGTTCTCAAACAAGACCCATCAACAAACATCACAAAATCACTTTCTGGTAAAGGTACATCTTTTATATCTGGTCGTGGTTTTGTGCAAAAATCAAGTACATCCAAACAATCATGATCTGCTTCATCTCTTACTTCCACATTCTCAGCATCAGGCAACAATGTTGCAGGATTCACATTCAAACACCTGGCAAGGCTTACATTAGTTGCACCTAATATGACCTTTTCATACTTGGTCAGCCGACTGTGTGTCATATACTGAGTACGACTCCTTGTCAACAGGATCGCCACATCATGAGGTACAAACACTTTCAATGGATATCCCATCACAATTCCTTCACTCTG
This sequence comes from Triturus cristatus, assembly GCF_964204655.1. NCBI lineage: Eukaryota > Metazoa > Chordata > Amphibia > Caudata > Salamandridae > Triturus > Triturus cristatus. The sequence goes on along the minus strand of NC_140590.1, from coordinate 1,837,744,836 downwards.
CTCCAAACTTCGGCATTTTGCAGCTACCGCTTTCAAACATCCAGGTAAAGCTACAGCTACGGGGTCAAGCATTGAAGAAAAGTATGCAATTGGTCTCCTCATCTTTAAATGCTTCAACACAGAAAGTGCACATCAATTTCTTTCGCTGCAATACAATTCAAACTCTTTCTCATAGTCAGGCATACCTAATGCAGGTGCTTCACACAAACCATCTCTCAATCGTTTGAATGCTGCCAATTCTTCCTTGCTTAAATCAATGGGGTCTTTCACGTCACTTCTCGTCAGTCGTACCAAAGGTTTTGCAATCAAGGAGAAATTACTGATCCACTGACGACAGTATCCAACCATTCCCAAAAACATTCTCACCTCTCTTTGAGTCATGGGAGCTCTCATTCCTTTTATGATTCTGTCTATTGTTATTTTCCTTAGTCCTTTCTCAATGTTATGTCCTAGGTACTGAACTTCCTTTTTACAAAATTGTAATTTTGATGGTGACTCTTTAAGTCCTCCATCTGCCAAATGATTCAACAAGGCTATCGTGTCTACCTCACAAGCTTCACGTGTTTTCGACGCCACCAGAAGGTCATCGATGTACTGGACTAGTGCAGAACTTTCGGGCATTTCTAGACTCTCCAAAGACTTCTTCAATAGCTGATTAAATATTGAAGGGCTTTCTGTGTACCCCTGTGGGATTCGGCACCATGCCAAAATACGCTCACCAAAACGAAATGCCAAAATTTGCTGACTGTCATGGTGTAATGGGATAGAAAAGAAAGCATGGCACAGATCAATCACTGTATACCATTCTGCATCATGGGGAATGTGATATAAAATCACTGATGGATTTGGTACAATGGGACAACATGACACAACAATTTTATTCACTTTTCTCAGATCTTGTACTATTCTAAATTTCCCATTAGGCTTTTTCAGTCCCATTATTGGTGAATTACATGGACTACTCATTATTTCTCTCAAAATTCCTTGCCTGATCATTTTCTCTATTACGGGAGTTACTCCTTCAATTATCTCAGGTGTCAATTTATATTGTGGGATGTTTGGATAGGTTACTCCTTCCTTTACGGTTATTTTAATTGGATCTACATTTCTCATTAGCCCTACATCTTCTCCAGTAAAATCCCAAACTTCTGCTTTTACAGACTGTTTCAATTCTTTAGGTAATTCATCAGGGTATATGATTCAGTAACCTCATTTTCTCTGTTAGCTATGGTCATTTTATACAGTACATCATCATCTGGTGTTTCAAATGCTATTCCATCCGGAGTACAGAATATAGTGCAATTGATTTTGCACAACAGGTCCCTACCTAATAAATTCACAGGACTAGTATCGCACACAACAAAGCGGTGCATCCCTGAAAATTTCCCTATGCTAACTTTCACTGGTTCTGTAAGGTAAGTTTTAATCTCTCTGTTGGATACACCAACTACTTGGATCGTTTCATCCGATAGAGGAAGATTCTTAACATCAGCTGATCTAACAGTTGATCGAGTAGCACCAGTATCGACTAGGAAAGTAATATTTTCATTATTAACTTTCCCATCTACAAATGGGCCTGTCTGGTCTACTTCTAGAGTTGCGCCAAGTACGGACTCTTCTTCCTCCCTTCGGCACCGTCAATAACTTTCTTCTGAGTCACTTTCATCGCGTTGCAGCCAATACTGCGAAACAGCGCTAGCGCGTGACAGCTTATTTACCTGTTCCTCATTGTAGAATCCCGATTCATTACTATACTTCTGAGAGTTTCTGCTCTGTGGGAAAGGTGGTTTTGGCACCTGATTCTGTGGGGTAACAACCTGCTGCTGTTGCTGCAGTTGACCACTCACCTCATGCTGCAACTGTGGGTTCAATGATGGATTTTCATTGTTAGTACTTGGGGGAAATTTACACTCGGATTTCCAATGCCCTATCCTACCGCAATTATGGCATGGGAACTTCTTTTTAGCTTCTTCTATATTGCCTTTTCCTTTCACCGGACCAAATTTCTGTCTCAATCCTGGGTTATTCGCTTGTTCCACTAATTGAGCTTCCTGCCTTTCTGCTACTTTTACCTGTGCCCACATAGTCTTTTCTTTCAATTTTCGCTGTTTTGCCTCAATCTCATCACTAAAGTATTTAGCATGTCTCAATGCTTCATCTATTTTCTTATTTTGCCAATCAACAGTATGTTGTTTGATCATTTCACCAATTTCTGGACGTAGACCATATACAAATCTGTATACAAAGTGACTCAAATCTTTTTCACTTAGAATCTCATCTCCACTAAACTGTTTAAAAGCTAGTATCAGCCTTTCATAATATGCATGTACTGATTCTTTACCTTCTTGATGTGTTCGGTCAATCTTTACCCAGTCTGTTTCTTTAGGAGGTACCTTGTTTTTCAGAAATGCCATAACCTGTTCATATTTCTTCATTACCTCAGGGTCTGGAGCTCCTGTTTTAGGATCCCTAGGGTATTCTTGAGGTGGCCGATTTATCATGAGCTTGCACTCTGTCCATAAATCTGCTGGTACTATTATGTCAAATAGACTATTCAAATCAATCCATAGTACTTTAGACAATTTTACAAATCTGTCTACTTGCCTGTACCACTCAACGGGCTTCTCACGCAGTCGAGGGAAATCATTTGTAAAAGACAAAATATCCTGTCTTGTCCATGGTACATGTACATATCCTCCTCCTGGAATCTCTCTCATAGGGAATTCTGTTACTACCCTTTCCTTTTCTCTTACAGGGAATGCTGAAAATGTCTTATCTGAGGCATGATCCCATTTTCTATACCACCTGCTTCTCCATTTATCCACATCTCCCCATTTTCTCAACAAAATAATTATTTCCTTAATCTGGCTGGTTCGTCCTGTGGTATTCATATTTTCTATATCTTTTTCGGTGAAATCTACTCAATAGGGTTTCTGTAAGGCCTTTACCTTTTCAATATCAATCCCCATCTCATTTGCTACTTCTTCTAACCTCTCATGTAGGTTTTTCGCTCTCCATGTCACACTTTTGCACAAAAATAGTAATTCCTCATCCTGGTAATATTTTAATTTCTCTGTGGGGATAGTCCCTACTATTAATTCTTCCAATACCATTCGCAACTTGGCCACATCAATTAATTGGGATTCTTTGTCTTTTCTCTGCAAGCTTCTTAACCATTCACTTAACTCCTCTGTAGATGGTCCTACTGGCTTCTCTACATTTCCTTGTCCAAAATCTTTTTGTGTTTCTGACATCGTCTCTATCATTGTCATACATTTCTCTGCACAGTTCTGACTTATAAACGGGTTATTTGAAAAATTTGGTTCAATCATACTCATAGTCTGTCTCATTCTTGGTTGTTCAACTGGTTTAGTACTTGTATATCGGACTGTCAAACAATGTTCGCTGTCTTTCTGCTTGTCAAAAATAGGCATTACTGGACCTATCGTTACTGGAACAGTTACCGCTTCTAGATTCTTTGTCAATTCTCTTATTTTCTCGGTTAATTCTAGGGTCGTTTTTGCTAATTCTTCAGAATTTTCACCATCCATTTTTCCTCCAGAATTCTTTTCTACCTCTCTAGTGGCATTGTTTTTACCCAAATCTTGGAACTCTGGATCCGATTTTATGATTCGTACTGTTTCTGTCATTGGGGCACTTGGAGTTATTATTTCTGGTTCTGGTCAGTATGGTGGTGGATTCTTATAGAACATATCATCAAGAACATCATCCTCTTACTCATTTGATCCATATCTTCTCGATTCCACATTATGCCTCTTTTCTATACATTTTCGTCCTTCAGTCTCTCCTGCAGTTTTTACGGGAAACAAACCCTCAGTCATACTCGCATTCCGCCACCTTCTCATTCGATCATCATGCGTCTCATGTCCGCATGATCTGCCAAACAGGTACCTATATCCTCTACCATTTCTCTGTCTCTCTCGTTCATGCATCTCATCATCCCACTCTGTCAATGCCTCAAACTGTGTTGTTCTAGGTCTTGGTTCTAAATTCATCATTTTCTCTCTCAAATTTCTCAAAACTGCCAAATTCAATGAACCATTTTCTGGGAAAGCTAGGACTCCATCGTTCCTCGTATATTTTACCCAATTATCTAACCAAATACAAGTGTTATATCCGTATTTTGCAACTATGAAGGATGCGGGCGTTTTCGATGGAGGAAGTAACTGTCCTTCCCTTGTCACAATCGGTTTGTCCTTCTTAAACAACCTTTTGATTTTACCTAACCATGACTTTTTCTCCTTTTCTGGTGGATCGTAATACATTTTCTTGACTTCCGTGTATTGCTAGTCTCTCCTTTCAACTGTACTGTTATTCTGTCCAATCGTAGCGCGACTCACACTAACGCACCAATCCGGAGCGTCTATGTCACTGTCACAATTCTCAAATCCCAGCGCGACTCACACTAACGCACCAATCCGGAGCGTTTACGTCACCCTGTATTTCTCCACTCCTAGTGCAGCGCACACTAACGCACCAATCCGGAGCGTTTTACGGTTCTGACCGACTGTCCAATCCCAGCGAGGTCATTCTGACGTCAGCAGCTGCTGCCGCAGCTCCTGCTCCTGTCTACCCCTCCTTCACAAAACCACTCGGTAAGTTTTTGTTTCAATTTCTACAATTCTTGTTAGTAACAACATAAAAACGTCTCCATTGTCCGCTTCGCTAACCAAAGAATAGCAATAGACCTTTCTCACGAGAATTCCGTCTTTACCGAGAGCAGCGCTTACCTCTGCCCTACTACAGAATCGTTACCTCCGTTCATAAAGTAGCACATCCCTCTACTTCACCCTTCTAGCAAGCATCAACTAACCGCTTCTCTAGAATTAAGACACCTAGTTGGAGACCCAATGCTCCTGAGAAATAAAACCAGAGTTTCGCAATTAATCGGAATGCTTTTTCATACACACACTTTCATATGGAAAATGTAGCACATTCACACAGAATTCTGTCTTTCCCGAGAACAGCGAACAGTATGTCCTAGTACAGAATTATAACATTCGTTAACAAAGCAGCGCTTACCTCTCCTTTGTCCTTCTAACAAGCTCAGAGAGTACCTATTACCTTTCCAGTGATAAGCGTTATCGGAATGACAGTTGGATCCCTGGCACCTAAGACGAGAATTTCACAGGTAACCTTCGCTATCATACACACTTCTCTCAAACAGAAAATGTCTCTAAGGGTAACACACGGCGATGTCACCAAATCGAACCCAGACAATGCGTCGTGCAACTTCAATCGTTACACGTTTCTCTTGTGTAACTACAGGATGACAATAATTCCGTCTTTCCCGAGAGCAGCGCTTACCTCTGCTCTACTATGGAACCGTTACAAACTTCCGACTTCCTACATCCCAGAAGCCGTGCTAACGACAGAAGACTCAACGCGACTCAACATAGAGTGTTAGTACATAAATCAATACTAATCAATAACCAATAATCAATAAACAATGTACAAGCAATAATCACCAAACCAAAACTATAACAACCATCATTCTGCTACCAGAAAAACTGCTCCAGCGTGGAATACAAAATCCCTCCCTTCGTCACAGACCAAAGATCTCATAAACACACTCAATCAATACATTCGCTGGTGGGGCCCATAACACCAACATTAACTCATCATCAGTCTGTATTTCTCGAGAGATGATTGTTCCAAACGCTGTCATGAAAGGAAATACCCCTCGACCCAAATGAGCAATCAATCTACCTAACCTTCTTTCCAGCTCATTCAGCCCTAAATTCCACCTTTGGTATTCCTTTCATAAATTGGCGATTAATCAGTTAGTTGCTGGTAAGGTAATCTTCTAATTCACCATACATTTTAATACATTTTCTAGGAATAAACAACCCAACTCATTTAATAATTTGATCAAATCAATCTTTATCTAATTAATGCAGGTTAAATCATTTGTTATTCAAGCCGCCAATTATCATATTTATCTATTCTGGCTAATTGTCATCCTCTAAGTCAAAATTTGGGCATCAGTTCAGTCTGTCAAAGATTCAGGGAAACAGCTGTCCTGCAGTGTCACCGTCCTCTCCGTCAGCATAACGTCAGGAACCAAAGAACGAGCTATGAAGGGTCTGCGTCTGCGGCATCGTCTGCGTCTGCGTTTTTTACCTCACTATTCTACCATAATTTATAGTAAAATCGTTGTCAAAATGTAACAAATATTGGTTTTCAGCTTTCCTGATTGGATAATCAGACATCGTCCAACAGAGTTCTCATGAAGATTGTCCATTAGATCATCACACTTGCTGGTTCCGGTTTTAAGACAATCCATTGTTCACAGAAAACTGGCTTGCTTCCCAGGGCGACCTTGGTGGGTACAGTCTGGTTAGGGTCAGGAAGAGGCCACTGTTGCTGGCGTTAGCGCAGGCGCACTTCACCCAAAACCTCGTGGAGCGTCGTCAGTCACGTTAGGTACAGGAGGCAGCCATCTTGTAGCAGGCCCAAATGGTCAACTTAAGCAAAAGAAACACAAAACGTAATTAAACATAGAAATGGCTAACAAAATGTTATTCCCTCGCTAATACCCATATGTGTGTGTATTTATCTAGCAGAAAGCAACACTCAAAGCGGTTTATACTCACTTAATAAAGCAGAAATCACAAATACATCACAAAAGCAACATATATCATGCAATATTCCAATTACCTATTATTAATATGCGTACATAATTTAGTTTACGTATTTATTAGTCATGCAAATGCAATCCCACGTGTATCTCAGTTATTAATAAGGTTGATTAATACTTTTCACTTCAAACTATTAGTACGATTACAATTAATTAATTAATCTAATTAGTATAAACATGCAAATTGGGGAGGGTATACAAAATTTTGAATTACCCGCTCCAGCAGGAGGCAGTGCCAAAATTAAGACCAGGAAAAACCTGGTCATAAACAGGCGAAACGAGGAGCAATGCTTTATTTCTACTCGTGTTTGCTGGTTCCATGTGTGCTGCCTTGTGCAGGACACATAGAAACAGCAAATCGCCTATGATTGTTTATATGCAGGAAGGTCCCCCTTCCTGCACATAACCAATCATTTTAAAAAAATGCTGTTTTAAAACTTCTATGTGCGCTGCATTAAGCAGCACACATATAAGATACAAAACGGCATTTAAAGATTGTTTATGTGCAGGAAAGGGAACATTCCTGCACATAAACAATCTTCCCCCCAATGCAGACGCCCCTGCACTATGGTGCAAGAGTGCCTGCATTGGTGCTAGGCAGCTGAACTCCGTACCAGTACTACGGGAAACACAGGGGTGCGCCGCAATCTTGTGAATACGGCACATCCCTGTATTTAACGCCACGCTTCTCCATTCTGCTGTAAATATGCCCCCTAATCTCTTCTAGATGCTTCACAACTTGAACACCACATCCGCCTGAACCACGTGCTCTGAAGTCTGCCACCACATTCCTCTCCACAGGCCATGCAATCAATCTTTGAAATCAGTCCAATGCAATAACCTGATAATATTGGCCCTGGTGACAATGACGAGCATAACTTTGCTGCGTGAACTTATGCACTATGTAACTCAACCCACAGAGAAATCAATGAGAGTCAACATGCACGGATATATGTCTACTGGACGCAGCCATCTCACAGGTAATCTCTATGTACAATCCTCCATTGCTTTTGGTTGGAAATTCTAAGTTTGTGTCCCAAAAAACACAATGAATTATAACTGTTGTGAATCTAGAGACCTCTGCTTCTCCCAAGACACAATGCCTGCCCTTGGCAAGCGACAACATTAGAGTTGACTGCCCTGCTAACAACCACCCTCATGTTAACGCCACATACGCAATCCAAACATGCATTCCTTTTGACGTCACTATTCGCTAGCTGACGCGAGCCTGATTACGATGGGATACTCCTTCACAGACAAGTCAGATTTTTCGCCCTCCATTTTACAAGTTCCGTAGGATATAATGGAATTGTAATTTGGCGGACGGGATATCCGTCAGGTTTGTGATGGGGTAACCCTGTCAGCCAAGATCATAATCAGGTCCAAAGTCTGTATAAGCCCTTTTTAGGTTCTTCGTTTGATGGACACCCCAGTCCTCTTTATCTACATTTTGATCTTATATTTTTAGATGTCGCAATGACAGCACCATTTCTCTGGCAGGTCTCATGTCATTAAATCTTTTAAAAAAACAGAAATAAGTACAGAGAGAGAGAGGGCTTTGGGTCAGGCCTATTACCCTTTGCTTCTGATGTGTTTGACATGTTTGCTTGGATGGTTTGTCCTTCAAGGCCCTGTCATTTTGTGGGTGTTTACATTGTCCCATGCGTCTTTTCATAGGGTTTTTGTGATAGCACATTTATTTGACTGCAGTTAAACATGACTTGTAGCTCATCATTGAGAACTAGAGTGTATGCTTTGATGTATTTTATTTGCTGGTAGGTCAACATTTTAATTGCTGATTCATGGACATTTTGTTTGGAAGTGGGGGCTCTTGCTATACCTTAACCTGTCATAAAGACACAGTGATATTCACACACTGCCCATGGGTGCTCATTTGCTTTACATTGCTGTGTTAATAATATTGTTGCAGTTACAGTGCTTTTCTTCACAAATTAAGACATCCATGCATATAGGATTTGATAAAGGTGCTATAAAAATACTGTAGTTTTCTGTATGTTCCATTCCTATCGCCATTTCACAGTTTGCACGCTTAATGAGATTTGTATGCGGAAGAACAGAGATGATGATGCAGTAGTGATTTTATGAGCCCTCTTTGCTACTTTCCACTTGGGTTCCCAGGATTCTCTGGCTTATCTGTTGGTTGAAGCAGGATTTGATGGCCATGGCATTGACGGTTTCTCCAATTTTCTTTACTGGTCGCACTCAGGCAGTTACTCTTGCCCCTTACCAATATGAGTTATAAAGGCATCACTCGTCGCGTTACTCAGGGCTTGTCAATATTTAATCTTTACGTAGCCCCAATTGCCACTTCCCATATGCTGATGATACACAACTCTTCTAGAGGCTGAATGGAGACCCTATGTCACTCTGATCCCGATTCAAAGCCTGGATATTGGTTACTGCAGCTTGGGTGAATGCCTATTCCTTACATGCAATGAGAAAATCATCTTGCAATGGTATAACAATCTTATTTTGTTTACTTATTGTCATACCATTATAAGATGGCTCTAACGTTGTGTCGAAACACACCATGACAGCCACCTTGGTAGATAACAAAATAACATCTCAAGATGGTAGCCTGCCACAATACACTTTACCAGGGCTTGCACCTCAATTCTACAAGTATTATCAATGGCAAACATTGGCAGCAAGCTGCAGTATCGTAAGACAATGTGTGCTACGACCCTTGCGGTTCTGAGCAGACTCAGTAAGGAATTACGTAACTTGCTAGGAGGTGTTAGGTCTGATTAATAAGGGTTGTGACATATTGAAAGGGTAGAGTGTGATTGGATACTGAGGAATAAAGAGGTCTACTCTAGATCTACATGTGTGGCATATTTATTGAGCATGCTCCTGGGCTGAGGAGGACGCTACACATGCAAGAAACTGCTGTGCAAATGTGATTGTCTTTGCCAATGCTTGCTTAAGAGTGTGGTAATTGGAGACCAGAGCTATGACATGTTGTAGGTGAAGGTTTGCATGTATGTCAAATTCCGATTAGGTGCACGATGCAGACCTTGGAGGTTCTCGGATGGTGGTGGAAGTGCTCATCTTGAGGATAGTCCAACTGTGGAATTATCACACAATGCGGGACGTTATGGTGGAGTCTTGTTCCATTTTTGATTGTGGTAGAGTATTGTAAATTATTTAAGGAGTTGCTTTGTAAAATATTTGGAAACTAAAACATTGAAACTGAAATATAGCTTCATTTGACAGAAATTACAGAAGTTGAACTTAAAGGTGGAACCACTAAGGGTAACGGATGAGTGGAAATGAAGTATAACCAGGTCGCCGGAACCCTTTCCTCTTATACGTGGGGTATGGAGGTCGCAGAAGTTGTCTGTCGGCAGGCGAAGTGTGGACCAGCGAAAGCAGTCGCAAAGGATACTCGATTTGGAGAAGGAACTGGGCCTATTGTGATCAAGGCTGGATACTGCAGTGGTTCAGAAGCAAGTCTTGGCCAGTGTGCTGTTGTGATCTCTGACCATATTCAGGCTTCACACAAGGAAGATGTCGGAGTGGTTTGTTTAGGTAAGAGATTACAATCTTACAAAGGTGCATGGAGTACTGTGATAGAGGAGTGAGTAGATGCCAAGTTGTGGTCTGGATGGGCTGAGTGGTGCCTGCTCCCGCCAGGGTGCCGCAGGAGTATGGGCAGGGCTCTTTAATACCAGACTTGTGGGCTTATTTATGAGAGCTCTGCATCCTTTTTGCACCATGTAAAGTGGTGCATGCTTGACACAAGGCTATCATAAAGATTCAAGAAGCCACGCAAAGCCACTCTGAATGGCGTTGAGTGGCCTCATATCAGTAAGGCGTTGCAGCGCAAATCTCTTTGTTGCCTAACTGAACCCTGGAGACATTCCATGTGCGTTGCGGTGGGTTCTCCCATGCAACACCCATGAAATTTGACGTTGCCTCAGATTTACAAAGTGATGTAAACATGGGAAGCACCAACCTTGTACATCTCCTAAGGAGAGGTGTAACGAGGAGAAATATGTTTATTTCTCTTTGTTTTTCTTCTTTCTATGTGTGCTGCATTTTACAGCACACATAGAAGAAAATACCACTCAGTATTGTTTTTGTACAGGAAGGTGCCCCTTCTTGCACGAAAACAATCCTGCATGTAACGGAGGCACCCTTGCACCATGATGCAAGGGTGTCTACTTGCGCTAGTCTGCGGAAATGGAGGCAGAGCAGGGAGAAAGAACAGTAATGCACCGTATTGTATAAATATAGTGCATTCTTGCCTTTTCAATTTAGCGTAGGGCAGCTCAGCAATGTATCTTGCTGCATTGTCCTATGCCAAAATCCCATAAATAAGCCCCTTGGGGGCATTTTATCAAGGTCCGGCGTTAAAATTATCGCCGCTTTAGCGGCAGAAAACTGCCGCTAAAGCGGCGATAATGGGCTTGATAATATGCGGTAGGGAATTCCCATAGAAAAGCCCATGTTCTGGTGTGAACATGGGCTTCTATGGGAATTCTCAAGGGCATATTATCAACGCCATTATCGCCCCCTTAGCGGCAGTTTTCTGCCGATAAAGCGGCGATAATTTTAATGCCAGACCTTGATAATATACCCCTTGGGGGCATATCAGCAACAGACGGCGATAAATATCGCAAAGCGCGCTTAGCGCTTTTATATTTATCGCTGCCTATCGCTGTAATTTATCGCCCGGATAACGCGTTATTAACAACGCGTTACTCCAGGGCGATAAATTTTACATCAAAAGTGGCGTTATGCAGGAATATCGCTGTTAAACCAGCGATATTCCCACAGCGATAGAAGAAACCTTGATGATAGGGAGATGTGTATTCAGCCACTGAATCCACCTCCCATGTCATAGATAGGGTAGTCATGAAAATTAGCAGACGTAAAATACCGGCGATAACAGTGGTTAACGCTGTATTTTACATATCTAAGGGTGTCCTGGGCCGTATTTTAAATACGGAGTAGGGCAGTTAGAGTTCATTTTCCCTTAGTTTTTGCAGGGAACGCCTACTTTGCATCTCATTAGAGATGCAAAGGGGCATATTAGCAGCGCTTTGCGATAACTATCGCAAAGCATGCTTAGCGCTCCTTTTCCTAACGCCCGCTATCGCAGGTTTTTATCGCGGAGATATCGCATTATTAGCAACACGTATCTCCAAGGCGATAAAAATTCCTGCGATAGCGGGAAAATCACAGTTTTGCAGGGAACATTGCTGGTTTTCCAGCGATGTTCCCTGCAAAACGGCGATAATCTTGCTGCTACGACCCTGTGGTCGTATCAGCAGAATCCACTCCCTATGTTAGGGGTGGCTAAGTCAGGATTTTAGCAGACGTTAGTTTTTGGAGAAAACAGCAGTTTTCTCCAAAAACTAACATCTGCTAAAATGCGTGGGCATCCTTGCTGATAGCGCGAAGCCGCGTTATGAATGTTCTGACATGTAGTGAATGTCAGGAACGCCCACTTTGCATCTCATTAGAGATGCAAAGGTAGGCGTAGTGAAAAAGGGTGCTAACATGCGAAAACGCATGTTAGCACCCTCTTGCTGATAGGGCGATGGTTTTATCTCTGTTTTTCCCCCGTCAGTGATGTCATGAGTGATGTCACTGACCATGTCATGAGTGATGTAATATGTGACGTCATCAGCAGTGCATTGCGGGCGCGCGAGTTATAGTTAGCTGAACTAACTATAACAGGGGAATTTCAATGGTTTTGTACAAGTGAAAAGTCCAGCTAACTATAACACCCCTGAAACCTATGGTTTTTTCAGTGAATTTCTGAGGTTTTTTAAATGCTAATTCCTAACTATAACTTGCCTGAAACCTATGTTTTTTTCTGTGAATTTCAAAGGTTTTTTAAATGCTAATTTCTAACTATGCCTACAGAGATAGGACATGTGAAGAAAGAAGAAAAAATGCATAGAAAGAAAAAAAAGAAGTGCAGAAAGAAGCAACAGAAGTCCTCAAAGACGAAGAAAAGTGCAGGAAGAAGGATAACGTGCAGAAAGAACAAAAAGAAGAGCAGAAAGAAGCCTTGTTGCAAAATCATCCTGTACCCTCAACTTTTTCAGACGGATACTGGTGCTAACTGAGTCTGACTAACCAGTCCTAGAGCCAGTGCTATGTTAAAAGACACTTAGAATACAGTGAAAACACTTACATACACTAGGGAACACTATGCGTTGGGGTCCCCCTGTGATTAGCATGACCTCCTCTGTAAGCCCCTAATATATAATAGGGCAGGGGGATTAAAACTACCTCTTAAAACAGGCCACAGGGCGTTTTTGCACACGTTAACTCAGGCCCCGTCCCCTCCCTTCACCACTGTGTAAACACGCCCTGTGTCCGTTTTTAGTTGGGAGATTAAGTTCATTTGAATCCTGAGGGTCCCTAGGGTCCAACTAGCCCACTAGGTACCTCCAGTAAGTGCCACAGAGCTGCGTTGCAGAGAGGTGTAAAAAGTGGCACGGCCTGGACCACCTCTCTGCAATGCAGCTCAGTGGCGCTTATTGGAAGCACTTGGTGGGCTAGTTAGCCCCCAGGGGCCCTCAGTATTGAAGGGAAATTATGTCCCCAATTAAAAACGTGCCATAGTGCGTGTTTGCACACGTCACCTCAGGCCCCGTCCCCTCCCTTCACCACTGTGTAAACGCGCCCTGTGGCTGTTCTAAGTTGAGAGATTAAGTCCCCTTGAATCCTAAGGGTCCCTAGTGGTCAAACTAGACCTCTAGGTACCTCCAGTAAGCGCCACAGAGCTGCGTTGCAGAGAGGTGTAAAAAGGGGCTTGGCCTCAGAACACCTGTCTGCAGCGCAGCTCCCTGGCGCATACTGGAGATGCCTGTTGGGCTAGTTGGCCCTCAGGGACCCTCAGTATTGAAGAGGAATTAATTCCCCAACTTACAACTCGCCAGGGGGCGCGTTTGCAGAGTGCTGCAACAAGGGGGCGTGGCCCTCGGCACGATGCCAGTCTTTTATTTATTTTAATTTTTTAAGAAGGGGGGCTGTGTGGTTCCCCTTCTTATTCTAATTTATTGGCCCTGATGACCCCATCCCCCAGGGCCTGTCTCCTAATTATATTTTTTTGACCCCAATCCCCAGGGCTGGCCACTGTTTTTTATTATTTTAAAAAAATATATATTTATAGACACACCTAGGACATCCTGGACAAACCATACGTACCTATCACCATGACGATTTGCGTGATATTCATTAAAAGGCGACTATGCATACAATGAATCCACGTGGAATGTATTTACACCACTAGTGAAGCTCTGACATGTCTGATGCCCTACCGTGCCTAGTCCCGGTAGACACCCTTGTCATTTATTTATACAAACATGGGTAGCTATTGACGGGCACACTTAATGCACATGCACACCAAGCCATTTAAAGGGGATTCGACAAAAATTCGACCAAAACTATGCAAGAAACCCCCCTCACGGTTAATAAAACACACATCCACTGCCGGATGTGTAATACTTTTTATTTTACTCTCTGGAAAGCGGACGAACCTCACTTGAGAGTCACAGCGCGCTCCTGGCAGAGCCCAATGCTGTGTTACACCCACCATTGCCTGCTGAGTGCCACACACCTCTGTGTTGTATTCCACTAGCTAGTGCATATGCTATGACACTCTCTAGCCCATGTGCACTGTAACACCACCCCGTGAATATGTCATGCCACACTTGTCTTCGCACGGGTCATATTGCCCCATCTTACGTGCCTTCCTCGATGCCTATGTTATAACGCACAGTGCTATGCCATACATATTACAATCTGGGATCCATATCTTTGTCACAGTGCATATGCAACGTTACACTCCCCAGCACATATTTTATATTACAACTTTAGAGACTAGCTAGGTTACACAACACTGCCCTGTGCATATTACACTCCAAGGCGCATATCGCATAGCACGCGCTAGTGCCTGTGCTATCTCGCGCTCTCCAATGAATCTGTCATTGCGCACAATATATTGCATATTATATTTCACGCCCGGTTCATCTTATATCACATCTAGTTTTCATTTCCAATCGTGCTCTCAGGACTATGTTCTATATAACACTGTGTTCACCTACACTTTTCACGGGCATTACATTTTGCGATAGGGGGTGGAGGGTCAGAGGGTGTTTCTGCCAAGTGATCCCGGAGTCACAGTCACAAACGTCCTCTTCTTCCTGATTAAAAGTGAGATTATGCTGCATACTTGTTCATATTTTAAGTAGTTCGCACAGACACACGTTTTAAAAACAATAAAGTTCCTAATACCTGCCTTCTCTGAACAGTAAGCTTGCTGCCCCATCCCCCCCTCCCTATCCTCTGTTGTGTGAATCCATGGACTAGCCTCCTCCCTCCTGCCATGCATGGTCTGATGTGCTGCCACTGCCCTCAATTTAGTATGATGTACCAGTCCACTCCTCCTGCCCTCCATTGCCCAATTCTATGCCCCATCATTGACCTCCTGCTTAAACTCTGTGCTTAGCTTGCTGCCCCTATTCTCCTTCCCCCTGCCCTCCGATGTCTTTGTGCATGCCCCTGCTCCATCATTTTTGCCCACCATGTTCCATGGACCTGCCACTCCTATCTACTCTGAGTGTTCTGTTGAGCTGCCACTCCCCTCCCACCTGCCTAGCATTGTCAGATGACTGTAACCTGTCCCTGCCACCTCCACCCTGCCTGTCCACATGCCATGCCCCTATCCTCTTCCTCCTGTCCTACATGGTCCATTGTACTGCCACACCCTTCTGCCCTCCCTGGTCTGTTGTGCTGCAACTGCTCCTCCTGCCTGTCCCGTGCGGTCTGTTGTGAGGCCCCTTCCCCTGAACTTTCTTGTCTGTGCACAGGTCCTGACCCTCCCTTCTATCCTCCATCCTCCTTTGTGCATGCCCCTGCACCCTCCTTCTTGCCCATCATAGCCATTGTGCTGCCACTAACCCTCCCACTTGCCATGCATGGTCTTATGTGGTGCCATGGCCCCTCCCACCTTCCCTGTGTGAGCAGTTAGCTGCCCCTGACCCCCTCCCACCTTCCCTCCATGGTCTGTGTGTATGCCATCACAGTCTCACTGTTGCTCTTCATGGTGTGTCTTGCTTCTAGTGCCTATCCTGCCTGACCTCCATGGCTATCGTGCTGCTCCTGCCCTGCCCCCTTGCCCCCAGCCCTCTGTTTACATGTGCAGACCCCTACTCCCTCCCTCCTGGCTTGTCTGTTCCATTGTAATGCCCCTGATCTGTCCCTCCTGCCCTTTATGGTCTGTTATGCTGCAGCTTTCTCTCCTGTCTGTCCATTATGGTCAGCTAGCTACCATTGCCTCTTGCCCCTCTGTTCTCTGTTGGTCATGTGCATGGTCCTGTCCCCTCCCTCTTGCTTTCTATGGATTGTTGTGCTGCACTCCCGTCCCGCATGCCCTGTGTGGTGTATTGTGCTGCTGTAAACCCTGATGCCTGCCCTGCAGGGTCAGTTTGGTGCACCTCTCATGTCCCTCCTGTCCTCTGTTATCCAAGTCCATGTCCCTACCCCATTTCCTTCCATGATCCAATGTACCATACTTGCGAACATTTTGAACTTGGTAAGAGGGAGATTTTGAAAAAAAACTGGGGTATTGATTTTCCCCTTTGAGTTACATTGAAAAAGAGGAGATTGTAGACAGGAGACAGTTCAATAAAGCCCATTTGAGCTTAAAAACATTGGACGTTTCCTGGCTGAATCGGGTCTGTTGGCATGTATGGTTGTACTACCATTGCCTCTTCCTTCTGCCCACAATGGTCTATTACATTGCCACAGCCTCTCTTGCAAGTCCTGTATTGTTGGTTTGTTGCCCCTGCCCCCCTTTCCACTGCCCTCCATAGTCTGTTGGGCTGCCACGACCCTTCCTGCCTGCTCAGTGTGGTTAAATTGTTGCCTTTGCACCCTCCTAACTGCCTTCAATTTTCAGAGTCCGTGCCCCTGGCCTCTGCCTCTCAACAGTATCCTAATGAACAACTAGATTACTAACATTCTATATTTATTACAAAAGTGTGGAACGCCTGACGTCATCTTGATGTAATCAAAACTGTAATACCTAGAGCATTTCCTTTAGAAATTACATATATGAGAGGGTCTTATTGGCATCAAAATTATGGTTAGTGCTCAAAAGACTAAAATAAGGACATATTTTCTGAGTTTTCAAATAGCGACAAAGCACTTTTAAATTATTTGTTATCTTTATGTTTTTTTATCCAGTTGACCACTTGATTAAATGTTGCACTTAGGGGAGAGGATGTGGTGTTACTTCCAGAACTGCAGACTTTGCAACTGGGGAACCAGGTTGGAGTTTCTGCTTCAGCTCGACATTCTGTGATTCTGGTCAAATCACTTAGTCTCCCCATCTCTACAACCAAAATGAATTTGTTCTTGTGTGATGTAACCAATGCCCATGTAAAGCACTCCAATACCTGACAAGTCTGCACTATATAACACTGCAAAAACACAAAATAATAAGTGTTTGCACACTTCTGTCATTGGGCTATATTTGGGCTACATCTGGGTGATTTTGGGCTACATTTGGGCTCTTTTGTCTCCGGTGGCCATCTTGGGATATTTATTTGTTATGAAGTTTCCTAATTTCCTCATGTACTGCAGTCTCCTCAGTAGGAAATGCTTTCAGTTTTTTACTTTGATTCCATCATGAAGGTATTCAGATATGTCACACATTTGCCATAAACTCTGAATGTTAGCACTCTAGTTGCTCATTAGATCACTGTAGTAAAACTACTGTTCACCATGGAAGTCTGCTCCTGGTATTAAAAGGGCATGTTTCAGTCTGCATGTCAGAATTTTTTAATGAAATAGAAGAGGATTTGAGAAGTCACTCAAAATGTGCTCTCAGTTTCTTTCTGCAGCATTAATTATAATTTCTAAGGCAAAATGAACCCCCTCATTGTGTTCCTTTTTAAATTAAATGTTTTAAGTGTCACCAGTTTATTCCAATCAAGATGGCTTTAGGTGTGCCATACTTTTGTCATAATGAAGACAGTAAGCGCTCTAGTTGTTTTTAAGAACACTCTGGGACATTCTGTCATTGGGTTATATTTGGGCTACATCTGGGTGATTTTGGGCTACATTTGGGCTCTTTTGTCTCCGGTGGCCATCTTGGGAGATTTATTTGTTATGAAGTTTCCTAATTTCCTCATGTACTGCAGTCTCCTCAGTAGGAAATGCTTTCAGTTTTTTACTTTGATTCCATCATGAAGGTATTCAGATATGTCACACATTTGCCATAAATTCAGAATGTTAGCACTCTTTTTGCTCATTAGATCACTGTAGTAAAGCTACTGCTCACCAGGGAAAACTGCTGCTGGTATTGAAAGTGCATGTTTCAGTCTGCATGTCAGAATTTTTTAATGAAATAGAAGAGGATTTGAGAAGTCACTGTTTACATGTGCAGACCCCTACTCCCTCCCTCCTGGCTTGTCTGTTCCATTGTAATGCCCCTGATCTGTCCCTCCTGCCCTTTATGGTCTGTTATGCTGCAGCTTTCTCTCCTGTCTGTCCATTATGGTCAGCTAGCTACCATTGCCTCTTGCCCCTCTGTTCTCTGTTGGTCATGTGCATGGTCCTGTCCCCTCCCTCTTGCTTTCTATGGATTGTTGTGCTGCACTCCCGTCCCGCATGCCCTGTGTGGTGTATTGTGCTGCTGTAAACCCTGATGCCTGCCCTGCAGGGTCAGTTTGGTGCACCTCTCATGTCCCTCCTGTCCTCTGTTATCCAAGTCCATGTCCCTACCCCATAAGAGCCGAGATAAAGCCCTTGATGATATGCCCCAAAGTGAGGCGTGAACTAAACAGGAGCTGATTCAAGGAAACACGCGATAGCGTGTCCTTGTAAATGATGCGATATAATTATCGCCGCTTTTTGCCCAAAAACGGACGCTCAAGCGGCGATAATTATATCGCCAGCCCTTGTTGATATGCCCCTGGGTGTTTTTGGAATGGATAGTCCTGCAGCTGGAAAGACCCAACATTTCATAGTATGGTTAAGCGATATCCCCGGCGTGGTATACGATTCCACCATATCCATAAAAGGGCCTTGGTAGAAAGCCAGCAGTTGTGTGTAGACACTTTTAGGTGCAAAAGAAACAAGCAGGTGTTAATTACATAAAATGAAAAACAGAAGTATATCAGATTTCTTTCGTTTCTTGAGCTCTGGTTTCACTTTGCTGCCAAATGCCAAAAATAGAAATAAACAACTCTCATGACAAGAAAAGGCAGCACAGGATTCAAGTGATTCCCTATGATGCTCTGGGGGCACATGGCACCTTGGTACTATTGCACAATTTCAGTTGGCATTTATTTTCAAAAATGAAATAGTTAAAAAAAATATGAATATACAGGAAAAGGGCATAACTTTGAAATATTTTGATAAGATGGTTTAAACAAGCTTTGGCAAGGTCAGGAGACCTGGTTTAGCATATATGCTGCTTACTGGTGTTGCATGACCAAATGTTTATCCCATTAAAGCTTGACCTGTGAGCTTTGCAAAAGCTAGGAACAGGTATTGCTTTCTGTAAAGAATGGATATAGGAGTCAAAAAATTGAATGTGATGACCATTAAGTGCAGATTACATTTCAATGGAAACACTTCCTAAAAGGTGAAAATAAACCAAGCAGTCAATAGCATGAGGCGGGGGAGTAATACTTCTCTGGGTGGAACAAAAGCCCAGTGTTGGAAGGCGGACCCCGAGGAGTCGGCGAGACCACCAAGGGGGGCCCTCACACTGGTACGAAGTAGCCGAGCGCTGCCGAGAAGTCTCCTGAGAGATCCTTCTCCTATCACGTACTAGCACAATAACACCACCACACAGGACTCAAGGAGGTTGTCTCAAGACAAGCAATTCTTTATCAGCAATAAAAAGGTTACGAGGTCAATATTTACACGAAGGGATCGAGGGATCCACCAAAAGTCTCAGTGTCTCTTTGGAAGGGTAGGGGTAGCGGGACAGTCTTTGGCAGGAGTGCGGTACGAGGGTATCTGGGGCCCAGTTCTTATCCTCAAGCTGGAGGACCTCCGGATCTCGGAGGGGTCGAGCCGCGACGGCGTCAGCAGGGCTCTGGCATACAGTTCGTGGAGAGCCGCGATCCAATCAGCAGGGCTCTCAAGATGGTTTCTGCTCAGCTCGAGCCGCGACGTCGTCAGCAGAGCTCCGAGGGAGGTTTCAGCGAGGTTGGGCCGCGACAGCGTCAGCAGGGCTCCGATGTTCCAGGTGGCTTCAAAGTGTTCACAAGAAGGAGCCGCGACGCAGTCAGCAGGGCTCGTGATGGTTCCGACAAGAGTTCTTCTCCGTAGGGTCAGCCGCGATTCAATCAGCAGGGCTCTCGACTCCGGGATACAACTGCCGATCTGTGGCGGGGTCGTCCCAGATATAGGTCTGGAGCCCTTTGATGTCCGGACCCAGGCGCCCAGTGGGGGCGGAGAGGCCGGGTGGAGGTGGCCAGACGCCCAGCAGGAGAGGCGCCAGGCCCAAGGGAGTTGCAGGGCGATCACACCTCGAGAGGGGAGGACAGTTGGGGGTCCCATCGATACTGTCCTCCGCCGGGGGCGATGAATGGTTCCTGCGGCACCCCTGGCCAGTTCGTGGTGCCTTGATGTCGGGGCTTCGCTGGGGTCGAGGCCGGGTTGAGCGGGGTCGCGCTGGCTGGTGCAGAGAGTCACGTGGGTGCCAACAAGATGGCGGAGCCACGAGGGGTATGCGACCTCGTGCAGCTCAGGATGAAGGGCCTCGGTGCAGTTCAGAAGGGTGGCCCGTGAAGGCCGGGGCGGGGAACGGGCACAATCCACGGGGGTAAGGACCATGCCACGAGGCCGGGTCCAACAGGCGTCCCCCCCAGCCGAAGGCATGGAGAGTCACCCATCTCCTTGGGGATTCTCCTCGTCAAGGCGGAAGAAGCGGGACAGGCCGTCGGCGTTGGCGTGGTCATTGCCGGGCCGGTGTTCAACGTCAAAGTCCATCCCTTGTAGCGAGATGGACCACCGCAGCAGCTTGGGGTTCTCGCCCCGCATTTGCATTAACCACCGCAGGGGCCGGTGGTCGGTCTGGACCCGGAAGTGCGTACCGAAGAGGTAGGGCCGGAGTTTCTTGAGGGCCCACACCACAGCGAAGGCCTCACGCTCGATGGTGCTCCATCGTTGCTCCCGGGGCAGTAGCCGTCGGCTGATGAAGGCCACTGGTCGGTCGAGCCCCTTTTCATCGGCCTGGGACAGGACGGCCCGATCCCATACTCGGAGGCGTCCGTCTGCACCACAAACTCCTTATTGTAGTCAGGGGCCTGTAGCACCGGGGCAGTACACATTGCGGTCTTTAGGGTGTCGAAGGCTGCTTGGCAGTGGGGTGTCCAGTGCACCTTCTTGGGCTGCTTTTTGGACGTTAGCTCTGTGAGGGGGCCAACAATGCTCCCATAGTCCCGGATAAACCGCCGGTAGTATCCGGTGAGACCCAGGAAGGCCCGGACAGCGGTCTGGGTAGTGGGGGGTTCCCAGGCCTGGATGGCATCTATTTTCGGTTGGAGAGGGGCCACCTGCCCGCTCCCCACTTGATGGCCCAGGTAGGTCACGGATCCGTGGCCGATCTGGCATTTGCTGGCCTTGATTGTGAGCCCGGCCCGCTGGAGGGCGGCCAGGACGGCTTTAATGTGAAGGAGGTGCTCTGCCCAGTGGTTGCTGTACACGGCAATGTCATCTAGGTAGGCCGCGCTGAAGGCCTCAAGCCCGGCCAAAACCTTGTTCACCAGTCTTTGAAAAGTGGCCGGGGCGTTCTTCATTCCGAAGGGCATCACCCGAAAGTGGTAATGCCCATCCGGGGTCGAAAAGGCGGATCTTTCTTGGGCGCCGGGGGTGAGCTGGATCTGCCAGTACCCGGCGGTGAGGTCCAGCGTGCTCAAGTAGCGAGCGGCCCCTAAGCGGTCGATGAGTTCGTCGGCCCGGGGTATAGGGTGGGCGTCCGTCTTGGTCACTGCATTCAGGGCTCGGTAGTCCACGCAGAATCGCAACTCCGGGGGGTGGCCGGGAGCTGCGGCCTTTGGCACCAGGACGACAGGGCTGGCCCACGGGCTGTCGGAGGGTTCGATGACCCCCAGGGCCAGCATCTTCGTTACTTCGGCCTGGATGCATGCCTGCACTCGGTCGGGTACCCGGTAGGCTCTGTGTCGCACGGGGGGGCTCTCCCCGGTGTCGACGTCGTGGACGCACCAGTGGGTCACCCCCGGGGTGAGGGAGAAGAGGGCTGCGTAGTCCTGCAACAGTTGCTGGCAGTCGTTGCGCTGTTCCGGAGTCAGGGAAGAGGCGAGTTGGACACCCTCGATTGTTCCATCAAGGACGTTGGACTGCTAGAGGTCGGGCAGGGGCTCGGAGTCGTCCTCGCCCCCCTCGTCGGTCGCCAGTAGCAGGCTCAGTTCAGTCCGGGCAAAGTGGGGTTTTAGCCTGTTAGCATGTAGGACCCGGAGGGGGTTCCGGGGGGACTCCAGGTCGACCAGGTAGGTGACGGGACTTTTCTTCTCCACTACCTTGAAGGGCCCGGTCCACTTGTCCTGGAGGGCGCCGGGTTCAACCGGGGCCATGACCCATACTTTCTGACCTGGCTCGAATTCTATGGTAGAGGAGTTCCGATCGTACCACCGCTTCATGTCCTCCTGGCTGGCCTCGAGGTTGGCTTCGGCCATGGCTCGGAACTTGCGGGTCTGGTTACGGAGGGTCAGGAGGTATCGGTAGACGTCAGGAGGGGCGCCTTGGGGCTTCGTCTCCCAGCTCTCTTTGACCAGGCTGAGCGGTCCGCGGACCGGGTGTCCGTACAATAGTTCAAACGGGCTGAACCCCAGGGACTTCTGCGGGACCTCCCGATAGGCAAACAGGAGGCACGGCAGCAGGACATCCCATCTCCGCCTGAGGGGCTCTTCTAGGCCCTGGATCATTCCCTTTAATGTTCTGTTGAACCGCTCAACCAGTCCGTTCCCCTGAGGGTGATAGGGGGTCGTGAACTTGTATGCGACCCCGCACTGCTGCCACAGGGACCGCATGTATCTGGAAATAAAGTTCGTGCCTCTGTCGCTCAACACTTCTCGGGGAAATCCCACTCGGGAGAAGATCCCCATTAAGGCCCGGCCTACCACGGGGGCCGTTATAGTTCTTAGCGGGACCGCCTCCGGGTACCTGGTGGCGTGGTCCACGAGGACCAGGATGAAGCGGTGGCCCAGGTCGGTCTGGGGGTCCAGGGGCCCCACGATATCGATTCCGACCCGTTCGAACGGGGTGCTGACGGCTGGAAAGGGTTGGAGGGGGGCCTTGACCCGACCCCCCGTCTTCCCGCTGGCTTGGCAGGTCTGGCAGGACCGGCAGTGGTTGTCCACGTCTCTCCGCATCCGGGGCCAGTAGAAGTGGGTCACCAGACGGCTGTACGTTTTGTCTTGCCCCAAGTGTCCGGCGAGGGGCACATCATGTGCCAGGTTGAGCAGGAACTCCCGGAAGCGGAGGGGGACCACCAACACTCGGCTGGCCCCGAGTTCTGCCACTTTCTGCTCACTGTATAGCAGGCCCTCGGCCCAGTAGACACAGTGGGTGCCGGTCTGGTCCCCGTTGGTTTGGGCGGACGCTTGTTGGCGGACCCCTTCGAGAGTGGGGCAGGACTGCTGCTCTTGTTGGAACTGCTCCCGGGTGGGGCCCCCTTCGTGTCGCCATTGTGTCAGCTCTGGTAGGGCGCACGGGGAAGCCATCTCTTCGGGGGAGGATTCACTAGGTCTAGGGTCGGTGTCCGCCTCACCCTCGCTGCTGGCGGGAGGTGGTGCGAGCCCCTCGGGCTGGGCTGCCCCGGAGGCCGAGGATGAGCGGGGGGCCCGGGCGGTCATGGACCGGGTGATGGCACAGGCCCAGTCAGATAGTCCCAGCATTCGGAGGTGCTCTCGTCGCTCTACTTGAGCCCAGGGGGAACTCTCCAAGTCGTTCCCCAGGAGGCAGTCGACGGGGGCGTCGTCGCGTACCGTCACCTTCAGCAGGCCCGTCACCCCTCCCCACTCGAAGGGGACCAGGGCCATCTGGCACAGGTTTTCGCTGTTGTCGGCCGTCCGGACGGGACACAGCACATTCGGTAGGATCTGTTCGGGGGTCACCAGGTGGCAGCGGACAGCGGTGACACTGGCGCCAGTGTCACGAAGGGCTTCGGCCCGTTGTCCATTGACCGTGACCTGCTGCCGGTACTTCTGGGTGTTGCTTGGGATGGGGGTGCAGGGTACCATCTCTCGGCTACCCAGGCAGACCAGGGACATGGCTGCCGGCTCCCATTCAGTGGTCCCTCGGTCGAGGGTCTCCTCTTCCTCTCCTCCTTCTCCCAGGGCGGCGGCCGCCAGCTGTCGGGGCGGGGGCCCGCCGGCCCCGTTTCTTCGGTTCAGGGGGCAGACCGGATCGCTGGCATAGTGTCCGGTTTGTTGGCAGCCGTAGCACGTTACTGGTGCCCGTGGTCCGGGTCTGGCCGGGGGCGCCCCCCTTCGGGCTAGGCTCGGGGAGAGTTGTTGCTGCAGTGGCCCTCGAGGGGGGCTCCTAGGGGCCCCGGCGGGAGGGTCTCGGTTCCTGTTCGGCCCTCCCCCTCCACCGCGTTGGCGGGGGGGTCCGGTGGGGTTCCTCTGGTACTCCCCCATTGAGTTCCGGGGGACCCGGGAGTTGACCCATCGATCGGCCTCGACGGCGAGTTTTCGCGGGTCGGTCATTTTGCTGTCGAGGAGGTGCTGTCTCAGTTCCACGAAGCAATTGTTGGAGAGATGTTCCCACACGATGAGGTTGACCAGCTGCCCGTAGGTGGTTACTTTGCTACCTTTGATCCACCCTTCTAGGGCCCGACTGAAAAAGTCCACATATTCCACCCAGGTGGTACCCGGGATTTTTTTGCAGTCTCTGAACCGCTGGCGGTACATTTCTGCGGTTAGCCCGTAGCGGGTGAGTAGAGCCTCCTTCATGTGATCGTAGGAGGTCATCACCTCCTCCGGCAGCTGGAGCAGTGTGTCTCGACCCTCACTCAGGAACCGCCCCCACAGGCCCGCGCCCCAGTCTTTTCGGGGCACCCGATGAGAGGTCATGGCCACCTCGTAAACCATTGTTGGATGTCGTCATTCTTGTAGTACTCCTTGACGACCTCTTTCGGGATATGTACCTTGGTCTCGGCAGGCGGTAGAGTGTCTCTAGTACTGGGGGCGTTGGTCCCTCCGTTCTTGGCCTTGATTTCGAGCTCCTTGAGACTGCGCTCGTGCTCAAGGGTCAGTTTCTTTTCCTCCAACTCCCGGTGTCGCCTCTTCTCCTCTATCTCCTCTTGAAGCCGTAGCTGCTCTAGGGCCAGTTTCTTTTCCGCCAGCTGGAGTTCGCTGTCCAGCCGCAGTCGTGCGAGCTCTAGCTCGTGGTTCCGGACCTTCTCCCGCTCTCGTATTTCTTCTTCGAAGAGGCCGGTTTCTAGGCTCTTTCTTCCTCCGGTTGCCGGAGTCAGTGCGGTTGATGTGGTCTCAGTCAGGGGCAAGGGCCCCTCTTCCTGGGAGGGGCCTGCCCCGGCCTCCAGCCATGTCCTCAGAGCTTTCTGCATGTCCTCTTTGGTACCTAGGCCGGTGGTTGCAATGCCTTTGTCTTTGCAGAACTGTTTTAACTCTTTGTGCGTATATTCTTCCAGCCGTTCGGGCTGGAACTCCATTGTCGCGTTGTTTTCCTGGCTGCTCATGATTACTGTTCGTTTGGATGGGTAGCTAGTGGGTACTGGCTGGTACGTACTGCGTTCGGCTCGGATCCCGTCGCTGGCCACCAAATGTTGGAAGGCGGACCCCGAGGAGTTGGCGAGACCACCAAGGGGGGCCCTCACACTGGTACGAAGTAGCCGAGCGCTGCCGAGAAGTCTCCTGAGAGATCCTTCTCCTATCACGTACTAGCACAGTAACACCACCACACAGGACTCAAGGAGGTTGTCTCAAGACAAGCAATTCTTTATCAGCAATAAAAAGGTTACGAGGTCAATATTTACACGAAGGGATCGAGGGATCCACCAAAAGTCTCAGTGTCTCTTTGGAAGGGTAGGGGTAGCGGGACAGTCTTTGGCAGGAGTGCGGTACGAGGGTATCTGGGGCCCAGTTCTTATCCTCAAGCTGGAGGACCTCCGGATCTCGGAGGGGTCGAGCCGCGACGGCGTCAGCAGGGCTCTGGCGTACAGTTCGTGGAGAGCCGCGATCCAATCAGCAGGGCTCTCAAGATGGTTTCTGCTCAGCTCGAGCCGCGACGTCGTCAGCAGGGCTCCGAGGGAGGTTTCAGCGAGGTTGGGCCGCAACAGCGTCAGCAGGGCTCCGATGTTCCAGGTGGCTTCAAAGTGTTCACAAGAAGGAGCCGCGACGCAGTCAGCAGGGCTCGTGATGGTTCCGACAAGAGTTCTTCTCCGTAGGGTCAGCCGCGATTCAATCAGCAGGGCTCTCGACTCCGGGATACAACTGCCGATCTGTGGCGGGGTCGCCCCAGATATAGGTCTGGAGCCCTTTGATGTCCGGACCCAGGCGCCCGGTGGGGGCGGAGAGGCCGGGTGGAGGTGGCCAGACGCCCAGCAGGAGAGGCGCCAGGCCCAAGGGAGTTGCAGGGCGATCACACCTCGAGAGGGGAGGACAGTTGGGGGTCCCATCGATACTGTCCTCCGCCGGGGGCGATGAATGGTTCCTGCGGCACCCCCTGGCCAGTTCGTGGTGCCTTGATGTCGGGGCTTCGCTGGGGTCGAGGCCGGGTTGAGCGGGGTCGCGCTGGCTGGTGCACAGAGTCACGTGGGTGCCAACAAGATGGCGGAGCCACGAGGGGTATGCGACCTCGTGCAGCTCAGGATGAAGGGCCTCCGTGCAGTTCAGAAGGGTGGCCCGTGAAGGCCGGGGCGGGGAACGGGCACAATCCACGGGGGTAAGGACCATGCCACGAGGCCGGGTCCAACACCCAGCCTATGTATATTTTAAAGAACTCAATCAATCAGCATTTGATTAGCGCAGCATTGACACCCCTAGGAGTATCTGGGCGCTGTGGATGTGACGTTTCTGTCAAAGAGCCAGGTCAGAAATTAGCGGAACGACTCCTTTTCAATCACAATTGCGAAAAGTATAATTACACAAAACTTCCATGGGCTGATAAAAAACGTAAAAGAAACTTTGAACATGCACTGGCTGAAGGGGGCTGATGCAAAGCTCATTCTGTGTCTTTGTGTGTGTTGTTGACTTGAGCCCTGGCATTTAGCCAGAAACAGAAAGGATGGGGCCATGGCAGACATTACTTGCAGAAATCACTTCAAATGCTGAGGCAGAATGTATAATGTCCAGCTGTAAAGGCAATACTTGTACACTATTGTTCATTTCTCAAACGTGTCAGGGGGCATATTAACAAGGAACAGGGAAAATGAACGCTAAGGGCGCTTAGCTTTAATTTTTTGAACGCCCGCTATCTCTGGATAACATCGCCTGGTTATCGCGTTATTAACAACGCTAAGCGCCTAGGCGATAAAAAATCCAGCGATAGCGGCATTTTGGGAGGTTATCGCTGGTAATGCAGCGATAAAACTACAAGGATAGGGATATCCTTGTTGATAGCCCATGGTGGACTTGGCCATGTAATCCACCTCCCATTGGATTACATGGCTAAGTCTGAAAATTAGCAGACGTAAAAAAGCAGCGTTAACCGTGGTTAGCGCTGCTTTTTTGTCTCTAACAGGGTTAGCGTGAAGCTTGATAATAGGAGAAATGTCGCTTAGCGACATTTCTCCTATTATTTTGCTCTGGTACGCCCACTTTCCATCTCATTAGAGATGCAAAGGGAAGCGTAGTGAAAAAGGGTGCTAAGATGCGATTTTGCATGTTAGCAACCTGTTGTTGATAGGCCGATATTTTTATCTCCGCTTCTTTGGCTTTTAAAGCCAAAAAAGGGGCTATAAGGCCCTTGTTAATATTCCCCCTAGTGCTATACTTTGCATCCAGATAAATGGCTCCACCACTCCCCCCCAAAAAAGTTGGCAAATCCAAAAGGTCTTTGTATTTTATAAATGAGAGCACTTCTTCATTGCTGAGTTGTGTGAAAGAAGGTGTCTGAATGATTTCAGTGCCCACTGTGAGCCCGGCAGGAGTCGGCATAGCCACATCACGTCCGGCCCCTTTAAGATTCACATAACGGTTAGTTCTGCTTTTTGTGCACAGTAATCTGTACCTTCGTAAGATGGCGCCCTCAGTAGCATCAGCAGTAAAGGTAAATAAAGCTAATCCTCCCAGAAAATAAAAGGACTTTATTTAGGTGGAAAACGCGTGCAGATCTCCAACGACCAAACCTCTACGTTGCCCCTGCGCCCTTCGTGTGATGAGGAGGAGCAGAGATGGAAACGACCTCTTGCCAGTGTTGGAATAACGTGCAAGCGTCAGAGAGTCAATTTTCAAATCCTTTCATCTGGAGCAGCCTTGCCAACTGTCATGTGGCACGCATCACGAGTTAGACTAACGCAAATTGTTAGCCCTTCCCGCATTCCAAACACTGGCACCAGTGCTTGATTTGAGCAGGTGCTTTCCAGTGCTCAGCACCGGCACCTAATCCTCAGCACCGGTGCTTATAGCACCAGCTAAGGACACACTCTTTTGGAAGGCAGGATCACAGGATGCTGAGCCACGCAGAGACTCGAACCCGGTTCCCCAGCTCTGAAATCAGCAGCTGTAGCCATTAGGCCAAGTCCTCTCCATAAAAATTAGTGCCGGGGCTCTCGTCAGAAGGCAGTTTGCCCCAGCACATTTCTCCTGCTAGCGCTGACTCCTGAGGAGAGACCCAGCACTTTTTATTTTACAAATTAACCACTGACTGGCACCACATTGTTACGCAATTCTGAGCGCTCTTTCTACCCTGCTTACGACATCAGATTAATAAACCCTTACAGAACTCAAAGGAATACTATTTTAAAGTGAAGCCATGATGTAAAACCCAACGCTACAGAGAAACACAGAGGGCTTCATTACAAGTTGTTGACGCAGGGCAGCGCAGTAAGTCACTTTGCTACTGAACCCTGTGTCAAAAGGAAAGGGCAGGAATGCTTTGCATTTATGATTTAGGGTGCATTCCTGTCCTTTACCACTGCACTGGTGCCATCTTGGCTGCCCTGCACCAACGCAGGCACCCTTTGGGTAATGGTACAAGGGTGTTTGCATTGTAAGAATGATTGTTTTTGTGCCACAAGGGGTACCTTCCTGCACAAAAACAATCAATGGAGGTGTTTCCCTCCTATGTGTGCTGCAGAATGCCGCACACATACAAAAAGAGGAAAAACTAGGAGAAATAGAGTTATTTCTCCTTGTTACGCCACCCCTGGGGAGGCGTAGGCTTTTGACGCATTCTCAGGTTTGCAAGTCCTCGTAAATCTGGGGATGTGTCACAATCCATGGGCTTGCGTGGGAACACCCACCACATTGCAGATGGAACGTCTCTTTGATGCAGAGTAAGGCAACGCAGAGACTTGCGCTGTGTTGCCTTACTCCGTATCTTCGAGGCCATGAAATGCCACGCAACATGGCTATGCGTGGCCTCGTACATATGGGTCTGCAGTCTTTGCTGCAAGGGCATCAAAAAAGGAAACGCACCAGCGGCGCAATGGGCTTGAAAATAAACCCCAGAGTGGATGGAGTGCTTAAATCTTCGTTCCACTTTCTATGACCTGGATCTTAAACGTGGTTTCACATAGCTTCCTACATACAAGATTGATATCTTGGGACACAACAAATGAGTTCTGGCCAGTAGGTGGCACCAGAGGTCCAGCTCATCACCTTCTCTACGATGACATGAGAGGCCAAAGACACAAGATGAACACAGGGGGGCATCCTGCCTGCATCGAGGGACATTGTATGGTGAAGTATTGAGTATTAGTATTTGAGTAAAATTAAAGGTGGTCACCTCGCGAGGCCCCTCACTTGGGATGTTGTCAGTGTGTGCCCCTTTCTTCCTTCCTTCCTTTCCATATAGTTCTACTGATCACTCCCCCAGACTTCGCTTGTTACAGGTAGACTCTGCCCAAATTATTACCTTAGTTTTATTTTCTAAGTTGTCCTGAGTGATTAGTTCTTCTGCCTGCAGCGCGTTCTTGCAGCGCATAACCATCTACATGCGTCAAGGTAGTCCTGCAGTGAATGGTAGGCTGCAGAAAGAATGAGACAGGTCACACACCTAAAAGATGAACCCATATTGTGTCAGTGACACACACTTGAGGCTAGAGCTCACTCCCCTGGTCCTCAGTGTTCAGTTCTTCTGTCTGCAGCGCACTCTTGCATTGCAGCGCTTGACCTCCTGCCTGCATCGAGGCAGTCCTGCAGTGCTTGGCAAGCTGCAGACAGCGTGAGGCATGTCACTGACCTCAGAGTTTAACACACTTTGTGTCAGTGACATGCACCTGAGGCTAGAGCTCACTCCCCTGGTCCTTAGTGTTCAGTTCTTCTACCTACAGCGCACTCTTGCAGCGGGTGACCTCCTGCGTGCATCGAAGCAGTCCTTCAGTGCATGGCCGGCTGAAGAAAGTGTGAAGCAGAGCATACCTTAGAGTTGAACCCATATTGTGTCAGTGACACACACCTGAGGCTAGAGGTCTCTCACCTGGTCCTCAGTGTTCAGTTCTTCTGCCTGAACGCACTCTTGCAGCGCTTCACCTCCTGAGTGCATCGAGGCAGTCCTGCAGTGCATGGCAGGCTGCAGACAGCGTGAGGCATGTCACTGACCTCAGAGCCTAATACACCTTGTGTCAGTGACATGCACCTGAGGCTAGAGCTCACTCCCCTGGTCCTTAGTGTTCAGTTCTTCTGCCTGCAGAGCACTCTTGCATTGCAGCGCTTGACCTGCTGCCTACATCGAGGCAGTCCTGCAGTGCTTGGCAGGCTGCAGACAATGTGAGGCAGGTCACACACCTTAGAGTTTAACAACCTTGTGGCAGTGACACACCTGAGGCTGGAGCTCACTCCCCTGGTCCTCAGTGTTCAGTTTTTCTGTCTGCAGCGCACTCTTGCAGCGCTTGACCTCCTGCCTGCATTGAGGCAGTCCTGCAGTGCTTGGCAAGCTGCAGACAGTGTGAGGCATGTGACTGACCTCAGAGCCTAACACACTTTGTGTCAGTGACATGCACCGGAGGCTAGAGCTCACTCCCCTGGTCCTTAGTGTTCAGTTCTTCTGCCTGCAGCACACTCTTGCATTGCAGCGCTTGACCTCCTGCCTGTATCGAGGCAGGAACTTCTATGTGCATTGAGGCAGTCCTGCAGTGCACACAGGCTACAGAGAGCATGAGGCAGACAACACACCTTGGAGTTTAACCCACCTTGTGTCAGTGACACACACCTGAGACTGGAGCTCACTCACCTGATCCTCAGTGTTCAGTTCTTCTGCCTGCAACACAATCTTGCACTGGGGCGCTTGACCTCCTGCGTGCATCGAGGCAGTCCTGCAGTGCTTGGCAAGCTGCAGACAGCGTGAGGCATGTCACTGACCTCAGAGTTTAACACACCTTGTGTCAGTGACATGCACCTGAGGATAGAGCTCACTCCCCTGGTCCTTAGTGTTCAGTTCTTCTACCTGCAGCGCACTCTTGCAGCGGGTGACCTCCTGCGTGCATCGAAGCAGTCCTTCAGTGCATGGCTGGCTGAAGAAAGTATGAAGCAGAGCATACCTTAGAGTTGAACCCATATTGTGTCAGTGACACACACCTGAGGCTAGAGGTCTCTCACCTGGTCCTCAGTGTTCAGTTCTTCTGCCTGAGCGCACTCTTGCAGCGCTTCACCTCCTGCGTGCATCGAGGCAGTCCTGCAGTGCATGGCAGGCTGCAGACAGCGTGAGGCATGTCACTGACCTCAGAGTCTAACACACCTTGTGTCAATGACATGCACCTGAGGCTAGAGCTCACTCCCCTGGTCCTTAGTGTTCAGTTCTTCTGCCTGCAGCGCACTCTTGCATTTCAGCGCACTCTTGTAGTCTGGAACTTCTATGTGCATTGAGGCAGTCCTGCAGTGCACACAGGCTGCAGACAGTGTGAGGCAGACAACACACCTTAGAGTTTAACCACCTTGTGGCAGTGACACACCTGAGGCTGGAGCTCACTCCCCTGGTCCTCAGTGTTCAGTTCTTCTGTCTGCAGCGCACTCTTGCAGCGCTTGACATCCTGCCTGCATCGAGGCAGTCCTGCAGTGCTTGGCAAGCTGCAGACAGTGTGAGGCATGTGACTGACCTCAGAGCCTAACACACTTTGTGTCAGTGACATGCACCTGAGGCTAAAGCTCACTCCCCTGGTCCTTAGTGTTCAGTTCTTCTGCCTGCAGCACACTCTTGCATTGCAGCGCTTGACCTCCTGCCTGTATCGAGGCAGGAACTTCTATGTGCATTGAGGCAGTCCTGCAGTGCACACAGGCTACAGAGAGCATGAGGCAGACAACACACCTTGGAGTTTAACCCACCTTGTGTCAGTGACACACACCTGAGACTGGAGCTCACTCACCTGATCCTCAGTGTTCAGTTCTTCTGCCTGCAGCGCAATCTTGCACTGGGGCGCTTGACCTCCTGCGTGCATCGAGGCAGTCCTGCAGTGCTTGGCAAGCTGCAGACAGCGTGAGGCATGTCACTGACCTCAGAGTTTAACACACCTTGTGTCAGTGACATGCACCTGAGGATAGAGCTCACTCCCCTGGTCCTCAGTGTTCAGTTCTTCTACCTGCAGCGCACTCTTGCAGCGGGTGACCTCCTGCGTGCATCGAAGCAGTCCTTCAGTGCATGGCTGGCTGAAGAAAGTATGAAGCAGAGCATACCTTAGAGTTGAACCCATATTGTGTCAGTGACACACACCTGAGGCTAGAGGTCTCTCACCTGGTCCTCAGTGTTCAGTTCTTCTGCCTGAGCGCACTCTTGCAGCGCTTCACCTCCTGCGTGCATCGAGGCAGTCCTGCAGTGCATGGCAGGCTGCAGACAGCGTGAGCCATGTCACTGACCTCAGAGTCTAACACACCCTGTGTCAGTGGCATGCACCTGAGGCTAGAGCTCACTCCCCTGGTCCTTAGTGTTCAGTTCTTCTGCCTGCAGCGCACTCTTGCATTGCAGCGCACTCTTGTAGTCTGGAACTTCTATGTGCATTGAGGCAGTCCTGCAGTGCACACAGGCTGCAGACAGCGTGAGGCAGACAACACACCTTAGAGTTTAACCACCTTGTGGCAGTGACACACCTGAGGCTGGAGCTCACTCTCCTGGTCCTCAGTGTTCAGTTCTTCTGTCTGCAGCGCACTCTTGCAGCGCTTGACATCCTGCCTGCATCGAGGCAGTCCTGCAGTGCTTGGCAAGCTGCAGACAGCGTGAGGCATGTCACTGACCTCAGAGCCTAACACACCTTTTGTCAGTGACATGCACCTGAGGCTAGAGCTCACTCCCATGGTCCTCAGTGTTCAGTTCTTCTGTCTGCAGCGCACTCTTGCAGCGCTTGACATCCTGCCTGCATCGAGGCAGTCCTGCAGTGCTTGGCAAGCTGCAGACAGTGTGAGGCA
Organism: Triturus cristatus; assembly: GCF_964204655.1. NCBI lineage: Eukaryota > Metazoa > Chordata > Amphibia > Caudata > Salamandridae > Triturus > Triturus cristatus. Next base: position 1,837,711,626 of record NC_140590.1, on the reverse strand, counting down.
TGTGACTGACCTCAGAGCCTAACACACTTTGTGTCAGTGACATGCACCTGAGGCTAAAGCTCACTCCCCTGGTCCTTAGTGTTCAGTTCTTCTGCCTGCAGCACACTCTTGCATTGCAGCGCTTGACCTCCTGCCTGTATCGAGGCAGGAACTTCTATGTGCATTGAGGCAGTCCTGCAGTGCACACAGGCTACAGAGAGCATGAGGCAGACAACACACCTTGGAGTTTAACCCACTGTTAGAAAGGGTAGACGGACCGGGAGGGTCGGCCGGGGTCAGGAGGAGAGGTCTCCAGGGAGAGCCGTCTCCAGCGATCGTACAGACAAGTAACTTCCCCCCCACAGACAGATACCACACACGGATAAGGTTCAGGGTTCTTTATAAGCACTTCTTAGGGTACGGTTGAATGGTACAAGGAGGTGTGGACTCAGGGGTCCCCTCGATTCAAGTCTCTCAAAGCAGGGTAAGGGGTAGCGGGACAGTCTGTCTACCAGTCAGGTAGTTTGGATGAGATGATGATTAGCTCACAATCCTCGAGCTTAGTTGGTACGGGCCGCGGCAGCGCCAGCAGGTCCCGGTGGAGATGGTCGGTACACGGTCCGCAGCAGCGCCAGCAGGTCCCAGTGGAGATGGTCGAGGTACGGTCCGCGGCAGCGCCAGCAGGTCCCAGTGGAGATGGTCGAGGTACGGTCCGCGGCAGCGCCAGCAGGTCCCGGTGAGGATGGTCGTTACAACGGGCCGCGGCAGCGCCAGCAGGTCCCGACGAGGATGGATGTTGTAGAAGGCCGCGGCAGCGCCAGCAGGCAGGACGATGGTTCACAAGAGCGGGCTACGGCAGCGCCAGTAGTCCGTCAAGGCTGAGTTCTCTCGGTGTCTCTCGACTCCAGGATACAACTGCCTTCCTGCTCCGGAGTTGCCCCAGTTATAGGGCAGCCGCCCTTTGATGTCCGGACCCTCGCACTTGGAGGTCGGAGGGCCCGGGATGAAGGTGTCCAGACACCCAGCAGGGGGTGGAGCCAGCGCCTGGGGGAGCTGGAGGCGATCGGCACCTGGCGGGGGAAGAGCTCTTGACACTTCGTCCTCCCATTGACCTGCCAAGTGGTCCGCTCACCTCCCGGGTGGATGGTGGTGCCGGGATGTCGGGGCCGGCCAGGCCCGGGGTTAGGGTCGGGGCTAGGCCACGCGGCCTCGTGGTGCAGGGCCCAAGATGGCGGCTTGAACCGGCCGGGGGAGCCGGTGGGGCTGGGCCCCGTGATGAGTAGAGGTCCGAGGGCAGAAGATCCGTCGTGAGACGGGGTACAGGTGCTTTTCGTGGGTTATGCCTGGTGGGCCGGAGCTCGGGCCCTGTCGTGCGGGGAGGGAGCAAGCCCTTCGTGTGGCCTGTCCAACATGCGTCCCCCCCAGCTGAAGGCAGGGAGAGTCACCCATCTCCTTGGGGACTCTCTTCGTCGAGGCGGAAAAAGCGGGACAGGCCATCCGCGTTGGCGTGGTCTTGGCCTGGTCGGTGCTCCACAGTGAAGTCCATTCCCTGCAGGGAAATGGACCAGCGCAAGAGTTTTGGGTTCTCCCCCCGCATCTGCATCAGCCACTGCAGGGGTCGATGGTCGGTTTGTACCCGGAAATGGGTACCGAAGAGATAGGGCTGGAGCTTTTTGAGGGCCCACACCACTGCGAAGGCCTCCCTCTCGATGGTGCTCCAGCGCTGTTCTCGGGCCAGGAGACGTCGACTGATGAAGGCCACCGGCTGGTCATGACCTTCGGGGTTTAACTGAGAAAGAACGGCTCCGATGCCGTGGTCGGAGGCGTCGGTCTGTACCACGAATTCCCGACTGTAATCGGGGGCCTGGAGCACAGGGGCGGTGCACAGGGCGGCCTTCAGCTTCTCGAAGGCCGCTTGACAATCGGGGGTCCAGTTAATCCGCTTTGGTTGGTTCTTGGACGTGAGACCCGTGAGGGGCCCCACGATGCTGCCGTAGTCCTTCACGAACCGCCGGTAGTAGCCGGTGAGCCCCAAGAAGGCTCGGACCTCGGTCTGGGTGACGGGGGGCTGCCAGGACTGGATGGCAGCAATCTTAAGTTGTAGCGGGGCCACCAGCCCGCTTCCCACTTGGTGCCCAAGGTAGGTCACAGACCCTTGGCCAATTTGGCACTTGCCGGCCTTAATTGTGAGGCCGGCCCGCTGGAGGGCCTGTAGGACCTCTTGGAGGTGACGGAGGTGGTCGGGCCAGTGGCGGCTGTATACAGCGATATCGTCCAGGTAGGCAGCGCTGAACTCTTCGAGCCCCGCCAAGACCTGGTTCACGAGGCGTTGAAACGTGGCGGGGGCATTCTTCATGCCGAAGGGCATGACCTTGAATTGGTAGTGGCCATCGGGGGTAGAGAAGGCTGACCGTTCCTGAGCCCTGGGTGTGAGGCCGATCTGCCAGTAGCCCGCTGTTAGGTCGAAGATACTGAGGTAGCGGGCGGCCCCCAGCCGGTCGATCAGCTCGTCTGCTCGGGGGATCGGATGAGCGTCGGTCCGGGTGACAGCGTTCAAGCCCCGGTAGTCGACGCAGAATCTCAGTTCAGGTGCGGTGCCGGGGGCAGCGGCTTTGGGGACCAATACAACCAGACTGGCCCAGGGACTGTCCGAGGGCTCGATGACCCCGATTGTGAGCATCTTGGCCACCTCCTCCTGTATGCAGGCCCGTACCCGATCTGGTACGCGGTAGGCCCGGTGTCGGACAGGGGGACTGTCCCCGGTGTCCACGTCGTGCAAACACCAAGGGGTGACCCCGGGGGTGAGGGAGAACAGGGTAGCAAACTGCAGCAGGAGGTTCCGGCAGCCCTGGCGTTGCTCCGAAGTGAGGGTGTCAGAGAGCCGGACCCCGTCCACGGAGCCGTCATTCTCCTGAGTCTTCAGAAGATCCGGGAGGGGTTCGGAGTCCTCCTCTGCCCCACTGTCCGTAGCCATCAGGAGGCTGAGTTCTGAGCGCACAAAGTGTGGTTTGAGTCGGTTGGTGTGGAGGACCCGAAGGGGGTTCCGGGAGGTCCCCAGGTCGATGAGGTAAGTGACGGGGCTTTTGCGCTCGACCACTTTGAAGGGCCCCGTCCACTTATCTTGCAAGGCACATGGTTCGGTGGGGGACATCACCCATACTTGTTGTCCAGGCTCGAACTCAACGGAGGAGGCATTGTGATCATACCACTTCTTCATGTCCTCCTGGCTGGCCTCGAGGTTCGCCTTGGCCATCTCTCTGAAGCGCCGGGTCTGGTTGCGTAGGGCCAGGAGGTATTTGAAGACGTCTGGAGGGGTCTTTAGGGGGGCCATCTCCCAACCTTCTTTTACTAGGCTGAGGGGCCCTCGCACAGGGTGCCCGTACAGGAGTTCGAAAGGGCTAAAACCGAGGGACTTCTGGGGAACTTCTCGGTAAGCGAAGAGGAGGCACGGGAGTAGTACATCCCACTGGCGACGGAGGGGCTCTTCCAATCCCCCAATCATCCCCTTGAGGGTGCGGTTAAAACGCTCCACTAGTCCGTTCCCTTGGGGGTGATAGAGGGTCGTGAATCTGTAGGTGACCCCGCATTGTTGCCAGAGGGACTTCATGTATTTGGATATAAAGTTCGTGCCTCGGTCGCTGACGACTTCTCGGGGGAAGCCTACCCGGGAGAAGATCCCCATTAGGGCCCGGCCAACCACCGGAGCTGTCACGGTCCGTAGGGGCACCGCCTCGGGGTAGCGGGTGGCATGGTCCACCAGTACTAAGATGAACCTGTGTCCTTGTGCCGTGCGGGGGTCCAGAGGCCCCACGATGTCTATCCCCACCCTTTCGAACGGGGTGGTGACCACAGGGAAGGGTTGCAGGGGGGCTTTCAGCTTCCGACCACTCTTCCCGCTGGCTTGGCATGTGGGGCAAGATCGGCAGTGGTTCAGGACGTCGTTCCTCATTTTCGGCCAGAAAAAGTGGGTCACTAGGCGGCTGTACATTTTATCCTGGCCCAGGTGTCCAGCCAGGGGGACATCGTGGGCCCGGTTGAGCAGAAAGTCTCTGAAGCGGAGAGGTACCACCAGTACTCGACCGGCCCCCAGCTCGGCGATTCTTTGCTCGCTGTATAGCAGGTCGTTATCCCAGTAGACCCAGTGAGTTCCGGTGGAGTCCCCTGTGTTCTGGGCGCTGGCTTGTTGGCGGAGTCCCTCGAGGGAGGGACAGGTCTTTTGTTCCTGGCGGAACTGTTCTTGGGTGGGCCCCCCTTCTTGACGCCACTGAGCCAGGTCAGGAAGGTCCTGGGGTTGCGCGTCCCCTTCGGTCGTCGAGTCTGGGAGGCTGGCCTCGTCGTTGTCTTCTACTGGGGCGACTGGGGGCGGGGGTGCTGGCCATTCTGGTTCTTCTGATCGAGGGACGGCACGGGCGGCCATGGACCGGGTGGTTATGCAGGCCCAGTCCGGGAGGCCCAGCATCCCCAGGTGCTCTCTTCTCTCAACGGTGGCCCACGGGGAACTCTCAAGGTCATTCCCCAGGAGGCAGTCCACGGGGGCATCGTCCCAGACCGTCACCTTCAACAGGCCGGAGACCCCTCCCCATTCGAATGGGACGCAGGCCATTTGACACATACTTTCAGAGTTGTCTGCCGAGCGGACGGGGCAGAGAATGTTCGGCAGGATCTGCTCGGGCTTCACCAGGTGACAGCGGACGGCCGTCACACTGGCGCCTGTGTCACGCAAGGCCTCGGCTCGTTGTCCATTAATGGTCACCCACTGACCGTATTTCCTGGTGTTAGCGGGTAGGGGAGCCCGCGGGACCATGTCTCTTCCCCCTAAGCACGCCAGGACCATGGCGGCCGGTTCCCACTCTTGCTGGGCCGGCTCATACTCCTCTGGTTCCTCCAATGATCGCTCTTCCCCCAGGGCGGCGGCAGCTACCTGGCGGGGCTTGGGTGTTTGGTTCTGCGGGCAGCTCGGGTCATTGGCGTAGTGGCCGACTCGCTGGCATCGGTGGCACGTGACGTTGGCTCGGACCCCAGGACGCCACGGGGGGTTGCCCCGACCGGCCGGAGCCGGGGTGCTGGCCACGGGTGTTGCGGGCAAGGCGTCTCTCCCTCGCCCCTGGCCCCCTCCTCCTCCCCGAGGACGGTGCTGGCCTTGGTTGTTTCTGTTCTGCTCGTGTGGCCCCCTCCGGCCCACTCAGGTGCTTTCCCATCGGTCAGCTTCGGCGGCGAGCTGCCGGGGGTCAGTCAGCTTACTGTCGAGGAGGTGCTGCCTGAGCTCGACGAAGCAGTTGTTTGACAGGTGCTCCCATACCATCAGGTTAAAGAGTTGTTCGTAGGTGGTGACCTGGCTCCCCTTTATCCAACCCTCGAAGGCACGGCTGAAATAGTTCACGTATTCTACCCAAGTTGTACCTGGGATCCGGGTGCAATCTCTGAACCTCTGGCGGTACATCTCGGGTGTGAGGCCGTAGCGGGTGAGGAGGGCAGCCTTCATGTGGTCGTAGGACGACATTTGGTGATCTGGGAGCTGCAGTAGGGCATCGCGACCCTCGTTGATAAACCTCCCCCAAAGTCCGGCTCCCCAATCACTCCGGTCGATCCGGTGGGAGGTCATGGCGATCTCGTAGGCTTTAAACCACTGTTGTATGTCGTCTTCTCGGACATACTCGCGGACAACATCCTTGGGGATGTGGACTTTTTTCTCGATTGGCCCCGGGGTGGGTGGTCGCTCAGGCACCCCCAGTTCCTTATTCTGTGTCCGAAGTTCTATTTCCGCTAGTTGGCGCTCGTGCTCGAGCGTTATTTTTTTCTCCTCCAGCTCTCTCTGTCTCTGCTTCTCTTCTCGTTCATCTCGGAGCCGCATGTGCTCGAGGTTGAGTTTCTGCTCGGCTAACTTGAGTTCCCCATCCATCTTGAGTCGTGCCATTTCCAACTCGTGCAATCTGGTTCTTTCTCTTTCTCGGATCTCCTCCTGCGAGAGGCCCGTTCCCCGCTCCTCGGGAGCCGTGGCGTTCCCCTCTGGTGTGATGCTGCTTTGGTCGGAGGGTCCGGCGACCCCAGTTTCTGTCCACGACTCTAGGGCGTGTTTTAGATCATCTTTGGTACTCAGGCCGGTGGTAGCAATGCCAAGTTCTATGCAGAATTGTCTCAGTTCGCGGTGGTTGTATTCTTCTATTTTATCCATTTGGAATTTCTCGGTGGAGTTGCTATCTTTGGCTGACATTGTGTTTTTGTCGTGGGGTGAGCTACTCTCTGTACGATTACGCGTTGATTCGGATCGCGCCGCTGGCCACCAATGTTAGAAAGGGTAGATGGACCGGGAGGGTCGGCCGGGGTCAGGAGGAGAGGTCTCCAGGGAGAGCCGTCTCCAGCGATCGTACAGACAAGTAACTTCCCCCCCACAGACAGATACCACACACGGATAAGGTTCAGGGTTCTTTATAAGCACTTCTGAGGGTACGGTTGAATGGTACAAGGAGGTCTGGACTCAGGGGTCCCCTCGATTCAAGTCTCTCAAAGCAGGGTAAGGGGTAGCGGGACAGTCTGTCTACCAGTCAGGTAGTTTGGATGAGATGATGATTAGCTCACAATCCTCGAGCTTAGTTGGTACGGGCCGCGGCAGCGCCAGCAGGTCCCGGTGGAGATGGTCGGTACACGGTCCGCGGCAGCGCCAGCAGGTCCCAGTGGAGATGGTCGAGGTACGGTCCGCGGCAGCGCCAGCAGGTCCCAGTGGAGATGGTCGAGGTACGGTCCGCGGCAGCGCCAGCAGGTCCCGGTGAGGATGGTCGTTACAACGGGCCGCGGCAGCGCCAGCAGGTCCCGACGAGGATGGATGTTGTAGAAGGCCGCGGCAGCGCCAGCAGGCAGGACGATGGTTCACAAGAGCGGGCTACGGCAGCGCCAGTAGTCCGTCAAGGCTGAGTTCTCTCGGTGTCTCTCGACTCCAGGATACAACTGCCTTCCTGCTCCGGAGTTGCCCCAGTTATAGGGCAGCCGCCCTTTGATGTCCGGACCCTCGCACTTGGAGGTCGGAGGGCCCGGGATGAAGGTGTCCAGACACCCAGCAGGGGGTGGAGCCAGCGCCTGGGGGAGCTGGAGGCAATCGGCACCTGGCGGGGGAAGAGCTCTTGACACTTCGTCCTCCCATTGACCTGCCAAGTGGTCCGCTCACCTCCCGGGTGGATGGTGGTGCCGGGATGTCGGGGCCGGCCAGGCCCGGGGTTAGGGTCGGGGCTAGGCCACGCGGCCTCGTGGTGCAGGGCCCAAGATGGCGGCTTGAACCGGCCGGGGGAGCCGGTGGGGCTGGGCCCCGTGATGAGTAGAGGTCCGAGGGCAGAAGATCCGTCGTGAGACGGGGTACAGGTGCTTTTCGTGGGTTATGCCTGGTGGGCCGGAGCTCGGGCCCTGTCGTGCGGGGAGGGAGCAAGCCCTTCGTGTGGCCTGTCCAACACCCACCTTGTGTCAGTGACACACACCTGAGACTGGAGCTCACTCACCTGATCCTCAGCGTTCAGTTCTTCTGCCTGCAGCGCAATCTTGCACTGGGGCGCTTGACCTCCTGCGTGCATCGAGGCAGTCCTGCAGTGCTTGGCAAGCTGCAGACAGCGTGAGGCATGTCACTGACCTCAGAGTTTAACACACCTTGTGTCAGTGACATGCACCTGAGGATAGAGCTCACTCCCCTGGTCCTCAGTGTTCAGTTCTTCTACCTGCAGCGCACTCTTGCAGCGGGTGACCTCCTGCGTGCATCGAAGCAGTCCTTCAGTGCATGGCTGGGTGAAGAAAGTATGAAGCAGAGCATACCTTAGAGTTGAACCCATATTGTGTCAGTGACACACACCTGAGGCTAGAGGTCTCTCACCTGGTCTTCAGTGTTCAGTTCTTCTGCCTGAGCGCACTCTTGCAGCGCTTCACCTCCTGCGTGCATCGAGGCAGTCCTGCAGTGCATGGCAGGCTGCAGACAGCGTGAGGCATGTCACTGACCTCAGAGTCTAACACACCTTGTGTCAATGACATGCACCTGAGGCTAGAGCTCACTCCCCTGGTCCTTAGTGTTCAGTTCTTCTGCCTGCAGCGCACTCTTGCATTGCAGCGCACTCTTGTAGTCTGGAACTTCTATGTGCATTGAGGCAGTCCTGCAGTGCACACAGGCTGCAGACAGCGTGAGGCAGACAACACACCTTAGAGTTTAACCACCTTGTGGCAGTGACACACCTGATGCTGGAGCTCACTCCCCTGGTCCTAAGTGTTCAGTTCTTCTGTCTGCAGCGCACTCTTGCAGCGCTTGACATCCTGCCTGCATCGAGGCAGTCCTGCAGTGCTTGGCAAGCTGCAGACAGCGTGAGGCATTTCACTGACCTCAGAGCCTAACACACCTTTTGTCAGTGACATGCACCTGAGGCTAGAGCTCACTCCCCTGGTCCTTAGTGTTAAGTTCTTCTGCCTGCAGCGCACTCTTGCATTGCAGCGCTTGACCTCCTGCCTGTATCGAGGCAGTCCTGCAGTGCTTGGCAGGCTGCAGACAACGTGAGGCAGGTCACACACCTTAGAGTTTAACCACCTTGTGTCACTGGCACACGCCTGAGGCTAGAGCTCACTCCCATGGTCCTCAGTGTTCAGTTCTTCTGTCTGCAGCACACTCTTGTAGTCTGGAACTTCTATGTGCATTGAGGCAGTCCTGCAGTGCACACAGGCTACAGAGAGCATGAGGCAGACAACACACCTTGGAGTTTAACCCACCTTGTGTCAGTGACACACACCTGAGACTGGAGCTCACTCACCTGATCCTCAGTGTTCAGTTCTTCTGCCTGCAGCGCAATCTTGCACTGGGGCGCTAGACCTCCTGCGTGCATCGAGGCAGTCCTGCAGTGCATGGCAAGCTGCAGACAGCGTGAGGCATGTCACTGACCTCAGAGTTTAACACACCTTGTGTCAGTGACATGCACCTGAGGATAAAGCTCACTCCCCTGGTCCTTAGTGTTCAGTTCTTCTACCTGCAGAGCACTCTTGCAGTGGGTGACCTCCTGCGTGCATCAAAGCAGTCCTTCAGTGCATGGCTGGCTGAAGAAAGTGTGAAGCAGAGCATACCTTAGAGTTGAACCCATATTGTGTTAGTGACATGCACCTGAGGCTGGAGCTCACGCCCCTGGTCCTTAGTGTTCAGTTCTTCTGCCTGCAGCGCACTCTTGCATTGCAGCACTTGACCTCCTGCCTGCATCGAGGCAGTCCTGCAGTGTTTGGCAGGCTGCAGACAACGTGAGGCAGGTCACACACCTTAGAGTTTAACCACCCTATGTCACTGGCACACGCCTGAGGCTAGAGCTCACTCCCATGGTCCTCAGTGTTCAGTTCTTCTGTCTGCAGCGCACTCTTGTAGTCTGGAACTTCTATGTGCATTGAGGCAGTCCTGCTGTGCACACAGGCTACAGAGAGCATGAGGCAGACAACACACCTTGGAGTTTAACCCACCTTGTGTCAGTGACACACACCTGAGACTGGAACTCACTCACCTGATCCTCAGTGTTCAGTTCTTCTGCCTGCAGTGCAATCTTGCACTGGGGCGCTTGACCTCCTGTGTGCATCGAGGCAGTCCTGCAGTGCATGCAGGCTGCAGAGAGTGTGAAGCAGACCACGCACCTCAGAGTTTAACCTACCTTTTGCCAGTGACACGCACCTGAGGCTAGAGCTCACTCACCTGGTCCTCAGTGTTGATTTCTTCTGCCTGCAGGGCACTCTTGCGGTCTTGACCTCCTGCGTGCATCGGTGCAGTACTGCAGTGCACACAGGCTGCGGAGACCATGAAGCAGACTACGCACCTCAGAGTTTAACCTACCTTTTGCCAGTGACACACACCTGAGGCTAGAGCTCACTCCCCTGGCCGTCAGTGTTCAGTTCTTCTGCCTGCATCGCACTCTTGCAGTGCTTGACCTCCTGCGTGCATCGAGGCAGTCCTGCAGTGCATGGCAGGCTGCAGACAGCGTGAGGCAGGTCACACACCTTAGAGTTTAACCCACCTTGTGTCATTGACACACGCCTGAGGCTAGAGCTCACTCCCCAGGTCCTCAGTGTTGATTTCTTCTGCCTGCAGCACACTCTTGCAGTCTTGACCTCCTGCGTGCATCGGTGCAGTACTGCAGTGTACACAGGCTGCGGAGACCGTGAAGCAGACCACACACCTTAGAGTTTAACCACCTTGTGTCAGTGACACACCTGAGGCTGGAGCTCGCTTCCCTGGCCGTCAGTGTTCAGTTCTTCTGCCTGCAGCTCACTCTTGCAGTGCTTGACCTCCTGCGTGCATCGAGGCAATCCTGCAGTGCATGGCAGGCTGCACAGAGTGTGAAAAAGACCACACACCTTAGAGTGTAATCCACCTTGTGTCAGTGACACACACCTGAGGCTAGAGCTCACTCACATGATCCTCAGTGTTTAGTTCTTCTGCCTGCAGCACACTCTTGCAGTGCTTGACCTCCTGCGTGCATCGAGGCAGTCCTGCAGTGCATGGCAGTCTGCAGAGAGCATGAAGCTGGTCACACACCTTAGAGTTTAACCCACCTTTTGTCAGTGACACACACCTGAGGCTAGAGCTTTCTCACCTGGTCCTCAGTGTTCAGTTCTTCTGCCTGCAGCGCACTCTTGCAGCACTTGACCTCCTGCATGCATCGAAGCAGTCCTGCAGTGTGTGGGAGGCTGCAGAGAATGTGAATCAGACCACACACCTTAAAGTTTAACCTACCTTGTGTAAGTGACAATCCTGAGGCTAGAGCTCACTCTCCTGGTCCTCAGTGTTCAGTTCTTCTACCTGCAGCGCACTCTTGCAGCACTTGACTTCCTGCATGCATTGAGGCAGTCCTGCAGTGCATGCTGGCTGAATAGAGTGTGAAGCTGGTCACACATCTTAGAGTTTAACCCACCTTGTGTCAGTGACACACCAGAGGCTGGAGCTTTCTCACCTGGTCCTTAGTGTTCAGTTCTTCTACCTGCAGTGCACTCTTGCAGCGCTTGACGTCCTGTGTGCACCGAGGCAGTCCTGCAATGCGTGGCAGGCTGTGGAGAGCGTGAAGCAGGTCACACACCTTAGAGTTTAACCCACCCTATGTCACTGACAAGCACCTGAGACTAGAGCTCACTCACCTGGTCCTCAGTGTTCAGCTCTTCTTCCTGCATCATAATCTTGCAGCCTTGACCTCCTGCGTGCATCGGTGCAGTTCTGCAGTGCACGCAGGCTGCAGAGAGCGTGAGGCAGTTTTCACACCTTAGAGTTTAATCCATATTGTGTCAGTGACACACAACTGAGGCTAGAGCTCACTCCCCTGGTCCTCAGTGTTCAGTTCTTCTGTCTGCAGCACACTCTTGCATTGCAGCGCTTGACCTCCTGCCTGCATCGAGACAGTCCTGCAGTGCTTGGCAAACTGCAGACAGCGTAAGGCATGTCAATGACCTTAGAGTTTAATCCAAATTGTGTCAGTGACACATACCTGAGGCTAGAGCTCACTCACCTGGTCCTTAGTGTTCAGTTCTTCTACCTGCAGCGCACTCTTGCAGCGGGTGACCTCCTGCATGCATCGAAGCAGTCCTTCAGTGCATGGCTGGCTGAAGAAAGTGTGAAGCAGAGCATACCTTAGAGTTGAACCCATATTGTATCAGTGACACACACTTGAGGCTAGAGGTCTCTCACCTGGTCCTCAGTGTTCAGTTCTTCTGCCTGAGCGCACTCTTGCAGCGCTTCACCTCCTGCGTGCATCAAGGCAGTCCTGCAGTGCATGGCAGGCTGCAGACAGCATGAGGCATGTCACTGACCTCGGAGTTTAACACACCTTGTGTCAGTGACATGCACCTGAGCCTAGAGCTCACTCACCTGGTCCTCAGTGTTAGGTTCTTCTGCCTGCAGCGCACTCTTGCAGTCTTGACCTCCTGCGTGCATCGAGGCAGTCCTGCAGTGCACGCAGGCTACAGAGAGCATGAGGCAGACAACACACCTTAGAGTTTAACCCAACTTGTGTTAGTGACAGGCACCTGAGACTGGAGCTCACTCACCTGGTCCTCAGTGTTCAGTTCTTCTGTCTGCAGCGCACTCTTGTAGTCCGGAACTTCTATGTGCATTGAGGCAGTCCTGCAGTGCACACAGGCTACAGAGAGCATGAGTCAGACAACACACCTTGGAGTTTAATCCACCTTGTGTCAGTGATAAGCACCTGAGACTGGAGCTCACTCACCTGATCCTCAGTGTTCAGTTCTTCTGCCTGCAGCGCACTCTTGCACTGGGGTGCTTGACCTCCTGTGTGCATCGAGGCAGTCCTGCAGTGCATTCAGGCTGCAGAGACTGTGAAGCAGACCACACACCTCATAGTTTAACCTACTTTGTGTCAATGATACCCACCTGAGGCTAGAGCTTACTCCCCTCGTCCTTAGTGTTCAGTTCTTCTGTGTGCAGCGCACTCTTGCAGTCTTGACCTTTATGTGCATTGAGGCAGCTCTGCAGTGCACACAGTCTGCAGAGAGCATGAGGCAGACCACACACCTTAGAGTTTAACCCACCTTGTGTCAGAGACACGCACCTGAGGCTAGAGATCACTCCCCTGGCCCTCAATGTTCATTTCTTCTGCCTGCAGTGCACTCTTGCAGTCTTCACATCCTGGACCCCAAGGAACCACCCAAGGTAGTGACACAGGGGACCCACGGGGCCGTGTGCAGTGTGTGAACACAGCCGCAAGCTCCTGTTAGCTTCTATGGGGAAAGTCGCGGTTAGATTTTTAAAGATTAGGGACACTTAGAAATGAGTCAGGACCAAACCCTTTTTGACGTGGTAGGTTCTAGGGGTAGCACCCACGGGAGCACTGGAGTACTCATGTTACCTCACCCAGGGAAGCCGGGTGCATAGGTGTCTTTTGGTGTCGGGTCGCGTCGTCGATTTCAATGGGAGCTGGCGATGAAGTGCTGCTGCCGTGAAGATGCAAAGTGTCCGAAGACATCCAAGCCTGGATCGAAGATGAGAAGAACCTGAAAGCAGAAGGGACAGAGTCTGGGTCACTTGCCAGTGACCAGGAAGGCGATGAGCAGATGCCCACCGATGTCAGGTGATTTCAGGTGAAAGAGGTGAAGCTTGACTCTTCAGCCATGAGGACCAGGAGGTGTCTAGGACAACAAGGAGCTGGATTCGAGCTGTCCCACAAAGAATGTCGAGTGCTGCAGCATCGGTGCCCAGATTGGACACAACAAGCCTTGGCAACAGCAACCCACACAGAAAGCGAAGAAATGCTTCGGTGCAGACCAGCAAGGTCTGAGGGACTCACCACTTGGTGGGGAGTCGGGGCACATCTGGAGCAACCAGGAAAGCTCAAGGAAATTCAAAGTTACTTCCTCAGGGACTCACCAGTGAACGGACCAGGGATCGTGAAGGGACCTCAAGATGAGACACAAAATGTCGGCCTACGGGTCACTCGGAATGACCAGGCCGACAATCTTTGGTGGATTCAGTGCTCGAGGTAGGGGCTACAAGTCAGCCCAAGCACGACTTCAAGAGACGTCGAGAAGTCAATGCACTTGCAGAAATGCACGGTGGCCAGGAGTTCTGGTTTCCCCTAACTCACGAGGGCTGCGGGTCTCAGCTTTGCTGGGGACTTGGGTCGGCCTCTGAGATGTTTGGAAATCCTCCTCCTGGGCTGCAAATACTTCGGAGTCGGGCGGGAGCTTTGATAATGCAGTCCAGCAAGTTGCTTCATTGGTGCCTGCCAAGCAGGGGAGTCACTCCTTGACCCCAAGGGAGATTTCTTCTGTCCTCTGGTCTTAAGCAGAGCGTTGAAGGTCCAGGATTCAGCTTCAGAGTTTCGTCCAGGGTAATCTAAAGTCCTAAGGACAGGTTCCCATACTTATACCAAGGTAGGGGGTTGGACATACTCTGGGGACCCACCTATTAGAGGGTTTGTGAAAAAGGGGTGGCTACACCAATTTCCTTTGTCCAGTTTTGCACCAGAGCAGGGGCTGGAAGCCCCTGAACTGGTTTGAGCTGGACTATGCACAGGGACACCAAATGTGCCCCCAGTGCAGGACTTCAAAGCACTCAGAGAGTGCTCCCATCCAGCCCCAATACACATAAGCCTGTCTGGGAGGAGGTTACACCTCCCTGTGACAGGAAACCTACTGTCCAGGCCTCCCCTGCCAGAGTTTCAGTCAGCAGCAGGATGCCAGACCCGTGTCTGTGGCTGCAGCATCCATTTTGTGATGCCAGAGCTCTATTAAGTTGCTACCGGGTACGCCAGTGCTGTCATGGCTCTCCCTCTAGAAGGGTGGGATCATACTCCCACACCATTTACTGGTGTGGGGTATGATTCCAAGGTGTTTGACACCAAACACGACATGTTTCCGTGCAGCTAGTCCAAAGTTAGCATTTACCGTTTGGTTATAATGCACTTAAGAGTATATGGTCAGGCTGCACTACAAACCGCATCAGAGAAGGGTCTCTGAATGCTGCAGAGGGGCTCTGCTCATGCAGGGGCACCCTCTCACATAAGAACCAAGCACTCTGCCTTCTGGATTGATAAGGCCTGCCATAGGAGTGACTTATAGGTTTATACGTGTATGTATATATATATATATAGTGATATAGGTAACCTATATCACAGTAAGGGGTGCAGGCACCACCTTACCCAGGCTGCAGTAGCATTTTGGGTGGTTTTCCAGGGGTGGCATAACACATGCTTCAGCCCCTGGTAGGCCTCTGGGGTACCTATTCCCTGGGTACATAGTATACCATATACTAGGGGCTTACAAGGGCACCTCAGATCCAATCTGTAATGTACCTAAAGTACATGGAATCATTTTACAGAGGAAGCAGCTAGGCTGGGGCCCTGACTACCAGGGTCCCAGCAGGACTAAAGTCGAAAAACAGTGAAACACCAATAAAAGTGGGGGTAAACATGTGAAGCAGATCCTACTCTCCTACATGAGGCAGGTCACAGCCCTCAGAGTTTAACCCACCTTGTGTCAGTGACACGCACCTGAGGCTGGAGCTCACTCACCTGTTTCTCAGTGTTCAGTTCTTCTGTCTGTAGTGCAGTCTTGCGTGAGAAGATGGCCTGATATATGCTGTCCACTAGTTCTGGTGGGCAGCTTGTATCAGTCCAAACAACCCCTTATGATGAATGGTTAAAGACAACCTTTATTGAAAGATATCCTAGTGGTAGATATGGAGAGCAGCCTTCAGGCTAAGTCTTGTAGGAATGTAAAGCAGCTTGTTTTACCAGTCTTTAATCTCTTGAATGATCAAATGAAAAGACAACCACACCAGGTATATATTCAAAATATATGTATTTAGGTTAAAACCCACCCCTCTAGTCTCTTTATGAGACTGGAGTTCGAAGTACTTTGTTTACAAGTTAGTAATTATCAGTAATAGCACAAATACACGTTTGGGCCCTAGGGGCGTACCAAACCATATACCAAAAAAGTAATATAAGAACCATGACTGGAATAGACACAAGGCCTAGAGCCTGTAGAATCGCTGGGACCCCAAGGAACCACCCAAGGTAGTGACACAGGGGACCCACGGGGACAGTATGCAGTGTGAAATTTAAAGATTAAGGACACTTCTCATCGAGTCAGGACCACGGGAACTGTATGTAGTGTGTAAACACAACTGCGGGTTCCAGCTATCTTCTATGGGCAATGTCGCAGTTGGAAATGTAAAGATTAGGGACACGTCTAATCGAGTCAGGACCAAACCCTTTGGACTTAAGAAGTTCTAGGGCTAGCACCCACGAGAGCACCGGAGTACTCGAGTTACCTCACCCAGAGAAGCCGGGTGCATAGGTGTCTTTTGGTGTCGGGTCGCGTCGTCGATTTCAATGGGAGCCTGCAAAGAACTGCTGCTGCCGTGAAGAGGAGAAGTGTCCGAAGAGATACAAGCCTGGTTCTATAATGGAAGGTACCTTAAAGCAGAGGGGACAGAGTCTGGGTCACTAGCCAGTGACCAAGGGCAGGATGGACCAATGCCCACAGATGTCAGGTGCTTCAGGTGAGTTGATGGGTGTCTTGACTCTTCAGCCACGAGGTCCAGGAGGCATCGATGAAATCCATGAGCCGGATTCGAGCTGTCCCACGAAGTCTGTCGAGTGTTGTGGTGTCGGCTACCAGAATGGACCCAACAAGCCTTGGCAATGGCAAGTCACAGGAATTCAGAGAAAGGACTGCGGTGCAGACCAGCAAGGTCTGAGGGACTCATCCAGTAAGGATAAGTCAGGGCACGTCTGGAGCAACCAGGTAAGCCCAATTAGAAAAGGAGTTGCCTTCGTGGGGACCTGCTAGCCAACGGGCTAGTGATCGCGAAGGAGCCTCGAGCGGTCGCTCTTGAAGCTGGCCCACGGGTCACTTGTGGAGTGGAGGCCAACAATCTTGGGTGCAGGTGTTGCTCAAAGCTGGGCTACTCGGAGCCCAAAGCATAACTTCGAGGAGGACCAGGAAGATAGTGTTGCTGCAAAAGTTCACGGTGTCCAGGGGTCACGGTTCCACATCACCCACAATAGCCACCGGCCTCAGCTTTGCTGTGGACTCAGGGTAGCCTCGGGGAAGTCTGGAAATCGACTTCTGGTGATGCAAAGACTTCGGCGTCCGGCGGGAGCTTCAGCGATGCAGACTGGTCAGTTGCTTCTTTGGTTCCTGCCAAGCAGGGGAGTCACTCCTTGACCCCAAGGTTAGATTTCTTCAGTCTTCTAGTCAGGATAGAATGTCGACGGACCAGGATATATGTTGCAGAGTTTCGTCCAGGGTAATCTAAAGTCCTAGGGACTGGATTCCTATACTTATACCAAGTTTAGGGGATGGAATAACGCTAAGGCCCCACCTATGGGTGGGCCTGGAAAGAGGGGTGGTTACACCCATTTCCTTTGTCCAGTTTCATGCCAGAGCAGGGGCAGGTAGCCCCTGCAACCAGTTTGAACTGAGCTATGCACAGGGGCAGCAAACGTGCCCTCAGTGCACGACTACAAAGCACCAGAGAGTGCTCCCGCCCAGCTCCAATACACATCTGCCTGTCTGGGGAGGTGGTCACACCTCCCTTCGACAGGAAACCTATTGTCCAGGCCTCCCCTGCCGGAGTTTCGGTCAGCAGCAGGAGGCCAGACCTGTGTCTGTCGCAGAGGCATCCATTTTGTGATGCCAGGGCTCAGGAAAGTCCTACCGGGTTTGACCAGTGTGAACATGTCTTTCCCTCTAGAAGGGTGGAATGCTACCCCCGCTGCCAGAACTGGTGGGGGGTAGTATTCCAAAGCGTTTGACACCAAACGCGACATGTTTTGATGCAGCCATTCCAAAGTTAGCATTTACCGCGAGGTTATAATGCACTTAAGAGTATATGGTATGGCTGTATCACAGAACATTAACACACAAAAAGACTCCACTAGATCTGTGGAGGGGAAACGAGAGGCATGGGGTTCAAGGAGCTGGCAGCCTCCACTATAACTGTTTACCACAAAGAGCCGCTCCTAGTGTGATAACCCAAACGAGTTACAAGAACGTCGTAAGTGTGGGCATCTCACAAAAAGTTACGGACTGGTCTCACACACCACTTGGTGTCATGCTTCATCATTGACCAGTCTTCGCCCTCTAAAACCTTCGTTTGATAGAGGGCGGGCATACACTTGACGACAAGGATGCACTTTCTAAATGACTGAGTGGGGGCCCGTGAAACTGTGAGTGAGGTTAAAAATCATTATAGTAGTCAGAAGTGATTTTAATGTGATTGACAACTATATGATATTAAAAAGTATGTGACGGTGAATGGGGTAATTAGTGTCCCCTAACCGTCTTGTGAGTGGTCAACATGTTTCTGCCGGAGTGGTCCTGTTGGGTCCATGGCATTCATCAGGACCCAATTATGAATGGGGGCTCCGTTCTTACCAGGTGCTGGTAAGATGCTACCACTGTGTGAGTGTAGCAAAGGCCACGCTTCACTTCCTAGGATGCTTCCAAAGGTGAAGCCTATGAGAAAAATGTGAGAAACAAAGGTTAATTGGAACTCGTTGGGTCGAACGTACCTGTAAAGGAAAAGGAAATACAATGCATGCATTGAAATCTAGGAGTGAATAAAGTGTATGTGACTTTGTGACACTCTATTTGTGTACACATTTGTGAAGCTTTTGAGGCTGGAGGCAGACAATGCTGCTGCCAGTCTTACCCTAATCGGATGGACAACTTGTCCCAAGGGGGAAGGGGGGACGGGGGTAATCCACCGTTTGTCACTTCTGTTGGAGAAAAACAAAGAACCTAGGTCTCCATCAAAACATACAGAGGAATTGCTGCACAGACAGAGAATTAAGTCTATACACAAGAACTCTTATTGAGCAAATTCCAATGGAGGTCATAGAAAACATAGTAGGTAAAGTTGGTTAATCGTTTGGGTGGAAATACACAATTATACACAAGCATGCTCATTAGTCATTCGCAACACCCATACTCTTACTGTGACACAAGGTAGAATGCTCCTGTGTCCTAGGCGTCGCTCGATCTTCCCGATTGTGAGAAATGGAGGAAGCGGGCGCCGTCTTAAATATGAGGTTCGGTTGTGTTAATTGAACGCAAAACAGAATTCAGGTGCGGGGTTCCCAGTGTCGGAAGAGCGCCGAGCCTGTGTTCAAGATGTCGGTTCAAGGCGTGAATGAAAGGGGAAGCCCCATTCGTGGTGAGGCCGGGGGTGTGTCAAACGTCCTGCTGTAATTGGAGGACCGTGAAAGGGAGTCGGAAAAATGAGGGGAAGGAACCCGGTAATAGGGCGCGCCCATGCCTGCCTGAGGGATTCCGTGTGACGGGAAATCTCATTGGTGGTGAGGCTGGCCCAACAGAGAATGTGATAGGCCGGTACACTATTGGGTGGAATACTACATGTTTACGCCAGCGCAATGGTGAGGAGCTTTCGTTATGTGCCCAAGAGTCTATTGTTGGCATGGAGACGCTAAATAAAACTGCATGAACCAAGTTGTGCTAAAGGTGGCGAGGTTGGCCAAACTAGCATCGTGATTAACTGGCACGATATCGGGCCGAGTATAGCAAATTTACGCCCGCACAGTTGTGTCCCAGCGCCTAATGTCATGCGGTGGCACGTAAAGGCTTTGCAAAGTTGTGAACGAGTCGCCGAGCAGATGAGAGTTTGACTCAAAATATAGATAGTTAGTTCACATACTTCGCTCCCGAGGTAAACATTTGTCCTACTACCCACTCGTGTATTGACATGGTGCAGAGCATCTGTGAGTATTGCAATGAACACTTCTCCTGATATACAGTGATACATGTGATTGGCCCTGCGCAAACCGCTTTTTACATTTGTGAGGAGAAATGTCGCAAAAATAAGCGGCTAAGGTGTCGGGATATGTTCATATGTGTCCAACTAAACCGTTGTGTTGTATGTCAAGGGGGTTAGCCTGGGTCAATGAGTAAAGGCATATGGCTTAGTAGTTATATTATCTGAAGGGCTTATATCCAAATCATATCCCCTTTCTTTATTCTGTCAACTGCAGCCATGGGATGTCATCATTGAGGCCTTTTTCGTGAGATCGTAGGCGGTACACCCAACGTTGCTCTCTCACATGGAGGGCTTTGGTGAGGTCAAATTTCCTTTTCTTCATGACCTCAAGAATAGTCCAACGCAGGTCTGAGTCTGTATGGTTTTTTTTCGGAAAAATGTCGTGTTAGCTTTGTATTCGTTTTTTTGCACCTGATTGTGCTACGGTGCTCATTAATGCGGATTTTTATTTTCCTTGTGGTCATCCCCACGTATTGGAGTTTGAAAGGGCATGTTAATAAATATACCACATTTTCTGTGTTGCAGTTGCTGAATGATTTTAGCTGCCATGGTTTGTTTGTGCCAATGTCCACTTTTTTGGTGTTTCTTGTGAGATTACGTGACTGGCATCTGCCGCAGGAGAAATGGCCTACTACGGGTGGTTGATCCCAGAGTCTGAGTTGTTCTGTGTTCTCATTGGTGGTCATCTGGGCATGGACCAGTTCGTCCCGAAGATTTTTATTGCGCTTGAAGGCAAACAAGGGCGGTTCCCAATGTTTCCCAGCGCTGTTAAGTATGTGCCATCTTTTCCTGATAATTTTCTGAACTGAGTTCGATACTGGTGTGAAAGTAGTAACGCAGACCGGTCTGTTGTTTTTTCTTTTCTCCACGTTCTCCAGAAGTGCCTCCCTTGGGTTGTTTCTTGCTCTTTTGTTTGCCTTTTCACAATTTTTCTTGGATAATGGCGTTCAATTAGTTTCTTCTCAAGATGTTCTGCCTGGTTTTTGTAAGTGTCTTTCTCGTAGCAGTTTCTCCTTATACGGAGAAACTGGCCAACAGGTAAGTTCTTTTTGAGGGCCTTAGGGTGATAACTCTCGTACAAGAGTAGGCTATTCCTGTCGGTGGGTTTGTTATGGACCTTGGTTGTTATCCCCTCATTCGTGAGTGTGATATCCAGGTCCAGAAAGATTGCGTGATTTTTATTGATGGTGTGAGTGAATTTGAGATGACTGTCTTGCAAATTCACCCAGTGGACGAAGGCTATTGCGTTCTCTTCTGTTCCATTCCATACAATAAGAATGTCGTCTATGTAACGTTTCCAAATCTTTATGTGGCTTCAAAAAGGGTTCACTGCGTTGTTGATGAAGTCCTCCTCAAATTGCTGGACGTATAGACATGCCATACTGGGAGCAAAAGTGCTCCCCATTGAAGTACCTGTTATTTGGTGATAGATGACCTGTTCGAATTTGAAGAAATTCTCTGTGAGGGCCAACTCAGCACATTCCATGACAAAATGTTGGGGAGTAACAAAATCCCACTCTCTTCATAAGATGATACTTTCTACGACTTCCAATGTTTGTCGTTGCGGTATACTTGTGTACAGGGCTTCGATATCCATCGTTATAAGCCAGTCGTTGGTGGTATCAACCTCCAGATCTCTTAGGAGGCAGAGGACGTCTTTTGTGTCTTTCAGGTAGGATTGTGTTTCTTTTACAATGGGCCGCAAGAATCAGTCGCAAAATTGCGACAGAGGTTCTAGCACTGATCCAATGCCGGATACGATTGGTCTACCTGGCGGTGGCATACGCCCCTTGTGGATCTTTGGTAGAATGTAAAAGCACAGCATTCTTAGTTCTTCGTTAATCAGGAAGTCAGCTTCTTGCTTCGTTATCCAATCGTTACTGAGGGCTTCCTCCACTATGTTCTTAATTTTAATCTTGATCGGGCCCGTAGGATCCGTTTGATGTATGGCATAGCTGTTTGTATCCGCTAGCAGTCTTGTACACTCATCTCGGTACATCGTAAGGTCCATGAGGACAGTCGCGCCCCCTTTATCTGCTGGTTTGATAACGACATCATGATTATTTTTGAGTGCTTGTAGGGCTGTCCGTTCCTTCCCTGAGAGGTTGTTGAACCCTTTGGTGTTATGGAAGTCAATATTTTCTATATCCCTAAGTACAGCCTGTTCAAACGCAAGTATTTGGCATGAGATGTTCTGATTTGGAGGTTGGAAGGTGGACTTCTTGCGCAGCCCGGTTGATTTCTTCTTGTCATCATCAATTTCTGTCATGTCTCCAAAGAAGTCACGAAGCTTGAGTTTCCGAAAAAACTGGGCCAATTCCATATTGAGAGCGAAGGGGTCATTTCTTGGGGTAGGGACGAAGCCTAAGCCTTTGTTGAGAATGGTTTCTTCATCACACGTTAGTCTGTGCGTACTGATGTTAACGATGTTAGTTAGTCCCTGCTTGTTGAGGGCATCTCCGTTCTCCCTCTGCTCCTGGTTGTTACCCCTTGCGGTGGTTGTTGGTCCTCCCACTGTACCCTCGCATTTCTTCTTTTTTGTCTGCCCCACCCTCTGCCTCTGCCCTGGAATAAAAAAGACGGGGGGCCTGAATGATATCCAAAGCATCCCTCTCAATGGCTGACCAATTTTTCTCTCTAGGGGTCAGCCTTCTGCTTATGAAAGCTACTGGCTGATCCTGACCTTCATCATTCAACTGTGACAGTACAGCCCCTACCCCCAATTCAGATGCATCTGTTTGGACAATGAACTTCTTGGAGTAGTCAGGACTTTGCAGAACGGGAGCAGTGCACATGACCTGCTTCAGGTCATCAAATGCCTTTTGACAGCTAGCTGTCCACTGAACCTTTTTGGGCATCTTTTTAGAAGTTAAGTCATTCAAGAGTGTCACTATTGATCCATTCCCTTTGACAAATCTCCTATAGTACCCAGTCAGGCCTAAGAAGGCTCTCACCTGAGTCTGGGTAGTTGGCGCAATCTATTCTATTATGGTTTAGATTTTGCTCTGCAATGGTTGAACCTGGCCTCCACCTACAAGGTGGCCCAGGTATAAAACCTGACTCCGCCCTATCTGGCTCTTAGTAGCCTTGATAGTGAGGCCTGCCCTTGAGGTTCCGTGTGGGACGGAACGACACTTTTTGGGTGGTGACGAATATGGGTGAGTTGGGTATCTATGAACCGCAAATGACGAGTATAGTGGGTGTACGCAGTTTCGCTACGCAACCACGTATGGTTCGTCTGATTTTTGGGTTTGTTCATCTGACCCCTCGGGTTCCATTTTAGATACAGCATCCATTTTGTTTCTTGCCCTCAAGTAGCCAGCGAATGGACTTTGTCCGCTTCGTGACCCTGGGACTCCCAAGCTTACACGAGGGACACGTGTTCTTTGGAGTATGACTTTTATGACGAGGGGAACGACACGACGAAGGCAGATGGCCCCTCTCAAGGCTCATCTTGCCGTGCCGGTCTATTGTTTCAGCCATGCATACATTAGACACGGTGTTTTTGATCCCGTTATCAAGTTCCCTTTATTACTCCTAACACTCTTCTCTAATCTGTTGTGCATCCTTGTCCTTTCCTTGCATCTGTTCTTGTCCCTTCTCTTAATGTGTTTACGATCAGGATGGAATGTGTTTTATTGCAGAGAAGATATGCTTTTACAGTTGGGAACTGGCAATACTGTTGTGATTATGTTCCGGCTTCCTGAAACATGAACGCGACCCTTTTGAAGTTTATTATGGGAACCGGGTTGTAATCTTTGTTCACTATACTGTTCTATGGGAAAAACGTGTATAAAAGGAGTGATCCACTTTTGCAAATTGAAGCAGTCTCCGAGAACCTACACGCTGTGTACTTCTTGTGACCTCTGTATCCCTGCAGTAAATAAACGCTGATCTCTGACGTCGCTGGAAGTGTCCCGTGTCTCTGTGTTTGGTACGCCAGAACAGGTAACCCGCAAAGGTTTCAGGTGTTGTTCCCTGGCACCGCTGGGTCTTAGAAAAACCCAGTCCTTCAGTTGGCGCCCAATGTGGGGCTCGAACTGGTCATCAAGGATAGTAGCGGCACTCAGTCCTCTCCTTATGCACGTGAGCTAGCCCAACAGCAGGGCCTCCAAAACATTCCTCAGGTGGACCAGGTGATCCTCCCAGGTGGAGCTAAAACAGCAATATCATCTAGATATGCTACACTAAAGTCTTCCAGGCCTATAATGACTTGATTCACCAACCTTTGGAAAGTGGCAGGTGCATTATTCAAACCAAAGGGTGTAGGACCTGGGGTCTCCAGGCCCTAACGGGTGGTAACGTGACACGAGCGGTCGGGCCACCAAAGGTCTGTGTGTAAAGCAACCATACAACACGCACCTCACATGCGACGAGGAACACACACAATAAGTGACGCCACACTGTAGGAGTTATGTAAATACTCAAGTTTATCCAAGTAGATCACGTTAGATGCAGTTCATGAGGTAGCAGTACATTTCATAAGCTGATAATACCATAGCTAGCGATGTACATATCAGTCAGGAGCTATAAAGGCTGTTGGTACCACCTATGCAATTCATGAAATAACAGTACTGCCTGTGGCACAACTACCACTCACGTAGCTGTACACGCGGGTTGGGTGCGCTAACCTGTGACGGCCTCAGAACGGGGCACCTAGCATGGAGAACTACTCGTAATCTCTGGCACATAGCACTGTAATAGGGAATATAAATAACAGAGCGCTACTCGTAACAGATGACATTTAGCACTTCAACATGGAACGTGAATAACAGAACGCTACTCGTAATCAATAGCATGTAGTACTTCACTATGGGCGTGAATAACAGAACGCTACTCGTAATCAATAGCATGTAGTACTGAAATATGGAACATGAATAACAGTACGCTACTCGTAATCCATAGCACGTAGCGCTTCAATATGGCACCTGAATAACAGAGCGCTACTCGTAAGCGTTGACATTTAGCACTTCGGAGCGGAGCAGGGAGATCAGAGCGCCACTCGTACTCAAGGACAGTCAATGCTTCACACGGGGCTGTTAGCAGGGAGCGCACAGGACTTGCGGAGCGAGTCTCTCGGGCTCCGGTGCAGTTCGTAGGGCACCACGCTTCAGTACAGTCAAGGGGGGGGCACCAGGAAAGGATCCCTCGGCGGGGTCTCTCTGTCGGGGTGATCAGGGGGACTCCCACGGAGAGGGAACCCGGGCTAAGGGTGCGGTGTGGCTCCCAACCAGTAGGGGGCGCACCAGGGACAATCCCAGCCTCGGGGCTTACCTCGATCTCGGCGTCTGAAGGCGTCCGCTCCGGCGACGATGGGGGAACTCGGCCCAGGCCTCGCGCACCTTCTCACGCAGCTGCGACGGCAGCGGCGGGGCCCCGGGGTTCTCCACAAGCCTCGCGACACGGCAGGGCACTTCTTCCGGCCTCCGGGCCGCGGCGGTGAGCGCGCTGGCTTCCACGTCACAGGGGGGTGCTCAAGTTAAGGATGGGGGTTCCGCGCTCAGCGGAGCACGCTGCCGGGGGTCCCAGGCCAGGTCAGGGAGCGCAGGGGTCACAGCGCTAATACCTGGTCGATCCCCGGTGGTTCTTCAATCTGCTTTGCATACAGCGTCAGGGGTCAGTCTGGACACGCAGTCTCAGCGCTTGGCATATAAATTTAGAGTTCAATCTGGACACGCAGTCTCAGTGCTTGGCATATAAGTTTTAGAGTTCAATCTGGACACGCAGACTCAGTATTCAGTCTTGGTTCTCAGCTGTTAGATGAAGTCTTATTGGCGCAGATGTATCTGGCACCCTTAAGGGGTTCTGTTACAGGGGGTTAGGAATGGAGAGGGCGACTAGATCCTTCCTACTCAGGTTGGGCAGAGAGTCTCTGGGTCCTCCTACTGCTGGGCAAGATCAGTGGGTTTCACAGGGTCCCTCACTCACTTAAGAGGCAGCACCTAAATCCTGTCACTCTCAGAGGCATAAGTCCCTGGCTCGGCCCTACCGCCTACACTCCTGGTGGATTCTTCCAGCTCTGCTTCACCCCAATGGCCAACTCACCACAAAAGTTTCCCTCCCTCTCTTAAGTAGCCCTAGGTCAGGTGACCTCTGGCCAAGGCGGCAAAAGAAAAACCACACCTCCCTTCTAGAAGGTTCCAGCACATTCCAGGACCTTCCCCACTCTACCTATGGGACAAAAAGGCGGGCTGGAGTCGCAACATTGTTGTGGGGTTCCAGCCAGCTCCTGGCAGCTAGGGTGCTACTATGAAAGACCACTCTGCAGTAGCAGGGGCCTGTGGCAGCCATCTTGGGAGAAGGGAGCACCCGCACCTTAACACTGATTGGCAATGAAAAGGCGCCCAGAGACCTAGTCCAACATAAAAATGAGGGTGGAAAAAATGAGGCACGATCAAAAATGGAAGGGGAGACCACCCTAGGGCTGACAGGTCCAACAAAGGGCATTACCACAAATTGATAGTGCCCACTAGGGGTAGAAAATGCTGTCTTTGGCTTTACATCATCAGCTAGTCTGATCTGCCAGTAGCCAGCTGTCAGGTCAAATGTGCTTAGAAACTTGCTGAGGCCAAAGTATCTATTAGCTCATCTGCCCTGGGGATGGGATGGGCATCCGTCCTAGTGACTGCATTGAGACTAGGGGTGGGTGGAATTAGCGGAATCGCGTTACGCAAATCTCCGCGAAACGGTAAAAAATCTCCGCGAACACGCAGAAATTCCGCAAACACGCAGAATTGCTTGTTCGCGATACTTTTTTCCTGTTCGCGATCGCTGTTTGCGTGCTCGGGGTGAAATATCTCGCGAACACGCATATTGAGAACGCGAACAAGCAAAAAATTTCGCGAAGTCGCGGAACGCAGATTTTTGGGCAATTTCGCGTTCTCCGCGGAACGCGAAATTACCCAAATTCCGCAAATTCCGCGAACGGAACGGAATTTGCCGCCCAGGCCTAATTGAGACCCCTGTAGTCTATAAAAAACCTCATCTCTCTTTTTCCACCACTGGTGTAAGGTTTAGGTACCAGGACTACTGGTCTAGCCCAAGGGCTAACTGAGGGTTCAATCACACCCAGATCCAACATCTTTTGGACTTCTGTCCTTATACAGTCCCTGACATGGTCAGGTTGCCTGTAGATCTTATTCTTCACAGGCAGACTGTCCCCAGTGTCCACTTCATGAGTGCACCAGGTGGTCTGACTTGGAGTCAGAGAAAACATATGTCTAAACTGGCTGAGAAGGTTCCTACAGTCAGTTTGCTGCTGGGCAATGAGGCTGCCTGCCAAGGCTACACCATCAACTGACCCATCACCAGGGTTCTGAGAAAGCAGGTCAGGAAGTGGGTCACTCTCTTCCTCCTGTCCTTTATCAGTAGCCATGAGCAAGCCCATGTCTGCCCTGTCAACATATGGTTTCAGCCTGTTGACATGAAGTACCCTATGGGGACTCCCAGGGGTTCCAAGGTCTACCAAATAGGTAACCTCCCCTTTCTCTTCAACAATAGTGTGGGGCCCACTACACTTGTCCTGGAGAGCTGCTGGGGCCCAAGGCTCCAACACCCACACTTTCTGTCCTGGCTGGTAAACAGTCAGTACAGCCTTTTGGTCATGCCAGGCTTTTTGCAGTTCCTGGCTAGCCTCAAGGTTTTTGTTTGCCTTCTTCATGTACTCAGCCATCCTGGAGCAGAGACCAAGTACATAGCCCACTATGTCTTGGTTTGGGGGCTTGAGAGGTAACTCCCATCCTTCCTCACCAAACACAATGGACCCCTGACAGGGTGTCCAAACAAAAGTTCAAATGGGCTGTGCCAACCCCCTTTTGAGGCACCTCCCTGTATGCAAATAGAAGGCAGGGCAAGAGCAGGTCCCATTTTCGCCTAAGCTTCTCGGGGAGTCCTTTGATCATGCCCTTTAAGATTTTGTTGAATCTCTCAACTAAACCATTGCATTGTGGGTGATAGGGTGTGGTGAACTTGTAGTTCACTCCACACTCCTTCCACATAGCAGTCAAGTAACTAGACATGAAGTTTGCACCCCTGTCAGATACTACCTCCTTAGGAAAGCCCACTCTTGAGAACACACTCAAGAGAGCTCTTGCCACTACAGGTGCTGTAGTGGTCCTTAGGGGAATTGCTTCTGGATACCTGGTGGCATGATCCACTACCACCAATATAAAACTGTGCCCAGATGCTGTTTGGGGATCCATGGGACCAACAATGTCAATCCCTACCCTTTCAAAGGGCACCCCCACCACAGGTAGTGGTATCAGGGGGGCCTTTGTAGTGCCACCTGCTTTGCCACTGGCTTGGCAGGTTAGACAAGAGCGACACAACTCCTTTGTGTCTTCAGACATGTGAGGCCAGTGAAAGTGAGGAACAATTCTGTCTCATGTCTTTTTCTGGTCTGAGTGTCCTGCTAGGGGAATATCATGGGCTAGTGTCAATAGAAAACCCCTAAACATCAAAGGTATAACCAACCTCCTGGATGCACCAATCTTGGGGTCTCTACTCTCTGAATATAGGAGTCCATCATCCCAATAAACTTTATAGGTGCCACTAGCATTCCCAGCAGCCTCATCAGCAGCTTGCTGTCTGAAGGTTTCAAGAGAGGGGCAGGTTTTCTGCTCCTTGCTCAAATCAGACCTGGAAGGGCCCACTGTCCCCAAGAACTCAACCTGGTCAGGTTCAAGCTCCTCTGGGACAGTTCCTTCTTCAGGCTCAAGATCATCCCCCTGAGGAGACTGATCAGTATCCTGAGACAGGTGGGAAGGCTCTGCCTTAACCCTACTGCTCCTCCTCTTGTTAGGCACCAGGTCCATTATCCCAGAATCCAGGGCCTGTCCAGTTTTAGACATTTTTGCCTGTGACCTGGTCACAGCAAAGACATGTGCAGGGATCCCTCACATTTCTGCATGTGTCCGGGGCTCCACTTCAGCCCAAGCTGAAGTCTCTAGATCATTGCCAAGCAAGCACTGTACTGGTAGGTTTGCACTTACCCCAACCCTCTTAAGGCCAGTTACCCCTCCCCAGGAGAAGTTGACAACTGCCAGAGAATGGTCTGTTCTGACATTGCTAGCATTGGTCACTTTGTACATTTCACCAAGTATAATCTGCCCAGGATCCACAAGATCTTTTGTCACCATTGTGACACTTGCTCCTGTGTCCCTGAATGCCCAAGCTTCTACTCCATTAATTAAAGGCTGCTGTCTGTATTTGCCCAAGTTACTGAGACTCACAAAGGGGGGGCATATCCATGCCCCCATCACTGACAAGCACAGCCTGAGTTGCTACTCTGACTAGGCCAGAGTCCATCTCAGAACCCAGGGTCAACCCTACTACACCCTTATTCTGTGTATTCCCACAACCAATTGTAACTGCACTAGGGGGAGCAGGTGCCTTAGGGGCATTGGTGGGAGCTGGAGTATTTTCTTTGGCCTTGGTGCAGTCACTAGTCCAGTGAGTTTTCTGTTTACCAATTTTGCACCAAGGTTTCTTTTGGCCTTTCCCTTTGTTAGCCTGTGAATCCCCACCTGAAGAAGATTTTTGGGGCCCTTGAGAAGACTTCTGGTCTTTACACTTGTCCCCACCCTTGTCAGAGTTTTTGGAATCTTGCTTCTTTGGGTCACCACCTTGGTTCTGTACCTTCTGTCTCACCCTGGTTCTGACCCATTTGTCTGCCTTCTTTCCCAATTCTTGGGGAGAGGTTAGATCAGAGTCTACCAGGTACTGGTGCAACAGCTGATTTTGACAGTTATTAAGAATCTGCTCCTTCATTATCAGATTGTACAATCCTTTGAAGTCACACACTTTACCGCCCAATAACCAACTTTCCAGAGCCTTAGCAGCACAGCCAACAAAGTCAACCCAGTCTTGATGTTGTGCTTTTTGGGTGTCTCTGAACGTTAACCTGTATTGTTCAGTGGTTAGGCCAATCCCATCTATTAGTGCACTTTTCAAGACCTCTTCTCTTACAGTGAGGAGCTTGCCTCTACCTTTGTCTGCAAAGGAGAGCCATAAGTTTGATGTCCACTGACCTTGAGGAACCTTCTGTACTTTACAGGCCCTCTCCAAGGCAGTTATCCATTTGTGGATGTCATCCCCACTCTGGTTGGGAGGGACAATCTTACTTAGGTTTCTATGGTCATAAGACTTCTCCCTATCTCTAGGGAAATTGGTGCCACCAAGGGATTCTAGTCCCTCCTTTTTACTAGCTCTGTAGAGCTCCAGGGCTTCCCTATCTAAGGCCATTTGCTGCTTTCTGAGGCTGAACTTCTGAGTCTTGCTCATATTTCAGCAGGCTCTCTCTCCTCTCCTGTGAGGTTTCCCTCCCTCTGTGAGAAGAAACAGAGGTTTCTATAGAGGAGTTAGACTGGATAGATTCCCTTGACAGAGATCTATCCCTTCTAGCCCTGTTGTCAGATCTACCTGGAGGTGAGCAGTCTATATATCGACTTTTTAATATCGAGGGACATAAATATCGAGTCAAAAATATCGAATGTCCAAAATATCGAAATAGCTAATATCGATGTGAAAAATATCGTTATTTTTTTTTGACTTATATGTCGATGTAAGTAATATCGTTCGTAATAATATCGACATGTGAAAATATCGTTATTGTGTGTTTAGTAAATATTTTGAAGTTGTTTGTATAAATATTTAAAATGTATATAATATGAGAAATATTTATATTGTTTTAGGGGCGGGATGTTGGGTTATAGGGGATAAGGGTGGGGAGTGTTTTAAAAAAGTTAATATTTTTTTTTAATATATTGTAAAATTTAATTATTAAATTTAATTTAAAATGTGAAATGTATATTTAATTTTAGGAGCGGGATGTTGGTTTATAGGGGATAAGGGTGGGAAGTGTATTAAAAATGTTTATATATTATTTGAATTTGTTGAAAAATTAGTTAAAAATTGTAAGTTAAATTTAGAATTTTAAAAAAAATTTTAGGAGCGGGATGTTGGTTTATAGGGGATAAGGGTGGGAAGTGTATTAAAAATGTTTATATATTGTTAGAATTATTTTAAAAATTATTTAGAAATTGTAAATTAAATTTAGAATTTTAAAAAAAAATTTAGGAGCGGGATGTTGGTTTATAGGGGATAAGGGTGGGAAGTGTTTTAAAATATTTTATATATTTGTAAATTTTAAAAAATAAATTTCTAGAAATTCTAAATTATATTTTGAAATTTTAAAAAAAAATTAGGAGCGGGATGTTGGTTTATCGGGGATAAGGGTGGGAAGTGTATTAAAAATGTTTATATATTGTTAGAATTTTTTTGAAATTTATTTAGAAATTGTAAATTAAATTTAGAATTTTAGAAATAATTTTAGGAGCGGGATGTTGGTTTATAGGGGATAAGGGTGGGAAGTGTTTTACAAATGTTTATATATTATTTAATTTAAAAAAAAAACATTAATTTAGAAATTGTAAATTAAATTTTGAATTTTAAATAAAATTTTAGGAGCGGGATGTTGGTTTATAGGGGATAAGGGTGGGATTTTTTTTTAATTTTTTTATATATTTGTTAATTAATTTTTTTAAAAAATTTATAAATATGAAATAAATTTTCGATTTTTACAAATATATTTCGCTGCGGGATGTTGGTTGATAGGGGATAAGGGTGGGAAGTGTTGTAAAAATGTTTATATATCTGTTAATTTTTAAAAAAATTTATTTAGAAATTGTAATTTTTTTTTAGAATGTTACAAATAATTTTAGGAGCGGAATGTTGGGTTATAGGGGATAAGGGTGGGAAGTTAATTTAACATGTTTATATATTGTTAATTTATAAAATATTAATATTTAGAAATTTTAAATTTATTTTTGAATTTAACTAATCCCATAATTAAATATAGATTTCAGTCAGAGTATTAAATTAATTAAGTTCACTGTCCAGCACTTATTTTAATTTAATATAGAATGGAGTGGGAATAGTAAATTAATTTAGTTCAGTGTCCAGCACATACTGTAATTAAATATAGGTTGGAGTGAGAATAGGAAATTCATTAAGTTAAGTGTCCAGCACTTATTTGAATTTAATATAGACTGGATTGGGAATAGTAAATTAATTTAGTTCAGTGTCCAGCACCTACCCTAATTTAATATAGGTTGGAGTGAGAATAGTAAATTAATTAAGTTCAGTGTGCAGCACTTATCTTAATTAAATATAGATTGGAGTGGGAATAGTAAATGTATTCAGTTCATTGTCCAGCACCTACTGTAATTTAATATAGTTTTTATTGAGAATAGTAAATTAATAAGTTCAGTGTCCAGCACTTATCTTAATTAAATGTAGATTGGAGTGGGAATATTATATTAATTTAGTTCAGTGTCCAGCACATACTCTAATTAAATATAGGTTGGAGTGAGAATAGTAAATTAATTAAGTTCACTGTCCAGCACTTATTTTAATTTAATATAGACTGGAGTGGGAATAGTAAATTAATTTAGTTCAGTGTCCAGCACCTACCCTAATTTAATATAGGTTGGAGTGAGAATAGTAAATTAATTTAGTTCAGTGTCCAGCACTTATCTTAATTAAATATAGAGTGGAGTGGGAATAGTAAATTAATTAAGTTCATTGTCCAGCACCTACTGTAATTTAATATAGTTGGGAGTGAGAATAGTAAATTAATTAAGTTCAGTGTCCAGCACTTATCTTACTAAAATATAGATTGGAGTGGGAATAGTAAATTAATTCAGTTCAGTGTCCAGCACATACTCTAATTAAATATAGGTTGGAGTGAGAATAGTAAATTAATTAAGTTCAGTGTCCAGCACTTATTTTAATTTAATATAGACTGGAGTGGGAATAGTAAATTAATTTAGTTCAGTGTCCAGCACCTACCCTAATTTAATATAGGTTGGAGTGAGAATAGTAAATTAATTAAGTTCACTGTCCAGCACTTATTTTAATTTAATATAGACTGGAGTGGGAATAGTAAATTAATTTAGTTCAGTGTCCAGCACCTACCCTAATTTAATATAGGTTGGAGTGGGAATAGTAAATTAATTTAGTTCAGTGTCCAGCACCTACCCTAATTTAATATAGAGTGGAGTGGGAATAGTAAATTAATTAAGTTCATTGTCCAGCACCTACTGTAATTTAATATAGTTGGGAGTGAGAATAGTAAATTAATTAAGTTCAGTGTCCAGCACTTATCTTACTAAAATATTGATTGGAGTGGGAATAGTAAATTAATTCAGTTCAGTGTCCAGCACATACTCTAATTAAATATAGGTTGGAGTGAGAATAGTAAATTAATTAAGTTCAGTGTCCAGCACTTATTTTAATTTAATATAGACTGGAGTGGGAATAGTAAATTAATTTGGTTCAGTGTCCAGCACCTACCCTAATTTAATATAGGTTGGAGTGAGAATAGTAAATTAATTAAGTTCACTGTCCAGCACTTATTTTAATTTAATATAGACTGGAGTGGGAATAGTAAATTAATTTAGTTCAGTGTCCAGCACCTATCCTAATTTAATATAGGTTGGAGTGAGAATAGTAAATTAATTAAGTTCAGTGTCCAGCACTTATCTTAATTAAATATAGAGTGGAGTGGGAATAGTAAATTAATTAAGTTCATTGTCCAGCACCTACTGTAATTTAATATAGTTGGGAGTGAGAATAGTAAATTAATTAAGTTCAGTGTTCAGCACTTATCTTACTAAAATATTGATTGGAGTGGGAATAGTAAATTAATTCAGTTCAGTGTCCAGCACATACTCTAAATAAATATAGGTTGGAGTGAGAATAGTAAATTAATTAAGTTCAGTGTCCAGCACTTATTTTAATTTAATATAGACTGGAGTGGGAATAGTAAATTAATATAGTTCAGTGTCCAGCACCTACCCTAATTTAATATAGGTTGGAGTGAGAATAGTAAATTAATTAAGTTCAGTGTCCAGCACTTATCTTAATTAAATATAGAGTGGAGTGGGAATAGTAAATTAATTACGTTCATTGTCCAGCACCTACTGTAATTTAATATAGTTGGGAGTGAGAATAGTAAATTAATTAAGTTCAGTGTCCAGCACTTATTTTACTAAAATATATATTGGAGTGGGAATAGTAAATTATTTCAGTTCAGTGTCCAGCACATACTCTAATTAAATATAGGTCGGAGTGAGAATAGTAAATTAATTAGGTTCAGTGTCCAGCACTTATTTTAATTTAATATAGACTGGAGTGGGAATAGTAAATTAATTTAGTTCAGTGTCCAGCACATACTGCCAACTCAGTCAATTGTGGTGTACCAGAAACTCACCTCAGAACCCAGAACCCAGTCTCTGGCTAGTATTAGTGTCCCATTCGTTATCCGAGATTAGGCTCAGAAATCACAATGAAAAGACAACACAGAACTAGCGACTCAGTATCCTCTCAGGAATGGTGGGAATCCGAAATACCTGTCCGTATATTATTCTCACATCAGTCCACAAGAAGAATCAACAGAGACACGGGGAAAATAAAAAGAGTTTATTTTTATAGACCACGTGTCCTAAAATGCAGTAGGTTGGCTAATACAAGCAGACAAATGATTAAAATCAAAACCATCAGCTTCCTTACAATACCATAGAATATAAAAGGGGTGATCATATTATAATGACAGTGGATAATATCACCTTCCCTTTACTAAGAAGCTAATATTATTATTATGTTAATAGAAGGTCTCTTAGGCTTCAATAGGGGACCCCATACCTCAAAGATCAGCTTAGTGAAATCACATCACAGGAGCATCAGGAGTCTTCTCGCAGGAAGGCTCGTCTTCGGTCTGAATATTAAACATGATGTCTGCATTATTAAAAGCACCAACTTTCAGGTATTCGCAGCTGCCTGTGTGTTATGGCTAAATAGTGGGTCGATCAACCTGGAGTGGAAAACATGCTTTGTCTAACGACCCAGACTGTTTTGTCACGCCATGTACAGACCAAGGTCCCTGCGCAGAGCTCGGGATGGTAACAACAGATTGCTTCCGTGTGAGGCAAAGCTCGAGTCAGCAGTTTGTTTAAGCAATAACATGTAAACGCAGTGTCGTGCGCAAAAGCGGCAAGATGGATTTCTAACATCTAACGCGGTTATGCTAACTTCACAATGTATGTACGTATTAAGGGAGTCCTCACTACATGCCCCCTTGATGGAAGCACTATACAGTAGGCAAGAAAAAAGAGAATGCAAAGTTCAGTTTCGACAGAGCAGAACAAGGTGTATTCAATTAATAAACAATTTATAGTTCAGGCAAAAGCCGAAAACATGAAAATCGAAAAGGGGAGAAAAAAACCACAAACATGTGATGGGAAAAATTAAAAATTGTTTATGTGGACAGCAGTCCAAAGGCACGGGAGAAAAAACATAGAGGACCACAGTTTACTCAATCCATGAACGTATATGCAGCATACATGGCCACTGCTTCCAACAAGAAATCGTTTGCAGAGCCATGAAAAGTTTCAGCCATCCAATTAATCAAAGAAAAGGAACATACATGTTCTTCAATGAGCGGAGCCTCTAGCACAATCAGAGGGCAACCCAATTGTTCCTCCAGATAGCTCATATTCAAGAAATTATAGGCTGCTCTTGCAATGTCCCAATTACCCAGGATACCATGCGCCGCACCACAGGCCATAATCCGAACACCAGAACAGGCAAACTCGTGAGACACTAAGGGCCTCATCAGTCGATCATAATCTGGCACCGGAGACACCATGTTGGTTAAGCACAAATCCAAAGGCCATTCAAAGGGACAATCTAGGCAGTGAAAGACTGGCTGTACGCAGGTGAAGTAGGAATACCGGAAGGATAATCCATACGCCAGGCTCAAAGTCGCCAATGGTAGCGTACCATAATATTCAAGCATCCTGTCACGGAGAAGATGCAGACGGGACAGGTTGTCGTGTGGCACAGAAAGAGCAGCCATTTCGCAGTATGAAAAGTAAAAGCAGCACTCCTGCCACAAGCGCCAGAATCAGCGGGACACCTCCAAAGATGCTCGAGAAAATAGAGTGAAAAAATGCCGCAATCACACCACAAATAGTTTGGAAAGAGGTCACGAGGCCCGAGCCCACAAGCTTAAAAAAATGAGCTAGGCCAGTCGTGGACGAGGAATTGAAAATTGTTTGGATCAAAGCACCAAAATGTAGGGGGAGGTCAGTATTCAAAAGCGCCTGTACCTCAGTACGCGTATTTGCAACGTGAAGGACAAATGTTTCACCGGAGGAAGTCAATGGCACCTCCTTTTTGGACAATAGCGCCTTTATTCTGCTCATTTTGTTGAACTCTGCTTTCAAGGTTGGAATCTAAGGCCAGATGGAAACATCCAGCAGCCCATGCGGGGGTGGAAATAGAACATTATTGCAGCAGACAAGTCTCTGCGATACAGTCACTATGTAAGGGATTCCCACTAACATCCCGCAGCAAGCTTCATTGTTCAGAATTAAATAACTACCGTTTGCAAGCAGCGTGAAAGATGGCGTAATCACTGGCACTGGGATACCTTTCATGACGCAGGCCAAATTTGGAGTTTGTACATTGTATGCACCGTGTAATTGAATGTGTCTACATACCACAGAATGATCAGGTGTCGTTGTACATTCTTCACCTGTCAGAGAAACCTCAGTACCGTCCCTTGTACATCTATACATAAAAGGGAGGGACCAAACATCATGTATGAAAGCGGTGCCCAGCTGTTCATATCTACCCAGAGCATAGTTTTTTATACAGGACGTAAACTTGAAAAGCGTGAATGGGAGAGTGATCAACCCATGTAATAACCACACGCCTGTATCCAATTCCGCTACAGAGAAAGGTAAAGGTTCAAATTTTTCAATATGTAACAATAAATATGTAGCATCTTTCATGGACATTAATTGCTGTTTTTCAGTAAGGTTAAAGGGAAGCAATAAAGATGTTGTATTAAAATAGTCCCAGGGGACCTTCCCTGCCTTTAACGTTTGTAATGTCCATGTTATTGGTTGTTTTCTGTATGTTGCCTTTCTATTGGATGGTTTGATTTTTTTTTTGTTAATTGTTTTCCTTTTATAGAAAATGCTAAGTAAGAGTATATTTAGTTTTAAAGGAGGAGAGTTTTAAATCATTATATATAAAAAGATTGTTTATAATGTGTAGTGAATGTTTTTTAAATGTGTTCGAAATGCCAATGTGATAATTATTTCAGTGTTTTTTTATTATGTTGTTAAATATTGAGATCTCTATAAATGTTATGTTTATGTTTAAGTAGAATCTCATTTGAAAAATGTATGTTTTGGGAAAATATTGTCTTTATGTTGTTTAAAATATTGGTTTTATTAGTGTTAGAATAGTCGATATTTTTGATAAAAACGATATTCTTGATGTCTATATTTTGGTTATCGATATTTGTGACATGTGTCATATTTATTTACTCATGTCGATATTTAGTATTGCGATATTAATGTGTGCGATATTTGTGTGATCGATATAATTGTATTACGATATTGTAGTGTCGATATTAGTGTAGTTTTTTAAATAAGTATACAATGTCGATATTTTTGATGTCGATATATTTGATGCAATATTTGTGTAGTTCGATAATGTGTCTGTCGATAATATGTCAGAGATCCGTGGCACTTATTTTGTGGTCTGATGATGTAGCTAGACTGTGTTTTTCTGGCCTTTCAGTGCACATTTCAATGTTTGTGTGTCCTTCAAAGTGTGTCTAGCAATGTTTATGTGTGTCCATGCCACCATACACAGGGCTATCTGGGACCTGAACCACAGTAATTGTGGCTATGCAATGCTATTTAATATACATGTGTGCCATTGTGGCCTTCCACCCCCGTCCAGCCACTCCATAGTTTGTACTCACCCTGTGGTTGTGTCTGTTGACCAGCACCGGTGTCCCGACCCGGCACTCCAATCACCGTCTCCTCAGTGATGACTTGCCCCACCAGTTCCTCCTGCTCATCCAGCTCCAGCTGCGGCACGGGGCTACCACCTCCGGTGGCCATGGCTGCCCTCCGGTTGGCGGCCATCTTCTCCTTGGTGTTCTTCTTGCTGTCGTTCCAGCGTTTTATCACCTCCTCCACGGTTCTCCTCTTCGTCTCTCCCACAGCATTGACCTTAGCTGTGATCTCCTCCCAGATATGTTTCTTTCAGGACAATGGCACTGTCCTGCGGATAAACAGCTCCTGCTGGTGTTCAGCCACCAGGCTATACAGGACCTGATTCTCCTGGTGGCTGAACCTGGGGTTCCTCCTCCTCTTTTCCTTCCCCTGGCTCTCTCCCTGCTCCTCCTGGCTGGCTGTGGGGTTCGCTGTGGTCTCTGTGCTTGACCCCGCTTACTCCATGTCTCTGGTCTGGTCTGGTCTCTGGTCACTGGAATCCATTTTTTTAATATATTTTTTTGCCTGCTTGGGGGCCTTTTACAGTGCATTTTCCCGAATGCTGCGTGCAAAATGCAGGCCCGTTGTCAATTGTCAGGCTGATTTGGGAGATAATTTGCTTATCTCTACTTTTCGCGGCTAAGCGTGCGTTTTTTTATCACCGACGCTAAGATTTTATCACCATCCATAAGCGCCGGAACTGATTGTTATCGCTGGCTAGTGGCGCCTTGTTAATACGTTGCTACGGCAGTGATAAAAAAAAGACTTCGCCGGCGATAAACTTTTTTGCGCTAACAGCGCTTAGCGATAATTATCGCTATTTGTTGTTGATATGCCCCAATGTTTTGTACCACTCTCTCTAGTACAGCTCCTCTGACATGCAAGAGTGGTGCTTTGAACCTTGCACACATACTCCCTGTGAAATCTAGTAGTGCAACCTCTCAAACAAATACAAGAATGGTGCTGTTATCCTTGCACGGATACTCTATTTCAAATAAATGAGTGCAGTGTTTCTGCCTTACAAGAATGTTGCTATGATCCGTACAGGCATATTCCCTGTGAAATCCAAAAGTGCAGTGTGTCCGACATACAAGAATGGTGCTATGATCCTTGCACACATAAGCCCTGCAAAATTATAGTGCGGTGTCTAGGCCTTACACGAATGGTGTTATGATCCGTGCACACAGATTTCCTGTGAAAGCCAACAGTGCAGTGTCTCTTCCTTACAAGAATGGTGCTATAATTGTTGCAGACATACTCCATGTAAAATCCAACAGTGCACCGTGTCCGACATATAGGAATGGTGTTATGATCCTTGTACAGAAAATCCTTGTAAAATAAATTAGTGCAGTGTCTCTGACAAATGATAATGGTGCTCTGATCCGTGCACACATCTTCAGTGTGAAATCCTGTAGCCCCATTTCCCTGAAATTCAGGTCAAACACTCACTAGGAAATTCCAGAGAGCAGGGCCTCTCACAAGAATACTACCTGCCTCATAAGAATGGTGCTACGAGGATTTCACACATACTGATTGTCTTTGTGACATTCCAAAGTGCCATATATGAAAGGGTAACAAGTGCAAGGTTTGCGCTTTAAAGCAAAAAAGGGGCCAGCAGTCCAAGGGAACAGAAAAACTCTGGCACTTTAATAAGACTTCAAGCACTCTGCCACGGAACCACCCTTCCCCCTCTGCTCCACTCAAGCCCACCCCCCCCATCACCACACACCCTTTCCAACACACCCTAATACCAGCTTTGAATCCATCGGCTGCACTGGAAAGAATCTCTGGGGCATATATTAATTTTAACGCCGTGCTTGATAATATGCCCCTCTGAGGTTAGGAAGGGCCACGGAGCCTGCACGAGTGTTCACAAGGAGAGTACGTGGGGGTATACTATCAAGCACGGCGTTAAAACCATGAAGGTGAAAAGGGCGTCTGTGGCAAAAAGAAGAATTAATGTAAACATGACCCCAGTGTTTGCTGTAAGTTTAGGCATCACGTGCATTTCGCCCTGTATTACATTGTCCTAAAGCGGATAAGGTGCATGGAGTTCTAGTGTAAGTGTGAAGTGCACCCTCTGCCAACAAGTTGGTCATTTCTGTAAGTGCGCAACACCTGTGCTCGTCACTGATGCTGTCTGTGAAACGGATGAGACACAGTCCTGTTGCTAATGGTTTACACGTTGGGCAAAACACACAACACACAAGATGATGGACGGAATGTTGCACATTGGCAAAACATTCACCCCCAGTCACAGATCTGGGTTTAATCCATCGTTATTTTGCTCACCACGTCACCCCAGTTCAGACATGGCCATATGCAAATCAGTCTTCACCCTGTGCCTCATGGGAACAGTCCAGCCCGAACTCCCAAGCCATGTCTTCCCTGGACCGGAATCAAGCATCCTAGGACCGGTTTCGGGGTTTCACCCCTCTTCAGCTACGATAGCTTGACTCCAGTGGCGTAGTGAGCACGGGACCCACGTCTGGGCATACCCTTCCCACATAGGGCAAACAGCAAAACACACAAGATGATGGACGGAATGTTGCACATTGGCAAAACATTTACCCTCAGTCACAGATCTGGGTTTAATCCATCGTTATTTTGCTCACCATGCCACCCCAGTTCAGACATGGCCATATGCAAATCAGTCTTGACCCTATGCTTCATAGGAACAGTCCAGCCCGAACTGCCAAGCCATGTCTTCCCTGGACCAGATACGTGAAACCTGTCACTGTCTCCCACGTGCTTCGTGCGCATGCAGTTTTCTTCCTTCATCCTTCCTTCATCCGGCTGCACCCCTACAGTTTTACAACTCCACCACGTTGTTTCATTTAAGTGCACATAAATGGGTTCAATGTATAAAAGGCCCCCCCCCCCTTGTGCAGCATACCAGGCTTTACGAGGGAACAAACCGACAATGTAGTGTAGGAAAATGCGACGCAAGCTACAGTTGTCGCTGTGACTGTCGAGGCAAACATGGCCACTCCATGCAAGCAGGAGTTCCAAGCCACAGGTGTTACAGAAGACATGTATGAATGCTAAGTGAGTGACCGTGGGCGCTTGTGACATCACCTGTAGGTGCTTTGTGCATGACCCTGGGCGCATTGTGAGTAACTTTGGGTGCTATGTGAGTGACCTTCGGCGCTTTGTGAGTGACCTTGGGCGCATTGTGTGTGAACTTGGGCGCTTTGTGTATGGCCTGTAAGCACTCTGTGAGTGGCCTTTCGGCGCTTCGTGTGTGGCCTGTGGGCACTTTGTGTGTGGCCTGTGGGAGCTTTGTGAGTGGCCTGTGGGAACCTTGTAAGATGCCTTGGACATTTTGCGAGTATATGGGTGCTTTGTCAGTGACTTTGGGCGCTTTGTGAGTGACCTTGGACGCTTTGTAAGTGACTTTGGGTGCTTCATGAGTATTTTAATAGTCAAGAACCACAATGAAAAGAGAGACCATGTCTAGGCTCGGGGGGTGTTCAAAGTAACATCAGTGACTGTTACCATGGTGCAGACAACCATTGCTAAACAGAAGTGTCAGCAGCAGCGCTCATTCGTCCTAGAGATGGGGGTGATGGTCCATGGAAGGTCCCTGGCATGGATCCGGAGGGACCAACAATATGTTATCTCTCACCCTGCCAATAACAGGAATCTCACAGGTGAAAGTCGGAGGTATTTTTCAGAGCTGCTGCTCAGTTTGTCTATTATCAATGTAGGAGGACATGTTGCTGCTGGACTTTGCTGCTGCTGTTCTGCATGGACAGAAGCAGAACAGGAGGCCCAGCCTTCTCCTACCTCACACCCAAAACGTGGACCGACCTCCCTCCTCACATGAGGGCCTCCTCCCCGCTTCTGGAAATCCACAAGAGGCTTAAGACCTGGCTCTTATACTGACCTCCGGCAGACGACCAACACACATGCTCCAGCGCCTGGATACCCTCCGGGTGATGAGCAGCGCTTTACAAATCCAAATAACATAGCAGAACTTCAGTGAGAGCCAAAGTTATCAGTGTATGGAATGAATAGTAGTAGGGTATGGGGGTGCAGGGATCTACTACACTCCCACTTCAGTTTCAGGTTCGTGGAGATCTTTGATGAAGTGGCAAAACCCAGCCCCAATCTGCCCTGAACTGAAGTGTTTTTAATAAAAGGCACAATGCCTCCCAGCACCACTGGCTGTACCCCTAGAGGCCTCCTTTGTTCCTGGGGGGGGGATCTACCAACCCCACCAAATGCTGCCTTGAAACCAATGCACCGAGTGAAGAGGGTCACACGTCTAATGTTTATGTTATGTTATGTTATGTTAACCAGCATTTATAGCGTGCACGGCTACTCGGAAGTGTCCCGGCGTGAAAACCTAGGCAGGGGAGATCAGAAATGAAAGATGTGACAGAAGAGCTAAAAAAAAGCCATGTTTTTAACTGCTTTTTGAACACCCTAAGATCGTGGATGTTCCTGAGCTCAACAGGCAGGCTGTTTCAAGCCAGAGCTGCTTTTACAGAGAGGGAGCACCCTCCCATTCTGGTGAGGCAGCAGCGAGGAACAGCCGCCAGGCATTGTCCCCCAGACCTCAATTGTCTTGATGGAATATTAAACTCAAAGCACTTCCTAAGATATAGGGGTCCGTGTTTGTAAAGAGCAGAATGGGCAATAGTCAGTGCCTTGAACAGAATGCGTTGTTTAACCGGGAGCCAGCGCTAATTCCGCAAAGAATGCTTAGTACTGGATCTGCCCGAATGCCCAATAGCATTCTGGCGGCCGCATTCTGAATGATCTGAAGCTTTTTTAGCTGGTAACAGGGAAGGTCAATATAAATAGAGTTAGCATAATCCAGCCGCAAGAGGATAAGGGTGCGGGGCACCATTTCTTTAGCCGCTTTCAGGAGTAGCGGTAAGAATTTCTTAAGAAGTTTCAGAGTGCCAAAGCACACTCCTGCCAATTTGTTAATCTGCGTAGGGGATCTTAGGTCCTCGCCAAACCATATCCCCAGATTTTTAGCTGGGCTACCTATGGTTTTTGGCATCGGGAATCCCTCTGGCCACAGGTCATCCCTAAAGATCTGCAGGAGCGACCCATAAAAGAGGACCTCAGTTTTATCCTCATTGCATTTAAGTTGTGCCTGCGCTAACCATTTAAAAACCTCAGTGAGACAGTTATTTGCGGCGTCAGGAGATACCTCATCTTATTTCCAGGTAAAGAGCAGCTGGATGTCATCGGCGTAAGCTATAATTTTAGCACCCAGCCCCTCCGCCAAATAAATCAATGGTGTTACATAAACATTGAAAAGTAAAGGGCTCAATGTTGAGCCCTGTGGAACACCTGATACTTCTAGGGGTGGATGAAAAAGGTGGCAGCCACACTTGCTGGTTTCTAATAGCCAAGAAAGAATCAATCCAGTTCCACACCTGGCCTGAAATTCCAATGTCAGACAACCGGACAAGAAGACGATGGTGGGGAACCATATCGAATGTGGCAGAGAGGTCTAGTAAAACCAGGGCCGCTCTGCAACCGGAGTCACGGCATTCCCTAATCGCCTCTGTCATCTTGATCAGGGCAGTCTCTGTACTGTACGAGGCCCAGAAACCGGATCTAGCCGGGTGCAGGGCGCCAGATGTTTCCACAAATGCTGACAGTTGTTTGTAGACTGCCTTCTCACATATCTTAGCCACTGCTGGAAGGAGTGAGAAAGGTCGGTAGTTAGCCAAAATGTCGGGGTTAGAGGAGGGTTTTTTGAGCAGGGGGAGTAGTTTAGCCTGTTTCCATTCTTTGGGCACTGTGGCGGTTTGCAAAGACAGATTGATGATACGATTTACTTCGGGGTTAACTACCTCAGCTACTGCTGCCAGCTGCCTAGCCAGACAAGGATCTGCCGGGGACCCAGATTTAAGTGATTTAAGAATGGCCAGAGTGTCAAACAGTGGGATAGGAGTAAACGCTGTCAGAGAAGCGTGGGCAGAGTCTAGCACACTGGCAGACCAGGGCGAGTGTTCCACCAGCCCCGGATTTTCCGGCCTGAAGCTGTCCTGAATGGCCTGTATTTTGTCGATAAAGAAATCCGAAAGCTGCTCGCACCACGAGTTGGAGGCCCGAGTGACCTTGCGTTCCGCAGACGGTTTCAGGAAACTCTGGACGATCGAAAAGATTTCCTTAGAGTTATTCCTGGATTGGGCAATGCGCTCCGCATAGAACAGACCCATGGCACTCTTGACTGCAGCATAATAGCTATTCTGGTCTTTCCTAAGTACTAATTTTGCTAATGGGCAGTAGGGTTGGCGCCAACTGCGTTCAAGTTTTTTACACGCCATTTTCTGTTCCTTTAGTGCTGCAGTGAAACATGGTTTAGACAGTGTCAATCTTGCTCTCTTGTGTCCCAGTGAAGGAATCAACTGTTCCACTGCACTCTGAATCCAACTATGCAGACCTCCTACTGCCTCAGACAGCCCCCCAACTACAACCAGCCGTGTCCTGGACAGAACACTGCCAAAGACATCCAGCTCCAAACGAGGGGGCAGTCTGCTACCAGGAGCCCCTGAGGATGAGTATTTAATGGACCACGAGAAGTGGATTAGAAAATGGTTGGACCAAGAGAGCGGAAGGGGATCCTGCACCACTATAGAGAAATTAGTGCAGACCACATCCAGGGTGTGACCCCTGCAATGGGAGGGGGAGTGAACCCATTGTGTTAGCTGGGCAAGCTCCAAGGATTCGCTCAGCGCACAGCTGACCGCCGTCTCTTTATAATCCACATGGATATTACGGTCACCCAGCAACAGAAAGTTAGCGAAATGCAAGGCCCTTGAAACAATGGCTTCATCCAAAGTTTTTAGGAAGGCGCTAGCGGGGCCGGGGGGGCGATAAATTAGTGAGGCCCCTAGGAGTAAGTGTGGAGAGATGGTAAGGGCGAAGTCCAAAACTTCCCCATTCTTAAAATCCTGAGATTCTGTCTGAGTGAAAATCCAGTTCTCCCTATATACCACCGCCACCCCGCCTCCTCTGCCTGTTTTACGATCCATCCTTTATATATTTGTGACCCAGCATCCCACTCGAGACAGTATTGTTAAATGCACGTGAGGTGCAGAAACACGTCTGGAACTGGGGAATCAGGTGGTGGCCACATGACCACTCGTGGAGGCTTGTTCGAGTCATTAGCATCGAGGGCTGCAGCCACACCACAGTTTCTCAGGGTAGCGGCACCACCTTCATTGAGTAATGGACACATAATCCACTATGGCCCAGTGTGTGGCAATCAAACCTTGTGGACTTTGTTCTCAGTCTCTACACACATTCATGTGTGCAACATTCCTCTGCTGGTACAACTTGAAGTTGAGTAACACCACGTTTATTCACAAATTTCCTAATTCTACTGTCTTGCAATTTTATCCAAAATGTATTTGATTATCAGAGTCTTTTATTTTTGCTGTAGTCAAAATT
The DNA here is from genome assembly GCF_964204655.1 of Triturus cristatus. Classification (NCBI taxonomy): domain Eukaryota; kingdom Metazoa; phylum Chordata; class Amphibia; order Caudata; family Salamandridae; genus Triturus; species Triturus cristatus. Next base: position 1,837,667,088 of record NC_140590.1, on the reverse strand, counting down.
CCATATTCCTTTTTAACCAGTGCAATCTTGCCCCAAAACACATCACATCTGGTAATTATCTCGTTAATTGCTCAGGTTTTTATTCATCCATATTGGTCCGTCAAATACCTCAGTGTCAAAATAAAACAAAATACTGTGTCTAGACATTTAAACAGAATTCAAATTATGAACATCTGTAACTATCCCCTATAGATTTACAGCCGACACAAGGAATAACATTTACAGTTTAAGCAGGAAATGTTTGAACAATAAAAACATGTTTCATATCTTTACTTATCCGTAGTGCACATTCACTGGTCCTGTGTTCACTCTGGTGTCTTGCCTGACTCTTGATGCAGAGTCATTTAAAGGCAAATGGGAGGTCCCCTGAGGCCTGTTCAGGCAGTGATGGGACCTGCCAGGGCATGGGTGTGAGAGAGTCCACTGGGCAATTATCAGCTAGGAGCTTTTATTTGCATTTAAAAAAGTCTCAGAGTCACTTTTTACATTTTGGAAAATGTTATATTTTTTAACTTAATTTATCAATGTCATGGAAAAGCATATCATATTTGTGATAGATCTTTGCAAGAAACAGGATGCACCAATGTAAAAACCAAAACTGTTGTCCTATCTGCTGTGCAACAAATCCATCATTTAAAAATAAAATACATTTAAGAAATAAGTCAGTGCCAGATGTATTTTAAAGCAAAGCTCAAACAACTCTTCTCACAAGTTCATAGCTATATTAATCCAGACCACTGTCAGGAAATGGGGGGGTAGAACCCCGCAGAGATATTTTAAGGATGCAGGGAATTTAGTGTAACAAAATCCATCACTAAAATACATTGAATAAATAAGTCACATATTCACACATATAGGTTGCTTCAAGCCCAAGGCTGGGCTTTGGACAGGTAAGAAATGTCACATAGACGATTGAGGCTCCCCACTTTGACCAAGTTTGCCTGACATGATGTTTAACATCAATCCCACACTCAGTGTTGCCTGCTCCACAGCCCGTGCCAGCAGACAATACATTAAATGAGAATAAAATATTGGTATTCTCAATTTATTTATGCTGTTGAACATTAACTGCATGTACATATGGGGTGCGCCAGGCACGTCAGGGAGGAGCACAATGCACTTATAAGTGCGCATGTGTTTTTGGCCAGGCGTACTAAGCGGGCCAAACACCCATGCCCACTTATGTTTCTCCAACCAGGCTGTGTTACACAGCAGGGTTTGAGTAAAGGCACAGGCTCCAATGCACCTTCTGAGTGGCACAAGAGGCCGCTCAGACCAATCCTGGCACTGCTCTCATGTGAGAGCAGAGTCTGGATTGGGTGTGGAGCCTGTGCCCTGATGGCCCATCCCCCCCCGGCCGATCAGAAAAGCAGCAAGGCAGGCGGGAGCAGAGACTGACAGAAGGGAGCAACAGGTAAGTCCTTTTTTATATACATGTTTTATTCCCCCCCTCTCCATCCGCGGCCACCCTACCACTTTATGTAGATGGCGGCCGCCACTGCTCAACACTTGGCTCTTCAAATTAGGCCTGCAGCACATGCCTGGGTACCCTCATGGTTGACAAGCCGCACTCTATAAAGATTACCTGATTGATTGATTGACAGTGTCTGCATGGGCATGTAAGTGGGTGTCACAGTATGTCTATACATGTAAGTGTGCCTCTAAGAGTCTCTATAGGTTTGTAAATAGGCGTAACAGTGTCTTTAGGGTATGTAAATGGGTGTGACAGTGTACGTATGGGTTTTTAAATGGGTCTGACAGTGTCTGGATGGGTATGTGTGTGGGAGTATCTGTCTGCATGTGACACTGGGTGTAAAAGGGTGTCACTGCCTGTCACAATGGGTGTGAGTGTGTTTGTCTGGCTAGCTGTGAGAATGGGTGTGAGAGTGTTTCTCTAGGTTTGAGTGTCACTGTGAGAGTATTTGGTTGCCTATTTGAGTAGGTGTGTGATTATATTTACATATATATTTTTTTATGCCTGCCTAGATCTGCCACCCCACCCGCAAATTTTTACCGGGTAGATCCGTGGATGTTGGAGAATGCCCCCAAAAATGTATGGGCATTTACTGCCCATTACTTACTCTTTACCCACATGTAATTTATACACAAGGGATCAAAGGACCTGCATCTTGATCCCATAATTTCCTTTCTCCCACATTTCAGGCCACGGGACCGGAAGTGTGTGCCTGGATGTGAGTGGCTGTGAGACAGTCTGTATAGGTGTGAAACTGTGTGAGAGTGTGTGTCTGGGCGAGAGAGTGGATGAGAGAGTGTCTGGGTGTAAGTGTGGGTGTGACAGTGTCAGAGCTCACCTTCAGCTTCTCGCTGGTTACCGTTGTCTTGCACAGGAACAGAAGTCGCTAGCTTCCCGACTCCCACTACTAATCACTCAGCCCCAAGAAATGTCTTTGGCTCTAACTGATCAGCAAGGGGGAAGGGGGAAATTGGATAAAATAATAAATGACAGAAGAGACTGGTTCTGGACCTCTGGTTTTCCTATCTGGAATTCTTCTTCAGCTATCACTCTGCCTTCTGAAGACTCCTAAGGGTAACTAAGCACACAACAAATTATTATTCCTTCTCTACTCTGTTCTGTCTCTTTTCTTCTCTACTCTTATGATTTTTCTACCTACCCAGAATCCTGAACTCAGTGCCTCTCTTCCTGTTCAACTCTGCCTTTTCTTCTTTCTTGTTATTGATGTCACTAATTATCTGTAAAACATATATCTTTTTATTATACCTATTTATTCTTTGTTTTTAAACATCTTCTAACTCTTTCTCTTTTAAACCTACCATTAATGTTTCTGTGTGTGGCCTTCTCTTTCTTCTCGTAATTTCTTTTCTTTCTTTTCTTGCCTCTTGCTATTCTAAAAACTGTCGTCTTCTAAATTAAGCCTTTGGTGCTTTTAACTTTTCCTGTTTGCTTCCTCTCCTTAGGTTACTGCGGAGCTGCTATAACTCTGGTAGTCTTTCTCCTTACTTTCCTAGTTAACTGTTGGTATTGTCTATTAATTTTTCCTTAGGAACCGTTTCTCAGTAAATCCTATAATGTTCTTCATTTTCTGTTACAGGACTCTGTATGCTGATCTCTGCTGACCTTGGTAAGTGTTATACTTATTGCGTCACCAAACACTGCTTACATTTTAATGTGAACGAATAATCTATCAGTAATTCACTTAGCTTTCTTCGGTTTTCTTTTCGAGGCGGCTGAAGTCTTCACTCGTTTTTTCCCTGTAGAGACGAGGTGACTCCGTACTCGACTCCCGGTAAATAGCCCACTACGGACTCTAGCGGCTTTTCTGACCTCTTCGGTAAGTATCGGTTTCTTGACTCGGAACTACTCTCAAGTGTTACTCTGGAAAGCTTCTTACTCAAAAAATTCACTTCAGAACTGGAAACACACTCGAACACGTCTTCTCTGAGGAAATGTCTTGGTGAAGTGCGCATTACTTCAGGCGTGCGCGCGTCACATCGTCTCTCTGGATTTGTAAACAACTAGACCGCAGACCCCAGCGCCTGAGCGGCCATCTTGGAATTGCGGGCATGCCACAAACTCGACCATTGAAGCCCATTCGAAAATGAAACGCCTTTTGAACTAGGTTCCTTGCGCTTCGCTTTGGGACTCACATTAGGGATCCTGACAGTACCCCCCACCAAGGGTAGTCCTTCCACTCTGGGCTTGGTTGGATTGCGCTGATAAAAAAGTTTTATTAGCCTAGGAGCATGAACATCTGAATCTAATTCCCAAGACCGCCCCTCAGGACCGTAGCCTTTCCAATCTACCAAATAATACAGTTTACCTCTGACTAATGTTGAGTCCAGAATTTCGTTCACCTCAAACTCCACTCCTGTATCTAGCTGAATTGGGTTTGGAATCGATTCTTTTCTCAAATTAGGAACTGCCTTCTTCAAAAGGGAAACATGAAACACTGGGTGAATTTTTAATTGGGAGGGTAAAGTCAATTTATAGGTCACTGGACCGATCTGCTCTGCAATTGGGTAAGGGCCGATAAATCGTCGCTGAAATTTTCGGTTCCCTTTTAGCCTTAAATTTTTTGTATTCAACCAGACTTTATCTCCTATTCCTAGTGGAGGAGGTTTCTTTCTTTTCTTATCTGCGTACTTCTTATACTTTTCCTTAGCCTGTACTAGATTCTTTGATGCTTTTTCATGTACTGAATTTAAATGAGCTACCAAATCCTTGACTGCTGGGACTGTGAGCTCTACATCTTGTACTGCTGAATTTGGATGTCTACCATAGTTTAAGTAAAACGGGGAATATCCAGTGGACACATTCTTCGCGTTATTATGAGCGAATTCTGCTGTCCACAAGTAGTCCGGCCATTCTCCCTCCTGTTTCAACAAGAACAACCGTAAATATTGCTCTAATTCCTGGTTCACCCTTTCCGTTTGTCCATCCGTCTCCGGATGGAAACTGGTGGAAAAACGAGTTTCTACTCCTAACCCTTTCATAAAAGCCTTCCAGAAATGCGAAACAAATTGGGTTCCCCAGTCTGATATTACGATCTTGGGTATTCCATCTAATCTGACAATCTGGGTTCTAAAGTGCCTTGCTGACTGTTTTGCTGTAGGGATTCCTTTTAAGGCCAAGAAGTGTGTCATTTTCGTGTATGCATCTACTATTACTAGTATTGTATTTGTCCCTTGACAGGATGGTAAGTCTGTAATTAAGTCTTGGGTGATTGTATGCCAAGGATGAGGAGGAATGGGCAGGGTTTGCAACAGCCCTTGAGGAGCGTGCCGTTCTGATTTTCCCTGAGCACATATCTCACAAGTCTTTACATATTGTTCTATGTCTTTACTCATCTGTGGCCACCAATATTTTCTTTTAATTAGATCTGCTGTCTTGAACTCTCCCTTGTGGCCAGCCAACAGGTGATCATGGCATTCCTGCAAGGCTTGCTTCTGCAATGCTGTAGTCGGCAGATACAATGCACCTTCTTTAAATGGTAATTCATCACGAATTTCTCTTCCAGGTTCTAGTTGCGCCCATTTCTGCATTTCTTCTGGGGTTAGAGCTTGGATTACTTTTTCCTTAAAGTTCAATATATCTGTGGCGCCTATAATCTTGGTATCCGGTATGATCACTTGAGCGCTTAGTGGACTTCTTTCTTCTCCGATTCCCAACCTAGACAAAGCATCCGCCTTTCCATTCTGTGCACCCGGCCGATAAGTTATCACGAAATCGTAATCGGCAAAGTACAGTGACCAACGGAGTTGGCGAGGTGTCAAGGTTCTGGCTGACTTCAGGAATTTTAAGTTTCGATGGTCCGTGTAGACTGTTACCACGTGGTGGGCCCCCATTAGATAATGTCTCCACTCCTTGAAGGCGTCTTTTATTGCCAGCAACTCTTTTTTCGTAATGGTATTATTGATTTCCGCTGGTGTCAATTTCCTGGATCGATAAGCCACCGGGTGTAACTGGCCCGTTACCTTATTCCTTTGAGAAAGAACTCCACCAATCGCAAGGTCCGAGGCATCTGTCTCGACATAAAAGGGCTCCATCGGATCGGCATGAAGGAGGATAGGCGCAGTGGTGAACTCTACCTTCAAATCTTTAAAGGCTTGCTCTGCTTCCTCCGACCATTCGAATCGTGTCCCTTTCTTCAGTAGTCGTGTCAAGGGTAGTATTCGTCGGGAAAATTCTCCAATAGATCTCCGATAGAAATTTGCGAACCCAATAAACGCTTGGACTTCTTTCACACAAGTGGGTGACTTCCATTCTTGTACGGCTTGAATCTTCCGTTTGTCCATATGAATTCCTGCTGGCGAGATTACAAAGCCCAAGAACTCTACCTGTGAAACTCCAAAAGCACATTTCTCCAACTTGACAAATAGTTTGTTCTCTCGCAGTTTTTGTAAAACTCCTCGAACCTGTGTTTGATGCTCCTGTGTATCCTTTGAGTAGATTAGTATATCATCAATATACACAATTGCACATTGATCAATGAATTCACTGAGCACATCATTTATGAAGTGTTGAAATGCTGCAGGCGCATTACACAACCCATAGGGCATCACCTAGTATTCAAATAGGCCCAAGCGTGTCCTGAAGGCCGTCTTACACTCGTCTCCCTCTCTCACTCGAATAAGGTGATAAGCTCCCCTTAAATCCAACTTCGTGAACATCTGTGATCCTTTGATCTGGTCCAACAAGACGAAGATAAGGGGAAGAGGATACCTGTTCTTCTTTGTTATTCGATTTATGGCTCTATAATCAATGCACGTTCTCAACTCGCCCTGCTCCTTCTTAGGCACAAAAAATAGTGGCGAGGACACTGGCGATTGGGAAGTACGTATAAATCCATTGGCCAGGTACTTGTCAATATACTCCCTCAGGTGATGATTCTCTTGTTCCGTAAAGGCGTACACTCGACTGCAAGGCAAATTCGCCCCTGGCTCCAAGTCTATTTTGCAATCGTAAACTCGATGAGGCGGCAGTTGCTCAGCTTCCTGTTAGTTGAAAACGTCCTCAAAATCTTGATATTCTTGTGGAATTGTTTGCGTATTTATTACGCACACGGAGACTCCAGCTGAACATAAGGCGTGAGCCGGGTTCTGTTTACTCATTGCCTCGTAAGCCCCAAAACAGTTCTCTCTACAATATGCTGAGTTCATTTCAATTGTTCTGTTGTTCCAATTGATTGAAGGATTGTGCTCTGTGAGCCAAGGAAGTCCCAATATGAGTTGAAATTGGGGGGCATCAATTAAATTAAAGTGTATAGCTTCTCTATGCCCATCTTCTCGAATCAGCTCTACTAACTCTGTGTGACTCATGATTGGCCCTGAGGATAGATTGGTACCATCGATTGCTCGAACTGGTTCACTTCTAGCCTTGGCAATTGCTTGCAGCCCAATCTTAGCCGCGAATTTCAGATCGCAGAAATTACCTGTGGCTCCTGAGTCCACCATCACAGTCACTCCTTTCATTATTTTTTCACGAAATCGGATTGTCAAAGATAAAATAAAATGGGGCGAAGACGACTGTAATGTATTCGCCAGCCGATGTTCCTGAGGAGTTGATTTCTGATTCGCATCCACCTGCACAACTCCTTCTACAGGTGGTGCTCCGAGTTTTCCTTCGGCTTAAATGGACCCTTTGGCTTTCTTGGACAATTTCGCACAAAATGTCCATTAGATCCACAATACATACATAAGTTGTTGGCTCGTCTTTTTACCTTCTCCTCCTTTGTGAAATCGTTCCTATTTGCATAGGTTCAGATCCTGTGGTTCCTTCTGTACTCCTTCCTGTTTCAGCCTTAGCTCGGTCGAATCGCGGAACCGTACTTCTGTACTCTTGTCTTCTCTCTCCCCTTCGCTCTCCCTGCCGGAAATCCAATTCTAGCACTAGGTCTATCAGGGCGGAAGTTTCAGTTGGACGATTCGGTATTTGAGCCAAACCATCTTTTAGTTCATCTCGCAGGCCTCGATAAAATATTGCTGTCCTCTTGTTCTCTGGCCAATCAGTCTCCATTACAAGTTTGTTGAATTGAGCTAGATAAGCCACTAAGTCTCTATTTCCCTGCTTCAATTCCAAGAGTTTGTTATCTACTGCTTGAGAGATCCGTCTTCGGTCAAAGATTCTCAGAAATTCTTTCTTGAACTCATCAAAATTCTGCAATAATGGATCATCTCGTGAGACTATCGGCATCGACCATGCCGCTGCATCTCCACTTAAATATGACAAAATGAAGGCTACCTTAGACTGCGCATCAGGAAAGATAGAAGGGCGACACAAGAAATGAAGTAACCATTGTGTAATAAACACCTGCGCCTTTTGTGGGTCCCCACTAAATCTCTCTGGCGCTGCCAACGGTATCACTGGCGATAAGGAATGGATTACTTGTGTTGTTAGCTTATTTGCGTCTCCCATTGATGTGGTGGGACCCTCCCTTCCAGTTGAATACGGTTGTCTTATCCTCTGTGCTAATTCTGCCGTCTCTTTCCTAGAATTCATGACCTCCTGCCTTAGACTTTGATTCTCTTCCTTAACTCCTACCAATTCCTTTTGTATCGTCTCTAGGACTGACCCTAAGGTCTGTAAATTTATTCCCTCAACCATTTTTTTTCTGTTCGGGTGCAAGATTAATACGTGGGCACTTCACTCTGTCAGAGCTCACCTTCAGCTTCTCTCTGGTTACCGTTGTCTTGCACAGGAACAGAAGTCGCTAGCTTCCCGACTCCCACTACTAATCACTCAGCCCCAAGAAATGTCTTTGGCTCTAACTGATCAGCAAGGGGGAAGGGGGAAATTGGATAAAATAATAAACGACAGAAGAGACTGGTTCTGGACCTTCTGGTTTTCCTATCTGGAATTCTTCTTCAGCTATCACTCTGCCTTCTGAAGACTCCTAAGGGTAACTAAGCACACAACACATTATTATTCCTTCTCTACTCTGTTCTGTCTCTTTTCTTCTCTTCTCTTATGATTTTTCTACCTACCCAGAATCCTGAACTCTGTGCCTCTCTTCCTGTTCAACTCTGCCTTTTCTTCTTTCTTGTTATTGATGTCACTAATTGTCTGTAAAACATATATCTTTTTATTATACCTATTTATTCTTTGTTTTTAAACATCTTCTAACTCTTTCTCTTTTAAACCTACCATTAATGTTTCTGTGTGTGGCCTTCTCTTTCTTCTCGTGATTTCTCTTCTTTCTTTTCTTGCCTCTTGCTATTCTAAAAACTGTTGTCTTCTAAATTAAGCCTTTGGTGCTTTTAACTTTTCCTGTTTGCTTCCTCTCCTTAGGTTACTGCGGAGCTGCTATAACTCTGGTAGTCTTTCTCCTTACTTTCCTAGTTAACTGTTGGTATTGTCTATTAATTTTTCCTTAGGAACCGTTTCTCAGTAAATCCTATAATGTTCTTCATTTTCTGTTACAGGACTCTGTATGCTGATCTCTGCTGACCTTGGTAAGTGTTATACTTATTGCGTCACCAAACACTGCTTACAATTTAATGTGAACGAATAATCTATCAGTAATTCACTTAGCTTTCTTCGGTTTTCTTTTCAGGTGCGGCTGAAGTCTTCACTCGTTTTTTCCCTGTAGAGACAAGGTGACTCCGTATTCGACTCCCGGTAAATAGCCCACTACGGACTCTAGCGGCTTTTCTGACCTCTTCGGTTAGTATCGGTTTCTTGACTCGGAACTACTCCCAAGCGTTACTCTGGAAAGCTTCTTACTCAAAAAATTCACTTCAGAACTGGAAACACACTCGAACACGTCTTCTCTGAGGAAATGTCTTGGTGAAGTGCGCATTACTTCAGGCGTGCACGCGTCACATCATCTCTCTGGATTTGTAAACAACTAGACCGCAGACCCCAGCGCCTGAGCGGCCATCTTGGAATTGCGGGCATGCCACAAAATCGACCATTGAAGCCCATTTGAAAATGAAACGCCTGTTGAACTAAGTTCCTTGCGCTTCGCTTTGGGACTCACATTAGGGATCCTGATAGACAGAGTGTACCTGGGTGTCACAGTGGGTGATAGAGTGTCTGTGACTTTGAAAATGGGTGTGAGAATGTTTAGGTTTGACTGTGATTATGAGAGTGTTTGTCTGCCTGTTTGAGAGGGTGTGTGTTCATATCTTCTCTTTTTTTACGGTTGCTGAGATTCGCAGATCTGGCCACAAATTTACACGGGGGGGATCCGCAGAGCCCTGCGGGTAGATCAGCAGATCTTGCAAATTGTCCAAAAAATATATAAACATGTATTTTAACTTAACAACTTATACTTACAGCCTACTTATTTCCCCCCATGTAGTCAAGAAGTCCCTACCCTGACCCTTTATAAACATTACAGCCCAAATTTGAGCCCTGGGAACCGTTTCCCGATAAAAGAAAATGGTGATCGCAGTATTTCTGTGAAGCTGCTTCCAGCCAAGCAGGTCTTTACTTTGGCGCATGGATCCGCGGATGGATCCACAATGGATCTTTGAAGGATCTATGTCCCTATATATCAAATTTTTTTTAACTATTATATCTCAGAAACTACTGAACGGATCTACACCGCATCACCAAATCTACAAATTTAATTTTAATTTCACCCAGCAGTTTGGGCTGTAGTCATGTTCAAAACTCCTAAGGGAATCATAATTGGGAAAATGCTTTTTGGGACCCCCCCTTTTTCTTGGCCCCTTCTTCACAGATCTCCCTGAAACTTTCAATACAGCAGCTGATCCGAATAAAGTATATATTTTGAAAATGTTGTGACGATTCATAAAGTTGCGCTAAAGTAATTGGCAAAACAAAAAATCTTCATATATATATTATCTACTGGCGGTCGCCAGTAGATAGTTATAGTTAGGACCGAGTTCCCATAGGAAATCTGAAAATTCTATTTTGAATAACTTTAACGCCGGTTGACTTATCTTCGTGAAATTTTCAAAACTAATGGGGCGCTCTGCTCAGCTCCTACCCTGAAAGTCTCGGGGTGATTCGTCAAGGGGGGGCTGAGAAAAAAGGGGGGTCCCAAAACGCGTTTTCCCCATGCATTTTCCCATAGGACCTTTAGTCGAAGGTACAGCCCGTACGGCTGAACAGAATTACTTGAAATTTGGCAAAATAGATAGTCCTCAGGTCAGGCATGTGCCTTTTGCTTAAATGGTGTCAATCTGTTCAGTAGTTCCTGAGAAAATCAAATGTAAAATCATATATATATCTGGGCGGAGCCTAACCACACATCTCATCGTGAGATCTGATTGGCTGTCAGCACTTCATCCAAGAAGTGTTGGCAGCCATCTTGGGACCAATATACATGATAGCACCTCATTAAAAAGCATTGCAGTTAATAGAAGGTGTTAACACTTTAGTTACATTATAAATCATTTGTTGATGGTAGCATACTCATTTTAGGAATTGTGGTGTGTTCTAAGGTGATTTTACCATGTGAAAAAGCCTTCTGCTGTGATATCATGAATCATGCTTGAGAGAAAACTATTTTCTCATGCTTTTCCCACAGAGGTTTGGAAGTTGATCTATAAGCTAAACTGAGAGCATATTTTCTGTAAATTTACATTATCTTTCTCAGTCTTGTGAGAATGAAGTCTGACATTCTCAGTAAAACATGTACATCCAACAAGGGCAGAGACTGTCAGTTGATTCCTTTGTGTTCTACTGCAGCGTCCCAGAGTGTTCTAAAGAACAACTAGAGCGCTAACAGTCCTACTTATGACAAACGTACGGCACACCTGAAGCCATCTTGGTTGGAATTAAGTGGTAAGTCTTAAAACATTTAATTTAAAAAGGAACAAAATGAGGGGGTTCATTTTTCAGAAAGAAAAATTAGGGCACATTTTGAGTGACTTCTCAAATCCTCTTCCATTTCATTAAAGAATTCTGACATGCAGACTGAAACATGCACTTTCAATACCAGCAGCAGACTTCCCTGGTGACCAGTAGCTTTACTACAGTGATCTAATAAGCAACTAGAGTGCTAACAGTCTGAATTTATGGCAAATGTGTGACACATCTGAATGCCTTCTTGATGGAATCAGAGTAAAAAACTGAAAGTAATTCCTACTGAGGAGACTGTAGTAAATGAGAAAATTAGGAAACATCATAACAAATAAGTCTCCCAAAATGGCCACCAGAGACAAAAGAGCCCAAATGTAGCCCAAATATCACCCAGATGTAGCCCAAGTATAGCCCAATGACAGAATGTACCAGAGTGTTCTAACGAACAACTAGAGCGCTAACAGTCTTACTTATGACAAAAGTATGGCACACCTGAAGCCATCTTGATTGGAATAAAGTGGTAACACTTAAAACATTTAATTTACAAAGGAACAAAATGAGGGGGTTAATTTTGCCATAGAAATTATTATTAGTGCTTCAGAAAGAAAAATTAGGGCACATTTTGACTTCTCAAATCCTCTTCTATTTCATAAAAAAATTCTGACATGCAGACTGAAACATGCACTTTGAATACCAGCAGCAGACTTCCCTGGTGAGCAGTAGCTTTACTACAGTGATCTAATGAGCAACTAGAGTGCTAACATTCAGAATTTATGGCAAATGTTTGACACATCTGAATGCCTTGTTGATGGAACCAAAGTAAAAAACTGAAAGTATTTCCTACTGAGGATACTGCAGGAAATTAGGAAACTTCATAACAAATAAATCTCCCAAGATGGCCACCAGAGACAAAAGAGCCCAAATGTAGCCCAAATATCACCCAGATGTAGCCCAAGTATAGCCCAATGACAGAATGTCCCAGAGTGTTCTAATGAACAACTAGAGAACAACTAGAGCGCTAACAGTCTTACTTATGACAAAATTATGGTACACCTGAAGCCATCTTGATTGGAATAAAGTGGTAACACGTAAAACATTTAATTTACATAGGAACAAAATGAAGGGGTTCATTTTGCCATAGAAATTATGATTAGTTCTGCAGAAAGAAAAATTAGGGCACATTTTGACTTCTCAAATCCTCTTCTATTGAGGAGACTGCAGTAAATGAGGAAATTAGGAAACTTCATAACAAATAAATTTCCCAAGATGGCCACCAGAGACAAAAGAGCCCAAATGTAGCCCAAATATCACCCAGATGTAGCCCAAGTATTGCCCAATGACAGAATGTCCCAGAGTGTTCTTAAGAACAACTAGAGCGCTTACTGTCTAACTTAGGACAAAAGTATGGCACACCTGAAGCCATCTTGATTGGAATAAACTGGTAACACTTAAAACATTTAATTTAAAAAGGAACACAATGAGGGGGTTCATTTTGCCATAGTAATTATGATTAGTGCTGAAGAAAGAAAAATTAGGGCACATTTTGAGTGACTTCTCAAATCCTCTTCTATTTCATTAAACAATTCTGATATGCAGACTGAAACATGCACTTTTAATACCAGCAGCAGTACTGGTGAGCAGTAGCTTTACTACAGTGATCTAATGACCAACTAGAGTGCTAACATTCAGAATTCATGGCAAATGTGTGACATATCTGAATACCTACTTGATGGAATCAAAGTAAAAAACTGAAAGCATTTCCTACTGAGGAGACTGCAGTAAATGAGGAAATTAGGAAATTTCATAACTCATAAATCTTCCAAGATGGCCACCAGAGACAAAAGAGCCCAAATGCAGCATAAATATCACCCAGATGTTGCCCACATGTAGCCCAATGACAGAAGTGTTAAAAAAAATTATTTTGTGTGTATTTGCAGTTTTATATAGTGCAGACTTGTCAGGTATTGGAGTGCTGTACATGAGCATTGGTTACATCACACAAGATCAAATTCATTTTGGTTGTTAGACATGGGGAGATTAAGTGATTTGACCAGAATCACAGAATGTTGAGCTGAAGCAGAAACTCCAACCTGGTTCCCCAGTTGCAAAGTCTGCAGCTCTGGAAGTAACACCACATCCTCTCCCCTAGGTGCAACATTTAATCAAGTGGTCAACTGGATAAAAAAACATAAATATTACAAATAATTTAAAAGTTCTTTGTCGCTATTTGAAAACTCAGAAAATATGTCCTCATTTTAGTTTTTTAGAGCACTAACCATAATTTTGATGCAAATAAGACCCTCTCATATATGTAATTTCTAAAGGAAATACTCTAGGTATTACAGTTTTGATTACATCAAGATGACGTCAGGCGTTCCACACTTTTGTAATAAATATAGAATGTTAGCAATCTAGTGGTTCATTGGGATACTGTTGAGAGGCAGAGGCCAGGGGCACAGACTCTGAAAATTGAAGGCAGGTAGGAGAGGGCAGATGCAACAATTTGACCACACTGGGCAGGCAGGAAGGGCAGTGGCAGCACAGCAGACTATGGAGGGCAGTGGGAAGGGGGGCTGGGGCAACAAACCAACAATACAGGACTGGCAAGAGAGGCTGTGGCAATATAATAGACCATTGTGGGCAGAAGGAAGAGGCAGTGGTAGTACAACCATACATGCCAACAGACCTGTTTCAGCCAGGAAAAGTCCAATGTTTTTAAGCTCAAATGGGCTTTATTTGATCTGTCTCCTGTCTACAATCTCCTCTTTTTCAATGTAACTCAAAAGGGAAAATCAATACCCCAGTTTTTTTTCAAAATCTCCCTCTTACCAAGTTCAAAATGTTCGCACGTATGGTACATTGGATCATGGTAGGCAGGAGGAATTGGGGTAGGGACATGGACTCAGATAACAGAGGACAGGAGGGACATGGAGAGGTGTCCCAAACTGACCCTACAGGGCAGGCATCAGGGTTTGCAGCAGCACAATACACCACACAGCGCATGTGGGACGGGAATGCAGCACAACAATCCATAGAAAGCAATAGGGAGGGGACAGGACCATGCACATGGACAACAGAGAACAGAGGGGAAAGAGGCAATGGTAGCTAGCTGACCATAATGGACAGACAGGAGAGAAAGCTGCAGCATAACAGACCATAAAGGGCAGGAGGGACGGATCAGGGGCATTACAATGGAACAGACAAGCCAGGAGGGAGGGAATAGGGGTCTGCACATGGAAACAGAGGGCTGGGTGCAAGGGGGCAGGGCAGGAGCAGCAAGATGGCCATGGATGTCAGGCAGGTTGGACACTAGAAAAAAGACACACCATGGAGAGCAACAATGAGACTATGATGGCATACACACAGACCATGGAGGGAAGGTGGGAGGGGGTCAGGGGCAGCTAGCTGACCACACAGGGAAGGTGGGAAGGGCCATGGCAGCACAGAAGACCATGCATGGCAAGCAGGAGGGTTAGTGGCAGCACAATGGCTATGATGGGGAAGAAGGAAGGTGCAGGGGCATGCAGAAAGGACCATGGAGGATAGAAGGGAGGGTCAGGACCTGGGCACAGACAAGAGAGTTCAGGGGAAGGGGCCTCACAACAGAGCGCGCAGGGCAGGCAAGAGGAGCAGTTGCAGCACAACAGAGCAGGGAGGGCAGAAGGATGTGGCAGTAAAATGGACAATGGAGGACAGGAGGAAGGGGATAGGGGCATGGCATGTGGACAGGCAGGGTGGAGGTGGCAGGGACAGGTTACAGTCATCTGACAATGCTAGGCAGGTGGGAGGGGAGTGGCAGCTCAACAGAACACTCAGAGTAGATAGAAGTGGCAGGGCCATGGAACATGGTGGGCAAAAAGGATGGAGCAGGGGCATGCACAAAGACATCGGAGGGCAAGGGGAAGGAGAATAGAGGCAGCAAGCTAAGCACAGAGGCTAAGCAGGAGGTCAATGATGGGCCATAGAATTGGGCAATGGTGGGCAGGAGGAGTGGACTGGTACATCATGCTAAATGGAGGGCAGTGGCAGCACATTAGACCATGCATGGCAGGAGGGAGGAGGCTAGTCCATGGATTCAGACAACAGAGGATAGGGAGGAAGTGGATGGGGCAGCAAGCTAACTGTTCAGAGAAGGGGGGTATTAGGAACTTTATTGTTTTTAAAATGTGTGTGTGTGCGAACTACTTAAAATATGACCAAGTATGCAGCATAATCTCACATTTATTCAGGAAGAAGAGGACGTTTGTGACTGTGACTCCGGGCTCACTTGGCAGAAACACCCCCTGACCCTCCACCCCCCATCGCAAAATGTAATGCCCGTGAAAAGGGTAGGTGGACGCAGTGTTATATAGAACATAGTCCTGAGAGCACGATTGAAAATGAAAACTAGATATAGTATATGGTATAAACTATGCAACAAAAAGTGTGATATAAGATGAACCGGGACGTGAAATATAATATGCAATACATTGTGCGCACTTACAGATTCATTGGAGAGCGCGAGATAGCACAGGCACTAGCGCGTGCTATGCGATATACGCCTTGGAGTGTAATATGCACAGGGCAGTGTTGTGTAACCTAACTAGTCTCTAAAGTTGTAATGTAAAATATGTGCTGGGGAGTGTAACGTTGCATATGCACTGTGACAAAGATATGGATCCCAGATTGTATTATGTATGGCATAGCACTGTGCGTTATATCATAGGCATCGAGGAAGGCACGTGAGATGGGGCAATATAACCCGTGCGAAGGCAAGTGTGGCATGACATATTCACCGGGTGGTGTTACAGTGCACATGGGCTAGAGAGTGTCATAGCATACGCACTAGCTGGTGGAATACAACACAGAGGTGTGAGGCACTCGGCGGGCACTGGTGGGTATAACACAGCATTGGGCTCAGCGAGGAGCACGCTGTGACTCTCAAGTGAGGTTCGTCTCCTTTCCAGAGAGTAAAATAAAAAGTATTACACATCCGGCGGTGGATTTGTGTTTTATTAACCGTGAGAGGTTTTCTTGCATAGTTTGGTCGAATTTTTGTCGAATCCCATTTGAATGGCTTGGTGTGCGTGTATATTAAATGTGCCCGTCAATAGCTACCCATGTTTGTATAAATAAACAACAAGGGTGTCTACTTGGAGAGTACCCACCGGCGGGATTAGGCACGGTAGGACGTCAGACACGTCAGAGCTTCACTAGCGGTGTAAATACATTCCATGTGGATTCACTCTATGCATAGTCGCCTTTTAATGAATATCACGCAAATCGTCATGGTGATAGGTAAATACGGTTTGTCCAGCATGTCCTAGGTGTTTCTATAAATATATATATTTTTTAAATAACAATAAACAAAGGCCGGCCCCGGGGGATAGGGTCCCCGAGGCCATAAGTGGCCTGAGGAGGGGGGCAACGCAGCTCCCCTCCTAAAGAATAAAAAAAAAAAAAAAAAAGGCCATGACCCGGGGGTTGGGGTCCCCGGGGCCGATTAAGGCCTTGGGAGGGCCAAATTAATTTTTTTCAACAAAAAAGATTAGGGTGCAGGCCCTGGGGGATGGGGTCCCCAGGGCCAGTAAATTAGAAAAAGAAGGGGGGCCACACAGCCCTCCTTCTTAAAAAAATAAAATAAATAAAAGACCGGCATCGCGCCGGAGTCCATGCCCCCTCCTTGCAGCACTCTGCAAACGCGCCCCCTGGCCAGTTGTGAGTTGGGGAATTAATTCCCCTTCAATACTGAGGGCCAACTAGCCCAACAGGTATCTCCAGTATGCGCCAGGGAGCTGCGTTGCAGACAGGTGTTCTGAGGCCACGCCCCTTTTTACACCTCTATACAACGCAGCTCTGTGGCGCTTACTGGAGGTACCTAGTGGGCTAGTTTGACCCTAGGGACCCTTAGGATTCAAGGGGACTTAATCTCTCAAATTAGAACTGTGGTGAAGGGAGGGGACGGGGCCTGAGGTGACGTGTGCAAACACGCCCTGTGGCGAGTTTTAAGTTGGGAAAATAATTCCCTTTCAATCCTGAGGGACCCTGGGGGACAACTAGCCCACCAGGTGCTTCCAGTAAGCACCACTGCTCTGCGTTGCAGAGAGGTGGTGCAGGCCGTACCTCTTTTTACACCTGTCTGCAATGGCACTTACTGGACGTACCTAGTGGGCTATTTTGCCCCTAGGGATCCTCAGGATTCAAGGGGACTTAATCTCCCAACTTAAAAAACGGCCACAGGGCGTGTTTACACATTGGGGAAGGGAGGGGACGGGGCCTGAGGTGACGTGTGCAAACACGCCCTATGGCGCGTTTTAAGTTGGGGAAATAATTCCCCTTCAATCCTGAGGGCCCCTGGAGGGCTAACTAGCCCACCAGGTGCTTCCAGTAAGCGCCACTGAGCTGCGTTGCAGAGAGGTGGTCCAGGCCGTGCCACTTTTTACACCTCTCTGCAACGCAGCTCTGTGGCGCTTACTGGAGGTACCTAGTGGGCTAGATGGACCCTAGGGACCCTCAGGATTCAAATGAACTTAATCTCCCAACTAAAAACGGCCACAGGGCGTGTTAACACAGTGGTGAAGGGAGAGGACGGGTCCTGAGTTAACGTGTGCAAACAAGCCCTGTAGCGCGTTTTAAGTTGGGGAAATAATTCCAATTCAATCCTGAGGGACCCTGGGGGCCAACTAGCCCACCAGGTGCTTCCAGTAAGCGCCACTGCGCTGCGTTGCAGAGAGGTGGTCTAGGCCGTGCCCCTTATTACATCTCTCTGCAACGCTGCTCTGTGGCGCTTACTGGAGGTACCTAGTGGTCTAGTTGGACCCTAGGGACCCTCAGGATTCAAGGGGACTTAATCTCCCAACTAAAAACGGCCACAGGGCGTGTTTACACAGTGGTGAAGGGAGGGGACGGGTCCTGAGTTAACGTGTGCAAACAAGCCCTGTGGTGCGTTTTAAGTTGGGGAAATAATTCCCCTTCAATCCTGAGGGACCCTGGGGGCCAACTAGCCCACCAGGTGCTTCCAGTAAGCGCCACTGCGCTGCGTTGCAGAGAGGTGGTCTAGGTCGAGCCCCTTTTTACATCTCTCTGCAAAGCAGCTCTGTGGCGCTTACTAGAGGTATCTAGTGGTCTAGTTGGACCCTAGGGACCCTCAGGATTCAAGGGGACTTAATCTCCCAACTTAAAACGGCCACAGGGCGTGTTTATACAGTTAGGAAGTGAGGGGGCGGGGCCTGAGATGACGTGTGCAAACACGCCCTGTGGCGCGTTTTAAGAGGTAGTTTTAATCCCCTGCCCTATTATATACTAGGGGCTTACAGAGGAGGTCATGCTGATCACAGGGGGACCCCAACACATAGTGTTCTCTAGTGTATGTAGGTGTTTTCACTGTATTCTGAGTGTCTTTTAACATAGCACTGGCTCTAGGACTGGTTAGTCAGACCCAGTTGCCACCAGTATCCGACTGAAAAAGTTGAGGGTACTGGATGATTTTGCAACAAGGCTTCTTTCTGCTCTTCTGTTTGTTCCTTCTACACGTTATCCTTCTTCCTGCACTTTTCTTCGTCTTTGAGGACTTCTGTTGCTTCTTTCTGAATTTCTTTTTTTTCTTTCTGTGCGTTTTTTCTTCTTTCTTCACATGTCCTATCTCTGTAGGCATAGTTAGAAATTAGCATTTAAAAAACCTTTGAAGTTCACTGAAAAAACCATAGGTTTCAGGCACGTTAGAGTTAGGAATTAGCATTTAAAAAACCTTAAAAATTCACTGAAAAAAACACAGGTTTCAGGGGCAATATAGTTAGCTGGACTTTTCATTCGTACAAAACCATGGAAATTCCCCCATTATAGTTAGTTCAGCTAACTATAACTCGCGCACCCGCAATGCACTGCTGATGACGTCACATATTACATCACTCATGACATGGTCAGTGACATCACTCATGACATCACTGATGACATCTCAAATGACATCACTGATTACATCATCCTTGTGATTGAGAGGCAGACCTCCTCTCCCCCTAATATAACCTTTGATACACACATTCAAAAATAGAAACTAACATTTTCAAAACAATGGACATACCAATATCAGTTACAACAGCCTATTCAGTAATTCTAAGATCCACATACACATCCACTCATTCACCAACAGTCCTATACAGTCACTCATACATGTACTCACTCATCATATGTACTCATACACCTATACATCCTGTTACACAACGCCACTCATCCATAGAGTTACTCACACGCATAGTCACTCATGCTAATAAAGAATCAAACATCCATTTACTTGCATATACAGTTATACACATACCACCACACTTACTTCTCTAGAAACTTACACATACTTAGTCTTTTCAACAATCACTTATAGAAACACATACTTATTCATACAGGAAGTCTTTCAATCTCTCACTCTCACATATACTCACTTATATACACCAATAGTCACATATACTAGTTTAAAACATATGTACTTACTCATAAAGACATTATTGAGACAGTCATTCACTCACTAACACACCCATGCACACACTCATCCACCCATACAGTCCGGCACACATGCTGTCTTCAACACATACAAACAGTGAGTCACTCACTCATGCACCTATGCACTACGTAATACCCCCCACTGAACCATACAGACACTCAGACACTCATACTGATACTCAAAAAAACAACCAATAACCTATATAAACACTCATGTAGCTACTTACCAACCCATGCAGCCACTCATACACAAACTAACTATAACGGGGGAATTTCATTGGTTTTTTATGAGTGAAATGTCCAGCTAACTATAACATGTGTGAAACCTATGGTTTTTTAAGTGAATTTGCAAGGTTTTTTAAATGCTAATTCGTAACTATAACGTGTGTGAAACCTATGTTTTTTTCAGTGAATTTGTACGGTTTTTTAAATGCTAAGTTATGTATTTATTAATTTATTTTTTTTCAGGTTTTTTACCGTGCGTGCACCGAGCACCCACGGTTCGGCGTGCGCGCACCGTGCGTGCACCTCGCGATTTAAAAAAAAAAATAATTGTTTTTTTCGCACTTGGGGGTCCTTCTGTGACCCCCTGACCAAGGCTAGGGGGTCAGGAACTGTCCACTCTGCCCCCTTTTCACGTTCTCCACCTCTTTTTTTCACCCCTTCAGACTGCGAGAGACAAAATGGCGGCCGACACTTCCTGGTTGCGACCGATTCGAATGTTTACCGACATCTAATAACCAATCAGAATTGCGCTCGCGCACGTCAGGGTGCGCGCACCGTGCGCGCACGGTGCGCGCGTATAGATATTGATATGCTTTTAAATGCTATTTTCTCAGGAAATACTGAACAGATTTACACCAGACCTGCAAAAGGCACTTCCTTGACCTTATGGCTACCTCTCTGCCAAATTTCACGTAATTCTGTTCAGCCGTTCGGGCTGTAGCTGCGACTAAAGGTCCTATGGAAAAATGCATGGGGAAAACGCGTTTTGGGACCCCCCTTTTTCTCGGCCCCTGCTTGACAAATCACCCCGAGACTTTCAGGGTAGGAGCTTAACGGAGCGCCCCATTAGTTTTGAAAATTTCGCGAGGATTCGTCAACCGGCACCAAAGTTATTCAAAATAGAATTTTCAGATTTCCTATGGAAACTAGGTTGTAACTATAACTATCTACTGGCGACCGCCAGTAGATAATATATATATAATTTCAACAGTTAACGTACGATTCGGGGTCCCAAACTGGGCTTGAATTAACTCTTTTAAAAGACTTGTGACTCTTGGGACCCACTGGAGGGTTAAATTTGCATTATTTTCACCACAAGGACCAGCATGCATTGGTTGAATGGAACGAAGAAGGCACACCTGGTGCCAATTAAAAGAAACGTTAAAACATGCAGGGAACTTGTGGCAGCACGAAATCCATTTGCACAAGGGGCCTCTGAGGAGAAGGGAGACACCCTTTGAAACGCGTCAGGCCAGGAGGAATAAAAAACTGAATCGTAAGCTTTCTGTTGTGGAAAATAAAGGTTGTACCTTCACTTGCTGTGTGCTGCGGCCTCATCTGCTGGGCAGTTTTGGTGATATATTTGACACGGCGGGTCCAGGCCGTGGAGGGATCGCGCCATCCGACACGGGGATGCTTACCGGGGGGAAAGCTTCCCCCTTGGTAAAAGGCACAGCAAGCATTAATTTCAACAGTTAACGTACGATTCGGGGTCCCAAACGGGGCTTGAATTAACTCTTTTAAAAGACTTGTGACTCTTGGGACCCACTGGAGGGTTAAATTTGCATTATTTTCACCACAAGGACCAGCATGCATTGGTTGAATGGAACGAAGAAGGCACACCTGGTGCCAATTAAGAGAAACGTTAAAACATGCAGGGAACTTGTGGCAGCACGAAATCCATTTGCACAAGGGGCCTCTGAGGAGTAGGGAGACACCCTTTGAAACGCGTCAGGCCAGGAGGAATAAAAAACGGAATCGTAAGCTTTCTGTTGTGGAAAATAAAGGTTGTACCTTCACTTGCTGTGTGCTGCGGCCTCATCTGCTGGGCAGTTTTGGTGATATATATATATATATATATACATATATATATATATATATATATATTTTTTTTTTTTTTTTTACCTACTGGCGGTCGCAAGTCGCCAATAGGTAGTTATAGTTAGGACCTAGTTTCCATAGGAAAAAGGTTTTTTGTTTTCCCAATAACTTTTGCGCCGTTTGGCGAATCTTCGCAAAATTTTCTAAACTAGTGGCCCGCTCTGGTCAGCTCCTGTCGTCAAAGTTTTGGGGTGATTCGTCAAGAGTGGGCTGAGCAAAAAGGGGGGTCCCAAAACGCGTTTTCTCCATGTTATTTTCCATAGGAAACTTTATACAAAGCTACAGCCTGAACTGTTTAACAGAATTACACCTAATTTGGAAAAAAGGTAGTCCTTGGTTCAGAAAGAGTACTTTTTGTTAAATCGTGTAAATCCGTGTAGTAGTTCCTGAGAGATTTGAAAAAGAAAAAGTTTTGATATCTAGGGCAGCGGTGGGTTCGCGAACCCTCCCGAGCACGGGCTTCATCTCATTGGCTGCCAACAGTCTAAACCAAGAACTGTTGGCAGCCATCTTGTAACTCGGTAGAACCGAGTCACAAGAAACCAGTAGATAAAAAGTTGAAAAATAAGAAAAGGGGGCAGGATACAAACACCCTGACCCCCTAGGCCTGCTCAGGGGGTCCCATAAGGACCCCCAGGGCCCAAAAAAGCATTAAAAAAAAAAATCGGCTGAATTCATGATGGGTGCGCGAATCCAGCTGAGAAAATTTTAAAAAACCAAGCGCAGGCTGCCGCGCTTCATTGTACTTAAGCCCCAGGGTAGGCCAGGTCCCAGGGGCATTCCAAATTATCCTAACTCTGAAATATTTCTGGTCTGTCCACAGATGTTTGTAGATGTGACTTCCTGTGTGAGATTGCGAGACCGTGCACTGAAAACACCCATGGAGAAGGTGCCCTAAAAAAAACTGCACCCGTAGAGACCGCGTTTAGAGAGATCCAGCACATGAGACTGTATTCGCAGAGAGACAGAACGGCGTCAAAGAGACTAAATAAGTGGAAACTTTGCACAAGTGAAGAGGCTGACTGCATCGGGAGAGACACACCACCCACAGAGCAGAGGCTGTACAAGCTGAGTGGAAACACTGGACCAGTTCAAAGATAGCGCCTGTGAGAGACTCCACTAGTTGAGGCACTGTTCCAACGGAGAGTTGGTACCGGTGGAGCCGCTGTGCCCTTGGGGAAATTGAACCGGCATAGAGAGCGGGCCTGTCTTGAGACAGATGGGCACAACAGGTGA
Source organism: Triturus cristatus (assembly GCF_964204655.1). Classification (NCBI taxonomy): domain Eukaryota; kingdom Metazoa; phylum Chordata; class Amphibia; order Caudata; family Salamandridae; genus Triturus; species Triturus cristatus. The sequence continues at coordinate 1,837,644,026 of NC_140590.1, read as the reverse complement.
GCCAGCGATTTGGGTAGTGTTGGGTAATAAGTCTGCCTGCGTGGTGAGTGTGTGTATTCGGCTAGTTTGCGTTTTAGTCAAAGTATGCCCCCTGCGTGTATTTGGTTATCATGTGTATTTTGTAATGGTATTTATGTTGCAATGGTGTGTATAGTGAGATAATGGGTATATATTGGCTACAGCGCGCCAAGGCTGTTGTGAGTGCCAAGAGTGAATTGGTGGCTGTGTGCTTTGGGCTAGTGTATTCATAAGTGTCAGTTTGTGTAGTAGGGTACTGTGTTTTGTGGCACTGTGTCATTTTTTGTGGATATGTTTGTTTCAGGGAATGCTTTGTAACTGTGTTAAAGATTGCAGGGATCTGTTAGCATGAGCTGAAAGCCATTTTGTACTTGGCAGCCATTTTAGTTAGCTATGTGCTAGCCATTTGCTTTCTCCCTCTTCCAGAACCTCGCACATGCTCAGAAGGGCCTAGCTAGTAGAATGCACCTGCTCCCAGTATAGAACTGTCAGGCTGTTCTAACTGAAGTCAGCAACTCATTACTCTTCCTACTTGTTGACTGTGCATTTTCTGTATGACCATCTATGTGTGTAACTCTTCTCATGTGTACTTGTACCGCCTTCTTTTGAGCCCCTGTGTGGGTATATAAGGCCCCTGTTCTCTGTACTCCTTTGAATGCCTCCTACAGTGACTTGAGGGTACTGTCTGATGCAATCTCCCTCATGTGAGGTTTAAATAAATGCATTGTTTTCAGACTACAGCTTCTGTGCCAATCTCTTCTTTGTTGGTTTATAAGGACCAGGTGTATCAGTGAAACCCCTGAGAAGGTTTTTATTTTTCAGTTGGCGCTCAACGTGGACCTCTTCAGAGAAGTGGCTATCCAAGGTAGTGGTCTTGATGAGAGACAGGAATCTACTGAGGAGGACAGGACTCTAGTAAGAAGGTACCCTACACTGAGATTCTGTCTCTGCAGCCCAGTATATTTCTGGTCTTCCTGATTTGGCTCCTCAAACCGTTTACCACTCCTGACTGAGAACCTTTTGGCGTGAGTATTCTAAAAACGACCGTTTGGTCACTCAGAACTTGGCATTGAGAGGTTGGAGATTTTGTGCTTGGTAAGGTCGTTTGTTGCAACGCTTTTTGGAATTATATGGAAATTGGCCAATATTTGGAAATATATCAATTGCAATTTTGAAAACTTGAACGGCACAATTTGAGTTAAGTGCTACTTTGTGTATAATATTGTATATGCTGCAATATTCTTGGCATGCCTGTTCTTAGCACACATCGTAGAATGTGTTGCTTTCTTGGAGGTACCATTATGGAACTTGTATGAAGTCAGCCGGCACCCCTAGAGGGGATATCTAAATAGGTTTAGGTATAAAAACGTATTTGTTCCTCGGTGACTAGTACCCCCAATTAACTAAATATGTACATAAAAAGGATCCTGGTCTGTGCACTTAGTAACATTCATAAGTGGTGATATGCAGAGCGATTTTTGGTGTTCTGCCAGCCAAATATCTGAATTTGGTGTATTTTTGCTTCTTGAAAATGGAACAGTCTTTTTGGGCTGTTTTTGACCTACATTTGAGAGCTTTTCTTGTAAATATGACTTACAATTAATATTTACAAATGGTTTGGTTTCAGTACAGCCTGTGGGCTGTCTTTTGTTTCTGTCCTAAATGTTGATTTGTGGGTTTAATGCGTGTTTAAATGTCTATTTGGTTTGTCATTAATGGTACTTGTGTGAGTAAGTAGTGATTGCGCTCTTTGTGTAAAAATGGCTAGCCTTAAGCGCGCTCTATTGTGTGTTCTGAGTGTATGACCCCCTTCTGAAAATGTCTGGAATTAGCTCAATGTCTTTTTTTTTGTCATCATTCTGTTATGCAAAATATCATTAAAATAAATTATATTTTAAAATAATACAGCAATGAATTTTATAATATATGCTAAATAGCTGCACACTGTCATTAAAATTGACAGAGTAAGACACTTTACATGTGTGCAAATTGCCACAATGCTAAAGATAAAAATTTAAATTGACAATCAATAGGAATAAAACAGGCCTCATAGAAAGGAAGAAAAAAGGAAATTGTGGGCTTTACAATAATTTGGACTAAGATACAAAATGTCACAGCATTTATCCTTATGTATTAGGTGTTGAAAGGCATTCACATTATCTGAATGAGTTGGTTGTTGTTGAGCTAAACACACATTACAGAACAATAGATTTTTGCTGGCTTGAAAGGCACGAGAATTCGACACCTGCTGATCACAAGCAAACAGCTGCGTCAATAGCACAAGGCTATTTTTGACTGCAGGCTACAGAAGGGAAAATGCTGAGTCACCTAGATTTTAAGTCAGTGTAAACCTAGTATAAAGGCCTGCATTACAAGCTGCTGTTTTAAAAGTTAGAAATGCAGTTTCATTATTTTGGATAACATAGACAAGATAAGAAAGGATTTCCTTTCTTAATGCCTTTTTAAATAGGCACATCCATGGTTCTGATGTTAAATAATGACTGTCCTTTAAAAAGTGGTGCAGACTTTCATATTTCAAGTAAGGCTTCTGTGCTTAGGGTTATAAATGAATGACGCTTGCTTTTCATATGTGCAATCGTAAAAAAGGTTGGAGTTATCAAAAAAGAGAATAATTAAAAGGGGGACTTTTATTTATATAAAAAAATGTTATTAAAGATAAGTGCATTAAATTCGTTTTTTAATCTTTATAATGGCTAATAATAATACTGTGAACTCTTAGCATTAAAATTGAATTTAAGCAGTGTTTTACAAGCAATAGGGGGCATTAAAATGGAAAATGTCACTGCACCTGCTCCTAGTGTAGAACTGTCAGGCTGTTCTAACTGATGACAGCAACTCATTACTCCTCCTACTTGTTGAATGTGCATTTTCTGTATGACCATCTATGTGTGTAACTCTTCTCATGTGTACTTGTACCGCCTTCTTTTGAGCCAGTATGTGGGTACATAAAGTCCCTGTTCTCTGTACTCCTTAGAATGCCTCCTACAGTGACTTGAGGGTACTGTGTGACATAATCTCCCTCATGTGAGGTTTAAATAAATGCATTGTTTTTATATTACAGCTTCTGTGCCAATCTCTTCTTTGTTGGTTTAAAAGGACCAGGTGTATCAGTGAAACCCTTGAGAAGGTTTTGATTTCTTCAACTGGACTGCTTGATACACGGGTACAGTTTGAAATTGAGGTAGAGTTTGTATCCATGAACCGAGCTGGGCTCCGTGTGTGTTATTAGAGTGTGTTTATGTGTGTCTTGTGTAAGGGTGTGTCCTGAGGTATTTTTGCACATGGAATTGGTGTAGTCATGACGTTAGTTTACGAATTGGGGCTCCATCATATGATAGGGTTCTTTGTTTAGTGAGGCAATGTTGTATCCGACAGTGTAGATGAGTGGTAGTGAATTAATTGTAAAATAGGTGAACTGTGCACACGTAATCTGTGTCAACAGTGTAAATTACTGCAAGTAACAAAAAAACAACTAGCACAGTAGTCCGATTGGCGTTTTCTTTCTTTGTTGATTTATTTGGAGATCAGATGCTCAGCCAACACTTGTTTCGCCAGGGTATGAACCTACGACTTCTTCAGAGCTACATGATATACAATAGCAATGTATTAACAGACTGTTCAATAAGGTTGAACTAAAATTGTGGATGGCGATACACCGTGACTGTGGTGAAAAATGCACCCAGTGGGACAGGACCATCACCTATAGAATACATGGGGACTCCAAACATAGATGCATCACCCACGAATATGCTCGGGTTCGGTGTGTCCAAACATGGCAGTAGTAATATATTAAGTATATATTATGGTAACACAATAATCAAAGTGAGAAATATCATAGTATAATGTGACATATTAATAGCTTCTGACAGCTTGCAAGTTGGTCTGTATATTCAGTGACATGTAACGGAAGGAAAGGGAAAGGTGAACAACCATTACAACGCAACTTTTACAACGCACTGCCCTTACAACGAAACTGTTACAACGCAAATGCTGTGACAACGCATGCCATTACAACGCAAGTCTTTACATCGACTTGCACTAGATGGCGTGCTAACATTAAAAATAGTGTAGTTTACTATCCAAACACCTTCCCTACTGCAACGTGGACTGGAGTTAGAATAGTAAATTACCCTTTTTTAATGTTAGCACGCCATCTACTGCAAGTCGATGTAAAGACTTGCATTGTAAAGACTTGCGTTGTCACAGCATTTGCGTTGTAAAAAATTTGTTGTAACAGCATGCGTTGTAAAAGCATGCGTTGTAACATCATACATCCAAAGGGAAACGTTCACCAGAAAGAAACAAAAGGAACAAACAAGGGGGGGTTACAGAAATGAAGGTACAAGAAATGGACAGATGGATAAATGTCCCTGAGAGCACATCTTACCTATTGAACAGATGGCCTGGAAGGAGAAATTCTGAAAAAGAGGGGCAAGTGGGGGAGCCCAGTCAATATTAGGCTGAACGTGGAATAAATGAGTCAAAGAAAAGGAGGGTGCGTGGGTAGGGATTGAAACTGAGCTCACCTCTCCTCCGGTTGTACTTCTTTCCCGGCTGTACGGGTGAGCAAATTCAATGAAGGACATAAACTAATATTCAGGTAAGTACCAAAACAGGAGCACTGAGGAAAATGGAGTGGGAATAATACATATTATGGCGGGAAAAGTGCTCAAAAAATTGCTAACACATAATAAATAAAACGAAATGCGAGTATCTGCACCTAAGCCTGATAAATAAGGTGCCACCGATCAGGGTAAAGCCCTGTAAGCATAAGTAGGATCGAGTATTTAAGAATGTATACAAGGCTCTATATAGACATCAGTAGCTGCAGTCAATAAGCGCAGCAAGTATAGCACAAGCGACAGGTGCCAGTAAATTTAACAAGGCGTAATAAGTGGAAAGCAGCGGGGTAAGTAGCCGCATTCCATATGACGATCAGAGTCCAAAAGTTATGTAATTGTGTTTGGCGGTGTTGGCGTATGAGAACATGCAGAATGCGCAGTTCAAACATATATGGACCCTATATGCTATACTTGGGGCAGAAGAAGGAGAGAGTCAAAGCGTAATCATTAAAAGAATAACAGTAGTAGGAGTGTACTCAACACTAGTAGTCTGCAAACGCTAAATTACGGCATCATTGCAGGTGCTGTTCAGGGTAAGGTGAGTAAACCTGGTGTAATTACAGAAAAGGTAGAGCCAAATAGGAGTCCATGCATGGGTGGTGGTAAAAAGCTAAAGCGCTGGTGCGACGATGCAGTGTTTGCAGAGGGCTAATAATAAAGGTGGCATGAAACCTAGGATATCTGACATAACAAATAAGTACTGGTGCAAAGTTGAAAACTGAAGAAAAGCCATAATGTGCGTACCTAGCGTGCTGTACGAATGCGGCGAAAGCGAGTATGCTTGTCAATCTGCACTTGCTGGAAAACCGGAAGCAGTGGATACCAAAGACTTCCGTAGATGTAGAGACAAAATAAACCAGAGGCTAGAATGTCAACTCACTATCCAGTATAGAAACCGGAAGTGAGTGTGGGCAAACGCAAGTGTGTGCGAGAACCCTCGCGGACAGTGTGGATGCAGGCATCGTAAACACAGATGATGAAACCTTACAATCACTATCCAGGAAAGAAACTGGAAGTGAGTATAAATATACGCGTATGGGTGATAAAACCAGGCGTACTGTATGTATAAAGAGGTGTCCAAATAGTTCATAAAACGTATCCAAATACGGACATGTGTAAGGTAGATCAGTCAGTAGTGATGTGATGTGCCGAAATGGTTGCATATAACAACCTACAAACGACTGACTCATCATAAAGTTCAAGGGGAGGAGAAGTGATTGGAAGGCGTGTAAACGCTCGGTAAAAAAATATATATATTATTCCTATGTTCCCGGAAAGAGAGGATAAAGTGATGATGTACTTCCAAAAGGTTGGTAGCTGAAAAGACGTGCACTTGTGATCATATAAATACGTCAAAAAACCATGGTGTTCATAAGGTCATACGGTATGTGATTAGTACAGTATTAATACAGGGCTGTACTGTATGAGTCAATGGCTTGATTGCACGTTAAGTGATGCTAATGTCAGTACTGATGTTGAAATAAATAGTCAATGAAAACCTAGTCAGTATTGGCGGTTACATATGCCATCTACAACACAAACAAACATTCATAAGATAGGAGTTCATTAGAGTACAGTTAATACAGTGTCATGTGCAGTCAGAACACTTAGTAAGGCAAGACTTTAATGCTGTAGATGATGAAACCAGAGTAGAAAGTATCTAGGTGGTGTCAACAAATATATCAGTTACCTAAAAATAATTGTAGCTCATGGTCAGTGTTGAGTCCCAGCTCTACCGCTTTCAGATGCATGATCCAAGTTGCCTCTGCGCGGCGTAGGGACAATTCTCTGTTCCCATCCCTCTGGTGTGGTGGTATGACTTGTATGCCAAAGAAGTTGAATTGTTTATACTGGCCTTGTTCTTTACAATTAATTGCATGGGTTGCCATAGGGTATCCACTGTCCCCTTGTTTGAGTACCCTAGCATGTTCACCAATACGGTCTTCCAGCATACGGGTGGTGCTACCCACGTATTGTTTGAGGCATTTGCACATGATGATGTATATTACAAATCGTGTCATGCAATTGACGTTCTGCTTAATCTGGTACTCCCTCCCATCTGGCCCATTGAATTTAGATTTATTGTGTAAAGCCCACCTACAGACACCACAGCTTCCACATTTATGAAAACCTAGTGCCTGTTTGGTAAGCCAATCATTCTCTCTGATGATTTTAGGGATGGTAGGACTCAAAATACTTCTCAATGTGGTCCCTTTTCTGTAGGTGGCAAGTGGTCTATGTGAAGTGAATGCCTCAAGGGATTTGTCCGCTCTTAAAATATCCCAATGTTTGTGCATGCTTTTTGTCATAATATCTGCTCTCTGGTTGTGATTGGTAATTAATCTCACGGGTTGTGTTTGTGTGTTCCTGGACTCCCTCTCTCTCAGTGTCTCTGTGTGTGGAACACGTAAACATACATGTCTCTGCTCTCTCTAGGGTTGTTTGTTGGTAGCCTCTGGCCTGGAATCTCTCTTTCATGGTGTGGAGGCATGTGTGTAATTCAATATCATCACTACAATTTCTCCTTGCTCTGGTGAATTCACCATAGGGGATGGCCTTAATTTGATGTTTAGGGTGCGCACTGGTGGTATGCAAGACAGAGTTACATGCGGTGGGTTTGCGGTGTAACTTGCTATGTATCGAACCATCTTGGACATTCAGCTCCACGTCCAGGACGACAAGGTGTGTTCTACTGTGCTGATGTGTAAACTGAACTCCTAATGTGTTGGTGTCTAGGTATAGGTAGAATTCTTAAAAGTGTTCCTGACCACAGTAGTAAGCAATCATCTATGTAACGACCCCAGTAAACTATGTGTTGGTTGAACCTGCTGCCGTTGTTACTCCAGATCCATTTTGCTTCAAAATACCTCATGAAAAGGTTAGGGAAGGAAGGCGAGAATTTAGAGCCCATGGCCACTCCGCGTATTTGCTTGAACCAATGGCCCTCAAAGATAAAGCAATTGTTGCTGAGTATCAGTTCTGTCACCGCTAGCAGCTTTCTAGTATGTTGCCATTGTGTAGCTGGTTTCATGCTAAAATGCCATTCCAAGGCGCGCATGCCAATGCGTGTATCAATGTTTGTATATAGGGAAACCACGTCCAGTGAGGCTAGAATAATGTCATTCTGCCAGGTGAGATCAGAAAGTAGGCTTTAGATGTGTTTCGTGTCCCTGATGTAGGTGGGAAGGTTCTGAACAATGGGTTGCAGGAACATGTGAACGTATCTCAGTGGGTCCCCCTATACTGGACACAATGGGTCTGCCAGGAGGGAAGGGAAGGTTCTTGTGTACCTTAGGCAGTGTGTAAAGTGCCGGGAATCTAGGTCTCTCCACTCTTAGGTAAAGGAATTCTTCTTCACTGAGTAAACCCTATTCGCGCCAGTTCTTGAGGCGTTTATTGATTAGGAAGGTGAGTGTACTGTAGCGTTAGAGGTGAGGGCTTCGTAGCATGTTTTGTCATTCAACTGTCCCAAGATCTCCATGTTATAATCCTGTCTGTTGACAATGTTGCCCCCCCTTATCAGCCTCCCTGATGGTTATTGATGTGTTTGTGGATAATAATGTGAGAGCTTGTCATTCTCCCTGGGTGAGGTTGTCTTGATTACGTCTCATGTTACATTTTCTCTTGGACTCTTGTTTGTCTATGTCTTGTAAGACCAGTTTGCAGAAAGTGTCAATGGTATTGCCCCCAAGTAAAGTAGGGGTCCATCTAGATTTGGATTTCAATCCACTGGAAATTGAATAGTCAGTTTCTACATCAAGGTCAGTGAGTAGTTGGCTCAATCATTAGGTGTTGCTTCTTGATTTGTGATAGACAGTAACAACTGTGTGTCACATAGGTCTTGTATACTGAGTACATCCAACACTCAATTGTATTAGTGCGCCGTTCGCGGAGGTTGTGTGCGAATGTTGGCTTTATCTCAGCTAGGTGTGTGTTTTTTAGGGGTACTGTATGTATTGCAATGTGACTTTTGGGGCAGGGTGCTATTGGTAAGTGGGCCTCGAGTGTTGGGGTGTACAAGGCTCCTGCCATCAGATGGACCAGAGCAGGTGCCAGTGTCTACCCTGTATCCGAGTAATCCAACCCTTCTCTTAGAGTTTCCCAGGCTGGCATGGGAGAGGGCGGTGTTGGCACTACTGCCAGGGTCTGGCTGCCCATCCCTGCCAAGTCAAACCGCTCAAGGTCACTCCGTGCCTGAGAATGGCCGTGGTACAAATCTATCCAGAGGCCACTGCTGCCAACCCGGACGCAGCCAGGGATAGATCTGTGGGGTGCATACTCTTGTGAAAAAAAAGCACACCACTCTTTCACAACAAGAAAAATGGATGTGAGACCTCATAGAAGGAAACACCCAGAATCTCTGCTCGCCAACCCATGAAATGCCACAGGAAGCAGGGTCTGGGGTCCACAAGGAATAGACAAGTAGCCCTTATCCATCCAAACTGGAAATGCGTCACATGTTCTCCATACAGTTCATTCACACCCCTGGACAAAACTCTTCAACCTACAGCAAACAGGGCCTGGGATCTGAGGGAAATACACAAGCCCTGGACTCACTCGCCGAGTCGCCTGCCTTCTGCACAACAATAAGCAACAATAAGCAACCCGGCCTGCAGGCCATAGGTCTCGCATTTACGGAAGCTTCAGCTATTGGCATGGTAAATGACAATGCCTTCCATTTATGTTTCAAAAACCAAAACATAAATAAAAGGTATTGTCATTTACAATGTCACTGGCTCAAACTTGCGAGACCTATTGCATTGCAAATGCTTGTTCTAATTTTCCCACTCGATTTTAAGGATCTCAGTGGTGCCTAGATGAATGGAGTTGCAAGTTTGACATACCTGACATGTGATTGCTCTCCTTCACATAACTTGGCACTTTCCCTAATTTAAAATTAGCCATATTAGTGGTACTCATTTTATCACCTAAGGAAAGAGTCAAGTGAGGCACACACAACGTTTTGATCCTAGCCAGCCCCAACAGGTTAGCAGAGATGGCATGCTAGGAGGCGTATTATTCACTTCATTGATATTCATTTAAAAATGATGAAAGGCCGAGTCGTCCCTGCCGGGACTCAAACTTTTCACCTTACGTTTACACTAAATCATGCATACTGGCTTTTATACATCGCACTTAACTGCCCCTTGCCTTTTAATATTCTATGGCAGTGTCACCAAACGCAACAGTATTCCTTTCATCCACTTCCAAAGGACAGGAGGCTGCGCAGGTCGAGACATACTAACCTTTTATCAAGAAAACATTTCAAACTAAATTGTATCTTGACTTTTGTAAATATTGAATGTTATTATTATCAAATTTATTGTGATACTAATTTTAAGCCACTTCCGACAGGGAGCATTCTACACCCTTTAAACATACTACAGTAACCTTTATTGTTGTGTCTATAAATGCTGTGACGATCATCGCACACCACTGCAGTCCTTACACTTAGAACATGCAATGCGGATGGTTTCTTGATTGCAGTGGGATGTATGTTCAGGCTGCGCATGGTTACTTTGATATGGACCTCCTTTTCTTGATGTATGTAAATATGTTTGTACGTATGGTTATACAGCCTCCGAATTGCAGACAAGCCATGCGTTGCACCCTTGCAGCAGTCAACACTTCCAAACTCGAAGATTGGGCGGGGCGTCATCTTTAAATAACAGAACCATCGCCCGGGTTCGCAAAAATGTCAAATAAAAAGTTCAGACACCGATGCTATCTTAGGTTAAACAGCTCCGTCAGGTAACAGAACTTACAGGCTCAAAGATCAAAGCGGAAAACTACCCGTTACTTGACACAGACCTCACAGGCTCGCGCCCTGTTCGTTAGGATTACAGATCTCTTGAAATCGCGGGATTCATGCAGCAACGTTTCCCCGCACCTGCAGGCAAAGGCCTCGGACAGCTAGACGTCCTGGAGTCAACGTCCTCTGACAGCAAGCCTATCCCTCTGGTTTCACGCCTGTCACAACAGAAGTATATATTAAAGTACACCGATTTTACAGGCTCAGGGAGCTGACAGCAGAGCTATCCCCCACCTCCAATTTACAAAGTTTTTAGAAGGCTATGTATGCATGCGTCTGACAGCAAAGCTTTCCTCAGGTCACACCGATTTTACATGTTCAGGCCAGGCTTTGACGGCTATGGCACAAGATGTTACAGAGATTTTAGACACAGACATATAACTGTAAAGTATTCATCAGATTTCACTGAATCTACAGATACATTTCAGATGACAACCCTATGGCTTAGTGTACAATCCAAGGAATTACAGGAACAGTCTATGCAACAGGATACAAACATTTAACATGCACAGGCTTTCAGACAACAGAGCAGCTATATTCACATTATACATTGATCAGTGGAGCATCTCTCGGGTGGAACAGAGGAAAACATCAGACATTGAAGTTGCAGAACACTAGCTGCATTCATGACTCGAACCAAAGCCTTTCGATGCAAGGTTTGGGACCCTTAGCCAAGAAAAGACACAGCATGTAAACAGAGGGGCTGCTGTGCCGTGAGAAAATAGGCAGAGTGGATCAAACCAATGTCAGTATGTTCAGGGCGACGCTACAGTTACTGAGACTGATTTATTTTCAGCTCTCACTGAAACCTCGAAACTGTGATAAAGTGATTTTCCCTGGTACCGCAGGATTTCGTCCCAGGAGAACCCGACAATCACATCAAAGTCCCCCGCTCACACTCTGCTATTTGGCAGATTGCACCATCAGGTTTAAAAGGACGCAGCCATAAACACAACAAACGCCGTGCGCGCTCACTGCAAGGAATGCAAGGTATGCAGCTGGCACCTGGCCGCCCTACTGCTTGCTCCCGAGATCCCTAGGCCAGGGGAGAGAGAAGGTGGGACATGCACCTGCCTTTAGCCAATTGCATGCTGTCTTTCTTAGAAAGATGCAAGCAAATGCCAATAGCCTGTGAGCAACAAAAAAAGCACATGCTCCGAGTTGAAAGTCCTTACTAGAAGCCTCGCAGAGCAGCGCATGTGCGCTGGCTCAAGCGAGACCTAAAACACTGCTGGTTTCCAGCACCAGCCCCTGCATCTCAATATAAAGGAAGGCAGCTCAATAGGGAGGGCTGCACTCCGGAGCATCACCTTACAAGCCTCTTCAGCACCACAGGAATCAGGGCCTCTGGTCCATACTATTAAGTTCAGTTTTACAGAGCACCACAGGTCGCCCACGCCTCCTCAGCGCTTTGGAAGAGAAAGAAAACGCACAAAGCAGTGAACATTTCTGAGCACTTGAAAGTTAGAACGCAACCAGATGCGTAGGATCGACTTAGATCTGATATTCTTCGTGGCTCCCAAGAGGACCTTGGATTTAGTTGAATTCCTGAATAGTTTGGCTTGCAAGAGATGTTTTCCCCGTGCCTGTATATAAAACGTCTGCCTCTGGTGCCTCTCCACTTTCTTCATAAAAGACATTTTATACATAGGTCATTTGAGAGAAAATCCGCATACAAGTTTTTTTGAATATAGTGTACTGTTGTAGGCCATGAAACACACAGCAGTATCCTTTGGTGGTAAAAACGAGACAAAGAAGAAGACATGAATCCAGTGGCTGAAATGTGCAATGTGTGACTTGGAATTCTATTTCCCGGCATACCCGCGTCAGCCAATTAAGCGATCTTACACAAATCATTTACCTTCAATGTGGTTAAATTTAATTGAGCGTCTGATCCGAGACGACCTCAAAGTATTTCAGTTATGTAAAAAAAAAAACAAATGTGTGGCTTAATCAACAAGAATGTTGCTCTGCACTATGTACATTATATGAATATCAGACATATCACATATGCGCTTACAATGCATGCATGTACCCTGCAAGCACGAAAATGTGTTGCCCTTTACAAAGCATTGTAATACCGTGCATGCCTTAATAACACAATGTATTGGTATTGCCTGATTGTATGATAATATTACCTACTGGCGGTCACCAGTAGGTAGTTATACTTAGGCCTGGGCTAAAATTCCGTTCCGCTCGCTGAAATTGCGATAATTTGACATTTTCGCGTTCCGCGGAGAGCGCGAAAATGTAAACATTTCCGCAATCTGCATTTTACCGGAAATTTTTTGCTTGCTCGTGCTGTAAAATAATACATTCTCGCGTGCGCGCGATCGCCTTACCTGAATCCCCGCGTTCGCCGACAAGTTTTCCAGATCCGGTCACGTTCTCCACGAGATGTTGGATTGTTGGTAGCCATTTGCGCTGTCTCGCAACAGTTCGCGCCCGCAGTAACGTCATTCGTCGCGCGATCACTTCTTTCGTCTCACGATCATGCACCGCGAGACAAGTGAAAACAAGATGCCCGCGCCCGCGAGCAACCGCATGGGTAAGTTGGCGAGCCGCGACCACGCAGAAAATACCGCAAACGGGCGGGAAAATAACTTCCGCATCTTCGCGATATTTCCGCGTGTTTGCGGAGATTTTTAACATTTTTGCGATAAATTGCGAAAGTGAATGTCGCAAATTCCGCCCACCCCTAGTTATAGTTAGGACCTAGTTTCCATAGGAAAAGCGTTTTTTGTTTTCCCAATAACTTTGGCGCCGTTTGACGAATCTGGTAACACTTAAAACATTTAATTTAAAAAGGAACACAATGAGGGGGTCATTTTGCCATAGAAAAAATGAATAGTGCTGAAGAGAGAAAAATTAGGGCACATTTTGAGTGACTTCTCAAATTCTCCTCTATTTCATTAAAAAATTCTGATATGCAGACTGAAACATGCACTTTTAATACCAGCATCAGACTTCCGTGGTGAGCAGTAGCTTTACTACAGTGATCTAATGAGCAACTAGAGTGCTAACATTCAGAATTTATGGCAAATGTGTGACATATCTGAATACCTGCTTGATGGAATCAAAGTAAAATACTGAAAGCATTTCCTACTGAGGAGACGGCAGTAAATGAGGAAATTAGGAAACTTCATAACAAATAAATCTCCCAAGATGGCCACCAGAGACAAAAGAGCCCAAATGCAGCACAAATATCACCCAGATGTAGCCCACATGTAGCCCAATGACAGAAGTGTGCAAAACACTTATTTTTTGTGTATTTGCAGTTTTATATAGTGCAGACTTGTCAGGTATTGGAGTGCTTTACATAAGCATTGGTTACATCACACAAGATCAAATTCATTTTGGTTGTAGACATGGGGAGATTAAGTGATTTGATCAGAATCACAGAATGTTGAGCTGAAGCAGAAACTCCAACCTGTTTCCCCAGTTGCAAAGTCTGCAGCTCTGGAAGTAACACCACATCCTCTCCCCTAGGTGCAACATTTAATCAAGTGGTCAACTGGATAAAAAAACATAAAGATTACAAATAATTTAAAAGTTCTTTGTCGCTATTTGAAAACTCAGAAAATGTGTCCTCATTTTAGTTTTTTAGAGCACTAACCATAATTTTGATGCAAATAAGACCCTCTCATATATGTAATTTCTAAAGGAAATGCTCTAGGTATTACAGTTTTGATTACATCAAGATGACGTCAGGCGTTCGACACTTTTGTAATAAATATAGAATATTAGCAATCTAGTTGTTCCTTGGGATACTGTTGAGATGCAGAAGCCAGGGGCACGGACTCTGAAAATTGAAGGCAGGTAGGAGAGTGCAGAGGCAACAATTTGACCACACTGGGCAGGCAGGAAGGGCAGGGGCAGCACAACAGACTATGGAGGGCAGTGGAAAGGGGGGCAGGGGCAACAAACCAACAATACAGGACTGGCAAGAGAGTCTGTGGCAAAATAATAGACCATTGTGGGCAGAAGGAAGAGGCAGTGGTAGTACAACCATACATGCCAACAGACCCGTTTCAGCCAGGAAACGTCCAATGTTTTTAAGCTCAAATGGGCTTTATTTGATCTGTCTCCTGTCTACAATCTCCTCTTTTTCAATGTAACTCAAAGGGGAAAATCAATACCACCGTTTTTTTCAAAATCTCCCACTTACCAAGTTCAAAATCTTCGCAAGTATGGTACATTGGATCACGGTAGGCAGGAGGAATTGGGGTAGGGACATGGACTCAGATAACAGAGGACAGGAGGGACATGGAGAGGTGCACCAAACTGACCCTACAGGGCAGGCATCAGGGTTTGCAGCAGCACAATACACCACACAGCGCATGCGGGACGGGAGTGCAGCACAACAATCCATAGAAAGCAATAGGGAGGGGACAGGACCATGCACAGGGACAACAGAGAACAGAGGGGAAAGAGGCAATGGTAGCTAGCTGACCATAATGGACAGACAGGAGAGAAAGCTGCAGCATAACAGACCTTAAAGGGCAGGAGGGACGGATCAGGGGCATTACAATGGAACAGACAAGCCAGGAGGGAGGGAATAGGGGTCTGCACATGGAAACAGAGGGCTGGGGGCAAGGGGGCAGAGCAGGAGCAGCAAGATGACCATGGAGGTCAGGCAGGATGGGCACTAGAAACAAGACACACCATGGAGCGCAACAATGAGACTATGATGGCATACACACAGACCATGGAGGGAAGGTGGGAGGGGGTCAGGGGCAGCTAGCTGACCACACAGGGAAGGTGGGAGGGGCCATGGCAGCACAGAAGACCATGCATGGCAAGCTGGAATGTTAGTGGCAGCACAATGGCTATGATGGGCAAGAAGGAGGGTGCAGGGGCATGCACAAAGGACCATGGAGGATAGAAGGGAGGGTCAGGACCTGGGCACAGACAAGAGAGTTCAGGGGAAGGGGCCTCACAACAGACCGCGCGGGGCAGGCAGGAGGAGCAGTTGCAACACAACAGACCAGGGAGGGAAGAAGGGTGTGGCAGTAAAATGGACCATGGAGGACAGGATGAAGGGGATAGGGGCATGGCATGTGGACAGGCAGGGTGGAGGTGGCAGGGACAGGTTACAGTCATCTGACAATGCTAGGCAGGTGGGAGGAGAGTGGCAGCTCAACAGAACACTCAGAGTAGATAGGAGTGGCATGGTGGGCAAAAAGGATGGAGCAGGGGGAAGGAGAATAGGGGCAGCAAGCTAAGCACAGAGGCTAAGCAGGAGGTCAATGATGGGCCATAGAATTGGGCAATGGAGGGCAGGAGGAGTGGACTGGTACATCATGCTAAATGGAGGGCAGTGGCAGCACATCAGACCATGCATGGCAGGAGGGAGGAGGCTAGTCCATGGATTCAGACAACAGAGGATAGGGAGGAGGTGGATGGGGCAGCAAGCTAACTGTTCAGAGAAGGTGGGTATTAGGAACTTTATTGTTTTTAAAATGTGCGAACTACTTAAAATATGAACAAGTATGCAGCATAATCTCACTTTTATTCAGGAAGAAGAGCACGTTTGTGACTGTGACTCCGGGCTCACTTGGCAGAAACACCCCCTGACCCTCCACCCCCCATCGCAAAATGTAATGCCCGTGAAAAGGGTAGGTGGATGCAGTGTTATATTGAACATAGCCCTGAGAGCACGATTGAAAATGAAAACTAGATATAGTAAATGGTATAAACTATGCACCAAAAAGTGTGATATAAGATGAACCGGGGCGTGAAATATAATATGCAATACATTGTGACTCTAAAGTGAGGTTCGTCTCCTTTCCAGAGAGTAAAATAAAAAGTATTACACATCCGGCGGTGGATGTGTGTTTTATTAACTGTGAGGGGGGTTTCTTGCATAGTTTGGTCGAATTTTTGTCGAATCCCCTTTGAATGGCTTGGTGTGCGTGTATATGAAATGTGCCCGTCAATAGCTACCCATGTTTGTATAAATAAACGACAAGGGTGTCTACTTGGAGAGTACCCACCGGCAGGGGCGCCGGGATTAGGCACTGTAGGGCGTCAGACATGTCAGAGCTTCACTAGCAGTGTAAATACATTCCATGTGGATTAATTCTATGCATAGTCGCCTTTTAATGAATATCACGCAAATCGTCATGGTGATAGGTACACACGGTTTGTCCAACATGTCCTAGGTGTTTCTATAAATACATATTTTTTTTAAATAATAAAAAACAAAGGCCGGCCCCGGGGGGTGGTGTCCCCGGGGCCATAAGTGGTGTGAGGAGGGGGGCAACGCAGCCCCCTCCTAAAGAATTTTTTTTAAAAAGGCCATGACCCGGGTGTTGGGGTCCCCGGCGCCGATTAAGGCCTTGGGAGGGCCAAATTAATTTTTTTTAACAAAAAAAAATTAGGGTGCAGTGCAGGCCCTGGGGGATGGGGTCCCCAAGGCCAGTAAATTAGAAAAAGAAGGGGGGCCACACAGTCCTCCGTCTTAAAAAAATAAAATAAATAAAAGACCGGCGTCGCGCCGGAGTCCACGCCCCCTCCTTGCAGCACTCTGCAAACGCACCCCCTGGCCAGTTGTAAGTTGGGGAATTAATTCCTCTTCAATACTGAGGGTCCCTGAGGGCCAACTAGCCCAACAGGTATCTCTAGTATGCGCCAGGGAGCTGCGTTGCAGACAGGTGTTCTGAGGCCACGCCACTTTTTACACCTCTATGCAACGCAGCTCTGTGGCGCTTACTGGAGGTACCTAGTGGGCTAGTTTGACCCTAGGGACCCTTAGGATTCAAGGGGACTTAATCTCTCAACTTAGAACGGCCAAATTGCACGTTTACACAGTGGTGAAGTGAGGGGACGGGGCCTGAGGTGACGTGGGCAAACACGCCCTGTGGCGCGTTTTAAGTTGGGGAAATAATTCCCTTTCAATCCTGAGGGACCCTGGGGGCCAACTAGCCCACCAGGTGCTTCCAGTAGGCGCCACTGCTCTGCGTTGCAGAGATGTGGTGCAGTCCGTGCCCCTTTTTACACCTCTCTGCAATGGCGCTTACTGGACGTACCTAGTGGGCTATTTTGCCCCTAGGGATCCTCAGGATTCAAGGGGACTTAATCTCCCAACTTAAAAAATGGCCACAGGGCGTGTTTACACAGTGGGGAAGGGAGGGGACGGGGCCTGAGGTGACGTGTGCAAACACGCCCTATGGCGCGTTTTAAGTTGGGGAAATAATTCCCCTTCAATCCTGAGGGCCCCTGGGGGCTAACTAGCCCACCAGGTGCTTCCAGTAAGTGCCCCTGAGCCTTGTTGAAGAGAGGTGGTCCAGGCCATGCC
The DNA here is from genome assembly GCF_964204655.1 of Triturus cristatus. NCBI lineage: Eukaryota > Metazoa > Chordata > Amphibia > Caudata > Salamandridae > Triturus > Triturus cristatus. Next base: position 1,837,626,253 of record NC_140590.1, on the reverse strand, counting down.
ACTTTTTACACCTCTCTGCAACGCAGCTCTGTGGCGCTTACTGGAGGTATCTAGTGGACTAGTTGGACCCTAGGGACCCTCAGGATTCAAATGAACTTAATCTCCCAACTAAAAACGGCCACAGGGCGTGTTTACACAGTGGTGAAGGGAGGGGACGGGGCCTAAGTTAACGTGTGCAAACAAGCACTGTGGCGCGTTTTAAGTTGGGGAAATAATTCCCCTTCAATCCTGAGGGACTCTGGGGGCCAACTAGCCCACCAGATGCTTCCAGTAAGCGCCACTGCGCTGCGTTGCAGAGAGGTGGTCTAGGCCGTGCCCCTTTTTACATCACTCTGCAACGCAGCTCTGTGGCGCTTACTGGAGGTACCTAGTGGTCTAGTTGGACCCTAGGGACGCTCAGGATTCAAGGGGACTTAATCTCCCAATGTAAAACGGCCACAGGGCGTGTTTACACAGTGGGGAAGTGAGGGGACGGGGCCTGAGGTGACGTGTGCAAACACGCCCTGTGGCGCGTTTTAAGAGGTAGTTTTAATACCCTGCCCTATTATATACTAGGGGCTTACAGAGGAGGTCATGCTGATCACAGGGGGACCCCAACACATAGTGTTCCCTAGTGTATGTAGGTGTTTTCACTGTATTCTGAGTGACTTTTAACATAGCACTGGCTCTAGGACTGGTTAGTCAGACTCAGTTACCACCAGTATCCATCTGAAAAAGTTGAGGGTACAGGATGATTTTGCAACAAGGCTTCTTTCTGCTCTTCTGTTTGTTCTTTCTGCACGTTATCCTTCTTCCTACACTTTTCTTCGTCTTTGAGGACTTCTGTTGCTTCTTTCTGCATTTCTTTTTTTTCTTTCTGTGCGTTTTTTCTTCTTTCTTCACATGTCCCATCTCTGTAGGCATAGTTAGAAATTAGCATTTAAAAAACCTTTGAAATTCACTGAAAAAACCATAGGTTTCAGGCACGTTATAGTTAGGAATTAGCATTTAAAAAACCTTAGAAATTCACTGACAAAACCACAGGTTTCAGGGGCGTTATAGTTAGCTGGACTTTTCACTCGTACAAAACCATTGAAATTCCCCCGTTATAGTTAGTTCAGCTAACTATAACTCGCGCGCCCGCAATGCACTGCTGATGACGTCACATATTACATCACTCATGACATGGTCAGTGACATCACTCATGACATCACTGATGACATCTCAAATGACATCACTGATGAAATCATCCTTGTGATAGAGTGGCAGACCTCCTCTCCCCCTAATATAACCTTTGATACACACATTCAAAAATAGAAACTAAAATTTTCAAAACAATGGACATACCAATATCAGTTACAACAACCTAGTCAGTAATTCTAAGATCCACATACACATCCACTCATTCACCAACAGTCCTATACAGTCACTCATACATGTACTCACTCATCATATGTACTCATACACCTATACATCCTGTTACACAACACCACTCATCCAGAGTTACTCACACATAGTCACTCATGCTAATAAAGAATCAAACATCCATTTACTTGCATATACAGTTATACACCCACCACCACACTTACTTCTACAGAAACGTACACATACTTAGTCTTTTAAACAATCACTTATAGAAACACATACTTATTCATACAGGAACTCTTTCAATCTCTCACTCTCACATATACTCACTTATATACACCAATAGTCACATATACTAGTTTAAAACATGTGTAGTTACTCTTAAAGACACTATTGAGACAGACATTCACCCATGTACACACTCATCCACCCATACAGTCCTGCACACATGCTATCTTCAACACATACAAACAGTGAGTCACTCATTCATGCACCTATACACTACGTAATACCCCCACCGAACCACACAGACACTCAGACACTCATACTGATACTCAAAAAAACAACTAATAACCTATATAGACACTCATGTAGCTACTCACCAACCCTTGCAGCCACTTATACACAAAGTGAGAGACTGATACAGATATTTACATATTTAAACATTACTCACTAAGCCATGTATTCACTAAGATACACTTAATCAGTCAGTTATACAATCAATTTTTCAAAAACAAATCATCCATTTAGACACTTATATACCCATTTATTCTTCCATCGACCTTGAGATATACATATATAAAACATATGTAATTTTCAGAAAAACACACATTCACTGGATGATGTCATCAGTGATGTCATTTGAGATGTCATCAGTGATGTCATGAGTGATGTCACTGACCATGTCATGAGTGATGTAATATGTGACGTCATCAGCAGTGCATTGCGGGCGCGCGAGTATAGTTAGCTGAACTAACTATAACGGGGGAATTTGAATGGTTTTGTACGAGTGAAAAGTCCAGCTAACTATAACGCCCCTGAAACCTGTGGTTTTTTCAGTGAATATAGGACCGTGTTTCCATAGGAAATCTGCAACATTCTATTTTGAATAACTTTGGCGCCGATTGACGAATCCTCGCGATATTTTCAAAATAGGTGGGGCGTTCCGCTCCGCTCCTTCCCTGAAAGTCTCGGGGGGATTCGTCAAGCGGGGGCTGAGAAAAAGGGGGGGTCCCAAAACGCGTTTTCCCCATGCATTTTTCCATAGGAACTTTAGTCCAAGCTGCAGCCCGAACGGCTGAACAGAATTACTTGAAACTTGGCAGAGAGGTAGTCCTCAGGTCAGGGATATGCCTTTTGCAGGTCTGGTGTAAATCTGTTCAGTACTTCCTGAGAAAATAGCATTTAAATCAATATATATATCTATGGGCGCGCTCCGAGCGCGTACCGTAAGCTTACCGTATACGCACGCCGCCGTGCACGAGCGCGATTCTGATTGGTTGTTAGATCTCAGTAAACATTCGAATCGGTCGAAACCAGGAAGTGTCGGCCGCCATTTTGTCTCTCGCAGTCTGAGGGGGTGAAAAACAAAGGTGGATAACGTGAAAAGGGGTCAGGCTGGACAGTTCCTGACCCCCTAGCCTTTGTCAGGGGGTCCCAGAAGGACCCCCAACGGCAAAAATTAATTTTAATTTTTTTTCAAAAAATCGCCGAATGTGCGTAGCGTACGCGCACGGTGTAAGCGGAAAATTCCGCGAACTTCGCGTAGCGATTACGCGTACCGTGCGCGCACGGCAAAAAAAAAAATTTGAAAAAGAAAGCTTAAAAAAAAAAAAATACATTGTGAGGTAAGGTTGGCTCTTAAAAGAGCCGTTGTGTTCATACAGGGATGGAGGAAAGAAAGAATGGGAATATTATGAGCGTCTACAAATGTGCTGGTCTATCTTATTGTTAATAAGGGAAACACTGGTCTCCCCAAAAACAATAAGACCACAACACGTTGTACACCTCATTGCAACCCTCCCAAATCGAGGGTTATTGTCCAGAGGAGCAGAAGAAGGTGATGCTCCCACCTCAGAGGAAGGGCTCAGCTGAGCTGCCGATGATGTACTCGGCTGAGCTTCTGAGGTTGGGCTCCGGTGACTTACTGAAGAGTTTTCTCCAGTATGTCGAGCAAAGGTCCTGGGATGTCTATCCATAAGGTGTCTCTTCATAGAGTGATTTCCAAAGGAATACTTCTTCCTTGGATCTCCTCTAGATAAAACACGGTCACAAAGTGTGCAAGTGACCAATGGAGCATTGACCTTTTTCTGCCCCTCTGGAAAAGTAAAATACTCCCACACAAAAGAATTCTTTTGTTTCCTCCTTCTCTGGATGATGGTGGTGCTGCTAGCCTCACTCTCAGAAGAGGTCTGCTGTTCTGCCATTGTATCTCAATGTCAATTCAGCTCCTTCTCCTAGGGGATCTCAAGCAGTAATGAGGGGAATGGGTGTGGTGTGGGAAGTTTCTGGAACTGAAAGTAGTTTCAACCAATGAAAAGTGTTCTTTGTGGATCACATGACCTACCGTGCGCGCTCCGTAAGCTTACGGTATGCGCTCGTAAACAAGTACGCATGCGCAAACGTGACGCTTACGGAGCGCTTACGGAGCGCGTACGTAAGATGCACTCGCGCATGCGCATTACACGCCCCTGCGTAACCGCGACGTTGCTTCCGCGCAACGCGCACGCGTGTACGCGTACGTCACGTACGTATCACGTAAGCGCACTGTACTTATGACGTACGGAGCGCGTAGCGTCAGCTTACCGTACGCGCATCGTATCACGTAAGCGCACCGTACTTATGACGTACGGAGCGCGTAGCGTCAGCTTACCGTACGCGCACGGAAAAAAATGCATTAAAAAAAAAATTAACCATTCCATAATGCAGGATATAGTACATATATTATTTTATACATAGGTTTACCAAAAATTTCAAAAAAAAAATTGCATTTAAAAAACCGTACAAATTCACTGAAAAAACCATAGGTTTCACACATGTTATAGTTAGGAATTAGCATTTAAAAAACCTTGCAAATTCACTGAAAAAACCATAGGTTTCACACATGTTATAGTTAGCTGGACATTTCACTCGTAAAAAACCAATGAAATTCCCCCGTTATAGTTAGTGCAGGCAACTATAACTCACGCGACCGAAATCCTCTGTTGATGCTAATACTGTATCTTTAGCTATACATATATTACAAATATTTATTTTTCATAAAGACACATATGTCATCAGTGATGTAATATCTGACATCATCAGCAGAGGATTGCGGTCGCGTGAGTTATAGTTGCCTGCACTAACTATAACGGGGGAATTTCATTGGTTTTTTATGAGTGAAATGTCCAGCTAACTATAACATGTGTGAAACCTATGGTTTTTTCAGTGAATATATATATATATATATATATATATATATATATATATATATATATATATATATATATATATATATATTACCTACTGGCGGTCGCCAGTAGGTAGTTATAGTTAGGACCACGTTTCCATAGGAAAACCTCAACATTCTATTTTGAATAACTTTGGCGCCGGTCGACGAATCCTCGCGAATTTCTCAAAATAGGTGGGGCGCTACGCTCCGCTCCTACCCTGAAAGTCTCGGGGGGATCCGTCAAGCGGGGGCTGAGATAAAAGGGGGGTCCCAAAACGCGTTTTTCCCATGCATTTTTCCATAGGACCTTTAGAACGAGCTACAGCCTGAACGGCTGAACAGAATTACTCAAAATTTGGCAGAGAGGTAGTCCCTAGGTCAAGGAAGTGCCTTTTGTAGGTTTGGTGTAAATCTGTTCAGTAGATTCTGAGAAAATAGCCTTTAAATCAATATATATATCTGAGCCAGCTTACGGTACGCTTACCGTACGCTTACGGTAAGCGTACGGTGGCGTGCGCGAGCGCGATTCTGATTGGCTCTTAGATCTTAGTAAACATTCGAATCGGCCGAAACCAGGAAGCGGCGGCCGCCATTTTGTGTATTTCACTCTGAAAAAAAAGAGTGAAAACAAGGAAAGGGGGCAATGAGGAGAGTTACAGACCCCCTAACAATTGTAAGGGGGTCAAAGAAGGACAGAAAAGTACAAAGAAAACATTTATTGATTTTAAAAAAAATCACGGGGTACGCGTACGGTAAGCTTACGGTAAGCGTACGGTAAAAAAAATAAAAATAAATAAATGAAAAGCAGATTTAAGAGTTTAGAAATTAGGGAGCTCTAAAAAGAGCTGTTGTGTTTATGGAGTCATTTTTTTAGTGGTACCTACAAGTAAGTACCGATGCAGAGTCTAAGGTTCAAGAGGAAGACTCTGTTCCCTTCATCATTGAAGTGCACACCATCTCCTCTATAAATGTCTTGCATGTCGTAACGCAAGTTGTTGTGGTAAATGGCACCCATACCATAGTCACGGAGGAAAGCAGAAACAGATTTGTTGACGTGCTTTCTTGCTTTGTCAATCTGTGGACAGAAATGATTGGACCAGTTCCATTTTTGCCTTTGGCATATGTTGGAAAACACAAAGGCAGTTTTAGGGAAAAGTGTAAACAGTTGTGCAAAGGTGTCCTTCATAAGCATTTCCAGACCTACCCCAGTCAAAGTGCCTAGGTCATTGCCACCACAGTGCACTATTATGAGGTCAGGGTGTTGGATTTGAATGAAGGATTTCACCAATGGCATCAATTGGTGCCACTTTAACCCTCTCTGACCAATCCATTTAATGTCTACATTTGGCAAAGCAAGGTCTCTCACCATATCTGTTTTCTCTGCAAACTTTTCACTCCAGAAGACATAGCTGTGCCCTACAATCCACACTGTGAACATCTTCAAAGGAGAACTGGATGCACTCAGGAGGTGTCTTTCAGTAGAATGGCAATATGAAAAGAAAGACAGTTTGGAAATGGAGGCATACATATTTTTTACAAAACAAAAAGAACTGATTGGCTGTTTCATACCATTCTAGAAAAAAAACTAGGCTGTATGTGAAAATTAATACAAGCATGTTTTGTATTGGTACAAAAAAATGTGTAACCAAAGAACAGTACTATGGATTTGCTGTTAGGTTTGAAAAGTCAAGCACTCTTGCTCTGTGGAATTGAAACATTGTGTGTCGAACTTCTGACCTAACTGCACACAGCAGTGTTCCATGAGCTGTTGCTATGGTAGCAGGCAGAAGTCAAGTTGGGGGAAGGGTACTAGGCAGAAGTCAAGTTGGGGGCAGGGTACTTTTGGAAAAGGGTTGGTTTTCAACCAATAGAAATGTGTCATTACATTTGAAAAAAAGGGGGAAGCACTGAGATTTGAAACTTACATGTATATGTGTGGAAAAATAGAGGGAAAGTTTGCCATTATCTGGTTCTGCTGAGAGGAGAGAGGTGAACACAACAGAGATCCTGGCTCTGATATTCTGCTGTTTGAGTGTCACATTTCTTTCACAACTAACTAATTATAAAGGTGAGTTTACAGTTTGAGAGGGGATGTATGTGGTAACTTAAGAAATGAATAATAGAAATGGGAATTGTTTTTGTTGTAGTTACACATGGTGGTTTCATAATGTGTCAGTCTGTAAAAGTGATTTTCACTTGGCCCGAAAAAAAAAGAGCAGTAAGTGTGCTTTCAAATTGGCAAAGAAATTTCGTTTTGGCACTAATGTGAAAACATGACTCTGTGTGCATAGAAGAATTATAGGCAGAGATTTATTGCGTCTTGCTCTGGTGATTTCACAGTTGCAGTAGATGGAAAAGAGGAGCGAATTTTTGAGGGAAGAAGCAGAGGCTTAGCACACACCCATGTGCTTGCCATGTATAGTCATGCACAGTAATTAGAAGCGAGTGGGGTTTTCAGGTTTAAGTCTGTAATGCAAATACATTCAGCATCACTAAGGCTGGTTGCCCCTGCTGGAGTGTAGGCAGTCACAGAGAATACACACGGTGGTGGTCTGAAAAAAAAAACAGCTTGGACATGTGCATTTAAATAAAATTAAAAAAAAGGTTTAAGAATGTGTCAGTCTGTAAAAGTGATTTCAAATTGTAAAAAGAGATTTTCACTTGGCCCGAAAAAAAAAGAGCAGTAAGTGTGCTTTCAAATTGGCAAAGAAATTTCGTTTTGGCACTAATGTGAAAACATGACTCTGTGTGCATGGAAGAATTATAGGCAGAGATTTATTGCGTCTTGCTCTGGTGATTTCACAGTTGCAGTAGATGGAAAGGGGGAGCGAATTTTTGGGGGAAGAAGCAGAGGCTTAGCACACACCCATGTGCTTGCCATGTATAGTCATGCACAGTAATTAGAAGCGAGTGGGGTTTTCAGGTTTAAGTCTGTAATGCAAATACATTCAGCATCACTAAGGCTGGTTGCCCCTGCTGGAGTGTAGGCAGTCACAGAGAATACACACGGTGGTGGTCTGAAAAAAAAACAGCTTGGACATGTGCATTTAAATAAATTTAAAAAAAAGGTTTCAGAATGTGTCAGTCTGTAAAAGTGATTTCAAATTGTAAAAAGAGATTTTCACTTGGCCCGAAAAAAAAAGAGCAGTAAGTGTGCTTTCAAATTGGCAAAGAAATTTCGTTTTGGCACTAATGTGAAAACATGACTCTGTGTGCATAGAAGAATTATAGGCAGAGATTTATTGCGTCTTGCTCTGGTGATTTCACAGTTGCAGTAGATGGAAAAGAGGAGCGAATTTTTGAGGGAAGAAGCAGAGGCTTAGCACACACCCATGTGCTTGCCATGTATAGTCATGCACAGTAATTAGAAGCGAGTGGGGTTTTCAGGTTTAAGTCTGTAATGCAAATACATTCAGCATCACTAAGGCTGGTTGCCCCTGCTGGAGTGTAGGCAGTCACAGAGAATACACACGGTGGTGGTCTGAAAAAAAAACAGCTTGGAAATGTGCATTTAAATAAATTTAAAAAAAAGGTTTCAGAATGTGTCAGTCTGTAAAAGTGATTTCAAATTGTAAAAAGAGATTTTCACTTGGCCCGAAAAAAAAAGAGCAGTAAGTGTGCTTTCAAATTGGCAAAGAAATTTCGTTTTGGCACTAATGTGAAAACATGACTCTGTGTGCATAGAAGAATTATAGGCAGAGATTTATTGCGTCTTGCTCTGGGGATTTCACAGTTGCAGTAGATGGAAAGGGGGAGCGAATTTTTGGGGGAAGAAGCAGAGGCTTAGCACACACCCATGTCTTTGCCGTGTATAGTCATGCACAGTATTTACAAGCCAGTGGGGTTTTCAGGTTTAAGTCTGTAATGCAAATACATTCAGCATCACTAAGGCTGGTTGCCCCTGCTGGAGTGTAGGCAGTCACAGAGAATACACACGGTGGTGGTCTGAAAAAAAAACAGCTTGGAAATGTGCATTTAAATAAAATTAAAAAAAAGGTTTCAGAATGTGTCAGTCTGTAAAAGTGATTTCAAATTGTAAAAAGAGATTTTCACTTGGCCCGAAAAAAAAAGAGCAGTAAGTGTGCTTTCAAATTGGCAAAGAAATTTCGTTTTGGCACTAATGTGAAAACATGACTCTGTGTGCATAGAAGAATTATAGGCAGAGATTTATTGCGTCTTGCTCTGGTGATTTCACAGTTGCAGTAGATGGAAAAGAGGAGCGAATTTTTGGGGGAAGAAGCAGAGGCTTAGCACACACCCATGTCCTTGCCGTGTATAGTCATGCACAGTATTTACAAGCCAGTGGGGTTTTCAGGTTTAAGTCTGTAATGCAAATACATTCAGCATCACTAAGGCTGGTTGCCCCTGCTGGAGTGTAGGCAGTCACAGAGAATACACACGGTGGTGGTCTGAAAAAAAAACAGCTTGGAAATGTGCATTTAAATAAATTTAAAAAAAAGGTTTCAGAATGTGTCAGTCTGTAAAAGTGATTTCAAATTGTAAAAAGAGATTTTCACTTGGCCCGAAAAAAAAAGAGCAGTAAGTGTGCTTTCAAATTGGCAAAGAAATTTCGTTTTGGCACTAATGTGAAAACATGACTCTGTGTGCATAGAAGAATTATAGGCAGAGATTTATTGCGTCTTGCTCTGGTGATTTCACAGTTGCAGTAGATGGAAAGGGGGAGCGAATTTTTGGGGGAAGAAGCAGAGGCTTAGCACACACCCATGTGCTTGCCATGTATAGTCATGCACAGTAATTAGAAGCGAGTGGGGTTTTCAGGTTTAAGTCTGTAATGCAAATACATTCAGCATCACTAAGGCTGGTTGCCCCTGCTGGAGTGTAGGCAGTCACAGAGAATACACACGGTGGTGGTCTGGAAAAAAAACAGCTTGGACATGTGCATTTAAATAAATTTAAAAAAAAGGTTTCAGAATGTGTCAGTCTGTAAAAGTGATTTCAAATTGTAAAAAGAGATTTTCACTTGGCCCGAAAAAAAAAGAGCAGTAAGTGTGCTTTCAAATTGGCAAAGAAATTTCGTTTTGGCACTAATGTGAAAACATGACTCTGTGTGCATAGAAGAATTATAGGCAGAGATTTATTGCGTCTTGCTCTGGTGATTTCACAGTTGCAGTAGATGGAAAGGGGGAGCGAATTTTTGGTGGAAGAAGCAGAGGCTTAGCACACACCCATGTGCTTGCCATGTATAGTCATGCACAGTAATTAGAAGCGAGTGGGGTTTTCAGGTTTAAGTCTGTAATGCAAATACATTCAGCATCACTAAGGCTGGTTGCCCCTGCTGGAGTGTAGGCAGTCACAGAGAATACACACGGTGGTGGTCTGAAAAAAAACCAGCTTGGACATGTGCATTTAAATAAATTTAAAAAAAAGGTTTCAGAATGTGTCAGTCTGTAAAAGTGATTTCAAATTGTAAAAAGAGATTTTCACTTGGCCCGAAAAAAAAAGAGCAGTAAGTGTGCTTTCAAATTGGCAAAGAAATTTCGTTTTGGCACTAATGTGAAAACATGACTCTGTGTGCATAGAAGAATTATAGGCAGAGATTTATTGCGTCTTGCTCTGGTGATTTCACAGTTGCAGTAGATGGAAAGGGGGAGCGAATTTTTGGGGGAAGAAGCAGAGGCTTAGCACACACCCATGTGCTTGCCATGTATAGTCATGCACAGTAATTAGAAGCGAGTGGGGTTTTCAGGTTTAAGTCTGTAATGCAAATACATTCAGCATCACTAAAGCTGGTTGCCCCTGCTGGAGTGTAGGCAGTCACAGAGAATACACACGGTGGTGGTCTGAAAAAAAAACAGCTTGGACATGTGCATTTAAATAAATTTAAAAAAAAGGTTTCAGAATGTGTCAGTCTGTAAAAGTGATTTCAAATTGTAAAAAGAGATTTTCACTTGGCCCGAAAAAAAAAGAGCAGTAAGTGTGCTTTCAAATTGGCAAAGAAATTTCGTTTTGGCACTAATGTGAAAACATGACTCTGTGTGCATAGAAGAATTATAGGCAGAGATTTATTGCGTCTTGCTCTGGTGATTTCACAGTTGCAGTAGATGGAAAGGGGGAGCGAATTTTTGGGGGAAGAAGCAGAGGCTTAGCACACACCCATGTGCTTGCCATGTATAGTCATGCACAGTAATTAGAAGCGAGTGGGGTTTTCAGGTTTAAGTCTGTAATGCAAATACATTCAGCATCACTAAGGCTGGTTGCCCCTGCTGGAGTGTAGGCAGTCACAGAGAATACACACGGTGGTGGTCTGAAAAAACAGCTTGGTTTCATAATGTGACAGTTTGTAAAAGAGATTTTCACTTGCCCAAAAAAAAGAGCAGTTTGTGTGCATTCAAATTGGCAAAGAAATTTTGTTTTGTGACTATTGTGAAAAGAAATGTAGTAATATATTTAAATACAATAAAGGATTTTTTTTTTAGTTTTTTTCAGGTATTACTGAAGAACAGTGAACAAAATTTAAGATGCCTACAAAATCTCGAGTTCAAAAAACGCTAAAAAAAAACTATATTTGAAGACAACTGGAGGACCAAAGTTAGTAGAAGATGCTGATGTTGGGAAAAAGAAAAAATCTTCTGGTAAGCAAAAAAAACAATTTCTAAACAAAATATTCAAAACAAAGAAAAATGTACAAAATGTCTGTTCTCGGAAAAATGTAACAAAACATAGAGAACAGCAAAAAAATGAGAATTTAGTTAATGCAAATATACCTTCTGCAATTGAAAAGTTTAACATAAACAGAAAAACAGCATTTAAAGAGATACGTAGAAAAATGTTTCAGAGAAGAGTTATGTCCAATTTGATAAAGGATATAAAGAAATATAAGCAAAAGGCTAAATATTACAAGAGAAAAAAAGAAATTGAAGCCATTGCAGCAAAAGCATTAGAATTAAAAAGGAAACTATTCATATTAATTTTGAATAGGATGCGTACATTAGATAAAATGGTTAATGTACTGAAATCACAAAGCAAAAGCAAAAGAGTAGTGAACAGAACAAACTTTTGTAAAGTGTTTTTAGGAAAGTGGATGCATAGTTCAAGTAGTGAACCTTTTTTTAATGAAGAGAGCTATTTTCAAAGTAATAGTTTGCTGCATGCAGTTGACACCAGAGGTCGTTCATACGAAGTAAAAAATGGTTGCATAATGGAGAAGGAGATAATGGTTCCAAGAGATGAGGTACAAGTGATGGCAGATGAGGCAATGGGGAGACGTCCTAAAGCCCCAGTGTACACTTGGAATTGTAGTAGTATTTGCACTGTGCGTCAGGAATCTATTGACAGATTTCGAGAGTTTCTAAGAGAATATAGTAAAAAAAGTGTAAAACAAAAGATTAAGGTGCTTCAAAGTCTGGATCCATGCAGAGTGAGAGAGAATACTGGTTTGCAGGGTCATTCTCTTGCTTGTCTATCTAGAAAAGTGTGCAATAGTGTTTTCCATCATTTTAGGATGCTGGCTGTTCATCATACTGAAATGAGAAAGTTTGTGAGACGGTTGTATTTTGCCAAAAGTCCAGCAATAAAGTTAAATGAATTGAATAGGGCTCTGTTCCGAGGAACGGTATCAGATGTAGAGAAGGTTGTTGATGAAATTCAGTTTTGTTACTTTGGTCCTGAACAAAACAGTGCAGAGAAGGACACAGTAAATGAGGCAGAAGTGGAAGAGAATGTAGAACCTTGTGTAAGTAAGACATTTAATGATCACATAACAAAATTTGCAATAATCTCTAATGAAAGACCAAATGTTACTTGTATTTGTTGCCGCAGAACTCATTATAGAAAACAAACTAGGAATGTTGATCTCTACAGAAAGAGTGAAAATGAAGATAATTATAAGTGGATGGATTTTGCCACATATATATTTCTTGAAAATTGTTTTGAATTGGGTGAAGATCAGCGTATTTGTAAATACTGCTACAACAAGTTAGAGGAAAATAGAATGCCGACCAGAGCTGTACATAATAATTTAGAATTGGATGCTATTCCTGCTGAACTTTCTGAATTAAATACATATGAGTCTATACTCATTCAATGTGTTCATCCGTTCCAGACCATAGTACGTATGGAGCCCAAAACTGGTAAATTACCTCCTTCAGATTTACTGAGAGGTTTAAAAGGTAGAGTGGTGTATTTGCCCTTGGATTTGAAAAAAAATATGGAAACTATTGATGCGGATACTTTGGAAACTGAACCATTAATTATTCTGGTTAATGGTGTACCTACAAAGAATAAGAAGATTTGGCAGGAGCTGGTAGATGTGCGGAAAGTACAAAGAGCAAATTTGTATTTGAAAAAAAATAACAAATGGTATGAATCATTTTATATAGAAGAAGAAGAAGAAGAAGAAGATTTACAAGGAGACACAGAAACACCAACTGGACAAATTGAAAAAGTGGACAAGTCAAAGGAAGAAGAAATTTATGAACATTTTAGCATACATCCTCTCCATTCGAAAGAAGTTATGGGAGACAATATTGATCTCTTTCAGATGAAGAAAGCAAAAGGAAATCCCGTGAGTGTATGGGAGGAGAGCTTGGAAGCTCGATGTTTTCCCCAGCTGTTTCCTAAAGGAAAAGGAGGACGATACGATGAACGTCCAGAACAGATTCCAGCTTCAGAGTATCGAACTACAAGACTATATGCTGAAGATCCCAGATTTCGACAAAGTATTCCTTATTTGTTCCATCTTTTATTTGAAAGCGACTTGTCTGCACTGTCTTATGCAGTAAATCACATTTTAAAAAGTGGAGTACATTTACAAAATGTGTCTGCTAAGGATTTTATGGAGAAAGTGCAGCACCGAGATGATCATTTGGAAACACAACTGATCAATCTGATGGCTTGTCAGCGTGGGACAAATGAATATTGGTACCGACGCCATGGTGAACTAAAATGCATGTTACGCAATTTAGGAACACCAACATGGTTCCTTACCCTAAGCTGTGCCGAGTACGCTTGGGATGATTTACTGGATTTTCTACGAGAGGCCAATTCAAACATTAAAAACATCGAATACAAGACAGCAGGAGAACTGTGCTCATTGGATCCGGTTAATGTTTGCAGATATTTCAATCATAGATTTGAGGCTATGATGTCCTTCATCTGCAATAAAAAAAATCCACCTCTTGGAGAAGTAGTGGATTTCTTTTGGAGAAAAGAGTACCAGGCAAGAGGTGCTCCTCATATTCATATGCTGCTGTGGATCAAGGATGCCCCAAAGTTTGGAACTGATACTGATGAAGCAGTGTTATCTTACATTGAAGAATATGCAACATGTGCTATACCTAAAAGCACAGAAGAGAACAAGTTAAAGGAGCAAGTTCTACGTTTCCAAAGTCATCGGTGTGGAAAATACTGTCGACGGAAATACAAGAGCAAAGAAAAATACTACACTAAATGTCGATTTGGATTTCCTAGACCTGTTCTTACAAATGGAAGAGTCAACAGTTTTATGTCAGCTGTGAGACATACTATCACAAGAAAATCACCTAAGAATACCTACAACCTTAAAAGAAAAGAAGAATCAAAAAATATAAATGACTACAACCCAGTCATTTTATCCATGTGGAACGCTAACATGGATATACAGTATGTTGCTGACAATTCCATTGCTGTTGCTCGATATGTAACGTCTTACATTACGAAATCAGAAAAAACAGAATTGAAGGAAATGTGGGAAGAGATTTCTCACGAGAAGACTGTCAGTAAGAAGCTGTACAGTTTCAGTTTGAAGATGTTATCGCATCGAGAAATTGGATCCTACGAATGTTCAGATAGGTTATCTTCTGCAAGTCTCTACTCGAAGTCAAGAAGAATAATTTGGGCAAGTTTAGGCCTTGCAGCAATGAGAAATCGGGTACTGAAATCTGTTGGAGAAATTGAATATTTGGCTGAGAATGACCCAGAAAGTACAGACATATTGAAAACAAACATGTTGGACACATATTATCCCAAGAGAAGTCATCATCTGGAGAACATGTGTCTCTATGAAGTGTTACAGAACTACATTTATTCACGGAAAGCTGCAGAAGACATCAACAGTGGAAAATATAAAGTTGTTGGTGAAGAAGGATGTTTGGTGAAGCAAACCAAAGGAAGTTTGATAAATCACCGGAAGCTGAGTTGCGACACTACCGACAAGAAAGAATTTTACTACTTGGCTCTTTTACAGTTGTTTAAACCATGGCGTACAGAGGATGAACTACTGGGAGAATTCCAGAGCTATGAAGATTCTTTTAATGCTTGCAAAGACAGCATACAATGCAGTACATTCTCAACTTATCTGCAAATGTTAAATGAAGAAATTGAACAGGAAACTACAATTGCAGCAGAAATAGCTAGAGACAGTTCTCAGGACAGCCAAAGTTCAGGAACACACAGTCAAGATCCCCTAGGACAACCAATCGTTGAAAATGAAGCATCAATAGCCATGAATGAAGTGGAAACGGCTATGAATCAAGCTCAAGAAGAATTTATAGACTTACCAAATTTGGAAAGACAACTGAATGAAGAGCAGCAACAAATTTATGAAGAGATCAGAAACAAAATTGATCACGGATTACTACATGAAAAAAAAGAGTGCTCATGCACATCATTTCATCCAATCAGGATGTATGTAAGCGGACAAGCTGGCACT
Source organism: Triturus cristatus (assembly GCF_964204655.1). Classification (NCBI taxonomy): domain Eukaryota; kingdom Metazoa; phylum Chordata; class Amphibia; order Caudata; family Salamandridae; genus Triturus; species Triturus cristatus. The sequence goes on along the minus strand of NC_140590.1, from coordinate 1,837,610,831 downwards.
GGAAAAAGTTTCCTAATTAAAGTCATCAGAAGCTACCTAAAGCAAAAAACGGATTCTACTTTGTCTTCTGTGGTTACTGCTCCAACTGGGATAGCAGCATATAACATAAAAGGAATCACCTTACATCGTTTGCTAATGTTACCAGTGGAGCATGAGAACAAAATACAATTCAACAAGCTAACTGGAGAAGCATCCTTGGAAGTTTCACGAGTATTGAAGAAGATGCAAGTTCTCATTATTGATGAGGTGAGCATGGTATCAAACTTAATGCTTGCCTTTGTGCATTTAAGAATGCAGCAAATTTTGAAGACAGACTATGACGTGTTATTTGGTGGAAAACACGTCATAGTTTTTGGGGATCTTTTGCAACTTACTCCAGTTAAAGGACAACCAGTGTTTAATACTGTGACACATGAAGACACGAAGAAGTCATTGGGAAGCATTGGAAATACAAATATTTGGTCCTTCTTTGAGTACAAGGAACTTACAACTAATATGAGGCAAGCAAACGATGAAGAATATGGAAGTATTCTGAAAGATATCAGGATTGGACTACTCACAGAAGTTGGGAAAAAAGCATTACAGAGTCGGCTGCTACATAATTTATTTCCAAAGGAAGAAATAGTTGCAGAGAAAATATACAAGAATATTGCAGAAAACAAAAGTGTCATCTGTTTAATGCCAACTCTACGTGAATGCTCAATATTTAATGAGGAGCTTTTGAAATTGGAAAAGGAAGACATCAGGAAATTGGAAGCAGTGGACAAAATTGAGGATGGAAGAATTACTGTCACAGTAACAGGCAAACTGAAAAATAAATTGGACTCACTAGAGAAGAACATCTCCAAAACAGCAGGATTAGAAAAAAATCTATATGTTTGCATGAACTGTAGAGTGTTTTTAAGGAGAAATTTGGATGTTGAGAAAGGCTTAGTGAATGGAGCGATGGGAAGAGTTGTGGGTTTTATTAATTATCAGAAAAAAGATGGAATTGAATGTTTAAAAATAAAATTTGATCAGATAGAGGAAGTTAAAGACATTTGTTGTTGTTCAGTTCGTTTCATGCTTGTGAAAGACTTATATGTACGTAGGAAGCAGTTTCCGTTTTCACTAGCATATGCTGTAACTATCCACAAGTCTCAAGGATTGACTGTAGATTGTGCATTTGTGAACATTGGTTCAACTGTGTTCAAAGAAGGTATGGCATATGTAGCTTTGTCACGAGTCAAAACATTATCAGGTTTATTCATGATAGACTTTGATGACTCAAAAGTTAGTGCTGATACAAACTGTGTAAAGGAGTATAATAGATTAAGAAGAAGCTATGCTCCTCATTTAGGTCAGTATCCTGTGTTGGAGAAACGTGTAGTTTCTCGTAAAAGGAGAAATGAGAATATCTGTAATGAGGATGTAGAGAAGAGGAAAAAAAAGAGGAGTGATGTAATTGCAAACAAAAAGAAAAAGGACAATGAAGAACAGGTTGTAGGATGTCATTTTGAAAATAGCTCTGGTGTCAACTGCTACGCTAATGTAGTGCTGAATGTTGCATTTTATCTGGAAAGTTTGCAAGAGCAGATAATAGTAAATCAGGGAAAAAGATTCTGTTCAGAGCTCAGTCTCCTTTTTCAAAAGCTGAGTAAAGATAAAACTCAAATAGAAAGTGCTACTGATATTAGAAAACTTTTAGATGTATGTTCAGGACGAACACAGTTTTCTCAAAATGAACAGCAAGATGCACACGAATTTTTGATGTATTTTCTTCAGGTAGTGGAAGAAGAAGGAGTTCCCATTGACATTTTTTTTGGTCTCTCTTATAAATGGGAACATAGTTGTGATAATTGTTATTATATATGTGGCTCTATTGTTGATAATGAAAGGTTTATTTATTTGACATTGCCAGAGAGTAAAACAGTCACTTTTGCAAAATTAGTTAAAGATGCTAATCATAGCATGAAATGTGGTGAGTGTAATTCTGACATGTTATCAACATTAATTTTAAGGGAATACGGACAGTATGTAATTTTAATGATGCAACGATGTAGAGCTGATGGATCAAAATTGGATACTTTAATAAAGAAGTTTACAGGACAGCAATTATCAATTTCAGGAAAAACTTTTGTAACTGTTGCAATAATTTTCCATGATGGACCTACTGTTACTTCTGGACATTACACAGTTTATCTAAAATGTGAAAATGGCTGGACACTGTGTAATGATTCCCAATTGATTTTCAAACAACGTTTGCCTTTTGATTTAGCAAATTCCTATCTAATCTTCCTGAAACCTAAATTTTAGAGAGATTTGGCAAGATCTGGACAAAATAATTTTACCATTTTACTGGATTACCATTGCAATTTTGTAGAAAAAAGATTTTTAAAATTATCATTTGGCCTAAAGGAAAGATAACCAATTGTAATGTGGACTTTTTTAATTTTTAATGCAATTTTGAAAAACCAATAATTTAGAGATAATCGGTAACTTCTGCACATTTTAAATTTTGGAATGCTATTGGACTGCCATTGGAAATTTTTTCAAAAATGATTTAAAAAATTACTATTTGGCCATGTGGAAAAGTAAGCAATTCTATTGTGGACTAAATAAATTATTCAAAAAATTTTCGTGAACCAAAATGTTACAGAGAATTGGTGAGATCTGGACAGATTAAACTTTAGAATTTTAATGGTTTTCCCTTGGAAATTTATTCCAGGAAAAAAAAAAAAATACTATTTGGCCTAAAGGAAATGAAATCAGATGTATTTTGGAGTTATTTGAGATATAATATTGTGATTATACTTCTGAAACAAACATATCAGACGGTATTTTAAAGAAATAAGTATTGTTTTTAGATGATATTTTTTTAGAATAATATGCATTTCTGTAATGATAAGTTTAAGTGAGAAGAGATTCTGGGCTTTTTTAATACAATCTTTGAGATTGTTATTTTTTTTTGCCCGCTGTAAAATGATGAATGCAATTGCTTTCACAATTTATAGTGAAATGCAATATATTCTGAAAACAGCAAAAATAAGGCAAAAATATTTTTTGGTAAAAAATGTAAATATGTGTACAGTATTATAAAATGGTTTAAAAATATTAATACTTTTTTCTTTTTTTTCAGATCGATTTAGAAAATTTTCGGAAACTACAACCATTTTAAAAACTATTTTTAAAAAAAACAAATGAATAAATATTTTTTTGAGTGAGTATGGTAAGTCAATAATAATAATTGTAGTCTCTCAAGGACCTTCTAATGTGATAAATGATTTTTAGTGTTTTTTTTAAAAAATAAAAAAAAAGGTACGCTTACCGTACGCGTACGGTAAAAAAAAAAAAAAAAAAGTTTTTAAAAACATATGTAAAAAAAAGATGAAAGATAAGGTTGGCTCTTAAAAGAACCGTTGTGTTCATGCAGGGACAGAGGAAAGAAAGATTGGGAATATTAGACGGTACGACAAGTGTGCTGATCTATTTTACTGTTCACCAGGGAAACACTGGTCTCCCTATAAGTAATTAGATCGTGACAAGTGGCGCACCGTACTTCAACCCTCGCAAACCGAGGGTTAATTTCCAGAGGGCCAGCAAAAGGAGATTCTCCCCCCACAGATGAAGGGCTCACCTGACCTGCAGAAGAAGGAGTCTGCCCTGCAGGTGATGGTCCAGGCTGAGCTGCTGTGGATGTACTGGCTCGTCTTTCTGAAGAGTTACCTCCAAAAAGATGACCATGTGTCCTTTTGTGTACATCCTTGAGGTGTCTGATCATGGTATGATTCCCAAAGGAATACTTCCTGTCAGGATTACCTCTAGAAAGTACACGCTGACACAGCCTGCAAGTAACTAAGGGTGCATTCACCTTTTGCTGGCCTTCTGGAAAAGTAAAATAATCCCAAACATAAGAAGGCTTTACTTTCCTCGCTCTCTGCCTCAAGACAGTGCTGCTGGTGCTAGCCTCACTCTCAGAAGGGCTCTGCTGTTCTGCCATCGTATCCCAAAGACAAACCAGCTCCTTCTTCCAAGGGATCACAAGCAGAAATGAGGGGAATGGGTGTGGTGTAGGAGAGTTCTAGAACTGAAAGTAGTTTCCACCAATCAAAAGTTGTGTTTCATGATCACATGACCTACCGTACGCTTACGGTACGCTTACGGTGCGCTTACGGCAAAAAGTACGCGTGCGCGTAAAAAAGACACGCGCTTGCGCGCATGCGCATAACAGTCACTCCCCGGCACTTCCGCGTAACGTGCGCGTGTTGCGTAAGCGCGCACGCGTCCCACGCGCAGTACGCGCGGCTACGCAAAGTACGTAACTATACGCAAGCAGCGTAGATAGATTACGGACGTTGCGTAAACCGTACGCTTACCGTGAGCTTACGGTACGCGTACTATAAAAAAAAAAAAAAAAAAAAAAATCTGGAAATGAATTTTACATGTTTATTTTAAAAAATATATATAAAAAAAATATTTAAGGATTTTAAAAATTTAAGCATAATCTTTATAAAAGATAAGAAAATTAAATTAAAAATATGTTTGAAAAAAATGAAGAATAAAAAAAAAAAATAGCATTTAAAAAACCTTGCAAATTCACTGAAAAAACCATGGGTTTCACACACGTTATAGTTAGGAATTAGCATTTAAAATACCTTGCAAATTCACTGAAAAAACCATGGGTTTCACACACGTTATAGTTAGGAATTAGCATTTAAAAAACCTTAGAAATTCACTGAAAAAACCATGGGTTTCACACACGTTATAGTTAGGAATTAGCATTTAAAAAACCTTAGAAATTCAGTGAAAAAACCATAGGTTTCACACATGTTATAGTTAGCTGGACATTTTACTCGTAAAAAACCAATGAAATTGCCCCGTTATAGTTAGTTCAGCTAACTATAACTCGCGCGCCCGCAATGCACTGCTGATGACGTCACATATTACATCACTCATGACATGGTCAGTGACATCACTCATGACATCACTGATGACATCTCAAATGACATCACTGATGACATCACTGATGACATCATCCTTGTGATAGAGTGGCAGACCTCCTCTCACCTTAATATAAGCTTTGATACACACATTCAAAAATAGAGACTAAAAATTTCAAAAAAATGGACATACCAATACCAGTTACAACAACCTCTTCAGTAATTCTAAGATCCACATACACATCCACTCATTCACCAACAGTCCTATACAGTCACTCATACATGTACTCACTCATCATATGTACTCATACATCTATACATCCTGTTACACAATGCCACTCATCCATAGAGTTACTCACACACATAGTCACTCATGCTAATAAAGAATAAAACATACATTTACTTGCATATACAGTAATACACACACCACCATACTTACTTCTACGGAAACTTACACATACTTAGTCTTTTAAACAATCACTTACAGAAACACATACTTATTCATACAGGAACTCTTTCAATCTCTCCCTCTCACATATACTCACATATATACACCAATAGTCACATATACTAGTTTAAAACATATGTAGTTACTCCTGAAGACACTATTGAGACAGTCATTCACTCACTAACACACCCATACACACACTCATCCACCCATACAGTCCTGCACACATACTGTCTTCAACACATACAAACAGTGAGTCACTCATTCACGCATCTATGCACTACGTAATACCCCCCACCGTACCATACAGACACTCAGACTGATACTCAAAAAAACAACTAATAACCTATATAGACACCCATGTAGCTACTCACCAACCCATGCAGCCACTTATACACAAAGTGAGAGATACACTTAATCAGTCAGTTACACAATCAATTTTTCAAAAACAAATCATCCATTTAGACACTTATATACCCATTTATTCTTCCATCGACCTTGAGATATACATATAAAAAACATATTTAATTTTCAGAAAAACACACATTCACTGGATGATGTTATCAGTGATGTCATCAGTGATGTCATTTGAGATGTCATCAGTGATGTCATGAGTGATGTCACTGACCATGTCATGAGTGATGTAATATGTGACGTCATCAGCAGTGCATTGCGGGCGCGCGAGTTATAGTTAGCTGAACTAACTATAACGGGGCAATTTCATTGGTTTTTTACGAGTAAAATGTCCAGCTAACTATAACATGTGTGAAACCTATGGTTTTTTCACTGAATATATATATCACCAAGAATCTCCTCCAAAGGAACGAGCAGAGGCCACACTGGGGAAACCAAGGAAACACCATTTATTCAGCAATTACATCGGCGAATGCATTTCGGCTCCATCAGCCTTCATCAGCACCAAAGGTGTATGGGAGGCATTTAAAAACATCACTATATGAAGGTCCCGCCTAATGCTGATTGGTTCGGCACCGCTCCACCCCAAATACGTAGGATCACCTGGTGCAGGTCGCGAGGTTCTAGAGGCCTGCAAATCCCAGGATGCATTTCACAACCAGGTAGGTAGTACAGGGGTGTTCATGAATCCAAATGGTTGAGCGGGCTTTAGCGGGACAGTCAGTGTTGCTAGAAAATGCTGTTCTCCTGTTGTTTTGTAGTTGAATCAATGCGCCTCCTCAGCTCCCCAAACCGCATCGACCTCAGGGCTCAGAAATCCAATCGGCGGGGGCAAAAATGGACATCCAACTCGCCCAGTGTGAGGAAAAATACCTCAACTCCGCCCCTTCTCCTTCCGAACACTGGGGTGGGACTCAAGTGTCTCCAATACCTCGGAGAACACAGAAAACGTTGCCGTAGCAGCCGCCAGTGAAAACTAGGCCGTCTTGTGATGCGGGGACTTCTGAAAAAGCGTCTCTGGCTGACGCTTGTGAAATCATCAAGAATCTCCTCCAAAGGAACGAGCAGAGGCCACACTGGGGAAACCAAGGAAACACCATTTATTCAGCAATTACATCGGCGAATGCATATCGGCTCCATCAGCCTTCATCAGCGCCAAAGGTGTATGGGAGGCATTTAAAAACATCACTATATGAAGGTCCCGCCTAATGCTGATATATATATAAATTCAAACCTTGTTTCGCGATATCCTCTGCCTCAAAAGGGTGGCAGGCTGCCGGCAAGGACGCGACCCTTAATATTCCATCAAACAATCCTTTGCTCATAAAGATTGCGCCGAGCCCCAATTTGTTTGTAACAGCGTGCTTTATTCCATCAAGTTTGTGGCAAACAACTCCCGACGCGTTTCGAAACCCTCCGGTTTCTTGGTCACAGGTCGATACGATGTTGACACTCGTCACATGATATAGTACACAATGTGTAAATGATATAAACAAAGGACTACATTGCTGCCTGGTTCACATAGCTAGCATGGGCGCCATCTTTGAATGATATAATGAAACTGAATTATAGCAGTTAATTTACAGTGTTATGCAGCGTATTCAATTGGACTTTCAATTAATTATTTTATATAATAAAAATTCAATAATAGTGATTACAAGTGTAATGTTTCAATATCATATATATATATATAGACAAATGATTCTCCGCTCGCACAGAAAAGATCCAGCACTTAGTGAAATAATTTTAACTTGCTTCTTTATTTGTAGAGTAACGGCAACATCTACATATATATGTATATTTTTCTATTGGGCTATGTGGGACTGAAGTTTAGATATCACACCTGGTATATAATTGCATAAATAGCTCTCAAGTAGCATACATTGCTTTGTTACTGACCATCCGCATGCATCAGTAAGTTTCTAAAATGAAAAACATTTAAAAAAAGTTCAAAGCACAAAACCTTTATGTGAATGGTATATCTGCATCATTTCTCCAATACTTCTTCTGCCTCTAAAATTATATTCAGCATTTTCCAAACAAAAGTTACACACCAAATGAAGATAGCAGAAGATCTCTCAAGGCATTCTTTACTAATAATCCTTCTCAATTTCAATCAAACCATCTTTTAAGAAAAAACACCATCCTCACCATAAACATGAAATTTCTATAGCCATGTTCAACCATAAGAACCATATCTCACCATCTAAGCATATGCAAAGCGATCATATAAGTTAAAAACCTCATTGACAAACACTTCCCAATACATACCTAACAAGTATTACGTCTTTCTGATTCATATGCAAGGGGACAACATGTTTTCATCTTTTATTTGTGACTACACTACTCCTGTGATATATCTTTTCATATCACTGTGATATGTCTTTTCATATTACTGTGATACTCTTTTTTATCAAACTCCCATATACATCTTCATTTCTAATGTCATTTTTATAAAGTATTAAAAAGTTATACACATACCAGGGAATTCAGTGTGTAGACTATATTGTTGTTTTAGCTCTTTGTGGATAGTTTTGACACTGTTAGGTTTTCTAAAAACTAAGCACAAGAATGGTTCACCACTCCCATACAAAGCAACCATGAAATGGCAACCTCTGCAACTTTCCACTCTGTGATTATGAGAAAGGCAGCAAATGAAATCATGTCTTTAATTTTAGATTAACACTATCTCCTCTTATTAATGGTTAGCATCTGTTAACACTTTCCCTCACCTTCAAAAAGAGATTCCTATCTATGTGTGTTTGCGATGTATTTGCGTCCAAACCTATATCTAGCTTAATTTTTAAATATATAAACTACACAGCAATTTATTACATAGTCCTGAGTTGGAAATTAAAATTCGCCACCTTTAAATTGTGGCAGCACTCCTCAACTTTAAAAAAATATCTTTCACTTTAACACCCTTCCCCTCAATACACTATTTGCTCCGTGTACCCAACAACCCAGTGCAAACATAGGTCACAAATTCATAACACATTCTAAAAGGAACATGCTACTCCAAATATGATACAGCAGGAGTGCTTTACCCCACAGATTCAAAAGAATATCAATGTCTGTTTCACATTTCTGTCCTTAAACAACAGCCAATAATAAGACTTCTTGCTAAGGCATACAGCACACTACCTCATTTTATTAACTTTCATGCTGACAACATCCAATGAAATATATTTTTTTTAAATTCATTTGAACTGCTTTCCATTTGGGGAACTACCTTATTCAGCTCCAGCCTTCTCCTGATTGCTATTGCTCCTTCACTTCAAAATGCTTAGAGTATGGATTGTAGGCCATAGCTATGTCTATTTGGCTAAAGAGGCTGCAAAAAAGAGAGGTATTGACAGAGACTTGGGTTTGTAAAATGTGCAGATTACTTGGTTTGGCCAGAGAGGGTTAAAGTTTCATCAGTTGCTGGCTTTGGTTCATTCCATTGTGGATTCCCAAGCTCCTCGCCTCATGATTGTGTACTGTGGTGGCAATTTCCTAGGCACATTGACTGGGGTCAGGCTGGAAATCCTAATGAAAGAAACCTTTGCATAACTGATGTCGCTTTTACTCACGCTGCCATTGTGTGCTCTAATAAATGCCAAAGACAGAAATGGAAGTAGTCAAATAGATTCTGTCCACAGATTGACAAAGAGAGGAAACATGTTAAAAAACTGTTTCTGCATTCCTCAGAGACTATCGCATGGGCTGTATCTATAACAACAACCTGCATTTTGACATGCATGTAATTTGGGAATTTATAGAAATGATGGAGGAGACTTTACAGATGAAGGCAACAGGGTTTTTCTAAGTAACCTGAAACTCTGCATCCAGTCTTATGTGTAGCAACCATATACACATAACTAACACAACGGCTTGTCAGAGCCACCCTAGTACTCAAAATATTGTGAAGCATTTTTCTAAAGGTTTTTTTTCTCTTTCATTTTTGGGGATCTTTGCAATGACGTCACGGTCCCCACAAACACTTGTGGATAACGGAAAACAAAAGCAGACATTCAATGGCCACCAATACATCCAACAATATTATGTAAAAAAATTAATTCTGAACATTGCCCTACACACATTACTATATACATACTTCTTTCAAAGCATGTTTAAACTCATATTTTTGTGCTTAGTTTCTTTTTAAAACCATCTTTCAGCCCTTTTTTAATTTTTGCGGTTATTCAGGATGTCACGGTGACGTCATTAACCACGATGATCGTGCCTTTTCCATACAGTCTAAAACACATATATCCACACATACTACAGTATTCTACACACTAGGGATTTATTAACTACACTTCAAACTCATGTTTTGTACTGTATTTCTAGAACAACCATCTCTAAAACATATTTTATATTTTCACGGTGACTCTGTATATCGCGATGACACAGATAATCGCGATTCCCGTGGATACGTTGTGAAAGCGGTATGTGATGTATTTTTCTTATATAAGTATTGTTTATTTTTTCAATATATGTGTTACATTTTTAGTAGTTATCAATTTTATTATACTTAAATTTTGCATTTTTTAGTTCCGTAGTGGATTGTGGGTTTATAGGTGAAGAGGGTGAGAAGTAATTTAATTATAATAAATTAATGACATCTTTTAATTCATTAATATTTATTTGATTGAGATTTTATAGTGTTAATTGTGGGAAGTAATCTATTTTTAATTAAGTATTAATTTGTTGTTAATTAATCTAAAATAATTAATTAAATATTAAATATGGAACTTGTGTAATTTATTTTATATGGGGGTTGTGGGGTTTACAGGGGTAAAGGGTGGGAAGTAATTTATTTTTAATTAATTACCAATTAGTTGTTAATTATTATTATTAACTAATTGAAAATTAAATATGAAAATTGTTTAATTAATTTTAGGTGCGGGTTGTGTGGTTTATAGCGGTAAATGGGGAAGTAAATTATTTTTAATTAATTAATAAATAGATGTTAATTAATATTAATTACTTAATTGAAAATTAAATATGGAAATTTTGTAATTATTTTTAGGTGCGGGTTGTGGGGAATATTTCCTATCCCTCCACAATCCAACACTTTCCCCTCTGTTATACTCACTGGAGTGGGAATAGTAATTTTTACCCCTCCGCAATCAAACAATTTTCCTACTGTTGCACTCATTGGACTGGGAATACTAATTTTTACCCCTCCGCTATCCAACACTTTCCCTACTGTTACACTCGCTGGAGTGGGAATAGTAATTTTTACCCCTCCTCTATCCAACACTTTCCCTACTGTTGCACTCATTGGAGTAGGAATAGCAATTTATACCTCTCTGCTATCCAACACTTTCCCTACTGTTGCACTCATTGGAGTAGGAATAGCAATTTATACCTCTCTGCTATCCAACACTTTCCCTACTGTTGCACTGACAGGAGTGGGAATAGTAATTTTTTCCCCTCCTCTATCCAACACGTTCCCTACTGCTGCAATGATTGGACTGGGAATAGTAATTTTTACCCCTCTGCTATCCAACACTTACCCTACTGTTGCACTGACTGGAGTGGGAATTGTAAATCTTATCCCTCCGCTATCCAATACTTTCCCTCCTGTTGCACTCACTGGAGTGGGAATAGTCAAATTTACCGGTCCATAATCCAACACTTTCCCTACTATTTGCACTGACTGGAGTGGGAATAATAAATGTTATCCCTCTACTATCCAACACTTTCCCTACTGTTGCATGCATTGGAGTGGGAATAGTAATTTTTACCCCTCCGCTATCCAACACTTTCCCTACTGTTGCATTGACTAGAGTGGGAAATTTAGGTTTAAATATTTTTAAATAGTTGAACGTTTTAATTAATAATAGAATGTTATTCACATAAATGTTATGATATTGGTTTATGTATATATATATATATATTACCTACTGGCGGTCGCCAGTAGGTAGTTATAGTTAGGACCACGTTTCCATAGGAAATCCGCAACATTCTATTTTGAATAACTTTGGCGCCAGTCGACGAATCCTCGCGAATTTTTCAAAATAGGTGGGGCGCTCCGCTCCGCTCCTACCCTGAAAGTCTCGGGAGGATTCGTCAAGCGGGGGCTGAGATAAAAGGGGGTCCCAAAACGCGTTTTTCCCATGCATTTTTCCATAGGACCTTTAGACAGGGCTACAGCCCGAACGGCTGAACAGAATTACTAGAAATTTGGCAGAGAGGTAGTCCTCAGGTCAAGGAAGTGCCTTTTGTAGGTTTGGTGTAAATCTGTTCAGTAGATTTTGAGAAAATAGCCTTTAAATCAATATATATATCTGAGCCAGCTTACAGTGTGCTTACGGTACGCTTACTGTACGCGTACGGTGGCGTGCGCGAGCGCGATGCTGATTGGCTCTTATATCTTAGTAAACATTCGAATCGGCCGAAACCAGGAAGCAGCGGCCGCCATTTTCTCTCTCGCACTGAGAGTGATTTTTAAAATATAAAGCCCAAAAACATGTAAAGGGGCTGTTTAGACAGCTCCCACACACATAGCCATGTTGAGGGAGTCCCCAAAGATCCCCCAAGGCCAAAAACGGAATTTTTATTTTTTCGGTAATTTCGCCGATTACGCTTACCGTACGCGTACGGTAAAAAATTTAATAAAAAAAAAAAATTATCCACACTCTCTCCACCCGATGTGCAATTGGTGCCCGCAGGGCACCAATTGTGCATTGCTTAATAGACATTGATATAAACTTAAATATTAAAAAAAAAAATAATAAAAAAAAAAATTATCCACACTCTCTCCACCCCGTGTGCAAATGGTGCCTGAAGGGCATCATTTGTGCATGGCTTATCAAACATACGAAAAATTAAAATATTACCTTTCAAAACGAAGTGCATCATATGTCCTCCATGTGCGCACGGTGCGCGAAGCGCATCGTGCGTACATGGCCCATCTAGCGTAACGTGGGCACGCGGTGCGCGTAGCACACCGCGTGCCCACCGTGCGTGCACGGCACTAACTGCGTAAAGTGGGCGCGCGGTCCAGAAATCGCTGGTGCATGGAAGATGTAGTAGACATCCGTAGCTCCAAAAACACTCGCTGACACGGACCTTTGATAAAGTGCTTATTTTAATCGATTTGTGAGGCTGTCGACATAACGTTACGGCTCCGTGGAGCCTTGATCACATGACAACGTCAGTACTTTACATATATATATATATATATATATATATATATATATATATATATATATATATATATATATATATATCAACAACGCCGGTCCCGATAATGATGAAGGCTGTCTGTAGGGCGGTCCGTGTCGGGGTAATCGGAAACCCCAATTATGCAACTCGATACACTTCTTCTCCAGAAAGTATACACGGACACCAGGGAGATTTGCAGTTTCAAATCGGTTTTAATGAACTGCACTCGCTACGCGTTTCAGCTTTCGCCTTGTTCACGCTGAAGCAGTATTTTTTTGAATAAAGTTATATAAAGTTCATAAACGCAAAAATAGACAACAGACTTTTCACATCAACAGAATGTAATGCAGAGACTTGGTAATTTAGGCGGCCATCTTAGCCTAGTACAAAATTCATTCTACAGGTATATATCCTTCTATATATCTCGTAGCATATACATAAAATAACTGTACGTTCAAATAATTATTGGAAATAAGTGCATATTATATCACATTATCGTGTCTCCAAATAATATAAACACAATACCACACCCTGTACAGTATGCATAAATTATATACAATATGTACACTATATACACACATGTTATGCCCCAGTGGGCAGATTTACAGAGTTATTCCAACAACCATTGGCAATAAGTATCTCAACCAGATGGTAATCTTGTTCATGTACATGCGCAATCTTATCTCCCCAGTGGGCATACAGCAAGAATACATAATACTGCAAATGCAACTTGAAGTTCCTGAGAGGCCACAGCATGATTCAGTACCAATCTCTAAAAAACGGAAATAAGATAAGTTTTAGTATATCATAGATCAAGCCCTAATATGATGACAAATCTTACTTATGCAAATGTACAGATAGCTCCTCGCTAGAATTCAACCCTTTCGGGACCATTGTGTCAAAATCTACAATATATCTAGATTCTAATTGTCTCAGGAGAAGTAGTTTATTCCCTCCACGTGCAGTATCCATGACAGCATCAATCACCACCATTTTCAACAATTTTTCATAAGTAAGATTTGTCATCATATTAGGGCTTGATCTATGATATACTAAAACTTATCTTATTTCCGTTTTTTAGAGATTGGTACTGAATCATGCTGTGGCCTCTCAGGAACTTCAAGTTGCATTTGCAGTATTATGTATTCTTGCTGTATGCCCACTGGGGCGATACGATTGCGCATGTACATGAACAAGATTACCATCTGGTTGAGATACTTATTGCCAATGGTTGTTGGAATAACTCTGTAAATCTGCCCACTGGGGCATAACATGTGTGTATATAGTGTACATATTGTATATAATCTATGCATACTGTACAGGGTGTGGTATTGTGTTTATATTATTTGGAGACACGATAATGTGATATAATATGCACTTATTTCCAATAATTATTTGAACGTACATTTATTTTATATATATGCTACGAGATATATAGAAGGATATATACCTGTAGAATGAATTTTGTACTAGGCTAAGATGGCCGCCTAAATTACCAAGTCTCTGCATTACATTCTGTTGATGTGAAAAGTCTGTTGTCTATTTTTGCGTTTATGAACTTTATATAACTTTATTCAAAAAAATACTGCTTCAGCGTGAACAAGGCGAAAGCTGAAACGCGTAGCGAGTGCAGTTCATTAAAACCGATTTGAAACTGCAAATCTCCCTGGTGTCCGTGTATACTTTCTGGAGAAGAAGTGTATCGAGTTGCATATATATATATATATATATATATACATAAACCAATATCATAACATTTATGTGAATAACATTCTATTATTAATTAAAACGTTCAACTATTTAAAAATATTTAAACCTAAATTTCCCACTCTAGTCAATGCAACAGTAGGGAAAGTGTTGGATAGCGGAGGGGTAAAAATTACTATTCCCACTCCAATGCATGCAACAGTAGGGAAAGTGTTGGATAGTAGAGGGATAACATTTATTATTCCCACTCCAGTCAGTGCAAATAGTAGGGAAAGTGTTGGATTATGGACCGGTAAATTTGACTATTCCCACTCCAGTGAGTGCAACAGGAGGGAAAGTATTGGATAGCGGAGGGATAAGATTTAAAATTCCCACTCCAGTCAGTGCAACAGTAGGGTAAGTGTTGGATAGCAGAGGGGTAAAAATTACTATTCCCAGTCCAATCATTGCAGCAGTAGGGAACGTGTTGGATAGAGGAGGGGAAAAAATTACTATTCCCACTCCTGTCAGTGCAACAGTAGGGAAAGTGTTGGATAGCAGAGAGGTATAAATTGCTATTCCTACTCCAATGAGTGCAACAGTAGGGAAAGTGTTGGATAGCAGAGAGGTATAAATTGCTATTCCTACTCCAATGAGTGCAACAGTAGGGAAAGTGTTGGATAGAGGAGGGGTAAAAATTACTATTCCCACTCCAGTCAGTGCAACAGTGGAAAGCGTTGGATAGCGGAGAGCTAAAAATGACTATTCCCACTCCAGCGAGTGTAACAGTAGGGAAAGTTTTGGATAGCGGAGGGGTAAAAATTAGAATTCCCAGTCCAATGAGTGCAACAGTAGGAAAAATGTTTGATTGCGGAGGGGTAAAAATTACTATTCCCACTCCAGTGAGTATAACAGAGGGGAAAGTGTTTGATTGTGGAGGGATAGGAAATATTCCCCACAACCCGCACCTAGAAATAATTACAAAATTTCCATATTTAATTTTCAATTAAGTAATTAATATTAATTAACATCTATTTATTAATTAATTAAAAATAATTTACTTCCCCCATTTACCGCTATAAACCACACAACCCGCACCTAAAATTAATTAAACAATTTTCATATTTAATTTTCAATTAGTTAATAATAATAATTAACAACTAATTGGTAATTAATTAAAAATAAATTACTTCCCACCCTTTACCCCTGTAAACCCCACAACCCCCATATAAAATAAATTACACAAGTTCCATATTTAATATTTAATTAATTATTTTAGATTAATTAACAACAAATTAATACTTAATTAAAAATAGATTACTTCCCACAATTAACACTATAAAATCTCAATCAAATAAATATTAATGAATTAAAAGATGTCATTAATTTATTATAATTAAATTACTTCTCACCCTCTTCACCTATAAACCCACAACCCACTACGGAACTAAAAAATGCAAAATTTAAGTATAATAAAATTGATAACTACTAAAAATGTAACACATATATTGAAAAAATAAACAATACTTATATAAGAAAAATACATCACATACCGCTTTCACAACATATCCACGGGAATCGCGATTATCTGTGTCATCGCGATATACAGAGTCACCGTGAAAATATAAAATATGTTTTAGAGATGGTTGTTCTAGAAATACAGTACAAAACATGAGTTTGAAGTGTAGTTAATAAATCCCTAGTGTGTAGAATACTGTAGTATGTGTGGATATATGTGTTTTAGACTGTATGGAAAAGGCACGATCATCGTGGTTAATGACGTCACCGTGACATCCTGAATAACCGCAAAAATTAAAAAAGGGCTGAAAGATGGTTTTAAAAAGAAACTAAGCACAAAAATATGAGTTTAAACATGCTTTGAAAGAAGTATGTATATAGTAATGTGTGTAGGGCAATGTTCAGAATTAATTTTTTTACATAATATTGTTGGATGTATTGGTGGCCATTGAATGTCTTCTTTTGTTTTCCGTTATCCACAAGTGTTTGTGGGGACCGTGACGTCATTGCAAAGATCCCCAAAAATGAAAGAGAAAAAAAACCTTTAGAAAAATGCTTCACAATATTTTAAGTACTAGGGTGGCTCTGACAAGAGCCGTTGTGTTAGTTGTGTGTATATGGTTGCTACACATAAGACTGGATGCAGAGTTTCAGGTTACTTAGAAAAACCCTGTTGCCTTCATCTGTAAAGTCTCCTCCATCATTTCTATAAATTCCCAAATTACATGCATGTCAAAATGCAGGTTGTTGTTATAGATACAGCCCATGCGATAGTCTCTGAGTCTGAGGAATGCAGAAACAGTTTTTTAACATGTTTCCACTCTTTGTCAATCTGTGGACAGAATCTATTTGACTACTTCCATTTCTGTCTTTGGCATTTATTAGAGCACACAATGGCAGCGTGAGTAAAAGCGACATCAGTTATGCAAAGGTTTCTTTCATTAGGATTTCCAGCCTGACCCCAGTCAATGTGCCTAGGAAATTGCCACCACAGTACACAATCATGAGGTGAGGAGCTTGGGAATCCACAATGGAATGAACCAAAGCCAGCAACTGATGAAACTTTAACCCTCTCTGACCAAACCAAGTAATCTGCACATTTTAAAAACCCAAGTCTCTGTCAATACCTCTCTTTTTTGCAGCCTCTTTAGCCAAATAGACACAGCTATGGCCTACAATCCATACTCTAAGCATTTTGAAGTGAAGGAGCAATAGCAGTCAGGAGAAGGCTGGAGCTGAATAAGGTAGTTCCCCAAATGGAAAGCAGTTCAAATGAATTTAAAAAAAATATATTTCATTGGATGTTGTCAGCATGAAAGTTAATAAAATGAGGTAGTGTGCTGTATGCCTTAGCAAGAAGTCTTATTATTGGCTGTTGTTTAAGGACAGAAATGTGAAACAGACATTGATATTCTTTTGAATCTGTGGGGTAAAGCACTCCTGCTGTATCATATTTGGAGTAGCATGTTCCTTTTAGAATGTGTTATGAACTTGTGACCTATGTTTGCACTGGGTTGTTGGGTACATGGAGCAAATAGTGTATTGAGTGGAAGGGTGTTAAAGTGAAAGATATTTTTTTAAAGTTGAGGAGTGCTGCCACAATTTAAAGGTGGCGAATTTTAATTTCCAACTCAGGACTATGTAATAAATTGCTGTGTAGTTTATACATTTAAAAATTAAGCTAGATATAGGTTTGGACGCAAATGCATCGCAAACACACATAGATAGGAATCTCTTTTTGAAAGTGAGGGAAAGTGTTAACAGATGCTAACCATTAATAAGAGGAGATAGTGTTAGTCTAAAATGAAAGACATGATTTAATTTGCTGCCTTTCTCATGATCAAAAAGTGAAAAGTTGCAGAGGTTGCCATTTCATGGTTGCTTTGTATGGGAGTGGTTAACCATTCTTGTGCTTAGATTTTAGAAAACCTAATTGTGTCAAAACTATCCACAAAGAGCTAAAACAACAATATAGTCTACACACTGAATTCCCTGGTATGTATATAACTTTTTAATACTTTATAAAAATGACATTAGAAATGAAGATGTATATGGGAGTTTGATAAAAAAGAGTATCACAGTAATATGAAAAGACATATCACAGTGATATGAAAAGATATATCACAGGAGTAGTGTAGTCACAAATAAAAGATGAAAACATGTTGTCCCCTTGCATAGGAATCAGAAAGAAGTAATACTTGTTAGGTATGTATTGGGAAGTGTTTGTCAATGAGGTTTTTAACTTATATGATCGCTTTGCATATGCTTAGATGGTGAGATATGGTTCTTATGGTTGAACATGGCTATAGAAATTTCATGTTTATGGTGAGGATGGTGTTTTTTCTTAAAAGATGGTTTGATTGAAATTGAGAAGGATTAATAGTAAAGAATGCCTTGAGAGATCTTCTGCTATCTTCATTTGGTGCGTAACTTTTGTTTGGAAAATGCTGAATATAATTTTAGAGGCAGAAGAAGTATTGGAGAAATGATGCAGATATACCATTCACAAAAGGTTTTGTGCTTTGAATTTTTTTAAAATGTTTTTCATTTTAGAAACTTACTGATGCATGCGGATGGTCAGTAACAAAGCAATGTATGCTACTTGAGAGCTATTTATGCAATTATATACCAGGTGTGATATCTAAACTTCAGTCCCACATAGCCCAATAAAAAAAGTTACATATATATGTAGATGTTGCCGTTACTCTACAAATAAAGAAGCAAGTTAAAATTATTTCACTAAGTGCTGGATCTTTTCTGTGCGAGCGGAGAATCATTTGTCTATATATATATATGATATTGAAACATTACACTTGTAATCACTATTATTGAATTTTTATTATATAAAATAATTCATTGAAAGTCCAATTGAATACGCTGCATAACACTGTAAATTAACTGCTATAATTCAGTTTCATTATATCATTCAAAGATGGCGCCCATGCTAGCTATGTGAACCAGGCAGCAATGTAGTCCTTTGTTTATATCATTTACACATTGTGTACTATATCATGTGACAAGTCTCAACATCGTATCGACCTGTGACCAAGAAACCGGAGGGTTTCGAAACGCGTCGGGAGTTGTTTGCCACAAACTTGATGGAATAAAGCACGCTGTTACAAACAAATTGGGGCTCGGCGCAATCTTTATGAGCAAAGGATTGTTTGATGGAATATTAAGGGTCGCGTCCTTGCCGGCAGCCCGCCACCCTTTTGAGGCAGAGGATATCGCGAAACAAGGTTTGAATTTATATATATATCAGCATTAGGCGGGACCTTCAAATAGTGATGTTTTTAAATGCCTCCCATACACCTTTGGCGCTGATGAAGGCTGATGGAGCCGATATGCATTCGCCGATGTAATTGCTGAATAAATAAATGGTGTTTCCTTGGTTTCCCCAGTGTGGCCTCTGCTCGTTCCTTTGGTGGAGATTCTTGATGATTTCACAAGCGTCAGCCAGAGACGCTTTTCAGAAGTCCCCGCATCACAAGACGGCCTTGTTTTCACTGGCGGCTGCTACGGCAACGTTTTCTGTGTTCTCCGAGGTATTGGAGAGACTTGAGTCCCACCCCAGTGTTCGGAAGAAGAAGGGGCGGTGTTGAGGTATTTTACCTCACACTGGGCGAGATGGATGTCCATTTTTGCCCCCGCCGATTGGATTTCTGAGCCCTGAGGTCGATGCGGTTTGGGGAGCTGAGGAGGCGCATTGATTCAACTACAAAACAACAGGAGAACAGCATTTTCTAGCAACACTGACTGTCCCGCTAAATCCCGCTCAACCATTTGGATTCATGAACGCCCCTGTACTACCTACCTGGGGGCCGATTACGATCCTGGAAAAACCCGGTACAAACCGTGGGTCGGAGCTTTTTCTCCGTCCGACTCGTACCGGGTTGTAAAACTTTACAAACATGCAATTACGATTCGTTCGGAAACACCATTCCCGTACGATTCGGAAAAAAGACCAACCGACAGAAAAATACATACAAATGTGATCTGGGACACCGCGGACGTGACGTCCGGACGGAGTTAGGCATGTTTTTACGTACCAGCAATTACGATTCGCACCGACTGCAGTCCGGATGGGAAAATTTTTACGGCACCTAAAAAGTGCCGGAAAAGCTAAGTACGCAGCGATGCGAGCTGATTAGGGGGCCCGGTACGCGCCGTACCCCCCCCCGCCCCCCGTATGTACGGAGCGTACTCCCACCCCCATATGTACGGAGCGTACCCCCACCCCCATATGTACGGAGCGTACCCCCCAGCCCCCCGTATGTATGGAGCGTACCCCCGTACCCCCCAGCCCCCCGTATGTACGGAGCGTACCCCCGTACCCCCCCGTATGTACGGAGCGTACCCCCGTACCCCCCAGCCCCCCGTATGTACGGAGCGTACCCCCACCCCCGTATGTACGGTGTGGACCCCCAGCGCTACGCGCTGGGGGTCCGCACCGTACATATGGGGGTGGGGGTGGGGGTACGCTCCGTACATACGGGGGGCTGGGGGGTACGCTCCGTACATATGGGGGTGGGGGTACGCTCCGTACATACGGGGGGCTGGGGGGTACGCTCCGTACATATGGGGTGGGGGTGGGGGTACGCTCCGTACATACGGGGGGGTGGGGGTACGCTCCGTACATACGGGGGGCTGGGGGGTACGCTCCGTACATATGGGGTGGGGGTGGGGGTACGCTCCGTACATACGGGGGGCTGGGGGGTACGCTCCGTACATATGGGGGTGGGGGTACGCTCCATACATACGGGGGGCTGGGGGTACGGCGCGCCCATCCGCGGGGGGGGCTGGGGGTACGGCGCGAACATACGGGGGACGGGGGGGAGTACGGCGCGTACCAGGCACTTGTTTGGACATCTCCATGGTTGCTATGGGAGTTCGCTCCGGACGGTCTTTTTTCCATACAGTTGTACAATCGGACGGATGGGACGGATCGTAATTGCGCATTGGGACTTCAGTTTTCCCATTTGTACGTAAAAATGTCCGGGGACGTGTCGGAGACTTTTCCCGACCCGAGGACGTGTGGTGGAATTTTCCCAATGCGATTTGTAGGGACTTTTTCCCATACGAATCGTAATTGGCAGTTTGTACGGCGCTTTTACCATTTGTAAGGAAAAAAGTCCAGATTCAATTCGGTTGGGGAAATTTTTTCCAGGATCCTAATCGGCACCAGAGTTGTTAAATGCATCCTGGGATTTGCAGGCCTCTAGAACCTCGCGACCTGCACCAGGTGATCCTACGTATTTGGGGTGGAGCGGTGCCGAACCAATCAGCATTAGGCGGGACCTTCATATAGTGAGGTTTTTAAATGCCTCCCATACACCTTTGGTGCTGATGAAGGCTGATGGAGCCGAAATGCATTCGCCGATGTAATTGCTGAATAAATGGTGTTTCCTTGGTTTCCCCAGTGTGGCCTCTGCTCGTTCCTTTGGAGGAGATTCTTGGTGATTTCACAAGCGTCAGCCAGAGGCGCTTTTTCAGAAGTCCCCGCATCACAAGATGGCCTAGTTTTCACTGGCGGCTGCTACGGCAACGTTTTCTGTGTTCTCCGAGGTATTGGAGAGACTTGAGTCCCACCCCAGTGTTCGGAAGGAGAAGGGGCGGAGTTGAGGTATTTTTCCTCACACTGGGCGAGTTGGATGTCCATTTTTGCCCCCGCCGATTGGATTTCTGAGCCCTGAGGTCGATGCGGTTTGGGGAGCTGAGGAGGCGCATTGATTCAACTACAAAACAACAGGAGAACAGCATTTTCTACCAACACTGACTGTCCCGCTAAAGCCTGCTCAACCATTTGGATTCATGAACACCCCTGTACTACCTACCTGGTTGTGAAATGCATCCTGGGATTTGCAGGCCTCTAGAACCTTGCGACCTGCAGCAGGTGATCCTACGTATTTGGGGTGGAGCGGTGCCGAACCAATCAGCATTAGGCGGGACCTTCATATAGTGATGTTTTTAAATGCCTCCCATACACCTTTGGCGCTGATGAAGGCTGATGGAGCCGAAATGCATTCGCCGATGTAATTGCTGAATCAATGGTGTTTCCTTGGTTTCCCCAGTGTGGCCTCTGCTCATTCCTTTGGAGAAGATTCTTGGTGATATATATATATATATATATATATATATATATATATATATATATATATATATTCACTGAAAAAACCATGGGTTTCACACACGTTATAGTTAGGAATTAGCATTTAAAAAACCTTAGAAATTCAATGAAAAAACCAAAGGTTTCACACATGTTATAGTTAGCTGGACATTTCACTCGTAAAAAACCAATGAAATTCCCCCGTTATAGTTAGTTCAGCTAACTATAACTCGCGCGCCCGCAATGCACTACTGATGACGTCACATATTACATCACTCATGACATGGTCAGTGACATCACTCATGACATCACTGATGACATCTCAAATGACATCACTGATGACATCATCCAGTGAATGTGTGTTTTTCTGAAAATTAAATATGTTTTATATATGTATATCTCAAGGTCGATGGAAGAATAAATGAGTATATAAGTGTCTAAATTGATGATTTGTTTCTGAAAAATTGATTGTATAACTGACTGATTAAGTGTATCTTTTTGAATACATGGCTTAGTGAGTAATGTTTAAATGTGTAAATACCTGTATCAGTCTCTCACTTTGTATATAAGTGGCTGCATGGGTTGGTGAGTAGCTACATGAGTGTCTATATAGGTTAATAGTTGGTTTTTTGAGTATCAGTATGAGTGTCTGAGTGTCTTCATGGTGCGGTGGGGGGTATTACGTAGTGCATAGATGCATGAATGAGTGACTCACTGTTGGTATGTGTTGAAGACAGCATGTGTGCAGGACTGTATGGGTGGATGAGTGTGTGCATGGGTGTGTTAGTGAGTGAATGACTGTCTCAATAGTGTCTTCAAAAGTAACTACATATGTTTTAAACTAGTATATGTGAGTATTGGTGTTTATAAGTGAGTATATGTGAGAGTGAGAGATTGGTAGACTTCCTGTATGAATAAGTATGTGTTTCTATAAGTGATTGTTTAAAAGACTAAGTATGTGTAAGTTTCTGTAAAAGTAAGTGTGGTGGTGTGTGTATAACTGTATATGCAAGTAAATGGATGTTTGATTCTTTATTAGCATGAGTGACTATGTGTGAGTAACTCTATGGATGAGTGGCATTGTGTTACAGGATGTTTAGGTGTATGAGTACATATGATGTGTGAGTACATGTATGAGTGACTGTATAGGATTGTTGGTGGATGAGTGGATGTGTATGTGGATCTTAGAATTACTGAATAGGTTGTTGTAACTGTTATTGGTATGTCCATTTTTTTGAAAATTTTAGTCTCTATTTTTGAATGTTTGTATCAAAGGTTATATTAGGGTGAGAGGAGGTCTACCACTCTGTCACAAGGATAATGTCATCAGTGATGTCATTTGAGATGTCATCAGTGATGTCATGAGTGATGTCACTGACCATGTCATGAGTGATGTAATATGTGACGTCATCAGTAGTGCATTGCGGGCGCGCGAGTTATAGTTAGCTGAACTAACTATAACGGGGGAATTTCATTGGTTTTTTACGAGTGAAATGTCCAGCTAACTATAACATGTGTGAAACCTTTGGTTTTTTCATTGAATTTCTAAGGTTTTTTAAATGCTAATTCCTAACTATAACGTGTGTGAAACCCATGGTTTTTTCAGTGAATTTCAAAGGTTTTTTAAATGCTAATTCCTAACTATAACGTGTGTGAAACCCATGGTTTTTTCAGTGAATTTGCAAGGTTTTTTAAATGCTAATTATTTTTTTTTTCTTCTTTTTTTTTTTACATATTTTTTTTTAATTTTCTATCCTTTTTTAAGGACTATGGTTAAATTTTTAAAATTCTACAATATGTTTTTATTTTACATTTTTTATAAAATAAACAGGTAAAATTTATTAGCAATACATTTTTTCCTTTTTTTTTATTTTTTTTTAGTGCGCGTACGGTAAGCTTACGGTAAGCGTACGGTTTACGCAATGTCCGTAATTTATCTACGCTGTTTGCGTATAGTTACGCAATTTGCGTAGCCACGCGTACTCAGCGCGTGGCGCGTACGCGTGTACGCTACACGCGCACGTTACGCGGAAGTGTCGGGGAGTGACTGTTATGCGCATGCGCGCGAGCGCGTGCCTTTTTTACGCGCATGCGCACTTTTACCGTAAGCGCACCGTAAGCGTAACGTAAGCGTAACGTAAGCGTACGGTGGATCATGTGATCATGAAACACAACTTTTGATTGGTTGAAACTACTTTCAGTTCTAGAACTCTCCTACACCACACCCATTCCCCTCATTTCTGCTTGTGATCCCTTAGGAGAAGGAGCTGGGTTGTCTTTGTGATACGATGGCAGAACAGCAGAGCTCTTCTGAGAGTGAGGCTAGCAGCACTACCTTGAGGCAGAGAGCGAGGAAACAAAAGACCTCTTACGTATGGGAGTATTTTACTTTTCCAGAAGGCCAGCAAAAGGTAAATGCACCCTTAGTGACTTGCAAGCTGTGTAAGCGTGTACTTTCAAGAGGTAATCCCGACAGGAAGTATTCCTTTGGGAATCACACCATGATGAGACACCTTAAGGATGTACACAGAAGGACACATGCTCGACTTACTGGAGGTAACCCTTCAGTAAATCAACCACATCCACAGCAGCTCAGCCTGGACCATCATCTGCAGTGCCGAGTCCTTCTTCTGCAGGTCAGGTGAGCCCTTCATCTGTGGGGGGGGCATCTCCTTTTTCTGGTCCTCTGGAAATTAACCCTCGGTTTGCGAGGGTTGAAGTACGGTGCGCCTGTTGTCATGATCTAATTACTTATAGGGAGACCAGTATTTCCCTAGTGAACAATAAAATAGATCAGCACACTTGTCGTACCGTCTAATATTCCCAATCTTTCTTTCCTCTGTCCCTGCATGAACACAACGGCTCTTTTAAGAGCCAACCTTATCTTTCATCTTTTTTTTATATATGTTTTGAAAAACTTTTTTTTTTTTTTTTTACCGTACGCGTACGGTGCGCGTAATTTTTTTTTTTTTTTTTTTTAAAACACTAAAAATCAATTATCATATTACAAGGTCCTTGAGAGACTACAATTAAAAACTGAAAATGTGATTGTAGAGAAGTGGAAAAAAGGGACCATGACATTATTGACTTACCATACCCACTCAAAAAAAGATTTATTCATTTATTTATTTTTTTAATTGCTTTAAAAATGGTTCTAGTTTTCGAAAATTTTCTATCTCAATCTGAAAAAAAAGAAAAAAGTATTAATATTTAATAAAACATTTTATAATACAGTACACATATTTACATATTTTTCAAAAAATATTTTTGCCTTTTTTTTGCTGTTTTCAGAAAATATTGCATTTCACTATAAATTGTGAAAGCAATTGCATTCATCATTTAACAGCAGGCAAAAAAAAATTAACAATCTCAAAGATTGTTTTAAAAAAGCCCACAATCTCTTTTTGCATAAACATAACTTTATAGAAATGCATAATATTCTTAAAAAATATCATCTAATATCAATACTTATTTCTTTAAAATACCGTCTGATATGTTTGTTTCAGAAGTATAATCACAATAATATATCTCAAATAACTCCACAATACACCTGGTTCTATTTCCTTTAGGCCAAATAGTAATTTTAAAATTCTTTTTTTGTTTAATTTCCAATGGTAATCCAATAAAAATCTAAAGTTTAAATTGTACAATTGTCACCGATTCTCTGTAACATTTTGGTTTCCGAAAGATTAATTAATAATTAAATAAGTCCACAATAGAATTGTTTACTTTTCCGCATGGCCAAATAGTAATTTTAAAAATCTTTTTTGAAAAAATTTCCAATGGCAATCCAATAACATTCCAAAATTTAAATTGTGCAGATGTTACCGATTTTTTCTAAATTTTTGCTTTTCCAAAGTTTCCTTAAAAAATGGAAAAATTCCACATTACAATTGGTTACCTTTCCATTAGGCCAAATGATAATTTGTTAAATCTTTTTATTTGTAAATTCCAAATGGTAATCCAATAAAATGGTAAAATTGTTTTGTCCAGATGTTGCCAAATCTCTCTAAAATGTAGGTTTCAGGAAGATTAGATAGGAATTTGCTAAATCAAAAGGCAAACGTTGCTTAAAAATCAATTGGGAATCATTACACAGTGTCCAGCCTTTTTCACATTTAAGATAAACTGTGTAATGACCAGAAGTTACAGTAGGTCCATCATGGAAAATTATTGCAACTGTTACAAAAGTTTTTCCTGAAATTGATAATTGCTGTCCTGTAAACTTCTTTATTAAAGTATCCAATTTTGAACCATCAGCTCTACATCGTTGCATCATTAAAATTACATACTGTCTGTATTCCTTTAAAATTAACGTTGAAAACATGTTAGATTTACACTCACCGCATTGCATGCTATGATTAGCATCTTTAACTAATTTAGCAAAAGTGACTGTTTTACTCTCTGGCAATGTTAAATAAATAAACCTTTCAGAATCAACATTAGAGCCACATATATTATAACAGTTTTCACAACTATGTTCCCATTTATAAGAGAGACCAAATAAATGTTCAATGGGAACCCCTTCTTCTTCCAGTACCTGAAGAAAATAAATCAAGAATTCCTGTGCGTCTTGCTGTACATTTTGAGAAAACTGTGTTCATCCTGAACATACATCTAAAACTTGTCTAATTTCAGTAGCACTTTCTATTTGAGTTTTATCATTACTCAGCTTTTCAAAAAGGAGACTCAGCACAGAACAGAATCTTTTTCCCTGATTTACTATTATCTGCTCTTGCAAACTTTCCAGATAAAATGCAACATTCAGCACTACATTAGCGTAGCAGTTGACACCAGAGCTATTTTCAAAATAACATCCTACAACCTGTTCTTCATTTTCCTTATTCTTTTTGCTTGCAATTACATCACTCCTCTTTTTTTTCCTCCTCTCTACATCTTCATTACAGATATTCTCATTTCTCCTTTTACGAGAAACTACACGTTTCTCCAACACAGGATACTGACCTAAATGAGGAGCATAGCTTCTTCTTAATCTATTATACTCCTTTACACAATTTGTATCAGCACTAACTTTTGAATCATCAAAGTCTATCATGAATAAACCTGATAATGTTTTCACTCGTGACAAAGCAACATATGCCATACCTTCTTTGAACACAGTTGAACCAATGTTCACAAATGCACAATCTACAGTCAATCCTTGAGACTTGTGAATAGTTACAGCATATGCTAGCGAAAACGGAAACTGCTTCCTACGTACATATAAGTCTTTCACAAGCATGAAACGAACTGAACAACGACAAATGTCTTTAACTTCTTCTATCTGATCAAATTTTATTTTTAAACATTCAATTCCATCTTTTTTCTGATAATTAATAAAACCCACAACTCTTCCCATAGCTCCATTAACTAAACCTTTTTCAACATCCAAATTTCTCCTTAAAAATACTCTACAGTTCATGCAAACATATAGATTTTTTTCTAATCCAGCTGTTTTGGAAATGTTCTTCTCTAGTGAATCCAATTTATTTTTCAGTGTGCCTGTTAATGTGACAGTAATTCTTCCATCCTCAATTTTGTCCACTGCTTCCAATTTCCTGATATCTTCCTTTTCCAATTTCAAAAGCTCCTCATTGAATATTGAGCATTCACGTAGAGTTGGCATTAAGCAGATGACACTTTTGTTTTCTGCAATGTTCTTGTATATCTTCTCTGCAACTATTTCTTCCTTTGGAAATAAATTATGTAGCAGCCGACACTGTAATGCTTTTTTGCCAGCTTCTGTGAGTAGTCCAATCCTGATATCTTTCAGAATACTTCCATATTCTTCATCGTTTGCTTGCCTCATATTAGTTGTAAGTTCCTTGTACTCAAAGAAGGACCAAATATTTGTATTACCGATGCTTCCCAATGACTTCTTCGTGTCTTCATGTGTCACAGTATTAAACACTGGTTGTCCTTTAACTGGAGTAAGTTGCAAAAGATCTCCAAAAACTATGACGTGTTTTCCTCCAAATAATACGTCATAGTCTGTCTTCAGAATTTGCTGCATTCTTAAATGCACAAAGGCAAGCATTAAGTTTGATACCATGCTCACCTCATCAATAATGAGAACTTGCATCTTCTTCAATACTCTTGAAACTTCCAAGCATGCTTCTCCAGTTAGCTTGTTGTATTGTATTTTGTTCTCATGCTCCACTGGTAACATTAGCAAACGATGTAAAGTGATTCCTTTTATGTTATATGCTGCTAACCCAGTTGGAGCAGTAACCACACAAGACAAAGTAGAATCCGTTTTTTGCTGTAGGTAGCTTCTGATGACTTTTATTAGGAAACTTTTTCCAGTTCCAGCTTGTCCGCTTACATACATCCTGATTGGATGAAATGATGTGCATGAGCACTCTTTTTTTTCATGTAGAAATCCGTGATCAATTTTTTTTCTGATCTCTTCATAAATTTGTTGCTGCTCTTCGTTCAGTTGTCTTTCCAAATTTTGTAAGTCTATAAATTCTCCTTGAGCTTGATTCATAGCCGTTTCCACTTCATTCATGGCTATTGATGCTTCATTTTCAACGATTGGTTGTCCTAGGGGATCTTGACTGAGTGTTCCTGAACTTTGGCTGTCCTGAGAACTGTCTCTAGCTATTTCTGCTGCAATTGTAGTTTCCTGTTCAATTTCTTCATTTAACATTTGCAGATAAGTTGTGAATGTATTGCATTGTATGCTGTCTTTGCAAGCATTAAAAGAATCTTCATAGCTTTGAAATTCTCCCAGTAGTTCATCCTCTGTACGCCATGGTTTAAACAGCTGTAAAAGAGCCAAGTAGTAAAATTCCTTTTTGTCAGTAGTGTCGCAACTCAGCTTCCGGTGATTTATCAAACTTCCTTTTGTTTGCTTCACCAAACATCCTTCCTCACCAATGACTTTATATTTTCCATTGTTGATGTCTTCTGCGGCTTTCCGTGAATAAATGTAGTTCTGCAGCACTTCATAGAGACACATGTTCTCCAGATGATGACTTCTCTTGGGATAATATGTGTCCAACATGTTTGATTTCAAAATATCTGTACTTTCTGGGTCATTCTCGGCCAAATATTCAATTTCTCCAACAGATTTCAGTACCCGATTTCTCATTGCTGCAAGGCCTAAACTTGCCCAAATTATTCTTCTTGATTTCGAGTAGAGACTTGCAGAAGATAACCTATCTGAACATTCGTAGGATCCAATTTCTCGATGCGATAACATCTTCAAACTGAAACTGTACAGCTTCTTACTGACAGTTTTCTCGTGAGAAATCTCTTCCCACATTTCCTTCAATTCTGTTTTTTCTGATTTCGTAATGTAAGACGTTACATATCGAGCAACAGCAATGGAATTGTCAGCTACATACTGTATATCCATGTTAGCGTTCCACATGGATAAAATCACTGGGTTGTAGTCATTTATATTTTTTGATTCTTCTTTTCTTTTAAGGTTGTAGGTATTCTTAGGTGATTTTCTTGTGATAGTATGTCTCACAGATGACATAAAACTGTTAACTCTTCCATTTGAAAGAACAGGTCTAGGAAATCCAAATCGACATTTAGTGTAGTATTTATCTTTGCTCTTGTATTTCCGTCGACAGTATTTTCCACACCGATGACTTTGGAAACGTAAAACTTGCTCCTTTAACTTTTTCTCTTCTGTGCTTTTTGGTATAGCACATGTTGCATATTCTTCAATGTAAGATAACACTGCTTCATCAGTATCTGTTCCAAACTTTGGGGCATCCTTGATCCACAACAGCATATGAATATGAGGAGCACCTCTTGCCTGGTACTCTTTTCTCCAAAAGAAATCCACTACTTCTCCTAGAGGTGGATTTTTTTTATTGCAGATGAAGGACATCATAGCCTCAAATCTATGATTGAAATATCTGCAAACATTAACCGGATCCAATGAGCACAGTTCTCCTGCTGTCTTGTATTTGATGTTTTTAATGTTTGAATTTGCCTCTCGTAGAAAATCCAGTAAATCATCCCAAGCGTACTCCGCACAGCTTAGGGTAAGGAACCATGTTGGTGTTCCTAAATTCCGTAACATGCATTTTAATTCACCATGGCATCGGTACCAATATTCATTTGTCCCACGCTGACAAGCCATCAGATTGATCAGTTGTGTTTCCAAATGATCATCTCGGTGCTGCACTTTCTCCATAAAATCCTTAGCAGACACATTTTGTAAATGTACTCCACTTTTTAAAATGTGATTTACTGCATAAGACAGTGCAGACAAGTCGCTTTCAAATAAAAGATGGAACAAATAAGGAATACTTTGTCGAAATCTGGGATCTTCAGCATATAGTCTTGTAGTCCGATACTCAGAAGCTGGAATCTGTTCCGGACGTTCATCGTATCGTCCTCCTTTTCCTTTAGGAAACAGCTGGGGAAAACATAGAGCTTCCAAGCTCTCCTCCCATACACTCACGGGAGTTCCTTTTGCTTTCTTCATCTGAAATAAATCAATATTGTCTCCCATAACTTCTTTTGAATGAAGAGGATGTATGCTAAAATGTTCATAAATTTCTTCTTCCTTTGACTTGTCCACTTTTTCAATTTGTCCAGTTGGTGTTTCTGTGTCTTCTTGTAAATCTTCTTCTTCTTCTTCTTCTTCTATATAAATTGGTTCATACCATTTGTTATTCCTTTTCAAATACAAATTTGCTCTTTGTAGTTTCCGTACATCTACCAGCTCCTGCCAAATCTTCTTATTCTTTGTATGTACACCATTAACCAGAATAATTAATGGTTCAGTTTCCAAAGTATCCGCATCAATAGTTTCCGTATTTTTTTTCAAATCCAAGGGCAAATACACCACTCTTCCTTTTAAACCTCTCAGTAAATCAGAAGGAGGTAATTTACCAGTTTTGGGCTCCATACGTACTATGGTCTGGAACGGATGAACACATTGAATGAGTATAGACTCATATGTATTTAATTCAGAAAGTTCAGCAGGAATAGCATCCAATTCTAAATTATTATGTACAGCTCTGGTCGGCATTCTATTTTCCTCTAACTTGTTGTAACAGTATTTACAAATACGCTGAACTTCACCCAATTCAAAACAATTTTCAAGAAATATATATGTGGCAAAATCCTTCCACTTATAATTATCTTCATTTTCACTCTTTCTGTAGAGATCAACATACCTGGTTTGTTTTCTATAATGAGTTCTGCGGCAACAAATACAAGTAACATTTGGTCTTTCATTAGAGATTATTGCAAATTTTGTTATGTGATCATTAAATGTCTTACTTACAGAGGGTTCTACATTCTCTTCCACTTCTTCCTCATTTACTGTGTCCTTCTCTGCACTGTTTTGTTCAGGACCAAAGTAACAAAACTGAATTTCATCAACAACCTTCTCTACATCTGATACCGTTCCACGGAACAGAGCCCTATTCAATTCATCTAACTTTATTGCTGGACTTTTAGCAAAATACAACCGTCTCACAAACTTTCTCATTTCAGTATGATGAACAGCCAGCATCCTAAAATGATGGAAAACACTATTACACACTTTTCTAGATAGACAAGCCAGAGAATGACCCTGCAAACCAGTATTCTCTCTCACTCTGCATGGATCCAAACTTTGAAGCACCTTAATCTTCTGTTTTACACTTTTTTTACTATATTCTCTTAGAAACTCACGAAATTGATCAATAGATTCCTGACGCACAGTGCAAATACTACTACAATTCCAAGTGTACACTGGGGCTTTAGGACGTCTCCCCATAGCCTCATCCGCCATCACTTGTACCTCATCTCTTGGAACCATTATCTCCTTCTCCATTATGCAACCATTTTTCACTTCATAAGCACGACCTCTGGTGTCAACTGCATGCAGCAAACTATTACTTTGAAAATAACTCTCTTCATTAAAAAAAGGTTCACTACTTGAACTATGCATCCATTTTCCTAAAAACACTTTAGAAAAGTTTGTTCTGTTCACTACTCTTTTCCTTTTGCTATGTGATTTCAGTACATTAACCATTTTGTCTAATGTACGCATCCTATTCAAAATTAAAATGAATAGTTTCCTTTTTAATTCTAATGCCTTTGCTGCAATGGCTTCAATTTCTTTTTTTCTCTTATAAAACTTAGCCTTTTGCTTATATTTCTTCACATCCTTTATCAAATTGGACATAACTCTTCTCTGAAACATTTTTCTACGTATCTCTTTAAACGCTGTTTTTCTGTTTAAGTTTATCTTTTTAGTTGCAGAAGGTATATTTGCATTAACTAAATTCTCAATTTTTTCCTGTGCTTTTCGATTGAAATCATTCTTTCCAGTACAGACATTTTGTACATTTTTCCTTTTTTTGAATATGTTCTTTAGAAACATTTTTGTCTGCTTACCAGAAGATTTTTTCTTCTTCCCAACATGAGCATCTTCAACTAACTTAGGTCCTCCAGTTGTCTTCAAATATAGGTTTTTTTTGTGGTCTTTTTTTACTCTGGATTTTGTAGGCATCTTAAATTTTGTTCACTGCTCTTCAGCAATACCTGAAAAAAACTAAAAAAAAATTCCTTTATTTTAATTAAATATATTACTACATTTGTTTTCACATTAGTCACAAAAGGAAATTTCTTTGCCAATTTGAAAGCACACTTACTACTCTTTTTTTTGGCAAGTGATAATCACTTTTACAGACTGACACATTATGAATCCACTTTTCAGATTTTTTAAAAAGCACATGTCCAAACTGCTTTTTCAGACCAGCACCATTTGTAACCTGGGTGACTGCCTACACTCCAGCAAGGGCAACCAGCCTTAGTGATGCTGAATGTATTTGCATTACTGACTGAAACCTCAAACCCCACTCGCTTGTGAATACTGTGCATGATTCCACATGGTAAGCAGCTGGGTGTGTGCTAAGAGTCTGCTTCTGCACCAAAAAACTGGCTCCCCCTTTCCTTCTAATGCAACTGTGAAATCACCAGAGCAATACGCAATAAATCTCTGCCTGTAATTCCTATTTGCACACAGAGTCATGTTTTCACATTAGTCACAAAACGAAATTTCTTTGCCAATTTGAAAGCACACTTACTGCTCTTTTTTTTGGCAAGTGATAAACACTTTTACAGACTGACACATTATGAATCCACTTTTCAGATTTTTTAAAAAGCACATGTCCAAACTGCTTTTTCAGACCAGCACCATTTGTAACCTGGGTGACTGCCTACACTCCAGCAAGGGCAAACAGCCTTAGTGATGCTGAATGTATTTGCATTACTGACTGAAACCTCAAACCCCACTCGCTTGTGAATACTGTCCATGATTCCACATGGTAAGCAGCTGGGTGTGTGCTAAGAGTCTGCTTCTGCACCAAAAAACTGGCTCCCCCTTTCCTTCTAATGCAACTGTGAAATCACCAGAGCAATACGCAATAAATCTCTGCCTGTAATTCCTATTTGCACACAGAGTCATGTTTTCACATTAGTCACAAAATGAAATTTCTTTGCCAATTTGAAAGCACACTTACTGCTCTTTTTTTTGGCAAGTGATAAACACTTTTACAGACTGACACATTATGAATCCACTTTTCAGATTTTTTAAAAAGCACATGTCCAAACTGCTTTTTCAGACCAGTACCATTTGTAACCTGGGTGACTGCCTACACTCCAGCAAGGGCAACCAGCCTTAGTGATGCTGAATGTATTTGCATTACTGACTGAAACCTCAAACCCCACTCGCTTGTGAATACTGTGCATGATTCCACATGGTAAGCAGCTGGCTGTGTGTTAAGAGTCTGCTTCTGCACCAAAAAATGGCTCCCCCTTTCCATCTAATGCAACTGTGAAATCACCAGAGCAATACGCAATAAATCTCTGCCTGTAATTCCTATTTGCACACAGTGTCATGTTTTCACATTAGTCATAAAACTAAATTTCTTTGCCAATTTGAAAGCACACTTACTGCTCTTTTTTTGGCAAGTGATAATCACTTTTACAGACTGACACATTATGAATCCACTTTTCAGATTTTTTAAAAAGCACATGTCCAAACTGCTTTTTCAGACCAGCACCATTTGTAACCTGGGTGACTGCCTACACTCCAGCAATGGCAACCAGCCTTAGTGATGCTGAATGTATTTGCATTACTGACTGAAACCTCAAACCCCACTCGCTTGTGAATACTGAGCATGATTCCACATGGTAAGCAGCTGGGTGTGTGCTAAGAGTCTGCTTCTGCACCAAAAAATGGCTCCCCCTTTCCATCTAATGCAACTGTGAAATCACCAGAGCAATACGCAATAAATCTCTGCCTATAATTCCTCTTTGCACACAGAGTCATGTTTACACATTAGTCACAAAACGAAATTTCTTTGCCAATTTGAAAGCACACTTACTGCTCTTTTTTTTGGCAAGTGATAATCACTTTTACAGACTGACACATTATGAATCCACTTTTCAGATTTTTTAAAAAGCACATGTCCAAACTGCTTTTTCAGACCAGTACCATTTGTAACCTGGGTGACTGCCTACACTCCAGCAAGGGCAACCAGCCTTAGTGATGCTGAATGTATTTGCATTACTGACTGAAACCTCAAACCCCACTCGCTTGTGAATACTGTGCATGATTCCACATGGTAAGCAGCTGGCTGTGTGTTAAGAGTCTGCTTCTGCACCAAAAAATGGCTCCCCCTTTCCATCTAATGCAACTGTGAAATCACCAGAGCAATACGCAATAAATCTCTGCCTGTAATTCCTATTTGCACACAGAGTCATGTTTTCACATTAGTCACAAAACGAAATTTCTTTGCCAATTTGAAAGCACACTTACTGCTCTTTTTTTTGGCAAGTGATAAACATTTTTACAGACTGACACATTATGAATCCACTTTTCAGATTTTTTAAAAAGCACATGTCCAAACTGCTTTTTCAGACCAGCACCATTTGTAACCTGGGTGACTGCCTACACTCCAGCAAGGGCAACCAGCCTTAGTGATGCTGAATGTATTTGCATTACTGAGTCCAACCTCAAACCCTTAAATTATTCTTTTTTTATACCAGTACACCTTAATTTATTGTGAAAACATAGTCCATATTATTTTACTTGTTCCTCACATTTAAATTTCTCCCAAAACAGAAAATAATAAACACAACTTCAACAAAAAGAATTGCATTTCTATTATTCATTTCTTAATTTACCATATACATCCCCTCTCAAACTCTAAACTCACCTTTAAAATTAGTTAGTTGTGAAAGAAATGTGGCACTCAAACAGCAGATTATCAGAGCCAGGATCTCTGTTCTTTACACCTCTCTCCTCTCAGCAGAACCAGATAATGGCAAACTTTCCCTCTCTTTTTCCACACATATACATGTTAGTTTCAAATCTCAGTGCTTGCCCCTTTTTTTCAAATGTAATCACACATTTCTATTGGTTGAAAACCAACCCTTTTCCAAAAGTACCCTTCCCCCAACTTGACTTCTGCCTAGCACCCTTCCCCCAACTTGACTTCTGCCTGCTACCATAGCAACAGCTCATGGAACACTGCTCTGTGAAGTCAGGTCAGAAGTTCGCCACACAATGTTTCAATTCCACAGAGCAAGAGTGCTTGACTTTTCAAACCTAACAGCAAATCCATAGTACTGTTCTTTGGTAACACATTTTTCTGTACCAATACAAAACATGCTTCTATTAATTTACACATACAGCCTAGTTTTTATTCTAGAATGGTATGAAACAGCCAATCAGTTCTTTTTTTTTTGAAAAAAATATGTATGCCTCCATTTCCAAACTGTCTTTCTTTTCATATTGCCATTCTACTGAAAGACACCTCCTGAGTGCATCCAGTTCTCCTTTGAAGATGTTCACAGTGTGGATTGTAGGACACAGCTATGTCTTCTGGAGTGAAAAGTACGCAGAGAAAACAGGTATGGTGAGAGACCTTGCTTTGCCAAATGTAGACATTAAATGGATTGGTCAGAGAGGGTTAAAGTGGCACCAATTGATGCCATTGGTGAAATCCTTCATCCAAATCCAACACCCTGACCTCATAATAGTGCACTGTGGTGGCAATGACCTAGGCACTTTGACTGGGGTAGGTCTGGAAATGCTTATGAAGGACACCTTTGCACAACTGTTTTCACTTTTCCCAAAAACTGCCTTTGTGTTTTCTAACATATGCCAAAGGCAAAAATGGAACTGGTCCAATCATTTCTGTCCGCAGATTGACAAAGCAAGAAAGCACGTCAACAAATCTGTTTCTGCTTTCCTCCGTGACTATGGTATGGGTTCCATTTACCACAACAACTTGCGTTACGACATGCAAGACATTTATAGAGGAGATGGTGTACACTTCAGTGATGAAGGGAACAGAGTCTTCCTCTTGAACCTTAGACTCTGCATCGGTACTTACTTGTAGGTACCACTAAAAAATCAAATCACTTCATAAACACAACGGCTCTTTTTAGAGCCCCCTAATATCTAAACACTTAAATCTGCATTTAATTTCATTTTTTTTTTTTTTTTACCGTACGCGTACGGTAAGCTTACCGTACGCGTACCCCGCGATTTTTTTTAAAATCAATAAATGTTTTCTTTGTACTTTTCTGTCCTTCTTTGACCCCCTTACAAATGTTAGGGGGTCTGTAACTCTCCTCCTTGCCCCCTTTTCTTGTTATCACTCTTTTTTTTCTGAGTGAAACACACGAAATGGCGGCCGCCGCTTCCTGGTTTCGACCGATTCGAATGTTTACTAAGATCTAAGAGCCAATTAGAATCGCGCTCGCGCACGCCACCGTACGCGTACGGTAAGCGTACCGTAAGCGCACCGTAAGCTGGCTCAGATATATATATTGATTTAAAGGCTATTTTCTCAGAATCTACTGAACAGATTTACACCAAACCTACAAAAGGCACTTCCTTGACCTGAGGACTACCTCTCTGCCAAATTTCTAGTAACTCTGTTCAGCCGTTCGGGCTGTAGCCCTGTCTAAAGGTCCTATGGAAAAATGCATGGGAAAAACGCGTTTTGGGACCCCCCTTTTATCTCAGCCCCCGCTTGACGAATCCCCCCGAGACTTTCAGCGAAGGAGCGGAGCGTAGCGCCCCACCTATTTTAAAAAATTCGCGAGGATTCGTCGACCGGCGCCAAAGTTATTCAAAATAGAATGTTGCGGATTTCCTATGGAAACGTGGTCCTAACTATAACTACCTACTGGCGACCGCCAGTAGGTAATATATATATATATATATATATATATTCACTGAAAAAACCATAGGTTTCACACATGTTATAGTTAGCTGGACATTTCACTTAGTTTCAGTTAGTGCAG
Source organism: Triturus cristatus (assembly GCF_964204655.1). Taxonomy (NCBI): domain Eukaryota; kingdom Metazoa; phylum Chordata; class Amphibia; order Caudata; family Salamandridae; genus Triturus; species Triturus cristatus. Next base: position 1,837,573,291 of record NC_140590.1, on the reverse strand, counting down.
GCAACTATAACTCACGCGACCGCAATCCTCTGCTGATGATGTCAGATATTACATCACTGATGACATATGTGTCTTTATGAAAAATAAATATTTGTAATATATGTATAGCTAAAGATACAGTATTAGCATCAACAGAGGATTGCGGTCGCGTGAGTTATAGTTGCCTGCACTAACTATAACGGGGGAATTTCATTGGTTTTTTACGAGTGAAATGTCCAGCTAACTATAACATGTGTGAAACCTATGGTTTTTTCAGTGAATTTGCAAGGTTTTTTAAATGCTAATTCCTAACTATAACGTGTGTGAAACCTATGGTTTTTTCAGTTAATTTGTACGGTTTTTTAAATGCAATTTTTTTTTGAGATTTTTGGTAAACCTATGTATAAAATAATATATGTACTATATCCTGCATTATGGAATGGTTAATTTTTTTTTTTATGCATTTTTTTCCGTGCGCGTACGGTAAGCTGACGCTACGCGCTCCGTACGTCATAAGTACGGTGCGCTTACGTGATATGATGCGCGTACGGTAAGCTGACGCTACGCGCTCCGTACGTCATAAGTACAGTGCGCTTACGTGATACGTACGTGACGTACGCGTACACGCATGCGCGTTGCACGGAAGCAACGTCGCGGTTACGCAGGGGCGTGTAATGCGCATGTGCGAGTGCGTCTTACGTACGCGCTCCGTAAGCGCTCCGTAAGCGTCACGTTTGCGCATGCGTACTTGTTTACGAGCCCGTACCGTAAGCTTACGGAGCGCGCACGGTAAGTCATGTGATCCACAAAGAACACTTTTCATTGGTTGAAACTACTTTCAGTTCCAGAAACTTCCCACACCACAACCCATTCCCCTCATTACTGCTTGAGATCCCCTAGGAGAAGGAGCTGAATTGACATTGAGATACAATGGCAGAACAGCAGACCTCTTCTGAGAGTGAGGCTAGCAGCACCACCATCATCCAGAGAAGGAGGAAACAAAAGAATTCTTTTGTGTGGGAGTATTTTACTTTTCCAGAGGGGCAGAAAAAGGTCAATGCTCCATTGGTCACTTGCACACTTTGTGACCGTGTTTTATCTAGAGGAGATCCAAGGAAGAAGTATTCCTTTGGAAATCACTCTATGAAGAGACACCTTATGGATACACATCCCAGGACCTTTGCTCAACATACTGGAGAAAACTCTTCAGTAAGTCACCGGAGCCCAACCTCAGAAGCTCAGCCGAGTACATCATCGGCAGCTCAGCTGAGCCCTTCCTCTGAGGTGGGAGCATCACCTTCTTCTGCTCCTCTGGACATTAACCCTCGATTTGGGAGGGTTGCAATGAGGTGTACAACGTGTTGTGGTCTTATTGTTTTTGGGGAGACCAGTGTTTCCCTTATTAACAATAAGATAGACCAGCACGTTTGTAGACGCTCATAATATTCCCATTCTTTCTTTCTTCCATCCCTGTATGAACACAACGGCTCTTTTAAGAGCCAACCTTACCTCACAATTTATTTTTTTTTTTTAAGCTTTCTTTTTCAAATTTTTTTTTTTGCCGTGCGCGCACGGTACGCGTAATCGCTACGCGAAGTTCACGGAACTTTCCATTTACGCCATGCGCGTACGCTACGCGCATTCGGCGATTTTTTGAAAAAAAATTAAAATTAATTTTTGCCGTTGGGGGTCCTTCTGGGACCCCCTGACAAAGGCTAGGGGGTCAGGAACTGTCCAGCCTGCCCCCTTTTCACGTTATCCACCTTTGTTTTTCACCCCCTCAGACTGCGAGAGACAAAATGGCGGCCGACACTTCCTGGTTTCGACCGATTCGAATGTTTACTGAGATCTAACAACCAATCAGAATCGCGCTCGTGCACGGCGGCGTGCGCGTACGGTAAGCTTACGGTACGCGCTCGGAGCGCGCCCATAGATATATAAATTGATTTAAATGCTATTTTCTCAGGAAGTACTAAACAGATTTACACCAGACCTGCAAAAGGCACATCCCTGACCTGAGGACTACCTCTCTGCCAAATTTCAAGTAATTCTGTTCAGCCGTTCGGGCTGCAGCTTGGACTAAAGGTCCTATGGAAAAATGCATGGGGAAAACGGGTTTTAGGACCCCCCCTTTTTCTCAGCCCCCGCTTGACGAATCCCCCCGAGACTTTTAGGGAAGGAGCGGAGCGGAGCGCCCCACCTATTTTGAAAATTTCGCGAGGATTCATCAATCGGCGCCAAAGTTATTCAAAATAGAATGTTGCAGATTTCCTATGGAAACACGGTCCTAACTATAACTATCTACTGGCGACCGCCAGTAGATAATAACAGCATATATGGATTAAAACGAGAGACGGAATTGCCAACGCTACCCCTGTGTCGGTGTCCGATTCTTTAGGTGGATTCGGAAGTGGTGTATATATATATATATTCACTGAAAAAACCATAGGTTTCACACATGTTATAGTTAGCTGGACATTTCACTCGTACAAAACCATTGAAATTCCCCCGTTATAGTTAGTTCAGCTAACTATAACTCGCGCGCCCGCAATCCACTGCTGATGACGTCACATATTACATCACTCATGACATGGTCAGTGACATCACTCATGACATCATTGATGACATCTCAAATGACATCACTGATGACATCACAGATGACATCATCCATTGAGTATGTGTTTCTGAACAATTTTAATATGTTTAATATATATAGGGAGAGGCCTGTTGAAGAATAAGTGGGTGTACAAGTGTGTAAATGAATGATTTTCTGTGGTGCGTAACTGACTCTATAAGTGAGTCATTAAATGTATCTTACTGCAGACTAGTGACTAAACTGTGTAAATGTTTGTATGTGTCTGTATGTTGGTGTATAAGTGGCGGCATGGTTTTGTGAATACCTATATAAGTGTCTATATGAGTTATTGATTGCTTGTCTCAGTATCTGTATGGGTTCCTGAGTGTTTGTGTGGGTAGGGTGTGTGCGACTCTATGCATAGATGTGTGAGTGGGTGATTCTATGGGTGCATGGTTTTAAGAGTGCATCTGTGATGGACTGTATGGTTGAGTGAGTGTATGTATGGGTGTGTTATGGATTGAATGTATATCTCAGTGGTACATTTGTGACTAACTACATATGTGAAAGGCAGTATATATGCGTGTAAGAGTATATAAGTGGGTAGATGTGAGAGTGTGTGAATGTGAGAGTGACTGTATGGATGAGTGTGTGCTTGTAGCAATGATTCTATAAGAGCGTAAGTATGTGATACTATTTTTAAGAGTAAGTGAACTTGAGTGTGTATAACCGCATAGGTGAGTAAATGGGAGTGTGATTATTTGCATGACTGACTAGGTGTGAGAGTACCTCTATGAATGATTGGTAGTGTGTGAGTGTCTATATAGGTGTATAAATGCATATGATAGTTTTGTATGGAGTGACTGTAAGTATGAGTGACTGTACAGGTGAATGAGTGGAGGTGTATGTAGACCTAAGAGTTAATAAGTGGGTATGTAGTTATTGGTATTGCAGTATGTATCGTTTTGAGAATTAAATTTTGAGTCGGTGTATCAAAGGTTATATTAGGGTGTGAGAAGATGTGGTAATTTATCACATGGATGACGTCATCAGTGATGTCATCAGTGATGTCATTTGAGATGTCATCAGTGATGTCATGAGTGATGTCATTGACCATGTCATGAGTGATGTAATATGTGATGTCATCAGCAGTGGATTGCAGGCGCGCGAGTTATAGTTAGCTGAACTAACTATAACGTGGGAATTTCAATGGTTTTGTACGAGTGAAATGTCCAGCTAACTATAACATGTGTGAAACCTATGGTTTTTTCAGTGAATTTGCAAGGTTTTTTAAATGCTAATTCCTAACTATAACGTGTGTGAAACCTATGTTTTTTTCAGTGAATTTGCAAGGTTTTTTAAATGCTAATTCCTAACTATAACGTGTGTGAAACCTATGGTTTTTTCAGTGAATTTGCAAGGTTTTTTAAATGCTAATTCCTAACTATAACGTGTGTGAAACCTATGGTTTTTTAAGTGAATTTTCAAGGTTTTTTAAATGCTAATTTATTAATGTATTATTATATTTTTAAAATATTTATTTTACAATAAGCTACCTATATATATAGTTATAGATTAACTTTATCCTGTAATATTGAATGGGTCAGTTTTTTTTTTTTATTTGGATAAAGTTGAACAGCATAGTTAATATCTTCTATAAACTTATAAACACTTTAAAAAATGTTTTCTTTTTTAAGGGTTTTGAACGGTGCACGCACTGTGCGCGCACGGTGCACACATGCGTACGTGCTCCGTGTGCGCATGCGTACGTGCTCCACATGCGCATGCGTACATCGTGCATGCTCCATACGCGCGTGCTCCGTACGCGTGCTCCGTACGCGCATGCGCGTGTGCTCCATACGCGCATGCGCGCGTGCTCCGTACGCGCGTGCTCTGTGCGCGCGCGTGCTCCGTACGCGAGTGCTCGGTGCGTGCACGGTGCGCGCACGGCAAGTCATGTGATTTAGAAACAACACTTTTCATTGGTTTATAGTAGTTTCAGGTCATGTGATTAAGAAACAACACTTTTCATTGGTTTATAGTAGTTTCAGTTCCAGAAACTTCCAACACCACACCCACTCCCCTCATTATTACTTCTGATTCCCTGGGAGAAGGAGCTGAGCAGCTTTTCCAGTACTCCAGTACTTGAGAATGGCAGAGCAGCAGTCATCTTCTGGGAGTGAGCAGGAGACCCTTGTGCCACAGAGGCAGAGGAAACAGAAAAACTCTTTTATATGGCAATTTTTCACTTTTCCAGAGGGGCAGAAGAAGGTGAATGCTCCGATAGTCACCTGCACTATTTGTGGTGGTGTCTTATCAAGAGGAGATCCTAAAAAGAAATACTCTTTTAGTATCTTCACTATGATCAGGCACGTTAGAGAAGTACATCCTGTGACTTATGCTCGAGCTGCTAGAGAAAACCCTCCAGCATCTCACCCGAGCACATCCGCAGCAGCTCAGCCGAGCACATCATCGGCAGCTCAGCCGAGCACTTCATCTGCGGCGGCAGATTCACCTGCTTCTGTTCCTCTGGATATACACCCTCTGTTCAAGAGGGTGCATATACGGTGCAATGCGTGCAATGCTCTTCTCTCTTATGGGGACACCAGCATTCCCTTAATAGAGAGCAAGATACAGCAGCACACATGCGGCACCCTTTAATTTTTTTCATTATTTTGTTCCTCTGTTCCTCAATTAACACAACGGCTCTTTTTAGAGCCACCTAACATCTAAACACTTAAATTTGATTTTGAATTCTATTTTTTTTATGATTTTTTTCCGCCGTGCGCGCACCGTGCCTGAAAGTTTCGTGGTGATTCGTAAAGCGGTGGCCGAGACAAAAGGGGGGTCCCAAAATGCGTTCTCCCCATGCAATTTCCCATAGGATCTGTTGTCGCAGCTACAGCCCAAACCACTGAACGACATCAAATTTGGCAAAGAGGTAGTCCTCAGTTCAGACTCGTACCTTTTGCATAAATAGTTTGAATCTGTTCATTAGTTCCTGAGAAAGATAGGGTAAAAAAGTTATTGATATCTATGGCCGGGGAGGTTCCACGGACCCTACCCGCACCGTAAGCGCACCGTCCCCGTATCGAGCGTGCACCCTCCTGATCGCGCGCTGAATGCTAATTGGCTGTCGAGTGTCTGTCTACATTCGAAACTAGGAACTGTTGGCGGCCATTTTCTGCCTCGGTAGAAGCGAGGCTGAAGAAGCAAGGGGAATAAGTGTGTAAAACATATAAAGGGGGCAGAGTGGAAATACTCTGACCCTCTAGAGGTACTTAGGGGGTCCCAGAAGGACCCCCAGGGACCCCCTTTTTTTTAAAAAAAAAAGTGAAATGCGCGTTTGGTGCACGGATCCTCTCACGTTGGGTGCGCGGATCCAAGGATTTTTTTTTTTTTAAAAAGACAAGAAATCATTGGTTGTATGACAACTTTCTACACTGAAAGGTGGGGTGTATATTTCTGTTTTTTAAAGGCATGATTCTTATTGGTTAACAAAAACTGATTTTAAGGAACATTATATATGATAAGCTGATATGTTGAAAAGTCAAGCACACTTGCTATCTTGTCTAGCAACATTGGGGCATATTAACAAGCCAGGCGATAAAATGATCGCCGCTTTAGCGGCAGAAAATTGCCGCTAAAGCGACGATAATGGGCTTGATAATATGCTCTATGGAATTCCAATTGAAGCCCATGTTAGACGTCCTTCACATTTAACATAGGTTTCAATTGCAATTCCATAGAGCATATTATCAAGCCCATTATCGCCGTTTTAGCGGCAGTTTTCTGCCGCTAAAGCAGCGATAATTTTATCTCCTGGCTTGTTAATATGCCCCATTGTGTGCTGAACTTGTGACCTGTGTGCTCAGTGCAGTGTTCCATGACCTGTTTCTATGGTAACAGGCAGAAGGCAGATGGGGGAAGGGTTGAAATGTATTTCATTTGGAAAGGGTTGAAATGTCTAACCAATAGAAATGTGTGTTTGCTTTTGAATTTATTTGTGAAGGATTGTGATTTGATGTTTACATGTATATGTGTGGAAAATGAAAGGGAAACGTTGCCATTCTTTGTTTTTGCACAGTGCAGAGATTCTGTAAAAGAAAATCTGGTGTGTGACTGATATCTGGTGTGTGACTGATATACTTCTTAATCTACAAAACAACTTGAAAGGTGAGTTATTTTATTGTGAGGGGATGTATGTAGACTATTTTGATTTTAATCAGACTAATGTATTTATCCTGCTAAAGTGTAGGGAGTACTTTTTTTCTCTACAATCTTATTGACAGTGTGTGTGTGCATGTAGAAACCATTCTGTGATAAGCATTTGTGTTTTTCATGTGTTTGCAGACAGATAACTGTGCTGTTTTTATATTTTGGTAGAATTAGAAACCAGTCATTGTTTATGAATTTGTGAAATGAGTTATGTTTCTATACTAAAATGTAGTACTCCTTCTAGATGAAGAAATGTGTTTTGGTATAGTGCAAGGGATAGTGTTGTTTGTCTAGAATCACACAGTGAGAATGTGTGCATTTGGGAACCACTGTGAGAGAAGCATTTGGTAACATCGTGTATTTGCTAACAGATAACTGTTTTAAAACCTGTCATGTAGTCAAGTTTTAGTAGCATTAAAGCCAGTCTTTGCTTATGCATTGATAAAATAAGTCATGCTTTGACACTAATGTGCTGTACTTTAATATGTAGATTGTGTGTAGTCTCCTTACCCCTTGCACAGTAGTGAATGAGTTTTTGTAAGCTGCTAGGGATAGTGTTGCTTGTCTAGAATCACACTGTGAGTCTGTGTGCATTTGGGAACCACTGTGAGAGAAGTATTTGGTAACATTGTGTATTTGCTGACAGATAACTGTTTTAAAACCTGTCTTGTTGTCAAGTTTTAGTAGCATTAGAAGCCAGTCTTTGCTTATGCATTGATTAAATGTGTCATGCTTTGACACTAATGTGCTGTACTTAAATATGTAGATTGTGTGCAGTACCCTTACCTCTTCTAGACTAGTGAATGAGTTTTGGTAAACTCCTAGCATAGTGTTGCTTGTCTAAAATCACACTGTGAGTCTGTGTGCATTTGGGTAAGGATTGTGATAGAAGCATTTGGTAACAACGTGTATTTGCTGACAGATAACTGTTTTAAAACCGGTCATGTTGTCAAGTTTTAGTAGCTTTAGAAGCTATTCTTTGCTTATGCATTGATAAAATGAGTCAGGGTTTGACACTAAAGTGCAGTACCATGTACTATTCTCTTCACTGTGCCAGAACTGAAAATATAAAGGTTTTACCCAGGCACTGTCCTAGCAGTAGTCTGATGATTTAGTCAGTTTCCAAGTACTCATGTTGTGAACCATACATTACCACATAGACTGCTTCAAATGTCTATGCAGTATGCATGCAGTCTTCTAACATACTTGCCTTTCACATCTTCAATTCCCTAGTCAGTATCCATACAGTCCAGCAAACATCCTGTCACTCCCTTTGCACTCCTCTAGTGACCCATTCAGTACCAAGTACTAATCCATTCACTGTGTCAAAAGCCAAACACTTATAAATTCACCCAGGCACTCTCTTTGCTGTACTCTAATCATTCTGTCAGTTCCCAAGTACTCATGCAGTGAGCTAGGCCTTAGCACATAGACTGCTTCAAATGCCTATTCACTATGCATGCAGGCCTCTAACAACCTACACAGTTGTCTTTTACACCTTCAATTCCCCAGTCAGTATTCATACACTTCTAGCAAACACCCTGTTACTCACCCAGTGTGTCTCCTTATAGTACTGTAATCATTCAGTCAGTTAGCATGTAGTCTTTTAGTGAGGTAGGCTTTAGGGCATGAACTGCTTCAAAGTAGTATGCACTATGCATGTAGTGTTTTAACCATTGTCACACTTGTGGTTCAGGGCTATAGTTTCTTAGTCAGTTTTTATATAAAATGTGTTTGTACAGTAATGGAATAGTATACATTTGAAAGTTATTAATATACATTTATTTGTGATTCTTTTTTACAGATACTGTTTTTCAACGTAAAAATAGAGAAATCATGCCAGAAAAAAAAGAAAAAGAAAAGAAACTCAGAAAGGCGCAGGAGCAGGAGTGTTTCTCATCTGTTTGCACTCTTCTCGTGCAAGATTGTTTGGATGAAGGGTCCTTAGGTGTTTCATCATACTTGCCGTGCCGTACGAGTATTTCTTGTTAGGATCCCCTCGCAACAGAACTCTTTTGCAAATCTTGCATGTGACCAAGGTGGCATTGATCTTTGTTTGCCTCTCGGGAAAAGTAAGAAATGTCCACACCACTGAAGAAAAACATTGTGGGCGTGGTGCCTCCTCCAAAAATTCATCCTTAGATTCGGTGAATATTTTAAAGCGACAACATGTACAGTTATTGTAAGTCAAACTTATGAAATGTTGTTAGCCGTAAGCATTTTATATATCTGTGATTTGTATCTTATGGTATTTTGCTGAGAAAAGCATGTTGGGTTTTTTTTAACAATCTTTCTGATTGTTTTTTTTTTTGCCCGCTGTTAAGTGATGAGTACGATTGAAATCACTATTTTTAGTGAAATTCAATATATTCTGAGAACAGCAAAAAAGGCAAACAAATTACTTTGTGGAAATGATGCTGTGTTGTAAAAAATGTATTATTACATGTTATATATTTTTTTTTCCTTTTCTTTCACAGATCCAAATTTTAAAATAAGCAATTTATATGAATTTAGATTGCAATGAAAATCTGAAAAAAATGTAAACCATTTTTTATTCCTATTACTGTGAAGGTAAGTTTAACTAAGTCTCAATATGCAAAATGAGGAGGTCTGCAAGAAGCTACAAAGTTGAAACACGTTTCTAAAAACACTCTGTTTATACCTATGTAGTTTTGAAATCTGACCATAATCAGATATCATGTGACCTGCAAAAAAAGAGATTGAGGGGTTCATAATATTTCCCATTGTACCTATTGAAGGACCACAATCATTTCAATCATTCTTCTTTGAACATCTTTGTAGACAAAACTCTGTGCTTACCTTCTATCATTCGCAAGGAATTTTAAAACTAGAAATATGTCTTTTTTTGTAACATAGTTATTGCGCAAGACACTCTTTCATATTTACAAAGAGAGGAAAAGGCACTCTGTGCACTTTTTATACTCCATGTAAATACAACCTCAAAGTCAAAGTCAAAGTCAAAAAATGTGCTTTATTCGGTTAAAATTTAAAACCATCAAAGCACAATACAATAATTCATGGTACGGGTAGATACAAAAAATTCACAAAAAATATAATACAATATGTTGGCACTTAAACACGATAAAAGTATGTCAATTTAAATAATTCTAATCAATTAAAAATCCATAAAACCATTTCTGTTTCAACATTCCATGACCCACTGTTAAAAAACCATATTCCTAGGACCTGGGGAATTACTAATGATATTAAACCCTATTTCTGCGCCTAATAGCCCCTGTAATGAAGCTAGCCACCCCAAAGCATACCAGCGGCGTCTCAAGCATTTGCAGATAGACCAGTGCAGGCCTCACTTGCACAAAGTTATGATTCTTAAGGATAGGCACAATATATTTTTTCGAAGTAAAGAGTAAAATTTACAAAAGAAAGCCATGTGCAACATATTTTGTTCAGAAGTATTGTCACAGGGGCATGGGCCCAGGGTTCCCTCTTTAAAAAAACCCTTAGGGTAAGCCAGAAGCCAGGGCAGCATGCCATGTTTAAACCTTATCAACAAAAACAGATGGAATGGTTTGTTTATGAAGGTCAGGTAGGACTGAATCCCACTACCTGTACTTAGCATGACAAACCTCCTAACTGCCGTCTTACCCAATTCTTCTTCTTCCCTCAGTGACATGGCTTTACTCAAAAATTGGCTCTTAAAGGCCTTTATTTTTATTTTACTCAATGCACATGGGCTATCAAACAGTTCAGAACAGCCTAGTGACTTCAGGTTACTTTTAATGTATCGAAACCATGGGATAGACATAGCTTCATCAAGGGACAAGCAATCTTGGACAATAAGCTGGCTCAGATTCGGGGGTTGCTGGGCCCACAATATAAGCCAGCCAAGTAGAGGCGCCACAGAGATTTCATCAGTAAGATAACCCGCCCCCAGATCTTTGTGCATATTAAAAATTGGTGCAGAGGGCGGAAGGGACAACAGTTTGCGAAAAAAGGTATTTTCCACCGTTTGGATTTCTAGCGAGGCCTTATAACCCCATACCTCACTACCGTATAGAGCCATGGGTACACACTTAGCTCTGTACATTTTCATGAGTGCAGATAGTGGTTTACTCCCCAGACGTTTTGCAAAGCCCAACAACGCTCCTGTAGCTCTAGCAAGGATGTTCTGTTTCTGGGCGCGTTGCATGACCCAAGAACGTCTGTCATCAAATAAGATCCCCAAGTATGGGAAGGACTGCACTTTTGTAAGTTCCTGCCCATTACAGTAGAATTTAACCCGTTTCGCCCTCCCAGCACCTATTGACATGGAATGTGATTTTTTTAAATTTATTAATAAATCTAGAGAAACCATAAAATCATTAAATCCGTTTAAAAGCGCTTGCAAACCTCTTGCGGTTCTTGCCAATAAAACAGTGTCGTCAGCATATAGTAAAGCGGGAATTAGTTTTAAGCCGGCTCTAGGGAGATCTTTACTGATCGAACTTAAAACCTCTCCCAAATTATTAATGTAAAGCGAGAAAAGCAGGGGAGCTAGAATGCAACCCTGTCTTACCCCACGCTTTACCTGCCAAGCATCAGATAAACTCCCGTCTTCACTGTAGCGGACGACAGCAGTAGTATCCTCATGAATAGCGGCCAGAAAGGATATCAATACTGGGTCAAGCCCCAAAGCAACTAATGAAGCCCATAATTTTTTACGGTTAACAAGATCGAAAGCGGTGGAGAAATCCATGAATGCTAAATGAAAGTCCCCCTGCTTCGCGACCGTGTATTTCCCGATGATAAGATGCAAATTAAGGCATTGACCCACTGTGCCCTTTCCCTGTCTAAACCCGTATTGTAGGTCGGAAATTATAGATTTATCTTCCAACCAAGTTGTTAATCGAGTTAGGACGACTTTGCCCATTATTTTCATGGCGGAATCCAAAAGAGAAATGGGCCGGTAGCATGCCGGGTCTTCTCTTGACCCTTTTTTAAATAAAGGGACGATAACAGCTTTGCCCCATGACTTAGGGGCACCAGCCTTGGAAGCAGCGATAAAAACGGCAGTTAAAAGTTTTGCCCAAAGCCCTGGGTCAGCCCTATAAAGGTCCGCGGGCACGCCATCCGGACCTGGGGCTTTGCCTTTTGCCATTGTATTAATGGCCTTCAGGACTTCTTCTTCGTTAAAAAGAATGTTTGAGGCTAAATTACTATCCGCATAGTTCACTGGATCAGGGTCATAAATTTCCAAATAAAGACCACTAAAATGGGCCACCCATCTCTCTGGAGGGATGAGACAATCCTTATTGGTATTCTCCAGCTCATTGAAAAGTGGACTATTAATCACCTTCCAGAACTGGGTACTATTTGTCAAAACACTAACATCTGACAATGTATCCCATGCCAGATTTCTTAACTGGGTTTTCCTGTCCTTAATTGATTTTTGTACGCCCTTCTTGCCTCTGCAATCTTATTTAGATCTTTGTCTCTTTCTTTCAGTGCCGATGTTAGACCCGGCCCTCGTAACATAGTCAGACCTGACCCCTGCACCTCACACCAGCCCCGAGCCCACGGCCTAGCCGATCCTTCCCACCTGAGCACACACACCCGACCCGGACTTCCCCCGTCCGTGGCCTTCCTCCTTTGCCACCCGGGCCCGCGTGCCCACTTCATGCACCAAGATGGCCGCCGGCCCCAGCGCGACCCTGGCCTAGAGGTGCCACTCCGGCTAGAGGACTTCGCGCTCCCCTTGGGATGAGAAAGGGAGGAGCAGTTTCCATCACACCTCCGCGCTTCCCTGGGAAGGTGGGTTTCGATCGACCTGCCGGCCTCCCCGAGGGCTGGCTCCACGCCTGCTGGGTGTCTGGGGCTCCTCCCGACCCGGCCCTGAAAGGATCAAAGGACAATGGCAGAAAACCCCCAACAAGTGACCCCCATGTGACAAGACCCCTGCCTGCACAGACTCCGGACATCAAAGAGGAGTCGCCCTTTAACAAGGGGTGCTCTGGGACTGTCCGGCAGATTCGCCTTGGAACACCTGAGCCCTGCTGAGTGACTCGCGGCTCCCCGAAGATCGTAAGACCTCTGAACTTGTGCTTGAGCCCTGCTGAGTGACTCGCGGCTCCCCGAAGATCGTAAGACCTCTGAACTTGTGCTTGAGCCCTGCTGAGTGACTCGCGGCTTCCCGAAGATCGTAAGACCTCCGACTTTGTGCTTGAGCCCTGCTGAGTGACTCGCGGCTCCTTGAAGATCGTAAGACCTCCGAACTTACACTCGAGCCTGCTGAGTGACTCGCAGCTCCCACAGACTCTCTTGGTCTCGCCGGACCCCACGACGACAAGCGTATCCCCCAGCTCGAGGATTGTGAGCTGTGCGCCGGGTACGCTCCTGCATTTGATTCCTATCCCCAAAGACTGTCCCGCTACCTCCTAACCCTCCTCCAAGACTTTGTGAGCCCGCTCTCTACTTGTATATATTTTGCCATGCTGATCATAAAGATCCTACTACCTCGATCTGATAAAGATTTGCTCTCAAGAACTCCTCGTGTAGTGTCTCTCTGTCGTGTGGCGCCGAGTGTACGATCCTAGATACGAGGTTCCTCCCCTGAGGAGTCTCCCGCCAGTGCCCAGCTACGATACCTAGAGGGTGGGTCTCAGGGCAGTCAGGGCCCCTTCCGGGCCCCTCTGAGGTCGCCTTCTAACAGCCGACATAAGAGCAGAATGAGCACTAGAACAAGCATGGTCAAACCAACTCTTAAATTTCTTGGGCCTTGGTCTCCCATGAGTGGTAAGAATACCCACTACTTGTTTAGTAATCCTATCGAAGGCACTGAGAACTTCCATTGGTAGCGCCGCAGGCGACAAACATAAACTAAAATCCTCATTATTATTATTATATAAGTTCTCAAAAAAGTCGGCCGGAGTGATAACATCCCATCGTAGGCGTCTGCCCTGACTAGTAGAAACTAAATTTATATTGGGAATCAAAGGCAATGGGATTTCCTTTGCTAAGGCATTCACTTTAATTTCCATCATAAGCGGGTTATGATCGCTTAGGGGATTTTGAATAACACTAAAGGAACCTATTAAGTCCCACAGAGGACAGGATATAAAAATATAGTCAATAGTACTATTATGACCTTGACCAGTGAACGTAGGAACACAGAACAAAGAATCTTGAGCAGGGGAATATAAATGAAGGGCAGAAACGATACTCTCCAGATATATCCCACCCTTAGAGTGTTCAAAATGAATGGCCTCTTGCTGGCAAAAATCGTAATTACTAAAACCATAACAATTAAGATGATATACATGAATATTAAAATCGCCAAAAAGTAAAAGAGAATAAGGTGTGACATTCTTTTTTTTTTTTTTTTTTTAGTCCTCATATTGCAATACATTGTGTCAGGTTTTGATATTGGAGACCAGTGCTGCTATTTCAACTTTCCTGGACCGACAACTCAAAGTTCTTTCAATGGAGAGTTTTTCCTTGCAGCTGGAAGCCGGTTATCACCTAGACACAACGGAGGAAGCCAACCACCCTTAGTTATTTAGTGTATTGCCTGGGTTAAAATCATTGGACTTTAGTCACAAAAATTAGAGAAATGTTCCCATATTTCCCAAAAGTTGTATTTTTTCCTGGGCTTTCCACTTCTATCTAATTTGTTCACTCTGTCAATGGATTTCCACCAATCCAAGTGTTTGGGTGGTGTAGTACAAACCCAGTTAATACATATTTCTCTACGTGCCAAAAGAATTAATACAAAAAGTAGATTCTCCTGTCTTAAACCTAAATTACTTATATTTACATCAGTTTTATAGATCCCAAAGATTACCAATTCCATACTTACAGTTATTTGTTGACCAAGGAGGTCCGTCAGTGTCTTACCAACTTTTAGCCAGAAGTCTTCGAGCTGGGGGCACTGCCAGAACATATGTATATCATCTGCCTTATCTTCACCGCATTTTGGACATTTTTTCACTTGTTGTTGACTTTGGAACTTTGAAAGTTTCTTTGGAGTCCAGTAGGCTCTATGAATGGTGAAAATGTGATTTCTCCTTAGTGCGGCAGACTGAATAATACCCCAACATTTCCCCATTGATACTTTCCATATGTCCTGAAGATCTGTGGTAGGCAGCGCGGTTCCCCAGGTCGAGTCAGGAATCATAAAATGTTCTTCTCCAGCTGTTATTAGAGACCAGTACCACAATGAGACTTCTTTTTTCTGGAGACCAACTCCAAGCATCTTAAGTTCCAGTTGCTGATTACCCTTAAGTGGTTCTGTTATTGAATTTATCCAGCTCAAAAGTTGGTAGTATTTAAACTTTGATAGATGAGCTTCTGTGATAGATGTTAATAGATCCCAACCAATCAATGTGCTATTTGGGATTAGTTCCCCCCAGTTCAGGATTCCTGCTCTCCTTAACGGTAAGGCCAATTGAGCTTTGAGGCAGTCCGGAGTTCCGGGGGAGTCCCAGACTGGAGAATATTTACTATAACAGGGGATCTTTAAAGTTTTTCTGATTTGCAGCCATAGCTTAGCTGCCGACAGGAGAATTTTCAGTTTGATCTTTTTAAAGAATTTTTGATGACCAAATTTAAATAGGAAGTGTCCTCCAGTGTCTACCATCGCTTGTAGGTGTGGTGGGTATACCTCGTAGTTTTGCAAGAGTATCCTAGTGTATTTAAATTGAAAGGCCTTACAATACTCTAGTATGTCTGGACTTGCTATGCCACCTTGAATCTTTGTTCTTCTTAGTTTTTTCCAGGCTATTCTCGGGCATTTGGAATTCCATATAAAGCCGTTTAGTTCTCCCTGTAGTTTCAGTATAGAAGACTTATTGAATTCCAGGGGAATTGCACTAAAAATAAAGGTGAATTTTGGGAGAATAGCCATCTTGATGATGTTAGATCTGCCTAAGAATGTTAAGGGGAGTCCGCTCCAGATTTTCAAGAGTTTCCTTACTTCCGTTAAGACTCTGTTAAAATTTATTTGTGGCAAGACATCAATATCCTTGACTATATCCAACCCAAGGTATCTGATCTTTGATTTCACCAGCTGCAAGTTACTTCTAGTATTCCACTCCAGGATTTCTGATTTTGTTTGATTTATCTGATAGCCTGAAATGTATCCAAAGTCTTGTATCATTTGCTCAATTTCAGGGATTGCTTCAGCGGAGTTATAGGTAAAAATCATTAGATCGTCAGCATACAATGCAACCTTTTTAATCCAGTTTTTGTAGCAGAATGGCTTTATCCTTGAGTTATTTCTGATGGAATGGGCAAGGGGTTCTATATATAGATTGAAAAGTAAGGGAGAGAGCGGACAGCCTTGTCTGGTGCCTCTTTTAATGAAGATTTTTTTGGATAGGCTATCATTCACTAAGATTTTAGCTGAAGGGGAGCTATAGATGTTTCTTATGGCCTCCAGGAAATTGACCCCTAACTTAAATTTCTCTAAAACGGCATGTAGGAAGACCCAGTTGACTCTGTCAAAGGCTTTGGCCGCATCTAGTGTTATAGCAGAAAGGGGCACCTTTTGATGGACTGAAATGTCTATTGCTCCTATGAGTTGATGTGTAAGGTCTTGTAGCTGCCTGCCTTTTATGAAGCCTTTTTGAGCTTCATGAATGATATTCTCTGCACATTTGCTCAGCCTCTTTGTGAGAATCTGTGTATAGATTTTATAATCACAATTTAAAAGTGATATAGGTCTGTAGGACTCACATTTGGCTGGGTTTTTATCTGGTTTTAAGATTAGTGTTATTGTTGCTTCATTCCATGAGGCTGGTTGTTTTTTTTTTCCAGAAAGATATCATTAAAGAGGGATGTTAAGTAAGGTGATAAGGTTTCCTGAAGAGCTATATATAATTCGTTTGGGATGGAGTCAGGGCCTGCCGCTTTTGCTTTTTTAAGTTCTTTTAATGCCTGAGTAACTTCTTCTTCGGAGATTTCGTCATTTAATGCTATGCTCTGAGCTAAAGAGATACTCGGAAGATTCAAATTCTCTTAATACCTATCTATCTGTGTTTTTGTAGGAAAGCAGTCTTCAGAGTAGAGGCCCCCAAAGAATTGCTCAAATTCCTCCTTAATAATTGTTTCATCTAAGATTTTTTCAGGGGAGTTCCCTGCTAAAAGCTCTTTGATTTTATTTCTAGATTGGTCCGATTTTATTTTCCACGCGAGTAGTTTACCACAACCTTCACCATATTCGTGATGGGCAAATTTACTCGTCTCCCACTTTTCTTTTACCCTTGCCTCTAAAGAATCTCTTAGGGATGTTTCTTTATCTTTCCTCTCCTGACTAAGAGATCTAGTTGTTGAATCTGAATTGGACCTATCGAGCTGTATGTCAATCGCTTTTATTTCTCCTTCTAATCTGTTTTGCAGTTGTCTTGCAGTTTTGTTTTTAAAGGCAGCGAAGCTCTTAATGATACCCCTCACCACTGCTTTGTATGTATCCCATACTACCTGACTGCTCATTCCTTCACTATTCTGATAAAAAAACTGAGTAGTTTCTGACTTTAGGTGGTTTATAAAGGATTGATCTAAAAAAAGGGATCTATCAACCGTCCATCTCCTATGAATGGGTGACTGTTCTAATTTCAAAACTATTTTAACTGCTGAATGATCCGAAAGATGCGCCGGGAGATGTTCCACTTTTTCTACCCTTGCAGCTAAAGTACTGTCAAGAAGGAAGAAGTCGATTCTAGAAGAGTGGCCCAATCTTTTATTTTGAAAGGTAAACCTTATTAATTGATCCCCTTTAAGGCTCCAAATATCCCTAAGTCCTAGATCTTTCATTGAAATTCTCAGCCATTCCCTCATTTTTGGGAGAGAAATGCCTTTTCTAACTGGAAATCTATCAGTTTTTGGATCGATGGTAATGTTAAAATCCCCCCCCCCCCAGATTATGGGAGATGTAAAATCGAGTAGCTGTGTATATAGATTCTGGAGGGGCTCCGGGTCATCTAGGTTGGGGCCATAGTATCCCACTATAGTGAGCTGTTTTTGGTGTAGGATTACTCCAGCTATTGCCCATCTTCCCTTGTTGTCTACCCTAGAGGAGATTACTCTGAGGTTCAAGGATTTTTTTAAAATAATTGCTACGCCTTTTATGTTACATGTCTGTTTCGTACAAACTGAGGTATCTATCCACCTTAGATTTTTAGTAAAATCTTCCCATTCTTGTTTTAACAGATGAGTTTATTGTAAAATTAAAATTTCGCATGCTGAGTTTTTAAGGTACTCGAATATGGTTTTTCTCCGCTTTTGTGTTCTTAAACCATTACCATTCCAAGATAAGATACTAGACTTTACATGATTGTCCATTTTTTTTCTTCGACCTTGGTTGATATGACAATCTGACTGCAGCACTGGTTTTCTCCAATTTTTCTAATCCCTGCAACTTGAGGACATTTTTTTGTATTTTTTTCCCTAGTTTGCTCCCCACCCTAGTGTATCTATTTTTTATATTTTGATTTTTATGTTTCTTCACTTGTGCCCTCCCAAGGGGGACCTCCCTTCTTCCTTTGGTGGGCCTCATATAGGCCCTGTTTCATGCTCCTAGAGTCCGGACTTTGAGGTGCGTTAAAACCATTGGGAGTCTGCAGTTTCTTTTATTTCTTATGGGTTCTTCATTTTATCCATTAAAAGCGTGACCTCTCTGGGTTCCCTTATATTGAACATCTTGTTTTGCCACATAATTCTCAGGCTGGCTGGGAAACGCATCTGCACAGTGGCTCCTAAGGCTTTTAATTGAGGCATCTGTTGGCCTAACTCCCAATGTCTATCCTGTGTGGCTTTGGAGATATCTGAGCGTATTTTTCAGGTCCAGTCATTACTTTTGAGATTACCTTTTTTCAAGGCCTCCGACAGTAGTTTCTCTTTAAGCGTGTAGGTTTTGAAATTCACTAGGATTTTCCTCGGGTTCTTTTTTAATTTGTTTCTCCCAAAAGGGTCCCGATGTACTCTTTGTATATCTTCTGCCAAGTTCTCAGTTTTGACCCAAGGGAAGCTCTCTTCCAACAGAGAAAGGACAAATTTCTTAATATCCTCATTTTCTACCCCTTCTGGGACATTCAAGAGCCTTAGGTTATTGCGTCTGGATTGGTTTTCCAAGGACTCAATCTTCTGTTTTAAAGAGCATTCATTAGATTTTAAGACGTCAATATCGTTCTGATGTACTTTGATTTCTTTATTGAGGAATTCTACTTCCAATTCTACTGCGGTAACCCTCCCTGTGAGGGCGGTTAATTTGATGTCCAAAGCCTCACAGGTATCTTGGATCTTCGACTGGTTCTTCTCTGAGACGTCAAATCTGCTCTTGACTTTGGACAGAAGTAGTGCTAGAATTTTGTCTGAGTTAGTTTCTCCTATACTCCCAGAAGTGCTACCCTCGCCCTCGTCCTCAACTCTAGTATTTAGTATTTCTGCATCTTTCTCGCCTATAGCCCCTCCCCTATTCATTTCCTCACAAATGATTTCAGCGTCAACATCTGGATCAACACCCCCACTCAGGGTTGCAGTCACTTCCTTTTGTGGAGGTGACGACAAAGAAGATCGTGGGGCAAGGAAGGCCGCTGGGGTGCCGAGGGCTCCTTTTTCTACTATAGTTTTTGTGGCCATGACCTCA
Organism: Triturus cristatus; assembly: GCF_964204655.1. Taxonomy (NCBI): domain Eukaryota; kingdom Metazoa; phylum Chordata; class Amphibia; order Caudata; family Salamandridae; genus Triturus; species Triturus cristatus. Next base: position 1,837,553,918 of record NC_140590.1, on the reverse strand, counting down.
GCTGATGTCAGCGGGCTCAACCCCCGAGAAGCTGTGGATGAGAAGGACGATGAAGGCAACACAGGATCGGAAAGTAATGAGGCCTCTTCCGAGGATAAGTTCATCTCTTCTGGCCCATCAACTTTTTGTAGCTTAAAGAAGGTCCTAAGCGAGGGAGTTATCCGGCAGTTTGAGTCGATAGAAATGCTACTCACCTTAGCACTCCCTTCTTTAGGCACTAATTTGAGTGAGTTTTTCCCTAAGCCATTTGATTTTTTAGTTTTTTTTCCTTGTGTTGAGTGGAATAATGCCTGGGTCCGTGGCGCTCAAGGCGCTCAAGGGGTTTTTTGCAAAAAATTGCTTGCTTCTAAGGCAGTAGCTTAGACCCTTACTCCCTTTACTTCCTCCTCCTTTTTCCAGAGATTCTACTCGACTATTTGTTTTTATTGAGATGCCACTATCGTAGAGTTTTGAATTCTGGGGACCCCCTATAGGCTCGGGCTGTTCTCCTGCCACCCATCGCGTACTGCTTGCACGATGCATGCAGGCTTGGAGGCTCCAAATGTTCTGTGCCACCTCTGTAATGTGATCAGGGGAAAGGTCTGGGTTAAAGAGGCGTCGAGGAACTAAGAGTACTGAAGCCGTTGAAGCCGCAGCCCTGCCCTGCCCGACCCGGAAGGAAAATCTCCCAGTTGCTAGGCGATAGCTTCGCCGGGCATCGAGCGCTGCCGTCCACCGAAGGAGGATCTCACTGCGCACGCTGGAGCAAGGAGGCTCGGAAGTTTGCTTACAGAGGATGAAGCCGGGCTGCTGATGCGCATAATCGATATGGCAGTACAGCAAACACTCTGCCGAGAAAGGAAAGGTAAGGAGATTATTTTCCGTCCACTATTGTTTTCCAACTCTCCCGACTCCTTAAAATCTCTGCTTCTCTGATGCTGGACGCTGGTTGCCTGAGAAAGGGTCCCGTCGAGAGGTCAAGCGTCTTTTCCATACAAAACAAACTTCACATCCTTCACAACCGTAAATGCGCATATTACCAGTCAAATGCAAACGCAGAAATCCCGGACTATCTCCTTGTTTAGTCCAGAGCTCCGAGGCGTCCGACCAGGCTCCATCTTCCCCCCTTCCTTCAGGTGTGACATTCTTAGCATCATATTCGTCCAGGAATATGAACAGTGCTTTCAAGTGTTCTAATTCATCAGACCTAGCAAATGAATTATAGAAATTTACCACTAAAAACGATGGCAGATTAGGACCTTCAAGTTTCACTGCCAAAAAATGTAGGGAATTAGTCACTAGCAATTCAGTATTATATAATAACTTTAAACTAATTAATAACAAAAGGCCTCCTCGAGCTCTCCCCATTGCAAAAGGCACAGCATATTTAATAAAAGACTGAAACCCATCCAGATAGTAGGGGTCATTCGCCTCCCAAGTTTCTTGAAGGGCGATAATATGAGAGGTGGAAAGCAAATCCCTCCAGTTTTTGTCGTCTCTTTTGGAACGTAGACCCGCTATGTTCTATGAGAGTGTGGTGATTTTATCCATTACTGGAGTGCCCCCCACGCAACCTAACTCTTGTATAATGGTGTTCTCTGAGTTAAATGGAAGGGAATGAAGTTCAACTTCCTCTCTATGAACGGGTACTACATCACTCATTTTACCAATAACGTTATTAGAAACTATACTACTCCCAACCAGCGGAACAACATCGGAGTTCTTCTGAGTAGTTCCTAGCTCATTAGCAGCCTGAGGGGGTAGAATAATATCTATCGATTCATTAAAAATGACCCTATGTTCCATAGTAGGCTCCCTAGAAAATGAAGGGCCAGGGTGTTTAGATGGAACTACACTAGTTACATAATTATGAGTGTGAATGCTAACCGGACTAAGTCAATCGTTGACATCTAAAGAACTAAGGGCCTCAAATCTATTACATAAAGCCAATGGTTTGCTAGCAGGAATAAACTGAGTAATACGTTCGCCAGATCTGGCAGGCCCTTGTATGTAAGGTGGATAAAAGAAACCCAACGGGAGAACATTGACATAATCCTGGTGTATTTTACTCGACCCTGCCTGCCTTAAAATAAGGTCTACTATATCAGAAGAGCTAAAATTCACTACAACACAGTCACCATTTAACGACTTATTAGACTTCCCCACCCATGAAACCCTTCTGACCATTTTAAAACAATCATAGAGACGACTCCCCAAAACTGTCTTACCCGCCAAAAAATGAAGGGCTTTATTTTTTAATGAGGACCAATGCTCTGCCCTACCATCAGAAGTTTTCGGGACGTTAGCTAGTATAACAGTATATGGACAAGCCTCCGGGGGCAAATGCAGAGGAAAATCTTTTTGTGTACTCTCCACCGGTGCCCTTGAATTTTCAATCTGCCCCCTTATCCCCGCATTAATACCACAGTTTGATCCCAAAACCGATGGTAATGGGTTTAAGTTACCAACAACAGGGGCCGTTATAGACTCAACCAGCTCCGAAACTCTAGAGGTAGCTACATTCAAAGAGTGCAATTCGGATGTATTTTTCCTCAGCGACGGTGCATTCTGACCTGCTAAGTGACGTTCGATCAATACAAGTCTATCGTTTATCTTGTTGAGACTATCCATGACTGGTGATATTATCGCTCTCAGTCGCTCTTCCATAAGTTTAATCAAATCGACTGACTTTTCCCCCGTTGTGAGAACTTCCCCTTAATCAGTGCACTCATAGCGTCCATTGCCATTATTCACCATTTGCTGTCCCGCAACACTGCTTCCCTGACAATCCAACCCAAGTACAGAATCTTTAAGTCTGGGTAACTTAGCTTGTTGTCGACTTCCTTTAGGTGCATTATTAGCTTTTCTCTTTCCTTTGGAAGTTTTGACTATGGCAACAGGGGGAATTTTTAACTGCCTAGTACGAGTAACTGGAGGGGAAAAAGCGGGTGTAGAAACATTAGTAAGAAGGGGCATGGTAGCAGGACTAGACTGTAGGACACGGCCCGGCGAAGGAAGATGTAAAGTTTGCCCAACACCTATGCTTAAAATAGGGTCGCCAGATTGTAACTCCAAGTTAAGCTGGGTTACAGGTTCTAAAGATAACCTCCTTTCCACCATTTCTATTTCCCTAGTAACGGCATTTTCGGCTTTTTTTAAGTAGGCATCTAATGTCGCAGTCCCCCCTATAACAGAGCCCTTACTGTTATTTTTTGCCATAGCCTAATTGGATCAGAGTCCTGAATACACTTCTTGCCACGACAGCCAATTCACCAATTGTCCGTGGAAACAAGACCCCGATGCTCCAAAGCGGACCCCACACCACAGCTCACTCTCACCGGGGGTGGCCCAGCCCAGCCTTGTCCAGCCCCGGACGGCCACAGATGGCCTGCCCTTTGCCCGGGCTTAGCCCGGCGCCACCCGCGCGCGTCCCGCGACGCGGAGGAAGCCGCGATCTTTTGTGCGCCTCCGGGCGCGTGGGTGGCATCAGCGGCCGCAAAGGAGCCTGGGGGCTGTAGTCTCCCCCCGCTCTCGGCCGCGAGGTGTAGTGGCGGCGGCGGGGGAGACACACAGCGAAAAGAAGGCCAGGAATGGTGGCAGCAACGCTGATACGGCAGGGCAGCAGGAGAGTCCCCCAGCAGGTAAGGCGAGGCTCTGGATTTGAAGTTTCCCGCTCCCCCGAGGGAGCCGCGATCTTTTGTGCGTCTCCGGGCACGTGGGTGGTGTCAGCGGCTGCAAAGGAGCCTGGGGGCTGTAGTCTCCCCCCGCTCTCGGCCGCGAGGTGTAGTGGCGGCGGCGGGGGAGACACACAGCGAGAAGAAGCCCAGGAATGGCGACAGCAACGCTGATACGGCAGGGCAGCAGGAGAGTCCCCCAGCAGGTAAGGAGAGGCTCTGGATTTGAAGTTTCCCGCTCCCCAGAGGGAGCCGCGATATTTTGTAACAAAGAAATTTAGCTCTTTTTTTAAACCAGGAAAGTTATTTCCTACAAGAACTTTTTTTTTTCTTCTTTCTTCTTTTATATTTTTGGGGGGGTTTTCTGAACAATTTTTTATTTTTTTGTGTTTTTCTGCAAAAAAAAACAACAAAAAAAAACAGGAGGAACCAAACAATGAACTTCAGGGAACAATAAAATGTGACTTTCTTGCCGGTGGCAGATCAGATCGATCGACTGCTCACCGTAGCACAAAGACGCATTGCACTTAGTGCAGAGCACTTTTAAAAATTGAAATTGAGGATGGATGTCCAAATTTTGGGCTGATGGATGCACTCTTGAAGTGCTCGGCTGCGATGAGGTGAAAGGCGCAGGAGCAGGAGTGTCTCTCATCCGTCGGCATTCTTCTCATGCAAGATTGTTTGGATGAAGGGTCCTTAGGTGTTTCATCATACTAGCCGTGCCGCACGAGTATTTCTCGTTAGGATCCCCTCGCGACAGCACTCTTTTGCAAATCTTGCATGTGACCAAGGTGGCATTGGTCTTATTCTGCCCCTCGGGAAAAGTAAAAAAATGTCCACACTACTGAAGAAAAACGTTCTTTGCGTGGTGCCTCCTACAAAAATTCATCCTCAGAGGTATGAAGAGATGCAGGTGATGCCTGCTGCCCTGAAGCCATTTTAGTAGAAAAAAGTTAGAGCTAAGTGTAAACTTAGTCTAAAAAAATCTTCTTCTCTGCAAAGAGATGCTCCTCCAAAGAAGGTCAAAGAAGAATGATTGAATTGGGTGAGGTCTTTTAATAGTTAGAAGAGGAAGAGTAATGAACCAATCAAATCTCTTTTTTTGCAGGTCACATGGGATCCGCGCACCCTGCACATAGGCAGCACGCACCCAGCGCGCATCCGTGAAATTGAATTACAAAAAAATTATAGGATTAGATGTAAAAATATATTAGTTTTAAGACTAGTTTAGAGTTTGTCTTCAATTAATATTCACATGAAATACATATATATATGTTTTTTTAAATGTTAAATATTTCGCGGGATCCGCGCACCTACCGCATCATAGACGCAGAAGACGCATCGCAGAAGAGCGTAAACATCGCGTTACGTACATCGAACGTGTCGCGTATAGGCTGGGAGTCGCGTACCAGTCGCGCACTAAACACGTACCCAACGCATACCATGCACTGATGCGAACGCATACAGATCAAATGGTGCGCAGATCCAAAAACATAGGAAAAAAATATATAAAATAAAGTTTTGAACATATAGTTAAAGAAATATTTTTAAAAATATAAAAAAAAAAATGTTTGAAAAACTCAATAAAAACAAATATTATTTTTTAATTTTTAAAAGAATTAATTAAAAACATTAATTTAAAAAATGGTGATAAAAAAGAATTTCAAAAAAACATAATTAATGAAATTGACACACTGAATTTGAAATATAGAAATCCAATGAAAATCATTAAACATGATATCTTTAGAAATAAGTTATAGATAGGAATTAGCATTTAAAAAACCTTTGAAATTCACTGAAAAAACCATAGGTTTCATGCACGTTATAGTTAGGAATTGGCATTTAAAAAACCTTAGAAATTCACTAAAAAAAACATAGGTTTCAGGGGCGTTATAGTTAGCTGGACATTTCCCTCGTACAAAACCCTAGAATTTCCCCTGTTATAGTTAGGTCAGCTAACTATAACTCGCGCCCCCGCAATGCACTGCTGATGATGTCACATATTACATCACTCATGACATGGTCAGTGACATCACTGATGACATCTCAAATGACATTACTGATGACATCACTGATGACGTCATCGATGTGATAAATTAGTGCATCTTCTCACACCCTAATATAACCTTTGATACACCGACTCAAAATTTCAGACGGCCATTTTGAAAACCATAGATACTCCAATACCAATAACTACATACCCACTCATTGACTCTTAGGTCTACATACACCTCCACTCACTCACCTGTACAGTCACTCATACTTACAGTCACTCAGTACAGGACAATCATATGCATTTATACACCTATATAGACACTCACACACCGCCAATCATCCATTGAGGTACTGACACACCTAGTCAGTCATCAAATAATTAATTATAGTCCAATTTACTCACCTATACAGTTAAACACACTCAAGTTCACTTACTCATATAAATACTAACAAATTCTAATGCTCTTATACAATTACTGATACAAGCACACACTCATCCATACAGCCACTCCCAAAATCACACTCTCACATATAAATAGTTATATACTCTTACACACATATACACTGTGTTTCACATAAGTAGTTACTGACACATGAAAAACTGAGATATACATTCAATCACTAACACACCCTTACATACAGTCACCCAACCATACAGTCCATCACAGTTGCACTCTTAAAACCATGCACCCACTGAATCACCCACTCACACATCTATGCACAGAGTCACACAAACCCTACCCACACAAACACTCAGACACCCATACAGATACTCATACAACCAATCAATAACCCATATAGACACTCATATAGCTATTCACAAAACCATGCAGCCACTTATACACCAACACACAGACACATATAGACATTCACACAGTTTAGTCACTAGTCTGCAGTAAGATACATTTAATGACTCACTTATAGAGTCAGTTACGCACCTAGAAAATCACCCATTCACACACTTATACACCCACTCATTCTTCCATAGGCCTTTCACTAGAAATATATAAAACATATTTAAACTTTTCAGAAAAACACACATTCACTGGATGATGTCATCAGTGATGTCATCAGTGATGTCATTTGAGATTAGGCCTGGGCTAAAATTCAGTTCCGCTCGCGGAAATTGCGCTAATTTGACATTTTCACGTTCCGCAGAGAGCGCGAAAATGTCAAAATTTCCACAATCCGCATTTTACCGGAATTTTTTTGTTGCTCACGCTGTAAAATAATACATTCTCACGTGCGCGCGATCGCCTTACCTGAATCCCCACGTTCGCCGACAAGTTTTCCCGATCCGGTCACGTTCTCCACGAGATGTTGGATTGTTGGTAGCCATTTGCGCTGTCTCGCGACAGTTCGCACCCACAGTAACGTCATTCGTCGCGCGATCACGTCTTTCTTCTCGCGATCATGCACCGCGAGACAAGTAAAAATAAGATGGCCGCGCCCGTGAGCAACCGCATGGGTAAGTTGGCGAGCTGTGACCACGCAGAAAATACCGCGAACGGGCGGGAAAAAAACTTCTGCATCTTCGCAATATTTCCGCGTGTTTGCGGAGATTTTTAACATTTTTACGATAACTTGCCAAAGTGAATTTCGCAAATTCTGCCCACCCCTATTTGAGATGTCATCAGTGATGTCATCAGTGATGTCACTGACCATGTCATGAGTGATGTAATATGTGACGTCATCAGCAGTGCATTGCGGGGGCATGAGTTATAGTTAGCTTAACTAACTATAACAGAGGAGTTTCTAGGGTTTTGTACGAGGGAAATGTCCAGCTATCTATAACGCCCCTGAAACCTCTGGTTTTTTTAGTGAATACATATAAACATATATATATATATATATATATATATATATATATATATATATATATTACCTACTGGCGGTTGTCAGTGGGTAGCTATAGTTAGGACCTAGTTTCCATAGGAAAAGAGTTTTTTCTTTTCCCAATAACTTTGGCACCGGTTGACGAATGTTCGCAATATTTTCAAAACTCATGGGGCGCTCTGGTCAGCTCCTATGTTGAAAGTTTTGGGGTGATTCAGCAAGCGGGGGCTGAGAAAAAAGGGGAGGCCCAAAACGTGTTTCCTCGATGTTAATTCCCATAGGAAATTTTAGATACGACTACAGCCCGAACGGCTGAACGGAATTACACCAAATTTGGCAAAAAGGTAGCCCTTGGTTCAGAAAAAGAGAAAAAGACCTTTTTATTTTTTTAAATGGTGTAAATCCGTTCAGTAGTTCCTGAGAAATTCAAAAAATAGAGGTTGGAAAATCAATTTCCCATTGGAAACTTTAGAACAGGTTACAGCCGAAATTATTGAACGGAATTACACCAAATTTGGCAAAAAGGTAGCCCTTGGTTCAGAAAGAGACCTTTTTATTAAATGGTGTAAATCCGTTCAGTAGTTGCTGAGAAAATCAAAAAATAAAAGTTTTGATATTTAGAGGCGCGGTGGATCCGCGCACCCTCCCGATCACAAGCTTTATTCTAATTGGCTGTCAACACTCCAAACCAGGAAGTGTTGAGAGCCATCTTGTGACTCGGTAGAACCGAGTCACAAAAAAAGATTAAAAGAAAAGCAAAAAACAAGACAAGGGGGCAGGGTAGAAACTCCCAGAAGGACCTCCAGAGCCCAAAAAAGCATTTAAAAAAAAAAACGAAATCAGCCGAATTCACACTGGGTGCATGAATCCGTCTGGAAAAAAAACAAACAAAGTGCGGGCTCCCTTGCTTTGTAGTATTGAAGCCCCCGGATGGGCCAGGGCCTGGGGGCAGTGAATAAAATGTGTGGGGGGCCCCAATTCCCCCCACACTGCCCCAGGGACCGCCATCCCCTGGGTCTAATTTTAAAATGTGTGTGGGTCCTCAAAGGCCCCCCAAGCCCTGGGGACCGCCACCCCCGGGGCATTTATTAATTATTTCTGGGGGGACACACAACTCCCCCCACGGTCCTGATCAAAGAGGCCAGGGCCCGGGAGGTGGGGTCCCTGGGGCCAGAAGTGGCCCAGGAGGGGGGCCATGTGGCCCCCCTCCCCTGAGTATAAAATTAATTTAAAAACAAAAACACACAAAGGCCGGCCCTGGTGATGGGGTCCCCAGGACCATAAATGGCCTGAGGAGGGAGGCCACGCAGCGCCCCTCCATAATAATAAAAAAAATATTTGGCCATCCTCCGGGGGGCCCAGAATTGGCCATGGGAGTAGGGCCCACACGGCCCCCTTTCCGTTAATATATATAAATATTTTTCAATGGGGGCCAGGCCCTGGGCGATGGGGTCCCCAGGGCCCAAAAAAAGTAAAAAGAAGGGGGGCCACACAGCCCCCTTCCCCAAAAAATAATTTAAAAAAACTTGCGACCCCTCCCAGCAACACTCTGCAAACGCGTCCTGTGGCACGTTTTAAGTTGGGGAATTAATTCCCCTTCAATCCTGAAGGCCCCTGGGGGCCAACTAACCCACCACGTACCTCCAGTAAGCGCCACAGGCCTGCGTTGCAGAGAGGTGGCCCAGGCCACGCCCCTTTTTACACTTCTCTGCAACGCAGCTCTGTAACGCTTACTGGAGGTACCTGGTGGGCTTGTTGGACTCCAGGGACCCTCAGGATTCAAGGGGACGTAATCCCCCAACTTAAAATGCGCCATGGGGCACGTTTGCACAGTGGTGAGGGGAGGGGGTTGGGCCTGAGGTGAAATATGTGCAAACACGCCCTGTGGCAGGTTTTAAGTTGGGGAATTAATTCCCCTTCAATCCTAAAGGCCCCTGGGGGCCAACTAGCCCACCAGGTACCTTTAGTAAGCGCCACAGGCCTGCGTTGCAGAGAGGTGGTCCAGGCCCCTTATTACACCTCTCTGCAACGCAGCTCTGTGGCGCTTACTGGAGGTACCTGGTGGGCTAGTTGCGGTTACATGGGCCTCCCACACAAGTGAGGCACTATTTTTACCGGGAGACCTGGGGGAACGCTGGGTGGTAGGAAATTTGGGTGAGCCCGGTGATGCCACAACTTTCCCACACAAAAATGTGTGAAAAATTTGATTTTTTTCAGCTAAAATTGAGGTTTGCAGGGGATTCTGGGTAAGGAAACATTGGGGGATCCATGCAAGCAATACCTCCCAGGAATCCCCCGGGTGTCTAGTTTTCAGAAATGTGTGGGTTCGGTAGGTTTCCCAAGCTGCCCGCAGAGCTAGGGATCAAAAACTACAGCTAGGCACTTTGCCAAAAAAGGATCATTTTTCACTGCGAAATTGAGGTGTGACCATGTTGCGTTTTGTGCCGTTTCCTGTCATGGGCACTAGACCGACCCGCACAAGTGAGGTACCATTTTTCTCATAAGACTTTGGGGAACACTGGGTGGGTGGAAATTTGTGGATCCACAGAGATTCCGGAACTTTCCACCACAGAAATGTGGGGAAAATGTGTTTTTTTGGACAATTTTTTAGGTTTGCAAAGGATTCTGGGTAACAGACCCTGGTGGGAGGCAGTCAAGTCACCACATCCTGGATTCCCCTGTGTGTCTAGTTTTCAAAAATGTATAGGTTTGCTAGGATTCCCAAGGTACCCGCGGAGCTAGGGTTCAAAAACTACAGCTAAGCACTTTGCCAAAAAAGGGTCATTTTTCACTGCGAAATTGAGGTGTGACCACGTTGCGTTTTGCGCCGTCTCCTGTCGCGGGCACTAGGCTGATCTGCCCAAGTGAGGTACCGTTTTTCTCGTAAGACTTTGGGGAACGTGGGGTGGGTGGAAATTTGTGGATCCACGCAGATTTCGGAACTTTCCACCACAGAAATGTGGGGAAAATTTGTTTTTTGGGATAATTTTTTAGGTTTGCAAGGGATTCTGGGTAACAGACCCTGGTGGGAGGCAGTCAAGTCACCCCATCCTGGATTCCCCTGGTTGTCTACTTTTCAAAAATGTATAGGTTTGCTAGGTTTCCCAAGGTGCCCGCAGAGCTAGGGTTCAAAAACTACAGCTAGGCATGTTGCCAAAAAAGGGTCATTTTTCACTGCGAAATTGAGGTGTGACCACGTTGCGTTTTGCGCCGTTTCCTGTTGGAAGCTCTAGGCTGACCCACACAAGTGAGGTACTGTTTTTCTCATAAGACTTTGGGGAACGCAGGGTGGGTGGAAATTTGTGGATCCACGCAGATTCCGGAACTTTCCACCACAGAAATGTGGGGAAAATGTGTTTTTTTGAACAATTTTTTAGGTTTGCAAGGGATTTTGGGTAACAGAACCTGGTGGGAGGCAGTCAAGTCACCAAATCCTGGATTCCCCTGGGTGTCTAGTTTTCAAAAATGTATAGGTTTGCAACATTTCACTAGGTGCTGGCACAGCTAGTGTTCAAAAACTACAGCTAGACACTTCGCAAAAAAAGGGTAAATTTTCATTGTGAAAATGTGGTGTGTTCACATTGGTTTTGAGCCATTTCGTGTCGTGGGCACTATGCCTACCCACACAAGTGAGGTATCATTTTTATTGGGAGACTTGGAGTAATTAAGATTTGTAAAGCAACTGTTATTACCTATTGATTTTTGATGCATTTCTGCCTTCCAAATTAAAGACTTTGTGTAAAAAAGAAGTCATTTTGAAAAATGACCGATAATTCTCATGCTAGTACGAGTATTCCCAATTTCGAAAATGTGCAAATATGTACTGTTTCTAAACTCTATAATTTGTTCCTATTTCAGAAATACATAGGTGTCTTTCATACCGATTTTTCCATGTATACATTTTCCCACAATAATTGCTATATACCCGGAACATAATAAAAAACCATTGCAAATTGCTGCTCAGTTTTTGACTCTAGGTTCGTCGGGTTCTTGGTGAACCTACAATCCCTATATATCCCCACAACCAGGAAGGTCCACCGGATGTAACGGTATATTGCTTTCAAAGAGCTGTCATAATTAGGAGAAGTTACAGGTAAAAACATTAACGCAAAAGGCTGTTTTTTTCAACTATTTTTCATTTCTTCCTATATTTATCTGTTAGTTTCTATAAAGAAAACTTGATGGATCTACACAAATGACCCCTTGCTGAATTCAGAATTTTAACTACTTTTCGAAAATGTATAGCTTTCCAGGAACCATTATTGCTTTCAGACCCATTTCTACCATTAACTGGAAGGAGATTGAAAGCACAAAAAATAGCAAAAATAGGCTATGTCCCAGAAAAATGCCAAAACTATGTAAAAAATGTTAGTTTTCTAACAAAAGTCGGTCATTCCCTAAAAGCTGTGAAAATGATGATTAGAGCCCCACAAACCCTTTTTTGATTCCATTTGCAGAGAAAAACCCAGACGCTTTCATTTGCAGCCCGTTTTTCCCATTTCCCCCCCCCCAAAAGTTTACTGCTGTATTTTGGCTAATTTCTGGGCCCCTCCAGGAGAATCCACAAACCCTGGGTGCCTTTAGAATCCCCATGATGTTGCAAGAAAAGGACGCACATTTGGCGTGTATACCTTATGTGGTCAAAAAGTTACAGGGGCCTAAGCACGCACTACCCCAAATAGCCCAAAAAAGGCTTAGCACAGGAGGGGAAAAGGCCTAGCAGCAATGGGGTTAAACAACAAATACATGTTTTTACAAGTTTTACTAAACAATATGTAGTGTTTTGGAATCATCTGGTGAATTATATATGCAAGCTGTGACATAATCTTGGATGTAGCTGGAAACATTTGTGAAGTATATGCTTTGATAAACATTAATGTGCAGTATGTTATATGCACTGTTTTTTTAAATCTGATACATTTAAGTAGAACAGTACCGAGATAGTAAATAGAGTACTAACACATTGGTAGAGAGGCATCCAATAGCTATTGTGTTGTTTTTGTATTTATAGTGTTGAGGCACTATCTGTACTTGCACCCTTGGGGCTAAGTTTAAAAGAAAGTAGTGCTGTGCGGGGCTGCAAGCTATTTGGCTGCATCATGTTGCATTACGTTCAAAGCACAGGGATGCATCATATTCACAACAATGTGATGGATTCCTATGCTCTCCTGTGTGCTGGTGCAGTATTGGTTGCCTTCCACCAATGCAGGCAGCCTTGCACCGTGGAGCAAGGGTGCCTGTGTAGTGGGTATTATTGTTTTTGTGCAGGAAGGGACACCTTTCTGTACAAAAACAATCTCAAGAGGTATTTCCTCTTTGTTTGTGTGCTAGAGAATACAGCACACATTGAAACAGGAAAGTATGAGGAGAAAGAAAAGTATTTCTCCTCGTTGCATCTCTCTACACCTCCACTGGGGAGCACCACCACAGCAACCCCCATGGGTATTCTTTCACGCAAAGTGCTGCCTGAAAAGCACTTGGATTTATAATGCCATGACAAGCTACATAGACCGGCTTTATGTGGCTTTGTAAATATAGAGAACCAAATTACGGTGCCGGTGTGTCAAAAGAAGTGACACTCCAGAAAGTGCATGGGGCTTGCCTTGATGTTCATTTTAAAATTTACTACAGAAAGGATAAACTGTTCTTTCACCATGTATAAGTGAAAAGCTAATATGCTTTAGCTAAGTTGTACCAGAGGGTTCTAAAATGTTAAAAGGAAACTACATAATAAATAAAGTTTTGTGTTTTGCCCTGGGATTATTATATTGAAGTAAGTGAATGTAGTAATATTTCTAGATTCAATTGTAGACTTAAAACTGCAACATAACATTAAAACTGTTTTTGCATTTTGTGTAAGTCCAGATAAAGTAGTTGGTAGATTGACGAGGTCAAAAATGAAAATATACTTTTTTTTTATACAGAACAATATTTACATAACTGCACACAGTTACAATGCCTACAAAAGCTCAGACGAAAAAGCAACAGAAACAACTACAGTATGTTTGCAGAAATGAGTTACAAAATGGGCAAAATGCAGAAAAACTGGTGACAGGAAAAAGAGCTACTTGTAAGAGGACAAAGTCATTTCTTAAAAAAATATGCACACATTTACAAAAATTACAAATTAAAGAAAATGAAATTATGACTACGAGAAGCAATAAATGTGAACAAACGGTACATTGCAAGAACAAAAAAGATTGTAAAAGACATGGACGCACCTTAACCAGGAGATAGAAGCAGTTTAAGGAAATCAGAGCAAGAATGTTTCCTAGTAGAGTCGTATAGAAGAAGGAGAGAAGCACTGAAATCAAAAGAATGAGTTGAGAGAAGAACGAGTTGAGAGGAAGCTTTTCAATTTGATTCTAAATACAATGAAGACTCTTGAAAAAATAGTATTGTGCATGAGGAGACAAAACCAGAAGTAAAGATTAGTAAATATAAGTAACTGTTATACAGTTGTTAGTGGAAAATGGTTGCATATTTTTAGTACAGAGCCTTTTTTTAATGAAGAAATCTATCTTCAGGATAACAGATTAGTCCATGTTATTGATCTAAGCAGACGACGTTATGAAATGAAGAATGGCAGTCCTATAGCAAAAGAGGTGATGGTACCTAGAAATGTAGAAGAAGTTATTGCAGAAGAGGTACAAGGGAGGCGTAGTCAGGCCCCTGTATACAGATGCAATGTAGTAGTATTTGTAGTATTAGATAGCAATCGATTGATATATTAAGTTAATTCCTACCTATATTTCCAAGGCGAAGTTTAAAACACAAATTAAGTACTTTACAAGGTTTGAATCCTTGCAAGCTAAGAAAGCATACACATTTGCAGGGATACTCACTAGCTTGTTTATTAAAGAAAATGTGCCAAAGCACTTTTCATTATTTTAGGATGTTAGCAGTACACCATTCAACAATGCAAACTTTAGTTAGGAGGCTTTATTATGTGAAAGCTCCTGCGTTATGTTTAGGAGAAATGAAAGGGCACTTTTGTATGGTGCTGTGGCAGAGGTAAAAAAGGTTTGTGATGATATGCAGTTTTGTTTCTTTGGTCCAGAACAGGACTGTAGGGAAATTGAAGAGTTGATAACAGGAGTAGTTGTAGAACGGGACACAGGTAATACAGTTGATTGTTTTGAAAAAGAGATTACAAAATATAAGACAGTATGTGCTGAAAAACTAGAGTATTTTTGAATTGCCGTCAACGAACTCACTAGAAGAATCAAACGCCGACTGTTGACTTATATTTAAAATGTGAAATAGAGAATAATGATAACTGGCAAAAGTATGCATTGTTCGTATTTGTAGAAGAAAGTTTTCACTTGTCCACACAACAAGTTATATGTAAGTAATGCTACAATAAATTAGAGGATAATAAAATGCCTGCTAGAGCTGGGCATAACAAGTTAGAACTGGTTCCTATTCTAGAAGTACTTCAAGGTTTAAATATGTATGAGTCCATTCTTATCCATACTATACATCCATTTCAGGCTATAGTACGTATGGAGCCAAAGACAGGCAAGCTACCCCAACAGAGCTGCAAAAAGGTCAAAAAGGTAGAGAAGAATATTTGCCATTAAATGTCAAGTAAAACATTGAAATGGTAGGGGTAGATAGAGATTTAGAGGAAGGACTAGTAATTCCTATAAATGGTGTGCCTACCAAGAACAAGAAGATATGGCAGGAGTTAGCATATGTTACCAAAGTTAAAAAAGCAACTTTATATGGTATAAAACAATGTTTACTTTAGAAATGTGGAAAGCCTACAAGATACCACACATATGGAGTATCAGACATTTCAATTAACAGGTCAAATTGAGAAGGTGGATCAGTCCAGGAGAGTAGAAATGTATGAACATCATAGCATCCACCCTTTACATGCTAAAGAGGTTATTGGTGATGCCATTCAGCTGTGTCAAATGAAAGAAGCAAAATGAGCTCCATTAAGTGTGTGGGAAGAAAGTTTAGAAGCTCTGTGTTTCCTACATCTTTTTTTCCAGTGGAGGAGATGGAAGGTATGATGAGTAGCCAGTGCAAATACTTGCAGCTAAACATAGATGTAGTCAACTTTATTCAGAAGAGCCTAGATTTCATCAGGTTATTCCATATTATATTTCACCTATTATTTGAGAGTGACTTATCTGGCCTCTCATACGTTGTGAATCATATTCTAACAACAGGAGTTAATTTGCATAATATATCAGCAAGAGAACTATTGGAAAAAGATCAGGGAAAAGATGAGCACTTGGAATACAATTTAATAAACCTAATGGCATATCAGCATGGGATTAATGAATATTGGTATCAGCGTCATGGTGAACTCAAGCGCATGTTGAGGAACCTTGGAGCATCTACTTGATTCCGGATGCTGAGTTGTGCTGAATATCCTTGGAATGACCTGCTAGTATTCTTGCAGGAGGCAAATTCAAATATAAAAGATATTCATCTGAAGACGCCAGGAGAACTCTGCTCACTAGACCCTGTAAATGTTTGCAGATATGTTCATCACAGATTTCAAGCAATGATGGCTTTCATCTTGAACCAAACCTCCTCTTGGTGAACTGATTGATTTATTTTGGCGTAAAGAGTACCAAGCCAGAGGTGCTCCCCATATTCACTTGCTGTTGTGGGTAAAAGATGCCCCAAAGTTTCAAACAGACAGTGATGAGTCTGTGTTGTCTTTTATTGTGAAGTATGTAACTTGCACCATCACAAAAGAGAGTAGTGAAGACATTTTAAGACAAGTTCTACGATTCCAAATCATAGATGCGGAAAATACAGTCAGGAAAGATAGAGATCAAAAGGGACATTTTATTCAAGATGTTGTTTTGGATTCCCACGACCTGTCATCGCACAAGGAAGAATCAACAGATTTTTGCCTGCAGTCAGACATAAACTTACAAGGAAATCAATGAAAAATATATACAACCTAAGAAGAACAGAGGACTCTAAGTACATTAATGACTACAACCCTGTGATTCTGAAGATGTGGAATGTAAACATGGATGTGCAGTTTGTTGCAGACAACTCAATTGCTGTTGCTCTCATATAACAAAGTCTGAGAAAACTGAGACGAAAGAGATGTGGGAGGAGTTTTCAGCAGAAAAGAGTCTTACAAAGGAATTGTACAGTTTTAGTTTGAAAATACTTTCTCACAGAAAGATTGGCTTCTATGAATGTAGAGACCGGTTAAGCTCAGCTAGTTTGTTTAGAGGAGTTCTATGGGTGAATTTAGGGCTTGCTAATACTTGTAACAGAGTATTGAAGTTTTTTCCTGAAATTCAATATCTTGCAGAATTTGAGCCACACAGTACAGATATTCTGAATAGCTACATGCTGGATACATACTATCCAAGAAGAAGTCATCATCTGGAAAGGATGTGTCTTTATGAAATACTTCAACATTATATTTTCAGAAATAATTTCAGTGAAAACATGGATGAAGGTAAATTTGCTACGGCTGAATGTATAGGATGTTTGGTGAGACATAACCAAGGAAATGTAATCAACCATCAAAAGCTAAGTTGCCAAACTGCAGACAAAAGAGAGTTTTTCTATTTAGCCTTATTACAGTTGTTTAAGCCATGGCGAACTGAAAGTGAGCTACTTGGAGAATTTGACTGTTGTGAAGACTCTTTCAATCCTGTGAAAGACAGCATTGAGTGCTCTGTGTTTCAATTGTATCTTCAAATGTTGAGAGATGAGATTTAACAACAATGGAAAACAATTGCTGCTGAGATGGCAAGAGAGAGTTCTCAGAGCAATCAAAGTTCAGCACCTGGAAGTCAAGATCCTCTTGGACAGCCACTCATTGAAAATGAAGGAGCAATAGCTATGAATGAGGTGGAGAATGCAATGCATCAAGAAAGATAGGAAACTGTGGATCTAGAACTAATAATACAGCAATTGAATGCAGATCAGAAAGACATTTTGGAAGAGGTAAAGTAGAACATGGGTTTCTGCATGAGAATAAAAAGTTTGCATGTTCTACATATAAACCAGTTCTATTGTATATAAATGGTCAATCTGGAACTGTAAACATCTTCTTGATTAAAGTACTGACACGTTACTTACAGAAGACAACTGAGTCCAATTTGTCATGTGTAGTCACTGCTCCAAGAGGCTTCGCTGCTCATAATGTTAAGTGAGTTACCCTTCATCAATTGTTAATGCTGCCTGTTGAACATGACAACAAATTACAATACAACACATTATCTGGTGATGCTTGTCATGAGATGGTAAGAGTATTAAAGAAATTAAAGCTACTAATTATTGATGAAGTCAGTATGGTGTCTAACCTAATGCTAGCTTTTATACATTGTAGAATGCAAAAAATATAAAAAACTGACTACGGTGTATTTTTTGGAGGAAAACACTTAATAGGGTTTTGGAGACCTGCTACAACTAACTCCCGTAAAAGGACAACCTGTATTCAAGAAACTACTACATAATGAAGAAAGGAATACCCTAGGAAGTATTGGAAATGTAAACATTTTGGCAAACTTTCATTACAAAGAGTTAATCCAAAATTTGCACCTAGCATCAGATATGCATTATGCAGATATACTAAAGGATGTAAGAGTGGGAGGCCTCACAAAAGAGGGAAAGACAGTATTACAAGCCATTCTCATCAAAAATTTGTTTCCAAGTAATGTTTCATCTGCCGAAGTAATATTCAATTTTGTTAAGGAAGAGAAGTCTATGTTTGTTTGATGCCAACCCCTGAGGAGTGTAGTAAATTTAATGAACAATTATTGCAACTGGAGAAAGAAGTGATTCTCGAAATAAGACCAAATTATAAAATGGAACATCAAGGAGTTACAGTGCTGCTAACAGAAAAACTGCAATCAAAATTGGACAGTTTAGAAAAGTCTGTGTCGAAAACTACAGGAATTAGAAAAACTGTTACGTATCTGTAATAATTGTTGTATAATCTTACATCATAATTTAAATGTTGAAGAAGGGCTAGTGAATGGTGCAAAAGGTACAGTTATGAAATGTGTTAATTATCCGGATAAATTATGTGCAATACTTAGCCACAACATTTGATGATATTGCTGATGTTAAGCAGATTGATAGATGTGTTGTATGGTTCCTACTTGTGAAAGACTTGTATGTCCAGCGAAAGCAGTTCCCAGTGTCTTTAGCGTTTCAGTAATTATTCATAAATCGCTAGGTTTAAGTGTAGATACAGGTCTTGTTAATATTGGTAGTAGCGTATTCAAAGAAGGAATGTCATATGTTGCTTTGTCGCAAATTTGAAAATTGTCTGGTTTCTTTCTGATTGATTTTGATGAGAAGAAAGTAAGTGCTGATGTGAGCTGTGTAACAGAGAATAATCAGTTAAGAACTCAATATGCACCTCATTTAGGCCAGTATCCTGGGGTTCAAAAAGCAATACTGTGATTAAAGCGGAAAATATCTAAACAGTCTATCACAGTTGAACAGAAAGATGAACAAAAAGAAAATCAACAAGGAGCAAAGATAAGAAAACTAGAGCACAATGAGGAAATACAAGGCTATAATATTGATAATAAATCTGGAGTGAGCTGTTATGCAAACGTAGTGTTATATGGGCTGTATCATTTGCCTCATCTTACACATTCTATTGAAGAAACGGTAGATAAAACAATGGGGCATATCAACAAGGGCTTTATCTCTGCTTTTTTGGCTTTAAAAGATGCAATGGGGGCGTTCCAGAGTAAAATAATAGGAGAAATGTCGCCTAGAGACATTTCTCCTATTATCAAGGATATCGCTAACCCTGTTAGCGATAAAAAAAGCAGCGCTAACCGCTGTTAACGCTGCTTTTTTACGTCTGGTATTTTTCTGACTTAGCCATGATATCCTATGTAAGGTGGATATCATGGCTAAGTATGTCTATCCCTATCAGCAAGCTACCGCCAAACCTTGTGGGATTATCTCTGTATTTCCAGCGATAATCTCACAATTGTCAGCTTGCGCTCTGAATTTTATCGCTTTGGAGATACGCGTTGCTGATAGCACGCTATCTCAGCGATAAAATTCAGAGTTGGCCGGCGATAATTATCCTCGCGCTCAGAGCGCTGAGCGATAATTATCGCCGGCCCTTGCTGATATGCCCCAATGTCTTTTCAACTGTGTAGTTTGCTTGAAGAATAAAGAAGTGATATAACTATTATACATTCTGCTACTGGAATAAGAAAACTCACTGACGACTGTATTGGATCAGTAGTATTCTCTCAAAATCTCCTCAAGAATTTCTAATGGTAATGCTAGGATTATTAGATGAAGAAGATGTTAAAATCAATGAATTATTATCCGAATGCTGTTGGGGAAACCTGATAACTACACTTGGGGTAGGGTATTGGGAGAAATGACTGAGGAGGTGGCTGTCGATGGGTTTCTGTACAAGTTTGGTCGCCTACGTATTTCAAAAAGGTGCAATTGAAGGTTATAAGGTCTGCACTTCTTCTCTGGTGTAGGTTAAGAAAATTAGTTGGTGTAGGTTATTATTCTGATTTTTCACCAATATGGGACTCTCCAGGCACAATAGACTGTATGAAGGACCAGTTGAGTCTCCCACTATGACAAGCTGGGATTGTTACCTGGGGGGATTTGATGGCAATGCAAGGGTTGTTACCCTGGGAAATCCTTAGAGCAAGAGGAGGAGATAGTCTTTCCAGGTTTAAGTATGTGCAACTGTGTTCCTGGTTTTCGGCCTCGAATGTGGAGATCGGGGTAATTGGGAATTTGAGACCACCCTGCAGGACATTAGATCTAAAAAGAAGGAGGCAGCTCTATGATATTGGAAGTTCCTGGAAGCAGATGATTAAAACTCAGAATCAGCACACACAGTGTGGGGAGACACATTCCAAGAGGCGGCCTTTCAACCAATCTGGTGTGACTCTTTGAAATTACTATATTCAGTCATCAAAACAGCAAATTTGCAGCAGAACTATTTTTTTACTATTAATAGACTGTATTGGACACTGAAAATAGCTAAATTCGCCCTACCTCCCATTCCCAGATGTAGAAGTTGTGGCCTGCTAAAAGCCAACCATGATCATATTTTTTTCGGTGCCCCAGAATAAAAGTGTTTTGGTTTAGCATAGAGGCTATTTTAAAAGATATATTTGGGGCAGCAATGGTCCTAAATTCACAGTTGGTCCTCCTTGGAGTGGCTACGGAAACACATTGCTCCTTGCGTTGGGAGCAGCATGGCCTTCTGTTTTACTTGATGCTTATTGCACGGAGGGAAATCTGCAAGAAGTGGACAGATCCATCATCCCCAAAAGTTGCAGAGTGGATTAAAGCGGCTACCTGTGTGTGGCGGTCGGATCTGGAATGTAAAACAGGAAGTGCTGTTGGGATATGGGCGAACTTCTCCAGATGGAGTGCGTCTTAGGGAAAATGCCTGGATTGAATGAATGTCGTATCCGATAATTACACCAAGGTACCAGCCTAGGTAGTGAGCCCTTGGCCAGCCTGAGTGAAGAGAGGCAAGAGCGAATGCATTGGACCCCGTGGGGCGTACAGATAGAACGGAGTGGTGCAGACGCTATGGTGATATGAGGACAAATTATTTTAAAATATATACATATCAATGAATTATTTGGTTTAACTTATAAATGTACCCATACTTGTGAAGATTAGGAATATATGCACAGTGCTGAAATCAATTCAGAACGATTCCTCTAGTTGACATTACCAGATTGTGATGCTGCGCCGTTTAAAGATTTAACTACAAATGCCCATCAACATATGGCCTGTCCAAACAGAAGATCAGAACTTAAGTCAACGTTGTTTCTACAGAGGTATGGAAAATATATCATAGTCATGATACAACAATGCAGAGTGGATGGTACTAAGTTCAAAACTGAAATGACAGACTTTAAAGCTGCACATATTTCCATCTCAAAAAGAACTTTCACAACTATAGCAATCATATTTCATGAAGGAGTTAATATAACCTCTGGACTCTACACAATATATTTTAAGATGTCAAACAGGATGGACAGAGTGCAATGCCATACAAGTGACTTTCAAATTAAGACTACCCAAAAAGTTACTGTGAGGGGATGACGGGGGTTCAATACCTGAATGTAACAGGGTCCGTCTGGTCGGACGCCGTCTTGTCGAAAACATTGGAGTCCGGGCACCAGAGGGTTAATCATATAGCCTCTCCTGCACATGCTGCCAAGAGACACAACCGGCAGGAGACCCAATCACCCGTGCAGACCGTCTATAAAGAGGAGGGTCCCGCAGGAAGCAGGAGGTCGCCAGAAGGAGGAAGACGGCATAAGAGGACAACCGGACATGGAAGAGGGCCGACCGGAAGGAGCTGCATTCCCGCCATCCAAAGTTGAGGGGCAAGAGCTTGAAAACACTGACGACTTGGACTGGAACCCAGAACGGAACTCTGATGACGACGACCTTGACGTATGGACCAAAGAGTGGTGGACACCCCAGGAGAGCCAGAGGACCCGCCACGACTCCAGGAATAGTTCCGGCTATTGCGATGAGTGGGAAAAGGAGGGGTGGGGAGGAGCACACTGAAAATTGTCGCACCTCTCACCACTTGGGGCCTGCATTGCCAATTCTGAAGGTTATTTTAAAAAAAATTATTTTGGCGAATCTTCCTTTTTTTTCTTTTCCTTTCTCAGCTTTATAGTGTTGGGCAGCATACAGGGAAATGTATGGGCCCATTCCTATAGAGGAGGTTAGACCGAGAGCATGCCTGCTTCTCCCTAAATGATAACAACCAGCAGAACAGAAAAGGGGGGAAGGGTGGTAAGAGAGCAACCCAACCTTGTCCCTTTTGTTGTGTATGTGTTTGTTCCTTCTTATTTACTCTCTGGGCACCAACACCTTTCAGGGTAAGGGTGACGAAGAAAAGTAAGAGGGCAGAAGGAAAGTTTTGCCTGTTTAAAACCCTCCCCTATTTCACAGTTACGAAGGCTTCTCCGAGTGTGGTGAAGGCTGTCCCATCTACTCTGCATTTGACCTATTGGACAAACTTCCTCCATCCCATACTCACCATTTGTTTTGTGTTCTCTCGAGCTACCTTGGGACATCTGTATTCTGAAGCCTGTCCGGTGTGCAAAGAAAAACAAAAGGCATAGAGTGGTAAAACGGATAAACGTTACAACTGGATCAAGAACAAAGAAAATGTCATCACGGCCATACCAATGTATAACCTGGAAAAAAATAAAACTCTTGGAAAATATAACACTTTTTCTAGAAGATCATAGCCTAAATTACCTCTGTTCTGCTAGTGTTAAAATAAAGTGGACAAAACTTTATTAGGCCTCCTAGATTTTCTTTCCACCCATTGCTGCGACAAGTGGTGTCAGAAGTGGGACCGTGGAAAATGGAGGCCGCCCTTCAGAAGATAGCAGAGAACCAAGAAAGGCTAGGACAGGTCATGGAAAGCTTCCTCGCGGTGGCAGAAGAAGACCGTGAAAAATTGCATAAGGTCCTAACCGAACAAGGCCAAACCCAGGGAACAGCAATTAGCCGAATGGTGGAGATATTGGGTCAACAGCAAAGCCGTACTTCCCTACCATCAGTCGTACTACAGAAATATATCAGTGGTTAGGACCCAGATTTTTTTTCCTCGAACTTTGAAAGGATGGCAAGGGCTGCTGCCTGGCCAGCTGACCTATGGGGGCAATACTAAGGATCACTGATCACAGGGGACCTTCAAGCAGCCTACCAAGTGGCCAATCAGCTTGGTCTGACTCCATATGATGACACAAAGAAAAGTATCCTCGAGAGAATGGGAGTGGATGAAGAAACATATCGAATTTGCCTCAAGCAGATCCGAGAAGGGCCACAAGAGACAGCAAGGGCCTTGTATTATCGGGTTTGTGATATGACCGCTCGTTGGTTACGACCCCTTACCTCCACGAAAGAAGAGAGATTATGGAAAAGGTGTATTTAGAAAAATACCTGCAATCCCTACACCTTCCTATACAGAAATGGGCTCGGCAACACGCTCCTTTGATGCTAGAAAGGGCAGTAGAGATCTCTAGTGCCTATAATAGGGCACAAGAAATCTATAAGGGGTGAGAAGAGATGCAGTGGCGATCTACAGGGGGACCCATGCCGAAGACAACCAACCCCCACCAAAGAAGGCTGAAACTGTTACATTACCGCCTGGGTCCCTCTCTGTTCCTGTGCGAACCCCTGCAATATCAGGGCCATAGTGTTACCATTGTGGCAATATGGTCACATTGCTCGAGTCTGTCCCCAAAAAGAAGAACCCATGGACATCAGTCTTACTAAATCGTTTTTCTGCACTCCAATCGAATCCCAGGGTCCCCCATATCTCAGGCAGGTGAAGGTTAATGGGGAAGTTAGACTAGCCCTAATAGATACCAGTTGTCTCCAGAGTGTTCTGCAACCTCAGCCTTTACCTGGAGGGGTTTAGTCTATCACTGGACAGGTAAACATCCAATGTGTGCACGGAGACCAAAAACGGCATGCTACGACTGAGGTGCAGATACAACCAGGACCCACCATAGATCCGGTCACCCTCAGGGTTGGACTCATTCCCAATTTACCTGAAACCCTTGTTTTGGGTAAAGACTTTTCACACATGGGTAAATTTATCCAGGAACACTGGAGTGAGGAGGAGGAATGGAGGAAAACTGCTCCCTTTTCTCAAAAAGAGGAAATAGATGTTATCCAAAGTAAACCAAAAAAGAGCTGAAAACAGATAAAAGAGAGAAGCAAGAGCGGATCAGAGTGGCCTTATCCAAAACCTACCCTTCCACGGTATGGGACCACGGGTTCTGTGGCACTCAGAGGGAAGACCCTAGTTTGCGAGCAGCCTGGAAGCAGTCCGCACCACAGGAGGACCCCAATCAAGTAGGTCTCCAATTTTATGAGAAGAAGAGCATGCTATACCGAAGGGGAAGATAGGGCCAATCACCTCAATTGTTAGTGCCCCAACCATATAGGGAGCACGTTATTTTTCTTGCTCATAGCCATTTGTTAGGAGGGCATTTTGGGGGAGAAAAGACGGAGAAAGCCATCCTAGAGAACTTTAATTGGCCGGGGGTGTATCATCAGGTCAGGAAGTACTGTAGGGAATGCCCCATCCGCCATAAAAACAGCCGTACACTGCCTGCCATGGCTCCTTTGAGACCCCTACCAGTCATGGAAGAGCCTTTTTCCAGAGTAGGGATGGACATAATAGGACCCCTCCTCCCATCTCGTAGTGGGTGCCAGTTTGTTCTAGTGTTGGTGGATTATGCTACCCGATTTCCTGAGTCAACCTAATGCCACCCAGATAGCCAAGGCCATGATAACTATATTTTCAAGGTTGGGATTCCCAAAAGAAATCATAACAGATCAAGGAACTCCCTTTGCCTCCCACCTAATGAAACAGGTTTGTCACCAGTTGGGTATAAAACAGATTTGTACCGCAGCTTACCGCCCCCAGACATATGGGCTAGTAGAAAGGTATAATGCTACCCTGAAAGTCACACTAAAAAAGCTGCTGGAACTAGAAACCCGAAATGGGAAGATATGTTAACCTTGGCATTGTTTGCCTTACGGTGCAAACAACAGAAAAGCACTGGGTACCCATCCCTTTGAGTTATTATATGGGAGACAACCCCACACTCTTCTTGACATGGTAAAGGAGGAAAGGTGCTAAAACATTGGCTGAATACATACTCAGGTTAAAAATGCACCTTCAGAAAATTTGGTGCATATTCAAGACTCACCTAGAACAAGCCCAGGCCAACCAGTAGAGGTTATACGATAAAACAACCAAAGAATGCACCCTAGAACCCAGAGATTGGGTGTTGGTGATGAAAACTACCTCTGACCATAAACTCCTATGACACTGGCTGGGCCCCTATAGAGTTATGGATAGAGTGACCTCCATCACATATCGTCTAGAGTTAGATCCTTGAAATAAAAAGAACACCCAAATCTCCCATATCAATTTGTTGAAAAAGTGGGAAGGGGAGAAACGGTGTTATTAGGAATGGTAAAAAATTAGGAGTGTCTATTCCAGCAAAGCATAGACCCTGACTTACCTGCTCAACAGCAACAAGAGATATGTTCGCATTTGTATCCCTTTATAAAGGTCTTCTCCCTCACACCAGGAAGGACCACCTTAATTGAACACGCAATATCCACAGAGCCACAAAAAGTCATAAGATTACGACCATATCGGGTACCGGCAGCCCAAAGAGAAACCATTGAGAAGGAAGTGCAGCGTATGTTAGAGCTTGGAATCATTAAACTATGCCCCAGTGAATTGAATTCGCCTATCGTTATCGTACCTAAACCTGACGGTTCTATACATTTTTCTATTGACATTAGGGAGGTCAATAAAATATCCCAGTTTGACGCTTATCTCTTACCCCGAGTAGAAGAGATGATAGAACGACTAGGGAGATCCCACTATATTAGCACTCTAGACCTCTGTAAAGGGTACTGGCAGGTACCCTTGAGAAAACAGGATGAGGAAAAGACAGCCTTCTCAACCCCAAGTGGATTGTACCATTTCAAAGTTCTCCCTTTTGGGATGTACACAGAGCCCCGGCCACCTTCCAGAGAATTATGAATCGCATCCTGAAACCCCATCAAACTTATTCCGCCACCAACATTGACATTATAATCATTCATAGTGACTCATGGGACCAGCATCTACAACATATAAATGCAATAGTTGGGGCCCTGAAAGAAGGTGGTCCAAACATAAACCCTGCTAAAAGTCATCTAGCTGCCCGATCTGTGATATACTTGGAATATCTCCTGGGAGAGGGTCTGATTAAACCTCAAGAAGAAAAAGTAGCAACCATATCTAAGATACCATTCCTTCAGAGCTGGAAAGAGCTCCGGGCTTTTTTAGGGATCCTTGGGTATTATAGGCGATTCATCCTCTCTTTCTCCGAAATAGCAGCCCCCCTAACTAACCTTCTAAAGAAAAACAGAAACATAACTTAAACACCCTACCCTAGAGCTTCTGTAAGCCTTCCAACAGTTGAAACATGCTCTCACCAAGCGACCAATTTTCTTGAGCCCAGACTATGATAAGCCCTTTATCCTGCAAAGAGATGCTTCCGACCATGGATTAGGAGCAGTACTTTCCAAAAAAGACCCACAAGGACATGAGAGACCCATAATTTCCATCAGTTGAAAACTCTTCCCCAGGGAAAGTAAATATGCCGTGATAGAGAAAGAATCCCTGGCCATAAAATGGGCAATTGAGGCATTACGATATTTCCTTAGGGTAAAGAATTCACCTTGTTCACGGATCACGCCCCTTTAGAATCGCTGCCGAAAAACTGGGGACATAATGACAGGGTCCTACGTTGGTTACTAGCCCTACAACCATATAGATCCACTACTCAACACAGGAAAGGTAAAGATCAAGCTAACACTGATTATTTATCAAGGTATCCTACGGATCATGACCTTACAAGTAGGAAATCTAGGGAAGGGGGTATGTGAGGGGTCGATGGGGTCTCAATACCTGAACATAACAGGGCCCGCCTTGTTGGATGCCGTCTTGTCGGAAGCGTTGGTGTGAGGAGGAGCACACTGAAAATTGTCGCACCTCTCACCACTTGGGGCCTGCTTCGCCTGTTCTGAAGGGTTTTTTTAAATTTCTTTTGGTGATTCTTCCTTTTTTTCTTTTCCTTTCTCAGCTTTATGGTGTTGGGCAGTATACAGGGAAGTGTACAGGCCCATTCCCATAGAGGAGGTTAGACCAAGAGCATGCCTCCGCCTCCCTAAACGATATCAACCAGCAGAACATAAAAGGGGTAGAAGGCTGGTAAGAGAGTAACCTGACCTTGTCCCTTTTGTTGTCTATGTGTTTGTTCCTTCTTATTCACACTCTGGGTACCAACACCTTTCAGCGTAAGAATTTCTAAGAAAAGGAAGAGGGCAGAAGGAAAGTTTTACCTGTTTGAAACCCTCTCCTATTTCACAGTTAAGAAGGCTTCTCCGGGTGTGGTGAAGGCTGTCGTATCCGCTCCGCATTTGATCTATTGGACAAACCTCCCCTATCCCATATTCACCATTTCTTTTGTGTTTTCTTGAGCTACCAGGGGACATCTGTACTCTGAAGCCTGTCCGGTGTGGAAAGAAAAACGGCAGGCGTAGAGTGTCAAAACGGCTAAAAGATACAACTGGACCGAGAACAAAGAAAATGTCATCACCGCCATACTAATGTATACCTGGAAGAGATAAAACTCTTGGAAAATATAACACTCTCTTTCTAGAAGTTCATAGCCTAAATTACCTCTGTTCAGCTAGTGTTAAAATAAAGTGGACAAAATTGAGAACTTTATTAGGCCTCCAAGATTTTGTTTCTGCCCATCCCTTCGACATTTACAAAACTCATAGCTGCTGTTTCTAGAACCAAAGTTCTAAGGAGAATCTAAGATAAGAAAATGTGGTATTGTGTTGATATATATATATAGATTATGTGTTTCTGAGACATTATTCGGCCTATTGAGAGCATTGTCTACAGCAAGCTGTTAGAAATGAAGGACTCTTTTTAACTGGTGGAAATGAGTTTGTAAATATTTGAGGACTACATTGTGCTACTTCAGATAAAATTACATGGAGGTACTATAATACCATTAGCTTTAAGTTGCATGTGAGAAGTCTCTTCACCACTAAAAAAAGTCCCCTTGTCTTTCTGCTTCAGTATCTTCTACATAATATTATGAGTTATGCTTTTCATACATGAACTAAGAATATTTTAGACATTGTTTGGCCTAAGAGTGATGATGTTTACAAAAGGATATTAAAAAATGAAGACTGCTTCATAATTGTTGGACATATTGTAGCAGATATAATAATATCAGAAACAATTTTACCATTTTGTTGTTTTCATTAAGGTAGTAGGCTATTAGCAAGCCAGTATTAAAAACTTGTAGTGAGCGCAGTGAACAGTATGACATAGTTGTAAGGATCTACTCTGAACATTTGTTTTTTTGTTTTTTTACAATTCATTGATTGTTTTTCCCACTGTTGCATTAGGAGTCTTCATACAAAACACTGTTAAAAGTGAACAAGTATGAAAGCTGAAAACAGGAAAAAACAGTAAAACATTTGTCTATATTGAATTAAAGTTTTGCTTAAACAATATTTTATAGTGTTTGGTTGCCTAATTTTTTTAATGAAATTCTAATATATTTTTGTTTTTTTATTTTTTCACAGTGGTTGGAGGTCGAAATATATTACATGTGGCAAATCACTAATCTAGTAATGGATTGATTGAGTTACTACTCATGTACTCATCCCATCTCCCAGGCACAACAGTTGCACTAGTCCAATCATCCAACCACTACCTAAGCCTTCATCCAATCACTCGGGTACTGCACTTGAATTCATCCAATCTCCCAGCCACTTCTTAAGCAGTTATCCAATCACCCAGGCATTACCCATGCACTATGCAACCACACAGACACTATGTATGCACTCATCCATTCACTGAGACAGTACCCATGCACTCATCCATTCACCCAGGCACTACTTATGGACTCATCCTATCACCCAGGCAGTACCCATGCACTCATGCAATCACCCAGGTACTATTCATGCACTCACCCAATCACACAAACAGTATCTATGCATTCACCCTATCTGTGTACTCACCCAGTCAAAAAAACACTACCCTTGCACTCATCTAAGGACCCAGGTTCTACCCTTGCACTCATCCAATCACCCAGGCACTACTCTTGCACTCATCTAGTCACCTATGTACTACTCATGCACTTGCAGAATTACCAACACATAAGCCATGCAATAATCTAATCCCCCAGACACTACCCTTGCACTCATCCATTCACTAAGGCACTACCCATGCACTCGTGCACTCACCCAGGCACTACTCATGCACTAATCTAATCACCCAGGCAGTACTCATGCACTCATCCATTCACTCACACACTACCCATGCACTCATCCATTTACTCAGACAATATTCATGTATTTATCCATTCTCCCGGCACTACAGTTGCACTAATGGATTCACCCAGGCACTACACTTCTACTCAATCTGTTCACCGAGGTACTACCAATGCACTCATCTGTTCACCCAGACACTACCCATATACTCATCCATTCTCTCAGGCAGTGCCTTGCATGCATTCATCCATTCACTCAGGCACTACCCATGCACTCCTCCATTCACCCAGGCCCCACCCTTCTATTCATCCATACATCAGGTACTACCCTTGCACTCCTCAATTCACCCAGCCCCTACCCTTGCACTCATCCATTCACCATTTACCCAGACACTACCCATACAGTCATTAATTCACTCAGCTATTATCCATGCACTCATCCATGCATACAGGCACTACCCTTGCACTCATCCATTCACTGACATACTACCCATGCAGTCATCCAATCACCCAGGCACTATCCATGCACTCACCCAATCATGCAGACACTATGCATTAATCTAATCAATCAACCAGGCACTATCCATGCAATCACCCAATCACACAGGCACTAACCTTGCACTCATGAAATTACCCAGGCACTACCTTGCACTCATCTAATCACTCAGTTGTTACCCTTTCACTCATTCATTTACTCAGGCAGTACCCTTGCACTCATCCATTCACCCAGACACTACCCATGTACTCATCCAATTACCCAAGCTGTACCCATACACTCATCCTTTCTCTCAGGCACTATCTATGCACTCTCCCAATCACTTAGGCACTACCCATGCTCTCATCCAATCACCCAGTCACTGCCCTTGCACTCATTCATTCACTGAGGTATTACCCATGCATTCATCCACTCATCCATATATTAATCATGCACTCATCCAATCACCCAGGCAGTACTGATGCACTCATCCAATCAACCAGGCACTATTCATGCATTCTTCCAATCACCCAGGAATTAGGTTTGCACTATTCCCTTCACTCAGGCAGTATGCATGCACACCTCCATTCACTCAGGCACCACCTAAGCATTCATTAAATGATCCAGGCACTGCCTATGCACTCATTCATTCACTTTAACATTATCCATGCACTCATCCATTCACCCAGGCACTAAGCATGTGTATATCCAACCACCCAGGCACTACCTTTCCACTCATCCATTCTTTCAGGCACTATGCACGCATTCATCCAATCACTCAAGCACTATCCAAACACTTGTCTAATGACCCAGGCACTACACTTGCACTCATTAATTCACTCATGCATTCACCCAGGCACTAACCATGCAGGTATCAAATCACTCAGCCAGTACCCATGCACTCATCTATTTACTTATGTACTACCCATGCACTCATCCACTCACCCAGGCACTTCCCAAGGAAACATCTAATCACCCAGGTACTACCCTTGCACTCATCTGTTCACTCAGGTTCTATGCATGCGCTATTCTTTTTACTCAGGCACTACCCTTGCACTCATTCATTCACTCATGCCTTTACTCAGAGAGTACCCATGTACTCATCTATTCACCAAGGCACTGCGCATGCACACATCCAATCACCCAGCCACTAACCTTCTACTCATCCCTTCACACAGCCAGTACTCATGCACTCATCTATTCACGCAGGCACTACCGTTCCACACTTTCATTCCATCAGGCACTACATATGCACTCATCCATTCAGCCACACACTACCCATGCACACTTGCAAGCAGCCAGTCACTACGTTTGCACTCATCCAATCACTCAGGCACTACTTAATCACTCATAGATTTACTCAGGCACCACTGCTGCAGTTATTGTAACATGCATGCACCAGTTGTGTACTCATTCAGAGTTAATTCTCTCACTGTTGCACCCTCCCCTCTGACTCTATTGCCATGAAACCGTTTGGTGTATGTCGCTCAACAAGTATCTTTAACATAACATAACAAAACATTCAATTAAACATACACCAGTCATACACTCATTCTAACATATATACATACGTTATCTTTTTTTAACTGTAAAAGGTAGTTCTAAAAGGAACCTTTTATTAAAGATTTTGTAAAGTTGACATATTATTGTTCTTTTTTATAATAACAAAAAAGGCAACAGGGACAACAGGAATTGAAAAAACGTGCACTGAAAAATGTGCAAAACATATAAAAGAGGAAATAAATTAGCGAGTATGCTGTTTTGCAGCATTGTGAATAGCTGTAAGAGACTGCTCACCAGCACTTATGACAACAATACAGCCCATGCAGTACGTGGCCATTCTTGCTATTTCTGGAGCCATATATGTTGCACTACTCTGCACTTCAGAAGTGAGTTTTTGACCAGGAATCTTTGCTGCTGCCACTGAAGTAGATTGTCCTCCAGCTTCCCTCTGCTTGATTGCCTGTTGGAGAGGTTTTTTATGATAGGTTTTTAGAAGTATAACATGGACGCTGTACCACATGGATATTTCTTGTTGGTCCCTCTAGAGAGAGTCTTCCTGCAGATCGTGCACTGCACCAGTTTGGCAGCTATTTTTGATTCACCTGATTGGATTGTAAAAAGAAATCTCATGACACACACACATATATATATATATATATATATATATATATATATATATTACCTACTGGCGGTCGCCAGTAGGTAGTTATAGTTAGGACCACGTTTCCATAGGAAAACCTCAACATTCTATTTTGAATAACTTTGGCGCCGGTCGACGAATCCTCGCGAATTTCTCAAAATAGGTGGGGCGCTACGCTCCGCTCCTACCCTGAAAGTCTCGGGGGGATCCGTCAAGCGGGGGCTGAGATAAAAGGGGGGTCCCAAAACGCGTTTTTCCCATGCATTTTTCCATAGGACCTTTAGAACGAGCTACAGCCCGAACGGCTGAACAGAATTACTCAAAATTTGGCAGAGAGGTAGTCCCTAGGTCAAGGAAGTGCCTTTTGTAGGTTTGGTGTAAATCTGTTCAGTAGATTCTGAGAAAATAGCCTTTAAATCAATATATATATCTGAGCCCGCTTACGGTACGCTTACCGTACGCTTACGGTAAGCGTACGGTGGCGTGCGCGAGCGCGATTCTGATTGGCTCTTAGATCTTAGTAAACATTCGAATCGGCCGAAACCAGGAAGCGGCGGCCGCCATTTTGTGTATTTCACTCTGAAAAAAAAGAGTGAAAACAAGGAAAGGGGGCAATGAGGAGAGTTACAGACCCCCTAACAATTGTAAGGGGGTCAAAGAAGGACAGAAAAGTACAAAAAAAACATTTATTGATTTTAAAAAAAATCACGGGGTACGCGTACGGTAAGCTTACGGTAAGCGTACGGAAAAAAAAAAATAAATAAATAAATGAAAAGCAGATTTAAGAGTTTAGAAATTAGGGAGCTCTAAAAAGAGCTGTTGTGTTTATGAAGTCATTTTTTTAGTGGTACCTACAAGTAAGTACCGATGCAGAGTCTAAGGTTCAAGAGGAAGACTCTGTTCCCTTCATCATTGAAGTGCACACCATCTCCTCTATAAATGTCTTGCATGTCATAACGCAAGTTGTTGTGGTAAATGGCACCCATACCATAGTCACGGAGGAAAGCAGAAACAGATTTGTTGACGTGCTTTCTTGCTTTGTCAATCTGTGGACAGAAATGATTGGACCAGTTCCATTTTTGCCTTTGGCATATGTTGGAAAACACAAAGGCAGTTTTAGGGAAAAGTGTAAACAGTTGTGCAAAGGTGTCCTTCATAAGCATTTCCAGACCTACCCCAGTCAAAGTGCCTAGGTCATTGCCACCACAGTGCACTATTATGAGGTCAGGGTGTTGGATTTGAATGAAGGATTTCACCAATGGCATCAATTGGTGCCACTTTAACCCTCTCTGACCAATCCATTTAATGTCTACATTTGGCAAAGCAAGGTCTCTCACCATATCTGTTTTCTCTGCAAACTTTTCACTCCAGAAGACATAGCTGTGCCCTACAATCCACACTGTGAACATCTTCAAAGGAGAACTGGATGCACTCAGGAGGTGTCTTTCAGTAGAATGGCAATATGAAAAGAAAGACAGTTTGGAAATGGAGGCATACATATTTTTTTAAAACAAAAAGAACTGATTGGCTGTTTCATACCATTCCAGAATAAAAACTAGGCTGTATGTGAAAATTAATAGAAGCATGTTTTGTAGTGGTACAAAAAAATGTGTAACCAAAGAACAGTACTATGGATTTGCTGTTAGGTTTGAAAAGTCAAGCACTCTTGCTCTGTGGAATTGAAACATTGTGTGTCGAACTTCTGACCTAACTGCACACAGCAGTGTTCCATGAGCTGTTGCTATGGTAGCAGGCAGAAGTCAAGTTGGGGGAAGGGTACTAGGCAGAAGTCAAGTTGGGGGAAGGGTACTTTTGGAAAAGGGTTCGTTTTCAACCAATAGAAATGTGTGAATACATGTGAAAAAAAGGGGGAAGCACTGAGATTTGAAACTTACATGTATATGTGTGGAAAAATAGAGGGAAAGTTTGCCATTATCTGGTTCTGCTGAGAGGAGAGAGGTGAACACAACAGAGATCCTGGCTCTGATAATCTGCTGTTTGAGTGTCACATTTCTTTCACAACTAACTAATTTTAAAGGTGAGTTTACAGTTTAAGAGGGGATGTATGTGGTAACTTAAGAAATGAATAATAGAAATGGGAATTGTTTTTGTTGTAGTTACACATGGTGGTTTCATAATGTGTCAGTGTGTAAAAGTGATTTACACTTGCCCCGAAAAAAAAAAGAGCAGTAAGTGTGCTTTCAAATTGGCAAAGAAATTTCGTTTTGGGACTAATGTGAAAACATGACTCTGTGTGCATAGAAGAATTATAGGCAGAGATTTATTGCGTCTTGCTCTGGTGATTTCACAGTTGCATTAGATGGAAAGGGGGAGCGAATTATTGGGGGAAGAAGCAGAGGCTTAGCACACACCCATGTCCTTGCCGTGTATAGTCATGCACAGTATTTACAAGCCAGTGGGGTTTTCAGGTTTAAGTCTGTAATGCAAATACATTCAGCATCACTAAGGCTGGTTGCCCTTGCTGGAGTGTAGGCAGTCACAGAGAATGCACATGGTGGTGGTCTGAAAAAAAAACAGCTTGGACATGTGCAATTAAATAAATCAAAAATAGTGGTTTCATAATGTGTCAGTCTGTAAAAGTGATTTCAAATTGTAAAAAGAGATTTTCACTTGGCCCGAAAAAAAAAAGAGCAGTAAGTGTGCTTTGAAATTGGCAAAGAAATTTCGTTTTGGCACTAATGTGAAAACATGACTCTGTGTGCATAGAAGAATTATAGGCAGAGATTTATTGCGTCTTGCTCTGGTGATTTCACAGTTGCATTAGATGGAAAGGGGGAGCGAATTTTTGGGGGAAGAAGCAGAGGCTTAGCACACACCCATGTCCTTGCCGTGTATAGTCATGCACAGTATTTACAAGCCAGTGGGGTTTTCAGGTTTAAGTCTGTAATGCAAATACATTCAGCATCACTAAGGCTGGTTGCCCTTGGTGGAGTGTAGGCAGTCACAGAGAATGCACATGGTGGTGGTCTGAAAAAAAAACAGCTTGGACACGTGCAATTAAATAAATCAAAAATAGTGGTTTCATAATGTGTCAGTCTGTAAAAGTGATTTCAAATTGTAAAAAGAGATTTTCACTTGGCCCGAAAAAAAAAGAGCAGTAAGTGTGCTTTCAAATTGGCAAAGAAATTTCGTTTTGGCACTAATGTGAAAACATGACTCTGTGTGCATAGAAGAATTATAGGCAGAGATTTATTGCGTCTTGCTCTGGTGATTTCACAGTTGCATTAGATGGAAAGGGGGAGCGAATTATTGGGGGAAGAAGCAGAGGCTTAGCACACACCCATGTCCTTGCCGTGTATAGTCATGCACAGTATTTACAAGCCAGTGGGGTTTTCAGGTTTAAGTCTGTAATGCAAATACATTCAGCATCACTAAGGCTGGTTGCCCTTGGTGGAGTGTAGGCAGTCACAGAGAATGCACATGGTGGTGGTCTGAAAAAAAAACAGCTTGGACACGTGCAATTAAATAAATCAAAAATAGTGGTTTCATAATGTGGCAGTCTGTAAAAGTGATTTCAAATTGTAAAAAGAGATTTTCACTTGGCCCGAAAAAAAAAAGAGCAGTAAGTGTGCTTTGAAATTGGCAAAGAAATTTCGTTTTGGGACTAATGTGAAAACATGACTCTGTGTGCATAGAAGAATTATAGGCAGAGATTTATTGCGTCTTGCTCTGGTGATTTCACAGTTGCATTAGATGGAAAGGGGGAGCGAATTATTGGGGGAAGAAGCAGAGGCTTAGCACACACCCATGTCCTTGCCGTGTATAGTCATGCACAGTATTTACAAGCCAGTGGGGTTTTCAGGTTTAAGTCTGTAATGCAAATACATTCAGCATCACTAAGGCTGGTTGCCCTTGGTGGAGTGTAGGCAGTCACAGAGAATGCACATGGTGGTGGTCTGAAAAAAAAACAGCTTGGACACGTGCAATTAAATAAATCAAAAATAGTGGTTTCATAATGTGTCAGTCTGTAAAAGTGATTTCAAATTGTAAAAAGAGATTTTCACTTGGCCCGAAAAAAAAAAGAGCAGTAAGTGTGCTTTGAAATTGGCAAAGAAATTTCGTTTTGGCACTAATGTGAAAACATGACTCTGTGTGCATAGAAGAATTATAGGCAGAGATTTATTGCGTCTTGCTCTGGTGATTTCACAGTTGCATTAGATGGAAAGGGGGAGCGAATTATTGGGGGAAGAAGCAGAGGCTTAGCACACACCCATGTCCTTGCCGTGTATAGTCATGCACAGTATTTACAAGCCAGTGGGGTTTTCAGGTTTAAGTCTGTAATTCAAATACATTCAGCATCACTAAGGCTGGTTGCCCTTGGTGGAGTGTAGGCAGTCACAGAGAATGCACATGGTGGTGGTCTGAAAAAAAAACAGCTTGGACACGTGCAATTAAATAAATCAAAAATAGTGGTTTCATAATGTGTCAGTCTGTAAAAGTGATTTCAAATTGTAAAAAGAGATTTTCACTTGGCCCGAAAAAAAAAGAGCAGTAAGTGTGCTTTGAAATTGGCAAAGAAATTTCGTTTTGGCACTAATGTGAAAACATGACTCTGTGTGCATAGAAGAATTATAGGCAGAGATTTATTGCGTCTTGCTCTGGTGATTTCACAGTTGCATTAGATGGAAAGGGGGAGCGAATTATTGGGGGAAGAAGCAGAGGCTTAGCACACACCCATGTCCTTGCCGTGTATAGTCATGCACAGTATTTACAAGACAGTGGGGTTTTCAGTTTTAAGTCTGTAATGCAAATACATTCAGCATCACTAAGGCTGGTTGCCCTTGGTGGAGTGTAGGCAGTCACAGAGAATGCACATGGTGGTGGTCTGAAAAAAAAACAGCTTGGACACGTGCAATTAAATAAATCAAAAATAGTGGTTTCATAATGTGTCAGTCTGTAAAAGTGATTTCAAATTGTAAAAAGAGATTTTCACTTGGCCCGAAAAAAAAAGAGCAGTAAGTGTGCTTTGAAATTGGCAAAGAAATTTCGTTTTGGCACTAATGTGAAAACATGACTCTGTGTGCATAGAAGAATTATAGGCAGAGATTTATTGCGTCTTGCTCTGGTGATTTCACAGTTGCATTAGATGGAAAGGGGGAGCGAATTATTGGGGGAAGAAGCAGAGGCTTAGCACACACCCATGTCCTTGCCGTGTATAGTCATGCACAGTATTTACAAGCCAGTGGGGTTTTCAGGTTTAAGTCTGTAATGCAAATACATTCAGCATCACTAAGGCTGGTTGCCCTTGGTGGAGTGTAGGCAGTCACAGAGAATGCACATGGTGGTGGTCTGAAAAAAAAACAGCTTGGACACGTGCAATTAAATAAATCAAAAATAGTGGTTTCATAATGTGTCAGTCTGTAAAAGTGATTTCAAATTGTAAAAAGAGATTTTCACTTGGCCCGAAAAAAAAAAGAGCAGTAAGTGTGCTTTCAAATTGGCAAAGAAATTTCGTTTTGGGACTAATGTGAAAACATGACTCTGTGTGCATAGAAGAATTATAGGCAGAGATTTATTGCGTCTTGCTCTGGTGATTTCACAGTTGCATTAGATGGAAAGGGGGAGCGAATTATTGGGGGAAGAAGCAGAGGCTTAGCACACACCCATGTCCTTGCCGTGTATAGTCATGCACAGTATTTACAAGCCAGTGGGGTTTTCAGGTTTAAGTCTGTAATGCAAATACATTCAGCATCACTAAGGCTGGTTGCCCTTGGTGGAGTGTAGCACTGTGGACATGGGCTTTTTAAAAAATCTGAAAAGTGGTTTCATAATGTGACAGTTTGTAAAAGAGATTTTCACTTGCCCAAAAAAAAGAGCAGTTTGTGTGCATTCAAATTGGCAAAGAAATTTCGTTTTGTGACTATTGTGAAAAGAAATGTAGTAATATATTTAAATACAATAACAGATTTTTTTTTTAGTTTTTTTCAGGTATTGCTGAAGAACAGTGAACAAAATTTAAGATGCCTACAAAATCTCGAGTTCAAAAAACGCTAAAAAAAAACTATATTTGAAGACAACTGGAGGACCAAAGTTAGTAGAAGATGCTGATGTTGGGAAAAAGAAAAAATCTTCTGGTAAGCAAAAAAAACAATTTCTAAACAAAATATTCAAAACAAAGAAAAATGTACAAAATGTCTGTTCTCGGAAAAATGTAACAAAACATAGAGAACAGCAAAAAATTGAGAATTTAGTTAATGCAAATATACCTTCTGCAATTGAAAAGTTTAACATAAACAGAAAAACAGCATTTAAAGAGATACGTAGAAAAATGTTTCAGAGAAGAGTTATGTCCAATTTGATAAAGGATATAAAGAAATATAAGCAAAAGGCTAAATATTACAAGAGAAAAAAAGAAATTGAAGCCATTGCAGCAAAAGCATTAGAATTAAAAAGGAAACTATTCATATTAATTTTGAATAGGATGCGTACATTAGATAAAATGGTTAATGTACTGAAATCACAAAGCAAAAGCAAAAGAGTAGTGAACAGAACAAACTTTTGTAAAGTGTTTTTAGGAAAGTGGATGCATAGTTCAAGTAGTGAACCTTTTTTTAATGAAGAGAGCTATTTTCAAAGTAATAGTTTGCTGCATGCAGTTGACACCAGAGGTCGTTCATACGAAGTAAAAAATGGTTGCATAATGGAGAAGGAGATAATGGTTCCAAGAGATGAGGTACAAGTGATGGCAGATGAGGCAATGGGGAGACGTCCTAAAGCCCCAGTGTACACTTGGAATTGTAGTAGTATTTGCACTGTGCGTCAGGAATCTATTGACAGATTTCGAGAGTTTCTAAGAGAATATAGTAAAAAAAGTGTAAAACAAAAGATTAAGGTGCTTCAAAGTCTGGATCCATGCAGAGTGAGAGAGAATACTGGTTTGCAGGGTCATTCTCTTGCTTGTCTATCTAGAAAAGTGTGCAATAGTGTTTTCCATCATTTTAGGATGCTGGCTGTTCATCATACTGAAATGAGAAAGTTTGTGAGACGGTTGTATTTTGCCAAAAGTCCAGCAATAAAGTTAAATGAATTGAATAGGGCTCTGTTCCGAGGAACGGTATCAGATGTAGAGAAGGTTGTTGATGAAATTCAGTTTTGTTACTTTGGTCCTGAACAAAACAGTGCAGAGAAGGACACAGTAAATGAGGCAGAAGTGGAAGACAATGTAGAACCCTCTGTAAGTAACACATTTAATGATCACATAACAAAATTTGCAATAGTCTCTAATGAAAGACCAAATTTTACTTGTATTTGTTGCCGCAGAACTCATTATAGAAAACAAACTAGGAATGTTGATCTCTACAGAAAGAGTGAAAATGAAGATAATTATAAGTGGAAGGATTTTGCCACATATATATTTCTAGAAAATTGTTTTGAATTGGGTGAAGATCAGCGTATTTGTAAATACTGTTATAACAAGTTAGAGGAAAATAGAATGCCGACCAGAGCTGTACATAATAATTTAGAATTGGATGCTATTCCTGCTGAACTTTCTGAATTAAATACATATGAGTCTATACTCATTCAATGTGTTCATCCGTTCCAGACCATAGTACGTATGGAGCCCAAAACTGGTAAATTACCTCCTTCAGATTTACTGAGAGGTTTAAAAGGTAGAGTGGTGTATTTGCCCTTGGATTTGAAAAAAAATATGGAAACTATTGATGCGGATACTTTGGAAACTGAACCATTAATTATTCTGGTTAATGGTGTACCTACAAAGAATAAGAAGATTTGGCAGGAGCTGGTAGATGTGCGGAAAGTACAAAGAGCAAATTTGTATTTGAAAAAAAATAACAAATGGTATGAATCAATTTATATAGAAGAAGAAGAAGAAGAAGAAGATTTACAAGGAGACACAGAAACACCAACTGGACAAATTGAAAAAGTGGACAAGTCAAAGGAAGAAGAAATTTATGAACATTTTAGCATACATCCTCTCCATTCGAAAGAAGTTATGGGAGACAATATTGATCTCTTTCAGATGAAGAAAGCAAAAGGAAATCCCGTGAGTGTATGGGAGGAGAGCTTGGAAGCTCGATGTTTTCCCCAGCTGTTTCCTAAAGGAAAAGGAGGACGATACGATGAACGTCCAGAACAGATTCCAGCTTCAGAGTATCGAACTACAAGACTATATGCTGAAGATCCCAGATTTCGACAAAGTATTCCTTATTTGTTCCATCTTTTATTTGAAAGCGACTTGTCTGCACTGTCTTATGCAGTAAATCACATTTTAAAAAGTGGAGTACATTTACAAAATGTGTCTGCTAAGGATTTTATGGAGAAAGTGCAGCACCGAGATGATCATTTGGAAACACAACTGATCAATCTGATGGCTTGTCAGCGTGGGACAAATGAATATTGGTACCGACGCCATGGTGAACTAAAATGCATGTTACGCAATTTAGGAACACCAACATGGTTCCTTACCCTAAGCTGTGCCGAGTACGCTTGGGATGATTTACTGGATTTTCTACGAGAGGCCAATTCAAACATTAAAAACATCGAATACAAGACAGCAGGAGAACTGTGCTCATTGGATCCGGTTAATGTTTGCAGATATTTCAATCATAGATTTGAGGCTATGATATCCTTCATCTGCAATAAAAAAAATCCACCCCTTGGAGAAGTAGTGGATTTCTTTTGGAGAAAAGAGTACCAGGCAAGAGGTGCTCCTCATATTCATATGCTGCTGTGGATCAAGGATGCCCCAAAGTTTGGAACAGATACTGATGAAGCAGTGTTATCTTACATTGAAGAATATGCAACATGTGCTATACCTAAAAGCACAGAAGAGAACAAGTTAAAGGAGCAAGTTCTACGTTTCCAAAGTCATCGGTGTGGAAAATACTGTCGACGGAAATACAAGAGCAAAGAAAAATACTACACTAAATGTCGATTTGGATTTCCTAGACCTGTTCTTTCAAATGGAAGAGTCAACAGTTTTATGTCAGCTGTGAGACATACTATCACAAGAAAATCACCTAAGAATACCTACAACCTTAAAAGAAAAGAAGAATCAAAAAATATAAATGACTACAACCCAGTCATTTTATCCATGTGGAACGCTAACATGGATATACAGTATGTTGCTGACAATTCCATTGCTGTTGCTCGATATGTAACGTCTTACATTACGAAATCAGAAAAAACAGAATTGAAGGAAATGTGGGAAGAGATTTCTCACGAGAAGACTGTCAGTAAGAAGCTGTACAGTTTCAGTTTGAAGATGTTATCGCATCGAGAAATTGGATCCTACGAATGTTCAGATAGGTTATCTTCTGCAAGTCTCTACTCGAAGTCAAGAAGAATAATTTGGGCAAGTTTAGGCCTTGCAGCAATGAGAAATCGGGTACTGAAATCTGTTGGAGAAATTGAATATTTGGCTGAGAATGACCCAGAAAGTACAGATATATTGAAAACAAACATGTTGGACACATATTATCCCAAGAGAAGTCATCATCTGGAGAACATGTGTCTCTATGAAGTGTTACAGAACTACATTTATTCACGGAAAGCTGCAGAAGACATCAACAGTGGAAAATATAAAGTTGTTGGTGAAGAAGGATGTTTGGTGAAGCAAACCAAAGGAAGTTTGATAAATCACCGGAAGCTGAGTTGCGACACTACCGACAAGAAAGAATTTTACTACTTGGCTCTTTTACAGTTGTTTAAACCATGGCGTACAGAGGATGAACTACTGGGAGAATTCCAGAGCTATGAAGATTCTTTTAATGCTTGCAAAGACAGCATACAATGCAGTACATTCTCAACTTATCTGCAAATGTTAAATGAAGAAATTGAACAGGAAACTACAATTGCAGCAGAAATAGCTAGAGACAGTTCTCAGGACAGCCAAAGTTCAGGAACATACAGTCAAGATCCCCTAGGACAACCAATCGTTGAAAATGAAGCATCAATAGCCATGAATGAAGTGGAAACGGCTATGAATCAAGCTCAAGAAGAATTTATAGACTTAGAAAATTTGGAAAGACAACTGAATCAAGAGCAGCAACAAATTTATGAAGAGATCAAAAACAAAATTGATCACGGATTTCTACATATCAAAAAAGAGTGCTCATGCACATCATTTCATCCAATCAGGATGTATGTAAGCGGACAAGCTGGCACTGGAAAAAGTTTCCTAATTAAAGTCATCAGAAGCTACCTAAAGCAAAAAACGGATTCTACTTTGTCTTGTGTGGTTACTGCTCCAACTGGGTTAGCAGCATATAACATAAAAGGAATCACCTTACATCGTTTGCTAATGTTACCAGTGGAGCATGAGAACAAAATACAATTCAACAAGCTAACTGGAGAAGCATCCTTGGAAGTTTCAAGAGTATTGAAGAAGATGCAAGTTCTCATTATTGATGAGGTGAGCATGGTATCAAACTTAATGCTTGCCTTTGTGCATTTAAGAATGCAGCAAATTTTGAAGACAGACTATGACGTGTTATTTGGTGGAAAACACGTCATAGTTTTTGGGGATCTTTTGCAACTTACTCCAGTTAAAGGACAACCAGTGTTTAATACTGTGACACATGAAGACACGAAGAAGTCATTGGGAAGCATTGGAAATACAAATATTTGGTCCTTCTTTGAGTACAAGGAACTTACAACTAATATGAGGCAAGCCAACGATGAAGAATATGGAAGTATTCTGAAAGATATCAGGATTGGACTACTCACAGAAGTTGGGAAAAAAGCATTACAGAGTCGGCTGCTACATAATTTATTTCCAAAGGAAGAAATAGTTGCAGAGAAAATATACAAGAATATTGCAGAAAACAAAAGTGTCATCTGCTTAATGCCAACTCTACGTGAATGCTCAATATTTAATGAGGAGCTTTTGAAATTGGAAAAGGAAGACATCAGGAAATTGGAAGCAGTGGACAAAATTGAGGATGGAAGAATTACTGTCACAGTAACAGGCAAACTGAAAAATAAATTGGACTCACTAGAGAAGAACATCTCCAAAACAGCAGGATTAGAAAAAAATCTATATGTTTGCATGAACTGTAGAGTGTTTTTAAGGAGAAATTTGGATGTTGAGAAAGGCTTAGTGAATGGAGCGATGGGAAGAGTTGTGGGTTTTATTAATTATCAGAAAAAAGAAGGAATTGAATGTTTAAAAATAAAATTTGATCAGATAGAAGAAGTTAAAGATATTTGTCGTTGTACAGTTCGTTTTATGCTTGTGAAAGACTTATATGTACGTAGGAAGCAGTTTCCGTTTTCACTAGCATATGCTGTAACTATCCACAAGTCTCAAGGATTGACTGTAGATTGTGCATTTGTGAACATTGGTTCAACTGTGTTCAAAGAAGGTATGGCATATGTAGCTTTGTCACGAGTCAAAACATTATCAGGTTTATTCATGATAGACTTTGATGACTCAAAAGTTAGTGCTGATACAAACTGTGTAAAGGAGTATAATAGATTAAGAAGAAGCTATGCTCCTCATTTAGGTCAGTATCCTGTGTTGGAGAAACGTGTAGTTTCTCGTAAAAGGAGAAATGAGAATATCTGTAATGAAGATATAGAGAAGAGGAAAAAAAAGAGGAGTGATGTAATTGCAAACAAAAAGAAAAAGGACAATGAAGAACAGGTTGTAGGATGTCATTTTGAAAATAGCTCTGGTGTCAACTGCTACGCTAATGTAGTGCTGAATGTTGCATTTTATCTGGAAAGTTTGCAAGAGCAGATAATAGTAAATCAGGGAAAAAGATTCTGTTCAGAGCTGAGTCTCCTTTTTCAAAAGCTGAGTAAAGATAAAACTCAAATAGAAAGTGCTACTGATATTAGAAAACTTTTAGATGTATGTTCAGGACGAACACAGTTTTCTCAAAATGAACAGCAAGATGCACACGAATTTTTGATGTATTTTCTTCAGGTAGTGGAAGAAGAAGGAGTTCCCATTGACATTTTTTTTGGTCTCTCTTATAAATGGGAACATAGTTGTGATAATTGTTATAATATATGTGGCTCTATTGTTGATAATGAAAGGTTTATTTATTTGACATTGCCAGAGAGTAAAACAGTCACTTTTGCAAAATTAGTTAAAGATGCTAATCATAGCATGAAATGTGGTGAGTGTAATTCTGACATGTTTTCAACATTAATTTTAAAGGAATACGGACAGTATGTAATTTTAATGATGCAACGATGTAGAGCTGATGGATCAAAATTGGATACTTTAATAAAGAAGTTTACAGGACAGCAATTATCAATTTCAGGAAAAACTTTTGTAACTGTTGCAATAATTTTCCATGATGGACCTACTGTTACTTCTGGACATTACACAGTTTATCTAAAATGTGAAAAAGGCTGGACACTGTGTAATGATTCCCAATTGATTTTCAAACAACGTTTGCCTTTTGATTTAGCAAATTCCTATCTAATCTTCCTGAAACCTAAATTTTAGAGAGACTTGGCAAGATCTGGACAAAATAATTTTACCATTTTACTGGATTACCATTGCAATTTTGTAGAAAAAATATTTTTTAAATTATCATTTGGCCTAAAGGAAAGATAACCAATTGTAATGTGGACTTTTTTAATTTTTAATGCAATTTTGAAAAACCAATAATTTAGAGATAATCGGTAACTTCTGCACATTTTAAATTTTGGAATGCTATTGGACTGCCATTGGAAATTTTTTCAAAAATGATTTAAAAAATTACTATTTGGCCATGTGGAAAAGTAAGCAATTCTATTGTGGACTAAATAAATTATTCAAAAAATTTTCGTGAACCAAAATGTTACAGAG
Source organism: Triturus cristatus (assembly GCF_964204655.1). Lineage (NCBI taxonomy): Eukaryota > Metazoa > Chordata > Amphibia > Caudata > Salamandridae > Triturus > Triturus cristatus. The sequence goes on along the minus strand of NC_140590.1, from coordinate 1,837,509,154 downwards.
AATCGGTGAGATCTGGACAAATTAAACTTTAGAATTTTAATGGATTTCCCTTGGAAATTTATTCCAGGAAAAAAAAAAAATACTATTTGGCCTAAAGGAAATAAAATCAGATGTATTTTGGAGTTATTTGAGATATAATATTGTGATTATACTTCTGAAACAAACATATCAGACGGTATTTTAAAGAAAAAAGTATTGTTTTTAGATGATATTTTTTTAGAATAATAAGCATTTCTGTAATGATAAGTTTAAGTGAGAAGAGATTCTGGGCTTTTTTAATACAATCTTTGAGATTGTTAATTTTTTTTGCCCGCTGTAAAATGATGAATGCAATTGCTTTCACAATTTATAGTGAAATGCAATATATTCTGAAAACAGCAAAAATAAGGCAAAAATATTTTTTGGTAAAAAATGTAAATATGTGTACTGTATTATAAAATGGTTTAAAAATATTAATACTTTTTTCTTTTTTTTCAGATCGATATAGAAAATTTTCGGAAACTACAACCATTTTAAAAACTATTTTTTAAAAAAACAAATGAATAAATATTTTTTTGAGTGAATATGGTAAGTCAATAATAATAATTGTAGTCTCTCAAGGACCTTGTAATGTGATAAATGATTTTTAGTGTTTTTTTTAAAAAATAAAAAAAAAGGTACGCGCACCGTACGCGTACGGTAAAAAAAAATAAAAAAAAGTTTTTAAAAACATATGTAAAAAAAAGATGAAAGATAAGGTTGGCTCTTAAAAGAACCGTTGTGTTCATGCAGGGACAGAGGAAAGAAAGATTGGGAATATTAGACGGTACGACAAGTGTGCTGATCTATTTTACTGTTCACCAGGGAAACACTGGTCTCCCTATAAGTAATTAGATCGTGACAAGTGGCGCACCGTACTTCAACCCTCGCAAACCGAGGGTTAATTTCCAGAGGGCCAGCAAAAGGAGATTCTCCCCCCACAGATGAAGGGCTCACCTGACCTGCAGAAGAAGGAGTCAGCCCTGCAGATGATGGTCCAGGCTGAGCTGCTGTGGATGTACTGGCTCGTCTTTCTGAAGAGTTACCTCCAAAAAGATGACCATGTGTCCTTCTGTGTACATCCTGGAGGTGTCTCTTCATGGTGTGATTCCCAAAGGAATACTTCCTGTCAGGATTACCTCTAGAAAGTACACGCTGACACAGCCTGCAAGTAACTAAGGGTGCATTCACCTTTTGCTGGCCTTCTGGAAAAGTAAAATAATCCCAAACATAAGAAGGCTTTACTTTCCTCGCTCTCTGCCTCAAGACAGTGCTGCTGGTGCTAGCCTCACTCTCAGAAGGGCTCTGCTGTTCTGCCATCGTATCCCAAAGACAAACCAGCTCCTTCTCCTAAGGGATCACAAGCAGAAATGAGGGGAATGGGTGTGGTGTAGGAGAGTTCTAGAACTGAAAGTAGTTTCAACCAATCAAAAGTTGTGTTTCACGATCACATGACCTACCGTACGCTTACGGTACGCTTACGGTACGCTTACAGCAAAAAGTACGCATGCGCGTAAAAAAGACACGCGCTTCCGCGCATGCGCATAACAGTCACTCCCCGGCACTTCCGCGTAACGTGCGCGTGTGGCGTAAGCGCGCACGCGTCCCACGCGCAGTACGCGCGGCTACGCAAAGTACGTAACTATACGCAAGCAGCGTAGATAGATTACGGACGTTGCGTAAACCGTACGCTTACCGTGAGCTTACGGTACGCGTACTATAAAAAAAAAAAAAAAATCTGGAAATAAATTTTACATGTTTATTTTAAAAAATATATATAAAAAAAATATTTAAGGATTTTAAAAATTTAAGCATAGTCTTTATAAAAGGTAAGAAAATTAAATTAAAAATATGTTTGAAAAAAATGAAGAATAAAAAAAAAAAATAGCATTTAAAAAACCTTGCAAATTCACTGAAAAAACCATGGGTTTCACACACGTTATAGTTAGGAATTAGCATTTAAAAAACCTTGCAAATTCACTGAAAAAACCATGGGTTTCACACACGTTATAGTTAGGAATTAGCATTTAAAAAACCTTAGAAATTCACTGAAAAAACCATAGGTTTCACACACGTTATAGTTAGGAATTAGCATTTAAAAAACCTTAGAAATTCAGTGAAAAAACCATAGGTTTCACACATGTTATAGTTAGCTGGACATTTTACTCGTAAAAAACCAATGAAATTGCCCCGTTATAGTTAGTTCAGCTAACTATAACTCGCGCGCCCGCAATGCACTGCTGATGACGTCACATATTACATCACTCATGACATGGTCAGTGACATCACTCATGACATCACTGATGACATCTCAAATGACATCACTGATGACATCACTGATGACATCATCCTTGTGATAGAGTGGCAGACCTCCTCTCACCTTAATATAAGCTTTGATACACACATTCAAAAATAGAGACTAAAAATTTCAAAACAATGGACATACCAATACCAGTTACAACAACCTCTTCAGTAATTCTAAGATCCACATACACATCCACTCATTCACCAACAGTCCTATACAGTCACTCATACATGTACTCACTCATCATATGTACTCATACACCTATACATCCTGTTACATAATGCCACTCATCCATAGAGTTACTCACACACATAGTCACTCATGCTAATAAAGAATCAAACATACATTCACCTGCATATACAGTTATACACACACCACCACACTTACTTCTACGGAAACTTACACATACTTAGTCTTTTAAACAATCACTTATAGAAACACATACTTATTCATACAGGAACTCTTTCAATCTCTCCCTCTCACATATACTCACATATATACACCAATAGTCACATATACTAGTTTAAAACATATGTAGTTACTCCTGAAGACACTATTGAGACAGTCATTCACTCACTAACACACCCATACACACACTCATCCACCCATACAGTCCTGCACACATGCTGTCTTCAACACATACAAACAGTGAGTCACTCATTCATGCACCTATGCACTACGTAATACCCCCCACCGAACCATACAGATACTCAGACTGATACTCAAAAAAACAACTAATAACCTATATAGACACCCATGTAGCTACTCACCAACCCATGCAGCCACTTATACACAAAGTGAGAGATACACTTAATCAGTCAGTTACACAATCAATTTTTCAAAAACAAATCATCCATTTAGATACTTATATACCCATTTATTCTTCCATCGACCTTGAGATATACATATATAAAACATATTTAATTTTCAGAAAAACACACATTCACTGGATGATGTCATCAGTGATGTCATCAGTGATGTCATTTGAGATGTCATCAGTGATGTCATGAGTGATGTCACTGACCATGTCATGAGTGATGTAATATGTGACGTCATCAGCAGTGCATTGCGGGCGCGCGAGTTATAGTTAGCTGAACTAACTATAACGGGGCAATTTCATTGGTTTTTTACGAGTAAAATGTCCAGCTAACTATAACATGTGTGAAACCTATGGTTTTTTCACTGAATTTCTAAGGTTTTTTAAATGCTAATTCCTAACTATAACGTGTGTGAAACCTATGGTTTTTTCAGTGAATATATATATATATATATATATATATATATATATGTATATATATATTCACTGAAAAAACCATAGGTTTCACACACGTTATAGTTAGGAATTAGCATTTAAAAAACCTTGCAAATTCACTTAAAAAACCATAGGTTTCACACATGTTATAGTTAGCTGGACATTTCACTCGTAAAAAACCATTGAAATTCCCCCGTTATAGTTAGTGCAGGCAACTATAACTCACGCGACCGCAATCCTCTGCTGATGACGTCAGATATTACATCACTGTATTTAGACACCTATTTACCCATGTCTTCTTCCATTAATCTTTAGCTATACATATATTACAAATATTTATTTTTCAGAAAGACACATATGTAATCAGTGATGTAATATCTGACGTCATCAGCAGAGGATTGCGGTCGCGTGAGTTATAGTTGCCTGCACTAACTATAACGGGGGAATTTCAATGGTTTTTTATGAGTGAAATGTCCAGCTAACTATAACATGTGTGAAACCTATGGTTTTTTAAGTGAATTTGCAAGGTTTTTTAAATGCTAATTCCTAACTACAACGTGTGTGAAACCTATGGTTTTTTCAGTGAATTTCAAAGGTTTTTTAAATGCTAATTTCTGTATGTATTTTTTATTTTTTTATTTTTAGCTTGCGCGCACCGTGCGCGCACGGCGTGCGAACTTCGCGGAATTTTTTCCGTTTTTACCGTGCGCGCAAGGTGCGCGCACTCAGCGAATTTTCGAAAAAAAAATAAAATCTTTTTTTGGCCCTTGGGGGTCCTTCTGGGACCCCCTGACAAAGGCTAGGGGGTCAGGAACTGTCCACCCTGCCCCCTTTTCACGTTCTCCACCTTTGTTTTTCACCCCCTCAGACTGCGAGAGACAAAATGGCGGCTGACACTTTCTGGTTTCGACCGATTCGAATGTTTACCGACATCTAACAACCAATCAGAATTGCGCTCGCGCACGGCAGGGTGCGCGCACAGTGCGCACTCGCTGCGCGTGTATAGATATTGATATGCTTTTAAATGCTATTTTCTCAGGAAATACTGAACAGATTTACACCAGACCTGCAAAAGGCACTTCCTTGACCTTATGGCTACCTCTCTGCCAAATTTCAAGTAATTCTGTTCAGCTTTTCGGGCTTTAGCTGCGACTAAAGGTCCTATGGAAAAATACATGGGGAAAACGCGTTTTGGGACCCCCCCTTTTTCTCGGCCCCCGCTTGACGAATCACCCCGAGACTTTCAGGATAGGAGCTGAGCGGAGCGCCCCATTAGTTTTGAAAAGTTTGCGATGATTCGTCAACCGGCGCCAAAGTTATTCAAAATAGAATTTTGAGATTTCCTATGGAAACACGGTCCTAACTATAACTATCTACTGGCGACCGCCAGTAGATAATATATATGTGTATATATATATATATATATATATATATATATATATATATATATATATATATATATATATATTACCTACTGGTGGTCGCCAGTGGGTAGTTATAGTTAGGACCAAGTTTCCATAGAAAGAGCATTTTTTGTTTTGCTTATAACTTTGGTATCGTTTGATGAATCTTCATGAAATTTTCCAAACTAATGCTTTGTTCATACCAGCTCCTATGTGGGAAGGTTGGGGGTGATTCGTCAAGGGGGGGCCGAGAAAAAAGGGGGTCCCAAAACGTGTTTTCTCCATGTTAATTTCCATAGGAAACTTTAGACAAGGCTACAGGTCGAACGGGTGAACGGAATTACCCCAAATAGGTCTTGGTCTAGAAAGCACGCTTTTGTTTATTTGGTGTAAATCCATTCAGTAGTTTTTGAGAAATATCGAAATTTACAGATATCAATATTTGGGAATTCTGCCATCTGGTTGGCTAAGGCATTACGAGCACGAGCTTGCTGCTTATTGGTTGTGAGAGCTGCGAGCGGTTGCAACTAGGAAGTGTTTGCCACCATTTTGTGATTCCGTCGAAGCGAGTAAGGGGAAAAAAGGGCAAAAAAAGTGGGAAAGAGGAGGGTAGGAGCATTGTAACCTCTGTGGGGTGTTTAGGGTGTGCTATAGACGGGTGTGAAGCGAAGTATTCAACCCTAGCAGTGTGAAAGTGCTGGGCTACGGAAATTAAGTGAGGTATTGCCTAGCGTCTGATGCTGGAAAGGTGAGCTGGTGCGGGAGTCGGGGATAAAAGCGTGAGCCCAAATTGTGTGTCTTATGCTGTGAAGTCATGTGCCGTGGCCGCTGCACTACACCTGTGGAAGTAGTGTCAGCATGTGTTTATACCCACTATGATGAACTACTGACCCGTACTGGTCTGAAAGTCCTGGGGTACGGAAAATATGTGAGGTATTGTGTATAGTCTCATGGTGCTAGGTTGAGCTGCTGTGTCATATGCTGTGAAGTCATGTGCTCTGGCCGCTGTGCCACATCTGTCCAAGTAGCGTCAGTATGTAGTTATACCTACTCGGAGGAACTTTTGTTTCAAACATTGTAACTTGTGTATGGTGCTTAGGGAGTGTTATGCTGCAGGAAAACCTAGACTTATCCAGATGGTTCCTGTTGACTTTGAATATAAACTTGCAGATGTCTATCGATCCGAACATTAGTAGGATCCAATTTCTCGATGTGAAAGTATCTTCAAACTGAAGCTGTACATTTTTTCCCTAAGTGTCTTCTCCTGTGAAATTTCTTACCACATTTCTTTCAATTCTGTATTCTCAGAGTTGGTAATATATGACCTGACATAGTGATAAACAGCAATTGAGTTATGTGCATCATATTTTATGCTCATATTTGCATTTCACATCTTCAAAATCTCCATATTGTAATCATTATTGTACTTTGATGCTTCTGTTCTTTTTAAATTATAAGTATTTTGGGGTTATTATCGAGTGATGGTATGTCTCATTGCTGACATAAAACTGTTCACTCTTCCTTTGGGAATTACTGGACGTGGAAAGGGAAATCGACAGTTTGTGTAAAATGTATCTTTTGCGTTATCTTTTCGTTGGCAATAGTTTCCACATTCATGACTTCGATATGCAAATACGCCACACTAATCGAAGGGAGTCTGGTGCTGTGGTCGCTGGCAAGTTGGGGTCACTGCCATTCAGGACCCAGGACACAGTTCCACATGTGGGATCGGCTTGTGCTGAAGACGGTTAGGGTACCATTTGTCGCCGGTCGCCCACAGTGTAGGGCAGAGGTGGCGGTGAGCTAGGGTGCACAGCCACGTGCATACGTTGGTGACCCAAACAAACCTTGCATAGTACAGGTTCAGTGGCACCACGTGTCGCCAGTCTTCCATGTGGAAATACCCCTCGGTGATCGAAGGGAGTCTGGTGCTGTAGTCGCTGCCACTGAGTACTCAGGACACAGTTACACATGTGGGATCGGCTTGTGTTGAACAGGGTTAGTTGGCACCACGTGTCGCCGGTCTTCCACAGTGTAGGCCGGAGGCAGCGGTCAGCAAAGGCCGACAGGCAGGTGACGTTGACTTGAGCTGCACAGATTGGGAGCACTTGGTTCTTCTTAACCCATTATAGTCTCTTACACAATTTGCGTCGCTACTAATGTTGAATTTTGAACCATGTAACTCCAGTGTATGGTGGAGGCAGCGGTCAGAATGGGCGTACAGCCACATGGCGTTGAGTTGAGCTGCACAGTTAGCGGCACCTGGAGTACTCAGAGTGTGCGCACCCTGCGATGAGACAAGGTCCCGGCGGTCCGCACTGTGAGCAATGTATTTTGTCTAATGATTTCTGCATTGATATGGCCACGTGGCGATGACTTATGGTGCAGTGAGCTAGTAGTACCTGAAGCACACAGGGTGTGCGCACCCTGCGATAATGCATGTTCTGGGTGTCTTGCGAACTGGACAGCGATATCTGCAATCGCCCCTACATCTGAATTGTGAGCCGTGCTGTCCGTAGTGTAGATCGAAGGCAGTAGTCGGTACAGACATAAGTCTGCGGTGCTGTGCCGCTGGGTTCGCAGGGGTCCTGTGTCGAGGAGGCCCGTGGTTATGGCGGCTACCACGTGCCAGGGTGAGGGCTGCCATTCTGACAGACTCGTTGGTCTTCCCACAAGTGAACTACGCCTAGGGCCTGGGCTATTTATTCATACTCCTACGCTGGAGTGGCGTACATTGGAGCAGCCCACTCCGCTTCCGCTTCCAGGGGGGGACAACACAGCTACATGACCGAGATCTTCCCCACTGCCTGAGGTAACATGGTTGCATCCACTGTGCACTCCACTACAAGTATCAATAGTATATCTCCACATGGAGAGGTTTGTGCTTTGCATAGTGAGGTCTGTGCAGTACATGAGCGTTACACTTGGCATTGTGTGCTTTATCAGTGATGGGTGACTTTCCTCCTTCGTATATAGTTGGTTGCTCATCTCCCAACATTCAGCTATTGTGTGGCTGAGGGGCATGTTGTTTTGGGAAGGTCCGTTGTTCTGTTTTGTGCTGCCTCGGTGGTAGTAGGGGGGGGTGGTCCGGGGGGGAGGTTCTGGTGGTGGTGGGGCTGGGTGTTGTGGAGTTGTTGGGTGTCGGAGCTGCATGATCAGTAGCTGTATCACGTGTTGGTCTTTAGATGTGGCTGTGAGTTGGGTCGAAATAACAGAGTAGATAGTCGACCTCCTTACACCAGTTGAAGGTTAATGTTAATTTGTTACTGCTAACTCGTCTTATCGCCAGCTTTTTGGATCGCATTGCAGATTTGGCTGGTCGTTGAAAATATGGGGAAGAGGTGTTTTTGTGTTTTTTTTGGCTTGGGAACACATACTGTGCATTTCATTAGCGTTAGATGTGGCTCTTGTCTGTGGCGATTTTGTTGGTGTAAGGTATTGATGGAAGAGTGGTGAGATTTGCAGTTTTCACCAAGTTGAGAATGGCATGATAATTAAAAACACAGAAAAATAGATAAGTTTAATGACCGTTATAAATAGAAATTAGCATTTAAAAAACCTTTGAAATTCACTGAAAAAACCATAGGTTTCAGGCACGTTATAGTTAGGAATTAGCATTTAAAAAAACCTTAGAAATTCACGGAAAAAATCATAGGTTTCAGGGACGTTATAGTTAGTTGGACATTTGACTCGTATAAAACCAGACAAATTCGCCTGTTATATTTAGTTGAGCTAAATATAACTTGCGCGCTCACAATGCACTGCTGATGACATCACACATTACATCACTCATGACATGGTCAGTGACATCACTGATGACATCACTGATGACATCTCAAATGACATCACTGATGACATCATCCAGTGAATGTGTGTTCCTGTAACGTTTAAATATGTTTTATAAATATATATATGCCATAGTGTATTGAAGAATGAATGAGTGTATAAGACTCAGGATGGATGATTAAGTAGGTGTGTGACTAACTGTATAAGTGACTAATTAATTGTGTCTTGCTTAATGCATGTGTTAGCGACTGATATAGACATTCATACAGTTTAGGTTGTTAGTTGGTGTGTAAGCAGTTCCATGGTTTGGTTAGCAACTAAATGAGGATCTCTATGAGCTATTCATTGCTTGTCTGAGTACCTGTTTGAGTACCTGAGTGTCTGTGTGGGTGGGTGGGGGATGTGACTCTCTGCATTGATATGTGAGTGGGGTTTTCACTAGGTACATGTGTTCAAGTTTGTATCTATGAAGGTCTGTACGGCTGAGTGAGTGTGTGTATGAGTGTCTCGGTGATTGAATGGATGCCTCAGTGGTACATGTGAGTAACTCCATATGTGAAAGGCAGTATATATGAGTGTTGGACTATATAAATGACTATATACGAGAATGAGTGATTGTGAGAGTGCCTGTATGAATCAGTGTGTCCTTGTATTAGTTATTGTATAAGAGTGTAAGTATGTGTTAGTATATGTTTAAATAAGTGGCGTGGTATGTGTATAACTGTACAGGTGAGTAAATGAAAGTGTTATTGATTATTTCCATTACTGACTAGGTGTGTGAATAAATCTAAGAAGGAGAGGCAGTGTGTGAGTGTCTGTATAGATATGTGACTGGATATGATAATGCTGTATTGATGGCTGACTGTATGTATGAGTGAGTGTACACAGGTTTCAGGGACGTTATAGTTAGTTGGACATTTCACTCATACAAAATCAGAGAAATTCAGCCGTTATAGTTAGTTCAGCTAACTACAACTTGCGCCCCCAATGCACTGCTGATGACGTCCCATATTACATCATTCATGACATCGTCAGTGACATCATGATGACATCATTAAGTGACTGTGTGCTTCTTTAAAGTTTAAATATGTTTTATATATATGCCAAGGTGCATTGAAGAATGAGTGGGTATATAAGTGTCTGGATGGATGATTTAGTAGGTACGTGACTGACTGTATAAGTGAATGATTAAATGTGTCTTACTGAATGCATGGGTTAGTGACTGATACAGACATTCACACTGTTTAGTTTGTCATTTGGTGTGTAAGCAGTTGCATAGGTTGGTGGGTAGCTAAATGAGGATCTATATGGGTTATTGATTGGTTGTCTGAGTATCTGTTTGGGTGACTGAGTGTCTGGGTGGGTGGGGGGGTGACTATGTGCATTGATGTGTGAGTGGATGATTCACTGGGTGTATGGGTTCAAGAGTGCATCTGTGAAGGGCTGTATGGGTGGGTGAGTGTGTGTATGGGTGTGTTGGTGAGTGAATGGATGGCTCAGTGGTACAATGTCTGAGTAACTGCATATATGAAAGGCAGTATATGTGAGTGTTGGAGTATATAACTGACTATATGTGAGAGTGAGCGATTGTGAGAGTGGCTGTATGGATCAGTGTGTGCTTTTATTAGTTATTGTATAAGAGTGTAAGTATGTGTTGGTATATGTCTGAATAAGTGAGGTGGTTTGTGTATAACTGTATAGGTGAGTAAATGGGAGTGTGATTGATTCTTTGAATGACTGACTAGGTGTGTGAGTAACTCTATGGATGAGTGACGGTGTGTGAGTGTCTGTATAGATATGTGAGTGCATATGATAATGCCGTATTGATGGTTGACTGCATGTATGAGTGACTGTATGGGTGAATGAGTGGATGTGTGTGTAGACCTAGGAAATAGTGAGTGTGTATGTACTAACTGGTATTGGTGTGTCTATGGTTTCAAAAATGGTAGTCTGCATTTTAGAGTGGGTGTATCAAAGGTTATATTAGGGTGTGAGGAGGTGCATCAGATTATCATGTGGAAGATGTCATCAGTGATGTCATTTGAGATGTCATCAGAGATGTCATCAGTGACGTCACTGACCATGTCATGAATGATGTAATATGTGACGTCATCAGCAGTGCATTGCAGGGGCCCGAGTTATAGTTAGCTGAACTAACTATAACGGCCGAATTTCTCTGGTTTTGTAAGAGTGAAATGTCCAACTAACTATAACATCCCTGAAACCTGTGGTGATTTCAGTGAATTTCTAGGGTTTCTTAAATGCTAATTTCTAACTATAACGTCCCTTAAACCTATGGTTTTCTCAGTGAATTTCAAAGGTTTTTTTAAATGCTATTTTCTAACTATAACGTCCCTGAAACCTATGTTTTTTTCAGTGAATTTCAAAGGTGTTTTAAATGGTAATTTCTAACTATGCCGTCAAAGGTAGGACATGTGAAGAAAGAGGAAGAAAAGCTCAGAAAGAAGCAAATAAAATGCAGATAGAGGCAACAGAAGTCCAGAAAGACAAAGAAAAGCACAGGAAGATGCAAGAGATGTGCAGAAAGAACCAACAGAGGAGCAGAAAGTCCTCCTATGCCCCCAACGTTTTGCTGATGGGTACTGGTGGTAACTCACTCTGACTAACCAGGCCTAGAGCCAGTGCTATGCTAAAAGACACTAAGAATGCAGTGAAAACACCTACATACACTAGGGAACATTGTGTGTTGGGGTACCCTTGTGATTTGCATGACCTCCTCTGTATTTGCCCTGAGTAGTGTCATTGCATGAGTACATGAGTTGTGACTGGATGATTTGAGTGCTACAAGGAGAGTGCATGGTGATTGCGTAAGTGCTTCGGTTTTTGGCAGAGTGATTGGATAAGTATATGATGCTGGATGGGTGATTGGTGGAGTACATGGATAGTGACAGGGCGATGGCTGGACTGTATGGGTACTACCTGGGTAATTGCAGGAGTGAATCATATTGTGTAGGTGATTAGAGGTCTGCATGGGAAGTGCAAAGGGGATTGTAGCAGAGCATGTGTTAGTGCCTGAGCCATTGCATAAGTACATGGTGCTGGCTGGGTGATTGCAGGAGTGCATGGGTAGTGACAGGGAGATAGCTGGACTGCATGGGTAGTGCTCAGGGTATTGTAGCAGGCCATGAGTTAGTGCCTGGGTATTGCATGAGTACATGGGTAGTGACAGGATGATTAGAGTGCTGCAAAAAGAGTGCATGCTGAATTTATAGGTGCTTGGGTATTGGCGGAGTGATTGGTGAAGTACATGGGTACTGACTGGATGATGAGAGTACAGCAAGGAGAGAGCATGATGAATTTATAAGTGCTTGGATTTTGGGAGAGTGATTGGATAAGTACATAGTGCTGACTGGGTGATTGGAGGGTTGCACGGACAGTGACAGGGAGATGGCTGGACTGCATGGGTAGTGCTGAGGGGAATGTAGCAGTGCATGTTTTAGTTCCTGTGTCATTGCATGAGTACATGGGTACTCACGGGATGATTAGGGTAATGCAAGGAGAGTGCATGGTGAATTTATAAGTGCTTGGGTTTTGGCGGAGTGATTGGATAAGTACATGGTGCTGGCTAGGTGATTGGAGGAGTGCAAGGGTAGTGACAAGGAGATGGCTGGTCTGCATGAGTAGTGCTCAGGTAATTGTAGCAGTGCATGTGTTAGTGCCTGGGTCATTGCATGAGTACATGGGTAGCGACTGGATGATTAGAGTGCTGCAAGGACAGTGCATGGTAATTTTGTAACTGCTTGAGTTTGGCGGTGTGATTGGATAAGTACATAGTGCTGGCTGGGTGATTGGAGGAGTGAATGGGTAGTGAAAGAGGGATTTCCAGAGTGCATGGGTACTACCTGGGTAATTGTAGGAGCGAATAAGTAGTGTGTAGGTGTTAGAATCCGGGTTCTCTGGTTGGCACAGGTAGGTACTTGTGACAAGCAGGGAACCTTTCCTCTAGTCTGGGTAAGGGGTTACACTCCTAAAATAACCCCTGCTCACCCTCTAAGTAGCTTGGCGCGACCAGACAAGGCTTATCTCAGAGCGTTATAGGTTAAGCATTTGTGAACACATACAGTAACCAAGTGACAACACTACAAATGGACACCACACAGGTTTTATATTAAAAATAAGAATTCTTTATATAGAGTTACCACAAGACCATTAAACAACAAAAATACACAATACTGTTACTTTAGATGGTAGAATTTTGCTTAGTTCTCTTAAGTTCTTAAATGCAACACTTTAAGTAAATGTACCTTTTAGATGCGACACGCAGGGCAACGAAAGTGTTGCAACGATGTTGATGCGATTAAGTTTTTGGTGCAAAGAAATAAAGACGTGAAGATCTTCCAGATGCGTTATGCTTCTCCGATGTTGTGAGAAGGCCCGACTCGATGCGTCAGCTGCAGCGGCGTCAGCCTTTACGCGATGCGACGACAGCGGCCTTGGCAGCGGCACTCGTCTCCGACGTTTGCGAGACGCTTCCGCTCGATGCGATGTTGCAGCGGCGACACCCCATTACGCGATGCGACGACAGCAGCTCCGACTGCGGCACACTTCTCCATGGATCCGAGGCGCTTTTCTTGATGCGGTGCAATGCAACAGCTACGATGGCTGCGATGGCGACACGCTTCTTCCTCGATGCGAGACTCTTCTCTTGATGCGGCAGCTACGATGGCTGCGATGGCGACACGTTTCTTCGGAGTTGCGAGACACTTCTTGGATGATGCGAGAAGCTTCCACTCGATGCGATGCTGCAGCGGTGACACACTTTACGAGATGCGACGACAGCAGCTCCGACGGCGGCACGCTTCTCCTTTTTGAGTCGCGCTTCCAGCTCCTTGCGACACGCAGTCCCTCAGAAGGCCCAACAACAGCAGCATGCACTTTGAAGGAACTTTGGGGAGCTGGGGGGTGAAGTCTATTGTTCCTAAGACTTCAGCAGGAGGCAAGCTCTATTTCAAGCCCATGGAGATCTTTTTAAGTACAAGTTTAAATAAAGTCTTTGTAGTCTTTCTCCTCTCCTTCAGCAGCAAGGCAACCACTGCAGGCCAATGCCCCAGGTCAGGGACAGTACTCCTCCTTACAGCTTTCCCAGTTCCTTCTCCTCAGGCAGAGGTTCTTCTTGTCAAGCAGGATCTAATTTCTTGGGAGCAGTGTCCCAATACTTATACACCTAATTCCTTTGTTCCTCTGGGGTAGAGAGGCCTTTGCCCAGTCCAAACCAGTTCCTGAGCACTTTGTTGATATGACTCTGACTTTCTATTCAGGGTGCAGGGCAGAGACAGCAGCCGCTCCACAGGAGGTGGAGCCAGCATTGTGGTGGCAGAGCACAGCCCTATTCAGAGTCCAGGTGCACTCCTCCCACCCATCTGGATGTCAATCTCTCTATTCACCAACAGGCTACCTAGCCCTGCCCCTCTGGGTTTCCCCAGCCCTGTCACTCACACAAACCAGACAGGCAGATACACATCATAGCAGAGGTTCTGATGGGTTGTCAAGGCAAGATTAGTGTATTCTGATTCTTGGAGGAAAAAATTCCAATTCAAAGCAAGTTGATTTAAACGTGAGCTAGTCCTTTATTTGCACTCATACATAGGGGTGGGTATGAGAAAAAACCAAGGGGTGGCACAGCCAACACGTGTTTCGCCCCCTACATGGCCTATAGGCCTGGGGCTTCTTCAGGGCTGTTCATTTTAAGGGTAGGTAAAAAACATTTGGGATATGCGAATGCATATGACATGTTAAGCACAAGAGTTAAAGAGAAAACAGGCCAGTGAGTCAAAATGTAAGAACGTTAATGGGAGAAGAAAACAGAAAGAACAATAAGATACACATTTAGGAGTAATGTTTAACAGCGGAGAATTAGTAGGGAAAAGGATAGTGCGTTTTATAGAAGAAAGCCAAAGGAAAAAAGAAGGGGGGTTTGTTTTAATTATTTGGAGAGGTCACGTGAGGGTTAGTGTGGACGGTACAGTAGGTATCAAGAATAAGTAAGTTAAAGGTACAGTGTGTGACATATTATAGGATACAATACAATATTGTGCATGTCCATATTAGAGAAAGAAGAATCACAGGACGTAATGGAGGTCATCAAGACCAAAGAAGTCAAAGGTTCCATATGCCACAGATCATTCGAGTGTATAAACAGAAACATTGTCATATATCGAGAAAAATACGTTATTTGTATCAATTTACAGGGTAAATGTAATGTGATCCACATACGCGTAACGGTATGAAATTTTCGACAAGTCATAGAGTATGGAACACGAGAGTGAATAAATAACAGTGCCAAAAAAGTATACATTGGTGAAGAACGGCAATGACGAAACGTATATATGACACATTGTGGGCCAACAAAACATTAAAGTTTGGTGTGTAAATAAGTAAAAGTTATATATTTACAGGTTTGTACCGGGTCATGGGCATCAGGGTGATGAGTTGATATTGCGTCGGTAGGGTTTGTCACGAGAGAGAGGATTTAAATTAGTCTTTATAATGGAACTGGTCGTAGCGCATGCAAGGCGAGTATGGTGATATCTCAATTATAGACGAGAAAAGTGAGAAGGCTTAAAGCCAAGTGGTCGTGATTCAGTGATCAGGTAAAATCAGGTGGCGTGGTTGTTGTGTAATAAAATGCTCGAGGTGAGTATCTTGGTTGGTTGTACGCGAGATCGTGAATAGGGTAATCAAGGAGGGAATTTACAGGCGTCTGAATCATTCGAAAGAGTTCATTAACGTGCACTAGGTATTTCAACGACCAGTTCCATTATAAAGACTAATTTAAATCCTCTCTCTCGTGACAAACCCTACCGACGCAATATCAACTCATCACCCTGATGCCCATGACCCGGTACAAACCTGTAAATATATAACTTTTACTTATTTACACACCAAACTTTAATGTTTTGTTGGCCCACAATGTGTCATATATACGTTTCGTCATTGCCGTTCTTCACCAATGTATACTTTTTTGGCACTGTTATTTATTCACTCTCGTGTTCCATACTCTATGACTTGTCGAAAATTTCATACCGTTACGCGTATGTGGATCACATTACATTTACCCTGTAAATTGATACAAATAACGTATTTTTCTCGATATATGACAATGTTTCTGTTTATACACTCGAATGATCTGTGGCATATGGAACCTTTGACTTCTTTGGTCTTGATGACCTCCATTACGTCCTGTGATTCTTCTTTCTCTAATATGGACATGCACAATATTGTATTGTATCCTATAATATGTCACACACTGTACCTTTAACTTACTTATTCTTGATACCTACTGTACCGTCCACACTAACCCTCACGTGACCTCTCCAAATAATTAAAACAAACCCCCCTTCTTTTTTCCTTTGGCTTTCTTCTATAAAACGCACTATCCTTTTCCCTACTAATTCTCCGCTGTTAAACATTACTCCTAAATGTGTATCTTATTGTTCTTTCTGTTTTCTTCTCCCATTAACGTTCTTACATTTTGACTCACTGGCCTGTTTTCTCTTTAACTCTTGTGCTTAACATGTCATATGCATTCGCATATCCCAAATGTTTTTTACCTACCCTTAAAATGAACAGCCCTGAAGAAGCCCCAGGCCTATAGGCCATGTAGGGGGCGAAACACGTGTTGGCTGTGCCACCCCTTGGTTTTTTCTCATACCCACCCCTATGTATGAGTGCAAATAAAGGACTAGCTCACGTTTAAATCAACTTGCTTTGAATTGGAATTTTTTCCTCCAAGAATCAGAATACACTAATCTTGCCTTGACAACCCATCAGAACTTTTGCTAAAACTAGGGGGATAGGGGTTTCCCCCTGTCATTGGGCAAGAACCAGTACCTCTCGACTAACGCTTATTACCTGGCGAGTAAGGGATAGGGGCCTTTCTCCCCTCTTCCGAAGAAACACATCATAGCAGAGGCGGGCTGAAATGGTTAGGCAAGCAAATACCAACTTTCTCAAAGTGGTATTTGCAAACACAGAATATTAAAATAAACTTTACTAAAAGATGTATTTTATTATTCTGAGTTCAGGCATACTAAACTCAAATTTCTACCATGTTCCCTGGGTCTGTTAGGATCATAGGATGTAACAATTCTAACAGCCCATTCTGGCCTATGGGAACAGGTAGCCTTGCAATAGTGAAAAACAAAAATGGCTGTAATTCACCATTAGGACATGCCACACACATCAGGGCGTGTCCTACCTTATGCTTACAATGCACCATGCCCTTGGGCCTACCATAGGGGTGACTAATATGAAGTTAAGGGAAGGTTTAGGGACTGGGAAGTGGGTGTACTTGCCCAGTTAGCATGACAGTACCAGACTGCAAGCAGGTTCTGCAATGGCAGACCTTAGACACATTTTACTATGCCGCTTCTGTATGTGGCACAACCAGTGCTGCAAGCCCACCAGCAGCATTTGTATTTACAAGCCCTGGGCACTCCTGCTGCACTTTACTGGGGTCTGACAGTAAACCAAATAAGCCAATCATGGAATCCAACCAACATATACATTTTACAGTAGGGAGAACATATGCACTTTAGCACTGATCAGCAGTGGTAAATGGCCCAGAGTCATAGAACAGCCAACAACAGGTCAGAAAAAATACAGGAGGAAGGAAAACATTTCAGGGATGACCCTGCAAAAAGGGCCAAGTCCAACACGACCCCCTTCCAGCCAAAACACAGGGTAGCCCAATCACCACCATGATGGGCTTCCCTGCTTCGGGCGATAGAACAAGGACCTGGCCCGCAACTGCAGGGGCAGACTCCAGTTCTACGCCAATCTGAACCTATTGGAATCCCTCTGTCCATACTCTCAGGGCCCACCAGCCAATCCATGGGGAACCCTTCTCCTCACCTGTGGACACCACCTGGGCAGCACCTAACCGTAACTGGCTCACAGGTGTGTCCCAACAGACAGACAGCAAAATGCTACAGTGGCCACTAACAGTAGTCAGAGATGAGACCCAGGCCATATGCCTCTCAGGGCTCTCAAACCTCTGTGGCGCCAGGGAGCGGGGGGCAGTAGCCCCAGGTGCTTGGCAACCTTTGTCCACTCTCCCTCCTGTCAGGTCAGGTATGACATCCTGGCACTGATCCACCAGCCCCAGGCCTGTACCTGGCAGCTGGACTGAAGACTGGGGTGGCCTCACCCACACCCGGTCCTCCTCCTTGGGGCTCTGTACCCTCCCACTTGGAGTGGTACCCCCTTCCAGAATTGCCAGGGCACCTGTGGCAGGTGTCCTGCGCAATTCACCCACCAGTTCAGGGGTTCTATCCTGCAACTGGGCGTCCAGGTCAGGGGGGACAACCGGAACCTGGCCCTCCAACCTAGGGTCTAAACCCTTCAGTTGAGCCGGGGTCAGAGGCGAGGACTCCCTCCCTCTGCACCCCCTTCCAGATGGCTGTACCCTCCCACCTGGAGTGGTACACCAAGAAGACAGACTGGTAGGGACACTGATTGCAGATGTCCCTCCCTCCAGGTCAGACAACACCTGAACCTGGGTACTTCTTGGCGGTCTGATTGGATAGGTACATGTTGGTGACTGGGTGATTGGAGGAGTGCATAAGCAGAGACAGGGAGTTTGCTGGACTGCATGGGTAGTTCTCAGGTAATTGTAGCAGTGCATGTGTTAGTGCCTGGGTCATTGCATGAGTACATTGGTAGTGACTGGATGATTAGAGTACTGCCAGGAGAGTGCAGGGTGAATTTATAAGTGCTTGGGTCATTGCAGGAGTACATGGGTACTGATGGGATGAATAGAGTACTGCAAGGAGAGTGCATGGTGAATTTATAAGTGCATGGGTTTGGCAGAGTGATTGGATGAGTACATGGTGCCGGGTGGGTGATTGGAGGAGTGCATAAGTAGTGACAAGGAGATGCCTAGACTCCATGATTAGTGCTCTGGTGATTTTAGCAGAGCTTGTGTTAGTGCCTGGGTCATTGCATGAGTACATTGTTAGTGACTGGATGATTAGAATGCTACAAGGAGAGTGCATGGTGATTTTATAAGTGCTTGGGTTTTGGTGGAGTGATTGGATAAGTACATGATGCTGGATGGGTGATTGGAGCAGTGCATGGGTAGTGACAGGGAGATTGCTGGAGTGCATGGGTACTACCTGGATAATTGCAGGAGTGAATCAGTAGTGTGTAGGTGGTTAGAGGTCTGCATTGGTAGTGCTCAGGGGATTGTAGCAGTGCATGTGTCAGTGCCTCGGCCATTGCATAAGTCCATGGATTCTGACTGGATGATTAGAGTACTGCAAGGAGAGTGCATGGTGAATTTATACGTGCTTGGGTTTTGGCGGTGTGATTGGATAAGTACATGGTGCTGTCTCAGTGATTAGAGGAGTTCATGGGTAGTGACAAGGAGATAGCTGGTCTGCATGAGTAGGGCTCCGGTAATTGTAGCAGTGCATGTGTTAGTGCCTGGGTCATTGCATGAGTACATTGTTAGTGACTGGATGATTAGAGTGCTACAATGAGAGTGCATGGTAATTTTATAAGTGCTTGGGTTTTGGTGGAGTGATTGGATAAGTACATGATGCTGGATGGGTGATTGGAGGAGTGCATGGGTTGTGACAGGGAGATTGCTGGAGTGCATGGGTACTACCTGGGTAGTTGCAGGAGTGAATCAGTACTGTGTAGGAGGTTGGAGGTCTGCATGGGTAGTACACAGGGGATCGTAGCAGTGCATGTGTTAGTGCCTGGGTCATTGCATAAGAACATGGATACTGACTGGATGAAGAGAGTACTGCAAGGAGAGTGCATGGTGAATTTTAAGTGCTTGGCTTTTGGCAGAGTATTTGGATAAATACATGTTGCTGGCTGGGTGATAGGAAGAGTGCATGAGCGGTGAGAGGGCTATGGCTGGACTGCATGGATAGTGCTCAGGGGATTGCAGCAGTATATGAGTTAGTACCTGGGTCTTTGCTTGAGTGCACGGATAGTGACTGGATGATTAGAGTACTGCAAGGAGAGAGCATGGTGAATTTATAAGTGCCTGGATTTTGGCACAGTGATTGGATAAGTACATGGTGGTGACTGGGTGATTGGGGGAGTGCATAAGCAGTGAGAGGGAGATGGCTGGACTGCATGGGTAGTACTCAGGTAATTGTAGCAGTGCATGTGTTAGTGCCTGGGCCATTGCATGAGTACATTGGTAGTGACTGGATGATTAGAGTACTGCCAGGAGAGTGCATGGTGAATTCAGAAGTGCTTAGGTTTTGGTGGCATGATTGGATAAATACATGATGCTGCTAGATGGGTGATTGGAGGAGTGCAAGGGTAGTGACAGAGGGATTGCTGAAGTGCATGGGTAATACATGGGTAATTGCAGGAGTGAATCAGTAATGAGTAGGTGGGTAGAGGTCTGCATTGATAGTGCTCAGGGGATTGTAGCAGTTCATGTGTTAGTGCCTGGGCCATTGCATAAGTACATGGATACCGACTGGATGGGTTTTGGCAGAGTGATTGGATAAGTACATGGTGCTGGCTGGCTGATTGGAGGAGTGCATGATTAGTGACAAGGAGATGCCTAGACTCCATGATTAGTGCTCTGGGGATTTTAGCAGAGCATGTGTTAGTGCCTGGGTCATTGCATGAGTACATTGTTAGTGACTGGATGTTTAGAGTACTGCAAGGAGAGTCCATGGTAAATTTATAAGTGCTTGGGTTTTGGCGGAGTCGTTGGATAAGTACATGGTGCTGGCTGGCTAGCTGATTGGAGGAGTGCATGGGTAGGGACAAGGAGACTGCTGGACTGCGTCAGTAGTGCTCAGGGGATTGTAGCATTGCATGTGTTAGTGCCTGGGTCATTGCATGAATGGATGATTACAGTGCAGCAAGGACAGTGCATGGTGATTTTATGACTGCTTGGGTTTTGGCGGTGTGATTGTATAGGTACATGATGCTGGATAGGTGATTGGAGGAGTGCATTTGTAGTGACAATGGGATTTATGGAGTGCATGGGTACTAACTGGGTAATTGGAGGAGTGAATCAGTAGTGTGTAGGTGGTAAGAGGTCTGCACAGGAAGTGCTAAGGGGATTGTAGCAGTGCATGTGTTAGTGTCCGGGCCATTGCATGGGTACATGGTTCCTGACTGGATTATTAGAGTACTGCAAGAAGAGTGCATGGTGAATTTATGGTGCTGGCTGGGTGATTGAAAGAGTGTATGAGTAGTGACAGGGGGATTTCTGGACTGCATGGGTAGTGCTCAGGGGATTGTAGCAGTAGATGAGTTAGTACGTGGGTCATTGCATGAATACGTGGATAGTGACTGGAGGATTAGACTACTGCAAGGAGAGAGAATGGTGAATTTATAAGTGCCTGGATTTTGGCACAGTGATTGGATAAGTACATGGTGGTAACTGGGTGATTGGAGGAATGCATAAGCAGTGACAGGGAAATGGCTGGACTGCATGGGTAGTGCTCAGGTAATTGTAGCAGTGCATGTGTTAGTGCCTGGATCATTGCATGAGTACATTGGTAGTGACTGGATGATTAGAGTACTGCCAGGGGAGTGCATGGTGAATTTATAAGTGCTTAGGTTTTGGTGGAGTGATTGGATAAGTACATGATGCTGAATGGGTGATAGGAGGAGTGCATGGGTAGTGACAGGGGGATTGCTGAAGTGCATGGGTACTACCTGGGTAATTGCAGGAGTGGATCAGTAGTGTGCAGGTGGTTAGAGGCCTGCATTGGTAGTGCCCAGAGTATTGTAGCAGTGCATATGTTAGTGCCTGGGCCATTGCATAAGTACCTGGGTACTGACTGGATGATTAGAGTACTGCAAGGAGAGTCCATGGTAAAGTTTTAAGCGCTTGGGTTTTGGCAGAGTGATTGGATAAGTACATGGTGCTGGCTGGGTGATTGGAAGAGAGCATGGGCAGTGACAAGGAGATGGCTGGACAGCATCAGTAGTGCTCGAGGGATTGTACCAGTGCATGTGTTAGTGCCTGGGTCATTGCATTAGTACATGGGTAGGGACTGGATGAGTAGAGTACAGCAAGAACAGAGCATGGTGATTTTATAACTGCTTGGGATTTGGCGGAGTGATTGGATAGGTACATGATGCTGGATAGGTGATTGGAAGAGTGCATGGGTAGTGACAATGGGATTTAGGGAGTGCATGGGTACTAACTGGGTAATTGGAGGAGTGAATCAGTAGTGTGTAGGTGGTTAGAGGTCTGCATGGGAAGTGCTCAGAGGATTGTAGCAGTGCATGTGTTAGTGCCTGGTCCATTGCATAAGTACATGGTGCTGGCTGGGTGAACGGAGGAGTCCATGGGTAGTGAAAGGGCAATAGCTGGACTACATGGGCAGTGCGGTAAACAGACATAATATTGAATTAAAAATATCGACAGGACAGAATATCGAGTTTTTAATATAGAATGGACAGAATATCCAATTGCCAAAATATAGTGGTGAAGAATATTGAAAATCAGGTAAGAAATATCGATTTAAATAATATCAAAGTAAGTAATATCGACAGTCATAATATAGTTGTTAAAAATATCGATTTTTTTATAGTGTTTTAAGTGTTAGTATATGTGTTAAAAGTAAATATTAATTTTGGAATATATTTTTGAATATTTGTAAGGTAATGAATTTTATGTTATTTAATTTTTGTGTAATTTAATTCCGTAGCGGGTTGTGGGTTTATAGTAACCCTGGGCGTAGTTTGCGAAGTTGCACTACGTGAAGCTACGCAAAGTGCACTTCGCACTACGCAAGCTACGCGTAGCACTTCGCGAACTGCGTAGTACCCTGTTCGCACTGTGCAAGATGTCGTTTTCAATGATTGCACAGTGTGGACAAGCATCCGGCACTGTGCAGTCATTGAAAACGGCATCTTGCACAGTGCGAGCTGTAGTTTTCTGCTGCTCGAGTAGATTTTTACTCGAGCTGCAGATTTCTCAACGCGGACTGGTAGTTTCTCATCGCGAGCGGTCGCGAGCATACGCGCCCACTCGCAATGAGAAACCTGACCTCCTCGCGTTGAGAATCTCGCCGGGATGTTCATTTTCCATGCTCGCGATCGGCAACTTGATGTTGCTGATCGCGAACAAGGAAAAAGTCTCACCAGGATGTCATTTTGCTTGCTCGCGGTCGCCAACTTGATGTTGAGGACCGCGAGCAAGCAAAAAATGACCGCTGCACTACGCAATGCCACGCTGCGCATGTTTGCACTGTGCTACGTGTAATTCGCGTAGTGCAAAGTAGCGCAAACTTCGCAACTACGCGAGCGTAGCGTAGTGCTTTGCCCAGGCTTAGTTTATAGGGGATTAGGGTGGGAAGTCATTTAATTATAGTACATAAAATAATACTTTTTAGGAATTATTAAATATTTTTAATGTAATTTGGCGTTTTACTTCTGTAGCGGGTTGAGGGTTTATAGGGGAATAGGGTGGGAAGTCATGTAATTATTATGAGGTAATTATTAATTGGTTGTTGATTAATTATTAATTGTTAAATAATTTGTATTAATTGGTAATTAATTTGTATTAATTGTTTAATTGATAATTATGTTAATTGTATTAAATTATTATTTCTAGCGCGTTGTGGGTTTATAGAGGAATATGGTGGGAAGTAATTTGATTGTAAATAATTAATTATAGAAATAATTTTTGTATATTGATCATTAAATTATTATTAATTAATTATTAATTGGTATTAATTGTATTTAATAATTTTTTGTATTGAAAATTAATTGGTTGTTAATTTATTATTAATAGGTAATTCATTTAAAAAAACAATTTATTTGTATTTATAAATAATTGATTATTAAGGGGGCGATTCCGATCCTGTATTTTTTTTTCCCATCCGACTCGTATCGGTAAATTTTACCATACAAATCGTACAAGTCTCGTCCGACACGCGAAGTACGATTCGTATGGGAAAAATACAACTTTTCCCGATCCGATTTGTACAAATCGGATCGGGAAAAGTTGTACGAGATGGACCCGGACACTTTTCCATATAAATTGTAAAAATGCATTCCGACCGTACTAGTACGATCCGGACCGGCTTTACAATTTACAATTTATAAAGAAAACGTCCCGTACACGGGGAATGCCATTACCCGCTACGGAGCAAACTTTGTACGACTCGTATCCCGGGAAAAGTTGTTCCTGGGGTGCGAGTCGTACAGGGGTACGAGTCGTACAGGCATACACCCCCGTGCGTTGTGTATGTACGGTGCATACCCCAACATCACGTATGTATGGTGCGTACATACGCGATGTTGGGGTACGCGATGTTGGGGTACGCGATGTTGGGGTGCGCGATGTTGGGGGTACGCACAGTACATACACGATGTTGGGGTACGCACCGTACATACACAACGCACAGGGGTGTATGCCTGTACGACTCGTACCCCTGGGGACTCTGCTTTTACAGCTGTTTTTGGCTCCTGTAAGAAAAGAACCGTACGGAGTGCCGTAGGGACGAATTGTACTTGCTGGGCTGGAAACCGCTGCTTAAATACATACAGACGTCGCGTGCAAGCTGTTCCGGATCAGAATTGTTGGTTTATTTTAGCTGTATGGTCTTTTGTATGATTTGTATGGAAAGAGGCTTTCTGTACTAATCGTACTTCCTAGGTTGTAAGAAAAGTTTACCGGGTACGAGTTGTACGGGAAAAATGCTCCATACAATGATTTGTACAGCCTTTTTCCAGGATTGGTATCGGCCCCTAAATATTGTGTAATTGGTAATTAAATTTAATACTTTTATTTGGGTATTAATAATTAATTTATTTTTAATAAAATATTAAAATATTATTTTCCCTACTATTGCACTCACTGGAGTGGGAATAGTAATTTTTACCCCTACGCTATCCACCTCTTTCCCTACTGTTGCACTCACTGGAGTGGGAATAATAATTTTTACCCCTACGCTATCCAACGCTTTCCCTACTGTTGCACTCATTGGAGTGGGAATAGTAATTTTTACCCCTACGCTATCCAACGCTTTCCCTACTGTTGCACTCTTTGGAGTGGGAATAGTAATTTTTACCCCTACGCTATCCAACGCTTTCCCTACTATTGCACTCACTGGAGTGGGAATAGTAATTTTTACCCCTACGCTATCCACCGCTTTCCCTACTATTGCACTCTCTGGAGTGGAAATAATAATTTTTACCCCTGCGCTATCCAACGCTTTCCCTACTGTTGCGCTCTATGGAGTGGGAATAGTAATTTTTACCCCTATGCTATCCAACGCTTTCCCTACAGTTGCACTCACTGGAGTGGGAATAGTACATTTTACCCTCCCGCTATCCAACGCTTTCCCTACTGTTGCACTCTCTGGAGTGGGAATAGTAATCTTTACCCCTACGCTATCCAACGCGTTCCCTACTGTTGCACTCTTTGGAGTGGGAATAGTACATTTTACCCCTACACTATCCAACGCTTTCCCTACTGTTTGACTCACTGGAGTGGGAATAGTAAATTTTACCCTCCCGCTATCCAACGCTTTCCCTACTGTTGCACTCTCTGGAGTGGGAATAGTAATTTTTACCCCTACGCTATCCAATGCTTTCCCTCTTATTGCACTCTCTGGAGTGGGAATAGTAATTTTTACCCTCCCGCTATCCAACACTTTCCCTAATATTGCACTTACTGGAGTGGTAATAGTAAATTTTACCCGCCCGCTATCCTACACAAAAAATATTGAATATTTTTTATTAATATGACGTTAATATATGTATTAATTTTATTTTTTTAACTTACATTAATTATTTATTAATGTTAAAGTTATTTAAGTTTTTTAAAGTATTTTCCAGTTAATTATATGTATTATTTCATTAATTTTACATTACTTATAAGACATTGTATTGCCTTGCCCACTTGCGTAATCTAAACTTACGCACACCACTTACTTACACAGAAACTCCAACACTCCTCTGGAGGTAAAATGAGCTTTATTAGTATCGTAGACAAGGGCAATAAGTCACTGAAGCTAGTAAGTTCTTAGGCACCAAGTGAAATAATGAATACACCACACCATATATATACACGAATATGATATCTGGAATATAGATATATAAACAGTTAATGTACAAAACACCTCACCAGATGCATCTGCACCGGAGTCTTCAACATCCCTGGCCAAGCACCGAAAACACCAAGTCGGGAACCCTGTAGAGACTGGGGCACAGGAAGTAATCTCTCCGGGCACCAAAGTCGTCCCGCGAGTGCGTCCACTCCAAGACTGAGTTCCTGAGCTCCACCTCACGGACACCGCTTTTTATAGTTAAATCAACACGTTCGAGAACCCTCTAGCAGGCGTTCTCGCCCATCCATCCATCATAGGTGCTGGCCGCATCTCTGCGTCAGACCCACCCATACAGACCTGGCCAGATTCTGCTTGGGTGCGCCGAGGCAAAAGACATTCCTTTCCCTATCTCCGACCTTGGAGAGCCTTGCACAGCGCATCCTCCCTATGTCCTAGAGATAAGCATAGAATGCACAAAAACAGGCTCAAGGCACAAAATAACCTCACGAGGTATGTCTTGCACCAGCTCGTACTGGTTTACGTGAAAAACATGTTTGTTACTGCTGAAGTGTAACTACAGGTCAGAGCAGCACAAAATGGAAATGCAGTACAACAAAATGGAAGACCAGAGCATCACATGGAATCGAGGTCAATATGCAGTTTAGCACGTGTAACGTGTAAAATGGCAAATGCAATACATTCCACCCCTTGACCCTCGATTCACCCATCATATCCCATTGGTCTAAATACTATGGATCTGGGACGAAGAAGGGAGAGAAGATTAGGAATACATTGAATACAACAGCATAATGAAATAGAAACACCAATAATCACTACGATAACACCCAGGACATAACGAAGCTGTCCAAAATTAGGTAGCCACCCAAACAACCAATCCCACCATCCTTGATCAACATTTTGGGTAACCCCTTTCACTAAATCTTTTAAAGCATTAATATGTGCATGGATAGATGTAGAATGATCAGATAAATTGAAACAACAGAGCCCATCAAAGTCCTCGCAACCGTGGTTGTGTTTCAACAACAAATAATCCACAGCTGCCCTATTCTGCAAAACAGCTTTCCTTGTTCCTTGAACATCTAATAGCAAATCAGCTAAAGCGGCAGAAGTATGATTGAGATTCTTCGCAATTAAACAGGCAAGTTTAGCAATAGTTCTTGCATTATAAACGGACAGTCCTGGCACTCCTACAATGGAAATAGCCAAACTAGTATACTCTGCCCTGGAAAGCAAGTCAATGTTAGAATCACAATCCTCAGGTAATTGAACAGCAGCTCTCGGGGAGCGAATATGTGTGATAGTCTGCATAGGAAAAAGCATAAGACTTAATCGTGATAAGGCACAAGGTCCTCCAGTTATATTAGCTGGTATGTAAGTGTATGAAATATTGCCACACGAAAAAAGCCATCCCTTAGATAATTTCACATGGTTAACATGGCTAGCGGCTAATACTGTATGATTACAGACCATATGATTGGTAACATTACTGCAAAAGCTATCATGTCGTGACTGACATAATGTTTGTTGATCAGTGGTCAATTGTGTGCTTTTCTCTAGTTTCAATTGGGCACACTTGCCAATTTTGGCAGGGTCACAAGTTAGTTGATAGCAAACGTCTCCAGTAGTGATGTTGTAGGTAACAATACTGGTCATGTTCCTCCAGAGATTATCTGTAACCTCCGGGCAAAAACGACAGTACTCATAAAGACTCAGATGTGTTTGAACATCAGTTTCCTCTACTACCCCATCAAAGTTAGTTTGGTTGAAGATATGCAGAAGCACACGTGCAGGGGTAGGTACGGCAACGAGACACGTGGATATCATATTAGTTGTACTCTGAAGATTTCTCATACAGAAGTGGGAAGTGTTCAGCACATTTTCGGCCAAGTAGGTTCAGATATTATCTGGTTGCTGCAACAATGCTGTCATCCGACTCGGGCGGTTGATCGCCTTCGGCATCCCCGGGCCCTCCCGGACCCCTCCGGACACGCCCAAACACAGACCACACAGCGCAAGCATCGCAGCGGCAAGCCATACTGTGATCTAGAAACAGAAAACAAACTGGTATAATCACTCTCGTAAATAAAATTTTTCAGCAGGTACATTTTCCCACTTTTCCTGTCCGGGTCTCATGATGACAAGGATATTATCCTTTCCTTTAGCGATTAATTCTGCAGGTTCAGGAGGTTTGTTTGGGGACTCAACCCATACTTTCGCCCCTGGGTTCTTGTCAGTAGATCCGAACCCGCCCTTTCCTCGCACAGTTAGAAGGGCTGGGGCCGTCCCCTTCATGACATTTCCTCCATAAACCGGCATGATGACCATTTGGGCAACTCGGTCACCGGGTTGCACAATCAGATCATTGTCTCCACTGTTCAGCAGAATAACTTTGATCTCCCCCTGGTAATCGGCATCAACCACCCCTCCCAAAACCTGGATGCCTTTAAGGGCAAGCCCAGATCGAGGAGCGATCAGTCCGAAATGCTCTGGGGGAATTTGAACTCCAATTCCTGACTCAATCAAGGTAATGTCTCGTGGTTGCAGTCGATAGAATTTCAGGGCATGTAAATCAAGACCAGCAGCTTCTGGTGTGGCACGATATGGAGCTAGGGCTCCGGGAGCTGTCTCCCAGTACAGAATCGTATTTGTGGCCACATGGGGCTTGATTTGCAAAGCTGGGGTCAACATGCGCATCAAAGGAGTTTCTGCATTAGCAAGGGGTCGGTTGTTCAAAATTTGCAATGCATCAGACAAGTGATCCCTCCACCCCTTCAATGACCCATCAGACAACTTTTTCAACTGGTCTTTCAACAAACCATTCATTCTCTCAATCAAACCCGCTGCCTGTGGGTAGTAGGGTATGTGATAGACCCACTCAATGTTATGCTGCACACAAAAATCTTGCACCATCTTTCCTTTAAAGTGTGACCCATTGTCACTCTGGACCTGCAAAGGAATTCCGTAATACAAAATCAACAAATTCAAAGTTTTCAGAGTGTTAGACTGGGTTGCTCTCTTGCATGGAAAGGCGATGAGATAGCCAGAATAGGTATCCACCACCGTGCAGGCATACTGACATCCTCGACTCATTGGCATTGGCCCGATGAAATCAATTTGCCATATTTGCCCTGGCAACTTCCCTCTGCCTAGCTGGCCTCTCACTACCTGTGGAACCGGTCTGTGTTGGGTATGCTGACAAACGGGACAGTGAATGATCGCAGTTTTAATCAAATCTAGGGGAATATGCATCCCTCTACTTTCTGCCCACCTGCTAGTGGCTCGCTCGCCCAAATGTCCGCTTTTCTGATGCGCCCATTTAGCCATTCCCACCAAGTCAGAATCCTGCGTCGCCACCTCAGCTTCACGAATCTTCGCTTCTTGGTCTGCAAAGGAATTGCACCAACGCTCTAGTGAGTCAGTCGGGCAATGAGCATCAACATGATAAACTGTGACTGTACTCTGGGACAACAATTCCCAAATCTCCTGCCACAACTCTTTTCCCCAAACCTCCCTATTGTGAATCATCCAATTATGAGCATGCCATGTGGGAAGCCAAGTGGCTAACCCATTGGCCGTGGACCATGAATCAGTATAAATGTGACATGTACCAGGGAGCTCTTGCTTTAAAGCCTGGTAAACCGCGTACAATTCTGCAAACTGACTACTTCTTCCCTCTCCAGTAGTCGACAGCAACTTTTTGGTCACAGGATTGTATGACACCGCCTTCCAATGTCTCTTGGTCCCCACATATCTGGCTGAGCCATCTGTAAACCACACATGCTTTTTGTCCTCCACGGACAACTCTGAGAATGGCCCGCCCCATTTCACTGGGGACTCTCGCACTTTGGGTACATCTTGCAACAGTTCTGCATCTGCTACTGGAGTTTGTGCCACTTGCTCATGCAGCACTGCGGTCCCCTTAGGACCCACTCGTGCCCTGTCTTGTATGTACCATTTCCACTTTATGACGCTAGCCTCCTGTGCATGCCCAATCCTGTGTGTCTTGGGTGAGCTCATCACCCATTGCATGATAGGAATTTCAGGTCTCAAAAACACATTGTGTCCCAAGGTCAATTGCTCGGTATCCACCAGAGCCCAATAACATGCCAACAACTGCTTTTCGAAAGGAGTGTACCGCTCTCCAGCATCAGGTAGTTTCTTTGTCCAAAACCCTAGGGGCACCTTCTGTCTCCCCTGTTTTTGCCACAGGCTCCAGGTCGCATACTGATCCTGGACTGTTACATTCAAATCAATGCTTCCCTCTCGTATGGGCCATAGATCCAGGGCACGCTGTATAGCCTCCTTCGCTGACTCAAATGCCTGTTGCTGGGCCTCCCCCCACTCAAACTCATGCTTCTTCCGTGTAACCTTGTACAGAGGGGCCAAGATCTGACTCAAATGGGGAATATGCTGTCTCCAAAAACCAAACAATCCAATGAAGTGCTGCGCCTCCTTCCTGTTTCGCGGCACTGCAAACTCCTTGATCTTTTGCCTTACTTGTGGCAGCACCTCTCTATGCCCCTGATGCCACTGAATACCCAAAAACTTCACACTTTGGGAGGGTCCCTGCACCTTCTCTGGGTTAATCACCCACCCTTTGCTCTGCAAATGCTCTACAATTCTGTCTAGCTGAGCCTGCACCTGTTCTTGGGACTCTCCTTGAATCAACACGTCATCAATATAATGACAAAGCTGTACTCCAGGAATGACTGACACCTCATCCAAATGCTCTGCCACCAACCGGTGACAGATTGTAGGGCTATGTAAGTACCCTTGAGGCAAAGATTGAAAGGTGAATTGTCTACCAGACCACGAGAAGGAGAATTGCTCCTGGGACTCGGGGGCAATTGGAATCGTGAAAAAAGCATTGGCAATATCAATTGCCGCATACCATGTCCCACTGTGTTTCTGAATTTTCTCAATCAAAGTGATGGTGTCGGGGACCGCGGCTGTCAATGGGGGCGTATGCTTATTCAGCTCGCGGTAATCAACAGTCATACGCCAGCTTCCATCCGGTTTGCGCACGGGCCACACAGGGTTATTCCACGCCGTGGTAACCGGTCTCACCACCCCCGCCTCCACCAAGTCTCGTATGGTTGCAGTGATCTCATCATGTCCCCCTGGGATCCTGTACTGCTTCATGTGCACCACTTTCGTTGCTTGGGGCACCTTCACTGGGGGAATCTTCAAGCGCCCCACCCTCACAGCAGCCACAGAGAGGTACTGCTTTGACCCAAACTGATAGCATCCGTCATCTAAATATAGGGTCATACCTTTCAAAATGTCAATACCAATAATGTACTCTGGAATGGGCACGATCAAGACAGTGTATGCTTTCTTTGGAAGTCTGCCTATTTTCATCTGAATTACCGTTTGCACTGCTGGTGTCTCCTGTCCACCCAAACCCGTGATAGTGAAATACTGTCCTTTAAATTTTCGTGGATTGCCATGTATCAGTGTGGCCTCCGCTCCGGTGTCTACTAAAGCTCGCACCTCCTGAACATTTCTATTTTTCCAATAGATCTCAACCCTCACATGTGGTCTATTATCTTTGCGAGCCCATCCCTGCACCGGAGCTTGGCCCATTTCCTAATCTAACTTTCGCCTGCGCAGCTCTGCATCTGCCCGGCGCAGTTCCCGGCGCAGATCTGAATACAATGTCGGGTAATCCTTAGGGAACAACTCCTCCTCTTCCCGATCCCCATCTGAATCTGTACAATCTCGGTCCCAACCTTTCTCTTTTGTCACTTTCACATGAGATTCCCTCTCTCTCTCTCTCTCCTGACCTGCTTTGTCGTGCTTCTCCTCAGGCTCTGCTTCCCTGCGACTTACTTTCTTGTTATCTTTTCTATTCACAAGCCTACTCCCCTCCTTTTTATCCAGTCCTCGCTTACGGTACATTTCCCACATGCTTTTGGTCTCGATACCATCAATTTCACTCCTCGACACCCCATCCTTTAACAGCGCCAAAAACATATCACGTCGGGTTACTCGGTTGTTATCAGTGCGGGACTCTGAGCGCGAAGCCCTGTCTGGCTTGTTCCATTCCCCAAGCTCTCCCAGCTCACGAACTGCCTCGACTACTTCTCCTACGGAATTACCAGTTTGATTGATTAACAGAGTCATTATCACCGCTTTGTATGCAGGGGGTGCCAAACGAATGATTTTGTTCCGCACGGACACAGTCATTCTCTGACCCATCAAATCATACGCCTCACCTATAAGGATTGCCAGCTTCATTGCCTCCTCCTTAATTCTCTGCGAGGCATCTCGTAGGGTAAACCATGGTTTTTCATTCCCAGGCCAATCTGAATCTGTGGGGTACTTATGACTACATCCCTGTGCGGCTAGCTGCAACAGGGTAATTTGGTCATCACTATTGTAATTCCGAAAATGTCCCTGCACAGTGGGATCAGTACTGAGAGTGCAAAATTTGGCAGCATCTCCACTGTCTAACATTACTCCAGAAGCGCCTTGATCATAAAGGCGCACTATCCAAGTTAACAGTGCCTCACCAGGCTTCTGTCTAAATCTCTCTAAAACATCACTAATCTCCTGTTGGGTAAAATCCTCCAGACTATTTAACATAATTCCCTGCGGGTTATGTGGACCGGACTGAAGTTTCCGTCTTAGGATGGGCTGCACTTCCACTCTCTTACTATTATTTACCTTCTCCTCCCTTTCTCTCTGTAAAGGCTGCTCTCCTTCCGAGGAGAACTCTGATGATTCCCAGATGTTAGAGTCCCAGGTGGATGGATCAAAATCTAAGCCTGCTTTGGCAATCGCTAAATGGACTTTTCGCTTACTCACTCTACCCCTCCTTTTCTTGTATCTGTATTCAGCGTCACGGACTGCAGCCCGTTCTGCTGTAGTCTGATATGTTTCTAATTTGTCTTGTAATAGCTTATTCTGACAGGAAAGCATTGTAGACATATTCTTAGCTTCAACGAGTTGTTTTTCTAAGCTTAACTGTTCTTGCTGCAGAGATAAGCATTTGTCAAAAACTTGACGGTAGGCATGCAACAGAGCCCAACCTCGGCGGCTCACTGTATATAATTCTTTTCCTTTTTCTATAGGAACTTTCCGTAGACAATTTAAAACATCTTCTGGCGTTGCTTCGCCCAGACAGTCAAACCAGCTCTCACTTAATCCTGTGCTTTTAGCATACTCACGCGCCAGCGCGGAGTATGGCGTCGCCTCCCAGCCAGGAATCTGCATGGGGGCAAAAGGAATTTCACTTGGTGCCAACGAACCAAAACCACCTTTTGTCTTTTTAAACATGTTCCTCCCCACGTAATTTACGAATCCTGCCGACTACGCCAAAATGTATTGCCTTGCCCACTTGCGTAATCTAAACTTACGCACACCACTTACTTACACAGAAACTCCAACACTCCTCTGGAGGTAAAATGAGCTTTATTAGTATCGTAGACAAGGGCAATAAGTCACTGAAGCTAGTAAGTTCTTAGGCACCAAGTGAAATAATGAATACACCACACCATATATATACACGAATATGATATCTGGAATATAGATATATAAACAGTTAATGTACAAAACACCTCACCAGATGCATCTGCACCGGAGTCTTCAACATCCCTGGCCAAGCACCGAAAACACCAAGTCGGGAACCCTGTAGAGACTGGGGCACAGGAAGTAATCTCTCCGGGCACCAAAGTCGTCCCGCGAGTGCGTCCACTCCAAGACTGAGTTCCTGAGCTCCACCTCACGGACACCGCTTTTTATAGTTAAATCAACACGTTCGAGAACCCTCTAGCAGGCGTTCTCGCCCATCCATCCATCATAGGTGTTGGCCGCATCTCTGCGTCAGACCCACCCATACAGACCTGGCCAGATTCTGCTTGGGTGCGCCGAGGCAAAAGACATTCCTTTCCCTATCTCCGACCTTGGAGAGCCTTGCACAGCGCATCCTCCCTATGTCCTAGAGATAAGCATAGAATGCACAAAAACAGGCTCAAGGCACAAAATAACCTCACGAGGTATGTCTTGCACCAGCTCGTACTGGTTTACGTGAAAAACATGTTTGTTACTGCTGAAGTGTAACTACAGGTCAGAGCAGCACAAAATGGAAATGCAGTACAACAAAATGGAAGACCAGAGCATCACATGGAATCGAGGTCAATATGCAGTTTAGCACGTGTAACGTGTAAAATGGCAAATGCAATACAGACATTAAAAAATTCGATATTTTGACGAACTATATTTTTTACAACGATATTTAGGAATCAATATTTTTGTACTTACCTGTTTGGATATAGGCATTCGATATTTTGGCATTCTATATTTGTCCTTCTATATTTTGGTAGTTCGATATTCTCCTTCTCGATATTATGTCAGTGATCCGGGCAGTGCACAGGGGATTGTAGCAGTGCATGAGTTAGTGCCTGGGTCATTGCAGGAGTGCATGGGTAGTGACAGAATGATTAGAGTGCTGCAAAGAAAGTGTATGGTGAATTTTTAGGTGCTTGGGTTTTGGCGATGGGATTGGATACGAATATGGGTACTGACTGGATGATGAGAGTACTGCAAGGAGAGAGCTTGGTGAATTTATAAGTGCTTGGATTTTGACAGAGTGATTGGATAAGTACATGGTACTGATTGGGTGATTGAAGGAGTGCATAGGCAGTGACAGGGAGATGACTGGACTGCATGGGTAGTGCTCCGGGGATTGTAGCTGCGCATGTGTTAGTGCCTAAGTCATTGCATGAGTACATGGGTACTGACTGGATGATTTGTATACTGCAAGGAGAGTGCATGATGAATTTATAAGTGTTTGGGTTTTGGCGGAGTGATTGGATAAGTACATGGTGCTGGCTGGGTGATTGGAGGAGTGCATGGCTAGTGACAAGGAGATGGCTGGGCTGCATCAGTAGTGTTCAGGGGAATCTAGAAGTGCATGTGTTAGTGCATGGGTCATTGCATGAATACATAGTTAGTGACTGGATGATTAGAAAGCTGCAAGGACAGTCCATGGTGATTTTGTAAGTGCTTGGGTTTTGGTGGAGTGATTGGATAAGTACATGATGCAGACTAGGTGATTGGAGGAGTGCATGGGTAGTGACAGGGCGATGGCGGGACTGCAAGGGTAGTGCTCAGGGGATTGAATCAATGCATGTGTTAGTGCCTGGATCATTGCAGGAGTACATGAGTACTGATTGGATGATTAGAGTACTGCAAGGAGAGTGCATGGTGAATTTATAAGTGTATGGGTTTTGGCAGAGTGATTGGATAAGTACATGCTGCTGGCTGGGTGATTGGAGGAGTGCATGAGTAGTGACAAGGAGATGCCTAGACTCCATGATTAGTGCTCCGGGGATTGTAGCAGTGCATGTGTTTGTGCCTGGGTCATTGCATGAGTACATTGTTAGTGACTGGATGATTAGAGTGCTACAAGGAGAGTGCATGGTGATTGTATAAGTGCTTGGGTTTTGGTGAAGTGATTGGATAAGTACATGATGCTGTTTGGGTGATTGGAGGAGTGCATGGGTAGTGACAAGGAGATGGCTGGGCCAACAGAGGAGCAGAAAGTCCTCCTATGCCCCCAACGTTTTGCTGATGGGTACTGGTGGTAACTCACTCTGACTAACCAGGCCTAGAGCCAGTGCTATGCTAAAAGACACTAAGAATGCAGTGAAAACACCTACATACACTAGGGAACATTGTGTGTTGGGGTACCCTTGTGATTTGCATGACCTCCTCTGTATTTGCCCTGAGTAGTGTCATTTTATGAGTACATGGGTAGTGACTGGATGATTAGAGCGCAGCAAGGACAGAGCATGGTGATTTTATAACTACTTGAGATTTGGCGGAGTTATTGGATAGGTACATGATGCTGGATAGGTGATTGGAGGAGTGCATGGGTAGTGACAATGGGATTTCTGGAGTGCATGGTTAATAACTGGGTAATTGGAGGAGTGAATCAGTAGTGTGTTGGTGGTTAGACGTCTGCATGGGAAGTGCTCAGAGGATTGTAGCAGTGCATGTTTTAGTGCCTGGTCTATTGCATAAGTACATGGTGCTGGCTGGGTGAACGGAAGAGTGCATGGGTAGTGAACGGGCAATAGCTGGACTGCATGGGTAGTGCTCAGGGGATTGTAGCAGTGCATGAGTTAGTGCCTGAGTCATTGCATGAGTGCATGGTTAGTGACAGAATGATTAGAGTGCAGCAAAGAGAGTGCATGGTGAATTTATAGGTGCTTGGGTTTTGGCGATGTCATTGGATAAGTACATGGGTACTGACTGGATGATGAGAGTACTGAAAGGAGAGAGCATGCTGAATTTATAAGTGCTTGGATTTTGGCAGAGTGATTGGATAAGTACATGGTGCTGACTGGATGATTGGAGGAGTGCATAGGCAGTGACAGGGAGATGACTGGACTGCATGGGTAGTGCTCAGGGGATTATAGCAGTGCATGTGTTAGTGCCTGGGTCATTGAATGAGTACATGGGTACTGACTGGATGAATAGAGTACTGCAAGGAGACTGCATGGGGAAATTATAAGTGCTTGGGTTTTGGTGGAGTGATTGGATAAGTACATGATGCTGGATGGGTGATTGGAGGAGTGCATGGGTGGCTGGACTGCATGAGTAGTGCTCAGGTAATTGTACCAGTGCATGTGTTAGTGCCTGGGTTATTGCATGAGTACATGGGTAGTGACTGGATGATTAGAGTGCTGCAATGACAGTGCATGGTGATTTTATAACTGCTGGAGTTTTGGAGGAGTGATTGGATAAGTACATGATGCTGTATTGGTGATTGGAGTAGTGGATGGGTAGTGACAGAAGGATTGCTTTAGTGCATGGGTGCTACCTGGGTAATTGGAGGAGTGACTCAGTAGTATGTAGGTGGTTAGAGGTCTGCATGGGTAGTGCTCAGGGGATTGTAGCAGTGCATGTGTTAGTCCCTCGGCCATTGAATAAGTATATGGGTACTGACTGGATGATTAGAGTACTGCAAGGAGAGTGCATGGTGAACTTATACGTGCTTGGGTTTTGGCAGAGTGAATGGATAAGTACATGGTGCTGGCTGGGTGATTGGAAGAGTGCAGGGTTAGTGACAAGGAGATGGCTGGACTGCATCAGCAGTGCTCAGGGGATTGTACCTTTGCATGTTTTAGTGCCTTGGTCATTGTATGAGTACATGGTGTGGGAGAGTAGGATCTGCTTCACATGGGTACCCCCACTTTTTGCTGGTGTTTCACTGTTTTTTTACCTTAGTCTGACTGTGGCCCTGCTAATCAGGACCCCAGCCTAGTTGCTTCCTCTCTAAAATGGTTTCCATGTACATTAGGTACATTCCTAATTGGACTCTGGAGTGCCTTATAAGCCCCTAGTATATGGTGTACTATGTACCCAGGGCATAGGTACTTCCGAGGCCTATCAGGGGCTGAAGCATGTATTATGCCACCCCTGGGAAGCACTCCAAAATGACACCACAGGTCTGCTACTGCAGCCTGGTTGAGGTGGTGCCTGCATCCCTTACTGTGGTGTAGGCTACCTATATCACTACCATTGCACACACATATGAAACCTATAAGTCACTCCTATGGCAGGCCTTAACAATCCTGAAGGCAGAGTGCTTGGTTTTTATGTGAGAGGGTTTCCCCTGCATGAGCAGAGCCCCTCTGCAGCATTCGGAGTACCCCCTCTGATGCTGTTTGTGGTGCAGCCTGACGATATACCCCTATGTGCATTATAACCTCGCGGTAAATGCTAACTTTGGAGTGGCTGCACGGAAACATGTCGTGTTTGGTGTCAAACACTTTGGAATACAACCCCCCCTGCCAGTCCTGGCGGTGGGGGTAGCATTCCACCCTTCTAGAGGGAGAGACATGTTCACACTGGTCTAACCGGTAAAGACTTTTTAAAGCCCTGGCATCACAAAATGGATGCCACTGCCACAGACACGGGTCTGGCCTCCTGCTGCTGACCGAAACTCCAGCAGGGGAGGCCTGGACAATAGATTTCCTGTCCCAGGGAGGTGTAACCACCTCCCAGACAGGCAGATGTGTAGTGGGGCTGGGCGGGAGCACTCTCTAGTGCTGTGAAGTCCTGCACTGGGGGCACACTTGGTGTCTCTGTGCATAGTCCAGTTCAAACCAGTTGCAGGGGCTACCTGCCCCTGCTCTGGCGCGAAACTGGACAAAGGAAAAGGGTGTAACCACCCCTCTTTCCAAACCCTCCCATAGGTGGGTCCCTAGAGCATGTCCAACCCCCAAACTTTGTATGAGTATGGGAACCCAGTCCTTGAGACTTTAGATTACTCTGGATGAAACTCTGCAACATATATCCTGGACCTTCAACTTTCTATTTCCGCTAGAAGACTGAAGAAATCTCCCTTGGGGTCAAGGAGTGACTCCCCTGCTTGGCAAGCATCAAAGAAGCAACTGTCCTGTGTTCAACTCTGAAGCTCCCGCCAGACGCCAAAGTCTTTGCATCACCAGAGGTAGATTTCCAGACTTCCCCGAGGCTACCCTGAGTCCACAGCAAAGCTGAGGCCCATGGCTATCATGAGTGACGTGGAACCGTGACCCCTGGACACTGTGATCTTTGCTGATCCATCATCTTCCTGGTCTTCCTCAAGTTTTGCTTTGGGCTCTGTGTAGCCCAAGCCTTGAGCACCTCCTGCACTAACGATCTCTGGCCTCCACTCCACGAGTGACCCGTGGGCCAGTTTCAAGTGCAACCGCTTGAGGCTCCTTCGCGATCGCTAGCCCATTTCCTAGTGGGTCCCCACAAAGGTGACTCCTCTTCTACTTGGGCTTTCCTGGTTGCTCCAGATGTGCCCTGACTTAGCCTTTGCTGGGTAAGTCCCTCAGACCTTGCTGGTCTGCACCGACGTCTTTTTTCTCTTTCCATGAGACTTGCTGTTGCCAACGCTTGTTGGGTCCATCCTGGTCGCCGACACCGCAGCACTTGACAGACTTCATGGGCAGCTCGAATCCAGCTCCTGGTTGTCGTCGACGCCTCCGGGACCTCGTGGCTGAAGAGTCAAGACACCTGTCAACTCACCTGAAGCACCCGACATCTGTAGGCATTGGACTATCGTGCCCCTGGCCACTGGTTAGGGACCCAGACTCTGTTCCCTCTGCTTTCAGGTTCCTTCCATCCTCGATCCAGGCTTGGATCTCTCCAGACACCAAAAGACACCTATGCACCTGGCTTCCCTGGGTGAGGTAACTCGAGTACTCCAGTGCTCCCGTGGGTGTTGGCCCTAGACACTTCCAATTCCAAAAGGGTTCACTCATAGTCATCCTCTAAGTATCCTTAAACTCTTAATTTCCACTGCGAAGTTCCCCATAGAAGTTAACGGCGATTCGCGGCTGTGTTCTCACACTGCACGTGTCCCCCGTGGGTCCCCCGTGTCACTACCTTGGGTGGCTCCTTGTGGTCAAAGCACTTCTACAGGCACTAGGCTTTGTGTCTAGCTCAGTCGTGGTTTTTATGCCACTTTATTGGTATTTGGTTTGGTACGCCCCTAGGGCCCAAACGTGTATTTGTACTTTTACTGTTGAATACTGACTTGCAACTTAAGTACTTCGAACTCCAGCCTCATAAAGAGACTAGAGGGGTGTGTTTTATCTTAAGTACATATATTTTAAATATATACCTGGTGTGGTTGTCCTTTCATTTGGTCATTCAAGAGATTATAGACTGGTAAAACAAGCTGCTTTACATTCCTTCAAGACTTAGCCTGTAGGCGGCTCTTCATAGATACCACTAGGATAGCTTTCAATAAAGTTGTCTTTAACCTATCACCATAAGGGGTTGTTTGGACTGATACAAGGTGCCCACTGTAACTAGTGGACAGCATATATCAGGCCAACTTCTCACACATGGGTAGTGACTGGATGATTAGAGTGCTGCAAGGACAGTGCATGATGATTTTATAACTCCTTGAGTTTTGGCGGAGTGATTGGATAAGTGCATAGTGCTGTTTGGGAGATTGGAGGAGTGCATGGGTAGTGACAGAGGGATTTCTGGAGTGCATGGGTACTACCTGGGTAATTGGAGGAGTGAATCAGTAGTAAATACGGGGTTAGAGGTCTGCATGGGAAGTGCTCAGGGGATTGTAGCAGTGCATGTGTTAGTGCCTGGGCCATTGCATGAGTACATGGTTACTGACTGGATGATTAGATTACTGCAAGGAGAGTGCATGATGAATTTATAAGTGCTTGAGTTTTGGCAGATTGATTGGATAAGTACATGGTTTTAACTTGGTGATTGGAGGAGTGCATGGGTAGTGACAAGGAGATGCCTGCGATGCATGAGTAGTGCTCAGTGGATTATAGCAGTGGATGTGTTAGTGCCTGGGTCATTGCATGAGTACATGGGTAGCGACTGGATGATTAGAGTGCTGCAAGGACAGTGCATGGTGATTTTATAACTGCTTGGGTTTTGGCGGAGTGATTGGATACGTACATGATGCTGGATGGGTGATTGGAGGATTGCATGTGTAGTGACAGTGGGATTCCTGGAGTGCATGGGTACTACCTGGGTAATTGGAGGAGTGAATCAGTAGTGTGTAGGTGGTTAGAGGTCTGAATGGGTAGTGCTCAGGGGATTGTAGCTTTGCATGTGTTAGTGCCTGGGTCATTGCATGAGTACATGGGTACTGACTGGATGATTAGAGTAGTGCAAGGAGAGAGCATGGTGAATTTATAAGTACTTGGATTTTGGCAGAGTGATTGGATAAGTACATGGTGGTGAAAGGGTGGTTGGGGGAGTGCATAGGCAGTGACAGGGAAATGGCTGAACTGCATGGGTAGTGCTCAGGGTATTGTAGCCAGGGGTGGGCGGAATTTGCGTAGTCGCGCAACGCAAAACTCAGCGCAACGGAAAAAAATCTTCACGAGCACACAGAGTTCCGCGAACACACGGAATTGCTTGTTCCGCTCGTTCGCGATTCTTTTTTCTTGTTCATGAATGCTGTTTGCGTGCTCGGGGTGAAATATCTGATGAATACGCATTTTTAAAGCTTGAACAAGCAAATAATTCTGCGAAGCTGGAGATCGCGGAATTTTTGGCAATTCCGCATTCTCCGTGGAACGCAAAATTACCCAAATTCTGCAAATTACGCGAAAAATACCGCCTAGGCCTAATTTTAGCAGTGCATGTGTTAGTGCCTGGGTCATTCCATGAGTACATGCGTACTGACTGGAAGATTAGAGTATTGCAAGGAGAGTGCATGGTTAATTTGTAAGTGCTTGTGTTTTGGTGGAGTGATTGGATAAGTATATGGTGCAGGATGGGTGATTGGAGGAGTGCATGGGTATTGACAGGGATTGCTGAAGTGCATGGGTACTCCCTGGGTAATTTGAGGAGTGAATCAGTAGAGTGTAGGTGGTTAGAGGTCTCCATGGGTAGTGCAGAGGGGATTGAAGCAGTGCATGTGTTAATGCCTGGGTCATTCTATAA
Organism: Triturus cristatus; assembly: GCF_964204655.1. Lineage (NCBI taxonomy): Eukaryota > Metazoa > Chordata > Amphibia > Caudata > Salamandridae > Triturus > Triturus cristatus. The sequence continues at coordinate 1,837,467,913 of NC_140590.1, read as the reverse complement.
GTACATGGGTACTGACTGGATGAAGAGAGTACTACAAGGAGAGAGCATGCTGAATTTATAAGTGCTTGGGTTTTAGCAGAGTGATTGGATAAGTACTTGGTGCTAGCTTGGTGATTGGAAGACTATGTGGGCTGTGCCCAGGTGATTGTACCACTGCATGTGTTAGTGCCTGGGTCATTGCATGAGTGCATGGGTAGTGATTGGATGATTAGATTGCTGCAAGGAGAGTGCATGGTGAATTTATAAGTGCTTGGGTTTTGGCAGAGTGATTGGATAAGTACACACATGTCACATCAGACCGAGCCCTCTCCCTTCACCACTGTGCAAACGTGCCCCCCGGCGGGTTTTAAGTTGGGGAATTAATTTCACTTGAATCCTGGGGGTCCCTGTGGGCCAACTAGCCCACCAGGTACCTCCAGTAAGTGCCACAGAGCTGCATTGCAGAGAGGTGGCCCGAGGCCATGCCCCTTTTTACAAGTCTCTGCAACGCAACACTGTGGCACTTACTGGACATACCTGGTGGTCTAGTTGGCCCCCAGGGACCCTCAAGAGTGAAGTGGACTTAATCCCCCAACTTAAAACGTGCCACAAGGTGCGTTTGCACACTTGTCACATCAGGCCATGCCCCCTCCCTGCACCACTGTGCAAACGTACCCCCTGGTGCGTTGTAAATTGGGAGATTAAGTCCCCTTGAGTCCTGAGGGTCACTGGGGTGCAACTAGCCCACCAGCTACCTCCAGTAAGTGAAAAAGAGCTGTGTACCAGAGTGGTGTAATAAGGGTGTGTGGCCTTGGACCACCTCTCTGCAACGCAGCTCCCTGGTGCCTACTGGAGGTACCTGGTGGGATACTTTGTCCCCTGGGACCTTCAGGATTCAGGAGGACTTAATCCCCCAACTTAAAATGCACCACAGGGCGCGTTTGCACATTCGTCACATCAGGCCACGCCTCCTCTCTGCACCACTGTGCAAATGCGCCCCCTGGTGCATTGTAAATTGGGGGATTAAGTTACCTTGAGTCCTGAGGATCCCTGGGGGCCTACTAGCCCACCAGCTACCTTCAGTAAGTGCCACAGAGCTGGGTTGCAGAATGATGTAAAAAGGGTGCATGGCCTTGGACCACCTCTCTGAAATGCAGCTCCTTGGCGCTTACTGGAGGTACCTGGTGGGCTAGTTGGCCCCCAGGGACCCTCAGGATTCAAGGGGACTTAATCCTCCAACTTAAAACACGCACAGGGTACGTTTGCTAATCCTGGGCGTAGTAGGTCGCAAAGTAGCACTACGCGAAGCTACGCAAAGTGCACTTCGCACTACGCGAGCTATGCGTAGCACTTCGCGAACTGCGTAGTACCCTGTTCGCACTGTGCAAGATGTCGTTTTCAATGATTGCACAGTGCAGACAAGCAACCGGCACTGTGCAATCATTGAAAACGGCATCTTGCACAGTGCGAGCTGTAGTTTTCTGCCGCTCGAGTAGATTTTTACTCGAGCGGCAGCTTTCTCAACACGGACTGGTAGTTTCTCATTGCGAGTGGTCGCGAGCATACACAACCACTCGCAATGAGAAACCTGACCTCCTCGCGTTGAGGAGAAAGTCACGCCGGGATGGCATTTTGCTTGCTCGCGGTCGCCAACTTGACATTGAGGACCACGAGCAAGCAAAAAATGACCGCTGCACTACGCAACACTATGCTACGCGTGTTCGCACTGTGCTACGTGCAATTCGCGTGGTGCGAAGTAGCGCAAACTTTGCAAACTACGCGAGTGTAGCGTAGTGCTTTGCCCAGGCTTAACGTTTGCACACTTGTCACATCAGGCCACGCCACCTCCCTGCACAACTGTGCAAACACGCCCCCTGGTGCATTGTAAATTGGGGAATTAAATCCCTTCAAGTTCTGAAGGTCCCTGGGGGCCAACTAGCCCACCAGCTACCTCCAGTAAGCGCCACAGAGCTGCGTTACAGAGTGGTGTAAAAAGGGGGCATGGCCTTGGACCACCTCTCTGCAACGCAGTTCCCTGGCTCATACTGGAGGTACCTGGTGGGCTAGTTGGCCCCCAGGGACCCTTAATATTCAAGGGGAATTAATTCCCCAACTTAGAACGCCCCATGGGGCGCTTTTGGAGAGTGCTGCAGGGAGGGGGCGGGGCATCCGGTGCAATGCCTTTTTTTTCTGAAGGGGGGCTGTGTGGCCCCCCTTTTTTTCCTACTTTTGGGGCCTGGTGACCCCATCCCCCAGGGCTGACCCTTATTGTTAAAAAAATAAAAGAAATAAATGGGAAGGGGGCCGTGTGGCCCCCCCTCCAGAGGCCAATTCCTGCCCCGGAGACCCCATCCCCCTTGGCAAGGCCACATATTTATTTATTTATTTGTAATATTTTTTAAGGAGAGGGCTGCGTGCCCCCCTCCTGAGGCCTATATTAACCCAGGGACCCCATCCCCGGGGGCTGTGCCTCGTTTATTTTTTATTTTATTGGGGATGGGGGCTGCGTGGCCTCCCTCCCGGGCCACTTCTTGCCCCGGGGACCCCATCCCCCAGGGTTTGGCCACTCCATTGGGGACTGTTGAGGGAGCCCCAATTCCCCCACCGTCCTGCCGGCTCCCCCTCTCCTGCAGGAGCCGGCATTGATTTTCCACAAGGGGAGCTAATAACATGCAGCTCCCCTTATGGAAAAGCAATCTGCTTTGGATTTTGGAAGAGAGAGCAGTAAACCTGCTCTCGCTTCCAAAATCCAAAGCAGAGTCTGCTATGGCAGGGCAGGAGCAAACAGCAGTGTCCCGGAGGTGGGCACCCCAGGACACTGCAGGAGCCGGCAATGGGAGGTAGCGGTCTCCAGGGCCATCAAGGTCTCCAGTAGGGGGGCCCCAGAAAGGTGGTGGTCCCTGGGGCTTTGGGGTCCATAACAAATCCCCGCATTTACATTTTTAGTGCCCCAGGGAGGTGGTGGCCCCTGGGGCGTGTGGGGGGGCTCGAGCCCCACAAAACACAGGTTTTTATTTAAAAAAATAGAGCCCCGGGGAGGTGGCTGTCCCCGGGGCTGCGGGAGACCTTGTGCCCCCCTGCGAATATTTAACTAAAGCCCCGGGGGTTGGCGGTCTCCGAGGCTGCGGGGGGCCATGTGCCCCCTGTGAATATTTAAGTAAAGCCCCAGGGTGTGGCGGTCCCCAGGACTTGGGGGTGCCTTGGAGGCCCCCCACAAATAAAAAAACAAGCCCCGGGGAGGTGGTGGTCCCCAGGGTTGCAAGGGCCCCCACGGGCCCCGCTACATTAATAAATTGCCCCGAGACTTGGCCCACCTGGGGGCTTTAAAAACAAAACGCGGGAGACCACGCTTCTTTTTTTAAAATTTTCGGACAGATTTGCGCAACCCTGCCCCCCCCAAAAAAAAGCTTTTTAGTCCTGGGGGGTCAGGGTGTTTTTACCCTGCCCCCTATTCTTGTTTTTTTGTATCTTTGTCTTACCTTTTTATTTCTCTCTCCATCTGAGGCACAAGATGGCTGCCAACACTTCCTGGTTTGAAGTGTTGGTAGCCAATCAGCGGCAAGCTCGTGCTTGTGTGGTTAGGCTCCGCTCAGATATCGAAACTTTTTCTTTTTTTAATTTCTCAGGAACTACTGAATGGATTTACACCATTTAAAAAAGGACTCTTTCTGAAACAAGACCTACCTTTTTGTCAAATTTGGTGTAATTACGTTCAGCAGTTCGGGCTACAGCATTGTCTAAAGTTTACTATGGAAATTAACATGGAGAAAATGCGTTTTCAGACCCCCCTTTTTTCTCGGCCCTGCTTATTGAATCACCCCGAAACTTTCAAGGCAGGAGCTGACCGGAGTTTAGAAAATTTCGCGAAGTTTCGTCAACTGGCGCCAAAGTTATTGGGAAAAGAAAAAATGCTTTTCCTGTGGAAACTAGGTCCTAACTATAACTACCTACTGGCGACCGCCAGTAGGTAATATATATATTTATTTTTTTTAACTAAAAAAACAAATGTTACAGGGACGTTATAGTTAAGAACTAGCATTTAAAAAAATCTAGAAATTCACTGAAAAAAACAAAGGTTAAAGGAATGTTATATTTAGGAAATAGAATTAAAAAGATTCTTCGAAATTCACTGAAAAAAATCAAAGGATTCAGAAACATTATAGTTAGCCTCAAGTTTCACTTGTTCAAAACCAGAGAAATTCAGCAGCTATAGCTAACTATACCTCGCGCCCCCACAATGCACTGCTTATGACCTCACATATTACATCACTCATGACATGGTGATGACATCTCAAATGACATCACTGATGACATCACTGACTTTGAGTGTTTAAAAAAGGTTTAAGAGCATTAAATATACATACCAAGGTGTATTGTGAACAAGTGGGTATATGAGTGCCTGTATGTATGATCCAGTGGGTGCTTGGCTGACTGTATAGGTGAGTAGGGGTGGGTGGAATTTGCGATACGTAAAGCACCACGAAATGGTAAAAAATCTCTGCAAGCACACAGAAATTCCACGAACTCGCGGAATCGCTTGTTCCGCCCATTCGCGATGCTTTTTTCCTGTTCGCGAACACTGTTTGCGTGCTCGGGGGGAAATATCTAATGAACATGCATTTTGAAAGCGCGAACAAGCAAAAAAAATCTGCGAAGCGTGGAACTTTGGGCAATTCTGCGTTTTCCGTGGAAGTCGAAATTACCCAAATTTCTCAAATTCTGCGAGCGGATTGGAATTTACCACCCAGGCCTATAGGTGAGTGATTATGTGTCTCAGTGAATGTATGGGTGAGTGACTGGTTGTGTGAATGTTTGTATCAGACTGGTAGTTGATGTCTAACTGGCTGTATGGGTATGTGAGTGGGTACATGAATGGCTGTATGGGTGACTGATTGCTTATCTGAGTAACTGTGCGGGTGTGTGACTGCCTGCATGCAGAAGTGAGTGGGTGAGTCAGTGGCTGTATGGGTTGGTGAGTGTATGTGTGAGGGGCTATATGAGCAACTGAGTGTATGTATGGCTGTGTCAGTGAACGAACAGATGTATCAGTGGTATATGAGTGAGTAACTGCATATGCAAAAGGCAGTATATGTGAGTGTTGGGAGTATATGAGTGACTGTTTGTGTGACTGAGAGTGGCGTATGTATGAGTGTGTGCTTGTGTCAATGACTGCATAGGTGAGTGAGTATGTGTTAGTATCTGTATGAATAAGTGAGTTGCTGTGCGTATAACTGTATAGGAGTACGCAGTATTACTGTCATGTATTTTATATACTTGCCTGTTTAGCACGACGGTAGGGATCTACCATCCTGTTACTCTGTTGGTGCTTCTAATCATTTATATCTGTTTCTGTCTTATGGTTGTTTCAGCACACCTATTTTACACTAGAATGACGCTGGTTCAATAAATACTTATTGAAAATGGCCCCACTGTTTATTCTGTGTTTCTTTCTGAGACAAAGTGAGCACGAGTGACTGAGCGTAACAAACTGTACTGTTTCCACTGTCCTGAGGGATCAGGGTTATTATGTTCAATAGTTGCCAAGAACTATTCTCTCCTTGGTAAGATGAGTTTACCGTGGCATTGTGAGCTAGCTGGTATATAGGCAAACATACTCGGTGGGGGTGTTTGGAAGCAGTCTGTACACCAATCCCACAGGCTATGTTGTCAAAACGCGCACATCCTATTTAGGTTTATAGGAACTACACAACAGTGTGCATGTGTCAGTGACCGTATAGGTGAGTATGTGTTAGTATCTGTATGAATATGTGAGCGGATGTGTGTTTAACTGTATAGTTAAGAGGCTGTGTGATTTACTTTATGGGTGAGTGAGTAGGTGCGTGAGTAGCTCTATGGGTGACTGACAGTTTGTAAGTGGATGTATGGTTCTATGAATGGATATATCAGTGGCTGTATTAGTGACTGAGTTGGTCTATGTGTGGATGTATGGGTGACTAAGTGGATGTGTGTATAGTCCTATGAATCTGTGACCGGTTGTGTAAGTACAGGTATGGGTGTGTCAATGGTTTTGAGAATGCTAGTGTGTACGTTGGAATAGGTGTGTGAAAGGTTATATTGGGGTGAATGGATGCAACAGAGATTCTGTGGATGATGTCATCAGTGATGTTATCAGTGATGTCATCAGTGATATCACTGAACATGTCAGTCATGAGTGATGTAATATGCGAGGTCATAAGCAGTGCATTGCAGGGGCACGATTATAGTTAGCAACTGCTGAATTTCTCTGGTTTTGTACGAGTAGAATGTCACCCTGACTATGACATCTCTGTAAAATTAGTTTTTTCATTGAATTTTTAAGGTTTTTTTAATTCATATATAGAGAAAAAACTTTTTTATATATGGGTGGCATCCGCGGGGGCCGATTGCACACCCATGTACAAAAAAAGCAATATATGTTTGTGTGTATACATACATATATATATATATATAGAGAGAGAGAGAGAGTGAATCTCTCTCTCTCTCTCTCTCTATATATATATATATATATATGTGTATATATATATATATATATATATATATATATATATATTTTTATATATATATATATATATATATATATATATATATATATGACACTTGTGGTGCAGTGTATTGTGACTTTGACTTCGAGTCTTTTGTCTATGTTTTGGTCCATGTACCAGGTCTATATAATACACCTTGTTTAAGGGAAACAATGGTTCTGGTGTGGCCTAAAGGTCCATTCAGAAGTGACCCTGTGGGGGGGCACTATGAATTGAGAGTTGGAAGTTAGGGACATATCAGCAACAACCGGCGATAATTATCGTTCAGCGCTCTTAGCGTGAGGATAATTATCGTCGGGTACCGTGGATTTTTATCGCTGAGATAGCGTGCTATTAGCAACGCTTATCTCCTCAGCGATAAAAATCCTCACGCTAACAGCCTAACGTGAGATTATCGCTGGAAACCCAGCGATAATCTCACGCAATGTGGCGTTAGCTTGATGATAGGGACTCACAAACTTAGCCATGATATCCACCTTCCATAGGATATCATGGCTAAGTCAGTCCTGAAGCAGGCGTAAGGAAAGTAGCGATGACAGGGGTTATCGCTACTTTTCGTGACGCTATGCTTCATAGCGTGGGGCTTGATGATAGGAGAAATGTCGCTTAGCGACATTTCTCCTGTCATGTTAGGTCAGGAACGCCCACTTTGCATCTCATTAGAGATGCAAAGCTGGGCGTTAGCAATCCCCACGCTAAAGCAAGGTTTCACGCGTTAGCGTGGCCTTGCTAATTAGGCAATAAAATTATCGTCGCTTTTCAGCCGAAAACGGCCGCAAAAGCGGCGATAATTTTTTATCGCCAGCTTGTAAAAATGCCCCTTAATTCTTAAAAGGGAGCGGTAAGTAATATACAAAGGGACATGTGGGTCAAGTCATGACAGGTATTTATTCCAAAACAACAGTATTCAGGTGCTCACACAATAAGTGACAATAAGCGTGACGTGAAAACTGAGGGTGATATTAAAATAAAGACATCGCACAATAAATCACCAACCACCACTTATTTGTTAGCAAAAAAGGCCACTTTATTAAGACAGGTGCCAAATCATAATTTTCTGCAATGAAATAACTTTCCAAAGTTTGTCCTCAAATCTCCCCAAAACCTACCCCCAATGTAAAAACCCCACCCCTAAACAGAATCCTGACCCCTGTGTGCATTTTCCCCTACTTCTCATTTCCTGCTCACGTGACTGCTCCCCCCCTCCCCCGTTGGAGGATAGGCTAACCCGCTCAAGGCTGCCCACCCCCCCAGCAAAACCCCGCCTACCCAGGACACTATCAGGCCTGAAACACAAACCAAAGAAAACCTGTCTTATCGTGGCAAAAGGAAAAAGAACGTCGGCTTAGCGCCAACACCAAGAAAAAAGGGGGAAGAAAACAATGGCTATGAAAAAAGGGGTGGGTGGGTGGGACAAAAAGTGCAAACCAGCCCCTCCTCCCCGCTCCCGAGGGCCCAGTGATTTTCCCACCCTTGGCTGCCGCTACTTATCACCTTCCCCTCGCCGCGCGCCCACCTCATTAAGACCCCTAACCTACACCTGGGTGGCCGCTCCATTGTGCGAAGCCACCCAGGGGGAGACCTGGCTCGCGCCCTGCACCCCCTGGGTCCCCCCTCGCACAATAAATCACCAACCACCACTTATTTGTTAGCAAAAAAGGCCACTTTATTAAGACAGGTGCCAAATCATAATTTTCTGCAATGAAATAACTTTCCAAAGTTTGTCCTCAAATCTCCCCAAAACCTACCCCCAATGTAAAAACCCCACCCCTAAACAGAATCCTGACCCCTGTGTGCATTTTCCCCTACTTCTCATTTCCTGCTCACGTGACTGCTCCCCCCCTCCCCCGTTGGAGGATAGGCTAACCCGCTCAAGGCTGCCCACCCCCCCAGCAAAACCCCGCCACCCAGGAAAACCAACAGAGTTTTCCTTCCCCACCCAGAAACTTGGTGATAATGCAACAAACCCCTTTTTAAGAGCACCATATCTGTTCCTTCCAAATTTGCGCAATCAAATCCCGTAACTCCAGCAGGTAATATGCTTGCCCCATTGTAGATAAATGTACCCCATCCTCACGAAACAGATGCCCTTCGGTGCATTTTATGTTGGGATGAGCGAGGACCCGCACCCCATGACCCTCACAAAAATGTCTCATAGTACGGTTAACCTTCCGTCTCGCTTTTTCCATAGCTGCATGATGACGTGCTCCTTTCCAATGCAACCTCGTAATGAACTCTGTCCAGATCAACTGGGTGCTCTCCCAGGTAGCCTGGAGGACCTCCAGATCATGTTTCATCAACTTTATTAACGACAGCCCTGACAAATCAACCAGGTAATTTTCACCCAAATGAAGAATTAGCAAATGCGGCGGTCCCCTTCCAGAACACATCGTGGCCAGTACCGGAAACAAACCCTCCCAACGCATTCCCCCTTTGCCTTTCCATACCACCTCGTGGCTGGCACTGCGCAGTCCAAGGGAACGACCACACCGCTGTTGTTCGGCATAGACTGCAGCCCATTTAACGAAGGAGTGTCCTACTATCCATGTTGATTTTTTCGAACTTACAGGCCCCGTTGCCGTACCTAGATAGAAAAACAATGATTAACCAAAGAAAACGAGGAGCTATGCATAGACTTTCCGAACATATTTCTCACAACATTTGGACTTCCATCTCCCAATACGGCGTATGTCTGCCCAGGACCACCCCAACCTGGCCGCCTCTGTAGCTGCCCCGATCCGGAAAGAGTGTGTTCCAAAACATAAAGGGTTTTCCCCCAAAAGAATAAGTACCTTTCTCATCACCGCCAGCAACTGGGCCACGGAAATAGGTTGCCCTGAGGTGTGGCAAAATACAAGTCCCAGAGCAAAACCACTAGAAGCCTTGAAACTTTCCCATTCCCCTACAGGGCAGCAGAAACCCTCCTCACTTCTGTTTAAGAAAACCCATTTTCCCCTGCCCAGCTGATCCGTCTTTGAAATTCTCAACCAAAGGCTCAACCTGTGCCCCTCGAGAAATACCTCATCACTGCGGATACCTGGCCTATGACGCAGCCCAAGCAGTTCAGAAGCTCTGAAAGCCCCAAAAAACAACCATAGGAAACATAATCTAAACAGCCTGCACTCAGACTCATCATAACATACCACAGGTAGCTGCCGCAGCATTCTTCGCAGCAAATCATAAGTCACCGCCTTGCGTAACTGTTTCGTCCCTGCCTGCACCCTGCTTAAACCCCTAAGGACCCTCTTCACCAAAACCCCCTGTACCAGATCCCTCCCCCACCACAACTGCCCGTAAAAAGAAATCCCCGCCAACTTGCCAGAAATAGTAGTATGTGTGAGACCTTTGTCAATCAAGTGTAACACAAAACCTAGTACCAGATGAGCATCGGTCAAACTCCCCCTATTCTCGGCACACAGTTTACCATAGCTCAAGAACTCTCTCCACGCTTGCTGATAGCTCCGTCGTGTAGAAGCCGCTATGGAGTTCTCCACGAAATCGACAAGTCTCAATCCCCCCACTCCCAGACACACTGCGGGATTGGAGTCTTGGTGTGTTCCGCCCCAGGGGCCAGCCTGCGAAATCGCGCCCACAGTAAACGAGACAGAGAGTCAGCTATACTGTTATGCACTCCCGGGATATGACGCGCCTTAAACACAACATTGAGCTGTAAACATTTTAGCATAAAAGCGCGCAGTAAGCGTAAGACTCTCAAATCCCTGGCTTTCTGTTTGTTAATCAACTGTACCACAGTTAAATTGTCAACGTGGAAAAGCACTGAACGATTCTGAAACTCATCGCCCCAAACATACAGGGCAACCAAAAGTGGAAAAAACTCTAGAAAAGCAATACTGCGACCTTGCAACATCCAATGACGTGGCCAACTCTCCGCGCACCAACGGCCTTCCCAAAAGACGCCAAAGCCGTGCGCACCAGATGCATCCGAGTAGATCTGCACTTGCCAAATCATGTCTTCGTCCGCAAAAAACAAAGACACACCATTAAAATCTGCTAGAAAAGTCAACCATATAGCCAAATCAGCCCGTGTAGCCGCTGAAATACGCACTCTGTGGTGAGGAAGAAAAGCCCCAGACATGGCCATTCCCAATTTCCTGCAAAACGTTCTCCCAGCACGTACCACCCTGCATGCAAAGTTAAGATAACCCAACAGCTTCTGCACCTTCCTGAGCTCCAACTTGCGCTCTTCAATCACAGAGGACAAAAATGCAGTGATCTCCTGAACCTTCACAGCTGGCAACCTCGCTACCATAGCAACGGTGTCTATTTCAATACCCAAAAACACCATCGTCGTACTTGGACCCTCTGTCTTATCCGGGGCCAATGGCACACCCAGCTCCTGCGCCAATTTCTGAAAAGCCAGCAACGCCTCCTGGCACTGACCCGTGCCCTGAACGCCAATGAAAAGAAAATCATCCAAATAATGACAAATGAGGGCATGACCAGTAACCTGAGTGAAACGCCACTGCAAGAACGAGCTGAACAGTTCAAAGAGGGCACAAGAGATAGAGCAGCCCATAGGAAGCATCCGATCTACATAAAAGGCACCCTGCATCTGCATCCCCAAAAGTTCAAAGTCAGAAGGATGAATGGGTAACAGCCTAAAAGCAGATTGGATATCACTCTTGGCCAATTGAGCCCCCCTCCCTGCCGAGCGAACCAAACGCAGGGCATCATCCACGGAAGCGTAGGACACACATGCATCGTCGGGCGATATGAAATCATTGATGGAGGAGCCCTCAGGCCATGACAGGTGGTGTATCATACGAAACTCCCCTGCTGTCTTTTTGGGGACCACCCCCAGTGGAGAGACAATCAAATTGGGCATAGGACAGCTGGAAAAAGGACCAACAACTCTTCCTGCCTCCACCTCACCCTGCAACTTCAGCTGAACCACCTGTGGCAACTCCTTAGCGGACTTCAAATTATCGGACCACCTACCCAGTCTCGGCCCCTGGTAACCTATTTTGAAGCCGTCCTTGAAACCCCAAAAAAGTCTGCTGGCGGCCTCAACATCGGGATACTCCTGCAACCATTGCCCCAAAATCTCCAACTTAACCGGAGTAGGACCCCTTTCCTGCAAACTGGAAAGCATTGCCTCTTCCCCTCTGTCCCCTGCCCATGTCACCGAACCGCTGACCAGCGAAGCATTGCGTGAGGGGATGTCTACCACCACACTGGGAACACTAATGTTTATATCTGCAAAACTGCCTATTGCAGAAACCCCTGTTGAAATTCCAACAGGCTCCAAAAATAGGGGACTGACCTCTGCCCCCAAACCCCGCCCCAGGCTGGGCGGGACGAGCGGGAAAGGGCCGATAAGATATAGGTAAACCACTAGCCGTGTGCGTGGTCGCAGGCGGCTGAGAAGACGCCATCCACTGGAGCCACAGCTCGGAATCCACATCTCCCCAAGGTCTGTCCTGAGACACACTGAGACGAGCCCTAAACTCTTCATCATATGACAGCCATGCGAAACCCCCAAAATAACTCTGAGCCTTCCGAATAATATCCATGTATTTGAAAATCGCTACTGCCCTATCTGGGTATTTTTCACAATATACACTGGCATATATCAGGGAAGCAGAAGACCAGTTCTCAATAGACTTAGGTACCCTAGGACGCCGCGCCAGCTCCCACTCTTCCTCCTTGGAGCCCTCCTTCGCCTGAATGTCACGGTGCAACAATTTGAAAACATCCACAAACTCATGACGCCAAATCCTGCTTTTTGTCTTGTCTGATAAATGTGAGCCCAACGGCATAGCAATCCCCATATAAGGCAGTTTTTTGTGTATATTTTTATCCTCCTCCACCACCTCTGGGGCCCCTTTACCCTGATCCAGTAGAGGCTGAGACCCAGGGACGGGGGCAACCCCCCCCTCCCCACACCCAAGGAGGAACCTTGCTGCTCATCCAATGCCTTGTCCCCCACAGTATCTCCCCCAATGCCAATAGACCTGGTTGCTTTCGGCGGTTGACCCCCTTGTTGCCACACCGACCACCACCACGCAGTACCTGTAGGCAAAGGAGCTGGTCGAAGAGTGCTGACGGGCCGGGCTGCTTGCTTTCGACTGGTAGCTTCCAGAGCCGGGTTCGTTGCATTGTCCGCACTAGACGTCTGCAAAAAACTAAGCACATTTGGTTGCCCCAAAAAACCCCTCTTCCCCCTCACAGATTTCCCCCGTTGGACCCCACCAGCCCCATCCCCGTCCCTCAATTCCCCCTCTTCCAATTCATCGCTGTCCAAATCCAATCACCCCCAAAACACCAAGATCACCAACAGGTGCCCCATTGTCCCCCATCTCCTCCAAGAAACCCCCCCTCCCACACCCCAAGCGCCGCTGAGCAGTCCCCCTATTGGAGGGGTGACCCGGCTGGGAAAGGCAATCCGCTCCAGATCGCCCCCCCTCAGTAGGCCCCCCAGACAGAGCCGCAGCGTGCTCCATCCGCCGTGTGCACTGGCCGGCCGCAAACCGTGTTGCTAAAACCGGCATATCTTCCTGGCAGCCGCTCAAACCAATACGTTCCTTCTCACGCGTCGCAAACCCCCGACCTTCCAAACTGCCACCCCTCCCAACACCCGAGGCATCCTCACCGGGCACCCAAATCCACTGTCCATCCCGTGGCGCCTGGAAACCCGCAGTGGCAAACCCCTCCAAGCTGGAAACCTGTGTTGCGTGTCCCGACGTGGAGCTCGTGCCCTGAAAAGCTGCCTGGCCAGTAGAGTCACCATGGGGAACAAAGGGGGAAGCGCCAATTAGTTCAGGGGGACTGGCAGTCAATGACGGAAAAACCGCCCCCTCCTTCTCACTCTGCCACCCCAAAGCGCCTCCTCCCACGGGAACAGGACCCGTCCCCACTGTGCCCAGGGCCCCCGACACCCTCCTGTGAGGCACAACCCCTGAACTCCTCATTAAGGGGCATTCCTTATGCACTTCCGGGGGAAAAACACTAGGCAATGGCGCCGCGGGGCTCAACAGAAACGTCTGCCCGTTCAATTGCACCAGCTGAGGGCTGCTCTGCCAAGACAAATCCACCGACAACGGAGCTGGGGTAATGGCTGGCCCCTGAAACGGCCCGGGGACCTGCAACCCTTCCAGACTCCTCCCACGTCCCTCACTCCTGGCACGCCCAGCCCGACAAACAGCCCTGCAACCGGCTCTCCTCCCACGAAGACCGGCCTTCGAGAGGGACGCCCCCTCCTTCCCCCTACCGTAGTACGCCGAGCGCCCACAACCAGACGGGCAGGAGCACATACCTGCGCTTCTTCGGCCGCCTCCTCCGACGGGCCTGCCTGCGCCTCATGGTCCACGACCCGGGCCGGGTCCGGGGCCGGGTCCGCTACCGGACACATCGCGACCTCCTCCACCGCTTCGGGCCCCGGAGATAAACAGGCCGCCACCGCTCGAGCGACGCCCCTCCTGGCCTTACGAGGCGCGAGGTCAAGGCCCACCCATGCCTGGCCGGCAACACCGGGCTTCAACAGGTCACCTCTGCCAGCGTCGTACAGCACCCGTACCGCCTCCCGTACCGCCTCCTGTGACGCCATGACGCCTGCGCACCAACGACGGAAAGCTAGCTGTGACAAAAAGTGCAAACCAGCCCCTCCTCCCCGCTCCCGAGGGCCCAGTGATTTTCCCGCCCTTGGCTGCCGCTACTTATCACCTTCCCCTCGCCGCGCGCCCACCTCATTAAGACCCCTAACCTACACCTGGGTGGCCGCTCCATTGTGCGAAGCCACCCAGGGGGAGACCTGGCTCGCGCCCTGCACCCCCTGGGTCCCCCCTCGTATTGACAACAGTAGTAGGAACTCCGTAGGAAATTTTTACAGAGTGAAAGGAGTTCATGTTGTAGGGAGTCGATGGCATTTCGAACTCAATTATTTGAGTTCATCTTCAGGACATACATAGGCGAGCAAGCTGAATCTAAAATTATCGGAAAGGGGGGAAGAAAAGGGGGAACAAATATATATAATAAATATACCATAGTCTGGTCCCTGGATATATTTACAACATAGTTATATCGCTATTAAATTATAAAAGCTCCCTATTTGGCAATTATGCATAGTTAAGTCATGCACACAATTTTTATTTTAGATTAATCGCCTTTTTATTGTAGGTAATTAAGGCAACTAAAAGGTGTCAGAGGGTCACAATTAATAGTTGGAACACCAGAGGAATCCAGATTTGACTGATATGAACGCGCTTGCCAGATGGGCGGCATTCGGAATACACCATTAAGTAGATTCAGTCAGGGAAGGAAGGGATTAAGCTTGCGGAGTGGCACTGGTATAGAGAATTGCAGGAAACTGAACGCAGTGGCGACGGTATGGATTGACTTCGAAAATCTAATCACGAACTGAGAACAGGTGAGTGAGGCGCGAGGACAAAGCGCGACTGTCAGTAATGTAGAAACACTTACTGTGTACAAACTCTGTTAATTAAACATCAGGGGTGGTAAGCGCCAGTGAAAAGCTGCGGTCCTTTTAATGCGAACGCGTGAAAACCTGGGAAGAAATGTGTATTGAAATGATTACCAGGTTCAGAGTGAGTAAATTAGGCGTGAAAAGCTTGTGAGCTGAACTCACTTACTGTACTGCGAATTAATTTGCCCGATTATTGAGCAGCTGGGCAGTACAAGGCATCGTTCAGGGCCGATTATTCTAAATGAGGCAGAGATAAAAAGTGAGTAAGGCTCAAGCGTGCGGAGCCAAGAGAGACAGGGGGTGGATTGGAGGGAAAAGCAGACGGTGCTACTTACTATTTAGGAGGCATCCAGGGCAATTCATGAAAGCCTGGAGACGAAAAGCAGAAAGGGTAATTCACCTTGTCACAACACTGTGGGGCATATTATCAAGGTCCGGCGATAAATATCACAAAGTGCGCTTAGCGCTTACATATTTATCGCCGGCTATCTCTAGAATTTATCGCCCAGTTAGCGCGTTATCAACAAGGCGCATCGCCGAGGCGATTAAAATTCCAGGGATAGTGGGGATATCGCCGTTTTCCATGGTGGAAAACGGCGATATTCCCACTATCCTAGATGATAGGCCCTGTGGTCTTAGCCACACAATCCATCCCCCATGTTAGGTATGCCTTAGTCAGGAATTTAACAGACGTTAAATTCTTGCGTTAAGGCATACTTAACGCAATTTTAAATATCGTTAACCCTCGTTGTCAATATGACGAAGCTGGGTTAGCGATATTTTCCCAAGGGAGTCTTGTCCGGCACGCCTCCTTTGCATCTCATTAGCGTTGGGAGGCATGCTGACAAGGGGCGCTATTGCCAGTAAACTGTCGCTAACAGCTGTTAGCGACAGCTTGCTGATAGGGCGATAAAAATATCGTCGCTTTAGCAGCAAAAAATGCTGCTAAAGCGGCGATTTTGCCCTTGATAATATGCCCCTCAGTGTGTGATCAAGAAAGTTTATCTTTCAAAACGCGTAACAGTCTAAGGATTAAATACTACTTTACCAACTACTTCTGAGATCGTGCTTTACTGGCTTTTGCGTGGATTAATCGCCAGTCTGAGCTCTACCGGCATAGTGAGCCACAAAACTACGGGCGGATTTCCCAGGAGGAGCCCCCAGGGAAATCAAACATGTTTACAAAAATTTGTCCCCGCAGGGGGTTGGCCAGTTAGTACGAGGGCTAATCCCCTGACAATTTCATTATTTGTGTATTAAAAACACACAGATATAATATATCTATTGCCCCAGTCAGGGGGCAGCCCGTTACCAAGAGGGCCAACACCTCCTTTGTCGATTCCCTGGGGGCCTAGTGAGATTCGTGCTTGTGGAAAGTGGCACGCTGTGATCCACGAGCAGGAATCTGTTTGTGAGAGGCATCACTGGAAACGGGAGACTCTCCCCTTTCTAGTGATTTCTACCACAAGCATGGGAGGCATTGAACCCCCCCCCCCCAAAAAAAAACAAATGTGGGAGCAGCTCTTACCTGCTTCTGTGTAGCCGGTCTGGTCGGGGTTTGTGACATCAGCACACCTTGCTGCAAGCTGATGTCATAGATGGGCGGGAGAAGTTGCTGGAAGAGACACAAAAGCAATTCTGCATCTCCCCCAGGGATTTTAAAAAAAACGTTATCTCTGGTGCTTTGCACTGGAGGATTCTCCAAAGCCCTTGCTGGTGTTGGCATATGGCTCTCCATGCAGCAGAGAGGGTGTACTCCTGTTGCTCATTGGCTGACACGTGCACCGATCGGAGTTAAGTAGCTGTGAGCCCTGCCTTGCCTTGGAATTGTCTGTTAGGCACACTGGAAGTAAGTAGAGCTCTGGTCACATCTAGAGATTTTGGGAGTCAGTGGAATGCATGACCACACCGGTCCATGGATGCCCAGGATGAGAGTCAAAGGAGCCTGGAGCCTGGAAAAATTCACGCCCCCCCCCCCCAGAAACTACTGAGGAGGACAATGTTGTCCTGGGAGTCCCTCCTGAGTTATTTGGATGGCAAGTTAAGGGTTGGCCCACCAGATAGGAGTTCAGTAAGGCACATACAGTACCCAACCCTAGAGGGCATGAGGTGACAAGCTGAAGCCCAGGCAGCTTGTGGCACCTATGGAGATCACAGAATCTATTGGGAGAATGAAGTTCTGCTTAGTGAGCCTAAAGCACTTGTGCATTGGTCAACATGTGTGCTGGTGGTCCCCCAATGCCACAGGGCCTTCCTACTGGGGCTGTCTCTTTATATCACCCATGAAGGACATCTGGGTCAAGACAATATCTTTGCCAGGTTGTCTCCTACTTCTATTGGCCCCGGTTGAAGACATCCTCTGATATATTCCATAGGATGTCTCACCTGCCAGTGGGAAAACAGGGAAACAGCTTAAGGTTTCCCAGGTCTCCTTCCCCAAATTACAGTCCCTAATTCCCTTCCTTCCATCTGGTCATTCCGATACTCTATGAATTTTTTCAAACAGAGTCAGGGCTGCCGGAAGGTGGGCTTCTGGGAGGCACTGTTCCTGAGGATCCAAAGCCAGTCCTGACAGAATAACAGGCCCAAGAATTATACAGTCCTCCAAAACTGTGATGAACAGAATGGCCTCCATAGAAGATCTCTGTGCCCTGCTAGCCGATCTAAAAAGTCAGAAACTGCTGACCTGACTAGTATGGTCAATCAAATGTAAACAGGATTAGAAACCCCACACTTTTCTACAGCACTGTTTGATAGGCCCAACACAACTCGCCTATCCGTTTCAGTGACAGTACCAGCAGCTGTCCTGTTAGCCACCCTGGAGCAATTTTAGGAGACCCAGCCAAGGTCCCGATATTTTTTACTCAAATACAATTACATTACATAGTGCATCCCCAAGCCTCTCCTGAAACTCAATCAGGAATTACATTTCTGATCTCATACTTAAGCGTTGATGCAGCCGCTTGGGCCATCCCTTTAGAGAATGAGGATAATCCTCTATTATACGATTGGTCATGCTTTAAGACCAAATTTTCAAAAGCTCCTTGACAGAGGGACCATAACCATGACTATGATGATGCCTCCTCTTTGGACACTGCCAGCTTTCTGGCCACTTTGAGAACTTTACCTTCTCAAACATTTTCTGCAAAATTTCTTCTGAGTTTGAAAGTAGGCAGAGACCAGGCTCAACCCACATTTTGTATACGAACTGTGATCCATCATGGTCGGCGCAACAAGATGTCAATGGTTGGTTCTTTGACTTTCTAGGTGCTAGATTTCACTGTATTGCTGTTTGTTTGCTGTATAAATACTTTACTCATTGCCTCTAAGCTAAGCCTGACTGCTTGTGTGCCAAGCTACCAGAGTTTTAAGCATAGGCTAATTTAGTGACTTTAGCGGTTCACCCTGATGGGGATTTGTAGCTGGTGCTTGAGAAAGGCTCCCCCTCCCCCAAGCAATAACCCAACTTCTCAGAGCAAGCAATGTAGAGAAGGCTGTTTGGGTTGGGCCACTGCGTTCTGAGCAGGGGTAGACAGGAAAGAATCTCTGACAAAAAATAATTGCTGTTCAAGGCAAAAAGCGCCTGGCCACAGGGGTGGTTAAGGAAAGAGCGAACACAGTGGGAATAACGGTAGGTGAAAGTGTCTTAACATGGAATAAAGTAAAAAAGTTTCTTTATATGGGCATAAGGAAACTGCTGAGGGAGCATGTACTAAACAGTAGAAGGGGAAAGAATTATGAATGTTTCTAAGATTCTTAACAGGCAGACAGATGGCATAAAAGGGTTCAAAGAAGAATAATGCACATTGCCTAGGCAACCATGGACTCCCAATTGCTTAGAAAGTTAGACTTTAGCATTCCTTCTTTACACCAGTGTTTACTGTGAAAAGTTACTTGAGTGGAGTAATCGCAATTTAAATCTATAAACTGGCTTTGGAGGGATGGCATGAGGTTTGCCCAGCCTATTAATCAGATCTATAGGAGACTAAGGGAAATTGGGGTTGTACTATGTGTGATACCAGGATACCTTAATCAAAGAAATGGAATGGGTTGGGTTGGAGGCAAGGGAGCAGATGGGAACTCTGGAGTGGGGCAGTTATGGTGGTAAGTACTGTAAAATTAACCTCTTAGCTTCAGTTGTCGCATCTGTTGATGATGGTGGGCTCAGTGGTTGTGTGACAGCAGTGAGGTTCAGGAGGCATTTGTCATGCTTTGTGAGAAAGGAATTATACATTGAAGTGGGGTCATATTGTGTGCTGAACTGTCCCTCTGACTTTCATTGGTAAGCAGGGCTCTTTGGATTGACTGAGGTGTGAAGTTGGTGGAATGATTTAGAAAATAGATGAGACTTCTGGCCAGCTTAAGTCCCCAAGAAGGAAAAGAGGGCGAGGGTGCCAGAAAGAACACCATCTGTTGAGGGTTTTTCTAGTCACTGTCTAAAGCTGGGGGTAATTTAATGATTGAAATAAACGTATTAGAGGATATTGGTAATCAGGCAACACTGGACTCGATGCTGGGACCGGTAGATCTGGCCATGGAAGACCAGTAGGCTACAATGAGATATGGGGCCAGCAGGTTCAGTACAGGACTAGTAGGACTCAGGAAAGATAAAAGTCCTGAATAAGAAATTTGGAAAATGAGGAGAGGGAAAGTCATTAGAACCAAAGAGGAGTGTGGGTTTATTTGTTTAAAGGGTCAGTGGATTTATAGTTGTATCATGTATGTGGTAGGGTGGCCAATGGCACACAAGGTGTGTTGTGAGAACTGTCTTGTCGTTCTCCTTTGCTTCTACAGTTTCAGAACTTGGTGAGGGCAACCCTGGGGCCACCTCTCTCAGGAGCACCTAAATGTTCACCTGAATGCCATGGATAGCAGAAGCGACATCATGCGCCTTTCACCCTGAATGACATCACAGGAAGTGACAGCATATGACATCTAATCTGATCACATGAAAGTAAATGACAGCCTCTGAGTGTTTGCCATGCTAACATCACAGCAAGTGACATCGAAGTGGGTGGAAAATGTTAACTATAATGCATTAGATACTCCAGTAAAAAATAGTCCAAGTCCTGTTGAAAGTTCTCCACTTGCATTGCCAGACTCAAACAGTGTCCTCAGATACAGGGCAGCACGGAAATGAAATGATTTTGTCCAAACGTCTTATAATAAGGCACGTAAACCTTCAATGATTTGTGCAACCACTCATATATGAAAATGCATATAATTGTTGGCAGCTCATTATGTGACAAAAGTGTCCCTTAAAGAACCAGTTAATTAATTTGAAGTTGGCTGGAATTCACTAGGAAGGGTGAGATCCTAGTGGTCACAGCGCCTCGTGACTGAATATCATTGCTGATGGGAACTATCGATGGAACAAAGCCAGGCAGGAGAATGGAGGGGACAGCAGCATATTTCTCCCTGATCTCAAATCAATATTTGGCTCCCTTACTGGGAAACTAAGAGGGTCAGTGGGGTACTATATGTCCATTGGCATGACAAATATGGAAGGGGGAAAACACTGACCCAGGTACCCACTAAAGTGATGTTTTTTGGTGTTTAACCTCATGGGGAGCAGAAATAGTTGACCACCCCAATAATGCCCCCAGGGAAGCTGAAGTTCTAGTTGGGTGCAGCCACAAATAAGAGAAAAGCCACCACTGAGGTAGACCCATCCAGGTGGTCTGATGGGCAATAGATTTCAAACCCCCTGGGAGGCAGATCAGGTGTATCCACCATTTTCCTGGTCTCAAGGGATTTGAAGCCCTCTTGCATGAGTATTAGAAGGAGGTTTGATGGAAGTTACCAACTCAAGTTTTGCCTTTTTTGTGTAGTGAAAATGTATCTTAAATGTCACATTAATCAGTTAGTTTTCGACTGTGGTACCTTATTTTGGGAGCATATGTTTTCTCAAACTCTTTCTCTGTAGCCTCCTTTTGTATGATTTGTTTCTTAGCTGAGTAATTGGAAACTCCACACGTATGACACCACAGGCCATAAAACAATGTAGTAAGTGATGGCTTAGTTTACATTCATGTGTACAAATTCATTAATTATTTCCTGTCATTGTTTGCCCAGATTTTTGTGGATAAGTGAAGACACATTTAATTTCCACAGGGCCTTACTTTTGGTATTAATGTTATAAGCAAACTCTGTTAATTCTTTGGGCAAGACCATGGGTAAGAATACTTTCTATATGTACAGTTTGAACTATTAAATTAATGTAGCACAGTGTGTCTGCCTTAGTTTCCTTATAACTTTTTTCAAGGCACCTTTTACATCCTTGTTCCTCAAACTGTAAAGAACTGGATTCAACATTGGAATGACAACTGTATACATTACAGTAAAGAGCTTGTCTTTGTCCAATGAGTGACCTGATGTTGGTTTCATGTAAACACCAAACTCAGTTCCATAGAACAAAACAACTGCAGTAAGATGAGAGGAACATGTGGAGAACAACTTCTGTCTCCCTGTTTTGGAGGGAATTTTCATGATGTTTAAGATAATTAGCACATAGGAAGTTATTGTTAAGATGAAAGGACCAAGTCCCGCTACAACACCTCCTACGAAAGTTGCGATATTTATGAAATATGTGTCTGAACAGGATAGTTTTAGAAGAGCATTAAAATCACAAAAGAAATGATTGATTTCATTAGATGCACAGAAAGATAAATTTGATATCAAAACAATATATGGTATAGTGTCAAGATAGCCGATTGTCCATGATGTTACAGTCAATAAAATCATGGCTCTTTTATTCATGATAGATGAATAGCGCAGGGGGTTACAAATTGCAATGTACCTGTCATAGGCCATGACCGACAGTAAGTAAAACTCTGTGCTGATGAAGGAAACGCAAAGATACAATTGAAGAAAGCAAGCAGAAAAATTGATGGATTTGTCAGATTTCTTGGCTTTCAGGCAGACCACCAGCAGTTTTGGGATGGTGACCGTTGTGAAACCAATATCTAGGAAAGATAAGTTAATGAGAAAAAAATACATGGGATTTTGAAGATGTGCATCAACGCATATTAATGTAATAATGACAAGGTTTCCAAGAATAGTAAATAAATACATGAGTGAGAACACAATGAAAATTGGAACTTGAAGCTGAGGATTTTGCGATAATCCCAAAATTAAAAATTCACTCCAGAGAGTCTGATTCGACTTTTCCATAATCACAGTGCATTGTGTTGGTTTTCAATGAAAAAATGAAGATCTGGGGAAAAAAGAAAACACAATATTATGAAAAGCAAAAGATATTTCACCTGAATGAAAAAGCATGCATATGGATAAATTGTTGTCATCTGTTTGCAGTGTATTAACAAGCATTTGCAATGCAATAGATCTCGCATTACTGAATGTTTGAGCTATTGGCTTTGCCAATAATAATGCAACGCCAATAAGCTCAAACTTTCAGTAATGTGAGAATAATTGCATTGCAAATGTTAGTTTTTCTATGTATTTATTTTTTAAGCAATCGCAGAATCCACCCTTTAGCTTGAGATGTTTAAAGCTAAAGCTTTGTTTCCACGATTGTAAGAAAAGTAAAGAAATTGAAAAAAAAGGTGTGAGGCACATAGGATCCCATGGTATTTTGGAGTCAAAAGCATGCTGAGGTACTGGCCTATAGGGTTCAGTATGTAATCTGTTTACTATGGAGCTGGTCGCGGAACAAACTCAAATCTGTCATTGTGATGGGAGCAGCACAAACTGTATTTTGTGGCCATGCTAGAATCAGATTAAGAGTGCGGACTCCAGCCACTGGGAAGAGAGTCACTGAGGAAGTGGGATAAGAGTGCAGGGCACATACAACAAAGAGGTCCTTACTCCTTCCAGAGATGTGAAAAGAGATCACTCGAACTCCTGATAGGCAAAACCTCCAAAACAGACACCGCACAGATACACATAGACACACAAACGCACTGCAAAGTTACTGTCTAGTTGTTAAAAGGAGGAGCATTTGGTGAGCTCATTGACCAGGCCAATATGTCACCTGAGTGACCTCATGTTGAGAGGACACGGGGGCATTACAAACAGAGGAACTCAAATGAAAGTAAAATGTAACATGATGCTACAGCTGCGACCTGAGCTGTGGCCTCTCTCTCTTGCAGTGTAGGAGATTGCTAGTACAGGGGTGCTTAAAAGCTAGAGATAGTTGAAAAGATGTGCTCAGAAAATAATTGAAAGAGTAGACTAATCGGGCAATTCAAGCGTACCAGGAGACTGTTAAAAGGTGCACTCAATTTACCGGATGGTACCGAAAAAGAGGCGGCTGTAGAGGCCAAAGGGTATCCATTTATTTACAACTCGCTATAGCGTTACTAGGACAAAATGTATCTACCTTTCTCACGCACTCCGCAGAAGCCAAATCTGGCCAGCAGAGAGACACTCCAGAACTGTATGTCAGGGAGTTGCACAGTTGCAGATATAGGTGCAGATTAGGATCCTGGAAAAAATTTCCCCGTACGACTCGTATCCGGTCTTTTTACCGTACGAATCGTACAAGTGCCATACAAACTGCCAAGTACGATTCGCATGGGAAAAAGTAAATACGAATCGCATTGGGAATAATTCCCCACACGTCCTCGGGTCGGAAAATGTGTCCGACACGTCCCCGGACGATTTACCGTACAAATGTGAAAAGTGAAGTTCGACCGCGCAAGTACGATCCATCCCGTGCGTCCGATGTCACAACCGTATGGAAAAAACACCGTCCGCACCGAACTCCCATAGCAACCATGGAGACATGTGCCCGCATACGCGCCGAACACCCCCCAACCCCCGTATGTACGCACCCAACCACCCCCCCAGCCCTCGTATGTATGCGCCGAACCCCCACCCGTGCATGTACACCCCCGTACGTACGGACCCTACACCCACCCGTGTATATACACCTGTCTACGTACGGCCCGTACCCCCACCCGTGTATGTATGGAGCGTACCCCCACCCCAACAGTGAATGTACGGACCGTACCCCCTCCCGCATATGTATGGAGCGTACCCCCACCCCAACAGTGGATGTACGGACCGTACCCCCACCCGCGTATGTATGGAGCGTACCCCCACCCCAACCGTGGATGTACGGACCGTACCCTCACCCGCGTATGTATGGAGCGTACCCCCACCCCAACAGTGAATGTACGGACCGTACCCCCACCTGCGTATGTATGGAGCGTACCCCCACCCCAACAGTGGATGTACGGACCGTACCCCCACCCGCATATGTATGGAGCGTACCCCCACCCCAACCGTGGATGTACGGACCGTACCCCCACCCGCGTATGTATGGAGCGTACCCCCACCCCAACCGTGTATGTACGGACCGTACCCTCACCTGCGTATGTATGGAGCGTACCCCCACCCCAACAGTGAATGTACAGACCGTACCCCCACCTGCGTATGTATGGAGCGTACCCCCACCCCAACAGTGGATGTATGGACTGTACCCCCATCCGCGTATGTATGGAGCGTACCCCCACCCCAACCGTGGATGTACGGACCGTACCCCCACCCGTGTATGTATGGAGCGTACCCCCACCCCAACTGTGTATGTACGGACCATACCCTCACCCGTGTATGTATGGAGCGTACCCCCACCCCAACAGTGAATGTACGGACTGTACCCCCACCCGCGTATGTATGGAGCGTACCCCCACCCCAACAGTGAATGTACGGACCGTACCCCCACCCGCGTATATATGGAGCGTACCCCCACCCCAACAGTGGATGTACGGACCGTACCCCCACCCACGTATGTACGGACCGAACCCCCACCCGTGTATGTACGGAGCGAACACACACCCCACCAGTCTAAGTACAGAGCGCACCCCAGGCCCCAACACCAGCACCCTCACCCAACATCGCGCATGTACGAGTCGTACCAAGCCAGAGACAAGGACAGCACTGTACAACAAAATGGCCGATGTACGCACCGTACAGACGCTAAAAACACACGTACACAACCAGGACAAAGCAAAACAACACAAGAAGACTCCATTCGAATCGCACAAAGCCACAAAACATGTCCAACAAGCACAAATACAACCTATTCACTGACCTGCAACTGCCAAACTCCCAAACAGAGGCTCAAAACACAACCACTCCTTATAACACACCCACCCAAAGTTCAAACACAGCCACAGCCACCAATGGACCAATAAAAAGGCACAACACACACAAACCATGATCCTTTGCAACAGACCCACTGCTGCCAGACCACACAGAGAAACAACTGCACCATACTACAACCTCCACTACACCTTACACCTGCACACCTTCACACAACCACCTTCACAAACACCCCCTCATCACATTCACACACACACCTGCAAAACCACACCCACACACCCACAACCATCCACACCCCCACAACCATCCACACCCACACCCCTCACCATGCCCACTAACAAGAATCCAAAGTTCACTAGCCAAGAGTTGGAGGTCCTTGTCGACGAAATCATCAGAGTCGAGCCACACCTCTTTGGAACATTGGTCAGACAGACCAGCATTTCCGAAAAAACAGCCATGTGGCAGAGGATTGTCGATGCTGTGAATGCTGTTGCGTCCACCAGAAGGACCAGGCATGAATGCCAAGCCAGGTGGTACGATCTGCGGAGGACAGTCAAGAGAAAAATGACCGACGACCACAACCAGGCCAACATCACTGGAGGAGGGCCGCCCCGCAGACGCGTACAATACCATCCCTGGGAGGAGAAGGTGATGGCCATACTGCCGCTGGTGGGAGTGGAGGGAGTAGAAGGACTCCGAGAGCCTGGTGAGTACACAAACAACTCACCTCACATGGGGGGAACGTCATCCACAACCGAACTCACAATCATGCACGCAACCACCCCAAAGCTATCGCATGACTCAAACACACTCCATAAACACGCACATGCCACTAGCGCCACCATGCCCCATGCACCCAGCTAGACAATGCCAAGTCACAGGCCACAGAAAACACCAACACAAGACACGGTAACCCGGATGGCGGGAGTGTGGGCCTCAAAAATCACATAGTGCAACTCAGGAGCAGACAACAATGCCCTCTGCCCATATGGCCTAGGTCACAGCCAGACAAACAGTGTGTCCCCACACAGGAAAGACTTGCCTGCAAATGGCAGACGCCTTGCATGAAGACATGGGGGTGAAGGCACTTTTTGCACATGACAGCAGCTAATGAACAGCCAACACTGTGAAAGAGTGGCAGCACACACCACCACAGCAGCAGCGCAGACACAGACACTACACCCAATGGGTGCCTGGAGATCAGAAACAAACTCACATGAACAAGCCAAGGGCCATTCAAAGATCTGCAAAAAGTGTGTGCCTAGGAAGCTGGGCTGAGGTGACAGAGGGTGACACACAGAGGGAGGGAGAGGGGGAGAGAGAGGGAGGGAGACACAGGGAGACGGACAGAGGGAGGAGGCTGACACAGGGAGGGAGGGAGAGGGGGACAGAGAGGGAGTGAGAAAGGGAGACACAGGGAGACCAATTCAGCCTTGGGTGGTGTGGGAATGTCTGCTCGTCAGCAGCTGGACTGCGTGCATGTAGACAAGGGTGGCCAGTGCCTGAATCCCCCTCTCTTCTCCATGGCAAAACACTGGGCCATGTCTCAACCTGTGCACGAGCACAACGCCAGCTACCTGCATTATATAAGTGTGTGGAACAACTCCATGTGCCCACGTACAGTGCAACACGGATGGCACCAATGCATGGCTCGCCACACCTGCTCACTCCACTGCTGACTGCAGTCACAATTGACGCAGCAAGTAAGACTGTGTCACACATAGGTAAAGTCTCAAAAGCTGTGGCCAAGGGACATCCTCATGCACAAGTGCACTGTGAGTGGAATGCAAGACATATCCAAATACCCAGAGGAAATGTGCCAACTTTGAAACTAATGAAACATGGATGTTGCATGGAACAAAAATAACATTGTCTCTCTCACACACAGGTCAACGTTATGGATCACCCCCCAACACTGGGGGGGAAGACTCACAGGACCTGGCTCTGCAGGATGACGATCCCACCGGCAGCGACGACTCTCACCACTCTGTGGACGACCACCAACCTGGCCCCTCTGGTGTCCAACCACCTGCAGCACCTGCGTCAGGTACAACTGGGCCAACCACCACCCCCACTCCTGCCACATCCCAGGAGACACCCAGGATCTCTTCCCCACCACCACAACGCAGCCAGGCTGA
This sequence comes from Triturus cristatus, assembly GCF_964204655.1. Lineage (NCBI taxonomy): Eukaryota > Metazoa > Chordata > Amphibia > Caudata > Salamandridae > Triturus > Triturus cristatus. The sequence continues at coordinate 1,837,440,743 of NC_140590.1, read as the reverse complement.
CCAGGAGGAACACGGTGTACCGGGCACCCAGGAGGAGGCAGGCGACAACGCAAATGCCACCCCTCAGGGGTCCCGGAGACCCGATGTGCCCACAAGGGCAGGCCAGGTGCAAGTGGGCAGGGGTGGTGGGAGTGGAGGATGGCGGAGGCGCGAGCCTGACCAGTTGGCTGCGGAACCGGTATATTCCCATGTGAGAAACATCCTGGACACATACCGGCAGGACACCACGGGCATGAGCCAGGTTGTGTCCACCCTCAACGAGATGAAGGGGACCCTCGAGGAGATCAAGACCCAGCAGGCCCAGCAACATGCGAAGCAACATGCCTGTCAACAGCGACACCAAGGACGGATGGAGGACAGACAGGCTGAGCTCGTGACGGTGCTAACGGGAATTAACCGTTCACTCCGTCGGATAGCCGACAACATGGGCAACCCTCCCTGTGCCACCAGGCGAAGAACATCACCACCCACAGGGAGGGATCAGGAGGAGGAGGATACATCCGACGGAGCATCTGAAACATCGTCACGGCCTGCTTCTGAGGGTTCCCGCAGGAGGGCGGGTCGTCCACGGAAAAGACCGCGAGGGTCGGCGCAACAGCACCATCTCCCAGGACACCTGGCCCGGCACCTGGCCCACTGGCCCAACAGCAGCACATCAGCAAATGACATTCTCTGCCACATGGACTTGCTGGTCACTGTCTGACCAATGTTGACAAAGACTGTGGCATGGACTCTGATGATTTCCAATGGCATAGATACCAACTCCCACAGTGAACTTTGGATTCCACACACCCGGAAAGCCCCTCTTACCCATACCCCCGCCCCCCAACACGTACGCCAACACAAATAAAAACTTACACGATCAAGAGATGATGCCTACATTTTGCATTATTACCTTACATGTGTCTTGTAAAGTCTAACCATGCCTGAGTTCTCATATGACTTCAACCATCCATACCCTGGGGCCTGAGTCTCGCACAGGACACATAGTGATACGGACCGTACACATGCGTGTACGCTCACTATCACTATGGGTGTGCTCGCGTATGCGTACTCATAGTGATACGGACCGTACACACGCGTGTACGCTCACTATCACTATGGGTGTGCTCGCGTATGCGTACTCATAGTGATACGGACCGTACACACGCCTGTATGCTCACTATCACTATGGGTGTGCTGGCGTATGCGTACCCATAGTGATACGGACCGTACACACGCCTGTACGGCCCGTTGCTATGCATCTGGGGTGCCCTAGGGCCCCGGAACGCACCGTACCTGTGTGTGAATCTCCAAATTACATAGGGGACACTTGAGGGACAAGTAGGAAGCCAGAGATGCATGCTGGTTGCCATGGAGACCGAGTTTAAACTTTGAATTTGTTGAATGAGCTGGGCTGCAAAAGTCGGTTTGAAATAATCAACATTGTTGCAAAGTTATAGTTGAAATTACATCATGCTGAATGCTAAAAAAATCTAACCCCCTCACAGGGGTAGGTTTAAATGGATTGGAGGAAACATAGGATGCACATGTGAGTGACCAATCACTCTGTACTCCTGTGCATGAAACAGGCCAGCAAGGCAGATATAAGGCAGCCAGGTCCCATGAGAGAGCACTTGGGTGCACATCATTTGATTCCACACCACTGCTGCTGCTCGTGATTCCCTGGCACCATGTCAAGGTCTGTGGAGAGGGCCCAGCCTTTCACCCCCGAGGAGAATGTGGCATTGCTGGATGTCATCCTCCCACAGTACCCCATGCTGTATGGCCGACCAGGGTTTCAGGTGAGTGCTGAGTCCACTAGCACAGACTGTGGCCCTTTTTTGGGACTGTGACTCCTGGCATTGTGTCCAGGTGTGACACACATGCATTGTACTGTAGGGTGGGTCCCAGGGGGGGAATGCCTAATGTCTCCCAGTCAGAGCATGCTGTGGTGCATGTCTGCCGTCCTCACTTGCATTGTGTTTACTGTGACAATCACTGCATGGTGCATGCCACATTCTGCCTGTCTAATCCTCCTGGGAATGTTGCTTCTACAGTCCTGATGTGATTCTGTGGTCCCCCCAGTGTGACAGGCGACTGTACCCACAGATGTGTGTTCCTTCAGCGTACCTGTGCTGAGAGTGTCCACATGATGTGTTCGTACCCTGGACATCGGTGTGTGTGTAAGTCCCCTGTCATGTGGGTGGGTGCATATGTGGAGTGTAGCACCCCAGCTGCATGAGGGATGGATATACCCTGCCCATCTGATGTGAGCAGGGAGCAGTGCTGTGTGTCTGACGTGCAGAACCAGCCCCACACCTGTGAGCCCCCCCAGTCTAGTGGCACATGTGCAGAGTGAGGTTTGTAGCTGCAGTTGGCAATGGCAGGTGAATGTCCTGTGCCTGTGTGTGTCTGTGTACTCTGCTGAGGTAGCGTCAGTGGCCTGTGGCATGTGACTGCTTTGAGGTGCTGCACATAATCCTGGTGTACCTTCTGATGCACAGTGTGAGTCTGGATCATTTATAGTGTCGTACCCCTCATGCCAGCTGTGTACTTTCAATGGCACGTGGTGCATTTGCCCTTACCCAGAGAAAAATGTCCCTATGACAAAGGTGCAATGCTTTGGCTGCATACCATGCCTTGTTGAAACCAGCAAAATGGTTCTAATGTGTGTCTCTGTGACATGTGGCAGGTGTATTGATGTAGTCTCACTTTTTCAACCCCACAGGTAGGCGCCTCTGCCAAGGAGCAGATTTGGAGGGACGCCGTCAGTGCCGTGAGGAGGACGGAGGGTCGCAAGCGGCGCCTGTCCCAGGTGAGAAAACGCTGGCAGGATATCCGGTGCTGGACGCGGAGGATCGCACGGGTCCTGCTGGGGGACTCACCTGTGGGCCCTAAGAACCATGGGCGTCGCCGACTGACCCACATCCACAAGCGTGTGCTGGCGGTGGTCTTTCCTGACATGGACAGACGCTTACGGGAGAAGCAGCAGCAGGAAGGGGGTAGGTACATGTGTGTTTGTTGTGTGTCACCAGCATTTGTAAGTGCGCAGTTGCATGGATACACTGCCTGTGTTTAAATGTGCGGTGCAGGTCCTGTCACCCACAGTATAGCGGTGCTGTCCTTCCTCCCTTCCCCTCCTTGCCATGTGTTCCTTGGTCTGTGTGTAGTCACTCTTTCACAAGGTCATCTTGGCTGGCAGTTTATCCACGTGACCAATGCTTGCAGCATCATGTGTGGGGGTGGTGTGTAACAGGTTTTGGGACCTTGCCTGTGCCCTGTCCAGTTCAGTACTTGTGGGGTCTATGTCAATTGGCACTGATGCTGAGTCCAGACATAGGAGTATGTCTCTGAAGTGTAATGCCTTACAGCAAGCATGTCCTATGTTGTGGCCTGTGACATGATGTGCATAAGTGTGCGATACGCAGAGTGCAGGGATGGTGGCCTGTGTTGCAGTCATCACCATTCAGGACCATGGAATATTGTGGCCACTACTGTCCCCTAGGGCATATTTTGCTAGGTATCAGGGGTGTCATCACAATATGTGGACACTCTCAGTGTCTACAGCATAGGATGTGCTCTGTGCCATTGTCCCCTGGCACCATGTATATTTACGTAACGTGTTCTACAAGTGTCCACTGTACAGCCTGACCTAATTTTCCGCGTTCATACTCACGGTGGCCAGTGCCTGTGTGTCTTGTTACAATTATCTGATGATGGACATTTGTAAATGAGATTGTTGTACAGGCGCACATGGGGTATTTTGGGTCCAATATGGGTTTGTCGCAGCCCATGTGTATTTCTCCCAGACTAAGAGATGCAAGTGCTTCCTGTGTCTCATCAAATTGTCTCATGTAGGGGGTGGTTGGTGCGGGCAAGGCCTACATGTCGACACCTGAAATCTCATTGCTCGGTCTGGCCAGTGTGTGATGTTTGTCTGGACATACACTCAAGGTGCAGTGACCCATTCATGTTGGGCATGTCTTTAAGTATTACCTTTGCAGCATGTGCCTCAAGTTCATGGAGATGGTCCCTGCTCATCCCTAGTTACGGCAACGCTGTGTGGTGCAGATGCAGTGATGGATTGTCCCCAGAGCCTGGCTCCTTTGTCCAAATCCATATCATGTCATTTGCAAATGTGTCATGCTCTCCATAGTTTCTCAGTGGCATGGTGGGTGAACCAACTGTGTGTTGCAGGGCCTATATATGTACCTTGTATTGCAGATGTTACTCATCTTTCTTTTCAGGCTATGCACTGTAACCTATGTAGATTTGACTCATGTGACATATGTATACAGGTGTCTGATTAATTCCTGTTTATTCACCTTGCCCACAGCATCGTCGGGGGACACGGTTGGGGACACCGGCACGGACCGTGCGGAGGGACCGAGCACCAGTGCCAGCAGTGACATCTTAGCTGGCACATCGAGTGGAACTGAGGCGGAGGGGAGTGAGGCGGAGGACCTGTCCACTGCCACCACAGAATATGAAGCTGACGGGTCCGAGGCTGAGCTCTCCGAGGGGGCGGAGGCTGCTCCAACAGCTGACAGCAGCACAACATCTCTCCCCGCCCCCTCCATTGCCATCAGCCGCCTCCCACTTGCTCGTGTCCCTTCACCGGGGTGCTAGGTCACCACATGTCTCCTTCCTGCCAGGCACCGCACCCCCTGCCCCTGTCTTCACTGCTGCCGCCAATGCCGAGTCTGTGGACATCCTGCGGCAGTTGCAGGTTGAGCAGGCTGCGATGCTTAATGTCCTCCATGGCCACAGCAGAGTGCTGAACAACATGGAGGCATACATTGAGGGCATTTCAGCATCGCAGGCTGACCAACGCAACTTGCTGAGGTCCATCGACTCGACACTGACTGCAGCAGTGGGTCTCCTGCAGCGCTACGTCCCACCCCCTACCCCTGCCCCATCCAAACTTCCCACTCCCATGCCTGTCCAACGTACACCCAGACGTCAGCATGCACGCACCCCACCAGACACAGGCACCACACCAGCAGGGAAGGACAAGCGCACACCTCCTGGCACGCACACACAGGGTGAAGTAGGCACACCCACTGGGTCGGGGGGCAAACGTAAGACACGCAGCCAGAGTGGGAGTCCGCATTCTGCCAAATCCACTCCCTCCAAATCCACTCCCCTCAGCTCTCCTGGCCAAGAGTCCGACACAAGGTCAGTCCTGCCCAGTATGTCCATCAGCCCCAGTGTGGCACCACCCCGCAAGCGGTGGAGGCAGGACACCGCCAGGCGAGTTGAGCCCCCCCCGTCCACACCCTCCACCAGTAGCGCTGCGACCCATCCCTCCGACCCCACCCCCTCCTTGGGGCCTGTGGTTCATTTGGGTGCAGGGGAGACGCTGGGGGACCTTGCAACCGTGTGCAGCGCCATCCTCACCACCTCCTTTGGCGCTGCCCCACCCCCTGTGGTGGAGTCCTCCGTCCCTGCACCCACAACACCTGCCCTTGCCCCTCCTGTCCCTGCGGTGCCTGGTCCTTCCCCCCCACATGATGCCCCCCCCCGGGGAAGACAGGGTGGTCTGAACTGTGCAGGCAAGCTAGGGGACACGCGTCCCACTGTGTCCCCCATCCAGCTGTGACTCATGGACTGCCCTATGGGCTTTGTAAATATTGAACTTTCTACGAACAAACAATTTTAGATCATGCTGATTAAAGCCATTTTTGTTTCCTTAGTACACTACTGCTTTTCTGGTATTGCTGTTGGTGGGGCTGCTACATGATTTTGGGTGGTGATCATGTGTCGGGTGTGTGGGAAATGTAGTAGTGTGCTGGTCATAGGGGGGACCCTGGTATCTGTGTGCCATCACAAGGTGTTAGCTAAGTTTCTTTGTTCATGTAAGCAGTTACTGCATGGTGACATCGTCCCAAGGTGTGTTCCTTCCTCTGTGTAACCTGACATTTTCCCTGCAGGGTGTTTCCAATATGTGCTGCTGAGCTGTGTCTACATCAGCTGGGTGTGTGACGGACTCCTTCAACTTTGCACATGCATGCTGAGCGATGTCTCCACCTGCAAAATTCGTGGCCTCCTTGGTGGTCACTGTACTTGTGTATGTAGAATGTTGACATGACTTCATGTGGACATGTTCTCTTTTAGGTGCTATCCATGTGTGTACTCCCAGCCTCGCACACATGTGGTACATGTACTGCAGGGTCTTTGTGCACCTGACTGACATTTGTGGGCATTGTATCTGTGGGTACTCCACCCTTTGCGTTCCATGGGCACTGCTGGGAGGACTCTGCACACACCCCTCCTGCGTCTGGGCACTGCTGGTAGTGATAGGCACCCACCCCTCCTGTGTCTGGGCACTGCTGGGAGGACTCTGCACACACCCCTCCTGTGTCTGGGCACTGCTGGGGGGACTCTGCACCCACCCCTCCTGTGTCTGGGCACTGCTGGGAGGACTCTGCACACTCCCCTCCTGCGTCTGGGCACTGCTGGTAGTGATAGGCACCCACTCCTCCTGTGTCTGGGCACTGCTGGGAGGACTCTGCACACACCCCTCCTGCGTCTGGGCACTGCTGGTAGTGATAGGCACCCACCCCTCCTGTGTCTGGGCACTGCAGGGAGGACTCTGCACACACCCCTCCTGTGTCTGGGCACTGCTGGGAGGACTCTGCACACACCCCTCCTGCATCTGGGCACTGCTGGTAGTGATAGGCACCCACCCCTCCTGTGTCTGGGCACTGCTGGGAGGACTCTGCACACACCCCTCCTGTGTCTGGGCACTGCTGGGATGACTCTGCACACACCCCTCCTGCGTCTGGGCACTGCTGGTAGTGATGGGCACCCACCCCTCCTGTGTCTGGGCACTGCTGGGAGGACTCTGCACACACCCCTCCTGTGTGTGGGCACTGCTGGGAGGACTCTGCACACACCCCTCCTGCGTCTGGGCACTGCTGGTAGTGATAGGCACCCACCCCTCCTGTGTCTGGGAACTGCAGGGAGGACTCTGCACACACCCCTCCTGTGTCTGGGCACTGCTGGGAGGACTCTGCACACACCCCTCCTGCGTCTGGGCACTGCTGGTAGTGATAGGCACCCACCCCTCCTGTGTCTGGGCACTGCTGGGAGGACTCTGCACACACCCCTCCTGTGTATGGGCACTGCTGGGAGGACTCTGCACACACCCCTCCTGCGTCTGAGCACTGCTGGTAGTGATAGGCACCCACCCCTCCTGTGTCTGGGCACTGCTGGGAGGACTCTGCACACACCCATCCTGTGTCTGGGCACTGCTGGGAGGACTCTGCACACACCCCTCCTGCGTCTGGGCACTGCTGGTAGTGATAGGCACCCACCCCTCCTGTGTCTGGGCACTGCTGGGAGGACTCTGCACACACCCCTCCTGTGTCTGGGCACTGCTGGGAGGACTCTGCACACACCCCTCCTGCATCTGGGCACTGCTGGTAGTGATAGGCACCCACCCCTCCTGTGTCTGGGCACTGCTGGGAGGACTCTGCACACACCCCTCCTGTGTCTGGGCACTGCTGGGAGGACTCTGCACACACCCCTCCTGCGTCTGGGCACTGCTGGTAGTGATAGGCACCCACCCCTCCTGTGTCTGGGCACTGCTGGGAGGACTCTGCACACACCCCTCCTGTGTCTGGGCACTGCTGGGAGGACTCTGCACACACCCCTCCTGCGTCTGGGCACTGCTGGTAGTGATAGGCACCCACCCCTCCTGTGTCTGGGCACTGCTGGGAGGACTCTGCACACACCCCTCCTGTGTCTGGGCACTGCTGGGAGGACTCTGCACACACCCCTCCTGCGTCTGGGCACTGCTGGGAGGACTCTGCACACACCCCTCCTGTGTCTGGGCACTGCTGGGATGACTCTGCACACACCCCTCCTGCGTCTGGGCACTGCTGGTAGTGATGGGCACCCACCCCTCCTGTGTCTGGGCATTGCTGGGAGGACTCTGCACACACCCCTCCTGTGTGTGGGCACTGCTGGGAGGACTCTGCACACACCCCTCCTGCGTCTGGGCACTGCTGGTAGTGATAGGCACCCACCCCTCCTGTGTCTGGGAACTGCAGGGAGGACTCTGCACACACCCCTCCTGTGTCTGGGCACTGCTGGGAGGACTCTGCACACACCCCTCCTGCGTCTGGGCACTGCTGGTAGTGATAGGCACCCACCCCTCCTGTGTCTGGGCACTGCTGGGAGGACTCTGCACACACCCCTCCTGTGTCTGGGCACTGCTGGGAGGACTCTGCACACACCCCTCCTGCGTCTGGGCACTGCTGGTAGTGATAGGCACCCACCCCTCCTGTGTCTGGGCACTGCTGGGAGGACTCTGCACACACCCCTCCTGTGTCTGGGCACTGCTGGGAGGACTCTGCACACACCCCTCCTGCGTCTGGGCACTGCTGGTAGTGATAGGCACCCACCCCTCCTGTGACTGGGCACTGCTGGGAGGACTCTGCACACACCCCTCCTGTGTCTGGGCACTGCTGGGAGGACTCTGCACACACCCCTCCTGCATCTGGGCACTGCTGGTAGTGATAGGCACCCACCCCTCCTGTGTCTGGGCACTGCTGGGAGGACTCTGCACACACCCCTCCTGTGTCTGGGCACTGCTGGGAGGACTCTGCACACACCCCTCCTGCGTCTGGGCACTGCTGGTAGTGATAGGCACCCACCCCTCCTGTGTCTGGGCACTGCTGGGAGGACTCTGCACACACCCCTCCTGTGTCTGGGCACTGCTGGGAGGACTCTGCACACACCCCTCCTGCGTCTGGGCACTGCTGGTAGTGATAGGCACCCACCCCTCCTGTGTCTGGGCACTGCTGGGAGGACTCTGCACACACCCCTCCTGTGTCTGGGCACTGCTGGGAGGACTCTGCACACACCCCTCCTGCGTCTGGGCACTGCTGGTAGTGATAGGCACCCACCCCTCCTGTGTCTGGGCACTGCTGGGAGGACTCTGCACACACCCCTCCTGTGTCTGGGCACTGCTGGGAGGACTCTGCACACACCCCTCCTGCATCTGGGCACTGCTGGTAGTGATAGGCACCCACCCCTCCTGTGTCTGGGCACTGCTGGGAGGACTCTGCACACACCCCTCCTGTGTCTGGGCACTGCTGGGAGGACTCTGCACACACCCCTCCTGCGTCTGGGCACTGCTGGTAGTGATAGGCACCCACCCCTCCTGTGTCTGGGCACTGCTGGGAGGACTCTGCACACACCCATCCTGTGTCTGGGCACTGCTGGGAGGAATCTGCACACACCTCTCCTGTGTCTGGGCACTGCTGGGGGGACTCTGCACCCACCCCTCCTGAGTCTGGACACTGCTGGGAGGACTCTGCACACACCCCTCCTGCGTCTGGGCACTGCTGGTAGTGATAGGCACCCACACCTCCTGTGTCTGGGCACTGCTGGAAGGACTCTGCACACACCCCTCCTGTGTCTGGGCACTGCTGGGGGGACTCTGCACCACCCCTCCTGTGTCTGGGCACTGCTGGGAGGACTCTGCACACACCCCTCCTGCGTCTGGGCACTGCTGGTAGTGATAGGCACCCACCCCTCCTGTGTCTGGGCACTGCTGGGAGGACTCTGCACACACCCCTCCTGTGTCTGGGCACTGCTGGGAGGACTCTGCACACACCCCTCCTGCGTCTGGGCACTGCTGGGAGGACACTACACCCACCCCTCCTGCGTCTGGGCACTGCTGGTAGTGATAGGCACCCACCCCTCCTGTGTCTGGGCACTGCTGGGAGGACTCTGCACACACCCCTCCTGTGTCTGGCACTGCTGGGGGGACTCTGCACCCACCCCTCCTGTGTCTGGGCACTGCTGGGAGGACTCTGCACACACCCCTTCTGCATCTGGGCACTGCTGGGAGGACTCTGCACCCACCCCTCCTGTGTCTGGGCACTGCTGGGAGGACTCTGCACACACCCCTCCTGTGTCTGGGCACTGCTGGGGGGACTCTAGACCCACCTCTCCTGTGTCAGGGCACTGCTGGTAGTGATAGGCACCCACCCCTCCTGTGTCTGGGCACTGCTGGGAGGACTCTGCACACACCCCTCCTGCGTCTGGGCACTGCTGGTAGTGATAGGCACCCACCCCTCCTGTGTCTGGGCACTGCTGGGAGGACTCTGCACACACCCCTCCTGCGTCTGGGCACTGCTGGGAGGACACTACACCCACCCCTCCTGCGTCTGGGCACTGCTGGTAGTGATAGGCACCCACCCCTCCTGTGTCTGGGCACTGCTGGGAGGACTCTGCACACACCCCTCCTGTGTCTGGGCACTGCTGGGAGGAATCTGCACACACCTCTCCTGTGTCTGGGCACTGCTGGGGGGACTCTGCACGCACCCCTCCTGAGTCTGGACACTGCTGGGAGGACTCTGCACACACCCCTCCTGCGTCTGGGCACTGCTGGTAGTGATAGGCACCCAAACCTCCTGTGTCTGGGCACTGCTGGAAGGACTCTGCACACACCCCTCCTGTGTCTGGGCACTGCTGGGGGGACTCTGCACCACCCCTCCTGTGTCTGGGCACTGCTGGGAGGACTCTGCACACACCCCTCCTGCGTCTGGGCACTGCTGGTAGTGATAGGCACCCACCCCTCCTGTGTCTGGGCACTGCTGGGAGGACTCTGCACACACCCCTCCTGTGTCTGGGCACTGCTGGGAGGACTCTGCACACACCCCTCCTGCGTCTGGGCACTGCTGGGAGGACACTACACCCACCCCTCCTGCGTCTGGGCACTGCTGGTAGTGATAGGCACCCACCCCTCCTGTGTCTGGGCACTGCTGGGAGGACTCTGCACACACCCCTCCTGTGTCTGGCACTGCTGGGGGGACTCTGCACCCACCCCTCCTGTGTCTGGGCACTGCTGGGAGGACTCTGCACACACCCCTCCTGCATCTGGGCACTGCTGGGAGGACTCTGCACCCACCCCTCCTGTGTCTGGGCACTGCTGGGAGGACTCTGCACACACCCCTCCTGTGTCTGGGCACTGCTGGGGGGACTCTAGACCCACCTCTCCTGTGTCTGGGCACTGCTGGTAGTGATAGGCACCCACCCCTCCTGTGTCTGGTCACTGCTGGGAGGACTCTGCACACACCCCTCCTGCGTCTGGGCACTGCTGGTAGTGATAGGCACCCACCCCTCCTGTGTCTGGGCACTGCTGGGAGGACTCTGCACACACCCCTCCTGCGTCTGGGCACTGCTGGGAGGACACTACACCCACCCCTCCTGCATCTGGGCACTGCTGGTAGTGATAGGCACCCACCCCTCCTGTGTCTGGGCACTGCTGGGAGGACTCTGCACACACCCCTCCTGTATCTGGGCACTGCTGGGGGGACTCTGCACCCACCCCTCCTGTGTCTGGGCACTGCTGGGAGGACTCTGCACACACCCCTCCTGTGTCTGGGCACTGCTGGGGGGACTCTGCACCCACCCCTCCTGTGTCTGGGCACTGCTGGGAGGACTCTGCACACACCCCTCCTGTGTCTGGGCACTGCTGGGGGACTCTGCACCCACCCCTCCTGCGTCTGGGCACTGCTGGGAGGACACTACACCCACCCCTCCTGCGTCTGGCCATGTACGCTCCGTACATACACGGGTAGGGGTACGGTCCGTACGTACACTGTTGGGGTGGGGGTACGCTCCATACATACGCGGGGGGGTACGGTCCATACGTACACTGTTGGGGTGGGGGTACGCTCCATATATACGCGGGGGGTACGGTCCGTACGTACACTGTTGGGGTGGGGGTACGCTCCATACATACACGGGGGGGTACAGTCCGTACGTACACTGTTGGGGTGGGGGTATGCTCCATACATACGCGGGGGGGGTACGGTCTGTATGTACACTGTTGGGGTGGGGGTACGCTCCATACATATGCGGGGGGGTACGGTCCGGACATACACTGTTGGGGTGGGGGTACACTCCATACATACGCAGGGGGGTATGGTCCGTACGTACACTGTTGGGGTGGGGGTATGCTCCATACATACGTGGGGGGGTACGGTCCATACGTACACTGTTGGGGTGGGGGTACACTCCATACATACGCAGGGGGGGTACGGTCCATACGTGCACTGTTGGGGTGGGGGTACGCTCCATACATACGCGGGGGGGTACGGTCCGTACGTACACTGTTGGGGTGGGGGTACACTCCATACATACGCGGGGGGTACGGTCCGTACATACACTGTTGGGGTGGGGGTACGCTCCATACATACACGGGGGGTACGGTCCATACGTACACTGTTGGGGTGGGGGTACGCTCCATACATACGCGGGTGGGGGTACGGTCCGTACGTACACTGTTGGGGTGGGGGTACGCTCCATACATACGCGGGTGGGGGTACAGTCCGTATGTACACTGTTGGGGTGGGGGTACGCTCCATACATACGCGGGTGGGGGCACGGTCCGTACGTACACTGTTGGGGTGGGAGTATGGTCCGTACGTACACTGTTGGGGTGGGGGTATGCTCCATACATACGCGGGTGGGGGTACGGTCCATACATACACTGTTGGGGTGGGGGTACGCTCCATACATACGCGGGGGTACGGTCCGTATGTACCCGTGCCCACGCTGTGGAATGCTTGTGCGGCCCGTACCCAGGCCTTTGGCACATGGGTACGGGCCGTACCGCCATTGTTGGGGTGACGTAGGGGTGGGTGTGGTACGACTCGTACCCACGCTCTTAAGGCGTGGGTACGGTACATACCTGTATTGTTGTGTTGCCGGTTCGCGTCGTCGCCCACTTCTGTTGTGGCGGACGCTGGCGTTGCTGGACACGCCCCCACCCCCTCGAAGTGACCAGGGCCTGGAGGTCAGGTATGTCCAGGGCATGTGTGCTGTGTGACTTGGGTGGGGGGTTTGTGTCCTGCCCCTGCCCCCCCCTTTGCCCCTGGGTGTTGTTCTGACCTTCTGCGGCATCTGCGTCGGTACCTGTAGAGGAGGTCGACTGCTATGAGGGCCGGGATGAGACGTAGGTTCGGGTCCATGTCTGTCCGTCGCGTACAGGTGCTCCTTGTGCGCGTCGTCCTGATTTCCCGGCAGTTTTTGGCTGCCGGAAAATTTCTCCGTGCGGGGTGACGTCGGTGCGAATCGTACTTCCTGGTTAGTGGATCGCAGGCTGCATGCGTACCGACGTCACGTCGGCGCTTTTCCGGATGTCATTTGTATGTTTATTTTCCTCGGTTGGTGTTTTGTACGAATCGTACGGAAATGGTGTTTCCGTACGAATCGTACTTGCATGTTTGTATACTTTTACAACCGGGTACGAGTCGGACGGAGAAAACCCTCTGTCCGACGGTTCGTACCCGGTTTCTCCAGGATCCTAATCGGCACCATAGTTGTAAAGCTGTAGCAATGACTATTTCTGAAGGGCAAACTTGATTGAACTGTTTGAACAGCTAGCTGCAGTCGCATGTTTTAGTCATGTAACATACATCTGTAGCACGGGTTGCCCCTGAGAGTGAAAGATCAGGAGCAGCTCTGCAATAGCGCAGGCCAACACTGTGAGCTGTGTCGTCTTCGGGCATCCAACTGCTGCCGTAAAACTGTGAGCACTCTTGCTGTTGTGACCTGGACAGCAGGAGCAGATCCTAGGGTCATAGTGCCATGCGGTTGAGGACAGAGGGGGGAGACTGTGTGTCAGCTGTTAGTGGGTGTAGTATGCTGCTCCCAGCTGAGGAGGACCTGTGGGCTATAAACCACACTCTTTGCATGTTAGGTGAGCGGCTACGCCCCTCGATGGCCCATATTTTGGCCTGATCTTGTCTATTAGACTGGGCATGTGTGGGGAGGAGTGCTGGGGTGCAGTGCCCGGCTTGCAGTGTTGGTTGTTTCACCACCCTTTTGGTGGCTCATACTTCTATAAGCTGCCCAATAATAAATGTGGTCACCGTGGTGCAATATAAAGCACGGTGCCCGAGTTGTTAATCTGAAAGTGGGCCCTGTTCTCAAACCTAAAGTGCGGTGGCTGGGGCCCAGGGATGGGGATGAAGGGCTGCAAGCCGTAGACACCATTGTTGACGTGTTGATTGATTTAAAAAAATATATATATATTACGGCATGAACAGCGTTAATGGTGCAGCCGCCATTCTTGCAGCAAAGCGCATAGGATAAGATAAAGCGCGGCCATGCTGCCTAAAAAATGCAAGTGGTTGGATGTTGTGCATGCAATAGGAGAAAGCCATTTAAGAACATAGTGCTCACAGACTGTAAATACAAAATACAGATTAATAACACATGTAGGAGGGCCAGTCCTCATGGCAGGCTACAAAAGGAGCAAAGACAGTACTAATGAGGGACTACTATGCCTATTCACAAATCAAAAGCACCCATTTAGAAAGGACAGTAACAGGAGGCAATTGAAAATATGGGTGGAAAAGGGGTGGAGCTTCAAGTCCATACCTGAATACAGGATGTCTTGAGGACGCAGCACAAGTGCTGCCTAGGCGAGACCTAAAAATATAAAGACCTGAGTTGCAAACAGTAGGCCAAATAATGAACATCAGCCCAAGGATAATAGCTGTGTTACCAGTAATTACTGTCCAGGTAGAAGTCAAAAAGAGAGTGGGTGATCACCTCCTCCAGACCGTCATTCATACCGTTTCCAGTCCTGGACCTTTGTGCGATAGCCTAATGCATTCTGGATGTCATGTTTTGATTCCATTTTACTAATTAACATCTTACACAAGGGATTTGTTGAATAAAAGTCCAGGACTGGCAACATTGTCCATAATGACCTGCAGTGATGGGGATCAAGCCCTTTTAAGGACAGTGGAGAGGCTCATGGAGGTGGTACAGGCCAGTGCTTAATTTTAGCCTGTGGTTTCAAGGGCTAAGCACTGTAACTTAATTGTCAGCGCCAGCATTTATGACAACCTGCAGCATGGTGGCACTGTTTGTCTAATTTAGAGAGGAGCACAACAACGGTTGTTTATTATTTCAATATTGTGATGGTTAGCAGCTGTGTTGATACTGTAATTGGCAGCACTGACAACGGCAATGGGTGGAGCAAGTGGAAGTGGCCGCCTGACGAAGACCAGGACACTTACTTTTTTACAAATGAAGCACTGTGTAGGCCTGGTGGAAAGGATTGTCTTCGACTGTGCGGCATGTTTATTGATATTTTACAACTGAGCTCATCAGGGTGCTTTGTGCATTTCAACATGGCTATCTGCTTCCATTGTGGCTTTGAATCTAGTTTACTTGATTGCCTTTTCAAGCAGGGTGTGTATGTAGACTTGAAAACTCAGAGAATGTGGGTCCAGGACACAGGCACATCTGTTGTGTTGTGTTTACTCTTACATTTTGTGTCTGAAAATCTTCATGTTACAGTCAGCCTTATTTTGTCCTTGCAATTGCTTTTCTCATTGAATTTCTGGGGCAACTATGTAGATGCTTTGTTAATAGCAGTTTTGTACTAAATATCTTGTAAATTGAACAAGTTTGTATGTGATTGTTTTCATGCCTGCGACAATATCAGCCCATTAGCTAAGCTCAGACCTTCCAGCTCACATGGTGCCACTGTCTGTCACATGATATTGGCTCCCTTCACAGGCTCACCCAGTGAAGGGCCGATATCATAACTGGAAACCCCTGCAGAGAGCATGTTTCCAGCTAATTGTTTGGCAGCCGATGTCCATTATGGCTGTGAAACCTCCTGATGGACTTCAGTGGCAGCCTCAGAAGCTTTTGTTTTGGTGTTAAAAGGGGGAGGTAGTGAATCCAAGTGCTTCAGGCTGTGCTAAGCTCTATGCCTCACCCCCTCCTCACAAAATGTTCACACATTGGAAGGTCTGTAAGCTATTTGAAGGAATGGCTTTAGTGCTGGTGGTGCCCTGTGCGACTATCTTTTTTGACCCCCACCCCCTCCCATTGGACTCTTCTCCACAGATTGCCTTACAACCACCCTTCAACAGTTCTCCTCATCTCTCACTATCCTTCCTCTCACTTACATTTCATTTGTTTTATGGTGCTACTCATACCAGCGTAGGGTGTCTGAGCACTTTACAAAACATGCACAATATACAAAGTGCTGCAAAGTCATCCTGTGCCTTGGGCTCCCCATTTTTTACTTACTGGCACTGGTGGTACAGACACTTGGGTACGTTATGTGTTAGGGCACCCCTCTGATTAGCATGACCTACCCTATAAGTACCTAGTACATAACAGGGCAGGGGAATTAAAACTACCTTTCAGTCCCTAGTACATAATAGCAATGCAGTGGGGATGGTCCCAGTAAACAATACTTTGCCACAAAGCACATAAAGCATATATTGTATATTCACACAGGTTTAGAAAAACAATACATAGAAATGGTATATTGAACAGAGTTTTTTATTCACACCGTCATGTTCTAAAATGCATATAGTACATAATCAAATTTCAAACAAAAAGTGCCCGGAGCGACAGGGAAAAGAAGGGATCATAAAAGAAGTGATTTTGTGAGGGTAGAGTGTGTGAGCAAGAGGTAATTGTGCAAACAATTAAATCGTACTTGTCAGCAAAAAATTCTAAGCTTGATTATACCGCCATTAGTGCACCATTAAATACATAATTTATCCTAGCCAAGCCAAGGGGGGCGGGTTGTCTAGGGCACCGTAGTAGCCCTGCAGGGAGGGCTATGATGGGGCAAGGGTGTGGGCCCGTGGGCTCCAAAGAAAAGAGTGCAGAAAAAAACTGCACGTTCATCCGAGGGTGTCTTGCTTGTCCCAGCCACACTGTTAGAGAAGTCCTGCCAATGTATATTGGCTATAAACTAAACAGCACAAATCTGCTCTCTCCTCCAGAATACTGCGCACGCGAGGGCAAAGAATTGCTCCTCGTTGATATGGGAGCGTATCTCAAATTTTCAAAGCCGGGCACTGCTCATTCGATACTTCCCGAATGTAGACTGTGGCAGGATGGAGGGCATTGACGTTTAGAGGCCAGCAGCCCTTTCTGCGCTTGCATGTGTGCCTGAGGTCATTCTAAAAGTAGCTCTATGTTGCAGAACTGCTTTTAAATGTAAATTGTGCCCAAACTCGACTTTGGTGTTAAGGGCACTTACAACTTGATAAACTACAATATTTGGGTATATTAGGTATCTAGTGGACTCTAAGCTGACAGACCCCAGAGAGTTGGGGGAAGCAGCTGTTGAGTGGGTGAGAACCTGGGTTTTCAATCAGCACCAGGGGGTGACCAGAAAAAATGAGGACAGGTACCTTCCCAGAGGAAAGCCCAGGGGAAAGAAGGTAAAAAACAGGAGGAGCCCCCAAAGACCCACAAAAGTCTGAGACTGGGAATCGGGCCCGAGTCAACCCAAATTCAAAGGGAGGGGGTATCAGGGAAGGAATGGTAGGTTCTTTGATCCCTCCAAGGTGGGAAAGTGCTTTGACTGTAATTAGCCAGGGCACAAAAGGGGAGATGATGTCTGCACTAAAAAGCCCCCACTAGTGGGTTATTTCCATGGATTGCTAGAGTAAGTGTGGGGGTGGAGAGTGTCCCAGAGAGGGGTAGGCAGGTGGTAGAGGCAACCTTAGTATCACTGGGTTGGGTCAATATTGCAACGCTTGTCGCATACCTCCAAACATGGATAAGTATAGGCGAAGGTCTGAAGTTAACGGGACTGAGGTTGGGGCTATCAGAGACACAGGGGCTAGTGTGACTATGGTCTTGGACAAGCTGGTGCCTCAAGAGAGGTTTCTACTAGATGAGTTTCACCAGGTGACTTATGCAGAGCACTACCAAACTCCATCCTATGGCTATAGTAAATTTTGAATGGGGAGGTGTGACAGGTCCTACGAAGGTAGCTGTGTCTCCTATGCTTCCAGTCCAGTGTTTGCTGGGAATTATCGCGAAGCATCTGAGTGGTCAGGGGTGGAGAGAGGGCTCCATATGTAAATATTGGAGATCCCTGAGTGGGTATGTGTTGTGACCAGGCCATAGACTATCCAGAAGGGAAAGGCTGGACACTTGGATCCTGGAACAAAGGGCCAAGCATCCAAGGACAAGGGCTCTAGGCCTGGTAAGCCAGCTCTGGGAACTCCAAAGGTACAGGAGGAATCTGACCCTAATGGGGAGTATCTGGGTCTGAGGTAGGGAATCCATCCTTTCCAGAGCTGTCAGATTTTGCAGAACTGACAGGAGTAGGTAGACCCTCAAGAGAGGAATATTGAAAGGGACAGAGAGACTGACCCAGCCTTGCGAGCTTGAGGTAGATTGCCTGTAATCAGGAAGAGGGGGTAACGGTTGATTTTGAAGAATCTACTGGGAAGATGGACTGCTTTATACTGAGGTCAGAAACCTCAGGGAGGGGGCCACCAGGAGGGTGGTGGTGCCCCAGAAGTACTGTGAGTTCATCCTGACGTTGGGCCATGATATCTCCTTGGCAGGACATTTGGGAGAGACTAAGACTTGGAACCAGTTGGTGAACCATTCTACTGGCCCCATATGTCTGAAAAGGTAAAGGAGTTTGGCAGCTCCTGTGTCACCTGTCAGGACAGTGCCAGGTCACGGGGAAAGACAGATGCTCCAGTGATAATACTACTGGTAGTGGCTAGGGTTCCCTTTGAGAGTCTGGGAATGGACATTGTTGGTTGCCTGGACCCACCTACTGCATCAGGGAATAGGTATATCTTGGTGATGGTGGACCATGCCACCAGGTACTCTGAGGCAATACCGCTTAAACCATGGATGATCCTGCAGTGGCTAGGGCAGTTCTTGGTGTGTTCACCAGAGAGGGCTTTATGAAAGAGGTTGTGTCAGATAGTGGCACAAACCTTCTGTCCGGCTATCTGACAGCAATTTTGGATGTGTGGTATCAACTACAAGTTCACCACCCCAGACTAATGGTCTGGTGGAGAGGTTCAACAAGACTCTGAAGGGATCAATGGGTTGTCTGAGAAACTCAGGAGTAGATGGGATGTTCTCCTCCCATGCCTACTGTGTGCATACAGGGAGGGGAATGCAGCACACTTAGAAAAGCAAAAACAAGCAGAAATAAAAGTATTTCTCCTTGCTGCACCATTCTAACACCTGCTATTGCATGGCATTAGTTTTTGGCGCTGCCTCAAATGTGCACCTTCTTGTAAATCTGGGGCAGCGTATAAAAGCAATGGGTGTTGCGGTGTAATACCCACAGCAGCTCCCATTGCACGTCCCTTTCATGTAGATACATGCTTGAAAGGGTACAATATTCATAAAGCACCGTTAAGCCACAAAAAGTGGCTTAATGCCACTTTGTAAATATGCTGCAGGGCATTGTGCCATTGTAACGTTTAAAAAAAAAGTGATGTTCCAGTGGTGCAATACTCTTGTAAATATTCCCCCTAGTCTCTTTTTTGGAAGTTAAAAATCCCCAGCGGGAAATGTAATTAACTCTAGCATGAAAGATAATGTATTTAGTGTTTACCTTGCAGGAAACTTGGTAACAGGAAAGCTCTCACAGTAATGGATATATTTGCTGGGGGGACAGCTTGTTTTTGTCTCCATCCTATATGGGAAGGATGTGGTAATGGTTGACATTACATGTGATTGGTTGTTAGCTTATTTTATTGACCTCTTAACTCCTTCATGCTTTCTTAGGTCTTTGGTTTGTATCAACATCTACATCCCTCCAGCGTTCCTAATACCCTAGCATGCACGAAAAATCTTAGAAAGCTTGATAATGAACAATATAATTTGCGTGTGCATTTTGCATCCTCTTCTTTATTTTTCCAGGTGATTTTTAATGTTAAAATGTCATTGCAGTCTCTGGAAAAATAGTATTGTGATTTATTGAATATGTATGATATCCCCACTGAGTCGACCAGTGTGGGTAAAAACACTAGTGAAGCATGGCAGATGGCGTCCATGTTAGCCCAAAATAACCTGGGAGTGTCTCTCTGTGAGAAATGTGTTTGTTGGTCGACTGAGGTGTTAGCCCTGGTCAACCAACAACCACAATTCCTGTCAGGGGAACCACAAAAAGTCACTAAATTAACCTGTGCTTCATCAAAGCTTATCTTTGGATTTAGCTGAAATTCTGGTGAGATTGGTCTGAGAAGGTAAAGTTCAACAGGGCAAGGCTGCAGGCTGTGTCCAAGGGGGAAGTGTGTAGTTGTCAGGGAGTCGCTGGACAAAGTGTCAGTGAAGATTTCTTTGTTCAAACTTAATCACTTTTATGGAAGTCGAAACTCTCCAGTGATGCAAGCCAGGAGGCTGTAGTGAATGAGAGTTCAAGGAGGCTGAATACCCCTTTACCCAAGGACTTCTGAATAGGTTTTTCTGCTGTGGAAAAGACATACAGCGAGTTATCGCAAAGTCAGACCAACCAGCAGTTTACCTGGGCGGATCGACGGGCTGGTTGGTTTTGATCTTCCCTCGGATCTCCAAGTAGTTTTTAGCCAAATATTCTCTCAGTCTCAAGTTTTAGATCTTGGCTATATGGACATCTTTAGCCCCATCACCAAGGGTCCAGGATTGGAGGGGCACCTCTTAGAGGCTTAGGACTCACTCAGGCTGGGTTCAGGTGTGGGTTCAAGATAGTGGGAACGTGTTTTGTTCCTGTGACTCTGATCAGGAGGCCAAAAAGCGAATACATGGATTCACACTTGTAGTCTGGGTTCAGGTACAGAAGTAGGGCTAACGCTGCAGGGCAGGTCTCTGAGGGCTCAAGGCAGGATCTAGACAGCAAAGCATATTTTCCAGGTGTAGCAACGTAGTCTTGTTGAGTACCCAGCAGGCCAGCAGCAGGCCAGCAGTCGACAGAATCTGAAATCCCTTTGAAGCTCCAGAAAGTGAACTGAAGAGTGCATGTGAGGGCCCTATGTTTATACCTGGCTCCTTCTTTGATTTGGTAGACGTTTCTAGAGGTTTCTCTTAGAAGTGCTTGGAATTTCTTGACTCCACTTCCCTGGATCCAAACTGGCTGCAGAGACAATGCAGTGGTGACAAGCCTTTTATGTGACGGCAGAGCACAGCCTATTCATTTGCATGTGAGGCTGTACTCAGCTTTGCCCCCTGACCCCATCCTGCCAGCAGATGGCCCATTCAGACACACTTAATCCCTCTACTGTGTGATTGTTGGAGAGGAGTTCACAAAGTCCTAACTGCCATTCTATACCCAGCCATGTGACCCAGGGAAGGTTGCAGACACCAAATGGCTCAGGCTACCAACTGTATAAAAGTGCCATTTTCAAAATTGTAATTTAAAATCCGACTTTACCAATAAGGAGTAATGTTTTAATTGCAAATTCATAGATACTAAACATGAAGCACTTTTCTGTCCCCAATTATACGTTAGCATGTATTAAATGTAGTAAGGCAACGCAATGTTATTCTAAACGATAGTTAGGCCTCACAGTAGTGAAAAATGAATTTAGAAGTACATGTCCAACCTTTTAATTACAATGCACCCCACCTTATAGGCTGCCAAGGGCCTTCCTTAAGGGTGAGGTATATGCAATACAAGTGGGGTTTAAGGCTTGGCAAGGGGGTTATATTTCCAAGTTGAATTGGTAGTATACATTTGCATTCAGGCTGCAATGGCAGACCTGGGACGTGATGTAAGGGACTACTTAAGGGGGTGGCATAATAAGTGCTTTAGGCCCAATAACAGCATTTAAAATGAAGGTCCTTGGTATATGGTATATAATGCTACAAGGGACTTATAAGTAAATTAAATTTGCCAATCAGGTGTAATCCAATTTTACCATGTTTAGAGGAGTGAGCACAAGCACTTTAGCACTGGTTAGCAGAGGTAAAGTGGACAGAGTCCTAAGACAAACAAAAGCGATTTCAGAAAAAAGTTGTGGGTCGACCCTGCAGAGAAGACCAGGTCCAACAGTCTCTGAGAGATTACACATTTGTACCAACTCTCTTTTAATGTGGCCATCTCCTTTTCAGTGATCATCATGCAATGGAAATCTTTCTTAGGGGCCAATCCCATGTTAAAGACCTCAGCGCAGTTGACTTAAGTCTGTGTTACAACCATAAACTTAGGGTCACGGTTACTGTGGAAAATGTGCAAGACTTGTATATATTAAGGTTTTATAGTGGCCTCACAGCACCTATTAATTTGGAATGTTATAACACTGTTATATAAAAAGTGTTTTTTAGGTTGAAGGCACAATTTAAACACTGTATAAGGAAAAGTCCGAACATAGTAAGGCACTCCCCAGGTTGGTTGGAACCTAGGGGGCCGATTCCGATCCTGTATTTTTTTTTCACGCCCGACTCGTTTCGGTAAATTTTTCCATACAAATCGTACAAGTCCCGTCTGACCCGTGAAGTACGATTCGTACGGGAAAAATACAACTTTTCCCGATCCGATTTGTACGGATCGGCCCGATCCTTACAAATCGGATTCGGAAAAGTTGTACCAGACGGACCCGGACACTTTTCCATACAAATTGTAAAAATGCAGTCCAACTGTACTAGTACGATCCGGACCAGCTTTCCGATTTACGATTTGTACGGAAAATGTCCCGTACACGGGGAATGCCATTACCCGCTACGAAGTGAACTTTGTACGACTCGTATCCTGGGAAAAGTTGTTCCCGGGGTGTGAGTCGTACAGGGGTACGAGTCGTACAGGCATACACCCCGTGCGTTGTGTATGTACGGTGCGTACCCCAACATCGCGTATTTACTGTGCGTACCCCCAATATCGCGTACCCCAACATCGCATACCCCACCATCACATATCCCAACATCACGTACCCCAACATCACGTACCCCAACATCGCATACCCCAACATCGTGTACCCCAACATCACATACCCCAACATCGCGTATGTACGGTGCGTACATATGTGATGTTGGGGTATGCGATGTTGGGGTACGCGATGTTGGGGTACGTGATGTTGGGGGTACACACAGTACATATGCGATGTTGGGGTACACGATGTTGGGGGTACACACAGTACATACGCAATGTTGGGGTACGCACCGTACATGAACAACGCACGCGGGTGTATGCCTGTATGACTCGTACCCCTGGGGACTCTGCTTTTACAGCTGTTTTTGGCTCCCGTAAGAAAAGAGCCGTACGGAGTGTCGTAGGGACGAATCGTACTTGCTGGGCTGGAAACCGCTGCTTAAATACATACAGACGTCACGTGCAAGCTGTTCCGGATCAGAATTGTCGGTTTATTTTAGCTGTATGGTCTTTTGTACTATTTGTATGGAAAGAGGCTTTCTGTACGATTCGTACTTCCTAGGTTGTAAGAAAAGTTTACCGGGTACGAGTTGTACCGGAAAAACGCTCCATACAACGATTTGTACAGCCTTTTTCCAGGATTGGAATCGGCCGAGGAAGGCCTTGAGCAGGTTATGCCGCCATTCAGCAAAATGTAGTGCTGATGAAAAAAATCATGAATTAGCACTGCTGAAAAAGAAGTACCAAACCGTAACAACATAAAAAAAGTGTATATCAATGGGAGTTAATGAATATAATGGAGGGCAACATTAAATTCGGCCAGCTCAGAAGCTATTTGTACTTTAGAGGCACAGAGTAGGAAATCAAGATGGGAGGGCTACTTTATACAAAGGCTCACTAGGGTCTGTAGACCTCATGTTAGGAGCCAAATCAATAGCTCTATCTCTGTTAATAATGACTCCAGAAACTGAGGTTGTAGCAGGCATAATAGATCAAATTATGCACTATTGTGCTGGGAGCCCTGATAGCCTACAGGCCGTAATGTTTAAGACAAATCCTTTGTGGGCAAATTTACTTATCCTTAGACTAAGTTGTTGAAGGTTGAGGAACCTGCCCGCCCGAAGGGTAGGGAAATCTGCACCAGGGGATGCCGGGGATACGTTCTCCCAGGATAATGTATGGCAAACTAATGAGTATCACTCTGTGTGATGAGGAAAATATGGTGATGTGTGTGTGCCATGATTAAACACCACTTCAGTGAGAAAGTGGGGAAAAGGAAAAATAATCTTTTTTGGGTGAGGATTTTTTATTTAAGTGCTCTTCCGCCAACTGTTAATATACAAAGAGCTCCCTGGAAAATGGTTGAGCCCACACTGGTCTTTAGGAGTCGGGGTGAACCCAATGATGAAGCATGCCACTACTAGAGAGAGTGAGGCTTTTATATAAATAAGGATTATTTTTCCTTTCCCCCGTTTCTCACTGAAGTTGTGTTCAGTAGTGGCGCACACACATCCCCATATTATTCCTCACCAGGCAAAGGGATACTCATTATTTTGTCGTGGCATAATTACTTAGACAGTTTTTTTTGTAGATGGGTTTCTAACTCAGGCCATATTCCTGACTCTTGGAGTCATTAATAAGCCATTTTTTCAGAAAGGGGAAAGAGCTGATCCTGCAAACTATCGATTTGTTTCCCTTTTAGATACCTTGAAAATGAATGCTAAAACCCACTACTTCATTTTGAAATGTAGGTTTGTTAAGCCCCCCTGGAGAGAGCGGGGAGGCCTTTGGGAAAACTACTTTATGGTGGACCTTTGGTCGGCAGCAGGGCAGCAGGGCAGATGATCTTTTCAGTCAGCAAACAATGTTGTTGATTTGTCGACTTCCGAGCCGCCTTTGACCTGGTCGATCATGCAATATTGTGACAGGAATTAAAAGACAATGATATCCCAACAGATCTTTTATCATCAATCCAAAGACTGCACTTGCAATACTGGTCCAGGGAGGCCTAGATAGGAACGGCACCCTATCAAATTGAATCCCTGTTAAAAATTGGTTGGGTCAGGGATGTTTTTCCATCCCCCTTTTAAGTCTCTGCATCGTCGACCTTCCAAGCAAACCCTCCTTGGTGAATTTGTTCTCCCCAAAAATTGGATGTCAGCATGTCCCATGCCTAATGTATGCCGATGACCTCGTCCTCATGAACTATTCACCAATGGACTTGCAGCGAAAACCTAACATTTGTTACGCATATTCTGAATTTTAAATAGATAAAACTAAGATCTCAGTCTTCTCAAAAATACCTAAGTGGTTTGTTTGGTTTGTTAATATTGGTGACTTCGAGCAAGGCAAGGTTTACACATATTTGGGCCTTTACTTTAATATAAAGGTGTGCACCTCCCTGAAGTCCCCTCAGCCATGTGGCAACATAAGGCCTGAAGTAGTCTGCCTTACATCCCTATTTCAGATGAAATGTTCTCTGCAAATGAAGCTAGCTGTCAGTGAGGGACCCCACCCACTCCCCAAAGTCTACCCTGCAGGCTCTGACTGAAAGAGACACAAAAAAGTAGTTTGGTTCCTCTTCAGGCCTGTGTCAAGGCAGAGTCACTATGCTGCACACAGCAGCTGAGTCAGAAACATAAACATAGTGACAGAAATCTGAAATGGCCCCCGTCAGGTGTGGGAAGCTAGGGGAAACCCTGTACACCTAGGGCTGCGGGAAGGTGTGTTGCATTCCTAATCAAAACATAACACAACAGCAGACATTATAGCATTAACCCATGCACATACACAATTATTGACACTGTTGAAGTTCAGAATAATAATAACAAAAATAACATCTGACATAAATATTTGGACCACAATATTGTTTCTACAAATATCTTTCCAGGATTTGTGGTTGTAGTTACAAATCACCACAGGGTGTGTGATCCAGTCTGTGTTTTATTAACATGCTGATTTAAATTTGGACAAGGCTTGCTTCAACATGTCCTGCAAGAAAGGAGCATGGCATTCTGCAGGGGTACCCTCAGTTTTATGAGCTATGTGTCCCTCCATCTGTATGTACTCCGATTAAAGGAATGCGGGTCGACTCCCTACTCTCCAAATATCTCTGCCACCACACCCAGGGGAGCCGGTGAGCCGGGACTGCCTAAAGGTTTCTTAGCGCAAGGCAATGGGGGGAATTTCGGGGTACCAGATGCAGACCTTGTTGTCCCATGCATAGGGATCGACACTTGTGGGTGAAATGACATTGAGAATAGAGACATCCCACAATTAATCAACAGAGGAAGTAACTATATATACAGTGCAAACATACACCCAAGGCATCGTGGCATGGATAATAAGAATCAATAGAAAGAATAAAAGTACTAAAAGCAAGAAATGATCTAACAAAATAGATAGGTCTTCTGCCTTTTTCTAAAAGATTTTACAGTTTCCATATGTCTCAGCTCAAAGGGAATCATTTTCCATTCATGCGGAGCTAGAACAGAAAAAGTCATTGTTAGACGGCGACCTCAGAGGAGCCCGGAAGGGGGTCCTGACTTCCCTGAGTCCCACCCGTGTAGTATCGTAGCCGGGCACTGGCGAGAGATTCCCCAGGGGGAGGAATCGCGCAACTAGGATCGTACTTCTGGCACCACACGACACAGAGAGACCACACTGGGTATTCTCAGAAACAAGCTTTATCAAATAGGTATCACTGCAAATATGTACACGGCGAGCACGGGCTCAAGAGTCTCGGAAAGGTAGGGGGTAGCGGGACTGTCTCTGGTAACGGTTCAAAGCAGGGACGTATCCGGCGCACAGCTCACAATCCTCGAGCTGGGGGATATGTGGTCGGAGTCGGGGTCCGGCGGGACCGTGAGAGTCTGGGGGAGCCGCGAGTCACTCAGCGGGCTCAGGTACAAGTTCGGAGGTCTTACGATCTTCAAGGAGCCGCGAGTCACTCAGCAGGGCTCAGGTACAAGTTCGGAGGTCTTACGATCTTCAAGGAGCCGCGAGTCACTCAGCAGGGCTCAGGTACAAGTTCGGAGGTCTTACGATCTTCAGGGAGCCACGAGTCACTCAGCAGGGCTCAGGTGGGTTCAAGTTCCAGGAGCCGCGACCACGTCAGCAGGCTCTCGTTGTTCCAGCGTCGAATCTGTCGGACAGTCTCAGAGCACCCCTTGTTATAGGTCGACCCCGCTTTGATGTCCGGAGTCTGCGCAGGCAGGGGTCTTGTCACCTGGGGGCCGCTTGTCGGGGTTTCCTGCTATTGTCTTTTGATCCTTTCAGGGCCGGGTCGGGAGGAGTCCCAGACATCCAGCAGGCACGGAGCCAGCCCGCAGGGAGGCCAGAGGGCCGATCGAAACCCATCGTCCCAGGGGAGTTCAGAGGTGCGATAGAAACTGCTCCTCCCTCTCTCATCCCCGGGAAGCGTGATGTCCTCCAGCCGGAGTGGCGCCTCGAGGCCCGGGTCGCGCTGGAGCCGGGCGGCCATCTTGTTGCATGGAGTGGGCACGCGGGCCCGGGGTGGCCGAAAGGAGAGAGGCCATGTACGGGGAGGTCCGGGGTTGGTGCAGGTGTCCTGGTGGGAAAGGTCGGCTGGGCCGCGTGCTTGGGCTGTAGGCACCAGGTTTCGGTGGTGCGGGGGCACGGAGGGCCATTCTACGAGGCCGGGTCCAACACGCGTCCCCCCCAGCTGAAAGCCGGAGAGAACTGCCCATCACCTTGGGGGGTTCTCTTCGCTGAGGCGGAAGAACCGGGAGAGGCCGTCAGCGTTGGCGTGGTCCGTACCAGGGCGGTGTTCTACGGTGAAGTCCATTCCCTGGAGGGAGATTGACCACCGCAGTAGCTTCGGGTTTTCTCCTCGCATCTGCATGAGCCATCGCAAGGGCCGATGGTCAGTTTGGACCCTGAAATGAGTGCCGAACAGGTAGGGTCGTAGTTTTTTGAGTGCCCAGACCACGGCAAAGGCTTCGCGCTCTATGGTGCTCCACTTCTGTTCTCGGGGTAGCAGCCGCCGACTGAGGAAGGCGACATGCTGGTCTAGGCCTTGATCATTCACTTGGGACAGGACGGCCCCAATGCCATGCTCGGAGGCATCGGTCTGGACTATGAACTCCTTGGTGTAGTCGGGAGCCTGGAGGACGGGGGCAGTGCACATGGCCTTTTTTAGAGCATCGAAAGCTTCCTGGCAGGCAGCCGTCCATTGCACCTTCTTTGGCTGTTTTTTAGACGTGAGTTTAGTGAGAGGGCCGACCAGGCTGCCATACCCCCGAATGAATCGGCGGTAGTAGCCCGTGAGTCCCAGAAAGGCTCGGACTTCCGTTTGGGTGATGGGTGGGTCCCAGGCCAGGATGGCGTCGATCTTTGGCTGTAGAGGAGCGACCTGGCCACTCCCGACTTGGTGCCCCAGGTAGACTACGGATCCTTGCCCGATCTGGCACTTGCTGGCTTTTACGGTGAGGCCTGCCTGGCGCAGGGCGGTTAGCACTCTCCGGAGGTGCTGGAGGTGCTCACTCCACTCTGAACTGAAGACAGCGATGTCGTCCAGATAGGCCGCGCTGAACTGTTCTAGCCCGGCCAGGACCCTATTTACCAGTCTCTGGAAAGTGGCCGGGGCATTTTTCATCCCGAAGGGCATCACGCGGAAGCGGTAGTGCCCATCCGGGGTGGAGAAAGCAGACCGCTCCTTGGCCCCTTCGGTGAGCGCAATCTGCCAGTAGCCGCAGGTGAGGTCGAAAGTGCTGAGGAACCGGGCGGCCCCTAGTCGGTCAATGAGCTCGTCGGCTCGTGGAATGGGGTGGGCATCGGCTCGGGTAACGTCATTGAGCCCCCGGTAATCCACGCAGAACCGGAGCTCGGGGGCTACACCGGGGGCTGCTGCCTTCGGAACCAGGACCACGGGGCTGGCCCAGGGACTGTCAGAGGGCTCGATCACCCCCAGGGTCAACATCTTCGAGACTTCAGCTTGAATGCAGGACCGGACCCGGTCAGGAACCCGGTAGGCTCGGTGTCTCACCGGCGGGCTGTCCCCGGTGTCCACATCGTGAACACACCAGTTGGTGACCCGGGGGGTCAGGGAGAAGAGGTCGGAGAATTGTCTGAGGAGCTGGCGGCAGTCTGCTTGTTGCTGGGCAGTGAGGGCTGGGGAGAGGTTCACTCCCTCCACGGAGCCATCCTGCTCCTTGACACACAGGAGGTCCGGAAGGGGATCCGACTCATCTTCGGCCCCGTCATCGGTGGCCAGCAGGAGGCTCAGTTCTGTCCGCACGAAGTGAGGCTTGAGGCGGTTCACGTGCAGGACCCGGAGGGGATCCCGAGGCGACTGGACGTCCACCAAGTAGGTGACTTGACTCTTCCTCTCAACCACTTTGTAGGGCCCAGTCCATCGGTCCTGGAGAGCGCCAGGCTTCACGGGGGCCATGACCCACACCTGCTGGCCCGGCTGGAACTCGACCAGAGTAGCATTCTGGTCGTACCAGCGCTTCATTTCTTCTTGACTCGCCTCCAGGTTGGCCTCGGCCAGTTCTCGGAACCTCCGGGTCTGGTTCCGGAGGGCCAGGACATATTGGAACACATCTCGGGGGGTGGTCTGGGGTGCTGCCTCCCACCCTTCCTTAACCAAACTGAGGGGACCTCGGACGGGGTGCCCATAGAGTAATTCAAACGGGCTGAACCCTAAGGACTTCTGGGGGACCTCCCGGTAAGCGAACAAGAGGCAGGGGAGCAGGACGTCCCACTTACGCCGGAGGGGCTCTTCTAGGCCAGCGATCATCCCTTTCAAAGTCCTATTAAACCTCTCTACTAGGCCGTTCCCTTGGGGATGGTACGGGGTGGTGAACTTATAGGACACCCCGCATTGTTGCCATAGGGACGTCATATACCGGGATATAAAATTAGTTCCGCGATCGCTCACGACCTCGCGGGGGAAACCCACCCTGGAAAAGATCCCCATCAGGGCCCGGCCCACCACGGGGGCCGTAATGGTGCGCAGGGGAATAGCCTCTGGATAGCGGGTGGCGTGGTCTACTAGGACCAAGATGAACCGGTGACCTTGGGAGGTGGGGGGGTCCAGTGGCCCCACGATGTCGATTCCGACTCGTTCGAAGGGGGTACTGACGACCGGGAAGGGTTGGAGGGGAGCCTTGCGCTTCCCCCCACTCTTCCCACTGGCTTGGCACGTGGGGCAGGACTTGCAGTGTGCCTCTACCGCTGCTTTCGTCTTAGGCCAAAAAAAATGGGTCACGAGACGGCTGTAGGTCTTGTCCTGACCCAGGTGACCGGCGAGGGGGACATCGTGGGCTAAGCCCAGGAGGAAATCCCGGAAGCGGAGGGGTACCACCAGTACCCGTCCTGATCCCAGCTCCACTGATTTCTGCTCACTATACAGGATGTTATTCTCCCAATAGATTCGGTGCGTTCCGGTCTGGTCACCTGCGGCTTGGCCCTCGGCCTGGCGCCGCAGCCCGACCAGGGAAGGACAGGTGGCTTGCTCCCGGCAAAATTCTTCCCGGGTGGGCCCGCCCTCGTGGCGCCAATGGGCCAACTCGGGTAGATCCCCCAACTCGGGGACCGGGGCGGGGTCGGATGGTGCGGGTTCGTCGCTGGCGACGGACCCTTCCGATGGGGGAACGGGAGGACCCTCGGCGGGAACGGTACGGGCTTCTTCGACCGGGGTGCCCTCGACTTCTCTCCGGGGAGTGAGTCGGGCTGTCATAGATCAGGTGGTGGCACACACCCACTCGGGGAGTCCCATCATTCCTAGGTGGGCTTTGCGCTCTACGTGCTTCCAGGGAGAACTCTCCAGGTCGTTCCCTAAGAGGCAGTCAACCGGCTGGGAGGTTCTTACGGCCACCTTGAGTTTACCTATCACCCCTCCCCACTCAAATGGCACCAGGGCTACCTGACACATGCTTTCCCTATTGTCTGCGGATATTACGGGGCAAAAGACATTGGGGAGGATCTGCTCCTCGGGAACTAGGTGCCTGAGGACACCGGTGATACTGGCCCCGGTGTCCCGCAGGGCCTCTACCTGGTGGCCATTGATCTTGACGAGCTGCCCATATTTCTGTGTGTTGGACGGTAGGAGGCTACCAGGGATCATTTCCCAATCTCCCAGTGATACTAGGGCCATAGCGGCGGGTTCCCACTCCTCGGCTTCCTCAACCTCCTCCCCCAGGGCTACGTTTGCTATCTGTCTCGCAGGGGTGACTTGGGTGGCCATGGGGCACTCTGGGTCATTGGCGTAGTGCCCGGGTTTCTGCCAACGAAAACATGTGACGGTCACCCGGTGTCCTCGTCTCCCAGGGGGCCCTGTTACTGGTGGGGGGGGCGCCGGGAAAGGTGGAGGTGGTGTCTTCGGGGGGCTAGGCTGGGACTCTCTCGGCCCTCCCTGGTTCCCTCCCCCTCTCTGGCGGGGTGGTCCCTGGCTGGTTCGGGGGTACTCTCCTACCATGTCCCGGGAGACCCGGGTGTTGGTCCAGCGGTCGGCCTCCACAGCCAGCTTCCGGGGATCTGTGAGCTTGCTATCCAGCAGATGTTGACGTAGCTCTACGAAGCAGTTCGTAGCCAGATGTTCCCATAACATGAGATCAGTGAGTTCGGCCAGGGTGGTGACCTTGCTGCCCTTGACCCACCCATCGAAGGCCCGACTAAAAAAGTTTACATACTCCACCCAGGTGGTGCCCGGGATCTTCCTGCAGTCCCGGAACCGTTGGCGGTACATTTCTGGGGTGAGGCCGTATCTTGTGAGGAGAGCCTCTTTCATGTGGCTGTAGGAGGTCTGCAGGGAGAGGGGTAGGTCGAGCAGGGTGTCCCTTCCTTCGCTCAGAAACCGCCCCCACAACCCCGCCCCCCAGTCCTTCTGTGGAATCCGATGGGAGGTCATGGCGACCTCGTAGGCCCGAAACCATTGCTGAATGTCGTTTTTATAATATTCTTTGACCACGTCCTTGGGGATGTGGACCTTCTGTTCCGCTGGGGGGGCCGTCTCTCGGTTCCCCGAGGGCCTCCCGTCCTCATTTCGGGCCTTGAGCTCGAGTTCTTTTAAGCTGCGTTCGTGCTCTAGTTGGAGCTTTCTTCCTTCGTGCTCCCGTTGGAGCTTCTTTTCTTCCAGTTCGCCTTGTACGCGCATTTGCTCTACCGCTAGCTTTTTCTCCGCTAACTTCAATTCGCCCTCGATTTTGAGCTTGGCTAACTCGAGTTCATGACTGCGGCTTCTCTCTCTGTCCGCGAGTTCTTCCGGGGATAGGCCCCCGTCTGGTACAATGCCTCGCACCTGATTGTTGCTGCTTTCACTTGGAGGGGGTTCGGCTTCGTCGGGGCGCTCCCCCGTACCTTCCGGGCGGGATGCCCCGGTCTCCACCCAAGTTTTCAGTGCTTTCTGCAAGTCTTCCTTAGTGTTGAGGCCAGTGGTAGCGATTTTAAGTTCTTTGCAAAATTGTTTTAGCTCTTTGTGTGTGTATTCTTCCAGATGCTCCACCTGGAACACTCTGTTGGCGTTGGTTTCTGCGGAGCTCATGGCGCTTCCTTCTGCCATCTTTGTTGGTCGTGCGTCCGTTGTTCACTGTACGATCTCTAGGTGATGGGCCCGAATCCCGTCGCTTGCCACCAATGTTAGACGGCGACCTCAGAGGAGCCCGGAAGGGGGTCCTGACTTCCCTGAGTCCCACCCGTGTAGTATCGTAGCCGGGCACTGGCGAGAGATTCCCCAGGGGGAGGAATCGCGCAACTAGGATCGTACTTCTGGCACCACACGACACAGAGAGACCACACTGGGTATTCTCAGAAACAAGCTTTATCAAATAGATATCACTGCAAATATGTACACGGCGAGCACGGGCTCAAGAGTCTTGGAAAGGTAGGGGGTAGCGGGACTGTCTCTGGTAACGGTTCAAAGCAAGGACGTATCCGGCGCACAGCTCACAATCCTCGAGCTGGGGGATATGTGGTCGGAGTCGGGGTCCGGCGGGACCGTGAGAGTCTGGGGGAGCCGCGAGTCACTCAGCGGGCTCAGGTACAAGTTCGGAGGTCTTACGATCTTCAAGGAGCCGCGAGTCACTCAGCAGGGCTCAGGTACAAGTTCGGAGGTCTTACGATCTTCAAGGAGCCGCGAGTCACTCAGCAGGGCTCAGGTACAAGTTCGGAGGTCTTACGATCTTCAGGGAGCCGCGAGTCACTCAGCAGGGCTCAGGTGGGTTCAAGTTCCAGGAGCCGCGACCACGTCAGCAGGCTCTCGTTGTTCCAGCGTCGAATCTGTCGGACAGTCTCAGAGCACCCCTTGTTATAGGTCGACCCCGCTTTGATGTCCGGAGTCTGCGCAGGCAGGGGTCTTGTCACCTGGGGGCCGCTTGTCGGGGTTTCCTGCTATTGTCTTTTGATCCTTTCAGGGCCGGGTCGGGAGGAGTCCCAGACATCCAGCAGGCACGGAGCCAGCCCGCAGGGAGGCCGGAGGGCCGATCGAAACCCATCGTCCCAGGGGAGTTCAGAGGTGCGATAGAAACTGCTCCTCCCTCTCTCATCCCCGGGAAGCGTGATGTCCTCCAGCCGGAGTGGCGCCTCGAGGCCCGGGTCGCGCTGGAGCCGGGCGGCCATCTTGTTGCATGGAGTGGGCACGCGGGCCCGGGGTGGCCGAAAGGAGAGAGGCCATGTACGGGGAGGTCCGGGGTTGGTGCAGGTGTCCTGGTGGGAAAGGTCGGCTGGGCCACGTGCTTGGGCTGTAGGCACCAGGTTTCGGTGGTGCGGGGGCACGGAGGGCCATTCTACGAGGCCGGGTCCAACAGTCATCCTCCCAGTTCCTGAAAGTGAGGTGTTTTGAGAAGTTATTGGTTCTCAGATCTCAATGTTCTTTAAGGCTTCCATCTATCAGGACCCAATGGCATCTATGAATGGTCAGGTAAAGACTATTATTTAATTATTGCGACCGACCTCTCAAACTCTTACCATTCTGCGACATGGAGTCTCAGGGATGATAGGGACCCATCGCCTCATGCCTAACCTCTCCTACTCGAAGGGATATGAACGTCAAGGAGGATTGATCAGGACTAGGGGAGATGATCTGGCTGGATGGTGCAATAGGTGTGTTCCTCAATTGGCTGGCCAACATTCTAGAGAGAGGAGAAACAGTTAGAATCTTACTAGCGCCTAAATCCATAGATGCCTTCACTAACTGCATGTGCTTTGTTGGAAATTACTTTAGCATTCCTACCTGGCTGGTGCTTTTGTTGCTTCTCTTGGTCCCGCCGAAGGTCTCTCCCCGCTGCCGCGTTTTCTACCATCAGCGCGGCCGCAGTGAGGGAGGGACCACAAGACCCACGAACCCTTGCGGCAGGAAGCCGTCATCGGGGAAACCCATTTAGCGCCAGGAGGCGTTCAAAACTGAGAGGTCACCCCCGGCAGAGCGGGTGCTTTGTTGGAAATTACTTCAGGATTCCTACCTGGCTGGTGCTGTTGTTGCTACTCTTGGTCCCGCCGAAGGTCTCTCCCCGCTGCCGCGTTTTCTACCATCAGCGCGGCCGCAGTGAGGGAGGGACCACAAGACCCACGAACCCTTGCGGCAGGAAGCCGTCATCGGGGAAACCCATTTCGCGCCAGGAGGCGTTCAAAACTGAGAGGTCACCCCTGGCAGAGCGGGTGCTTTGTTGGAAATTACTTTAGGATTCCTACCTGGCTGGTGCTTTTGTTGCTACTCTTGGTCCCGCCGAAGGTCTCTCCCCGCTGCCGCGTTTTCTACCATCAGCGCGGCCGCAGTGAGGGAGGGACCACAAGACCCACGAACCCTTGCGGCAGGAAGCCGTCATCAGGGAAACCCATTTCGCGCCAGGAGGCGTTCAAAACTGAGAGGTCACCCCCCGCGTCGCGGGACGCGCGCGGGCGGCGCCCGGGCGAAGCCCGGGACAAGGGCGGGACCGTCTGTGCCGTCCGGGGCCGGTCGTGGCCGGGCTGGGCCACCCTCCTGTACAGTGAGTACATTTTTCGAACTTTTGGAAGACTCACTGCATAACGTTTGACATTTGCGCTATCCTGTTATTTTCTTTGGGACCCCACTCGCCGTGTGAGAAATGCCTGGAATGGGGAAACGTGTTACGGTCCCTTCAACTGTGTCTGGCACCATGGACCAATTTATCACCCGAGCTGTCTCGGTGCTTGAGCAAGAAATCGCTATTACCGAAAGACGCCTTTCTATTGATCCTAAGCTTGCTAGACGTTCTTCCCTGGGCCCGCTAGCACTTGTTAAGTCACCAAGTAAACATACAGACTACACACGGGGGGTTGTTCCTTCCCACATAGAGATTGCATCTCCACAAAACTCGCCATTACCTCCCGGGAGGTTATCACAATCTCCAGTGATGACGGATTTGGTTTCAGTAGTGGAATCTGTGGTATCACCTAAACCCAAAACCACTCGACCTCAGACCAGGGCAGGGGGGAAACCTTTTAGACCAGTGCACCACAAAAGGAAAAGGGCTGGGGTAATTGACGGCGACATGCAGGCGAAAATCTCCAAATCTACTAGTAATACCCTGCCTTTCGACTTTTCTAACTCTCCAGCCTGTCTCACACCAGCCGACGCAACCGCACCCACTCCCTCCTTGCCTAATGGCAATGATATGTTTTCCCAGCTAGAACACACTGTTTGCTCCTTAATTTTACCTTTATTAGAAAGGATAAAAACAGTTGTAGAAAAGGTGGACAAACTTGAACAAACTATTCTGGACAATTTCTGTTCACTTAAGAATGTTGTTAAGCTAGCTACAAGGGACATTGATAAAAGTAATTGCCATCACGGCATAAATTCTATGAACCCCATGCCGTCTCTAACAGACAAACGCCCCGTTATAACTGACGCAAGCATAGTCCTAGGTAAAGCCCTGTCCTCACAACCTACAAATATGTGCCAGCCCGCTGGGACCTTTGGGCGGGAGGGGATGTCAGTTATCCATCAGCCACCCGGGCGGGAGGGTTGCACAAGTAAAGCATCCCCGGTTACCAACCCTAGGAAATCTGTGGACACGAGAACAGCTATTGAGTTACCTTCCCCAGGCATTGTGCCCAGAGCATCCCCAACGCAAATACATCTTCCTCCCGAATCACTACCTTATGTCGTGATCTTAACTGGTGTCCCTGAACTCCCCACTGGCAAAATTGAATCCTTTCACCAACTAAAAAATAAAACGAGTCATTGGCTGAACATACACAGGCCAATCCCTACTCACTTTAATGGGCGGATTCTATTTGTCAGAAGAGTACAATGGGTAGGTCCTCAACCTAAAACTACCCAGGGAGATTGCATCATCGTCAATTTCGAAGACGCACGTCTTCCAAGGTTTATTACGGAATACCCAACAAACGGACCCAGAACAGGGATAGAGGCCCATAATTTAAACTTCTTTTACAACAAGGGCTTCAATCACTGACAATCCCATTTTGTGACAAACGTTTCACCCCTTAAGAAGCCGAGGGCCAATGAAAGCATACTCACGGCCGACTATGATGTTGTCCCCCCAGATTTGATAGGACCACTTTTAATCCCCGAGGCCCCTTCGCCGCCTAAATTCAGAACGGGCGATAGGGAAAGCGCACTAGGTCAGACCGTTCCATCCCACATGGCACCACTTAGTACCCAACAAGGGACCCTGTTGTCTTGGAATTTAGCTGGTATTAAGACCAAACTAGATTCACCGGAATGGGTTAGTTTTGTGAGTAAATATGATGTTTGTCTCCTGCAGGAAACATGGGCCTGTGAGGCTCAGTGTTTGTTGGGATATTTGAATTTCCACGTCCCAGCCACCCAAGGTCCGTTCGGGCGTCCAATGGGTGGACTAATCATTTGGGCTCGCCAGGATTTATTCCCGAGCGCCGTTACGATTGATACGGGCTCCCCAGATATTCAATTAGTGAGATTAACTCTCGACCACGGGGGTAGTTTGGATATTTATAATCTATACCTCCGTGGCACAAGAGGGAAAACATCAAGGGTGCTGGATACCTTGGTTAGCCTCATAGAAACCGAATCGTGTAACAGAGACTTGATTGTTGCTGGAGACTTCAACGTCACATTTGAACCCCTACTGGATCCTGACCTAGAAAGTGGCCTTGATCCCGAAGAGGATAGTTTATGGGGCATTCCAGCACTCTCACTTTCTCCCATTAAAAGGTGGTCTTCGGTAGCAGTGCAGGTAAATGCACTCTGCCTTGAGAGGGGCCTAAGGGCTCTGAATGGTAGGACCCCAGGGGATAGGATGGGAGCTCCCACCTTTGACAATGGCCGCTCAACGAGCAGGATAGATTATGTGCTCTGTGGTTTGAGCATGTGGTGCAAACTCATTGATATGGTGGTCGAGATAAGATTAGAGAGCGACCACAATCCTATTTGTGTCTCCCACAGTTGGTGGGGGAGAGATCATTCGAGATGTGAGGAGACACCCATGGTTTCCACTGGATGCGTTCTGTCTAACGACATGCGGAGGCTAAAGTGGCCCCAGGTAATGACCAATCCCACGACCATTGCCAGTATTGACACTGAGCTTACCGCAATTATTTTGAGGTTGGAGGACGCTTCGAATGACAAAGGAAATAGTGACCAAGTAACCAGAATACACGAATCCTTCTTCGAAGGTCTGCGCGGCTTTTTTCTTAAACCACTCTACAAGGGCAATAAGCCACTGCGCAAGCAATTGAGGTGGTATGATAGCGAATGTAAACGCGCTAGAAGTACCCTTTCACTAGCTGTCTCTAGCGGAAACAAGGTATACATTCAGCAAGCCAGGTCCTCGTATAAGAAGTGTATAGATAAAGCTAAGAAAAGATGGGACGAATCTTTTTGGCTAGATCTGAAGGAGGCTTGTGTTATGCCAGGGACACTAGGCTGTTCTGGAATGTGATCAAGTGGAATAGAGGTGGCTCCCCCGAAAAACCTTCAAACCATGTCACCCAAGAAGATTGGCTGGGGTATTTTAAACCCCAATACGCACGCGACCCCCTCTATAGTTGCTTGAGGTCAACCCCACATGTCTTCTATTCGCCTGGCCCTTTTAGTCCCAAGGACGTTTTAGCTGCTTTGGCTGGTGTAGCCGCCGGGCGGGCACCAGGGGCAGACGGGGTTCCATCTGACCTTTTTCTTAACAACAAGATACCCTGGAGTAAGTATATTGCTCTCCTGGCCAATGCTGTGGCTGAAGGTGCCCCAGTACCTAAATCGTGGGGGGGCGCCATTATAATTCCCATTTACAAAAAGGGCGATAAAACCCTCCCAGGAAACTATAGGCCTATTAGCCTTATTGATACTATCCAAAAAGTTATTGGGAGGATGGTATTGAATGAGTTACTGGTCTGGATCGAAGATAATCAGATCCTTTCTAGTCTCCAAGCAGGCTTTAGAAAATTTACCAGCACCGTGGACCAGGTGTTCCGCTTTGAACAACTGCTTTGGAAGACAGTCACGTTAGGCAAAGGCAGTCTCTATGTCACTTTTGTAGACCTAAGAGCTGCCTTTGACCTCGTCCCTCGTGAACAACTCTGGTGGGTACTTGCAAAACGTGGCCTTCCTATGGAACTCCTGACTCTAATCAGGAGGCTCCACGAACCTAATTTTGCCAAAATACAGTGGGGAGGCTTGGGGGATACAACCCCCGAGTTTCCAGTTGAGCGTGGTGTGCGCCAAGGGTGTGCCATGGCACCTACACTCTTCTCTTTGTATATTAATGGCATAGTTGACTATATGCTTCAAACTAGCACCGACGCTCCAAAGTTGGCTGGAGTCCTTACCCCAATACTAATGTTTGCCGACGACACCCTCATAGTATCAAAAACTCCGAGTGGCATGCAAAGGGCTCTGAAAGTCTTTGAAGACTATTGTAACAAACATGGACTGGAGATCAATGTGACCAAGACCAAGCTCATGACATTCAATCCGCACCCAAGGTATAGAACAGGTAAACTTACAATGAATGGCCAAGTCCTCGAGGAGGTTAATAACTTTGCCTATTTGGGCATCCACCTGTCACACAACAATAAGTGGAATAGACACCTGGAGATTTCTGCGTTGAAACTCTCACAGATCACGGGAACATTGATCAAAGAGCATAAAAAATCTTCCACCAAGCCGGTCAAGCCCGTGCTCCAGGTTTACGAGGCAAAGGCCCTTAGTGCAGCGTTGTATGGGGCAGAGCTCTGGGGTTTTGACGTATTATCGACTCTTACAGTTGTTGAAAACAAATTCTTCTGCTGTATAACAGGTCTCCCACAAAGCACGCCTTTGGTCCCACTGCGCTACGACCTAGGAAGAAAGGTCCTCAAGGATTTGGCCAAACTCCGTCCAGTCTTATACTGGAGGAGATTGTGGACTACGCCAGAGCTTCGGCCATATTCAATGGGTATCATGGATGTAATGCAGGCCGACAAGTTTCATAAGATAGGGTGGCTTAGGAATTTACGGGAAACCTTGGCAGATTTGGGATTGGTAAACTTATGGAGCGACCCCGCTACTGCTGGCTTTCCCGCTAAGAAGCTTTTGAAAACGCTTTATTGGGAGAGGGTAGATCATAGGGTGTGGAGTGACTCTGCCTCCTCTTCGATGACTAGTTGTTTTTTGGAGGCAAAGGCCACCCCACTTTTTGAACCCTACTGGGATTTGATCACCTCACCTAGAGACAGGAAACTTTATTTCCAACTTAGAGCAGGTTCCCTTCCACTCAGGTCTCTAACTAGTGGGTGGTTTGGTATCGGCAAAGATACTTGTCCTGGCTGTGGTGACACAAAAGAATCTATTGCCCACTTTTTGTTTGTCTGCCCTGTTTATGTGAATCCCAGACGACGGTGGCTCACTCCTTTGTGCAAATTATTGGGCACAAGGAGTTCTGCTGCCGCTGTTAGGATTTTAAGCACAAGCACTTTTCCAGTCCATTCAATCGCCTTAGCTAAATACCTGGGATGTGCATGGTCCTTAAGATGTAATGTTATACGGGGAATAGAGGCGCCACCTTCGTAGGGTTCTATCTTGGGACACTATATTGTCCAGTCTTTTTCTTCTTTTTTAAATATTTTGCTTCATCTGTAGTCAGCTGATATGTTTAATTCTCAATTTAAAACTGTTTTTAATTATTTATTGCAAAATCTTTTATAGCCTTAGTGAATTGGATTTTATACTTTTGTCTTATGTATATGTTTGTGTCTTGTATGAATTACTTTTAATTCGAATAAAGACTATGATGATGATGATGATGATGCATGTCCACCCTTCACTTGCCTCCAAGAAATACCTGCGAACCAACTTGCTTTTCTTATGGAAATCTGCACCAGTATTTGGATTCAACTAATTTCTTCTGGATGCAGTGATGAGTGGTAACTCCGTCACTTCCCACACCTATTCTCATATAAACCAAGATTCAGTGATCTGCAAAGTTTGTGCAACAAATATTCATACTCACAACATTCACAACAATAAACAATATTATATTTCTTGGCTCTGGACTACTAGTTACAATTGTTCCGAGTTTAAACTCTTTCATCAAGCCCCTTATTAGTTCATTCCAAAGTCTTTCTTCACACTCGCAGAAATTGTACTGATGAGAAGCGTGCTTGTTATTCAGTTTAGCTTCTTTCCCTATTTCAACAGCTCTTTACAGAAGTATCATCAAACTGAGGGCCTGATTTACGGTTCAGTGACTAAATATTGAGGGACATAATATAGAATGCCCAAAATATCAACTCCAAAATATCGAAGTACAGAATATAGAATCCCTATCTACAAAACAGGTAAGTACTAAAATATCAATTCCAAAATATAGAATGTTAGAATATAGTGAGCTAAAATATCGAATTTTTTAAATGTATTAAAAATAATATAAAAGTAATTAAATATTAAAAACAATTAAATAAAACATACTTAAAATAATATAAAAAAGCTTAAAATGTAAAAATAATACATTTAGGTGCCGATTACGATCCTGTAAAAACCGGGTACGAACCGTCGGACGGAGCATATTCTCCGTCCGACGCGTACCCGGTCGTAAAAATATACAAACATGGAATTACGATTCGCACGGAAACACCATTTCCGTATGAATCGTACAAAACCCCGACCGACGAAAATAAACATACAAATGTGATCCGGGAAAGCGCCGACGTGACGTCGGGACGCATGCAGCCTGCCATTCACGAACCAGGAATCACGATTCGCACCGACGTCATCCCGCACGGTGAATATTTTCCGGCAGCCAAAAACTGCCGGGAAATTAGGACGACGCGAACAAGGAGTACCTGCACGCGACGGACAGACAGGACGACGCGAACAAGGAGTACCTGCACGCGACGGACAGACATGGACCCGAACCTACGTGTCATCCCGGCCCTCATAGCAGTCGACCTCCTCTACAGGTTCGGACGCAGACGCCACAGAAGGTCAGAACAACAAAGTGAGGGGGGAAAGGGGGGGGGGCAGGAGCAGGGGCAGGCCACAAAACCCCCACCAAAGTCACACAGCACACATGCCCTGGACATACCTGACCCCCAGGCCCTGGTCACTACGAGGGGGTGGGGGCGTGTCCAGCAAAGCCAGCGTCCGCCACAACGGAAGTGCTTGACGACGCGAACCGGCAACACAACAATACAGGTACATCCCGTACCCACGCCTTAAGAGCGTGGGTACGAGTTGTACCACGCCCACACCTACGTCATCCCAACAATGGCGGGACGGCTGTACCCACGTGGCAAAGGCCTGGGTACGGCCCGCACAAGCATCACATAGCGTGGGGACGCATATGTACGGACCGTACCTACACCCGCGTACGCTTGGAGCGTACCCCCCATGCCAACAGTGTACGTACGGACCATACCCCCACCCCCGTATGCATGGAGCGTACCCTCCATGCCAACAGTGTATGTACGGACCATACCCCCACCCCCGTATGCATGGAGTGTACCCCCCACCCCAACAGTGTATGTACGGACCGTACCCACACCCGCGGACGTATGGAGCGTACCCCCCACCCCAACCGTGTATGTACGACACGTACCCTCCCCCCCGTATGCATTGAGGAAATATGAATTTTATGATCAATTATGTCCCCTATCTTAGACCCCAACGGCTCCATGTACATGCTACAAGTACATGTATGTTCCCTCCAGTTCCAGCTATGAAGACGCAAATACATGTGCGTCCAACGTTAACATGTCCTCTTTCATATCTGCCATGAATGGGCCGGATATTCCATTCCTAAGTATGATTGGCCACCGACTTTATATGGTACACTTTTCACGTTTTACAGTTCAGGCGAGTAGGCCCTGAATTCTGCCATCGAGCTTTTTCTTGCTTCTGCCTCTGAATGCTCCAGCCTGGACCTGCATCTGTATCCATGAACTTTGTCTTACTCCCTGCGCGGATAACGGTGCCTGACGCGGCCTGTTGCCTGCCAAAAACTGTATTCAGCCTTCAAGTTATCTGCTCCGTTCCTCAAGAAATGCATTCCTGTCTAAGTAGCTTAGGTAAACATCCCTCTAGCTGCAGAGCAAAGGGCCCGGCCTTACTATCTCTGTGCAAGTAATTCATGACTCTCGTTACCATGGTAGGCCCATGCCCCCTCGCATCTCATGTAGACACTTAGACGCTTGTACACGCACTAGCAGTCAGTATAGAATAGGATCTGTCCGAGAAGACCTTTCCTTCCAGATAAAATAGTTCCTTAAACACAAGATATTAGATATGATTTAGGACTAGGTTGTCCTGACACCCCAGACTTCTGTCTCCACATGTAGGGCTAAATGTCAAGTTCCCTTCACCCTCTAGTTACACGTCAATCACACGTCATGCGGCTGCGCGCGCATCTCTGCCATGTATTTTCTGCTGACTTTACAGGATTCTCTTATGGATCCACCCATTTGTGTCACCATCATAATGACGTTTTTAGTATACGCCTCTATGCACGCCTATTATTACGCCTTTTCATTACGTATGTATATTCTTATCTGTATTATCAAGCTGTTACGCCTCCTGCATCTGTCTTAATGTAATGCATTTTCTTATTGTTAGACGGCGACCTCAGAGGAGCCCGGAAAGGGGTCCTGACTACCCTGAGACCCACCCTCAAAGTATCGTAGCCGGGCACTGGCGGGAGATTCCCCAGGGGGAGGAATCTCGCAACTAGGTTCGTACTTCTGGCACCACACGACACAGAGAGACCACACTGGGTATCCTCAGAACAAGCTTTATCAAACAGGTATCACTGCAAATATGTACAAGGTGAGCACGGGCTCAAGAGTCTCGGAAAGGTAGGGGGGTAGCGGGACTGTCTCTGGTAATGGTTCAAAGCAGGGACGTATCCGGCGCACAGCTCCCAATCCTCGAGCTGGGGGATACGTGGTCGGAGTTGGGGTCCGGCGAGACCGTGAGAGTCTGGGGGAGCCGCGAGTCACTCAGCAGGGCTCAGGTACAAGGTCGGAGGTGTTACGATCTTCAGGGAGCCGCGAGTCACTCAGCAGGGCTCAGGTACAAGTTCGGAGGTCTTACGATCTGCAGGGAGCCGCGAGTCACTCAGCAGGGCTCAGGTACAAGTTCGGAGGTCTTACGATCTTCAGGGAGCCGCGAGTCACTCAGCAGGGCTCAGGTACAAGTTCGGAGGTCTTACGATCTTCAGGGAGCCGCGAGTCACTCAGCAGGGCTCAGGTCAGTTCCAGTTTCAGGAGCCGCGACCACGTCAGCAGGCTCTCGTTGTTCCAGCGTCGAATCTGCCGGATAGCCCCAGAGCACCCCTTGTTATAGTTCGACCCCTCTTTGATGTCCGGAGTCTGTGCAGGCAGGGGTCTTGTCACCTGGGGGTCGCTTGTCGGGTTTTCCTGCTATAGTCTTTTGATCCTTTCAGGGCCGGGTCGGGAGGAGTCCCAGACACCC
The DNA here is from genome assembly GCF_964204655.1 of Triturus cristatus. Taxonomy (NCBI): domain Eukaryota; kingdom Metazoa; phylum Chordata; class Amphibia; order Caudata; family Salamandridae; genus Triturus; species Triturus cristatus. The sequence continues at coordinate 1,837,397,265 of NC_140590.1, read as the reverse complement.
AGCAGGCGTGGAGCCAGCTCTCAGGGAGGCCGGAGGGCCGATCGAAACCCATCGTCCCGGGGGAGTTCAGAGGTGCGATAGAAACTGCTCCTCCCTCTCTCATCCCCTGGAAGCGTGATGTCCTCCAGCCGGAGTGGCGCCTCTAGGCCCGGGTCGCGCTGGGGCCGGGCGGCCATCTTGGTGCATGAAGTGGGCACGCGGGCCCGGGGTGGCCGAAAGGAGAGAGGCCAGGGACGGGGGTGTCCGGGCCGGTGCGTGCGTCCTGGTGGGGAGGTTCGGCTGGGCCGGGTGCTTGGGCTGTAGGTACCAGGTTTCGGTGGTGCGGGGGCACGGAGGGCCATTCTACGAGGCCGGGTCCAACACGCGTCCCCCCCAGCTGAAAGCCGGAGAGAACTGCCCATCAGCTTGGGGGGTTCTCTTCGCTGAGGCGGAAGAACCGGGAGAGGCCGTCAGCATTGGCGTGGTCCGTACCAGGGCGGTGTTCCACGGTGAAATCCATCCCCTGGAGGGAGATTGACCACCGCAGTAGCTTGGGGTTTTCTCCTCGCATCTGCATGAGCCAGCGTAAGGGCCGATGGTCAGTCTGGACTCTGAAATGGGTGCCAAACAGGTAGGGTCGTAGCTTTTTGAGTGCCCAGACCACGGCAAAGGCTTCGCGCTCTATGGTGCTCCATCTTTGTTCTCGGGCCAACAGCCGCCGACTGAGGAAGGCGACGGGCTGGTCTAGGCCTTGGTCATTTACTTGGGACAGGACGGCCCCAATGCCATGCTCGGAGGCATCGGTCTGGACTATGAACTCCTTGGTGTAGTCGGGAGCCTGGAGGACGGGGGCCGTGCACATGGCCCTTTTTAGGGCCTCGAAAGCTTCCTGGCAGGCAGCCATCCACTGCACTTTCTTTGGCTGTTTTTTAGACGTGAGTTCTGTGAGAGGGCCGACAAGGCTGCCATACCCCCGAATGAATCTTCGGTAGTAGCCCGTGAGTCCCAGAAAGGCTCGGACCTCCGTCTGGGTGATGGGTGGTTCCCAGGCCAGGATGGCGTCGATCTTTGGCTGTAGAGGGGCGACCTGGCCACCCCCGACCTGGTGCCCCAAGTAGACCACGGATCCTTGCCCGATCTGGCACTTGCTGGCTTTTACTGTGAGGCCTGCCTGGCGCAGGGCGATTAGCACCCTTCGGAGGTGCTGGAGGTGCTCACTCCACTCTGAACTGAAGACAGCGATGTCGTCCAGGTATGCCGCGCTGAACTGTTCTAGCCCGGCCAGGACCCTATTCACCAGTCGCTGGAAAGTGGCCGGGGCATTTTTCATCCCGAAGGGCATTACGCGGAAGCGGTAGTGTCCATCGGGGGTGGAGAAAGCGGACCGCTCTTTGGCCCCTTCGGTGAGCGCAATCTGCCAGTATCCGCAGGTGAGGTCGAATGTGCTGAGGAACCGGGCTGCCCCTAGTCGGTCAATGAGTTCGTCGGCTCGTGGAATGGGGTGGGCATCGGCTCGGGTAACGTCATTGAGCCCCCGGTAGTCCACGCAGAAGCGGAGCTCGGGGGCGACACCGGGGGCCGCTGCCTTCGGGACCAGGACCACGGGGCTGGCCCAGGGACTGTCAGAGGGCTCGATCACCCCTAGGGTCAACATCTTCGAGACCTCCGCTTGAATGCAGGACCGGACCCGGTCAGGAACCCGGTAGGCTCGGTGTCTCACCGGCGGGCTGTCCCCGGTGTCCACATCATGAACACACCAGTTGGTGACCCGGGGGGTCAGGGAGAAGAGGTCAGAAAATTGTCTTAGGAGCTGGCGGCAGTCCGCCTGTTGCTGGGCAGTGAGGGCTGGGGAGAGGTTCACTCCTTCCACGGAGCCATCCTGCTCCTTGATACATAGGAGGTCCGGGAGGGGATCCGACTCATCTTCGGCCCCGTCATCGGTGGCCAGCAGGAGGCTCAGTTCTGTCCGCTGGAAGTGAGGCTTGAGGAGGTTCACGTGCAGGACCCGGAGGGGATCCCGAGGCGACTGGACGTCCACCAAGTAGGTGACTTGGCTCTTCTTCTCGACCACTTTGTAGGGCCCAGTCCATCGGTCCTGGAGAGCGCCAGGCTTCACGGGGGCCATGACCCACACCTGCTGGCCCGGCTGGAACTCGACCAGAGTAGCATTCTGGTCGTACCAGCGCTTCATTTCTTCTTGACTCGCCTCCAGGTTGGCCTCGGCCAGTTCTTGGAACCTCCTGGTCTGGTTCCGGAGGGCCAGGACATACTGGAACACATCTCGGGGGGTGGTCTGGGGTGCTGCCTCCCACCCTTCCTTAACCAAACTGAGGGGGCCTCGGACGGGGTGCCCATACAGTAATTCAAACGGGCTGAACCCTAAGGACTTCTGGGGGACCTCCCGGTAAGCGAACAAGAGGCAGGGGAGCAGGACGTCCCACTTACGCCGGAGGGGCTCTTCTAGGCCAGCGATCATCCCTTTCAAAGTCCTATTAAACCTCTCTACTAGGCCGTTCCCTTGGGGATGGTACGGGGTGGTGAACTTATAGGACACCCCACATTGTTGCCACAGGGACGTCATATACCTGGATATAAAATTCGTGCCGCGATCGCTCACGACCTCGCGGGAGAAACCCACCCTGGAGAAGATCCCCATCAGGGCCCGGCCCACCACTGGGGCCGTAATGGTGCGTAGGGGAATAGCCTCTGGGTAGCGGGTGGCGTGGTCCACTAGGACCAAGATGAAACGGTGACCTTGGGAGGTGGGGGGGTCCAGTGGTCCCACGATGTCGATCCCGACTCGCTCGAAGGGGGTACTGACGACCGGGAAGGGTTGGAGGGGAGCCTTGCGCTTCCCCCCACTCTTCCCACTGGCTTGGCACGTGGGGCAGGACTTGCAGTGGGCCTCTACCGCTGCTTTCATCTTAGGCCAATAAAAATGGGTCACGAGACGGCTGTAGGTCTTGTCCTGACCCAGGTGACCGGCGAGGGGGACATCGTGGGCTAAGCCCAGGAGGAAATCCCGGAAGCGGAGAGGTACCACCAGTACCCGTCCGGATCCCAGCTCCACTGATTTCTGCTCACTATACAGGACGTTATTCTCCCAATAGATTCGGTGCGTTCCGGTCTGGTCACCTGCGGCTTGGCCCTCAGCCTGGCGCCGCAGCCCGACCAGGGAAGGACAGGTGGCTTGCTCCCGGCAAAATTCTTCTCGGGTGGGCCCGCCCTCGTGGCGCCAATGGGCCAACTCGGGTAGATCCCCCAACTCGGGGACCGGGGCGGGGTCGGATGGTGCGGGTTCGTCGCTGGCGACGGACCCTTCCGATGGGGGAACGGGAGGTCCCTCGGCGGGGACGGTGCTGGCTACTTCGACCGGGGTGCTCTCGACTTCTCTCCGGGGAGTGAGTCGGGCTGTCATAGATCGGGTGGTGGCACACACCCACTCGGGGAGTCCCATCATTCCTAGGTGGGCCTTGCGCTCTACGTGCTTCCAGGGAGAACTCTCCAGGTCGTTCCCTAAGAGGCAGTCGACCGGCTGGGAGGTTCTTACGGCCACCTTGAGTTTACCTATCACCCCTCCCCACTCAAATGGCACCAGGGCCACCTGACACAGACTTTCCCTATTGTCTGCAGAGATTACGGGGCAAAAGACATTGGGGAGGATCTGCTCCTCGGGAACTAGGTGCCTGAGGACACCGGTGATACTGGCCCCGGTGTCCCGCAGGGCCTCTACCTGGTGGCCATTGATCTTGACGAGCTGCCCATATTTCTGTGTGTTGGACGGTAGGAGGCTACCAGGGATCATTTCCCTATCTCCCAGGGATACTAGGGCCATAGCGGCGGGTTCCCACTCCTCGGCTTCCTCAACCTCCTCCCCCAGGGCTACGTTGGCTATCTGCCTCGCAGGGGTGACTTGGGTGCCCATGGGGCACTCTGGGTCATTGGCGTAGTGCCCGGGTTTCTGGCAGCGGAAACATGTGACGGTCACCCGGTGTCCCCGTCTCCCAGGGGGCCCTGTTACTGGTGGGGGGGCGCCGGGAAAGGTGGAGGTGGTGTCTTCGGGGGGCTAGGCTGGGACTCCCTCGGCCCTCCCTGGTTCCCTCCCCCTCTCTGGCGGGGTGGTCCCTGACTGGTTCGGGGGTACTCTCCTACCATGCCCCGGGAGACCCGGGTGTTGGTCCAGCGGTCGGCCTCCACGGCCAGCTTCCGGGGATCTGTGAGCTTGCTATCCAGCAGATGTTGACGTAGCTCTACGAAGCAGTTCACAGCCAGATGTTCCCATAACATGAGGTCAGTGAGTTCGGCAAGGGTGGTGACCTTGCTGCCCTTGACCCACCCATCGAAGGCCCGACTAAAAAAGTTTACATATTCCACCCAGGTGGTGCCCGGGATCTTCCTGCAGTCCCGGAACCGTTGGCGGTACATTTCTGGGGTGAGGCCGTATCTTGTGAGGAGAGCCTCTTTCATGTGGCTGTAGGAGGTCTGCAAGGAGAGGGGTAGGTCGAGCAGGGTGTCCCTTCCTTCGCTCAGAAACCGTCCCCACAACCCCGCCCCCCAGTCCTTCTGTGGAATCCGATGGGAGGTCATGGCGACCTCGTAGGCCCGAAACCATTGCTGAATGTCATCGTTTTTATAATATTCTTTGACCACATCCTTGGGGATGTGGACCTTCTGTTCCGCTGGGGGGGCCGTCTCTCGGTTCCCCGAGGGCCCCCCGTCCTCATTTCGGGCCTTGAGCTCGAGTTCCTTTAAGCTCCGTTCGTGCTCCAGTTGGAGCTTTCTTCCTTCGTGCTCCCGTTGGAGCTTCTTTTCTTCCAGTTCGCCTTGTACACGCATTTGCTCTACTGCTAGCTTTTTCTCCGCTAACTTCAATTCGCCCTCGATTTTGAGTTTGGCTAACTCGAGTTCATGACTGCGGCTTCTCTCTCTGTCCGCGAGCTCTTCCGGGGATAGGCCCCCGTCTGGTACGATGCCTCGCACCTGATTGCTACTGCTTTCGCTTTGGGGGGCTCGGCTTCGTCGGGGCGCTCCCCCGTGCCTTCCGGGCGGGAGGCCCCGGTCTCCACCCAAGTTTTCAGTGCTTTCTGCAAGTCTTCCTTAGTGTTGAGGCCAGTGGTAGCGATTTTAAGTTCTTTGCAAAATTGTTTTAGCTCTTTGTGTGTATATTCTTCCAGATGCTCCACCTGGAACACTCTGTTGGCGTTGGTTTCTGCGGAGCTCGTGGCGCTTCCTTCTGCCATCTTTGTTGGTCGTGCGTCCGTCGTTTATTGTACGATCTCTAGGTGATGGGCCCGAATCCCGTCGCTTGCCACCAATGTTAGACGGCGACCTCAGAGGAGCCCGGAAAGGGGTCCTGACTACCCTGAGACCCACCCTCAAAGTATCGTAGCCGGGCACTGGCGGGAGATTCCCCAGGGGGAGGAATCTCGCAACTAGGTTCGTACTTCTGGCACCACACGACACAGAGAGACCACACTGGGTATCCTCAGAACAAGCTTTATCAAACAGGTATCACTGCAAATATGTACAAGGTGAGCACGGGCTCAAGAGTCTCGGAAAGGTAGGGGGGTAGCGGGACTGTCTCTGGTAATGGTTCAAAGCAGGGACGTATCCGGCGCACAGCTCCCAATCCTCGAGCTGGGGGATACGTGGTCGGAGTTGGAGTCCGGCGGGACCGTGAGAGTCTGGGGGAGCCGCGAGTCACTCAGCAGGGCTCAGGTACAAGGTCGGAGGTGTTACGATCTTCAGGGAGCCGCGAGTCACTCAGCAGGGCTCAGGTACAAGTTCGGAGGTCTTACGATCTGCAGGGAGCCGCGAGTCACTCAGCAGGGCTCAGGTACAAGTTCGGAGGTCTTACGATCTTCAGGGAGCCGCGAGTCACTCAGCAGGGCTCAGGTACAAGTTCGGAGGTCTTACGATCTTCAGGGAGCCGCGAGTCACTCAGCAGGGCTCAGGTCAGTTCCAGTTTCAGGAGCCGCGACCACGTCAGCAGGCTCTCGTTGTTCCAGCGTCGAATCTGCCGGATAGCCCCAGAGCACCCCTTGTTATAGTTCGACCCCTCTTTGATGTCCGGAGTCTGTGCAGGCAGGGGTCTTGTCACCTGGGGGTCGCTTGTCGGGTTTTCCTGCTATAGTCTTTTGATCCTTTCAGGGCCGGGTCGGGAGGAGTCCCAGACACCCAGCAGGCGTGGAGCCAGCTCTCAGGGAGGCCGGAGGGCCGATCGAAACCCATCGTCCCGGGGGAGTTCAGAGGTGCGATAGAAACTGCTCCTCCCTCTCTCATCCCCTGGAAGCGTGATGTCCTCCAGCCGGAGTGGCGCCTCTAGGCCCGGGTCGCGCTGGGGCCGGGCGGCCATCTTGGTGCATGAAGTGGGCACGCGGGCCCGGGGTGGCCGAAAGGAGAGAGGCCAGGGACGGGGGTGTCCGGGCCGGTGCGTGCGTCCTGGTGGGGAGGTTCGGCTGGGCCGGGTGCTTGGGCTGTAGGTACCAGGTTTCGGTGGTGCGGGGGCACGGAGGGCCATTCTACGAGGCCGGGTCCAACACTTATATATACTATTACTTGTCAATAATCTATTGCTGATCCCTTCCTGAACCTTCCTGGTGACGGAACTCGATTGCCTGGTTCGAACCATCATTCCTTTGTAAGGAATAAATACCCTATTATACCCTCGAATACCACGGATTCTGCCTCTTATTTTTACTGAGTTATTCATATTGTATTTTACCGCATAAAAATAGTACAGGTAATTTAAATATTTACCACATAATTGGCGCCCGAACAGGGACACCTCTCACACCCCACGCACCGGAGGTGCGTTGCAGACCCGGTCTCCTGCCACAGCCGGACGGACAATTACGCGTACCCGCAGGACTTCCTGTATCTCCCTCAGGCCAACGGGGGCGACTGAGGCTGCGATCAACACCCAGACGAGGCGGTGAGGAGTGCGGAGAATCCCGACCAGAGCCTAGCTGAGAGAGCAAGATCCGAGGTATACAGAGGCCCACCAGATTCCGAAGTTCCGAAGTACCTAAGTCACGAGTCGAGTCCAGTCCAGTTTGGTCTAGTCCAGTCCAGACTTCCGAGGCCTTCCGTTCCGTGCTTCCCGGTGAGTACCGTTGCTGGGGACGCATCTAGACGTGCACATTAGTTTGTGCCGGTCAAGACGGGTCTGGGTACACAGACCTGGTCTACACTGTTTTAGCAGTTTATCTGTACTGTTTAGCAGTACATACAGTATATTTAGTATTATGCAGTCAACTAGTTTTATTCTAATTATTATTGTTCGTTCTAAAATGTTTTGATATGTTTTAAATGTCGTGGTATGAGTGATTGTTCGATCTTCATTATTGTGTTTATTGTAATTATTGTGTTCAAAAACCGAGTAAGAATTAAGTAACAAAGTTCAAGATGCCGTTATTTTCAAAATTAAGACAGATAAAAACTAGAAAAGGGATACTCGAGGAAGCTGTTCCTATCCCACCTAGGGACACTCCAGGGTACTTTATGTACCATAAACATGGCCTAGATGCCGTATTATATCTCGATCTATGGGTGGACTACACCAAGGATTTAGCAGAGAGTCAGAGATGGCCCGCTGCCGGAACATGGGATGCAGATTGCATCATGAGAATAGAAGAAGCGTTATGGAAAAAGAAAGCCAGACAGTCACAGAAAGATGCCATTGAATTATGGCGTAAAGAATCGCATAGGCGCACAGAGAAAGCGCTCAGAAAGGAAGAGAAAAGTAGGGAAGATTCAGAAAAAGCCCGAGAAAACATATTAATTGACGAAGGTACCCGAGTAAAATCAGAACAAGTAGACAGACAACGAAACACTCTTATGAATGGTATGTATCCTCTTCTGGCCGAGGGTTTGCCTAAGGCCACTTTGGAGGTACCAAAAGATCTGCCATCTCCGTTACTCCCGATTAAAGTACATCCCAAGACCGCAAAAGACATTTTCCTTTCTTCCTATTTAGACGATGCAGCCCCCGAATATGCTAATGGTGTGCAGCAACGCACACCACCCGTTAACGACACTCAACCCCAAAATCAGCTGCACTCAACTCCGCAACAACAAACTCCCCCTCACATTCCAACAGTTTCATCTGTTTCTACCACTTTTCCTACATCTACCGTCTCTACCTTACATTCAACAAATCCTTTCGCGCCAAGCACCTCAGAAGGTGCAACAGGAGGTGCGACAGCGATTTTTTCCACGCAACCGCAAGGAAATAAATTGTCCTTTAGAGATTTAACATATCAACATACACCTCAAACAGTAAGATCCGATATGTTTAAGGAACATCTTGTGGATTGTAGATATGATCCAGTGCCCGGTAAAAATGACAGAATGCTGCTGTCATCACTACGTATACGACGAGCATCCACATATTTAATGACACTACCAGGAATGGTTGCTCATCTGGACAATATATATCACTTTGTCCAATCAGGGCAAGGCCCTGAAAGTATTGACAAGGCCATGGAATACCAGAAAGTAGATATACAGAAACTACTGTTAAGCTTCCTCATAAACTGCTTGATCAGAAACAGAGATAGGCCTGAGGTAGATCAGGATGAAATGCAAGTGCTTACCAGATGGGGTCAGAATATATCAGAAGGGAAACATGATAAACAGAAGTGTATAGTAGCTATGTGCCGAAAGATCAGAAAAGAAATAGAACGAATACATGAAAACAGATTAGAGGCAGACAAAACTGAATCAGAGGGAGAGGAGGAGGAAGAATCAGAAATGCCCACGGGACAATTAGAAACGATAGCTTATGTAGGTAGGGGAAGATCCTGTAACAATACCAGACACTTCAATGATCCAATACGTCCGATACGTCCAGAATGTAGCAGACATTTTCAAGCCCCTATGTTAAATACAAGGTCCCCTGAACACCTATTCCAGGCTGCTGATAAATTACTCCGAGACCGAAGGGGGTATCATATGCTCGATTCTATGGATGAGCAAGAATTAGCCAGGTCAGCCGTACAATGGGCTGACAGTTCTGAAAAATATAGTGATGATGCGCTAGCACACACGTTTCTGAATCTTACCCCAGACGAACAGCGTTTAGCTGGTATATACATGATACAACACCTCCTTATATTGTATAGAAGCCAACACTCCGATCCTGGTCCCCCACCTGATATACTGATAGAATTACTCACGAATAAATGGAGAGGTTCAGGTACTGATTTAATTAAAGAAATTCTAGAATATCGACATCAGTACATTGTCTTCGTATGCCCAGAACATGATTCAGCTCCTTCCATGGAGAGAAAAACGTATCACATAGACAGACAGAACCCCTTACGCGAAGTACACCCAGTCAGAAATTATGACAATACGTTTAGACGCGTGTTTGTGTACACGCCCATAACCAAAATAGAACTATTGGAAATGAAAAAATTAGTGCCCAGCCATGACAAAGATCCAGCAGGTTTTCACCGTGAACTAAAGGACATGTTACTCATGGGTGATTATACCTATCCTGACATTATGAAAATATTGAAAGTATTATTGCCTGCCGGTATTTATGAGAAACTCAAGGAAAAAGAATCGGAGGTGGGAGACCAAAAGATTGATTGGACCGCATTAGAAAATGAAGAAAATAACAGAACTGCAGGCGTAGGGCTTGGGGACAAAACAAAAGCATTACCAGGTCTATTAGTACAAGTATTGCCACGTTTATTAACTACGAAAAAGGAAGATTGGGGAGCAATCTCAGCCTGTAAACAGAAACCCGAGGAAGACACCAGTGATTTTTATTCCCGATTTGAAAAATGTTTTGGTATTAATAGCGGCCTGAAAGCAAATAGTGAGTCATATCCACATCTTTTTGTAACAAAACTAGTCGAGAATTCTCTGCCGCAGGTTAAAAACAGAGTATTGAAAGTTGAGAGCACTGGGCAAGCTAACACCCCTTCACAAATGTTACAAATGTTACAATACCACCAGAATAGAATTAGAGAAGAACAAGAACACGAACAAAGACGTATGAAAGACACGAAAATGAAAATGCTCGTCGCCCAGTCAGTTCCAGCTGACGGTCATAAAAAGGGTGCAACACAGGCCAGTAATTCAGCGGTTCCCGTTAAAGGGACATGCAACTATTGTAAACAGCCAGGTCATTATATAAACGATTGTGCAGTTCTGAAACATAATATCTCCACGGGTAGAACCAAGGAGAGACCACGTCCGCCTAGACAGGATCAGATCCAACAACAAGTATCTCAGAATATACAGCCTATGCAAGCTGCACAACAGACCGTACCACAACAACAACAACAGCCACAGCCTATTGCTGCAACACAGAACACGACACAGCAGATGTACCAGTATGCACAAAATGACTATCCAGAGTATCAGCGTTACACATGAAATAGCCTAGAGAGGGAAGTTGGCTTACCCCTTATTGAGGTTCCTGTAGCTCAAGAGGGTCCTTATGTACAGAGTCAAGTATTAGGGAAAGACAGAAAGTTTCTACTCGATACAGGGGCAAGCAGAACAACTATAAGTCATGATGAAGTTCCAGGGGCACCCCTCTCAGGCTCACAAAATATTTCCCTTGGTTTTTCAGGAAAGCCCACTATTAACGAAGTATCGCAACCACTTGCATTTAAAGTCGGTCCATTGACACGGACTACAGATCTATTGCTTACGAAATCATGCCCCGAAAATTTGTTAGGTATTAAAACATTGAAAGCTCTAGGAGCTATAATATGCTGTTCTCCGGACGGAGTACGACTATTTTTGCGTGACTTTAAAGGTCACTACGTGTCTAGAGACATGGATCACCGGTTACAGGATCTACCTGCACATTTATGGGCACAAGGCCCCACTGATGTAGGTTGTATGCACATTACACCGTATCGAGTCACACTCAAAGCCGGAGTGGTATTACCACGAATGCGACAATACAAGTTACCTCCAGATGCTGTAGTGGCTTTACTGCAAATCATTGACGAGCTCATCTCACAAGGAGTGGTTGTAGAAACCGACTCCAATATATGTAATTCTCCGATTATTCCGATTCTTAAACGAACCGACCCAAAAGCACCCCCAGTATATCGATTAGTTATTGATCTACGCGAATTAAATAAATGCATTGTACCACAATATCCCGTGGTCCCGGATATTTCTTCATTACTGACAGCTATTGATTCAGAAGCAACGTTCTTTACTGTAATTGACCTCAAGAACGCCTTCTTCAGCGTCCCAATCGATCCGGAAAGCCAATATTTGTTCGGATTCAGTTTAAATGGACGAAGTTTTAAATTCGCACGCGCACCTCAAGGATTTACAGAAAGTCCTAGCATCTACAGCCAAGCACTGAAAAGACAACTCGACAGTATCCACATGCCTGTTAACACTGCACTGCTTCAGTATGTCGATGATCTGCTGATCACCGCCCGAAGCGAACCCGAATGTGAAAAAGCATCACTGACGGTTTTACATTTCTTAGCCGACAAGGGGCACAAGGTGTCCCCTTCAAAGCTGCAATTTTGTGCCCAGCAAGTTGTGTACCTAGGGCACTTGCTGTCCAAATGGGGGAGACAGCTCACACCTGATCGCATCCAGTTAATTATAAACATGCCACCACCCAAGACACAAAAGGAGGTACGGGCCTTCATAGGCCTCACTTCGTATTGCAGGCAGTGGATCCCCCAATATGCATTTTTAGCTAAACCACTCATTCAGTTGACAACACAGGAGGCAGCGACATCGACTGTCCTCCCTTGGACTCCAGAACATACACAAGCTTTTGAAGACTTAAAGAAAGCTTTATGCCAAGCACCTGTCTTAGCGACACCATGTTACAGTAAGCCTTTTACACTCTTTGTTACAGAACGTGAAGGTACTGCTTTGTCAGTACTCACGCAGGAACAAGCAGGATCACACAAGCCATGCGCTTACTTTTCTAGCACATTAGATCCCGTAGCTCAGGCTCTTCCTGCGTGTCTGAAATCAGCTGCAGCGACAGCTCTAGCGATTAGACAAAGTGATTCCATAGTATTAGGACATCAATTGACAGTACAGGTACCACACGCAGTAGAGGTTCTCTTGAACCGGACACAGACACAACACTTGACTATAGCACGACTGACTGGTTACGAATTGACATTGTTTCAGCCCCACATAGAAATCAGACGTTGTAGTACATTAAATCCTGCCACACTTTTGCCTTTAAGTGGAACAGACCCACTGGCACATGATTGCATTGAAGTCATTACTATTACGACGAAACCCAGACAAGATTTGACAGATGTCCCATTACCAGATCCAGACCTGACACTTTATGTAGATGGTTCATGTATGAGAACAAGTACAGGAAAGTTAGTGGCCGCCTATGCAGTCACGACAGACACCGAAGTCATTGAAACAAATTGTATCAACACATTATCAGCTCAAGCAGCAGAGCTTATTGCTCTGACACAAGCCTGTATTCAAGCCAAAAATAAGAAAGTCAACATATACACAGATTCACGTTATGCATTCGGAGTCGTACATGACTTCGGAGTCCTTTGGCGAGAGAGAGGTTATTTGACTTCTCACGGTGCCAACATTCAACACGGTCCCCTCATTCAAACTCTATTAGATGCAATACATCTACCTACTTCAATATCTATCATGAAGTGCAAAGCCCATACGAAAGTGACTGACATTATTTCTCAGGGTAACGACCTAGCTGACAGAACAGCTAAACAGACTGCTCAGAATCAGACTCATATAACTGACACGACAAAGACAATAGTTCCGACGCCGACACACTGCATGACAGTTAAGGATCCCGCCCTTGATGTAATTGACATACAGACACATGCCACACCAGAGGAAATAAAGAAATGGACTGAACTAGGAGGGATCCAGACAGATCAGGGATGGATGACGAAGGGAAAATCTATATGGTTTCTCCCCGACTCAATGGTTCAAGTTATCATTAACACAATACATAGTCCAGCACATCTAGGAGAAAAAGCCATGTTAGACAGTATTCAACACATTTGGTTCAACAAACACTTACGAGCTGCAGCCAAACAGAAAGTCCGAACCTGTATGATTTGTTGTCAGTTCAACCCAGGTAAAGGCGTACCTGTAGAGCAGGGTGGATTTCAACCTCCCGATCACCCTTTTGAAGTCCTCCAGATGGATTATATCCAGATGGAACGATGTCGAGGATTCAAATATGTCCTCGTAGTTGTATGCGCTCTTTCCCGTTGGACAGAGGCGTATCCCGTCTCAGATTACACTGCCCCGACTACTGCCAAACAATTAGTTCGTGAATTCTTCCCACGGTATGGTTTGCCCCGTATCGTGTACTCAGATAATGGCCAGCCGTTCTCATCCGAGTTAATGAAGCACATTTCACTCTTGTTAGGCTATCAATGGAAATTCCACTGTGTCCGACATCCCGAGGCAGCAGGTCTCGTGGAACGTCATAATCAGACCCTGAAAATACGACTTGCAAAAATCTGTAGAGAAAAAGGTGTCGACTGGATAGTAGCCTTACCGGTTGCACTATTTTACATGAGAATGGTAGCACATTCTCGCACAGGGCTATCCCCGTACGAGGTGGTCTTCGGTAGGCCGCCAAATATGTGGGGGACGCCTATACCTCGTAAAATAACTGACGTTGATTGTAATATGCTGACAGATTACCTTGCTTCCTTGATGTCTGCACTACAATCTTGCCGTTCACAGGTAGCTGCAGTTTTTCCCGATAACACTGAGGTGAAGCCCCATGACGTGGTTCCTGGAGACCTGGTGCTTGTACGAAACTTCGACAGGAGGAGCCCGTTGGAGCCTCGCTGGCAACAACCGAAACTCGTTTTACTGACCACGAGGACAGCCGTGAAGATAGAGGGCCGCAAAGGATGGTTACACTCGAGTCATATCAAGAAATTTCATGGACTACCATCGGATTTAAACGCCCAGCCCTGTATTCCCTCACCGACTGACTCAAAACTCCCCCTGGTTGAAAAGACAGAAAAAGAGAACTATAAACTGAAACTAAGGTCTAGCAAGTCAGACAATTCGATTGTTTAAGTCCTCTCCAAGGTGAATCGGTTGAATTAAGTCTTTGACATGTATCCTCTAGACCGAATGAGAGAGAAAAATAGACAGAAGCAGCTCAAGAAACATGCATACTGTAAATCACTTCATAGTCACTGTATAGTGACATTGTTGATTATGTTTTTTCTAAGTCTTATTATTATTACTGCAAGTATACTGTTACACATGTACTATCCTATTTTCAAGCGTGCTTACAATGTTACTGCCGAACATTCTTTTAGTGAACTACCTCCACATGAGTTGTCCTATAGATTTGCGCTGCGCAACAACACATTCATTAGTATGTTACATCATTCCCATCAGACCAGCAATGCTACAAATTGTTGGATATGTGGCCGACTCCCTCCCTATCAGAAATACAAAGGAGTTCTGCCTCTCTTTCCATATCCGTTCACACACAATGGTTCCTGTGGAGCATGGTTTAGTTTGATTAACTCTTTAGATTCAAACACTGTAGTATACCAGAGCAACTGGGTATGGGGAAACCTGAACTTAGTTTTGCTTAAAGCCTGTTATCCTAACAAGGAGGGACTTCCCAAAAGAACAGGAACTGATCTAGAAAATGAAGTATATGGATTAGGTAATTTTACACTTAACCTCATGATTTTAAATGTTGAATCTGACGCTACACTAGTCTTGCCTGCTATGTCCGTATTACCAGTCAAAGGTGAATTCTGTGTAAGAAAGAATGGTTCAGTACACCTGGGTCATAGTAAATGTACTACTCTGATCGAATTCAGTGATAAAGGCAAGTCTACATTTAGAGCTTCCCGTCATTCCTACTTCATATGTGGTCACACCGCATATATACGCCTACCCCTAGATTGGGATGGTACCTGTTACATTGCATTCCTTTTGCCACCTGTTTTTCTAGCCCCTCCTGATTATCATAGAAATACCAATCTAGTACACCATAGACCCCAGAGAGATATCCCGATTGTTGACTACACCGAAACAGCATGGGAACAATATACAGACTTCAATAAAGGTCTCTTTCCTTACATAGGTGTTGTCTCAAACAGTAAACTGATACGCAGATTAACTAGAACCCTTGAAGCAGTAGTGAATGAAACTACCTCTGCCCTAGGCAACTTAACAGAGGAGCAGTCTGCAATGCGGATTGTTGTTCTCCAAAATCGTCTTGTCCTTGACGTCATCCTAGCAGATAGGGGCGGAGCTTGTAGGGTCATCGGATCAAGTTGCTGTGTTTTCATCCCAGAAAACGCGCCATCCGTATATAAAGCCATAACTCGTCTTCACAAGATTGCAAACCAGATACATCAGAATGCAGGCACCTGGACATGGTCCGGTTGGTTCTGGAGCGTGTTGTCAGCCTGGGGATGGAAAGTCCTATCCTTCCTAGGTATTGGCCTTCTCATAGTATTCAGTTGTTGCCTATGTCTACAATGTGGACCAGCGATTTGTGGCCTGTGTGCCACATCGTGTATTCCACGTTCAAGTTTTCATTCAAGAGCCCGGAAGAAGAAAGAAGAACAAATGATGTTACATGAACAGATTGATGGATTCCTGAAGATCGATATTTCATGAGGGTCCGTAGGGGACAAGGAGGGAATGAGGAAATATGAAGTTTATGATCAATTATGTCCCCTATCTTAGACCCCAACGGCTCCATGTACATGCTACAAGTACATGTATGTTCCCTCCAGTTCCAGCTATGAAGACGCAAATACATGTGCGTCCAACGTTAACATGTCCTCTTTCATATCTGCCATGAATGGGCCGGATATTCCATTCCTAAGTATGATTGGCCACCGACTTTATATGGTACACTTTTCACGTTTTACAGTTCAGGCGAGTAGGCCCTGAATTCTGCCATCGAGCTTTTTCTTGCTTCTGCCTCTGAATGCTCCAGCCTGGACCTGCATCTGTATCCATGAACTTTGTCTTACTCCCTGCGCGGATAACGGTGCCTGACGCGGCCTGTTGCCTGCCAAAAACTGTATTCAGCCTTCAAGTTATCTGCTCCGTTCCTCAAGAAATGCATTCCTGTCTAAGTAGCTTAGGTAAACATCCCTCTAGCTGCAGAGCAAAGGGCCCGGCCTTACTATCTCTGTGCAAGTAATTCATGACTCTCGTTACCATGGTAGGCCCATGCCCCCTCGCATCTCATGTAGACACTTAGACGCTTGTACACGCACTAGCAGTCAGTATAGAATAGGATCTGTCCGAGAAGACCTTTCCTTCCAGATAAAATAGTTCCTTAAACACAAGATATTAGATATGATTTAGGACTAGGTTGTCCTGACACCCCAGACTTCTGTCTCCACATGTAGGGCTAAATGTCAAGTTCCCTTCACCCTCTAGTTACACGTCAATCACACGTCATGCGGCTGCGCGCGCATCTCTGCCATGTATTTTCTGCTGACTTTACAGGATTCTCTTATGGATCCACCCATTTGTGTCACCATCATAATGACGTTTTTAGTATACGCCTCTATGCACGCCTATTATTACGCCTTTTCATTACGTATGTATATTCTTATCTGTATTATCAAGCTGTTACGCCTCCTGCATCTGTCTTAATGTAATGCATTTTCTTATATATACTATTACTTGTCAATAATCTATTGCTGATCCCTTCCTGAACCTTCGTGGTGATGGAACTCGATTGCCTGGTTCGAACCATCATTCCTTTGTAAGGAATAAATACCCTATTATACCCTCGAATACCACGGATTCTGCCTCTTATTTTTACTGAGTTATTCATATTGTATTTTACCGCATAAAAATAGTACAGGTAATTTAAATGTTTACCATGGAGCGTGTCCCCCATG
This sequence comes from Triturus cristatus, assembly GCF_964204655.1. Classification (NCBI taxonomy): domain Eukaryota; kingdom Metazoa; phylum Chordata; class Amphibia; order Caudata; family Salamandridae; genus Triturus; species Triturus cristatus. The sequence continues at coordinate 1,837,380,406 of NC_140590.1, read as the reverse complement.
CCAACAGTGTATGTACGGACCGTACCCCCACCCCCGTATGCATGGAGCGTACCCCCCCATGCCAACAGTGTAAGTACGACCCGTACCCTCACCCGCGTACATATGGAGCGTACCCCCCACCCCAACCGTGTATGTACGACACGTACCCTCACCCCCGTATGCATGGAGCGTACCCCCCACCCCAACAGTGTAAGTATGACACGTACCCTCACCCGCGGACGTATGGAGCGTACCCCCCACCCCAACCATGTATGTACGACACGTACCCTCACCCCCGTATGCATGGAGCGTACCCCCCATGCCAACAGTGTAAGTACGACCCGTACCCACACTCGCGGACATATGGAGCGTACCCCCACCCCAACAGTGTAAGTACGACACGTACCCTCACCCGCGGACGTATGGAGCGTACCCCCACCCCAACATTGTAAGTACGACACGTACCCTCACCCGCGGACGTATGGAGCGTACCCCCACCCCAACAGTGTAAGTACGACCCGTACCCTCACCCGCGGACGTATGGAGCGTACCCCCTCCCCGACAGTGTAGGTACGACACGTACCCTCACCCGCGGACGTATGGAGCATACCCCCACCCCAACAGTGTAAGTACGACACGTACCCTCACCCGCGGACGTATGGAGCGTACCCCCACCCCAACAGTGTAAGTACGACCCGTACCCTCACCCGCGGATGTATGGAGCGTACCTGTTAGAAATGGGATTTCTGGTTGGCTAAGGCTTGCGCCAAAGCCAGGCAGAAACCACCACTCTAGTCAGGGCAAGGAAGTTACACGCCAAAGATAACCCCTGCTCACCCCCTTGGTAGCTTGGCACGAGCAGTCAGGCTTATCTCTGAGGCGATGTGTAAAGCGTTTGCGCGCGCACCTAGCAACAACACCCAAGGCCCACCACAAAGGAAACTCCACACAAGGTATTCTATAAAAATAGCCTTTGTATTATACACAACACATTAGATAAAAACACACACTCTACAATGTGCCAATAGGCACGGGCAGAATTTACAAGGGATTATATATACAGGGGACAGGGCCACCTGGACCACTGTCAGGAAGTAGCACTTTTTAGAACATAGGAATAATACTGTAGTACAAAATAACATATGTAGCACACAACCAGTAATTACTGGTATCAGGTAAGTACCACCTACGCAACCCTAACCACCTTAGGAAAATATTGCGCAGGGAATCAGGACCTCACTAGCACCACCTGTACTAGGGAGAAAACAACCACCTAAGTATTCCAATACCTGTAGGGGTCTAAGCACATAAACACATGATGCATAACATTCAGAGGTGTAAAGCAAAGCACATGACGCATAACCACATTCAGAGGTGCAGTAAAGGTACAATGGCGCCAAAACTCACATTAGCCACTACTGTGGCAGTCCCTGGGCCAACTGGCCTTGTAGGGGCAAGGACACCCTGTGTCCAGCAGAGTCACCAGCAGAGTCAGGGCGCGCCTGCGCAGGCTGCGCAAACCAGGGCGCACAAGGCACAACCTACACGTTGCAGCTGCCCACTAAGTGCTGGGCAGCTGGGAAAATAGTTTATGCCTCTCGCTGGAGCCTCACAGGCTCAATAACCAAATGTGCCCCGTTAGAGCCTCGTGGGCTCGAAAGGAATGGTGCCCCTAACGTTGGAGCGCACCAGCGCTCTAAAATACACAAGGCCCACCAGCGTGGGAGCCTTCCTGGGCTCTTTAGAAAACAATGTGGGCCTCGTGGGAGCCTCTCGGGACTCGGTAACACCCCATTCGGTGGAGTCCCACTCGGGGGACTCTTTAACAACACAGATGGCTCCCGGAGCCTTGCAGGCTCGGAAACAGCTGTGGGGCGCGTTAGAGCCTCGCGGGCTCTTGGAATAGGGTGGGCCCGTAGTTGGAGCGGCCCGCTGCCTTCCGGGGCCGCTCTCAATGTGACAGAGATGCCCCCGTATGTTGGAGCGCAACTCGCGCTCTTCCCAACACAATGCAGCAGCGTTAGAGCCTCTCGGCTCTTAAATGAAGAATGCCCGACATCGGAGCGACCCGCTGTCAGGTGCGGGGCCGCTCAGACAGCACGACGTGGAGCCCCAGGTATCCCCCACTCACCGAGAACTCTCGTCGGCTCCAGGGGCACTTCGGGGCTGGGGGGCAGTCACGGCGCCTCTTCTCTTCCTTCGGATCTCTGGGAAGCGCAGGGTAGGCTCCTGTCCGCTTCCGTGAATCAGAGCGTCGCTTCCTCTGGTGAGGCCCCGGTCACATGGGCAACACTCCCTCCCGCTGGACCAATCCCAGCGCGGCAGGGAGATGATGAGGCGGGGACTCCGGGCCTGCGGCGGTGATTACCTCTGCTCTCTCCGAAGTGCGGGGTGGGCTCCCGCCTTCGTATTAACGTACAAGTCAGCGGCAATAAGCGGGGTAGGCACCCGCCAACGAACGCCACAACAATGTCCCTGGCAGGGTGGGCACCTGCCGGGGGACTTCCGGATTGGCACAGAACGGGGCAAATGCCGGGTGGGCACCGGCTTTGAGAAATAAAGCGCTCTGAGCGCTAAAAGGCAATTACAAGCGCTTCCAGGCGCTTGAGGGACAAATAAAGCGCTCCCAGCGCTTTGGCAAATTAAAGCGCTCCCAGGTGCTTTGGGGAGCAGGCAAACCCTTTGTTCTGGGTTCAGGGTGAGGGGGAAAACCAGTCGCAGCTGGTTGGGGAGCACCCTTGATGTGCTCAGCCCCTCACTCTATTCACTGGCAGGGCTAGGGTCGTCAGTCGCACCACAGGGGGCGGGGCCAGCATTGTGTGTGGAAAACCCTGTCCTATTCAGGACCCAGGTGTACTCCTCCCACCCATCTAGCTGCTGATCTCCCCATTCCCCACTGGGTGACTCATCCTGACTCTGGGGAATCCCTAGCCCGTCACATGACATGACCAGCCAATCACGCGACAGACACACTGCACACAGAAGTGCCCACCTCTAGAAGTGGCACTTCCACACTAGGTACATGCACGCCGCACACATCATCGCGCAGCATTCACTCCCACGAGTCCGCACATACCAAACTCGGGCCTGCACACCCCACGCATCAGGAACTACTAGGGACACATACACTCCCCATGCATTCCTATGGGAGGGCAGGCCTATCTCACCACATGCACTCAGAGCACGCACGCACTTTACCCTGGGACACAGGGAAAGTGCGCAGAAACCAAAAAAAATACCACACCAAGTAACCAATAAAAAGCCAAAAAGTCCAGGGGTGAACCTGCCAGAAGGGCCAAGTCCAACAGTACCCCCACCCCAACAGTGTAAGTATGACACGTACCCTCACCCGCGTATGCATGGAGCGTACCCCCACCCCAACAGTGTAAGTACGACCCGTACCCTCACCCGTGGACGTATGGAGCGTACCCCCACCCCAACAGTGTAAGTACGACACGTACCCTCACCCGCGTATGCATGGAGCATACCCCCACCCCAACAGTGTAAGTACGACCTGTACCCTCACCCGCGGACGTATGGAGCGTACCCCCACCCCAACAGTGTAAGTACGACCCCTACCCTCACCCGCGGACGTATGGAGCGTACCCCCACCCCAACAGTGTAAGTACGACACGTACCCTCACCCGCGGACGTATGGAGCGTACCCCCACCCCAACAGTGTAAGTACGACACGTACCCTCACCCGCGGACGTATGGAGCGCACCCCCACCCCAACAGTGTAAGTACGACCCGTACCCTCACCCGCGGACGTATGGAGCGTACCCCCACCCCAACAGTGTAAGTACGACACGTACCCTCACCCGTGGACGTATCGAGCGTACCCCCACCCCAACAGCGTAAGTACGACCCGTACCCTCACCCGCGGACGTATGGAGCGTACCCCCACCCCAACAGTGTAAGTACGACACGTACCCCCACCCGCGTATGCATGGAGCGTACCCCCACCCCAACAGTGTATGTACGGACCATACCCCCACCTCGTATGCATGGAGCTAACCCACACCCGTGTATGTTCTAAGCGTACATATCCTGAAATAGGAGGGGTGGGTGCAGAGTCCTCCCAGCAGTGCCCAGACACAGGAGGGGTGTGTGCAGAGTCCTCCCAGCAGTGCCCAGACACAGGAGGGGTGGGTGCCTATCACTCCCAGCAGTGCCCAGACACAGGAGGGGTGGGTGCAGAGTCCTCCCAGCAGTGCCCAGACATAGGAGGGGTGGGTGCAGAGTCCTCCCAGCAGTGCCCAGACACAGGAGGGGTGGGTGCAGAGTCCCCCCAGCAGTGCCCAGAGACAGGAGGGGTGGGTGCCTATCACTCCCAGAAGTGCCCAGACACAGGAGGGGTGGGTGCAGAGTCCTCCCAGCAGTGCCCAGACATAGGAGGGGTGGGTGCAGAGTCCCCCCAGCAGTGCCCAGACACAGGAGGGGTGGGTGCCTATCACTCTCAGCAGTGCCCAGACACAGGAGGGGTGGGTGCAGAGTCCTCCCAGCAGTGCCCAGACATAGGAGGGGTGGGTGCAGAGTCCCCCCAGCAGTGCCCAGACACAGGAGGGGTGGGTGCCTATCACTCCCAGCAGTGCCCAGACACAGGAGGGGTGGGTGCAGAGTCCTCCCAGCAGTGCCCAGACATAGGAGGGGTGGGTGCAGAGTCCTCCCAGCAGTGCCCAGAGACAGGAGGGGTGGGCGCAGAGGCCCCAGCATTGCCCATGGAAAAAAAGGGTGGAGTACCCAAAGATCCAATTGCCACAATTGTCAGTCAGGTGCACAAAGACCCTGCAGTACATGTAACACATGTGTGCGAGGCTGGGAGTACACACATGCATACAGCCTAAAAGGGAACATGCCCACATGAAGTCATGTCAACAGAATACATACACAAGTACAGTGATCATCAAAGATGCCACGAATGATGCAGGTGGAGACATAGCTCTGCATGCATGGCCAAAGTTGAAGGGGTCCGTCACACACCCAGCTAATGTAGACACAGCTCAGCGCAGAATATTGGGAACACCCTGCAGGGAAGATGTCAGGGTACAAAGAGGAAGGAATACACCTTGGGACAATTTCACCATGCAGTAACTGCTTACATGAACAGAGAAACCTAGCTAACACCTTGTGATGGCACACAGATACCAGGGTACCCCCTATGACCAGCACACTACTACATTTCCCACACACCCAACACATGATCACCACCCCAAATCATGTAGCAGCCCCACCAACAGCAACACCACAAAAGCAGTAGTGTTCTAAGGAAAAACAAAAAGGCTTTATTCAGCATTTCCAAATAATGTGTGTGTGGATAAAGTTCAATATTTACAAAGCCCATAGGGCAGTCCATGAGTCACAGCTGGATGGGGGACACAGTGGGACGCGTGTCCCCTAGCTTACCTGCACAGTCAGACTCCTTTGTCTTCCACAGCGGGGAGGGCATCATGTGGGGGGGAAGGACCAGGCACCGCAGGGACAGGAGGGCGAAGGGTAGGCGTCGTGGGTGCAGGGATGGAGGACTCCACCATAGGGGGTGGGGCAGGGCCAAAGGCGGAGGCCAGGATGTCGCTGCACACCTTAGCAAGGTCCTCCAGCGTCTCCCCTGCACCCAAAGGAACCACAGACCCCAAGGAGGGGGGGGGCGGAGGGATGGGTCGCAGCGCCACTGGGGGAGGGTGTGGACAGGGGGGGACTCAACCACCCTGACCTGGGACTCCCTTGACCGCTTGCGGGGTGGTGTCACAGTGGGGCTCAGGGACAGAACGGCCATGAAGGAGTCCTTGCCGGATATGTGGCCAGGAGAGCTGAGGGGAGGGGATTTGGAGGGAGTGGATTGGGTGGAATGCGGACTCCCACTCTGGCTGCGTGACTTACGTTTGCCCCCCGACCCAGTGGGTGTGCCTACTTCACCCTGTGTGTGCGTGCCAGGAGGTGTGCGTCTGACCTTCCCTGCTGGTGTGGTGCCTGTGTCTGTTGTGCTGGGTGCATGCTGACGTCTGGGTGTACGTGGGACAGGCATGGGAGTGGGAAGTGTGGATGGGTCAGGGGTAGGGGGTTGGACGTAGTGCTGCAGGAGACACACTGCTGCAGTCAGTGTCGAGTCAATGGGCCTCAGCAACTGGCGTTGGTCAGCCTGCGATGAAAAAATGCCCTCCAAGTATGCCTCCATGTTTGTCAGCACTTGGCTGTGGCCATGGAGGACATTAAGGATCGCAGCCTGACCAAGCTGCAACTGCCGCTGGATGTCCACAGACTCGGCATTGGCGGCAGCAGTGGTGACAGGGGCAGGGGGTGCGGTGCCTGGCAGGAAGGAGACATGTGGTGAGCGGGCACGCTGGGAAGGGACATGAGCAAGTGGGAGGCGGCTGATGGCAATGGAGGGGGCGGCGTGAGATGTTGTGCCGCTGGCAGCTGCTGGTGCAGCCTCCGCCCACTCGGAGAAATTATCCTCGGACCCGTCAGCCTCATATTCTGTCATGCCAGTGGACAGGTCCTCGGCCTCACTCTCCTCCGCCTCAGTACCACTCAATGTGCCAGCCACGATGTCACCGCTGGCACTGGTGCTCGGTCCCTCCGCTCCGTCTGTGCTCATGTCTCCCTCCGTGTCCCCCGACGATGCTGTGGACAAGGTGAAGAGACTGCAATTAATCACACACCTGTATACATATGTCACATGAGTCCAATCTACATAGGTTACAGTGCATAGCCTGAAAAGAAAGATCAGTAACATCTACAAAACAAGGTACAGATGTAGGCCATGCAACACACAGTTGGTTGACCCACCATGCCACTGAAAAACCATGGAGAGCATGACACAATAGCAAATGACATGAAATGGAGTTTGACAGAGGAGCCAGGCCCTGGGGACAATCCAGCACTGCATCTGCACCACACAGCGTTGCCGAAAATAGGGATGAGCAGGGACCATATCCATGAACTTAAGGCACATGCTGCATAGGTAATACTGAAAACATGCCCACCATGACTGGCTCACTGCACCTTGAGTGTATGTCCAGACAAACATCACACACTGGCCAGACCTAGCAAGGTGAATTCTGGTTCTGACATGTAGGCTTGGCCCGCATCAACCACCCCCTACATGAGACAATTTGTTGAGACACAGGTGGCACTTACATCTCTTACTCTGGCTGAAATACACAGGGGCTGCATAAATGCAAGATTGGACACCAAATACACAAGGTGCGCCTGTCCAAAAAATCATGTACAAATGGGCATCATCAGATGATTGCAACAAGATACACAGGCACTGGCCACCGTGAGTATGAACAAGGAAAATCAGGTCAGGCTGTACAGTGGACACTTGTCCTATATTTTACGTCAATGAACATGGTGCCAGGGGACAATGGCACAGAGCACAACCTATGCTGTAGACTCTGAGAGTGTCCACGTTTTGTGATGACACACATGACACCTAGGAAAATTTGCCCCATGGGACAGTAGTGCCCACACAACTCCATGGTCCTGAATGGGAATGACTGCAACACACGCCACCATCCCTGCACTATGCGTATCGCACACTAATGCACATCATGTCACAGGCCACAACATAGGATATGCGTGCTGTAAGGCATGACACTTGAGAGACTAACTCCCATTTCTGGACTCAGCATCAGTGCCAACTGACATGGAACCCACATGTATTGAACTGGACAGGGCACAGGCAAGGTCCCAAAACCTGTTACACACCACCCCCACACATGATGCTACAGGCATAGTTCACGTTGAGAAAGCGCCAGCCTAGATAACCTTGTGAAGGAGTGACTACACACAGACCAGGGAACACATTGCAAGGAGGGGAAGGGAGGCAGGAGAGCACCGCTATACTGTGGGTAACAGGATCTGCACAGCACCTTTAAATCCTGGCAGTGTATCCATGCAACTGTGCACTTACAAATGCTGGTGACACACAACAAACACACATGTACCTACCCCCTTCCTGCTACTGCTTCTCCTGTAAGCGCCTCTCCAAGTCTGGAAATACCACCGCCAGCACACGCTTGTGGATGTGGGTCAGTCTGCGGCGGCCGCGGTTCTTATGGGTCTCAGGTGAGTCCCCCAGCAGGACCCGTGCGATCCTCCGCGTCCAGCACCGGATATCCTGCCAGCATTTCCTCACCTGGGACAGGCGCCGCTTGCGACCATCCACACTCCTCACGGCACTGACGGCAGTCAGCCATATCTGCTTCTTGGCAGAGGCGCTTACCTGTGAGGATGAACAAGTGACACTACATCAATACACCAGGCACATGTCACAGAGACACATATTAGAACAAATTTGCTGTTTACAACAAGGCATAGTATGCATCCAACGCATTGCACCTTTGTACACAGGTGGAATGAGGGCAACGACACAATCAATGATCCAGGCTCACACTGTGCATCACAAGCTACACCAGGATTATGTGCAGCACCTCAAAGCAGTCACATGCCACAGGCCACTGACGCTACCTCAGCAGAGTACACAGACACACACAGGCACAGGACATTCACCTGCCATTGCCAAATGCAGCGACAAACCTCACTCTGCACATGTGCCACTAGATGGGGGGGCTCACAGGTGTGGGGCTGGCCCTGCACATCAGACACACAGCACTGCTCCCTGCTCACATCACATGGGCAGGGTATATCCATCCCTCATGCAGCCCGGGTGCCACACTCCACATATGCACCCACCCACATGACAGGGGACTTACACACACACCGATGTCCAGGGTATGAACACATCATGTGGACCATCTCAGCACAGGTACACAGAACTAACACACATCTGTGGGTACAGTCACCTGTCACACTGGGCTGACCACATAATCACATGAGGACTGTAGAGGCCACATTCCCAGGAGGACAAGACAGGCAGAATGTGGCATGCACCATGCAGTGATTGTCACAGTAAACACAATGCAAGTGAGGACGGCAGACATGCACCACAGCATGCACTGGCTGGGAGACATCAGGCATTCCCCCCCCTGGGACCCCCCCTACAGTACGTAGCATGTGTGCCACACCTGGACACAATGCCAGAAGTCACAGTCACAAACAAGGGACACAGTCTGTGCTAGTAGACTCTGCACTCACCTGATACCCTGGTCGCCCATACAGCATGGGGTACTGTGGGAGGATCACATCCAGCAAAGCCAGGTTCTCCTCCAGGGTGAAAGGCTGTGACCTCTCCACAGTCCTTGACATGGTTCCAGGGAATCAGTAGCAGCAGCTGGGTCGTAGAATCCGAAGATGTGCAGGCAAGTGCTCTCTCATGGGACCTGGCTGCCTTATATCTGCCTTGCTGGCCTGTTTCATGCACAGGAGTACAGAGTGATTGGTCACTCACATTTGCATCCTATGTTTCCTCCAATCCCTTCAAACCTAGCACAGTCAGTGGATTTGCATTCTTTTTTTTCTTGAGCATGATGTCAACTCCAGAACCACATTGCAACAAAGTAGATTCATTCAAACTGACTTTTGCTGTGCACCTGCAGAAAAAAATTCTAACTTTAAACTTGGTCTCCATGACAACCAGCATGCATGTAGGCCTTTATACTTGTCCCTCATGTGTCCCCTATGTAATTTGGAGTTTCACACACAGGTATGGTGCGTCCCGGGGCCCTAGGGCACCACAAATGCATAGCAACGGCCCATACAGGCGTGTGTACGGTCTGCACCACTATGAGTACGCATACGCGAGAACACCCATAGTGATAGTGAGCGTACAGGCGTGTGTACGGTCCGTACCACTATGGGTGTTGTCGCGTATCCGTACTCATAGTGATAGTGAGCGTACAGGCGTGTGTACGGTCCGTACCACTATGAGTACGCATACGCGAGAACACACATAGTGATAGTGAGCGTACAGGCGTGTGTACGGTCCGTACCACTATGGGTGTTGTCGCGTATGCGTACTCATAGTGATAGTGAGCGTACAGGCGTGTGTACCGTCTGTACCACTATGGGTATGCATATGCGACAACACCCATAGTGATAGTGAGCGTACAGGCGTGTGTACGTTCCCTATCACTATGGGAGTGCTGCCGTATGCGTACTCATAGTGATAGTGAGCGTACAGGCGTGTGTACGGTCCGTACCACTATGGGTGTTGTCTCGTATGCGTACTCATAGTGGTACGGACCGTACACACGCCTGTACGCTCACTATCACTATGGGTGTTGTCGCGTATGCGTACTCATAATGGTACGGACCGTACACACGCCTGTACGCTCACTATCACTATGGGTGTTGCCGCGTATGCGTACTCATAGTGGTACGGACCGTACACACGCTTGTACGCTCACTATCACTATGAGTACGCATACGGCAGCACTCCCATAGTGATAGGGAACGTATACAGGCCCTCTTAGCAAAAGTACGGTGCCTTTCACACATCACAGTGGTGACACGCAGCACACAGGAAGGAATAGGGCTGACATACTTGTCCATGGATGGACATCAAGGCATTGTCTGGGCAGTACTACATGTGTGGGGTACAGGTGTGAAAGGCTGTGATGTGGCACATTACTCCTGAGTCGAGAAGGCACCAGATGTATGATGAGATGTGTACAGATGTTATGTGTGACGGTGCAGTGTGTGCCAGGCATGCCCTTAACTCCTTTGACATGTGTGCATGTCGTACTGCACACTTGGGATGAGCGTCACTGGCATGGCACGGCCAACAACACACGCAAGTGTCCCCTGATGCCCGCTACAGGGGTTACCACACCAGACATGTCACTACCCACGGTGCACGATGTGACTATGTCATGTATGTGTGGGGGGTTCCCATTAGCTTGATGTTGGAGCTCCCTCAAAAGCATCAGCTGTTGCAGCAACCAACATGTGTCTGTGTGTAGATGGACATGGCACACTGTTCCGCACACCAGGTAACATGTGGTATCGGATGTGAGGTGCGTATGTATGCATGGGACACGGAGTAGCGTGACAAGGACATGTCTGCATCCTCTCTATGAATGCGTGGTGAGTCATGACATGTACACCTTCATGGCAAGGTGTGTGGGCTGTCCTAGTGTAATGTCATGTGACCTGTGGCTCTAGTGTTCCGCTACCAGTCTCTGCAATCGACATCCTACTTCTGCTGATGTGTGGATGTATGTCACTCCTGTGTTGCGTCTGGCTGTTCACTTACACTGGGACACAGCTAATCCCATGCCATGGCATGTGGAGGTTCACAATCTCCGTGTGTAGCTGGGTCTTGGTAGGAGTGTCACCTGGCAGCCATACGTGTCCAGAGCATGTGGCACATACCTGACTCCGTATGTCGCATATGTGTATTGACAGATTAACATGTGCTCAGTACAAATCAATTGTTGTTGTAGTGCACTCACTCTTCCTTGTCACTTCCAAATTACTGCAGAGCGCCGCCTCTTCCCCAAGCAATTCCGGACTTGGCTGACATGCGGGAGAATGACTGTATACGGTGCTACCGCTTCCCCCAACGGTTGATTCTGGAGTTGACGGCGAGGCTGGCACCACACCTGCAACCGCTGCACAGGTATCCTACGGCACTGACACCCTAGCTGAAGGTAATGGCAGCCCTACATTTTCTTGCCACGGGTACCTTTCAAAATACCATAGCTCATGTTGGTGGCATGTCCCAGAGCATGTTCTGCCGTGTGCTGCATGATTTCTTAGAGGCCATGTTGCTTCACCTGGATGAGTTCATCCATTTCCCAACCCCTGAAATGTTGACTGGTGTCAAGCATGGATTCTATGCCCTGGGAGGGATGCCCCATGTCATTGGGTCCATAGATGGGACACATGTGGCTTTGGTACCACCACAGGCACAGGAGGTAGCATACAGGAATCGCAAGCACTACCACTCCATCAATGCCCTTGTGGTGTGTCTGTCCAACATGGGGATTTCACATGTCTGTGCTCGTTTTCCAGAATCAGCACACGATGCCTACATCATGAGGCGTAGCAGGGTGCCTGAAATGATGACGCAGCTGCGCAACGAACGAGCATGTGTTGTTGGTGGGTACACTCTGTCTGTCCTGTATTTTGCATAGACTTCCAGCACGACCGCTTCTCCTGTCCTACTTATGTCCATGTGCTTTCCATGTAGGGGACGCTGGCTATCCCAACATGCCATGGCTGATCACACCTCTCCGCAACCCCATCACGCCGGCCCAGCTCCGCTACAACACCGCCCATGGCCAGACAAGGCGAGTGATCGAGAGGACATTTGGCCTCCTGAAGAGCCGATTCCGGTGCCTCCACATGCCCCGGCGTAGGTCTGCAAAATCTTCATGGTCTGCTGCATGCTGCACAACATGGCAGTTGAGAAAGCTGTGCCACTCATCCTGGATCAAGATGATCAGGACCATCCACCCGTGGAGGACGAAGGTCTTGGCAATGGTGCTAGTGATGTGGAGGATGTTGTTCCGCAAGAGGACATCCGGACTCGGCTCATACGCGACTTCTTTGCTTAGTGGTGAGTACCAGTGTCTGTGTGTGCACGCATTGGTCCCCGTGTGGCATGTGTTGCGATGTGTGTGTCCATCTGCATGCATGCCACGTGAGTCAGAGGTGTGTGTGGATGTGTCACTGGAGTGATGGTGCCAGTGATGTGTATTTCCCCAGTCATAATTGTGACCTAGCATGTTGTCATCCTTACATGTGTCGAGTACATGCACATGCAAGTGGCTGTGCTTTTTGTGGCTGACTTCTTGTGTGTCTCTCTTCCCCAGGTACTTGCGCATGCTGTCTGCTGGTTGCATTGTTGTGGCACTGCTATTCCTCATGGACATGTCATCGTGTGCTGACTCAGCGTAACACGCACGGACAAGTTTGGAAGTCTCCTTAGGGTAAGGGATGCATCAGGGGTGTATTGGGTGTGGCAGTTGTTTACGATGTATGGACACTGCCCCAGTGGATGTTTGGTTCCTCTGCAGACATGTCGCATCACCATGGTACACATGACATGCAGCTGGGTACACCTGAATAGATGGTCAGACTTGTTGACAGTCATCTGTCATGGGATTGTGGAATGTGATGATGGCATCAATGTGTGTTACACTGCCCTCGGACACATACGGTTTGCATTGGCTTGACATGGTGTGGGACTTCCACATCAGCGGATCAATGGTGTATGGCAGTCTCTCCGTGAGCAGCAGGGGGTGTTTAGCTGTTACCCGACACTTGTGTGCCAGTTCCATGGCTATCACGCATTTGTGCTGCAGAAGGGGGGTTCCAGTGTTGGACCCACATGTTACTCCACATGACCCGTTCATGTGTACTCCGAGTTGCCTCTGCAATCCAGAATACATGACTAATAAAGGTGTCCCTATGCCTCCAAGGTGCCTCTTCTCAGTCAATGCTGGTGTGTTGACACGGTGCATCCGGCATGTCTGGCATGGTTTTCCGTGATAGTGGCTATGTGTCTATGTGTCGAGTAGCAAGATGCAAGCTGTTTGTGTGGGATTAGACTGTGTATTGTGCATGATGTCCATGAGTGTGTGGGTATTGTGACATGTGCCATCCCCATGCATCCAACGTTGGCCAGGCCACCATTCTCTGCATCCACCTGACTCAAGCTTGCAGGACATGGTTCTGCCACCTGTCCACACATACCTGGGTGCCCCCCAGGACACTCCACATGATCCCTGACCTCTGCGCATGGCTGTCGCTGTACTCAAAATGTCTGTCGGCACGGTTGTGTGGCCACCCCCTCAGCTGGTTGGGCCCATCACGGGTGTGTATGGTGCTCCATGTCTGTGTTGCCTAATACAATGTGACCCATGTGTGTCCTGTGCCAGACTCAGGCCCCAGGGTGTGGATGGTTGAAGTCAAATGAGAACTCAGGCATGGTTAGACTTTACAAGACACATGTAAGGTAATAATGCAATGAATAGGCATCTTCTCTTTATGGTGTGACGTTTTATTTTGGTTGTGGTAGGGGGGGGTTTTGACATGAGGGCCTTGCGGGTGTGTGGAATCCAAAGTTCACTAGGGGAGTTGGTGTCCTTGCCATTGGAAATCCTCAGAGTCCATGCCACAGTCTTTGTCAACATTGGTCAGATAGTGACCAGCAAGTCCATGTGGCAGAGAATGTCTTTTGCTGCTGTGCTGCTGTTGGTCCAGTGGGCCAGGTGCCAGGCCAGGTGTCCTGGGAGATGGTGCTGTTGCGCCGACCCTCACGGTCTTTTCCGTGGACGACCCGCCCTCCTGCGGGGACCCTCGGAAGCAGGCCGTGACGATGTTTGGGATGCTCCGTCGGATGTCTCCTCCTCCTCCTCCTGATCCCTCCCTGTGGGTGGTGATGTTCTACGCCTGATGGCACAGGGAGGGTTGCCCATGTTGTCGGCCATCCGACGGAGTGTATTGTGAATTCCCGTGAACACCGTCACGAGCTCAGCCTGTCTGTCCTCCATCCGCCGTTGGTGTCGCAGTAGACAGGCATGTTGCTCCGCATGTTGCTGGGCCTGCTGGGTCTTGATCTCCTCGAGGATGGACACAACCTGGGCCATGCCCATGGTGTCCTGCCGGTATGTGTCCAGGATGTTTCGGACATGGGAATATACCGGTTCCGCAGCCAACTGGTCAGGCTCGCGCCTCCGCCGTCCTCCACTCCCACCACCCCTGCCCACTTGCACCTGGCCTGCCCTTGTGGGCACATCGGGTCTCCGGGACCCCTGAGGGGTGGCATTGGCGTTGTCGCCTGCCTCCTCCTGGGTGCCCGGGACACCTTGTCCCTCCTGGCCAGCCTGGCTGCATTGTGGTGGTGGGGCAGGGATCCTGGGTGTCTCCTGGGATGTGGCAGGAGTGGGGGTGGTGGTTGGCCCAGTTGTACCTGACGCAGGTGCTGCAGGTGGTTGGACACCAGAGGGGCCAGGTTGGTCGGGGTCGGGTTCGTCCACAGAGTGGTGAGAGTCGTCACTGCCGGTGGCTCCGTCATCCCGCCGAGCCGGGTCCTGTGAGTCTTCCCCCCCAGTGTTGGGGGGTGATCCACGCCGTTGACCTGTGTGTGAGAGAGACAATGTTAATTTTGTTCCATGCAACATCCATGTTTCATTGGTTTCTAAGTTGGCACATTTCCTCTGGGAATTTGGATATGTCTTGCATTCCACTCACAGTGCACTTGTACATGGGTATGTCCCTTGGCCACAGCTTTTGCGACTTTACCTATGTGTGGCACAGTCTTACTTGCTGCGTCAATTGTGACTGCAGTCAGCAGTGGAGTGGGCAGGTGTGGCGAGCCATGCATTGGCGCCTTCCGTGTTGCACTGTACGTGGGCACATGGAGTGGTTCCACACACTTATATAATGCAGGTAGCTGGCGTTGTGCTCGTGCACAGGTTGTGACATGGCCCTGTGTTTTGCCATGGAGAAGAGGGGGGGTTCTGGCACTGGCCACCCTTGTCTACATGCACTCAGTCCACCTGCTGACGAGCAGACATTCCCACACCCCCCAAGGCTGATTTGCTCTCCCTGTGTGTCCCTTTCTCGCTCCCTCTCTGTCCCCCTCTCCCTCCCTCTGTGTGTCAGCCTCCTCCCTCTGTCCATCTCCCTGTGTCTCCCTCCCTCTCTCTCCCCCTCTCCCTCCCTCTGTGTGTCACCCTCTGTCACCTCAGCCCAGCTTCCTAGGCACACACAGTTTGCAGGTCTTTAAATGGCCCTTGGCTTGTTCATGTGAGTTTGTTTCTGATCTCCAGGCACCCATTGGGTGTAGTGTCTGTGTCTGCGCTGCTGCTGTGGTGGTGTGTGCTGCCACTCTTTCACAGTGTTGGCTGTTCATTAGCTGCTGTCATGTGCAAAAAGTGCCTTCACCCCATGTCTTAATGCAAGGCGTGCGCCATTTGCTGGCAAGTCTTTCCTGTGTGGGGACACACTGTTTGTCTGGCTGTGACCTGGGCCATATGGGCAGAGGGCATTGTTGTCTGCTTCGGAGTTGCACTATGTGATTTTTGGGGCCCACACTCCCGCCATCCGGGTTACCGTGTCTTGTGTTGGTGTTTTCTGTGGCCTGTGACTTGGCATTGTCCAGCTGGGTGCATGGGGCATGTTGGCGCCAGTGGCATGTGCGTGTTCATGGAGTGTGGTTGAGTCATGCGATAGATTGGGGTGGTTGCGTGCCTGTTTGTGATTTTGGTTGTGGATGACGTTCCCCCATGTGAGGTGAGTTGTTTGTGTACTCACCCGGGTCTCGGAGTCCTTCTAATCCGTCCACTGCCACCACCGGCAGTATGGCCATCACCCTCTCCTCCCAGGGATGGTATTCTACGCATCTGCGGGGCGGCCCTCCTCCAGTGACGTTGGCCTGGTTGTGTTTGTCGTTCATCCTGGCTCGGACCCTCCTCCGCAGATCGTACCACCTGGCTTGGCATTCATGCCTGGTCCTTCTGGTGGCCGCAACAGCATTGACAGCATCGACAATCCTCTGCCACATGGCTGTTTTATCGGAAATGCTGGTCTGTCTGACCAATGTTCCAAAGAGGTGTGGCTCGACTCTGAGGATTTCGTCGACAAGGACCTCCAACTCTCGGCTAGTGAACTTTGGATTCTTGTTAGTGGGCATGGTGAGGGGTGTGGGTGTGGATGGTTGGGGGGGTGTGGGTGTGGATGGTTGTGGGTGTGTGGGTGTGGTTGTGCAGGTGTGTGTGTGAATGTGATGAGGGGGTGTTTGTGAAGGTGTGTGTGTGAAGGTGTGCAAGTGTAAGGTGTAGTAAAGGTTCAAGTATGGTGCTGTAGGTTGTCTGTGGGGTCTGGCAGCAGTGAGTCTGTTGCAAAGGCTCATGGTTTGTGTGTGTGGGCCCTTTTTATTGGTCCATTGGTGGGTGTGGCTGTGTTTGAACTTTGGGTGGGGGTTTTATAAGGAGTGGTTGTGTTTTGGGCCTCTGTTTTGGAGTTTGGCAGTTGCAGGTCAGTGATTGTGTTGTTTTTGTGCTTGTTGGACATGTTTAGTGGCTTAGTGGCTTTGTGCCATTCGAATGGTGTATTCTTGTATTGTTTTGCTTTGTCCTGGTTGTGTACGTGCGTTTTTAACGTGTGTACGGTGTGTACTTCGGGCATTTTGTTGTACAGTGCTGTCCTTGTGTCTGGCTTGGTACGACTCGTACATGCGCGTGTGTGAAGGTGCTGGTGTTGGGGCCTGGGGTGCGCTCCATGCATATGCGGGTGAGGGTACGCATCGTACATACACGGTTGGGGTTGGGGTAAGGTCCGTACATACACGGTTGGGGTGGGGGTACGGTCCGTACATACACGGTTGGGGTGGGGGTACGCTCCATGCATACGCGGGTGAGGGTACGCGTCGTACATACGCGGTTGGGGTGGGGGTACGCTCCATACATACGCGGGTGAGGGTACGCGTCGTACATACACGGTTGGGGTGGGGGGACCGGTCGTACATACATGGTTGGGGTGGGGGTACGCTCCATGCATACGCGGGTGAGGGTACGCGTCGTACATACGCGGTTGGGGTGAGGGTACGCTCCATACATACGTGGGTGAGGGTACGCGTCATACATACACTGTTGGGGTGGGGGTACGCTCCATACGTACGCGGGTGAGGGTACGGGTCGTACATACACGGTTGGGGTGGGGGTACGGTCCGTACATACACGGTTGGGGTGGGGGTACGCTCCGTACGTACGCGGGTGAGGGTACGCATCGTACATACACTGTTGGGGTTGGGGGTACGCTCCATATGTCCGCGGGTGTGGGTACGCATCGTACATGCACTGTTGGGGTGGGGGTACGCTCCATACGTACGCGGGTGAGGGTACGGATCGTACATACACGGTTGGGGTGGGGGTACGGTCCATACATACACGGTTGGGGTGGGGGTACGCTCCATACGTACGCGGGTGAGGGTACGCATCGTACATACACTGTTGGGGTGGGGGGTACGCTCCATACGTCCGCGGGTGTGGGTATGCGTCGTACATGCACTGTTGGGGTGGGGGTACGCTCCATGCATACGCGGGTGAGGGTACACGTCGTACATACGCGGTTGGGGTGAGGGTACGCTCCATACATACGTGGGTGAGGGTACGTGTCATACATACACTGTTGGGGTGGGGGTACGCTCCATACGTACGCGGGTGAGGGTACGGGTCGTACATACACGGTTGGGGTGGGGGTACGGTCCGTACATACACGGTTGGGGTGGGGGTACGGTCCGTACATACACTGCTGAGGTGGGGGTACGCTCCATACGTCCGCGGGTGAGAGTACGGGTCGTACATACACGGTTGGGGTGGGGGTACGTGTCGTACATACACGGTTGGGGTGGGGGTACGGGTCGTACATACACGGGTGGTGATTCGACTCGTACATAGGAGGGCTGGGGGGGTGTTGGGCGCGTATGCGGGCACATGTCTCCATGGCTGATATGGGAGTTCGGTGCGGACGGTGTTTTTTCCATCCAGTTGTAACATTGGACACACGGGATGGATCGTGATTCCGCGGTCGGACTTCACTTTTCACATTTGTACGGTGAATCGTCCGAGGACGTGTCGGACACATTTTCCGACCCGAGGACGTGTGGGGAATAATTCCCAATGCGGTTCGTATCGACTTTTTACCATGCGAATCGTGATTGCCAGTTTGTACGGCACTTGTACGATTCGTACGGTAAAAAGACCGGATACGAGTCGGACGGGCAATTTTTTTACCGGATCGTGATCGGCACCAAAATGTAAAAAAAAGAAGAGATTTTGTTGGATAGTGAGAGAGTAAAAATTACTATTCCCACTCCAGTGAGTGCAACAGTAGGGAAAACGTTTGATAGTGTAGGGGTAAAAATTACTATTCCCACTCCAAAGAGTGCAACAGTAGGGAAAGCGTTGGATAGCGGGTGGGTAAAAATTACTATTCCCACTCCAGAGACAGGTGCACAGGTTGTGACATGGCCCTGTGTTTTGCCATGGAGAAGAGGGGGGGTTCTGGCACTGGCCACCCTTGTCTACATGCACTCAGTCCACCTGCTGACGAGCAGACATTCCCACACCCCCCAAGGCTGATTTGCTCTCCCTGTGTGTCCCTTTCTCGCTCCCTCTCTGTCCCCCTCTCCCTCCCTCTGTGTGTCAGCCTCCTCCCTCTGTCCATCTCCCTGTGTCTCCCTCCCTCTCTCTCCCCCTCTCCCTCCCTCTGTGTGTCACCCTCTGTCACCTCAGCCCAGCTTCCTAGGCACACACAGTTTGCAGGTCTTTAAATGGCCCTTGGCTTGTTCATGTGAGTTTGTTTCTGATCTCCAGGCACCCATTGGGTGTAGTGTCTGTGTCTGCGCTGCTGCTGTGGTGGTGTGTGCTGCCACTCTTTCACAGTGTTGGCTGTTCATTAGCTGCTGTCATGTGCAAAAAGTGCCTTCACCCCATGTCTTAATGCAAGGCGTGCGCCATTTGCTGGCAAGTCTTTCCTGTGTGGGGACACACTGTTTGTCTGGCTGTGACCTGGGCCATATGGGCAGAGGGCATTGTTGTCTGCTTCGGAGTTGCACTATGTGATTTTTGGGGCCCACACTCCCGCCATCCGGGTTACCGTGTCTTGTGTTGGTGTTTTCTGTGGCCTGTGACTTGGCATTGTCCAGCTGGGTGCATGGGGCATGTTGGCGCCAGTGGCATGTGCGTGTTCATGGAGTGTGGTTGAGTCATGCGATAGATTGGGGTGGTTGCGTGCCTGTTTGTGATTTTGGTTGTGGATGACGTTCCCCCATGTGAGGTGAGTTGTTTGTGTACTCACCCGGGTCTCGGAGTCCTTCTAATCCGTCCACTGCCACCACCGGCAGTATGGCCATCACCCTCTCCTCCCAGGGATGGTATTCTACGCATCTGCGGGGCGGCCCTCCTCCAGTGACGTTGGCCTGGTTGTGTTTGTCGTTCATCCTGGCTCGGACCCTCCTCCGCAGATCGTACCACCTGGCTTGGCATTCATGCCTGGTCCTTCTGGTGGCCGCAACAGCATTGACAGCATCGACAATCCTCTGCCACATGGCTGTTTTATCGGAAATGCTGGTCTGTCTGACCAATGTTCCAAAGAGGTGTGGCTCGACTCTGAGGATTTCGTCGACAAGGACCTCCAACTCTCGGCTAGTGAACTTTGGATTCTTGTTAGTGGGCATGGTGAGGGGTGTGGGTGTGGATGGTTGGGGGGGTGTGGGTGTGGATGGTTGTGGGTGTGTGGGTGTGGTTGTGCAGGTGTGTGTGTGAATGTGATGAGGGGGTGTTTGTGAAGGTGTGTGTGTGAAGGTGTGCAAGTGTAAGGTGTAGTAAAGGTTCAAGTATGGTGCTGTAGGTTGTCTGTGGGGTCTGGCAGCAGTGAGTCTGTTGCAAAGGCTCATGGTTTGTGTGTGTGGGCCCTTTTTATTGGTCCATTGGTGGGTGTGGCTGTGTTTGAACTTTGGGTGGGGGTTTTATAAGGAGTGGTTGTGTTTTGGGCCTCTGTTTTGGAGTTTGGCAGTTGCAGGTCAGTGATTGTGTTGTTTTTGTGCTTGTTGGACATGTTTAGTGGCTTAGTGGCTTTGTGCCATTCGAATGGTGTATTCTTGTATTGTTTTGCTTTGTCCTGGTTGTGTACGTGCGTTTTTAACGTGTGTACGGTGTGTACTTCGGGCATTTTGTTGTACAGTGCTGTCCTTGTGTCTGGCTTGGTACGACTCGTACATGCGCGTGTGTGAAGGTGCTGGTGTTGGGGCCTGGGGTGCGCTCCATGCATATGCGGGTGAGGGTACGCATCGTACATACACGGTTGGGGTTGGGGTAAGGTCCGTACATACACGGTTGGGGTGGGGGTACGGTCCGTACATACACGGTTGGGGTGGGGGTACGCTCCATGCATACGCGGGTGAGGGTACGCGTCGTACATACGCGGTTGGGGTGGGGGTACGCTCCATACATACGCGGGTGAGGGTACGCGTCGTACATACACGGTTGGGGTGGGGGGACCGGTCGTACATACATGGTTGGGGTGGGGGTACGCTCCATGCATACGCGGGTGAGGGTACGCGTCGTACATACGCGGTTGGGGTGAGGGTACGCTCCATACATACGTGGGTGAGGGTACGCGTCATACATACACTGTTGGGGTGGGGGTACGCTCCATACGTACGCGGGTGAGGGTACGGGTCGTACATACACGGTTGGGGTGGGGGTACGGTCCGTACATACACGGTTGGGGTGGGGGTACGCTCCGTACGTACGCGGGTGAGGGTACGCATCGTACATACACTGTTGGGGTTGGGGGTACGCTCCATATGTCCGCGGGTGTGGGTACGCATCGTACATGCACTGTTGGGGTGGGGGTACGCTCCATACGTACGCGGGTGAGGGTACGGATCGTACATACACGGTTGGGGTGGGGGTACGGTCCATACATACACGGTTGGGGTGGGGGTACGCTCCATACGTACGCGGGTGAGGGTACGCATCGTACATACACTGTTGGGGTGGGGGGTACGCTCCATACGTCCGCGGGTGTGGGTATGCGTCGTACATGCACTGTTGGGGTGGGGGTACGCTCCATGCATACGCGGGTGAGGGTACACGTCGTACATACGCGGTTGGGGTGAGGGTACGCTCCATACATACGTGGGTGAGGGTACGTGTCATACATACACTGTTGGGGTGGGGGTACGCTCCATACGTACGCGGGTGAGGGTACGGGTCGTACATACACGGTTGGGGTGGGGGTACGGTCCGTACATACACGGTTGGGGTGGGGGTACGGTCCGTACATACACTGCTGAGGTGGGGGTACGCTCCATACGTCCGCGGGTGAGAGTACGGGTCGTACATACACGGTTGGGGTGGGGGTACGTGTCGTACATACACGGTTGGGGTGGGGGTACGGGTCGTACATACACGGGTGGTGATTCGACTCGTACATAGGAGGGCTGGGGGGGTGTTGGGCGCGTATGCGGGCACATGTCTCCATGGCTGATATGGGAGTTCGGTGCGGACGGTGTTTTTTCCATCCAGTTGTAACATTGGACACACGGGATGGATCGTGATTCCGCGGTCGGACTTCACTTTTCACATTTGTACGGTGAATCGTCCGAGGACGTGTCGGACACATTTTCCGACCCGAGGACGTGTGGGGAATAATTCCCAATGCGGTTCGTATCGACTTTTTACCATGCGAATCGTGATTGCCAGTTTGTACGGCACTTGTACGATTCGTACGGTAAAAAGACCGGATACGAGTCGGACGGGCAATTTTTTTACCGGATCGTGATCGGCACCAAAATGTAAAAAAAAGAAGAGATTTTGTTGGATAGTGAGAGAGTAAAAATTACTATTCCCACTCCAGTGAGTGCAACAGTAGGGAAAACGTTTGATAGTGTAGGGGTAAAAATTACTATTCCCACTCCAAAGAGTGCAACAGTAGGGAAAGCGTTGGATAGCGGGTGGGTAAAAATTACTATTCCCACTCCAGAGAGTGCAACAGTAGGGAAAGCGTTGGATAGCGGGAAGGTAGAAATGACTATTCCCACTCCAGTGAGTGCAACAGTAGGGAAAGCGTTGGATAGCGTAGGGGTAAAAATTACTATTCCCACTCCAGTGAGTGCAACAGTAGGGAAAACATTGGATAGCGTAGGGGTAAAAATTACTATTCCCACTCCAAAGAGTGCAACAGTAGGGAAAGCGTTGGATAGCAGGAGGGTAAAAATTATTATTCCCACTCCAGAGAGGGCAACAGTACGGAAAGCGTTGGATAGCGTAGGGGTAAAAATTACTATTCCCACCCCAGTGAGTGCAACAGTAGGGAAAACATTGGATAGCGTAGGGGTAAAAATTACTATTCCCACTCCAAAGAGTGTAACAGTAGGGAAAGCGTTAGATAGCGGGAGGGTAAAAATTACTATTCCCACTCCAATGAGTGCAACAGTATGGAAAGCGTTGGATAGCGGGAGGGTAAACATTACTATTCCCACTCCAGTGAGTGCAACAGTAGGGAAAGCGTTGGATAGCGGGAGGGTAAAAATTACTATTCCCACTCCAGAGAGTGCAACAGTAGGGAAAGCGTTGATTTGCGGGAGGGTAAAAATTACTATTTCCACTCCAGTTAGTGCAACAGTAGGGAAAGCGTTGGATAGCGGGAGGGTAAAAATTACTATTCCCACTCCAGAGAGTGCAACAGTAGGGAAAGCGTTGGATAGTGGGAGGGTAAAAATTACTATTCCCACTCCAGAGAGTGCAACAGTAGAGAAAGCGATGGATAGCGGGAGGGTAAAAATTACTATTCCCATTCCAGAGAGTTCAACAGTATGGAAAGTGTTGGATAGCAGGAGGATAAAAATTACTATTCCCACTTCTGAGAGTGCAACAGTAGGGAAAGTAATGATTTAATATTTAAAATAAGATTAAATTAATTATCAATACCAATAAAACATTAATTTAAAATAATTAACAATTAATAAAAAATTAATTACCATTGAAAAGAAATTAATTACCAATTAATACAAATTAATTATTAATTAATAATTAATTATGAATCAATTATCAATACATATAAATAAAAATTAATATTTAATTTACTATAATTAAATTAGTTCCCACCCTATTCCCCTATAAACCCACAACCCGCTACGGAATTAAATTACGCAAAAAATTAAATTACATAACATTCATTACTTTAAAAAAAATTAAACATACATTACAAAAATAATACATAATTTTAAAACATATACTACCATACATAACACAAAAAATAAATCGATATTGTGGAAATCTATATTTTTAAATTTGATATTATGGAAATCGATATTTCATACCCCAAATTCGATATTCTGTCCTATATATATTTTGGCAATTTGATATTCTGTGCTATCTATATTTTGGAGTCGATATTCTGTCCTGACTATATTTTGGATTCTATATTTTGGTCGTTCATCCTGATTTACAACGTGGCAGACTGGTTATTCCATCATAGCGGTGACTGATATCCCGTCCGCCGAAATATAAATCCCATAGGATATAGACACCATTGTGACGGAGTAACCCATCTACCAAGATCTGAATCAGGCCCTGAGTTAGTATGTCCTTAAATGTTTCTTTCCTGCCTGTTAATTGCCTCTAGTATTAGTTGCAAGTTCCTTTAGGCATTTGCCACATGCTTTGTGGCTGGGACTGGTCTCTATCGCCCCCATCCAGCACACTGACCTACACCCACAGGCCATGAGGCCCACATTCACAGTATTTGGTTAATGTAAAATACACGTTCAATCATTAATCACCAGGTATTTCCCTACCTATATACCATGTAAAAATGCCCATACTTCCTTGTTTTGTTTATATGCTTCACTGTTTCCTTTTGCCAAAGGTGCCCCAGTTTCAAGAACTGAGCACTCAGACTCAAATGCATGCTGACTCAGACCGCAGTGAGACCAGTACTTAATTTGAGCTGGTGCTTTCCGGTGCTCAGCACCCGCACCTAAACCTTAGCACCGGTGCTTATAGCACAAGTTAAGGACTCACTCATTCGGAGTCCATGTGATTTTCTCCAGAATCACAGGATTTTGAGCCATGTCGAGACTCGAACCCGGTTCCCCAGTTCCAAAATCGGCAGTTCTAGCCATTGGACCAAGTCCTCTCCAGAATAATAAGTACCGGGGCTATAGTCAGGAGGCAGTTTGCACCAGCACATTTCTCTTGTTAGCGCTGCCTCCTGAGGAGAGCCCCGGCACTTTTTATTTTACAAATTAACCACTGAGTGAGACTCTCCTGCAAAGAGCCGCATGAGTCATCACTCAAGCCTCCTATTAAGAGCATTTGGAAGAACTCCTGCTGAAGCATTGGCCATTGCAGCAGCTTGTCGTTTTAAACTGCACCCACTGCAAAACAACTTGCTTTGCCTAAAGATCCGTCAGCCTGACGGTTTCCTGCCTATTGTGAAAGACGTAGACAAGCACTCCCCAGCTGTTAATTACAGCCTTCACAAGAGCAACTCTTCTTTCAGTGCCTCATTACACAGGAGGATTGATATCCATTTGACAGTCAGCTCCGAATCAACCGTTTGACTAATACAGTACTGAAAATTTAAGGTGAAAAATCTCCCTTGGAAAACTGCCACTCCCTTGTTGGTAAAGGTTTTGAACAACCTGATCAGGGGTCTATGTTATATGCAATTTCCATCGTCCTTAAGATGGTCTGACAGACTAACGCCACGAAAGACCGAAACGTCGACATCACCATCTAATTCCACAAACATTCATTGTATATAAAGTGACTGCTTTTTGTATCAGGAGATATGTCACTTTTTTTATATTGATTTTGTTGGAATGGATGTTTTTATTCATGATTAGTAGTTTAAATTGTAAAAAAGCTCTTGCATGATTATTTGCTCAATTGATTTTTGATTGATTGTACCCTTCTCAATTTTATATATAAAAATTATTTACATATTGACAAAGTAAGATATCCCTGTGTTTCTTCTCTGTTTTTTTCTGCTACAGTGAGTGAATAATTGAATTTGTGACTTTTTGGTTCAAGATCTGGTCAGACTGAACTACCAAGTAATTTTAACATAAAAGCTTTTTAAAAATTCTATGTTCACAACTAAATCCCTTGCAGGCATCTTGACTTTATAATATTTGAATTGCCCAAGCCTCCAAGGGTATATTGGGTTTCCCACTTTCTTTATCTATCCTCACACACACAGCACTCATACAACCCTTCAAGAGGGGACACTAGTTCAAGAAACAGAAACTTACCCGAAGCCGTTATCTGCTTCAGTGATCTTCATCGTCTCTCCCTTCTGAGGTACATTTAAAAAATAGAAACCTTTAAGACAAAGATACACTGTGCATAGTTACTTTCTATTCTTGCACATTTTTTGCTCGTTTGAGAAATAGACATTGGCACTTCGAGTGAGAGCACCTCTTGAACATTTGAATGGTGCAAGAGTGAGAGCGCATTATTCCTGTGAAGAAATGGGAAACTGCGCTATTTCCTACTCAAGATAACTAAACTATAAGGGAATAATTGGTACAGGATTAGGTGCATATAAGAAATGGTGTACTGAAGTATGTTTTTCTGTATCTCATAATGTCTCTTGTTTTCTAAATCCGTAGATGCAATAACCCTTGTGTTCCCTAAATAGTCGTTATCAGGAGCTTCCAATTTCCACTCATTCTCCAGGTGCCTACCTTGAGAATTTCATTACAAGCCACCCAGGTGCATGAATCTGCAAGTTTGCTCGCAGGTACTTTTGTTCACTTCACTAAGGAAGGTGTGGGGCGGAAGACACTATACTCTAAGGGCTAAACTAGAAGGAAACCAAATTAGTTATACACATTCTTTCTCGTGTTTCAGGCTGGTCAGCAACTTGGTTGTGGATCTACGCACCTATCCAAAAGGGCCCTCTCCCCTTTTAAGATCAGACCACTAGCTTACGAAATTGAACCAAACTGGTAGGTACAGTCAGGAAGTAGGATTGGGTCCATATCATCTCTGCAAGGCCACCCATCTCTCCAGGTAAGAGACGGCGACCACTATTGACACTATGGTGATCTTTTCATTTACCGAAACTTGGTTTCTTTGGTTTATTTCAATTTTTCTTTTATCGTACAAGCTGCACAAGAAGCAGAGTGTGTGTGAAGCTGACAAAAACTCCAATGCTATGTGGTGAAGAGTAGTGGAAAGGGGTGAAGAGTGGAACTGGAAATTTTCCATGTGAGTCACATCAGAGTTGAGGGTAAAGTCCTCTCCATTCGATGGTCTCCAGATAAAGCTGAGATCCAATCTTTGGGTGGGGTTTAAATACCAGCCACACCTGAGATGGCCACCAAGAATTGCAGAGATCTTGTGGGATCTTGGAAAAACTTTATGACTACAATAGAGACAATGTGAAAAGCCAAGAGAAGGCACACAATAAAACGTGCTGTTTCTGTAACATCGACAGTGCACAGTGGGAGGTGCTCAATAGCTGAGACAGTCAAACTAACATCACTTCTATGCCTAACACAGCTGCATCTATAAATATAATAGTTCTTCTATGCCTACCATAGTTGTGTATGTGAATCCAGAACTATATCATAATAAATCACCAGTGACATAAATGTTCCCATGGTGCTCCCAACTCAAGGAACAGTAGTGGCATGATGGTTGGTGAGGCAATTTAGGCAGCACTACAGGTGGAGACTTCAAACTTATCAAGGGCTGACCATGACACAAAGCTAACGCAAAGCAAATGTGTCTAACTAATAACTGAAAATGTAAGTAAGACCTATTGACTTCAGTGCTTGTTTCTAAACTACTTAATTAAAAACCCCTGCTACATATAGCCTTTGGCTGTGCTCATCAGGGGGTTGTGTGCAGGGCCTGCGTTCAAGCTGCCGTGGGCACCCAAACAGCCGAGGGTGTCCAACACCCACTGTTTATGACCTTTGATGGTGCACAGCAGAGGCTGGGCACAGGGACATGCCTGCAGCCAGACCCTTCCCCCAAGCTACTGCCGGCAGCCAATTCCCACTGCACACAGCTGTAGGGGGGTATGACACAGTGTCAATTGTATGTGTTGGGGATTTGCTAGTCAAAAAACTGACTCACAAATCCTGTGACTTTTTTAACTTTGCTTAAAAATTTTTAAACAAACTTTGCCTTTTGGGGGTCTTCTCACTGTGGACTGGGTTTATGTTGTGCACACACTGCTACCTTTTATGGCCAGCACATGGGGATTGTGACAACAGCCAATCAGGTCTCTTGAATCAATGGTACCAACCCTGGAACCAAGGATCCAAAAGGGATGACAAGAAAAAAGGCTCACTCATCCAATCCCATTTTGTTTTTTAAATCCCAGACTCATGAGTTTTTGAGAGCCCCAAACAGCAGAGGTAAACAAAAGTGCTAACTTCTTAAAGCACGTTTGGCCAATTTTTTGAATCCTTATATCCCAAAGACTACTGAAAGGGTTTACACCGAACCAACAAAAGCCAGCTTTCTGGGTTGACTTTCATAGAAGTTTAATGTATAACCGTTCAGAGGTTCAGTCTATAGGTGTGAGCAAATTTTCCCACAGAAGTTAAGAGAAAACGCTCTGCCCCACCTATTTTACCCAGCACAGATCTTCACAAAACTTGACATGCTGAACCTAGCTGACTGAGGAGCTGATTTATATGTTGGTGCAGAGGGAACTCCATCGCAGTGGCGATAGAGGTCCCTCCCTGGCAATACACAGTGGCCCGCCCACTTGATTTATATGCGGGTGGACCATAGGTTCAACTACAGCAGTGACTACTGTGTCACCGCCCTAGCCAAACTGCTCAGATGGCCTTAATGATAACATTGTGGATGAGCGATTCCAAAAATTGTTGAAATGATGACCATGACTAGGGAGATGCAAGGATTTTTCGTCAATAGACCTCGAATCAGCACACCAGCAGGTTGGTTTTCACCCAGGCAGTAAAAATCTGAGTTCATGACACCCACTGGATGTTACCAACTTGTACAGATGCCATTTGGCTTAACTTCATTTGGTGCAGTTTCCCAAAAGTTGATGCAAAGCGGGTTTTATGGGTTTAAGGGTACAAATGTTTTCCAAGACAACATCTTGGTCATGTCAAACATGATGTATGGGCTATCAGCTGAGTGCAAAATGCAGGTTTGGGGTGCTGACCTTGAATTACCTTTGACAGGAAGTGAGTAACGAAGGCATCAAACCTAAGTAGTTGTTGGTGAAAGCTATCCATGAAGCCCCTATACCAGCCAACATGGATGATTTACGGTCCATTTCAGGATTAGTGAAGTTTTATTCCAAATTCGTACAGAACTTTTAAAAAAAATATATAAAATGAAACAACTACTGAAAAACAAGGTCAAATTTTAGTGATCCCCCCGAATTACAAAAAGACCTTTAATCCATCAAAGAAGAAATCACTTTGGAGAATGCCTTCGCCTTGGCCTTGCCTTGCCCAAAGCAACAACGAGATTATGCAATGACAGATGAGAGCTGCAAAGGAATTGGAGCAGTTTAGTCTCAGATAGATGGTAAATGCAAAGATGTTACTGTGGCTTTTGTGTTTTGATCTCTTTCTCCAGCCTAAGAAAGTTATTCGGTGGTGGAAAGGGAGATTGTAGATGTGGTGTGGGGTCTTGATCACTTTAGGAATTTTGTGTGTCTACATATGAGAATTGCACAATTGTCCTTTAGATTATAGATTACAAGGTGCATATGTTCCTGGTGGGAAAAGCAAGGTAGAAGATTGTTTGAGTCAGTTACCTTTGCCATTGAGTGAAGACCCCAAGGAGGATTGGGAAGAGTTGAGTTTGGTACTGGTGTGGAGGGAATGATGTGATCCCAAAGGAAGATATAATGAAGCACTCTCTAAGGATGTGAACCTGTAATGAGTAATATTGTGCATGGTGAAGGGTTGGTTGTAAAAGAAGTTGGTTGAAGAATGTGTCAAATTCTGGGCTGTTCAAGAGGAATTGTCCATTTTAGGACCAAATTTATAAGAGGACAAGGAATTATCCAGCCACAGAGTTTGAGGAGAAAAGTGATAGAGATAAGCCATGAATGGCATTTGGGCATTGTGGAAAGCAAGAAAATAGTTAAGACGTACTGGTGGACGGGTATGAATACAGAGGTGGAATGCATTGTAAGAGAAGTCCTGAATGTGGGTTGGCTGATAGGTATAAAATCACACTTGAACTGCCTTTATATCCAGTGGAAAGTCCTGGCATGGCTTTGGAAACCATTGGTGTAGACATTAAAGGTCCAGTAGTAGAAGAGAAGGAAGAAAGTACATATGTCCTGGTAGCAATGGAATATATTTCCCGAAATGACCAGAGGTTTCTCATGTAGATGGGGTCAATGCAGAGAATGTGATCACATTTTGGGAAGAATTGTTTCAAAGGTGGAGGTTGGTTGGAGAGTAAAAATTATTATTCCCACTCCAGTGAGTGCAACAGTAAGGAAAGTGTTGGATAGCGTAGCGGAATAATTTAATATACCCACTCCTGCAATATAATTTACATTAATTAACAGTTAATATTTTTTTTAATTAATTTACCTCCCACCATTTTCCCCTACAAACATTACCTACAATATTGCAATATATTAATAAATTAACATAATTAATTAACAATTAATTAACTAATTACAATTAACAATATAATTAACAATAAGATCTAAATTAATTCACACAATTAACACTATAAAATAACTTAAAAAAATTATAATATAACAAATAATAAAAGTTACATTGAAAAATAATGTACTTCCTACCCTACTCCCCTATAAACCCTCAACCCACTGATAAAAAAGTACACAATTAACATATTTACAAATTATTTGCTAATAATTAATATCTAATTAATTACGAATTAATAAAAAGAATTACGCAATTAACATAATTACCAATTAATTGTTAATTGTTATTAATCAATTTATAATTAATTCGTAATAAATTAATTAACGTAATTAACAATGTAAATTCTTAAATATGAAATTATTAAATAATAAAATAATTAATTCATTTCAATTAAATTACTTCCCACCCTATTCCCCTATAAACCCACAACCCGCTACAGACTTAAATTACACATTTTTTTTTTACATATAATTAATTCATTCTAAATAATGCTGAAAATATATATTATAATTAAATTACTTCCCACCCTATTCCCCTATAAACCCACAACCCGCTACGGAATTAAATTACACAAAAATGAATTAACATAAAATTCTTTAGTTTTACAAAAATCAAACGTACATTGCAAAAATGATACATACTTTTAACACATATACGAACACTTAAAACACAAAACAAAAATCGATATTACCAACTTCGAAATTGCGGAAATCGATATTTCTTACCTGCATTTCGATATTCTACACCACTATATTTTTGCAATTCGATATTCTGTCCATTTGATATAAAAAACTCGATATTCTGTCCAGTCGATATTTTTTTTCCATATTATGACTAGTTACCGGTGGTCTGCTGACCCTAGTAGGCCACCATCCTCGTGATTTTAGCGATTTCTAGGGGGTCGCAAATTGCAACCTAGCTCATTAATATTCCTGAGGTAAGTCATTTGCGACCCCCTAGGAATCACAGAAAGTGTTCATCACACTTTCGTAAATGCAGTTTTGCGATTTCCTAATTGCGAATCGCAGGAATTACAGAAGCTCAAATCGGTTACTTGATATATGCGGCCCTAAGTCTCAAACCCAGGCTTTGCATGGCACTATAGGCATGTCAACAAGCTGTGTCACTAGGAAATGTGCGAACAACTATAATAGAATGTCTCATGGCGGGTGCTTCTGTCAGGCGTTTCCTTTTAACCGTATTCAAATGAGTACAAGCGGACTCCATGTAACAGGAGGGTAATCGCTTCAGAGTAAAATTAGAAAGGATATAGCATGACAGGCTGATTCTGTTTTGTTCTAGTTTGCACGATTTCTGTTTGGACAA
Source organism: Triturus cristatus (assembly GCF_964204655.1). Classification (NCBI taxonomy): domain Eukaryota; kingdom Metazoa; phylum Chordata; class Amphibia; order Caudata; family Salamandridae; genus Triturus; species Triturus cristatus. Next base: position 1,837,349,034 of record NC_140590.1, on the reverse strand, counting down.
AGCTTCTCTATGGGCCTGTTGAGGGATTCAAGACCACAGTACAAGTCTTTAGATATTGAGTAATCAGCTATATTTAATTGTTATGAGAACATCAGAATGTTGAGAGCTCTATTGAAGACAATGGAGTAGCTTGGTTCTTATAACTGCTGGTATAAGCCTAGAGTTCACACATTCCAATGGCTCGGGCTATACTGTTTGTTAAAGGCCCTGAATCCCTTGTTATAGGCCTAACTCAGGTTCAGGGCCTTTAACAACCAGTATAGCCCTTAGAAGCGGCTATAAAGCTATATTAGAACATTGGAATGTTGAGAGTTCCATTGAAAACAATGGAGTAGCTCGAGGATTTTAGCGGCAGGTAGAATTTCGGAGCTCACACACTCAAACGCTTGTCTTCATGTTTCTCCCTTTTTAATTTAGAACATTCCACCCTTAGTGAGTGTAATATTCTAAAAGCCTTATAGCCTAGTTGCCTCTGAGTATGCCAGCTGTTAAAGGCCCGCACCCGGGTTCAGGGGCTATAAGGCTATAGTAAGTGTTGTCACCTCTCTTTATGATTTCAGTACCTTATGCAAGCAGAAGACTTGTTATCTTTATACTTCCTGCATACACAACTAATGAGGAACTGTTAGTGCTCCCATAATGTTTTTTACCAATATCTGTTGCTGTTTTTATGTGCTTGTGAACTCCCTCCTTCAAGTGGTGCTTAGCTCCAAAAAGGTCCAAATGTGACTATGTCATTATTTGAATTGCTGGTACGCTTTGTTAACTCATTTTATATTTCCACAGCTCTTATAAGTGGAGTTGGTACGATTACCTTTCGACTTACTACAGATGGAATAAATGAAGAGGCGTTAGTGCAGCATCCGGTAAGGTGCACTTTTTGAACCATTTACCTAAGACATTATTTTAGTAGACTGCAAGAGTAACAAGTTTAAACTTACCAGTAAATTCGGCTCCTGCGTGTAGAACCGCAGAACCCTCACTCCACAATAGCCTCAGAGAAGGCCAAATCTACCAGTGAGGAAACCAAAAGCTTCCTGTCGTGGGTCAAGCACAGAAGAGGCAGGAAAGCAACCAATAAGAGTAAGGCAACTGAGATTGACACAAAAACCATCCAATCACGATCAAGGGCTGACAGGTGAAGCCTTACATGCAGTGATGTCTGCAACAGACTGCTGGAGCAAAGTCAAGACCAAAAGCCCCCGGAGTGAGTGCATCACATGTTTAAAAACACCCTCTTTTTGAATTAAAACAAAAAACAGTTGTAGAGGCATGGGACATTAAAGATTATATCCTGTTTGCAGTCCTTTGATTTTAAAAAAGCAGTTTGTTCTGAATTCATTGGATTAGTAATGATCACATGACTAGATTATGCAGGTAACAAAGAAGCAGCATGGTGTGTGATATGCAGTGCAGAACATTATAAAAAATATTTTGTATATGTTTGCAGAGTGTCAGTCCACCCCAAATGTTGGTGCATTGGATGATGAACTATATAAGATCCTAAATATGATGGACGATTCCAACACGGAGCAAGACCAGTGCTTAATTTGTAAAATAATACAGGGCCCACAGGGGGCCACTGCAGCTTGCACCACCCATCGCCCCTGTCAACTCTGTGAAAACAATAATCATCTCCCTCACCTGCAAGTGCAACAGTTCAGATTATTCCAGGCTCCCAAAGCTAAAGGATTGGTTTGGGAGGCAGGTATTAGTAATTTTGAATGTGTATTGTATTCATAAACACCCGGTGTTATGCTCATCTCTAAATTCGATGAACAGCGCCACCTTGTGGCTGACTGTCATAAGTGCAGTGTTGACAATTAAGTACCGAGCTACGGAAACCAATTAAGTGGCGGTGCAGAGCACCAGAAACCACAGGCTCAAATTAAGCACTGCTGCAAGACCAACCTAGGCCTGGCGCTGAGCATCACTGGGGTGCTCGTGGAATGTAGCATAACACATGCTCTTGGCACAACTGAGGCATCACAACACCAAGATGATCTTGAAATACTCCCCAACAAGCTGGTAGGGTTTGGGGAATTGGGATTGATTGAAAATTACTTTCATATACTCATTAAAGTTCTGTGCTACAGCAGTTCAGAAGACAGTTTAAATCATAACAATCATTTTTGTTGCGGCAAATTAAACATAATGTGTCTTAGCGCCTGACCACAAAGTGAAATGTGCATGATGTAATCTATGCTGTCATTTTATAGGACACAGGGCTGCCCATTATGCCACATAGGAGCTAGCAGGTGTGAAATGTGTGTAGTTTGCACTTCCATAATTATGCAATATTTCAGTAAAATTATAGAAAAATATGAGTAATTACTCAGTGTGCAAATCAACCAGTGCAATAATTTAGGGCAAAAATCATCCTCGTGTGACACATTTCGTGGTAGAAATTAACTTGTAAAACACTCAAGCAACATTCACTTGCGTCATGGCCCTGTATATTATTTTTGCATGCTTGCAGTAAAATGTGGCAGTGAATGGTGCGTATTTATGCAATGTGGCATGATTTCGGTAATTTACAATAACAAGCATAGCATAAAATTCACAAACTATGCAAATTATGACAGCATAATATAAATTTCGCCCACTGAGAATCTAAGGCAATTGCAACAATTACTAGTACAAAGTTTCAAATTGGACTCATTTTGTAAGAAATTGCACTACACATGCAATTCACCTTCACTCAGTTTACTGTATCCAAATATCTTTTTAGGTTTCACTTGTGCTGTGCTTGTGAAATCTCTTATATTTAATATATCTTTAAAGGGAGCTCTTATCACTTCCCATAGCCGATTTAACTGTGTTCATTCGCTTTGTGTAGAACTTTTTTTTGTTAACTTCCCTTTGCTGGACGCAGTTACAATGCTTGTACTAAAGCTGTTCACACTGTTTAAGCCCCATTCACTGTCAAGATAAGGTCTCTTACTATGGAAAAAGCAATCAGCTTCTAACAGTATGCTGGAATGCTTGTTTTTTATTACTTAGTTGAGTAAAGCTGATGCTTTAGCCTTAGAACGTTTGTGGCATTTCCTATTCATGCCTCAGTACCTTTCTTTGCACTTTGTAGGTATTATCGGAATGATTTTTTTAACTTAATTTATTTGGTCATTATAATCAATTTCTAAATGTTGTAATAAAAATTGCACTTTAAAAATGAAGTCACTAGACAAGAGGAATGCTATATTTTATTACTAAACAGGCAGCGGGAAGTGCAGATACCTTGCAGACAAGGGGGTCATTATTTAAACGGTGCAGCAGGTGAAGTGGCACCGGACCAAAGAGTTATCAGAACTTCTCTAAACACCAAAAATTGCTAGATTTTACAGCTAAACAGGCAGTCACAAGTGCAGTTTTCTAACAAGTGCTGAGTCATGATTTCAATAGTGCAGCAGGTGCAGTGGCACCGGGACCAGAAGCTCCAGACACCCCACTAAATACAGATTATTGCTATATATTACAACTAAACAAGCAGTGGAAAGTGCAGCTATCTTTCATGCACTAAGTTCATGATTTGAATTGTGCAGCAGGTGCAGTGGCACTGGACCAACAAGTTGTCAGAACTCCTCGAAACACCTAATATTGCTAACTTTTACTACTGAACAGGCAGTCACAAATGCAGTTATCTTGCAGTTGAAAGGGGCTTGATTTAAATGGTGCAGGAGGTGCAGTGGCACTGGTGCCAAAAGCTCTAGGGACTCCACTAAAAACAGATTATCACCAAATTTATAACTAAACAGGCAGTCACAAGTGCAATTACCTTGCAAAAAACAGGGTCATGATATGAATGGTGCAGCAGGTGCAGTGACACTGGGCCCAAATGGTGTCAGAACTCCTCTAAATAGCTAATATTGCAATATTTTGCAAATAAGCAGGCAGTCTCAAGTGCAGTTATCTAACAAGCACTAGGGTCATGATTTCAAAAGTGCAGCAGTTGCAGTGGCACTGGGACCAAAAGCTCCGGGAACCTCAATAAGCACTGATTATGGCAGTTACAAGTGCAGTTATTTTTCAGGCACTAGGGTCGTGATTTGAATGGTATAGCAGGTGCAGTGGTACCGGACCAAATAGTTGTCATAACTTTCAAAACATCTTAAATTGCTATATTTTACTACTAAACAGGCAGTCACAATTGTTGTTAACTTGCAGGCAACAGGGTCATTATTTGAATGGGGCAGCAGGTGCAGTGGCACCTAGCCCAAAAGTTGTCAGAACTCCTTTAAATACCTAATATTACTAAATTCTAAAACTAAACAGGCAGTCGTCAGTGCAGTCATCTAGCAAGCACTAGGGTCATGATTTCAATAGTTCAACTGGTGCAGTGGAACAGGGAGCAAAAGCTCCAGGTACCCTACTAAACACCACTATTGCTATATTTCATTCCTTAACAGGCAAACACAAGTGCAGTTATATTACAAACAACAATGTTATAATTTGAATGGTGCAGCAGGTGCAGTGGCGCCGGTTCCAAAAGTTGTTATAACTCCACAAAACACCAAATATTGTTATAGTTTACTACTAAGCAGGCTGCCACAAGTGCAGTTATCTTTCAGGCAACAGGATCATTATTTGAATGGTGCAGCAGGTGCAGTGGCACAAGGCCTCAAAGTTATCATAACTCCTCTAAATACCTAATATTGCTATATTTTACAACGAAACAAGCGCTAGGGTCCTGATTTCAACAGTGCAGGAGGTGCAGTGGCACTGGGGCCAAAAGCTCCAGGCACCTAATTAAACCTCGATTATTGGTGTATTTTACAACTAAACAGGTGGTCACAAGTAAAACAAAAAGGGAAGAAGAGAGGCAACAGATATAAACAGCCAAATGACCAAAAGAGTATTCTTGAGTCTTCAATGATATACACAGTTCTTCTTTAATAAATTCTGTCCATTATATGTGCAGCCAATGCGTTTCTCCCTAAACAGGGCTTCCTCAGGGCTGGAAATACAACATACTCACATCAAGATACAGTGCATTCAATTAAATCAAAAAAACAGTTACTAGTGTGAATATACATTTGTTTTAAAAAAACGCCAAAATGAAAAAAACAATTAGTTCATGTGAAGACGAGACTTAGTGAAAATCTCTTAGCACTTGCATCAGAACCAGTAAGCATCAAGAATTTAAAATCTCATGTAAAAAGCCTGGAAAACTCAAGAAAAAAGAGAGGAAGAGAAGAGCCATGTGTTTTAAAAGAAAAATGGTAAAAAGTAATAGACCCAAAGGGAACACTAGAGCAGAATTTACTAGTGCATTTAGCTGATGACAACAAGAACAACACCATCTATAACCAAAAAGTGGTGACCGTCGTGCCTAGCTCAGATAAGTGATATATCATGTAAACAGCGTCAATCTGACTCCCTTACCACTGGTAACACCACCTGATGAATCCTAGGATAGTGTAAAGTATTGTCCGGAATAAAGGACGCACCTATAAATTGTAGTTTACCTACAAGGTGAAAAATTAAATTAAATATATATATATAACTAGATCCCCCTAAGGGTTTCTGAAATACCTTAAGTTAATAGGTCATAAGCTCCCCTCGAATGGATCACGCTTAAATTTGTAGTAACGGTGACGTGTCCAAAAGCATAGTCCATTAGAAACCTCCCGTGGATACTTAAATAGATGTCACAAACTCCCTTGAGTCTGAGAGACGTAATTTTTATTTAGAAATCTGAGCTAAAAGAAAAAACAGAAAACAGTCTTAACTGTGTTGCACGAGAAAACCCATTTACTAAAACGGGTTCCAGAAAGTAGTGTCCTGAAGCATTAGACTAATAAACTAAGAAAATATAGCCCCCATTTGATACAGCAACCCACAGGGCAAAGAAGACGACAAGAAGTCCAAACCCATAACAGGGTAAACAAAAAAAGAAAAATATTTATAAAGCGCAAATCCTATTGCACATAACAAAACTTAAAGTCAACACCAAAGGAAAAGTCCTTAAACAATATTCACGGGCAAAATAGCTCATCTCATGTAAGAAAGAACACAAAAAGGTTTAAAGCGCTGGTCGTGGGTAGGTAACCCATCCCTTTTAAAAACGAATATACAGGGCCCGCCTTATATTAGAGGTTTGGGCCCGAACCCGACTCTAACTTACTTTCCAAAATGTAAGCTGGGTCAAGAAATAGAAAGGCCAGTACATGGGAAATGAATCACCTTTGCCTATTGGCAGTAATAACTGCCCACCTCAAATATAAAATCCCCAAGACTTACCTGTGTACGGCTCTCATCTCCTCACACCGGAAACAAGCTAAACGAACAGGAACGTCAACAGTGGACTTCTGTTCCTGTTAATTTCCAGATTCTTATCAAAGAGAAGGCTGACCTATGCCAGGCTGCTACTCAATGATTGGGCGTGGCCTACCATTCGATTTTTCATCCACTCTGCCATGCTGTCGTCATATATGAAGAGTACGAAAAAAAAACAGAACTTGCACACAGCTTTATTGTTCACTTGACCCGGTCATGTTAGATAAGAAAAACAACGAGTTCAACAACTAACCATACAATTGTACAGAGCACTTGTCTGACGTCCCACCATCATGAAAAGAAATCACAAAGCCACGAGTTTGAACTAACTGTATTTTTCACTTGTGCGTGTAATCGTACACTTGCAGAGAACGGGTTCATCAGTCAAATGCATAATCGCATATACCAAAATCCTGTGCAACCACGAAATGAGACATCCCACAATTTAGCAAACACACTAACATCATAACAGAATGAATTAAAAAATGGACCGTATATCTGTGTAAGGAGGAGGGCAAGTGAAAAAAACCTTATTGGAGTAGGTTTGATGCAAACCCAAATAGAGACTTTGAAAATTACAGCACACAAGCAGTGAAAGTGCCAGGCAACCAAATTGTACCCATCATTATGAATAAATGGAAGAGACACAATATTAAGAGTACAAAAAGAAAAGTGCCTTTCTTTTAAATGAATTTGTAAACAAATGTTACATGCTCTATTAGATCATAAAACTGAGAAGATCACAACACAGGGGAAAGTGAATTTAAAACAACTTAGGGAAAAGTTTATCTATGGGAAAGGGCCTGGATACCTAAACTTCTTGATTGTAGTGATTGGAAGAGGAAGACACAGAGTTGACCAGCCACCTTAAACAGAAGGACAATAGATGTTGCACATATAAAAAGTACCTTTCAGTACAGATTTACAATAGACTATGAAGTGCTTGAATAATCTGCTGTTCACTGAGTTTACAATCCACACCCATTTTATAAGGTTCGAAATGCAAAAAAGGAAAAACAATTACAGTAGCATTATATAACAGCAACAGGATATAAATGGCAACATCATTTCAATCATGTTACAGCAACAGGATATGACTCCCAAAATCAAGAAAAATTGATCCAAACACAAATATTAACATGTAAGATGTCAAAGACAATGACGTTTAGCTGAATCATCACATGTTCTTCAGAGAACCTTAGAGTCTTGGTACGTCATGAGAAGAAATGTATTTCATTATCAGTGTTCAGACCTAAAGACACAGCCCTCGGTTTACAAATCCACTGCACCTCCAGTTGTTGTAGGCGCAATTCCCTATTAACGCCTCTTACATCTTGATTGACAATATCAATGCCATGGAATTTAAAATTGACTTTGGACATGTCTGAGTCACAAGTATGTGCTCCCAAGGCATATGATTGATCATTCCTTATGCATGCTTCATGATGTTCCTGGATACAAACCTTTAGCTGCTTAGTAGTATTGCCTGCATAAATCTTAGAAGAGTTGCAAATAATACCATAAATCACATGGGTGGACTGGCAATTAAGACTTTGTTGAATATGGTATGTGTGTCTACTATTGTATGAAAATTCCCATGTTCTGTTTAGACCTAAGTGACAGATGTTGCATTACCCAACATGTAAAAAAATAAAATTTGGATGTTTCAACCAGGTTCCCACATGTGGTAATCTTGGGGCTGTGTAGCTGGGACAAAGTAATTCCCTAAAGGTTTTGGACCTTTTATAAGTGTTTACAGGTTTATCTTGTAGCAAAGATCCTACCCCTGGGACACCTTTCAAAATCTTCCAATGTTGGTGAAGGATCTTGAATACATCTTGATTGAGTCTAGAGTGTGTTGTGAAGAAAGACAGGCTATCCCTGGTCTCTTTTTTAGTCTGTACTCTTAAAGTATCTCTCCTTGTAACCTTCCGTACTCGTCTGACTGCCTGATGCAGTTCCTGGCGTTTGTATCCTCTTCTTTCCAGTCTAACCAAAGACTCTTGTGCATGCATCTCAAACTGATGGTTCGCACTACAATTCCTACGGATCCTAATAAGTTCCCACAACGGAATGGCGCATTTAGTGCTAATGGGGTGAGCATTCACATAATACATAATGCTGTTCACAGCTGTGTCTTTCCTGTAAAGGGTGCTGTGCAACTTATTGTCCAATATGTATAGTTCAACATCCAACATCCAACATCCAGCCTGCCCATATCAGGATAATATCGTCAATATAGTGACCCCAATAAAGGACATCCTTAGTCCAGGCTGCTGCCCCTGGGGCACATGCATATATGTGTTCCAGCCTTCCCATATACAAATTCGCATAGGATAGTGCAAAATTAGACCCCATGGCAGTCCCTTGGAGTTGTTGGTACCAATCTGTATTAAAGAGGAAGGAATTGTTGGTCAAAATCCGATTGATCATCTCTAGGACCATCTTATTGTGTTAATTAGCTTTTCTTGTAGACAAAAAATTATCTTTCGCAAAACGTCCAAATTCACTTCTAATACAGGTGTATAGGGATTCTACAACCGTGGTGACTAACCACATAGATTCGTTCCATTGTAGATCTTCAAACCTATTTAGAATGTCCATGGTGTCTCTAATGTATGAGGGAAGGTTTAAAACCAAGGGCTTAAGGAATGTGTCAACAAATTCAGAGAGATGTTCAGTGAGTGACCCAATACCAGAAATAATGGGTCGACCTGGGGGGAATTTAGCTTTTTTTGTGTACCTTTGGCAAAATATAAAGGCAAGGGAACCTCAGATATGTAGTCTTGAGAAAATCAAATTCTGCTTCTGGTAACAAGCCTATTTCCTTCCAGTGTGTCAATTTTACATTAATCAGCAGCATTGCTTCAGGGCAAGGATTCAACCCTAGTTTGTGTTAGCAAGTCCGATCGTTCGCCGTCTCAGGACCTCTTGTTTATAATCCATACAATTCATCAATACAACATTTTCTCCCTTGTCAGCTTCACGGATGACAAGTGAGGTGTCATTTTTAAGGCTGAACAATGCATTCTTGTCATCTCTTGTTAAGTTGTCACCAGAATGTTTATTCTTCTTTAATGCTAGCCTACAAGTGGCAGACCTTATAGGTGGGCAACAGTATATATAAAGAAAATTTGCTGACTCTCATTGAAGTGACTATTTGGGCTGTGCAGCTATAATAATCCTTGTCTGCTTATTTGAGAATTTTAAGGTGGTCACAATTGCACTTATCTTTCAGGCACTACGGTTATGTTTTGAATTGTGAATCAGGTGCAGTCAGTGGCAGTGGCACCGGTACCAAAAGCTCCAGGCACCCTACTAAACACCTAATATTTCCATATTTCATTCCTAAACAGGCAACAACAATTGTAATTCCCTTGCAGGTAACAGGGTCATTATTTGAACGGCACAGCAGGTGCAGTGGCACCCGGCCCAAAAGTTGTCAAAACTCCTCTAAACACCTAATATTGCTAAATTAACAAATAAACAAGCAGTCACAATTGCAGTTATCTTTCAGGCAACACGGTCATAATTTGAATGGTGCAGCAGGTACAGTGGGACCGGGTCCAAAAGTTGTCAGAACTCCTCTAAATACATAATATTGCAGTATTTTACTACTATACAGGCAGTCACAATTACAGTGATCTTTCAGACAACAGGGTCATAATTTGAATGGTGCAGCAGGTGCAGTGGCACTGGGCCCTACATTTATCAGAATTCCTCTTAACATCTTATATTGCTATATTTTACAACTATACAGGGAGTTGCAATTGCAGCTATTTTGCAGGTGAAAGGAGCTTTATTTAAATGGTGCAGCAAGTGCAGAGCCACCGGGGCAAAAAGTTGTCATAACTTCTCTAATCACCTAATATTACTAAATTCTACAACTAAATAGGCAGTCGCAAACACAGTTATCTAACAAGCACTAGGGTCATGATTTCAATAGAACAGCAGGTGCAGTGGCACCAGGACCATAAGCTCCAGGCACCCCACTAAACACGGATTTTGCTATATTTTACACCTAAATAGTCATCACGAGTGTAGTTATTAACCAGGGTCATGATTTGAATGCGCAGCAGGTGCAGTGGTACCAGGCCAAAAAGATGTCAGAACTCCTCTAAACTCCTAATATTGCTGTATTTTATTACTAAACAGGCAGTCACAATTGCAGTTACCTTGCAGTTGAAAGGATCTTGATTTAAATGGTGCAGCAGGCTCAGTGGCATCGGGCCAGAAGTTGTCATAACTCAACTAAACAACAAATATTGCTATATTTTACTACTAAACAGACAGTCACAAGTGCAGTTATCTACAGGCAACAGGGTTATTATTTGAATGGCGCAGCAGGTGCATTGGCACTGAGCCAAAAAGTTGTAAGAACTCCTCTATACACCCAATTTTGGTATGTTTTACAACTAAACAGGAAATCATAAGTGCAGTTATCTAGCAAGCCCTAGGTTTAGATTTCAATAGTGCAGCAGGTGCAGTGGCACTGGGACCAAAAGCTCCAGGCACCCCACTAAACACCTAATATTGCTGTATTTTATTCCTAAACAGGCAACCACAAGTGCAGTTACCTTGTAGACAACAGGTTCATGTTTTGTATGGTGCAGCAGGTGCAGTAGAACTGGGCCCAAAAGTTGTCAGAGTTTCTCTAAACACCTAATATTGCTGTATTCTACTAATATGCAGGCAGGCTCAATTGCAGTGACTTTGCAGTTCAAAGGGCATGATTTAAATGGTGCAGCAGGTGCAGTGGCACCGGGGCCAAAAGTTGTCATCACGTCACTAAACGCAAAATATTGCTATGTTTTACTACCAAACAGGCAATCACAAGCGCAGTTATCTTTCAGCTAACAAGAGTTGTTATTTGAATGGTGCTGCAGGTGCAGTCACACCGGGCCCAAGCGTTATCAGACCTCCTCTAAACACCTAATATTGCTCTATTTTACAACTAAACAGGCGGTCACAAGTGCAGTAATCTTTCAGGCACTTGGGTCATGATTTGAATGTGCAGCAAGTGCAGTGGCACCAGGACGAAAATATGTCAGAACGCCTCTAAACACCTAATAGTACAACATTTTACTACTAAACAGGCAGTCACAATTGCAGTTACCTTGCAGACAACAGGGTCATGATTTCAATGGTGCAGCAGCTGCAGTGAAACCAGGACCAAAATATATCATTTTCAGATGGTATTTCATTAAGGGGGGGTCTTTGCTGGTGCAGCCCTCAGAAGGAGAGATCAGTTGCTGTAAATGATTGTGTCTAATATTTGCTAACCTCTGGGCGGGTTCCTCATCAAAGCCGACCCTTTTAATGCGCACATCATAGGACCCATCCTACTGTTTTGCATTCTTCACTGCCGTCGTGATCAGGCTGCGGAAGTTGTTGAGAGTGCTCATACTCTGTGCAAGAAGTGTCTTTTTGGTGTTGTAGTTGTATCTCTTCATAGCAATGACACTATCTCTCTCATGTAGCTGTACTGGGCTCTGGCTATGACAGAGTGAGGAACTCCCTAAATCCACCCAGAACTCCAAAGGGGGGACAGCATCACTTCCGGCACAACACCATTTCCCGGCCCTGGGACCACTAGGCCACGTCTTCCGGGACAGGATATTTTGGGATGTTTTCTCTGGTTCAGGATTTCTGGGTAGGCATCATTTGCAGGGAGTTACCTCTGGTTCTGGCCTGGGTCATTGGTCAGCTTGGGCATGAGTGATGCCTCTTCCAGGCTCCAAGGCACATGCAGGTTTTCAAGCCATAGGGAGCTCCAGAAGGCCACATCATTTTCAGGGGCTGTTGGTTCATAGATCATAACATGTGCCCATTCTCAAAGCTCCTATGACCCCAGTGCAGTGTTATCCACAGCGGAGACCTCCTCACACTCGGAATAGGAGACTCCTGTGCAAATACACTTTATTTTTCTCTGTGGAGAAAACATTTTTTTTCCTGTGGAGAAAGGCCTCTCCCGACACTTTCTGTGAGTCTTGGAGAGATCCATTCGCCTTTTTATCCTGAAAATCCATCAGGCTGTCCGAGAGTGGGCAATGCCCATGAATGTATGTTTGTGTGTGTTCTGAAATGCCCAAGGCAAACCATGCCTAGGAACTCACACTTCCTACCTCTAGAGTAGGATGTATTACTGTGACTTTCTCCACACTACTGGCAGTGAAACCTGCCTAAGTAAATGGATTTACACACCCAACTATTCCCTTTCTAGATTTTTTTACAGCAGTCTAAAAGTTTATTCAGTCGCTAAATTGCAATTACGACCAAATTTACCTTTGTGACTAGAGCCCTGTGTTTGAAACTGTAACTAGTGAACAGAAATAGTCCACACCCAGTGCTTGAAATGGAAAAATAGAAGTGCAGGTACCCTGTGTCAGAGTACCTGCTTGTTTCTGAGGAGTGCCGGTACTCTCCAATTAAAAGTATTCGTCTCTTTTGAGAAGTGCAGGTACTCACAATCTCAAAATAAAAAAGTGCCGGTACTCAGCACTAGACAGTACCGGCCCATTTAAAGCACTGTCCACACCTTCTTGGGGAAAACCTGCCGGTGTTAAGTATTCTTTAGTCTCCCAAAGATAACTATGCACCTACCGCTCGTTGCCATTAAGGATTTCTGGATGTTCAAGAGCTGCTTGTTTCACATGGTTCCACTGTCTCCTATTGCCAGTTTCACATAGGACCTGAAACTTGTGGGTACCAGAACCAACTTCAAGCAGACATCTCAGTCACTATGAGCATTCTGATGACGACTTTGGCAGTCAGATCTAAAATCGTTGATATCTGATGTGTGGGGCTGAAATAAATCATCCAGGGTTACATGTACGGAGGTTTTTTCAGTTGCAAACAGCCCAATTCGTAGAATCGTAAAAATGCATTTTCCTATGTACAAAACACATTTTGCGATTTGGTAACCCATTGCCGAATCGCATAATGGGTTAGCAATTCGGTAATAGGAAAGGGTGTGTGTAGGGCGTCCCTTCCCAACAGCGACTCACAGTGCTATATACGAATGTTTTGCGACCAAAATGTGGTCACAAAACATTCGCATTTTTCTGCCTGCACGGGAATGGGTGTTCAGGTGACCCCTTTGTGAATGCATTCAAAAGCTTTTAAGAACAGGCAGTGGTCCCAAGAATCACTGCCTACTCTTAAAAAAATGAAACTAAAACGTGTCATTTTTCTTTTTGGAATTTGTCCTTTAAGGAAAACGGGCTGCATTTAAATAAAAAAGTTGCTTTGTCTAAAAGCGAACACAGTCATGATGGTCTGCTGGCCCCAGCAGGCCACCATCCCTGTGTTTTAGGGATTCCCAATTGGTAACAAATTGCTACCTACCTCATGAATATTAATGAGGTAGGTCAATTGCGACCCCATTAGGAATCGCTAAATGTGTCAAGGACACATTAGTACATAGGTGTTTGCAATTACCTAATAGCGCGTAGCTAAAATTTGCTATTAGGAAATCACAAAATGAAACCTACGTGCAGGTGGCCCCTTGAGTGAGTGACATTAAGAAGCGCAATGAAGTCACAAAGTGCTACAGGGGTGTGTGAGTGAAAGAAAAGTTGAGCATGGAAAAGCAGCTCATTAGCATCACCAAACGTGTCTTGACTCTATCCCGAGGGTGGATCTCAAGAAAGTGTTGTCTTGTTTGTCCCAGTATCATTGGAGCTAACCAAGGGGGATCCTTTTGGTCCCAAAAGCATATTTACCCTTGTCGGACAAAAGAGAACATTACAGGTGTCTTCTGCCGCCTCTGTGCCGAGTTATGCTCTGATAGACAGGGAGTGCTAGGAGTCTGACAAACCTGTCAGGCAATCTCTTATCCGTAGGTGATGATAAATGGAGCCCACCCTTGCACCCCAAAATCAGTATGCACACACAATGACTGGTATTTTACTATTATGTGATTATTTATTATGCAGTATTTTTCTAAAAATCATGTACATAAGGATTATCATAATCATTATCAACAACTCAGCAGATAATATGCAAATGAAGGCAAATGTTGGCTAGGCCTTGATTGTATTTCATCACAAATCACTCACCTATTAGACTTTTCCCTACTTAAAGGGTCTAATTTATTTCAACCCTCTAACGTTTCTGGCTGTATGGGTTTACTAAGCTTTAGCTATGCCAAACCATGTGTAGTTTCCCTGCATACTTTACGCTGTCATCGGGGCAGTAGTCAGAAATAAACCTTCAGCATCACCACCCCACCCTCCCTGAAGCTGGGCCATGTGTCGGACTCTGCCTCGGTTCCTAATATATCTTTATTACTACTGGTGCGAGGAGGGTCACTTGTGTTTTTGTGTTCCTGCTTTGCTTTACAAATGTGAAAACACTGCCCCTTTGCAGAAGCCATGGAAGCTATGCTACCTTTCCCTTCTTGCTTCCACGATGGACCTCTACAAGGCCACCTTCCCTCACAGCTGCTGGTGCAACACGAGCACCAGAGAAGTGGCCGAGGTCACCTTCCCTTGCAGCCGCTGGTGAAACACGAGCACCAGAGAAGTGGCCGAAGTCACCTTCCCTTGCAGCCGCTGGTGCAACACGAGCACCAGAGAAGTGGCTGAAGTCACATTCCCTCACAGCCGCTGGTGCAACACGAGCACCAGAGAAGTGGCTGAAGTCACCTTCCTTCGCAGCCGCTGGTGCATCATGAGCACCAGAGAAGTGCCCAAGGCCATCTTACCTCGCAGCTGCTGGTGCAACACAAGCACCAGAGAAGTGCCCAAGGCCACCTTCCCTTGCAGCCACTGGGGCAACACGAGCACCAGAGAAGTGGCCGAGGTCACCTTCGCTTGCAGCCACTGGTGCAACAGGAGCACGAGAGAAGTGGCTGAGGTCACCTTACCTTGCAGCTGCTGGTGAAACACGAGCACCAGAGAAGTGCCTGAGGCCACCTTACCTTGCAGCCGCTGGTGCAACACAAGAACAGAGAAGTGGCTGAGGTCACCTTCCCTTGCAGCCACTGGTGCAACACGAGCACCAGAGAAGTGCCTGAGGCCACCTTCTCTCACAGCTACTGGTGCATCATAAGCACCAGAGAAGTGGCCAAGGTCACCTTCCCTCGCACTCACTGGTGCATAGCGAGTACCAGAGAAGTGGCCGAGGTCCCCTTCCCTTGCAGCCACTGGTGCATCTCCAGCACCAGAGAAGTGCCCAAGGCCACCTTCCCTCGCACCCACTGGTGCAGCACGAGCACCAGAGAAGTGGCCAAGGTCACCTTCCCTTGCAGCCGCTGGTGCAACACGAGCACCAGAGAAGTGGCCGAGGTCACCTTCCCTCACACCCACTGGTGCATCACGAGAGCACCAGAGAAGTGGTCAAGGTCACCTTCCCTCGCACTCACTGGTGCATAGCGAGTACCAGAGAAGTGGCCGAGGTCACCTTCCCTCACAGCCACTGGTGCATCACGAGTACCAGAGAAGTGGCTGAGGTCACCTTCCCTCGCACTCACTGGTGCATAGCGAGTACCAGAGAAGTGGTCAAGGTCACCTTCCCTCACACTCACTGGTGCATCACGAGTACCAGAGAAGTGGCTGAGGTCACCTTCCCTCACACCCACTGGGGCATCACGAGCACCAGAGAAGTGGCCGAGGTCACCTTCCCTCACACCCACTGGTGCATCACCAGAGCACCAGAGAAGTGGTCAAGGTCACCTTCCCTCGCACTCACTGGTGCATAGCGAGTACCAGAGAAGTGGCCGAGGTCACCTTCCCTCACAGCCACTGGTGCATCACGAGTACCAGAGAAGTGGCTGAGGTCACCTTCCCTCGCACTCACTGGTGCATAGCGAGTACCAGAGAAGTGGTCAAGGTCACCTTCCCTCACACTCACTGGTGCATCACGAGTACCAGAGAAGTGGCTGAGGTCACCTTCCCTCACAGCTAATGGTGCAGCAAGAGCACCAGATAATCCCCCCCTTCTCTAGCCTTATAATCTCAACAGTGTCAGAAAAGACAGATTTTCTCAAAAGCATGGGGATCGATCACACATTAGCTTAACCATTCAAACAGTCTACACCAGGCCTGTCTTGCATGTAATATGCATTATTGTTACACCGAAGACCTGACATACAATAGTGTTCAATACATTGAGTGACACTGTGAACCCTATACACGAGAGTAACAAAATGTAGGCCATTAAGCGTGCAAGCGTGTACATCCCATGGCTGTCGTGGTGTTTCTGAAAAACAGTATTTTTTACCAATCCTTGGACATGCAATCGCTTTAGTACAGCGCCTCTGACATACAAGAATGGTGCTATGAACCTTGCACATATAGTCCCTGTGAAATCCAATAGTGCTGAGTCTCTGCCTCACAAAAATGGTGCTATGATCCTTTCACACATAATGCATATACAATCCAATAGTGCACTATCTGTGACACACAAGAATGGTGCTATGATCCTTGCACAGAGACTCCTTGTGAAATGTAATAGTGTAATGTCTCTGACAAAAGATAACGGTGCGATGATCCGTGCACACATATTCAATGTGAAATCCTGTAGCACCATTTTCCTGAAATTCAGGAGACACACTCACTGTGAGATTCCAGAGTGCACCGCCTCTCACAAGAATACCAAAAATCCAAAACTGCATTATATCTGCCTCATAAGAATGGTTCTATGAGCCTTGTACACATACTCATTCTCGTTGTGACATCCCAAAGTGCCACAGATGAAAGGGTAAGAAGTGCACGATTTGTGCTTAAAAGTTAAACCAGGGCCAGCAATCCAAGGAACAGAAACATTTCAGCATTTTAAGAAGACTTGAGCCTCTCCGCCCCCTCCCCTTTCCCGCCCCCTTCTACCCCCTCCACCCCTACATCAAACCCAAATACCAGCTTTTAATCCGTCGGCTGCAGTGAAATGAATCTCAGGGGTTACGAAGGGCCAAGCAGACTGCACGAGTATTCACAAGGGCGATTCAAAGTGTACCCGCTCGACGATGAAGGTGTAAAGCACGGCCGTGGTAAAAAGAAGAATTAATGTAAACACAGTGTTTGCTATAAGTTTAGGCATCACATGCATTTCACCCTCACACCCTGTATTAGCCCTTTCTAAAGCAGAGACGGTTCAGGATGTTCTCGTGTAAAAAGCGTTCACCAGTGTGAAGTGTGAAGTGTGAAGTGCACCCTCTGCCCACAAGTCAGTCATTTCTGTAAATGCACAACATGTGTGCTCGTCACTGATGCTGTCTGTGAAACGGATGAGACACAAACCTGCTGTTAATGTTTACACATTCAGCACGTCATAAATGGAACCTGAAACCTGTTTCTTAAGTGCTTAGTGCACGTGCCGTTTTCTTC
Source organism: Triturus cristatus (assembly GCF_964204655.1). Classification (NCBI taxonomy): domain Eukaryota; kingdom Metazoa; phylum Chordata; class Amphibia; order Caudata; family Salamandridae; genus Triturus; species Triturus cristatus. The sequence continues at coordinate 1,837,331,431 of NC_140590.1, read as the reverse complement.
CTTCATCTGGCTGCAGCCCTACAGTTTTACAACTGCACTACATTGTTTACAGTGCATGTAAGTGCACATAACTGGGTCAACATATGAAAGCATCCCCCTGGAGACTATAATTTTGCTCCTTACATGTCCTTCTAAATTCAAGGCAGGTCTTTTATTGCCTGCTAAAAAGTGTGGAGGGGAGTAAAACAATTCAAGATTATACTTTCAATTAGAGATGCTTTGAAGGACCACAGACTCCAAATTACAGTTTTGTGGATTTATTATAAGGCCAAAAATAATTGAATATAAACACACCTCAATATCAGCGTATATAGGTACATAAAAATCAATACAGAGCCAAGTCTACGTATATAATTCATTCGGCATAAGAGGCATAACATGATGAACTCCAAAATCAAATTGCAACAAAGGATAGAAGCTGAGCCCAATTTTATTTTCATTTGAGAGGAAACCAAAAATATCTTTCCCTACTCTACTCTACATGAAAGTCCTACCTATTTCCCCAATATCCGATCGCAAAGGTGTCAGCACGTGTTGACTTCCTAAGAAGTACTCACGTCAAATGGGTCTGATAGCTTAAAGCTATGGAGCTCGCTCTAAGGTGCTCCTTCTCCTCCGAAAAATAAGCAGAAGTCTCTTGAATCAGTCCGTGCGCATTACACAAAAAGACAATGTTCAACCCACAATACGTCATTTTCATTGGCACCATCCTTCCGTAAGTTTCCACAGAAGCCTTTAATTGAATTTCTTCTTTTCCAGTGGCCTTGGTTCCCAGATAGGCCAGACACGACTTCTTCAAAGACATTCCAAGTATCTCCCTATATCTAAGAATAACAAGGTCAAATTCCAGCACCTGCAGTAGGATGAGAACATACTGTCTTCGAGCACTCTTTGAGCACAAAAAGGAGTAATTTAATTATAATTCTAGAGCAACCAAGGAGAAACGAAACTCAAAACAACCTACAATTTGGGCCTACAATTTAGTCAACTTAAACTAAATACAAATTACATTACACAAGTATAATTTCATCCTGCACATTACACATACAGGAATTATACATTTCTTTAATACATACAATGCCTACTTAAATGTGCACACTACATTTCAAAACCAATATAACTAGAATAAATGCATCTTGATAATCATGAAACACTGCAAACGAAAAAAATACATGTGAGTGTGTTTAAACCATGAGTATAGGGCACCCATACAATTTAGAGCGCTATAAGCGACTATCACCCCCTTGAGCAGCATACCGGGCTTTACGAGGGAACAAACTGTCAATGTAGTGTAGTAAAGTGTGCCGCGAGCTGCAGTGGCCACTGTGACTCTTGAGGCAAACATGAGAGGTCCCTGCAAACAGGAGCTCCATGCCACGGGTGTTACCGAGGACACGTATGAATGGTTTGTGAGTGACCTTGGGCGCTTTGTGAGTGACCTTGGGTGCTTTGTGTGTGGCCTGTGGGTGCTTGGTGAGTGACCTTGAGCGCTTTGTGTGTGGCCTGTGGGCGCTTTATGTGTTGCCGGTGGGTGCTTTGTGAGTGGCCTGTAGGCAATTGTGTGTGGCCCATGGGCGCTTTGTGACTGACCTTGGGCGCTTTGTGAGATTACCTGTTGGCGCTTTGTGAGTGACCTTGGACTCTTTGTGAGTGATCGTGGGCGCTTTGTGAGTGGCCTGTGGGTGCTTTGTGAGTGGCCTGTGGGCGCTTTGTGAATGCCCTGTGGGTGCTTTGTGAGTGACCTTGGACGCTTTGTGAGTGACCTTGGGTGCTTTGTGATCACACCTCAGAGTATCACACACTTACTTATAAACAAGCCTGTCTGTAACCATGACAACTTCACTCACTGCATGCAGAATAAATCTCTTTTCTGTAAAAGCACGGAAGCTGATCAAATCAAGTATAATCCATTAGAGATTATTTAAAATCATTATAACCATGATAACGTAATTACTCTGTGCTCTATACATTCTTTGATACATTAAAATCAATTGTCTCCTTCATTGGGCGAAACCATTAACAATTCATGCCACAATCATGACAAAGTAGTTATACTGCGTTCTGGGGCAAAATAATATTAAACTCACAGAATATAAAACACAACAGATTAATTCCTCACTTTAGTACACGAGAGATATAGAGCAGGCCCCACAGAACTGATAACAATCAGTTTTTTATTAATGGACTAATAGCCAAGCACCACAATGAAAAGAGAGACCATGTCCAGGCTCAGGGGGCGCTCAAAGTAACATCAATGACTGTGATCATGGTGCAAACAAGCATTGCTAAACACAACAGTGTCATCAGCAAGGCTCATTTGTCCTAAAGATGGGGGTGATTGTCCATGGATGTCCCTGTCATGGATCTGGAGGGACCAACAGTGTGTGATCTCTCACCCTGACAGTAACTGGAATCTCACAGGTGAAAGGCGGAGGTATTGTTCAGAGCTGCTGCTCAGTTTGTCTCTTATCAATGTAGGAGGACAAGTTGCTGCTGGACTCTGCTGCTGCTGTTCTGCATGGACAGAAGCAGAACTGGAGGCCGAGCCTTCTCCCACCTCACACCCAAACGTGGACCGACCTCCCTCCTCACATGAGGGCCCCCTCCCGCTTCTGGAAATCCACAAGAGGCTGAAGACCGGGCTCTTATACTGACCTCCGGCAGGCTGCTCCAGCGCCTGGATACCCTCCGGGTGATGAGCAGCGCTTTACAAATCCAAATAGCATAGCATAACTTCAGTGAGTGCCGAAGTCCTCAGTGTATGGAACGAATAGTAGTGGGGTACGGGGGTGAAGGGAGATAGTGCACCCCTAGTTCAGTCCACGGTTAGTGGGGATCTTTGATGAAGTGGCAGAACCCGGCCCCAATCTGACCTGAACCGAAGTATTTTTACTAAAAGGCACTATGAGTCCCAGCACCATTGGCTGAACCCCCAGTGGTGTCCTTTGTTCCTATGGGGGGAGGAGGGGGATACTACCAACCCCACCAAATGCTGCCTTGAAATCAAAGCACAGAGTGCAGAGGGTCACACGTCTAATGTTTGCATAGTTGTGATCTAGCATCACAATCGAGACAGTATTGTTAAATGCACGTGAGGGGCAGAAACCAGCCTGGAGCTGGGGAGTCCGGTGGTGCCTACATGACCAGTCCTGGAGGCTTGTTCGAGTCTTCAGCGTCGAGGGCTGCAGCCACACCACAGTTGGCACCCCCTTCTTTGATTAATGGGCGCACAATCAGCTATGGCCCAGTGTGCACTTTGTTCACAATCTCAAACATAGATGTGTGTAACATTCCTCTGCTGGTACAACTTGAAGTTGGTAACACCACGTGTATTCACAATTTTCCAAATTCTACTGTCTTTCAATTTTATCCAACAATTATTTGATTATCAGAGTATTTTATTTTTGCTGTCGTCAAAATTTTCCATATTCCTTTTTAACCAGTGCAAACTTGCCCAAAACACATCAAATCTGGTAATTATCTCATCAACTGCTCAGGGTTTTATTCATCCATATTGGTCCGTCAAACTACCTCAGTGTCAAAATAAAACAAAATACTGTGTCTAGGTATTTAAACAGGATTCGAGTTATGAACATCTGTGACTATCCCCTATAGATTTACAGCCCACATGAGGAATAACATTTACAGTTTAGCAGGAAATGTTTGAACAATAAAAACATGTTTCATGTATTTACTTATCCGTAGTGCACACCCGCTGGTCCTGGGCTCACTCTGGTGTCTTGCCTGAATCTAGATGCAGAGTCTTTTAAAGGCAACAGTGAGGTCCCCTTAGGCCTGTTCAGGCAGTGATGGGACCTGCCATTGCTTGGGTGTGAGACACAGAGTCCACTGGGCAATTATCAAGTGTTATTTTTTAATTGCATTTGAAAAGGCCTCAGGGTACCATGTCAAGTTTCAAACTGTGTTCACGTTCTGTTGAATTTTTCATATTTAACATTTTTGGAAAATGTTATATTTTTTTAACTTCATTTACCAATGTCATGGAAATGCATATGTGTGATAGATTTGTGCAAGAAACAGGAGTCACCAATGTAAAAACCAAAACTGTTGTCCTATCTGCTGTGCAGGGAAATTTAGTGTAACAAAATCCATAATTTAAAAATAAAAATACATTTAATAAACAAGTCAGTGCCAGATGTATTTTAAAAGCAGAGCTCAAACAACTCTTCTCACAAGTCCTCAGCTATATGAATCCAGACCACTGTCAGGAAATGGGGGGTAGAACCCCCCATTTTAAGATATTTTAAGAACGCAGGAAATTTAGTGTAACAAAATCCATTATTTAAAAATAAAAATGCATTGAATAAACAAGTCACATATTCACACATATAGGTTGCTTCAAGCCCAAAGCTGGGCTTTGGACAGTTAAGAAATGTCACATAGACGAGAGTTGTTCCCCACGTTGACCAAGTTTGCCTGATGTGATGTTTAACATCAATCCCACACTCGGTGTTGCCCCAAAATGAAGGGACTACTGGCTACCAGGGGCGGCTCCTCAGTAATGGCGGAGGAGCGTCGCCCCACAACCTGTGCCAGCAGATGATAAATAAAATGAGAGTAAAACAATGCTATTAGCATTTTATTTATGCTGTCAAACATTAATTGCAAGTTACAACTGACCATACACAATAAGTATGGGGTGGGCCAGGCATGTCAGGGAGGAGTACAGTGCACTTATAAGTGCGCATGTGTGTTTGGCCGGCTGTACTAAGCTGGCCAAACACCCATGCCCACTTGTCTTTCTCCAACCCGACTGTGTTGCACAGCAGGGTTTGAGAAAAAGCACAGGCTCCAATGCACTGTCTGAGTGGCACACGACGAATCCTGGCACTGCTCTCATGTGAGAGCAGCATTAGGATAAGGTGTGGAGCCTGTGCCCTGAGGGGCCATCCCCTTCTGGCCGACGAGAGAAGCAGCAAGGCAGGCAGGAGCGCAGACGAATGGAAGAGAGAAACATATGTTTTAAAAAAAAATTATAGTTTATTCCCCCTTCTCCATCTGTGGCCGCCCTACCACTTTATGTAGGCAGCAGCCGCCACAGCTCAAGGCCTGGCTCTTCCAATGAGACCTGCAGCACATGCCTTGATACCCTCACGAGTGACAAGCCACACTCTATAAACACTACCTGATTGATTGATTGAAAGTGTTTGCATGGGTATGTAAGCGGGTGTCACAATATGTCTATACATGTAAGTGTGGCTGTAAGAGTCTCTGAAGAGGTTTGTAAATGTGTGTAACAGTGTATCTAGGGCATGTAAATGGGTGTGGCAGTGTCTGTATGGGATTGTGAATTGGCGTGACAGTGTCTGGAACGGTATGTGTGTGAGATTATTTGTCTGCATGTGACACTAGGTTTAAGAGGGTGTCACTGCCTGTCACAGTGGGTGAGAGTGTGTTTGTCTGGCTAGCTGTGAGAATGGGTGTGAGAGTATTTTTCTAGGTTTGAAAGTCACTGTGAGAGTATTTGGTTGCCTATGTGAATAGGTGTATGATTATATTTATATATTTTGTTTGACGGTTGCCTAGATCTGCAGACTCGCCCGTAAATTTATACAGGGCCGTGCTCGGCCCCAGGAGTAGATCTGCAGATCTTGGAGAAAGCCCCCAAAAGATTTTTGTGTGTTTACTGCCCATTACTTACTCTTTATCCACATGTAATTTATACACAGGGGGTCAGAGGACCTGCACCCTGTCCCCGTGATTTCCTTTCCCCCACATTTCAGCCCCAGGGACCGTAAGTGTGCACCTGGATGTGAGTGGCTGTGACACAGTCTCTATAGGCGTGAGACTGTGTGTAAGAGTGTGTGTCTGGGTGTGAGAGTGGATGAGAGAGTGTCTCTCTGGGTGTGAGTGTGGGTGTGACAGAGTGTACCTGGTGTCACAGTGGGTTATAGAGTGTCTGCGAGTGTGAAAATGAGTGAAAGAGTGTTTGGGTGTGACAGTGATTGTGATTATGAGAGTGTTTGTGTGCCTGTTTGAGTGGGTGTGTGGTCATATCTTCTTTTTTTTACGGTTGCCGGGATTCGCAGATCCGCCCACAAATTTACACGCGGCCTCCCTGAGCCCTGTGGGTAGATGAGCGGATCTCATAAACTGTCAAAAATAATAAATACATGTATTTTAACTTAACAACTTATGCTTATGGCCTACTTATATCCCCCCATGTAGTCAGGAAGTCTCTACCCTGTCCCTTTGTCAACAATACAGCAAAATGTGAGCCCTTGGAACCATTTCCCTATAAAAGAAAATGGCGACTGCAATATTTCTGTGAAGCTGCTGCCAGCCAATCAGGTCCGCCGATGGATCCACTATGGATCCCTGAGGGATCTGCGTTCCTAAATATCTACATTTTCTAACTCTAATATCTCAGAAACTGCTGAACAGATCCACACAGCATCTTAAAAAATGCGATCTTCAGAACAATATCTACCTTAATGCCAAATTTAGTGTAATTCCACCAAGCAGTTTGTAGTCGTGTTCAAAAACTCCTATGGGTAGTAACATCGGGAAAACGCTTTTTGGGACCCCGCTTTTTCTCGGCCCCTGCTTCACAGATCTTCCTGAAACTTTCAACACAGCGGCTAATCCGAATAAATTATACATTTTGAACATTTTGAATTTTGAAAATTTTGTGAAGATTCGTCAAGTTGCACCAAAGTAATTGGCAAAACAATAAATGCTCTTCCTATGGAAACTGGGTGCTAACTATAACTGCCTGCTGGTGACTGGTTTACACATTGTTTGACATAGCACTGAATGTGGGGGATCAGCGATTTATGTCAGGTCGTGCCTGGCCAGGCACTTGCCCACAAAAGTCATGTTGCAGTTTAACAGGCCCATATTTCCTTATTTTTGGGTACTTGTGTCGCACATTACTGGCTCTACCCTTTGAGCTGCAACAAAGCGCCTTTCCATTTGACTACTTCTAGTCAAAATAGGTTTCTCACTTTGGGCACTGGCCCAGTACTTGTGGATGGAGATATGTGTGATGTGATCTATTTTGATACGGTCAGTGTTCACCTCATGACCATGAGCACAGAATGCTTATCCGATTACACATCACAAACCCACTTGGGAAATATTTAGCACACTTCCTGACTTTCCTTTAACCATGATACACCCCCACTTACCCAATGGCTCTATATTTCTTGGGAATTCTCTTGTAGTTAACAAGCACACATACGTGTGTCTTTTCAATTAACTTTATTGTCCCACTCTGGGACCCGGACACAGAGAGGTTTAGGATCTGCATACACATACATGATTTATATTTTTGATTTGTATTTAATGTAATGTACAATGTCATATATCTATATATATGCATGTAAAGAGAGTAAGATATCCACAGCTACAGAAATTTTTCAGCAGATTGACGACCAAATTATGCATCAGGGTTGACTACATTATGTAGCAAGAAAATGCATATTATGCAGCATATTACTTCACAATATATGATAGTATTCATTCATTATTTTGACATTTTTACACTTGGTAAAAGTGTCTGTGAAAAGAGTTCACCTTATTGGTATTAATTTAACACTCAAATACAGTAATAAACAACTGAACGATGACCAGTCAATGTTTGCAAAAAGCATTCTGGTGCACATGGACCTGAATCGCCATATTCTTTGTAATTTTTGATCCATATGAGCTAGAAACACCTTTATTTGTTTGAAAAAAGGTCCCTGTGGCAAGGTTATTGATTGTGCAAACATGTAAGTATTCCCATGTGAATCCCAAATAATCCTCTGGTGCTTGCAAGGGGAAAGAGTGGCCACATACACCCTCAACTCTGATGAGGAAGAAATCCCCAATTTGAATAGATAAATAAGACCCCTTAGCAACCCAATGTCTAATGATGTCAGTACAAAAATACAGTAATGTTTCTCTGTCAATAAATTCACTAGTCACTTTGGTCAATCATGTAGCCAACATGTGCTTCGTCATTAGGATTTTTTTTTTTGACTTGGCTATAACTTTGGCTTTGTTTGACCAATCTGCATGAAATTTTGCCCCAAAAGTGTCACAGTGGGTACTATTGATTGGGGAAGTTTGGGGGTGATCCGTGCAGTGGGGACCGAGAATTTGGGGTGCGAAATAAGGTTGCATTTGGTATGTTAATTCCCATAGGAACCTTTAGCCACCTCTACAGCTGGAGCCGCTAAACGGACTGACATCAAATTTGGCAGGGAGGTAGATGTTGCTTCATGGAAGTCCCTTTTGCATATTTGGTGTAAATCCTTTCAGTCGTTTTAAAGAAATTTCAATTTAAAATTATAGTGATATGTCTGTCCATCGATTTCGCAAAGGTTTCGTGATTAATCGCGAATGTACACGCTAACGAGAATGCTCAGATTGGCTGGACGCAACTTGAATAGAAAGTTGCGGCCACCATTTTATTGCTCTGGAATGGTTCCCGGGGTTAAACAATCTGTGTGAAAGCCCACATAAGGGCTCAAGGTGGAGATACTCTGACCCCATGGTTAAGAGATGGAGTTGTTAATGACACAAGATATGTGTCCCCATTGTTTTTTTATTGCATATTCGTGATGACGCCGCGACAGCCAGCGTGGCCACCCTATGTACCGTCGTGGGGACGTCACGAATACCGACATCGCCGCAAATATTGGTGGAAATATAAAATAATATATCAGTGAATCGTTAAAACACATTGTAGTATATTGAGATTCTGATAAATGTTTTTATAGATTTATTTATATAATGAGTTATCTACTATGTTGGATAGAATTAATTATATAGTTTTACTTTTTTAATGTGGTGTTTGGCTATTGAAATTCTGCTTTTGCGTTCCGCTTTTGAGACGTACCCGCGGGGATCGTGATGACGATGTCATCGCAATATATCGAGTTACTGTGAAAATATGAAATAGGTTTTAGAGATTGTTGTTCTTGAAGTGAAGTGGCTGAACAGTAGCACTCCAACTCCTCCACTAATTTCAACGTAGTATAGTAATGTTCCAATAAATCGTATATTGGCAGACAATTCAGTTATCAAGCCTGTGCACACCAAATCCACGGCAATATAGCATTATTCTGACAAACTGGTGCAAGCACATGAGAACTAATGTAGGCCTAGGTGTAGAATATTACTCTTCTATAGACCCTGCAAGCAAAGTTTTTGCAGGTCGAGACGTCTCCAGCCACATGTAACAGAAGTAATTGCCGGTTGCCTCAGCCAACAGCCAACAGAGATTGTTAGGTTTGAAATTCCCATTCATGCAATGCACTCGTTTCATGCTATATTAGGTTAGCAGTGTGTGGCTCAATAGCCGCCATTTGTATTCATGTTATGCAACCCACTGAGTTACCCTTGTAATGCGCAAGCTTCAGTTAGCCAGTATGGCTCCATTTCGTATTTTGTAATCCCTATAGGCTGTGTCTGAACTAGGCTTCATTATTAGTATTGCTAGCCTCAGCAGAAACAAAACTCTGACCTACAGGCAACATGATAATGCACACATTTAGGCGTGCACACAATTCTGGGCTGGCCCAGCCTATCCGCACAGCTGGAGCTGAAATGTAAATTGTGGATTTATATGCAACACTGTACTTGCTGACATTGGGAAGTTGGGAGGGGTGGGGGGGTTGTTGATTTGAAACATGTAAAATTGTTTGCACTTTTCGCGGACCAATGTACAATGGCAGAGAGGTTCTCTTCACTGCTGTATATTATGTGTGCAATCTATTAAAATAAAATACAAAATAAAAAAAGAGATGGTTGTTCTTGAAATACACTAGAAAAACATGAGTTTGAAATGTACAGTATTAAACCCCTAGTGTGTAAAATACAGTAGTATGTGTGGATAAATGCGTTTTAGAATTTATGGGATAGGCGCGACCATCGCGGTCAACGGTGTCACCGCGACGTCCCGAATAACCTCAAGAACAAAAATAGGTCTGAAAGATGGTTTTTAAAGGAAGTTAGTACAAAACTATGAGTTTAAACATGCTTTGAAAGAAGTCTGTTTATAGTAATGTGTGTAGGGCAATGTTCAAAATGGATTTCTTTACATATTATTTTTGGATGTGTTGATGGTCAGTGAATGTCTGCTTTTGTTTTCTGTATTCGCCACGTGTCCGTGGGGATCATAATATCGTTGTGAAGATCTTCAAAAACTAAAGAGAAAAAAAATCCTTTAGAAAAACACTGCACAATATTTTGGGTACCAGGGTGGCTCTGACACCCAGCCATATACACCCTGGTTGTGTGTATATGGCTGATACACATAAGACCGAATGCAGAGTTTCAGGTTACTTAGAAACACCCTGTTGCCTTCATCTGCAAAGTGCACTTCATCATTTCTATAAATTCCATGCATGTCAAAACACGGGTTGTTCTAGATTAAGCCCATGAGATGGTCTCTTAGGAATGCAGAAACAGTTTTATTAACATGTTTCCTGGCTTTGTCATTCTGTGGACAGAATGTATTTGACCACTTTCCTTTCTGTCTGTGGCATATATTAGAGTACCAGTGTGAGGAAAAGCGACATTAGTTCTGCAAAGGTTTCTTTCATTAGGATAGCCAGTCCTACCCCAGTCAATGAGCCTAAGTCACTGCCATCACAGTGCACAATCATGAGGTGAGGAGCTTGAGAATCCACAATGGATTTAACTAAAGCCAGCAACTGATGAAACTTTAACCCTCTCTGCCCAAACCAAGTAATCTGCACATTTGGCAAACCCAAGTCTCTGGCAATACCTCTATTTTTTACCGCCTCTTTAGCCCAATAGATATAGCTGTGGCCCACAATCCATAGTCTAAGCATTTTGAAGTGAAGAAGCAATAGCAGTCATGAGTAGGCTGGAGCTGAATAGGGTAGTTTTCCAAATGAAAAGCAGTTAAAATTGAGTTTTTTTTTTTTTTTTAAAGATAGACTTCATTGGATGCTTTTCAGCATGAAAGTGAATAAAATTAGGTAGTGGGTTGGATGCCTTAGCAAGAAGTCTTATTATTGGCTGTTGTTTAAGAAAATAAATGTAATTCAGACATTGATATGCGTTTGAATCTGTGGAGTAAAGCACAGCTGCTGTGTTTTACTTGTAAGTAGCATGTTCCTTTTAGAATGTGTTATCAACTTGTGACCTAATGGCTGTACTGCGTTGCAAGGTACATAGAGCTAAGGGTTATTGGGGGGGGTGAAGGGTGTTAAAGAGACAGAACATTTTTAAAAGGTTGAGGAGTGATGACACAATTTAATGGTGGCAAGAATTAATTTCCAGCTCAGGACTATGTAATAAACTGTTGTGTAGTTTTTACATTTTTTTTTAATTAAGGGAGATATGAAGATATGGAGATGTGAATATATCGCAATCACACATAGATAAGAATCGCTTTTTGAAAGAGAGAGAAAGGGTTAACACATACTAACCATTTACAAGAGAAGATAGTGTAGTCTAAAATGAACAACATGATTTCATTTGCTGCCTTTCTCAGGATCACAGAGTGAAAAGTTGAAGAGGTTGCAATTTCATGGTTGCTTTGTATGAGAGTGGTGTACCATTCTTGTGCTTAGCTTTTAGAAAACATAACAGTGTCAAAACTATACACATGGAGCTAAAACAGCTATTAGTCTACAAACTGAATTCACTGGTTTGTACTTAACTTTTTAATTCTTTATAAAAATTACATTGGAAGTGAAGAAAGGTAAATTGGCAACTGACCCTGGGTCATACAGACCCATCACATTGATCAACAGTGACACGAAAATCTACTCCAAAATCTTCGCAAATAGATTAGCGTCGGTTATTAAAAAGCTGGTATCTCCCCAACAACATGGTTTTGTTCCCTGTCGGGAAACCATTGACCATATACGCCAGACAATTGCCCTTTTCGATTACACCAAGGTTACAGGAGACCCTATGGCCCTAATTCTGCTGGATGCAGAAAAGGCATTCAAAAGGGTCCCCTGGCCTTTCTTATGGGCTGTCATGGCAAAATATGGTATAGGAAAAGGATTTATTAAAGCTCTCCAAAGCATGTATAAAGAACCAACTGCTAGAATAGCGATGATGGTGGCTTTATCGGGGATAATCAAGATATCCCATGGCACGAGACAAGGTTGCCCGTGCTCCCCTCTATTATTCGCCATTTACATTGATCCTCTAATCAGGAAAATCCTGGAAGACCAAAGAATTCAACCTGTATGCGCAAAAGGGGGGGGGGGGGGCGCAAAAATCTTAGCATACGCCGATGATTTAGCTATTATAACACCTGCTCCCCGTTATGCCCTTGAGGAAATAAATCGCTTAACTACACAAATTGGTAAATTTTCAGGATACCATCTTGACGAACAAAAAACAAAATTGCAATAAATTATAAAATCATTTTAGATGACCATCGAATAGTACAAAGCGCCAGATATCTGGGTATAGAAATTAGCTCTAAAATAGAAGATATTGTCAATATTAATTTCAAACAATTGATGCAGAAAATAAAAGCAGACTCTCAAAGAATACATCATTTACATCTGACCTTAATGGGGAGGAGCAATGTAATTAAAATTATATTTTTACCCAAAATTCTCTATTATTTTAGTGTGATTCCACTAGAGATAAACAAATCTTGGTTTGTAAAGCTAAATCAGCTAGTCTAGTGGTTTATATGGGCTGGACAACGTCCACGTAGGGCTCTTAAATATTTGACCCTAACTAGACATAGGGGGGGTGGTCTGTACCAAATTTTCAAATCTATTATTGGGCATCAGCTCTGAAACAAATGGTTGAGCTGTTGAAAGGGGAAAATCAGGGATTTGGGGAAATATCTATTTATCGTTTAATCTGTGGGTTAGAAGCCAAAGGACTCCTTATGCGCAATATAGATTATGCTTATTTTAAAAGGGTAAAATTGAAGGTTTTGTTGGTTGCGTTTAGGGTTTGGACTGTCATCCGGAAAAAGTTTTTGATTGGGTGGATACACAGATACTCCCCTCTTGACAATAATAAGCTACTTCCTGAAATATTTCAGGATGTATATTTAAAAAATTGGAATAAGAAGGGAGTTTTGTTTATAGGAGATCTAATTTCTGACACCGAAATACTCCCCTTTGATTTAATAAAGGAAAAGTTTGGGATCGGGAACAATTATTTTTTTAAATACCTGCAAATAAGGGATTTTCTACCCCAAAAATTAACTTCTCATAACAGAATTTCTTTATTAGATCTGGGGCCGATCAACAATGTCTACGCTATATTAACTCATTAATAAAGGGATGGGGAATGATATGTTTAAACACTTCGACAGGTGGCAAGTGATGTTACAAGCAGACCAGGGAGAGTGTGAAGTTTCCCTTCTGTTTAGTCAGACAGCATGTATATCAGCAAGTCTGCAAGTACAGTGTTTCAAGACATGGTGCAATCTCTATATCACTCCGGCTCGAATTTATAGATGGGGCGGAACCTCTGGGGTACACTGCTCTTGTGTAGGTCATTACCTGCGGATAGTATCCATATGTTTACCACCTGCCCAAGCCTATTTCAACTGCTGATTAAAATTGAACAACGCCTTGATTCCATACTGGGATACTCTGTCGTACTCACCCCCCAGGTTATATTATTAGGGATTAGCAATCAGGAAATGGAGGAATCCGATCGGAAATTGGTTTACATATCAATGGCAGTATTTCGGCTATGTCTTGCCAGTGTCTGGCTTGATCAGAATCCTCCTTCTATACATGTTTGGTTTGGTAAAATACTTTCTTTTTATAAATGGGAGATCTCGGTATCTAGAAGAAGGGGAATGAGGGTTAGGGCAAGGGGGTTAAAGATTTGGGAACCCTTAACCAGATGGTTAAATAACGATGAGGATTAACAGACACCTAACCTTTTGGTATGTTAGGGTAACTCAGGGCTAATTGTATGTAGTCTCTTTTTTTTCGTATGTAGTCTCATTTTTTTTGCAAATAACCCCTTCTTTCCTTTTCTCTTTCTGTATTGTTTCGCTTTGTTGGGATCCACCGGGGTGGGGGTGATAAATGCACAAACTCGGACCTCAGTTATTTTTGGTATTGCATAATCTGTAATATTTTGTTTGCTCTGACGTCCTAATAAAGATTTTTTTAAAAAAGGAAGTGAAGATGTATATGGCAGTTTGCTAAAAAAGAGTATCACTGTGATATGAAAAGATATATCACAGTGATATGAAAAGATATATCACAGGAGTAGTGTAGTCACAAATAAAAGATGAGAACATGTTGTCCGCCTGTACATGAATCAGAAAGAAGTAATACTTGTTAGGTATGTATTGGGAAGTGTTTGTCAATGTGGTTTTTAACTTAAATGATCGCTTTGCTTATGCTTAGATGGTGAGATATGGTTCTTGTGGTTGCACATAGCTATATATATGATGGGACTTTTGAGTTTACTTAAAGATGCAGAGAGGTATATGTTTTTAGAAAGATAGCTTGAAGGTGTTCACCTATTAAGAAATCGCATATATGTTTACATAGTGATCTATGTTCAGTAAGGTTGATGAAAATTTCATGTTTATGGTGAGGATGGTGTTTTTCTTTAAACATGGTTTGTTTGAAATTGAGAAGGATTAATAGTGCAGAATGCCTATAGAGCTCTTCTGCTAGCTTCATTTGGTGTGTAACTTTTGTTTGGAAAATGCTGAATATATATTTTAGAGGCAGAAGACGTATTTGAGAAATGATGCAGCTATACCATTCATAAAAGGGTTTGTGCATTGAAATTTTTTTAAATGTTGTTTTCCATTTTAGAAACTTACTGATGCATGTGGATGCTCAGTGACAAAGCAATGTATGCTGCTTGAGAACTATGTATGCAATTATATACCAAGTGTAATATCTAGACTTCAGTCACACATAGCCCAGTAAAGAAGTATATATATATATATATATATCACTGAAAAAACCATAGGTTTCAGGGGTGTTATAGTTAGCTGGACATTTACCTCGTACAAAACCCTAGAAATTCCCCTGTTATAGTTAGTTCAGCTAACTATAACTCGCGCCCCCGCAATGCACTGCTGATGACGTCACATATTACATCACTCATGACATGGTCAGTGACATCACTGATGACATCACTGATGACATCTCAAATGACATCACTGATGACATCACTGATGACATCATCCATTGAGTATGTGTTTCTGAACAGTTTTATTATGTTTAATATATATAGGGAAAGGCCTGTTGAAAAATAAGTGGGTGTACAAGTGTGTGAATGGATGATTTTCTAGGTGCGTAACTGAGTCTATAAGTGAGTCATTAAATGTATCTTACTGCAGACTAGTGACTAAACTGTGTGAATGTCTGTATGTGTCTGTGTGTTGGTGTATAAGTGGCTGCATGGTTTTGTGAATAGCTATATGAGTGTCTATATGGGTTATTGATTGGTTGTCTGAGTATCTGTATGGGTGCCTGAGTGTTTGTGTGGGTAGGGTGTGTGTGACTCTGTGACTAGATGTGTGAGTGGGTGATTCAGTGGGTGCATGTTTTAAGAGTGCATCTGTGATGGACTATATGGTTGGGTGAGTGTATGTATGGGTGTGTTAGTGATTGAATGTATATCTCAGTTGTACATGTGTCAGTAACTGCATATGTCATACGCAGTGTATATGTGTGTAAGACTATATAACTATCTATATGTGAGAGTGTGTAATTTTGGGAGTGGCTGTATGCGCCATAGTGCAAGGATATCTGTGTCATGTGCTGTTTGTTTTTCTGCAGGAAGACACAGAATGTGTTAGTATTTTTATGAGTAAGTGAACTTGAGTGTTTTTAACTGTATAGGTGAGTAAATTTTACTGTGATTAATTATTTTCATGACTGACTAGATGTGTCAGTACCTCAATGGCTGATTGGCGGTGTGTGAGGGTCTATATAGGTGTATAAATGCACAGTGTGACTGTAAGTATGATTGACTGTACAGGTGAGTGAGTGGAGATGTATGTAGACCTAAAAGTCAATGAGTGGGTGAGTAGTTATTGGTATTGGAGTATCTATGGTTGTCAAAATGTCTGTCTGAAATTTTGAGTCGGTGTATCAAAGGTTATATTAGGGTGTGAGAAGATGCACTAATTTATCACATGGATGACATCATCAGTGGTGTCATCAGTGAAGTCATTTGAGATGTCATCAGTGATGTCATCAGTGATGTCACTGACCATGTCATGAGTGATGTCATATGTGTCGTCATCAGCAGTGCATTGCGGGGGCGTGAGTTATAGTTAGCTGAACTAACTATAACAGGGGAATTTCTAGGGTTTTGTACGAGGGAAATGTCCAGCTAATTATAACACCCCTGAAACCTATGGTTTTTTCAGTGAATTTCTAAGGTTTTTTAAATGCCAATTCCTAACTATAAAGTGCCTGAAACCTATGGTTTTTTCAGCGAATTTGAAAGGTTTTATAAATGCCAATTCCTAACTATAACGTGCATGAAACCTATGGTTTTTTCAGTGAATTTCAAAGGTTTTTTAAATGCTAATTCCTAGCTATATCAGGCCTGAAACCTATGGTTTTTTCAGTGAATTTCAAAGGTTTTTTAAATGCTAATTCCTATCTATAACTTATCTCTGAAGATATCATGTTTAATGATTTTGATTGGATTTCTATATTTTTCAATATCAGTGTGTCATTTCATTAATTACATTTTTTTTAAAATACTTTTTTATCACCATTTTTTAATGTATTTTTTCAATTAATTCTTTTAAAAATTAAAAAATATTATTTGAACTTAATGGGTTTTTCAAACATATTTTTTTATATTTTTCAAAATATTTTTTTAACTATATGTGCAAAACTTTATTTTATATATTTTTTTCCATGTTTTTGGATCCGCGCACCCTAAGCGCACCGTTCTCGATCCCTACGCGATAGCATCCGCGCATGGTATGCGTCAGGTACGTGGTTAGTGCGCGATTTCAATGCGACCGGTACGCGACTCCCAGCCTATACGCGACACGTTCGATGTATGTAACACGACGTTTACGCGCTTATGCGATGCGTCATCTGCGTCTGTGACGCGGTGGGTGCGCGGATCCCGCGAAGTATTTAACAGTTAAAGAAATATATTCATGTATTTCATGTGAATATTAATTGAAGACAAACTCTAAACTAGTCTTAAAACTAATATATTTTGACATCTAATCCTATATTTCTTTTTAAATCAATTTCGCGGATGCGCGCTGGGTGCGTGCTGCGTATGCGCACGGTGCGCGGATCCCATGTGACCTGCAAAAAAAGAGATTTACTCTTCCTGTTCTAACTACTGAAAGACCCCACCCATTTCAATCATTCTTCTTTGAGCTTCTTTGGAGAACCACCTCTTTGGAGAGAAGAAGATTTTTTAGACTAAGTTTACACTTAGCTCTAACTTTTTTCAACCAAAAATGGCTTCAGGGCAGCAGGCATCACCTGCATTACCTCATACTTCTGAGGATGAATTTTTGCCGGAGTTACCACGCAAAGAACGTTTCTCTTCAGTGGTATGGAAATGTTTTACTTTTCCCGAGGGGCAGAATAAAACCAATGCCACCTTGGTCACATGCAAGATTTGCAAAAGAGTCCTATCGAGAGGGGATACTAACAAGAAATACTCTTGCGGCATGGCAAGTATGATGAAGCACATGAGGACCCTTCATTCAAACAATCTTGCAAAAGAAGAGTGCCGACGGATGAGAAACGCTCCTGTGCCATCCACCTCATCGCAGCCGATCACATCAAGAGTGCATCCATCAGACCAAACCTTGGACATCCGTCCTCAATTTCAATTTTTAAAAGTGCTCTGCACTAAGTGCAATAAGACTTTGTGCTATGGCGAGCAGTCGATCGATCTGATATGCCGCCGCCAAGAAAGTCATATTTGCTAGTTTTTTTTTTGTTTTTTTTTTTATTGTTCCCTGAAGTTCATTCTTTGGTTTCTCCTGTTTTGTTTTGTTTTTGTTTTTTTCAGAAAAACCAAAAAAATCACAAAATTCTTAGAAAAACCAAAAAAATATATAAAAGAAGAAAGAAGGAAAAAAAAGTTCTTGTAAGAACTAACTTTCCTGGTTTAAAAAAAAGAGGTACATTTCTTTGTTAGTGTGTGAAAGTTTAGATGAATGTATGTGTAGTACGTAATTGACTGAATGAATGCATTAGTAGCGTATGGTGAATGTATAAGTGCAGAACTATAAGGAAGTGCTGCAGCATCACACAGTAACCTCTTTAACTGCAGTGTGCTGTAGAACTTCCGAAGCACAGGGATGCAACATATGTACATAAATATGTTGCAAATCTTTGCTTCTGTCTGCACGGCTGCTTAAACTGCAGCCATGTGGTGACACAGGCACCCTTGCACCATAGTGCAAGGATATCTGTGTCATGTGCTGTTTGCTTTTCTACAGGAAGACACACCTTCCTGCACAAAAACAATGAGAAAATGCATTTTTCTCCTTCAATGTATGCTGAACATTTCAGCATGCATTGAAGGTATAAAAATGTGGAGAAAATTAAAACAATTCTCTTTGTTGTGCTTTCCTACACCAATTGTAGAATGGTGCACCATTCACACACATATCGAGATTTATGATTTCTGATAAATCTAGACATGTGTCTTGTTCTATGAGTATTAAGTGCAATCATGCACAACAACACTTATAGAACACCCTTTCAACACAAAGTGGTCTAAATAATGAGGTTGTATTTACATGGAGTATAAAAAGTGCACAGAGTGCCTTTTCCTCTCTTTGTAAATATAAAAGAATATCTTGCACAATAACTATCTGGCACATGCATCAACAATGCCATTTGCAACGGGAGGAGCCTAGCGCTTGACCAAGATGGCCGCGTGAGCTTTGAGCTCCCGAGACCCTCGTGCCCTCCGTCGTCTATCCTGTATATAATCCCGTTTGTATGCATGGCATCGTGTAGATGACTTGTCAGGGAGGCGATCGATGCCACCCGAGGTCGAATCGCCCACCGGGAACCGGAGTTATGCATGGCGGAAGATTGAGGCCTATCTCCGAGGGATGCCAGGGGCTCGAGTTGGCAGGAGGCCCGACCTCTAATTGAACAACAGCGGCCAGGCGAGGTGTGAACTGCCGGACGGAGGTCCCTATCCTTTCACTTTCACTTTCTCGCCCTTTGTCTGCCCAGCCCAGGGAGTGCTCGCGTCTGCTTTATTATCATTTGGACGCTCTGCATGCCACACTGGCGACCCATCGTAAGACGGAGCACTCCTGATCTCTCTCGCTGAGAGAGGGCAGTCCTGTTTGACCCGACTTGCTTGAGCCCACCATGTCGGGCAAAGCAGAGGTGGACCGGCCGAAGCCCAAGGCCACCAGGCGGGGAGCCTACACTCAAGCCAATAACATGGACCGCTATGCCCAGCAGAAGGGGTCACCGGGTGCACCGAGCCAGTCCCCGGACACACAGAAGACTGCCTCACCCTTGGCCCCGGAGCTCTCACTGCAGGATGTCATGGGTGCACTCGACGGGCTGCAGACTTCGATTGGGAGACAGTTTGATGCCCTGGCGCACAAAGTGGATACCATCTTGGTGGATGTTAATCTGATCCGCGCGGATTTGGGCAAAACAAATGAACGGGTCAAATCCCTGGACATCAAGACCACGGGCCTCGCCGATGATGTCTCGGACCTGCAGACCGAGGTCCGTAAGTTGCGGACCGAGAATGAACTCGCCGCCCGTCGGCTGGAGGACTTTGAGAGCCGGGCCAGGCGCAACAACGTGCGCGTTATCGGGGTCCCGGAGTCCTCGGACGAGACTTCAGTGGACCTGCTCGTGGAGGACTTGGTGCTCAATCATCTGCAGCCT
The DNA here is from genome assembly GCF_964204655.1 of Triturus cristatus. Taxonomy (NCBI): domain Eukaryota; kingdom Metazoa; phylum Chordata; class Amphibia; order Caudata; family Salamandridae; genus Triturus; species Triturus cristatus. Next base: position 1,837,311,608 of record NC_140590.1, on the reverse strand, counting down.
AAGGGTCTAGGGAAGTTCTTCGCAGTTGAGCGGGCCCATAGAGTGCCGGGTGGGCGGCCCAAGGTGGGAGCCACACCGAGGCCGATCGTCGCCCGGCTCTTTCATTTTCGAGACCGGGACGCTATCCTGCAGGCCTCGAGGGTAACGGGCCCGGTCCCCTTCCAGAACGCGTCGGTGAATTTCTATCCTGACTTCACCCAGCAGGTGCAGAGGCAGCGGCAGGGCTTCCTGGGGGTGAAGAGGAGGCTTCGGGAGAGGGAACTGAAATACGCCATGCTCTTCCCTGCCAGACTACGTGTGGTGTTTGAAGACCGAACATTCTTCTTTGAGTCGCCTGCCATGGCGGATGAATGGCTGGACGCTCTGCCTCGACGACGCACGGAAGAGGACATTGCCGTAGACGGGGACAGTGGCCGGGATGAACAAGGTTGATGTCTTCGGAACCGGACTGACTCGGACTGACTTTAGATAATGACTTGCAGTAAATACGGAGGTTGTGGGAGGACGAGGGGAGCTCTTTCCTCCCTTAGGGTACTTTTTGTAGATTTTGGGTTTGGTAGGGCGACAGGCACACTGCAAGTTGGGGGGGCTTTGTAAGCTGCAGCAGGGGTGCAGGGTGGGGGGGGTTTCCGGGATTTTGGGTTTGTTGTTGGGGGGTTTGTTTCCGCAAGGCATAGTGATTATTTCCAGGACTGTTCCATGGTGGCTCTTTGGGTGTGGGGTGGGCCTCTTTACGTTTGGGGATGGGGGGTAGGGGTTTAAGTGTTATAAGCTGGAATGTTAATGGTTTGGGGGATCGCATTAAGCGTGGGATTGTTTTGCAATTCTTGAAACGGTCATTGCCGGATGTTGCCCTGCTGCAGGAGACGCATCTTATAGGTAATACGTGCTATGCCCTGAATAGGAAGGGTTATAAATTCATAGCTCATTCGGGATTCTCCTCTGGGTCCAGGGGTGTGGGCATCCTAGTCAGAGCCTCGCTACCATTTGAGGTGGACTCCACCATTGTTGATGATAGGGGGAGGTTTGTGGCGGTGGCGGGGCGGTGGGAAGGAAGAACTTTGGATTTAGTTTCGGTTTATGTCCCGCCGGCCCTGCAGGCCTCCACGTTCACAGATCTGGGTAGGGCCCTGCTGGATCTCCCGGGGGGTATGCTTGTAGTGGGAGGTGATTTCAACGCTGTTGGCTCCGGCCTGCTGGATAGATACCCGCCCAGAGACACTGGGGGGGCTCAGAAGTGGCTTCCAGACTTTCTAGATACGCTTGGCCTGATAGACTGCTGGAGGCTCCGGCACCCCACACAGAGCCAATACACTTTCCACTCCGGGGCGCATGGTAGCCTTTCTAGGATTGACTACCTACTCACTCTGGCTGCGCATGCCTCATTGGTGTCTGAGGCCAGGCACATGGCGCGTGGTATATCTGACCATTCGCCGGTGTGGGTCAGGCTGGATCTGGGTCGAGAGGGAGGGGGAAGGGTGGCCCCTATCAACCCTTGGTATTTCCGAGACCCCAAGATGCGCAGCGCGCTGGTAAAGACAGTAGAACATTTTTTCAAGGACAATCAGGGATCCGTGGACTCGGCAGTGTCGCTGTGGGAAGCATTTAAGACCGTGCTGCGAGGGGAAGCCCTCTCCCTTGTAGTGGCTGCCAAGCGGCGGAGAGATGGCGAGGTTTTGCAGGTTGAGGAGGAGATCGCGGCTTTGGAGGGAGCCCTGGAGGAGGAGGTTACAGAGGCCTCACTGCATGAGCTGTGCTTGAAGCAATCCGAGTATAAGGACCTGGTGACGAATGCCGCTAAGACCCTCGGTAGGGAACAGCAGGGCCGTCTGTATGATGTTGGTGACAAGGCCGGGAAACTCCTGGCTTGGCTGGACAAAAAAGAACGGGTCAATAGAGTAGTGCCGGAGTTGACGGGAGAGGGGGGAGAGGTGATTGTGGAACCTGAGAGGATTGTGCAGTGTTTCTCGGACTATTTCCGTACGGTTTATGCCTCAGTGTCGGACAGGCCGCCCGAGGACTCGCGTGACCTCCTGCGTGATATTGCATTGCTCTGTCTCTCTGATATAGATAGTCACGATCTAGATGGTGACATAACGGTCGATGAGGTGGCGGGGGCTATCCGCGCGTTGAACTCGGGCAAGGCCTCGGGTCCGAACGGCTTGCCGGTCGACCTGTACAAGCTGTTTCCGGATAGGGTTGCCCCTCACCTGCGCGCCATGTTCGTGGAGGCGCGGGGGAGTGGGGCCCTCCCGTTGGATCAGCGACTGGCGACGATTGTGGTTATACACAAAGAGGGCAAACCCCGAGATAAGTGCGCCTCATATAGGCCTATCTCACTCCTTAACGCAGAACCGAAAATTCTGGCTAAAATCCTGGCGGCCCGGTTTATTAGGGTACTCGGTGACTTGGTCCACCCGGATCAATCCGGATTCATCCCGCACCGTAACACAGCGTTAAATCTTCGGCGCCTTCATGGTGTAATCGCCATGGCGGGCACGCTGCGTGAACCAGCTGTTGTGGCGTCTCTCGATGCCACGATGGCCTTTGACACGGTGGAATGGGCATATTTGTGGGCCGTGTTGACCAAGTTCGGCTTTGGCCACGGTTTTGTGAGCTGGGTGAGGTTGCTGTATGAGGGCCCTCTCGCGAGTGTGGTGGTAAATGGCCGGGCGTCGACTCCGTTTCAGCTTGGGAGGGGTACTCGGCAAGGTTGTCCCCTGTCGCCATTGTTGCTTGCCCTCGCCCTTGAGCCGCTGGCTGCGTGGATACGCTGGCACCCGGATATACGGGGACTTAGATGGTCGCCTGAACACGAGGACCGTATATCGCTCTATGCTGATGACATCCTGTTGTATCTTGCCTCACCCAAGAAATCACTTATAGTGGTCTGTGACGTACTCACATCTTTCGGTAGGAACTCGGGTCTCGTTATCAACTGGAGTAAATCGTATTTATATGTTCTTAGTGGCGAGGTTCCACCGATCCCTCGAACTTGTTCGATCCAGGTTGCTCAGCAGGGCTTCGTGTATCTGGGGATCTTTATCTCCATGGACTCTGCCGTGCGATATGAGAGGAACCTGCTCCCCCCCCTAGCGCGCCTGAGGCGGGATGTGGAGGGCTGGCGGAGGCTGCCGCTCTCCCTCGTTGGGCACGCGGCCCTGTTCAAAATGATGTCTCTTCCCCGGTTCCTCTACGCACTGCAGAATACTTTGGATTAGGTACCGGCCAACTACTTTCGGGAGGTCGAAGGCCTCCAACGAACGTTGCTGTGGGACGGGCGGCCGCGAATAGCTATTGCAAAGTTGACGCTCCCATGGTACGACGGGGGTATTGCGCTTCCAGACATCCGACGGTACTATTGGGCCACCCAGCTGAGCGCGATTAATCATGGGTTTTATGGCCCTGCCCTCAGCCCTGGGTATGCCATGGACAGGTGGTTGCTGCGTGGTGGTAACTATTACAGGGCGTTGTATTCGCGGTCCCTGGACTCGTCCCTCACGGGGCCCACTGGTGTGGCGGTGCGTGTGTGGAAGATGGCAACTGACTCGCTGGGCTGGAAGGATAGGCTCACCCTCGCTACCCCGCTGTTTGAATCTGAGAGACTGGGTAGGCTTTGGCACACAAAAGGCTTTGACAAATGGGACTTGATCGGCATCTCCAGGGTCGGAGATGTCCTGATTAAGGGGAGGGTGAAGTCCTTTGAAGAGTTGCAGAAGGAGTATGAGCTGGGGCCATCTGAGTTTTTCCGCTTTATTCAGGTGCGTCACGCCCTCCGATCAGTCCTCATAGAGGGTGAGAAGGTGCCTGAGTCCTCTCCTTTGGAGGACCGGGTCCTTGATGGCCATATGCCCGAGAGCACGATCTCGCTCATCTATAAGAAACTGATCAACGTCCGGGCGGATATGCTTCTGGGGTTGAGGGACCAGTGGTCTAGGGATGGCCTCGAGTTGGATGACGAGGATTGGCAGTCTGCTGTTTCCTCTCCTAAGGAGGTTGCGATCCCGTCGCGTCTGAGGCTGGTGCAGCTTAAAATACTGCATCGAGTGTATGTGACGGGGCCAAGGCTGGTTCACATGGGATTCTCGGAGGACGGGCTATGCAGGAGGGGATGTGGTATGGTGGGTACTTTCCTGCATATCATTTGGGAATGTGGTGTCATCACGGAATTCTGGAGGAGAGTCCATGCAGTGATGGGGGAGGTGACGGGCATTGCTATGCAGCCGGAAGCGCGGTGTTGTCTCCTGAATGTCTGGGGGCCCACTGATCATAATGCGGCGCAGACCCAATGGGTGACTCTGGGTAACATGGTCGCTAAGAGAGATATAGCGCGATTGTGGGGATCCGTGGGGCCCCCCACATTGACCGCGTGGAAAGAAAATATGGACTGGAGTATGCTAAGGGAGAAGACGGTATATTGCGCTAGAGGCCGCCCTCGGAAGTGGCACGCCATCTGGGGGCGGTGGAATCAATACAGGGGGGGAATTTGTCTTGCCCCTGATTTGGATCCCCCCGAGGAACAGCTTTCCTCCTAACCTTCTTTCCAGCTCAGTATGGTTAATGGACTTCTTTGGCCTCTGCTGTCCCCCTTCTTCCTCTTTTCATAGTACTGTAAATGTTAGATGATTGGGGTCCTGCCTCCCCTGGGGGGCTATCACCATGGGCATTTAGTGTTCTTGCCTTGCCGGGGGTTGTTGTGTGTTTTGTGTTTATTTAAAAAATGGAATCTTTGCACTCCTCCTTCACTGTACTGTGGACGCGTCTCTGTTCCTCTTTATCGAAGCTGCCGAACCTCCGGGTTGTCGGCTGAATAGCTGTGTCCTGACTTTTGAAAATAAAGGTTTTTATAAAAAAAAAAAAAAAAAAAAAAAAACAATGCCATTTGCGATTCCTTATTAGCGAAAAATAAGGATTCGCTAATAAGGAATAGCAAAAGGCTATGCATGTAGAAATCGCTTACAAAATAGCGATACCTAAACATTCCTTAATTGCTACTTGCAAATTGCGAGTTGCAATTAAGGAATTACCTCCCCATTCATTCCTATGGGCCTAGAGGCCCATAGGACTGAATGGGAAGACTTTCTTAATTTGCCATTCTCAATTAGAGAATCGCAAATTGCTCATGCAATTTCAAGGGTGCCAGGGTGTCAAAAGGACACCCTGTTGCACCCCTGAAATCTGCATATGAGTACATCTTGCACACACTCATGCCCCAAGGGCATGTGTGTGTGTAAAATGGAACTTTGAAAAAAGCACTTAAGTGCATTTTTCAATGTTTTTGCAAATTACCATGAAGTTCAACTTCATGGTAATTTGCTCCCCCTATTAGCGAAATCGCTAATATTTTTACTTTTATGCATTGCATTTAAGGAATCTCAATTTGAGATTCCTTAAATGCAATCGCAATTTAAGGAATCGCAATTTAGAGATTCCTTATTTTGCTATTTTTGCATTTGGGATGATGCATCCCAAATGCAAAAATACCGGGAGCAAAGGGTCAGATTCTGAGAATCTGCCCGTTTGCGACCGGTTTTTGTTTTGATGCATGTGGGCCTAAGTTACAAAAAGTGACATATTTCCGTTTTAAAATTTCCTTGCGAATGATAAAAGTTTTGTCTGCAAATATGTTCAAAGAAGAATGATTGAAATGATTGCGGTCCTTCAACAGCTAAAAACGTGATATATTATGAACCCCTCAAATCTCTTTTTTTGCAGGTCACATGATATCTGATTATGGTCAGATTTCAAAACTACATAAACAGAGTGTTTTTAGAAACGTGTTTCAACTTTGTAGCTTCTTGCAGGCCTCTTCATTCTGCATATTGAGACTTAGTTAAACTTACCATCACAGTAATAGGAATAAAAAATGGTATTCATTTTTTGCTGTTTTTCATTCAAATATAAATTGTTAAAAATTGCTTATTTTAAAATTTGGATCTGTGAAAGAAAAAAAAATTATAATATATAATAATACATTTTTTACAACACAACATAATTTCCACAAAGTAATTTGTTTGCCTTTTTTGCTGTTCTCAGAATATATTGAATTTCACTAGAAATAGTGATTTCAATGGTACTCATCACTTAACAGCGGGCAAAAAAAAACAATCAGAAAGATTGTTAAAAAAAAAACAACATACTATTCTCAGTAAAATACCAGAAAATACAAATCATACATATATGAAATGCTTACAGATTACAACATTTTATAACTTTAACTTATAAAAACTGTAAATGTTGCCACATTAAAATAATCACCGAATAAATGACCACCAAAAAGTCCATAATTCAAAAATATACCTTTCCTTGAGGCCAAATGGTATTTTTGCACTTCTTCTTTATGTAAATTGTCCAATGGTAGTCCTATTAAATTATTATAATAAATTCCTCAGAGAGTAAATTATCTTCCTAAAACTTTGGCTTTAAAAATATTAGGTAGGAATTTTGTAATTCCCTAGGCAAACGTTGTTTGAAAACCAACTGGGCATCATTACAAAGTGTCCAGCCTTTGTCACATTTTAGATAGGCAGTGTAATGTCCAGATGTGGTGGAAGGACCATCATGGAAAATTATTGCAATTGCTACAAAAGTCCTTCCTGATATTGATACTTGTGTTGCTACAAACTGCTTTATTAAAGTATCCAATTTTCTTCCATCAGCTGTACAACGTTGCATCATTAAAATTATGTATTTTCCATATTTTGTTAAGAATAATGTGGATAACATTTCTGATTTACATTGGCTACACTCCATGTTTTGAATTGCACCTTTCACTAATTTATTGAAAGACACTGATTTACAGTCTGGTAATGTTAAATACAGAAATCTCTCAGTGTCTACAGTGGTGCTACATGTATACATGCAATTTTCACAATAATGTTCCCATTTGTAAGAAAGGCCAAAAATATTTTCTATTTCTACACCTTCATTTTCAAAAATTGTAAGCATATACATTAAGAATTCCTAAGCATCTTGTTGGATATTTGGTGTAAATTGTGTAGAACCGGAACACACATCGAAAAGATTACGAACATCTGAAACAGATTGTATTTTACTTCTATCTGTTGTCAATTTTTCATAAACAGAATGCAACAAAGAACAAAATCTTTTTTCCCGATTCTGCATAATTTGTGCTTGCAAACCTTCCAGATATAAAACAACATTGACCACTACATTAGCATAGCAGTTGAAACCAGAACTATTTTCAAACTGATAACCAACAACCTCTTCAACAGTGTCCAATCTCTTTTTTTCCTGCAATCGCAACATTATCTTGTTCTTTTCCCTTCTTGACATCTTCAGTACAGATATTCTCTAACCTTCTTTTTCGACCAAACACACGCTTTTCAAATACAGGATATTGACCTAAATTTGGAGCATACACCCTTCTTAACCTATTATACTCTTTTACAGAGTTTGCATCTGCAGTAACCTTTGTCTCATCAAAATCAATCAAAAACAAACCAGATAATAAATACAGTAGATCCAATGTTCACCAATGCACTGTCTACACCTAATCCTTGAGATTTATGAATAGTCACTGCATATGCCAGAGAAAATGGAAATTGTTTCCTACGGACATATAAATCTTTAACAAGCAAAAAATGAACTGAACAATGACCAATTTCTTTAACTTCATCAATCTGATCAAATTTAATTTTTAAAAGTCAATTCCTTCTTTTTTCTGATAATTCACAAAATCCACCACTTTACCCATTGCACCATTAACTAAACCTTTCTCTACATCCAAATTACGCCTTAAAATTACCCGACAGTTTACACACACATACAGTGTCTTTTCCAAACGAGCAGTTTTAGATATTTTTTTTTCTAAACAATCTAGTTTTGATCTCAACTTACCCGTCAAAATAATAGTGATTCCTTCATGTAGTATTTTATCGATGGCTTCCATTTTAACAATTTCTTCATTTTCCAATTTTAATAATTCTTCGTTGAATATTGAAAACTCACGCAGTGTCGGCATTAAGCAAATCACTGACTTATTTTTAGCAATTTCCACGTACACTTTTGCAGCAACTGCATTTTCATTTGGAAAGACATTGCAAAGTTATCGACTCTCCAAAGCTTCTTTCCCTTATTTTGAAAGAATTCCAATTCTTATATCTTGAAGAATACTTCCATATTCAGCATCATTTGCCTGTCGCATATTTGTTGTCAGTTCTTTGTATTCAAAATTACTCCAAATGTTCACATTACCAACACTGCCAAGAGACTTTCTGGTATCTTCATGGGAAAGTGTTTTAAATACCGGTTGTCCTTTTACTGGTGTCAGTTGCATAAGATCTCCAAAAACTATGACGTGTTTTCCTCCAAATAACACGTCATACTCTGTTTTAAGAATTTGCTGCATTCTTAAATGCACAACGGCAAGCATCAAGTTTGAAACCATGCTCACCTCATCAATAATGAGAAGTTTCATTTTCTTCAGCACTCTTGAAACTTCACAACAAGCTTCTCCAGATAGCTTGTGGTATTCCAATTTGTTCTCCTGCTCTACTGGCAGCATTAGTAAATGATGTAAAGTAATTCCTTTAATGTTATGTGCTGCCAACCCAGTTGGAGCAGTGACAACACAAGACAAATGCGACTCAGTTGTTTTTTGCAGATAACTTGTAATTACTTTAATTAAGAAACTCTTTCCTGTTCCAGCTTGACCACTCACATACATTCGGATAGGTTGAAATGATGTACATGAGCACACTCTCTTTTCATGAAGTAATCCATGGTCAATCTGCTCTTTCACTTGCTGATATATTTGTTTCTGTTCAACATTCAGTTGCTCTTCCAAGTTTCCTAACTGAATTGCATCTTCTTGTGCATGATACATTGCTGTTTCCACCTCATTCATTGCAATCGCTGCTTCATTTTCAACAATTAGTTGTCCTAGTGGATCTTGACTCAGTACAGCAGAACTTTGACTGTCTTGAGAACTGTCTCTAGCAATCTCAGCTGCAATTGTAGCTTCATGATCAATTTCATCATTCAACATTTTCACATAATTTGCGAAAGCACTGCATTGTATGCTATCTTTACAAGCATTAAATGAATCTTCATAGCTGGGAAAATCTCCAAGTAATTCCAGTTCAGAACGCCATGGTTTGAACATTTGCAAAAGGGCTAAATAGTAAAATTCCTTTTTGTCAGCAGTGTCGCAACTCAGTTTCTGTGATTAATTAAATTTCCTTTCCTTTGTTTCACCAGACATCCTTCAGAACCAATCACTCCATATTTTCCATCGTTGATGTTCTCTGTAATATTCTGTTTAAAAGTGTAGATTTGCAGCACTTCATAGAGACACATGTTCTCAAGATGATGACTTCTCTTTGGATAGTATGTGTCCAACATATTGGTTTTCAAAATATCTGTACTTTCAGGGTCATTTTCTGCTAAATATTCAATTTCTTGAACAGATTTCAGTACCCGATTTCGCATTCCTGCAAGACCTAGACTCACCCAAATGATTCTTCTACTTTTGGAATATAGACTTGCAGATGATAACCGATCTGAACATTCATATGCTTCAATTTCACGATGCGATAACATCTTCAAACTGAAACTGTATAATTTCTTACTTAGAGCCTTCTCGTGAGAAATCTCTTCCCACATTTCTTTCAATTCAGTCTTTTCTGATTTAGTAATGTAAGACGTTACATATCGAGCAACAGCAATGGAATTGTCCGCAACATACTGAATATCCATGTTAGCATTCCACATGGATAAAAGAACTGGATTGTAGTCATTTATGTATTTTGATTCTTCGCTTCTTTTTAATTTGTAGGTGTTTTTCGGAGACTTTCTTGTGATGGTATGTCGTACAGCTGACATAAAACTGTTTACTCTTCCTTTGGCTAATACAGGACGTGGAAATCCAAAACGACATTTGGTATAGAATTTATCCTTTGACTTGTACTTTCGTCGACAGTATTTTCCAAACCTATGGCTTTGAAATCGTAAGACTTGTTGTTTTAAGTTTTTCTCTTCTCTGCTATTTGGAAGAGCACATGTAGCATAATCTTCAATGAAAGACAAAACAGTTTCATCTGAATCTGTTCCAAATTTGGGGGCGTCCTTGACCCATAACAACATAAGTATGTGAGGAGCACCTCTTGCTTGATACTCCTTTCTCCAAAAGAAATCCACAACTTCTCCAAGAGGAGGATTCTTTTTATTGCAGATGAAAGACATCATAGCTTCAAATCTATGATTGAAATATCTGCATACATTGACAGGATCCAAAGAGCACAATTCTCCAGGTGTCTTGAATTCAATATTTTTTATATTGGAATTTGCCTCTCGAAGAAATTCAAGTAAATCATCCCAAGCATACTCAGCACAGCTTAGTGTAACAAACCATGTAGGAGTTCCCAAGTTCCGTAGCATGCATTTCAGTTCTCCATGTCGACGGTACCAATATTCATTAGTCCCACGCTGACATGCCATCAGATTAATCAACTGAGATTCTAAATGATCATCTCTCTGATGCACTTTATCCATAAAATCCTTTGCAGTTACATTTTGAAGATGCATTCCAGTTTTTAAAATGTGATTTACTGCATATGAAAGTCCAGAAAAGTCACTTTCAAAGAGAAGATGAAAAATATAAGGGATACATTGTCGAAATCTTGGATCTTCTGCATATAATCTTGTTGTCCGATATTCAGATGCAGGAATCTGCACAGGACGTTCATCATATTGTCCACCTTTTCCTGTTGGAAACAACTGCGGGAAACAACGAGCTTCCAAGCTCTCTTCCCATACACTCATGGGACTTCCTGTTGCTTTTTTCATTTGAAACAACTCAATTGTATTCCCCATCACCTCTTTGGAATGAAGTGGATGTACACTGTAATATTCATAGATCTCTTCACATCTGGACATGTCCACGTTTTCAATTTGTCCACTTAATGTTTCACTATCTTCTGCTAAATGTATTTCTTCTTCTCCAACAAACACATTTCTATAGTACTCAATACCTTTGCCTTTTGCACTTTTCTAACATCCACTAACTCTTGCCAGATTTTCTTATTCTTTGTAGGAACACCATTAACTAGAATGACTAGTGTCTCATTTTCTGCATGATCTACACTAATAGTTTCAACATTTTTCCTTAAATCTAATGGTAAATACACAACTCTTCCTTTCAATCCTCTTTGCAACTCTGATGGAGGTAATTTACTTGTTTTGGGCTCCATACGAACAATAGCCTGAAACAGGTGAACACATTGTATCAGAATAGACTCATACGTATTTAAATCCATCCGCTCTGGAGGAATAGCAACCAACTCTAGATTATTATGAACAGCTCTAGCAGGCATTTTATTCTCATCTAATTTATTATAAAAATATTTGCAAATACACTGCTCACATCCCAAATCAAAACAATCCTCTACCAACAAATAAGTTGCAAATTCCATCCACTTATCATTATCTTCTATTTCACTTTTTAAATACAGATTGACACCCCTAGTCTGATTTTTATAGTGACTTCGCCGACAACAAATACAAGAAACATTTGGTCTTTCACCTGAAATTACCTTAAACTTTGTGATTTCATCCTCAAATTTTTCTGTGATTACAGGTTCTACATTGTCTTCAACATTTTGTTCTACTAATGTGTCAGTTTCTTCACTCTCTTGCTGAGGCCCAAAGTAACAAAACTCAATATCCTCACAGACCTGCTTCAGATCTGAAACTGACCCACGTAAAAGAGCACTGTTCAACTCACGTAACTTTAGTGCTGGACTTTTTGCATAATACAACCTTCTCACTTACGCATTTGAGTATGATGTACTGCCAGCATTCTGAAATGGTGAAAAACACTTTCACAAACTTTCCTAGAAAGACAAGCCAGAGAATGACCTTGCAAACCAGTATGTTTTCTCACTCTGCAAGGGTCTACTCCTTGCAACAGCTTAATCTTTTGTTTTACACTTTTTTTAGTATAGACTCGTAAAAAACTACATAATTTTTCAATAGATTCCTGTCGTACACTACAAACACTACTGCAATCCCAAGTGTACACAGGGTTTTTAGCACGTCTCCCTAAAACTTCATCAGCTATCACTTCTTCTGCATTTCTTTCAACCATTTTCTCTTTCTCCATTGGACAACCATCACTAACCTCAAAACCTCTACCACTGGTGTCAACTGCATAAAATAATTTTTCACTTAGTGAATAACTCTCTTCATTAAAAAAAGGCTCTGAACTAGAACTGTGTTTCCATTCTCCAAAAAAAAAACATCACAAACATTTTTTTTATTAATAACTCTTTTCCTCCTACTTTTGGCCTTCATTACATATATTGGTTTATCTAGTGATCGAATTCGAAACAGTTTCCTTTTTACTTCAAAAGCCTTTTCCACAATGCTTTCAATATGCTTCTTCTTTTTATAAAATAAAGCTCTCTTTTTATATTTCTTCACATTTTTCAGCAAATTATGCACTACTCTCTTGTAAAATATTTTTTTGTGTAATTCCTTATACTGATTTTGTCTTCTTTTACCATACTTTATCTCCTTTGACTGAACATTTGCTTTGATACTTCTCCTCTTATTTTGATTTTTTTTCTTACTTAAAATATTTTCTGAAGTTGCAGCATTCACTACATTCTGTTTGCTCCTACAAACATTTTTTAAATTGCTTCGTGATCTTACCAGAATTTTTTTTTCCTTTTAGCCACATTATCTTGTTCATTCAATACTTGTGGTTATGTTTCTTCAAATAATCCTCCTGTCTCTGTTCTTTTCTTTTTCTTTTGTTTTCTGGCATAATTTCTCGATTTTAACGTTGAAAAACAGTATCTGCAAAAAAGAATCACAAATAAATGTATATTAATAACTTTCAAATTTACAGTATTCCATTACTGTACAAACACATTTTATATAAAAACAGACTAAGAAACTATAGCCCTGAACCACAAGTGTGACGATGATTAAAACACTACATACATAGTGCATACTACTTTGAAGCAGTTAATGCCCTAAAGCCTACCACACTAAAAGACTACATGCTAAGTGACTGAATGATTACACTACTAAAAGGAGACACACTGGGTGAGTACCAGTGTGTTTGCTAGAAGTATATGAATACTAACTGGGGAATTGAAGGTGCGAAAGACAACTGTGTAGCTGATTAGAGAACTGAATGCATACTGGATAGGCATTTAAAGCAGTCCATGTGCTAAGGCCCGGCTCACTGCATGAGTACTTGGGTACTGACTGAATGATTAGACTACAGCGAGGAGACTGCCTGGATGAATTTATAAGTGGTAGGCTTTTCACACAGGGACTGGATTAGTACTTGGTACTGAATGGGTCACTAGAAGAGTGCAAAGGGAGTGACAGGATGTTTGCTGGACTATATGGATACTGACTAGGGAATTGAAAGTGTAAAAGACAAGTCTGTAGGTGGTTAGAAGACTGCATGCATAGTGCATAGGGGTTTGAAGCAGTCCATGTGCTAAGGCCTGGCTCAGTGCATGAATACTTAGACAGTGACTGAATCATTAGAATACTGTAAAGAGAGTGTCTTAGTGAATTTATAAGTGTTTGGGTTTTGGCACAGTGAATGGATTACTACATGGTGCTGAATGGGACACTGGAAGACTGCAAAGGAACTGACAGGGTGTTTCCTAGAAGTGTATGGATACTGACTAGGGAATTGAAGGTGTGAAAACAACTGTGTAGGTGGTTAGAGAACTACATGCATACTGCATAGACATTTGAAGCAGTCTATTTGGTAATGAATGGTTCACAACATAAGTACTTAGAAACTGACTAAATCATCAGACTACTTCTAGGACAGTGCCTGGGAAAAAAATTTAAATTTTCAGCTCTGGTGCAGTGAAGACAATACTACATGGTACTGCATTTTAGTGTCAAATCATGACTCATTTTATCAATGCATAAGCAAACACTGGCTTCTAATGCTACTAAAACTTGACAACATGACAGGTTTTATAACAGTTATCTGTCAGCAAATACACGATGTTACCAAACGCTTCTCTCACAGTGGTTCCCAAATGCACACAGACTCACAGTGTGATTCTAGACAAGCAGCACTATCCCTAGGAGTTTACCAAAACTCATTCACTACACTGGAAGTGGTAAGGGAACTGCACACAATCTACATATTTCACGACTACACTTTACTGTCAATACCTGACTCATTTAATGAAAGCATAAGCCATAACTGTCTTCTAATGCTACTAAAACTTGAGAACATGACATGTTTTAAAACAGTTATCTGTTAGCAAATACACGATGTTACCAAACGCTTCCATCACATTGGTTCCCAAATATACACAGACTCACAGTGTGATTCTAGACAAGCACCACTATCCCTAGGAGTTTACCAAAACTAATTCACTACAGTAGAAGAGATAAGGGAACTGCACACAATCTACATATTTCACAACTGCACTTTAGTGTCAATGCCTGACTCATTTAATCAACACATAAGCAGAGACTGGCTTCTAATGCTACTAAAACTTGAGAACATGACATGTTTTAAAACAGTTATCTGTCAGCAAATACACAATGTTACCAAACGCTTCTCTTACAGTGGTTCCCAAATGCACACAGACTCACAGTGTGATTCTAGACAAGCACCACTATCCCTAGGAGTTTACCAAAACTCATTCACTACACTGGAAGTGATAAGGGAACTGCACACAATCTACATATTTCACGACTACACTTTACTGTCAATACCTAACTCATTTAATGAAAGCATAAGCCATAACTGTCTTCTAATGCTACTAAAACTTCACAACATGACATGTTTTAACCCCTTCGCTGCTAGGCCTTTTCCCCTCCTGTGCTAAGCCTTTTTTGGGCCATTTGGAGTAGTGCGCGCTTAGGGCCCTGTAACTTTTTGACCACAGTAGGTATTCATGCCAAATTTGCGTCCTTTTCTTCCAACATCATGCGGATTCTAAAGGTACCCAGGGTTTGTGGATTCTCTTAGAGGGTTCCCAGAAATTAGTCAAAATACAGCAAAATTTTGTTTTTTTTGTGAAAAATGGGGAAAAGTGGCAAATGAAAGCGTCTGGGTTTTTCTCTGCAAATGATATCAAAAAAGGGTTTGTGGGGCTGAAATCACCATTTCTCAAGCTTTTAGGGAATGACAGATTTTTGTCAGAAATCCAACTTTTTTTACACAGTTTTGACATTTTTCTGGGACATATCCTATTTTTGCAATTTTTTGTGCTTTCAACCTCCTTCCAGATAACGGTAGAAATGGGTAGAAAAGCAATAATGGATCTCGGAAAGGTATACATTTTTGAAAAGTAGACAAAATTTTGAATTCAGCAAGGGGTCATTTGTGTAGATCCATCAAGGTTTCTTTATAGAAACTAACAGTTGAATATAGGAAAAATTAAAAATTAGTTGAAAAAAGCAGCCTTTTGTGTCAACGTTTTCACCTGTAACTTCTTCTAATTATGACATCTCTTAGAAAGCAATGTACTGATACATCCGATGGACCTTCTTGGTTGTGGGGATATATAGGACTTGTAGGTTCACCAAGAGCCCAACGAACCCAGAGTAAAAAACTGAGCAGCATTTTGAAATGGTTTTTTTTTTGTTCCGGGTATATAGCAATTATAGTGTGAAAATGTATACATGGAAAAATTGGTATGAAAGACACCTATGTATTTCTGAAATGGGAACACATTACAGAGTTTAGAAACAGTGCATATTTGCACATTTTCGAAATTGGGAATACTCATACTTGCATGACAATTATTGGTCATTTTTCAAAATGACTTTTTTTTTACACAATGTCTTTCATTTAGAAGGGAGAAATGCATCAAAAATCAATAGGTAATAACAGTTGCTTTACAAACCTGAACTACCCTAAGTCTCCCGATAAAAATTGTACCTCACTTGTGTGGGTAGGCATAGTGCCCACGACAGGAAGTGGCTCAAAACCTAATGTGAACACACCACATTTTCACACTGAAAATTTACACATTTTTTGCGAAGAGTCTAGCTGTAGTTTTTTAACCCTAGCTCTGCCGGCACCTAGGGATACCTAGCAAACCTATACATTTTTTAAATCTAGACACCCAGGGGAATCCAGGATGGGGTGACTTGACTGCCTCCCACCATGATCTGTTACCCAGAATCCCTTGCAAACCTAAAAATTGACAAAAAAAACACTTTTTCCCCACATTTCTGTGGTGGAAAGTTCTGGAATCTGCGTGGATCCATAAATTTCCACCCACCCCGCGTTCCCCAAAGTCCTACGAGAAAAATGGTACATCACTTGTGTGGGTCGGCCTAGTGCCCGCGACAGGAAACGTCACAAAACGCAACGTGGTCACACCTCAATTTTGCAGTGAAAAATGACCCTTTTTTGTCAAAGTGACTAGCTGTAGTTTTTGAACCCTAGCCCTGCCGGCACCTAGGGAAACCTAGCAAACCTATATATTTTTGAAAACTAGACACCCAGGGGAATCCAGGATGGGGTGACTTGAGTTCCTTCCACCATGGTCTGTTACCCAGAATCCCTTGCAAACCTAAAAAATTGACAAAAAAACACATTTTCCCCACATTTCTGTGATGGAAAGTTCTGGAATCTGGGTGGATCCCCAAATTTCCACCCACCCCGCGTTCCCCAACGTCCTACGAGAAAAATGGTACCTCACTTGTGCGGGTCGGCCAAGTGCCCGCGACAGGAAACGGCGCAAAACGCAACGTGGTCACACCTCAATTTTGCATTGAAAAATGACCCTTTTTTGGCAAAGTGACTAGCTGTAGTATTTGAACCCTAGTTCTGCCAGCACATAGGGAAACCTACCAAACCCACACATTTCTGAAAAAAAGACACCCGGCGGCTTCCACGCTGGGTGGTGGTAAATTTGTGTGAGCCCAGGGATGCAACAACTTTCCCACACCAAAATGTGTGAAAAAAGTGATTTTTCCAGCTAAAATTGAGGTTTGCAGGGGATTCTGGGTAAGGAAACGTTGGGGGATCCATGCAAGCCATACCTCCCTGGAAGCCGCTGGGTGTCTAGTTTACAGAAATGCGTGGGTTTGGTAAATTTCCCTAGATGGCCGCCGAGCACCGGGCCAAAAACACAAGTGACCCCCCTTGCAAAACCAGGTGGATTTGCAATAGGCCACTTTGATGTTGCCTCACTACGTTTTGGGCCCTTGCCTGCCGCGGGTACTTGGGCCTCCCACACAAGTGAGGCACCATTTTTACAGGGAGACCTGGGGGGACGCTGGATGGTGGTAAATTAGTGTGAGCCCGGTGATGCCACAACTTTCCCACACCAAAATGTGCGAAAAAAGTGATTTCTTTCAGCTAAAATTCAGGTTTGCAGGGGATTCTGGGTAAGGAAACGTTGGGGGATCCACGCAAGCCATACCTCCCTGGAAGCCGCCGGGTGTCTAGTTTTCAGAAATGCATGGGTTTGGTAGGTTTCCCTAGATGGCCGCCGAGCACCGGGACAAAATCACAAGTGACCCCCCTTGCAAAACCAGGTGGTTTTGCAATAGGCCACTTTGATGTCGCCTCACTAGGTTTTGGGCCCTTGCCTGCCGCGGGTACTTGGGCCTCCCACACAAGTGAGGCACCATTTTTACCAGGAGACCTGGGGGAATGCTGGGTGGTGGTAAATTTGTGTGAGCCCGGTGATGCCACAACTTTCCCACACCAAATTGTGTAAAAAAAGTGATTTTTCCAGCTAAAATTGAGGTTTGTAGGGGATTCTGGGTAAGGAAACGTTGGGGGATCCATGCAAGCCATACCTCCCTGGAAGCCGCCGGGTGTCTACTTTTCAGAAATGCATGGGTTTGGTAGGTTTCCCTAGATGGCCGCCGAGCACCGGGCCAAAAACACAAGTGACCCCCCTTGCAAAACCAGGTGGATTTCCAATAGGCCACTTTGATGTCGCCTCACTACGTTTTGGGCCCTTGCCTGCCGCGGGTACTTGGGCCTCCCACACAAGGGAGGGACCATTTTTACCTGGAGACCTGGGGGAACGCTGGGTGGTGGTAAATTAGTGTGAGCCAGGTGATGCCACAACTTTCCCACACCAAAATGTGTGAAAAAAGTGATTTTTTCAGCTAAAATTCAGGTTTGCAGGGGATTCTAGGTAAGGAAACGTTGGGGGATCCACGCAAGCCATACCTCCCTGGAAGCCACCGGGTGTCTAGTTTTCAGAAATGCATGGGTTTGGTAGGTTTCCCTAGATGGCCACCGAGCACTGGGACAAAAACCCGAGTGACCCCCCTTGCAAAACCAGGTGGTTTTGCGATAGGCCACTTTGATGTCGCCTCACTACGTTTTGGGCCCATGCCTGCTGCGGGTACTTGGGCCTCCCACACAAGTGAGGCACCATTTTTACCAGGAGACCTGGGGGAACGCTGGGTGGTGGTAAATTAGTGTGAGCCCGGTGATGCCACAACTTTCCCACACCAAAATGTGTGAAAAAAAGTGATTTTTTCAGCTAAAATTGAGGTCTGCAGGGGATTCTGGGTAAGGAAACTTTGGGGGATCCACGCAAGACATACCTCCCTGGAAGCCGCCGGTTGTCTAGTTTTCAGAAACGCGTGGGTTTGGTAGGTTTCCCTAGATAGCCGCCAAGCACCGAGACAAAAACCCAAGTGACCCCCCTTGCAAAACCAGGTGGTTTTGCAATAGGCCACTTTGATGTCGCCTCACTAGGATTTGGGCCCTTGCCTGCCGCGGGTACTTGGGCCTCCCACACAAGTGAGGCACCATTTTTACCAGGAGACCTGGGGGAATGCTGGGTGGTGGTAAATTTGTGTGAGCCCGGTGATGCCACAACTTTCCCACACCAAATTGTGTGAAAAAAGTGATTTTTCCAGCTAAAATTGAGGTTTGTAGGGGATTCTGGGTAAGGAAACGTTGGGGGATCCACGCAAGCCATACCTCCCTGGAAGCCGCCGGGTGTCTACTTTTCAGAAATGCATGGGTTTGGTAGGTTTCCCTAGATGGCCGCCGAGCACCGGGCCAAAAACACAAGTGACCCCCCTTGCAAAACCAGGTGGATTTCCAATAGGCCACTTTGATGTCGCCTCACTACGTTTTGGGCCCTTGCCTGCCGCGGGTACTTGGGCCTCCCACACAAGGGAGGGACCATTTTTACCGGGAGACCTGGGGGAACGCTGGGTGGTGGTAAATTAGTGTGAGCCAGGTGATGCCACAACTTTCCCACACCAAAATGTGTGAAAAAAGTGAGTTTTTCAGCTAAAATTCAGGTTTGCAGGGGATTCTGGGTAAGGAAACGTTGGGGGATCCACGCAAGCCATACCTCCCTGGAAGCCACCGGGTGTCTAGTTTTCAGAAATGCATGGGTTTGGTAGGTTTCCCTAGATGGCCACCGAGCACCGGGACAAAAACCCGAGTGACCCCCCTTGCAAAACCAGGTGGTTTTGCGATAGGCCACTTTGATGTTGCCTCACTACGTTTTGGGCCCATGCCTGCTGCGGGTACTTGGGCCTCCCACACAAGTGAGGCACCATTTTTACCGGGAGACCTGGGGGAACGCTGGGTGGTTGTAAATTAGTGTGAGCCCGGTGATGCCACAACTTTCCCACACCAAAATGTGTGAAAAAAGTGATTTTTTCAGCTAAAATTGAGGTCTGCAGGGGATTCTGGGTAAGGAAACTTTGGGGGATCCATGCAAGACATACCTCCCTGGAAGCCGCCGGGTGTCTAGTTTTCAGAAATGCATGGGTTTGGTAGGTTTCCCTAGATAGCCGCCGAGCACCGGGACAAAAACCCAAGTGACCCCCCTTGCAAAACCAGGTGGTTTTGCGATAGGCCACTTTGATGTTGCCTCACTACGTTTTGGGCTCTTGCCTGCCGCGGGTACTTGGGCCTCCCACACAAGTGAGGCACCATTTTTACAAGGAGACCAGGGGGAACGCTGGGTGGTGGAAACTTTGTGTGAGCCCGGTGATGCCACAACTTTCCCACACCAAAATGTGTGAAAAAAGTGATTTTTTCAGCTAAAATTCAGGTTTGCAGGGGATTCTGGGTAAGGAAACGTTGGGGGATCCACGCAAGCCATACATCCATGGAATCCGCCGGGTGTCTAGTTTTCAGAAATACATGGGTTTGGTAGGTTTCCCTAGATGGCCACCGAGCACCGGGACAAAAACCCAAGTGACCCCCCTTGCAAAACCAGACAGTTTAGACATAATTATTGGTTTGTTTCTACAGCGTGAGAATTTTGGAACAATATTGCAATGAAAATGTGACAGACATTTTGAGGTTTGCAGGACATTGGGGATTTAAAAACTTTTTGAATTCACAAGAGACATCACCATGAACTCCCAAGGGTTTTCAACAATATCTACACTTGGTGGGTTATTCTTACATGGAAAGTACACCTAGGCAGAGAAACTAAAGACAAAGATTCCTGCACAACCATCTATTCCTCAAACACACACATACTGGTTGGATTTGGCACGAGGGCGAGTCATGGTTCAGTGTATTAAATTTTATTAACAAGAGATTTCACAAAAATGAAATGCACTGTCAATAATTAAATTCACAAAAAACCAAACCAATGACTCGCAGCTCGTGAGCTGTAAAGCCACGTCAAGGCACCAACCACTTTACAGGCCATTCACACACCTTTCATACATGATACAAACAAGACCATTCACACCACCACGCACAAAAGCAAAACACATTACAAAATTCACAAAAAGGGACAAGGATCACCCTGCTTCAGAAAGACAAATATTACTGCACAGCCATCTAATCCTCAAGCACACACACATACTGGTTGGATTTGGCACGAGGGTGAGTGATGGTTCAGTAGATACAATTGTATTAGCAAGTGATTTCACAAAAATGAAAAGCACTGTTAATAATTGAAAGTGCGAGAAACTGAACCATTGACTCACAGCTCGTGAGCTGTAAAGCCACGACAAGGCACCAACCTCTTTACAGGCCATTCATACACCTTTCATACGTGTGAGACATACAACACCTTTCACACCGCCAGCCGCAGGCCCATCACATAACAAAACTCACACCAGCACACAGCGCCATTCAAGGGCCCATCACTTTCACATGCCCACATTCCTGACACAGCAACTACACAAGCTGATGGATTGTGTGGAGTGGCACTCAGCTAGCATTGTGTATAGTGACCAGCAGCAAGTCACTACTCACACACAGCCAGCCGAGCGCCAGTTCACGCACACCGCCAGCCAAGTACCAGTCCACGCACACCGCCAGCCAAGCACCATTCCACGCACACTGCCAGCCAAGCTCCAGTCCACGCACACCACCAGCCAAGCACCAGTCCACACACACCGCCAGTCCACGCACACCGCCAGCCAAGTACCAGTCCATGCACACCGCCAGCCAAACACCATTCCACGCACACCGCCAGCCAAGCTCCAGTCCACGCACACCACCAGCCAAGCACCAGTCCACGCACACCGCCAGTCCATGCACACCGCCAGTCCACGCACACCGCCAGCCAAGCACCATTCCACACACACCACCAACCAAGTGCCAGTCCACACACACCAACAGCCAAGCGCCAGTCTACACACACAGCCATCACATTTAGGATTTTTTTAGAAAAAAATAAAAACACGAACAAATCGCAAATAGATACAAATCTTCAAACACAAAATCAGCAACTAAATACATTGCACTAACACCAACCTTGAAACAGAATCAAATTTTCCAAAGAATACAGACCAGGCAGTTCACTTTACCACTCATGAATGCTCCCAAAAATTATTTTGCGTGTGGTACGCTCTAAAACAAGCAGGGACACACAGTCCAGGTTGAGAAGGACAGTCGGGCAGTACATACGACTCTCCTTCTGCCTACCTCTTCGCCAACAGACTCTACATCTCCTACTGGGATAATCTTTTGAGGGTGTGGGAGGAATGTGATCAGGAAAGTGGCGATCTTTCAATCTAGCAACATCCTCCACCACTCCAACTCTAGGAACACTTGCCTGTTCCACTACAACAAGGCTGCCTATTACAGACTCCTGAAACTTAGCAAAAGTCATCTTTGACTCAGGGCAAGAATCCTGGAACACAACAAAAGCATTAAACATTGACAAGTGGAAAAGATGGATAGCCAACTTCTTGTACCAAATGTAAGCCTTACGAAGAGCAGTGTAAGGTTCCAACCTCTGATCTACTCTGTCAACACCACCCATGTGCCTATTATAGCCTAAAATGCACACAGGTTTGTGCGCTTCAGCGACCTGACCCCAAACAGTCACAGGTGCAGTGCTTTCATCATGGATGGTAGTCAGCATGTAGACATCTCTCCTGTCTGAAAACTTTACAGCAAGAAGCTCCTCGCAACGCAAAGCACTGCACTGTCCCCGCACATGCTTTTGACAAACAAGTTCTTTTGGGAAACCTTTACAGTTAGAGCGGATTGTGCCACAAGCAACAGTGTCCACTTTGGCCAATTCCCTGAACAACCGCACACCAGTGTAGAAGTTATCTACATATAAATGGTGGCCTTTGTTAAAAAATCCTCTACCAAGTTCCCAAACAATTTTCTCAGTCACTCCAAAAGTGGATGGACAACCAGGGGGGTTAATCTTGGATTTCTTACCGGTGTACACCCTGAAATTAGAGACATATCCAGTCCTACTGTCACACAGCATATACAGCTTTATTCCATAGCGTGCCCTCTTACTAGGAATGTATTGCCTAAAAACCAAGCGGCCCTTGAACAACACCAAAGACTCATCCACTTCAATTTGTTTCCCAGGAGCATAAATCTTAGAAAATCGATCAACAAAGTGATCAAGGACAGGCCTAATCTTAAAAAGACGGTCACACTCAGGGTGATCTCGTGGCAACGCTAAACCTATCAACAAAATGCATCATCCGAAGCAGAAGCAAATACCTGTCACGACTCATGACTGCCGGAAAAATAGACGTTGCCATCAAGGGACTGCTAGACCAATATGAAGACATTGATGGCTTCCTTAGCAAGCCCATCAAAAAAGTTAAACCCAAGAACTTCTTCATCTCTTCAAGATTTGTGGGAGTCCACCGTGTAGCTCTAGAGTTTGGCTTAAGACTGGCACTGTTGTCCCTCAAAAACTGTCCGGCATACAAATTATTCTGCTCAACAATCTCTGCCAAAAACACATTGTCCATAAACAACTGAAAAAAATGTATCGGCAAAAAGTTTTCAGTATTCACTCTACACCCTGGAACACCAGTAAACTCTGGCAATGCCGGCTGCACCATGCCAGGGGCAAACCAGAGGTCATCACTTTCAAAGGGAAGCCTTGCAGCCCCAGCCTGCAGCCCAGATGCCACTTGCCGCACTACACCAACGGGAAGCCTTGCAGCCCCAGGCTGCAGCCCAGATGCCTCTTGCCGCACTATTGGCACATCAGCCTCCTCCTCTAACACAGGCACTTCATCCGCACTAAGAGTATCTTCATCATCCGATGACTCCATATGGAGAGAAAACTCACTGCCAGAATCGTCCCCTGCCTCCTCTCCCTCAGATGCAGAGTCAGTCTCTGAACCATGGTCAGAGGAAGACTCAAACAGCAAACCAACAACCTGCTGAGCAGTAATCCTGCGGCTAGCCATTATACTTACTAAGATAGAAGACTGCAGAAACAAGTCAACAACAACCAACAATGTGCAAACCAAGTAAGTAAAGAAATGTGTACCTTTATCACAAAGCTCAATGCACTCAAAAGCTATAGAATTCAATTACAAGAGACAGCTACACTCACCAGAACCTACTCTGCAGTGACACAGCAAAAACCAACGATATCCGACTAGAAAGAAGAAAAAAAAAAATAATTACTCACAAGACAACAAAATACACATCGAGCACAAATGCAAACAGTTTTTGACACTCAAAAACCAAACATACTGCTATTATTACACCATTTGTAAAACAAATCATGCAGAGAAATGAAACACATTTACATTGCACAAAAAATAGTCTCTTACCAAACTACACAAACAGCAGAACCACCAGTAACGAAACGGCAAACTGGAAAGAGCAAAAGCCTTCACCTAGAACAAAAAAGTTAAAAAAAAAACATTGCAATTGCAATATACAAAAAATATAACAATAAACATTATAACATGCTATGTTACTACCCAAATGGTCAATCGGGTTGTGTGCCAGGTGGGGCAGAAAACAGCAGGAAAATAAAAGGCTACTCTGTCCCGGGGCGGGTGGGCCAAATACATATTATAAAAATTGCACCCTGGAAGCGACCCTTGCCCAAGTGGTCACTTCCATTTTTAATTACACTAATTCCCTGGTGTCTAGTGGGCTTTTCTGCCCCCCCTGGGGCCAGAAAGGGCTACACAAAAGACCGATCTGGCCCTAGGGGGGGCAGAAAAGTCTTGAAAAATATTTGGGCCCCCAGGAAGAGACCCGTTCCCAAGGGGCCGCTTCCTTTACTCAAAAAAACACATCCCTGGTGTCTAGTGGGCTTTTCTGCCCACCCTGGGAGCAGAAACGGCTACATAAACGACCGATCTGCCCCCAGAGGGGGCAGAAAAGTCTCACCAAAAAAATGGGGGCCCAGGAAGCGACCCTTGCCCAAGGGGTCGCTTCCTACAACAACACACACATCCCTGGTGTCTAGTGGGCTTTTCTGCCCCCCCTGGGAGCGGATACGGCATCAAAATGAAACCGATCTGCCCCCAGAGGGGGCAGAAAAGTCTCACCAAAAAAATGGGGGCCCAGGAAGCGACCCTTGCCAAAGGGGTCGCTTCCTACAACAACACACACATCCCTGGTGTCTAGTGGGCTTTTCTGCCCCCCTGGGAGCGGATACAGCATCAAAATGAAACCGATCTGCCCCCAGAGGGGGCAGAAAAGTCTCACCAAAACAATGGGGGCCTAGGAAACGACCCTTGCCCAAGGGGTCGCTTCCTACAACAACACACACATCCCTGGTGTCTAGTGAGCTTTTCTGCCCCCCCTGGGAGCGGATACGGCATCAAAATGAAACCGATCTGCCCCCAGAGGGGGCAGAAAAGACTCACCAATAAAATGGGGTCCCAGGAAGCGACCCTTGCCCAAGGGGTCGCTTCCTTTTCAAAAACAAAGCATCCCTGGTGCCTAGTGGTGGCATTCCTGCAGCACGATCGCGACGCTGTGTGCGATCGTGCTGCAGGAATGCACTGTATTGAGACATCAGGGGAGAGGAAATACTCTTTCCTCTCCCCGATGCCTCCATCACAAAGAATATCACCCCCGCGGCCTCACCAGCCAGCGAAACTCACCTTCTCCTCCCTGGGATGCCTGGAAGCAAATGGCTTCCAGGCAACCCAGCGCTTCCTGATGACGTTGGCGCGCGCTGTGCGCGCAGACGTCAGGGGGAAGCGTGGGGGGGCTCGGGGGTGGCAGCGGAAACTCTTCCGCTGCCATCCCCCTCTGTGGGGGAAGGATCGATGCCCCAGGGGGGGAGCGCCAGCGCTTCCCCCAGGGGCTGTGCTCATGACGGAGCGGTTCCGTCATAAGCACAGCCCAACTGATGCTCATGACGGAACCGCTCCGTCATGAGCATCGAAGGGGTTAAAACAGTTATCTATCAGCAAATACACGATGTTACCAAACGCTTCTCTGGCAGTGGTTCCCAAATGTACACAGACTCACAGTGTGATTCTAGACAAGCACCACTATCCCTAGGAGTTTACCAAAACTCATTCACTACAGTGGAAGAGGTAAGGGAACTGCACACAATCTACATATTTCACGACTGCACTTTAGTGTCAATGCCTGACTCTTTTAATCAACGCATAAGCAAAGACTGGCTTCTAATGCTACTAAAACTTGACAACATGACAGATTTAAAAACAGTTATCTGTCAGCAAATACACGATGTTACCAAACGCTTCTCTCACAGTGGTTCCCAAATGCATACAGACTCACAGTGTGATTCTAGACAAGCACCACTATCCCTAGGAGTTTACCAAAACTCATTCACTACACTGGAAGTGATAAGGGAACTGCACACAATCTACATATTTCACGACTACACTTTACTGTCAATACCTAACTCATTTAATGAAAGCATAAGCCATAACTGTCTTCTAATGCTACTAAAACTTCACAACATGACATGTTTTAAAACAGTTATCTATCAGCAAATACACGATGTTACCAAACGCTTCTCTCACAGTGGTTCCCAAATGTACACAGACTCACAGTGTGATTCTAGACAAGCACCACTATCCCTAGGAGTTTACCAAAACTCATTCACTACAGTGGAAGAGGTAAGGGAACTGCACACAATCTACATATTTCACGACTGCACTTTAGTGTCAATGCCTGACTAATGTAATCAACACATAAGCAGAGACTGGCTTCTAATGCTACTAAAACTTGAGAACATGACATGTTTTAAAACAGTTATCTGTCAGCAAATACACGATGTTACCAAAAGCTTCTCTCACAGTGATTCCCAAATGTACACAGACTCACAGTGTGATTCTAGACAAGCACCACTATCCCTAGGACTTTACCAAAACTCATTCACTACAGTGGAAGTGGTAAAGGAACTGCACACAATCTACATATTTCACGACTGCACTTTAATGTCAATGCCTGACTAATGTAATCAACGCATAAGCAAAGACTGGCTTCTAATGCTACTAAAACTTGACAACATGACAGCTTTTAAAACAGTTATCTGTCAGCAAATACACAATGTTAACAAACGCTTCTCTCACAGTGGTTCCCAAATGCACACAGACTCACAGTGTGATTCTAGACAAGCACCACTATCCCTAGGAGTTTACCAAAACTCATTCACTACACTGGAAGTGGTAAGAGAACTGCACACAATCTACATATTTCACGACTACACTTTACTGTCAATACCTAACTCATTTAATGGAAGCATAAGCCATGACTGTCTTCTAATGCTACTAAAACTTGAGAACATGACATGTTTTAAAACAGTTATCTGTCAGCAAATACACGATGTTACCAAACGCTTCTCTCACAGTGGTTCCCAAATGTACACAGACTCACTGTGTGATTCTAGACAAGCACCCCTATCCCTAGGAGTTTACCAAAACTCATTCACTACAGTGGAAGAGGTAAGGGAACTGCACACAATCCACATATTTCATGACTGCACTTTAGTGTCAATGCCTGACTCATTTAATCAACACATAAGCAAAGACTGGCTTCTAATGCTACTAAAACTTGACAACATGACAGATTTTAAAACAGTTATCTGTCAGCAAATACACGATGTTACCAAACGCTTCTCTCACAGTGGTTCCCAAATGCATACAGACTCACAGTGTGATTCTAGACAAGCACCACTATCCCTAGGAGTTTACCAAAACTCATTCACTACACTGGAAGTGATAAGGGAACTGCACACAATCTACATATTTCACGACTACACTTTACTGTCAATACCTAACTCATTTAATGAAAGCATAAGCCATAACTGTCTTCTAATGCTACTAAAACTTCACAACATGACATGTTTTAAAACAGTTATCTATCAGCAAATACACGATGTTACCAAACGCTTCTCTCACAGTGGTTCCCAAATGTACACAGACTCACAGTGTGATTCTAGACAAGCACCACTATCCCTAGGAGTTTACCAAAACTCATTCACTACAGTGGAAGAGGTAAGGGAACTGCACACAATCTACATATTTCACGACTGCACTTTAGTGTCAATGCCTGACTCATTTAATTAACACATAAGCAGAGACTGGCTTCTAATGCTACTAAAACTTGAGAACATGACATGTTTTAAAACAGTTATCTGTCAGCAAATACACGATGTTACCAAAAGCTTCTCTCACAGTGATTCCCAAATGTACACAGACTCACAGTGTGATTCTCGACAAGCACCACTATCCCTAGGACTTTACCAAAACTCATTCACTACAGTGGAAGTGGTAAAGGAACTGCACACAATCTACATATCTCACGACTGCACTTTAATGTCAATGCCTGACTAATGTAATCAACGCATAAGCAAAGACTGGCTTCTAATGCTACTAAAACTTGACAACATGACAGCTTTTAAAACAGTTATCTGTCAGCAAATACACAATGTTAACAAACGTTTCTCTCACAGTGGTTCCCAAATGCACACAGACTCACAGTGTGATTCTAGACAAGCACCACTATCCCTAGGAGTTTACCAAAACTCATTCACTACACTGGAAGTGGTAAGAGAACTGCACACAATCTACATATTTCACGACTACACTTTACTGTCAATACCTAACTCATTTAATGGAAGCATAAGCCATAACTGTCTTCTAATGCTACTAAAACTTGAGAACATGACATGTTTTAAAACAGTTATCTGTCAGCAAATACACGATGTTACCAAACGCTTCTCTCACAGTGGTTCCCAAATGTACACAGACTCACAGTGTGATTCTAGACAAGCACCCCTATCCCTAGGAGTTTACCAAAACTCATTCACTACAGTGGAAGACGTAAGGGAACTGCACACAATCCACATATTTCATGACTGCACTTTAGTGTCAATGCCTGACTCATTTAATCAACACATAAGCAAAGACTGGCTTCTAATGCTACTAAAACTTGACAACATGACAGGTTTTAAAACAGTTATCTGTCAGCAAATACACGATGTTACCAAACGCTTCTCTCACAGCGGTTCCCAAATGCAAACAGACTCACAGTGTGATTCTAGACAAGCACCACTATCCCTAGGACTTTACCAAAACTCATTCACTGAAGTGGTAAAGGAACTGCACACAATCTACATATTTCACGACTGCACTTTAATGTCAATGCCTGACTAATTTAATCAACGCATAAGCAAAGACTGGCTTCTAATGCTACTAAAACTTGACAACATGACATGTTTTAAAACAGTTATCTGTCAGCAAATACACAATGTTACCAAACACTTCTCTCACAGTGGTTCCCAAATGCACACAGACTCACAGTGTGATTCTAGACAAGCACCACTATCCCTAGGAGTTTACCAAAACTCATTCAGTACACTGGAAGTGATAAGGGAACTGCACACAATCTACATAGTTCACAACTACACTTTACTGTCAATACCTAACTCATTTAATGAAAGCATAAGCCATAACTGTCTTCTAATGC
Source organism: Triturus cristatus (assembly GCF_964204655.1). Taxonomy (NCBI): domain Eukaryota; kingdom Metazoa; phylum Chordata; class Amphibia; order Caudata; family Salamandridae; genus Triturus; species Triturus cristatus. Next base: position 1,837,282,483 of record NC_140590.1, on the reverse strand, counting down.
TACTAAAACTTCACAACATGACATGTTTTAAAACAGTTATCTATCAGCAAATACACGATGTTACCAAACGCTTCTCTCACAGTGGTTCCCAAATGTACACAGACTCACAGTGTGATTCTAGACAAGCACCTCTAACCCTAGGAGTTTACCAAAACTCATTCACTACAGTGGAAGAGGTAAGTGAACTGCACACAATCTGCATATTTCACGACTGCACTTTAGTGTCAATGCCTGACTCTTTTAATCAACGCATAAGCAAAGACTGGCTTCTAATGCTACTAAAACTTGACAACATGACAGATTTTAAAACAGTTATCTGTCAGCAAATACACAATGTTACCAAACGCTTCTCTCACAGTGGTTCCCAAATGCACACAGACTCACAGTCTGATTCTAGACAAGCACCACTATCCCTAGGAGTGTACCAAAACTCATTCACTACACTGGAAGTGATAAGGGAACTGCACACAATCTACATATTTCACGACTACACTTTACTGTCAATACCTAACTCATTTAATGAAAGCATAAGCCATAACTGTCTTCTAATGCTACTAAAACTTCACAACATGACATGTTTTAAAACAGTTATCTATCAGCAAATACACGATGTTACCAAACGCTTCTCTCACAGTGGTTCCCAAATGTACACAGACTCACAGTGTGATTCTAGACAAGCACCACTATCCCTAGGAGTTTACCAAAACTCATTCACTACAGTGGAAGAGGTAAGGGAACTGCACACAATCTACATATTTCACGACTGCACTTTAGTGTCAATGCCTGACTCTTTTAATCAACGCATAAGCAAAGACTGGCTTCTAATGCTACTAAAACTTGACAACATGACAGATTTTAAAACAGTTATCTGTCAGCAAATACACGATGTTACCAAACGCTTCTCTCACAGTGGTTCCCAAATGCACACAGACTCACAGTGTGATTTTACACAAGCACCACTATCCCTAGGAGTTTACCAAAACTCATTCACTACAGTGCAAGTGGTAAGGGAACTGCATACAATCTACATATTTCACGACTACACTTTAGTGTCAATGCCTGACTCATTTAATCAACGCATAAGCAATGACTGGCTTCTAATGCTACTAAAACTTGACAACATGGCAGGATTTAAAATAGTTATCTGTCAGCAAATAAACAATGTTACCATATGCTTCTCTCACATTGGTTCCCAAATGCACACAGACTCACAGTGTGATTCTAGACAACAACCACTATCCCTACGAGTTTACCAAACCTTATTTACTACTATGGAAGTGGTAAGAGAACTGCACACAATGTGCATATTTCAAAAGTGCACTTTTATATCTTTGCCTGACATTTAATCAACGCATAAGCAAACACTGGCTTCTCATGCTACTAAAACTTGACAACATGACAGGTTTTAAAAGAGTTATCTGTAAGCAAATACAAGATATTACTAAATGCTTCTCTCACAGTGGTTCCCAAATGCACACAGGCTCTCTGTGTGATTCTAGACAAACAACACTATCCCTTGCACTATACCAAAACACATTTCTTCATCTACAAGGAGTACTACATTTTACTGCAGAAACATAACTCATTTCACAAATTCATAAACAATGACTGGTTTCTAATTCTACCAAAATATAAAAACTGCATAGTTATCTGTCTACAAACACATGAAAAAAACAAATCCTTATCACAAAATGGTTTCTACATGCACACACACTGTCAATAAGATTGTAGAGAAAAAAAAGTACTCCCTACACTTTAGCAGAAGAAGTACATTATGTCTGATTAAAATAAAAATAGTCTACATACATCCCCTCACAATTAAATAACTCACCTTTCAAGATGTTTTGTAGATTAAGAAGTATGTCAGTCACACACCAGATATCAGTGACACACCAGATTTTCTTATACAGAATCTCTGCACTGTGCACCTGTCAGCAGAACCAAAGAATGGCAAAGTTTCCCTCTCATTTTCCACACATATACATGTAAACATCAAATCACATTCCTTCCCACATAAATTCAAAAGCAAACACACATTTCTATTGGTTAAACATTTCAACCCTTTCCAAATGACATCAACTTCAACCCTTCCCCCAATCTGCCTTAGAAACAGGTCATAGAACACTGTACTGAGCACACAGGTCACAAGTTCAGCACACACAATGTTGCTAATCAAAACAGCAAGTGTGCTTGACTTCTCAACATATCAGCTTATCATATATAATGTTCCTTTCACACACTTTTTGTTAACCAATAAGAATCATGCGTTTAAAAAACAGAAACATGCACCCTACCTTTCAGTGTAGAAGGTTGTTAAACAACCAATGATTTCTTTTCTTTTTTCAAAATTGCATCTTAGCCACCATTTTAGAAACATCTTACTTTCCAAACTGCCATTTCATTTACAGAGACCATCTGAGTGCATCCAGACCTCCTTACAAGATGCTTACAGTGTGGATTGTGGGACACAGCTACATTTTCTGGAGCCAAAGGTATGCAGAAAACAAAGGCATTCACAAAGACCTAGGTTTGCCAAATGTAGACATTAAATGGATTGGAGAGAGAGGGTTAAAGTGGTACCAATTGATGCCATTTTAGAAATCCTTCATGCACATCCAACACCCTGACCTCATAATAGTGCACTGTGGTGGCAATGACCTAGGCACTTTGACTGGGGTAGGTCTGGAAATGCTTATGAAGGACACCTTTGCACAACTGATTTCACTTCTTCGTAAAACTGCCTTTGTGTACTCTAACATATGCCAAAGGCAGAAATGGAACTGGTCCGATCATTTTTGTCCACAGATTGAGAAAGCTAGGAAACATGTGAATAAATCTGTTTCTGCTTTTCTCCGAGACTACAGAATGGGGTCCATTTCCAATATCATGAAGGAATGGGTTGCACACCTCATATTCAACCAATGTACTACATTAGATGTCCAAATCCACTTTATGCGTGCTTAACACTGGTGACGTGCTAAGCCCAAAAGCACGTATGAACTGAACAACATCGACTTGGGGCTATCTTTTAGCCCCAACCAGTGGCACTGCCAATATTGCGTTTGCAAATGTTTCTCTTATCTTTATCAATTGTGCTTCATTTAATTCCATGTTTTCTTCTCTTTTACGCTGTAAACCGTTATAAATCCACATGCAAGGAAATGCAAATTTTCTAGGTTTCTCATGTTTAGGTGGGCCATCCGAACCTCTTCTCCACAAACACGTACAAAAGCGAAGTTCATCAAAAGCAGTTTATTAAACCCAATGCATTTCGGGCCTCTGGGGGCCCTTCGGCAGGGGAAACTGAAAATAACAATAGGACATATATTAAAAATCTACAACATGTATGCTTATAAGTTCATTATGCTATGCTAGTTGTACGAATTACATTTGTCTACATACGACTCCTTTAAAACCTCCGTAATGTTATCAACTCTAATCTGAACCAATTGACTTGATTAAGCACGCATAAAGTGGATTTGGACATCTAATGTAGAACATTGGTTGAATATGAGGTGTGCAACCCATTCCTTCATGATGTCGTCAATAGTTAAGCCCTACCGGGTTAGCACCCATGCAAAAAAACGAGTGAAAAATAAGAATACTGTGAAAAACGTTATCTCTTGTCCCATGCAGGGCGGAACAACATTGTTCATCAAGCATGCTTATTATTTGTTTCTGGAAGTCAAACGAATCCTGAAAAACATTTTTGGACAAATGTACAAAATTAATTTATATTGTCTACATTTAAATGATTGTGGTACGAATTTACAACAATGTTGAAATGATTACACGTATTAGCATACTTAGCGTAATGTTGTGAGCACACAGTTCGAGTGCACTATGGGAGTTGGAGTGTTCTAGGCAAGTTTGATGATGACGATAGTCAGGTGTAATATGTCACGTGGTAGAAGGGGGAGGGGAGGTTGTTTGAGTTTAAATTTGGGTGGTAAGACAAGGAGAGTTGAAGCTTTTGGGCGCAGGAATGATGAGGACGAATATGTAACAGCAGGTGAGCGAGAACGTATAATAAGATAGGTTGTTTGGTAACGGGAGAAGGGTAACTTTGGAAAATACCGTTAAGGGAGAGGAAACACAGACAACAAGGTATTTTTCGCGGAGGGTAGTAACTGATTACCTGATTAGGAAGGTTGACTGCTAGAAGAAACACAGCAAGAAAGGGGTTGAAGAGATGTGAACGAAGGTTGCCAAGGAAGGGGTAGTACGAGACAAGCGAAATACAGACCGGAAGGGTCCTGCACCGAAAAACTGAAAAATTGGAAGTACGTAACGGGGGTTGATTATGATAATGAAGTCATCGGAGGGGTAACATCGATTTAGCGGCTAGGAGAAACACTCTCATGGGAATAACGAAGGAATGCTGATTGATGTTAAGAGTCAGTTGGTTCAGATTAGAGTTGATAACATTACGGAGGTTTTAAAGGAGTCGTATGTAGACGAATGTAATTCGTACAACTAGCATAGCATAATGAACTTATAAGCATACATGTTGTAGATTTATAATATATGTCCTATTGTTATTTTCAGTTTCCCCTGACGAAGGGCCCCCAGAGGCCCGAAATGCATTGGGTTTAATAAACTGCTTTTGATGAACTTCGCTTTTGTACGTGTTTGTGGAGAAGAGGTTCGGATGGCCCACCTAAACATGAGAAACCTAGAAAATTTGCATTTCCTTGCATGTGGATTTATAACGGTTTACAGCGTAAAAGAGAAGAAAACATGGAATTAAATGAAGCACAATTGATAAAGATAAGAGAAACATTTGCAAACGCAATATTGGCAGTGCCACTGGTTGGGGCTAAAAGATAGCCCCAAGTCGATGTTGTTCAGTCCATTTCCAATAGCAATTTGCGCTTTCATATGCAAGAGATGTATAGGAGAGATGGAGTACACTTTACTGATGAAGGAAACAGAGTCTTCCTCAACAACTTTAGACTCTGTATAGGTACTTACTTATAAGTACCAAAAACTCTCAATGAACACAACTGCTCTTTTTAGAGCCACTCAAGAACAAAACACTTAAGCTTAATCTTTATCTCCCAACAATTTCATTTTTTTTCCCTCGGATCCGCGAACCCACCGCGAGAGGATCCGTGTATCCAATGCTGTCAGACCGACGTCTTATGCAAATGCACAGGAGCAGAATGTCGCAAGTTCCCAACGCCCCCCTCAGATTCCTCGGCACACGCAATTATTAGCATGAACGCCTACGAAACCCCAGGGGGGAAAGGGGATGGGACAGAGTCGCACCGCGTCTGATTCTTTCTTCAGCTTCAGACGTTGAATTCTTCTTGCCTTCTTCTGGCTAACACGGGTGTATGATTTTACTGTAAAGAAACAACATTTATTAACATATTTATTCTTCCTAGACGTCTAAATGAAACCACTCCCTTGCTCACCTACCCCATCTTGGTGTGACCCTTGCCTCTCTTCTTTTGTGTTTTTGATGGCTTCTTGGGCTGTAACTAAAAATCATCTGATTATTATTTATTCCTCAAACTCCTCCCAGCTAAGTTCTACTTTTTCATTTTTCTCCACAGGCTCCTCACCTATTCCTGCCACAGCTGAAGCGTACAGAAGTCTTATACTGGTAAGTATATTTTGTTTTATCCTTGCTCTCTTTACTACTTGGGTAGATTAATCTTTTGTCTTAATGACTATTTACAATGATAGTTGCTTCCTTCTGAAAACAACTCGCTGGAACCAAAAATTAATGTGGTGTCATTTTCTGGTGAAATAGAATTGTGCCCGTTTTTTCTCTCACAGAAAAACAACTGCTATACTAGTGCTGACTCTACCTTCACCTCAGTTATAAGCAGCGTTAACAACTAGCACATGCCCAGTTCAGTTATACTCTTTGCGCATGCCTAATTCCAGTTTTGTCCTCAGTGTAGCGCATGCTCAAAACTCAAAATGAATGGAAAGTTCTTACTGCTGCACTGTAGTTCTACGAAATCGTACTCCACCTCAGTAACGAATTTTTAAGCGCGACAAAGTTTTCTCCCTATCTAGACTTTGCGACGCTTCACAGAAAAACACCTTACTCTCCAACAATATCAGGTGAAGTGCGCCACAGAACGGGCGCAACACCTGAATCTTGACGATCTCCCTTGGGAGCTAGATCGCTAACCTGCTGTCCCAGCAGTCGACTCTTGGCGGCCATTTTAGGAAATGAGTTCGACAATGATTTGCGCCGCCCTTGCAATCTTTGAGTCTTACTTCTAGATTTCTTCATCAAGGTGCTGATAATTAGTCTTCTTCCATAGTTAGGTTTAGCAATCCTGACAGTACCCTCCCTGAAAGTGCTTCCCTTCTGCTTGGGTTTGTTTGGAAATCTTCTATGAAACTCACTGATCAATCGAGGGGCATGAACTTCTGTAGACAACTCCCAAGATCTTTCCTCTGGTCCATAACCCTTCCAATCCAATAGATAGTACAATTGTCCCTTCCTTAACCTTGAATCCAAAACCTGTTGTACTTCAAACTCTTCTCCCTCCTCAGTTTGGACAGATTTTGGAGGCTTACTAACTTGTACATTTTTTGACACCTTCTTTAGTAAGGATACATGAAATACTGGATGAACACGTAACCCCCTTGGTAACCTCAACTGATAGTTTAATGCACTTAACTTTTTCTCTATCAAATAGGGGCCTACAAATCTTTGCTGAAATTTCCTAACTCCTTTAAGTCTAAGATTCTTTGTGTTCAACCAAACCTTATCTCCTTCGTGTAATTCTGGTTCTCTTCTTCGCTTCCTGTCTGCATAATGCTTGTAACTTTCTTTAGCTTTGTTTAAATTTTCTGTGGCTAAACTAATCACTCGTGTTATGTGTTCCACAAGATTAGTAACTGCAGGAACATCCACTTCTTGAAGACTTAGTGAATGATTCGGATGTCTTCCTGTGTTTAAATAAAAGGGGGAAAAACCAGTGGAAACGTGTTTCGCATTGTTATGCGCAAACTCCGCTGCCCACAGGTAGTCTGGCCAATCACCCTCTTGGTCTAACAAGCACAATCTAAGATACTGTTCTAATTCTTGATTTGTTCGCTCTGTTTGGCCATCTGTCTCGGGATGATAACTTGTTGTATATCTAGTTTCTATGTTCAGTCTTTTAGTAAATGCCTTCCAAAAATGGGACAAGAATTGAGTACCCCTGTCTGATATTAGGATCTTGGGAATTCCATGGGCTCGAACTATACTTTGACTAAACGTACTTGCCAGAGTTTTAGCTGTGGGCAACCCTTTTAAAGGTACAAAATGAGCCATCTTTGTAAAAGCATCTACACATACCAGGATACTGTCATAACCTTGGCTTGATGGTAAATCTACTATTAGATCTAACGTGACAGTATGCCATGGGTATGGTGGGGTAGGTAAGGGTTTCAAATACCCCTTGGGAGCTTGCCTCTCTGGTTTTCCCCTAGCGCAGATCTCACAGGTGGCTACATATTGACGCACATCCTTAATCATGCCTGGCCACCAAAAACGTCGTCTCACCAACTCCTCCGTCTTTGAGATGCCCTTATGGCCAGCCAAAATGCTATCATGACATTCCTTTAAGGCCTTTTGTTGCATTTCTGGGGTAGGCAAATAGAGAGCTCCATTGTGGTACGGTAACCCTTCTCGAATTTCTCGTTTTGAATCTTCTTTCACCCAATTTCTTATTTCCTCCAAGGTCATGGATTTCTGCTTTCCTTCTTCCAGCGACTCTTGTAACACAGCTCCGATCACCTTTTCTGCTGGTATGATCGTCTGACTCTTGACCTCCTCTAAAGTTCCATCTGTACCCAATCTGGACAAGGCATCTGCTTTATCATATTGTGACCCAGGCCGATAAGTAATGACAAAGTCATAGTCAGCGAAATACAAGGACCAACGTAATTGTCTGGGTGTTAATGTTCTGGCTGACTTCAGAATTTTAAATTCCTATGATCAGTATACACGGTGACCACATGTCTTGCACCAATCAAATAGTGCCTCCGATCTTTAAATGCATCTTTGATGGCTAATAACTCTTTTTCAGTTATTCTGTAATTGACTTCTGCTGCTGTCAGTTTTCTGGAACGAAATGCCACTGGATGCAGTTGCCCTGTAGTCTTATGTCTTTGAGACAGCACACCTCCCAACGCCAAGTTGGATGCGTCAGTTTCCACAAAGAAGGACTCAGATGGATCTGGATGAAGTAATACTGGTGCTGTGGTGAAATCTTTTTTTAATTGAACGAATGCTTCTTCTGCTTCTTTCGTCCATTCAAATCGAATGCCTTTCTTCAGTAATCTAGTTAATGGAATCAGCTTGTTGGAGAAGTCTTGGATGAATCTCCTATAGAAATTAGCGAATCCTATGAAACTTTGAATTTCCTTCACTGACTTAGGAGATTCCCATTCAACGACAGCCTTGATCTTGTTTTCATCCATGGTTATTCCACTGGGTGAAAGCACAAACCCCAAAAACTCTACTGTAGTGACATTAAACGCACATTTCTCCAATTTAACAAACAGATTATTTTCTCGCTATTTCTGCAACACCCTCTTTACATGTTCTTTATGTTCTACTGTGTCGGAAAAAATCAAAATGTCGTCAATATACACTATTGCATTCCGATCAATAAAATCCTTCAACATGTCGTTGATAAAATGTTGAAAGGCGGCCGGGGCATTACATAAACCATACGGCATCACTTGATATTTGAAAAGCCCATGCTTGGTTCTAAAAGCCGCCTTCCATTCGTCCCCTTCTCGAATCCGAACTAGATGGTACGCTCCTCTCAAATCCAATTTGGTGTAGACTTTTGCTTCTTTCACCTGATCTAATAGCACAGATATTAGGGGCAATGGATACCGATTCTTAATAGTTATCCGATTAATTGCCCTGTAGTCAATGCAAGTTCTCAACTCTCCATTCTTCTTCGGAATAAAAAAAAGTGGTGATGAGACAGGGGATTGGGACGGTCTAATGAAGCCATTTTCTAAATATTTTTGTAGATATTCCTTCAGATGTTCATCTTCTCGCTCAGTCAAAGCATAGATTCTGCTGCATGGGAGATTGGATCCTGGTTCCAAATCTATCTTACAATCATATTCCCTATGCGGAGGAAGCCTTTCAGCCTCCACCTCATTAAAGACATCTTGAAATTCTGTGTACTGTTCAGGTAGTTCCGTAGTATCTATTACGCAAATCGTAGTCTCCTTTTCGCTTAAATGGAATGCTGGTGTATTCACATGATTCTTGTTGCATTCTCTATGGCAGTTCTCCTTACAGTACTTAGAATCCAAAGTTATTGATCGAGCTTCCCAATTGATCGTAGGATTGTGTTCTGTGAGCCATGGCAGCCCTAGTATCAATTGGAATTGCAGAGCATCTATTAAGTTGAACTGCAATGTTTCCAGGTGGCCATCTTCTGATTCCAATTCTACTGGTTCAGTGTGACTCACTATGGGTCCCGATGAAAGATTGGTTCCATCGACAGCTCGGACTGCTTCGCTTTTTTCCTTCTTGATTGCCCTCAGACCAATCTTATCAGCAAACTTTAAATCACAAAAGTTGCCCGTAGCTCCAGAATCGATCATAACGGTTACCTGTTTCAATGTTTTCTCTCTGAATCGTAAGGTCATCATCAGCACAAAATGTGGGGAAGCAGATTGCAAAGTATTCGCCAAGGTATGAGCTTCTGGAGTTGTCTTAGAATCAGCAACCACCAGCCCAACTCCATTTACTGGTGGTGCGAGGTGTTTTCCGACGACGTTTGCTTAGGTTTCTTCGGACAATTCCGAACAAAATGTCCACTGCCTCCACAATAGAGACATTGCTTGTTTGCTCTTCGTCTGTCTTTTTCTTCTTTAGTGAGAGGTCCACGAATTGGTCCTATTTGCATGGGTTCTCTTCCACGAGTCGAGTCTGATTCTTTGCTGCCTTCTATCTTGACTCGATCAAACCTGGGCACACTAGGACCATAATCTCTCTTTCTCTCTCCTCTCCTTTCAATTTGCCGAAAGTCAATTTCTAAAACTAAATCAATCAATGCTGAAATCTCCGTGGGTCTATTAGGCACTTGTGCCAAAGCATCCTTTAATTCATCTTTTAAGCCGCAATAGAACACTGCCGCTTGTTTGTTTTCCGGCCATTCCGTTTCCACCACCAACTTATTAAACTGGGCCAAATAAGCAATTAAATCTCGACTGCCTTGTTTTATTTCCAATAACTCATTGTCTGTTGCTTGTGAGACTCTTCGTCTGTCAAATATTCGAAGGAATTCTTTTTTGAATTCATCTTAATCATATAAGATTGGATCGTTTCTGGTAACCAAAGGCATTGACCAGGACGCTGCGTCTCCACTTAAATAGGACAAAACGAAAGCCACTCGAGATTGCGCATCGGGGAATACAGCTGGGCGACACATGAAATGCAAAGTACATTGTGTCAGGAACACCTGAGCCTTCTGTGGGTCTCCATTAAAACGCTCAGGTGGTGCCAAAGGAATTACCGGGGAGAGTGAATGGATAACCTGTGTTGTAATCTTAGGTTGAGAAATAGATGCATCACTCTGATTCCCTTCTGCTGAGGCTGAATATTTTAAACTGGGACTGGATACTAAACTACTCACTTTTAAGGTCAACTCTGTAGTTTCTTTTTTAAGCTCCCTATTCTCTTCCCTGACTGTGATTAATTCCCTTTGAATTCCTTCTAAGATTTCTCCTAGTTTCTTCAAATCCAAACCTTCCGCCATTTGCGACGCTTCACAGAAAAACACCTTACTCTCCAACAATATCAGGTGAAGTGCGCCACAGAACGGGCGCAACACCTGAATCTTGACGATCTCCCTTGGGAGCTAGAGCGCTAACCTGCTGCCCCAGCAGACGACTCTTGGCGGCCATTTTTGTATTTGCGGTCCACAATCTGATGCCATTCGCCCGACGCCGCCTACAAAATCCATTGGGAAGCGGCCTCATCGACCTCGCCCCCCCCCCGCTTCTCATAGCTGACCCCCATTTCTAATCGGGGAATGCTCCTTACGCTAGGAAAAGTTACAGAGTGACGGAGGGCAGCCTGCGACAGCGCAGCGAGATGTGAAAGGGCATGGCACCCAGCAGCTAGTGAGCCAAGAGCACAGCCCTCCCACATCGCTATTGCTAGCTGCTGTCTTTAGCCCGGCCGCCAACATCCAAATCTTGGCTTCGTTGATGCAGTCAGGCTGGATGCCAATGCACGCACAGGCTAGTCCAGCAGGTAACCCGATACATCCCGTCCTCCACAGATCCGAAGGCAGCAGGAACGTCCAGCCACAGAACACCCAGTACAGGACTGCACAGGGGACAGACCTCGGACACCTGAATGGTTGGTTTACACTTTGATTTTTACTCTCCGCAAGCAGCAGACATACGTCCCACCCTCTCTCTGGGTGGGTCGGACATTGGAGGGCCCTGCAGGGCATCAGCTTCCTCTTCCTCTACCCTGGCTTCCTCTATCCTTCCCGTCCCGTGCACAAACACACAGTGTAGTGCCCTCGTTCCGGTGTTGTGCTCGGACGTTGCACATGATCTCTCGGTTGGCGTGGGCGGTGTGGTGCCGGCTTGGTGCCGGGGGATGGCAGGCTTGGTGCCGAGGATACACTGGGGATATATGGGGCCCCGGAACCCGGGTGTTGTAAATATCCTGCGAGCACTGAATTGCAGCACTGCTGGTTGGCAATGCTTTAAGTGGGATGAAAAAGTTGGCGGGTTGATAAAAGGGCCATGGCCAAAAAAGCATAATTACAATTGCCACATATACGTCCATCGTTCCGCAAAGAGGCCAAGATGTGGATGGGCATGAACTATGTACACGTCTGTGATCCACTGACTGGTACTATGAGAACTGACTGCTGCCTCAGCTTCAGAGCTCTCAATCGTGCACCAACATAAACACCCGTGCTAACTTGAAATGACTCGGACACATGTTGGCTCAGTACAGTATTCACTATGCGGGAGTCATGTGTTGCATGAACAAATAGGAGAAGTGTGGCTCAATGATTAGAGCGGCAGACCCTGATGCAGAGACCTAGCCCGGGACCAGGGTTCAATTCCCCGCCTCGGCGGGTCTTGTGCTCAAAAATTCCACGGACCTGATAATTCTCGCCTCGGTGCCATTCCAATCATGGAGTCTCACTCTGCAACTCTGGGCAATAGCTTGCTTAATCTCCACAACTGCCCCCACAACGCTAAGGATGCCTGGTCTCCACCTTGGGGGTGCCCAGGAGTGGACGCCTGACAGGGAAAGCCAGGATGGGTTCCACTGCGGTATTCGTACAAGCGCCTTGAGACCCTTGCGGGTGAGTAGTGTGCTATACAAGTATCAATTTACATTTACAAATACAGGAGCACATCTTGGGGGGGGGGAAAGCAAATACGCTTCGGGAAATCCAGAAGAAGCAAAACGTGAAATGTAAACGGGGATCGGTGATGTGGAGTCCCACAGGGTTCTTTTTACAGCCATTGTGGAGAAATCGATCAGTCTTTTTGCCAGTAAAGTACATGAGTGTACAGACAGGTTCAGACCAGTTTCGAAGTGAGATTTTATTTTGACCTGGCAGGAGCCGACACTCCAGAACTGTGCTGATAAAACCCTTATATCCATCATGAAGCTTTGTGTGACTCCCTCAATTGAAGCCTGTCCTGGCTTCCAAGCAGTCTTTCCTTTTAGTGGTTCACCTCTTACACGTATTTAAATTTCTTTTGAGTAGCAAGCCCACTTGCTAGAAGTCTGGTTTCTTAGTTTGCTGTCTGCCTCCCTTTGGCTTTACCATAGGAGACCCCCTACCTTCGCTTTCAGCTTGAACACCTCAGGGTCATCATTAAATGTCCCAGGTTATTTTTTTTATTTAACAAAAATGATGGCCACTGTCTTGTAAAATTAATAAACAATTCACATGTCATTCCTCATATAACCCATGTACGTGAACATCTGGATGAAGCATCACTTTCAATTCCTAGCTTGGGTTGCTTACATCCACCCTGGATGGGTTTCAGAATCGCTCACCTGTCAGCGTCCCTGCCTCACCTGCCGTGCTTCTGTGCGCTAGTCTTCTATTGCATTCAGAGTTTTCTGTCAATAAATGATATTGCTCTGATCAAACTGTGTAGTGGCAGATCTTTTAACACAGTATACCACGATGGATGTCCTGTATCTGAACAATGTCACTTAATTTCAATGTTCTATAAAAGCACCAAATAATCACAAAGGTGGTTAGCCCACGAGTACCTATAAAACTATATAGCAAATTTCATGGTGCTTACTCATAAGAACTGTGAATTCTTTTATCTGGTGGTGGTGTCTGCATTTATATAAAGCATTTGAGGAAATTATTACATTTCGAATAGTCACTGCAACAGCGGTGACGTTTATACTTAATTGTTAATGTAAAATCATTTTTATTAAAAACTCATGTACCTATAAGAATTATCTTTGTTATAATTCTCAGCATAGTCGCACACACCACGCCTCCGAGGTCGTAGCTCTTTTTAAGGTGGTTTACTTAAAATTAAATTAAGCTTTGCACAGACTTCCTTCACTACCTCAGAACCACTCCTGCCCCCTGAATTCAAGCATGACCTCGAGCCACACCTAATTTACCAGGAGCGTGAAAGCCAATGAGAGACCACCACTTGTGCATCAAGAGCCTGACCGTGGTGCATCCTTGCACACATGTTCTATGCTGAAATGTCTCCACCTGTGTCCAAGTCGCCATTTAACAGGGTCACCATGTTCACTTGCTGCTGGTTCTCAGCGCCGCGTCCTAACTCTACAAGGCCCTCCCACCGGAAGAGCTCCTGTGTCTTTCTCATCAACACAGATTGATTGACAGTCGATGACAGTGTTAAACCACCTTTTTATTTTTATTTCCCAACCTTATCTTGCAGCATTTACTGATCTACAATTGGCTGATGGAAGCCACACGTGTGAGGAGAGAGTGGAGGTGCTGTTCAACAACACCTGGGGGACCCTCTGTGATAACAAATGGGGCATCGAAGAGGCAGCCGTGGTCTGTAAGCAGGTGGGCTGTGGTAGAGCTCAGAGTGCCACTCAAAGAGCCCACTTTGGCACGGGTAACCCACCCACACTGCTGGACGCCTTCCAGTGCTGCGGATCCGAGACCAGTTTGTCCCAGTGCGCTGCCGCCCTGGTGGATGAGGAACATCCGGGCTGTAGAAGAAGCAAGCCGGGGTGATCTGCAACCAAAAATCAGGTACTGCATGTGCTGGATATGAAAACACAATACTGAAATTTTATAGGAACTACATTCACACCTTTTGTGTTCAAAATATTATGCCTCGAGACCTTTGTGACCTACATTTTGGTCTTTGTATGAGCACGGTGCAACTTTTCAATGTACAGACTTTGAATCAACTTAGATCTGCATATCACGGACTACAAGTTATGGTTGAACTTTTGCAGGTGGCAACAAGTATGTCTTCTAAGGCAGCCATCTTGAATTCTTCATAGAAAAATGTGCAATCCTCCTGGTGCTGCCTCCGATTCAAGTCACAATTTGAGTTTTTGTGTTCAATATTACCTTTTTTATCTGTTTTTCGGCAGTGTCCAATGAAAGAAGCTGATTTGCAAACCACAAGATACACTTCTCACAAAATGTGAGGGTTTTTCCGTTTCCCTGTTCGAGAAACGATTTCCTTTCTTTATCGAAACTTGCACAATTTACATCATCCTCGGCAAAAAGCCTGCTAGTAACGTATTTTTAGGTCTCGCATAGGGCTGCGCATGCGCTGCCTCTCCGAGGCATCAAGCAATTAGTATGTTGGGTGAAACTCCACCCACTGCCGGGTAATTTCTGTTGCAGCTTGCCATTAGTTTAACGTTGGCATAGCTGTTTTTATCTAGCTTTTTAGTGGCTGTTGATGTGATACTGATTTCCGTTTAGTCCGGAAGCAGCAGAGCCTAACTACTGTTTTGGTCCGCTTGTATGTTTAATGTTTTGCTGAGGAGAACTCTTTTACGCAATTGTTGCAGGGAGGCTTTCAGACCCCTCCCACCTCCCACCACAGCATGCAGAAGTGCCTTTATGTATTTGCGGTCAGCGGCGCTTATAGACCCCTCCCGCCTCCCACCACAGCATCCCGAAGCGCCTTTTTGTATTTGCGGTCCACAATCTGATGCCATTCGCCCGCCGCCGCCTACAAAATCCATTGGGAAGCGGCCTCATCGACCTCGCCCCCCCCCCCCCCGCTTCTCATAGCTGACCCCCATTTCTAATCGGGGAATGCTCCTTACGCTAGGAAAAGTTACAGAGTGACGGAGGGCAGCCTGCGGCAGCGCAGCGAGATGTGAAAGGGCATGGCACCCAGCAGCTAGTGAGCCAAGAGCACAGCCCTCCCACATCGCTATTGCTAGCTGCAGTCTTTAGCCCGGCCGCCAACATCCAAATCTTGGCTTCGTTGATGCAGTCAGGCTGGATGCCAATGCACGCACAGGCTAGTCCAGCAGGTAACCTGATACATCCCGTCCTCCACAGATCCGGAGGCAGCAGGGACGTCCAGCCACAGAACACCCAGTACAGGACTGCACAGGGGACAGACCTCGGACATCTGAATGGTTGGTTTACACTTTGATTTTTACTCTCCGCAAGCAGCAGACATACGTCCCACCCTCTCTCTGGGTGGGTCGGACATTGGAGGGCCCTGCAGGGCATCAGCTTCCTCTTCCTCCACCCTGGCTTTCTCTATCCTTCCCGTCCGGTGCACAAACACACAGTGTAGTGCCCTCGTTCCGGTGTTGTGCTCGGACGTTGCACATGATCTCTCAGTTGGCGTGGGCGGTGTGGTGCCGGCTTGGTGCCGGGAGATGGCAGGCTTGGTGCCGAGGACACACTGGGGATATATGGGGCCCCGGAACCAGTGTGTTGTAAATATCTTGCGAGCACTGAATTGCAGCACTGCTGGTTGGCAATGCTTTAAGTGGGATGAAAAAGTTGGCGGGTTGATAAAAGGGCCATGGCCAAAAAAGCATAATTACAATTGCCACATATACGTCCATCGTTCCGCAGAGAGGCCAAGATGTGGATGGGCATGAACTATATACACGTCTGTGACCCACTGACTGGTACTATGAGAACTGACTGCTGCCTCAGCTTCAGAGCTCTCAATCGTGCACCAACATAAACACCCGTGCTAACTTGAAATGACTCGGACACATGTTGACTCAGTACAGAATTCACTATGCGGGAGTCATGTGTTGCATGAACAAATACAGGAGCACATCTTGGGGGAGGGGGGAAAGCAAATACGCTTCGGGAAATCCAGAAGAAGCAAAACGTGAAATGTAAACGGGGATCGGTGATGTGGAGTCCCACAGGGTTCTTTTTACAGCCATTGTGGAGAAATCGATCAGTCTTTTTGCCAGTAAAGTACATGAGTGTACAGACAGGTTCAGACCAGTTTCGAAGTGAGATTTTATTTTGACCTGGCAGGAGCCGACACTCCAGAACTGTGCTGATAAAACCCTTATATTCATCGTGAAACTTTGTGTGACTCCCTCAATTGAAGCCTGTCCTGGCTTCCAAGCAGTCTTTCCTTGTAGTTGTTCACCTCTTACACATATTTAAATTTCTTTTGAGTAGCAAGCCCCCTTGCTAGAAGTCTGGTTTCTTAGTTTGCTGTCTGCCTCCCTTTGGCTTCACCATAGGAGACCCCCTACCTTCGCTTTCAGCTTGAACACCTCAGGGTCATCATTAACTGACCCAGATTTTTTTTTTTATTTAACAAAAATGATGGCCACTGTCTTGTAAAATTAATAAACAATTCACATGTCATTCCTCATATACCCCATCTACGTGAACATCTGGATGAAGCATCACTTTCAATTACTAGCTTGGGTTGCTTAGATCCACCCTGGATGGGTTTCAGAATCGCTCACCTGTCAGCGTCCCTGCCTCACCTGCCGTGCTTCTGTGCGCTAGTCTTCTATTGCATTCAGAGTTTTCTGTCAATAAATGATATTGCTCTGATCAAACTGTGTGGTGGCAGACCTTTTAACACAGTATACCACGATGGATGTCCTGTATCTGAACAATGTCACTTAATTTCAATGTTCTATAAAAGCACCAAATAATCACAAAGTTGGTTAGCCCACGAGTACCTATAAAACTATATAGCAAATTTTATGGTGCTTTACCCATAGGAACTGTGAATTCATTTATCTGGTGGTGGTGTCTGCTTTTATATAAAGCCTATGAGGAAATGATTACATTTCGAATAGTCACTGCAACAGCGGTGACGTTTATACTTAATTGTTAATGTAAAATCATTTTTATTAAAAACTCATGCACCTATAAGAATTATCTTTGTTATAATTCTCAGCATAGTCGCACACACCACGCCTGCGAGGTCGTAGCTCTTTTTAATGTGGTTTAATTAAAATTAAATTAAGCTTTGTTTCCAGTTCTGTCACTTAATCTCCCTGTGCTGTATCCACCACGCCCCCTCCTTTCCCACGCCGCTGCTTGACCGCCCCACCACCCTCCAAGATTACTGCTTTTATATGTTCCCTTCTGCCACATAAACTACTGCATGTTCTAATTATCACTATAAACGTTCGGGCTCCCCTTGCATGTCTCCTCCACTCCCTCTGTGTCAGCTCACCTTCCCTTTCTTTTAGCCCTTACATTCATGCTCTGAGGCCACTATACCACCCTCCCCCTTGTTTACTTTAGTTTTTTTTATGAAGGGAAATAGTTTGTGGAATTGGAGCCCAATTGTTTATATGCAGGCCGGAAATTAACTTTATTCTGGAACTACCGGCGACATGCACATTTTTTGTGCTAAGTGGTCTGATGAATCCGAGGGGAGCATGCACAACGCTGCATGCACACAGCGCTGGTTCTTTGTTTGGGAACCAACCATTATGCCTTTTCTGTGCGTGATTCGCTTTGTATAAGGGGAGAGGAGTTGGCCGAATGGCTAGGGTGCTCGACCTCGGACCTGGGGAACTGGGTTCGAGTCTCGGTAATGACGCTGAACATCCAGTGATTCTGGGCAAATTACTTAATCTCCCCGTGCCTATCAAAAAATGAAGGGGCATATCAACAAGGCAGCGATAATTTTATCGCTATATCAGCTAGGTCACGCTATCGCGTGAATATTTGCCTTAGCGCCCTTTCCCGTAACCCCCACCTTTGCATCTCTAATGAGATGCAAAGTGGGCGTTCGGTCCTAAAATAACTGGAGAAATGTCGCTAACCGACATTTCTCCAATTATCAATGGGCACGCTAACAAGCATAGCGATAAGAAAAGTAGCGCTAACCTTGGTTATCGCTACTTTTCTTACGCCTGCTTTTAGTTTGACTTAGCCATGATATCCAATGGAAGGTGGATATCATGGCTGAGTCTGCCCTGCCCTATCAGCAAGGTATCGCCAAACGTTGTGCGATTATCGCTGTATTTCCAGCGATAACCGCACAATTGGCAGCTTGAGCCTGGAATTTTATCGCTTTTGAGATAAGTGTTTCTAATAGCACGCTATCTCAGCGATAAAATTCGGCGATAGCCGGCGATAATTATCCTAGCGCTAAGTGAGCTTAGCGATAATTATCACCGGTTGTTGCTGACATGCCCCGAATGTGTGTCCTCATGTAACGTAACTGGTGCTATGTAAAGCTCTCTGATACCTGATTGGATTCGGGTCAAGTTTGGGCTATATAAAACTCTGCAAAAAAAAAACCAATTACAGTGCTCCAATTCATTTTCCCATGTTATCTTGCTTCTATTTCTTTTAGCGCGCTAAGGGGCATATCAACAAGGGCCTTATCTCTGCTTTTTTGGCTTTAAAAGCCAAAAAAGCAGAGATAAAACTAGCGCCCTATCAACAACAGGGTGCTAACACGCAAATTTGCATGTTAGCACCCTTTTACTCTACGCTTCCCCTTGCATCTCTAATGAGATGCAAAGGGGGCGTTCCAGAGTAAAATAATAGGAGAAATGTCGCTAAGCGACACTTCTCCTATTATCAAGAATGTCGCTAACCCTGTTAGAGACAAAAAAAGCAGCGCTAACCGCGGTTAACGCTGCTTTTTTACGTCTGCTAATTTTCAGACTTAGCCATGATATCCTATGGAAGGAGGATATCATGGCTAAGTTTGCCTGTCCCTATCAACAAGGCAACGTGTGATTATCGCTGGGTTTCCAGCGATAATCTCACGTTAGCCTGTTAGCGTGTAGATTTTTATCGCTATTGAGATAAGCGTTGCTAATAGCACGCTATCTCAGCGATAAAAGTTCACGCTAGCCGGCGATAATTATCCTCACGCTAAGAGCGCTGAGCGATAATTATCGCCGGTTGTTGTTGATATGCCCCTTAGAACCCATCTGACACGTATTGCAACAAAATACAGGATTGCACATCCTGTGGGTCAGCGGAGAGGGAGACCTCATTATGCCCTTATTTTTGCTATGCTGGATTTGGGCAAACATTAGCATGTTTTGGCGTTTCCCTGCTGTGTCTGTTTTGCGAAGCATACCTCGACCTCAGTATACTTTTTTCTGCTACATAGCTGGACTCAAGTCCCAATCACAATGTTCACACTCAGGCTCAAAAGAAGAGAGGATGCATTCAATGCCTGTAAGCAGTTTACACGTATAATAATATATCTTTTATTATACAAGAAATGCTAATCCTTTGTTAAAAATGGTGCAAAATGTTTTGTCTTAATTTATCTGCTTACTTGATTGAAAACGGAAATAAATGACACATTTCCTCCATTTCTTCCGAAGTAAATACAGCAAAAATCGTTCACAATCATTGGTCACCATTTTTACTCTGATGACAGTCCTTTGCTGCGAATCCCGCTTGCCCCATTTCATATCACATATGTAGCAAAAATGGACTCAATTGGTTCTGTCCCCATTTTGCCCCGTATAAAAGTTTTATTTAATTTAGCAATTAAGGGGCATATTAACAAGCACGGCGTTAAAATTATATGCCCTTGAGAATTCCAATAGAAGCCCATGTTCTGGTGTCAACATGGGCTTCTAGGGGAATTCTCTGCAGCATATGATCAAGCCCATTATCGCCGCTTTAGCGCCGTTTCTTGATAATATGCCCCCTGGTTCTTATCTGCGGAACTGTGTGACATGTATTTTAATCTGGTTTAATCATTTTTCGCGTGACCCTTGTAGAATCACTTCCACTTTTTGTGACTCGGGTCGCTTCTCCATTTTCCTAAATTAGTAGCTCTAACAACTAAGATGAGCTGCAGCATGATGTAGTGAAGTAAAAGGATATATTGTGACTGCAGGTAGTACAGAAATGCGTAGGGATCATTTAAGGGATTAGTCGCACCACAAATCTGCACCTGATTGGTTAAGCTGCAGTGGTAAAGCACCCAAGAAGTGTGGCGTGTGGTTTCTTGTATCCTGTGCCATATATACTAGAGCTAACAAACACCACACTATCGCTGTTCAGCCGAGGGAAAGGCTCTTTAGAGGGGTCGCTCTACAAATCTCACAGAGCCTCCATTATACGATATTCATAGACGACAACTCGCCGCTCTAGATTGTCACCTTGACCTCCTGGCTACAATTTCATTTTTCAGCCCATAATTTACAATTTTGAAACCTACGCTTTACCAAAAAGTGAGAACTGGCTGAAAGTATCACACCTCTCAGGGGCTACTTGGCAGTCTCTTTCACATTTTTCCCCCCTGCCTGGCTGCTATATCTTTTCTGTCCCAGTGTAGTTTTGTTTATCGTTCTGTGCCTGGCGTAAGTCATTTTTCCTGTCTGCCTGGAGTCAAATTCCCCGGGCTTTAATCTCTTGCAATAGCTGTGTCTTTTTCTTTCACACAATTTGTTTTTCTTCTCACTTTGTCTCTTTCATCTGCCTAACAGAAATAAGTTACAACATGGTGCCAATCACATGTGCCCAGAGTTTGCAAATATTGTGGATAGGCAAAGGGTTGGCTTTCATCAGTGCCCAGTTTAAAACATCTACACATGCATTATGATATGGGAGCAGTGTTGAGGAGCTGGGCTTTTGTCTCTTCCGTGTCCACACTTTACTCTGGTTCTGTAAGATTGGGCTGCATTTGCAGTACCCCAGCACTTAGACTGGCTGTAGCTTATTTTACCAATTTTTCCTGCCCAATTAATATATGCATCACAAGGAAATGGACGGGTACATTCGTCAGTACTAAAGTATCGACCTGTGAACCCTTATAAGACTCGCTGAGAGGTTGGGCCAGGATGTTGTTATAACAATACTTCAGTAAACACCTCACACTCACACCTCACACTCTGCTGCCACTAAATCCTTTAAGCCCAAGAAGCTAAAGTTAAAGACACGACTTTCACATCTGTGTATTTCTTCTGTTGGTGAATGAATAGTATCCTTATCTGCACACAGTTTGTTTTCTCCTGAACTGGCAGGGCATTAACACATTGTTGTGTCCAGTAGTTCACAGAGATTCTGTGTGTTGCTCAGCTTCCTGCCACGGCCTGGAATGGTGGGGACGACAGACGGCTGTGCATTGGCATCCAGGGACCTGGTTCATCCATTACCGACCAGGGAGAGGGGTGGGTGTTTGTCTGGGCGACACATACATCTTTCTACTGACTGGCCTCTACTTACAATCTTACCCTGTCACTCCTCCAGCTGTCTGACCAGGGGGTCCAGATTATCACGTTGAGGAGCTACCCTAGTCCCGTTGGTAATCCCGCATTCTATGTCCTCTGGGCAGTACTGCAGCTGTGAATCTGTTCCCAGTGGTAATTCCCCATTCTAAGTCCTCTAGACAGTGCTGCTACCTGCTTCTCTGGTCTCATTGGTAATTCCTCATTCTAAGTCTTCTCGGCAGTGCTTCAGATACATCTTTGGTTCTGTCACTAATTCCTCATTTCTAAGTCCTCTAGGCAGAGCTGCAGCTGTTTCTCTGGTCCCGTCTGTAATTCCTCATTGTAGGACCTCTAGGCAGAGCTGCTGCTGATTCTCTGGTCCCGTCTGTAATTCCTCATTGTAAGTCCTCTAGGCAGAGCTGCAGCTGATTCTCTGGTCCCGTCTGTAATTCCTCATTGTAGGTCCTCTAGGCAGAGCTGCTGCTGATTCTCTGGTCCCGTCTGTAATTCCTCATTGTAAGTCCTCTAGGCAGAGCTGCAGCTGATTCTCTGGTCCCGTCTGTAATTCCTCATTGTAGGTCCTCTAGGCAGAGCTGCTGCTGATTCTCTGGTCCCGTCTGTTATTCCTCATTGTATGTCCTCTAGGCAGAGCTGCAGCTGATTCTCTGGTCCCGTCTGTAATTCCTCATTGTAAGTCCTCTAGGCAGAGCTGCAGCTGTTTCTCAGTTCATACATCCACTACACTCCAAACCAAAACACATGGGTAAAAGACATTGCCATTTACAACGCCAATAGCTTCAACTCTAAAAAACGCCTTTTATTTCTGTTTTGAAAACCTGCATGTGGGGCATAAACACGTGCTTTGTACTTATAGTTGTTGCTTACGAGAAGCAAGGCTGGGAGTTAGTACGCCTCTTTTACTGCCAGCCTTGCTTCTCGTAAGCAGCGACTATAAGTACAAAGCGCGTATTTACACACCACTTCCAGGTTTTCAAACACATAAATAAAAGGCATTGTCATTTACAATACCAATAGCTCCAACTCCAGCAAATGCGAGACCTATTGCATTGCAAATGCTTGTTGTGTAAGGTGGGAGGCAATAAATGTACCTTAAGACTCCTCAACAAGTTTTAAGGTTTGTTCATACATAAAATCTTCACACATTATAGTAATTATTTCACTGTGTGTCCCAGTAAGAAGGGAGGTGCCAATAGGAACTTTTCTCATAAAGTTTTCCTTGGATTCTTAGGCCCCCCCTGGTTCCGAAATGTCTCTCCTGTAATCCTGCAAACACCCTCCTGTTGAGCAAAGCCTGGTTTATTGAAAATGGGCAAAGGTTTTTACATCCGTAGTGCTCACTTTTTCACATTAGAACGGACGCGATATGTCACCCCCCTCCCTTCTCGAGGGTACCAGATGAGATGCCCTTTTATTCAAACAAACATTGCACAATCTTACAAACAGCCCAATGATGATGCAGTGCATTGTGGCTCCTGTCCTAACCAGGCTGCACCACCTGCCCTTCTTCAGGAGTCCTGCCCTTTTTTAGCCCCAAGTGGATGATTTTCTGTCTTAGCCTCGAGAAGTGACTCTCTCGTAGACACCTGTAGATATACAAACTCGCACTCTTTACACTCATTACATTCCTTTCTCTGTAATTTATTAGTCGCTGCCATAATGCCATACTCATATTTATTGGTGGGTAGTGTCCAGGTGGGCACAGCCATAATGCACATCAGATCCTGTTTGATAGGTTGAAAACAAAAACACATGAACTCCACACTGTGTGGAGGAGGGAACAAGAGGCACGGGGTTTTAGGAGCTAGCAGCCTCCAACTATGAATGTTTAACCACAAAAGAGCTGCTCCTAAAGTGATAACCACTATAAGGTTTGAGTTATATTGTGAGTGGGGACATCTCACAAAAAGTAACGGACTGGTCTCACACACCACCTGGTGTCATGCCTCATCATTGACCAGTCTTCACCCTCTAAAACCTTGGTTTGATAGAGGGCGGGCATACACCTGACGACAGGGATGCACTTCTAAACTAAGTGGGGGCCCGTGTATGAGTGAGTGAGATTAAAAATCATTATAGTTATCCTCATTGTGTTTTTTAATGTGAGAGGTAACTATATGATGTCTAAAAGCAGGTGATGGTATGTGGGGGAATTAGTGTCCCCTAACCGTTGTGTTTAGAGGTCGACATGTTTCTGCCGTCTTGGCCCAGGAGGGTCCAGGGCATTCATCAGGACCTAAATATGTAAAATGGGGGCTCCGTTCTTACCAAAAGTGGCAAGAGTGTACCACTGTGTGGGCGTGATCACTGTCACAATTGGATGGCTCCTAGATCCAAGCCTGTAAAAGAAAATGTAGGGAGAGAAAAAATATATAACAACAGACCGTAGTAGTGGCAAATAACTGAACTCAATACATGCACTGATCCAGTTTCTGTGTGAGTGACTACTCATGTGACATGTGCCACTCAATTTGTGTACATGATGGGGATGCAAAGGTGAGAGCATGTGTCTCACTGTTCTTATAGGTTGAAAACCCAGATGTAATTGAGTGGGTTTCATTGTCATCAACCCTGTCAGATGCTAAATGGCATCCTAGACGAATAACATTTAGAAAGTGAACAAGCATTTGCAATGCAATAGGTTTCGCATTTGCGAGAGTTTAAGCTATTGGCATTGTAAATGACAATGCCTTTTATTTATGTTTTAAAAAACAACACAGAAATAAAAGGCATTGTCAAATACAATCCCAATATTGCAATCTCTTGAAAATGCGACATCTATTTCATTTCAAAGAAGCGGCTGCCATTGTCCAGGGCTATTTAGAAAGTGAAAGCGTGCATGGTGCACTGAATGTTGCAGGAAAGCATGTTGTGCCTGCAGTATGAAAAACTATTTAAAGAAAATAGTGCTTATAGACTAAAAAAGGACGTACCGTTTAACAACTGGAGTAAAAGGACCAGTCCTCATGGGCAGTTACAAATGAAGACAAGGCGGCACTAAGGAGGGACTAAAAAGCCTATTAACGAATCAGAAGCCATCATTTACAAAGGACAATGACACAAGTCAGTGACAAATATGGGCGGAGAGTGGGTGACGTTTCTATTGCATACTCCAATACAGCATGGCTCGCAGTGCATGCGCTGCCTGGCTCAACCTAAACACAAATGTAATTTGTGATAGAGAATGCTCCAGAACACTTGAGTTAAAGAATCTTTTGCACATTTCGAATGTTGTCTGTGTGTTGAAAGAGAGGACCCCATTGTAGGTCAGTCTGGGCCTGGTGGTGGCACACCAAGTGTTTCCTCCCTGGAGAGCGATTGTGTTGATGAAACATCTGCTGGTCTTTTCCCAGGGCATTAATGACTTTTCACGCCCGTGGGGGCATGTTACACTTGTCGGATCATGGGGGTGAACTACCAGAATCTCCAGTTAAAATATCATCATACAAAAATATTGGATGCAGAGTATGGACTACCTCAATATTGTGAAAGTATATCTAGTTAGTAAGTATGTGATCTTTTTTCCTTTCCTTCCTTGCTACAGAAATATCACTGCTTGCAGTGATGTTCGGGTGAGTCCAGTGCAGGGCCGTTTCTAGGTGTTTTGCCACCCTAGGCGAGAATTGAAAAATGCAGCCCCCTCCTTTTTACTACCATCACTCTCTCCCCCTGTCATCCAGGCTAGAAGAATTAATGCATTAGATCACAAAATGTGCCTCATTATGCCGCATAATTTGTCTTTTTTTGACGCATAATTTAGCCAACTCTCCGCATAATTTGGTTCCCCCTGCAGCTTAATTTCAAGTGACCCTGACTATAAATAACACCAACAATCCGAGAGCACATGGCAAAACAGCTGAGTAGGTTAACTGCTTGCTGCAGAGATCTGCAGTGTTAGCTGGTCACAAATTGAAATATTTGCACAGTCTACTCAACCTTTTATCTTTCCAAGTTATAAAGGAGTGCCTTTGTGTTGAGTAATATTGACCTATTATCTAAGCCCTAAGGCACAATTTAATTAGCGATGTATGTTTTGTAAGTGGGCGTATAGATCGCAAACGTAGCTGTAGAACATCCCAGCGGGGTACAATAGTTGCCTGGGTACATTTGAGTGGTAAATCATATAGAGCTGCAAAACTGACTCTAGAACCAGGTGGATGGGAGAGTCTCGCTATATGATTTTTTTCACGCAGGTCAAGCATCACACGCTTAACATCTAGCTGCCGCTGATATGTCTTGTTGCATAAATCATGACAAACAACCCCAAAAGCTAAAGCGCAAGAGGCAGAGCACAATGTGAACTTGTTTTAAATGCAGGTTAGAAAATAAATTATGGTTATTTGTATTTTTTTCACTATTTCCAGATCATAATAAGACCGGAACCTGTATTTTGAAGTGAAAAACAAAAAACGAATTTCAGATTGACGTGATAGAAAAATTAAGCCTCTTGGCACCCTATATTTTTTTACGTGTGGCGTGCCATTAGCGACCTATTTGCACTGCTTAAAAACAAATGAAATCCGTGAATTATGAACCAATTACCTGACACAGTTATTTTATTTCCTAGGCACCAGAGCAGCCGACACACACAGTCTGTCCCCCCCCACGCCGAGAGAGAGGGTGTTGCAACGTGCGAGACTTGTCACCGTCACTGGCTGCTGCATAAAGCACCACTCGGGGACTGGCCAAAAACGATGCCCAGGGCCGTCATTGGTAGCGCTTTCCCGCGCTACAAGATTGATGGCCCTGGGGACCCACACACTGGTACTGCCCGCCTGCTCCACACACCACTATGCTAGGATGCGCTGTGCTGCGCAGCATGTACAAGCAGGTGCGCTTGCACTCACATACAGGTGCTGCTATTGTCTTCAAATTAAAAAAAAAATCCCCCTTTTGCCGCCCTAGCCCTTTTGCCACCCTAGGCGGCCGCCTAGTCTTGCCTAATGGTAGAAACGGTCCTGGTCCAGTGTGTGCTCTCAGTTCTGTGGATGACAACTCCCATCTCCTGCCTTCTCACAAAGCCTCTTGAGCCCCCTCCAGCCAAATGTAGAAAATCCTGAGTGTGATTTGTTAGTCTCAAACAGAACCATGATGTTTGGTGCCCCAAGGGGCAGTACTTCTGGATGCTAGCCTCTCTCTAGCACTACTACCTCCCCAGCACATAACATGCAATAGTGAAACCAGTGAGGCTTTCATCTGGTCTCCTTTGAAATGTGTCCACTGCCCGCACACTGCTGTCAGTCTGCAAAACGAGATGGATAGTGGTCCATCCTTGTCTTCGGTATCTCACAACATCACCCAACCCTTGGGAGAACAACAAAGAGTCACATCAGGGCAGTTGTGGGAATTCACCAATAAATCGTAGCAGCTCTGTGTCTGCTGGCAGCTGGTGTGATTTTCATTATGCTTTTAAATTTCAACTGCAGAGAGTGCACTGGTCCTGAGGAATGATGAGGAACTATTTAGCAGCTGAAACATGTTGACAACATTCAATTATTCTCAATCTCCTTTTGCAACAAATGGGTGCGCTCTCTATCCCCCATTAAGTTGACCCACATCACAAACATTATATTAGCATCGTCTGTGGCTAACCAGAAAAGAGTCAGATTTGATAGACAGCCCTCCATTGCTCATCAAACTTCGTATAAAAATACCCTGCAGTGACAGTAACAAAAACTACAGACAATTATAAGAAAGCTCTAGACAAACCACTAACCTATGGTTAGGTGTCTCCTTGACAATTTACAAAGGGAGAGGGAATAATCCGCAAACTGCCCCTGCGGGTTGCCTGGAATGCATTCACACACTAACCCATTTCAGAGGCTTTTTTGGTACTAAGGGTCTTATTTGGTGTTTTGCAAATGGGTCACTCCATCTCAAACTTAACGGATATCTGGTCTGCCTTATTACAAGTGCTATATATCCCATGACACTTACAATAAAGTTGGGGCTATATTCATCTCATGAGTGACAGAATAAACTTCCGCCAAACTCTAAATCTGTCTCTAAATCCAGACCAAAACTTAAGACAAAATCCCAACTTGAGACAAAATCCTAACTTTACTACTACTAAATGTCTTCTGTGAATACCAAAAGTAGTAAGTTTTGGATTTTGTCTCAGATTAGTTCGTTGAATCGGCCCCAAAGACTTTGGCATTTTGGACTCAGTAATAAACAAAGCAATCACCACTAATCAATATTCCTGACTCCTTGGGTCTCTTTTTTCTCTGGCTGACTTGTTAGTTGTGTATAAAGTACCCCTACACCATCTAGTGTACCCCCCCAGCACCCCTGGTAGCCAGACACTGATTTTCTCTTTCATTTGGGAAGCCAGGAGACAATTGTTGATTTTCGGGAGTGAATTTTGTTAACTTCTGACAATTTTGTGTCTTCAAAGCAACTTGGCTCAAAAATGCTTCTGTCCCTCTGTGCATACAGGACGACTGAGAAACTAGACTCAGAGTTCTGACGTATCGTAGGAGTTTGATACTTAGTAGCGTTTTGTACCATTGACCGGAAGCTGCAGAAAACCAGCCCATCATGAGATATATCGGTCTGGAAAGTTCACAAAGTTAACTAAGGAGAACTGAGCCCCTTCGCATGTTCCTTTATTTAACTTATTACTTATAATTTGATACTATTTGGGAACTAAAAGGCATGAATTAGATAAAATTGGTTAACAAATGAAAGTTCAAACTTCAAAGTTGTTCCAAATAGGGAACCCAAATTTTGACTTGCCAGGGCCCTAAAAATACTTTAAGATGACACTGGCAGAACCTGGTCTGTGTTGCTTTCAACCCAACATTTGGGCAGTGACAGGCACATGTGTCGCAGTCCTCCAACAGGGAACCACGACACGCATGAACATTCAAGGCAGAGGTGGCGCCCAACTGAGAACTACCAGTACATCCTGGACCCCTAGCAGAGGTCAGCATCTCCAGCACCCCCAAAAAGAATGTGTTGCTCTCTACTGAAGAAGGACAGCTGTCCTGAAACATGTGTCTAGAGATACACATCACTGGCTGCACCAACAAGGGTGAACAACTAAAGCCTGTCACGGAAGTAAGTGTTATCATGCACTGCATTTACTATGATGCATCGGGGCAAACTGAGTGCTGGGATGTGAGGCAGTGTGCACCCACCGTCCTCTAGACTTCTGTAAATATGGGTTTGCGTCAAAATATATGGGTGTGTGCATGGGAAAACCAGTGCTCCTCCCATGTAACTCCTCCCTGGCTCAATGGAACGTAATGCTTTGCATAGTTTTGTAAATCCCAAAATGCATTTTCAATCATGGTAGCACTGAAAAGTGGCACCCCTAGGCCACAAAAAAACTAGTGAATCTGGGCCCCAGAAAAAACTTTAATTGTAAAATGAACACCAACTGCTTTTTTTGACTTGCATTGAAGTAAAATGCATATTTGTTTATAGTGGTTTAATTTCCGTACCAGGTGTACATACAAATTATTTTCAAACCAGCTAATCCTCACCCCATGTACAGCTCTAACCTGATCCACATTTAGCTGCAGAATTTGAATTGCATCGATGGAAATAGGGGCATATTTTACTTTTGGGCTGATGCCTAGAGTGATGGCAGGAGTTGGGAGAATGCCTGACCTGGCAGCAAACAGAAATGATAGCACCATTTGCATGAGTCACGTGGCCAAAGGCGACATTACAAATTGTATTTAAAACAGGGAGCAGACTTTTGAGATTAAATTAAATCGAGCAAGAGTATCTCAGGATGACTTTGAACAAGAGGAATCTCAGTGTTCTACCAAGAAACCATCAGAAGACAGAGTAGCCACAGGGCAGATTGCTCGCTTCTGGAGATTTATCTGCATTGTCCCTTCATGGTGCCTTCTTCATCTTCGGAGAGGTGGGCAACCTGTTCATCCTCACTGTGATTTTCACTGACTGGCTCAAAAGACTTGATCTCTACTCTTTAGAGCTCATCTTGGTCAGCCTGGCCACTGCCAACATTGCCCACTTGTGCATTTATTTTGCATGCAGAATATGCGGTAGGTTCTGGGTAGAAACGTACGAGCAGGATCACGTCCTCAAATTTCTTCTCCTTGTCATGTTCTGCCTGCGCTGTTGCAGCGTCTTCTGTGCCACTGTGCTGTCCATCTACTGCTGCGTGAAGATCCTGAATATCAACAGTCCATCCTTCATGAGGCTGAAGATTAAGCTTCCGGGGACCGTACCTTGGCTACTCTTGGGATGCATCCTCATTTCTATGAGCGGCGGACTAGTCATCCTCACCACCGATTTACTACTCACGACCAAAGGGGATGCAGTTGTGAACGCCTCCATCATTGCATCTCCTAATGCCTCCGAAGAAGGTCCCAGTCTTTCCTGGGTGCAGAAGAGAGGACTGTCCAGCATCCTCCTAATGAACACCATTGTGGCCTCGTTGTGCTTGGCAATGATCACCTTCTCCACTGTGACAATTCTCAGGTTCATCTGCACTCACCTGACGCTTATGAGGCACAGTGAAGACGGCTTCCGAAGATCCTGCCTGGATCCTTACTACTGTGCTATGAGAACAATGACGTCTTTTTTCACCCTCTACGTCTTGATGTTCATCTCTCAGTGGCTCGTACATTTTAATGTGGTCGTACCAGGGACTCCTGCATACGTAACCCATACTTTCATAATTTCTAGCTCCCCAGCCCTTACCTCTTTAGTCATAATTCTGGGTAACTGTAAACTGAGGAAAACCCTCATTGGGCTCATCTATTGTCTAGTGTGCTGCTGTAGAGGCGGAGCGTGACACGGCAGCTGTGCATGCGGCTGTAGTGCAGTACTTGATACGGCTCCTGTACAAGTTACTGTAGCAACTGTGCATACATACGATACTTCGCAAAACTAATCTTTGCACTGAGCGTATCTGATACATCTACTGTGCCTGAAAACTGTTCATGAAAATACTATTGTATGTGTTTATTGCAATTGGCATGGGTACTGTACATGTAAAATGTGCTTGATGTGGCTACTGTGCACAGCTACTTTACGTAACATTGCACTCACCAAGGCTACCGTACTTGCCTACTGGGCTTCACGGCCTACAGTGCATGCCTACTGTACTCACATGACTACAGTGCATGCCTGCTGAGCTTCACATGACCACAGTGCATACCAGCTGATTTTCACATGACTACAGTGCATGCCTACTGAGCGTCACAAATGACTACAGTGCATGCCTACTGAGTGTCACATGACTACAGTGCATGCCTACTGGGCTTCCCACAACTACAGTGCATACCTACTAAGCGTCACATGACTACAGTGCATGCCTACTGAGCGTCACACAACTACAGTGCATGCCTACTGGGCTTCACACGACTACAGTGCATGCCTACAGGGCTTCACAAGACTACAGTGCATGCCTACTGAGCGTCACATGACTACAGTGCATGTCTACTGAATGCCACACAACTACAGTGCATGCCCACTGAGCATTACATTTCTACAGTGCATGCCTACTGAGCATCACACGACTACAGTGCATACATACTGAGCGCCACACAACTACAGTGCATGCCTACTGAGCGTCACATTTCTATAGTGCATGCCTACTGAGCATCACAAGACAACAGTGCATTTCTCTCGAACGTCACACGACTACAGTGCATGCCTACTGAGCATCACATTTCTACAGTGTATGCCTACTGAGTGTCACATGACTACAGGGCATGCCTACTGAACGTCACACGACTACAGTGCATGCCTACTGAGCATCACATTTCTACTGTGCATGCCTACTGAGTGTCACATGAGTACAGGGCATGCCTACTGAACGTCACACGACTACAGTGCATGCCTACTGAGCATCACACGACTACAGTGCATGCCTACTGAG
The DNA here is from genome assembly GCF_964204655.1 of Triturus cristatus. NCBI lineage: Eukaryota > Metazoa > Chordata > Amphibia > Caudata > Salamandridae > Triturus > Triturus cristatus. The sequence continues at coordinate 1,837,250,984 of NC_140590.1, read as the reverse complement.
CATCACATTTCTACCGTGCATGCCTACTGAGTGTCACATGAGTACAGGGCATGCCTACTGAACGTCACACGACTACAGTGCATGCCTACTGAGCATCACACGACTACAGTGCATGCCTACTGAGCATCACATTTCTACAGTGCATGCCTACTGAGCGTCACACGACTACAGAGCATGCCTACTGAGCGTCACATGACTACGGTGCATGCCTACTGGGCTTCACGTGACTAATGTACATGCCTACTGGGCTTCACGTGACTAATGTACATGCCTACTGGGCTTGCTGTGGTGCCTTCACTCACCTACAGATCTTGACATGTTTACTGTTCATGCTTACTGGGCTTTGCAGTTTAGACCTTCACATGCCTATAGTGCATTTCTACTGTGCTTGATGTCTGTACACAGCGGATGTACTTGACGTGGCCTCTGTACATTTCTACAGTATCTAACATGATTCCTGCACACACCTTTTGTAAATGACGGCTTCTGTACATGCCTACTGCGCTTCACAGACTATAGTGCATGGATACTGACCTTCACGTGACCCCTGTGCAGTCCTGCTAAGCCTTTTATGGTGCCTTCACACACCTACCGAACTTGACATGTATGCAGTACAAGTCTACATGTCTCTGCTACTGGATATGACCCTGATAGTGGACATGACTACCGTCGTGGTCTGTGTTTTTTCTGTTTTTCAGCCGATTGTGGCATTGATTGGTTGGTTTTTCCATCATACATTCATGGTTTTGCTCACATTTATTGCCCGTACTCGTTGAATAGAGCACTGCTGTGGAGTAGGCGTGGCCTCGACAGCTCCTGTTATGAATTCTATGACGTGATTTTAGAAAGCAGAGTAGATGTAGGCGAATGTGCAGAGGGACTTCACGTCTCTTTTTCCCACCTCACATCACAAGGACTGTTTTTCTCGTAATAATGTGCAGAGATGGGATGTGAGTTGGATGCAGGGACGTTTTAGCAGAGAGAGAATCTTCAGGTTTGAGAGGGAGCATCAAAGGAGTCTGTCTGTCCGTCTGTCTGGGGGTCCCTCACCGGTGAGGGATGGTGATGTTGTTGCTTTCTCAGGCAAAGCACAGAAGACAGACAGAGAGCAGCCTCGCTCACTGCAGACTGAGAAACACCCAGCAATCATGAGTGAAAGGTATGTGTGTACAAAGGCCACCTATGAAACAAAACTATATGGAATTTTTTAATTAATGTACCCATTAACTAGAGGCTATGAAGGGAGGGACCCCAAAGACCATTGATTCCATCAAAGGTTGGATTTGGTGATCCCCATCTGATATGCTTTTCCTTGTATTTACATGTTCTTGCTTATCGTTATTATTTTTATTTCTACAATAACGCGTATTCACATATCTGCTCTAGGACTGGATTGTAATATGAAATAAAGCCTTTCTTAAATATATATTGTGGATCCCGCGTGTGTGTCCATCTTTAAGGAAAAGGGGGTTCAGAGCTCACTTATGATTCAATATAATCCTGGCCACCTCTGACAGGAATGATTGTTTTCAGACCTGCATTACCTCCGGTAGGGTGTGGGAAATACTTGGAGCAAAGCCTGCCTCTCTTTCCAGCTTGTGAGGTAAGTTGGTTCATACCTGTGCTTGCCAGGGGGTTGTGAAAGTCCATCTGGACCGTATTTACAAGGGGACTGTGCACAGCGGCTCTACCTGACACACCTATTTTTGACATGGTCTACAGTCATTGACATGGGTACTGTACATGCCTACAGTAGTCAACAGTCTATAGTACATGCTAACTGTGTTTGACATGGCTACTGTACACGGTACTTCATGCATCTATTCTTGAAACATACTACATTCATTGACATGGGTACTGTACATGGCTACATTACTTGACAGTCTATTCTATAGTACATGCTAGCTGTGCTTGGCATGGCAACTGTACACAACTGCTGTACTTCACACATCTGTTCTTGACACAGTATTCCATCAATGACATGAGTCCTGTACATGGATACTGAACGCGACAGTCTATAGTACACGCTAGCTGTGCTTGACATGGCTACAGCACGCTCCCTTTGTACTTCACACATTTATTCTTGACACATCTACAGTGATTGATGGGGGTACTGTACATGGCTAGAGTACTCAACAGTCTATCGTACACACAAAGGGGCTTATTTACAAGCCTGTGCGCCGCCAGTTCGTCACTTTTAATATGGGAAAAAGTGAGATACCGGTGTGGTGCAAGGAGCTTGTAAATAAGGCCCAAAAGGTGATTGACATAAATACTACGTACGGCATCTGTACTTCACACATCTATTCTTGACACGGTCTACATTCATTGACATGGGTAATGTACATGGCTACAGTACTCAACAGCCTATAGTACACACTAGCTGTGCTTGACATGGCTCCTGCACACGGCCTCTGTACTTCACATGTCTATTCTTGACACGGTCTACATTCATTGGCATGGGTACTATACATGGCTCCAGTACTCAACAGCCTATACTACATGCTAGCTCTGCTTGACATGGCTTCTTCACACGGCCTCTGTACTTAACATGTCTATTCTTGACATGGTCTACATTCATTGACATGGGTACTGTACATGGCTACAGTACTCAACAACCTATAGTACACACTAGCTGTGCTTAACATGGCTCCTGCACATGGCCTTTGTACTTCACATGTCTATTCTTGACACGGTCCACATTCATTGACATGGGTACTGTACATGGCTACAGTACTCAACAGCCTATACTACATGCTAGCTGCGCTTGACATGGCTCCTGCACACCGCCTCTATACTTCACATGTCTATTTTTGACATGGTCTACAGTCATTGACATGGGTATTGTACATGGCTCGAGTACTCAACAGCCTATAGTACACACTAAGGGGCTTATTTACAAACCTGTGCGCCGCCAGTGCATCACTTTTAATATGGGAAAAAGTGACGTACCTGTGGCACAAGGGGCTTGTAAATAAGGCCCAAAGAATGCTTGACATGGTTACTTCATACGGCCTCTGTACTTCACGCATCTTTTCTTGACACTGTCTATATTCATTGACATGGGTACTGTACATGGCTACAGTACTCCACAGCCTATAGTACATGCTAGCTGTGCTTAACATGGCTACTGCATATGACCTCTGTACTTCACACATCTATTCTTGACATGGTCTACAGTCATTGACATGGGTAATGTACATGGCTACAGTACTCAACAGCCTATAGTACATGCTAGCTGTGCTTGACATGGCTACTGCACGCTCCCTCTGTATTCCACACAGTTATTCTTCACACGGTCTACATTCATTGACATGGGTACTGTACATGACTACAGTACTCAACAGTCTATAGTACACATTAAGGGGCTTATTTACAAACCTGTGTGCTGCCAGTGCGTCACTTTTAATGTAGGAAAAAGTGACGTATCAGGGGCACAAGGGGATTGCATATAAGGCCCAAAGTGTGTTTGACATGGCTACTACATACGGCCTCTGTACTTCACACCTCTATTCTTGACATGCTCTACATTCATTGACATGGGTACTGTACATGGCTACAGTACTCAACAGCCTATACTACATTCTAGTTGTGCTTGACATGGCTTCTACACACAGCCTCTGTACTTCACACATCTATTCGTGACACGGTCTACAATCATTGACATGGGTACTGTAGATGGCTACAGTACTCAACAGACTTTCGTACACGCTAGCTGTGCTTGACATTGCTACTGCATACGGCCTCTGTACTTTACACGTCTATTCTTGACACAGTCTACAGTCATTGACATGAGTAATGTACATGGCTACAGCACTCAACAGCCTATAGTACGTGCTAGCTGTGCTTGACATGGCTCCTGTACATGGCCTTTGTAGTTCACATGTCTATTCTTGACACGGTCTACAGTCATTGACATGGGTACTGTACATGGCTACAGTTCTCAACAGTCAATAGGACACACTAAGTGGGTTTGACATAGCTACCATACACGGTTGCTGTACTTGCAAAACCTACCATAGAAACTTCCTTTTTTGCCAGCCATGTCTACCTTGGTGGATGTGCCTACTGTGTTTGAAGCAGGTGATGCCACACCTCCTGCAACTGATGCAATGACTGCAGCAGCAGGGGCTACAGCCTGGGCGCGAGGTCTGATTGATGTTTCATGGGGTCTGTTTCCTACTCCACATCAAGAGCTGAAGTGATCTTCACCTATCACTGCACATAGAAACCTATCAGTCACCCCTATGGCAGGCCTTATCAATCCTGAAGGCAGGGAGCTTGGTTTTGTGTGAGAGGGTGCCCAGGCATGAGCCGAGCCCCTCTGCAGCTTTCGGAATCTCTTCTCCAGGGTTGTCTGTGATGCAGCCTGACCACGTACTCTTAAGTGCATTATAACCCAACGGTAAATGCTAACTTTGGACTGGCTGCACAAAAATATGTTGTTTTTGGTGTCAAACACCTTGGAATCATACCCCCTCACACCAGTAGCTGGTGTGGGAGTATGATCCTACCCTTCTAGAGGGAGAGACGTGACAGCACCGGTATACCCGGTACCAACTTAAAAGAGCCCTGGCATCTCAAAATGGATGCTACAGCCACAGGCACAAGTCTGGCCTCCTGCTGCTGACCGAAACTCCAGCAGAGGAGGCCTGTACAATAGGTTTCCTGTCACAGGGAGGTGTCACCACCTCCCAGACAGGCTTTAGTGGGTGCACTCTGAGAGTGCTTTGAAGTCCTGTACTGGGGGCACATTTGGAGTCCCTGTGCATAGCCCAGCTCAAACCGATTCAGGGGCTACCAGCCCCTGCTCTGATGCCAAACTGGACAAAGGAAATGAGTGTAGCCACCCCTCTTTCTAACCCTCCCATAGGTGGGTCACTTGAGTTAGTCCAACCCCTTCCTTGGGTATAAAGTAGGAACCCGTGGCAACAGGACTTTAGATATCACTGGACGAAACTATGCAACTAAATCCTAGAACTTCGACCCTCTACTCAAGACTAGAGGACTGAAGAAATCTCCCTTGGGGTCAAGGAGGGACTCCCCTGCTTGGCAGGCACGAACTAAGCATTTGCCAGTCTGCATCTCAGAAGCTCCCGATGGACTCCGAAGTATCTGCAGCCCAGAAATAGGATTTCCAGACTTCTCTGAGGCTGACCCGAGTCCCCAGCAAAGCTGAGACCCGCAGCCCTCGTGAGTGCCATGGAACTGGAACCCCTGGACACCATGCACATTTGAAAGTGCTTCAGCTTCTCGATGTCCCCTGAGGCTGTGCATTTGGTTACTTGTAGCCCACACTCCAAGCAAAGAATCCACTGACGATTATAAGCCTAGTCACCCCGAGTGACCCATGGGCTGCCGTTTTGTGATTCCTCTTGAGGTCCCTTCGCGATCCCTGGTCTGTCAACTGGTGGGTCCCTGTGAAGGTAACTCTGACTTTCTTAGGGCTTCCCTGGTTGCTCCAGATGTGCCCTCACTCCTCCTTGCTGGTGGAGTCCATCGCACCTTGCTGGTCAGGACCGAAGCATCTTTCTCCTTTCTGCATGGGTTGCTGTTGCCAAGGCTTGTTGTGTCCAATCCGGGCACCAATACTGCAGCACTCGACATCCTTTGTGGGACAGCTCGAATCCAGCTCATGGTCATCCTCGACGCCTCCTGGTCCTCGTGGCTGAAGATTCAAGCTTAACCTTCTTCACCTGAAACACCCGACATCGGTGTGCATTCGTCTATTGTGCCCCTGGTCACTGGCAAGTGACCCAGACTCTGTCCCCTCTGCTTTCAGGTTCTTCACATCTTTGATCCAGGCTTGGATCTCTTCGGACACTTCGCATCTTCCCAGCAGCAGCACTTCTTCGCCAGTTTCCATTGAAAACGACGACCCGTCCTGACACCATTTGAAACCTATGCACCCGGCTTCCCTGGGTGAGGTAACTCGAGAACTCCGCTGCTCCCGTGGGTGTTGACCCTAGAACTGCCTATGTCCAAAAGGGTTTTGTCCTAGTCCCTCTCTAAGTGTCCCTAGTCTTTAAAAATCTAACCGCGACTTTCCCCATAGAAGCTAATGGGAGCTCGCGGCTGTGTTCTCACACTGCACACGGCACCCGTGGGTCCCCTGTGTCACTACCTTGGGTGGTTCCTTGGGGTCCCAGTGATTCTACAGGTTCTAGGCCTTGTGTCTAGTTAAGTCGTGGTTCTTATAACACTATTTTAGTATATGATTTGGCTTGCACCTAGGGCCTAACGTGTAATTCATGCTACTTTACTGTTTATTTGAAGGGTAACTTATGTGCTTTTGCCAAGATTTTGTCTTAAGCCCAAAACTTAAGAAAAACTGAAGTTTAATTTAAGACAAAATCCTAACTTAAGACAAAATCCTAACTTTACTCCTACTAAATGTCTTCTGTGAATACCAAAAGTAGTACGTTTTGGATTTTGTCTCAGATTAGTTCGTTGAATCGGCCCCAAAGACTTTGGCATTTTGGACTCAGTAATAAACAAAGCAATCACCACTAATCAATATTCCTGACTCCTTGGGTCTCTTTTTTCTCTGGCTGACTTGTTAGTTGTGTATAAAGTACCCCTACACCATCTAGTGTACCCCCCCAGCACCCCTGGTAGCCAGACACTGATTTTCTCTTTCATTTGGGAAGCCAGGAGACAATTGTTGATTTTCGGGAGTGAATTTTGTTAACTTCTGACAATTTTGTGTCTTCAAAGCAACTTGGCTCAAAAATGCTTCTGTTCCTCTGTGCATACAGGACGACTGAGAAACTAGACTCAGAGTTCTGACGTATCGTAGGAGTTTGATACTTAGTAGCGTTTTGTACCATTGACCGGAAGCTGCAGAAAACCAGCCCATCATGAGATATATCGGTCTGGAAAGTTCACAAAGTTAACTAAGGAGAACTGAGCCCCTTCGCATGTTCCTTTATTTAACTTATTACTTATAATTTGATACTGTTTGGGAACTAAAAGGCATGAATTAGGTAAAATTGGTTAACAAATGAAAGTTCAAACTTCAAAGTTGTTCCAAATAGGGAACCCAAATTTTGTCTTGCCAGGGCCCTAAAAATACTTTAAGATGACACTGGCAGAACCTGGTCTGTATTGCCTTCAACCCAATATCTGGGCAGTGACAGGCACAAGTGTTGCAGTCCTCCAACAGGGAACCACAACACGCATGCACATTCAAGGCAGAGGTGGCGCCCAACTGAGAACCACCAGTGCACCCTGAACCCCTAGCAGAGGTCAGCATCTCCAGCACCCCCAAAAAGAATGTGTTGCTCTCTACTGAAGAAGGACAGCTGTCCTGAAACATGTGTCTAGAGATACACAGCACTGGCTGCACCAACAAGGGTGAAAAACTAAAGCCTGTCACGGAAGTAAGTGTTATCATGCACTGCATTTATTATGATGCATCGGGGTAAACTGAGTGCTGGGATGTGAGGCAGTGTGCGCCCACCCTCCTCTAGACTTCTGTAAATATAGGTTTGCGTCAAAATATATGGGTGTGTGCATGGGAAAACCAGTGCTCCACCCATGTAACTCCTCCCTGGCTCAATGGAACTTAATGCTTTGCATAGTTTTGTAAATCCCAAAATGCATTTTCAATCATGGTAGCACTGAAAAGTGGCACCCCTAGGCCACAAAAAAACTAGTGAATCTGGGCCCCAGAAAAAAAATCTTTAATTGTAAAATGAACACCAATTGCTCTCCCTTTTGACTGGCATTGAAGTAAAATACATATTTGTTTATAGTGGTTTAATTTCCGTACCAGGTGCACATACAAATTATTTTCAAACCACCTAAACCTCACCCCATGTACAGCTCTAACCTGATCCACATTTAGCTGCAGAATTTGAATTGCATCGATGGAAATAGGGGCATATTTTACTTTTGGGCTGATGCCTAGAGTGATGGCAGGAGTTGGGAGAATGCCTGACCTGACAGCAAACAGAAATGATAGCACCATTTGCATGAGTCACGTGGCCAAAGGCGACATTACAAATTGTATTTAAAACAGGGAGCAGACTTTTGAGATTAAATTAAATCGAGCAAGAGTATCTCAGGATGACTTTGAACAAGAGGAATCTCAGTGTTCTACCAAGAAACCATCAGAAGACAGAGTAGCCACAGGGCAGATTGCTCGCTTCTGGAGATATATCTGCATTGTCCCTTCATGGTGCCTTCTTCATCTTCGGAGCGGTGGGCAACATGTTCATCTTCACTGTGATTTTCACTGACTGGCTCAAAAGACTTGATCTCTACTCTTTAGAGCTCATCTTGGTCAGCCTGGCCACTGCCAACATTGCCCACTTGTGCATTTATTTTGCATGCAGAATATGCGGTAGGTTCTGGGTAGAAACATATGAGCAGGATCACATCCTCAAATTTCTTCTCCTTGTCATGTTCTGCCTGCGCTGTTGCAGCGTCTTCTGTGCCACTGTGCTGTCCATCTACTGCTGCGTGAAGATCCTGAATATCAACAGTCCATCCTTCATGAGGCTGAAGATTAAGCTTCCGGGGACCGTACCTTGGCTACTCTTGGGATGCATCCTCATTTCTATGAGCGGCGGACTAGTCATCCTCACCACCGATTTACTACTCACGACCAAAGGGGATGCAGTTGTGAACGCCTCCATCATTGCATCTCCTAATGCCTCCGAAGAAGGTCCCAGTCTTTCCTGGGTGCAGAAGAGAGGACTGTCCAGCATCCTCCTAATGAACACCATTGTGGCCTCGTTGTGCTTGGCAATGATCACCTTCTCCACTGTGACAATTCTCAGGTTCATCTGCACTCACCTGACGCGTATGAGGCACAGTGAAGACGGCTTCCGAAGATCCTGCCTGGATCCTTACTACTGTGCTATGAGAACAATGACGTCTTTTTTCACCCTCTACGTCTTGATGTTCATCTCTCAGTGGCTCGTACATTTTAATGTGGTCGTACCAGGGACTCCTGCATACGTAACCCATACTTTCATAATTTCTAGCTCCCCAGCCCTTACCTCTTTAGTCATAATTCTGGGTAACTGTAAACTGAGGAAAACCCTCATTGGGCTCATCTATTGTCTAGTGTGCTGCTGTAGAGGCGGAGCGTGACACGGCAGCTGGGCATGCGGCTGTAGTGCAGTACTTGATACGGCTCCTGTACAAGTTACTGTAGCAACTGTGCATACATACGATACTTGGCAAAACTAATCTTTGCACTGAGCGTATCTGATACATCTACTGTGCCTGAAAACTGTTCATGAAAATACTATTGTATGTGTTTATTGCAATTGGCATGGGTACTGTACATGTAAAATGTGCTTGATGTGGCTACTGTGCACAGCTACTTTACGTGACATTGCACTCACCAAGGCTACCGTACTTGCCTACTGGGCTTAACGGCCTACATTGCATGCCTACTGTACTCACATGACTATAGTGCATGCCTGCTGAGCTTCACATGACCACAGTGCATACCTGCTGATTTTCACATGACTACAGTGCATGCCTACTGAGCGTCAAATGACTACAGTGCATGCCTACTGAGCGTCACATGACTACAGTGCATGCCTACTGGGCTTCCCACGACTACAGTGCATACCTACTAAGCGTCACATGACTACAGTGCATGCCTACTGAGCGTCACACAACTACAGTGCATGCCTACTGGGCTTCACACGACTACAGTGCATGCCTACAGGGCTTCACAAGACTACAGTGCATGCCTACTGAGCGTCACACGACTACAGTGCATGCCTACTGTGCGTCACATGACTACAGTGCATGTCTACTGAATGCCACACAACTACAGTGCATGCCCACTGAGCATTACATTTCTACAGTGCATGCCTACTGAGCATCACACGACTACAGTGCATGCCTACTGAGCGTCACACAACTACAGTGCATGCCTACTGAGCGTCTAATTTCTATAGTGCATGCCTACTGAACATCACACAACAACAGTGCATGTCTCTCGAACATCACACGACTACAGTGCATGCCTACTGAGCATCACATTTCTACAGTGCATGCCTACTGAGTGTCACATGACTACAGGGCATGTCTACTGAACGTCACACGACTACAGTGCATGCCTACTGAGCATCACATTTCTACCGTGCATGCCTACTGAGTGTCACATGAGTACAGGGCATGCCTACTGAACGTCACACGACTACAGTGCATGCCTACTGAGCATCACACGACAACAGTGCATGCCTACTGAGCATCACATTTCTACAGTGCATGCCTACTGAGCATCACACGACTACAGTGCATGCCTACTGAGCGTCACACAACTACAGTGCATGCCTACTGAGCGTCCAATTTCTATAGTGCATGCCTACTGAACATCACACAACAACAGTGCATGTCTCTCGAACATCACACGACTACAGTGCATGCCCACTGAGCATCACATTTCTACAGTGCATGCCTACTGAGTGTCACATGACTACAGGGCATGTCTACTGAACGTCACACGACTACAGTGCATGCCTACTGAGCATCACATTTCTACCGTGCATGCCTACTGAGTGTCACATGAGTACAGGGCATGCCTACTGAACGTCACACGACTACAGTGCATGCCTACTGAGCATCACACGACAACAGTGCATGCCTACTGAGCATCACATTTCTACAGTGCATGCCTACTGAGCATCACACGACTACAGTGCATGCCTACTGAGCGTCACACTTCTACAGTGCATGCCTACTGAGCGTCACATGACTACGGTGCATGCCTACTGGGCTTCACGTGACTAATGTACATGCCTACTGGGCTTCACGTGACTAATGTACATGCCTACTGGGCTTGCTGTGGTGCCTTCACTCACCTACAGATCTTGACATGTTTACTGTTCATGCTTACTGGGCTTTGCAGTTTAGACCTTCACATGCCTATAGTGCATTTCTACTGTGCTTGATGTCTGTACACAGCGGATGTACTTGACGTGGCCTCTGTACATTTCTACGGTATCTAACATGATTCCTGCACGCACCTTTTGTAAATGACGGCTTCTGTACATGCCTACTGCGCTTCACAGACTATAGTGCATGGATACTGACCTTCACGTGACCCCTGTGCAGTCCTGCTAAGCCTTTTATGGTGCCTTCACAGACCTACCGAACTTGACATGTATGCAGTACAAGTCTACATGTCTCTGCTACTGGATATGACCCTGCTAGTGGACATGACTACCGTCGTGGTCTGTGTTTTTTCTGTTTTTCAGCCGATTGTGGCATTGATTGGTTGGTTTCTCCATGATGCATTCATGGTTTTGCTCACATTTATTGCCTGTACTCGTTGAATAGAGCACTGCTGTGGAGTAGGCGTGGCATCGACAGCTCCTGTTATGAATTCTATGACGTGATTTTAGAAAGCAGAGTAGATGTAGGCGAATGTGCAGAGGGACTTCACGTCTCTTTTTCCCACCTCACATCACAAGGACTGTTTTTCTCGTAATAATGTGCAGAGATGGGATGTGAGTTGGATGCAGGGACGTTTTAGCAGAGAGAGAATCATCAGGTTTGAGAGGGAGCATCAAAGCTGGAAGGAGTCTGTCTGTCCGTCTGTCTGGGGGTCCCTCACCGGTGAGGGATGGTGACGATGTTGCTTTCTCAGGCAAAGCACAGAAGACAGACAGAGAGCAGCCTCGCTCACTGCAGACTGAGAAACACCCAGCAATCATGAGTGAAAGGTATGTGTGTACCAAGGACACCTATGAAACAGAACTATATGGAATGTTTTAATTAATGTACCCATTAACTAGAGGCTATGAAGGGAGGGACCCCAAAGACCATTGATTCCATCAAAGATTGGATTTGGTGATCCCCATCTGATATGCTTTTCCTTGTATTTACATGTTCTTGCTTATCGTTATTATTTTTATTTCTACAATAACGCGTATTCACATATCGGCTCTAGGACTGGATTGTAATATGAAATAAAGCCTTTCTTAAATATATATTGTGGATCCCGCGTGTGTGTCCATCTTTAAGGAAAAGGGGGTTCAGAGCTCACTTATGATTCAATATAATCCTGGCCACCTCTGACAGGAATGATTGTTTTCAGACCTGCATTACCTTCGGTAGGGTGTGGGAAATACTTGGAGCATAGCCTGCCTCTCTTTCCAGCTTGTGAGGTAAGTTGGTTCATACCTGTGCTTGCCAGGGGGTTGTGAAAGTCCATCTGGACCGTATTTACAAGGGGACTGTGCACAGCTGCTCTACCTGACACACCTATTTTTGACATGGTCTGCAGTCATTGACATGGGTACTGTACATGCCTACAGTAGTCAACAGTCTATAGTACATGCTAACTCTCCTTGACATGGCTACGGTGCATGGTTGCTGTAATTCACGCATCTACTCTTGACACGGTCTACAGTCATTGACATGGGTACTGTACATGGCTACAGTACTCAGAAGTCTACAGTACATGCTAACTGTGTTTGACATGGCTACTGCACACGGCCTCTGTACTTCACAGATTTATTCTTGACACGGTCTACAGTCATTGACATGGGTACTGTACATGGCTACAGTACCCAACAGTCTATAGTACATGCAAACTATGCTTGACATGGCTACTGTACATGGTTGCTGTACTTCATGCATCTATTCTTTTTTTTTTTTTTTTGTCCTCATTCTCAACCCACTTAGGCTTGCCCAAACCGATGATAAGAGAAAATTCCACCGTCTCAGTACACTGGATCTGCAGGCTTGTACCTAAAAAAGGCACAGCCTGCCGGTGTTATCTCAATCAAACAGTTCTGAAGACAATGCCCTCTTGGGAGGCCCTTAACTCAGCTTAAAATGCCGGTACATCTCAATCGTACCCTTAAAGATGATAAAGGGTATACCAGAGAGGGAGGGCTGTGTAATCCTTGGACTAGGGGAAAAAAAAAAAAAAACCCTAGCTCCATTTCAACAGTTTCCAGAAGTCCCGCTTCTTCTTATTTCCGGCCCTTGAGAGATCCAATCTGGAAACCCTCAAAACAGATGTCTGCCAGTCTTGATATGTAGGTGGTAGGGGGTCTTTCCATTTCATGCAAATCTCTCTTCTAGCGAGTAGAATAGCGTAACATAGGAGTTTCTTGAATGGACCTTCCAGATTATTTGCTAGGCCAAAGATAAGCGTTGGTAGATTGATAGCAATATGAATCCCTAATGACCTTGAAAGCGTATTGCCCACCCCTTCCCAAAAATCTGCAAGGGCTGGGCAGTTCAAAAACATGTGGATATCAGATGCTGCAATTTCCCCACATCTCTCACAACAAACTGGTGGACCATTTGAGAATTTTGTTAGTCTCTGAGGAGAATAATAGGCTCTATGGATAGTGAAGAGGTGGTTCCTGCGGAGCCAAGCTGATTTTACAGTATCCCACAACATTTTACAAGAATTTAACCATAATGACTGGAGATCTTGTTGTGGGATGCAGCTCTCCCAAAGTAAGGTTGGCAGTTGAAATTCACCGTCCTCCTCTTCCATGATACACCAATACCAAAAAGCAACTTCTTTCTTTGCTGGAGATTTTTGTAAAATCAAGTGCTCAAATTGTTTACTACTACCCAGTAGATGTTTATTTCGGGAAGCTTCAACTGAGGTAGCCCAGCTAATTAGTTGCAGATATTTAAATCTAGAAAGGGATGGACCTAATTTCTCCCTGAGAACCTCCCAGGGAACTAATGTGCTATCCACAAAAAGATCTCCCCACCTCTCAATTCCAGCCGTCCTAAGGGGCAATGATAGACTGTCTAATAGACATTCTGGAGTCCCTGGAGAGTTCCAAATTGGAGCACAACTAGAAAAATATCCCAACTTTAGCGAAACCCTCAGCTTAACCCACATTCTTACCAACCCCTGTAGTACCTTCAACCTAACTTTTTTGAAGAACTTAGGGTCGCCGTATTTAAAAAAGAAACCGTCCTCTGGGATACCAGACCCTCTCAACATGGCCAAAAACATAGTACCAGCTCCCTTACTAGTAGGTATCTTTAGTAACATACACGAGTGGGAAAATTGAAACGCCCAGGCATACAGCTGTAAGTCGGGGGCTGCTAGACCTCCCTTCTCCCTACGCCTTCTAATTTTCTTCCAGGCTATCCTGGGATGTCGGGAAGCCCATACAAATGTATTAAATTCACTTTGTAGTTTAGTCAAGGCAACAGTGTCAAAAAATAAAGGAACAGAATTAAAAAGAAAAGTAAATCTAGGCAGCATGGACATTTTGATTAGATTAACTCGCCCCAGTATAGATAAGGGTAGTAAAGCCCAAGATTTCATTAGCTTCCGAGATTCTCTTGCAACCAGTGTTAAATTATAGGTAGGTATCTTATCTATGTCTTGCAAAATATGTATACCTAAGTATCTCATATTATTTTTCAAAAGGGGGAGCTGGTGTTGAATCTGCATGTTCCAAGCCATAATTTCGGTTTTAGATGTGTTTACCTTATAACCTGAGACTGTACCAAATTCTTGTGCCAACTCAATAACTGCGGGGCAAGCAGTATTCAGATCTGATGTAAATATCAAAATATCATCGGCATATAGAGCCACCTTTTTTTCCCATTCCCCATACTTAAAAGAAGATACTCTATGATCATCTCGCAACATTTGGGCGAAAGATTCAATGTATAAATCGAACAGTAATGGGGAAAGGGGACAGCCCTGACGCGTACCCCTAGAGATCTCAAAGGGTTCTGCAAGGGAGACATTTATAAAGAGGTTTGCCGATGGTTTACTGTATAAGAGTGCAATAGACCGCCTAAACTTATTCCCGATCTTAAACTTTGCCATGGCCTCCGACAGGAAAAACCAATTGACCCTGTCGAAGGCCTTCGCAGCGTCAAGGGTCATCACTGCAAGTGGAAGAGACCACGTTGAGGCCAGATCTATAGCCCCAATCAAGTCATAGGTCAGCTCTGACAGGTGACGCCCCCCAACAAAGCCCCTCTGGTCCTGATGTAGAAGAACCCCTGCGACTCTTCCAAGCCTAGTTGCCATTATAGAGGCGTAGATTTTATAATCCGCATTTAATATAGAAATTGGCCTATATGATTCACAGCTTGCAGGTGATTTTCCGGGCTTTAATATTAGGGTCATGGTTGCATTATTCCAAGACGGCGGGGGCACCATTCCATCTTGAAGAATATGGTTAAATAGAGTTGTCAGAACCGGGACGACTTCCTTAACAATACATCTATATATCTCAGAAGGAAGGCCGTCCGGACCTGCTGCCGTACCCTTTTTCAGCATCATTATTTCTTTATAAACCTCCTCCTGTGTAACCGTTTGATCTAACACCGCTTGTTGTTCCAGGTTTAGTGCTGCGAGATTTATATTACTTAACCAGGACTGAATTTTAAAAAGATCTAAGTCTTTATCCTCTCTATAACTTTCCTGGAAAAAAGAGTGAAACACCCCTCTGATATCCGCATCTGAAGTAAAGGATGTACCATCCTTGAATACAGAGTTAATATGATTTCTTGCTTGGTCAGATTTTACTTTCCAAGCAAGAAGTTTCCCTGCACCTTCACCGTATTCAAAATGGGCTATTCTACTAGCCTCCCATCTTTACATTAAATGTGAACTCAGTACAGCTTCGAGCTGCCCCTTAAGATCACGTACATTAGCTTGTATTCCTTCAAGAGAACACGGGTTCTGTAAGTCTAGCAATGTTTGTGTAACTTTAATTTTGCTCTCAATCTCAGAGATTTCTTCCTTGTATTTTTTGTTTTTATGGACCGAAATACTAGTTATATTGCCCCTCAGGAAATCTTTAAATGATTCCCATACATTAACCACTGAAGCAGTATCCAGATTCCTCACCATAAAGCTCTCAGTCTCTCTCCGGAGGGTGAGTGAGACATCATCTAATGCCAATAGTGAACGGTCCATAGACCACGTCCTCAGCATAGGTTCCACAGCTCCTTCAATAGCCAAGCTCACTGCTGAGTGGTCAAAAAGATGGGAGGGGAGGTAGGATATATTTGTTACCATCTTCTTCAACGAATGACTAACAAGTATAAAATCGATTCTAGATTGATGTTTATATTTATAATTGCAAAACGAATATTCACGTCTAAGAC
Organism: Triturus cristatus; assembly: GCF_964204655.1. Taxonomy (NCBI): domain Eukaryota; kingdom Metazoa; phylum Chordata; class Amphibia; order Caudata; family Salamandridae; genus Triturus; species Triturus cristatus. The sequence continues at coordinate 1,837,234,895 of NC_140590.1, read as the reverse complement.
CCGACCTGACCCTCCATATATCTAAGTACCCCATTTGTTTCATAACCCCCATGAGACAAGCCCTTGTTTTATGAGAAGTTAATGCACGGTTATTTGTGGATTTATCCACTAACGGATATAATACTATATTAAAATCCCCGGCTAATATGACTGGTTCTGGGAAATCCAACAAGGCTGATATCAAATTTTTAAGAAGAGAGGGGTCATCCTGATTCGGACCGTAATAGCCTGCAATCGTTACTCTCAAACCGATTAACTGGAGTTCTGCGATAGCCCATCTGCCACTTGGGTCAACCGTTGATGATCTAAGAGTCGCTTGTGCAGCTTTTTTAACCAGGATTGCCACCCCTTTTGTATTCACTGATTGTGTGGTACAAATTACAAAGTCAATCCATCTTGCCTTCTTGGCTAGGGCTGATAGCTCATACTCGATTAAATGTGTCTCCTGCAAGATGATGATCTGCGCACTACTATCTCGTATATATTGAAAAATCCTATGTTTTCTAGGATTAGTGCGCAGACCATTAACATTCCAGGAGAGAACATGAATAGTAATCATAAAAAAACTGCCAAAATTACATGCAGTCCCACCAACCCAATTAGCCTAAAGACAAAAAAAAACAGTAATACAAATGTGCACTTTCTTTTTTTTGTCTTTTTTTTTTTCATCTTCCCTTTTTTAAAGCTACCAAACAAAAAAAGAAAGCCTTTTACGACTGAGAAGGAGGACATTTTAGTTCTGATTTTTTCCCCTTGCAACACCCCACCCTGAAACTCCCAAGTGACCCTATCCCTACCCCAAACCCCGGTGACCCAACAACCTCCCTTACCCCCCCTGAAACCCTCCCCCGAGTATCTGGACGAGGTCCAGTATGCGGCACCTAACCATGTGTGACCCTTAACTGCTTAGTTATGTGTGTGGTTCCTGTATTCATTGCCGTTTTAGATGTCTAAAATGGTTAAAATGTCTAGAACATCAATGCTTGCTTAAATCTTTCAGAAGTGCATCTGCTGCCATAACTGTCCTCACATTGTGCATCTTGTTGTTAAACATTATTTTTAGGGTTAGACGACAAACTGCTTTCCTAGAACGTGTCTCAGTTTCATATACCAACGTGTTACAAGACGATTAACTTTGGCGTTGGTGACCTGGGGTAAGAAATAGACGTAGCTATCACTTGAATCACCTAACGTGATCACAATATACCCTTGCTTTTACAAAGTTGGTTTTTCGAAACATTCCTCTTTCTCTTTAGAATTAATCCAGCAAGAGTTTGATACATAACCCTCAACACTGAACTAGTTAGGAGATTTAGCCTCGACATTCAAGGTGAGAGGAATATCTCTAACACTGAGTGCTGACTACAGGTTTTCTTTGTTTAAAATTATCTTTGTGAGCCTTTTAGTTCGGCTCCGGTTTTCACTGTCGGTGTCTTGGTGGTGGTATTACTCACGCAGTGAGTGAATCTGCTTTATTTTCTAAATCTGTTATGGTGTGCTTATATATCTTTGACACGGAGTTTGGTGATCACCACATTCGGTTATGTTGGTTTTCTACTAATCAAATAGGATACACATGAAGAGTATTTCGAGTATCTTAGATCTACTCATGGCGATTGGGTAATCGTATACATTGTGTTCGATTTTATACTGCAACTAGGATGGTGTGCCTATGTTTTAATATGAATACTGCTTTGTTCACATTTGTATGCTAATTATTTTGTGTTTTCCTGTTAAAATCAACATATTAGAAGGTTGGAGTTACGTATCCCTACACCTCCAGTTCCAAGTTAAATCTGTACAGGGATGTGGGATATGCAACTGAGGACTTAATGGATATATGAATATACATTCGTAATTGAAGTGTTTTGTTTAAGGGCATCTCAATGTGTGTAAACATCGTGGTGACTTGCACTGGTCACATCTGATCACTTTACAATTACTGTCATATATGTATTTTTCTGCAGCCTTGAAAAAGGCCAGAGGGCGAAACACGCGTCGGCTGCTGCTGTTCTGCGTTGTTCTCTGATTATTAAAAATCTGCGACAGGACCTGATTGGAAAGCTTCCTTTTATGCGATTGTGATAAAGGACACTTGAATAACTGACTACTGTTCGCATTGCTCAGGTTTTGACTAAACCTTTGGATTACAGTTACCTTCTCTGGGTGTGCTCAGGTGTATTGTGAATCTATATGTTGCCTTAGGATTCGTCCTAATGTGTTTATACCCTGATGGGTGGGTATTGCCGACACCTTTGCAGCACCTCTATATGTGAAATTTAAATCATACATTTTCATGTGGTATTGACTACTTTTGTGGATGTGCAGATCCTTAAGCGAAAACCCATGTCTTTGTGATTAATTATTTTTAGGGTTGCAGGGAATTTCAACTGGGCTACTGCGTCCAGTTTCCTAAAATCATCTAATCTTCGGCCCAGCTCCCATTGCCTTTCAAGAGTTGTTCTTGACAAGTCCGATCTTATTTGGAATGTAAAACCCTTTGCAGTTAAAGATGTTTGCTTTAGTGCTAAAGTGAGGATTTGTTCTTTAAGGGCATATGTCTGGAAATTAACTAGAATCTTTCTAGGCTTCTGCCGTTGCAAGTTTCTAGGGAACGGATCCCTGTGTATTCGTTGTATGTCCTTAAATATCATCTCCTCTGAAGGCTCAGAACCCAAGGCTTCTTTTAGCAAGGCGAAAACGAACTGTTTGAGATCTCCTCCTTCTCTATCCTCGGGGACATTGAGGATTCGGAGATTGTTTTGCCTAGCATTATTCTCTAAGGACTCTAGACGTTCGGATAATGCTGCCTCGCTTGACTTAAGGGATTTTATTTCAGTCTCGGCAAGTTCTAAATTAGCTGTAAGGTTAGTGACATTTTCTTCTAGTAGAAGTGTTCTAGTATCTAAAAGATCTACTTTTGATCCAAGCGTCTCACAGATGGTTCTAATTTCAACTTGGTTAACCGTAGAAGCTTGAAAGCCCTGTTTGATATCCTGGGATAGAGCCCTGAGCATTTCTCCAACAGAGTACTCTGGATGGTCATCTGATATGTGCTGAAATTCCCGCATTTTTGGATCGCCTAATCCATTTGTGCTCTGATGAAGTTCAGCAGTATTGACCGAAGACAGAGAGGAAAGCTCTATCTCTCCCTGTCCTAATTGTATCAACTTTTCATGAATGGAGGCCCCTAGGGGAGACAGAGCCTGTGAACCTGGAGATATAGGAGATATAAGATCTTGAGTGACCTCCATTAGTTTAGTTGGAGAAGAATCTCCTTTAATCGGCTCCAAAATTTGAGGGAGCACTTTAAAGTAGGACCTTAAAGAGGGCGTTATTTTTATGGACCCCCCCCCCCCCCTTGTTGGGCTTTCTGTTTTTTAGCACCCCTTGTTTTCCGTGAAGCAGTCCCCACTAGGGAGGATAATGGCTGCCCTCCTTCTTTTCTTGCCGGATCACCTGTGGATGCTGAAGTCCCCTCCAAGCCTATTGGCGTCGGCTGGCTCTGATCTTTAATAACGGAGTTTTGTTTGAGTTGTAGTTTTGTTGACGTCCTAGATACAGCTTTCCTCCCCCTTCTCTTTAATTTTTTAACTTCGAGGTGGTCGTGTAGATTATCTTGCATCCCCTGGCGTCTGGGTCTAAGTTTTGGAGAAACAACTGCAGTAACAGGTTCAGGGTTTGGTGTGACCCCCCCCTATAGAAAGGCCAACATCCGCTTCTCTAACCTCCAAAACCTCAGACCCCCCCTTCAGGGACCCCTCCAGGGTGACCCGTCTCGCCACAGCAGACTCCACGATGCCCCCAAACAGACCCCTACCTCGTAAGGAGCCGAGACAGGTGCCTCACGTGAGTCGAAGCTCTCGAGACGCCAAACTCCAGCGAAGAGCGCCTGAGGGGACAGCGGGCTGAAAATAAAACCCGGAACCGAGCCCACACATCAATAAGGAAGGGAGCAGTACGCAGTCCCGAGAAAACTTAGCTCCAAGCTTTAACCGAGTAAGCGGGGGCAAAGAAAAATACGGACCTTCACGTTAAAAAGACGCCCTGAGGATCCCTAAGATTTCACTTAGCTTTCTCACGAACAGACCGGCATTGGTTTTCCATAGCGTCGAAAAAAAGGCTCAAGCAAAGGACATGGGAAAGGTGCCATGGCCGCTCAACTCGTGGCCGCAATGTTCTCTCCGGAAGCATCTATTCTTGACACAGTCTACAGTCATTGACATGGGTACTGTACATGGCTTCAATACTCAGAAGTCTATAGTACATGCTAACTGTGCCTGTGCTTAACATGGCTACTGTAAATGATTGCTGTAGTTCACGCATCTATTCTTGACACGTACTACAGTCATCAACATGGGTACTGTACATGGATATAGTATGGGACAGTATATATTACACATTCGCTGTGCTTGACATGGCTAGTATACACGGTTGCTGTACTTCATGCATCTATTTTTGACACGTACCACATTCATTGACATAGGTACTGTATGCTACATTACTTGACAGTCTATTCTATAGCACATGCTAGCTGTGCTTGACATGGCTACTGTACACAACTGCTGTACTTCACAATCTGTTCTTGACACAGTCTACCATCATTGACATAGGTACTGTACATGGCTAGAGTACTCAACAGCCTATAGTACTCAACAATCTATAGTACATGCTAGCTTTGCTTGGCATGGCTACTGCATACAGCCTTTGTACTTCACAGATTTATTCCTGACACTGTCTACAGTGATTGACATGGGTACTGCACATGGCTACATTACTCAACAGTCTAAAGTATACACTAAGGGGCTTATTTACAAGCCCGTGCGCCGCCTGTGCGTCACTTTTAATTTGGGAAAAAGTGACGTACCTGTGGTGCAAGAGGCTTGTAAATAAGGCCCAAAAGGTGCTTGACATGGCTACTACATACGGACTCTGTACTTCACACATATATTCTTGACACGGTCTAAAGTCATTGAAATGGGTACTGTACATGGTTACAGTACTCAACAGCCTATAGTATATGTGGGCTGTGCTTGACATGGCTACTGCATACGGCCTCTGTACTTCACACATCTACTCTTGACATGGTCTACAGTCATTGACATGGGTAATGTACATGGCTACAGTCCTTAACAGCCTATAGTACATGAGAGCTGTGCTTGACATGGCTACTGCATGCTCCCTCTGTACTCCACACATTTATTCTTGACACGGTCTACAGTAATTGACATGGGTACTGTACATGGCTACAGTACTCAACAGTCTATAGTACATGCTAACTGTGCTTGATATGACTCCTGCACACGGCCTCTGTACTTCACGTGTCTATTGTTGACATGGTCTACAGTCATTGACATGGGTAATGTACATGGCTACAGTCCTCAACAGCCTATAGAACATGCTAGCTTTACTTGACATGGCTACTGCATACAGCCTCTGTACTTCACACATCTATTCTTGACATGGTCTATAGTCATTTACATAGGTAATGTACATGGCTACAGTCCTTAACAGCCTATAGTACACGCTAGCTGTGCTTGACATGGGTTCTGCACTCTCCCTCTGTACTTCACACATCTATTCTTGACATGGTCTACAGTCACTGACATGGGTAATTTTAGTGGTGGCTGGTGATATTTGAAAGTGGTGGGCGTAAAATTATTGCCAAACTTCTCTGCAGCGAGCGAGCCCGAACAACCTAAGGGGGGTTCGGGGGTTTGCCCCCGTGAATTTTTTTAAAAAGAGTGGACAAATGGTGTATTTTCAAGCAAATTTGAGAAAGCAAGAAGGTTAATAAAGCAATTCTGAAAGTGCAGGTATTACATTAATAAAGAGATGTCATATAACATAGGTAGCTGCTTATTCAGTATAACCACAGAGCTTCATAACAGACTTCGAGATACAATGCATTGCTGAGTAATATGAAAGGAAGCATTTTTATTAGCCACAGTGCTGTACCAAGACTCCAAGAGGCAATATGGAAACATGAAAAACAGGAAAAAGGGTCAAGGTGCTCTAAAATAGCCTTGCACATAAGTTTCCCAGCCCAAGACATGAGCTCAGCAGCACCCACTCGTTTAACGGGCATACCTGCCTCGCCCAGGGAACTGGAAACCAAACACAGGGGAGTATTACATGTTTAACACGCCAGAAACCAGCTTCCCAGTGTACATAATGTGTGAAGAAATGAAATTAAGAGAGAAAGCTCCCCGTGCCTAAAAAAAGAATGTATCCGTCTGTAATGCAACTGGTGCTCATAAAGCCCTTTGAGATACCTTCGGGTCGAGTTTGCGCTATAGAAAACTGCAAAAAAACAAACAAAAAACCTGGCTTGCTGGCTGCTGCGTGGCCAGCACTGGTTATACACGTGTTGTGAAGCCTGCCTCCTCGCTGTTCGTTTAGCACAGCAGACATACTGTGAGAATTGAAAGGAGACAGGAAATCGCTCTATTGCATGGATATATTACACCTCGTTGCTTGTGGGTTGCCTTGATTTGAGTTCCAACTATGTAAACATGGCATACATGTCATCAGAATTGAATCTAAAACTGCGAAGTGGGAGAGTAAGTGTGACTTTATTGTTGAGGCTGAAACAACCAGGCGTTCACAATCGCAGGACTCCAGATTCAGCGAGCATTAGATTTAAAAAGAAAAAGTCAGAACCATTAACTGTTCCATGATTGACTATACCAGTCTTGACTGGACATATTGCAAACAGTCGAGTATACTGGAAAATGTTTTCATTTTTATTTTATAAGGAGCTTCATTGGGAAATGTGGAGGTATTTATTTACTGGCTGAAAAACTTGAGAAATAAGAGGTGAGAGATTCATAAAACCTGCTAGGCAAACAACAACATTTGTCAATGATTTCCACCATCACAATTTAACTTAACTTGTGGAAAAAAAACAAGCGGTCCGTCTTGTGACTTTTGATTTTTAACACATCAGTTGCCACCAGCTCCCGGCCAAAACAATCGTGCTGAGACAAAAATGGGGACAGGTGGGCATATTCAAAGTAATAGGTAATCCCGCATTCCCGCTGCTTCCCGCAAGCCTTCCCGAACTACAGTACAGGGCGCTGTTTCTCTCTGCTTCCCTAAAGCACTGTCTGCCCTCTGCCGACAATCTCGTCCAGATCCAGGGCAGCAGGGGCTGGGGCTGTAAACGGGCGCGCACCGGCAACGGTGCAGATTGCAGAATGTGTATTTCTTGAAGCATGGTGACGCGACGGTCTACAGTGCAGAGCGTTGCGTCACCATGCTTTGGGAAATGTGCAGTCCTGGAGAGTAACGAGGGCCATACAGCCCCAATGGAGCGGGAGGGGGGCACCGTTCAGGGTCCCAGAAGTCTGGATGGCCCACCTTAGTCTTGTGACGTCTGCCTCAAATCTGCAACGATTCATCAGTGAGCTAGTGAAGGGAGTTCATGTAAGCACACGACCCAGGAGGAGGGGCCAACCCTTCGCCTACTGGTTTTGTCATCTTTCCTTCACACACATAAAGAAGAAATGTTGCCACTGATTAAACCCATACACACAGTTTTGGCAAACATTTAATCCAGTTTCTTGTGAGGGACATGCTATGTGCATTGCCACGAGCTAGGTTGTATCTATATCATTGAAAGAACAATCTAGCCTAGGGGAATTCTGCCCGGGCATTTATTTTCCAGTTCACATAACTTCACTAATGTTGATGGAACTTACGTCAACAGTTGCAACACACGACAAAGTGAAAAGAGTCATTTGCACTAATTGGGCAATGACAAAAATCACATTTTACACCCAGTCGCGGCTCGCAGTACAAGCGGGGGGGTCACGCGGTGGTGGGGGGCAGAGGGAGAATAAAATGTAGAAAACTTACCTGACCACCTCTGCTCCCGGTCCGCGTTGGCGCCTCTTCAAACAGGAACAGCATCACTGGAGTGGCAACCCCTCAGCCAATCCTGGCGCTGCTCCAGCAGCGCCAGGATTGGCTTAGGGCACGGTTACTCTTCGCCCCTCGCCTGCCCATTAGGAGACCGAGGGGCTCCTAATGCATGCTCAAGCCAGTGCAAACACAAGTGCGCATGACTGGGCACGGGCGAAATATTCGCTGACCTTCCCCATTCATGCGCACTTGTGCTGCTGCCTGTCTCTGGCTGGTCTGACAATGCATGTCAGTCAACATGACGCCGGACCGCCCACCCCCTTCAGACTCTGAAGGGGGTGGGCGGTCCGACGTCATGCTGACTGACATGATTGTCAGTTCTCCATTGGCATCTGTGAACTTAAGTAAACTGAGTCAGTTTACTTAAGTTCAGAGACGCCGAGGGAGCTGTGGGTGCGGGCGGGCGGGGGGGCAACGCCCCAACACCCCAATGGACGCACCGCGCCTGGGTAATGTACATGGCTACAGTACTCAACAGCCTATACTACATGCGAGCTGTGCTTGACATGGCTACTACAAACGGTCTCTGTACTTCACACATCTATTCTTGACGCTGTCTACAGTGATTGACATGGGTGTTGTACATTGCTACAGTACTCAACATTCTATAGTACACACTAAGGGACTTATTAACAAGCCCGTGGAGCGCGAATTAGGGGAAAGACTCACCCAGTGACCTGTCCAGTGTGCTGCTGACATCGCCGTTCTCCCTCCCGCTGCCGCAACTGGACATCCAGCGGCCGTCGCGTGGAGGGAGACTACATTACCCAGCCTGCCCTGGTATTCAGTGACGCTTTTCCCGCGCCTGGAGGAGAGATTTAAGCCTGCACAGAACGGAGGAGCGGGTGGAGCGCGAATTAGGGGAAAGACTCACCCAGTGACCTGTCCAGTGTGCTGCTGACATCGCCGTTCTCCCTCCCGCTGCCGCAACCGGACATCCAGCGGCCGTCGCGTGGAGGGAGACTACATTACCCAGCCTGCCCTGGTATTCAGTGACGCTTTTCCCGCGCCCGGAGGAGAGATTTAAGCCTGCACAGCACCGCGTCGCGGGATCGCGCGCGGGTCGCGCCGGGCGAAGCCCGGGCAAAGGGCGGGCCCTCTGTGGCCCTCAGAGGCCCGAAGGGACTGGACTGGGCCAGGTACTTTGCAGCTGTGTTTCGTACAACAATTATAACTCATAGCTGTGTATTATTACATGTTCTGGTAGTCTATTTGAGGGGGTTATTTATCCCACTATATTTGTGGGCTTAGCGGGCTTGCCTTGGGTGCAGTTCCTCTCTTCTCTTGCCTGATTGTAATGACTGACGTCGGCAAATTACCTGCCCTGATGACTAAGGGCAAAGACGAGAGGCATTTGCACACCACAGGCCCTATGGATAGCTATCTTATTAAAAAAGTAAGGCAGATTAACATTGATAGGAGGGCCTCCTTGGGCAAGGTGAGTCCCATTAGACTTCTTGAAGACATAACCCCTCCCTTACTGGCTCCGACCATCATGACTAGTAATATCTCTTGTGGAGCAAATAAGAGTACCACGATTACCGCTCAGGTGCATAACGCTAGGCATTCTAGTGCTACTTCACAGCTCCCATTGCCACCTGCCAAAAGGGCTAGAAAATATACAAAGGTAAAACGCAGACATAGGGGGAAGCATGCACAACAAAGTTCAGCAACCCTCAAACAAAAAGTTTGCTCCCTAATACAGTCTCCCTTGGATAAAAACCCTGCTTCAGGGCATTTGGATGCAGTGCCATTTTTAACGCTCCAATCAAATAATTCTCCTTTATTTTCTACTTCACCTCGTAAATCTGCTGTTCAAGATCTTACAGGGTCAGGCGTGGTTAATTGTTCTGTAACTGATTCCCCCTTAAACACGCCCATAAATGCCTCTGCATCTCTGCTGAGCTTTTGCTCTAGCAGTGTTGATGAAGGCTCTCCAAATTTGCTCAGCTTTTCTCCTGCCTCACCCCCTATATTAACTAATGGCGAATCTAAAGGGACTAATTGTGACAATGGCTCTGAAGATTCAACTTTAAAATGGCTATCCGAGAACCTAAAGAAAATTATCACCCCAATTTTGATGGATACGATGGCCCAAGTGTCTGTTCTTAATCTGCCTCTAAAGACCAATTATGGTTGCACGACTGCGACCGACACTTTGGCCAAAATCGACCAAGTGATGAAACCCCTAATACAGCCCCTTCTGGATAATATTTCATTATTAAACACTCGCCTGGATTCTATAGAGAGAAAGCTGGCAGATAATACTCTTGCTATTTCGGGCTGCGTGTCAGGTTTAAAAAACATCACTTCTTTTTATACACCCGCTAAAGCCTTGACAAACACTAGCTCTGGACCTCCAAGCCATCCTACTATTTTACCATCTACTCAGAAGGGTTACTTGCCATCTCATCCTCTTTCCGCTATAATACCCACACTAACGAATAACATTGCACACAGTAAGACATCTGATAATTCAAAAGTCAATCCAAGTCTAGACTCAAAATCAGTCCCACCACAAAGTCTTGATAATCCAGCCACTAAAAACTTTGGGATTGGAAGTGACCTTAATAAAGACTGGCAAAATAGCGCAATAGTGGACCTTCCTCCTGAAGCTGCCCCGTACGTAATCATTTTAGCTGGCGTTCCCGAGCTCCCTATTGGGACTAGGGAAGATTTTCAAGGTCTTCGGAACAAAGTTGTTTACTGGTTGCGTAAAAACAGATCCTTGCCTGCTTATATTAATGGGGAAATATTGCACGTGAGGCGTTGTGAATGGGTGGGGGTGCGTCCCAAAGACAAAAAAGGGGACGTAATTATTGTGAATTTTAAAGATCATAGGGCAGTTAGGCACATTGGGGACTGGTATGTCCACAGTAGTAGTGATGCTATTTCTACACATTACTTGAATTATTTTTATCCATATGTGCCAACTCCATCCCCTATGAACCAGGCGGATAGATGGCAGACAGTCACTAGGTCTGCTCGTATTCATCATGGTCATAGCCGGACTCCCTTTGTACAACCACGTGGTCCATACAATCACCATCAGTACTTCAGACACCCTTACTTCTTGCATAGAGGCCCGAATAATTATACATGGGACGGGAATGACATTGCCCCGTCCATTTATAATTTGCCTACTCAAAACCATTTTGATGTTTTTTCAGGTTTGGAATTTGTGGATTGACATAGGAAAACTGTATGTGACAATTTTTCCATTAGGCTAGGTCCTAAACTCGATAATGTCCAGTTGATCCCCAAAGTTCAGGCCCCCTTACCTCTCACTGAGGACGCTACCCCGGTACAAATTACCCAGACTTTGATTAATGACAACATAAGTGAGGTTAGCTGTAGTAACACTCACAAGGCTCTCTTCTTACTCAAATCAAACGTTGAGGGACCTATTGGTGCCTCTACTTGTACTCAACCTGAGGAAACAAAGGTATCTTCCTCCCATAGTAATCAAGGTACTAAAGTAATCAGGAAAGCCTGTACATTCTTATTCTGGAATGTGGCCGGTTTAAGGGAGAAAATCAACAATCCATCATGGGGCTCCATTATTGAGGGCCATGATATCCTGGCTTTCCAGGAAACCTGGTCCTTGGATCCGGTAAATATTAATGGATACAGAAGTTTTTTTACCCCGGCTGTGGGGAGCACCCATGGAAGAGCTAAGGGGGGTCTACTAACCTTAGTTTCCAATCAGCTTAAATACGAGGTTATCCGGTTTTCTCCTAAATCTAGTTTTTATCATTTAATAATTTTAAGGAATAGCAAGGGACTAAATGTCGCTGTAATTAATTTTTATAATAATATACCAAGGAAAGAAATCCCCAGCGTTCTATCCACGCTGAGGGATGATATACATTATGAAATAGACAAAACCGATAGAGAAGTTATGTTTGTTTGGGGGGGGGATTTTAACTGTAAACTCTGCACTAAAGGTAAACAGGGTTTATGCGGTTTAACTATCGAACAGGAAACAAATTCAACTCATTTTGAACATTCTCTGATTGGGGATTTACTAAATGACATATTGTTTATGTATGATTTAGGTTTTGTAAATGAAATTGCTCAAATGCCCTCTATCTTTGTGCCAACTTTTGTCGGTAGAGGAGCACTGTCTATTATTGATTTTATTATTGCCTCTAATAGCTGTCGCCACAATATTATTAAGTTCAACATTATAGACCAGCCAGTGAGTGACCATCTGCCTCAGATTATGGAAATTGAAAATCTTTTTTTGGACCAACAAACGGACGCGCCTTCGCTTCATGTAGTTTCGGACGTGGTCCTTGGTAGACAAAACGGGTATAGCTTAAAATGGAATAAGGTGGTCCCGGAAAGGTTTTTAGATAAATTACTGGGTATCTGCTCTACCAGTTTTGCCACATGCTTGGACGATAATTCTAGTCCTGATTCTATAATTGAACATTTTAACTTAATAGCTCTCACTATTAAGGAAGATTTATGGGTTGTGGCAAATGATAGGGCAAAGGGTAAAAGGAGCTGGTTTGACAACGCTTGCACCAGCTCCTTAACCTCCCTGAAAAGAGCTATCCACCAAGTACCACGTAATACTACTGAAATAAGAATCTGCAGGAAAGCATATAATGAAGCCCTAACAAATAGGAAAATGGTTATAAAAAAGGAGGCCCTGGAAGCGCTATGCGAAGCGTCACAACAGAAGGATGCGTCTGCCTTCTGGAAGGCTGTTAATACCCCTCTTCTTTATGATTACACCAAGGCGCGTATAGAAAATGCCATCACTGAGGAGGATTGGGTTATGCATTTTTCTTGTCTTTATACACCGCATGACAATCTTCATATTACTGATATTTCTCCCGGGGTCCATATAGCGGACAAGGTAGTTAAACTGGTTGTAAATTTGGAGGAAGTCAACTTGGCCTTGAATGCAACGAAGGGTGGCAAGGCTTCAGGGCCTGATGGTATCCCTGCTGACCTGTTTAAAGATAATGTTGAGCTCTGGGGCCCCATGCTTGTGCAATTATTTAATGCAGCTCTGGCTAGGGGCCTAAATCCGTCCTGGTTCACCTCCGTGATTGTACCTATCTATAAGAAGGGCGACAGGCAATCCTGCGCCTGCTATAGACCAATTTCTCTATTAGATTCGTCCGTCAAGATTCTTGGGAGAATCATTTTGGTCAGACTGCAAACCTGGGCAGAAGAAAATAAAATAATGAGCGATTTACAATATGGTTTCCAAAAGGGTATTGGAACTCAAGAACAGTGCCTAAACTTAATGATTATACAATCAAAATACCTGAGGATCAAGGGGGAGCGCCTCTATCTCACATTCGTCGACCTTTCATCGGCGTTTGACTGCGTCTCCCATGCTAAATTATGGACCATTTTAAGAGAGATAGGCGTGGAAGATTCCATTGTTTGTTTTTTGAAGGATCTTTATTCAGGTGCCTCAGCTTCGGTCCGCTACGGCCGTGAGGGTCAATGTACAAGGTCATTCCAGGTTGGCCGGGGCGTTCGCCAGGGCTGCGTCCTGGCACCCTTTTTATTTTTGTTGTATATTAATGGCCTTGAGCGTCATCTTCTGCGTGATCGCGGGGACATACCTAGGGTTGGGGGGAGGTTTATCCCCGCACTCCTGTATGCGGATGACGCGGTTTTAATGGCCCGCACTCCCGTGGCTTTACAAAATTTGATAAAATCTTTTGAGTGCTTTATGTCTAGTCTAGACTTAAAAGTTAATTGCACTAAAACTTTTTCAATGAACTGTGGCACTAAATCTGGTAATCATGCAAAAAGAATGTTTTTAAATAACGTTCCATTGGAATCTACCTCTATCTTCCCATACCTTGGCGTACTGTTCCATGAAACTGGGGCATGGTCTCACGCGGTAAAGGCAAGAACTCTCCTGTTTCAAAAAACTACAATGGCCCTAATGAATTTTATTAAAAAACTGGGAAAGAAACCAATTAAGGAAATTTTAACTATTTATAAAGCTACATGTACCTCGGTTGCTATGTATGGCTCGGGCCTCTGGGGCCACACTAACATTGATCTACTTCAGAAAGCTGAGAATAGGTTTCTGAGACATGTTTTGAGAGTCCCCCAAAGTGTCGCGACCTATATTTGTCATTCTGAACTTGGCCTAAACTATATATCTGATTTGATCAGAATTCAACCTATTCTTCTGTGGCACAGGGTTTGGACAACTGATGAGTGCTCCCTGAATCGAGCCATCCTTCAGGACGTTATAAAACTGGAAAACGTGGACCGTTTAGATTGGCTAAACTACATCAAATCATTTTTTGCCAAAATTGGTCGCCAACACCACTTTGCAGATCCATCCTCAATGGAAGGTTTATCCAGGAATCTTCTGTCCAAACTATCCCTGGATTACCTTATAGAAAATAGAAGCCAAGAGGAACTGAAGAAAAAAACTGTGTCTCTGCATTTTTCCCTTCTAACGAGCAGTAGCCTGCAGCCTTACTTAACCTTGCCGATGTCTAATTATGAACGTTTTATCCTGACTCGTTTTAGATTGTCTATTGTTTTTATATTATTGTCTTTTCCAGTTATGAATTCTTGGCCATCGAGCCTACCATTATGTCCGTGTGATGACTTTTCATCCCAGTCAGATATTCATATTCTGTTTTTTTGCACTTTTTATACCTTACCTCGTAAGACATATATTATTCCACTCCTCAAAGAATGGAAAATTAACAAATGTCGCTTGGCTTTCTTAGAGCTTCAGAGAATGGACACTGTTCTTACTGTCACCGCAGTTTTAACTTATTTAAAAAACGTTTTTAAACTTAGGAAATCACTGAGTCTAGATGTATTTTAAGTTTACCTTTCTCCCTTTTATATCTTTTTGTGTCTGTATCTAAATTGTAATTTAATGCTGTAACTTTCATGGTTTTTTGTCTTTAAAACCGAATAAAGTATTCTTGACTTGACTTGAACAAGCCCGTTCGCCGCCAGTGTGTCACTTTTAATATGGGAAAAAGTGACATACCTGTGGCGTAAGGGGCTTCTATATAAGGCCCAAAGTGTGCTTGACATGGTTACTACGAACAACCTCAGTTCTCAACAGCCTATTGTACACGCTAGCTGTGCTTGACATGGCTACTGCATACGGCCTCTGTACTTCACACATCTTTTTTTGATACGGTCTACAGTCATTGACATGGGTACTGTACATGGCTACAGTACTCAACAGCCTATACTACATGCGAGCTTTGCTTGACATGGCTACTACATACTGCCTCTGTACTTCACACATCTATTCTTGACACGGTCTACAGTCATTGACCTGGGTACTGTACATGGCTACAGTACTCAACAGACTATACTACATGCAAGCTTTGCTTGACATTGCTACTGCACGCTCCCTCAGTACTTTACACATCTATTCTTGACACAGTCTAGAGTCATTGACATGGGTACTGTACGTGGCTACGGTACTCAACAGCTTATAGTGCACGATAGCTGTGCTTGACATGGCTACTGCATATGGCCTCTGTGCTTCACTCTTCTATTCTTGACACGGTCTACAGTCATTGACATATGTAATGTACAATGCTACAGTATTCAACAGCCTATACTACATGTTAGCTGTGCTTGACATGGCTCCTGCACACGGCTTCTATACTTCACATGTCTATTCTTGACATGGTCTACAGTCATTGACATGGGTATTGTACATGGCTACAGTTCTCAACAGTCAATAGGACACACTAAGTGGGTTTGACATAGCTACCATACATGGTTGCTGTACTTGCAAAACCTACTGTAGATACCTCCTTTTTTTGCCATGTCTACCTTGGTGGATGTGCCTACTGTGCTTGAAGCAGGTGATGTTACACCTCCTGTAACTGATGCAATTACTGCACAGAGTGGCAGTAGGGGCTACAGCTTGGGCACCAGGTCTGTTTGATGTTTTATGGGGTCTGTTTCCTACTCCACATCAAGAGCTGAAGTGATCTTAACCCCTCTATGAACCGTTGTTTGTGGATCCCACGTGTGTGTCCATCTTTAAGGAAAAGGGGGTTCAGAGCTCACTAATGATTAAATATAATCCTGGCCACCTCTGACAGGAATGATTGTTTTCAGACCTGCATTACCTTCGGTAGGGTGTGGGAAATACTTGGAGCAAAGCCTGCCTCTCTTTCCAGCTTGTGAGGTAAGTTGGTTCATACCTGTGCTTTCCAGGGGGTTGTGAAAGTCTATCTGCACCGTATTTACAAGGGGACTGTACACGGCTGCTGTACTTGACACATCTATTCTTGAGATGATGTACAGTCATTGACATGGGTACTGTACATGGCTAAACAGTCACTCATCAATCCACCCTTGTCCTCGATCACTCATGATCCATGCACTCCGTAACACACATCCATGCACTCATGCACTAAATCATCCATTGATTGACTCATTCTTGCAGTGGCCCGCTTACCCTTCCACAGTACCTCAGACACAAGCTCACTGGTGCAAAAATGATGTGTTCACTTATAAGCTGGACCTGTTGGTTTAGCCAATGCTAGTTTTTATTTGCCTCTGTTCACATTCCCTTCATTTCTTCTGTTGACTACTGCCTTTGATTCACTGTTTAAACCAGTGGTGTCCGGCAGGTTCCGGGGTTGGTGAGGCGGGGGATGGAGGAGAATGTAAATAAATAATAATAAAAAACACCTACCATATCGCTGTGTCTTGTGTCTCTCCTCCGTTGACTCGGCTGAGCCAGGAAGCACTACCAGGCTCCCCATACCAATCACAATGCTGCAATGCAGCGTTGTGATTGGTAAGCATCCAGTCTCCCCTGACCAATCACAACACTGCAATGCAGCATTGTGACTGGTTTGAGTGCTGTGGCTCATCGCTCAGACGGGAACTGGGGCCCGGGTATGTTCTCCTCGCAGGCTTTAATGCAGCCTGCGTTTAGAACATGCAAATTGCGCATGACCGTTTGGCTGTGCCAAGAGTCATTGTGCACTTAGGAGTGGGCAAACCACTCCTCCTCAGCCCTGCTCTGAAAGCACAGCAGCCCGCCCACCCGCCACCTGCAAGGCAGTTGTAAACAATAAAATCATAATAACATCACGTTATTATCATTTTATTGTTCCTTAGTTACACTGCTTTTAAACAGTGGTGGCGACATTCCTCCGCCTTAGCGGAGGAGCCGCCACTGGTTTAATAATGGCACTGTGTCTGCCTGTGATGGGTATCTGTGGCTCAGGGTGGTTCAGCAGCAGCTGTGAATGGTTGGGCTCAGACTGCACCAATCTAACTTTCCGTAGATCTCTAAATACGTGAGGAAATACTGCTGAAAACAAGTGAGGTGAAAGAAAGGCCAACCTCTGCCAAGACATGGGCTATTGTCCACCAGTCAGATGCTTACAAAGAGAATGGTACCTGTGACAGGTGATGCCTCCTCAGCCAATAAGAAAAGCTGTGACATCGAGCAAATAATATAAACAGTGAAGATATAGAATCAAATCCATCAAACCCGCCGGAAAGTAAGGTGAGGAACTGATGATGACGTCTAAACCTGAACACTGAAATATTCTGAACTTTAACTACTTGACTAATGTCCTCGCCACATCTTCCCTCAAACATACACTTGATTAACACCTGTCATTTTTCCTTCCTCATCCAACTCACTGCCCTAAAGGATTGAGATTGTGGAGCCTTGATTCCCCACCCCAGAGCAGCACTTGCCCCCAGGGGGGTGGCTGGTGCTAGGTGGTGTGGTGTTGGTCTTAGGCAGGTAGTGAAAGCCAGCTTCTTGACATGTTTTCCTGGGAATGGTTGGAGATTAGGACCCAGACAGCTCATGATAAGTTTCACTTGGAGATCCAGACCATGCATCTATTCCCCCCCCCCCCACAAATGCACCTCCCTCCTCTGGACCTTGCTAGGGAAGTGGTGCTAGACGTCATTGGGCACTGTGCTGCTCCCTTCTTTGGATACAATCCTGGGGGTGCCCTTTGGGAGTTTGTCGCACCTTAGGGTGGGCTGCCTCTGGGCGCAACCCAGGAACAGCATTACCTGGAGCTGCTGGATGTTACCCTGTAGACTCAGGCCAGCTGAGTGGTCTTCTGTGGAAAGGTGGGTGAGAAATGAAGAGCTTGGACCTGTCTTCTTTCTTCAGCCATAGGTGGACAATTGTGAGGACCACCAAAGCTTGTTCTTATTGTGGGAGGTCCATAGTCTAGTACTCCTGGGAATGAACCAGGCCCACTGGGTAGAACCTCCCCACTCTCCTTGGCTTCTCAAGATGGCAGTCATGGAAGCCCTCCGTCCATGTATCCGAGTGATGGACTGGGAAATGCCATTCACCAAGGGTGGGTGCGAGACCTCTTGTGCTGCCAAGGCTGCTGGTCACTCCTCGCAAGATGGTCCGTAGTCCACTAGAGGAGATAGAGAGCTGGATGCGTAGGGTTGTAGGACGACAGGCCCTCACTGAGATGGTGGAAGTGCAAGTAAGTAGTAAGAGAAAAACTAAAATACGTAGGAATGAGTACAAGTCAGTGAGAGTAGGCCAAATGGGCATAAGTAGGAGTAGTAGATGTAAGAACAGGAGTAAAAGTGGATGCAAATAGTGCAGAGTAGATTTGAGAGTAGGAGTAAGAATAGATGTTAGTAGTTATAAGTATGACACTGTGAAGGAGTCAGTAGGAATGATTGGGAATAACAACAAGGAATAAAAAGAGTTACAAGAAGCATGATAAGAAGTAGAAATGATAGTGAGTGTAACTAGGTGTAAAGGAATGAATAGGATTAAAAAAGGAATAAGTAGGAGTAGGGGCCAGTAGTAGTAAGAAGATATAGCTTCACCCCCACACACAGAGGAAATTGTATTTGACTGCTCTACTCTTTATGGACAGCACTGATCCCATTTCTGATGTGAGTGCAGCTGAATGTTGTAAATGCTTTGAAAAGAAGAGCACTGTCTATATATGTTCACTACTCATCACAAAGCGTACATTATTAGGGTCTTAACAGAGGGAGCTACAAATTACACCTATACACTTCTCAGGACCCCTGCCCGTTTGGGGCTGGATCTTGAAGCCTTCTCGGCTGAACACTTGAGTGCACTTCGTTTGGCTAGTTCAGACTTTGGATTCACCCCAAAGCGTGCAAACCTGTGTTTCATGTAATTTTTCACTCAATCCTCACGATCATTGCACGCAAACTGGAATAGGCAAGGTAATTGTGGTGATGTGATGTTAATGCTAACACTGGTAGAGAATGTAATGATGTAACATGGAATGTGTTAGTGGGGGTTCTGCTCTGGAGTTCTGCTGGGGGCAGTTGGGACTTCGTGTTGGAGCAATGCCGGTTGGGACGGCTCTCTGTACCAAGAAATAAACTTAATGCATCTAAAGTAACCTGAAGCCGTTTCCTCGTCTTTACAGTGGCGACAGAGGATGATGTTACTTATATCGCTACTACAGCTGACTACATTCGGCATTTGAAAACTTCGTATTGATTGCCCGGAGCCTGGGTTTTCATTCAACTGTGAGTAATTTTTGTTTTTATTGTTGTTCGAGTTAACATCGAACGTTCCGCCGTGCAGAGAGCCGTGCCCATATTTTTATTCGTCTGCCCGGTTTTTTTTTTAAATAAGAGGTTTGCGGGAGATTCAAAGATTCGAAGAATACGAGCAATAAAAAAAAAAACTATACCAAAGAGAAGGATAACATTTTAAAGAAGGACTTTATCTTACCGGTCACCGTCATATCTCATTGTTAATTTTGAGCGTCGTTACAGAAAGCAGGAGGTGTTCATCTTCTCGTTACTCATCTTGTTTGATGACGTTGTGGAACCTTCAGCGGAGTTTGGCGAAGGAGGCTGAAAAGGGTTCCATGTTATTCAGTGCGCAGGAAGAATCTTCACTGAGACGTTTCTAATTTGACGTCAGCGCGCAACGTCGCGTTCACAGTGGCCATTTTGGATTGGTCACATACTTCTCGTTTGTTTCATTATTTGCTACTTTCAAAACGTAGCGTTCAGTTCGAAGTTATATTTTATCGATTTGTGCGCACAGCCATTTGTTACGTGCTTTGGGGCGCAATTTTTTTTTTTTTCTTCTCTTTATTGATTGCACGTGGATTGGAAATTGTAAACTTGGGCATTCATAACGCAAATGTGTTATTGGAAATGTATATATACACCAAGAATATAACTCATATGGTGCAATTCTACCATCTGCTGGTTTAAACTGGAATTTTTTTTTTTTTTTGGTCACTATCTGGATTCGCTGCTATCTGTGAGAGGTGTCGACTTTGTGTTTCTTCTTAGTTTAACAGAGTTTGGCCTTCTCATTTTCTGCTATCTTGCAGAGGCAGTGAATTTTCAGGAATTTTTTTTTTTTTCTTCTTCTTTTCTCTCATATCCATTTCTATTTTCTTCTTGTTAATCAATTTCATTCCACAGTTTTTTTTTTATTATTATTATTTTTGGTTCTCTTTGGCGAAATGCAGAGCGTCATTGCACCAGCGCCTTTTCTACAAGAACCCGGAGATCCTCCTTTAGAATGGAAACTATGGTTTAGATCGTTCAAGGCATATCTAGGTGCGATTGATGGATAGAGATACAGGCCTGAGAGGAAAAAGAACTTAATGTATTACCATCTAGGGGTTGAAGGACAAAATGTATTTGACCATCTACCTCCCTATGATCCACCTGAAGGAGAAGATCCTGATGAGTTCCAAACAGCGGTAGCGCAATTGGACAAATATTTCACTAAAACAAAGAATATTGTGGTGCATAGATACAAGTTTTTTACGAGAACACAGAAATCTGATGAGAGTATAGATACTTTTATTACAGCTTTAAAAGTTTTGGCTTCTAAATGTGAATTTGAGAATTTCACTTCCCAATTAGTGAGAGACCAACTGGTCGCACGTTGTTATTGTAAAAAGATACAGGAAAGGCTACTAACATGTAAAGACCCTACTCTTGACAAAGCAGTTGATATTGCTAAAAGTATTGAGAGTTCAATGGATGACGCAAAACAGCTTGAAACTGCTCTATCTAACTCTTCCATTTCAGGTGCTGTTTCTACTAAGCATCCTGGTGCCAGTTCTGTCAAACCTTCTATTCCTATGTTTGACAATGCTTTTAGGGGTAATGCTTTTCGTGGCAATATGAGGAGACCGGGTATTATTAGAGGTGGAAGATCATTTGTACAAGATAGGCAGTTCAACTCTAGAATATATTGTTTTAGATGTGGTTCTCCTTTACATGTCTCTTCTTTTAAAAATTGCCCAGCTATCAATCAACAGTGTGGGCAATGTGGAAGAATGGGCCATTTTGCTAAAGTTTGTATGGGTAGCAGAAGGAGAAATGTTAGATGCGTAATTAACGATGAGAATTTTTATGATGAAGATGTTGAAAATCAAGAATATGTTGTAGTGGTAAAGAATCGCAATGAAGAAGGGCTATTAAACATTCCTGATCCGGAAGTTTTAGTTACAATTGAAACAAGTCAAATCCGACTTCTGGTTGACACAGGGGCTCGTATCACTATTGTGGCACAAGAAAAGTACCAAAAGTTCTGGTATCAGAAAAGTCTTTTGCCACCTGATGTTCGTACAGTGGCTTTTGAAGGTAGTAAAATTGACTTATTAGGATACTTTTGGGCCACCATAGGGGTTTTAGGTGAAACTATCAATGGTAAGGTATACGTTGCTAAAAGAGGGATCAATGTTCTTGGGCTCGTTCACCAAGCAGAGTTTGGTTTAACTATTAAGCCTGGGTTGAAGAACCCTGTCTTCATTGACAAGCAGCTTGATCAGAAACATCATGATAAACATGCCTACTCACTTTCTAGCACACAGTCATTCAATGATTGGGAACACAAGTTCAGTAATGTTTTTAAAAATAGTCTGGGAAAAATTACTAATTTTCAACATTTTATAAAGCTAAAAGAGAATACCACTCCTGTCAAACACAGATTACGCAATGTCCCGTTGAGTATCAGAGAGGATCTTTCTAAACATCTGCAAAGTTTGTGTGAACAAGGCATAATTGAAAAAGTTGAGTCCACCCTTTGGCTTTCCCCTATTGTTTTGGCAAAGAAAAGGTCTGGGGACCTGAGGATGTGTGTCGACTTGAGAAGCTTGAACGAGGCCATTTGGGTTGACGGCTTTCCTCTTCCACGCATTGAGGACCTGATTGCGAAAGTTGGTTTGTCTTCATGGTTTACGAAATTGGACCTCAAAGCTGCGTATCATCAAGTCGAACTTCATCCTCAGTCCCGACACCTTACTGCTTTCGTCACTCCCGATGGTGTTTTCCAGTTTTGTCGACTTCCTTTTGGGCTAGCTTCTGCGGCTGCGGTCTTTCAGAGACTAATGACTGAAATGTTTAGACATAACCCCAATGTGGTGGTATTCCAAGATGATATTCTTGTTTTCTCTAAAAGTGAAGCGGAACATGATGTTGTTCTCGATCAAGTTTTTAGTGTACTAGAGAGCAGAGGGGTGACCTTACAGAAAAGTAAGTGTTTCTTTAAGGTGAAAGAGATTGAATATCTAGGGCATGTAATATCAGAACGAGGCATTAAACCAAGACCTGGCTTAGTCAAAAGTATAGTGGAGGCTCCAGCTCCCCAAAATAGAGAACAATTGATGTCTTTTCTCGGACTCTGTGAGTTTTATGCAAAATTCATGAAAGATTTTGCCAAAACCACAGAGTGTTTTAGAAACCTACTTAAAAAAGGAACGACATTTGTATGGTCAGAAGAATGTGAAAAAGGTTTTCAATCTATTAAAAGTCACATTGTTAGTGCACCTGCTTTGCAGGCTTTTGTGGAAGGAAGGCAAACCATCATTACAGTTGATGCATGCGAGTATGGTCTGGGTGCTGTGTTGTCGCAGTTTGCTGAAGGGAAAGAGTTCACAGTGGGATTTGCTTCCAGGACTCTTCGTCCTGTTGAGCGAAAGTATTCGGTCATTGAAAAGGAACTGTTTGCCTGTGCATGGAGTGTTGAGAAGTTCAAGTCATATTTGTGGGGCAGATCCTTTGTCCTTAGAACTGACCATCGACCATTAGTTGACATTTTGTCAGGAAAAAATATTAAACGTACCACTGCTAGATTAGCTAGGTTATCGACCAAATTGCTAGAATTTACGTTCAAGGTAGAGTATATTCCTGGAGGGAGAAACAGCAGAGCGGATTGTTTATCTAGGCTTCCCATTCAGGATACAGATGAACAAGATTGGGAAACCGATATAGAGAAATGTTTTGTAGCGTGTGTCAATCAGGACATTCTCTCATTTGCAGAAGAAGACTGGGTCGCTGAAGTTGATAAAGATATTGTACTTAGTGAGGTTATTTCTTTGATCAAGAGAGGTTGGCCTAAGGAGAAACTTCTTACTCCAGAACTTCAAATGTTCTGGAAAGTCAACAGTGAACTGTCTCTAGAAGGTGGAAAAGTAGTAAGAAGTGACAAACTTGTACCTCCCTCGTGTTACCGAGATAGAATTATTTTAGCTGCTCATGCGGGTCATTTAGGTGCAACCATTACTAAAAGGAAGGTGAGATCTGATTTTTGGTGGCCAAGAATGGATTCTCAAATTGATGAGATGGTTAAACAGTGTGTAAGATGCAATACTAGTGACAAAGTTTTGGTGTTAGAAGGCACTGTTGACTCTCCTGTATCTCCTCCTGGGAGAGCATGGCAGAAAATAGGCATGGATTTTCTTGGACCTTTCCATGTTCTCCCTGCCAATTCTAAATATTTTTTGGTGCTTGTGGACCATTTATCCAGATGGGTTGAGGTTGAGCCCATCAATGTTCCTAATTCCGAAAGTGTTATTGCTTGTCTCAATAAGATTTTTCTTAGGGAAGGTTTTCCGGAGGAAATTCTTACAGACAATGGTGTTCAATTTGTCTCGAAAGAGATGGTTGGTTTTTTACGTTCTTGTGGTATTAAACACACAAGAACTCCTCTTTATCACCCACAAAGCAATGGGAAAACTGAGAGATTCAATAGAGTTATAGTAGAGTGTGTTCAAGCAGCTTTTAGGTCTAAGGCTTGCATTTTCAAAGCAGTGAATGATCTCGTGTGGTCGTATCGTACATCGCCCCATGTTGCTACCAATTTTAGTCCATTTGAACTTATGAGAGGGAGGAAAACTCCTTCGCAAGTTTATCCTTTTTGGATGGTGAAATCTTTTCATCGTGTTAGTGACATAGGGAACATGTGGGACTCTGCTAGTAGAAAATCATCCGAAGTCTGTAAAAGAATTGAACCAGTTACTGGAAAAGATGCTCACAGTATTTGCATTGGTGATTGGGTTAGAGTGAAAAATCCGGTATCAGTTAGAAAAGGTCTTTCAAAGTTTTTAGATTCTCAGCAGGTTGTGGACATCAGAAAGAATGCCGTTAAGTTGGCCAATGGAAATTGGTGGAATACTTCTCGAGTAGCAAAGGATCCAGGTTATTTTAACAAGAATGGGGAACATGAGAAAGTTGCTTTAAGGAGTGATAATTGTGTGAGAAGGAGCACCAGAACTCATACAAAGTCAAGCAGGTTACAGGATTATGTATAAGTTATATTTATATAGTTATATATATAGCTATGTTTATTTTCATCACTTTTCTTTTCCCTTACATTTTTATTGTATTATTTTATTGTTAGAAGTCTGTTTCTTAAAAAAAGGGGGAGGTGTGGTGATGTGATGTTAATGCTAACACTGGTAGAGAATGTAATGATGTAACATGGAATGTGTTAGTGGGGGTTCTGCTCTGGAGTTCTGCTGGGGGCAGTTGGGACTTCGTGTTGGAGCAATGCCGGTTGGGACGGCTCTCTGTACCAAGAAATAAACTTAATGCATCTAAAGTAACCTGAAGCCGTTTCCTCGTCTTTACAGTAATTCATTTTAAGACAGCAGGGGATAGTAGGATCTCCAGCCCACGTAATGTGTTAGAAAGTAAGGGGCTGATTCACAGAACTAATCTGAGACAAAATCCTAAATTTACTACTTTTGGTATTCACAGAAGGCATTTAGTAGTAGTAAAGTTAGGATTTTGTCTTAAGTTTGACTTAAGTTTGACTTAAGACAGACTTAAGACAGACTTAAGACAGACTTAAGACAGACTTAAGACAGACTTAAGGCAGACCTAAGACAAAATCTTAACTTTACTACTACTAAATGCCTTCTGTGAATACCAATCAATCAATCAATCACTGCATTTGTAAAGCGCGCTACATACCCGAGAGGGTCTCAAGGCGCTGGGGGGGGGGGGGGGTGCTACTGGTCGAAGAGCCAGGTCTTGAGGAGTATTCTGAAGGCCAGCAGGTCCTGGGTCTGTCGTAGGCTGGTGGGGAGAGTGTTCCAGGTCTTGGCGGCGAGGTAGGAGAAGGATCTGCCGCCGGCGGTGGTTTTCCGGATGCGAGGGACTGTGGCGAGGGCGAGGTTGGCTGAGCGGCGGCTTCGGGTGGGGGTGTGGAAGCTGAGTCGGTTGTTGAGGTAGGTGGGTCCGGTGTTGTGCAGTGCTTTGTGTGCGTTGATCAGGAGCTTGAAGGTGATCCTTTTGTTGATGGGGAGCCAGTGCAGGCCTCTCAGGTGGAGTGTGATGTGGCTGCAGCGGGGGACGTCGAGGATGAGTCGGGCCGAGGCATTCTGGATGCGTTGGAGTCGTCTCAGGAGCTTGTTTGTAGTTCCTGAGTAGAGGGCGTTCCCGTAGTCGAGTCTGTTGGTGATGCGGGCCTGGGTAATGTTTTTTCTCGTGTCGAGGGGGATCCATTTGAAGATCCTGCGGAGCATACGGAGGGTGTTGAAGCAGGACACGGAGACGGCGTTGACTTGCCTGGTCATGGAGAGAGTGGAGTCGAGGATGACCCCCTGGTTGCGTGCGTGGTCCGTGGGTTCCGGGGCTGTGCCTTGTGACGTGGGCCACCAAGAGTCATCCCAGGCTGATGGGGTGGGTCCGAGAATGAGGACCTCTGTCTTGTCTGAGTTCAGCTTCAGTCTGCTGTCCTTCATCCAGTCGGCTACGGCCTTCATTCCTCTGTGGAGGTTAGCTTTGGCGGTGTGGGGATCTTCGGTGAGGGATATGATCAGCTGGGTGTCGTCGGCGTAGGAGATGATGTTGAGGTTGTGTTGTCGTGCGACGTGGGCGAGGAGGGCCATGTAGATATTGAACAGCGTCGGGCTGAGAAGGATCCCTGTGGGACGCCGCAGATGATCTCGGTGGTTTTGGAGCGGAAGGGTGGGAGGCGGACGCTCTGGGTTCTGCCGGAGAGGAAGGATGTGGTCCAGGCCAGGGCCTTCTCTTGGATACCGGCGTCATGGAGGTGTGCTGATAGGGTGCGGTGGCAGACCGTGTCAAAGGCTGCTGATAGGTCCAGGAGGACGAGGGCGACTGTTTCTCCTTTGTCCATCAGGGTCCGGATGTCGTCAAAAGTAGTACGTTTAGGATTTTGTCTCAGATGACTTCTGTGAATCGGGCCCTAAGTTCCATCTTTTAACACTAATGTACGCTCGCTACCCAGTTACCAACAGCTCCTGAGCTACTTGCCCCTTATATCTTGAGATCCTCCAAATTTGTTTTACTGGGTGACCTGAATAGCCATTTTGAGAACAGGTCTTGCTGTTTTGGCCAGACCTTAATTGAAGATCTCAAAGCCCTAAGCTTGGAGTTCATTAACTCTGCATCTACACATAGAGCGAGACATCTTTTAGACCCGATCTTGGCCAATATACAATTAATGGATTCTTCTCCTCCTATGCCATTAATATGGTCAGATCATTATGCAGTACCCTTCCCTGTCCGAACGGGTTAAGGTCCGGCTAGAGTGAAAGTTGGAACACAGACTAAGACCAGGGCTTGGTCGAAACTGGGTACAGTAGGCCTTAACAGCCCACTTAACCCAAGTGCCTGAGCTAGACCAGCCCACGATCGACGACTGGTTACGGAAAGCACTGGACATTATTTTGCCAGCTAAAATCAGTCACCCAGTCAGAACCCACACTCCGTCACCCTGGTTCACCAAGGCACTATCGGTGGAAAAATCGAGTTGTAAGGGCCTAGAGAGGTTCTGGAGACTTGTTTATAATAAAGAGGGTAAGCGCATGCATAAAAATGCATTGAGAAAATATCATAGTCACTGAAGAGCTGCCCGGGAAACGTTTTAGAGACAGATTCCACAGGCATGGAAACTTTCTTTGTTTCGGCCTTTTCCGAAGAAACCTAACTTGGACCCGATAATTGGGGCAACTATAGATCCCTTTCTATGCTTTCCCTCATGGCCCAAATCATGGAGAAGCATGTTTAAAAAGCAAACACAAGGAGATGATGGACGGAGTGCTGAAACTTTTCAAACACTCACCCCCAGTCACAGATCTGGGTTGAATCCATCACCATTATTTAGCTCACTTTTCCACCCCAGTTCAGACACAGCTATATGCAAATCAGTCTTGACCCTGTGCCTCATGGGTACAGACCAGCCCGAACTGCCAAGCCATGTGTTCCCTGGACCACAAACAAGCATCCTGGGACCGATTTCGGGCTAACAGCCCTCTTCAGCCAGACTAGCTTGAATCCAGTGGCAAAGCGAGCAAGGGACCCATGTGTGGGCATACCCTGCTACCTTGGGCGAACAAAGCAAACACAAGGAGATGATGGACGGAGTGCTGAAACTTTTCAAACACTCACCCCCAGTCACAGATCTGGGTTGAGTCCATCATCATTCTTTAGCTCACTTTGCCACCCCAATTCAGACACAGCTATATGCAAATCAGTCTTGACCCTGTGCCTCATGGGAACAGTCCAGCCTGAACTGCCAAGCCATGTCTTCCCTGGACCGGAATCAAGCATCCTGGGACCGGTTTCGGGCTAACAGGACCCACGTCTGGGCATACCCTTCCCACTTAGGGCGACATATGCAAAAGAAACAGTTGATGGACGGGATGCTGGACATGCCACTGGAGTCAAGCTATCCTGGCTGATGAGGACTGAAAGCCCGAAACCGGTCCTAGGATGCTTGTTTTCAGTCCAGGGAGGACCTGCCCTGGCAGTTTGGGCTGGACTGTTCCCATTGGGCGCAGGGTCAAGTATGATTTGCATATGGCTGGGTCCACACTGGAATGGCATGGTGAGCAAAAAAACGATGGATGTAGGCCCAGATCTCTGTACTGGGGTGAATGTATGACATTGTTCTGCATTCTGTCCATCAATTGTTCTTTTTGAAGCATGTTTATAGACATCTCTTCAGTTTTATTGAGTCTGAGGATTTCCTATACCCCTGGCAATCTGGGGTTAGGATGGAATACAGTACTAAATTTGCCTTTCTAGGAGTCACAGAGCACCTAGACGGCTCCTGGATAGGGGCGAGATGGCCACGCTGATTCTTCTTGATCTCAGTGCAGCCTTCAATACTGTGTCTCGTGACACTCTCTTTGAGATATTGGCTGTCTTGGGACTCCAAGGGCATACTACAAGTTCTAAACCACCAATGCAAGCGCATAATCTCTCAATAAACAGGAGGGGGTCTTATGCATCAATGTAAGATCGCAGCACTCAATGCATGAGAGGTGTTCTTATTCACTTATGTAAGGACAAAGGCCCTCAATGCATGGGAAGGGTTTATCCACCAATGTAAGGATATAGGCTCTCAATGCATAGGAGGAGTTTTATCCACCAATGTAAGGACATAGGCTCTCAATGCATGGGAGGGGTTTTATCCACCAATGTAAGGACATAGGCTCTCAATGCATGAGAGAGGTTCTTATCCACCTATGTTGGAACATAGGCGCGCAACGCACAGGAGAGGTTTTATCCACCAATGCAAGGACACAGCACTCAATGCATGGGAGGGGTTCTTATCCATCAATGTAAGGACACAGCACTCAATGCATGAGAGGGATTCTTATCCATCAATGTAAGGACACAGCACTCAATGCATGGGAGGGATTCTTATCCATCAATGTAGGGACACAGCACTCAACGCATAGGGAGGGGTTCTTATCCACCAATGTAAGGACACAGCACTCAATGCATGAGAGGGATTCTTATCCACCAATGTAAGGACACAGGCTCTCAATGCATGAGAGTGGTTCTTATCCACCAATGTAAGGACACAGCACTCAATGCATGGGAGGGATTCTTATCCATCAATGTAAGGACACAGCACTCAATGCATGGGAGGGATTCTTATCCACCATGGTAAGCACACAGCACTCAATGCATGGAAGGGGTTCTTATCCTTCAATATAAGGACATTTGTGCTCAACGCATAGGGAAGGGTTCTTATACACCAATGTAAGGACACAGGCTCTCAATGCATGAGAGTGGTTCTTATCCACCAATGTAAGGACACAGCACTCAATGCATGGGAGGGTTTCTTATCCAATAACATAAGGACACAGCACTCAACGCATAGGGAGGGGGTCTTATCCACCAATGTAAGGACACAGAACTTAATGCATGGGAGGGGCTCTTATCCACCAATATAAGGACATAGGCTCTCAAAGCATGGAAGGAGTTCCTATCCACCAATATACTGGAAGGGGCTCTTATCGACCAATGTACGGACACAGCTCTTCTTTGCATGGGAGGGGTTTTATCTTATACACACAAAGAGGAGTAGAGAGTGTAAAAAGGAAAAGGTCTCGTGGTGGTACGTGCACAGTGTGAAAATACTGCCCTCACCCACAAGGTTGTGACATGCTTCATCATCGGGCTTTGCTGCAATACACCCCCGGGCAGACCAACTTCTGGAGTGGAGCAAAAGGGAGTGGAAGACAATACAAACATGTAAGATATACAAATACTTAATGCCAAATTATAATGGGATCACCAAAAGAGAATTGCAGTGGAGGTTAAAATTAGCTCGGAGGTGTCACTACTCAAAAATGTATTCCTGGACCCTCCGGCCAGTGTTAAAAACCTGAAGGATGGTGGTGACAGGAAAGAGTAAGGAATTCCTATACCCTTCCTTACTGCCAGTTCGTCAACATGTTTCTGCCGTATTCGTGCCCGCAGTTATAGGTCACATCGCCATTTGTCAGGACCTTTCTTGAGCCCACTGGTGTTGTGTAGCCCTCGATACCAAGATTTGGTATTCCTAGGAAACAGTTGTTCCCAAAGCAACAGTGCCCCTACGTAACTTGCTCTTGATGTACTGTAAGGAATGAGAACAAGCAAGAGACTTATTACTCGCACGTGGAATACAACCATATATTCAGACAGTGCTAGTATTCGCTCGCTTGTGCCACTGAGTAAAATAAGTATGGCCATAGTTTGCCCTATACAGTCAGTTCTTGTCCATACTCAGTCAAGTCAATCATACATATGGTAAGACTACCTTATAAATATATAGCCGCAGGTAGTCATACGTCTCTGGACTCGTGTTCACTCATACACACTCTAAAGTAGAACGCTCAACTCACGAGTTTCACAAACAAATAAGCCAAAACTGGCAAGGACGAGGGCGAGCCCTCCTGTAGTCACACACTAGAGGAGACAGGTAAAAAACAAGAAATCCAATGGTTAAACCGTAGTTCATCAAATTACACTTGTGAATCGGACCCGGTCGATTGGTGTAGATCTGATCGCTAATGGGACCCCCATGGAGTAAATGCATTGATCTGAAAAAGTAAGGAAAGGGACCTTGATGTCTATAGTCACATCACATCATGTCTCCCTGAAAAAAGTAGGCAGTATCTGGTCACATATCATGCCTATAAGGTACCTGTAGTTGTTTGTAACACCCCCGGTCCAGAACGCTAACATGCAATGCTGTTCGGTACCATTAGTGCTTTAAAAGTGGTTGGTTGCACTTGAAAGCCTACCGGACCCAGGCGTCCGTCAGATGTTCCTGGCCCCCTCCCCCCTGCTTCTTACTTCTTCAAGGTGGGTGCTCTGCCCATGGATTCCCTGATTCTGCCATGTAGATTACCGGCGATCATGGTCGGGCTCCTTTTTTTCACCTGCGCTTCCTGTCACATGTGGAGGCGTGGTTTGTTGCATACACTACGTTCATGGTTACTAGGGTTTGTGCTGCGTCTATTGCTCCTCAATCAAATTAGCGGACGCTACGATTCTACACATTTATTCATTACAGTTTAGCAAACACTCCTGCCTAATCAAACAGAACCAATTCCCCCTAGTATATTTACATTGTGGGTGATGCAAGAAACACTTTGTGGGTATTGATTGTGGGCACTGCCGTAGACCACTGGGCACTTTTATTCTGTTTATTATTTCATCAGAGTTTTGTGGACACTCCTGCCTAATCAAACACAACCAGATACCCTTAGTATTTTAACATTTTGGGTAATAAGCGGAATAAATGTCTGATTAAGATGGCTGTGAGACCGCCAGCGACAGCCTTTTGTGGCACTCTTAATCGCCATTAGAACCATTTTCACCGCCCTCCACATTAGGATGGTGGGTGGTGTGATGGCGGTTGGAAAGACCGACCGCCACACATCTGACGGGCTCCTTGAGCCCGCCGATGCGGCAGAGGGGGTTGTAGTCCCTACCATAGGTATTGCAATGTCCCTCTCCGCTGGCCTTTACATGGCGGTTAACCCACCATTAAAAGGTTAGCGGAAAGGACTGTAATGGGCTCCCCTTACCTCCTGGCCCTAAGCTGTGGGCACTGGGGGTGCCCCCCTACATATCCCTGGACCATGTGGCAGGGATGTGTGCAGTGACCCCTTTTTGTCTTGCGACCTGTGCTTCAGCCAGCAGCATCCGCCACAATACAAAATATTGGCATTGCGACGACCGTGGTGGCGGTCGCATTGTAATACCTATGTCGGGATTGCTGACACCATGTCGGCGGCCCGTTTTCCTATAGGGTGGCGGGCGGTCGTAAGTCCGACCGCCATCATAATCAGTCCCTAAGTCTCTGAGTGAGTGTTATAATGGCTGCCAGTAATATTTTTCTCATGTTGCTGCCAGCCAATCAGAGTGCTAGCTCCCACAGCGAATTGGCCCAAGGGAAAAAAGCTCCCTGGGCCAATCAGAATGCTCTATTTTTTCTAATTGGATTCAAGGGACTCCTGCGAGAGTCCCTCAAATCCAGCTGTCCAGATATCTATATTTTGTTGAAGATTAATATCTCAAAAACTACAGACCAGATTTGCACCAAATCACAAAAAAAAACAATTTGTGTGCCAAGATCTAGCTTCCTGTAAAATTTGGTGCAATTCCGTTCAGCAGTTTTTGCTGTAGCATTGTCTAAAAAAGTCTATAAAAATGCATGGGGATTTTGTGTTTTTGGACCCCTCTTTTTCTCAGCCCTGCTTGATGAATCACCCCGAAACTTTCCATGCACAAACTAGTCAAAAAGTAGCACCTTTTTGGAAAGTTTCATGGAAATTTGTCAAATGGTGCCAAAGTTATTACTAACAGAAAAAAACACTTTTCCTCTGGAACAGCTGACCTAATTATTACTACCCATAGGCGATCAATGCTGAGTCTTATTATATATATATATATATATATATATATATATATATATATATATATATATATATATATATATATATATATATATATATATGTATTAATTAAACAGCTAAAGTTGTCTCGAAGGCCAGACCTAAAAAGGAAATAATAATCTCTATAAATTTAAAAGCTACAACTATGTACTTTACATGGTGATAAAGAAAAACTGCTTTCAGGCAAACTGAAGTTGATATATGTCTATGAACAAAGAGGCAGATAAGGAGGTGTCTCTGCAACGATTTTAAAGTAAGCGCTGCTAAGCAAAGGCAAGACTCGAAGATGTAGTATTTTACAAACAGGTTTTCTTTGAGAATCATCTCATAAAACAAAGGGAGGATACAAGGGCCAGAAACTTAGAGCATGAGAAAGGATGAAGACAACCTTCAGTTGATACAAGAATGTAAACTTGTATCTAATCAATACTTTCCCTTATGGAGAACCAAGATGTAAAAATGTCACAGATGGGAATTTCCTTTAGACACAGTTTGCATGAGCAAGAAAACATGCTATAGTTACACAAAGACAATGGCTTACATTATCAATGCTAGTTTGTATTAATAAGAATAATCTAACGCACAAAAAGAAAGTATTTTCTCTTTCTAAGAGAAGGGATAGACAAACAATGTAGATATGATAGATCCTTTTGTAAGGAAGAATATTAATGCAGATAAAATTCATTCCACCTTACAGGTCTCCTCTTCACACGTGTGGAGGATGAGCTACCGTAACAGAATCCTTTCCTCCCTTGCACCACCTTTCCATTCAGTAGTTCTCATCACATCCCACTTCATTCTAAAATGGGACGTATTGCATAAATCCCTTTCATCCACATCCACAACACTTCTTTGCAACTCTGCTATTCTTTTTTGGCTTTGAAAACTGTGGAAACCCCTTCTTCTCATTTTGGGCTTCTTGATGGACATCCAATTACCACAACTCCATTTAACAATACTTGACACTTTTTCTTGCAGTATATCTACTTGTAACTAGGGCTGGGTAGAACTTGCGGAGTTTCACTCTGTGGAAATCCATGGAGTTATATAAATCAACACAAACGGCACTACGTGGTGCACCAGAGGGTGTTGCTTTTTTGCTTCCATTGGAGTAGATTTTCAACTCATGCTGCAGCTTTCTGACAGCAATTGCTCAAGAACAGTCACTACTGCCCGCATTTAGAAAATCTTGCCAGTTGCTGTTCAAGCACCTGAAAATCACGCTAGGGGACGCTAATTCTCGCTCTCCAATTTATTGTTGGCGAGCCGCACATGAGAAAAAAACTCCACCATGTGGCGGTTGGCGGAGCTCAGGCAAAACTCTGTGAACTCTGCCGGCGGAGCGGAATTTATGACCCACCCCTACTTGTAACTCCTCTGATACTCCTCAATTTTCTTATCAACCTTCAGAGTGGTGTCAGTGCCCTTCACTGCACTAAATCTGAGCCACAATAGTGATAATTTTCTCCCAAGTGTCAGTTTCAAGTAAGGATTTTAAATTTTGACATTTCTGTGATGGTATAGAGTACCACAAGATGTGCCCGAATAATTTATCGCAGGACCGACTTCACAGAAATGGATGTACCACTGAATATCGAGAATTGGAATATCGTGATACCTTAATATCATGGAACAAATATCGAGCAACAAAATTTCGAAAGGTGGATGCATAGAGAGGAAGTATAGGTTTACGATCCCTAACTCCACATCTATGTACCTTGATGATATGTATATAATGTCAAGCTATATATGTGTATGTGGAGGTAGGTATACAAAATCTATACAAACTTACCTTTCATCTTTTTGGCCCTCAATAGCTTGTCTGTGGGCCCCACGCCATTTCCTATTCGATATTCAGGATCCACACTCCCAGAGACACGTTCAGCCAGTGCCATCTGTCCACAGCCTTTACCCTAGAATGTACGCATTCATCCAATGCACTAGACCATATCTAGGAAAAGGTTTAAGCTAAGAACTTTGAAACTGTTGTCTAGGAGTGCATCCAGGAGACTATGCCTGCCTTGGACTTTCACGACCATTGTGCCCCAGAAGTGGAAATGAAGTGTAAGGCTCCTGGAAGGTAACTCCTCTCCAAACCCCATCACCATTAGATCAGCCTCAAAAGCTATGCATCTCTGGCATCGAAAGGGAAACAGTGTCAACTAGTTCAAACGGTAAGGAGGAGGCTGTGTCTAAACACAGAAAGAAGGTAGAAGGAAACAGAATATAGTGCAGACACATGATTGACAATATAAAAACATCCACCCGCCTAAACTAATAAGTCAACATACGGTAAGACCCAGGGGCATATTTACAAGCCACTATCGCCACCACAACGCCACTTTCAGTGATTTTGTGATGGCGATAGGAGCTTTTGGGAGAAGCAGAGGTCTCTAGATTCAAAACAGTTATAATTCATTGTGTTTTTTGGGACACAAACTTAGAATTTCCAACCAAAAGCAATGGAGGATTGTACATAGAGATTACCTGTGAGATGGCTGCGTCCAGTAGACATATATCCGTGCATGTTGACTCTCATTGATTTCTCTGTGGGTTGAGTTACATAGTGCATGAGTTCACACAGCAAAGTTATGCTCGTCATTGTTACCAGGGCCAATATTATCAGGTTATTGCATTGGACTGATTTCAAAGCTTGATTGCATGGCCTGTGGAGAGGAATGTGGTGGCAGACTTCAGAGCACGTGGTTCAGGCGGATGTGGTGTTCAAGTTGTGAAGCATCTAGAAGAGATTAGGGGGCATATTTACAGCAGAATGGAGAAGCGTGGCCTTAAATACAGGGATGTGCCGTATTCACAAGATTGCGGCACACCCCTGTGTTTCCCGTAGTACTGGCACGGAGTTCAGCTGCCTAGCACCAATGCAGGCACTCTTGGACCATAGTGCAGGGGCGTCTGCATTGGGGGGAAGATTGTTTATGTGCAGGAAGGTTCCCTTTCCTGCACATAAACAATCTTTAAATGCCGTTTTGTATCTTATATGTGTGCTGCTTAATGCAGAGCACAAAGAAGTTTTAAAACAGCATTTTTTTAAATGATTGGTTATGTGCAGGAAGGGGGACCTTCCTGCATGTAAACAATCATAGGCAATTTGCTGTTTCTATGTGTCCTGCACAAGGCAGCACACATGGAACCGGCAAACACGAGTAGAAATAAAGCAGTGCTCCTCGTTTCGCCTGTTTATGACCAGGTTTTTCCTGGTCATAATTTTGGCACTGCCTCCCATTACGCTGTGCTTGTAAATAGAGGACGAAGAAACAATAAACAGGAGTAGGCCTGTTTTCCCAGAAGAGACCAAGCAATAGTTTGTAACAAACAACAACGTCTCAAATGCAAGTCATTAAAACATAGCAATTTCAAACATAGTGATATAAATCATATAGGGAAGGGGAAGAAGAAAGGGAGACCACAGGGGAATTTGGAGAAGAATTGTATTTGTAAGTAGTTATTACAGCACTACAGTAAAATCAAAGTACAGGTGACCATAACACTCAAGTGAGCACTGGTCGTGCTAGTGATAGTGAACGGCGCAGAGACACAAGGGTGGAGAACAGCGTGAACGGCAAAGTACTATGAAGGTAACGATGTGGTCAAAGAAACAAAAAGGTTATATACAGTGTAGGTTCTTAACAATGAATAAATTGACCACAGCAATGCCAACGTTCTTTGCTGGGGGGTCGACGGCGTTTCAGCCTGATTGATTCCAGGCCATCATCAGGACAATGGTCACAGATTTTCTAAAAGTGCTGAATATAGTATAGAGTAGATCAAGAAGTCCAGACAAAACAGGGTCAAGGGTTAAAGTAGGGGAGAAGGGGTGCAGCGTCAAGTCAGCGCGTGATTAATCCTAATCAATGCAGAGGAGCAGGCATGGAGTTAATTGGTGTGCAGATTCGGCGGGGGTCAAGGCGGTACTGTAGTGATTCCAAGTACCGGGTGAAGTAGAAGCCGTCTTAATGGAAATAAAACCGGGCTCAGGCCAGCGATGGTGCGTGAAAGTGTGCCTTATTTACAAGGCAGCTTAAGCCACGTAAAGTGGCTTAACGCTGCCTTGTAAATAAGGCACACTTTCACACTGTGTTTAGCGTGAAAGGGGAATGCAATGGGTGTTGCGATGGGCGTTCCACCTCAGCACCCATTGATTTTGATGCTTTCCCCTATTTACAAACAACAACATCTCAACTGGAAGTCATTAAAACATAGCAATTTCAAACATAGTGATATAAATCACATAGGGAGGGGGAAGAAGAAAGGGAGACCACAGGGGAATTTGGAGAAGAATTGTATTTGTAAGTAGTTATTACAGCACTACATTACAAATCAGAGTACAGATGATAATAACACTCAAGTGAGCACTGGGCGTGCTAGTGATAGTGAACAGCGCATTGACGCTTCATTCTCCCAGAGTACAGCCTCAGATTGGACCGAGTCCCACGGAGCGGTCACTTACGGACCAACCCGCACCATCGCTGGCCCGAGCCCGGTTTAATTTCCATTAAGACTGCTTCTACTTCACCCGGTACTTGGAATCACTACAGTACCGCCTTGACCCCCGCCGAATCTGTACACCAATTAACTCCATGCCAGCTCCTCTGCATTGATTAGGAATAATCACAAGCTGACTTGACGCTGCGCCTCTTCTCCCCTACTTTAACCCTTGACCCTGTTTTGTCTGGACTTCTTGATCTACTATATACTATATTCAGCACTTTTAGAAAATCTGTGACCATTGTCCTGATGATGGCCTGGAATCAGTCAGGCTGAAACGCCGACGACCCCCCCAGCAAAGAACGTTGGCATTGCTGTGGTCAATTTATTCATTGTTAAGAACCTACACTGTATATAACCTTTTTGTTTCTTTGACCACATCGTTACCTTCATAGTACTTTCGCCGTTCACGCTGTTCTCCACCCTTGTGTCACTGCGCCGTTCACTATCACTAGCACGCCCAGTGCTCACTGGAGTGTTATGGTCACCTGAACTTTGATTTTACTGTTGTGCTGTAATAACTACTTACAAATACAATTCTTCACCAAATTCCCCTGTGGTCTCCCTTTCTTCTTCCCCCTCCCTATATGATTTATATCACTATGTTTGAAATTGCTATGTTTTAATGACTTCCAGTTGATATGTTGTTGTTTGTTACAAACTATTGCTCGGTCTCTTCTGGGAAAACGGGCCTACTCCTGTTTATTGTTTCTTCGTCCCCTATTTACAAGCGCAGCGTAATGGGAGT
The DNA here is from genome assembly GCF_964204655.1 of Triturus cristatus. Taxonomy (NCBI): domain Eukaryota; kingdom Metazoa; phylum Chordata; class Amphibia; order Caudata; family Salamandridae; genus Triturus; species Triturus cristatus. Next base: position 1,837,197,260 of record NC_140590.1, on the reverse strand, counting down.
GCTCCAGCGTGGAATACAAAATCCCTCCCTTCGTCACAGACCAAAGATCTCATAAACACACTCAATCAATACATTCGCTGGTGGGGCCCATAACACCAACATTCACTCATGATCAGTCTGTATTTTTCGAGAGATGATTGTTCCAAACGCTGTCATGAAAGGAAATACCCCTCGACCCAAATGAGCAATCAATCTACCTAACCTTCTTTCCAGCTCATTCAGCCCTAAATTCCACCTTTGGTATTCCTTTCATAAATTGCGATGAATAAGTTAGTTGCTGGTAAGGTAATCTTCTAATTCACCATACATTTTAATACATTTTCTATGAATAAACAACCCAACTCATTTAATTATTTGATCAAATCAATTTTTATCTAATTAATGCAGGTTAAATCATTTGTTATTCAAGCCACCAATTATCATATTTACCTATTCTGGCTAATTGTCATCCTCTAAGTCAAAATTTGGGCATCAGTTCAGTCTGTCAAAGATTCAGGGAAACAGCTGTCCTGCAGTGTCACCGTCCTCTCCGTCAGCATAACGTCAGTAACCAAAGAACTAGCTTTGAAGGGTCTGCGTTTGCGGCATCGTCTGAGTCTGCGTATGCGTTTTTTATCTCACTATTCTACCATAATTTATAGTAAAATCATTGTCAAAAAGTAACAAAAATTGGTTTTCAGCTTTCCTGATTGGATAATCAGACATCGTCCAACAGAGTTCTCATGAAGATTGTCCATTAGATCATCACACTTGCTGGTTCCGGTTTTAAGACGATCCATTGTTCACAGAAAACTGGCTTGCTTCCCAGGGCGACCTTGGTGGGTACAGTCTGGTTAGGGTCAGGAAGAGGCCACTGTTGCTGGCGTTAGCGCAGGCGCACTTCACCCAAAACCTCGTGGAGCGTCGTCAGTCACGTTAGGTACAGGAGGCAGCCATCTTGTGGCAGGCCCAAATGGTCAACTTAAGCAAAAGAAACACAAAACGTAATTAATACATAGAAATGGCTAACAAAATGTTATTCCCTCGCTAATACCCATATGTGTGTGTATTTATCTAGCACAAAGCAACACTCAAAGCGGTTTATACTCACTTAATAAAGCACAAATCACAAATACATCACAAAAGCAACATATATCATGCAATATTCTAATTACCTATTATTAATATGCGTACATAATTTAGTTTACCTGTTAATTAGTCATGCAAATGCAATCCCACGTGTATCTCAGTTATTAATAAGGTTGATTAATACTTTTCACTTCAAACTATTAGTATGATTACAACTAATTAATTAATCTAATTAGTATAAACATGCAAATTGGGGAGGGTATACAACATTTTGAATTACCCACTCCAGCAATCCCCCCTTTGGTGATTTTATCACCATACAACCAAAAATTTTGTTTTCTCTCTTTTACGGAATTTTAAATGTTTTCTTGCTCTTTATCATAATTCAGTTTCCCCTACGTCTCCTCTTTTTGGTGATTCATACATACTCTCCTTCCATTCTTCCAAATCTATCTCTTCAAATTCTCTTTCTTGTTTCTTGTCTTTTCTTCTTAATTTTTCTCTTTTTAGTCTTTTCTTGTTTTTATTATTTCTACAACAAATACAACCTAATCTTATCACTAAAATTATGAAAATCACACGTGTTAGTGGAAATAATATTTTACTTACAAAATTACTACCTAGCTTAACTAAGAAATTTTTAATAGCTGACATTTTCTTTCCAATCTTTTCCCAAACACCTTCATCCTCCAGTGGTGTACTTTCGTCATGCAATTCTGTAATATTCTTAATATACATTTTCAGATCTTTACTTTCGTCAGGAATGTAAGTACAACAATGTTGAACTTTCAGCATTCCACAGACTCCACCCTCTTTTGCCAATAATATATCAAGGGCAAGTCATTTTTGCATTATCATAGCACGCATGGCAACCATTTCAGTGTCTACCAATAAAAATCCTCCAGCGGTGCTTGTTGACAAGCGATCCACTACTGTTGAAAGTTTTCTAATTTTGTTTGCATTCAGAGATATTCCCACTGCTGGAATCAATGCTCCAAAAATATCACCCACAATTTCTGTCCAAGATTCTCTCTTACTACGTGTTAAATAATTACCTAAATTATGTACACCATCTTCTCCTCTATCCATATGAAAAATATTTGGAAAAACCAGGCCAACATAACATGTGCCATACCAATGGTCTGGCAAACGATAATATGCCCTGTTCCCACAAATGAAATACAGTCCTGGAAAGACTGGATCTCTTCCACCTTTAAATCCCCATCCACCCATGATTCGGGATGTATCATGGCATTCACTATTCCCTAGAAAATAATTGTCATACGCTGTTTGATTCCTTCTTATACACAATTTCCCTTTCTGAGGCCAATCTAAAGCTATAGTTGGACTAGCTTCTCCTTTCAAATGTTTTTCCATTTCTACATCCCAGACTGTTTTCTCCACTTTTCATTCTGCTGCCTTTCTTTGCATTTTCAGTCTCCTTTCTTCAACTATGTCTAAGAATGTCTTTTCCTCTTTCTTCAAACTGCAAGTCAAATTGTTTCTAAAAATATATTCTAAAGTTAGTTCCTTAGTTTCTAAGAAAAATTCACCTAATACTTTAGCAGGCTTTACCTTGTTTAGTTTGTTAATAGCAGGCACTTGCGCAAAAATGTTATCCACATCTGAAAAATAATTCTCTAATTTACCTGTCTGATAAAATAAACTAGCTATTACACTACATGTTATTCCATACATTGCTGAAAGGTGATGATATGTCACTCCTTCTGAAACAGAGGCAGGTAACTGCATGCATACGTAGCAGTCCCTTACAACCATTGTCTTTACATATTCGTACAATAATTTTGAAAACACATTATTAGAAAAATCTGTTATTGACCTGTCTTTATGTAAATAGCTTTTATCTATTCCAGTTGGAACTACCTTTTGAACTTTCCCTATATTAGTTATGTTATCACTATGTCCTTCTAATGTATCTACAGTAACCTTAAATGAAATTAGCAGAGCAAGTATGCTCCAAAGAAGCATTAATAATCCTGTACAACAACAACACATTTTACACCATCTTTTCATGAAAATACATCTACCTTTGCTACTATCTATGTTAGCAATCTTCGTTAAATTGGACCGTGTCTTTTGACTTAGCCTATTCTACTTCATAACTAGTTTTCTAACCCAAGGCTCTAAGCACCTACTTGGTTCTACCAGTTTCTATCTTTTGACTTAATTTATTGTTTCTTCATCAACAGCTTTCTTAATCTATTCTGTTTGGCATCTCGTCGTTTTTCACTTTCCTCTCATCATCCACATACAGAATCTCCTGAACTTCCGTTTCTTCTTCTCCAATGTCGGACAAGATAACTCTCAGGATTTCTGATTCTTCTTCTTCTTCAACCACTGTTAGTACAGTCTTCTCTGGATTTCCTTGACTATCTGCCTCTTCTCCCATTTCAGGCAGAGCCACGTACGTCCATTCCAGTGACTTAAACTTCTGGTTAGGTTTCCTTGTTCTTTTACTTTCTTTATTCTCAATTGTTTCTTCTTCTTTTGATTTTTCTTGACTTCTCACTTCATTCACCTGTTCAGCCCTTGGCGAATTCACTCGTGTCAGCCGATATCTTAATTTCTTTATTTTATTTGGCCAAACGTCATCTTTTGCAGCTCTTTTTAATTTACCTCATTTGTTGTTCTTCTCATTTCTCCAAGTTCTCTTTCTCAGAACTCGACCTTCAGGTATCTCATTTTCGCTTTCTTCAGACTCTGTCTCAACTTGCTTTTTCTTTTCAAGAGTTTCCTTTTTCACCACTTGTTTTGTTTTCCCTACTTCTGTCCCTCCTCGGGTCTCCGACACGCAATCTTCCTGCTGACTACTTGTCCCTTCACCTAACTGGATGTTGGTGTTCCCTACACCTCCTCGGGGGTCTTCCGCAGAAATCTGTCCCTCTCTCTCTGGATCTGTCCCTTGTTCACTTGAATTGGTTATTTCAGGTGTAATTTCTCTCGCTCTTTCATCTGGTACTTCTTTTTCACTGATTTCTTTTATTGTTTCTTCATTGTCTTTTCCTTTGTTCTTTCTGTGTTCTTTCCTAGAACATCGTGTTCCTTGTTCGTTTTCAGAATCTGAACCAGTATCAGAAATCTGCAATCTTCTTCTCAGAGAGCTACTTCTAGGGACCAAAGTTAGACGTGGTTCTATTTCCCCCCTTTCAGGGTTTTCTTTTGTTTTTGACTCTCCGTCATCTGACTCAGTACTCGATTCTGAATCATTGAAGTATTCTTTTTCTATGCTGTCCACTGGATTTGGAATCCTCAATGTATGACTTGCATGGAGCCAGTTTTTCAGTCCAGCACACTTCACAGCTGTTGTTGTGGTCAGTATGACTTGTCTTGGTTTTCCCCACCTTGGAACCAAACAGTTTCTTCTGTGGACCTTTATCCTCACCCAGTCCCCTGGGCTCAGATCATGGGCTGGCTTCTTTTCAAGAGTGGTGGCATCCGCTCCAACCTGATGAAACACAGAATGAACTGCGTCAGCCAGGCCTTTACAGTATTCCAACACCATGTCATCAGTTATAGTCATCATCTTGTTGACTGGTATAAATGCGTGTCTCATGGCGCGTCCCATGATTATTTCGTGAGGGCTTAACCCTGTAGTTCTGTCTGGAATTGATCTAATTGTCATGAGTACCCATTTTCCCTATTCTATTTTTGATAGTACCATTCATCTGTTCGACCACACCAGAAGCCTCTGGTCGGTAGGCACAATGTAGTTTTTGTTGTACATTCAATGCTTCACAAATTAATTTAATAATTTCATTATGGAAATGTCCTCCTCGGTCTGATTCAATTGTCACTGGGAACCCAAACCTAGGGATGAACTCCCTCAACAGAAGCTTTGCTACCGTCATCCCATCATTTCTTCTTGTTGGAAATGCTTCCACCCATCTAGAGAATAGACAGACCATAACCAAAACATACCTCAGTCTGTTATAGGGAGGCATCTCAATGAAATCCACTTGCATTCTGGTAAAAGGCCCTCCTTCTCGACCTATTGTTCCTAGACTCACTTCTGTCTTTCTCCCAGGATTGTATTGCTGACATATTAGGCATCTTTGACAAAGACTTTCTGCTACAAGTCTGAACTTTGCATTGTACCAGGTCTGCTTAAATGACCTGATCATGGCGTCTCTCCCTATGTGTCCCTGGCCATGATACATCCGTGCCATGGTAGATATCATGCTATCAGGCATAACTGGTCTTCCATCTCGATAGACCCACACATGATCCTTCTCTCTTGGTGCACATCCTGCTTTTACCCACTGTTTCATTTCCTCATCTCCTGCCTCTTCTTGCAACTGTCTTACTTCTTCCCCCAAGTTCCCACAATGTTAGTAAACATCAAGGAGCAAGAAGACATCTCTTTTTCCTTAGCCCGATTTACCGAATTTTGATTACGTGCACAATATTGTGCCATGTCGTTTGCATATCTGTTTCCTGTGGTGATATAATCACCACCTTGACTATGAGCAGCACATTTCACAACAGCCAATTGTCTAGGCAGCTGTATCGCCTCAAGCAACTTTCCAACCACTTCAGCATTCTTAATAGGAGTTCCACTCGAGGTTAGGAAACCTCTTTGTAGCCATAGTTGGCCAAAGTCGTGGACAACTCCAAAGCCATAATGGCTGTCAGTTATCACAGTCACTCTCACACTCTTCCCAATCTTGCATGCTCTAGTCAGAGCCACTAGTTCTGCAACTTGGGCTGATTTTACTCCTTTCAGATAGGATGCTTCCATTACTGCTGCGACTGTGCACACTGCGTATGCTGCACTCAGCACCCCTTCATCTGTTCTCAAACAAGACCCATCAACAAACATCACAAAATCACTTTCTGGTAAAGGTACGTCTTTTATATCTGGTCGTGGTTTTGTGCAAAAATCAAGTACATCCAAACAATCATGATCTGCTTCATCTCTTACTTCCACATTCTCAGCATCAGGCAACAATGTTGCAGGATTCACATTCAAACACCTGGCAAGGCTTACATTAGTTGCACCTAATATGACCTTTTCATACTTGGTCAGCCGACTGTGTGTCATATACTGAGTACGACTCCTTGTCAACAGGATCGCCACATCATGAGGTACAAACACTTTCAATGGATATCCCATCACAATTCCTTCACTCTGCTCCAAACTTCGGCATTTTGCAGCTACCGCTTTCAAACATCCAGGTAAAGCTACAGCTACGGGGTCAAGCATTGAAGAAAAGTATGCAATTGGTCTCCTCATCTTTAAATGCTTCAACACAGAAAGTGCACATCAATTTCTTTCGCTGCAATACAATTCAAACTCTTTCTCATAGTCAGGCATACCTAATGCAGGTGCTTCACACAAACCATCTCTCAATCGTTTGAATGCTGCCAATTCTTCCTTGCTTAAATCAATGGGGTCTTTCACGTCACTTCTCGTCAGTCGTACCAAAGGTTTTGCAATCAAGGAGAAATTACTGATCCACTGACGACAGTATCCAACCATTCCCAAAAACATTCTCACCTCTCTTTGAGTCATGGGAGCTCTCATTCCTTTTATGATTCTGTCTATTGTTATTTTCCTTAGTCCTTTCTCAATGTTATGTCCTAGGTACTGAACTTCCTTTTTACAAAATTGTAATTTCGATGGTGACTCTTTAAGTCCTCCATCTGCCAAATGATTCAACAAGGCTATCGTGTCTACCTCACAAGCTTCACGTGTTTTCGACGCCACCAGAAGGTCATCGATGTACTGGACTAGTGCAGAACTTTCGGGCATTTCTAGACTCTCCAAAGACTTCTTCAATAGCTGATTAAATATTGAAGGGCTTTCTGTGTACCCCTGTGGGATTCGGCACCATGCCAATATACGCTCACCAAAACGAAATGCCAAAATTTGCTGACTGTCATGGTGTAATGGGATAGAAAAGAAAGCATGGCACAGATCAATCACTGTATACCATTCTGCATCATGGGGAATGTGATATAAAATCACTGATGGATTTGGTACAATGGGACAACATGACACAACAATTTTATTCACTTTTCTCAGATCTTGTTCTATTCTAAATTTCCCATTAGGCTTTTTCAGTCCCATTATTGGTGAATTACATGGACTACTCATTATTTCTCTCAAAATTCCTTGCCTGATCATTTTCTCTATTACGGGAGTTACTCCTTCAATTATCTCAGGTGTCAATTTATATTGTGGGATGTTTGGATAGGTTACTCCTTCCTTTACGGTTATTTTAATTGGATCTACATTTCTCATTAGCCCTACATCTTCTCCAGTAAAATCCCAAACTTCTGCTTTTACAGACTGTTTCAATTCTTTAGGTAATTCATCAGGGTATATGATTCAGTAACCTCATTTTCTCTGTTAGCTATGGTCATTTTATACAGTACATCATCATCTGGTGTTTCAAATGCTATTCCATCCGGAGTACAGAATATAGTGCAATTGATTTTGCACAACAGGTCCCTACCTAATAAATTCACAGGACTAGTATCGCACACAACAAAGCGGTGCATCCCTGAAAATTTCCCTATGCTAACTTTCACTGGTTCTGTAAGGTAAGTTTTAATCTCTCTGTTGGATACACCAACTACTTGGATCGTTTCATCCGATAGAGGAAGATTCTTAACATCAGCTGATCTAACAGTTGATCGAGTAGCACCAGTATCGACTAGGAAAGTAATATTTTCATTATTAACTTTCCCATCTACGAGGAGGAGCCTAGCGCGCATCCAAGATGGTCGCGTGAGCACAGGGCTCCCCGGACCCTTTCTGCTCCTCGGAATATATCCTGAGACTATCCTGATTTGGTTTATGGAATCTGGGAGATGAAGACCAGCTGATCATATATCTCTTTTTAAAACTCTAATCGGACCTGGGAATCCTGAGTTGTCGTCGTCGGAACTTTTGGGACCCACCCGACGGAGGTGGCCGGGGTGAAGGTGACCCGTGGGGCCGGGCTGCAATTGAACAACAGCGGCCTCAGCGCGGTGCCAGTTGCCGATTCAGCACTTTCGGTTTCGGTTTTGGCCTTCAGGAGATCGGCTGGCGTGCGTGCTCAAGGTGGCGAGGTGCCTCCTGGGCCTCTGCCCGAGGCTTGCTTCCATCTGCTACTGGTGGGCTTAACGCCTCCGACCCCTACATCGACAGTTTGTGGTCCTTTTGCTGGCGCCCGCACACCTCTTGCTCGGAGGTCCCATTGAGAGACTGCGCTCGCATGGCGGGCAAAGGGGGTCCGGAGGGGCGCAAGACCAAGGCTTCTCTGCGCGGGGGAGCGGTCCAGAGCAACAACATGGACCGCTACACCCAGGGCAGGGGGTCCCCTGGCGCTGCTGGCCTCTCCCCGGATGCTGCAGGGGGAGGCACGACCGTCTCTGCGGAACTTTCCCTGCAGGACATTATGGGCGCCATCGAGGGCATCAGGGAAACCATCGCGACGCAATATGAGGCCCTGGCCCGTAAGATCGACACTGTCGCGATCGATGTCACCCTGATTCGGGCAGACCTCTCCAAAACCAACGAGAAGGTCCAGGCCCTTGATACACGGACCTCCACCCTGGGTGCGGAGGTGTCGGATCTGCGGGCCGCGCTTGGGGACATTAGAGTGGTCAACGACCATATGGCCCGGCGGCTTGAGGACTTCGAGGGACGGGCCCGACGCAACAACATCCGCATCACTGGTGTACCGGAGTCCTCCGACGGCCGCCCGGTGGACCTCGTGGTCGAGGAACTTATCCTGCAACAGCTGTCCCCGGTTGGCCTAAGCAAATTCTTCGTCGTGGAGCGGGCCCATCGGGTTCCGGGCGGCCGGCCGCGTCCGGGGGCCCCCCCGAGGCCTATCGTGGCTAAACTGTTCCACTACAGGGACCGCGACGCTATTCTGCAGGCTTCACGGACCCGTGGCCCGGTCCGCTACGAGAATTCGACCATCAATTTTTATCCGGACTTCACGCAACTGGTCCAGAAACAGCGGATGGGATTCCAAGGGGTGAAGCGCCGTCTCCGCGAGCTAGGCCTGAAGTATTCGATGATCTACCCGGCGAAACTCCGAGTGGAGCATGGAGAGCGGACAGCCTTTTTTGACTCTCCTGTGGCCGCAAGTGACTGGCTGGACTCGCTGCCGGACGGGGGTGGCCGGCCCGGGCCCTCTGGGGGCACCGCAGGTGACGGGTCCCCTTAGACTGACATTTGGTCCTTGCTTTTGCGGTTTTGCACTGTACAGTTGGGTCTTACTTCTTTTGCATACTGTGTCTTACCAGGACCCGTGAGGGGTGCGGGCGGGTTCGGGTCCCTTTCCTCCTCCGGGGTCTTTTTGTAGAATGGGGTTAGGGGGGCGACAGGCACACTGCAAGTTGGGGGGGGTCATTGGCCCGCAGGGGTGCAGGGTGGGGGGAGTTGGACTTGGGGTGGGGTTGGGGGGGAAGAGGGGTTGTTTTGTTGTGTGTTTTTTGTTTACAGGGCGAGGTATTGATTTTTGTCCATATTTGGGAACCGTGCTGCGGGCTGGGGGCCTCTTGATCTATTGGAGGGGATGGGGGGAGACGGGTTGAGGCTTATGTCATGGAACGTCAATGGGTTGGGGGACCGTATTAAGCGGGGTGTTGTACTGCAATATTTGCGTCGTGTGACTCCTGATGTGGTGTTTCTCCAGGAGACGCACTTGGTCGGCAATGTCTGCCATGCGATGAACAGGGGGGGATACCGCCTCGTAGCCCATTCTGGTTTCACAACTGGCTCCAGGGGGGTGGGCATTCTCCTGCGAACCTCCCTTCCGGTGGAGATCACGAGGATAGTCTCGGATGACAGAGGGCGCTATGTGTGTTTGATTGGGAGGTGGGAGGGGCAGCCCCTTACCCTGGTTTCAGTCTACGTCCCCCCGGGCCTCCAGAACTCCACCTTTACTGACTTGGGTCGACTGCTGCTTGACCTTCCGGACGGCCTCCTGCTCATGGGCGGGGACTTTAATTCTGTGGTTTCGGGTGAACTGGATCGTCACCCACCAAGGACCCTCCCCGCTGCCCAGTCATGGCTGGGTGGGATGTTGGAGACCTTCGGCTTGGTGGATAGTTGGAGACTAATGCATCCGACCCAGTGTCAGTTCACCTTTCATTCGGGGGCGCATGGGAGTCTCTCCAGGTTAGACTACTTCCTTATGCCCGCGGCGCAGACTGGTCGGATTCGAGAGGTCAGACACCTGGCGCGTGGTATCTCCGACCATTCTCCGCTGTGGCTTCTCTTTGACACCGGGTCGCGGTCCGCAGGGCGGATAGCTCCTCTTAACCCCTGGTACCTGCGGGACCCTGCGACTCGTGACAGCCTGGTTAAGGCCATGGACCAATACTTCAGTGAAAACGAGGGGTCGGTGTCGTCTGCGTTGTCCCTTTGGGAAGCCTTTAAAACTGTGATGCGCGGACACGCCCTCGCCCAGATAGTGGTGGCCAAGAAGGTTAGGAGCGAGGCGGTGGTGAAGCTGGAGACTGACATCTCGGGGTTGGAGTCGGCCTTGGAGGCGAATGTTACTCCGGACGGGCTACATGCCCTTAGCCTGAAACAGTTCGAATATAGGTCCCTGGTCACTGACGCGGCCAAAACTATGTATAGGGAGCAGCAGGGCCGATTGTATGACGCGGGGGACAAGGCGGGAAAGTTGATTGCGTGGCTGGACAAAAAGGAGAGAGTGAATCGTGTGGTCCCTGAGTTGCGTGCTGCGGATGGTGTGTGTGTGACTGAGCCGGATGAGATTGTGGAATGTTTCGCTGACCACCTCCGGGCGGTGTACTCCCCGGTGACTGACAGGGATGAGGATGACTCTCGCCTCCTACTGAGAGATATTGCTCTGCCCGGCCTGTCCGTTGAGGACCGGGAGCGGCTGGACGCCCCCTTGTCGTCGGATGAAATAGCGACCGCGATCCGTTCCCTTCGCTCGGGCAAGGCTATGGGTCCTAACGGTCTGCCCATTGAACTATACAAATTGCGTCCTGATAAGCTTGCGCCCTTCCTCAGCCGCATGTTCCGCGACTCTCTTGCGGCGGGTTCCCTTCCGGCCGACCAGCGCTTGGCCACTATAGTCGTTATCCCCAAGGAGGGCAAGCCGCGAGACCGCTGTACTTCTTACCGGCCTATTTCACTGCTCAATGCGGAGCCTAAAATCCTGGCGAAAGTCCTGGCCAATCGATTGTTGAGTGTCGTGTGCGACCTTATTCATCCGGACCAATGCGGCTTTATCCCGCACCGCAACACCGCTCTTAACTTGCGGCGTCTTCACGGTGCCCTTGCCAGGGCGGAGTTCCTCTCCGAACCGGCCGTGCTGGTTTCTTTGGATGCCACGATGGCCTTTGACACTATTGAGTGGCCATTCCTCTGGGCCGTCTTGGATAAATTCGGCTTTGGAGAGGGATTTATTGGCTGGGTGAGGCTCCTTTACACGGGACCCATGGCTCAAGTGGTGGTGAATGGGCGGGTCTCTCGGCCCTTTGCCCTCGGCAGGGGCACGAGGCAGGGGTGCCCGTTGTCCCCGTTGCTTTTTGCTCTCGCCCTGGAGCCACTCACTGCCTGGCTCCGATGGGAGCCCTCGCTTAGAGGGATCCGGTGGGGCCCGGGCTTCGAAGATCGGGTCTCGCTGTATGCGGACGACATTCTCCTGTATCTCACCTCACCGCGGCAGTCACTCAACGTCCTCTTTGACGTTCTGACCTCCTTTGGGAACAATTCGGGTCTCACGATCAATTGGTCTAAATCCTGCGTTTATCCCATCTCTGGTGGTCCTCCTCTCCTGCCGCCTCGGCTCCCGATTCAAATATCTCTGAGCGGCTTTAAGTACCTGGGGATATACGTTTCGCTGGACCCGGTGGCCCGCTATGAGCAGAATCTCCTGCGTCCACTTCGGCGACTGCGGGAGGACACGGCCCGGTGGTGCAGGCTCCCCCTGTCCCCGCTGGGTCGGGCCGCGCTGTTTAAAATGATGTCCCTTCCCAGGTTCCTCTATGCACTCCAGAACTCCTTCGACGTTATCCCAGTGGCCTACTTCCGGGAGGTGGAGAGCCTGCAGAGGAGACTGGTGTGGGACGGGCGGGCGCGTATTGCTCTTGCCAAGCTCACTCTCCCCTGGTATGACGGGGGCATCGCGCTTCCTGACATCCGCAGGTACTATTGGGCCTCGCAGCTATCTGCCATTAACCACGCCACGTATGCGCCCGGCTTGAATCCGGCATATGAGATGGACAAGTTCCTGCTTCCCGGCGGGAACTACAACAGGGCACTTTATTCCCGCCTGGCTGGCCGGACCCTTACGGGTCCTACTAAGATTGCGGTGCGGACCTGGAGGGCTGCCACTGCGGCCATGGGCTGGAGTGAGCGATTAACATGTGCTACTCCCTTGTTTGCCTCCGACCGCCTGGGCAGCTTGTGGACCACGAAGGGGTTTGACCAGTGGGACACGATTGGTATCAGCAAAGTGGGAGACCTGTGGCATAAGGGCGCGGTAAAGACTTTCGCGGTGCTCCAGGCCGAATACGAGCTGACCGACAGGGAGTTCTTCCGCTACGCCCAGGTCCGACACGCCCTGCTCTCGGTCTTCGGGGAGGGGACCAAGATCCCTGTTTCCTCGCCCCTCGAGGACCGCATACTTGACGGACATGTCCCTGATAGTACTATTTCTTTAATTTATAAAAAATTAATTAATCACCGGGCGGACCTTTTTGTGCGCCTTCGGGAGGCTTGGACTGGGGATGGGGTGGAATTGGACGACGAAGATTGGCAGTCTGCACTGTCGTCCCCCAAGGAGGTTGCCATTCCGGCTCGTCTCCGGTTGGTACAGCTCAAGATTCTCCACCGGGTGTATGTGACGGGTCCGCGCTTGGTCTCGATGGGATTTTCCGGCGACGGGCTCTGTAAGCGAGGGTGTGGGCTCAGCGCCACCTTTCTTCATATCCTTTGGGAGTGCCGCGAGGTGGCGGACTACTGGCGCCGGGTCCACACGGTTATGGGACAGGTCACTGGGGTTGTGCTGCTGCCGGAGGTGCGTCGCTGTGTCCTGAATGTGTGGGAGCCCAATGATTACAGCGCGGCTCAGACTCGGTGGGCGGCCCTAGGGAACATGATTGCCAAGAGGGACATAGCGCAACTTTGGGGCGCTCAACGGCCGCCCACCGTGTCAGTATGGAAGGAGAATATGGACTGGTGTATGTTTAGGGAGAAGACTGTGTATGTGGCCCGTGGCAAGCCGGGGGCATGGGGTAGAATTTGGGGGCAATGGAACGCGTATCGCGGAGGCATCTGTACGCCCCCCCTGGTAGACACTGATATCGCCTTGTCCCCCTGACCCTTGATGGCTCCTGGCGCCTTTTGGAACAACTACATATGGACGTTCATCTCCCTTGACCCCCTCCCCCCCCCCTCCGTCCCCGGCCTCCCGGTACTCCTCTCTTTAGCGGTTTGCTCAATTGTCCTGACTGGAGCTTCCCGGGGGGAGCCTGACCCGCACTGGTTTCCCTTATAACTCGCCTTTTGTTTTTTTTTATTGTTTGTCTTTTTGCTTTTGTGATTGTTGGACTTACGCTTCCTGTTCCTCGAGAACTATCTGGAGCCACTGCGGGGCATTGCCCTGGGAACTGATTGTAGCCTTGATATGTGTAGATTTCCTTCTGTACCTAGCGGCCGGCCCGGGTGGTTGTAGGCCCGTACTTGTAACCGAATTATTGCTCAATAAAAACTTTTTAAAAAAAAAAAAAAAAAAAAAAAACTTTCCCATCTACAAATGGGCCTGTCTGGTCTACTTCTAGAGCTGCGCCAAGTACGGACTCTTCTTCCTCCCTTCGGCACCATCAATAACTTTCTTCTGAGTCACTTTCATCGCGTTGCAGCCAATACTGCGAAACAGCGCTAGCGCGTGACAGCTTATTTACCTGTTCCTCATTGTAGAATCCCGATTCATTACTATACTTCTGAGAGTTTCTGCTCTGTGGGAAAGGTGGTTTTGGCACCTTATTCTGTGGGGTAACAACCTGCTGCTGTTGCTGCAGTTGACCACTCACCTCATGCTGCAACTGTGGGTTCAATGATGGATTTTCATTGTTAGTACTTGGGGGAAATTTACACTCGGATTTCCAATGCCCTATCCTACCGCAATTATGGCATGGGAACTTCTTTTTAGCTTCTTCTATATTGCCTTTTCCTTTCACCGGACCAAATTTCTGTCTCAATCCTGGGTTATTCGCTTGTTCCACTAATTGAGCTTCCTGCCTTTCTGCTACTTTTACCTGTGCCCACATAGTCTTTTCTTTCAATTTTCGCTGTTTTGCCTCAATCTCATCACTAAAGTATTTAGCATGTCTCAATGCTTCATCTATTTTCTTATTTTGCCAATCAACAGTATGTTGTTTGATCATTTCACCAATTTCTGGACGTAGACATATACAAATCTGTATACAAAGTGACTCAAATCTTTTTCACTTAGAATCTCATCTCCACTAAACTGTTTAAAAGCTAGTATCAGCCTTTCATAATATGCATGTACTGATTCTTTACCTTCTTGATGTGTTCGGTCAATCTTTACCCAGTCTGTTTCTTTAGGAGGTACCTTGTTTTTCAGAAATGCCATAACCTGTTCATATTTCTTCATTACCTCAGGGTCTGGAGCTCCTGTTTTAGGATCCCTAGGGTATTCTTGAGGTGGCCGATTTATCATGAGCTTGCACTCTGTCCATAAATCTGCTGGTACTATTATGTCAAATAGACTATTCAAATCAATCCATAGTACTTTAGACAATTTTACAAATCTGTCTACTTGCCTGTACCACTCAACGGGCTTCTCACGCAGTCGAGGGAAATCATTTGTAAAAGACAAAATATCCTGTCTTGTCCATGGTACATGTACATATCCTCCTCCTGGAATCTCTCTCATAGGGAATTCTGTTACTACCCTTTCCTTTTCTCTTACAGGGAATGCTGAAAATGTCTTATCTGAGGCATGATCCCATTTTCTATACCACCTGCTTCTCCATTTATCCACATCTCCCCATTTTCTCAACAAAATAATTATTTCCTTAATCTGGCTGGTTCGTCCTGTGGTATTCATATTTTCTATATCTTTTTCGGTGAAATCTACTCAATAGGGTTTCTGTAAGGCCTTTACCTTTTCAATATCAATCCCCATCTCATTTGCTACTTCTTCTAACCTCTCATGTAGGTTTTTCACTCTCCATGTCACACTTTTGCACAAAAATAGTAATTCCTCATCCTGGTAATATTTTAATTTCTCTGTGGGGATAGTCCCTACTATTAATTCTTCCAATACCATTCGCAACTTGGCCACATCAATTAATTGGGATTCTTTGTCTTTTCTCTGCAAGCTTCTTAACCATTCACTTAACTCCTCTGTAGATGGTCCTACTGGCTTCTCTACATTTCCTTGTCCAAAATCTTTTTGTGTTTCTGACATCGTCTCTATCATTGTCATACGTTTCTCTGCACAGTTCTGACTTATAAACGGGTTATTTGAAAAATTTGGTTCAATCATACTCATAGTCTGTCTCATTCTTGGTTGTTCAACTGGTTTAGTACTTGTATATGGGACTGTCAAACAATGTTCGCTGTCTTTCTGCTTGTCAAAAATAGGCATTACTGGACCTATCGTTACTGGAACAGTTACCGCTTCTAGATTCTTTGTCAATTCTCTTATTTTCTCGGTTAATTCTAGGGTCGTTTTTGCTAATTCTACAGAATTTTCACCATCCATTTTTCCTCCAGAATTCTTTTCTACCTCTCTAGTGGCATTGTTTTTACCCAAATCTTGGAACTCTGGATCCGATTTTATGATTCGTACTGTTTCTGTCATTGGGGCACTTGGAGTTATTATTTCTGGTTCTGGTCAGTATGGTGGTGGATTCTTATAGAACATATCATCAAGAACATCATCCTCTTACTCATTTGATCCATATCTTCTCGATTCCACATTATGCCTCTTTTCTATACATTTTCGTCCTTCAGTCTCTCCTGCAGTTTTTACGGGAAACAAACCCTCAGTCATACTCGCATTCCGCCACCTTCTCATTCGATCATCATGCGTCTCATGTCCGCATGATCTGCCAAACAGGTACCTATATCCTCTACCATTTCTCTGTCTCTCTCGTTCATGCATCTCATCTTCCCACTCTGTCAATGCCTCAAACTGTGTTGGTCTAGGTCTTGGTTCTAAATTCATCATTTTCTCTCTCAAATTTCTCAAAACTGCCAAATTCAATGAACCATTTTCTGGGAAAGCTAGGACTCCATCGTTCCTCGTATATTTTACCCAATTATCTAACCAAATACAAGTGTTATATCCGTATTTTGCAACTATGAAGGATGCGGGCGTTTTCGATGGAGGAAGTAACTGTCCTTCCCTTGTCACAATCGGTTTGTCCTTCTTAAACAACCTTTTGATTTTACCTAACCATGACTTTTTCTCCTTTTCTGGTGGATCGTAATACATTTTCTTGTCTTCCGTGTATTGCTAGTCTCTCCTTTCAACTGTACTGTTATTCTGTCCAATCGTAGCGCGACTCACACTAACGCACCAATCCGGAGCGTCTATGTCACTGTCACAATTCTCAAATCCCAGCGCGACTCACACTAACGCACCAATCCGGAGCGTTTACGTCACCCTGTATTTCTCCACTCCTAGTGCAGCGCACACTAACGCACCAATCCGGAGCGTTTTACGGTTCTGACCGACTGTCCAATCCCAGCGAGGTCGTTCTGACGTCAGCAGCTGCTGCCGCAGCTCCTGCTCCTGTCTACCCCTCCTTCACAAAACCACTCGGTAAGTTTTTGTTTCAATTTCTACAATTCTTGTTAGTAACAACATAAAAACGTCTCCATTGTCCGCTTCGCTAACCAAAGAATAGCAATAGACCTTTCTCACGAGAATTCCGTCTTTACCGAGAGCAGCGCTTACCTCTGCCCTACTACAGAATCGTTACCTCCGTTCATAAAGTAGCACATCCCTCTACTTCACCCTTCTAGCAAGCATCAACTAACCGCTTCTCTAGAATTAAGACACCTAGTTGGAGACCCAATGCTCCTGAGAAATAAAACCAGAGTTTCGCAATTAATCGGAATGCTTTTTCATACACACACTTTCATATGGAAAATGTAGCACATTCACACAGAATTCTGTCTTTCCCGAGAACAGCGAACAGTATGTCCTAGTACAGAATTATAACATTCGTTAACAAAGCAGCGCTTACCTCTCCTTTGTCCTTCTAACAAGCTCAGAGAGTACCTATTACCTTTCCAGTGATAAGCGTTATCGGAATGACAGTTGGATCCCTGGCACCTAAGACGAGAATTTCACAGGTAACCTTCGCTATCATACACACTTCTCTCAAACAGAAAATGTCTCTAATGGTAACACACGGCGATGTCACCAAATCGAACCCAGACAATGCGTCGTGCAACTTCAATCGTTACACGTTTCTCTTGTGTAACTACAGGATGACAATAATTCCGTCTTTCCCAAGAGCAGCGCTTACCTCTGCTCTACTATGGAACCGTTACAAACTTCCGACTTCCTACATCCCAGAAGCCGTGCTAACGACAGAAGACTCAACGCGACTCAACATAGAGTGTTAGTACATAAATCAATACTAATCAATAACCAATAATCAATAAACAATGTACAAGCAATAATCACCAAACCAAAACTATAACAACCATCATTCTGCTACCAGAAAAACTGCTCCAGCGTGGAATACAAAATCCCTCCCTTCGTCACAGACCAAAGATCTCATAAACACACTCAATCAATACATTCGCTGGTGGGGCCCATAACACCAACATTAACTCATCATCAGTCTGTATTTCTCGAGAGATGATTGTTCCAAACGCTGTCATGAAAGGAAATACCCCTCGACCCAAATGAGCAATCAATCTACCTAACCTTCTTTCCAGCTCATTCCACCTTTGGTATTCCTTTCATAAATTGGCGATGAATCAGTTAGTTGCTGGTAAGGTAATCTTCTAATTCACCATACATTTTAATACATTTTCTAGGAATAAACAACCCAACTCATTTAATAATTTGATCAAATCAATCTTTATCTAATTAATGCAGGTTAAATCATTTGTTATTCAAGCCGCCAATTATCATATTTATCTATTCTGGCTAATTGTCATCCTCTAAGTCAAAATTTGGGCATCAGTTCAGTCTGTCAAAGATTCAGGGAAACAGCTGTCCTGCAGTGTCACCGTCCTCTCCGTCAGCATAACGTCAGGAACCAAAGAACGAGCTATGAAGGGTCTGCGTCTGCGGCATCGTCTGCGTCTGCGTTTTTTACCTCACTATTCTACCATAATTTATAGTAAAATCGTTGTCAAAATGTAACAAATATTGGTTTTCAGCTTTCCTGATTGGATAATCAGACATCGTCCAACAGAGTTCTCATGAAGATTGTCCATTAGATCATCACACTTGCTGGTTCCGGTTTTAAGACAATCCATTGTTCACAGAAAACTGGCTTGCTTCCCAGGGCGACCTTGGTGGGTACAGTCTGGTTAGGGTCAGGAAGAGGCCACTGTTGCTGGCGTTAGCGCAGGCGCACTTCACCCAAAACCTCGTGGAGCGTCGTCAGTCACGTTAGGTACAGGAGGCAGCCATCTTGTAGCAGGCCCAAATGGTCAACTTAAGCAAAAGAAACACAAAACGTAATTAAACATAGAAATGGCTAACAAAATGTTATTCCCTCGCTAATACCCATATGTGTGTGTATTTATCTAGCAGAAAGCAACACTCAAAGCGGTTTATACTCACTTAATAAAGCAGAAATCACAAATACATCACAAAAGCAACATATATCATGCAATATTCCAATTACCTATTATTAATATGCGTACATAATTTAGTTTACGTATTTATTAGTCATGCAAATGCAATCCCACGTGTATCTCAGTTATTAATAAGGTTGATTAATACTTTTCACTTCAAACTATTAGTACGATTACAATTAATTAATTAATCTAATTAGTATAAACATGCAAATTGGGGAGGGTATACAAAATTTTGAATTACCCGCTCCAGCAGGAGGCAGTGCCAAAATTAAGACCAGGAAAAACCTGGTCATAAACAGGCGAAACGAGGAGCAATGCTTTATTTCTACTCGTGTTTGCTGGTTCCATGTGTGCTGCCTTGTGCAGGACACATAGAAACAGCAAATCGCCTATGATTGTTTATATGCAGGAAGGTCCCCCTTCCTGCACATAACCAATCATTTTAAAAAAATGCTGTTTTAAAACTTCTATGTGCGCTGCATTAAGCAGCACACATATAAGATACAAAACGGCATTTAAAGATTGTTTATGTGCAGGAAAGGGAACCTTCCTGCACATAAACAATCTTCCCCCCAATGCAGACGCCCCTGCACTATGGTGCAAGAGTGCCTGCATTGGTGCTAGGCAGCTGAACTCCGTACCAGTACTACGGGAAACACAGGGGTGCGCCGCAATCTTGTGAATACGGCACATCCCTGTATTTAACGCCACGCTTCTCCATTCTGCTGTAAATATGCCCCCTAATCTCTTCTAGATGCTTCACAACTTGAACACCACATCCGCCTGAACCACGTGCTCTGAAGTCTGCCACCACATTCCTCTCCACAGGCCATGCAATCAATCTTTGAAATCAGTCCAATGCAATAACCTGATAATATTGGCCCTGGTGACAATGACGAGCATAACTTTGCTGCGTGAACTTATGCACTATGTAACTCAACCCACAGAGAAATCAATGAGAGTAAACATGCACGGATATATGTCTACTGGACGCAGCCATCTCACAGGTAATCTCTATGGACAATCCTCCATTGCTTTTGGTTGGAAATTTTAAGTTTGTGTCCCAAAAAACACAATGAATTATAACTGTTGTGAATCTAGAGACCTCTGCTTCTCCCAAGACACAATGCCTGCCCTTGGCAAGCGACAACATTAGAGTTGACTGCCCTGCTAACAACCACCCTCATGTTAACGCCACATACGCAATCCAAACATGCATTCCTTTTGACGTCACTATTCGCTAGCTGACGCGAGCCTGATTACGATGGGATACTCCTTCACAGACAAGTCGGATTTTTCGCCCTCCATTTTACAAGTTCCGTAGGATATAATGGAATTGTAATTTGGCGGACGGGATATCCGTCAGGTTTGTGATGGGGTAACCCTGTCAGCCAAGATCATAATCAGGTCCAAAGTCTGTATAAGCCCTTTTTAGGTTCTTTGTTTGATGGACACCCCAGTCCTCTTTATCTACATTTTGATCTTATATTTTTAGATGTCGCAATGACAGCACCATTTCTCTGGCAGGTCTCATGTCATTAAATCTTTTAAAAAAACAGAAATAAGTACAGAGAGAGAGAGGGCTTTGGGTCAGGCCTATTACCCTTTGCTTCTGATGTGTTTGACATGTTTGCTTGGATGGTTTGTCCTTCAAGGCCCTGTCATTTTGTGGGTGTTTACATTGTCCCATGCGTCTTTTCATAGGGTTTTTGTGATAGCACATTTATTTGACTGCAGTTAAACATGACTTGTAGCTCATCATTGAGAACTAGAGTGTATGCTTTGATGTATTTTATTTGCTGGTAGGTCAACATTTTAATTGCTGATTCATGGACATTTTGTTTGGAAGTGGGGGCTCTTGCTATACCTTAATCTGTCATAAAGACACAGTGATATTCACACACTGCCCATGGGTGCTCATTTGCTTTACATTGCTGTGTTAATAATATTGTTGCAGTTACAGTGCTTTTCTTCACAAATTAAGACATCCATGCATATAGGATTTGATAAAGGTGCTATAAAAATACTGTAGTTTTCTGTATGTTCCATTCCTTTCGCCATTTCACAGTTTGCACGCTTAATGAGATTTGTATGCGGAAGAACAGAGATGATGATGCAGTAGTGATTTTATGAGCCCTCTTTGCTACTTTCCACTTGGGTGCCCAGGATTCTCTGGCTTATCTGTTGGTTGAAGCAGGATTTGATGGCCATGGCATTGACGGTTTCTCCAATTTTCTTTACTGGTCGCACTCAGGCAGTTACTCTTGCCCCTTACCAATATGAGTTATAAAGGCATCACTCGTCGCGTTACTCAGGGCTTGTCAATATTTAATCTTTACGTAGCCCCAATTGCCACTTCCCATATGCTGATGATACACAACTCTTCTAGAGGCTGAATGGAGACCCTATGTCACTCTGATCCCGATTCAAAGCCTGGATATTGGTTACTGCAGCTTGGGTGAATGCCTATTCCTTACATGCAATGAGAAAATCATCTTGCAATGATATAACAATCTTATTTTGTTTACTTATTGTCATACCATTATAAGATGGCTCTAACGTTGTGTCGAAACACACCATGACAGCCACCTTGGTAGATAACAAAATAACATCTCAAGATGGTAGCCTGCCACAATACACTTTACCAGGGCTTGCACCTCAATTCTACAAGTATTATCAATGGCAAACATTGGCAGCAAGCTGCAGTATCGTAAGACAATGTGTGCTACGACCCTTGCGGTTCTGAGCAGACTCAGTAAGGAATTACGTAACTTGCTAGGAGGTGTTAGGTCTGATTAATAAGGGTTGTGACATATTGAAAGGGTAGAGTGTGATTGGATACTGAGGAATAAAGAGGTCTACTCTAGATCTACATGTGTGGCATATTTATTGAGCATGCTCCTGGGCTGAGGAGGACGCTACACATGCAAGAAACTGCTGTGCAAATGTGATTGTCTTTGCCAATGCTTGCTTAAGAGTGTGGTAATTGGAGACCAGAGCTATGACATGTTGTAGGTGAAGGTTTGCATGTATGTCAAATTCCGATTAGGTGCACGATGCAGACCTTGGAGGTTCTCGGATGGTGGTGGAAGTGCTCATCTTGAGGATAGTCCAACTGTGGAATTATCACACAATGCGGGACGTTATGGTGGAGTCTTGTTCCATTTTTGATTGTGGTAGAGTATTGTAAATTATTTAAGGAGTTGCTTTGTAAAATATTTGGAAACTAAAACATTGAAACTGAAATATAGCTTCATTTGACAGAAATTACAGAAGTTGAACTTAAAGGTGGAACCACTAAGGGTAACGGATGAGTGGAAATGAAGTATAACCAGGTCGCCGGAACCCTTTCCTCTTATACGTGGGGTATGGAGGTCGCAGAAGTTGTCTGTCGGCAGGCGAAGTGTGGACCAGCGAAAGCAGTCGCAAAGGATACTCGATTTGGAGAAGGGACTGGGCCTATTGTGATCAAGGCTGGATACTGCAGTGGTTCAGAAGCAAGTCTTGGCCAGTGTGCTGTTGTGATCTCTGACCATATTCAGGCTTCACACAAGGAAGATGTCGGAGTGGTTTGTTTAGGTAAGAGATTACAATCTTACAAAGGTGCATGGAGTACTGTGATAGAGGAGTGAGTAGATGCCAAGTTGTGGTCTGGATGGGCTGAGTGGTGCCTGCTCCCGCCAGGGTGCCGCAGGAGTATGGGCAGGGCTCTTTAATACCAGACTTGTGGGCTTATTTATGAGAGCTCTGCATCCTTTTTGCACCATGTAAAGTGGTGCATGCTTGACACAAGGCTATCATAAAGATTCAAGAAGCCACGCAAAGCCACTCTGAATGGCGTTGAGTGGCCTCATATCAGTAAGGCGTTGCAGCGCAAATCTCTTTGTTGCCTAACTGAACCCTGGAGGCATTCCATGTGCGTTGCGGTGGGTTCTCCCATGCAACACCCATGAAATTTGACGTTGCCTCAGATTTACAAAGTGATGTAAACATGGGAAGCACCAAACTTGTACATCTCCTAAGGAGAGGTGTAACGAGGAGAAATATGTTTATTTCTCTTTGTTTTTCTTCTTTCTATGTGTGCTGCATTTTACAGCACACATAGAAGAAAATACCACTCAGTATTGTTTTTGTACAGGAAGGTGCCCCTTCTTGCACGAAAACAATCCTGCATGTAACGGAGGCACCCTTGCACCATGATGCAAGGGTGTCTACTTGCGCTAGTCTGCGGAAATGGAGGCAGAGCAGGGAGAAAGAACAGTAATGCACCGTATTGTATAAATATAGTGCATTCCTGCCTTTTCAATTTAGCGTAGGGCAGCTCAGCAATGTATCTTGCTGCATTGTCCTATGCCAAAATCCCATAAATAAGCCCCTTGGGGGCATTTTATCAAGGTCCGGCGTTAAAATTATCGCCGCTTTAGCGGCAGAAAACTGCCGCTAAAGCGGCGATAATGGGCTTGATAATATGCGGTAGGGAATTCCCATAGAAAAGCCCATGTTCTGGTGTGAACATGGGCTTCTATGGGAATTCTCAAGGGCATATTATCAACGCCATTATCGCCCCCTTAGCGGCAGTTTTCTGCCGATAAAGCGGCGATAATTTTAATGCCAGACCTTGATAATATACCCCTTGGGGGCATATCAGCAACAGACGGCGATAAATATCGCAAAGCGCGCTTAGCGCTTTTATATTTATCGCTGCCTATCGCTGTAATTTATCGCCCGGATAACGCGTTATTAACAACGCGTTACTCCAGGGCGATAAATTTTACATCAAAAGTGGCGTTATGCAGGAATATCGCTGTTAAACCAGCGATATTCCCACAGCGATAGAAGAAACCTTGATGATAGGGAGATGTGTATTCAGCCACTGAATCCACCTCCCATGTCATAGATAGGGTAGTCATGAAAATTAGCAGACGTAAAATACCGGCGATAACAGTGGTTAACGCTGTATTTTACATAGCTAAGGGTGTCCTGGGCCGTATTTTAAATACGGAGTAGGGCAGTTAGAGTTCATTTTCCCTTAGTTTTTGCAGGGAACGCCTACTTTGCATCTCATTAGAGATGCAAAGGGGCATATTAGCAGCGCTTTGCGATAACTATCGCAAAGCATGCTTAGCGCTCCTTTTCCTAACGCCCGCTATCGCAGGTTTTTATCGCGGAGATATCGCATTATTAGCAACACGTATCTCCAAGGCGATAAAAATTCCTGCGATAGCGGGAAAATCACAGTTTTGCAGGGAACATCGCTGGTTTTCCAGCGATGTTCCCTGCAAAACGGCGATAATCTTGCTGCTACGACCCTGTGGTCGTATCAGCAGAATCCACTCCCTATGTTAGGGGTGGCTAAGTCAGGATTTTAGCAGACGTTAGTTTTTGGAGAAAACAGCAGTTTTCTCCAAAAACTAACATCTGCTAAAATGCGTGGGCATCCTTGCTGATAGCGCGAAGCCGCGTTATGAATGTTCTGACATGTAGTGAATGTCAGGAACGCCCACTTTGCATCTCATTAGAGATGCAAAGGTAGGCGTAGTGAAAAAGGGTGCTAACATGCGAAAACGCATGTTAGCACCCTCTTGCTGATAGGGCGATGGTTTTATCTCTGTTTTTCCCCCGTCAGTGATGTCATGAGTGATGTCACTGACCATGTCATGAGTGATGTAATATGTGACGTCATCAGCAGTGCATTGCGGGCGCGCGAGTTATAGTTAGCTGAACTAACTATAACAGGGGAATTTCAATGGTTTTGTACAAGTGAAAAGTCCAGCTAACTATAACACCCCTGAAACCTATGGTTTTTTCAGTGAATTTCTGAGGTTTTTTAAATGCTAATTCCTAACTATAACTTGCCTGAAACCTATGTTTTTTTCTGTGAATTTCAAAGGTTTTTTAAATGCTAATTTCTAACTATGCCTACAGAGATAGGACATGTGAAGAAAGAAGAAAAAATGCATAGAAAGAAAAAAAAGAAGTGCAGAAAGAAGCAACAGAAGTCCTCAAAGACGAAGAAAAGTGCAGGAAGAAGGATAACGTGCAGAAAGAACAAAAAGAAGAGCAGAAAGAAGCCTTGTTGCAAAATCATCCTGTACCCTCAACTTTTTCAGACGGATACTGGTGCTAACTGAGTCTGACTAACCAGTCCTAGAGCCAGTGCTATGTTAAAAGACACTTAGAATACAGTGAAAACACTTACATACACTAGGGAACACTATGCGTTGGGGTCCCCCTGTGATTAGCATGACCTCCTCTGTAAGCCCCTAATATATAATAGGGCAGGGGGATTAAAACTACCTCTTAAAACAGGCCACAGGGCGTTTTTGCACACGTTAACTCAGGCCCCGTCCCCTCCCTTCACCACTGTGTAAACACGCCCTGTGTCCGTTTTTAGTTGGGAGATTAAGTTCATTTGAATCCTGAGGGTCCCTAGGGTCCAACTAGCCCACTGGGTACCTCCAGTAAGTGCCACAGAGCTGCGTTGCAGAGAGGTGTAAAAAGTGGCACGGCCTGGACCACCTCTCTGCAATGCAGCTCAGTGGCGCTTATTGGAAGCACTTGGTGGGCTAGTTAGCCCCCAGGGGCCCTCAGTATTGAAGGGAAATTATATCCCCAATTAAAAACGTGCCATAGTGCGTGTTTGCACACGTCACCTCAGGCCCCGTCCCCTCCCTTCACCACTGTGTAAACGCGCCCTGTGGCTGTTCTAAGTTGAGAGATTAAGTCCCCTTGAATCCTAAGGGTCCCTAGTGGTCAAACTAGACCTCTAGGTACCTCCAGTAAGCGCCACAGAGCTGCCTTGCAGAGAGGTGTAAAAAGGGGCTTGGCCTCAGAACACCTGTCTGCAGCGCAGCTCCCTGGCGCATACTGGAGATGCCTGTTGGGCTAGTTGGCCCTCAGGGATCCTCAGTATTGAAGAGGAATTAATTCCCCAACTTACAACTCGCCAGGGGGCGCGTTTGCAGAGTGCTGCAACAAGGGGGCGTGGCCCTCGGCACGATGCCAGTCTTTTATTTATTTTAATTTTTTAAGAAGGGGGGCTGTGTGGTTCCCCTTCTTATTCTAATTTATTGGCCCTGATGACCCCATCCCCCAGGGCCTGTCTCCTAATTATATTTTTTTGACCCCAATCCCCAGGGCTGGCCACTGTTTTTTATTATTTTAAAAAAATATATATTTATAGACACACCTAGGACATCCTGGACAAACCATACGTACCTATCACCATGACGATTTGCGTGATATTCATTAAAAGGCGACTATGCATACAATGAATCCACGTGGAATGTATTTACACCACTAGTGAAGCTCTGACATGTCTGATGCCCTACCGTGCCTAGTCCCGGTAGACACCCTTGTCATTTATTTATACAAACATGGGTAGCTATTGACGGGCACATTTAATGCACATGCACTCCAAGCCATTTAAAGGGGATTCGACAAAAATTCGACCAAAACTATGCAAGAAACCCCCCTCACGGTTAATAAAACACACATCCACTGCCGGATGTGTAATACTTTTTATTTTACTCTCTGGAAAGCGGACGAACATCACTTGAGAGTCACAGCGCGCTCCTGGCAGAGCCCAATGCTGTGTTACACCCACCATTGCCTGCTGAGTGCCACACACCTCTGTGTTGTATTCCACTAGTTAGTGCATATGCTATGACACTCTCTAGCCCATGTGCACTGTAACACCACCCCGTGAATATGTCATGCCACACTTGTCTTCGCACGGGTCATATTGCCCCATCTTACGTGCCTTCCTCGATGCCTATGTTATAACGCACAGTGCTATGCCATACATATTACAATCTGGGATCCATATCTTTGTCACAGTGCATATGCAACGTTACACTCCCCAGCACATATTTTATATTACAACTTTAGAGACTAGCTAGGTTACACAACACTGCCCTGTGCATATTACACTCCAAGGCGCATATCGCATAGCACGCGCTAGTGCCTGTGCTATCTCGCGCTCTCCAATGAATCTGTCATTGCGCACAATATATTGCATATTATATTTCACGCCCGGTTCATCTTATATCACATCTAGTTTTCATTTCCAATCATGCTCTCAGGACTATGTTCTATATAACACTGTGTTCACCTACACTTTTCACGGGCATTACATTTTGCGATAGGGGGTGGAGGGTCAGAGGGTGTTTCTGCCAAGTGATCCCGGAGTCACAGTCAAAAACGTCCTCTTCTTCCTGATTAAAAGTGAGATTATGCTGCATACTTGTTCATATTTTAAGTAGTTCGCACAGACACACGTTTTAAAAACAATAAAGTTCCTAATACCTGCCTTCTCTGAACAGTAAGCTTGCTGCCCCATCCCCCTCCTCCCTATCCTCTGTTGTGTGAATCCATGGACTAGCCTCCTCCCTCCTGCCATGCATGGTCTGATGTGCTGCCACTGCCCTCAATTTAGTATGATGTACCAGTCCACTCCTCCTGCCCTCCATTGCCCAATTCTATGCCCCATCATTGACCTCCTGCTTAAACTCTGTGCTTAGCTTGCTGCCCCTATTCTCCTTCCCCCTGCCCTCCGATGTCTTTGTGCATGCCCCTGCTCCATCATTTTTGCCCACCATGTTCCATGGACCTGCCACTCCTATCTACTCTGAGTGTTCTGTTGAGCTGCCACTCCCCTCCCACCTGCCTAGCATTGTCAGATGACTGTAACCTGTCCCTGCCACCTCCACCCTGCCTGTCCACATGCCATGCCCCTATCCTCTTCCTCCTGTCCTACATGGTCCATTGTACTGCCACACCCTTCTGCCCTCCCTGGTCTGTTGTGCTGCAACTGCTCCTCCTGCCTGCCCCGTGCGGTCTGTTGTGAGGCCCCTTCCCCTGAACTTTCTTGTCTGTGCACAGGTCCTGACCCTCCCTTCTATCCTCCATCCTCCTTTGTGCATGCCCCTGCACCCTCCTTCTTGCCCATCATAGCCATTGTGCTGCCACTAACCCTCCCACTTGCCATGCATGGTCTTATGTGGTGCCATGGCCCCTCCCACCTTCCCTGTGTGAGCAGTTAGCTGCCCCTGACCCCCTCCCACCTTCCCTCCATGGTCTGTGTGTATGCCATCACAGTCTCACTGTTGCTCTTCATGATGTGTCTTGCTTCTAGTGCCTATCCTGCCTGACCTCCATGGCTATCGTGCTGCTCCTGCCCTGCCCCCTTGCCCCCAGCCCTCTGTTTACATGTGCAGACCCCTACTCCCTCCCTCCTGGCTTGTCTGTTCCATTGTAATGCCCCTGATCTGTCCCTCCTGCCCTTTATGGTCTGTTATGCTGCAGCTTTCTCTCCTGTCTGTCCATTATGGTCAGCTAGCTACCATTGCCTCTTGCCCCTCTGTTCTCTGTTGGTCATGTGCATGGTCCTGTCCCCTCCCTCTTGCTTTCTATGGATTGTTGTGCTGCACTCCCGTCCCGCATGCCCTGTGTGGTGTATTGTGCTGCTGTAAACCTTGATGCCTGCCCTGCAGGGTCAGTTTGGTGCACCTCTCATGTCCCTCCTGTCCTCTGTTATCCAAGTCCATGTCCCTACCCCATTTCCTTCCATGATCCAATGT
This sequence comes from Triturus cristatus, assembly GCF_964204655.1. Lineage (NCBI taxonomy): Eukaryota > Metazoa > Chordata > Amphibia > Caudata > Salamandridae > Triturus > Triturus cristatus. The sequence goes on along the minus strand of NC_140590.1, from coordinate 1,837,168,796 downwards.
ACCATACTTGCGAACATTTTGAACTTGGTAAGAGGGAGATTTTGAAAAAAAACTGGGGTATTGATTTTCCCCTTTGAGTTACATTGAAAAAGAGGAGATTGTAGACAGGAGACAGTTCAATAAAGCCCATTTGAGCTTAAAAACATTGGACATTTCCTGGCTGAATCGGGTCTGTTGGCATGTATGGTTGTACTACCATTGCCTCTTCCTTCTGCCCACAATGGTCTATTACATTGCCACAGCCTCTCTTGCAAGTCCTGTATTGTTGGTTTGTTGCCCCTGCCCCCCTTTCCACTGCCCTCCATAGTCTGTTGGGCTGCCACGACCCTTCCTGCCTGCTCAGTGTGGTTAAATTGTTGCCTTTGCACCCTCCTAACTGCCTTCAATTTTCAGAGTCCGTGCCCCTGGCCTCTGCCTCTCAACAGTATCCTAATGAACAACTAGATTACTAACATTCTATATTTATTACAAAAGTGTGGAACGCCTGACGTCATCTTGATGTAATCAAAACTGTAATACCTAGAGCATTTCCTTTAGAAATTACATATATGAGAGGGTCTTATTGGCATCAAAATTATGGTTAGTGCTCAAAAGACTAAAATAAGGACATATTTTCTGAGTTTTCAAATAGCGACAAAGCACTTTTAAATTATTTGTTATCTTTATGTTTTTTTATCCAGTTGACCACTTGATTAAATGTTGCACTTAGGGGAGAGGATGTGGTGTTACTTCCAGAACTGCAGACTTTGCAACTGGGGAACCAGGTTGGAGTTTCTGCTTCAGCTCGACATTCTGTGATTCTGGTCAAATCACTTAGTCTCCCCATCTCTACAACCAAAATGAATTTGTTCTTGTGTGATGTAACCAATGCCCATGTAAAGCACTCCAATACCTGACAAGTCTGCACTATATAACACTGCAAAAACACAAAATAATAAGTGTTTGCACACTTCTGTCATTGGGCTATATTTGGGCTACATCTGGGTGATTTTGGGCTACATTTGGGCTCTTTTGTCTCCGGTGGCCATCTTGGGATATTTATTTGTTATGAAGTTTCCTAATTTCCTCATGTACTGCAGTCTCCTCAGTAGGAAATGCTTTCAGTTTTTTACTTTGATTCCATCATGAAGGTATTCAGATATGTCACACATTTGCCATAAACTCTGAATGTTAGCACTCTAGTTGCTCATTAGATCACTGTAGTAAAACTACTGTTCACCATGGAAGTCTGCTCCTGGTATTAAAAGGGCATGTTTCAGTCTGCATGTCAGAATTTTTTAATGAAATAGAAGAGGATTTGAGAAGTCACTCAAAATGTGCTCTCAGTTTCTTTCTGCAGCATTAATTATAATTTCTAAGGCAAAATGAACCCCCTCATTGTGTTCCTTTTTAAATTAAATGTTTTAAGTGTCACCAGTTTATTCCAATCAAGATGGCTTTAGGTGTGCCATACTTTTGTCATAATGAAGACAGTAAGCGCTCTAGTTGTTTTTAAGAACACTCTGGGACATTCTGTCATTGGGTTATATTTGGGCTACATCTGGGTGATTTTGGGCTACATTTGGGCTCTTTTGTCTCCGGTGGCCATCTTGGGAGATTTATTTGTTATGAAGTTTCCTAATTTCCTCATGTACTGCAGTCTCCTCAGTAGGAAATGCTTTCAGTTTTTTACTTTGATTCCATCATGAAGGTATTCAGATATGTCACACATTTGCCATAAATTCAGAATGTTAGCACTCTTTTTGCTCATTAGATCACTGTAGTAAAGCTACTGCTCACCAGGGAAAACTGCTGCTGGTATTGAAAGTGCATGTTTCAGTCTGCATGTCAGAATTTTTTAATGAAATAGAAGAGGATTTGAGAAGTCACTGTTTACATGTGCAGACCCCTACTCCCTCCCTCCTGGCTTGTCTGTTCCATTGTAATGCCCCTGATCTGTCCCTCCTGCCCTTTATGGTCTGTTATGCTGCAGCTTTCTCTCCTGTCTGTCCATTATGGTCAGCTAGCTACCATTGCCTCTTGCCCCTCTGTTCTCTGTTGGTCATGTGCATGGTCCTGTCCCCTCCCTCTTGCTTTCTATGGATTGTTGTGCTGCACTCCCGTCCCGCATGCCCTGTGTGGTGTATTGTGCTGCTGTAAACCCTGATGCCTGCCCTGCAGGGTCAGTTTGGTGCACCTCTCATGTCCCTCCTGTCCTCTGTTATCCAAGTCCATGTCCCTACCCCATAAGAGCCGAGATAAAGCCCTTGATGATATGCCCCAAAGTGAGGCGTGAACTAAACAGGAGCTGATTCAAGGAAACACGCGATAGCGTGTCCTTGTAAATGATGCGATATAATTATCGCCGCTTTTTGCCCAAAAACGGACGCTCAAGCGGCGATAATTATATCGCCAGCCCTTGTTGATATGCCCCTGGGTGTTTTTGGAATGGATAGTCCTGCAGCTGGAAAGACCCAACATTTCATAGTATGGTTAAGCGATATCCCCGGCGTGGTATACGATTCCACCATATCCATAAAAGGGCCTTGGTAGAAAGCCAGCAGTTGTGTGTAGACACTTTTAGGTGCAAAAGAAACAAGCAGGTGTTAATTACATAAAATGAAAAACAGAAGTATATCAGATTTCTTTCGTTTCTTGAGCTCTGGTTTCACTTTGCTGCCAAATGCCAAAAATAGAAATAAACAACTCTCATGACAAGAAAAGGCAGCACAGGATTCAAGTGATTCCCTATGATGCTCTGGGGGCACATGGCACCTTGGTACTATTGCACACTTTCAGTTGGCATTTATTTTCAAAAATGAAATAGTTAAAAAAAATATGAATATACAGGAAAAGGGCATAACTTTGAAATATTTTGATAAGATGGTTTAAACAAGCTTTGGCAAGGTCAGGAGACCTGGTTTAGCATATATGCTGCTTACTGGTGTTGCATGACCAAATGTTTATCCCATTAAAGCTTGACCTGTGAGCTTTGCAAAAGCTAGGAACAGGTATTGCTTTCTGTAAAGAATGGATATAGGAGTCAAAAAATTGAATGTGATGACCATTAAGTGCAGATTACATTTCAATGGAAACACTTCCTAAAAGGTGAAAATAAACCAAGCAGTCAATAGCATGAGGCGGGGGAGTAATACTTCTCTGGGTGGAACAAAAGCCCAGTGTTGGAAGGCGGACCCCGAGGAGTCGGCGAGACCACCAAGGGGGGCCCTCACACTGGTACGAAGTAGCCGAGCGCTGCCGAGAAGTCTCCTGAGAGATCCTTCTCCTATCACGTACTAGCACAATAACACCACCACACAGGACTCAAGGAGGTTGTCTCAAGACAAGCAATTCTTTATCAGCAATAAAAAGGTTACGAGGTCAATATTTACACGAAGGGATCGAGGGATCCACCAAAAGTCTCAGTGTCTCTTTGGAAGGGTAGGGGTAGCGGGACAGTCTTTGGCAGGAGTGCGGTACGAGGGTATCTGGGGCCCAGTTCTTATCCTCAAGCTGGAGGACCTCCGGATCTCGGAGGGGTCGAGCCGCGACGGCGTCAGCAGGGCTCTGGCATACAGTTCGTGGAGAGCCGCGATCCAATCAGCAGGGCTCTCAAGATGGTTTCTGCTCAGCTCGAGCCGCGACGTCGTCAGCAGAGCTCCGAGGGAGGTTTCAGCGAGGTTGGGCCGCGACAGCGTCAGCAGGGCTCCGATGTTCCAGGTGGCTTCAAAGTGTTCACAAGAAGGAGCCGCGACGCAGTCAGCAGGGCTCGTGATGGTTCCGACAAGAGTTCTTCTCCGTAGGGTCAGCCGCGATTCAATCAGCAGGGCTCTCGACTCCGGGATACAACTGCCGATCTGTGGCGGGGTCGCCCCAGATATAGGTCTGGAGCCCTTTGATGTCCGGACCCAGGCGCCCAGTGGGGGCGGAGAGGCCGGGTGGAGGTGGCCAGACGCCCAGCAGGAGAGGCGCCAGGCCCAAGGGAGTTGCAGGGCGATCACACCTCGAGAGGGGAGGACAGTTGGGGGTCCCATCGATACTGTCCTCCGCCGGGGGCGATGAATGGTTCCTGCGGCACCCCCTGGCCAGTTCGTGGTGCCTTGATGTCGGGGCTTCGCTGGGGTCGAGGCCGGGTTGAGCGGGGTCGCGCTGGCTGGTGCACAGAGTCACGTGGGTGCCAACAAGATGGCGGAGCCACGAGGGGTATGCGACCTCGTGCAGCTCAGGATGAAGGGCCTCGGTGCAGTTCAGAAGGGTGGCCCGTGAAGGCCGGGGCGGGGAACGGGCACAATCCACGGGGGTAAGGACCATGCCACGAGGCCGGGTCCAACAGGCGTCCCCCCCAGCCGAAGGCATGGAAAGTCACCCATCTCCTTGGGGATTCTCCTCGTCAAGGCGGAAGAAGCGGGACAGGCCGTCGGCGTTGGCGTGGTCATTGCCGGGCCGGTGTTCAACGTCAAAGTCCATCCCTTGTAGCGAGATGGACCACCGCAGCAGCTTGGGGTTCTCGCCCCGCATTTGCATTAACCACCGCAGGGGCCGGCGGTCGGTCTGGACCCGGAAGTGGGTACCGAAGAGGTAGGGCCGGAGTTTCTTGAGGGCCCACACCACAGCGAAGGCCTCACGCTCGATGGTGCTCCATCGTTGCTCCCGGGGCAGTAGCCGTCGGCTGATGAAGGCCACTGGTCGGTCGAGCCCCTTTTCATCGGCCTGGGACAGGACGGCCCCGATCCCATACTCGGAGGCGTCCGTCTGCACCACGAACTCCTTATTGTAGTCAGGGGCCTGTAGCACTGGGGCAGTACACATTGCGGTCTTTAGGGTGTCGAAGGCTGCTTGGCAGTGGGGTGTCCAGTGCACCTTCTTGGGCTGCTTTTTGGACGTTAGCTCTGTGAGGGGGCCAACAATGCTCCCATAGTCCCGGATAAACCGCCGGTAGTATCCGGTGAGACCCAGGAAGGCCCGGACAGCGGTCTGGGTAGTGGGGGGTTCCCAGGCCTGGATGGCATCTATTTTCGGTTGGAGAGGGGCCACCTGCCCGCTCCCCACTTGATGGCCCAGGTAGGTCACGGATCCGTGGCCGATCTGGCATTTGCTGGCCTTGATTGTGAGCCCGGCCCGCTGGAGGGCGGCCAGGACGGCTTTAATGTGAAGGAGGTGCTCTGCCCAGTGGTTGCTGTACACGGCAATGTCATCTAGGTAGGCCGCGCTGAAGGCCTCAAGCCCGGCCAAAACCTTGTTCACCAGTCTTTGAAAAGTGGCCGGGGCGTTCTTCATTCCGAAGGGCATCACCCGAAAGTGGTAATGCCCATCCGGGGTCGAAAAGGCGGATCTTTATTGGGCGCCGGGGGTGAGCTGGATCTGCCAGTACCCGGCGGTGAGGTCCAGCGTGCTCAAGTAGCGAGCGGCCCCTAAGCGGTCGATGAGTTCGTCGGCCCGGGGTATAGGGTGGGCGTCCGTCTTGGTCACTGCATTCAGGGCTCGGTAGTCCACGCAGAATCGCAACTCCGGGGGGTGGCCGGGAGCTGCGGCCTTTGGCACCAGGACGACAGGGCTGGCCCACGGGCTGTCGGAGGGTTCGATGACCCCCAGGGCCAGCATCTTCGTTACTTCGGCCTGGATGCATGCCCGCACTCGGTCGGGTACCCGGTAGGCTCTGTGTCGCACGGGGGGGCTCTCCCCGGTGTCGACGTCGTGGACGCACCAGTGGGTCACCCCCGGGGTGAGGGAGAAGAGGGCTGCGTAGTCCTGCAGCAGTTGCTGGCAGTCGTTGCGCTGTTCCGGAGTCAGGGAAGAGGCGAGTTGGACACCCTCGATTGTTCCATCATGGACGTTGGACTGCAAGAGGTCGGGCAGGGGCTCGGAGTCGTCCTCGCCCCCCTCGTCGGTCGCCAGTAGCAGGCTCAGTTCGGTCCGGGCAAAGTGGGGTTTTAGCCTGTTAGCATGTAGGACCCGGAGGGGGTTCCGGGGGGACTCCAGGTCGACCAGGTAGGTGACGGGACTTTTCTTCTCCACTACCTTGAAGGGCCCGGTCCACTTGTCCTGGAGGGCGCCGGGTTCAAACGGGGCCATGACCCATACTTTCTGACCTGGCTCGAATTCTATGGTAGAGGAGTTCCGATCGTACCACCGCTTCATGTCCTCCTGGCTGGCCTCGAGGTTGGCTTCGGCCATGGCTCGGAACTTGCGGGTCTGGTTACGGAGGGTCAGGAGGTATCGGTAGACGTCAGGAGGGGCGCCTTGGGGCTTCGTCTCCCAGCTCTCTTTGACCAGGCTGAGCGGTCCGCGGACCGGGTGTCCGTACAATAGTTCAAACGGGCTGAACCCCAGGGACTTCTGCGGGACCTCCCGATAGGCAAACAGGAGGCACGGCAGCAGGACATCCCATCTCCGCCTGAGGGGCTCTTCTAGGCCCTGGATCATTCCCTTTAATGTTCTGTTGAACCGCTCAACCAGTCCGTTCCCCTGAGGGTGATAGGGGGTCGTGAACTTGTATGCGACCCCGCACTGCTGCCACAGGGACCGCATGTATCTGGAAATAAAGTTCGTGCCTCTGTCGCTCAACACTTCTCGGGGAAATCCCACTCGGGAGAAGATCCCCATTAAGGCCCGGCCTACCACGGGGGCCGTTATAGTTCTTAGCGGGACCGCCTCCGGGTACCTGGTGGCGTGGTCCACGAGGACCAGGATGAAGCGGTGGCCCAGGTCGGTCTGGGGGTCCAGGGGCCCCACGATATCGATTCCGACCCGTTCGAACGGGGTGCTGACGGCTGGAAAGGGTTGGAGGGGGGCCTTGACCCGACCCCCCGTCTTCCCGCTGGCTTGGCAGGTCTGGCAGGACCGGCAGTGGTTGTCCACGTCTCTCCGCATCCGGGGCCAGTAGAAGTGGGTCACCAGACGGCTGTACGTTTTGTCTTGCCCCAAGTGTCCGGCGAGGGGCACATCATGTGCCAGGTTGAGCAGGAACTCCCGGAAGCGGAGGGGGACCACCAACACTCGGCTGGCCCCGAGTTCTGCCACTTTCTGCTCACTGTATAGCAGGCCCTCGGCCCAGTAGACACAGTGGGTGCCGGTCTGGTCCCCGTTGGTTTGGGCGGACGCTTGTTGGCGGACCCCTTCGAGAGTGGGGCAGGACTGCTGCTCTTGTTGGAACTGCTCCCGGGTGGGGCCCCCTTCGTGTCGCCATTGTGTCAGCTCTGGTAGGGCGCACGGGGAAGCCATCTCTTCGGGGGAGGATTCACTAGGTCCAGGGTCGGTGTCCGCCTCACCCTCGCTGCTGGCGGGAGGTGGTGCGAGCCCCTCGGGCTGGGCTGCCCCGGAGGCTGAGGATGAGCGGGGGGCCCGGGCGGTCATGGACCGGGTGATGGCACAGGCCCAGTCAGATAGTCCCAGCATTCGGAGGTGCTCTCGTCGCTCTACTTGAGCCCAGGGGGAACTCTCCAAGTCGTTCCCCAGGAGGCAGTCGACGGGGGCGTCGTCGCGTACCGTCACCTTCAGCAGGCCCGTCACCCCTCCCCACTCGAAGGGGACCAGGGCCATCTGGCACAGGTTTTCGCTGTTGTCGGCCGTCCGGACGGGACACAGCACATTCGGTAGGATCTGTTCGGGGGTCACCAGGTGGCAGCGGACAGCGGTGACACTGGCGCCAGTGTCACGAAGGGCTTCGGCCCGTTGTCCATTGACCGTGACCTGCTGCCGGTACTTCTGGGTGTTGCTTGGGATGGGGGTGCAGGGTACCATCTCTCGGCTACCCAGGCAGACCAGGGACATGGCTGCCGGCTCCCATTCAGTGGTCCCTCGGTCGAGGGTCTCCTCTTCCTCTCCTCCTTCTCCCAGGGCGGCGGCCGCCAGCTGTCGGGGCGGGGGCCCGCCGGCCCCGTTTCTTCGGTTCAGGGGGCAGACCGGATCGCTGGCATAGTGTCCGGTTTGTTGGCAGCCGTAGCACGTTACTGGTGCCCGTGGTCCGGGTCTGGCCGGGGGCGCCCCCCTTCGGGCTAGGCTCGGGGAGAGTTGTTGCTGCAGTGGCCCTCGAGGGGGGCTCCTAGGGGCCCCGGCGGGAGGGTCTCGGTTCCTGTTCGGCCCTCCCCCTCCACCGCGTTGGCGGGGGGGTCCGGTGGGGTTCCTCTGGTACTCCCCCATTGAGTTCCGGGGGACCCGGGAGTTGACCCATCGATCGGCCTCGACGGCGAGTTTTCGCGGGTCGGTCATTTTGCTGTCGAGGAGGTGCTGTCTCAGTTCCACGAAGCAATTGTTGGAGAGATGTTCCCACACGATGAGGTTGACCAGCTGCCCGTAGGTGGTTACTTTGCTACCTTTGATCCACCCTTCTAGGGCCCGACTGAAAAAGTCCACATATTCCACCCAGGTGGTACCCGGGATTTTTTTGCAGTCTCTGAACCGCTGGCGGTACATTTCTGCGGTTAGCCCGTAGCGGGTGAGTAGAGCCTCCTTCATGTGATCGTAGGAGGTCATCACCTCCTCCGGCAGCTGGAGCAGTGTGTCTCGACCCTCACTCAGGAACCGCCCCCACAGGCCCGCGCCCCAGTCTTTTCGGGGCACCCGATGAGAGGTCATGGCCACCTCGTAGGCCTTAAACCATTGTTGGATGTCGTCATTCTTGTAGTACTCCTTGACGACCTCTTTCGGGATATGTACCTTGGTCTCGGCAGGCGGTAGAGTGTCTCTAGTACTGGGGGCGTTGGTCCCTCCGTTCTTGGCCTTGATTTCGAGCTCCTTGAGACTGCGCTCGTGCTCAAGGGTCAGTTTCTTTTCCTCCAACTCCCGGTGTCGCCTCTTCTCCTCTATCTCCTCTTGAAGCCGTAGCTGCTCTAGGGCCAGTTTCTTTTCCGCCAGCTGGAGTTTGCTGTCCAGCCGCAGTCGTGCGAGCTCTAGCTCGTGGTTCCGGACCTTCTCCCGCTCTCGTATTTCTTCTTCGAAGAGGCCGGTTTCTAGGCTCTTTCTTCCTCCGGTTGCCGGAGTCAGTGCGGTTGATGTGGTCTCAGTCAGGGGCAAGGGACCCTCTTCCTGGGAGGGGCCTGCCCCGGCCTCCAGCCATGTCCTCAGAGCTTTCTGCATGTCCTCTTTGGTACCTAGGCCGGTGGTTGCAATGCCTTTGTCTTTGCAGAACTGTTTTAACTCTTTGTGCGTATATTCTTCCAGCCGTTCGGGCTGGAACTCCATTGTCGCGTTGTTTTCCTGGCTGCTCATGATTACTGTTCGTTTGGATGGGTAGCTAGTGGGTACTGGCTGGTACGTACTGCGTTCGGCTCGGATCCCGTCGCTGGCCACCAAATGTTGGAAGGCGGACCCCGAGGAGTTGGCGAGACCACCAAGGGGGGCCCTCACACTGGTACGAAGTAGCCGAGCGCTGCCGAGAAGTCTCCTGAGAGATCCTTCTCCTATCACGTACTAGCACAGTAACACCACCACACAGGACTCAAGGAGGTTGTCTCAAGACAAGCAATTCTTTATCAGCAATAAAAAGGTTACGAGGTCAATATTTACACGAAGGGATCGAGGGATCCACCAAAAGTCTCAGTGTCTCTTTGGAAGGGTAGGGGTAGCGGGACAGTCTTTGGCAGGAGTGCGGTACGAGGGTATCTGGGGCCCAGTTCTTATCCTCAAGCTGGAGGACCTCCGGATCTCGGAGGGGTCGAGCCGCGACGGCGTCAGCAGGGCTCTGGTGTACAGTTCGTGGAGAGCCGCGATCCAATCAGCAGGGCTCTCAAGATGGTTTCTGCTCAGCTCGAGCCGCGACGTCGTCAGCAGGGCTCCGAGGGAGGTTTCAGCGAGGTTGGGCTGCAACAGCGTCAGCAGGGCTCCGATGTTCCAGGTGGCTTCAAAGTGTTCACAAGAAGGAGCCGCGACGCAGTCAGCAGGGCTCGTGATGGTTCCGACAAGAGTTCTTCTCCGTAGGGTCAGCCGCGATTCAATCAGCAGGGCTCTCGACTCCGGGATACAACTGCCGATCTGTGGCGGGGTCGCCCCAGATATAGGTCTGGAGCCCTTTGATGTCCGGACCCAGGCGCCCGGTGGGGGCGGAGAGGCCGGGTGGAGGTGGCCAGACGCCCAGCAGGAGAGGCGCCAGGCCCAAGGGAGTTGCAGGGCGATCACACCTCGAGAGGGGAGGACAGTTGGGGGTCCCATCGATACTGTCCTCCGCCGGGGGCGATGAATGGTTCCTGCGGCACCCCCTGGCCAGTTCGTGGTGCCTTGATGTCGGGGCTTCGCTGGGGTCGAGGCCGGGTTGAGCGGGGTCGCGCTGGCTGGTGCACAGAGTCACGTGGGTGCCAACAAGATGGCGGAGCCACGAGGGGTATGCGACCTCGTGCAGCTCAGGATGAAGGGCCTCCGTGCAGTTCAGAAGGGTGGCCCGTGAAGGCCGGGGCGGGGAACGGGCACAATCCACGGGGGTAAGGACCATGCCACGAGGCCGGGTCCAACACCCAGCCTATGTATATTTTAAAGAACTCAATCAATCAGCATTTGATTAGCGCAGCATTGACACCCCTAGGAGTATCTGGGCGCTGTGGATGTGACGTTTCTGTCAAAGAGCCAGGTCAGAAATTAGCGGAACGACTCCTTTTCAATCACAATTGCGAAAAGTATAATTACACAAAACTTCCATGGGCTGATAAAAAACGTAAAAGAAACTTTGAACATGCACTGGCTGAAGGGGGCTGATGCAAAGCTCATTCTGTGTCTTTGTGTGTGTTGTTGACTTGAGCCCTGGCATTTAGCCAGAAACAGAAAGGATGGGGCCATGGCAGACATTACTTGCAGAAATCACTTCAAATGCTGAGGCAGAATGTATAATGTCCAGCTGTAAAGGCAATACTTGTACACTATTGTTCATTTCTCAAACGTGTCAGGGGGCATATTAACAAGGAACAGGGAAAATGAACGCTAAGGGCGCTTAGCTTTAATTTTTTGAACGCCCGCTATCTCTGGATAATATCGCCTGGTTATCGCGTTATTAACAACGCTAAGCGCCTAGGCGATAAAAAATCCAGCGATAGCGGCATTTTGGGAGGTTATCGCTGGTAATGCAGCGATAATACTACAAGGATAGGGATATCCTTGTTGATAGCCCATGGTGGACTTGGCCATGTAATCCACCTCCCATTGGATTACATGGCTAAGTCTGAAAATTAGCAGACGTAAAAAAGCAGCGTTAACCGTGGTTAGCGCTGCTTTTTTTCTCTCTAACAGGGTTAGCGTGAAGCTTGATAATAGGAGAAATGTCGCTTAGCGACATTTCTCCTATTATTTTGCTCTGGTACGCCCACTTTCCATCTCATTAGAGATGCAAAGGGAAGCGTAGTGAAAAAGGGTGCTAAGATGCGATTTTGCATGTTAGCAACCTGTTGTTGATAGGCCGATATTTTTATCTCCGCTTCTTTGGCTTTTAAAGCCAAAAAAGGGGCGATAAGGCCCTTGTTAATATTCCCCCTAGTGCTATACTTTGCATCCAGATAAATGGCTCCACCACTCCCCCCCAAAAAAGTTGGCAAATCCAAAAGGTCTTTGTATTTTATAAATGAGAGCACTTCTTCATTGCTGAGTTGTGTGAAAGAAGGTGTCAGAATGATTTCAGTGCCCACTGTGAGCCCGGCAGGAGTCGGCATAGCCACATCACGTCCGGCCCCTTTAAGATTCACATAACGGTTAGTTCTGCTTTTTGTGCACAGTAATCTGTACCTTCGTAAGATGGCGCCCTCAGTAGCATCAGCAGTAAAGGTAAATAAAGCTAATCCTCCCAGAAAATAAAAGGTCTTTATTTAGGTGGAAAACGCGTGCAGATCTCCAACGACCAAACCTCTACGTTGCCCCTGCGCCCTTCGTGTGATGAGGAGGAGCAGAGATGGAAACGACCTCTTGCCAGTGTTGGAATAACGTGCAAGCGTCAGAGAGTCAATTTTCAAATCCTTTCATCTGGAGCAGCCTTGCCAACTGTCATGTGGCACGCATCACGAGTTAGACTAACGCAAATTGTTAGCCCTTCCCGCATTCCAAACACTGGCACCAGTGCTTAATTTGAGCAGGTGCTTTCCAGTGCTCAGCACCGGCACCTAATCCTCAGCACCGGTGCTTATAGCACCAGCTAAGGACACACTCTTTTGGAAGGCAGGATCACAGGATGCTGAGCCACGCAGAGACTCGAACCCGGTTCCCCAGCTCTGAAATCAGCAGCTGTAGCCATTAGGCCAAGTCCTCTCCATAAAAATTAGTGCCGGGGCTCTCGTCAGAAGGCAGTTTGCCCCAGCACATTTCTCCTGCTAGCACTGACTCCTGAGGAGAGACCCAGCACTTTTTATTTTACAAATTAACCACTGACTGGCACCACATTGTTACGCAATTCTGAGCGCTCTTTCTACCCTGCTTACGACATCAGATTAATAAACCCTTACAGAACTCAAAGGAATACTATTTTAAAGTGAAGCCATGATGTAAAACCCAACGCTACAGAGAAACACAGAGGGCCTCATTACAAGTTGTTGACGCAGGGCAGCGCAGTAAGTCACTTTGCTACTGAACCCTGTGTCAAAAGGAAAGGGCAGGAATGCTTTGCATTTATGATTTAGGGTGCATTCCTGTCCTTTACCACTGCACTGGTGCCATCTTGGCTGCCCTGCACCAACGCAGGCACCCTTTGGGTAATGGTACAAGGGTGTTTGCATTGTAAGAATGATTGTTTTTGTGCCACAAGGGGTACCTTCCTGCACAAAAACAATCAATGGAGGTGTTTCCCTCCTATGTGTGCTGCAGAATGCCGCACACATACAAAAAGAGGAAAAACTAGGAGAAATAGAGTTATTTCTCCTTGTTACGCCACCCCTGGGGAGGCGTAGGCTTTTGACGCATTCTCAGGTTTGCAAGTCCTCGTAAATCTGGGGATGTGTCACAATCCATGGGCTTGCGTGGGAACACCCACCACATTGCAGATGGAACGTCTCTTTGATGCAGAGTAAGGCAACGCAGAGACTTGCGCTGTGTTGCCTTACTCCGTATCTTCGAGGCCATGAAATGCCACGCAACATGGCTATGCGTGGCCTCGTACATATGGGTCTGCAGTCTTTGCTGCAAGGGCATCAAAAAAGGAAACGCACCAGCGGCGCAATGGGCTTGAAAATAAACCCCAGAGTGGATGGAGTGCTTAAATCTTCGTTCCACTTTCTATGACCTGGATCTTAAACGTGGTTTCACATAGCTTCCTACATACAAGATTGATATCTTGGGACACAACAAATGAGTTCTGGCCAGTAGGTGGCACCAGAGGTCCAGCTCATCACCTTCTCTACGATGACATGAGAGGCCAAAGACACAAGATGAACACAGGGGGGCATCCTGCCTGCATCGAGGGACATTGTATGGTGAAGTATTGAGTATTAGTATTTGAGTAAAATTAAAGGTGGTCACCTCGCGAGGCCCCTCACTTGGGATGTTGTCAGTGTGTGCCCCTTTCTTCCTTCCTTCCTTTCCATATAGTTCTACTGATCACTCCCCCAGACTTCGCTTGTTACAGGTAGACTCTGCCCAAATTATTACCTTAGTTTTATTTTCTAAGTTGTCCTGAGTGATTAGTTCTTCTGCCTGCAGCGCGTTCTTGCAGCGCATAACCATCTACATGCGTCAAGGTAGTCCTGCAGTGAATGGTAGGCTGCAGAAAGAATGAGACAGGTCACACACCTAAAAGATGAACCCATATTGTGTCAGTGACACACACTTGAGGCTAGAGCTCACTCCCCTGGTCCTCAGTGTTCAGTTCTTCTGTCTGCAGCACACTCATGCATTGCAGCGCTTGACCTCCTGCCTGCATCGAGGCAGTCCTGCAGTGCTTGGCAAGCTGCAGACAGCGTGAGGCATGTCACTGACCTCAGAGTTTAACACACTTTGTGTCAGTGACATGCACCTGAGGCTAGAGCTCACTCCCCTGGTCCTTAGTGTTCAGTTCTTCTACCTACAGCGCACTCTTGCAGCGGGTGACCTCCTGCGTGCATCGAAGCAGTCCTTCAGTGCATGGCCGGCTGAAGAAAGTGTGAAGCAGAGCATACCTTAGAGTTGAACCCATATTGTGTCAGTGACACACACCTGAGGCTAGAGGTCTCTCACCTGGTCCTCAGTGTTCAGTTCTTCTGCCTGAGCGCACTCTTGCAGCGCTTCACCTCCTGAGTGCATCGAGGCAGTCCTGCAGTGCATGGCAGGCTGCAGACAGCGTGAGGCATGTCACTGACCTCAGAGCCTAATACACCTTGTGTCAGTGACATGCACCTGAGTCTAGAGCTCACTCCCCTGGTCCTTAGTGTTCAGTTCTTCTGCCTGCAGCGCACTCTTGCATTGCAGCGCTTGACCTGCTGCCTACATCGAGGCAGTCCTGCAGTGCTTGGCAGGCTGCAGACAATGTGAGGCAGGTCACACACCTTAGAGTTTAACAACCTTGTGGCAGTGACACACCTGAGGCTTGAGCTCACTCCCCTGGTCCTCAGTGTTCAGTTTTTCTGTCTGCAGCGCACTCTTGCAGCGCTTGACCTCCTGCCTGCATTGAGGCAGTCCTGCAGTGCTTGGCAAGCTGCAGACAGTGTGAGGCATGTGACTGACCTCAGAGCCTAACACACTTTGTGTCAGTGACATGCACCGGAGGCTAGAGCTCACTCCCCTGGTCCTTAGTGTTCAGTTCTTCTGCCTGCAGCACACTCTTGCATTGCAGCGCTTGACCTCCTGCCTGTATCGAGGCAGGAACGTCTATGTTCATTGAGGCAGTCCTGCAGTGCACACAGGCTACAGAGAGCATGAGGCAGACAACACACCTTGGAGTTTAACCCACCTTGTGTCAGTGACACACACCTGAGACTAGAGCTCACTCACCTGATCCTCAGTGTTCAGTTCTTCTGCCTGCAACACAATCTTGCACTGGGGCGCTTGACCTCCTGCGTGCATCGAGGCAGTCCTGCAGTGCTTGGCAAGCTGCAGACAGCGTGAGGCATGTCACTGACCTCAGAGTTTAACACACCTTGTGTCAGTGACATGCACCTGAGGATAGAGCTCACTCCCCTGGTCCTTAGTGTTCAGTTCTTCTACCTGCAGCGCACTCTTGCAGCGGGTGACCTCCTGCGTGCATCGAAGCAGTCCTTCAGTGCATGGCTGGCTGAAGAAAGTATGAAGCAGAGCATACCTTAGAGTTGAACCCATATTGTGTCAGTGACACACACCTGAGGCTAGAGGTCTCTCACCTGGTCCTCAGTGTTCAGTTCTTCTCCCTGAGCGCACTCTTGCAGCGCTTCACCTCCTGCGTGCATCGAGGCAGTCCTGCAGTGCATGGCAGGCTGCAGACAGCGTGAGGCATGTCACTGACCTCAGAGTCTAACACACCTTGTGTCAATGACATGCACCTGAGGCTAGAGCTCACTCCCCTGGTCCTTAGTGTTCAGTTCTTCTGCCTGCAGCGCACTCTTGCATTTCAGTGCACTCTTGTAGTCTGGAACTTCTATGTGCATTGAGGCAGTCCTGCAGTGCACACAGGCTGCAGACAGTGTGAGGCAGACAACACACCTTAGAGTTTAACCACCTTGTGGCAGTGACACACCTGAGGCTGGAGCTCACTCCCCTGGTCCTCAGTGTTCAGTTCTTCTGTCTGCAGCGCACTCTTGCAGCGCTTGACATCCTGCCTGCATCGAGGCAGTCCTGCAGTGCTTGGCACGCTGCAGACAGTGTGAGGCATGTGACTGACCTCAGAGCCTAACACACTTTGTGTCAGTGACATGCACCTGAGGCTAAAGCTCACTCCCCTGGTCCTTAGTGTTCAGTTCTTCTGCCTGCAGCACACTCTTGCATTGCAGCGCTTGACCTCCTGCCTGTATCGAGGCAGGAACTTCTATGTGCATTGAGGCAGTCCTGCAGTGCACACAGGCTACAGAGAGCATGAGGCAGACAACACACCTTGGAGTTTAACCCACCTTGTGTCAGTGACACACACCTGAGACTGGAGCTCACTCACCTGATCCTCAGCGTTCAGTTCTTCTGCCTGCAGCGCAATCTTGCACTGGGGCGCTTGACCTCCTGCGTGCATCGAGGCAGTCCTGCAGTGCTTGGCAAGCTGCAGACAGCGTGAGGCATGTCACTGACCTCAGAGTTTAACACACCTTGTGTCAGTGACATGCACCTGAGGATAGAGCTCACTCCCCTGGTCCTCAGTGTTCAGTTCTTCTACCTGCAGCGCACTCTTGCAGCGGGTGACCTCCTGCGTGCATCGAAGCAGTCCTTCAGTGCATGGCTGGCTGAAGAAAGTATGAAGCAGAGCATACCTTAGAGTTGAACCCATATTGTGTCAGTGACACACACCTGAGGCTAGAGGTCTCTCACCTGGTCCTCAGTGTTCAGTTCTTCTGCCTGAGCGCACTCTTGCAGCGCTTCACCTCCTGCGTGCATCGAGGCAGTCCTGCAGTGCATGGCAGGCTGCAGACAGCGTGAGGCATGTCACTGACCTCAGAGTCTAACACACCCTGTGTCAGTGGCATGCACCTGAGGCTAGAGCTCACTCCCCTGGTCCTTAGTGTTCAGTTCTTCTGCCTGCAGCGCACTCTTGCATTGCAGCGCACTCTTGTAGTCTGGAACTTCTATGTGCATTGAGGCAGTCCTGCAGTGCACACAGGCTGCAGACAGCGTGAGGCAGACAACACACCTTAGAGTTTAACCACCTTGTGGCAGTGACACACCTGAGGCTGGAGCTCACTCCCCTGGTCCTCAGTGTTCAGTTCTTCTGTCTGCAGCGCACTCTTGCAGCGCTTGACATCCTGCCTGCATCGAGGCAGTCCTGCAGTGCTTGGCAAGCTGCAGACAGCGTGAGGCATGTCACTGACCTCAGAGCCTAACACACCTTTTGTCAGTGACATGCACCTGAGGCTAGAGCTCACTCCCGTGGTCCTCAGTATTCAGTTCTTCTGTCTGCAGCGCACTCTTGCAGCGCTTGACATCCTGCCTGCATCGAGGCAGTCCTGCAGTGCTTGGCAAGCTGCAGACAGTGTGAGGCATGTGACTGACCTCAGAGCCTAACACACTTTGTGTCAGTGACATGCACCTGAGGCTAAAGCTCACTCCCCTGGTCCTTAGTGTTCAGTTCTTCTGCCTGCAGCACACTCTTGCATTGCAGCGCTTGACCTCCTGCCTGTATCGAGGCAGGAACTTCTATGTGCATTGAGGCAGTCCTGCAGTGCACACAGGCTACAGAGAGCATGAGGCAGACAACACACCTTGGAGTTTAACCCACTGTTAGAAAGGGTAGACGGACCGGGAGGGTCGGCCGGGGTCAGGAGGAGAGGTCTCCAGGGAGAGCCGTCTCCAGCGATCGTACAGACAAGTAACTTCCCCCCCACAGACAGATACCACACACGGATAAGGTTCAGGGTTCTTTATAAGCACTTCTTAGGGTACGGTTGAATGGTACAAGGAGGTCTGGACTCAGGGGTCCCCTCGATTCAAGTCTCTCAAAGCAGGGTAAGGGGTAGCGGGACAGTCTGTCTACCAGTCAGGTAGTTTGGATGAGATGATGATTAGCTCACAATCCTCGAGCTTAGTTGGTACGGGCCGCGGCAGCGCCAGCAGGTCCCGGTGGAGATGGTCGGTACACGGTCCGCGGCAGCGCCAGCAGGTCCCAGTGGAGATGGTCGAGGTACGGTCCGCGGCAGCGCCAGCAGGTCCCAGTGGAGATGGTCGAGGTACGGTCCGCGGCAGCGCCAGCAGGTCCCGGTGAGGATGGTCGTTACAACGGGCCGCGGCAGCGCCAGCAGGTCCCGACGAGGATGGATGTTGTAGAAGGCCGCGGCAGCGCCAGCAGGCAGGACGATGGTTCACAAGAGCGGGCTACGGCAGCGCCAGTAGTCCGTCAAGGCTGAGTTCTCTCGGTGTCTCTCGACTCCAGGATACAACTGCCTTCCTGCTCCGGAGTTGCCCCAGTTATAGGGCAGCCGCCCTTTGATGTCCGGACCCTCGCACTTGGAGGTCGGAGGGCCCGGGATGAAGGTGTCCAGACACCCAGCAGGGGGTGGAGCCAGCGCCTGGGGGAGCTGGAGGCGATCGGCACCTGGCGGGGGAAGAGCTCTTGACACTTCGTCCTCCCATTGACCTGCCAAGTGGTCCGCTCACCTCCCGGGTGGATGGTGGTGCCGGGATGTCGGGGCCGGCCAGGCCCGGGGTTAGGGTCGGGGCTAGGCCACGCGGCCTCGTGGTGCAGGGCCCAAGATGGCGGCTTGAACCGGCCGGGGGAGCCGGTGGGGCTGGGCCCCGTGATGAGTAGAGGTCCGAGGGCAGAAGATCCGTCGTGAGACGGGGTACAGGTGCTTTTCGTGGGTTATGCCTGGTGGGCCGGAGCTCGGGCCCTGTCGTGCGGGGAGGGAGCAAGCCCTTCGTGTGGCCTGTCCAACATGCGTCCCCCCCAGCTGAAGGCGGGGAGAGTCACCCATCTCCTTGGGGACTCTCTTCGTCGAGGCGGAAAAAGCGGGACAGGCCATCCGCGTTGGCGTGGTCTTGGCCTGGTCGGTGCTCCACAGTGAAGTCCATTCCCTGCAGGTAAATGGACCAGCGCAAGAGTTTTGGGTTCTCCCCCCGCATCTGCATCAGCCACTGCAGGGGTCGATGGTCGGTTTGTACCCGGAAATGGGTACCGAAGAGATAGGGCCGGAGCTTTTTGAGGGCCCACACCACTGCGAAGGCATCCCTCTCGATGGTGCTCCAGCGCTGTTCTCGGGCCAGGAGACGTCGACTGATGAAGGCCACCGGCTGGTCATGACCTTCGGGGTTTAACTGAGAAAGAACGGCTCCGATGCCGTGGTCGGAGGCGTCGGTCTGTACCACGAATTCCCGACTGTAATCGGGGGCCTGGAGCACAGGGGCGGTGCACAGGGCGGCCTTCAGCTTCTCGAAGGCCGCTTGACAATCGGGGGTCCAGTTAATCCGCTTTGGTTGGTTCTTGGACGTGAGACCCGTGAGGGGCCCCACGATGCTGCCGTAGTCCTTCACGAACCGCCGGTAGTAGCCGGTGAGCCCCAAGAAGGCTCGGACCTCGGTCTGGGTGACGGGGGGCTGCCAGGACTGGATGGCAGCAATCTTAAGTTGTAGCGGGGCCACCAGCCCGCTTCCCACTTGGTGCCCAAGGTAGGTCACAGACCCTTGGCCAATTTGGCACTTGCCGGCCTTAATTGTGAGGCCGGCCCGCTGGAGGGCCTGTAGGACCTCTTGGAGGTGACGGAGGTGGTCGGGCCAGTGGCGGCTGTATACAGCGATATCGTCCAGGTAGGCAGCGCTGAACTCTTCGAGCCCCGCCAAGACCTGGTTCACGAGGCGTTGAAACGTGGCGGGGGCATTCTTCATGCCGAAGGGCATGACCTTGAATTGGTAGTGGCCATCGGGGGTAGAGAAGGCTGACCGTTCCTGAGCCCTGGGTGTGAGGCCGATCTGCCAGTAGCCCGCTGTTAGGTCGAAGATACTGAGGTAGCGGGCGGCCCCCAGCCGGTCGATCAGCTCGTCTGCTCGGGGGATCGGATGAGCGTCGGTCCGGGTGACAGCGTTCAAGCCCCGGTAGTCGACGCAGAATCTCAGTTCAGGTGCGGTGCCGGGGGCAGCGGCTTTGGGGACCAATACAACCGGACTGGCCCAGGGACTGTCCGAGGGCTCGATGACCCCGATTGTGAGCATCTTGGCCACCTCCTCCTGTATGCAGGCCCGTACCCGATCTGGTACGCGGTAGGCCCGGTGTCGGACAGGGGGACTGTCCCCGGTGTCCACGTCGTGCAAACACCAAGGGGTGACCCCGGGGGTGAGGGAGAACAGGGTAGCAAACTGCAGCAGGAGGTTCCGGCAGCCCTGGCGTTGCTCCGAAGTGAGGGTGTCAGAGAGCCGGACCCCGTCCACGGAGCCGTCATTCTCCTGAGTCTTCAGAAGATCCGGGAGGGGTTCGGAGTCCTCCTCTTCCCCACTGTCCGTAGCCATCAGGAGGCTGAGTTCTGAGCGCACAAAGTGTGGTTTGAGTCGGTTGGTGTGGAGGACCCGAAGGGGGTTCCGGGAGGTCCCCAGGTCGATGAGGTAAGTGACGGGGCTTTTGCGCTCGACCACTTTGAAGGGCCCCGTCCACTTATCTTGCAAGGCACATGGTTCGGTGGGGGACATCACCCATACTTGTTGTCCAGGCTCGAACTCAACGGAGGAGGCATTGTGATCATACCACTTCTTCATGTCCTCCTGGCTGGCCTCGAGGTTCGCCTTGGCCATCTCTCTGAAGCGCCGGGTCTGGTTGCGTAGGGCCAGGAGGTATTTGAAGACGTCTGGAGGGGTCTTTAGGGGGGCCATCTCCCAACCTTCTTTTACTAGGCTGAGGGGCCCTCGCACAGGGTGCCCGTACAGGAGTTCGAAAGGGCTAAAACCGAGGGACTTCTGGGGAACTTCTCGGTAAGCGAAGAGGAGGCACGGGAGTAGTACATCCCACTGGCGACGGAGGGGCTCTTCCAATCCCCCAATCATCCCCTTGAGGGTGCGGTTAAAACGCTCCACTAGTCCGTTCCCTTGGGGGTGATAGAGGGTCGTGAATCTGTAGGTGACCCCGCATTGTTGCCAGAGGGACTTCATGTATTTGGATATAAAGTTCGTGCCTCGGTCGCTGACGACTTCTCGGGGGAAGCCTACCCGGGAGAAGATCCCCATTAGGGCCCGGCCAACCACCGGAGCTGTCACGGTCCGTAGGGGCACCGCCTCGGGGTAGCGGGTGGCATGGTCCACCAGTACTAAGATGAACCTGTGTCCTTGTGCCGTGCGGGGGTCCAGAGGCCCCACAATGTCTATCCCCACCCTTTCGAACGGGGTGGTGACCACAGGGAAGGGTTGCAGGGGGGCTTTCAGCTTCCGACCACTCTTCCCGCTGGCTTGGCATGTGGGGCAAGATCGGCAGTGGTTCAGGACGTCGTTCCTCATTTTCGGCCAGAAAAAGTGGGTCACTAGGCGGCTGTACGTTTTATCCTGGCCCAGGTGTCCAGCCAGGGGGACATCGTGGGCCCGGTTGAGCAGAAAGTCTCTGAAGCGGAGAGGTACCACCAGTACTCGACCGGCCCCCAGCTCGGCGATTCTTTGCTCGCTGTATAGCAGGTCGTTATCCCAGTAGACCCAGTGATTTCCGGTGGAGTCCCCTGTGTTCTGGGCGCTGGCTTGTTGGCGGAGTCCCTCGAGGGAGGGACAGGTCTTTTGTTCCTGGCGGAACTGTTCTTGGGTGGGCCCCCCTTCTTGACGCCACTGAGCCAGGTCAGGAAGGTCCTGGGGTTGCGCGTCCCCTTCGGTCGTCGAGTCTGGGAGGCTGGCCTCGTCGTTGTCTTCTACTGGGGCGACTGGGGGCGGGGGTGCTGGCCATTCTGGTTCTTCTGATCGAGGGACGGCACGGGCGGCCATGGACCGGGTGGTTATGCAGGCCCAGTCCGGGAGGCCCAGCATCCCCAGGTGCTCTCTTCTCTCAACGGTGGCCCACGGGGAACTCTCGAGGTCATTCCCCAGGAGGCAGTCCACGGGGGCATCGTCCCGGACCGTCACCTTCAACAGGCCGGAGACCCCTCCCCATTCGAATGGGACGCAGGCCATTTGACACATACTTTCAGAGTTGTCTGCCGAGCGGACGGGGCAGAGAATGTTCGGCAGGATCTGCTCGGGCTTCACCAGGTGACAGCGGACGGCCGTCACACTGGCGCCTGTGTCACGCAAGGCCTCGGCTCGTTGTCCATTAATGGTCACCCACTGACCGTATTTCCTGGTGTTAGCGGGTAGGGGAGCCCGCGGGACCATGTCTCTTCCCCCTAAGCACGCCAGGACCATGGCGGCCGGTTCCCACTCTTGCTGGGCCGGCTCATACTCCTCTGGTTCCTCCAATGATCGCTCTTCCCCCAGGGCGGCGGCAGCTACCTGGCGGGGCTTGGGTGTTTGGTTCTGCGGGCAGCTCGGGTCATTGGCGTAGTGGCCGACTCGCTGGCATCGGTGGCACGTGACGTTGGCTCGGACCCCAGGACGCCACGGGGGGTTGCCCCGACCGGCCGGAGCCGGGGTGCTGGCCACGGGTGTTGCGGGCAAGGCGTCTCTCCCTCGCCCCTGGCCCCCTCCTCCTCCCCGAGGACGGTGCTGGCCTTGGTTGTTTCTGTTCTGCTCGTGTGGCCCCCTCCGGCCCACTCGGGTGCTTTCCCATCGGTCAGCTTCGGCGGCGAGCTGCCGGGGGTCAGTCAGCTTACTGTCGAGGAGGTGCTGCCTGAGCTCGACGAAGCAGTTGTTTGACAGGTGCTCCCATACCATCAGGTTAAAGAGTTGTTCGTAGGTGGTGACCTGGCTCCCCTTTATCCAACCCTCGAAGGCACGGCTGAAATAGTTCACGTATTCTACCCAAGTTGTACCTGGGATCCGGGTGCAATCTCTGAACCTCTGGCGGTACATCTCGGGTGTGAGGCCGTAGCGGGTGAGGAGGGCAGCCTTCATGTGGTCGTAGGACGACATTTGGTGATCTGGGAGCTGCAGTAGGGCATCGCGACCCTCGTTGATAAACCTCCCCCAAAGTCCGGCTCCCCAATCACTCCGGTCGATCCGGTGGGAGGTCATGGCGATCTCGTAGGCTTTAAACCACTGTTGTATGTCGTCTTCTCGGACATACTCGCGGACAACATCCTTGGGGATGTGGACTTTTTTCTCGATTGGCCCCGGGGTGGGTGGTCGCTCAGGCACCCCCAGTTCCTTATTCTGTTTCCGAAGTTCTATTTCCGCTAGTTGGCGCTCGTGCTCGAGCGTTATTTTTTTCTCCTCCAGCTCTCTCTGTCTCTGCTTCTCTTCTCGTTCATCTCGTAGCCGCATGTGCTCGAGGTTGAGTTTCTGCTCGGCTAACTTGAGTTCCCCATCCATCTTGAGTCGTGCCATTTCCAACTCGTGCAATCTGGTTCTTTCTCTTTCTCGGATCTCCTCCTGCGAGAGGCCCGTTCCCCGCTCCTCGGGAGCCGTGGCGTTCCCCTCTGGTGTGATGCTGCTTTGGTCGGAGGGTCCGGCGACCCCAGTTTCTGTCCACGACTCTAGGGCGTGTTTTAGATCATCTTTGGTACTCAGGCCGGTGGTAGCAATGCCAAGTTCTATGCAGAATTGTCTCAGTTCGCGGTGGTTGTATTCTTCTATTTTATCCATTTGGAATTTCTCGGTGGAGTTGCTATCTTTGGCTGACATTGTGTTTTTGTCGTGGGGTGAGCTACTCTCTGTACGATTACGCGTTGATTCGGATCGCGCCGCTGGCCACCAATGTTAGAAAGGGTAGACGGACCGGGAGGGTCGGCCGGGGTCAGGAGGAGAGGTCTCCAGGGAGAGCCGTCTCCAGCGATCGTACAGACAAGTAACTTCCCCCCCACAGACAGATACCACACACGGATAAGGTTCAGGGTTCTTTATAAGCACTTCTTAGGGTACGGTTGAATGGTACAAGGAGGTCTGGACTCAGGGGTCCCCTCGATTCAAGTCTCTCAAAGCAGGGTAAGGGGTAGCGGGACAGTCTGTCTACCAGTCAGGTAGTTTGGATGAGATGATGATTAGCTCACAATCCTCGAGCTTAGTTGGTACGGGCCGCGGCAGCGCCAGCAGGTCCCGGTGGAGATGGTCGGTACACGGTCCGCGGCAGCGCCAGCAGGTCCCAGTGGAGATGGTCGAGGTACGGTCCGCGGCAGCGCCAGCAGGTCCCAGTGGAGATGGTCGAGGTACGGGCCGCGGCAGCGCCAGCAGGTCCCGACGAGGATGGATGTTGTAGAAGGCCGCGGCAGCGCCAGCAGGCAGGACGATGGTTCACAAGAGCGGGCTACGGCAGCGCCAGTAGTCCGTCAAGGCTGAGTTCTCTCGGTGTCTCTCGACTCCAGGATACAACTGCCTTCCTGCTCCGGAGTTGCCCCAGTTATAGGGCAGCCGCCCTTTGATGTCCGGACCCTCGCACTTGGAGGTCGGAGGGCCCGGGATGAAGGAGTCCAGACACCCAGCAGGGGGTGGAGCCAGCGCCTGGGGGAGCTGGAGGCGATCGGCACCTGGCGGGGGAAGAGCTCTTGACACTTCGTCCTCCCATTGACCTGCCAAGTGGTCCGCTCACCTCCCGGGTGGATGGTGGTGCCGGGATGTCGGGGCCGGCCAGGCCCGGGGTTAGGGTCGGGGCTAGGCCACGCGGCCTCGTGGTGCAGGGCCCAAGATGGCGGCTTGAACCGGCCGGGGGAGCCGGTGGGGCTGGGCCCCGTGATGAGTAGAGGTCCGAGGGCAGAAGATCCGTCGTGAGACGGGGTACAGGTGCTTTTCGTGGGTTATGCCTGGTGGGCCGGAGCTCGGGCCCTGTCGTGCGGGGAGGGAGCAAGCCCTTCGTGTGGCCTGTCCAACACCCACCTTGTGTCAGTGACACACACCTGAGACTGGAGCTCACTCACCTGATCCTCAGCGTTCAGTTCTTCTGCCTGCAGCGCAATCTTGCACTGGGGCGCTTGACCTCCTGCGTGCATCGAGGCAGTCCTGCAGTGCTTGGCAAGCTGCAGACAGCGTGAGGCATGTCACTGACCTCAGAGTTTAACACACCTTGTGTCAGTGACATGCACCTGAGGATAGAGCTCACTCCCCTGGTCCTCAATGTTCAGTTCTTCTACCTGCAGCGCACTCTTGCAGCGGGTGACCTCCTGCGTGCATCGAAGCAGTCCTTCAGTGCATGGCTGGGTGAAGAAAGTATGAAGCAGAGCATACCTTAGAGTTGAACCCATATTGTGTCAGTGACACACACCTGAGGCTAGAGGTCTCTCACCTGGTCCTCAGTGTTCAGTTCTTCTGCCTGAGCGCACTCTTGCAGCGCTTCACCTCCTGCGTGCATCGAGGCAGTCCTGCAGTGCATGGCAGGCTGCAGACAGCGTGAGGCATGTCACTGACCTCAGAGTCTAACACACCTTGTGTCAATGACATGCACCTGAGGCTAGAGCTCACTCCCCTGGTCCTTAGTGTTCAGTTCTTCTGCCTGCAGCGCAGTCTTGCATTGCAGCGCACTCTTGTAGTCTGGAACTTCTATGTGCATTGAGGCAGTCCTGCAGTGCACACAGGCTGCAGACAGCGTGAGGCAGACAACACACCTTAGAGTTTAACCACCTTGTGGCAGTGACACACCTGAGGCTGGAGCTCACTCCCCTGGTCCTCAGTGTTCAGTTCTTCTGTCTGCAGCGCACTCTTGCAGCGCTTGACATCCTGCCTGCATCGAGGCAGTCCTGCAGTGCTTGGCAAGCTGCAGACAGCGTGAGGCATGTCACTGACCTCAGAGCCTAACACACCTTTTGTCAGTGACATGCACCTGAGGCTAGAGCTCACTCCCCTGGTCCTTAGTGTTCAGTTCTTCTGCCTGCAGCGCACTCTTGCATTGCAGCGCTTGACCTCCTGCCTGTATCGAGGCAGTCCTGCAGTGCTTGGCAGGCTGCAGACAACGTGAGGCAGGTCACACACCTTAGAGTTTAACCACCTTGTGTCACTGGCACACGCCTGAGGCTAGAGCTCACTCCCATGGTCCTCAGTGTTCAGTTCTTCTGTCTGCAGCACACTCTTGTAGTCTGGAACTTCTATGTGCATTGAGGCAGTCCTGCAGTGCACACAGGCTACAGAGAGCATGAGGCAGACAACACACCTTGGAGTTTAACCCACCTTGTGTCAGTGACACACACCTGAGACTGGAGCTCACTCACCTGATCCTCAGTGTTCAGTTCTTCTGCCTGCAGCGCAATCTTGCACTGGGGCGCTTGACCTCCTGCGTGCATCGAGGCAGTCCTGCAGTGCATGGCAAGCTGCAGACAGCGTGAGGCATGTCACTGACCTCAGAGTTTAACACACCTTGTGTCAGTGACATGCACCTGAGGATAAAGCTCACTCCCCTGGTCCTTAGTGTTCAGTTCTTCTACCTGCAGAGCACTCTTGCAGTGGGTGACCTCCTGCGTGCATCAAAGCAGTCTTTCAGTGCATGGCTGGCTGAAGAAAGTGTGAAGCAGAGCATACCTTAGAGTTCAACCCATATTGTGTTAGTGACATGCACCTGAGGCTGGAGCTCACGCCCCTGGTCCTTAGTGTTCAGTTCTTCTGCCTGCAGCGCACTCTTGCATTGCAGCACTTGACCTCCTGCCTGCATCGAGGCAGTCCTGCAGTGTTTGGCAGGCTGCAGACAACGTGAGGCAGGTCACACACCTTAGAGTTTAACCACCCTATGTCACTGGCACACGCCTGAGGCTGGAGCTCACTCCCATGGTCCTCAGTGTTCAGTTCTTCTGTCTGCAGCGCACTCTTGTAGTCTGGAACTTCTATGTGCATTGAGGCAGTCCTGCTGTGCACACAGGCTACAGAGAGCATGAGGCAGACAACACACCTTGGAGTTTAACCCACCTTGTGTCAGTGACACACACCTGAGACTGGAACTCACTCACCTGATCCTCAGTGTTCAGTTCTTCTGCCTGCAGTGCAATCTTGCACTGGGGCGCTTGACCTCCTGTGTGCATCGAGGCAGTCCTGCAGTGCATGCAGGCTGCAGAAAGTGTGAAGCAGACCACGCACCTCAGAGTTTAACCTACCTTTTGCCAGTGACACGCACCTGAGGCTAGAGCTCACTCACCTGGTCCTCAGTGTTGATTTCTTCTGCCTGCAGGGCACTCTTGCGGTCTTGACCTCCTGCGTGCATCGGTGCAGTACTGCAGTGCACACAGGCTGCGGAGACCGTGAAGCAGACTACGCACCTCAGAGTTTAACCTACCTTTTGCCAGTGACACACACCTGAGGCTAGAGCTCACTCCCCTGGCCGTCAGTGTTCAGTTCTTCTGCCTGCATCGCACTCTTGCAGTGCTTGACCTCCTGCGTGCATCGAGGCAGTCCTGCAGTGCATGGCAGGCTGCAGACAGCGTGAGGCAGGTCACACACCTTAGAGTTTAACCCACCTTGTGTCATTGACACACGCCCGAGGCTAGAGCTCACTCCCCAGGTCCTCAGTGTTGATTTCTTCTGCCTGCAGCACACTCTTGCAGTCTTGACCTCCTGCGTGCATCGGTGCAGTACTGCAGTGCACACAGGCTGCGGAGACCGTGAAGCAGACCACACACCTTAGAGTTTAACCACCTTGTGTCAGTGACACACCTGAGGCTGGAGCTCGCTTCCCTGGCCGTCAGTGTTCAGTTCTTCTGCCTGCAGCTCACTCTTGCAGTGCTTGACCTCCTGCGTGCATCGAGGCAATCCTGCAGTGCATGGCAGGCTGCACAGAGTGTGAAAAAGACCACACACCTTAGAGTGTAATCCACCTTGTGTCAGTGACACACACCTGAGGCTAGAGCTCACTCACATGATCCTCAGTGTTTAGTTCTTCTGCCTGCAGCACACTCTTGCAGTGCTTGACCTCCTGCGTGCATCGAGGCAGTCCTGCAGTGCATGGCAGTCTGCAGAGAGCATGAAGCTGGTCACACACCTTAGAGTTTAACCCACCTTTTGTCAGTGACAAACACCTGAGGCTAGAGCTTTCTCACCTGGTCCTCAGTGTTCAGTTCTTCTGCCTGCAGCGCACTCTTGCAGCACTTGACCTCCTGCATGCATCGAAGCAGTCCTGCAGTGTGTGGGAGGCTGCAGAGAATGTGAATCAGACCACACACCTTAAAGTTTAACCTACCTTGTGTAAGTGACAATCCTGAGGCTAGAGCTCACTCTCCTGGTCCTCAGTGTTCAGTTCTTCTACCTGCAGCGCACTCTTGCAGCACTTGACTTCCTGCATGCATTGAGGCAGTCCTGCAGTGCATGCTGGCTGAATAGAGTGTGAAGCTGGTCACACATCTTAGAGTTTAACCCACCTTGTGTCAGTGACACACCAGAGGCTGGAGCTTTCTCACCTGGTCCTTAGTGTTCAGTTCTTCTACCTGCAGTGCACTCTTGCAGCGCTTGACGTCCTGTGTGCACCGAGGCAGTCCTGCAATGCGTGGCAGGCTGTGGAGAGCGTGAAGCAGGTCACACACCTTAGAGTTTAACCCACCCTATGTCACTGACAAGCACCTGAGACTAGAGCTCACTCACCTGGTCCTCAGTGTTCAGCTCTTCTTCCTGCATCATAATCTTGCAGCCTTGACCTCCTGCGTGCATCGGTGCAGTTCTGCAGTGCACGCAGGCTGCAGAGAGCGTGAGGCAGTTTTCACACCTTAGAGTTTAATCCATATTGTGTCAGTGACACACAACTGAGGCTAGAGCTCACTCCCCTGGTCCTCAGTGTTCAGTTCTTCTGTCTGCAGCACACTCTTGCATTGCAGCGCTTGACCTCCTGCCTGCATCGAGACAGTCCTGCAGTGCTTGGCAAACTGCAGACAGCGTAAGGCATGTCAATGACCTTAGAGTTTAATCCAAATTGTGTCAGTGACACATACCTGAGGCTAGAGCTCACTCACCTGGTCCTTAGTGTTCAGTTCTTCTACCTGCAGCGCACTCTTGCAGCGGGTGACCTCCTGCATGCATCGAAGCAGTCCTTCAGTGCATGGCTGGCTGAAGAAAGTGTGAAGCAGAGCATACCTTAGAGTTGAACCCATATTGTATCAGTGACACACACTTGAGGCTAGAGGTCTCTCACCTGGTCCTCAGTGTTCAGTTCTTCTGCCTGAGCGCACTCTTGCAGCGCTTCACCTCCTGCGTGCATCAAGGCAGTCCTGCAGTGCATGGCAGGCTGCAGACAGCATGAGGCATGTCACTGACCTCGGAGTTTAACACACCTTGTGTCAGTGACATGCACCTGAGCCTAGAGCTCACTCACCTGGTCCTCAGTGTTAGGTTCTTCTGCCTGCAGCGCACTCTTGCAGTCTTGACCTCCTGCGTGCATCGAGGCAGTCCTGCAGTGCACGCAGGCTACAGAGAGCATGAGGCAGACAACACACCTTAGAGTTTAACCCAACTTGTGTTAGTGACAGGCACCTGAGACTGGAGCTCACTCACCTGGTCCTCAGTGTTCAGTTCTTCTGTCTGCAGCGCACTCTTGTAGTCCGGAACTTCTATGTGCATTGAGGCAGTCCTGCAGTGCACATAGGCTACAGAGAGCATGAGGCAGACAACACACCTTGGAGTTTAATCCACCTTGTGTCAGTGATAAGCACCTGAGACTGGAGCTCACTCACCTGATCCTCAGTGTTCAGTTCTTCTGCCTGCAGCGCACTCTTGCACTGGGGTGCTTGACCTCCTGTGTGCATCGAGGCAGTCCTGCAGTGCATTCAGGCTGCAGAGACTGTGAAGCAGACCACACACCTCAGAGTTTAACCTACTTTGTGTCAATGATACCCACCTGAGGCTAGAGCTTACTCCCCTCGTCCTTAGTGTTCAGTTCTTCTGTGTGCAGCGCACTCTTGCAGTCTTGACCTTTATGTGCATTGAGGCAGCTCTGCAGTGCACACAGTCTGCAGAGAGCATGAGGCAGACCACACACCTTAGAGTTTAACCCACCTTGTGTCAGAGACACGCACCTGAGGCTAGAGATCACTCCCCTGGCCCTCAATGTTCATTTCTTCTGCCTGCAGTGCACTCTTGCAGTCTTCACATCCTGGACCCCAAGGAACCACCCAAGGTAGTGACACAGGGGACCCACGGGGCCGTGTGCAGTGTGTGAACACAGCCGCAAGCTCCTGTTAGCTTCTATGGGGAAAGTCGCGGTTAGATTTTTAAAGATTAGGGACACTTAGAAATGAGTCAGGACCAAACCCTTTTTGACGTGGTAGGTTCTAGGGGTAGCACCCACGGGAGCACTGGAGTACTCATGTTACCTCACCCAGGGAAGCCGGGTGCATAGGTGTCTTTTGGTGTCGGGTCGCGTCGTCGATTTCAATGGGAGCTGGCGATGAAGTGCTGCTGCCGTGAAGATGCAAAGTGTCCGAAGACATCCAAGCCTGGATCGAAGATGAGAAGAACCTGAAAGCAGAAGGGACAGAGTCTGGGTCACTTGCCAGTGACCAGGAAGGCGATGAGCAGATGCCCACCGATGTCAGGTGATTTCAGGTGAAAGAGGTGAAGCTTGACTCTTCAGCCATGAGGACCAGGAGGTGTCTAGGACAACAAGGAGCTGGATTCGAGCTGTCCCACAAAGAATGTCGAGTGCTGCAGCATCGGTGCCCAGATTGGACACAACAAGCCTTGGCAACAGCAACCCACACAGAAAGTGAAGAAATGCTTCGGTGCAGACCAGCAAGGTCTGAGGGACTCACCACTTGGTGGGGAGTCGGGGCACATCTGGAGCAACCAGGAAAGCTCAAGGAAATTCAAAGTTACTTCCTCAGGGACTCACCAGTGAACGGACCAGGGATCGTGAAGGGACCTCAAGATGAGACACAAAATGTCGGCCTACGGGTCACTCGGAATGACCAGGCCGACAATCTTTGGTGGATTCAGTGCTCGAGGTAGGGGCTACAAGTCAGCCCAAGCACGACTTCAAGAGACGTCGAGAAGTCAATGCACTTGCAGAAATGCACGGTGGCCAGGAGTTCTGGTTTCCCCTAACTCACGAGGGCTGCGGGTCTCAGCTTTGCTGGGGACTTGGGTCGGCCTCTGAGATGTTTGGAAATCCTCCTCCTGGGCTGCAAATACTTCGGAGTCGGGCGGGAGCTTTGATAATGCAGTCCAGCAAGTTGCTTCATTGGTGCCTGCCAAGCAGGGGAGTCACTCCTTGACCCCAAGGGAGATTTCTTCTGTCCTCTGGTCTTGAGCAGAGCGTTGAAGGTCCAGGATTCAGCTTAAGAGTTTCGTCCAGGGTAATCTAAAGTCCTAAGGACAGGTTCCCATACTTATACCAAGGTAGGGGGTTGGACATACTCTGGGGACCCACCTATTAGAGGGTTTGTGAAAAAGGGGTGGCTACACCAATTTCCTTTGTCCAGTTTTGCACCAGAGCAGGGGCTGGAAGCCCCTGAACTGGTTTGAGCTGGACTATGCACAGGGACACCAAATGTGCCCCCAGTGCAGGACTTCAAAGCACTCAGAGAGTGCTCCCATCCAGCCCCAATACACATAAGCCTGTCTGGGAGGAGGTTACACCTCCCTGTGACAGGAAACCTACTGTCCAGGCCTCCCCTGCCAGAGTTTCAGTCAGCAGCAGGATGCCAGACCCGTGTCTGTGGCTGCAGCATCCATTTTGTGATGCCAGAGCTCTATTAAGTTGCTACCGGGTACGCCAGTGCTGTCATGGCTCTCCCTCTAGAAGGGTGGGATCATACTCCCACACCATTTACTGGTGTGGGGTATGATTCCAAGGTGTTTGACACCAAACACGACATGTTTCCGTGCAGCTAGTCCAAAGTTAGCATTTACCGTTTGGTTATAATGCACTTAAGAGTATATGGTCAGGCTGCACTACAAACCGCATCAGAGAAGGGTCTCTGAATGCTGCAGAGGGGCTCTGCTCATGCAGGGGCACCCTCTCACATAAGAACCAAGCACTCTGCCTTCTGGATTGATAAGGCCTGCCATAGGAGTGACTTATAGGTTTATACGTGTATGTATATATATATATATAGTGATATAGGTAACCTATATCACAGTAAGGGGTGCAGGCACCACCTTACCCAGGCTGCAGTAGCATTTTGGGTGGTTTTCCAGGGGTGGCATAACACATGCTTCAGCCCCTGGTAGGCCTCTGGGGTACCTATTCCCTGGGTACATAGTATACCATATACTAGGGGCTTACAAGGGCACCTCAGATCCAATCTGTAATGTACCTAAAGTACATGGAATCATTTTACAGAGGAAGCAGCTAGGCTGGGGCCCTGACTACCAGGGTCCCAGCAAGACTAAAGTCGAAAAACAGTGAAACACCAATAAAAGTGGGGGTAAACATGTGAAGCAGATCCTACTCTCCTACATGAGGCAGGTCACAGCCCTCAGAGTTTAACCCACCTTGTGTCAGTGACACGCACCTGAGGCTGGAGCTCACTCACCTGTTTCTCAGTGTTCAGTTCTTCTGTCTGTAGTGCAGTCTTGCGTGAGAAGATGGCCTGATATATGCTGTCCACTAGTTCTGGTGGGCAGCTTGTATCAGTCCAAACAACCCCTTATGATGAATGGTTAAAGACAACCTTTATTGAAAGATATCCTAGTGGTAGATATGGAGAGCAGCCTTCAGGCTAAGTCTTGTAGGAATGTAAAGCAGCTTGTTTTACCAGTCTTTAATCTCTTGAATGATCAAATGAAAAGACAACCACACCAGGTATATATTCAAAATATATGTATTTAGGTTAAAACCCACCCCTCTAGTCTCTTTATGAGACTGGAGTTCGAAGTACTTTGTTTACAAGTTAGTAATTATCAGTAATAGCACAAATACACGTTTGGGCCCTAGGGGCGTACCAAACCATATACCAAAAAAATAATATAAGAACCATGACTGGAATAGACACAAGGCCTAGAGCCTGTAGAATCGCTGGGACCCCAAGGAACCACCCAAGGTAGTGACACAGGGGACCCACGGGGACAGTATGCAGTGTGAAATTTAAAGATTAAGGACACTTCTCATCGAGTCAGGACCACGGGAACTGTATGTAGTGTGTAAACACAACTGCGGGTTCCAGCTATCTTCTATGGGCAATGTCGCAGTTGGAAATGTAAAGATTAGGGACACGTCTAATCGAGTCAGGACCAAACCCTTTGGACTTAAGAAGTTCTAGGGCTAGCACCCACGAGAGCACCGGAGTACTCGAGTTACCTCACCCAGAGAAGCCGGGTGCATAGGTGTCTTTTGGTGTCGGGTCGCGTCGTCGATTTCAATGGGAGCCTGCAAAGAACTGCTGCTGCCGTGAAGAGGAGAAGTGTCCGAAGAGATCCAAGCCTGGTTCTATAATGGAAGGTACCTTAAAGCAGAGGGGACAGAGTCTGGGTCACTAGCCAGTGACCAAGGGCAGGATGGACCAATGCCCACAGATGTCAGGTGCTTCAGGTGAGTTGATGGGTGTCTTGACTCTTCAGCCACGAGGTCCAGGAGGCATCGATGAAATCCATGAGCCGGATTCGAGCTGTCCCACGAAGTCTGTCGAGTGTTGTGGTGTCGGCTACCAGAATGGACCCAACAAGCCTTGGCAATGGCAAGTCACAGGAATTCAGAGAAAGGACTGCGGTGCAGACCAGCAAGGTCTGAGGGACTCATCCAGTAAGGATAAGTCAGGGCACGTCTGGAGCAACCAGGTAAGCCCAATTAGAAAAGGAGTTGCCTTCGTGGGGACCTGCTAGCCAATGGGCTAGTGATCGCGAAGGAGCCTCGAGCGGTCGCTCTTGAAGCTGGCCCACGGGTCACTTGTGGAGTGGAGGCCAACAATCTTGGGTGCAGGTGTTGCTCAAAGCTGGGCTACTCGGAGCCCAAAGCATAACTTCGAGGAGGACCAGGAAGATAGTGTTGCTGCAAAAGTTCACGGTGTCCAGGGGTCACTGTTCCACATCACCCACAATAGCCACCGGCCTCAGCTTTGCTGTGGACTCAGGGTAGCCTCGGGGAAGTCTGGAAATCGACCTCTGGTGATGCAAAGACTTCGGCGTCCGGCGGGAGCTTCAGCGATGCAGACTGGTCAGTTGCTTCTTTGGTTCCTGCCAAGCAGGGGAGTCACTCCTTGACCCCAAGGTTAGATTTCTTCAGTCTTCTAGTCAGGATTGAATGTCGACGGACCAGGATATATGTTGCAGAGTTTCGTCCAGGGTAATCTAAAGTCCTAGGGACTGGATTCCTATACTTATACCAAGTTTAGGGGATGGAATAACGCTAAGGCCCCACCTATGGGTGGGCCTGGAAAGAGGGGTGGTTACACCCATTTCCTTTGTCCAGTTTCATGCCAGAGCAGGGGCAGGTAGCCCCTGCAACCAGTTTGAACTGAGCTATGCACAGGGACAGCAAACGTGCCCTCAGTGCACGACTACAAAGCACCAGAGAGTGCTCCCGCCCAGCTCCAATACACATCTGCCTGTCTGGGGAGGTGGTCACACCTCCCTTCGACAGGAAACCTATTGTCCAGGCCTCCCCTGCCGGAGTTTCGGTCAGCAGCAGGAGGCCAGACCTGTGTCTGTCGCAGAGGCATCCATTTTGTGATGCCAGGGCTCAGGAAAGTCCTACCGGGTTTGACCAGTGTGAACATGTCTTTCCCTCTAGAAGGGTGGAATGCTACCCCCGCTGCCAGAACTGGTGGGGGGTAGTATTCCAAAGCGTTTGACACCAAACGCGACATGTTTTGATGCAGCCATTCCAAAGTTAGCATTTACCGCGAGGTTATAATGCACTTAAGAGTATATGGTATGGCTGTATCACAGAACATTAACACACAAAAAGACTCCACTAGATCTGTGGAGGGGGAACGAGAGGCATGGGGTTCAAGGAGCTGGCAGCCTCCACTATAACTGTTTACCACAAAGAGCCGCTCCTAGTGTGATAACCCAAACGAGTTACAAGAACGTCGTAAGTGTGGGCATCTCACAAAAAGTTACGGACTGGTCTCACACACCACTTGGTGTCATGCTTCATCATTGACCAGTCTTCGCCCTCTAAAACCTTCGTTTGATAGAGGGCGGGCATACACTTGACGACAAGGATGCACTTTCTAAATGACTGAGTGGGGGCCCGTGAAACTGTGAGTGAGGTTAAAAATCATTATAGTAGTCAGAAGTGATTTTAATGTGATTGACAACTATATGATATTAAAAAGTATGTGACGGTGAATGGGGTAATTAGTGACCCCTAACCGTCTTGTGAGTGGTCAACATGTTTCTGCCGGAGTGGTCCTGTTGGGTCCATGGCATTCATCAGGACCCAATTATGAATGGGGGCTCCGTTCTTACCAGGTGCTGGTAAGATGCTACCACTGTGTGAGTGTAGCAAAGGCCACACTTCACTTCCTAGGATGCTTCCAAAGGTGAAGCCTATGAGAAAAATGTGAGAAACAAAGGTTAATTGGAACTCGTTGGGTCGAACGTACCTGTAAAGGAAAAGGAAATACAATGCATGCATTGAAATCTAGGAGTGAATAAAGTGTATGTGACTTTGTGACACTCTATTTGTGTACACATTTGTGAAGCTTTTGAGGCTGGAGGCAGACAATGCTGCTGCCAGTCTTACCCTAATCGGATGGACAACTTGTCCCAAGGGGGAAGGGGGGACGGGGGTAATCCACCGTTTGTCACTTCTGTTGGAGAAAAACAAAGAACCTAGGTCTCCATCAAAACATACAGAGGAATTGCTGCACAGACAGAGAATTAAGTCTATACACAAGAACTCTTATTGAGCAAATTCCAATGGAGGTCATAGAAAACATAGTAGGTAAAGTTGGTTAATCGTTTGGGTGGAAATACACAATTATACACAAGCATGCTCATTAGTCATTCGCAACACCCATACTCTTACTGTGACACAAGGTAGAATGCTCCTGTGTCCTAGGCGTCGCTCGATCCTCCCGATTGTGAGAAATGGAGGAAGCGGGCGCCGTCTTAAATATGAGGTTCGGTTGTGTTAATTGAACGCAAAACAGAATTCAGGTGCGGGGTTCCCAGTGTCGGAAGAGCGCCGAGCCTGTGTTCAAGATGTCGGTTCAAGGCGTGAATGAAAGGGGAAGCCCCATTCGTGGTGAGGCCGGGGGTGTGTCAAACGTCCTGCTGTAATTGGAGGACCGTGAAAGGGAGTCGGAAAAATGAGGGGAAGGAACCCGGTAATAGGGCGCGCCCATGCCTGCCTGAGGGATTCCGTGTGACGGGAAATCTCATTGGTGGTGAGGCTGGCCCAACAGAGAATGTGATAGGCCGGTACACTATTGGGTGGAATACTACATGTTTACGCCAGCGCAATGGTGAGGAGCTTTCGTTATGTGCCCAAGAGTCTATTGTTGGCATGGAGACGCTAAATAAAACTGCATGAACCAAGTTGTGCTAAAGGTGGCGAGGTTGGCCAAACTAGCATCGTGATTAACTGGCACGATATCGGGCCGAGTATAGCAAATTTACGCCCGCACAGTTGTGTCCCAGCGCCTAATGTCATGCGGTGGCACGTAAAGGCTTTGCAAAGTTGTGAACGAGTCGCCGAGCAGATGAGAGTTTGACTCAAAATATAGATAGTTAGTTCACATACTTCGCTCCCGAGGTAAACATTTGTCCTACTACCCACTCGTGTATTGACATGGTGCAGAGCATCTGTGAGTATTGCAATGAACACTTCTCCTGATATACAGTGATACATGTGATTGGCCCTGCGCAAACCGCTTTTTACATTTGTGAGGAGAAATGTCGCAAAAATAAGCGGCTAAGGTGTCGGGATATGTTCATATGTGTCCAACTAAACCGTTGTGTTGTATGTCAAGGGGGTTAGCCTGGGTCAATGAGTAAAGGCATATGGCTTAGTAGTTATATTATCTGAAGGGCTTATATCCAAATCATATCCCCTTTCTTTATTCTGTCAACTGCAGCCATGGGATGTCATCATTGAGGCCTTTTTCGTGAGATCGTAGGCGGTACACCCAACGTTGCTCTCTCACATGGAGGGCTTTGGTGAGGTCAAATTTCCTTTTCTTCATGACCTCAAGAATAGTCCAACGCAGGTCTGAGTCTGTATGGTTTTTTTTCGGAAAAATGTCGTGTTAGCTTTGTATTCGTTTTTTTGCACCTGATTGTGCTACGGTGCTCATTAATGCGGATTTTTATTTTCCTTGTGGTCATCCCCACGTATTGGAGTTTGAAAGGGCATGTTAATAAATATACCACATTTTCTGTGTTGCAGTTGCTGAATGATTTTAGCTGCCATGGTTTGTTTGTGCCAATGTCCACTTTTTTGGTGTTTCTTGTGAGATTACGTGACTGGCATCTGCCGCAGGAGAAATGGCCTACTACGGGTGGTTGATCCCAGAGTCTGAGTTGTTCTGTGTTCTCATTGGTGGTCATCTGGGCATGGACCAGTTCGTCCCGAAGATTTTTATTGCGCTTGAAGGCAAACAAGGGCGGTTCCCAATGTTTCCCAGCGCTGTTAAGTATGTGCCATCTTTTCCTGATAATTTTCTGAACTGAGTTCGATACTGGTGTGAAAGTAGTAACGCAGACCGGTCTGTTGTTTTTTCTTTTCTCCACGTTCTCCAGAAGTGCCTCCCTTGGGTTGTTTCTTGCTCTTTTGTTTGCCTTTTCACAATTTTTCTTGGATAATGGCGTTCAATTAGTTTCTTCTCAAGATGTTCTGCCTGGTTTTTGTAAGTGTCTTTCTCGGAGCAGTTTCTCCTTATACGGAGGAACTGGCCAACAGGTAAGTTCTTTTTGAGGGCCTTAGGGTGATAACTCTCGTACAAGAGTAGGCTATTCCTGTCGGTGGGTTTGTTATGGACCTTGGTTGTTATCCCCTCATTCGTGAGTGTGATATCCAGGTCCAGAAAGATTGCGTGATTTTTATTGATGGTGTGAGTGAATTTGAGATGACTGTCTTGCAAATTCACCCAGTGGACGAAGGCTATTGCGTTCTCTTCTGTTCCATTCCATACAATAAGAATGTCGTCTATGTAACGTTTCCAAATCTTTATGTGGCTTCAAAAAGGGTTCACTGCGTTGTTGATGAAGTCCTCCTCAAATTGCTGGACGTATAGACATGCCATACTGGGAGCAAAAGTGCTCCCCATTGAAGTACCTGTTATTTGGTGATAGATGACCTGTTCGAATTTGAAGAAATTCTCTGTGAGGGCCAACTCAGCACATTCCATGACAAAATGTTGGGGAGTAACAAAATCCCACTCTCTTCATAAGATGATACTTTCTACGACTTCCAATGTTTGTCGTTGCGGTATACTTGTGTACAGGGCTTCGATATCCATCGTTATAAGCCAGTCGTTGGTGGTATCAACCTCCAGATCTCTTAGAAGGCAGAGGACGTCTTTTGTGTCTTTCAGGTAGGATTGTGTTTCTTTTACAATGGGCCGCAAGAATCAGTCGCAAAATTGCGACAGAGGTTCTAGCACTGATCCAATGCCGGATACGATTGGTCTACCTGGCGGTGGCATACGCCCCTTGTGGATCTTTGGTAGAATGTAAAAGCACAGCATTCTTAGTTCTTCGTTAATCAGGAAGTCAGCTTCTTGCTTCGTTATCCAATCGTTACTGAGGGCTTCCTCCACTATGTTCTTAATTTTAATCTTGATCGGGCCCGTAGGATCCGTTTGATGTATGGCATAGCTGTTTGTATCCGCTAGCAGTCTTGTACACTCATCTCGGTACATCGTAAGGTCCATGAGGACAGTCGCGCCCCCTTTATCTGCTGGTTTGATAACGACATCATGATTATTTTTGAGTGCTTGTAGGGCTGTCCGTTCCTTCCCTGAGAGGTTGTTGAACCCTTTGGTGTTATGGAAGTCAATATTTTCTATATCCCTAAGTACAGCCTGTTCAAACGCAAGTATTTGGCATGAGATGTTCTGATTTGGAGGTTGGAAGGTGGACTTCTTGCGCAGCCCGGTTGATTTCTTCTTGTCATCATCAATTTCTGTCATGTCTCCGAAGAAGTCACGAAGCTTGAGTTTCCGAAAAAACTGGGCCAATTCCATATTGAGAGCGAAGGGGTCATTTCTTGGGGTAGGGACGAAGCCTAAGCCTTTGTTGAGAATGGTTTCTTCATCACACGTTAGTCTGTGCGTACTGATGTTAACGATGTTAGTTAGTCCCTGCTTGTTGAGGGCATCTCCGTTCTCCCTCTGCTCCTGGTTGTTACCCCTTGCGGTGGTTGTTGGTCCTCCCACTGTACCCTCGCGTTTCTTCTTTTTTGTCTGCCCCGCCCTCTGCCTCTGCCCTGGAATAAAAAAGACGGGGGGCCTGAATGATATCCAAAGCATCCCTCTCAATGGCTGACCAATGTTTCTCTCTAGGGGTCAGCCTTCTGCTTATGAAAGCTACTGGCTGATCCTGACCTTCATCATTCAACTGTGACAGTACAGCCCCTACCCCCAATTCAGATGCATCTGTTTGGACAATGAACTTCTTGGAGTAGTCAGGACTTTGCAGAACGGGAGCAGTGCACATGACCTGCTTCAGGTCATCAAATGCCTTTTGACAGCTAGCTGTCCACTGAACCTTTTTGGGCATCTTTTTAGAAGTTAAGTCATTCAAGAGTGTCACTATTGATCCATTCCCTTTGACAAATCTCCTATAGTACCCAGTCAGGCCTAAGAAGGCTCTCACCTGAGTCTGGGTAGTTGGCGCAATCTATTCTATTATGGTTTAGATTTTGCTCTGCAATGGTTGAACCTGGCCTCCACCTACAAGGTGGCCCAGGTATACAACCTGACTCCGCCCTATCTGGCTCTTAGTAGCCTTGATAGTGAGGCCTGCCCTTGAGGTTCCGTGTGGGACGGAACGACACTTTTTGGGTGGTGACGAATATGGGTGAGTTGGGTATCTATGAACCGCAAATGACGAGTATAGTGGGTGTACGCAGTTTCGCTACGCAACCACGTATGGTTCGTCTGATTTTTGGGTTTGTTCATCTGACCCCTCGGGTTCCATTTTAGATACAGCATCCATTTTGTTTCTTGCCCTCAAGTAGCCAGCGAATGGACTTTGTCCGCTTCGTGACCCTGGGACTCCCAAGCTTACACGAGGGACACGTGTTCTTTGGAGTATGACTTTTATGACGAGGGGAACGACACGACGAAGGCAGATGGCCCCTCTCAAGGCTCATCTTGCCGTGCCGGTCTATTGTTTCAGCCATGCATACATTAGACACGGTGTTTTTGATCCCGTTATCAAGTTCCCTTTATTACTCCTAACACTCTTCTCTAATCTGTTGTGCATCCTTGTCCTTTCCTTGCATCTGTTCTTGTCCCTTCTCTTAATGTGTTTACGATCAGGATGGAATGTGTTTTATTGCAGAGAAGATATGCTTTTACAGTTGGGAACTGGCAATACTGTTGTGATTATGTTCCGGCTTCCTGAAACATGAACGCGACCCTTTTGAAGTTTATTATGGGAACCGGGTTGTAATCTTTGTTCACTATACTGTTCTATGGGAAAAACGTGTATAAAAGGAGTGATCCACTTTTGCAAATTGAAGCAGACTCCGAGAACCTACACGCTGTGTACTTCTTGTGACCTCTGTATCCCTGCAGTAAATAAACGCTGATCTCTGACGTCGCTGGAAGTGTCCCGTGTCTCTGTGTTTGGTACGCCAGAACAGGTAACCCGCAAAGGTTTCAGGTGTTGTTCCCTGGCACCGCTGGGTCTTAGAAAAACCCAGTCCTTCAGTTGGCGCCCAATGTGGGGCTCGAACTGGTCATCAAGGATAGTAGCGGCACTCAGTCCTCTCCTTATGCACGTGAGCTAGCCCAACAGCAGGGCCTCCAAAACATTCCTCAGGTGGACCAGGTGATCCTCCCAGGTGGAGCTAAAACAGCAATATCATCTAGATATGCTACACTAAAGTCTTCCAGGCCTATAATGACTTGATTCACCAACCTTTGGAAAGTGGCAGGTGCATTATTCAAACCAAAGGGTG
The DNA here is from genome assembly GCF_964204655.1 of Triturus cristatus. NCBI lineage: Eukaryota > Metazoa > Chordata > Amphibia > Caudata > Salamandridae > Triturus > Triturus cristatus. Next base: position 1,837,128,316 of record NC_140590.1, on the reverse strand, counting down.
TAGGACCTGGGGTCTCCAGGCCCTAACGGGTGGTAACGTGACACGAGCGGTCGGGCCACCAAAGGTCTGTGTGTAAAGCAACCATACAACACGCACCTCACATGCGACGAGGAACACACACAATAAGTGACGCCACACTGTAGGAGTTATGTAAATACTCAAGTTTATCCAAGTAGATCACGTTAGATGCAGTTCATGAGGTAGCAGTACATTTCATAAGCTGATAATACCATAGCTAGCGATGTACATATCAGTCAGGAGCTATAAAGGCTGTTGGTACCACCTATGCAATTCATGAAATAACAGTACTGCCTGTGGCACAACTACCACTCACGTAGCTGTACACGCGGGTTGGGTGCGCTAACCTGTGACGGCCTCAGAACGGGGCACCTAGCATGGAGAACTACTCGTAATCTCTGGCACATAGCACTGTAATAGGGAATATAAATAACAGAGCGCTACTCGTAACAGATGACATTTAGCACTTCAACATGGAACGTGAATAACAGAACGCTACTCGTAATCAATAGCATGTAGTACTTCACTATGGGCGTGAATAACAGAACGCTACTCGTAATCAATAGCATGTAGTACTGAAATATGGAACATGAATAACAGTACGCTACTCGTAATCCATAGCACGTAGCGCTTCAATATGGCACCTGAATAACAGAGCGCTACTCGTAAGCGTTGACATTTAGCACTTCGGAGCGGAGCAGGGAGATCAGAGCGCCACTCGTACTCAAGGACAGTCAATGCTTCACACGGGGCTGTTAGCAGGGAGCGCACAGGACTTGCGGAGCGAGTCTCTCGGGCTCCGGTGCAGTTCGTAGGGCACCACGCTTCAGTACAGTCAAGGGGGGGGCACCAGGAAAGGATCCCTCGGCGGGGTCTCTCTGTCGGGGTGATCAGGGGGACTCCCACGGAGAGGGAACCCGGGCTAAGGGTGCGGTGTGGCTCCCAACCAGTAGGGGGCGCACCAGGGACAATCCCAGCCTCGGGGCTTACCTCGATCTCGGCGTCTGAAGGCGTCCGCTCCGGCGACGATGGGGGAACTCGGCCCAGGCCTCGCGCACCTTCTCACGCAGCTGCGACGGCAGCGGCGGGGCCCCGGGGTTCTCCGCGGGCCTCGCGACACGGCAGGGCACTTCTTCCGGCCTCCGGGCCGCGACGGTGAGCGCGCTGGCTTCCACGTCACAGGGGGGTGCTCAAGTTAAGGATGGGGGTTCCGCGCTCAGCGGAGCACGCTGCCGGGGGTCCCAGGCCAGGTCAGGGAGCGCAGGGGTCACAGCGCTAATACCTGGTCGATCCCCGGTGGTTCTTCAATCTGCTTTGCATACAGCATCAGGGGTCAGTCTGGACACGCAGTCTCAGCGCTTGGCATATAAATTTAGAGTTCAATCTGGACACGCAGTCTCAGTTCTTGGCATATAAGTTTTAGAGTTCAATCTGGACACGCAGACTCAGTATTCAGTCTTGGTTCTCAGCTGTTAGATGAAGTCTTATTGGCGCAGATGTATCTGGCACCCTTAAGGGGTTCTGTTACAGGGGGTTAGGAATGGAGAGGGCGACTAGATCCTTCCTAGTCAGGTTGGGCAGAGAGTCTCTGGGTCCTCCTACTGCTGGGCAAGATCAGTGGGTTTCACAGGGTCCCTCACTTAAGAGGCAGCACCTAAATCCTGTCACTCTCAGAGGCATAAGTCCCTGGCTCGGCCCTACCGCCTACACTCCTGGTGGATTCTTCCAGCTCTGCTTCACCCCAATGGCCAACTCACCACAAAAGTTTCCCTCCCTCTCTTAAGTAGCCCTAGGTCAGGTGACCTCTGGCCAAGGCGGCAAAAGAAAAACCACACCTCCCTTCTAGAAGGTTCCAGCACATTCCAGGACCTTCCCCACTCTACCTATGGGACAAAAAGGCGGGCTGGAGTCGCAACATTGTTGTGGGGTTCCAGCCAGCTCCTGGCAGCTAGGGTGCTACTATGAAAGACCACTCTGCAGTAGCAGGGGCCTGTGGCAGCCATCTTGGGAGAAGGGAGCACCCGCACCTTAACACTGATTGGCAATGAAAAGGCGCCCAGAGACCTAGTCCAACATAAAAATGAGGGTGGAAAAAATGAGGCACGATCAAAAATGGAAGGGGAGACCACCCTAGGGCTGACAGGTCCAACAAAGGGCATTACCACAAATTGATAGTGCCCACTAGGGGTAGAAAATGCTGTCTTTGGCTTTACATCATCAGCTAGTCTGATCTGCCAGTAGCCAGCTGTCAGGTCAAATGTGCTTAGAAACTTGCTGAGGCCAAAGTATCTATTAGCTCATCTGCCCTGGGGATGGGATGGGCATCCGTCCTAGTGACTGCATTGAGACTAGGGGTGGGCGGAATTAGCGGAATCGCGTTACGCAAATCTCCGCGAAACGGTAAAAAATCTCCGCGAACACGCAGAAATTCCGCAAACACGCAGAATTGCTTGTTCGCGATACTTTTTTCCTTTTCGCGATCGCTGTTTGCGTGCTCGGGGTGAAATATCTCGCGAACACGCATATTGAGAACGCGAACAAGCAAAAAATTTCGCGAAGTCGCGGAACGCAGATTTTTGGGCAATTTCGCGTTCTCCGCGGAACGCGAAATTACCCAAATTCCGCAAATTCCGCGAACGGAACGGAATTTGCCGCCCAGGCCTAATTGAGACCCCTGTAGTCTATAAAAAACCTCATCTCTCTTTTTCCACCACTGGTGTAAGGTTTAGGTACCAGGACTACTGGTCTAGCCCAAGGGCTAACTGAGGGTTCAATCACACCCAGATCCAACATCTTTTGGACTTCTGTCCTTATACAGTCCCTGACATGGTCAGGTTGCCTGTAGATCTTATTCTTCACAGGCAGACTGTCCCCAGTGTCCACTTCATGAGTGCACCAGGTGGTCTGACTTGGAGTCAGAGAAAACATATGTCTAAACTGGCTGAGAAGATTCCTACAGTCAGTTTGCTGCTGGGCAATGAGGCTGCCTGCCAAGGCTACACCATCAACTGACCCATCATCAGGGTTCTGAGAAAGCAGGTCAGGAAGTGGGTCACTCTCTTCCTCCTGTCCTTTATCAGTAGCCATGAGCAAGCCCATGTCTGCCCTGTCAACATATGGTTTCAGCCTGTTGACATGAAGTACCCTATGGGGACTCCCAGGGGTTCCAAGGTCTACCAAATAGGTAACCTCCCCTTTCTCTTCAACAATAGTGTGGGGCCCACTACACTTGTCCTGGAGAGCTGTGGGGGCCCAAGGCTCCAACACCCACACTTTCTGTCCTGGCTGGTAAACAGTCAGTACAGCCTTTTGGTCATGCCAGGCTTTTTGCAGTTCCTGGCTAGCCTCAAGGTTTTTGTTTGCCTTCTTCATGTACTCAGCCATCCTGGAGCAGAGACCAAGTACATAGCCCACTATGTCTTGGTTTGGGGGCTTGAGAGGTAACTCCCATCCTTCCTCACCAAACACAATGGACCCCTGACAGGGTGTCCAAACAAAAGTTCAAATGGGCTGTGCCAACCCCCTTTTGAGGCACCTCCCTGTATGCAAATAGAAGGCAGGGCAAGAGCAGGTCCCATTTTCGCCTAAGCTTCTCGGGGAGTCCTTTGATCATGCCCTTTAAGATTTTGTTGAATCTCTCAACTAAACCATTGCATTGTGGGTGATAGGGTGTGGTGAACTTGTAGTTCACTCCACACTCCTTCCACATAGCAGTCAAGTAACTAGACATGAAGTTTGCACCCCTGTCAGATACTACCTCCTTAGGAAAGCCCACTCTTGAGAACACACTCAAGAGAGCTCTTGCCACTACAGGTGCTGTAGTGGTCCTTAGGGGAATTGCTTCTGGATACCTGGTGGCATGATCCACTACCACCAATATAAAACTGTGCCCAGATGCTGTTTGGGGATCCATGGGACCAACAATGTCAATCCCTACCCTTTCAAAGGGCACCCCCACCACAGGTAGTGGTATCAGGGGGGCCTTTGTAGTGCCACCTGCTTTGCCACTGGCTTGGCAGGTTAGACAAGAGCGACACAACTCCTTTGTGTCTTCAGACATGTGAGGCCAGTGAAAGTGAGGAACAATTCTGTCTCATGTCTTTTTCTGGTCTGAGTGTCCTGCTAGGGGAATATCATGGGCTAGTGTCAATAGAAAACCCCTAAACATCAAAGGTATAACCAACCTCCTGGATGCACCAATCTTGGGGTCTCTACTCTCTGAATATAGGAGTCCATCATCCCAATAAACTTTATAGGTGCCACTAGCATTCCCAGCAGCCTCATCAGCAGCTTGCTGTCTGAAGGTTTCAAGAGAGGGGCAGGTTTTCTGCTCCTTGCTCAAATCAGACCTGGAAGGGCCCCCTGTCCCCAAGAACTCAACCTGGTCAGGTTCAAGCTCCTCTGGGACAGTTCCTTCTTCAGGCTCAAGATCATCCCCCTGAGGAGACTGATCAGTATCCTGAGACAGGTGGGAAGGCTCTGCCTTAACCCTACTGCTCCTCCTCTTGTTAGGCACCAGGTCCATTATCCCAGAATCCAGGGCCTGTCCAGTTTTAGACATTTTTGCCTGTGACCTGGTCACAGCAAAGACATGTGCAGGGATCCCTAACATTTCTGCATGTGTCCGGGGCTCCACTTCAGCCCAAGCTGAAGTCTCTAGATCATTGCCAAGCAAGCACTGTACTGGTAGGTTTGCACTTACCCCAACCCTCTTAAGGCCAGTTACCCCTCCCCAGGAGAAGTTGACAACTGCCAGAGAATGGTCTGTTCTGACATTGCTAGCATTGGTCACTTTGTACATTTCACCAAGTATAATCTGCCCAGGATCCACAAGATCTTTTGTCACCATTGTGACACTTGCTCCTGTGTCCCTGAATGCCCAAGCTTCTACTCCATTAATTAAAGGCTGCTGTCTGTATTTGCCCAAGTTACTGAGACTCACAAAGGGGGGGGCATATCCATGCCCCCATCACTGACAAGCACAGCCTGAGTTGCTACTCTGACTAGGCCAGAGTCCATCTCAGAACCCAGGGTCAACCCTACTACACCCTTATTCTGTGTATTCCCACAACCAATTGTAACTGCACTAGGGGGAGCAGGTGCCTTGGGGGCATTGGTGGGAGCTGGAGTATTTTCTTTGGCCTTGGTGCAGTCACTAGTCCAGTGAGTTTTCTGTTTACCAATTTTGCACCAAGGTTTCTTTTGGCCTTTCCCTTTGTTAGCCTGTGAATCCCCACCTGAAGAAGATTTTTGGGGCCCTTGAGAAGATTTCTGGTCTTTACACTTGTCCCCACCCTTGTCAGAGTTTTTGGAATCTTGCTTCTTTGGGTCACCACCTTGGTTCTGTACCTTCTGTCTCACCCTGGTTCTGACCCATTTGTCTGCCTTCTTTCCCAATTCTTGGGGAGAGGTCAGATCAGAGTCTACCAGGTACTGGTGCAACAGCTGATTTTGACAGTTATTAAGAATCTGCTCCTTCATTATCAGATTGTACAATCCTTTGAAGTCACACACTTTACCGCCCAATAACCAACTTTCCAGAGCCTTAGCAGCACAGCCAACAAAGTCAACCCAGTCTTGATGTTGTGCTTTTTGGGTGTCTCTGAACTTTAACCTGTATTGTTCAGTGGTTAGGCCAATCCCATCTATTAGTGCACTTTTCAAGACCTCTTCTCTTACAGTGAGGAGCTTGCCTCTACCTTTGTCTGCAAAGGAGAGCCATAAGTTTGATGTCCACTGACCTTGAGGAACCTTCTGTACTTTACAGGCCCTCTCCAAGGCAGTTATCCATTTGTGGATGTCATCCCCACTCTGGTTGGGAGGGACAATCTTACTTAGGTTTCTATGGTCATAAGACTTCTCCCTATCTCTAGGGAAATTGGTGCCACCAAGGGATTCTAGTCCCTCCTTTTTACTAGCTCTGTAGAGCTCCAGGGCTTCCCTATCTATGGCCATTTGCTGCTTTCTGAGGCTGAACTTCTGAGTCTTGCTCATATTTCAGCAGTCTCTCTCTCCTCTCCTGTGAGGTTTCCCTCCCTCTGTGAGAAGAAACAGAGGTTTCTATAGAGGAGTTAGACTGGATAGATTCCCTTGACAGAGATCTATCCCTTCTAGCCCTGTTGTCAGATCTACCTGGAGGTGAGCAGTCTATATATCGACTTTTTAATATCGAGGGACATAAATATCGAGTCAAAAATATCGAATGTCCAAAATATCGAAATAGCTAATATCGATGTGAAAAATATCGTTATTTTTTTTTTACTTATATGTCGATGTAAGTAATATCGTTCGTAATAATATCGACATGTGAAAATATCGTTATTGTGTGTTTAGTAAATATTTTGAAGTTGTTTGTATAAATATTTAAAATGTATATAATATGAGAAATATTTATATTGTTTTAGGGGCGGGATGTTGGGTTATAGGGGATAAGGGTGGGGAGTGTTTTAAAAAAGTTAATATTTTTTTTTAATATATTGTAAAATTTAATTATTAAATTTAATTTAAAATGTGAAATGTATATTTAATTTTAGGAGCGGGATGTTGGTTTATAGGGGATAAGGGTGGGAAGTGTATTAAAAATGTTTATATATTATTTGAATTTGTTGAAAAATTAGTTAAAAATTGTAAATTAAATTTAGAATTTTAAAAAAAAATTTAGGAGCGGGATGTTGGTTTATAGGGGATAAGGGTAGGAAGTGTATTAAAAATGTTTATATATTGTTAGAATTATTTTAAAAATTATTTAGAAATTGTAAATTAAATTTAGAATTTTAAAAAAAATTTTAGGAGCGGGATGTTGGTTTATAGGGGATAAGGGTGGGAAGTGTTTTAAAATATTTTATATGTTTGTAAATTTTAAAAAATAAATTTCTAGAAATTCTAAATTATATTTTGAAATTTTAAAAAAAATTTAGGAGCGGGATGTTGGTTTATCGGGGATAAGGGTGGGAAGTGTATTAAAAATGTTTATATATTGTTAGAATTTTTTTGAAATTTATTTAGAAATTGTAAATTAAATTTAGAATTTTAGAAATAATTTTAGGAGCGGGATGTTGGTTTATAGGGGATAAGGCTGGGAAGTGTTTTACAAATGTTTATATATTATTTAATTTAAAAAAAAAACATTAATTTAGAAATTGTAAATTAAATTTTGAATTTTAAATAAAATTTTAGGAGCGGGATGTTGGTTTATAGGGGATAAGGGTGGGATTTTTTTTATTTTTTTTTATATATTTGTTAATTAATTTTTTTAAAAAATTTATAAATATGAAATAAATTTTCGATTTTTACAAATATATTTCGCTGCGGGATGTTGGTTGATAGGGGATAAGGGTGGGAAGTGTTGTAAAAATGTTTATATATCTGTTAATTTTAAAAAAAATTAATTTAGAAATTGTAATTTTTTTTTAGAATGTTACAAATAATTTTAGGAGCGGAATGTTGGGTTATAGGGGATAAGGGTGGGAACTTAATTTAACATGTTTATATATTGTTAATTTATAAAATATTAATATTTAGAAATTTTAAATTTATTTTTGAATTTAACTAATCCCATAATTAAATATAGATTTCAGTCAGAGTATTAAATTAATTAAGTTCACTGTCCAGCACTTATTTTAATTTAATATAGAATGGAGTGGGAATAGTAAATTAATTTAGTTCAGTGTCCAGCACATACTGTAATAAAATATAGGTTGGAGTGAGAATAGGAAATTCATTAAGTTAAGTGTCCAGCACTTATTTGAATTTAATATAGACTGGATTGGGAATAGTAAATTAATTTAGTTCAGTGTCCAGCACCTACCCTAATTTAATATAGGTTGGAGTGAGAATAGTAAATTAATTAAGTTCAGTGTGCAGCACTTATCTTAATTAAATATAGATTGGAGTGGGAATAGCAAATGTATTCAGTTCATTGTCCAGCACCTACTGTAATTTAATATAGTTTTTATTGAGAATAGTAAATTAATAAGTTCAGTGTCCAGCACTTATCTTACTAAAATATTGATTGGAGTGGGAATAGTAAATTAATTCAGTTCAGTGTCCAGCACATACTCTAATTAAATATAGGTTGGAGTGAGAATAGTAAATTAATTAAGTTCAGTGTCCAGCACTTATTTTAATTTAATATAGACTGGAGTGGGAATAGTAAATTAATTTAGTTCAGTGTCCAGCACCTACCCTAATTTAATATAGGTTGGAGTGAGAATAGTAAATTAATTAAGTTCACTGTCCAGCACTTATTTTAATTTAATATAGACTGGAGTGGGAATAGTAAATTAATTTAGTTCAGTGTCCAGCACCTATCCTAATTTAATATAGGTTGGAGTGAGAATAGTAAATTAATTAAGTTCAGTGTCCAGCACTTATCTTAATTAAATATAGAGTGGAGTGGGAATAGTAAATTAATTAAGTTCATTGTCCAGCACCTACTGTAATTTAATATAGTTGGGAGTGAGAATAGTAAATTAATTAAGTTCAGTGTTCAGCACTTATCTTACTAAAATATTGATTGGAGTGGGAATAGTAAATTAATTCAGTTCAGTGTCCAGCACATACTCTAATTAAATATAGGTTGGAGTGAGAATAGTAAATTAATTAAGTTCAGTGTCCAGCACTTATTTTAATTTAATATAGACTGGAGTGGAAATAGTAAATTAATATAGTTCAGTGTCCAGCACCTACCCTAATTTAATATAGGTTGGAGTGAGAATAGTAAATTAATTAAGTTCAGTGTCCAGCACTTATCTTAATTAAATATAGAGTGGAGTGGGAATAGTAAATTAATTACGTTCATTGTCCAGCACCTACTGTAATTTAATATAATTGGGAGTGAGAATAGTAAATTAATTAAGTTCAGTGTCCAGCACTTATTTTACTAAAATATATATTGGAGTGGGAATAGTAAATTATTTCAGTTCAGTGTCCAGCACATACTCTAATTAAATATAGGTCGGAGTGAGAATAGTAAATTAATTAAGTTCAGGTTCCAGCACTTATTTTAATTTAATATAGACTGGAGTGGGAATAGTAAATTAATTTAGTTCAGTGTCCAGCACATACTGCCAACTCAGTCAATTGTGGTGTACCAGAAACTCACCTCAGAACCCAGAACCCAGTCTCTGGCTAGTATTAGTGTCCCATTCGTTATCCGAGATTAGGCTCAGAAATCACAATGAAAAGACAACACAGAACTAGCGACTCAGTATCCTCTCAGGAATGGTGGGAATCCGAAATACCTGTCCGTATATTATTCTCACATCAGTCCACAAGAAGAATCAACAGAGACACGGGGAAAATAAAAAGAGTTTATTTTTATAGACCACGTGTCCTAAAATGCAGTAGGTTGGCTAATACAAGCAGACAAATGATTAAAATCAAAACCATCAGCTTCCTTACAATACCATAGAATATAAAAGGGGTGATCATATTATAATGACAGTGGATAATATCACCTTCCCTTTACTAAGAAGCTAATATTATTATTATGTTAATAGAAGGTCTCTTAGGCTTCAATAGGGGACCCCATACCTCAAAGATCAGCTTAGTGAAATCACATCACAGGAGCATCAGGAGTCTTCTCGCAGGAAGGCTCGTCTTCGGTCTGAATATTAAACATGATGTCTGCATTATTAAAAGCACCAACTTTCAGGTATTCGCAGCTGCCTGTGTGTTATGGCTAAATAGTGGGTCGATCAACCTGGAGTGGAAAACATGCTTTGTCTAACGACTCAGACTGTTTTGTCACGCCATGTACAGACCAAGGTCCCTGCGCAGAGCTCGGGATGGTAACAACAGATTGCTTCCGTGTGAGGCAAAGCTCGAGTCAGCAGTTTGTTTAAGCAATAACATGTAAACGCAGTGTCGTGCGCAAAAGCGGCAAGATGGATTTCTAACATCTAACGCGGTTATGCTAACTTCACAATGTATGTACGTATTAAGGGAGTCCTCACTACATGCCCCCTTGATGGAAGCACTATACAGTAGGCAAGAAAAAAGAGAATGCAAAGTTCAGTTTCGACAGAGCAGAACAAGGTGTATTCAATTAATAAACAATTTATAGTTCAGGCAAAAGCCGAAAACATGAAAATCGAAAAGGGGAGAAAAAAACCACAAACATGTGATGGGAAAAATTAAAAATTGTTTATGTGGACAGCAGTCCAAAGGCACGGGAGAAAAAACATAGAGGACCACAGTTTACTCAATCCATGAACGTATATGCAGCATACGTGGCCACTGCTTCCAACAAGAAATCGTTTGCAGAGCCATGAAAAGTTTCAGCCATCCAATTAATCAAAGAAAAGGAACATACATGTTCTTCAATGAGCGGAGCCTCTAGCACAATCAGAGGGCAACCCAATTGTTCCTCCAGATAGCTCATATTCAAGAAATTATAGGCTGCTCTTGCGATGTCCCAATTACCCAGGATACCATGCGCCGCACCACAGGCCATAATCCGAACACCAGAACAGGCAAACTCGTGAGACACTAAGGGCCTCATCAGTCGATCATAATCTGGCACCGGAGACACCATGTTGGTTAAGCACAAATCCAAAGGCCATTCAAAGGGACAATCTAGGCAGTGAAAGACTGGCTGTACGCAGGTGAAGTAGGAATACCGGAAGGATAATCCATACGCCAGGCTCAAAGTCGCCAATGGTAGCGTACCATAATATTCAAGCATCCTGTCACGGAGAAGATGCAGACGGGACAGGTTGTCGTGTGGCACAGAAAGAGCAGCCATTTCGCAGTATGAAAAGTAAAAGCAGCACTCCTGCCACAAGCGCCAGAATCAGCGGGACACCTCCAAAGATGCTCGAGAAAATAGAGTGAAAAAATGCCGCAATCACACCACAAATAGTTTGGAAAGAGGTCACGAGGCCCGAGCCCACAAGCTTAAAAAAATGAGCTAGGCCAGTCGTGGACGAGGAATTGAAAATTGTTTGGATCAAAGCACCAAAATGTAGGGGGAGGTCAGTATTCAAAAGCGCCTGTACCTCAGTACGCGTATTTGCAACGTGAAGGACAAATGTTTCACCGGAGGAAGTCATTGGCACCTCCTTTTTGGACAATAGCGCCTTTATTCTGCTCATTTTGTTGAACTCTGCTTTCAAGGTTGGAATCTAAGGCCAGATGGAAACATCCAGCAGCCCATGCAGGGGTGGAAATAGAACATTATTGCAGCAGACAAGTCTCTGCGATACAGTCACTATGTAAGGGATTCCCACTAACATCCCGCAGCAAGCTTCATTGTTCAGAATTAAATAACTACCGTTTGCAAGCAGCGTGAAAGATGGCGTAATCACTGGCACTGGGATACCTTTCATGACGCAGGCCAAATTTGGAGTTTGTACATTGTATGCACCGTGTAATTGAATGTGTCTACATACCACCGAATGATCAGGTGTCGTTGTACATTCTTCACCTGTCAGAGAAACCTCAGTACCGTCCCTTGTACATCTATACATAAAAGGGAGGGACCAAACATCATGTATGAAAGCGGTGCCCAGCTGTTCATATCTACCCAGAGCATAGTTTTTTATACAGGACGTAAACTTGAAAAGCGTGAATGGGAGAGTGATCAACCCATGTAATAACCACACGCCTGTATCCAATTCCGCTACAGAGAAAGGTAAAGGTTCAAATTTTTCAATATGTAACAATGAATATGTAGCATCTTTCATGGACATTAATTGCTGTTTTTCAGTAAGGTTAAAGGGAAGCAATAAAGATGTTGTATTAAAATAGTCCCAGGGGACCTTCCCTGCCTTTAACGTTTGTAATGTCCATGTTATTGGTTGTTTTCTGTATGTTGCCTTTCTATTGGATGGTTTGATTTTTTTTTTGTTAATTGTTTTCCTTTTATAGAAAATGCTAAGTAAGAGTATATTTAGTTTTAAAGGAGGAGAGTTTTAAATCATTATATATAAAAAGATTGTTTATAATGTGTAGTGAATGTTTTTTAAATGTGTTCGAAATGCCAATGTGATAATTATTTCAGTGTTTTTTTATTATGTTGTTAAATATTGAGATCTCTATAAATGTTATGTTTATGTTTAAGTAGAATCTCATTTGAAAAATGTATGTTTTGGGAAAATATTGTCTTTATGTTGTTTAAAATATTGGTTTTATTAGTGTTAGAATAGTCGATATTTTTTATAAAAACAATATTCTTGATGTCTATATTTTGGTTATCGATATTTGTGACATGTGTCATATTTATTTACTCATGTCGATATTTAGTATTGCGATATTAATGTGTGCGATATTTGTGTGATCGATATAATTGTATTACGATATTGTAGTGTCGATATTAGTGTAGTTTTTTAAATAAGTATACAATGTCGATATTTTTGATGTCGATATATTTGATGCGATATTTGTGTAGTTCGATAATGTGTCTGTCGATAATATGTCAGAGATCCGTGGCACTTATTTTGTGGTCTGATGATGTAGCTAGACTGTGTTTTTCTGGCCTTTCAGTGCACATTTCAATGTTTGTGTGTCCTTCAAAGTGTGTCTAGCAATGTTTATGTGTGTCCATGCCACCATACACAGGGCTATCTGGGACCTGAACCACAGTAATTGTGGCTATGCAATGCTATTTAATATACATGTGTGCCATTGTGGCCTTCCACCCCCGTCCAGCCACTCCATAGTTTGTACTCACCCTGTGGTTGTGTCTGTTGACCAGCACCGGTGTCCCGACCCGGCACTCCAATCACCGTCTCCTCAGTGATGACTTGCCCCACCAGTTCCTCCTGCTCATCCAGCTCCAGCTGCGGCACGGGGCTACCACCTCCGGTGGCCATGGCTGCCCTCCGGTTGGCGGCCATCTTCTCCTTGGTGTTCTTCTTGCTGTCGTTCCAGCGTTTTATCACCTCCTCCACGGTTCTCCTCTTCGTCTCTCCCACAGCATTGACCTTAGCTGTGATCTCCTCCCAGATATGTTTCTTTCAGGACAATGGCACTGTCCTGCGGATAAACAGCTCCTGCTGGTGTTCAGCCACCAGGCTATACAGGACCTGATTCTCCTGGTGGCTGAACCTGGGGTTCCACCTCCTCTTTTCCTTCCCCTGGCTCTCTCCCTGCTCCTCCTGGCTGGCTGTGGGGTTCGCTGTGGTCTCTGTGCTTGACCCCGCTTACTCCATGTCTCTGGTCTGGTCTGGTCTCTGGTCACTGGAATCCATTTTTTTAATATATTTTTTTGCCTGCTTGGGGGCCTTTTACAGTGCATTTTCCCGAATGCTGCGTGCAAAATGCAGGCCCGTTGTCAATTGTCAGGCTGATTTGGGAGATAATTTGCTTATCTCTACTTTTCGCGGCTAAGCGTGCGTTTTTTTATCACCGACGCTAAGATTTTATCACCATCCATAAGCGCCGGAACTGATTGTTATCGCTGGCTAGTGGCGCCTTGTTAATACGTTGCTACGGCAGTGATAAAAAAAAGACTTCGCCGGCGATAAACTTTTTTGCGCTAACAGCGCTTAGCGATAATTATCGCTATTTGTTGTTGATATGCCCCAATGTTTTGTACCACTCTCTCTAGTACAGCTCCTCTGACATGCAAGAGTGGTGCTTTGAACCTTGCACACATACTCCCTGTGAAATCTAGTAGTGCAACCTCTCAAACAAATACAAGAATGGTGCTGTTATCCTTGCACGGATACTCTATTTCAAATAAATGAGTGCAGTGTTTCTGCCTTACAAGAATGTTGCTATGATCCGTACAGGCATATTCCCTGTGAAATCCAAAAGTGCAGTGTGTCCGACATACAAGAATGGTGCTATGATCCTTGCACACATAAGCCCTGCAAAATTATAGTGCGGTGTCTAGGCCTTACACGAATGGTGTTATGATCCGTGCACACAGATTTCCTGTGAAAGCCAACAGTGCAGTGTCTCTTCCTTACAAGAATGGTGCTATAATTGTTGCAGACATACTCCATGTAAAATCCAACAGTGCACCGTGTCCGACATATAGGAATGGTGTTATGATCCTTGTACAGAAAATCCTTGTAAAATAAATTAGTGCAGTGTCTCTGACAAATGATAATGGTGCTCTGATCCGTGCACACATCTTCAGTGTGAAATCCTGTAGCCCCATTTCCCTGAAATTCAGGTCAAACACTCACTAGGAAATTCCAGAGAGCAGGCCCTCTCACAAGAATACTACCTGCCTCATAAGAATGGTGCTACGAGGATTTCACACATACTGATTGTCTTTGTGACATTCCAAAGTGCCATATATGAAAGGGTAACAAGTGCAAGGTTTGCGCTTTAAAGCAAAAAAGGGGCCAGCAGTCCAAGGGAACAGAAAAACTCTGGCACTTTAATAAGACTTCAAGCACTCTGCCACGGAACCGCCCTTCCCCCTCTGCTCCACTCAAGCCCACCCCCCCCATCACCACACACCCTTTCCAACACACCCTAATACCAGCTTTGAATCCATCGGCTGCACTGGAAAGAATCTCTGGGGCATATATTAATTTTAACGCCGTGCTTGATAATATGCCCCTCTGAGGTTAGGAAGGGCCACGGAGCCTGCACGAGTGTTCACAAGGAGAGTACGTGGGGGTATACTATCAAGCACGGCGTTAAAACCATGAAGGTGAAAAGGGCGTCTGTGGCAAAAAGAAGAATTAATGTAAACATGACCCCAGTGTTTGCTGTAAGTTTAGGCATCACGTGCATTTCGCCCTGTATTACATTGTCCTAAAGCGGATAAGGTGCATGGAGTTCTAGTGTAAGTGTGAAGTGCACCCTCTGCCAACAAGTTGGTCATTTCTGTAAGTGCGCAACACCTGTGCTCGTCACTGATGCTGTCTGTGAAACGGATGAGACACAGTCCTGTTGCTAATGGTTTACACGTTGGGCAAAACACACAACACACAAGATGATGGACGGAATGTTGCACATTGGCAAAACATTCACCCCCAGTCACAGATCTGGGTTTAATCCATCGTTATTTTGCTCACCACGTCACCCCAGTTCAGACATGGCCATATGCAAATCAGTCTTCACCCTGTGCCTCATGGGAACAGTCCAGCCCGAACTCCCAAGCCATGTCTTCCCTGGACCGGAATCAAGCATCCTAGGACCGGTTTCGGGGTTTCACCCCTCTTCAGCTACGATAGCTTGACTCCAGTGGCGTAGTGAGCACGGGACCCACGTCTGGGCATACCCTTCCCACATAGGGCAAACAGCAAAACACACAAGATGATGGACGTAATGTTGCACATTGGCAAAACATTTACCCTCAGTCACAGATCTGGGTTTAATCCATCGTTATTTTGCTCACCATGCCACCCCAGTTCAGACATGGCCATATGCAAATCAGTCTTGACCCTATGCTTCATAGGAACAGTCCAGCCCGAACTGCCAAGCCATGTCTTCCCTGGACCAGATACGTGAAACCTGTCACTGTCTCCCACGTGCTTCGTGCGCATGCAGTTTTCTTCCTTCATCCTTCCTTCATCCGGCTGCACCCCTACAGTTTTACAACTCCACCACGTTGTTTCATTTAAGTGCACATAAATGGGTTCAATGTATAAAAGGCCCCCCCCCCCTTGTGCAGCATACCAGGCTTTACGAGGGAACAAACCGACAATGTAGTGTAGGAAAATGCGACGCAAGCTACAGTTGTCGCTGTGACTGTCGAGGCAAACATGGCCACTCCATGCAAGCAGGAGTTCCAAGCCACAGGTGTTACAGAAGACATGTATGAATGCTAAGTGAGTGACCGTGGGCGCTTGTGACATCACCTGTAGGTGCTTTGTGCATGACCCTGGGCGCATTGTGAGTAACTTTGGGTGCTATGTGAGTGACCTTCGGCGCTTTGTGAGTGACCTTGGGCGCATTGTGTGTGAACTTGGGCGCTTTGTGTATGGCCTGTAAGCACTCTGTGAGTGGCCTTTCGGCGCTTCGTGTGTGGCCTGTGGGCACTTTGTGTGTGGCCTGTGGGAGCTTTGTGAGTGGCCTGTGGGAACCTTGTAAGATGCCTTGGACATTTTGCGAGTATATGGGTGCTTTGTCAGTGACTTTGGGCGCTTTGTGAGTGACCTTGGACGCTTTGTAAGTGACTTTGGGTGCTTCATGAGTATTTTAATAGTCAAGAACCACAATGAAAAGAGAGACCATGTCTAGGCTCGGGGGGTGTTCAAAGTAACATCAGTGACTGTTACCATGGTGCAGACAACCATTGCTAAACAGAAGTGTCAGCAGCAGCGCTCATTCGTCCTAGAGATGGGGGTGATGGTCCATGGAAGGTCCCTGGCATGGATCCGGAGGGACCAACAATATGTTATCTCTCACCCTGCCAATAACAGGAATCTCACAGGTGAAAGTCGGAGGTATTTTTCAGAGCTGCTGCTCAGTTTGTCTATTATCAATGTAGGAGGACATGTTGCTGCTGGACTTTGCTGCTGCTGTTCTGCATGGACAGAAGCAGAACAGGAGGCCCAGCCTTCTCCTACCTCACACCCAAAACGTGGACCGACCTCCCTCCTCACATGAGGGCCTCCTCCCCGCTTCTGGAAATCCACAAGAGGCTTAAGACCTGGCTCTTATACTGACCTCCGGCAGACGACCAACACACATGCTCCAGCGCCTGGATACCCTCCGGGTGCTGAGCAGCGCTTTACAAATCCAAATAACATAGCAGAACTTCAGTGAGAGCCAAAGTTATCAGTGTATGGAATGAATAGTAGTAGGGTATGGGGGTGCAGGGATCTACTACACTCCCACTTCAGTTTCAGGTTCGTGGAGATCTTTGATGAAGTGGCAAAACCCAGCCCCAATCTGCCCTGAACTGAAGTGTTTTTAATAAAAGGCACAATGCCTCCCAGCACCACTGGCTGTACCCCTAGAGGCCTCCTTTGTTCCTGGGGGGGGGGATCTACCAACCCCACCAAATGCTGCCTTGAAACCAATGCACCGAGTGAAGAGGGTCACACGTCTAATGTTTATGTTATGTTATGTTATGTTATGTTAACCAGCATTTATAGCGTGCACGGCTACTCGGAAGTGTCCCGGCGTGAAAACCTAGGCAGGGGAGATCAGAAATGAAAGATGTGACAGAAGAGCTAAAAAAAAGCCATGTTTTTAACTGCTTTTTGAACACCCTAAGATCGTGGATGTTCCTGAGCTCAACAGGCAGGCTGTTTCAAGCCAGAGCTGCTTTTACAGAGAGGGAGCACCCTCCCATTCTGGTGAGGCAGCAGCGAGGAACAGCCGCCAGGCATTGTCCCCCAGACCTCAATTGTCTTGATGGAATATTAAACTCAAAGCACTTCCTAAGATATAGGGGTCCGTGTTTGTAAAGAGCAGAATGGGCAATAGTCAGTGCCTTGAACAGAATGCGTTGTTTAACCGGGAGCCAGCGCTAATTCCGCAAAGAATGCTTAGTACTGGATCTGCCCGAATGCCCAATAGCATTCTGGCGGCCGCATTCTGAATGATCTGAAGCTTTTTTAGCTGGTAACAGGGAAGGTCAATATAAAGAGAGTTAGCATAATCCAGCCGCAAGAGGATAAGGGTGCGGGGCACCATTTCTTTAGCCGCTTTCAGGAGTAGCGGTAAGAATTTCTTAAGAAGTTTCAGAGTGCCAAAGCACACTCCTGCCAATTTGTTAATCTGCGTAGGGGATCTTAGGTCCTCGCCAAACCATATCCCCAGATTTTTAGCTGGGCTACCTATGGTTTTTGGCATCGGGAATCCCTCTGGCCACAGGTCATCCCTAAAGATCTGTAGGAGCGACCCATAAAAGAGGACCTCAGTTTTATCCTCATTGCATTTAAGTTGTGCCTGCGCTAACCATTTAAAAACCTCAGTGAGACAGTTATTTGCGGCGTCAGGAGATACCTCATCTTATTTCCAGGTAAAGAGCAGCTGGATGTCATCGGCGTAAGCTATAATTTTAGCACCCAGCCCCTCCGCCAAATAAATCAATGGTGTCACATAAACATTGAAAAGTAAAGGGCTCAATGTTGAGCCCTGTGGAACACCTGATACTTCTAGGGGTGGATGAAAAAGGTGGCAGCCACACTTGCTGGTTTCTAATAGCCAAGAAAGAATCAATCCAGTTCCACACCTGGCCTGAAATTCCAATGTCAGACAACCGGACAAGAAGACGATGGTGGGGAACCATATCGAATGTGGCAGAGAGGTCTAGTAAAACCAGGGCCGCTCTGCAACCGGAGTCACGGCATTCCCTAATCGCCTCTGTCATCTTGATCAGGGCAGTCTCTGTACTGTACGAGGCCCAGAAACCGGATCTAGCCGGGTGCAGGGCGCCAGATGTTTCCACAAATGCTGACAGTTGTTTGTAGACTGCCTTCTCACATATCTTAGCCACTGCTGGAAGGAGTGAGAAAGGTCGGTAGTTAGCCAAAATGTCGGGGTTAGAGGAGGGTTTTTTGAGCAGGGGGAGTAGTTTAGCCTGTTTCCATTCTTTGGGCACTGTGGCGGTTTGCAAAGACAGATTGATGATACGATTTACTTCGGGGTTAACTACCTCAGCTACTGCTGCCAGCTGCCTAGCCAGACAAGGATCTGCCGGGGACCCAGATTTAAGTGATTTAAGAATGGCCAGAGTGTCAAACAGTGGGATAGGAGTAAACGCTGTCAGAGAAGCGTGGGCAGAGTCTAGCACACTGGCAGACCAGGGCGAGTGTTCCACCAGCCCCGGATTTTCCGGCCTGAAGCTGTCCTGAATGGCCTGTATTTTGTCGATAAAGAAATCCGAAAGCTGCTCGCACCACGAGTTGGAGGCCCGAGTGACCTTGCGTTCCGCAGACGGTTTCAGGAAACTCTGGACGATCGAAAAGATTTCCTTAGAGTTATTCCTGGATTGGGCAATGCGCTCCGCATAGAACAGACCCATGGCACTCTTGACTGCAGCATAATAGCTATTCTGGTCTTTCCTAAGTACTAATTTTGCTAATGGGCAGTAGGGTTGGCGCCAACTGCGTTCAAGTTTTTTACACGCCATTTTCTGTTCCTTTAGTGCTGCAGAGAAACATGGTTTAGACAGTGTCAATCTTGCTCTCTTGTGTCCCAGTGGAGGAATCAACTGTTCCACTGCACTCTGAATCCAACTATGCAGACCTCCTACTGCCTCAGACAGCCCCCCAACTACAACCAGCCGTGTCCTGGACAGAACACTGCCAAAGACATCCAGCTCCAAACGAGGGGGCAGTCTGCTACCAGGAGCCCCTGAGGATGAGTATTTAATGGACCACGAGAAGTGGATTAGAAAATGGTTGGACCAAGAGAGCGGAAGGGGATCCTGCACCACTATAGAGAAATTAGTGCAGACCACATCCAGGGTGTGACCCCTGCAATGGGAGGGGGAGTGAACCCATTGTGTTAGCTGGGCAAGCTCCAAGGATTCGCTCAGCGCACAGCTGACCGCCGTCTCTTTATAATCCACATGGATATTACGGTCACCCAGCAACAGAAAGTTAGCGAAATGCAAGGCCCTTGAAACAATGGCTTCATCCAAAGTTTTTAGGAAGGCGCTAGCGGGGCCAGGGGGGCGATAAATTAGTGAGGCCCCTAGGAGTAAGTGTGGAGAGATGGTAAGGGCGAAGTCCAAAACTTCCCCATTCTTAAAATCCTGAGATTCTGTCTGAGTGAAAATCCAGTTCTCCCTATATACCACCGCCACCCCGCCTCCTCTGCCTGTTTTACGATCCATCCTTTATATATTTGTGACCCAGCATCCCACTCGAGACAGTATTGTTAAATGCACGTGAGGTGCAGAAACACGTCTGGAACTGGGGAATCAGGTGGTGGCCACATGACCACTCGTGGAGGCTTGTTCGAGTCATTAGCATCGAGGGCTGCAGCCACACCACAGTTTCTCAGGGTAGCGGCACCACCTTCATTGAGTAATGGACACATAATCCACTATGGCCCAGTGTGTGGCAATCAAACCTTGTGGACTTTGTTCTCAGTCTCTACACACATTCATGTGTGCAACATTCCTCTGCTGGTACAACTTGAAGTTGAGTAACACCACGTTTATTCACAAATTTCCTAATTCTACTGTCTTGCAATTTTATCCAAAATGTATTTGATTATCAGAGTCTTTTATTTTTGCTGTCGTCAAAATTCCATATTCCTTTTTAACCAGTGCAATCTTGCCCCAAAACACATCACATCTGGTAATTATCTCGTTAATTGCTCAGGTTTTTATTCATCCATATTGGTCCGTCAAATACCTCAGTGTCAAAATAAAACAAAATACTGTGTCTAGACATTTAAACAGAATTCAAATTATGAACATCTGTAACTATCCCCTATAGATTTACAGCCGACACAAGGAATAACATTTACAGTTTAAGCAGGAAATGTTTGAACAATAAAAACATGTTTCATATCTTTACTTATCCGTAGTGCACATTCACTGGTCCTGTGTTCACTCTGGTGTCTTGCCTGACTCTTGATGCAGAGTCATTTAAAGGCAAATGGGAGGTCCCCTGAGGCCTGTTCAGGCAGTGATGGGACCTGCCAGGGCATGGGTGTGAGAGAGTCCACTGGGCAATTATCAGCTAGGAGCTTTTATTTGCATTTAAAAAAGTCTCAGAGTCACTTTTTACATTTTGGAAAATGTTATATTTTTTAACTTAATTTATCAATGTCATGGAAAAGCATATCATATTTGTGATAGATCTTTGCAAGAAACAGGATGCACCAATGTAAAAACCAAAACTGTTGTCCTATCTGCTGTGCAACAAATCCATCATTTAAAAATAAAATACATTTAAGAAATAAGTCAGTGCCAGATGTATTTTAAAGCAAAGCTCAAACAACTCTTCTCACAAGTTCATAGCTATATTAATCCAGACCACTGTCAGGAAATGGGGGGGTAGAACCCCGCAGAGATATTTTAAGGATGCAGGGAATTTAGTGTAACAAAATCCATCACTAAAATACATTGAATAAATAAGTCACATATTCACACATATAGGTTGCTTCAAGCCCAAGGCTGGGCTTTGGACAGGTAAGAAATGTCACATAGACGATTGAGGCTCCCCACTTTGACCAAGTTTGCCTGACATGATGTTTAACATCAATCCCACACTCAGTGTTGCCTGCTCCACAGCCCGTGCCAGCAGACAATACATTAAATGAGAATAAAATATTGGTATTCTCAATTTATTTATGCTGTTGAACATTAACTGCATGTACATATGGGGTGCGCCAGGCACGTCAGGGAGGAGCACAGTGCACTTATAAGTGCGCATGTGTTTTTGGCCAGGCGTACTAAGCGGGCCAAACACCCATGCCCACTTATGTTTCTCCAACCAGGCTGTGTTACACAGCAGGGTTTGAGTAAAGGCACAGGCTCCAATGCACCTTCTGAGTGGCACAAGAGGCCGCTCAGACCAATCCTGGCACTGCTCTCATGTGAGAGCAGAGTCTGGATTGGGTGTGGAGCCTGTGCCCTGATGGCCCATCCCCCCCCCGGCCGATCAGAAAAGCAGCAAGGCAGGCGGGAGCAGAGACTGACAGAAGGGAGCAACAGGTAAGTCCTTTTTTATATACATGTTTTATTCCCCCCCTCTCCATCCGCGGCCACCCTACCACTTTATGTAGATGGCGGCCGCCACTGCTCAACACTTGGCTCTTCAAATTAGGCCTGCAGCACATGCCTGGGTACCCTCATGGTTGACAAGCCGCACTCTATAAAGATTACCTGATTGATTGATTGACAGTGTCTGCATGGGCATGTAAGTGGGTGTCACAGTATGTCTATACATGTAAGTGTGCCTGTAAGAGTCTCTATAGGTTTGTAAATAGGCGTAACAGTGTCTTTAGGGTATGTAAATGGGTGTGACAGTGTACGTATGGGTTTTTAAATGGGTCTGACAGTGTCTGGATGGGTATGTGTGTGGGAGTATCTGTCTGCATGTGACACTGGGTGTAAAAGGGTGTCACTGCCTGTCACAATGGGTGTGAGTGTGTTTGTCTGGCTAGCTGTGAGAATGGGTGTGAGAGTGTTTCTCTAGGTTTGAGTGTCACTGTGAGAGTATTTGGTTGCCTATTTGAGTAGGTGTGTGATTATATTTACATATATATTTTTTTATGCCTGCCTAGATCTGCCACCCCACCCGCAAATTTTTACCGGGTAGATCCGTGGATGTTGGAGAATGCCCCCAAAAATGTATGGGCATTTACTGCCCATTACTTACTCTTTACCCACATGTAATTTATACACAAGGGATCAAAGGACCTGCATCTTGATCCCATAATTTCCTTTCTCCCACATTTCAGGCCACGGGACCGGAAGTGTGTGCCTGGATGTGAGTGGCTGTGAGACAGTCTGTATAGGTGTGAAACTGTGTGAGAGTGTGTGTCTGGGCGAGAGAGTGGATGAGAGAGTGTCTGGGTGTAAGTGTGGGTGTGACAGTGTCAGAGCTCACCTTCAGCTTCTCGCTGGTTACCGTTGTCTTGCACAGGAACAGAAGTCGCTAGCTTCCCGACTCCCACTACTAATCACTCAGCCCCAAGAAATGTCTTTGGCTCTAACTGATCAGCAAGGGGGAAGGGGGAAATTGGATAAAATAATAAATGACAGAAGAGACTGGTTCTGGACCTCTGGTTTTCCTATCTGGAATTCTTCTTCAGCTATCACTCTGCCTTCTGAAGACTCCTAAGGGTAACTAAGCACACAACAAATTATTATTCCTTCTCTACTCTGTTCTGTCTCTTTTCTTCTCTACTCTTATGATTTTTCTACCTACCCAGAATCCTGAACTCAGTGCCTCTCTTCCTGTTCAACTCTGCCTTTTCTTCTTTCTTGTTATTGATGTCACTAATTATCTGTAAAACATATATCTTTTTATTATACCTATTTATTCTTTGTTTTTAAACATCTTCTAACTCTTTCTCTTTTAAACCTACCATTAATGTTTCTGTGTGTGGCCTTCTCTTTCTTCTCGTAATTTCTTTTCTTTCTTTTCTTGCCTCTTGCTATTCTAAAAACTGTCGTCTTCTAAATTAAGCCTTTGGTGCTTTTAACTTTTCCTGTTTGCTTCCTCTCCTTAGGTTACTGCGGAGCTGCTATAACTCTGGTAGTCTTTCTCCTTACTTTCCTAGTTAACTGTTGGTATTGTCTATTAATTTTTCCTTAGGAACCGTTTCTCAGTAAATCCTATAATGTTCTTCATTTTCTGTTACAGGACTCTGTATGCTGATCTCTGCTGACCTTGGTAAGTGTTATACTTATTGCGTCACCAAACACTGCTTACATTTTAATGTGAACGAATAATCTATCAGTAATTCACTTAGCTTTCTTCGGTTTTCTTTTCGAGGCGGCTGAAGTCTTCACTCGTTTTTTCCCTGTAGAGACGAGGGGCCTCATGTAGGTAAATAAATTTTACCGGTTCTTAAATACCGAGCCGTACCGAATCGGTAAATTAGAATCGGTAAGTTATATGTAGGTAAAAATTCGGTAACAGTTACCGATTCGGTAACATTCGGTAATCACGAATCGGAATTCACCGAATCGGTAAATACCGAGGTGGTATTTACCGAATCGGAAAATACCGAGGTGGTATTTACAGAATCGGAAAATACCGAGGTGGTATTTACCGAATCGGAAAATACCGAATCGGTATGTACGGATTCGGTAAATAAAATCACATGACTTGACGAAACAGCTAATCCTGTGCAACGACAGCCCACCCAACCAGGAAGTGCCCACACCCAGGCAGGTGTACATAATTAGCCGAAGTGGCCACACCCAGGCAGGTGTACATAATTAGCCCACCCTGGAGAGGCTTGGAGTGCAGAGGAGAGGCAGGGAGCCGTTGCATGTGCGAGCGGGTAAACGAACAGCATGTCCAGCCAGAGAACTGTGGAAATATGGATTTTTCTGGTCAGTTATGTCCCCTATCTTGGACCCCAACGGTTCTATGTGCATGTTACAAGTACATGTATGCTCCCTCCAGTTCCAGTTATGAAGACGCAAATACATGTGCGTCCACCGTTAACATGTCCTCTGTTGATCCGCCATGAATGGGCCGGATATTCCATTCCTAAGTATGAAAAGCCACCGGCTTTATATGGTTCACTTATGCCATTTTACAGTCCAGGCAAGTAGGCCCTGATTCTGTCATCAAGCTTTTCTTGCCTTCTGCCTCTGAAACCTCCAGTCTGAGCCTGCATCCGTGACCATGAACTTTGTCTCATTCTCTGCGCGGCTCACGAAGCCTGACATCAGCCTATTCTCTGCCAAGAACTGTATTTCACCTTCAAGTTATCTGCTTCGCCCCCTCAGCCGATGCATTCCTGTCTAGTAGTTTAAGTAAACATTCTTCCAGCTACCGAGCAAAGGCTCGGCTTCTCTGTCTTTATGCAAGTAATTCATAGCCTTGTTACTATGGAAGATTCCGCCCTCGCATCTAGTGTAGACACTTAGACGCTTGTACACGCACACACAGTAAGTATAGAATAGATTCTGTCCGAGAGTCCTTCTTTTTTGGATAACATAGTTCTTTAAACATAGGATGTTAGATATGATTTGGGATTAGGTTGACTTGACCCCCCAGACTTTTCGTCTCCACATGTAGAGCTAAATGTCAAGTCCCCTTCACCCCCTAGTTGCACGTCAATCACACGTCATGCTGCTGCGCGCGCATCTATGCCAAGTATTATCTTATAGATCCACCTATATATGACATCATAACCAATTATGTTCCTTTTTACTCCTTATTACACCCATTTTCGGTTACGCATATGAATCGTCATTTTCCTTATCAATTGTTACGCCTACTGTATTCGCTTCATTGTAATGTATGTACTATAAAAGTCATTTCTTGTCAATAATGTATGTACTTCACTTCCTGAACCTCCGTGGTGATGGAACTTGGAGCAACCGATTATAATCGTTCATTGGAATAAAGCCCATTCCGAACCTCTAATACCACGGATTCTGCCTCTCATTTTACTGAGCTGTTTTATTATGTTTCCGTATCAAATTAAGTCCCGGTAAAGTGTGGTAAATATTTCTCCTTTACCGGGACTGAATTTGGTACAGAAACATTATAAAATAGCTCAGTAAAATGAGAGGCAGAATCCGTGATATCAGAGTTTCGGAATGGGCTTTATTCCAATAAGCGATTATAATCGGATGCCTCAAGTTCCATCACCACGGGGGTTCAGGAAGTGAAGTACATACTTTATTGACAAGCAGTAACTTTTATAATACATACATTATAATGAAGTGAATACAGTAGGCGTAACAATTGATAAGGACATTGACGTTTGGTTTGCGTAGCCGAAAATGGGTGTAATAATGAGTAAAAAGGAACATGATTGGTTGTGATGTCATGTATAGGTGGATCTATAAGATAATACTTGGCATGGATGCGCGCGCAGCAGTATGACGTGTAATTTGACGTGTAACTAGGGGGTGACGGGGACTTGACATTTAGCTCTATATGTGGAGACGAGAAGTCTGGGAGGTCAAGTCAACCTAATCCCAAATCATATCTAACATCCTATGTTTAAAGAACTATGTTATCCAAAAAGGAGGACTCTCGGACAGAATCTATTCTATACTGACTGTGCGTGTACAAGCGTCTAAGTGTCTACACTGAATGCGAGGGGGTAGGAATATTCCATGGTAACAAGGCTATGAATTACTTGCATGAGGACAGAGAAGATGGGTCTTTTTGCTTGGTAACTGGAAGAATGTTTACTTAAACTACTAGGCAGGAATGCATCGGCTGAGGGGGAAGCAGATAATTCGAAGGTGAAATACAGTTCTTGGCAGAGAGTAAGCTGATGTCAGGCTTCGCGAGCCGCGCAGAGAATGAGACAAAGTTCATGGTCACAGATGCAGGCTCGGGCTGGAGTTTTTAGAGGCAGAAGGCAAGAAGAGTTTGATGACAGAATCAGGGCCTACTTGCCTGGACTGAAAAGTGGCATAAGTGAACCATATAAAGCCGGTGGCCTTTCATATTTAAGAATGGAATATCCGGCCTATTCATGGCGGATCTGGCAGAGGACATGTTGACGGTGGACACGCATGTGTTTGCGTCATCAATACTGGAACTGGAGGGACCATACACGTACTTGCGACATGCACATAGAACCGTTGGGGTCCAAGATAGGGGACATAACTGACCAGGAAAATCCATATTTCCACATTCCCTCCTTGTCCCCTACTTGCCCTTCAAGAGATATCAATCTTCATCAATCCATTGATCTGTTCATATAGCATCATTTGTTCTTCTTTCTTCTTCCGGGATCTCGAATGAAAATCTTGATGTGGGATACACGATGTGGCACACAGACCACAAATCGCTGGTCCACATTGTAGACATAGACAGCAACTGAATAGTATGAGAAGGCCAATACCTAGGAAGGATAGAACTCTCCATCCCCAGGCTGATACCGCATTCCAAAACCAACTGGACCAAGTCCAAGTGCCTGGGTTCTGGTGTATCTGGCTTACAATCTTATGAAGGCGAGTGATGGCTTTATATACAGATGGCGAATTTTCTGGTATGAATACGCAACAGCTTGATCCGATGACCCTACAAGCTCCGCCCCTATCAGCCAGGATGACGTCAAGGACAAGACGATTTTGAAGCACAACAATCCGCATAGCAGACTGCTCTTCCGTTAAATTGCCTAAGGCGGAAATAGTCTCATTCACTACTGCTTCAAGGGTTCTAGTTAATCTACGTATCAGCTTACTATTAGTAACAGTACCTATATAGGGAAAGACGCCTTTATTAAAATCTACATACTTGTCCCATGCCGTCTCAGTGTAATCGACAATGGGGAGATCTCTCCGTTTTCTGTTGTGTACTAAATGAATATTTCTGTAATAATCAGGAGGAGCTAGGAAAACAGGTGGCAAAAGGAATGCAATGTAGCAGGTACCATCCCAATCTAGGGGTAGACGCATATATGCAGTCTGACCACATAGGAAGTAGGAGTGGCGAGAAGCTCTGAATGAAGATTTGCCTTGGTCACTGAATTCTACGGTAGTAGTGCATTGACTGTGGCCCATATGTATGGAACCAACCTTTCTTACACATAATTCACCTTTTGCTGGGAATACTGACATGGTGGGTAAGACTAGCTCAACTTCGGATACGACATTTAGAATCATGAGATTAGGTGTAAAATTACCTAATCCATATACTTCATTTTCTAGATCAGTTCCTGTTCCTTTGGGGCGACCCTCCTTGTCAGGGTAACAGACTTTGAATAAAACTAGGTTCAGGTTTCCCCATATCCAATGGTCTTGGTAAACTGCTGTGTCTGAGTCTATGGAATTAATTAAACTAAACCATGCTCCACAGGAGCCATTATGTGTAAATGGATGTGGAAAAAAAGGCAGGACTCCTTCATAATTCTGGTAGGGAGGGAGTCGGCCACACACCCAACAATTGGTGGCGTTACTAGTCTGATGGGAATGATGTAACATACTAATGAAAGTGTTATTGCGCAGCGCAAGTCTATAAGACAATTCATGCGGAGGTAAGTCACTAAAAGAATGTTCAGCAGCAACATTATAAACATGTCTAGAAATAGGGTAATATATGTGCAACAACATACTTGTAATAATTATTAAAAGACTCAATAAAAACAAAATTAATAATGTCACTATGCAGTGGCTACGCAGTGATTTACAATACGCCTGTCGTTTCAACATTTTTCGGGTATTTTCTCTACTCAGGTCCAAGGGATACATGTCAGAGACAATTCAACCGCTTCACCTTGGAGAGGACTTAAACAATCAAATTGCTCGACTTGGTGGGCCTAAGCTTTAATTTGTAATTTTCAGATTTGCTCGGTTCAACAAAAGGAAGCTTTGTATCAGTCTGTGAGGGAGTGCAGGGCACAATGTCTATATCCGAAGATAGTCCATGAAATTTCTTGATGTGGCTTGAATGAATCCAGCCCTTGCGGCCCTCGATCTTCACGGCTGTTCTTGTGGTCAACAGGACCAACTTGGGTGCTTTCCACCTGGGCTCCAGTTGAGTCTTTCGGTCGAAATTTTTCACAAAGACAAGATCCCCCGGAACCACGTCATGGGGTTTCACCTCAGTGTTGTCGGGAAAGGCTGCAGCTACCTGTGAACGAGAAGATTGTAGTGCAGACATCAAGGAAGCCAAGTAATCTGTCAGCATATTACAGTCAATATCAGTTATTTTGCGTGGTATAGGCGTCCCCCACATATTCGGTGGTCTACCGAAGATCACCTCATACGGGGATAGCCCTGTTCTAGAGTGTGCTACCATTCTCATGTAAAAAAGTGCAACTGGTAATGCTACTATCCAGTCGACCCCTTTCTCTCTGCATATTTTGGACAGTCTGATTTTCAGTGTCTGATTATGTCTTTCTACAAGACCTGCTGCCTCGGGATGTCGGACACAGTGGAATTTCCACTGATATCCTAACAGAAGTGAAACGTGTTTCATTAATTCGGATGAGAACGGCTGGCCGTTATCTGAGTAGACAACACGTGGTAAACCGTATCGTGGGAAGAATTCTCGAACCAACTGTTTGGCAGTAGTCGGGGCAGTGTAATCTGAAACCGGGTACGCCTCTGTCCAACGGGACAGAGCGCAGACAACTACGAGAACATATTTGAATCCTCGACATCGTTCCATCTGGATATAATCCATCTGTAGGACTTCAAAAGGGTGATCAGGAGGATGAAATCCACCCTGTTCTACGGGAACACTTTTTCCTGGGTTGAACTGGCAACAGATCATACAGGTACGGACCTTTTGTTTTGCTGCTGCTCGTAAATGTTTATTGAACCAAATGTGTTGAATGCTGTCTAGCATAGCTTTTTCTCCTAGATGTGCCGGGCTATGTATAGTGTTAATTACGACTTGGACCATTGAATCAGGAAGGAACCATACAGACCTTTCCTTCATCATCCATCCTTGGTCCGTTTGGATCCCTCCTAACTCGGTCCATTTCTTTATTTCGTCTGGTGTAGCATGTGTCTGTATGTCAATTACGTCAAGAGTAGGATCTTTAACGGTCATACAATGTATCGGTGTCAGGACTATTGTCTTTGTCATGTCGGGGGTCTGAGTTTGAGCAGTCAGTTTAGCTGTTCTGTCGGCTAGATCATTGCCTTGGGAAACGATATCAGTAACCTTCGTATGGGCCTTACATTTCATAATTGATATTTCAGTGGGTAGATGTATTGCATCTAATAATGCTTGAATGAGGGGTCCGTGCTGAATGTGGGCACCGTGGGAAGTTAAATAACCTCTCTCTCGCCACAGCACGCCGAAGTCATGTACAACTCCGAATGCATAACGTGAATCAGTGTATATGTTGACTTTTTTATTCGTGGCTTGAATACAGGCTTGCGTCAGAGCGATGAGCTCTGCGGCTTGAGCTGACAAAGTATTTATACGATTAGTTTCAATGACTTCAGTATCTGTTGTGACTGCATAAGCGGCTACTAACTCTCCTGTACTTGTTCTCATGCATGAACCATCGACATAAAATGTCAAGTCTGGATCTGACAATGGAACATCGGTCAAGTCTTGTCTGGGTTTTGTCGTTACAGTAATAACTTCAATACAGTCATGGGCTAGTGGGTCTGTTCCGGTTACTGGCAAAAGTGTGGCCGGATTCAATGTGTTACAGCGTCTTATTTCTATATGTGGCTGAAACAATGTAAGTTCATATCCTGTAAGTCGCGCTATAGTCAAGTGTTGTGTTTGCGTTCTATTTACAAGAACCTCTACTGCGTGGGGTACTTGAACTGTCAATGGATGTCCTAACACTATGGCATCGCTTTGTCTGATTGCTAAAGCTGTCGCTGCTACTGATTTCAGGCACGCAGGCAGAGCCTGAGCTACGGGATCTAATGTACTAGAGAAATAGGCACATGGTTTGTGTGCTCCTGCTTGTTCCTGTGTGAGTACTGACAAGGCAGTACCTTCGCGTTCTGTAACAAAGAGTGTAAACTGTTTTTTGTAACATGGCGTTGCTAAAACGGGTGCTTGACATAAAGCTTTCTTTAGGCTTTCAAAAGCTTGTGTGTGTTCCTGAGTCCAAGGGAGAACAGTCGATGTGGCTGCCTCCTGTGTTGTCAATTGAATGAGTGGTTTTGCTAGAAATGCATACTGAGGGATCCACTGCCTACAATATGAAGTGAGGCCTATGAAAGCCCGTACCTCCTTTTGTGTCTTGGGTATTGGCATGTTAGCTATTAACTGAATACGGTCGGGTGTAAGCTGCCTTCCCTCCTTGTCCAGCGAGTGTCCAAGATAAACAACTTGCTGGACACAGAATTGCAGCTTAGAAGGGGACACCTTGTGCCCTTTTTCGGCCAGAAATTGTAAAACTGTCAGTGATGCTTTCTCACATTCAGGTTCGCTTCTTGCGGTAATCAGCAGATCATCGACATATTGAAGCAAAGCAGTGTTGACTGGCATGTGGATACTGTCAAGTTCTCGTTTCAGTGCTTGGCTATAGATGCTGGGGCTTTCTGTAAATCCTTGAGGTGCGCGTGTGAATTTAAAGCTGCGCCCATTTAAACTAAATCCGAACAAATATTGGCTTTCCTGATCTATTGGGACGCTGAAAAAGGCGTTTTTGAGATCAATTACAGTAAAGAATGTCGCTTCGGAATCAATGGCTGTCAGTAATGACGAGATATCTGGGACCACAGGAAATTGTGGCACAATGCATTTGTTTAATTCGCGCAGATCAATAACCAATCGATATACTGGCGGCGCTGTAGGATCTGTTCGTTTAAGAATCGGTATTATCGGTGAATTACATATATTGGAGTCTGTTTCCACAACTACTCCTTGGGCAATGAGCTCGTCAATGATTTGTAGTAAAGCCACTACAGCATCTGGTGGTAACTTGTATTGTCGCATTCGTGGTAGCACCACTCCTGCCTTTAATGTGACTCGATATGGTGTAATATTCATGCAACCAACATCAGTAGGGCCTTGTGCCCATAGACGTGTAGGTAAAGTCTGCAGTCGGGGATCCATGTCTCTAGATACATAGTGACCTTTAAAATCACGTAAAAACAATCTTACTCCTTCCGGGGAACAACATATTATAGCTCCTAGAGCTTTCAACGTTTTTATTCCTAACAAGTTTTCTGGACATGATTTAGTAAGCAGTAAATCTGTAGTTCGGGTCAGAGGTCCTATCGTAAGTGGCAAAGGCTGTGACACTTCATTAACAATAGGTTTTCCTGAAAAACCAAGGGAAATATTCTGTGAGCCTGAGAGGGGTGCCCCTGGAACTTCACTACGTTTTATAGTTGTTCGACTTGCCCCTGTATCGAGTAAAAATTTTCTATCTTGACCTAATAATTTACTATGTACATAAGGTCCTTCTTGATCTACAGGAATCTCGATAAGGGGTAAGTCAACTTCCCTCTCTAGGCTTGTTCATGCGTAACGCTGATACTCGGGATATTCATACTGTGCGGTCTGATACATTTGTCGAGTTGTTGTCTGTGTGGCAGCAGCAGGCAACGGTGGTGCAGCTGGCACAAACTGTATTGGCTGTTGTGAGGCTGGCATGGCCTGGGCATGCTGCATAGCTCCTTGTTCATTCTGATCTTGTCTTAGTGGCCGTGATCTTTCTTGTGTTTTACCTATGGCGATATTATGTTTTAAAACTGGACAATCGTGTACGTAATGGCCTGGCTTTTTACAATAATTGCATGTCCCCTTTACAGGTCCTGCTGAATCGGAATGTGTCATACCCTTTTTATGTCCTTCAGCTGGAACTGTCTGGGAAACTAGCATTTTCATTTTTGTGTCTTTCATGCGTCTGTGTTCATGTTCTTGTTCCTCTTTAATTCTATTGTGGTGGTACTGTAACATTTGTAACATTTGTGTTGGAGTGTTACCTTGCCAGGTACTCTCGAATTTTAATACTCTATTCTTTACTGGGGGCAGAGCATTTTCTACTAATTTTGTTACAAACAGATGTGGGTATGATTCGCTACTTGCTTTTATGCCACTATTTATACCAAAACATTTTTCAAAACGGGCATAGTAATCACTAGTGTCTTCGTCTTGCTTCTGTTTACAGGCTGAAATTGTACCCCAATCTTCCTTTTTCGTAGTTAATAAACGTGGCAGTACCTGTACTAGTAGTCCTGGTAATGCCTTAGTTTTGTCCCCAAGCCCCGAACCTGGACCTCGGGCCCTTTCTTCTGCTTCTAATGCTGACCATTCTATCTTTTGATCACCTACCTCCCACTCTTTTTCCTTGAGTTTCTCATAAATGCCAGCAGGCATCAACACCTTTAATATTGTCATAATGTCGGGGTAGGTATATTCTCCCATGAGTAACATGTCTTTAATTTCTCGGTGAAACCCCGCTGGGTCCTTGTCATGACTGGGTACTACTTTCTTCATTTCTAACAATTCTATTTTCGATATAGGCGTATATACAAATACGCGTTTAAACTCGTTGTCCTCACCCTTTATTGGGTGCACTTCTCGTAAGGGATTCTGTCTATCTATGTGATACGTAGTCCTTTCCTTGACAGACAATGGAACATGTTCTGAACATACAAAAAGAATATACTGCTTTCTTGATTCTAGAATTTCTTTAATTAATTCAGTACCTGGACCTCTCCATTTATTCATAAGTAATTCAGTCAGTATGTCAGGCAAGGGACCAGGGTCCGAATGCTGACTCCGATATAGTATAATGAGTTGTTGAATCATATAAATCCCAGCTAACCTTTGTTCATCTGGGGTAAGATTCAAAAATGTGCGTACTACTGTATCATCACTATATTTTCCGGGACTGTCCACCCAATGGACAGCTGCCCTGGCTAAATCTTGTTCATCCATAGAATCGAGGAAATGATAACCCCTTCGTTCTTGTAGTAGTTTGTCGGCGGTTTGGAACGAATGCTCGTTAGACCTTATGTTAATTATAGGTATTTGAAAATTTTTGTTATTATCTGGACATATCGGATGTATTGAGTCAGTGTGATATCTAGTCTTACTCCTATTACAAGATCTTCCTCTACCTACATAGGCTATGGTGTCCGACTGTCCTGTGGGCAGTCCTGACCCTTCTTCCTCGTTTTGTTCGAACTCGTCTACCTCTAATCGCTCTTCGTGTAGGCGTTCTATTTCTTTACGGATCTTTCGGCACATGGCTATTATACAGTTTTGTTTATCATGTCTCCCTTCCGATATATTCTGGCTCCATCTTGTAAGAATTTTCATGGCTTCCGGGTCTACCCCCGGTCGGTCTTGATTTCTGATCACACAGTTTATGAGGAAACGTAACAGTTCCCCCTGTATCTCTACTTTCTGGTATTCCATAGCTCTGTAAATACATTCTGGATCTCGCCCTGTTTGGACAAAATGATATATATTATCTAGATGCGCAGTCATTCCTGGTAACTTTGCTAAATACACTGCGGCTCGTCTGATACGCAATGATGCTAGGGTCATTTCGTCCTCCTTTCCAGGCACCGGGTCATATCTACAGTCTATAAGAAGTTCCTTAAGCGTACGGGTACTAAGGAGTTTGGGTGTACGTGAATGCGCTGACTCTTGAAAAGTAAGTTTATTTATTCTGGGTGGCGTAGAAAAGACATTGGTAGCTCCTCCCGCGGCCCCATCTGGGGCGTCGGGTGTAAAAGGATTCGTCGAACGTGACACAGCAACTACAGGTGTGGACACAGCCATAGAAGTAGCTGTAGGAGCGGATACAGAAACAGATGTGCTTGCCGGAACTTGTGACTCGATTTGTTGCTGTAGGGATACGGGTACTGGATCTTGGCGTTGAACCTCCCTGGTATGCGGTCTATGTAGGGCAGAGTTAGCATACTCGGGAGCTGCGTCATCTAAATATGAGGAAAGAAAAACATCTTCTGCGGTTCTAGGATGCCCCTTAGGATGTACCTTTATTGGGAACAATGGGGTTGGCAAGTCTTTTGGTGTCTCTGGAGTAGCCTTAGGTAATCCTTCGGCCAGGAGAGGATACATACCATTCATAAGGGCATTTCTTTGTCTGTCTACTTGTTCTGATTTTACTCGGATACCTTCCTCAATTAATAGATTCTCTCGAACTTTATTGGAATTCTCTTTACTCTTCTCCTCCTGTCTACGTGCTTTTTCTGTTCGTCTATGTGATTCTTTACGCCATAATTCAACGGCGTCTTTCTGTGACTGTCTGACTTTTCTTTTCCATAACTCTTCCTCGACTTTCATGATGCACTCTGCATCCCTGGTCCCCGCTGTGGGCCACCTTTGACTTTCTGGTAATCCCTTGGTATAGTCTACCCATAAATCAAGAAATAATATAGCGTCTAAGCCATGTTTGTGATACATAAAGTGCCCCGGAGTGTCCCTAGGAGGAATAGGGACGGCTTCTTCGAGAACCCCTTTTCTGGTAGTGATCTGTCTTAATTTCGAAAAGAGCGGCATATTGAGAACTGACCTTATACTTGATTTTGACCTGATACTTGAATTTGAACAGACTTAATACAATAAACACGATAATGAACAGTCATTCATACCACGATATTCAGAACATACTTAAACACTTTAAACATTTAACATTAAACCATTAACTGAAACATCAATGATGATCGTCTGCATAACTAATCACCAAGCTTAATTCTCGACAATAACTAGACAATAACTAGACACTTCGGAATACTTCGGAATACTTGATATACTGCTAAACAGTACAGATACACTGCTAAAACAGTGCAGACCGGATTTGTGTACCCAAACCCGTCTTGACCGGCACAACCTATGTGCACGTCAGAAATGCCTCCCCAGCAATGGTACTCACCGGGTAGCTTCGGAAACGGAAGGCCTCAGTAACTTGAACTTGAACCGGACCGGACTCGACTCGACTCGACTCGACTCATCGGACACTGGGCTTGACTTCGGACTGGTGGGTCTCTGTATACCTCGGATCTTGCTCTCTCAGCTAGGCTCTGGTCGGGATACTTCGCACTTATCACCGCCTCGTCTGGGTGTTGATTGCAGTCTCAGTCGCCCCCGCTTGACCGGAGGGAGATACAGGAAATCCTGCTGGTACGCGTTATTGTCCGTCCAGCTGTGGCAGGAGACCGGGCCTGCAACACACCGCTGGCGCGTGAGATGAGAAAGTGTCCCTATTCGGGCGCCATCATGTGGTAAATATTTCTCCTTTACCGGGACTGAATTTGGTACAGAAACATTATAAAATAGCTCAGTAAAATGAGAGGCAGAATCCGTGATATCAGAGTTTCGGAATGGGCTTTATTCCAATAAGCGATTATAATCGGATGCCTCAAGTTCCATCACCACGGGGGTTCAGGAAGTGAAGTACATACTTTATTGACAAGCAGTAACTTTTATAATACATACATTATAATGAAGTGAATACAGTAGGCGTAACAATTGATAAGGACATTGACGTTTGGTTTGCGTAGCCGAAAATGGGTGTAATAATGAGTAAAAAGGAACATGATTGGTTGTGATGTCATGTATAGGTGGATCTATAAGATAATACTTGGCATGGATGCGCGCGCAGCAGTATGACGTGTAATTTGACGTGTAACTAGGGGGTGACGGGGACTTGACATTTAGCTCTATATGTGGAGACGAGAAGTCTGGGAGGTCAAGTCAACCTAATCCCAAATCATATCTAACATCCTATGTTTAAAGAACTATGTTATCCAAAAAGGAGGACTCTCGGACAGAATCTATTCTATACTGACTGTGCGTGTACAAGCGTCTAAGTGTCTACACTGAATGCGAGGGGGTAGGAATATTCCATGGTAACAAGGCTATGAATTACTTGCATGAGGACAGAGAAGATGGGTCTTTTTGCTTGGTAACTGGAAGAATGTTTACTTAAACTACTAGGCAGGAATGCATCGGCTGAGGGGGAAGCAGATAATTCGAAGGTGAAATACAGTTCTTGGCAGAGAGTAAGCTGATGTCAGGCTTCGCGAGCCGCGCAGAGAATGAGACAAAGTTCATGGTCACAGATGCAGGCTCGGGCTGGAGTTTTTAGAGGCAGAAGGCAAGAAGAGTTTGATGACAGAATCAGGGCCTACTTGCCTGGACTGAAAAGTGGCATAAGTGAACCATATAAAGCCGGTGGCCTTTCATATTTAAGAATGGAATATCCGGCCTATTCATGGCGGATCTGGCAGAGGACATGTTGACGGTGGACACGCATGTGTTTGCGTCATCAATACTGGAACTGGAGGGACCATACACGTACTTGCGACATGCACATAGAACCGTTGGGGTCCAAGATAGGGGACATAACTGACCAGGAAAATCCATATTTCCACAAAAGGAAAATTATTTACCACATGAATGGCGCCCGAACAGGGACACTTTCTCATCTCACGCGCCGGCGGTGAGTTGCAGGCCCGGTTTCCTGCCACAGCTGGACGGACAATAACGCGTACCAGCAGGATTTCCTGTATCTCCCTCCGGTCAAGCGGGGGCGACTGAGGCTGCGATCAACACCCAGACGAGGCGGTGAGAAGTGCGAAGTATCCCGACCAGAGCCTAGCTGAGAGAGCAAGATCCGAGGTATACAGAGGCCCACCAGTTTCCGAAGTCCCAAGTCGAGTCCAGTTTCCGACGAGTCGAGTCGAGTCCAGTCCGGTCCAAGTCCAGTTTCCGAGGCCTTCCGTTTCCGAAGCTACCCGGTGAGTACCATTGCTGGGGAGGCATTTCTGACGTGCACATAGGTTGTGCCGGTCAAGACGGGTTTGGGTACACAAATCCGGTCTGCACTGTTTTAGCAGTGTATATGTACTGTTTAGCAGTATATCAAGTATTCCGAAGTATCTAGTTATTGTCAAGAATTATGCTTGGTGATTAGTTATGCAGACGATCATCATTGTTGGTTATTTTAAAGGTTAAGAATGTTTAATGTTTAATGTTTAATGTGTTAAACGTTCTGCATATTGTGGTATGAATGGTTGTTCATTATTGTGCTTTTGTACTAAGTGTGTTCAAGATTAAGTATCAGATCAGTTCTCAATATGCCGCTCTTTTCGAAACTAAGACAGATCACTACAAGAAAAGGGGTACTCGAAGAAGCCGTCCCTATTCCTCCTAGGGACACTCCAGGGTACTTCATGTATCATAAACATGGCTTAGATGCTATATTATTTCTTGATTTATGGGTAGACTACACCAAGGAATTACCAGAAAGTCAGAGGTGGCCCACAGCGGGAACCTGGGATGCAGAGTGCATCATGAAAGTAGAAGAAGTGTTATGGAAAAGGAAAGTCAGACAGTCACAGAAAGATGCCATTGAATTATGGCGTAAGGAATCACATAGACGAACAGAAAAAGCACGTAGACAGGAAGAGAAGAGTAAAGAGAATTCTAATGAAGTCCGAGAAAATCTATTAATTGAGGAAGGTATCCGAGTGAAATCAGAACAAGTAGACAGACATAGGAATGCCCTTATGAATGGTATGTATCCCCTTCTGGCCGAAGGATTACCTAAAGCTACTCCAGAAATACCGAAAGACTTGCCGCCCCCATTATTCCCAATAAAGGTACATCCTAAGGGGCATCCTAGAACCGCAGAAGATGTTTTTCTTTCCTCATATTTAGATGACGCAGCTCCCGAGTATGCTAATTCCGCCCCACATAGACCACCTATCAGGGAGGTTCAACGCCAAGATCCGGTACCCGTATCTCTACAGCAACGAGTTCCGGCAAGCACATCTGTTTCTACATCTGTTCCCACAGCTGCTTCTATAGCTGTGTCCACACCTATAGTTGCTGTATCACGTTCAACGAATCCTTTCACACCCGACACCCCAGATGGGGCTACGGGAGGTGCTACCAATATTTTTTCTACGCCACCCAGAATAAATAAACTTACTTTTCAAGAGTCAGCACATTCACGTACACCCAAACTCATAAATGCCCGTACGCTTAAGGAACTTCTGATAGATTGTAGATATGACCCTGTGCCCGGAAAAGAGGACGAAATGACCCTAGCATCATTACGTATCAGACGAGCCGCAGTGTACTTAGGGAAGTTACCAGGAATGACGGCGCATCTAGATAAAATATACCATTTTGTCCAAACAGGGCGAGATCCAGAATGTATTAACAGAGCTATGGAATACCAGAAAGTGGAGATACAGGGGGAACTGTTACGTTTCCTCATAAATTGTGTGATCAGAAATGAAGACCGACCGGGGGTAGACCCGGAAGCAATGCAAATTCTTACCAGATGGAGCCAGAATATATCAGAAGGTAGACATGATAAACAAAATTGTATAATAGCCATGTGCCGAAAGATCCGTAAAGAAAGAGAACGCCTACACGAAGAAAGATTAGCGGTAGATGAGTTCGAACAAAACGAGGAGGAAGGATCAGGACTGCCCACAGGACAGTCAGACACTATAGCCTATGTAGGTAGAGGAAGATCTTGTAATAGTAATAGATGTCCTATTGACCCGATACGTCCGATATGTCCAGACAATAACAGGAGTTTCCCAACACCCGTAGTCCATATGAGGTCTAACGAGCATTCGTTCCAAGTCGCCGACAAACTACTCCGAGAACGAAGGGGTTATCATTTCCTCGATTCTATGGATGAACAAGATTTAGCTAGGGCAGCTGTCCATTGGGTGGACAGTCCTGGAAAATATAGTGATGATACAGTAGCACGCACGTTTTTGAATCTCACCCCAGATGAACAGAGGTTAGCTGGGATTTATATGATTCAACAACTCATTATACTATATCGGAGTCAGCATTCGGACCCTGGTCCCTTACCTGACATATTGACTGAATTGCTTATGAATAAATGGAGAGGTTCAGGTACTAAATTAATTAAAGAAATTCTAGAATCAAGCAAGCAGTATATTCTTTTTGTATGTTCAGACCGTGTCTCATTACCCGTCAAGGAAAGAACCACGTATTACATGGATAGACAGAATCCCTTACGAGAAGTGCACCCAATAAAGGGCGAGGACAACGAGTTTAAGCGCGTATTTGTATATACGCCCATATCAAAAATAGAATTGTTAGAAATGAAGAAAGTGGTACCCAGTCATGACAAAGACCCAGCGGGTTTTCACCGAGAAATTAAAGACATGTTACTCATGGGAGAGTATACCTATCCCGACATTATGACAATATTAAAGGTATTGATGCCTGCTGGCATTTATGAGAAACTCAGGGAAAAAGAGTGGGAGGTAGGAGACCAAAAGATAGAATGGTCAGTATTAGAAGCAGAAGAAAAGGCCCGAACCGCAGGAGCAGGACTTGGGGATAAAACTAAAGCACTACCAGGTTTATTAGTACAGGTACTGCCACGTTTATTAACTACGAAAAAGGAAGATTGGGGTACAATTTCAGCCTGTAAACAGAAGCAAGATGAAGACACTAGTGATTACTATGCCCGATTTGAAAAATGTTTTGGTATAAATAGTGGCCTAAAAGCAAGTAGCGAATCATACCCACATCTGTTTGTAACAAAATTAGTAGAAAATGCTCTACCCCAGGTAAAGAATAGAGTATTAAAATTCGAGAGTACCTGGCAAGGTAACACTCCATCACAAATGTTACAAATGTTACAATACCATCACAATAGAATTAGAGAGGAACAAGAACATGAACACAGACGCATGAAAGACACGAAAATGAAAATGCTAGTTTCTCAGACAGTTCCAGCTGAAGGACATAAGAAGGGTATGACACATTCCGGTGATTCAGCAGGACCTGTAAAAGGGACATGCAATTATTGTAAAAAGCCAGGTCATTACGTACACGATTGTCCAGTTTTGAAACATAATATCGCCATAGGTAAAACACAAGAAAGATCACGGCCACCTAGACAGGACCAGAATGAACAAGGAGCTCCGCAGCATGCACAGTCCATGCCAGCTCCACCACAGTCTGTGCAGTTTGTGCCAGCTGCACCAGCGCTGCCTGTTGCTGCCACACAAACCACGACACGACAACTGTACCAGACCGCACAGTACGACTATCCTGATTATCAACGATACGCATGAACAAGCCTAGAGAGGGAAGTTGACTTACCCCTTATCGAGATCCCTGTAGATCAAGAAGGACCTTATATACATAGTGAATTATTAGGTCAAGACAGAAAATTTTTACTCGATACAGGGGCAAGTCGAACGACCATAAAACGTAGTGAAGTTCCAGGGGCACCCCTCTCAGGCTCACAGAATATTTCCCTTGGTTTTTCAGGAAAGCCTATTGTTAATGAAGTGTCACAGCCTCTCCCACTTACGATAGGACCTTTGACCCGAACTACCGATTTATTGCTTACTAAATCATGTCCAGAAAATCTGTTAGGAATAAAAACACTGAAAGCTCTAGGAGCCATAATATGTTGTTCTCCGGAAGGAGTAAGATTGTTTTTACGTGATTTTAAAGGTCATTATGTGTCTAGAGACATGGATCCCCGATTGCAGACTTTACCTACACATCTATGGGCACAAGGCCCCACTGATGTTGGATGCATGAATATTACACCATATCGAGTCACATTAAAGGCAGGAGTGGTACTACCACGAATGCGACAATACAAGTTACCACCAGATGCTGTAGTGGCTTTACTACAAATCATTGACGAGCTCATTGCCCAAGGAGTGGTTGTGGAAACAGACTCCAATGTATGTAATTCACCGATAATTCCGATTCTTAAACGAACAGATCCAAAGGCCCCGCCAGTATATCGATTGGTTATTGATCTGCGCGAATTAAACAAATGCATTGTGCCACAATTTCCTGTGGTCCCAGATATCTCGTCATTACTGACAGCTATTGATTCCGAAGCGACATTCTTTACTGTAATCGATCTCAAGAATGCCTTTTTCAGCGTCCCAATAGATCCGGAAAGCCAATATTTGTTCGGATTTAGTTTAAATGGACGTAGCTTTAAATTCTCACGCGCACCTCAAGGATTTACAGAAAGCCCCAGCATCTATAGCCAAGCACTGAAACGAGAACTTGACAGTATCCACATGCCAGTTAACACTGCTCTGCTTCAATACGTCGATGATCTGTTGATCACCGCGAGAAGTGAACCGGAATGTGAGAAAGCATCACTGACAGTTTTACAATTTCTAGCTGAAAAGGGGCACAAGGTGTCCCCTTCTAAGCTGCAATTCTGTGTCCAGCGAGTTATTTATCTTGGACACTCGCTGTCCAAGGAGGGAAGGCAGCTTACACCCGACCGCATTCAGTTAATAGCTAACATGCAAATACCCAAGACACAAAAGGAGGTGCGGGCTTTCATAGGCCTCACTTCATACTGTAGACAGTGGATCCCGCAATACGCATTTCTAGCAAAACCACTCATTCAGTTGACAACACAGGAGGCAGCCACATCGACTGTTCTCCCTTGGACCCAGGAACATACACAAGCTTTTGAAAGCCTAAAGAAAGCTTTATGTCAAGCACCTGTTTTAGCAACACCATGTTACAGAAAACAGTTTACACTCTTTGTTACAGAACGCGAAGGTACTGCCTTGTCAGTACTCACACAGGAACAAGCAGGAGCACACAAACCATGTGCTTATTTTTCTAGTACATTAGATCCCGTAGCTCAGGCTTTGCCTGCATGCCTAAAATCAGTGGCAGCGACAGCTTTAGCAATCAGACAAAGCGATGCCATAGTGTTAGGACATCCATTGACAGTTCAAGTACCACATGCAGTAGAGGTTCTTGTAAATAGAACGCAAACACAACACTTGACTATAGCACGACTTACAGGGTACGAGCTTACATTGTTTCAGCCACATATAGAAATCAGACGCTGTAACACATTGAATCCTGCCACACTTTTGCCAGTAACCGGAACAGACCCACTAGCCCATGACTGTATTGAAGTTATTACTATAACGACGAAACCCAGACAAGACTTAACCGATGTCCCATTGTCAGACCCAGACCTGACATTGTATGTAGATGGTTCATGTATGAGAACAAATACAGGAGAATTAGTGGCTGCTTACGCAGTCACAACAGATACTGAAGTCATTGAAACTAATCGTATAAATACTTTGTCAGCTCAAGCCGCAGAGCTCATCGCTCTGACACAAGCCTGTATTCAAGCCACAAGTAAAAAAGTCAACATATACACTGATTCACGTTATGCATTCGGAGTTGTACATGACTTCGGCGTGCTGTGGCGAGAGAGAGGTTATTTAACTTCCCACGGTGCCCACATTCAGCACGGACCCCTCATTCATGCCTTATTAGATGCAATACATCTACCGACTGCAATATCAATTATGAAATGTAAAGCTCATACGAAAGTTACTGATATCATTTCTCAAGGCAATGATTTAGCTGACAGAACAGCTAAACAGACTGCTCAAACACAAACATCCGACATGACAAAGACAATAGTCCCGATGCCGACACATTGTATGACAGTTAAAGATCCTACCCTTGACGTAATTGACATACAGACACATGCTACATCAGACGAAATAAAGAAATGGACTGAATTAGGAGGGATCCAAACGGATCAAGGATGGTTGATGAAGGAAAAGTCTGTGTGGTTCCTCCCTGATTCAATGGTCCAAGTCATTATTAACACTATCCATAGTCCAGCGCATCTAGGAGAGAAAGCTATGCTAGACAGCATTCAACATATTTGGTTCAACAAGCATTTACGAGCTGCAGCCAAACAAAAGGTCCGTACCTGTATGATCTGTTGCCAGTTCAACCCAGGAAAAAGCGTTCCCGTAGAACAAGGTGGATTTCATCCTCCTAATCACCCTTTTGAAGTCCTCCAGATGGATTATATCCAGATGGAACGATGTCGAGGATTCAAATATGTTCTCGTAGTTGTCTGCGCTCTGTCCCGCTGGACGGAGGCATACCCGGTTTCAGATTACACTGCCCCGACTACTGCCAAACAGTTGGTTCGAGAATTCTTCCCATGATACGGTTTACCACGTGTTGTTCACT
Source organism: Triturus cristatus (assembly GCF_964204655.1). Taxonomy (NCBI): domain Eukaryota; kingdom Metazoa; phylum Chordata; class Amphibia; order Caudata; family Salamandridae; genus Triturus; species Triturus cristatus. The sequence goes on along the minus strand of NC_140590.1, from coordinate 1,837,085,342 downwards.
CAGATAACGGCCAGCCGTTCTCATCCGAATTAATGAAACATGTCTCACTTCTGTTAGGTTATCAGTGGAAATTCCACTGTGTCCGACACCCTGAGGCAGCAGGTCTCGTAGAAAGACATAATCAGACACTGAAAATTAGATTGTCTAAAATATGCAGGGAGAAAGGTGTCGACTGGGTAGTAGCACTACCAGTTGCACTCTTTTTCACAAGAATGGTAGCACACTCTCGAACAGGGCTATCCCCGTATGAGGTGATCTTCGGCAGACCACCAAATATGTGGGGGACGCCTATACCACGCAAAATAACTGATATTGACTGTAATATGCTGACAGATTACTTGGCTTCCTTGATGTCTGCACTACAATCTTGTCGTTCACAGGTAGCTGCAGCTTTTCCCGACAACACTGAGGTGAAACCCCATGACGTAATTCCGGGGGACCTCGTCCTTGTGAGGAATTTCGACCGAAAGACTCAGCTGGAGCCCAGGTGGAAGACACCCAAGTTGGTCTTGCTGACCACAAGGACAGCCGTGAAGATCGAAGGCAGGAAAGGATGGATTCATTCAAGTCATATCAAGAAATTTCATGGACTTCCTTCAGATGTAAACAGCCCACCTCGTGTGTCCTCACCAATTGACTCAAAACTACCTCTGGCTGAGACCGACAGTAAAGAACTTTATAAACTAAAATTAAGGCCTAGACCGTCGGACGATTTGATTGTTTAAGTCCTCTCCTAGGTGAAGCGGTTGAATCTGTCTCCGACATGTATCGCCTAGACCTGAATCATGGACAGTCGCGAAAAATAATGAAACGACAGGCGTATTGTAAATCACTGCGTAGCCATTGCATAGTGACATTATTAATCTTGTTTTTCTTGAGTCTTTTAATAATTACTGCAAGTATATTGTTGCACATATATTACCCTATTGCCAGAAATGTTTACAATGTTACTGCTGAACATTCTTTTAGTGACTTACCTCCGCATGAATTGTCTTATAGACTTGCGCTGCGCAATAACACTTTCATTAGTATGTTACATCATTCCCATCAGACTAGTAATGCAACTAATTGTTGGGTGTGTGGCCGGCTCCCTCCCTATCAGAATTATGAAGGAGTCTTGCCTTTCTTTCCACATCCGTTTACACATAATGGCTCCTGTGGAGCATGGTTTAGTTTAATCAATTCCATAGACTCAGACACAGCAGTTTACCAAGACCAGTGGGTATGGGGAAATCTGAACCTAGTTTTATTCAAAGTCTGTTACCCTGATAAGGAGGGTCGCCCCAAAGGAACAGGAACTGATCTAGAAAATGAAGTATATGGATTAGGTAACTTTACTCCTAATCTCATGGTTCTAAATGTCGAATCCGAAGTTGAACTAGTTTTACCAACCATGTCAGTATTCCCAGCGAAAGGTGAATTGTGTGTAAGAAAAGTTGGTTCCATACATATGGGCCATAGTAAATGCACTACTACAGTAGAATTCAGTGATCAAGGCAAATCTTCATTTAGAGCTTATCGCCACTCCTACTTTATATGTGGTCAGACTGCATATATGCGTCTACCTCTAGATTGGGATGGTACCTGCTACATTGCATTCCTTTTGCCACCTGTTTTCCTAGCTCCTCCTGATTATTATAGAAATATTCATTTAGTACACAACAGAGAGCGGAGAGATCTCCCAATTGTCGATTACACTGAAACAGCATGGGAAAAATACACAGATTTCAATAAAGGCATCTTTCCCTATATAGGTACTGTTACTAATAGTAAGCTGATACGTAGATTAACTAGAACCCTTGAAGCAGTAGTGAATGAAACTATTTCCGCCTTAGGCAATTTAACAGAAGAGCAGTCTGCTATGCGGATTGTTGTGCTTCAAAATCGTCTTGTCCTTGACGTCATCCTGGCTGATAGGGGCGGAGCTTGTAGGGTCATCGGATCAAGCTGCTGCGTATTCATACCAGAAAATTCGCCATCTGTATATAAAGCTATAACTCGCCTTCACAAGATTGTAAGCCAGATACACCAGAATCCAGGCACCTGGACTTGGTCCGGTTGGTTTTGGAGTGTGATATCAGCCTGGGGATGGAGAGTCCTATCCTTCCTAGGTATTGGCCTTCTCATATTATTCAGTTGCTGCTTATGCCTGCAATGTGGACCAGCGATTTGTGGTCTGTGTGCCACATCGTGCATTCCGCATCAAGATTTTCATTCAAGATCCCGGAAGAAGAAAGAAGAACAAATGATGCTATATGAACAGATCAATGGATTAATGAAGATTGATATCTCTTGACGGGCAAGTAGGGGACAAGGAGGGAATGTGGAAATATGGATTTTTCTGGTCAGTTATGTCCCCTATCTTGGACCCCAACGGTTCTATGTGCATGTTACAAGTACATGTATGCTCCCTCCAGTTCCAGTTATGAAGACGCAAATACATGTGCGTCCACCGTTAACATGTCCTCTGTTGATCCGCCATGAATGGGCCGGATATTCCATTCCTAAGTATGAAAAGCCACCGGCTTTATATGGTTCACTTATGCCATTTTACAGTCCAGGCAAGTAGGCCCTGATTCTGTCATCAAGCTTTTCTTGCCTTCTGCCTCTGAAACCTCCAGTCTGAGCCTGCATCCGTGACCATGAACTTTGTCTCATTCTCTGCGCGGCTCACGAAGCCTGACATCAGCCTATTCTCTGCCAAGAACTGTATTTCACCTTCAAGTTATCTGCTTCGCCCCCTCAGCCGATGCATTCCTGTCTAGTAGTTTAAGTAAACATTCTTCCAGCTACCGAGCAAAGGCTCGGCTTCTCTGTCTTTATGCAAGTAATTCATAGCCTTGTTACTATGGAAGATTCCGCCCTCGCATCTAGTGTAGACACTTAGACGCTTGTACACGCACACACAGTAAGTATAGAATAGATTCTGTCTGAGAGTCCTTCTTTTTTGGATAACATAGTTCTTTAAACATAGGATGTTAGATATGATTTGGGATTAGGTTGACTTGACCCCCCAGACTTTTCGTCTCCACATGTAGAGCTAAATGTCAAGTCCCCTTCACCCCCTAGTTGCACGTCAATCACACGTCATGCTGCTGCGCGCGCATCTATGCCAAGTATTATCTTATAGATCCACCTATATATGACATCATAACCAATTATGTTCCTTTTTACTCCTTATTACACCCATTTTCGGTTACGCATATGAATCGTCATTTTCCTTATCAATTGTTACGCCTACTGTATTCGCTTCATTGTAATGTATGTACTATAAAAGTCATTTCTTGTCAATAATGTATGTACTTCACTTCCTGAACCTCCGTGGTGATGGAACTTGGAGCAACCGATTATAATCGTTCATTGGAATAAAGCCCATTCCGAACCTCTAATACCACGGATTCTGCCTCTCATTTTACTGAGCTGTTTTATTATGTTTCCGTATCAAATTAAGTCCCGGTAAAGGAAAATTATTTACCACAGAACACAGAAAGACGGAGGGGAAAGGAGGAGGAAGCTGAAATTTAGCCCCAAGGAACTCCAGGTGCTGGTGGAGGAGGTGGTGAAGCAGCACCAGAAGCTGTTTGGAAGGCAATCCCTGCAAGTGCCTGAGGCGGAAAAGCGCAACATATGGCTGGCCATCCAGGCGCAGGTCAATGCTGTGGGAGTGACCCACAGGGACATTGAGGTCCTCAAAAAGCGCTGGTATGACCTGAGGATTGTAACCAAGAGGAAGATGGGCGACATCCAGAAGGAGGCCAGCCAGACCGGAGGTGGAACCAACAGGGCACCTGCCCTCACCGAACTGGAGGAGCTGGTGGCGGCCACAATCGAGCAAGAGAGCGTCGTGGGTCTTGGGGACGCCGACAGCTCTGCCAGAGCCGCAACACACCAAGGTAAGACGAAAGCACAGCAATGTAGCCCCCCCTACCCCTATCCCACATCCCCCATTGTGAAACGAGAATCACACTGCAGTCCACACGTGTCAGTGCAGACAGGCAATGCATTCCGGGAGATGTAGTCAGGGCAACACTAACCATGACGTAAATGTTACAGGGCAACAAGGCATGTCACGCACTCGAGGCACAAGGAGACAGAGGACATATTGGAATGTGAAATGATTGATTGTGACGCTTGCAATGCAGCCCTTCGGGGACACTGAGCCAATGTTGTATTTCTGTCCACAGATGTGACATCATGCAGGACAGGGCATGCTGCAGGAGAGACGGCACACCGGCCACAAATATCACCTCTAGCCAGCACAAGTTCAGACCAGGGAGCAGGCCCACTGGCAGCCGCACCACCAACACAGCCAGCCTCGCCGCACCCAGAGCCAGCATCACCTCACCGAGAGCCAGCATCACCTCACCGAGAGCCAGCATCACCACAACCAGAGCCAGCATCTCCACTCATGTTCGAATCACCGGCCACATCTCCGCTTGCAGGTGTGAGAATGAGGAGGCGTCCAGCAGCCAGGCTACGAGCCTTAGACACCTCGTCAGACGACAGCATGGGCCCAGAAGACCGCACCGGGCCCCAGGAAGGGAGCCATGCCACTGTGCCCCACACCTCACAGGCAGCACAGACGGGAGCAAGAGGGCGCCGCAGGTCGCGTGTCCAGAGTCCACCAGCACCCACTGACGGCCATGGTGTCTTCTTGGGGCTCGAGGGCCAAATGTTGAAACAACAGCGCCTGCAATCAAAGGCAGTAATGTCAGTCCAGAGGCACATGCGGGTGATGAAGACAACATTAGTCAACATGGACAATAACATTAGCGGAATGGCTGCGGGCATTCGGGACATGTCCCAGTCAATCCAGCAGTTGTGCAGCAAATTAGATGCTGACATCGAAGCACGGCGCCGGGAACGCCAGAGAAGGGACACTACCAGCAGGGCACTCAACCGTCTGGCAACTGCGACTTCTCTACTGTGCCGGCGCTCTGTGACGATGCAGGAGGGCCTAACACAGTGCTGCAGCGACCTGTCTCGGGGGATGGTGCAGGTGACAAGTGCACTAGGGGTGCTATTGACTAGTCAGGCGTCGACAACTGCTGCAGGGGATGCTGCGGAGAGCATCGACACCAGCAGCAGCATCACACCCCCCGTCCCAGAAGCACGCAGGAGCAGCAGGCGGCTTGGGGTTGGCTCTAGTGAGGATGCACAGGCCGTGCAATCCACCACTGCAGCGCGTATGCGCAAACATTGATGTAGCCCTGCTAAGCCACTTCCCATTGGGTGACGTAACCCTGGACATACTCCTTGTATAGATGGTATATTGCCTGATTGGCCTGTTCATGTGTTCATGGCGTGGTGCCACATTAAAACTACGTCAGGACTTCTCACAACTCGCTGTGTCCCCTCACTTACTGAGAAATAGTTGCATGTGATCTCTGCCCGTCTCTCTCTCCCATCGATTGCAGTTGGCACTCTAGCTGCGTTGCCCTCTGGCTGGCCTGACTCATCCTCGTTGTCCTCAAAATATGTTAGTTCCACATCTGTACCTTTTTTCGTGGCAAGGTTGTGCAGCATTGCACAAGTGGCAATAATCTTGCAGCAGGTGATGGGTTTGTACTGGCGTGCGCCTCCGCTCTTGTGCAGGCAGCGGCACCTGCTCTTCAGTAGTCCAAACGTGCGCTCCACCACATTGCGTGTTGTTTTATGTGCCACGTTGTATCGTCTCTCACTCTGGGTTGCTGGGTGTAGGTAGGGAGTGAGGATGAATGACCGGCATGCATATGCACTGTCGCCTGGATGAGTAAAAGGGAACCATCAGTAACATGCCTCTATACACTATGATTTGCAGGTTTCAAGGGGCGTCACTGTTACTTACCTAGCAGGTATCCCTCTCCGAATTCTCCGGCACTCAGTCGTGTGTAGATCTCACTATTCTGGAAGATGTAAGAGTCGTGGGTGCTCCCAGGAAACTTTGCAACAATATCTGTGATGATGTTCCCTGCATCACAGATCACCTGCACATTGATGGAGTGGGTGGACTTCCTGTTCCTGTAGATGTGCTCTGTATCAGCTGGTGGACAGATTGGGATGTGTGTACCATCAATACAGCCGATGACATGGGGGAACTGTGCCATGTGATAAAAGTCTGTTTTTGTTTTCTGCAGTGCAGCCTGTGTGTTTGGGAAGCTTATGTAGTGGTGCATTCTCTGCATCATGGCATCCAGGAACTTCCTGAAGAAACGTGACAGGCAACTCTGGGATACCCCACCCACCGCAGCTATCACCACCTGATAACTGCCGGATGCCAACAGATGTAGGCTGCAGAGCACCTGCACATGTGGGGGTATGGCGTGCGCCCTTCTTATTGGATGGTCCAGGAGTGGGTGTAGGTCCCTGATTAAGTCCATGATGGTTTCGGGGTGTAGCCTGTACCTCTCATGTATCTCTGCATCAGTCAGCTGGAATAGTGTGATGCGCTGTCTGTAGATTTGTTCCTCCCGTCGCCACACCCTCAGTCCTGCTGCCTGTAGACGTAGGCGCCTTGCAATGACGTACATGGCGGCCATGTTGTCCACGCTGTTGCATTTTGGGATTGCCTATATGCATTGTTGATGGTTACCACCTGCTTTCAATCCGTGTTAATTACCGACTCTTATTTACCGATTTTCCTGGATTTCTTAATTACCGAGTGCTCCTACATGTCATTTTAAATTTTACCACTTCATATTTACCACTTCATGTTTACCGAATCGTTAATTATGTATTCGGTAAATCTGATTCGGTATTTTGGAATTCGGTAAATATGAATCGGTATTTACCGCCTCATATTTACCGAAAAGTAGTTTTTGGACTCCTACATCTCACTTGTCTGAATACCGGTCGGTAACGGCATATTTACCGAAAATCGGCCGTTACCGACCGGTATTTGGCTACCTACATGAGGCCCGAGGTGACTCCGTACTCGACTCCCGGTAAATAGCCCACTACGGACTCTAGCGGCTTTTCTGACCTCTTCGGTAAGTATCGGTTTCTTGACTCGGAACTACTCTCAAGTGTTACTCTGGAAAGCTTCTTACTCAAAAAATTCACTTCAGAACTGGAAACACACTCGAACACGTCTTCTCTGAGGAAATGTCTTGGTGAAGTGCGCATTACTTCAGGCGTGCGCGCGTCACATCGTCTCTCTGGATTTGTAAACAACTAGACCGCAGACCCCAGCGCCTGAGCGGCCATCTTGGAATTGCGGGCATGCCACAAACTCGACCATTGAAGCCCATTCGAAAATGAAACGCCTTTTGAACTAGGTTCCTTGCGCTTCGCTTTGGGACTCACATTAGGGATCCTGACAGTACCCCCCACCAAGGGTAGTCCTTCCACTCTGGGCTTGGTTGGATTGCGCTGATAAAAAAGTTTTATTAGCCTAGGAGCATGAACATCTGAATCTAATTCCCAAGACCGCCCCTCAGGACCGTAGCCTTTCCAATCTACCAAATAATACAGTTTACCTCTGACTAATGTTGAGTCCAGAATTTCGTTCACCTCAAACTCCACTCCTGTATCTAGCTGAATTGGGTTTGGAATCGATTCTTTTCTCAAATTAGGAACTGCCTTCTTCAAAAGGGAAACATGAAACACTGGGTGAATTTTTAATTGGGAGGGTAAAGTCAATTTATAGGTCACTGGACCGATCTGCTCTGCAATTGGGTAAGGGCCGATAAATCGTCGCTGAAATTTTCGGTTCCCTTTTAGCCTTAAATTTTTTGTATTCAACCAGACTTTATCTCCTATTCCTAGTGGAGGAGGTTTCTTTCTTTTCTTATCTGCGTACTTCTTATACTTTTCCTTAGCCTGTACTAGATTCTTTGATGCTTTTTCATGTACTGAATTTATATGAGCTACCAAATCCTTGACTGCTGGGACTGTGAGCTCTACATCTTGTACTGCTGAATTTGGATGTCTACCATAGTTTAAGTAAAACGGGGAATATCCAGTGGACACATTCTTCGCGTTATTATGAGCGAATTCTGCTGTCCACAAGTAGTCCGGCCATTCTCCCTCCTGTTTCAACAAGAACAACCGTAAATATTGCTCTAATTCCTGGTTCACCCTTTCCGTTTGTCCATCCGTCTCCGGATGGAAACTGGTGGAAAAACGAGTTTCTACTCCTAACCCTTTCATAAAAGCCTTCCAGAAATGCGAAACAAATTGGGTTCCCCAGTCTGATATTACGATCTTGGGTATTCCATCTAATCTGACAATCTGGGTTCTAAAGTGCCTTGCTGACTGTTTTGCTGTAGGGATTCCTTTTAAGGCCAAGAAGTGTGTCATTTTCGTGTATGCATCTACTATTACTAGTATTGTATTTGTCCCTTGACAGGATGGTAAGTCTGTAATTAAGTCTTGGGTGATTGTATGCCAAGGATGAGGAGGAATGGGCAGGGGTTGCAACAGCCCTTGAGGAGCGTGCCGTTCTGATTTTCCCTGAGCACATATCTCACAAGTCTTTACATATTGTTCTATGTCTTTACTCATCTGTGGCCACCAATATTTTCTTTTAATTGGATCTGCTGTCTTGAACTCTCCCTTGTGGCCAGCCAACAGGTGATCATGGCATTCCTGCAAGGCTTGCTTCTGCAATGCTGTAGTCGGCAGATACAATGCACCTTCTTTAAATGGTAATTCATCACGAATTTCTCTTCCAGGTTCTAGTTGCGCCCATTTCTGCATTTCTTCTGGGGTTAGAGCTTGGATTACTTTTTCCTTAAAGTTCAATATATCTGTGGCGCCTATAATCTTGGTATCCGGTATGATCACTTGAGCGCTTAGTGGACTTCTTTCTTCTCCGATTCCCAACCTAGACAAAGCATCCGCCTTTCCATTCTGTGCACCCGGCCGATAAGTTATCACGAAATCGTAATCGGCAAAGTACAGTGACCAACGGAGTTGGCGAGGTGTCAAGGTTCTGGCTGACTTCAGGAATTTTAAGTTTCGATGGTCCGTGTAGACTGTTACCACGTGGTGGGCCCCCATTAGATAATGTCTCCACTCCTTGAAGGCGTCTTTTATTGCCAGCAACTCTTTTTTCGTAATGGTATAATTGATTTCCGCTGGTGTCAATTTCCTGGATCGATAAGCCACCGGGTGTAACTGGCCCGTTACCTTATTCCTTTGAGAAAGAACTCCACCAATCGCAAGGTCCGAGGCATCTGTCTCGACATAAAAGGGCTCCATCGGATCGGCATGAAGGAGGATAGGCGCAGTGGTGAACTCTACCTTCAAATCTTTAAAGGCTTGCTCTGCTTCCTCCGACCATTCGAATCGTGTCCCTTTCTTCAGTAGTCGTGTCAAGGGTAGTATTCGTCGGGAAAATTCTCCAATAGATCTCCGATAGAAATTTGCGAACCCAATAAACGCTTGGACTTCTTTCACACAAGTGGGTGACTTCCATTCTTGTACGGCTTGAATCTTCCGTTTGTCCATATGAATTCCTGCTGGCGAGATTACAAAGCCCAAGAACTCTACCTGTGAAACTCCAAAAGCACATTTCTCCAACTTGACAAATAGTTTGTTCTCTCGCAGTTTTTGTAAAACTCCTCGAACCTGTGTTTGATGCTCCTGTGTATCCTTTGAGTAGATTAGTATATCATCAATATACACAATTGCACATTGATCAATGAATTCACTGAGCACATCATTTATGAAGTGTTGAAATGCTGCAGGCGCATTACACAACCCATAGGGCATCACCTAGTATTCAAATAGGCCCAAGCGTGTCCTGAAGGCCGTCTTCCACTCGTCTCCCTCTCTCACTCGAATAAGGTGATAAGCTCCCCTTAAATCCAACTTCGTGAACATCTGTGATCCTTTGATCTGGTCCAACAAGACGGAGATAAGGGGAAGAGGATACCTGTTCTTCTTTGTTATTCGATTTATGGCTCTATAATCAATGCACGTTCTCAACTCGCCCTGCTCCTTCTTAGGCACAAAAAATAGTGGCGAGGACACTGGCGATTGGGAAGTACGTATAAATCCATTGGCCAGGTACTTGTCAATATACTCCCTCAGGTGATGATTCTCTTGTTCCGTAAAGGCGTACACTCGACTGCAAGGCAAATTCGCCCCTGGCTCCAAGTCTATTTTGCAATCGTAAACTCGATGAGGCGGCAGTTGCTCAGCTTCCTGTTAGTTGAAAACGTCCTCAAAATCTTGATATTCTTGTGGAATTGTTTGCGTATTTATTACGCACACGGAGACTCCAGCTGAACATAAGGCGTGAGCCGGGTTCTGTTTACTCATTGCCTCGTAAGCCCCAAAACAGTTCTCTCTACAATATGCTGAGTTCATTTCAATTGTTCTGTTGTTCCAATTGATTGAAGGATTGTGCTCTGTGAGCCAAGGAAGTCCCAATATGAGTTGAAATTGGGGGGCATCAATTAAATTAAAGTGTATAGCTTCTCTATGCCCATCTTCTCGAATCAGCTCTACTAACTCTGTGTGACTCATGATTGGCCCTGAGGATAGATTGGTACCATCGATTGCTCGAACTGGTTCACTTCTAGCCTTGGCAATTGCTTGCAGCCCAATCTTAGCCGCGAATTTCAGATCGCAGAAATTACCTGTGGCTCCTGAGTCCACCATCACAGTCACTCCTTTCATTATTTTTTCACGAAATCGGATTGTCAAAGATAAAATAAAATGGGGCGAAGACGACTGTAATGTATTCGCCAGCCGATGTTCCTGAGGAGTTGATTTCTGATTCGCATCCACCTGCACAACTCCTTCTACAGGTGGTGCTCCGAGTTTTCCTTCGGCTTAAATGGACCCTTTGGCTTTCTTGGACAATTTCGCACAAAATGTCCATTAGATCCACAATACATACATAAGTTGTTGGCTCGTCTTTTTACCTTCTCCTCCTTTGTGAAATCGTTCCTATTTGCATAGGTTCAGATCCTGTGGTTCCTTCTGTACTCCTTCCTGTTTCAGCCTTAGCTCGGTCGAATCGCGGAACCGTACTTCTGTACTCTTGTCTTCTCTCTCCCCTTCGCTCTCCCTGCCGGAAATCCAATTCTAGCACTAGGTCTATCAGGGCGGAAGTTTCAGTTGGACGATTCGGTATTTGAGCCAAACCATCTTTTAGTTCATCTCGCAGGCCTCGATAAAATATTGCTGTCCTCTTGTTCTCTGGCCAATCAGTCTCCATTACAAGTTTGTTGAATTGAGCTAGATAAGCCACTAAGTCTCTATTTCCCTGCTTCAATTCCAAGAGTTTGTTATCTACTGCTTGAGAGATCCGTCTTCGGTCAAAGATTCTCAGAAATTCTTTCTTGAACTCATCAAAATTCTGCAATAATGGATCATCTCGTGAGACTATCGGCATCGACCATGCCGCTGCATCTCCACTTAAATATGACAAAATGAAGGCTACCTTAGACTGCGCATCAGGAAAGATAGAAGGGCGACACAAGAAATGAAGTGAACATTGTGTAATAAACACCTGCGCCTTTTGTGGGTCCCCACTAAATCTCTCTGGCACTGCCAACGGTATCACTGGCGATAAGGAATGGATTACTTGTGTTGTTAGCTTATTTGCGTCTCCCATTGATGTGGTGGGACCCTCCCTTCCAGTTGAATACGGTTGTCTTATCCTCTGTGCTAATTCTGCCGTCTCTTTCCTAGAATTCATGACCTCCTGCCTTAGACTTTGATTCTCTTCCTTAACTCCTACCAATTCCTTTTGTATCGTCTCTAGGACTGACCCTAAGGTCTGTAAATTTATTCCCTCAACCATTTTTTTTCTGTTCGGGTGCAAGATTAATACGTGGGCACTTCACTCTGTCAGAGCTCACCTTCAGCTTCTCTCTGGTTACCGTTGTCTTGCACAGGAACAGAAGTCGCTAGCTTCCCGACTCCCACTACTAATCACTCAGCCCCAAGAAATGTCTTTGGCTCTAACTGATCAGCAAGGGGGAAGGGGGAAATTGGATAAAATAATAAACGACAGAAGAGACTGGTTCTGGACCTTCTGGTTTTCCTATCTGGAATTCTTCTTCAGCTATCACTCTGCCTTCTGAAGACTCCTAAGGGTAACTAAGCACACAACACATTATTATTCCTTCTCTACTCTGTTCTGTCTCTTTTCTTCTCTTCTCTTATGATTTTTCTACCTACCCAGAATCCTGAACTCTGTGCCTCTCTTCCTGTTCAACTCTGCCTTTTCTTCTTTCTTGTTATTGATGTCACTAATTGTCTGTAAAACATATATCTTTTTATTATACCTATTTATTCTTTGTTTTTAAACATCTTCTAACTCTTTCTCTTTTAAACCTACCATTAATGTTTCTGTGTGTGGCCTTCTCTTTCTTTTCGTGATTTCTCTTCTTTCTTTTCTTGCCTCTTGCTATTCTAAAAACTGTTGTCTTCTAAATTAAGCCTTTGGTGCTTTTAACTTTTCCTGTTTGCTTCCTCTCCTTAGGTTACTGCGGAGCTGCTATAACTCTGGTAGTCTTTCTCCTTACTTTCCTAGTTAACTGTTGGTATTGTCTATTAATTTTTCCTTAGGAACCGTTTCTCAGTAAATCCTATAATGTTCTTCATTTTCTGTTACAGGACTCTGTATGCTGATCTCTGCTGACCTTGGTAAGTGTTATACTTATTGCGTCACCAAACACTGCTTACAATTTAATGTGAACGAATAATCTATCAGTAATTCACTTAGCTTTCTTCGGTTTTCTTTTCAGGTGCGGCTGAAGTCTTCACTCGTTTTTTCCCTGTAGAGACAAGGTGACTCCGTATTCGACTCCCGGTAAATAGCCCACTACAGACTCTAGCGGCTTTTCTGACCTCTTCGGTTAGTATCGGTTTCTTGACTCGGAACTACTCCCAAGCGTTACTCTGGAAAGCTTCTTACTCAAAAAATTCACTTCAGAACTGGAAACACACTCGAACACGTCTTCTCTGAGGAAATGTCTTGGTGAAGTGCGCATTACTTCAGGCGTGCACGCGTCACATCATCTCTCTGGATTTGTAAACAACTAGACCGCAGACCCCAGCGCCTGAGCGGCCATCTTGGAATTGCGGGCATGCCACAAAATCGACCATTGAAGCCCATTTGAAAATGAAACGCCTGTTGAACTAAGTTCCTTGCGCTTCGCTTTGGGACTCACATTAGGGATCCTGATAGACAGAGTGTACCTGGGTGTCACAGTGGGTGATAGAGTGTCTGTGACTTTGAAAATGGGTGTGAGAGTGTTTAGGTTTGACTGTGATTATGAGAGTGTTTGTCTGCCTGTTTGAGAGGGTGTGTGTTCATATCTTCTCTTTTTTTACGGTTGCTGAGATTCGCAGATCTGGCCACAAATTTACACGGGGGGGATCCGCAGAGCCCTGCGGGTAGATCAGCAGATCTTGCAAATTGTCCAAAAAATATATAAACATGTATTTTAACTTAACAACTTATACTTACAGCCTACTTATTTCCCCCCATGTAGTCAAGAAGTCCCTACCCTGACCCTTTATAAACATTACAGCCCAAATTTGAGCCCTGGGAACCGTTTCCCGATAAAAGAAAATGGTGATCGCAGTATTTCTGTGAAGCTGCTTCCAGCCAAGCAGGTCTTTACTTTGGCGCATGGATCCGCGGATGGATCCACAATGGATCTTTGAAGGATCTATGTCCCTATATATCAAATTTTTTTTAACTATTATATCTCAGAAACTACTGAACGGATCTACACCGCATCACCAAATCTACAAATTTAATTTTAATTTCACCCAGCAGTTTGGGCTGTAGTCATGTTCAAAACTCCTAAGGGAATCATAATTGGGAAAATGCTTTTTGGGACCCCCCCTTTTTCTTGGCCCCTTCTTCACAGATCTCCCTGAAACTTTCAATACAGCAGCTGATCCGAATAAAGTATATATTTTGAAAATGTTGTGACGATTCATAAAGTTGCGCTAAAGTAATTGGCAAAACAAAAAATCTTCATATATATATTATCTACTGGCGGTCGCCAGTAGATAGTTATAGTTAGGACCGAGTTCCCATAGGAAATCTGAAAATTCTATTTTGAATAACTTTAACGCCGGTTGACTTATCTTCGTGAAATTTTCAAAACTAATGGGGCGCTCTGCTCAGCTCCTACCCTGAAAGTCTCGGGGTGATTCGTCAAGGGGGGGCTGAGAAAAAAGGGGGGTCCCAAAACGCGTTTTCCCCATGCATTTTCCCATAGGACCTTTAGTCGAAGGTACAGCCCGTACGGCTGAACAGAATTACTTGAAATTTGGCAAAATAGATAGTCCTCAGGTCAGGCATGTGCCTTTTGCTTAAATGGTGTCAATCTGTTCAGTAGTTCCTGAGAAAATCAAATGTAAAATCATATATATATCTGGGCGGAGCCTAACCACACATCTCATCGTGAGATCTGATTGGCTTCATCCAAGAAGTGTTGGCAGCCATCTTGGGACCAATATACATGATAGCACCTCATTAAAAAGCATTGCAGTTAATAGAAGGTTTTAACACTTTAGTTACATTATAAATCATTTGTTGATGGTAGCATACTCATTTTAGGAATTGTGGTGTGTTCTAAGGTGATTTTACCATGTGAAAAAGCCTTCTGCTGTGATATCATGAATCATGCTTGAGAGAAAACTATTTTCTCATGCTTTTCCCACAGAGGTTTGGAAGTTGATCTATAAGCTAAACTGAGAGCATATTTTCTGTAAATTTACATTATCTTTCTCAGTCTTGTGAGAATGAAGTCTGACATTCTCAGTAAAACATGTACATCCAACAAGGGCAGAGACTGTCAGTTGATTCCTTTGTGTTCTACTGCAGCGTCCCAGAGTGTTCTAAAGAACAACTAGAGCGCTAACAGTCCTACTTATGACAAACGTACGGCACACCTGAAGCCATCTTGGTTGGAATTAAGTGGTAAGTCTTAAAACATTTAATTTAAAAAGGAACAAAATGAGGGGGTTCATTTTTCAGAAAGAAAAATTAGGGCACATTTTGAGTGACTTCTCAAATCCTCTTCCATTTCATTAAAAAATTCTGACATGCAGACTGAAACATGCACTTTCAATACCAGCAGCAGACTTCCCTGGTGACCAGTAGCTTTACTACAGTGATCTAATAAGCAACTAGAGTGCTAACAGTCTGAATTTATGGCAAATGTGTGACACATCTGAATGCCTTCTTGATGGAATCAGAGTAAAAAACTGAAAGTAATTCCTACTGAGGAGACTGTAGTAAATGAGAAAATTAGGAAACATCATAACAAATAAGTCTCCCAAAATGGCCACCAGAGACAAAAGAGCCCAAATGTAGCCCAAATATCACCCAGATGTAGCCCAAGTATAGCCCAATGACAGAATGTACCAGAGTGTTCTAACGAACAACTAGAGCGCTAACAGTCTTACTTATGACAAAAGTATGGCACACCTGAAGCCATCTTGATTGGAATAAAGTGGTAACACTTAAAACATTTAATTTACAAAGGAACAAAATGAGGGGGTTAATTTTGCCATAGAAATTATTATTAGTGCTTCAGAAAGAAAAATTAGGGCACATTTTGACTTCTCAAATCCTCTTCTCTTTCATAAAAAAATTCTGACATGCAGACTGAAACATGCACTTTGAATACCAGCAGCAGACTTCCCTGGTGAGCAGTAGCTTTACTACAGTGATCTAATGAGCAACTAGAGTGCTAACATTCAGAATTTATGGCAAATGTTTGACACATCTGAATGCCTTCTTGATGGAACCAAAGTAAAAAACTGAAAGTATTTCCTACTGAGGATACTGCAGGAAATTAGGAAACTTCATAACAAATAAATCTCCCAAGATGGCCACCAGAGACAAAAGAGCCCAAATGTAGCCCAAATATCACCCAGATGTAGCCCAAGTATAGCCCAATGACAGAATGTCCCAGAGTGTTCTAATGAACAACTAGAGAACAACTAGAGCGCTAACAGTCTTACTTATGACAAAATTATGGTACACCTGAAGCCATCTTGATTGGAATAAAGTGGTAACACGTAAAACATTTAATTTACATAGGAACAAAATGAAGGGGTTCATTTTGCCATAGAAATTATGATTAGTTCTGCAGAAAGAAAAATTAGGGCACATTTTGACTTCTCAAATCCTCTTCTATTGAGGAGACTGCAGTAAATGAGGAAATTAGGAAACTTCATAACAAATAAATTTCCCAAGATGGCCACCAGAGACAAAAGAGCCCAAATGTAGCCCAAATATCACCCAGATGTAGCCCAAGTATTGCCCAATGACAGAATGTCCCAGAGTGTTCTTAAGAACAACTAGAGCGCTTACTGTCTAACGTCGGACAAAAGTATGGCACACCTGAAGCCATCTTGATTGGAATAAACTGGTAACACTTAAAACATTTAATTTAAAAAGGAACACAATGAGGGGGTTCATTTCGCCATAGTAATTATGATTAGTGCTGAAGAAAGAAAAATTAGGGCACATTTTGAGTGACTTCTCAAATCCTCTTCTATTTCATTAAACAATTCTGATATGCAGACTGAAACATGCACTTTTAATACCAGCAGCAGTACTGGTGAGCAGTAGCTTTACTACAGTGATCTAATGACCAACTAGAGTGCTAACATTCAGAATTCATGGCAAATGTGTGACATATCTGAATACCTACTTGATGGAATCAAAGTAAAAAACTGAAAGCATTTCCTACTGAGGAGACTGCAGTAAATGAGGAAATTAGGAAACTTCATAACTCATAAATCTTCCAAGATGGCCACCAGAGACAAAAGAGCCCAAATGCAGCATAAATATCACCCAGATGTTGCCCACATGTAGCCCAATGACAGAAGTGTTAAAAAAATTTATTTTGTGTGTATTTGCAGTTTTATATAGTGCAGACTTGTCAGGTATTGGAGTGCTGTACATGAGCATTGGTTACATCACACAAGATCAAATTCATTTTGGTTGTTAGACATGGGGAGATTAAGTGATTTGACCAGAATCACAGAATGTTGAGCTGAAGCAGAAACTCCAACCTGGTTCCCCAGTTGCAAAGTCTGCAGCTCTGGAAGTAACACCACATCCTCTCCCCTAGGTGCAACATTTAATCAAGTGGTCAACTGGATAAAAAAACATAAATATTACAAATAATTTAAAAGTTCTTTGTCGCTATTTGAAAACTCAGAAAATATGTCCTCATTTTAGTTTTTTAGAGCACTAACCATAATTTTGATGCAAATAAGACCCTCTCATATATGTAATTTCTAAAGGAAATACTCTAGGTATTACAGTTTTGATTACATCAAGATGACGTCAGGCGTTCCACACTTTTGTAATAAATATAGAATGTTAGCAATCTAGTGGTTCATTGGGATACTGTTGAGAGGCAGAGGCCAGGGGCACAGACTCTGAAAATTGAAGGCAGGTAGGAGAGGGCAGATGCAACAATTTGACCACACTGGGCAGGCAGGAAGGGCAGTGGCAGCACAGCAGACTATGGAGGGCAGTGGGAAGGGGGGCTGGGGCAACAAACCAACAATACAGGACTGGCAAGAGAGGCTGTGGCAATATAATAGACCATTGTGGGCAGAAGGAAGAGGCAGTGGTAGTACAACCATACATGCCAACAGACCTGTTTCAGCCAGGAAAAGTCCAATGTTTTTAAGCTCAAATGGGCTTTATTTGATCTGTCTCCTGTCTACAATCTCCTCTTTTTCAATGTAACTCAAAAGGGAAAATCAATACCCCAGTTTTTTTTCAAAATCTCCCTCTTACCAAGTTCAAAATGTTCGCACATATGGTACATTGGATCATGGTAGGCAGGAGGAATTGGGGTAGGGACATGGACTCAGATAACAGAGGACAGGAGGGACATGGAGAGGTGTCCCAAACTGACCCTACAGGGCAGGCATCAGGGTTTGCAGCAGCACAATACACCACACAGCGCATGTGGGACGGGAATGCAGCACAACAATCCATAGAAAGCAATAGGGAGGGGACAGGACCATGCACATGGACAACAGAGAACAGAGGGGAAAGAGGCAATGGTAGCTAGCTGACCATAATGGACAGACAGGAGAGAAAGCTGCAGCATAACAGACCATAAAGGGCAGGAGGGACGGATCAGGGGCATTACAATGGAACAGACAAGCCAGGAGGGAGGGAATAGGGGTCTGCACATGGAAACAGAGGGCTGGGTGCAAGGGGGCAGGGCAGGAGCAGCAAGATGGCCATGGATGTCAGGCAGGTTGGACACTAGAAAAAAGACACACCATGGAGAGCAACAATGAGACTATGATGGCATACACACAGACCATGGAGGGAAGGTGGGAGGGGGTCAGGGGCAGCTAGCTGACCACACAGGCAAGGTGGGAAGGGCCATGGCAGCACAGAAGACCATGCATGGCAAGCAGGAGGGTTAGTGGCAGCACAATGGCTATGATGGGGAAGAAGGAAGGTGCAGGGGCATGCAGAAAGGACCATGGAGGATAGAAGGGAGGGTCAGGACCTGGGCACAGACAAGAGAGTTCAGGGGAAGGGGCCTCACAACAGAGCGCGCGGGGCAGGCAAGAGGAGCAGTTGCAGCACAACAGAGCAGGGAGGGCAGAAGGATGTGGCAGTAAAATGGACAATGGAGGACAGGAGGAAGGGGATAGGGGCATGGCATGTGGACAGGCAGGGTGGAGGTGGCAGGGACAGGTTACAGTCATCTGACAATGCTAGGCAGGTGGGAGGGGAGTGGCAGCTCAACAGAACACTCAGAGTAGATAGAAGTGGCAGGGCCATGGAACATGGTGGGCAAAAAGGATGGAGCAGGGGCATGCACAAAGACATCGGAGGGCAAGGGGAAGGAGAATAGAGGCAGCAAGCTAAGCACAGAGGCTAAGCAGGAGGTCAATGATGGGCCATAGAATTGGGCAATGGTGGGCAGGAGGAGTGGACTGGTACATCATGCTAAATGGAGGGCAGTGGCAGCACATTAGACCATGCATGGCAGGAGGGAGGAGGCTAGTCCATGGATTCAGACAACAGAGGATAGGGAGGAAGTGGATGGGGCAGCAAGCTAACTGTTCAGAGAAGGGGGGTATTAGGAACTTTATTGTTTTTAAAATGTGTGTGTGTGCGAACTACTTAAAATATGACCAAGTATGCAGCATAATCTCACATTTATTCAGGAAGAAGAGGACGTTTGTGACTGTGACTCCGGGCTCACTTGGCAGAAACACCCCCTGACCCTCCACCCCCCATCGCAAAATGTAATGCCCGTGAAAAGGGTAGGTGGACGCAGTGTTATATAGAACATAGTCCTGAGAGCACGATTGAAAATGAAAACTAGATATAGTATATGGTATAAACTATGCAACAAAAAGTGTGATATAAGATGAACCGGGACGTGAAATATAATATGCAATACATTGTGCGCACTTACAGATTCATTGGAGAGCGCGAGATAGCACAGGCACTAGCGCGTGCTATGCGATATGCGCCTTGGAGTGTAATATGCACAGGGCAGTGTTGTGTAACCTAACTAGTCTCTAAAGTTGTAATATAAAATATGTGCTGGGGAGTGTAACGTTGCATATGCACTGTGACAAAGATATGGATCCCAGATTGTATTATGTATGGCATAGCACTGTGCGTTATATCATAGGCATCGAGGAAGGCACGTGAGATGGGGCAATATAACCCGTGCGAAGGCAAGTGTGGCATGACATATTCACGGGGTGGTGTTACAGTGCACATGGGCTAGAGAGTGTCATAGCATACGCACTAGCTGGTGGAATACAACACAGAGGTGTGAGGCACTCGGCGGGCACTGGTGGGTATAACACAGCATTGGGCTCAGCGAGGAGCACGCTGTGACTCTCAAGTGAGGTTCGTCTCCTTTCCAGAGAGTAAAATAAAAAGTATTACACATCCGGCGGTGGATGTGTGTTTTATTAACCGTGAGAGGTTTTCTTGCATAGTTTGGTCGAATTTTTGTCGAATCCCATTTGAATGGCTTGGTGTGCGTGTATATTAAATGTGCCCGTCAATAGCTACCCATGTTTGTATAAATAAACAACAAGGGTGTCTACTTGGAGAGTACCCACCGGCGGGATTAGGCACGGTAGGACGTCAGACACGTCAGAGCTTCACTAGCGGTGTAAATACATTCCATGTGGATTCACTCTATGCATAGTCGCCTTTTAATGAATATCACGCAAATCGTCATGGTGATAGGTAAATACGGTTTGTCCAGCATGTCCTAGGTGTTTCTATAAATATATATATTTTTTAAATAACAATAAACAAAGGCCGGCCCCGGGGGATAGGGTCCCCGAGGCCATAAGTGGCCTGAGGAGGGGGGCAACGCAGCTCCCCTCCTAAAGAATAAAAAAAAAAAAAAAAAAGGCCATGACCCGGGGGTTGGGGTCCCCGGGGCCGATTAAGGCCTTGGGAGGGCCAAATTAATTTTTTTCAACAAAAAAGATTAGGGTGCAGGCCCTGGGGGATGGGGTCCCTAGGGCCAGTAAATTAGAAAAAGAAGGGGGGCCACACAGCCCTCCTTCTTAAAAAAATAAAATAAATAAAAGACCGGCATCGCGCCGGAGTCCATGCCCCCTCCTTGCAGCACTCTGCAAACGCGCCCCCTGGCCAGTTGTGAGTTGGGGAATTAATTCCCCTTCAATACTAAGGGTCCCTGAGGGCCAACTAGCCCAACAGGTATCTCCAGTATGCGCCAGGGAGCTGCGTTGCAGACAGGTGTTCTGAGGCCACGCCCCTTTTTACACCTCTATACAACGCAGCTCTGTGGCGCTTACTGGAGGTACCTAGTGGGCTAGTTTGACCCTAGGGACCCTTAGGATTCAAGGGGACTTAATCTCTCAAATTAGAACTGTGGTGAAGGGAGGGGACAGGGCCTGAGGTGACGTGTGCAAACACGCCCTGTGGCGAGTTTTAAGTTGGGAAAATAATTCCCTTTCAATCCTGAGGGACCCTGGGGGACAACTAGCCCACCAGGTGCTTCCAGTAAGCACCACTGCTCTGCGTTGCAGAGAGGTGGTGCAGGCCGTACCTCTTTTTACACCTGTCTGCAATGGCACTTACTGGACGTACCTAGTGGGCTATTTTGCCCCTAGGGATCCTCAGGATTCAAGGGGACTTAATCTCCCAACTTAAAAAACGGCCACAGAGCGTGTTTACACATTGGGGAAGGGAGGGGACGGGGCCTGAGGTGACGTGTGCAAACACGCCCTATGGCGCGTTTTAAGTTGGGGAAATAATTCCCCTTCAATCCTGAGGGCCCCTGGAGGGCTAACTAGCCCACCAGGTGCTTCCAGTAAGCGCCACTGAGCTGCGTTGCAGAGAGGTGGTCCAGGCCGTGCCACTTTTTACACCTCTCTGCAACGCAGCTCTGTGGCGCTTACTGGAGGTACCTAGTGGGCTAGATGGACCCTAGGGACCCTCAGGATTCAAATGAACTTAATCTCCCAACTAAAAACGGCCACAGGGCGTGTTAACACAGTGGTGAAGGGAGAGGACGGGTCCTGAGTTAACGTGTGCAAACAAGCCCTGTGGCGCGTTTTAAGTTGGGGAAATAATTCCAATTCAATCCTGAGGGACCCTGGGGGCCAACTAGCCCACCAGGTGCTTCCAGTAAGCGCCACTGCGCTGCGTTGCAGAGAGGTGGTCTAGGCCGTGCCCCTTATTACATCTCTCTGCAACGCTGCTCTGTGGCGCTTACTGGAGGTACCTAGTGGTCTAGTTGGACCCTAGGGACCCTCAGGATTCAAGGGGACTTAATCTCCCAACTAAAAACGGCCACAGGGCGTGTTTACACAGTGGTGAAGGGAGGGGACGGGTCCTGAGTTAACGTGTGCAAACAAGCCCTGTGGTGCGTTTTAAGTTGGGGAAATAATTCCCCTTCAATCCTGAGGGACCCTGGGGGCCAACTAGCCCACCAGGTGCTTCCAGTAAGCGCCACTGCGCTGTGTTGCAGAGAGGTGGTCTAGGTCGTGCCCCTTTTTACATCTCTCTGCAACGCAGCTCTGTGGCGCTTACTAGAGGTATCTAGTGGTCTAGTTGGACCCTAGGGACCCTCAGGATTCAAGGGGACTTAATCTCCCAACTTAAAACGGCCACAGGGCGTGTTTATACAGTTAGGAAGTGAGGGGGCGGGGCCTGAGATGACGTGTGCAAACACGCCCTGTGGCGCGTTTTAAGAGGTAGTTTTAATCCCCTGCCCTATTATATACTAGGGGCTTACAGAGGAGGTCATGCTGATCACAGGGGGACCCCAACACATAGTGTTCCCTAGTGTATGTAGGTGTTTTCACTGTATTCTGAGTGTCTTTTAACATAGCACTGGCTCTAGGACTGGTTATTCAGACCCAGTTGCCACCAGTATCCGACTGAAAAAGTTGAGGGTACTGGATGATTTTGCAACAAGGCTTCTTTCTGCTCTTCTGTTTGTTCTTTCTACACGTTATCCTTCTTCCTGCACTTTTCTTCGTCTTTGAGGACTTCTGTTGCTTCTTTCTGAATTTCTTTTTTTTCTTTCTGTGCGTTTTTTCTTCTTTCTTCACATGTCCTATCTCTGTAGGCATAGTTAGAAATTAGCATTTAAAAAACCTTTGAAGTTCACTGAAAAAACCATAGGTTTCAGGCACGTTAGAGTTAGGAATTAGCATTTAAAAAACCTTAAAAATTCACTGAAAAAAACACAGGTTTCAGGGGCATTATAGTTAGCTGGACTTTTCATTCATACAAAACCATGGAAATTCCCCCATTATAGTTAGTTCAGCTAACTATAACTCGCGCGCCCGCAATGCACTGCTGATGACGTCACATATTACATCACTCATGACATGGTCAGTGACATCACTTATGACATCACTGATGACATCTCAAATGACATCACTGATTACATCATCCTTGTGATTGAGAGGCAGACCTCCTCTCCCCCTAATATAACCTTTGATACACACATTCAAAAATAGAAAATAACATTTTCAAAACAATGGACATACCAATATCAGTTACAACAGCCTATTCAGTAATTCTAAGATCCACATACACATCCACTCATTCACCAACAGTCCTATACAGTCACTCATACATGTACTCACTCATCATATGTACTCATACACCTATACATCCTGTTACACAACGCCACTCATCCATAGAGTTACTCACACACATAGTCACTCATGCTAATAAAGAATCAAACATCCATTTACTTGCATATACAGTTATACACATACCACCACACTTACTTCTCTAGAAACTTACACATACTTAGTCTTTTCAACAATCACTTATAGAAACACATACTTATTCATACAGGAAGTCTTTCAATCTCTCACTCTCACATATACTCACTTATATACACCAATAGTCACATATACTAGTTTAAAACATATGTACTTACTCATAAAGACATTATTGAGACAGTCATTCACTCACTAACACACCCATGCACACACTCATCCACCCATACAGTCCGGCACACATGCTGTCTTCAACACATACAAACAGTGAGTCACTCATTCATGCACCTATGCACTACGTAATACCCCCACTGAACCATACAGACACTCAGACACTCATACTGATACTCAAAAAACCAACCAATAACCTATATAAACACTCATGTAGCTACTTACCAACCCATGCAGCCACTCATACACAAACTAACTATAACGGGGGAATTTCATTGGTTTTTTATGAGTGAAATGTCCAGCTAACTATAACATGTGTGAAACCTATGGTTTTTTAAGTGAATTTGCAAGGTTTTTTAAATGCTAATTCGTAACTATAACGTGTGTGAAACCTATGTTTTTTTCAGTGAATTTGTACGGTTTTTTAAATGCTAAGTTATGTATTTATTAATTTATTTTTTTCAGGTTTTTTACCGTGCGTGCACCGAGCACCCACGGTTCGGCGTGCGCGCACCGTGCGTGCACCTCGCGATTTAAAAAAAAAAATAATTGTTTTTTTCGCACTTGGGGGTCCTTCTGTGACCCCCTGACCAAGGCTAGGGGGTCAGGAACTGTCCACTCTGCCCCCTTTTCACGTTCTCCACCTCTTTTTTTCACCCCTTCAGACTGCGAGAGACAAAATGGCGGCCGACACTTCCTGGTTGCGACCGATTCGAATGTTTACCGACATCTAATAACCAATCAGAATTGCGCTCGCGCACGTCAGGGTGCGCGCACCGTGCGCGCACGGTGCGCGCGTATAGATATTGATATGCTTTTAAATGCTATTTTCTCAGGAAATACTGAACAGATTTACACCAGACCTGCAAAAGGCACTTCCTTGACCTTATGGCTACCTCTCTGCCAAATTTCACGTAATTCTGTTCAGCCGTTCGGGCTGTAGCTGCGACTAAAGGTCCTATGGAAAAATGCATGGGGAAAACGCATTTTGGGACCCCCCTTTTTCTCGGCCCCTGCTTGACAAATCACCCCGAGACTTTCAGGGTAGGAGCTTAACGGAGCGCCCCATTAGTTTTGAAAATTTCGCGAGGATTCGTCAACCGGCACCAAAGTTATTCAAAATAGAATTTTCAGATTTCCTATGGAAACTAGGTTGTAACTATAACTATCTACTGGCGACCGCCAGTAGATAATATATATATAATTTCAACAGTTAACGTACGATTCGGGGTCCCAAACTGGGCTTGAATTAACTCTTTTAAAAGACTTGTGACTCTTGGGACCCACTGGAGGGTTAAATTTGCATTATTTTCACCACAAGGACCAGCATGCATTGGTTGAATGGAATGAAGAAGGCACACCTGGTGCCAATTAAAAGAAACGTTAAAACATGCAGGGAACTTGTGGCAGCACGAAATCCATTTGCACAAGGGGCCTCTGAGGAGAAGGGAGACACCCTTTGAAACGCGTCAGGCCAGGAGGAATAAAAAACTGAATCGTAAGCTTTCTGTTGTGGAAAATAAAGGTTGTACCTTCACTTGCTGTGTGCTGCGGCCTCATCTGCTGGGCAGTTTTGGTGATATATTTGACACGGCAGGTCCAGGCCGTGGAGGGATCGCGCCATCCGACACGGGGATGCTTACCGGGGGGAAAGCTTCCCCCTTGGTAAAAGGCACAGCAAGCATTAATTTCAACAGTTAACGTACGATTCGGGGTCCCAAACGGGGCTTGAATTAACTCTTTTAAAAGACTTGTGACTCTTGGGACCCACTGGAGGGTTAAATTTGCATTATTTTCACCACAAGGACCAGCATGCATTGGTTGAATGGAACGAAGAAGGCACACCTGGTGCCAATTAAAAGAAACGTTAAAACATGCAGGGAACTTGTGGCAGCACGAAATCCATTTGCACAAGGGGCCTCTGAGGAGAAGGGAGACACCCTTTGAAACGCGTCAGGCCAGGAGGAATAAAAAACGGAATCGTAAGCTTTCTGTTGTGGAAAATAAAGGTTGTACCTTCACTTGCTGTGTGCTGCGGCCTCATCTGCTGGGCAGTTTTGGTGATATATATATTTATATATATACATATATATATATATATATATATATTTTTTTTTTTTTTTTTTTTTACCTACTGGCGGTCGCAAGTCGCCAATAGGTAGTTATAGTTAGGACCTAGTTTCCATAGGAAAAAGGTTTTTTGTTTTCCCAATAACTTTTGCGCCGTTTGGCGAATCTTCGCAAAATTTTCTAAACTAGTGGCCCGCTCTGGTCAGCTCCTGTCGTCAAAGTTTTGGGGTGATTCGTCAAGAGTGGGCTGAGCAAAAAGGGGGGTCCCAAAACGCGTTTTCTCCATGTTATTTTCCATAGGAAACTTTATACAAAGCTACAGCCTGAACTGTTTAACAGAATTACACCTAATTTGGAAAAAAGGTAGTCCTTGGTTCAGAAAGAGTACTTTTTGTTAAATCGTGTAAATCCGTGTAGTAGTTCCTGAGAGATTTGAAAAAGAAAAAGTTTTGATATCTAGGGCAGCGGTGGGTTCGCGAACCCTCCCGAGCACGGGCTTCATCTCATTGGCTGCCAACAGTCTAAACCAAGAACTGTTGGCAGCCATCTTGTAACTCGGTAGAACCGAGTCACAAGAAACCAGTAGATAAAAAGTTGAAAAATAAGAAAAGGGGGCAGGATACAAACACCCTGACCCCCTAGGCCTGCTCAGGGGGTCCCATAAGGACCCCCAGGGCCCAAAAAAGCATAAAAAAAAAAAAATCGGCTGAATTCATGATGGGTGCGCGAATCCAGCTGAGAAAATTTTAAAAAACCAAGCGCAGGCTGCCGCGCTTCATTGTACTTAAGCCCCAGGGTAGGCCAGGTCCCAGGGGCATTCCAAATTATCCTAACTCTGAAATATTTCTGGTCTGTCCACAGATGTTTGTAGATGTGACTTCCTGTGTGAGATTGCGAGACCGTGCACTGAAAACACCCATGGAGAAGGTGCCCTAAAAAAAACTGCACCCGTAGAGACCGCGTTTAGAGAGATCCAGCACATGAGACTGTATTCGCAGAGAGACAGAACGGCGTCAAAGAGACTAAATAAGTGGAAACTTTGCACAAGTGAAGAGGCTGACTGCATCGGGAGAGACACACCACCCACAGAGCAGAGGCTGTACAAGCTGAGTGGAAACACTGGACCAGTTCAAAGATAGCGCCTGTGAGAGACTCCACTAGTTGAGGCACTGTTTCAACTGAGAGTTGGTACCGGTGGAGCCGCTGTGCCCTTGGGGAAATTGAACCGGCATAGAGAGCGGGCCTGTCTTGAGACAGATGGGCACAACAGGTGAGCCAGCGATTTGGGTAGTGTTGGGTAATAAGTCTGCCTGCGTGGTGAGTGTGTGTATTCGGCTAGTTTGCGTTTTAGTCAAAGTATGCCCCCTGCGTGTATTTGGTTATCATGTGTATTTTGTAATGGTATTTATGTTGCAATGGTGTGTATAGTGAGATAATGGGTATATATTGGCTACAGCGCGCCAAGGCTGTTGTGATTGCCAAGAGTGAATTGGTGGCTGTGTGCTTTGGGCTAGTGTATTCATAAGTGTCAGTTTGTGTAGTAGGGTACTGTGTTTTGTGGCACTGTGTCATTTTTTGTGGATATGTTTGTTTCAGGGAATGCTTTGTAACTGTGTTAAAGATTGCAGGGATCTGTTAGCATGAGCTGAAAGCCATTTTGTACTTGGCAGCCATTTTAGTTAGCTATGTGCTAGCCATTTGCTTTCTCCCTCTTCCAGAACCTCGCACATGCTCAGAAGGGCCTAGCTAGTAGAATGCACCTGCTCCCAGTATAGAACTGTCAGGCTGTTCTAACTGAAGTCAGCAACTCATTACTCTTCCTACTTGTTGACTGTGCATTTTCTGTATGACCATCTATGTGTGTAACTCTTCTCATGTGTACTTGTACCGCCTTCTTTTGAGCCCCTGTGTGGGTATATAAGGCCCCTGTTCACTGTACTCCTTTGAATGCCTCCTACAGTGACTTGAGGGTACTGTCTGATGCAATCTCCCTCATGTGAGGTTTAAATAAATGCATTGTTTTCAGACTACAGCTTCTGTGCCAATCTCTTCTTTGTTGGTTTATAAGGACCAGGTGTATCAGTGAAACCCCTGAGAAGGTTTTTATTTTTCAGTTGGCGCTCAACGTGGACCTCTTCAGAGAAGTGGCTATCCAAGGTAGTGGTCTTGATGAGAGACAGGAATCTACTGAGGAGGACAGGACTCTAGTAAGAAGGTACCCTACACTGAGATTCTGTCTCTGCAGCCCAGTATATTTCTGGTCTTCCTGATTTGGCTCCTCAAACCGTTTACCACTCCTGACTGAGAACCTTTTGGCGTGAGTATTCTAAAAACGACCGTTTGGTCACTCAGAACTTGGCATTGAGAGGTTGGAGATTTTGTGCTTGGTAAGGTCGTTTGTTGCAACGCTTTTTGGAATTATATGGAAATTGGCCAATATTTGGAAATATATCAATTGCAATTTTGAAAACTTGAACGGCACAATTTGAGTTAAGTGCTACTTTGTGTATAATATTGTATATGCTGCAATATTCTTGGCATGCCTGTTCTTAGCACACATCGTAGAATGTGTTGCTTTCTTGGAGGTACCATTATGGAACTTGTATGAAGTCAGCCGGCACCCCTAGAGGGGATATCTAAATAGGTTTAGGTATAAAAACGTATTTGTTCCTCGGTGACTAGTACCCCTAATTAACTAAATATGTACATAAAAAGGATCCTGGTCTGTGCACTTAGTAACATTCATAAGTGGTGATATGCAGAGCGATTTTTGGTGTTCTGCCAGCCAAATATCTGAATTTGGTGTATTTTTGCTTCTTGAAAATGGAACAGTCTTTTTGGGCTGTTTTTGACCTACATTTGAGAGCTTTTCTTGTAAATATGACTTACAATTAATATTTACAAATGGTTTGGTTTCAGTACAGCCTGTGGGCTGTCTTTTGTTTCTGTCCTAAATGTTGATTTGTGGGTTTAATGCGTGTTTAAATGTCTATTTGGTTTGTCATTAATGGTACTTGTGTGAGTAAGTAGTGATTGCGCTCTTTGTGTAAAAATGGCTAGCCTTAAGCGCGCTCTATTGTGTGTTCTGAGTGTATGACCCCCTTCTGAAAATGTCTGGAATTAGCTCAATGTGTTTTTTTTTGTCATCATTCTGTTATGCAAAATATCATTAAAATAAATTATATTTTAAAATAATACAGCAATGAATTTTATAATATATGCTAAATAGCTGCACACTGTCATTAAAATTGACAGAGTAAGACACTTTACATGTGTGCAAATTGCCACAATGCTAAAGATAAAAATTAAAATTGACAATCAATAGGAATAAAACAGGCCTCATAGAAAGGAAGAAAAAAGGAAATTGTGGGCTTTACAATAATTTGGACTAAGATACAAAATGTCACAGCATTTATCCTTATGTATTAGGTGTTGAAAGGCATTCACATTATCTGAATGAGTTGGTTGTTGTTGAGCTAAACACACATTACAGAACAATAGATTTTTGCTGGCTTGAAAGGCACGAGAATTCGACACCTGCTGATCACAAGCAAACAGCTGCGTCAATAGCACAAGGCTATTTTTGACTGCAGGCTACAGAAGGGAAAATGCTGAGTCACCTAGATTTTAAGTCAGTGTAAACCTAGTATAAAGGCCTGCATTACAAGCTGCTGTTTTAAAAGTTAGAAATGCAGTTTCATTATTTTGGATAACATAGACAAGATAAGAAAGGATTTCCTTTCTTAATGCCTTTTTAAATAGGCACATCCATGGTTCTGATGTTAAATAATGACTGTCCTTTAAAAAGTGGTGCAGACTTTCATGTTTCAAGTAAGGCTTCTGTGCTTAGGGTTATAAATGAATGACGCTTGCTTTTCATATGTGCAATCGTAAAAAAGGTTGGAGTTATTAAAAAAGAGAATAATTAAAAGGGGGACTTTTATTTATATAAAAAAATGTTATTAAAGATAAGTGCATTAAATTCGTTTTTTAATCTTTATAATGGCTAATAATAATACTGTGAACTCTTAGCATTAAAATTGAATTTAAGCAGTGTTTTACAAGCAATAGGGGGCATTAAAATGGAAAATGTCACTGCACCTGCTCCTAGTGTAGAACTGTCAGGCTGTTCTAACTGATGACAGCAACTCATTACTCCTCCTACTTGTTGAATGTGCATTTTCTGTATGACCATCTATGTGTGTAACTCTTCTCATGTGTACTTGTACCGCCTTCTTTTGAGCCAGTATGTGGGTACATAAAGTCCCTGTTCTCTGTACTCCTTAGAATGCCTCCTACAGTGACTTGAGGGTACTGTGTGACATAATCTCCCTCATGTGAGGTTTAAATAAATGCATTGTTTTTATATTACAGCTTCTGTGCCAATCTCTTCTTTGTTGGTTTAAAAGGACCAGGTGTATCAGTGAAACCCTTGAGAAGGTTTTGATTTCTTCAACTGGACTGCTTGATACACGGGTACAGTTTGAAATTGAGGTAGAGTTTGTATCCATGAACCGAGCTGGGCTCCGTGTGTGTTATTAGAGTGTGTTTATGTGTGTCTTGTGTAAGGGTGTGTCCTGAGGTATTTTTGCACATGGAATTGGTGTAGTCATGACGTTAGTTTACGAATTGGGGCTCCATCATATGATAGGGTTCTTTGTTTAGTGAGGCAATGTTGTATCCGACAGTGTAGATGAGTGGTAGTAAATTAATTGTAAAATAGGTGAACTCTGCACACGTAATCTGTGTCAACAGTGTAAATTACTGCAAGTAACAAAAAAACAACTAGCACAGTAGTCCGATTGGCGTTTTCTTTCTTTGTTGATTTATTTGGAGATCAGATGCTCAGCCAACACTTGTTTCGCCAGGGTATGAACCTACGACTTCTTCAGAGCTACATGATATACAATAGCAATGTATTAACAGACTGTTCAATAAGGTTGAACTAAAATTGTGGATGGCGATACACCGTGACTGTGGTGAAAAATGCACCCAGTGGGACAGGACCATCACCTATAGAATACATGGGGACTCCAAACATAGATGCATCACCCACGAATATGCTCGGGTTCGGTGTGTCCAAACATGGCAGTAGTAATATATTAAGTATATATTATGGTAACACAATAATCAAAGTGAGAAATATCATAGTATAATGTGACATATTAATAGCTTCTGACAGCTTGCAAGTTGGTCTGTATATTCAGTGACATGTAACGGAAGGAAAGGGAAAGGTGAACAACCATTACAACGCAACTTTTACAACGCACTGCCCTTACAACGAAACTGTTACAACGCAAATGCTGTGACAACGCATGCCATTACAACGCAAGTCTTTACATCGACTTGCACTAGATGGCGTGCTAACATTAAAAATAGTGTAGTTTACTATCCAAACACCTTCCCTACTGCAACGTGGACTGGAGTTAGAATAGTAAATTACCCTTTTTTAATGTTAGCACGCCATCTACTGCAAGTCGATGTAAAGATTTGCATTGTAAAGACTTGCGTTGTCACAGCATTTGCGTTGTAAAAAATGTGTTGTAACAGCATGCGTTGTAAAAGCATGCGTTGTAACATCATACATCCAAAGGGAAACGTTCACCAGAAAGAAACAAAAGGAACAAACAAGGGGGGGTTACAGAAATGAAGGTACAAGAAATGGACAGATGGATAAATGTCCCTGAGAGCACATCTTACCTATTGAACAGATGGCCTGGAAGGAGAAATTCTGAAAAAGAGGGACAAGTGGGGGAGCCCAGTCAATATTAGGCTGAACGTGGAATAAATGAGTCAAAGAAAAGGAGGGTGCGTGGGTAGGGATTGAAACTGAGCTCACCTCTCCTCCGGTTGTACTTCTTTCCCGGCTGTACGGGTGAGCAAATTCAATGAAGGACATAAACTAATATTCAGGTAAGTACCAAAACAGGAGCACTGAGGAAAATGGAGTGGGAATAATACATATTATGGCGGGAAAAGTGCTCAAAAAATTGCTAACACATAATAAATAAAACGAAATGCAAGTTTCTGCACCTAGGCCTGATAAATAAGGTGCCACCGATCAGGGTAAAGCCCTGTAAGCATAAGTAGGATCGAGTATTTAAGAGTGTATACAAGGCTCTATATAGACATCAGTAGCTGCAGTCAATAAGCGCACCAAGTATAGCACAAGCGACAGGTGCAAGTAAATTTAACAAGGCGTAATAAGTGGAAAGCAGCGGGGTAAGTAGCCGCATTCCATATGACGATCAGAGTCCAAAAGTTATGTAATTGTGTTTGGCGGTGTTGGCGTATGAGAACATGCAGAATGCGCAGTTCAAACATATATGGACCCTATATGCTATACTTGGGGCGGAAGAAGGAGAGAGTCAAAGCGTAATCATTAAAAGAATAACAGTAGTAGGAGTGTACTCAACACCAGTAGTCTGCAAACGCTAAATTATGGCGTCATTGCAGGTGCTGTTCAGGGTAAGGTGAGTAAACCTGGTGTAATTACAGAAAAGGTAGAGCCAAATAGGAGTCCATGCATGGGTGGTGGTAAAAAGCTAAAGCGCTGGTGCGACGATGCAGTGTTTGCAGAGGGCTAATAATAAAGGTGGCATGAAACCTAGGATATCTGACATAACAAATAAGTACTGGCGCAAAGTTGAAAACTGAAGAAAAGCCATAATGTGCGTACCTAGCGTGCTGTACGAATGCGGCGAAAGCGAGTATGCTTGTCAATCTGCACTTGCGGGAAAACCGGAAGCAGTGGATACCAAAGACTTCCGTAGATGTAGAGACAAAATAAACCAGAGGCTAGAATGTCAACTCACTATCCAGTATAGAAACCGGAAGTGAGTGTGGGCAAACGCAAGTGTGTGCGAGAACCCTCGCGGACAGTGTGGATGCAGGCATCGTAAACACAGATGATGAAACCTTACAATCACTATCCAGGAAAGAAACTGGAAGTGAGTATAAATATACGCGTATGGGTGATAAAACCAGGCGTACTGTATGTATAAAGAGGTGTCCAAATAGTTCATAAAACGTATCCAAATACGGACATGTGTAAGGTAGATCAGTCAGTAGTGATGTGATGTGCCGAAATGGTTGCATATAACAACCTACAAACGACTGACTCATCATAAAGTTCAAGGGGAGGAGAAGTGATTGGAAGGCGTGTAAACGCTCGGTAAAAAAATATATATATTATTCCTATGTTCCCGGAAAGAGAGGATAAAGTGATGATGTACTTCCAAAAGGTTGGTAGCTGAAAAGACGTGCACTTGTGATCATATAAATACGTCAAAAAACCATGGTGTTCATAAGGTCATACGGTATGTGATTAGTACAGTATTAATACAGGGCTGTACTGTATGAGTCAATGGCTTGATTGCACGTTAAGTGATGCTAATGTCAGTACTGATGTTGAAATAAATAGTCAATGAAAACCTAGTCAGTATTGGCGGTTACATATGCCATCTACAACACAAACAAACATTCATAAGATAGGAGTTCATTAGAGTACAGTTAATACAGTGTCATGTGCAGTCAGAACACTTAGTAAGGCAAGACTTTAATGCTGTAGATGATGAAACCAGAGTAGAAAGTATCTAGGTGGTGTCAACAAATATATCAGTTACCTAAAAATAATTGTAGCTCATGGTCAGTGTTGAGTCCCAGCTCTACCGCTTTCAGATGCATGATCCAAGTTGCCTCTGCGCGGCGTAGGGACAATTCTCTGTTCCCATCCCTCTGGTGTGGTGGTATGACTTGTATGCCAAAGAAGTTGAATTGTTTATACTGGCCTTGTTCTTTACAATTAATTGCATGGGTTGCCATAGGGTATCCACTGTCCCCTTGTTTGAGTACCCTAGCATGTTCACCAATACGGTCTTCCAGCATACGGGTGGTGCTACCCACGTATTGTTTGAGGCATTTGCACATGATGATGTATATTACAAATCGTGTCATGCAATTGACGTTCTGCTTAATCTGGTACTCCCTCCCATCTGGACCATTGAATTTAGATTTATTGTGTAAAGCCCACCTACAGACACCACAGCTTCCACATTTATGAAAACCTAGTGCCTGTTTGGTAAGCCAATCATTCTCTCTGATGATTTTAGGGATGGTAGGACTCAAAATACTTCTCAATGTGGTCCCTTTTCTGTAGGTGGCAAGTGGTCTATGTGAAGGGAAAGCCTCAAGGGATTTGTCCGCTCTTAAAATATCCCAATGTTTGTGCATGCTTTTTGTCATAATATCTGCTCTCTGGTTGTGATTGGTAATTAATCTCACGGGTTGTGTTTGTGTGTTCCTGGACTCCCTCTCTCTCAGTGTCTCTGTGTGTGGAACACGTAAACATACATGTCTCTGCTCTCTCTAGGGTTGTTTGTTGGTAGCCTCTGGTCTGGAATCTCTCTTTCATGGTGTGGAGGCATGTGTGTAATTCAATATCATCACTACAATTTCTCCTTGCTCTGGTGAATTCACCATAGGGGATGGCCTTAATTTGATGTTTAGGGTGCGCACTGGTGGTATGCAAGACAGAGTTACATGCGGTGGGTTTGCGGTGTAACTTGCTATGTATCGAACCATCTTGGACATTCAGCTCCACATCCAGGACGACAAGGTGTGTTCTACTGTGCTGATGTGTAAACTGAACTCCTAATGTGTTGGTGTCTAGGTATAGGTAGAATTCTTAAAAGTGTTCCTGACCACAGTAGTAAGCAATCATCTATGTAACGACCCCAGTAAACTATGTGTTGGTTGAACCTGCTGCCGTTGTTACTCCAGATCCATTTTGCTTCAAAATACCTCATGAAAAGGTTAGGGAAGGAAGGCGAGAATTTAGAGCCCATGGCCACTCCGCGTATTTGCTTGAACCAATGGCCCTCAAAGATAAAGCAATTGTTGCTGAGTATCAGTTCTGTCACCGCTAGCAGCTTTCTAGTATGTTGCCATTGTGTAGCTGGTTTCATGCTAAAATGCCATTCCAAGGTGCGCATGCCAATGCGTGTATCAATGTTTGTATATAGGGAAACCACGTCCAGTGAGGCTAGAATAATGTCATTCTGCCAGGTGAGATCAGAAAGTAGGCTTTAGATGTGTTTCGTGTCCCTGATGTAGGTGGGAAGGTTCTGAACAATGGGTTGCAGGAACATGTGAACGTATCTCAGTGGGTCCCCCTATACTGGACACAATGGGTCTGCCAGGAGGGAAGGGAAGGTTCTTGTGTACCTTAGGCAGTGTGTAAAGTGCCGGGAATCTAGGTCTCTCCACTCTTAGGTAAAGGAATTCTTCTTCACTGAGTAAACCCTATTCGCGCCAGTTCTTGAGGCGTTTATTGATTAGGAAGGTGAGTGTACTGTAGCGTTAGAGTTGAGGGCTTCGTAGCATGTTTTGTCATTCAACTGTCCCAAGATCTCCATGTTATAATCCTGTCTGTTGACAATGTTGCCCCCCCTTATCAGCCTCCCTGATGGTTATTGATGTGTTTGTGGATAATAATGTGAGAGCTTGTCATTCTCCCTGGGTGAGGTTGTCTTGATTACGTCTCATGTTACATTTTCTCTTGGACTCTTGTTTGTCTATGTCTTGTAAGACCAGTTTGCAGAAAGTGTCAATGGTATTGCCCCCAAGTAAAGTAGGGGTCCATCTAGATTTGGATTTCAATCCACTGGAAATTGAATAGTCAGTTTCTACATCAAGGTCAGTGAGTAGTTGGCTCAATCATTAGGTGTTGCTTCTTGATTTGTGATAGACAGTAACAACTGTGTGTCACATAGGTCTTGTATACAGAGTACATCCAACACTCAATTGTATTAGTGCGCCGTTCGCGGAGGTTGTGTGCGAATGTTGGCTTTATCTCAGCTAGGTGTGTGTTTTTTAGGGGTACTGTATGTATTGCAATGTGACTTTTGGGGCAGGGTGCTATTGGTAAGTGGGCATCGAGTGCTGGGGTGTACAAGGCTCCTGCCATCAGCTGGACCAGAGCAGGTGCCAGTGTCTACCCTGTATCCGAGTAATCCAACCCTTCTCTTAGAGTTTCCCAGGCTGGCATGGGAGAGGGCGGTGTTGGCACTACTGCCAGGGTCTGGCTGCCCATCCCTGCCAAGTCAAACCGCTCAAGGTCACTCCGTGCCTGAGAATGGCCGTGGTACAAATCTATCCAGAGGCCACTGCTGCCAACCCGGACGCAGCCAGGGATAGATCTGTGGGGTGCATACTCTTGTGAAAAAAAAGCACACCACTCTTTCACAACAAGAAAAATGGATGTGAGACCTCATAGAAGGAAACACCCAGAATCTCTGCTCGCCAACCCATGAAATGCCACAGGAAGCAGGGTCTGGGGTCCACAAGGAATAGACAAGTAGCCCTTATCCATCCAAACTGGAAATGCGTCACATGTTCTCCATACAGTTCATTCACACCCCTGGACAAAACTCTTCAACCTACAGCAAACAGGGCCTGGGATCTGAGGGAAATACACAAGCCCTGGACTCACTCGCCGAGTCGCCTGCCTTCTGCACAACAATAAGCAACAATAAGCAACCCGGCCTGCAGGCCATAGGTCTCGCATTTACGGAAGCTTCAGCTATTGGCATGGTAAATGACAATGCCTTCCATTTATGTTTCAAAAACCAAAACATAAATAAAAGGTATTGTCATTTACAATGTCACTGGCTCAAACTTGTGTAAATGCGAGACCTATTGCATTGCAAATGCTTGTTCTAATTTTCCCACTCGATTTTAAGAATCTCAGTGGTGCCTAGATGAATGGAGTTGCAAGTTTGACATACCTGACATGTGATTGCTCTCCTTCACATAACTTGGCACTTTCCCTAATTTAAAATTAGCCATATTAGTGGTACTCATTTTATCACCTA
The DNA here is from genome assembly GCF_964204655.1 of Triturus cristatus. NCBI lineage: Eukaryota > Metazoa > Chordata > Amphibia > Caudata > Salamandridae > Triturus > Triturus cristatus. The sequence goes on along the minus strand of NC_140590.1, from coordinate 1,837,049,019 downwards.
AGGAAAGAGTCAAGTGAGGCACACACAACGTTTTGATCCTAGCCAGCCCCAACAGGTTAGCAGAGATGGCATGCTAGGAGGCGTATTATTCACTTCATTGATATTCATTTAAAAATGATGAAAGGCCGAGTCGTCCCTGCCGGGACTCAAACTTTTCACCTTACGTTTACACTAAATCATGCATACTGGCTTTTATACATCGCACTTAACTGCCCCTTGCCTTTCAATATTCTATGGCAGTGTCACCAAACGCAACAGTATTCCTTTCATCCACTTCCAAAGGACAGGAGGCTGCGCAGGTCGAGACATACTAACCTTTTATCAAGAAAACATTTCAAACTAAATTGTATCTTGACTTTTGTAAATATTGAATGTTATTATTATCAAATTTATTGTGATACTAATTTTAAGCCACTTCCGACAGGGAGCATTCTACACCCTTTAAACATACTACAGTAACCTTTATTGTTGTGTCTATAAATGCTGTGACGATCATCGCACACCACTGCAGTCCTTACACTTAGAACATGCAATGCGGATGGTTTCTTGATTGCAGTGGGATGTATGTTCAGGCTGCGCATGGTTACTTTGATATGGACCTCCTTTTCTTGATGTATGTAAATATGTTTGTACGTATGGTTATACAGCCTCCGAATTGCAGACAAGCCATGCGTTGCACCCTTGCAGCAGTCAACACTTCCAAACTCGAATATTGGGGGGGGCGTCATCTTTAAATAACAGAACCATCGCCCGGGTTCGCAAAAATGTCAAATAAAAAGTTCAGACACCGATGCTATCTTAGGTTAAACAGCTCCGTCAGGTAACAGAACTTACAGGCTCAAAGATCAAAGCGGAAAACTACCCGTTACTTGACACAGACCTCACAGGCTCGCGCCCTGTTCGTTAGGATTACAGATCTCTTGAAATCGCGGGATTCATGCAGCAACGTTTCCCCGCACCTGCAGGCAAAGGCCTCGGACAGCTAGACGTCCTGGAGTCAAAGTCCTCTGACAGCAAGCCTATCCCTCTGGTTTCACGCCTGTCACAACAGAAGTATATATTAAAGTACACCGATTTTACAGGCTCAGGGAGCTGACAGCAGAGCTATCCCCCACCTCCAATTTACAAAGTTTTTAGAAGGCTATGTATGCATGCGTCTGACAGCAAAGCTTTCCTCAGGTCACACCGATTTTACATGTTCAGGCCAGGCTTTGACGGCTATGGCACAAGATGTTACAGAGATTTTAGACACAGACATATAACTGTAAAGTATTCATCAGATTTCACTGAATCTACAGATACATTTCAGATGACAACCCTATGGCTTAGTGTACAATCCAAGGAATTACAGGAACAGTCTATGCAACAGGATACAAACATTTAACATGCACAGGCTTTCAGACAACAGAGCAGCTATATTCACATTATACATTGATCAGTGGAGCATCTCTCGGGTGGAACAGAGGAAAACATCAGACATTGAAGTTGCAGAACACTAGCTGCATTCATGACTCGAACCAAAGCCTTTCGATGCAAGGTTTGGGACCCTTAGCCAAGAAAAGACACAGCATGTAAACAGAGGGGCTGCTGTGCCGTGAGAAAATAGGCAGAGTGGATCAAACCAATGTCAGTATGTTCAGGGCGACGCTACAGTTACTGAGACTGATTTATTTTCAGCTCTCACTGAAACCTCGAAACTGTGATAAAGTGATTTTCCCTGGTACCGCAGGATTTCGTCCCAGGAGAACCCGACAATCACATCAAAGTCCCCCGCTCACACTCTGCTATTTGGCAGCTTGCACCATCAGGTTTAAAAGGACGCAGCCATAAACACAACAAACGCCGTGCGCGCTCACTGCAAGGAATGCAAGGTATGCAGCTGGCACCTGGCCGCCCTACTGCTTGCTCCCGAGATCCCTAGGCCAGGGGAGAGAGAAGGTGGGACATGCACCTGCCTTTAGCCAATTGCATGCTGTCTTTCTTAGAAAGATGCAAGCAAAGGCCAATAGCCTGTGAGCAACAAAAAAAGCACATGCTCCGAGTTGAAAGTCCTTACTAGAAGCCTCGCAGAGCAGCGCATGTGCGCTGGCTCAAGCGAGACCTAAAACACTGCTGGTTTCCAGCACCAGCCCCTGCATCTCAATATAAAGGAAGGCAGCTCAATAGGGAGGGCTGCACTCCGGAGCATCACCTTACAAGCCTCTTCAGCACCACAGGAATCAGGGCCTCTGGTCCATACTATTAAGTTCAGTTTTACAGAGCACCACAGGTCGCCCACGCCTCTTCAGCGCTTTGGAAGAGAAAGAAAACGCACAAAGCAGTGAACATTTCTGAGCACTTGAAAGTTAGAACGCAACCAGATGCGTAGGATCGACTTAGATCTGATATTCTTCGTGGCTCCCAAGAGGACCTTGGATTTAGTTGAATTCCTGAATAGTTTGGCTTGCAAGAGATGTTTTCCCCGTGCCTGTATATAAAACGTCTGCCTCTGGTGCCTCTCCACTTTCTTCATAAAAGACATTTTATACATAGGTCATTTGAGAGAAAATCCGCATACAAGTTTTTTTGAATATAGTGTACTGTTGTAGGCCATGAAACACACAGCAGTATCCTTTGGTGGTAAAAACGAGACAAAGAAGAAGACATGAATCCAGTGGCTGAAATGTGCAATGTGTGACTTGGAATTCTATTTCCCGGCATACCCGCGTCAGCCAATTAAGCGATCTTACACAAATCATTTACCTTCAATGTGGTTAAATTTAATTGAGCGTCTGATCCGAGACGACCTCAAAGTATTTCAGTTATGTAAAAAAAAAACAAATGTGTGGCTTAATCAACAAGAATGTTGCTCTGCACTATGTACATTATATGAATATCAGACATATCACATATGCGCTTACAATGCATGCATGTACCCTGCAAGCACGAAAATGTGTTGCCCTTTACAAAGCATTGTAATACCGTGCATGCCTTAATAACACAATGTATTGGTATTGCCTGATTGTATGATAATATTACCTACTGGCGGTCACCAGTAGGTAGTTATACTTAGGCCTGGGCTAAAATTCCGTTCCGCTCGCTGAAATTGCGATAATTTGACATTTTCGCGTTCCGCGGAGAGCGCGAAAATGTAAACATTTCCGCAATCTGCATTTTACCGGAAATTTTTTGCTTGCTCGTGCTGTAAAATAATACATTCTCGCGTGCGCGCGATCGCCTTACCTGAATCCCCGCGTTCGCCGACAAGTTTTCCAGATCCGGTCACGTTCTCCACGAGATGTTGGATTGTTGGTAGCCATTTGCGCTGTCTCGCAACAGTTCGCGCCCGCAGTAACGTCATTCGTCGCGCGATCACTTCTTTCGTCTCACGATCATGCACCGCGAGACAAGTGAAAACAAGATGCCCGCGCCCGCGAGCAACCGCATGGGTAAGTTGGCGAGCCGCGACCACGCAGAAAATACCGCAAACGGGCGGGAAAATAACTTCCGCATCTTCGCGATATTTCCGCGTGTTTGCGGAGATTTTTAACATTTTTGCGATAAATTGCGAAAGTGAATGTCGCAAATTCCGCCCACCCCTAGTTATAGTTAGGACCTAGTTTCCATAGGAAAAGCGTTTTTTGTTTTCCCAATAACTTTGGCGCCGTTTGACGAATCTGGTAACACTTAAAACATTTAATTTAAAAAGGAACACAATGAGGGGGTTCATTTTGCCATAGAAAAAATGAATAGTGCTGAAGAGAGAAAAATTAGGGCACATTTTGAGTGACTTCTCAAATTCTCCTCTATTTCATTAAAAAATTCTGATATGCAGACTGAAACATGCACTTTTAATACCAGCATCAGACTTCCGTGGTGAGCAGTAGCTTTACTACAGTGATCTAATGAGCAACTAGAGTGCTAACATTCAGAATTTATGGCAAATGCGTGACATATCTGAATACCTGCTTGATGGAATCAAAGTAAAATACTGAAAGCATTTCCTACTGAGGAGACGGCAGTAAATGAGGAAATTAGGAAACTTCATAACAAATAAATCTCCCAAGATGGCCACCAGAGACAAAAGAGCCCAAATGCAGCACAAATATCACCCAGATGTAGCCCACATGTAGCCCAATGACAGAAGTGTGCAAAACACTTATTTTTTGTGTATTTGCAGTTTTATATAGTGCAGACTTGTCAGGTATTGGAGTGCTTTACATAAGCATTGGTTACATCACACAAGATCAAATTCATTTTGGTTGTAGACATGGGGAGATTAAGTGATTTGATCAGAATCACAGAATGTTGAGCTGAAGCAGAAACTCCAACCTGTTTCCCCAGTTGCAAAGTCTGCAGCTCTGGAAGTAACACCACATCCTCTCCCCTAGGTGCAACATTTAATCAAGTGGTCAACTGGATAAAAAAACATAAAGATTACAAATAATTTAAAAGTTCTTTGTCGCTATTTGAAAACTCAGAAAATGTGTCCTCATTTTAGTTTTTTAGAGCACTAACCATAATTTTGATGCAAATAAGACCCTCTCATATATGTAATTTCTAAAGGAAATGCTCTAGGTATTACAGTTTTGATTACATCAAGATGACGTCAGGCGTTCGACACTTTTGTAATAAATATAGAATATTAGCAATCTAGTTGTTCCTTGGGATACTGTTGAGATGCAGAAGCCAGGGGCACGGACTCTGAAAATTGAAGGCAGGTAGGAGAGTGCAGAGGCAACAATTTGACCACACTGGGCAGGCAGGAAGGGCAGGGGCAGCACAACAGACTATGGAGGGCAGTGGAAAGGGGGGCAGGGGCAACAAACCAACAATACAGGACTGGCAAGAGAGTCTGTGGCAAAATAATAGACCATTGTGGGCAGAAGGAAGAGGCAGTGGTAGTACAACCATACATGCCAACAGACCCGTTTCAGCCAGGAAACGTCCAATGTTTTTAAGCTCAAATGGGCTTTATTTGATCTGTCTCCTGTCTACAATCTCCTCTTTTTCAATGTAACTCAAAGGGGAAAATCAATACCACCGTTTTTTTCAAAATCTCCCACTTACCAAGTTCAAAATCTTCGCAAGTATGGTACATTGGATCACGGTAGGCAGGAGGAATTGGGGTAGGGACATGGACTCAGATAACAGAGGACAGGAGGGACATGGAGAGGTGCACCAAACTGACCCTACAGGGCAGGCATCAGGGTTTGCAGCAGCACAATACACCACACAGCGCATGCGGGACGGGAGTGCAGCACAACAATCCATAGAAAGCAATAGGGAGGGGACAGGACCATGCACAGGGACAACAGAGAACAGAGGGGAAAGAGGCAATGGTAGCTAGCTGACCATAATGGACAGACAGGAGAGAAAGCTGCAGCATAACAGACCTTAAAGGGCAGGAGGGACGGATCAGGGGCATTACAATGGAACAGACAAGCCAGGAGGGAGGGAATAGGGGTCTGCACATGGAAACAGAGGGCTGGGGGCAAGGGGGCAGAGCAGGAGCAGCAAGATGACCATGGAGGTCAGGCAGGATGGGCACTAGAAACAAGACACACCATGGAGCGCAACAATGAGACTATGATGGCATACACACAGACCATGGAGGGAAGGTGGGAGGGGGTCAGGGGCAGCTAGCTGACCACACAGGGAAGGTGGGAGGGGCCATGGCAGCACAGAAGACCATGCATGGCAAGCTGGAATGTTAGTGGCAGCACAATGGCTATGATGGGCAAGAAGGAGGGTGCAGGGGCATGCACAAAGGACCATGGAGGATAGAAGGGAGGGTCAGGACCTGGGCACAGACAAGAGAGTTCAGGGGAAGGGGCCTCACAACAGACCGCGCGGGGCAGGCAGGAGGAGCAGTTGCAACACAACAGACCAGGGAGGGAAGAAGGGTGTGGCAGTAAAATGGACCATGGAGGACAGGATGAAGGGGATAGGGGCATGGCATGTGGACAGGCAGGGTGGAGGTGGCAGGGACAGGTTACAGTCATCTGACAATGCTAGGCAGGTGGGAGGAGAGTGGCAGCTCAACAGAACACTCAGAGTAGATAGGAGTGGCATGGTGGGCAAAAAGGATGGAGCAGGGGGAAGGAGAATAGGGGCAGCAAGCTAAGCACAGAGGCTAAGCAGGAGGTCAATGATGGGCCATAGAATTGGGCAATGGAGGGCAGGAGGAGTGGACTGGTACATCATGCTAAATGGAGGGCAGTGGCAGCACATCAGACCATGCATGGCAGGAGGGAGGAGGCTAGTCCATGGATTCAGACAACAGAGGATAGGGAGGAGGTGGATGGGGCAGCAAGCTAACTGTTCAGAGAAGGTGGGTATTAGGAACTTTATTGTTTTTAAAATGTGCGAACTACTTAAAATATGAACAAGTATGCAGCATAATCTCACTTTTATTCAGGAAGAAGAGCACGTTTGTGACTGTGACTCCGGGCTCACTTGGCAGAAACACCCCCTGACCCTCCACCCCCCATCGCAAAATGTAATGCCCGTGAAAAGGGTAGGTGGATGCAGTGTTATATTGAACATAGCCCTGAGAGCACGATTGAAAATGAAAACTAGATATAGTAAATGGTATAAACTATGCACCAAAAAGTGTGATATAAGATGAACCGGGGCGTGAAATATAATATGCAATACATTGTGACTCTAAAGTGAGGTTCGTCTCCTTTCCAGAGAGTAAAATAAAAAGTATTACACATCCGGCGGTGGATGTGTGTTTTATTAACTGTGAGGGGGGTTTCTTGCATAGTTTGGTCGAATTTTTGTCGAATCCCCTTTGAATGGCTTGGTGTGCGTGTATATGAAATGTGCCCGTCAATAGCTACCCATGTTTGTATAAATAAACGACAAGGGTGTCTACTTGGAGAGTACCCACCGGCAGGGGCGCTGGGATTAGGCACTGTAGGGCGTCAGACATGTCAGAGCTTCACTAGCAGTGTAAATACATTCCATGTGGATTAATTCTATGCATAGTCGCCTTTTAATGAATATAACGCAAATCGTCATGGTGATAGGTACACACGGTTTGTCCAACATGTCCTAGGTGTTTCTATAAATACATATTTTTTTTAAATAATAAAAAACAAAGGCCGGCCCCGGGGGGTGGTGTCCCCGGGGCCATAAGTGGTGTGAGGAGGGGGGCAACGCAGCCCCCTCCTAAAGAATTTTTTTTAAAAAGGCCATGACCCGGGTGTTGGGGTCCCCGGCGCCGATTAAGGCCTTGGGAGGGCCAAATTAATTTTTTTCAACAAAAAAAAATTAGGGTGCAGTGCAGGCCCTGGGGGATGGGGTCCCCAAGGCCAGTAAATTAGAAAAAGAAGGGGGGCCACACAGTCCTCCGTCTTAAAAAAATAAAATAAATAAAAGACCGGCGTCGCGCCGGAGTCCACGCCCCCTCCTTGCAGCACTCTGCAAACGCACCCCCTGGCCAGTTGTAAGTTGGGGAATTAATTCCTCTTCAATACTGAGGGTCCCTGAGGGCCAACTAGCCCAACAGGTATCTCTAGTATGCGCCAGGGAGCTGCGTTGCAGACAGGTGTTCTGAGGCCACGCCACTTTTTACACCTCTATGCAACGCAGCTCTGTGGCGCTTACTGGAGGTACCTAGTGGGCTAGTTTGACCCTAGGGACCCTTAGGATTCAAGGGGACTTAATCTCTCAACTTAGAACGGCCAAATTGCACGTTTACACAGTGGTGAAGTGAGGGGACGGGGCCTGAGGTGACGTGGGCAAACACGCCCTGTGGCGCGTTTTAAGTTGGGGAAATAATTCCCTTTCAATCCTGAGGGACCCTGGGGGCCAACTAGCCCACCAGGTGCTTCCAGTAGGCGCCACTGCTCTGCGTTGCAGAGATGTGGTGCAGTCCGTGCCCCTTTTTACACCTCTCTGCAATGGCGCTTACTGGACGTACCTAGTGGGCTATTTTGCCCCTAGGGATCCTCAGGATTCAAGGGGACTTAATCTCCCAACTTAAAAAATGGCCACAGGGCGTGTTTACACAGTGGGGAAGGGAGGGGACGGGGCCTGAGGTGACGTGTGCAAACACGCCCTATGGCGCGTTTTAAGTTGGGGAAATAATTCCCCTTCAATCCTGAGGGCCCCTGGGGGCTAACTAGCCCACCAGGTGCTTCCAGTAAGTGCCCCTGAGCCTTGTTGAAGAGAGGTGGTCCAGGCCATGCCACTTTTTACACCTCTCTGCAACGCAGCTCTGTGGCGCTTACTGGAGGTATCTAGTGGACTAGTTGGACCCTAGGGACCCTCAGGATACAAATGAACTTAATCTCCCAACTAAAAACGGCCACAGGGCGTGTTTACACAGTGGTGAAGGGAGGGGACGGGGCCTAAGTTAACGTGTGCAAACAAGCACTGTGGCGCGTTTTAAGTTGGGGAAATAATTCCCCTTCAATCCTGAGGGACTCTGGGGGCCAACTAGCCCACCAGATGCTTCCAGTAAGCGCCACTGCGCTGCGTTGCAGAGAGGTGGTCTAGGCCGTGCCCCTTTTTACATCACTCTGCAACGCAGCTCTGTGGCGCTTACTGGAGGTACCTAGTGGTCTAGTTGGACCCTAGGGACGCTCAGGATTCAAGGGGACTTAATCTCCCAATGTAAAACGGCCACAGGGCGTGTTTACACAGTGGGGAAGTGAGGGGACGGGGCCTGAGGTGACGTGTGCAAACACGCCCTGTGGCGCGTTTTAAGAGGTAGTTTTAATACCCTGCCCTATTATATACTAGGGGCTTACAGAGGAGGTCATGCTGATCACAGGGGGACCCCAACACATAGTGTTCCCTAGTGTATGTAGGTGTTTTCACTGTATTCTGAGTGACTTTTAACATAGCACTGGCTCTAGGACTGGTTAGTCAGACTCAGTTACCACCAGTATCCATCTGAAAAAGTTGAGGGTACAGGATGATTTTGCAACAAGGCTTCTTTCTGCTCTTCTGTTTGTTCTTTCTGCACGTTATCCTTCTTCCTACACTTTTCTTCGTCTTTGAGGACTTCTGTTGCTTCTTTCTGCATTTCTTTTTTTTCTTTCTGTGCGTTTTTTCTTCTTTCTTCACATGTCCCATCTCTGTAGGCATAGTTAGAAATTAGCATTTAAAAAACCTTTGAAATTCACTGAAAAAACCATAGGTTTCAGGCACGTTATAGTTAGGAATTAGCATTTAAAAAACCTTAGAAATTCACTGACAAAACCACAGGTTTCAGGGGCGTTATAGTTAGCTGGACTTTTCACTCGTACAAAACCATTGAAATTCCCCCGTTATAGTTAGTTCAGCTAACTATAACTCGCGCGCCCGCAATGCACTGCTGATGACGTCACATATTACATCACTCATGACATGGTCAGTGACATCACTCATGACATCACTGATGACATCTCAAATGACATCACTGATGAAATCATCCTTGTGATAGAGTGGCAGACCTTCTCTCCCCCTAATATAACCTTTGATACACACATTCAAAAATAGAAACTAAAATTTTCAAAACAATGGACATACCAATATCAGTTACAACAACCTAGTCAGTAATTCTAAGATCCACATACACATCCACTCATTCACCAACAGTCCTATACAGTCACTCATACATGTACTCACTCATCATATGTACTCATACACCTATACATCCTGTTACACAACACCACTCATCCAGAGTTACTCACACACATAGTCACTCATGCTAATAAAGAATCAAACATCCATTTACTTGCATATACAGTTATACACCCACCACCACACTTACTTCTACAGAAACGTACACATACTTAGTCTTTTAAACAATCACTTATAGAAACACATACTTATTCATACAGGAACTCTTTCAATCTCTCACTCTCACATATACTCACTTATATACACCAATAGTCACATATACTAGTTTAAAACATGTGTAGTTACTCTTAAAGACACTATTGAGACAGACATTCACCCATGTACACACTCATCCACCCATACAGTCCTGCACACATGCTATCTTCAACACATACAAACAGTGAGTCACTCATTCATGCACCTATACACTACGTAATACCCCCACCGAACCACACAGACACTCAGACACTCATACTGATACTCAAAAAAACAACTAATAACCTATATAGACACTCATGTAGCTACTCACCAACCCTTGCAGCCACTTATACACAAAGTGAGAGACTGATACAGATATTTACATATTTAAACATTACTCACTAAGCCATGTATTCACTAAGATACACTTAATCAGTCAGTTATACAATCAATTTTTCAAAAACAAATCATCCATTTAGACACTTATATACCCATTTATTCTTCCATCGACCTTGAGATATACATATATAAAACATATGTAATTTTCAGAAAAACACACATTCACTGGATGATGTCATCAGTGATGTCATTTGAGATGTCATCAGTGATGTCATGAGTGATGTCACTGACCATGTCATGAGTGATGTAATATGTGACGTCATCAGCAGTGCATTGCGGGCGCGCGAGTATAGTTAGCTGAACTAACTATAACGGGGGAATTTGAATGGTTTTGTACGAGTGAAAAGTCCAGCTAACTATAACGCCCCTGAAACCTGTGGTTTTTTCAGTGAATATAGGACCGTGTTTCCATAGGAAATCTGCAACATTCTATTTTGAATAACTTTGGCGCCGATTGACGAATCCTCGCGATATTTTCAAAATAGGTGGGGCGTTCCGCTCCGCTCCTTCCCTGAAAGTCTCGGGGGGATTCGTCAAGCGGGGGCTGAGAAAAAGGGGGGGTCCCAAAACGCGTTTTCCCCATGCATTTTTCCATAGGAACTTTAGTCCAAGCTGCAGCCCGAACGGCTGAACAGAATTACTTGAAACTTGGCAGAGAGGTAGTCCTCAGGTCAGGGATATGCCTTTTGCAGGTCTGGTGTAAATCTGTTCAGTACTTCCTGAGAAAATAGCATTTAAATCAATATATATATCTATGGGCGCGCTCCGAGCGCGTACCGTAAGCTTACCGTATACGCACGCCGCCGTGCACGAGCGCGATTCTGATTGGTTGTTAGATCTCAGTAAACATTCGAATCGGTCGAAACCAGGAAGTGTCGGCCGCCATTTTGTCTCTCGCAGTCTGAGGGGGTGAAAAACAAAGGTGGATAACGTGAAAAGGGGTCAGGCTGGACAGTTCCTGACCCCCTAGCCTTTGTCAGGGGGTCCCAGAAGGACCCCCAACGGCAAAAATTAATTTTAATTTTTTTTCAAAAAATCGCCGAATGCGCGTAGCGTACGCGCACGGTGTAAGCGGAAAATTCCGCGAACTTCGCGTAGCGATTACGCGTACCGTGCGCGCACGGCAAAAAAAAAAATTTGAAAAAGAAAGCTTAAAAAAAAAAAAATACATTGTGAGGTAAGGTTGGCTCTTAAAAGAGCCGTTGTGTTCATACAGGGATGGAGGAAAGAAAGAATGGGAATATTATGAGCGTCTACAAATGTGCTTGTCTATCTTATTGTTAATAAGGGAAACACTGGTCTCCCCAAAAACAATAAGACCACAACACGTTGTACACCTCATTGCAACCCTCCCAAATCGAGGGTTATTGTCCAGAGGAGCAGAAGAAGGTGATGCTCCCACCTCAGAGGAAGGGCTCAGCTGAGCTGCCGATGATGTACTCGGCTGAGCTTCTGAGGTTGGGCTCCGGTGACTTACTGAAGAGTTTTCTCCAGTATGTCGAGCAAAGGTCCTGGGATGTCTATCCATAAGGTGTCTCTTCATAGAGTGATTTCCAAAGGAATACTTCTTCCTTGGATCTCCTCTAGATAAAACACGGTCACAAAGTGTGCAAGTGACCAATGGAGCATTGACCTTTTTCTGCCCCTCTGGAAAAGTAAAATACTCCCACACAAAAGAATTCTTTTGTTTCCTCCTTCTCTGGATGATGGTGGTGCTGCTAGCCTCACTCTCAGAAGAGGTCTGCTGTTCTGCCATTGTATCTCAATGTCAATTCAGCTCCTTCTCCTAGGGGATCTCAACAAGCAGTAATGAGGGGAATGGGTGTGGTGTGGGAAGTTTCTGGAACTGAAAGTAGTTTCAACCAATGAAAAGTGTTCTTTGTGGATCACATGACCTACCGTGCGCGCTCCGTAAGCTTACGGTATGCGCTCGTAAACAAGTACGCATGCGCAAACGTGACGCTTACGGAGCGCTTACGGAGCGCGTACGTAAGATGCACTCGCGCATGCGCATTACACGCCCCTGCGTAACCGCGACGTTGCTTCCGCGCAACGCGCACGCGTGTACGCGTACGTCACGTACGTATCACGTAAGCGCACTGTACTTATGACGTACGGAGCGCGTAGCGTCAGCTTACCGTACGCGCATCGTATCACGTAAGCGCACCGTACTTATGACGTACGGAGCGCGTAGCGTCAGCTTACCGTACGCGCACGGAAAAAAATGCATTAAAAAAAAAATTTACCATTCCATAATGCAGGATATAGTACATATATTATTTTATACATAGGTTTACCAAAAATTTCAAAAAAAAAATTGCATTTAAAAAACCGTACAAATTCACTGAAAAAACCATAGGTTTCACACATGTTATAGTTAGGAATTAGCATTTAAAAAACCTTGCAAATTCACTGAAAAAACCATAGGTTTCACACATGTTATAGTTAGCTGGACATTTCACTCGTAAAAAACCAATGAAATTCCCCCGTTATAGTTAGTGCAGGCAACTATAACTCACGCGACCGCAATCCTCTGTTGATGCTAATACTGTATCTTTAGCTATACATATATTACAAATATTTATTTTTCATAAAGACACATATGTCATCAGTGATGTAATATCTGACATCATCAGCAGAGGATTGCGGTCGCGTGAGTTATAGTTGCCTGCACTAACTATAACGGGGGAATTTCATTGGTTTTTTATGAGTGAAATGTCCAGCTAACTATAACATGTGTGAAACCTATGGTTTTTTCAGTGAATATATATATATATATATATATATATATATATATATATATATATATATATATATATATATATATATATATATATATATATATATATCACCAAGAATCTCCTCCAAAGGAACGAGCAGAGGCCACACTGGCGAAACCAAGGAAACACCATTTATTCAGCAATTACATCGGCGAATGCATTTCGGCTCCATCAGCCTTCATCAGCACCAAAGGTGTATGGGAGGCATTTAAAAACATCACTATATGAAGGTCCCGCCTAATGCTGATTGGTTCGGCACCGCTCCACCCCAAATACGTAGGATCACCTGGTGCAGGTCGCGAGGTTCTAGAGGCCTGCAAATCCCAGGATGCATTTCACAACCAGGTAGGTAGTACAGGGGTGTTCATGAATCCAAATGGTTGAGCGGGCTTTAGCGGGACAGTCAGTGTTGCTAGAAAATGCTGTTCTCCTGTTGTTTTGTAGTTGAATCAATGCGCCTCCTCAGCTCCCCAAACCGCATCGACCTCAGGGCTCAGAAATCCAATCGGCGGGGGCAAAAATGGACATCCAACTCGCCCAGTGTGAGGAAAAATACCTCAACTCCGCCCCTTCTCCTTCCGAACACTGGGGTGGGACTCAAGTGTCTCCAATACCTCGGAGAACACAGAAAACGTTGCCGTAGCAGCCGCCAGTGAAAACTAGGCCGTCTTGTGATGCGGGGACTTCTGAAAAAGCGTCTCTGGCTGACGCTTGTGAAATCATCAAGAATCTCCTCCAAAGGAACGAGCAGAGGCCACACTGGGGAAACCAAGGAAACACCATTTATTCAGCAATTACATCGGCGAATGCATATCGGCTCCATCAGCCTTCATCAGCGCCAAAGGTGTATGGGAGGCATTTAAAAACATCACTATATGAAGGTCCCGCCTAATGCTGATATATATATAAATTCAAACCTTGTTTCGCGATATCCTCTGCCTCAAAAGGGTGGCAGGCTGCCGGCAAGGACGCGACCCTTAATATTCCATCAAACAATCCTTTGCTCATAAAGATTGCGCCGAGCCCCAATTTGTTTGTAACAGCGTGCTTTATTCCATCAAGTTTGTGGCAAACAACTCCCGACGCGTTTCGAAACCCTCCGGTTTCTTGGTCACAGGTCGATACGATGTTGACACTCGTCACATGATATAGTACACAATGTGTAAATGATATAAACAAAGGACTACATTGCTGCCTGGTTCACATAGCTAGCATGGGCGCCATCTTTGAATGATATAATGAAACTGAATTATAGCAGTTAATTTACAGTGTTATGCAGCGTATTCAATTGGACTTTCAATGAATTATTTTATATAATAAAAATTCAATAATAGTGATTACAAGTGTAATGTTTCAATATCATATATATATATATAGACAAATGATTCTCCGCTCGCACAGAAAAGATCCAGCACTTAGTGAAATAATTTTAACTTGCTTCTTTATTTGTAGAGTAACGGCAACATCTACATATATATGTATATTTTTCTATTGGGCTATGTGGGACTGAAGTTTAGATATCACACCTGGTATATAATTGCATAAATAGCTCTCAAGTAGCATACATTGCTTTGTTACTGACCATCCGCATGCATCAGTAAGTTTCTAAAATGAAAAACATTTAAAAAAAATTCAAAGCACAAAACCTTTATGTGAATGGTATATCTGCATCATTTCTCCAATACTTCTTCTGCCTCTAAAATTATATTCAGCATTTTCCAAACAAAAGTTACACACCAAATGAAGATAGCAGAAGATCTCTCAAGGCATTCTTTACTAATAATCCTTCTCAATTTCAATCAAACCATCTTTTAAGAAAAAACACCATCCTCACCATAAACATGAAATTTCTATAGCCATGTTCAACCATAAGAACCATATCTCACCATCTAAGCATATGCAAAGCGATCATATAAGTTAAAAACCTCATTGACAAACACTTCCCAATACATACCTAACAAGTATTACGTCTTTCTGATTCATATGCAAGGGGACAACATGTTTTCATCTTTTATTTGTGACTACACTACTCCTGTGATATATCTTTTCATATCACTGTGATATGTCTTTTCATATTACTGTGATACTCTTTTTTATCAAACTCCCATATACATCTTCATTTCTAATGTCATTTTTATAAAGTATTAAAAAGTTATATACATACCAGGGAATTCAGTGTGTAGACTATATTGTTGTTTTAGCTCTTTGTGGATAGTTTTGACACAATTAGGTTTTCTAAAATCTAAGCACAAGAATGGTTAACCACTCCCATACAAAGCAACCATGAAATGGCAACCTCTGCAACTTTTCACTTTTTGATCATGAGAAAGGCAGCAAATTAAATCATGTCTTTCATTTTAGACTAACACTATCTCCTCTTATTAATGGTTAGCATCTGTTAACACTTTCCCTCACTTTCAAAAAGAGATTCCTATCTATGTGTGTTTGCGATGCATTTGCGTCCAAACCTATATCTAGCTTAATTTTTAAATATATAAACTACACAGCAATTTATTACATAGTCCTGAGTTGGAAATTAAAATTCGCCACCTTTAAATTGTGGCAGCACTCCTCAACTTTAAAAAAATATCTTTCACTTTAACACCCTTCCCCTCAATACACTATTTGCTCCGTGTACCCAACAACCCAGTGCAAACATAGGTCACAAGTTCATAACACATTCTAAAAGGAACATGCTACTCCAAATATGATACAGCAGGAGTGCTTTACCCCACAGATTCAAAAGAATATCAATGTCTGTTTCACATTTCTGTCCTTAAACAACAGCCAATAATAAGACTTCTTGCTAAGGCATACAGCACACTACCTCATTTTATTAACTTTCATGCTGACAACATCCAATGAAATATATTTTTTTTAAATTCATTTGAACTGCTTTCCATTTGGGGAACTACCTTATTCAGCTCCAGCCTTCTCCTGATTGCTATTGCTCCTTCACTTCAAAATGCTTAGAGTATGGATTGTAGGCCATAGCTATGTCTATTTGGCTAAAGAGGCTGCAAAAAAGAGAGGTATTGACAGAGACTTGGGTTTGTAAAATGTGCAGATTACTTGGTTTGGCCAGAGAGGGTTAAAGTTTCATCAGTTGCTGGCTTTGGTTCATTCCATTGTGGATTCCCAAGCTCCTCACCTCATGATTGTGTACTGTGGTGGCAATTTCCTAGGCACATTGACTGGGGTCAGGCTGGAAATCCTAATGAAAGAAACCTTTGCATAACTGATGTCGCTTTTACTCACGCTGCCATTGTGTGCTCTAATAAATGCCAAAGACAGAAATGGAAGTAATACGGGCCAGACAAGGGTAATATATTTGGGACTGAAAAAGGACTGTTAAATATAGCTTAATTAATTGGAGGTAATATGTCTCCACCTATATTTTCAAGATAGATGTCTTTATAGAGAGAAATATATATATATTATTTGTACCACATCCCAGATATACACTGGGAGTGAGAAAGTAGAAAATAGCACTATGGACATACACACATAAACAGAGAAAGGAAAAATAAATCAAAAAAATATATGTATATGCAAGTGATGCATCGGACAGATATGAACTGATCCCAGATCATATCCAAATGATTAAATACACATGTTGATTATGACCGTGTATCGTCACAAACATAGAACAGAGGCTCAGCTTAAATAAAAAACTAATAATACTTAGTTCAACCATCATAAGAAATAATGCATCTCGGTATCAGAATTGTGTCCCAAGGTAGCAGCTCGTAGACGACAAATCCATTTAGATTCACATTGTCTCAGTATCAACTCTCTATTTTGTCCTCTTTTGCCTCCAGGGATATGTTCTATTCCATGGAACCAAAAAGAGGAAGGGCAGTCTGTATGTTTCATCCTGTAATGTTCAGTGATGGGGTATCTGGTATCATTATTAATTAGTGCTCTCCTATGTTCTTGTATACGTGTTTTTAAAGGGCGGATGGTACTACCCACGTAAATGATGTCACAGTCACATCCCAGGATATATACAACATGGGTAGTATTACAATTGATAAATTCGTTGATGTAAAACGTTCGTACGCAGTTGTATGAGAAGCTTTTGATTTTGTTTTTACCCATGGGGCACAAATCATTTCTCAAGGAAACGCCTTTTTTGTATGTAAAAAAAAAAAGGCGTTTCCTTGAGAAATGATTTGTGCCCCAGTTATATTACCTCCCCACAAACAAGTGGTACTTGGCTTCCAAACAAACCTAAAGGATTCTTTGTTTGCGGCAGCTGTAATGTATGCCCCATGGGTAAAAACAAAATCAAAAGCTTCTCATACAACGGCGTACGAACGTTTTACATCAACGAATTTATCAATTGTAATACTACCCATGTTGTATATATCCTGGGATGTGACTGTGACATCATTTACGTGGGTAGTACCATCCGCCCTTTAAAAACACGTATACAAGAACATAGGAGAGCACTAATTAATAATGATACCAGATACCCCATCACTGAACATTACAGGATGAAACATACAGACTGCCCTTCCTCTTTTTGGTTCCATGGAATAGAACATATCCCTGGAGGCAAAAGAGGACAAAATAGAGAGTTGATACTGAGACAATGTGAATCTAAATGGATTTGTCGTCTACGAGCTGCTACCTTGGGACACAATTCTGATACCGAGATGCATTATTTCTTATGATGGTTGAACTAAGTATTATTAGTTTTTTATTTAAGCTGCGCCTCTGTTCTATGTTCGTGACGATACACGGTCATAATCAACATGTGTATTTAATCATTTGGATATGATCTGGGATCAGTTCATATCTGTCCGATGCATCACTTGCATATACATATATTTTTTTGATTTATTTTTCCTTTCTCTGTTTATGTGTGTATGTCCATAGTGCTATTTTCTACTTTCTCACTCCCAGTGTATATCTGGGATGTGGTACAAATAATATATATGTATTTCTCTCTATAAAGACATCTATCTTGAAAATATAGGTGGAGACATATTACCTCCAATTAATTAAGCTATATTTAACAGTCCTTTTTCAGTCCCAAATATATTACCCTTGTCTGGCCCGTATTTCTGCATAAACAACATAGCCTTACTTTTACATTACTCAAATACGGCACATTTCGCTCGACTGTATATTACATATGCTTGTATTTGTCAGACGTCCGGTCGAATAATACTATTCCGGTAATAAGATCTGTATTCACACTTGTGATTAAGTATGATTATACCACTTCAATATGGCGCTTCTCGGCCGATTCTACAATATATGTAGCTGTTTTTTCTGATATTTGGCTCACCGGCATTAGCTGGACAATACGTTCCGCTTTGTAATTACGAACAAGTGGGAGCATCTACTCTGGTCTGGTTACAATTTGGACGCGATAGATTTATAATTAATTTTTTCTACTTACGTTATATATTAGTTTTCATTTAATTATTTTTTCTCCTCTGTTTATATATTGGCAGACTGCTAATGCCTTAGTTATTATTTTTGGTATTCTTTGATCATTTATTCCTTCCTTATATATTTAAAGCCGGTTTTTATTTTTTGGTTTTACATTTGCTAATGCCAACTCTACGCCACTCCAATATGGCGCTTTTATTTACAGGCCCTCCGATTTACACCTTGGGAGGCGCGACCTCACTTCCGGCATTAGATTTAAATAGTATTTCCGCGGTAACCTGTGAACACACAGGTGTGCTATTCGATCGCGTTACTCGTTTTGCTGCTTTTCGTATCAGGAAGAGGTAAGCTCTCATTTTTTATATTATGCGTCCTTTTTTAATTTTGGTAACTAGATACTCCGTTACAGTTACTCGATATCTAACATTACGGTCAGACTTCTAATAGGGATCGTGGAACTATATGACTTTTTGCCTTGTATCGGGATCAGTAATACTGTGTCCTAACTGTTTCTGGTGATATACATGCTACATGCCTTATGGTTTTTATGCTATGTCAATGGAATAGCATCGCATATGTTTTACAACTTGAATTAATTCTCAATTCGTGACTGTATTTTTTGACCTAGCGCGCACGCGGTGTTTGAATATTTACTAATCTCAAGAATAATTAACTCTATTTGTGACTACTGGCACTGTGGTCATGCTTATTTCTCATACTTATAGCTTTTTATTTATTTCTATTCGAGTATCATTTTTCTGCTTTCTCACTTATTGCTGTTGTTTACTTTTGTGTATTTTTCCTTCGTTCATCGTTTTCCTTTCATTTTGTTTTAGTGCTCTGAAATGTTTAAATAACATTCAGATTATTGCCACTTGGCGTCATGACTTAATGGACATACTGGCATCCTTTATTATATTTCTCAAGTGAATTTCCAACATTATTTAGGTGAGCTATTATTTGGGATTATTCTCTTGTATGACCATACTAAGGTTAAATAAATTGGATATCTCGTCTCAAATACACGTTGGCATGCTGTACATTATTTGAATCGCTGATAGTATTTTTGGATCAAACATATATAAGTTTATTGCTTATTCACTTTTGTTGATTATTGATAACCATTCTCTTCACGTACCTATGAGTCAAATCTATTGTTTATTTTTACTTCTTATTTCTTGCGGTTTTTCTATTGAAGAACGTTTTTCTTCTTTTTTTCTTGGTTACTGAACTTTCAGATCTTTTGAAAGACATCTGTATGACTCATTGCTATATACATCCTTGAATTCTTTACTGAATTTTATCACAATACCGATCCATTGATCGTGTGGAAACAGATTGATATTTGCGTGAATCCAACTTCGCTAAAGTAGAGGTGAGATCGCTTGTGTTATATATACCTTCCCCAATTTTAACTTTTCTGTTGGGGTATTTCCGATAGGCTGCACACCAATTTAGTTTAAGTTGTTTATATATTCTTGATAAATATGAATATATAAGTGTTCAAAATAGCTTGGGAATATTCGCAATGAACTTTATTCTTTGAATTAATGGTTGCTATTGTATTTTATACTATTCATGACATTCGTATGTATTTGTATGTTTTTATAGTACAGAGGTTTGATGTATTTTTGTATATATATATATATGTACTGTATGAATATTTGTGTATATATCTATGTCGTTTTGTATGGTCCTATGTGCTTCTTTGTTGTTTACAACATAATGTATGACTGTATATATTTTTATATCAATGTAGTTATGTTTGTATATTTGTTTGTTACTTGTTTCAGCCCTGAAGAAGTTCTTGTCTTGTAGAACGAAACGCGTTGGCTGATGTCTGTTTTTAAGAAAATATACAAGGATTAAAGAAACATAATAAGGACTCTTCATATTGTTTTGGACTTCTTACTGGTGCACCTTCCTCTTTCGTTAAAGTCTTTATATCTGTAAATCAGTAAAGTCCTTCTGCGGCGGACTTTTGGAAGAATTGTGCACAGGACCTATATATTTTTGTATACAATAAGACTGAGGTGCAGAACCGGTGGTCAGCCGTGGTGGTGCTTTGTGTTAAAGAAATGGAAGTAGTCAAATAGATTCTGTCCACAGATTGACAAAGAGAGGAAACATGTTAAAAAACTGTTTCTGCATTCCTCAGAGACTATCGCATGGGCTGTATCTATAACAACAACCTGCATTTTGACATGCATGTAATTTGGGAATTTATAGAAATGATGGAGGAGACTTTACAGATGAAGGCAACAGGGTTTTTCTAAGTAACCTGAAACTCTGCATCCAGTCTTATGTGTAGCAATCATATACACATAACTAACACAACGGCTTGTCAGAGCCACCCTAGTACTCAAAATATTGTGAAGCATTTTTCTAAAGGTTTTTTTTCTCTTTCATTTTTGGGGATCTTTGCAATGACGTCACGGTCCCCACAAACACTTGTGGATAACGGAAAACAAAAGCAGACATTCAATGGCCACCAATACATCCAACAATATTATGTAAAAAAATTAATTCTGAACATTGCCCTACACACATTACTATATACATACTTCTTTCAAAGCATGTTTAAACTCATATTTTTGTGCTTAGTTTCTTTTTAAAACCATCTTTCAGCCCTTTTTTAATTTTTGCGGTTATTCAGGATGTCACGGTGACGTCATTAACCACGATGATCGTGCCTTTTCCATACAGTCTAAAACACATATATCCACACATACTACAGTATTCTACACACTAGGGATTTATTAACTACACTTCAAACTCATGTTTTGTACTGTATTTCTAGAACAACCATCTCTAAAACATATTTTATATTTTCACGGTGACTCTGTATATCGCGATGACACAGATAATCGCGATTCCCGTGGATACGTTGTGAAAGCGGTATGTGATGTATTTTTCTTATATAAGTATTGTTTATTTTTTCAATATATGTGTTACATTTTTAGTAGTTATCAATTTTATTATACTTAAATTTTGCATTTTTTAGTTCCGTAGTGGATTGTGGGTTTATAGGTGAAGAGGGTGAGAAGTAATTTAATTATAATAAATTAATGACATCTTTTAATTCATTAATATTTATTTGATTGAGATTTTATAGTGTTAATTGTGGGAAGTAATCTATTTTTAATTAAGTATTAATTTGTTGTTAATTAATCTAAAATAATTAATTAAATATTAAATATGGAACTTGTGTAATTTATTTTATATGGGGGTTGTGGGGTTTACAGGGGTAAAGGGTGGGAAGTAATTTATTTTTAATTAATTACCAATTAGTTGTTAATTATTATTATTAACTAATTGAAAATTAAATATGAAAATTGTTTAATTAATTTTAGGTGCGGGTTGTGTGGTTTATAGCGGTAAATGGGGGAAGTAAATTATTTTTAATTAATTAATAAATAGATGTTAATTAATATTAATTACTTAATTGAAAATTAAATATGGAAATTTTGTAATTATTTTTAGGTGCGGGTTGTGGGGAATATTTCCTATCCCTCCACAATCCAACACTTTCCCCTCTGTTATACTCACTGGAGTGGGAATAGTAATTTTTACCCCTCCGCAATCAAACAATTTTCCTACTGTTGCACTCATTGGACTGGGAATACTAATTTTTACCCCTCCGCTATCCAACACTTTCCCTACTGTTACACTCGCTGGAGTGGGAATAGTAATTTTTACCCCTCCTCTATCCAACACTTTCCCTACTGTTGCACTCATTGGAGTAGGAATAGCAATTTATACCTCTCTGCTATCCAACACTTTCCCTACTGTTGCACTCATTGGAGTAGGAATAGCAATTTATACCTCTCTGCTATCCAACACTTTCCCTACTGTTGCACTGACAGGAGTGGGAATAGTAATTTTTTCCCCTCCTCTATCCAACACGTTCCCTACTGCTGCAATGATTGGACTGGGAATAGTAATTTTTACCCCTCTGCTATCCAACACTTACCCTACTGTTGCACTGACTGGAGTGGGAATTGTAAATCTTATCCCTCCGCTATCCAATACTTTCCCTCCTGTTGCACTCACTGGAGTGGGAATAGTCAAATTTACCGGTCCATAATCCAACACTTTCCCTACTATTTGCACTGACTGGAGTGGGAATAATAAATGTTATCCCTCTACTATCCAACACTTTCCCTACTGTTGCATGCATTGGAGTGGGAATAGTAATTTTTACCCCTCCGCTATCCAACACTTTCCCTACTGTTGCATTGACTAGAGTGGGAAATTTAGGTTTAAATATTTTTAAATAGTTGAACGTTTTAATTAATAATAGAATGTTATTCACATAAATGTTATGATATTGGTTTATGTATATATATATATATATTACCTACTGGCGGTCGCCAGTAGGTAGTTATAGTTAGGACCACGTTTCCATAGGAAATCCGCAACATTCTATTTTGAATAACTTTGGCGCCAGTCGACGAATCCTCGCGAATTTTTCAAAATAGGTGGGGCGCTACGCTCCGCTCCTACCCTGAAAGTCTCGGGGGGATTCGTCAAGCGGGGGCTGAGATAAAAGGGGGTCCCAAAACGCGTTTTTCCCATGCATTTTTCCATAGGACCTTTAGACAGGGCTACAGCCCGAACGGCTGAACAGAATTACTAGAAATTTGGCAGAGAGGTAGTCCTCAGGTCAAGGAAGTGCCTTTTGTAGGTTTGGTGTAAATCTGTTCAGTAGATTTTGAGAAAATAGCCTTTAAATCAATATATATATCTGAGCCAGCTTACAGTGTGCTTACGGTACGCTTACTGTACGCGTACGGTGGCGTGCGCGAGCGCGATGCTGATTGGCTCTTATATCTTAGTAAACATTCGAATCGGCCGAAACCAGGAAGCGGCGGCCGCCATTTTCTCTCTCGCACTGAGAGTGATTTTTAAAATATAAAGCCCAAAAACATGTAAAGGGGCTGTTTAGACAGCTCCCACACACATAGCCATGTTGAGGGAGTCCCCAAAGATCCCCCAAGGCCAAAAACGGAATTTTTATTTTTTCGGTAATTTCGCCGATTACGCTTACCGTACGCGTACGGTAAAAAATTTAATAAAAAAAAAAAATTATCCACACTCTCTCCACCCCATGTGCAATTGGTGCCCGCAGGGCACCAATTGTGCATTGCTTAATAGACATTGATATAAACTTAAATATTAAAAAAAAAAATAATAAAAAAAAAAATTATCCACACTCTCTCCACCCCGTGTGCAAATGGTGCCTGAAGGGCATCATTTGTGCATGGCTTATCAAACATACGAAAAATTAAAATATTACCTTTCAAAACGAAGTGCATCATATGTCCTCCATGTGCGCACGGTGCGCGAAGCGCATCGTGCGTACATGGCCCATCTAGCGTAACGTGGGCACGCGGTGCGCGTAGCACACCGCGTGCCCACCGTGCGTGCACGGCACTAACTGCGTAAAGTGGGCGCGCGGTCCAGAAATCGCTGGTGCATGGAAGATGTAGTAGACATCCGTAGCTCCAAAAACACTCGCTGACACGGACCTTTGATAAAGTGCTTATTTTAATCGATTTGTGAGGCTGTCAACATAACGTTACGGCTCCGTGGAGCCTTGATCACATGACAACGTCAGTACTTTACATATATATATATATATATATATATATATATATATATATATATATATATCAACAACGCCGGTCCCGATAATGATGAAGGCTGTCTGTAGGGCGGTCCGTGTCGGGGTAATCGGAAACCCCAATTATGCAACTCGATACACTTCTTCTCCAGAAAGTATACACGGACACCAGGGAGATTTGCAGTTTCAAATCGGTTTTAATGAACTGCACTCGCTACGCGTTTCAGCTTTCGCCTTGTTCACGCTGAAGCAGTATTTTTTTGAATAAAGTTATATAAAGTTCATAAACGCAAAAATAGACAACAGACTTTTCACATCAACAGAATGTAATGCAGAGACTTGGTAATTTAGGCGGCCATCTTAGCCTAGTACAAAATTCATTCTACAGGTATATATCCTTCTATATATCTCGTAGCATATACATAAAATAACTGTACGTTCAAATAATTATTGGAAATAAGTGCATATTATATCACATTATCGTGTCTCCAAATAATATAAACACAATACCACACCCTGTACAGTATGCATAAATTATATACAATATGTACACTATATACACACATGTTATGCCCCAGTGGGCAGATTTACAGAGTTATTCCAACAACCATTGGCAATAAGTATCTCAACCAGATGGTAATCTTGTTCATGTACATGCGCAATCTTATCGCCCCAGTGGGCATACAGCAAGAATACATAATACTGCAAATGCAACTTGAAGTTCCTGAGAGGCCACAGCATGATTCAGTACCAATCTCTAAAAAACGGAAATAAGATAAGTTTTAGTATATCATAGATCAAGCCCTAATATGATGACAAATCTTACTTATGCAAATGTACAGATAGCTCCTCGCTAGAATTCAACCCTTTCGGGACCATTGTGTCAAAATCTACAATATATCTAGATTCTAATTGTCTCAGGAGAAGTAGTTTATTCCCTCCACGTGCAGTATCCATGACAGCATCAATCACCACCATTTTCAACAATTTTTCATAAGTAAGATTTGTCATCATATTAGGGCTTGATCTATGATATACTAAAACTTATCTTATTTCCGTTTTTTAGAGATTGGTACTGAATCATGCTGTGGCCTCTCAGGAACTTCAAGTTGCATTTGCAGTATTATGTATTCTTGCTGTATGCCCACTGGGGCGATACGATTGCGCATGTACATGAACAAGATTACCATCTGGTTGAGATACTTATTGCCAATGGTTGTTGGAATAACTCTGTAAATCTGCCCACTGGGGCATAACATGTGTGTATATAGTGTACATATTGTATATAATCTATGCATACTGTACAGGGTGTGGTATTGTGTTTATATTATTTGGAGACACGATAATGTGATATAATATGCACTTATTTCCAATAATTATTTGAACGTACAGTTATTTTATGTATATGCTACGAGATATATAGAAGGATATATACCTGTAGAATGAATTTTGTACTAGGCTAAGATGGCCGCCTAAATTACCAAGTCTCTGCATTACATTCTGTTGATGTGAAAAGTCTGTTGTCTATTTTTGCGTTTATGAACTTTATATAACTTTATTCAAAAAAATACTGCTTCAGCGTGAACAAGGCGAAAGCTGAAACGC
The DNA here is from genome assembly GCF_964204655.1 of Triturus cristatus. Lineage (NCBI taxonomy): Eukaryota > Metazoa > Chordata > Amphibia > Caudata > Salamandridae > Triturus > Triturus cristatus. The sequence goes on along the minus strand of NC_140590.1, from coordinate 1,837,023,405 downwards.
GTAGCGAGTGCAGTTCATTAAAACTGATTTGAAACTGCAAATCTCCCTGGTGTCCGTGTATACTTTCTGGAGAAGAAGTGTATCGAGTTGCATATATATATATATATATATATACATAAACCAATATCATAACATTTATGTGAATAACATTCTATTATTAATTAAAACGTTCAACTATTTAAAAATATTTAAACCTAAATTTCCCACTCTAGTCAATGCAACAGTAGGGAAAGTGTTGGATAGCGGAGGGGTAAAAATTACTATTCCCACTCCAATGCATGCAACAGTAGGGAAAGTGTTGGATAGTAGAGGGATAACATTTATTATTCCCACTCCAGTCAGTGCAAATAGTAGGGAAAGTGTTGGATTATGGACCGGTAAATTTGACTATTCCCACTCCAGTGAGTGCAACAGGAGGGAAAGTATTGGATAGCGGAGGGATAAGATTTAAAATTCCCACTCCAGTCAGTGCAACAGTAGGGTAAGTGTTGGATAGCAGAGGGGTAAAAATTACTATTCCCAGTCCAATCATTGCAGCAGTAGGGAACGTGTTGGATAGAGGAGGGGAAAAAATTACTATTCCCACTCCTGTCAGTGCAACAGTAGGGAAAGTGTTGGATAGCAGAGAGGTATAAATTGCTATTCCTACTCCAATGAGTGCAACAGTAGGGAAAGTGTTGGATAGCAGAGAGGTATAAATTGCTATTCCTACTCCAATGAGTGCAACAGTAGGGAAAGTGTTGGATAGAGGAGGGGTAAAAATTACTATTCCCACTCCAGTCAGTGCAACAGTGGAAAGCGTTGGATAGCGGAGAGCTAAAAATGACTATTCCCACTCCAGCGAGTGTAACAGTAGGGAAAGTTTTGGATAGCGGAGGGGTAAAAATTAGAATTCCCAGTCCAATGAGTGCAACAGTAGGAAAAATGTTTGATTGCGCAGGGGTAAAAATTACTATTCCCACTCCAGTGAGTATAACAGAGGGGAAAGTGTTTGATTGTGGAGGGATAGGAAATATTCCCCACAACCCGCACCTACAAATAATTACAAAATTTCCATATTTAATTTTCAATTAAGTAATTAATATTAATTAACATCTATTTATTAATTAATTAAAAATAATTTACTTCCCCCATTTACCGCTATAAACCACACAACCCGCACCTAAAATTAATTAAACAATTTTCATATTTAATTTTCAATTAGTTAATAATAATAATTAACAACTAATTGGTAATTAATTAAAAATAAATTACTTCCCACCCTTTACCCCTGTAAACCCCACAACCCCCATATAAAATAAATTACACAAGTTCCATATTTAATATTTAATTAATTATTTTAGATTAATTAACAACAAATTAATACTTAATTAAAAATAGATTACTTCCCACAATTAACACTATAAAATCTCAATCAAATAAATATTAATGAATTAAAAGATGTCATTAATTTATTATAATTAAATTACTTCTCACCCTCTTCACCTATGAACCCACAACCCACTACGGAACTAAAAAATGCAAAATTTAAGTATAATAAAATTGATAACTACTAAAAATGTAACACATATATTGAAAAAATAAACAATACTTATATAAGAAAAATACATCACATACCGCTTTCACAACGTATCCACGGGAATCGCGATTATCTGTGTCATCGCGATATACAGAGTCACCGTGAAAATATAAAATATGTTTTAGAGATGGTTGTTCTAGAAATACAGTACAAAACATGAGTTTGAAGTGTAGTTAATAAATCCCTAGTGTGTAGAATACTGTAGTATGTGTGGATATATGTGTTTTAGACTGTATGGAAAAGGCACGATCATCGTGGTTAATGACGTCACCGTGACATCCTGAATAACCGCAAAAATTAAAAAAGGGCTGAAAGATGGTTTTAAAAAGAAACTAAGCACAAAAATATGAGTTTAAACATGCTTTGAAAGAAGTATGTATATAGTAATGTGTGTAGGGCAATGTTCAGAATTAATTTTTTTACATAATATTGTTGGATGTATTGGTGGCCATTGAATGTCTGCTTTTGTTTTCCGTTATCCACAAGTGTTTGTGGGGACCGTGACGTCATTGCAAAGATCCCCAAAAATGAAAGAGAAAAAAAACCTTTAGAAAAATGCTTCACAATATTTTAAGTACTAGGGTGGCTCTGACAAGAGCCGTTGTGTTAGTTGTGTGTATATGGTTGCTACACATAAGACTGGATGCAGAGTTTCAGGTTACTTAGAAAAACCCTGTTGCCTTCATCTGTAAAGTCTCCTCCATCATTTCTATAAATTCCCAAATTACATGCATGTCAAAATGCAGGTTGTTGTTATAGATACAGCCCATGCGATAGTCTCTGAGTCTGAGGAATGCAGAAACAGTTTTTTAACATGTTTCCACTCTTTGTCAATCTGTGGACAGAATCTATTTGACTACTTCCATTTCTGTCTTTGGCATTTATTAGAGCACACAATGGCAGCGTGAGTAAAAGCGACATCAGTTATGCAAAGGTTTCTTTCATTAGGATTTCCAGCCTGACCCCAGTCAATGTGCCTAGGAAATTGCCACCACAGTACACAATCATGAGGTGAGGAGCTTGGGAATCCACAATGGAATGAACCAAAGCCAGCAACTGATGAAACTTTAACCCTCTCTGACCAAACCAAGTAATCTGCACATTTTAAAAACCCAAGTCTCTGTCAATACCTCTCTTTTTTGCAGCCTCTTTAGCCAAATAGACATAGCTATGGCCTACAATCCATACTCTAAGCATTTTGAAGTGAAGGAGCAATAGCAGTCAGGAGAAGGCTGGAGCTGAATAAGGTAGTTCCCCAAATGGAAAGCAGTTCAAATGAATTTAAAAAAAATATATTTCATTGGATGTTGTCAGCATGAAAGTTAATAAAATGAGGTAGTGTGCTGTATGCCTTAGCAAGAAGTCTTATTATTGGCTGTTGTTTAAGGACAGAAATGTGAAACAGACATTGATATTCTTTTGAATCTGTGGGGTAAAGCACTCCTGCTGTATCATATTTGGAGTAGCATGTTCCCTTTAGAATGTGTTATGAACTTGTGACCTATGTTTGCACTGGGTTGTTGGGTACATGGAGCAAATAGTGTATTGAGTGGAAGGGTGTTAAAGTGAAAGATATTTTTTTAAAGTTGAGGAGTGCTGCCACAATTTAAAGGTGGCGAATTTTAATTTCCAACTCAGGACTATGTAATAAATTGCTGTGTAGTTTATACATTTAAAAATTAAGCTAGATATAGGTTTGGACGCAAATGCATCGCAAACACACATAGATAGGAATCTCTTTTTGAAAGTGAGGGAAAGTGTTAACAGATGCTAACCATTAATAAGAGGAGATAGTGTTAGTCTAAAATGAAAGACATGATTTAATTTGCTGCCTTTCTCATGATCAAAAAGTGAAAAGTTGCAGAGGTTGCCATTTCATGGTTGCTTTGTATGGGAGTGGTTAACCATTCTTGTGCTTAGATTTTAGAAAACCTAATTGTGTCAAAACTATCCACAAAGAGCTAAAACAACAATATAGTCTACACACTGAATTCCCTGGTATGTATATAACTTTTTAATACTTTATAAAAATGACATTAGAAATGAAGATGTATATGGGAGTTTGATAAAAAAGAGTATCACAGTAATATGAAAAGACATATCACAGTGATATGAAAAGATATATCACAGGAGTAGTGTAGTCACAAATAAAAGATGAAAACATGTTGTCCCCTTGCATAGGAATCAGAAAGAAGTAATACTTGTTAGGTATGTATTGGGAAGTGTTTGTCAATGAGGTTTTTAACTTATATGATCGCTTTGCATATGCTTAGATGGTGAGATATGGTTCTTATGGTTGAACATGGCTATAGAAATTTCATGTTTATGGTGAGGATGGTGTTTTTTCTTAAAAGATGGTTTGATTGAAATTGAGAAGGATTAATAGTAAAGAATGCCTTGAGAGATCTTCTGCTATCTTCATTTGGTGCGTAACTTTTGTTTGGAAAATGCTGAATATAATTTTAGAGGCAGAAGAAGTATTGGAGAAATGATGCAGATATACCATTCACAAAAGGTTTTGTGCTTTGAATTTTTTTAAAATGTTTTTCATTTTAGAAACTTACTGATGCATGCGGATGGTCAGTAACAAAGCAATGTATGCTACTTGACAGCTATTTATGCAATTATATACCAGGTGTGATATCTAAACTTCAGTCCCACATAGCCCAATAGAAAAAGTTACATATATATGTAGATGTTGCCGTTACTCTACAAATAAAGAAGCAAGTTAAAATTATTTCACTAAGTGCTGGATCTTTTCTGTGCGAGCGGAGAATCATTTGTCTATATATATATATGATATTGAAACATTACACTTGTAATCACTATTATTGAATTTTTATTATATAAAATAATTCATTGAAAGTCCAATTGAATACGCTGCATAACACTGTAAATTAACTGCTATAATTCAGTTTCATTATATCATTCAAAGATGGCGCCCATGCTAGCTATGTGAACCAGGCAGCAATGTAGTCCTTTGTTTATATCATTTACACATTGTGTACTATATCATGTGACAAGTCTCAACATCGTATCGACCTGTGACCAAGAAACCGGAGGGTTTCGAAACGCGTCGGGAGTTGTTTGCCACAAACTTGATGGAATAAAGCACGCTGTTACAAACAAATTGGGGCTCGGCGCAATCTTTATGAGCAAAGGATTGTTTGATGGAATATTAAGGGTCGCGTCCTTGCCGGCAGCCCGCCACCCTTTTGAGGCAGAGGATATCGCGAAACAAGGTTTGAATTTATATATATATCAGCATTAGGCGGGACCTTCATATAGTGATGTTTTTAAATGCCTCCCATACACCTTTGGCGCTGATGAAGGCTGATGGAGCCGATATGCATTCGCCGATGTAATTGCTGAATAAATGGTGTTTCCTTGGTTTCCCCAGTGTGGCCTCTGCTCGTTCCTTTGGTGGAGATTCTTGGTGATTTCACAAGCGTCAGCCAGAGACGCTTTTCAGAAGTCCCCGCATCACAAGACGGCCTTGTTTTCACTGGCGGCTGCTACGGCAACGTTTTCTGTGTTCTCCGAGGTATTGGAGAGACTTGAGTCCCACCCCAGTGTTCGGAAGGAGAAGGGGCGGTGTTGAGGTATTTTACCTCACACTGGGCGAGATGGATGTCCATTTTTGCCCCCGCCGATTGGATTTCTTAGCCCTGAGGTCGATGCGGTTTGGGGAGCTGAGGAGGCGCATTGATTCAACTACAAAACAACAGGAGAACAGCATTTTCTAGCAACACTGACTGTCCCGCTAAATCCCGCTCAACCATTTGGATTCATGAACGCCCCTGTACTACCTACCTGGTTGTGAAATGCATCCTGGGATTTGCAGGCCTCTAGAACCTCGCGACCTGCACCAGGTGATCCTACGTATTTGGGGTGGAGCGGTGCCGAACCAATCAGCATTAGGCGGGACCTTCATATAGTGATGTTTTTAAATGCCTCCCATACACCTTTGGTGCTGATGAAGGCTGATGGAGCCGAAATGCATTCGCCGATGTAATTGCTGAATAAATGGTGTTTCCTTGGTTTCCCCAGTGTGGCCTCTGCTCGTTCCTTTGGAGGAGATTCTTGGTGATTTCACAAGCGTCAGCCAGAGACGCTTTTTCAGAAGTCCCCGCATCACAAGATGGCCTAGTTTTCACTGGCGGCTGCTACGGCAACGTTTTCTGTGTTCTCCGAGGTATTGGAGAGACTTGAGTCCCACCCCAGTGTTCGGAAGGAGAAGGGGCGGAGTTGAGGTATTTTTCCTCACACTGGGCGAGTTGGATGTCCATTTTTGCCCCCGCCGATTGGATTTCTGAGCCCTGAGGTCGATGCGGTTTGGGGAGCTGAGGAGGCGCATTGATTCAACTACAAAACAACAGGAGAACAGCATTTTCTACCAACACTGACTGTCCCGCTAAAGCCCGCTCAACCATTTGGATTCATGAACACCCCTGTACTACCTACCTGGTTGTGAAATGCATCCTGGGATTTGCAGGCCTCTAGAACCTTGCGACCTGCAGCAGGTGATCCTACGTATTTGGGGTGGAGCGGTGCCGAACCAATCAGCATTAGGCGGGACCTTCATATAGTGATGTTTTTAAATGCCTCCCATACACCTTTGGCGCTGATGAAGGCTGATGGAGCCGAAATGCATTCGCCGATGTAATTGCTGAATCAATGGTGTTTCCTTGGTTTCCCCAGTGTGGCCTCTGCTCATTCCTTTGGAGGAGATTCTTGGTGATATATATATATATATATATATATATATATATATATATATATATATATATATATATATATATATATATATATATATATATATATATATATATATATATATATTCACTGAAAAAACCATGGGTTTCACACACGTTATAGTTAGGAATTAGCATTTAAAAAACCTTAGAAATTCAATGAAAAAACCAAAGGTTTCACACATGTTATAGTTAGCTGGACATTTCACTCGTAAAAAACCAATGAAATTCCCCCGTTATAGTTAGTTCAGCTAACTATAACTCGCGCGCCCGCAATGCACTACTGATGACGTCACATATTACATCACTCATGACATGGTCAGTGACATCACTCATGACATCACTGATGACATCTCAAATGACATCACTGATGACATCATCCAGTGAATGTGTGTTTTTCTGAAAATTAAATATGTTTTATATATGTATATCTCAAGGTCGATGGAAGAATAAATGAGTATATAAGTGTCTAAATTGATGATTTGTTTCTGAAAAATTGATTGTATAACTGACTGATTAAGTGTATCTTTTTGAATACATGGCTTAGTGAGTAATGTTTAAATGTGTAAATACCTGTATCAGTCTCTCACTTTGTATATAAGTGGCTGCATGGGTTGGTGAGTAGCTACATGAGTGTCTATATAGGTTAATAGTTGGTTTTTTGAGTATCAGTATGAGTGTCTGAGTGTCTTCATGGTGCGGTGGGGGGTATTACGTAGTGCATAGATGCATGAATGAGTGACTCACTGTTGGTATGTGTTGAAGACAGCATGTGTGCAGGACTGTATGGGTGGATGAGTGTGTGCATGGGTGTGTTAGTGAGTGAATGACTGTCTCAATAGTGTCTTCAAAAGTAACTACATATGTTTTAAACTAGTATATGTGAGTATTGGTGTTTATAAGTGAGTATATGTGAGAGTGAGAGATTGGTAGACTTCCTGTATGAATAAGTATGTGTTTCTATAAGTGATTGTTTAAAAGACTAAGTATGTGTAAGTTTCTGTAAAAGTAAGTGTGGTGGTGTGTGTATAACTGTATATGCAAGTAAATGGATGTTTGATTCTTTATTAGCATGAGTGACTATGTGTGAGTAACTCTATGGATGAGTGGCATTGTGTTACAGGATGTTTAGGTGTATGAGTACATATGATGTGTGAGTACATGTATGAGTGACTGTATAGGATTGTTGGTGGATGAGTGGATGTGTATGTGGATCTTAGAATTACTGAATAGGTTGTTGTAACTGTTATTGGTATGTCCATTTTTTTGAAAATTTTAGTCTCTATTTTTGAATGTTTGTATCAAAGGTTATATTAGGGTGAGAGGAGGTCTACCACTCTGTCACAAGGATAATGTCATCAGTGATGTCATTTGAGATGTCATCAGTGATGTCATGAGTGATGTCACTGACCATGTCATGAGTGATGTAATATGTGACGTCATCAGTAGTGCATTGCGGGCGCGCGAGTTATAGTTAGCTGAACTAACTATAACGGGGGAATTTCATTGGTTTTTTACGAGTGAAATGTCCAGCTAACTATAACATGTGTGAAACCTTTGGTTTTTTCATTGAATTTCTAAGGTTTTTTAAATGCTAATTCCTAACTATAACGTGTGTGAAACCCATGGTTTTTTCAGTGAATTTCAAAGGTTTTTTAAATGCTAATTCCTAACTATAACGTGTGTGAAACCCATGGTTTTTTCAGTGAATTTGCAAGGTCTTTTAAATGCTAATTTTTTTTTTTTTCTTCTTTTTTTTTTTACATATTTTTTTTTAATTTTCTATCCTTTTTTAAGGACTATGGTTAAATTTTTAAAATTCTACAATATGTTTTTATTTTACATTTTTTATAAAATAAACAGGTAACATTTATTAGCAATACATTTTTTCCTTTTTTTTTATTTTTTTTTAGTGCGCGTACGGTAAGCTTACGGTAAGCGTACGGTTTACGCAATGTCCGTAATTTATCTACGCTGTTTGCGTATAGTTACGCAATTTGCGTAGCCACGCGTACTCAGCGCGTGGCGCGTACGCGTGTACGCTACACGCGCACGTTACGCGGAAGTGTCGGGGAGTGACTGTTATGCGCATGCGCGCGAGCGCGTGCCTTTTTTACGCGCATGCGCACTTTTACCGTAAGCGCACCGCAAGCGTAACGTAAGCGTAACGTAAGCGTACGGTGGATCATGTGATCATGAAACACAACTTTTGATTGGTTGAAACTACTTTCAGTTCTAGAACTCTCCTACACCACACCCATTCCCCTCATTTCTGCTTGTGATCCCTTAGGAGAAGGAGCTGGGTTGTCTTTGTGATACGATGGCAGAACAGCAGAGCTCTTCTGAGAGTGAGGCTAGCAGCACTGCCTTGAGGCAGAGAGCGAGGAAACAAAAGACCTCTTAAGTATGGGAGTATTTTACTTTTCCAGAAGGCCAGCAAAAGGTAAATGCACCCTTAGTGACTTGCAAGCTGTGTAAGCGTGTACTTTCAAGAGGTAATCCCGACAGGAAGTATTCCTTTGGGAATCACACCATGATGAGACACCTTAAGGATGTACACAGAAGGACACATGCTCGACTTACTGGAGGTAACCCTTCAGTAAATCAACCAAGCACATCCACAGCAGCTCAGCCTGGACCATCATCTGCAGTGCCGAGTCCTTCTTCTGCGGGTCAGGTGAGCCCTTCATCTGTGGGGGGAGCATCTCCTTTTTCTGGTCCTCTGGAAATTAACCCTCGGTTTGCGAGGGTTGAAGTACGGTGCGCCTGTTGTCATGATCTAATTACTTATAGGGAGACCAGTATTTCCCTAGTGAACAATAAAATAGATCAGCACACTTGTCGTACCGTCTAATATTCCCAATCTTTCTTTCCTCTGTCCCTGCATGAACACAACGGCTCTTTTAAGAGCCAACCTTATCTTTCATCTTTTTTTTATATATGTTTTGAAAAACTTTTTTTTTTTTTTTTACACCGTACGCGTACGGTGCGCGTAATTTTTTTTTTTTTTTTAAAAAACACTAAAAATCAATTATCATATTACAAGGTCCTTGAGAGACTACAATTAAAAACTGAAAATGTGATTGTAGAGAAGTGGAAAAAAGGGACCATGACATTATTGACTTACCATACCCACTCAAAAAAAGATTTATTCATTTATTTATTTTTTTAATTGCTTTAAAAATGGTTCTAGTTTTCGAAAATTTTCTATCTCAATCTGAAAAAAAAGAAAAAAGTATTAATATTTAATAAAACATTTTATAATACAGTACACATATTTACATATTTTTCAAAAAATATTTTTGCCTTTTTTTTGCTGTTTTCAGAAAATATTGCATTTCACTATAAATTGTGAAAGCAATTGCATTCATCATTTAACAGCAGGCAAAAAAAAATTAACAATCTCAAAGATTGTTTTAAAAAAGCCCACAATCTCTTTTTGCATAAACATAACTTTATAGAAATGCATAATATTCTTAAAAAATATCATCTAATATCAATACTTATTTCTTTAAAATACCGTCTGATATGTTTGTTTCAGAAGTATAATCACAATAATATATCTCAAATAACTCCACAATACACCTGGTTCTATTTCCTTTAGGCCAAATAGTAATTTTAAAATTCTTTTTTTGTTTAATTTCCAATGGTAATCCAATAAAAATCTAAAGTTTAAATTGTACAATTGTCACCGATTCTCTGTAACATTTTGGTTTCCGAAAGATTAATTAATAATTAAATAAGTCCACAATAGAATTGTTTACTTTTCCGCATGGCCAAATAGTAATTTTAAAAATCTTTTTTGAAAAAATTTCCAATGGCAATCCAATAACATTCCAAAATTTAAATTGTGCAGATGTTACCGATTTTTTCTAAATTTTTGCTTTTCCAAAGTTTCCTTAAAAAATGGAAAAATTCCACATTACAATGGGTTACCTTTCCATTAGGCCAAATGATAATTTGTTAAATCTTTTTATTTGTAAATTCCAAATGGTAATCCAATAAAATGGTAAAATTGTTTTGTCCAGATGTTGCCAAATCTCTCTAAAATGTAGGTTTCAGGAAGATTAGATAGGAATTTGCTAAATCAAAAGGCAAACGTTGCTTAAAAATCAATTGGGAATCATTACACAGTGTCCAGCCTTTTTCACATTTAAGATAAACTGTGTAATGACCAGAAGTTACAGTAGGTCCATCATGGAAAATTATTGCAACTGTTACAAAAGTTTTTCCTGAAATTGATAATTGCTGTCCTGTAAACTTCTTTATTAAAGTATCCAATTTTGAACCATCAGCTCTACATCGTTGCATCATTAAAATTACATACTGTCTGTATTCCTTTAAAATTAACGTTGAAAACATGTCAGATTTACACTCACCGCATTGCATGCTATGATTAGCATCTTTAACTAATTTAGCAAAAGTGACTGTTTTACTCTCTGGCAATGTTAAATAAATAAACCTTTCAGAATCAACATTAGAGCCACATATATTATAACAGTTTTCACAACTATGTTCCCATTTATAAGAGAGACCAAATAAATGTTCAATGGGAACCCCTTCTTCTTCCAGTACCTGAAGAAAATAAATCAAGAATTCCTGTGCGTCTTGCTGTACATTTTGAGAAAACTGTGTTCATCCTGAACATACATCTAAAACTTGTCTAATTTCAGTAGCACTTTCTATTTGAGTTTTATCATTACTCAGCTTTTCAAAAAGGAGACTCAGCACAGAACAGAATCTTTTTCCCTGATTTACTATTATCTGCTCTTGCAAACTTTCCAGATAAAATGCAACATTCAGCACTACATTAGCGTAGCAGTTGACACCAGAGCTATTTTCAAAATAACATCCTACAACCTGTTCTTCATTTTCCTTATTCTTTTTGCTTTCAATTACATCACTCCTCTTTTTTTTCCTCCTCTCTACATCTTCATTACAGATATTCTCATTTCTCCTTTTACGAGAAACTACACGTTTCTCCAACACAGGATACTGACCTAAATGAGGAGCATAGCTTCTTCTTAATCTATTATACTCCTTTACACAATTTGTATCAGCACTAACTTTTGAATCATCAAAGTCTATCATGAATAAACCTGATAATGTTTTCACTCGTGACAAAGCAACATATGCCATACCTTCTTTGAACACAGTTGAACCAATGTTCACAAATGCACAATCTACAGTCAATCCTTGAGACTTGTGAATAGTTACAGCATATGCTAGCGAAAACGGAAACTGCTTCCTACGTACATATAAGTCTTTCACAAGCATGAAACGAACTGAACAACGACAAATGTCTTTAACTTCTTCTATCTGATCAAATTTTATTTTTAAACATTCAATTCCATCTTTTTTCTGATAATTAATAAAACCCACAACTCTTCCCATAGCTCCATTAACTAAACCTTTTTCAACATCCAAATTTCTCCTTAAAAATACTCTACAGTTCATGCAAACATATAGATTTTTTTCTAATCCAGCTGTTTTGGAAATGTTCTTCTCTAGTGAATCCAATTTATTTTTCAGTGTGCCTGTTAATGTGACAGTAATTCTTCCATCCTCAATTTTGTCCACTGCTTCCAATTTCCTGATATCTTCCTTTTCCAATTTCAAAAGCTCCTCATTGAATATTGAGCATTCACGTAGAGTTGGCATTAAGCAGATGACACTTTTGTTTTCTGCAATGTTCTTGTATATCTTCTCTGCAACTATTTCTTCCTTTGGAAATAAATTATGTAGCAGCCGACACTGTAATGCTTTTTTGCCAGCTTCTGTGAGTAGTCCAATCCTGATATCTTTCAGAATACTTCCATATTCTTCATCGTTTGCTTGCCTCATATTAGTTGTAAGTTCCTTGTACTCAAAGAAGGACCAAATATTTGTATTACCGATGCTTCCCAATGACTTCTTCGTGTCTTCATGTGTCACAGTATTAAACACTGGTTGTCCTTTAACTGGAGTAAGTTGCAAAAGATCTCCAAAAACTATGACGTGTTTTCCTCCAAATAATACGTCATAGTCTGTCTTCAGAATTTGCTGCATTCTTAAATGCACAAAGGCAAGCATTAAGTTTGATACCATGCTCACCTCATCAATAATGAGAACTTGCATCTTCTTCAATACTCTTGAAACTTCCAAGCATGCTTCTCCAGTTAGCTTGTTGTATTGTATTTTGTTCTCATGCTCCACTGGTAACATTAGCAAACGATGTAAAGTGATTCCTTTTATGTTATATGCTGCTAACCCAGTTGGAGCAGTAACCACACAAGACAAAGTAGAATCCGTTTTTTGCTGTAGGTAGCTTCTGATGACTTTTATTAGGAAACTTTTTCCAGTTCCAGCTTGTCCGCTTACATACATCCTGATTGGATAAAATGATGTGCATGAGCACTCTTTTTTTTCATGTAGAAATCCGTGATCAATTTTTTTTCTGATCTCTTCATAAATTTGTTGCTGCTCTTCGTTCAGTTGTCTTTCCAAATTTTGTAAGTCTATAAATTCTCCTTGAGCTTGATTCATAGCCGTTTCCACTTCATTCATTGATGCTTCATTTTCAACGATTGGTTGTCCTAGGGGATCTTGACTGAGTGTTCCTGAACTTTGGCTGTCCTGAGAACTGTCTCTAGCTATTTCTGCTGCAATTGTAGTTTCCTGTTCAATTTCTTCATTTAACATTTGCAGATAAGTTGTGAATGTATTGCATTGTATGCTGTCTTTGCAAGCATTAAAAGAATCTTCATAGCTTTGAAATTCTCCCAGTAGTTCATCCTCTGTACGCCATGGTTTAAACAGCTGTAAAAGAGCCAAGTAGTAAAATTCCTTTTTGTCAGTAGTGTCGCAACTCAGCTTCCGGTGATTTATCAAACTTCCTTTTGTTTGCTTCACCAAACATCCTTCCTCACCAATGACTTTATATTTTCCATTGTTGATGTCTTCTGCGGCTTTCCGTGAATAAATGTAGTTCTGCAGCACTTCATAGAGACACATGTTCTCCAGATGATGACTTCTCTTGGGATAATATGTGTCCAACATGTTTGATTTCAAAATATCTGTACTTTCTGGGTCATTCTCGGCCAAATATTCAATTTCTCCAACAGATTTCAGTACCCGATTTCTCATTGCTGCAAGGCCTAAACTTGCCCAAATTATTCTTCTTGATTTCGAGTAGAGACTTGCAGAAGATAACCTATCTGAACATTCGTAGGATCCAATTTCTCGATGCGATAACATCTTCAAACTGAAACTGTACAGCTTCTTACTGACAGTTTTCTCGTGAGAAATCTCTTCCCACATTTCCTTCAATTCTGTTTTTTCTGATTTCGTAATGTAAGACGTTACATATCGAGCAACAGCAATGGAATTGTCAGCTACATACTGTATATCCATGTTAGCGTTCCACATGGATAAAATCACTGGGTTGTAGTCATTTATATTTTTTGATTCTTCTTTTCTTTTAAGGTTGTAGGTATTCTTAGGTGATTTTCTTGTGATAGTATGTCTCACAGATGACATAAAACTGTTAACTCTTCCATTTGAAAGAACAGGTCTAGGAAATCCAAATCGACATTTAGTGTAGTATTTATCTTTGCTCTTGTATTTCCGTCGACAGTATTTTCCACACCGATGACTTTGGAAACGTAAAACTTGCTCCTTTAACTTTTTCTCTTCTGTGCTTTTTGGTATAGCACATGTTGCATATTCTTCAATGTAAGATAACACTGCTTCATCAGTATCTGTTCCAAACTTTGGGGCATCCTTGATCTACAACAGCATATGAATATGAGGAGCACCTCTTGCCTGGTACTCTTTTCTCCAAAAGAAATCCACTACTTCTCCTAGAGGTGGATTTTTTTTATTGCAGATGAAGGACATCATAGCCTCAAATCTATGATTGAAATATCTGCAAACATTAACCGGATCCAATGAGCACAGTTCTCCTGCTGTCTTGTATTTGATGTTTTTAATGTTTGAATTTGCCTCTCGTAGAAAATCCAGTAAATCATCCCAAGCGTACTCCGCACAGCTTAGGGTAAGGAACCATGTTGGTGTTCCTAAATTCCGTAACATGCATTTTAATTCACCATGGCATCGGTACCAATATTCATTTGTCCCACGCTGACAAGCCATCAGATTGATCAGTTGTGTTTCCAAATGATCATCTCGGTGCTGCACTTTCTCCATAAAATCCTTAGCAGACACATTTTGTAAATGTACTCCACTTTTTAAAATGTGATTTACTGCATAAGACAGTGCAGACAAGTCGCTTTCAAATAAAAGATGGAACAAATAAGGAATACTTTGTCGAAATCTGGGATCTTCAGCATATAGTCTTGTAGTCCGATACTCAGAAGCTGGAATCTGTTCCGGACGTTCATCGTATCGTCCTCCTTTTCCTTTAGGAAACAGCTGGGGAAAAAATAGAGCTTCCAAGCTCTCCTCCCATACACTCACGGGAGTTCCTTTTGCTTTCTTCATCTGAAATAAATCAATATTGTCTCCCATAACTTCTTTTGAATGAAGAGGATGTATGCTAAAATGTTCATAAATTTCTTCTTCCTTTGACTTGTCCACTTTTTCAATTTGTCAAGTTGGTGTTTCTGTGTCTTCTTGTAAATCTTCTTCTTCTTCTTCTTCTTCTATATAAATTGGTTCATACCATTTGTTATTCCTTTTCAAATACAAATTTGCTCTTTGTAGTTTCCGTACATCTACCAGCTCCTGCCAAATCTTCTTATTCTTTGTATGTACACCATTAACCAGAATAATTAATGGTTCAGTTTCCAAAGTATCCGCATCAATAGTTTCCATATTTTTTTTCAAATCCAAGGGCAAATACACCACTCTTCCTTTTAAACCTCTCAGTAAATCAGAAGGAGGTAATTTACCAGTTTTGGGCTCCATACGTACTATGGTCTGGAACGGATGAACACATTGAATGAGTATAGACTCATATGTATTTAATTCAGAAAGTTCAGCAGGAATAGCATCCAATTCTAAATTATTATGTACAGCTCTGGTCGGCATTCTATTTTCCTCTAACTTGTTGTAACAGTATTTACAAATACGCTGAACTTCACCCAATTCAAAACAATTTTCAAGAAATATATATGTGGCAAAATCCTTCCACTTATAATTATCTTCATTTTCACTCTTTCTGTAGAGATCAACATACCTGGTTTGTTTTCTATAATGAGTTCTGCGGCAACAAATACAAGTAACATTTGGTCTTTCATTAGAGATTATTGCAAATTTTGTTATGTGATCATTAAATGTCTTACTTACAGAGGGTTCTACATTCTCTTCCACTTCTTCCTCATTTACTGTGTCCTTCTCTGCACTGTTTTGTTCAGGACCAAAGTAACAAAACTGAATTTCATCAACAACCTTCTCTACATCTGATACCGTTCCACGGAACAGAGCCCTATTCAATTCATCTAACTTTATTGCTGGACTTTTAGCAAAATACAACCGTCTCACAAACTTTCTCATTTCAGTATGATGAACAGCCAGCATCCTAAAATGATGGAAAACACTATTACACACTTTTCTAGATAGACAAGCCAGAGAATGACCCTGCAAACCAGTATTCTCTCTCACTCTGCATGGATCCAAACTTTGAAGCACCTTAATCTTCTGTTTTACACTTTTTTTACTATATTCTCTTAGAAACTCACGAAATTGATCAATAGATTCCTGACGCACAGTGCAAATACTACTACAATTCCAAGTGTACACTGGGGCTTTAGGACGTCTCCCCATAGCCTCATCCGCCATCACTTGTACCTCATCTCTTGGAACCATTATCTCCTTCTCCATTATGCAACCATTTTTCACTTCATAAGCACGACCTCTGGTGTCAACTGCATGCAGCAAACTATTACTTTGAAAATAACTCTCTTCATTAAAAAAAGGTTCACTACTTGAACTATGCATCCATTTTCCTAAAAACACTTTAGAAAAGTTTGTTCTGTTCACTACTCTTTTCCTTTTGCTATGTGATTTCAGTACATTAACCATTTTGTCTAATGTACGCATCCTATTCAAAATTAAAATGAATAGTTTCCTTTTTAATTCTAATGCCTTTGCTGCAATGGCTTCAATTTCTTTTTTTCTCTTATAAAACTTAGCCTTTTGCTTATATTTCTTCACATCCTTTATCAAATTGGACATAACTCTTCTCTGAAACATTTTTCTACGTATCTCTTTAAACGCTGTTTTTCTGTTTAAGTTTATCTTTTTAGTTGCAGAAGGTATATTTGCATTAACTAAATTCTCAATTTTTTCCTGTGCTTTTCGATTGAAATCATTCTTTCCAGTACAGACATTTTGTACATTTTTCCTTTTTTTTAATATGTTCTTTAGAAAAATTTTTGTCTGCTTACCAGAAGATTTTTTCTTCTTCCCAACATGAGCATCTTCAACTAACTTAGGTCCTCCAGTTGTCTTCAAATATAGGTTTTTTTTGTGGTCTTTTTTTAATCTGGATTTTGTAGGCATCTTAAATTTTGTTCACTGCTCTTCAGCAATACCTGAAAAAAACTAAAAAAAAATTCCTTTATTTTAATTAAATATATTACTACATTTGTTTTCACATTAGTCACAAAAGGAAATTTCTTTGCCAATTTGAAAGCACACTTACTACTCTTTTTTTTGGCAAGTGATAATCACTTTTACAGACTGACACATTATGAATCCACTTTTCAGATTTTTTAAAAAGCACATGTCCAAACTGCTTTTTCAGACCAGCACCATTTGTAACCTGGGTGACTGCCTACACTCCAGCAAGGGCAACCAGCCTTAGTGATGCTGAATGTATTTGCATTACTGACTGAAACCTCAAACCCCACTCGCTTGTGAATACTGTGCATGATTCCACATGGTAAGCAGCTGGGTGTGTGCTAAGAGTCTGCTTCTGCACCAAAAAACTGGCTCCCCCTTTCCTTCTAATGCAACTGTGAAATCACCAGAGCAATACGCAATAAATCTCTGCCTGTAATTCCTATTTGCACACAGAGTCATGTTTTCACATTAGTCACAAAACGAAATTTCTTTGCCAATTTGAAAGCACACTTACTGCTCTTTTTTTTGGCAAGTGATAAACACTTTTACAGACTGACACATTATGAATCCACTTTTCAGATTTTTTAAAAAGCACATGTCCAAACTGCTTTTTCAGACCAGCACCATTTGTAACCTGGGTGACTGCCTACACTCCAGCAAGGGCAAACAGCCTTAGTGATGCTGAATGTATTTGCATTACTGACTGAAACCTCAAACCCCACTCGCTTGTGAATACTGTCCATGATTCCACATGGTAAGCAGCTGGGTGTGTGCTAAGAGTCTGCTTCTGCACCAAAAAACTGGCTCCCCCTTTCCTTCTAATGCAACTGTGAAATCACCAGAGCAATACGCAATAAATCTCTGCCTGTAATTCCTATTTGCACACAGAGTCATGTTTTCACATTAGTCACAAAATGAAATTTCTTTGCCAATTTGAAAGCACACTTACTGCTCTTTTTTTTGGCAAGTGATAAACACTTTTACAGACTGACACATTATGAATCCACTTTTCAGATTTTTTAAAAAGCACATGTCCAAACTGCTTTTTCAGACCAGTACCATTTGTAACCTGGGTGACTGCCTACACTCCAGCAAGGGCAACCAGCCTTAGTGATGCTGAATGTATTTGCATTACTGACTGAAACCTCAAACCCCACTCGCTTGTGAATACTGTGCATGATTCCACATGGTAAGCAGCTGGCTGTGTGTTAAGAGTCTGCTTCTGCACCAAAAAATGGCTCCCCCTTTCCATCTAATGCAACTGTGAAATCACCAGAGCAATACGCAATAAATCTCTGCCTGTAATTCCTATTTGCACACAGTGTCATGTTTTCACATTAGTCATAAAACTAAATTTCTTTGCCAATTTGAAAGCACACTTACTGCTCTTTTTTTGGCAAGTGATAATCACTTTTACAGACTGACACATTATGAATCCACTTTTCAGATTTTTTAAAAAGCACATGTCCAAACTGCTTTTTCAGACCAGCACCATTTGTAACCTGGGTGACTGCCTACACTCCAGCAATGGCAACCAGCCTTAGTGATGCTGAATGTATTTGCATTACTGACTGAAACCTCAAACCCCACTCGCTTGTGAATACTGTGCATGATTCCACATGGTAAGCAGCTGGGTGTGTGCTAAGAGTCTGCTTCTGCACCAAAAAATGGCTCCCCCTTTCCATCTAATGCAACTGTGAAATCACCAGAGCAATACGCAATAAATCTCTGCCTATAATTCCTCTTTGCACACAGAGTCATGTTTACACATTAGTCACAAAACGAAATTTCTTTGCCAATTTGAAAGCACACTTACTGCTCTTTTTTTTGGCAAGTGATAATCACTTTTACAGACTGACACATTATGAATCCACTTTTCAGATTTTTTAAAAAGCACATGTCCAAACTGCTTTTTCAGACCAGCACCATTTGTAACCTGGGTGACTGCCTACACTCCAGCAAGGGCAACCAGCCTTAGTGATGCTGAATGTATTTGCATTACTGACTGAAACCTCAAACCCCACTCGCTTGTGAATACTGTGCATGATTCCACATAGTAAGCAGCTAGGTGTGTGCTAAGAGTCTGCTTCTGCACCAAAAAATGGCTCCCCCTTTCCATCTAATGCAACTGTGAAATCACCAGAGCAATACGCAATAAATCTCTGCCTATAATTCCTCTTTGCACACAGAGTCATGTTTACACATTAGTC
Organism: Triturus cristatus; assembly: GCF_964204655.1. Classification (NCBI taxonomy): domain Eukaryota; kingdom Metazoa; phylum Chordata; class Amphibia; order Caudata; family Salamandridae; genus Triturus; species Triturus cristatus. The sequence goes on along the minus strand of NC_140590.1, from coordinate 1,837,004,296 downwards.
ACAAAACGAAATTTCTTTGCCAATTTGAAAGCACACTTACTGCTCTTTTTTTTGGCAAGTGATAAACACTTTTACAGACTGACACATTATGAATCCACTTTTCAGATTTTTTAAAAAGCACATGTCCAAACTGCTTTTTCAGACCAGCACCATTTGTAACCTGGGTGACTGCCTACACTCCAGCAAGGGCAACCAGCCTTAGTGATGCTGAATGTATTTGCATTACTGAGTCCAACCTCAAACCCTTAAATTATTCTTTTTTTATACCAGTACACCTTAATTTATTGTGAAAACATAGTCCATATTATTTTACTTGTTCCTCACATTTAAATTTCTCCCAAAACAGAAAATAATAAACACAACTTCAACAAAAAGAATTGCATTTCTATTATTCATTTCTTAATTTACCATATACATCCCCTCTCAAACTCTAAACTCACCTTTAAAATTAGTTAGTTGTGAAAGAAATGTGGCACTCAAACAGCAGATTATCAGAGCCAGGATCTCTGTTCTTTACACCTCTCTCCTCTCAGCAGAACCAGATAATGGCAAACTTTCCCTCTCTTTTTCCACACATATACATGTTAGTTTCAAATCTCAGTGCTTGCCCCTTTTTTTCAAATGTAATCACACATTTCTATTGGTTGAAAACCAACCCTTTTCCAAAAGTACCCTTCCCCCAACTTGACTTCTGCCTAGCACCCTTCCCCCAACTTGACTTCTGCCTGCTACCATAGCAACAGCTCATGGAACACTGCTCTGTGAAGTCAGGTCAGAAGTTCGCCACACAATGTTTCAATTCCACAGAGCAAGAGTGCTTGACTTTTCAAACCTAACAGCAAATCCATAGTACTGTTCTTTGGTAACACATTTTTCTGTACCAATACAAAACATGCTTCTATTAATTTACACATACAGCCTAGTTTTTATTCTAGAATGGTATGAAACAGCCAATCAGTTCTTTTTTTTTTGAAAAAAATATGTATGCCTCCATTTCCAAACTGTCTTTCTTTTCATATTGCCATTCTACTGAAAGACACCTCCTGAGTGCATCCAGTTCTCCTTTGAAGATGTTCACAGTGTGGATTGTAGGACACAGCTATGTCTTCTGGAGTGAAAAGTACGCAGAGAAAACAGGTATGGTGAGAGACCTTGCTTTGCCAAATGTAGACATTAAATGGATTGGTCAGAGAGGGTTAAAGTGTCACCAATTGATGCCATTGGTGAAATCCTTCATCCAAATCCAACACCCTGACCTCATAATAGTGCACTGTGGTGGCAATGACCTAGGCACTTTGACTGGGGTAGGTCTGGAAATGCTTATGAAGGACACCTTTGCACAACTGTTTTCACTTTTCCCAAAAACTGCCTTTGTGTTTTCTAACATATGCCAAAGGCAAAAATGGAACTGGTCCAATCATTTCTGTCCGCAGATTGACAAAGCAAGAAAGCACGTCAACAAATCTGTTTCTGCTTTCCTCCGTGACTATGGTATGGGTTCCATTTACCACAACAACTTGCGTTACGACATGCAAGACATTTATAGAGGAGATGGTGTACACTTCAGTGATGAAGGGAACAGAGTCTTCCTCTTGAACCTTAGACTCTGCATCGGTACTTACTTGTAGGTACCACTAAAAAATCAAATCACTTCATAAACACAACGGCTCTTTTTAGAGCCCCCTAATATCTAAACACTTAAATCTGCATTTAATTTCATTTTTTTTTTTTTTTACCGTACGCGTACGGTAAGCTTACCGTACGCGTACCCCGCGATTTTTTTTAAAATCAATAAATGTTTTCTTTGTACTTTTCTGTCCTTCTTTGACCCCCTTACAAATGTTAGGGGGTCTGTAACTCTCCTCCTTGCCCCCTTTTCTTGTTATCACTCTTTTTTTTCTGAGTGAAACACACGAAATGGCGGCCGCCGCTTCCTGGTTTCGACCGATTCGAATGTTTACTAAGATCTAAGAGCCAATTAGAATCGCGCTCGCGCACGCCACCGTACGCGTACGGTAAGCGTACCGTAAGCGCACCGTAAGCTGGCTCAGATATATATATTGATTTAAAGGCTATTTTCTCAGAATCTACTGAACAGATTTACACCAAACCTACAAAAGGCACTTCCTTGACCTGAGGACTACCTCTCTGCCAAATTTCTAGTAACTCTGTTCAGCCGTTCGGGCTGTAGCCCTGTCTAAAGGTCCTATGGAAAAATGCATGGGAAAAACGCGTTTTGGGACCCCCCTTTTATCTCAGCCCCCGCTTGACGAATCCCCCCGAGACTTTCAGCGAAGGAGCGGAGCGTAGCGCCCCACCTATTTTAAAAAATTCGCGAGGATTCGTCGACCGGCGCCAAAGTTATTCAAAATAGAATGTTGCGGATTTCCTATGGAAACGTGGTCCTAACTATAACTACCTACTGGCGACCGCCAGTAGGTAATATATATATATATATATATATATATTCACTGAAAAAACCATAGGTTTCACACATGTTATAGTTAGCTGGACATTTCACTTAGTTTCAGTTAGTGCAGGCAACTATAACTCACGCGACCGCAATCCTCTGCTGATGATGTCAGATATTACATCACTGATGACATATGTGTCTTTATGAAAAATAAATATTTGTAATATATGTATAGCTAAAGATACAGTATTAGCATCAACAGAGGATTGCGGTCGCGTGAGTTATAGTTGCCTGCACTAACTATAACGGGGGAATTTCATTGGTTTTTTACGAGTGAAATGTCCAGCTAACTATAACATGTGTGAAACCTATGGTTTTTTCAGTGAATTTGCAAGGTTTTTTAAATGCTAATTCCTAACTATAACGTGTGTGAAACCTATGGTTTTTTCAGTTAATTTGTACGGTTTTTTAAATGCAATTTTTTTTTGAGATTTTTGGTAAACCTATGTATAAAATAATATATGTACTATATCCTGCATTATGGAATGGTTAATTTTTTTTTTTATGCATTTTTTTCCGTGCGCGTACGGTAAGCTGACGCTACGCGCTCCGTACGTCATAAGTACGGTGCGCTTACGTGATATGATGCGCGTACGGTAAGCTGACGCTACGCGCTCCGTACGTCATAAGTACAGTGCGCTTACGTGATACGTACGTGACGTACGCGTACACGCATGCGCGTTGCACGGAAGCAACGTCGCGGTTACGCAGGGGCGTGTAATGCGCATGCGCGAGTGCGTCTTACGTACGCGCTCCGTAAGCGTCACGTTTGCGCATGCGTACTTGTTTACGAGCCCGTACCGTAAGCTTACGGAGCGCGCACGGTAAGTCATGTGATCCACAAAGAACACTTTTCATTGGTTGAAACTACTTTCAGTTCCAGAAACTTCCCACACCACAACCCATTCCCCTCATTACTGCTTGAGATCCCCTAGGAGAAGGAGCTGAATTGACATTGAGATACAATGGCAGAACAGCAGACCTCTTCTGAGAGTGAGGCTAGCAGCACCACCATCATCCAGAGAAGGAGGAAACAAAAGAATTCTTTTGTGTGGGAGTATTTTACTTTTCCAGAGGGGCAGAAAAAGGTCAATGCTCCATTGGTCACTTGCACACTTTGTGACCGTGTTTTATCTAGAGGAGATCCAAGGAAGAAGTATTCCTTTGGAAATCACTCTATGAAGAGACACCTTATGGATACACATCCCAGGACCTTTGCTCAACATACTGGAGAAAACTCTTCAGTAAGTCACCGGAGCCCAACCTCAGAAGCTCAGCCGAGTACATCATCGGCAGCTCAGCTGAGCCCTTCCTCTGAGGTGGGAGCATCACCTTCTTCTGCTCCTCTGGACATTAACCCTCGATTTGGGAGGGTTGCAATGAGGTGTACAACGTGTTGTGGTCTTATTGTTTTTGGGGAGACCAGTGTTTCCCTTATTAACAATAAGATAGACCAGCACGTTTGTAGACGCTCATAATATTCCCATTCTTTCTTTCTTCCATCCCTGTATGAACACAACGGCTCTTTTAAGAGCCAACCTTACCTCACAATTTATTTATTTTTTTTAAGCTTTCTTTTTCAAATTTTTTTTTTTGCCGTGCGCGCACGGTACGCGTAATCGCTACGCGAAGTTCACGGAACTTTCCATTTACGCCATGCGCGTACGCTACGCGCATTCGGCGATTTTTTGAAAAAAAATTAAAATTAATTTTTGCCGTTGGGGGTCCTTCTGGGACCCCCTAACAAAGGCTAGGGGGTCAGGAACTGTCCAGCCTGCCCCCTTTTCACGTTATCCACCTTTGTTTTTCACCCCCTCAGACTGCGAGAGACAAAATGGCGGCCGACACTTCCTGGTTTCGACCGATTCGAATGTTTACTGAGATCTAACAACCAATCAGAATCGCGCTCGTGCACGGCGGCGTGCGCGTACGGTAAGCTTACGGTACGCGCTCGGAGCGCGCCCATAGATATATAAATTGATTTAAATGCTATTTTCTCAGGAAGTACTAAACAGATTTACACCAGACCTGCAAAAGGCACATCCCTGACCTGAGGACTACCTCTCTGCCAAATTTCAAGTAATTCTGTTCAGCCGTTCGGGCTGCAGCTTGGACTAAAGGTCCTATGGAAAAATGCATGGGGAAAACGGGTTTTGGGACCCCCCCTTTTTCTCAGCCCCCGCTTGACGAATCCCCCCGAGACTTTTAGGGAAGGAGCGGAGCGGAGCGCCCCACCTATTTTGAAAATTTCGCGAGGATTCATCAATCGGCGCCAAAGTTATTTAAAATAGAATGTTGCAGATTTCCTATGGAAACACGGTCCTAACTATAACTATCTACTGGCGACCGCCAGTAGATAATAACAGCATATATGGATTAAAACGAGAGACGGAATTGCCAACGCTACCCCTGTGTCGGTGTCCGATTCTTTAGGTGGATTCGGAAGTGGTGTATATATATATATATTCACTGAAAAAACCATAGGTTTCACACATGTTATAGTTAGCTGGACATTTCACTCGTACAAAACCATTGAAATTCCCCCGTTATAGTTAGTTCAGCTAACTATAACTCGCGCGCCCGCAATCCACTGCTGATGACGTCACATATTACATCACTCATGACATGGTCAGTGACATCACTCATGACATCATTGATGACATCTCAAATGACATCACTGATGACATCACAGATGACATCATCCATTGAGTATGTGTTTCTGAACAATTTTAATATGTTTAATATATATAGGGAGAGGCCTGTTGTAGAATAAGTGGGTGTACAAGTGTGTAAATGAATGATTTTCTGTGGTGCGTAACTGACTCTATAAGTGAGTCATTAAATGTATCTTACTGCAGACTAGTGACTAAACTGTGTAAATGTTTGTATGTGTCTGTATGTTGGTGTATAAGTGGCGGCATGGTTTTGTGAATACCTATATAAGTGTCTATATGAGTTATTGATTGCTTGTCTCAGTATCTGTATGGGTTCCTGAGTGTTTGTGTGGGTAGGGTGTGTGCGACTCTATGCATAGATGTGTGAGTGGGTGATTCTATGGGTGCATGGTTTTAAGAGTGCATCTGTGATGGACTGTATGGTTGAGTGAGTGTATGTATGGGTGTGTTATGGATTGAATGTATATCTCAGTGGTACATTTGTGACTAACTACATATGTGAAAGGCAGTATATATGCGTGTAAGAGTATATAAGTGGGTAGATGTGAGAGTGTGTGAATGTGAGAGTGACTGTATGGATGAGTGTGTGCTTGTAGCAATGATTCTATAAGAGCGTAAGTATGTGATACTATTTTTAAGAGTAAGTGAACTTGAGTGTGTATAACCGCATAGGTGAGTAAATGGGAGTGTGATTATTTGCATGACTGACTAGGTGTGAGAGTACCTCTATGAATGATTGGTAGTGTGTGAGTGTCTATATAGGTGTATAAATGCATATGATAGTTTTGTATGGAGTGACTGTAAGTATGAGTGACTGTACAGGTGAATGAGTGGAGGTGTATGTAGACCTAAGAGTTAATAAGTGGGTATGTAGTTATTGGTATTGCAGTATGTATCGTTTTGAGAATTAAATTTTGAGTCGGTGTATCAAAGGTTATATTAGGGTGTGAGAAGATGTGGTAATTTATCACATGGATGACGTCATCAGTGATGTCATCAGTGATGTCATTTGAGATGTCATCAGTGATGTCATGAGTGATGTCATTGACCATGTCATGAGTGATGTAATATGTGATGTCATCAGCAGTGGATTGCAGGCGCGCGAGTTATAGTTAGCTGAACTAACTATAACGTGGGAATTTCAATGGTTTTGTACAAGTGAAATGTCCAGCTAACTATAACATGTGTGAAACCTATGGTTTTTTCAGTGAATTTGCAAGGTTTTTTAAATGCTAATTCCTAACTATAACGTGTGTGAAACCTATGGTTTTTTCAGTGAATTTGCAAGGTTTTTTAAATGCTAATTCCTAACTATAACGTGTGTGAAACCTATGGTTTTTTCAGTGAATTTGCAAGGTTTTTTAAATGCTAATTCCTAACTATAACGTGTGTGAAACCTATGGTTTTTTAAGTGAATTTGCAAGGTTTTTTAAATGCTAATTTATGAATGTATTATTATATTTTTAAAATATTTATTTTACAATAAGCTACCTATATATATAGTTATAGATTAACTTTATCCTGTAATATTGAATGGGTCAGTTTTTTTTTTTTATTTGGATAAAGTTGAACAGCATAGTTAATATCTTCTATAAACTTATAAACACTTTAAAAAATGTTTTCTTTTTTAAGGGTTTTGAACGGTGCACGCACTGTGCGCGCACGGTGCACGCATGCGTACGTGCTCCGTGTGCGCATGCGTACGTGCTCCACATGCGCATGCGTACATCGTGCATGCTCCATACGCGCGTGCTCCGTACGCGTGCTCCGTACGCGCATGCGCGTGTGCTCCATACGCGCATGCGCGCGTGCTCCGTACGCGCGTGCTCTGTGCGCGCGCGTGCTCCGTACGCGAGTGCTCGGTGCGTGCACGGTGCGCGCACGGCAAGTCATGTGATTTAGAAACAACACTTTTCATTGGTTTATAGTAGTTTCAGGTCATGTGATTAAGAAACAACACTTTTCATTGGTTTATAGTAGTTTCAGTTCCAGAAACTTCCAACACCACACCCACTCCCCTCATTATTACTTCTGATTCCCTGGGAGAAGGAGCTGAGCAGCTTTTCCAGTACTCCAGTACTTGAGAATGGCAGAGCAGCAGTCATCTTCTGGGAGTGAGCAGGAGACCCTTGTGCCACAGAGGCAGAGGAAACAGAAAAACTCTTTTATATGGCAATTTTTCACTTTTCCAGAGGGGCAGAAGAAGGTGAATGCTCCGATAGTCACCTGCACTATTTGTGGTGGTGTCTTATCAAGAGGAGATCCTAAAAAGAAATACTCTTTTAGTATCTTCACTATGATCAGGCACGTTAGAGAAGTACATCCTGTGACTTATGCTCGAGCTGCTAGAGAAAACCCTCCAGCATCTCACCCGAGCACATCCGCAGCAGCTCAGCCGAGCACATCATCGGCAGCTCAGCCGAGCACTTCATCTGCGGCGGCAGATTCACCTGCTTCTGTTCCTCTGGATATACACCCTCTGTTCAAGAGGGTGCATATACGGTGCAATGCGTGCAATGCTCTTCTCTCTTATGGGGACACCAGCATTCCCTTAATAGAGAGCAAGATACAGCAGCACACATGCGGCACCCTTTAATTTTTTTCATTATTTTGTTCCTCTGTTCCTCAATTAACACAACGGCTCTTTTTAGAGCCACCTAACATCTAAACACTTAAATTTGATTTTGAATTCTATTTTTTTTATGATTTTTTTCCGCCGTGCGCGCACCGTGCCTGAAAGTTTCGTGGTGATTCGTAAAGCGGGGGCCGAGACAAAAGGGGGGTCCCAAAATGCGTTCTCCCCATGCAATTTCCCATAGGATCTGTTGTCGCAGCTACAGCCCAAACCACTGAACGACATCAAATTTGGCAAAGAGGTAGTCCTCAGTTCAGACTCGTACCTTTTGCATAAATAGTTTGAATCTGTTCATTAGTTCCTGAGAAAGATAGGGTAAAAAAGTTATTGATATCTATGGCCGGGGAGGTTCCACGGACCCTACCCGCACCGTAAGCGCACCCTCCCCGTATCGAGCGTGCACCCTCCTGATCGCGCGCTGAATGCTAATTGGCTGTCGAGTGTCTGTCTACATTCGAAACTAGGAACTGTTGGCGGCCATTTTCTGCCTCGGTAGAAGCGAGGCTGAAGAAGCAAGGGGAATAAGTGTGTAAAACATATAAAGGGGGCAGAGTGGAAATACTCTGACCCTCTAGAGGTGCTTAGGGGGTCCCAGAAGGACCCCCAGGGACCCCCTTTTTTTTAAAAAAAAAAGTGAAATGCGCGTTTGGTGCACGGATCCTCTCACGTTGGGTGCGCGGTCCAAGGATTTTTTTTTTTTTAAAAAGACAAGAAATCATTGGTTGTATGACAACTTTCTACACTGAAAGGTGGGGTGTATATTTCTGTTTTTTAAAGGCATGATTCTTATTGGTTAACAAAAACTGATTTTAAGGAACATTATATATGATAAGCTGATATGTTGAAAAGTCAAGCACACTTGCTATCTTGTCTAGCAACATTGGGGCATATTAACAAGCCAGGCGATAAAATGATCGCCGCTTTAGCGGCAGAAAATTGCCGCTAAAGCGACGATAATGGGCTTGATAATATGCTCTATGGAATTCCAATTGAAGCCCATGTTAGACGTCCTTCACATTTAACATAGGTTTCAATTGCAATTCCATAGAGCATATTATCAAGCCCATTATCGCCGTTTTAGCGGCAGTTTTCTGCCGCTAAAGCAGCGATAATTTTATCTCCTGGCTTGTTAATATGCCCCATTGTGTGCTGAACTTGTGACCTGTGTGCTCAGTGCAGTGTTCCATGACCTGTTTCTATGGTAACAGGCAGAAGGCAGATGGGGGAAGGGTTGAAATGTATTTCATTTGGAAAGGGTTGAAATGTCTAACCAATAGAAATGTGTGTTTGCTTTTGAATTTATTTGTGAAGGATTGTGATTTGATGTTTACATGTATATGTGTGGAAAATGAAAGGGAAACGTTGCCATTCTTTGTTTTTGCACAGTGCAGAGATTCTGTAAAAGAAAATCTGGTGTGTGACTGATATCTGGTGTGTGACTGATATACTTCTTAATCTACAAAACAACTTGAAAGGTGAGTTATTTTATTGTGAGGGGATGTATGTAGACTATTTTGATTTTAATCAGACTAATGTATTTATCCTGCTAAAGTGTAGGGAGTACTTTTTTTCTCTACAATCTTATTGACAGTGTGTGTGTGCATGTAGAAACCATTCTGTGATAAGCATTTGTGTTTTTCATGTGTTTGCAGACAGATAACTGTGCTGTTTTTATATTTTGGTAGAATTAGAAACCAGTCATTGTTTATGAATTTGTGAAATGAGTTATGTTTCTATACTAAAATGTAGTACTCCTTCTAGATGAAGAAATGTGTTTTGGTATAGTGCAAGGGATAGTGTTGTTTGTCTAGAATCACACAGTGAGTATGTGTGCATTTGGGAACCACTGTGAGAGAAGCATTTGGTAACATCGTGTATTTGCTAACAGATAACTGTTTTAAAACCTGTCATGTAGTCAAGTTTTAGTAGCATTAAAGCCAGTCTTTGCTTATGCATTGATAAAATAAGTCATGCTTTGACACTAATGTGCTGTACTTTAATATGTAGATTGTGTGTAGTCTCCTTACCCCTTGCACAGTAGTGAATGAGTTTTTGTAAGCTGCTAGGGATAGTGTTGCTTGTCTAGAATCACACTGTGAGTCTGTGTGCATTTGGGAACCACTGTGAGAGAAGTATTTGGTAACATTGTGTATTTGCTGACAGATAACTGTTTTAAAACCTGTCTTGTTGTCAAGTTTTAGTAGCATTAGAAGCCAGTCTTTGCTTATGCATTGATTAAATGTGTCATGCTTTGACACTAATGTGCTGTACTTAAATATGTAGATTGTGTGCAGTACCCTTACCTCTTCTAGACTAGTGAATGAGTTTTGGTAAACTCCTAGCATAGTGTTGCTTGTCTAAAATCACACTGTGAGTCTGTGTGCATTTGGGTAAGGATTGTGATAGAAGCATTTGGTAACAACGTGTATTTGCTGACAGATAACTGTTTTAAAACCGGTCATGTTGTCAAGTTTTAGTAGCTTTAGAAGCTATTCTTTGCTTATGCATTGATAAAATGAGTCAGGGTTTGACACTAAAGTGCAGTACCATGTACTATTCTCTTCACTGTGCCAGAACTGAAAATATAAAGGTTTTACCCAGGCACTGTCCTAGCAGTAGTCTGATGATTTAGTCAGTTTCCAAGTACTCATGTTGTGAACCATACATTACCACATAGACTGCTTCAAATGTCTATGCAGTATGCATGCAGTCTTCTAACATACTTGCCTTTCACATCTTCAATTCCCTAGTCAGTATCCATACAGTCCAGCAAACATCCTGTCACTCCCTTTGCACTCCTCTAGTGACCCATTCAGTACCAAGTACTAATCCATTCACTGTGTCAAAAGCCAAACACTTATAAATTCACCCAGGCACTCTCTTTGCTGTACTCTAATCATTCTGTCAGTTCCCAAGTACTCATGCAGTGAGCTAGGCCTTAGCACATAGACTGCTTCAAATGCCTATTCACTATGCATGCAGGCCTCTAACAACCTACACAGTTGTCTTTTACACCTTCAATTCCCCAGTCAGTATTCATACACTTCTAGCAAACACCCTGTTACTCACCCAGTGTGTCTCCTTATAGTACTGTAATCATTCAGTCAGTTAGCATGTAGTCTTTTAGTGAGGTAGGCTTTAGGGCATGAACTGCTTCAAAGTAGTATGCACTATGCATGTAGTGTTTTAACCATTGTCACACTTGTGGTTCAGGGCTATAGTTTCTTAGTCAGTTTTTATATAAAATGTGTTTGTACAGTAATGGAATAGTATACATTTGAAAGTTATTAATATACATTTATTTGTGATTCTTTTTTACAGATACTGTTTTTCAACGTAAAAATAGAGAAATCATGCCAGAAAAAAAAGAAAAAGAAAAGAAACTCAGAAAGGCGCAGGAGCAGGAGTGTTTCTCATCTGTTTGCACTCTTCTCGTGCAAGATTGTTTGGATGAAGGGTCCTTAGGTGTTTCATCATACTTGCCGTGCCGTACGAGTATTTCTTGTTAGGATCCCCTCGCAACAGAACTCTTTTGCAAATCTTGCATGTGACCAAGGTGGCATTGATCTTTGTTTGCCTCTCGGGAAAAGTAAGAAATGTCCACACCACTGAAGAAAAACATTGTGGGCGTGGTGCCTCCTCCAAAAATTCATCCTTAGATTCGGTGAATATTTTAAAGCGACAACATGTACAGTTATTGTAAGTCAAACTTATGAAATGTTGTTAGCCGTAAGCATTTTATATATCTGTGATTTGTATCTTGTGGTATTTTGCTGAGAAAAGCATGTTGGGTTTTTTTTAACAATCTTTCTGATTGTTTTTTTTTTGCCCGCTGTTAAGTGATGAGTACGATTGAAATCACTATTTTTAGTGAAATTCAATATATTCTGAGAACAGCAAAAAAGGCAAACAAATTACTTTGTGGAAATGATGCTGTGTTGTAAAAAATGTATTATTACATGTTATATATTTTTTTTTCCTTTTCTTTCACAGATCCAAATTTTAAAATAAGCAATTTATATGAATTTAGATTGCAATGAAAATCTGAAAAAAATTTAAACCATTTTTTATTCCTATTACTGTGAAGGTAAGTTTAACTAAGTCTCAATATGCAAAATGAGGAGGTCTGCAAGAAGCTACAAAGTTGAAACACGTTTCTAAAAACACTCTGTTTATACCTATGTAGTTTTGAAATCTGACCATAATCAGATATCATGTGACCTGCAAAAAAAGAGATTGAGGGGTTCATAATATTTCCCATTGTACCTATTGAAGGACCACAATCATTTCAATCATTCTTCTTTGAACATCTTTGTAGACAAAACTCTGTGCTTACCTTCTATCATTCGCAAGGAATTTTAAAACTAGAAATATGTCACTTTTTGTAACATAGTTATTGCGCAAGACACTCTTTCATATTTACAAAGAGAGGAAAAGGCACTCTGTGCACTTTTTATACTCCATGTAAATACAACCTCAAAGTCAAAGTCAAAGTCAAAAAATGTGCTTTATTCGGTTAAAATTTAAAACCATCAAAGCACAATACAATAATTCATGGTACGGGTAGATACAAAAAATTCACAAAAAATATAATACAATATGTTGGCACTTAAACACGATAAAAGTATGTCAATTTAAATAATTCTAATCAATTAAAAATCCATAAAACCATTTCTGTTTCAACATTCCATGACCCACTGTTAAAAAACCATATTCCTAGGACCTGGGGAATTACTAATGATATTAAACCCTATTTCTGCGCCTAATAGCCCCTGTAATGAAGCTAGCCACCCCAAAGCATACCAGCGGCGTCTCAAGCATTTGCAGATAGACCAGTGCAGGCCTCACTTGCACAAAGTTATGATTCTTAAGGATAGGCACAATATATTTTTTCGAAGTAAAGAGTAAAATTTACAAAAGAAAGCCATGTGCAACATATTTTGTTCAGAAGTATTGTCACAGGGGCATGGGCCCAGGGTTCCCTCTTTAAAAAAACCCTTAGGGTAAGCCAGAAGCCAGGGCAGCATGCCATGTTTAAACCTTATCAACAAAAACAGATGGAATGGTTTGTTTATGAAGGTCAGGTAGGACTGAATCCCACTACCTGTACTTAGCATGACAAACCTCCTAACTGCCGGCTTACCCAATTCTTCTTCTTCCCTCAGTGACATGGCTTTACTCAAAAATTGGCTCTTAAAGGCCTTTATTTTTATTTTACTCAATGCACATGGGCTATCAAACAGTTCAGAACAGCCTAGTGACTTCAGGTTACTTTTAATGTATCGAAACCATGGGATAGACATAGCTTCATCAAGGGACAAGCAATCTTGGACAATAAGCTGGCTCAGATTCGGGGGTTGCTGGGCCCACAATATAAGCCAGTCAAGTAGAGGCGCCACAGAGATTTCATCAGTAAGATAACCCGCCCCCAGATCTTTGTGCATATTAAAAATTGGTGCAGAGGGCGGAAGGGACAACAGTTTGCGAAAAAAGGTATTTTCCACCGTTTGGATTTCTAGCGAGGCCTTATAACCCCATACCTCACTACCGTATAGAGCCATGGGTACACACTTAGCTCTGTACATTTTCATGAGTGCAGATAGTGGTTTACTCCCCAGACGTTTTGCAAAGCCCAACAACGCTCCTGTAGCTCTAGCAAGGATGTTCTGTTTCTGGGCGCGTTGCATGACCCAAGAACGTCTGTCATCAAATAAGATCCCCAAGTATGGGAAGGACTGCACTTTTGTAAGTTCCTGCCCATTACAGTAGAATTTAACCCGTTTCGCCCTCCCAGCACCTATTGACATGGAATGTGATTTTTTTAAATTTATTAATAAATCTAGAGAAACCATAAAATCATTAAATCCGTTTAAAAGCGCTTGCAAACCTCTTGCGGTTCTTGCCAATAAAACAGTGTCGTCAGCATATAGTAACGCGGGAATTAGTTTTAAGCCGGCTCTAGGGAGATCTTTACTGATCGAACTTAAAACCTCTCCCAAATTATTAATGTAAAGCGAGAAAAGCAGGGGAGCTAGAATGCAACCCTGTCTTACCCCACGCTTTACCTGCCAAGCATCAGATAAACTCCCGTCTTCACTGTAGCGGACGACAGCAGTAGTATCCTCATGAATAGCGGCCAGAAAGGATATCAATACTGGGTCAAGCCCCAAAGCAACTAATGAAGCCCATAATTTTTTACGGTTAACAAGATCGAAAGCGGTGGAGAAATCCATGAATGCTAAATGAAAGTCCCCCTGCTTCGCGACCGTGTATTTCCCGATGATAAGATGCAAATTAAGGCATTGACCCACTGTGCCCTTTCCCTGTCTAAACCCGTATTGTAGGTCGGAAATTATAGATTTATCTTCCAACCAAGTTGTTAATCGAGTTAGGACGACTTTGCCCATTATTTTCATGGCGGAATCCAAAAGAGAAATGGGCCGGTAGCATGCCGGGTCTTCTCTTGACCCTTTTTTAAATAAAGGGACGATAACAGCTTTGCCCCATGACTTAGGGGCACCAGCCTTGGAAGCAGCGATAAAAACGGCAGTTAAAAGTTTTGCCCAAAGCCCTGGGTCAGCCCTATAAAGGTCCGCGGGCACGCCATCCGGACCTGGGGCTTTGCCTTTTGCCATTGTATTAATGGCCTTCAGGACTTCTTCTTCGTTAAAAAGAATTTTTGAGGCTAAATTACTATCCGCATAGTTCACTGGATCAGGGTCATAAATTTCCAAATAAAGACCACTAAAATGGGCCACCCATCTCTCTGGAGGGATGAGACAATCCTTATTGGTATTCTCCAGCTCATTGAAAAGTGGACTATTAATCACCTTCCAGAACTGGGTACTATTTGTCAAAACACTAACATCTGACAATGTATCCCATGCCAGATTTCTTAACTGGGTTTTCCTGTCCTTAATTGATTTTTGTACGCCCTTCTTGCCTCTGCAATCTTATTTAGATCTTTGTCTCTTTCTTTCAGTGCCGATGTTAGACCCGGCCCTCGTAACATAGTCAGACCTGACCCCTGCACCTCACACCAGCCCCGAGCCCACGGCCTAGCCGATCCTTCCCACCTGAGCACACACACCCGACCCGGACTTCCCCCGTCCGTGGCCTTCCTCCTTTGCCACCCGGGCCCGCGTGCCCACTTCATGCACCAAGATGGCCGCCGGCCCCAGCGCGACCCTGGCCTAGAGGTGCCACTCCGGCTAGAGGACTTCGCGCTCCCCTTGGGATGAGAAAGGGAGGAGCAGTTTCCATCACACCTCCGCGCTTCCCTGGGAAGGTGGGTTTCGATCGACCTGCCGGCCTCCCCGAGGGCTGGCTCCACGCCTGCTGGGTGTCTGGGGCTCCTCCCGACCCGGCCCTGAAAGGATCAAAGGACAATGGCAGAAAACCCCCAACAAGTGACCCCCATGTGACAAGACCCCTGCCTGCACAGACTCCGGACATCAAAGAGGAGTCGCCCTTTAACAAGGGGTGCTCTGGGACTGTCCGGCAGATTCGCCTTGGAACACCTGAGCCCTGCTGAGTGACTCGCGGCTCCCCGAAGATCGTAAGACCTCCGAACTTGTGCTTGAGCCCTGCTGAGTGACTCGCGGCTCCCCGAAGATCGTAAGACCTCTGAACTTGTGCTTGAGCCCTGCTGAGTGACTCGCGGCTCCCCGAAGATCGTAAGACCTCCGACTTTGTGCTTGAGCCCTGCTGAGTGACTCGCGGCTCCTTGAAGATCGTAAGACCTCCGAACTTACACTCGAGCCTGCTGAGTGACTCGCAGCTCCCACAGACTCTCTTGGTCCCGCCGGACCCCACGACGACAAGCGTATCCCCCAGCTCGAGGATTGTGAGCTGTGCGCCGGGTACGCTCCAGCATTTGATTCCTATCCCCAAAGACTGTCCTGCTACCTCCTAACCCTTCTCCAAGACTTTGTGAGCCCGCGCTCTACTTGTATATATTTTGCCGTGCTGATCATAAAGATCCTACTACCTCGATCTGATAAAGATTTGCTCTCAAGAACTCCTCGTGTAGTGTCTCTCTGTCGTGTGGCGCCGAGTGTACGATCCTAGATACGAGGTTCCTCCCCTGAGGAGTCTCCCGCCAGTGCCCGGCTACGATACCTCGAGGGTGGGTCTCAGGGCAGTCAGGGCCCCTTCCGGGCCCCTCTGAGGTCGCCTTCTAACAGCCGACATAAGAGCAGAATGAGCACTAGAACAAGCATGGTCAAACCAACTCTTAAATTTCTTGGGCCTTGGTCTCCCATGAGTGGTAAGAATACCCACTACTTGTTTAGTAATCCTATCGAAGGCACTGAGAACTTCCATTGGTAGCGCCGCAGGCGACAAACATAAACTAAAATCCTCATTATTATTATTATATAAGTTCTCAAAAAAGTCGGCCGGAGTGATAACATCCCATCCTAGGCGTCTGCCCTGACTAGTAGAAACTAAATTTATATTGGGAATCAAAGGCAATGGGATTTCCTTTGCTAAGGCATTCACTTTAATTTCCATCATAAGCGGGTTATGATCGCTTAGGGGATTTTGAATAACACTAAAGGAACCTATTAAGTCCCACAGAGGACAGGATATAAAAATATAGTCAATAGTACTATTATGACCTTGACCAGTGAACGTAGGAACACAGAACAAAGAATCTTGAGCAGGGGAATATAAATGAAGGGCAGAAACGATACTCTCCAGATATATCCCACCCTTAGAGTGTTCAAAATGAATGGCCTCTTGCTGGCAAAAATCGTAATTACTAAAACCATAACAATTAAGATGATATACATGAATATTAAAATCGCCAAAAAGTAAAAGAGAATAAGGTGTGACATTCTTTTTTTTTTTTTTTTTTTAGTCCTCATTTTGCAATACATTGTGTCAGGTTTTGATATTGGAGACCAGTGCTGCTATTTCAACTTTCCTGGACCGACAACTCAAAGTTCTTTCAATGGAGAGTTTTTCCTTGCAGCTGGAAGCCGGTTATCACCTAGACACAACGGAGGAAGCCAACCACCCTTAGTTATTTAGTGTATTGCCTGGGTTAAAATCATTGGACTTTAGTCACAAAAATTAGAGAAATGTTCCCATATTTCCCAAAAGTTGTATTTTTTCCTGGGCTTTCCACTTCTATCTAATTTGTTCACTCTGTCAATGGATTTCCACCAATCCAAGTGTTTGGGTGGTGTAGTACAAACCCAGTTAATACATATTTCTCTACGTGCCAAAAGAATTAATACAAAAAGTAGATTCTCCTGTCTTAAACCTAAATTACTTATATTTACATCAGTTTTATAGATCCCAAAGATTACCAATTCCATACTTACAGTTATTTGTTGACCAAGGAGGTCCGTCAGTGTCTTACCAACTTTTAGCCAGAAGTCTTCGAGCTGGGGGCACTGCCAGAACATATGTATATCATCTGCCTTATCTTCACCGCATTTTGGACATTTTTTCACTTGTTGTTGACTTTGGAACTTTGAAAGTTTCTTTGGAGTCCAGTAGGCTCTATGAATGGTGAAAATGTGATTTCTCCTTAGTGCGGCAGACTGAATAATACCCCAACATTTCCCCATTGATACTTTCCATATGTCCTGAAGATCTGTGGTAGGCAGCGCGGTTCCCCAGGTCGAGTCAGGAATCATAAAATGTTCTTCTCCAGCTGTTATTAGAGACCAGTACCACAATGAGACTTCTTTTTTCTGGAGACCAACTCCAAGCATCTTAAGTTCCAGTTGCTGATTACCCTTAAGTGGTTCTGTTATTGAATTTATCCAGCTCAAAAGTTGGTAGTATTTAAACTTTGATAGATGAGCTTCTGTGATAGATGTTAATAGATCCCAACCAATCAATGTGCTATTTGGGATTAGTTCCCCCCAGTTCAGGATTCCTGCTCTCCTTAACGGTAAGGCCAATTGAGCTTTGAGGCAGTCCGGAGTTCCGGGGGAGTCCCAGACTGGAGAATATTTACTATAACAGGGGATCTTTAAAGTTTTTCTGATTTGCAGCCATAGCTTAGCTGCCGACAGGAGAATTTTCAGTTTGATCTTTTTAAAGAATTTTTGATGACCAAATTTAAATAGGAAGTGTCCTCCAGTGTCTACCATCGCTTGTAGGTGTGGTGGGTATACCTCGTAGTTTTGCAAGAGTATCCTAGTGTATTTAAATTGAAAGGCCTTACAATACTCTAGTATGTCTGGACTTGCTATGCCACCTTGAATCTTTGTTCTTCTTAGTTTTTTCCAGGCTATTCTCGGGCATTTGGAATTCCATATAAAGCCGTTTAGTTCTCCCTGTAGTTTCAGTATAGAAGACTTATTGAATTCCAGGGGAATTGCACTAAAAATAAAGGTGAATTTTGGGAGAATAGCCATCTTGATGATGTTAGATCTGCCTAAGAATGTTAAGGGGAGTCCGCTCCAGATTTTCAAGAGTTTCCTTACTTCCGTTAAGACTCTGTTAAAATTTATTTGTGGCAAGACATCAATATCCTTGACTATATCCAACCCAAGGTATCTGATCTTTGATTTCACCAGCTGCAAGTTACTTCTAGTATTCCACTCCAGGATTTCTGATTTTGTTTGATTTATCTGATAGCCTGAAATGTATCCAAAGTCTTGTATCATTTGCTCAATTTCAGGGATTGCTTCAGCGGAGTTATAGGTAAAAATCATTAGATCGTCAGCATACAATGCAACCTTTTTAATCCAGTTTTTGTAGCAGAATGGCTTTATCCTTGAGTTATTTCTGATGGAATGGGCAAGGGGTTCTATATATAGATTGAAAAGTAAGGGAGAGAGCGGACAGCCTTGTCTGGTGCCTCTTTTAATGAAGATTTTTTTGGATAGGCTATCATTCACTAAGATTTTAGCTGAAGGGGAGCTATAGATGTTTCGTATGGCCTCCAGGAAATTGACCCCTAACTTAAATTTCTCTAAAACGGCATGTAGGAAGACCCAGTTGACTCTGTCAAAGGCTTTGGCCGCATCTAGTGTTATAGCAGAAAGGGGCACCTTTTGATGGACTGAAATGTCTATTGCTCCTATGAGTTGATGTGTAAGGTCTTGTAGCTGCCTGCCTTTTATGAAGCCTTTTTGAGCTTCATGAATGATATTCTCTGCACATTTGCTCAGCCTCTTTGTGAGAATCTGTGTATAGATTTTATAATCACAATTTAAAAGTGATATAGGTCTGTAGGACTCACATTTGGCTGGGTTTTTATCTGGTTTTAAGATTAGTGTTATTGTTGCTTCATTCCATGAGGCTGGTTGTTTTTTTTTTCCAGAAAGATATCATTAAAGAGGGATGTTAAGTAAGGTGATAAGGTTTCCTGAAGAGCTATATATAATTCGTTTGGGATGGAGTCAGGGCCTGCCGCTTTTGCTTTTTTAAGTTCTTTTAATGCCTGAGTAACTTCTTCTTCGGAGATTTCGTCATTTAATGCTATGCTCTGAGCTAAAGAGATACTCGGAAGATTCAAATTCTCTTAATACCTATCTATCTGTGTTTTTGTAGGAAAGCAGTCTTCAGAGTAGAGGCCCCCAAAGAATTGCTCAAATTCCTCCTTAATAATTGTTTCATCTAAGATTTTTTCAGGGGAGTTCCCTGCTAAAAGCTCTTTGATTTTATTTCTAGATTGGTCCGATTTTATTTTCCACGCGAGTAGTTTACCACAACCTTCACCATATTCGTGATGGGCAAATTTACTCGTCTCCCACTTTTCTTTTACCCTTGCCTCCAAAGAATCTCTTAGGGATGTTTCTTTATCTTTCCTCTCCTGACTAAGAGATCTAGTTGTTGAATCTGAATTGGACCTATCGAGCTGTATGTCAATCGCTTTTATTTCTCCTTCTAATCTGTTTTGCAGTTGTCTTGCAGTTTTGTTTTTAAAGGCAGCGAAGCTCTTAATGATACCCCTCACCACTGCTTTGTATGTATCCCATACTACCTCACTGCTCATTCCTTCACTATTCTGATAAAAAAACTGAGTAGTTTCTGACTTTAGGTGGTTTATAAAGGATTGATCTAAAAAAAGGGATCTATCAACCGTCCATCTCCTATGAATGGGTGACTGTTCTAATTTCAAAACTATTTTAACTGCTGAATGATCCGAAAGATGCGCCGGGAGATGTTCCACTTTTTCTACCCTTGCAGCTAAAGTACTGTCAAGAAGGAAGAAGTCGATTCTAGAAGAGTGGCCCAATCTTTTATTTTGAAAGGTAAACCTTATTAATTGATCCCCTTTAAGGCTCCAAATATCCCTAAGTCCTAGATCTTTCATTGAAATTCTCAGCCATTCCCTCATTTTTGGGAGAGAAATGCCTTTTCTAACTGGAAATCTATCAGTTTTTGGATCGATGGTAATGTTAAAATCCCCCCCCCAGATTATGGGAGATGTAAAATCGAGTAGCTGTGTATATAGATTCTGGAGGGGCTCTGGGTCATCTAGGTTGGGGCCATAGTATCCCACTATAGTGAGCTGTTTTTGGTGTAGGATTACTCCAGCTATTGCCCATCTTCCCTTGTTGTCTACCCTAGAGGAGATTACTCTGAGGTTCAAGGATTTTTTTAAAATAATTGCTACGCCTTTTATGTTACATGTCTGTTTCGTACAAACTGAGGTATCTATCCACCTTAGATTTTTAGTAAAATCTTCCCATTCTTGTTTTAACAGATGAGTTTCTTGTAAAATTAAAATTTCGCATGCTGAGTTTTTAAGGTACTCGAATATGGTTTTTCTCCGCTTTTGTGTTCTTAAACCATTACCATTCCAAGATAAGATACTAGACTTTACATGATTGTCCATTTTTTTTCTTCGACCTTGGTTGATATGACAATCTGACTGCAGCACTGGTTTTCTCCAATTTTTCTAATCCCTGCAACTTGAGGACATTTTTTTGTATTTTTTTCCCTAGTTTGCTCCCCACCCTAGTGTATCTATTTTTTATATTTTGATTTTTATGTTTCTTCACTTGTGCCCTCCCAAGGGGGACCTCCCTTCTTCCTTTGGTGGGCCTCATATAGGCCCTGTTTCATGCTCCTAGAGTCCGGACTTTGAGGTGCGTTAAAACCATTGGGAGTCTGCAGTTTCTTTTATTTCTTATGGGTTCTTCATTTTATCCATTAAAAGCGTGACCTCTCTGGGTTCCCTTATATTGAACATCTTGTTTTGCCACATAATTCTCAGGCTGGCTGGGAAACGCATCTGCACAGTGGCTCCTAAGGCTTTTAATTGAGGCATCTGTTGGCCTAACTCCCAATGTCTATCCTGTGTGGCTTTGGAGATATCTGAGCGTATTTTTCAGGTCCAGTCATTACTTTTGAGATTACCTTTTTTCAAGGCCTCCGACAGTAGTTTCTCTTTAAGCGTGTAGGTTTTGAAATTCACTAGGATTTTCCTCGGGTTCTTTTTTAATTTGTTTCTCCCAAAAGGGTCCCGATGTACTCTTTGTATATCTTCTGCCAAGTTCTCAGTTTTGACCCAAGGGAAGCTCTCTTCCAACAGAGAAAGGACAAATTTCTTAATATCCTCATTTTCTACCCCTTCTGGGACATTCAAGAGCCTTAGGTTATTGCGTCTGGATTGGTTTTCCAAGGACTCAATCTTCTGTTTTAAAGAGCATTCATTAGATTTTAAGACGTCAATATCGTTCTGATGTACTTTGATTTCTTTATTGAGGAATTCTACTTCCAATTCTACTGCGGTAACCCTCCCTGTGAGGGCGGTTAATTTGATGTCCAAAGCCTCACAGGTATCTTGGATCTTCGACTGGTTCTTCTCTGAGACGTCAAATCTGCTCTTGACTTTGGACAGAAGTAGTGCTAGAATTTTGTCTGAGTTAGTTTCTCCTATACTCCCAGAAGTGCTACCCTCGCCCTCGTCCTCAACTCTAGTATTTAGTATTTCTGCATCTTTCTCGCCTATAGCCCCTCCCCTATTCATTTCCTCACAAATGATTTCAGCGTCAACATCTGGATCAACACCCCCACTCAGGGTTGCAGTCACTTCCTTTTGTGGAGGTGACGACAAAGAAGATCGTGGGGCAAGGAAGGCCGCTGGGGTGCCGAGGGCTCCTTTTTCTACTATAGTTTTTGTGGCCATGACCTCAGCTGATGTCAGCGGGCTCAACCCCCGAGAAGCTGTGGATGAGAAGGACGATGAAGGCAACACAGGATCGGAAAGTAATGAGGCCTCTTCCGAGGATAAGTTCATCTCTTCTGGCCCATCAACTTTTTGTAGCTTAAAGAAGGTCCTAAGCGAGGGAGTTATCCGGCAGTTTGAGTCGATAGAAATGCTACTCACCTTAGCACTCCCTTCTTTAGGCACTAATTTGAGTGAGTTTTTCCCTAAGCCATTTGATTTTTTAGTTTTTTTTCCTTGTGTTGAGTGGAATAATGCCTGGGTCCGTGGCGCTCAAGGCGCTCAAGGGGTTTTTTGCAAAAAATTGCTTGCTTCTAAGGCAGTAGCTTAGACCCTTACTCCCTTTACTTCCTCCTCCTTTTTCCAGAGATTCTACTCGACTATTTGTTTTTATTGAGATGCCACTATCGTAGAGTTTTGAATTCTGGGGACCCCCTATAGGCTCGGGCTGTTCTCCTGCCACCCATCGCGTACTGCTTGCACGATGCATGCAGGCTTGGAGGCTCCAAATGTTCTGTGCCACCTCTGTAATGTGATCAGGGGAAAGGTCTGGGTTAAAGAGGCGTCGAGGAACTAAGAGTACTGAAGCCGTTGAAGCCGCAGCCCTGCCCTGCCCGACCCGGAAGGAAAATCTCCCAGTTGCTAGGCGATAGCTTCGCCGGGCATCGAGCGCTGCCGTCCACCGAAGGAGGATCTCACTGCGCACGCTGGAGCAAGGAGGCTCGGAAGTTTGCTTACAGAGGATGAAGCCGGGCTGCTGATGCGCATAATCGATACGGCAGTACAGCAAACACTCTGCCGAGAAAGGAAAGGTAAGGAGATTTTTTTCCGTCCACTATTGTTTTCCAACTCTCCCGACTCCTTAAAATCTCTGCTTCTCTGATGCTGGACGCTGGTTGCCTGAGAAAGGGTCCCGTCGAGAGGTCAAGCGTCTTTTCCATACAAAACAAACTTCACATCCTTCACAACCGTAAATGCGCGTATTACCAGTCAAATGCAAACGCAGAAATCCCGGACTATCTCCTTGTTTAGTCCAGAGCTCCGAGGCGTCCGACCAGGCTCCATCTTCCCCCCTTCCTTCAGGTGTGACATTCTTAGCATCATATTCGTCCAGGAATATGAACAGTGCTTTCAAGTGTTCTAATTCATCAGACCTAGCAAATGAATTATAGAAATTTACCACTAAAAACGATGGCAGATTAGGACCTTCAAGTTTCACTGCCAAAAAATGTAGGGAATTAGTCACTAGCAATTCAGTATTATATAATAACTTTAAACTAATTAATAACAAAAGGCCTCCTCGAGCTCTCCCCATTGCAAAAGGCACAGCATATTTAATAAAAGACTGAAACCCATCCAGATAGTAGGGGTCATTCGCCTCCCAAGTTTCTTGAAGGGCGATAATATGAGAGGTGGAAAGGAAATCCCTCCAGTTTTTGTCGTCTCTTTTGGAACGTAGACCCGCTATGTTCTATGAGAGTGTGGTGATTTTATCCATTACTGGAGTGCCCCCCACGCAACCTAACTCTTGTATAATGGTGTTCTCTGAGTTAAATGGAAGGGAATGAAGTTCAACTTCCTCTCTATGAACGGGTACTACATCACTCATTTTACCAATAACGTTATTAGAAACTATACTACTCCCAACCAGCGGAACAACATCGGAGTTCTTCTGAGTAGTTCCTAGCTCATTAGCAGCCTGAGGGGGTAGAATAATATCTATCGATTCATTACAAATGACCCTATGTTCCATAGTAGGCTCCCTAGAAAATGAAGGGCCAGGGTGTTTAGATGGAACTACACTAGTTACATAATTATGAGTGTGAATGCTAACCGGACTAAGTCAATCGTTGACATCTAAAGAACTAAGGGCCTCAAATCTATTACATAAAGCCAATGGTTTGCTAGCAGGAATAAACTGAGTAATACGTTCGCCAGATCTGGCAGGCCCTTGTATGTAAGGTGGATAAAAGAAACCCAACGGGAGAACATTGACATAATCCTGGTGTATTTTACTCGACCCTGCCTGCCTTAAAATAAGGTCTACTATATCAGAAGAGCTAAAATTCACTACAACACAGTCACCATTTAACGACTTATTAGACTTCCCCACCCATGAAACCCTTCTGACCATTTTAAAACAATCATAGAGACGACTCCCCAAAACTGTCTTACCCGCCAAAAAATGAAGGGCTTTATTTTTTAATGAGGACCAATGCTCTGCCCTACCATCAGAAGTTTTCGGGACGTTAGCTAGTATAACAGTATATGGACAAGCCTCCGGGGGCAAATGCAGAGGAAAATCTTTTTGTGTACTCTCCACCGGTGCCCTTGAATTTTCAATCTGCCCCCTTATCCCCGCATTAATACCACAGTTTGATCCCAAAACCGATGGTAATGGGTTTAAGTTACCAACAACAGGGGCCGTTATAGACTCAACCAGCTCCGAAACTCTAGAGGTAGCTACATTCAAAGAGTGCAATTCGGATGTATTTTTCCTCAGCGACGGTGCATTCTGACCTGCTAAGTGACGTTCGATCAATACAAGTCTATCGTTTATCTCGTTGAGACTATCCATGACTGGTGATATTATCGCTCTCAGTCGCTCTTCCATAAGTTTAATCAAATCGACTGACTTTTCCCCCGTTGTGAGAACTTCCCCTTAATCAGTGCACTCATAGCGTCCATTGCCATTATTCACCATTTGCTGTCCCGCAACACTGCTTCCCTGACAATCCAACCCAAGTACAGAATCTTTAAGTCTGGGTAACTTAGCTTGTTGTCGACTTCCTTTAGGTGCATTATTAGCTTTTCTCTTTCCTTTGGAAGTTTTGACTATGGCAACAGGGGGAATTTTTAACTGCCTAGTACGAGTAACTGGAGGGGAAAAAGCGGGTGTAGAAACATTAGTAAGAAGGGGCATGGTAGCAGGACTAGACTGTAGGACACGGCCCGGCGAAGGAAGATGTAAAGTTTGCCCAACACCTATGCTTAAAATAGGGTCGCCAGATTGTAACTCCAAGTTAAGCTGGGTTACAGGTTCTAAAGATAACCTCCTTTCCACCATTTCTATTTCCCTAGTAACGGCATTTTCGGCTTTTTTTAAGTAGGCATCTAATGTCGCAGTCCCCCCTATAACAGAGCCCTTACTGTTATTTTTTGCCATAGCCTAATTGGAGCAGAGTCCTGAATACACTTCTTGCCACGACAGCCAATTCACCAATTGTCCGTGGAAACAAGACCCCGATGCTCCAAAGCGGACCCCACACCACAGCTCACTCTCACCGGGGGTGGCCCAGCCCAGCCTTGTCCAGCCCCGGACGGCCACAGATGGCCTGCCCTTTGCCCGGGCTTAGCCCGGCGCCACCCGCGCGCGTCCCGCGACGCGGAGGAAGCCGCGATCTTTTGTGCGCCTCCGGGCGCGTGGGTGGCATCAGCGGCCGCAAAGGAGCCTGGGGGCTGTAGTCTCCCCCCGCTCTCGGCCGCGAGGTGTAGTGGCGGCGGCGGGGGAGACACACAGCGAGAAGAAGCCCAGGAATGGCGACAGCAACGCTGATACGGCAGGGCAGCAGGAGAGTCCCCCAGCAGGTAAGGAGAGGCTCTGGATTTGAAGTTTCCCGCTCCCCAGAGGGAGCCGCGATATTTTGTGCGCCTCTAGGCGCGTGGGTGGCGTCAGCGGCCGCAAAGGAGCCTGGGGGCTGTAGTCTCCCCCCGCTCTCGGCCGCGAGGTGTAGTGGCGGCGGCGGGGGAGACACACAGCGAGAAGAAGCCCAGGAATGGCGGCAGCAACGCTGATACGGCAGGGCAGCAGGAGAGTCCCTCAGCAGGTAAGGCGAGGCTCTGGATTTGAAGTTTCAACCTCATTATGCACACCAGTTTGAGTTGAAAGGGTGTTCTATAAGTGTTGTTGTGCATGATTGCACTGAATACTCATAGAACAAGACACATGTCTAGATTTGTCAGAAATCAAAAATCTCGATATGTGTGTGAATGCTGCATCATTCTAAAATTGGTGTAGGAAAGCACAACAAGGAGAATTGTTTTCATTTCTCCACATTTGTATATCTTCAATGCATGCTACAATGCTCAGCATACATTGAAGGAGAAAAATGCCTTTACTGATTGTTTTTGTGCAGGAAGGTGTGTCTTCCTGCACAAAAAAAAACTGCACATGACACAGATATACTTGCACTATGGTGCAAGGGTGCCTGTGTCACCACATGGCTGCAGTTTAAGCAGCCGTGCAGAGAGAAGCATAGATTTGCAACATATTTATGTACATATGCTGCATCCCTGTGCTTCGGAAGTACTACAGCACACTGCAGTTAAAGAGGTTACTGTGTAATGCTGCAGCACTTCCTCATAGTTCTGCACTTATACATTCACCATACACTACTAATGCATTCATTCAGTCAATTACGTACTACACATACATTCATCTAAACTTTCACACACTAACAAAGAAATTTAGCTCTTTTTTTAAACCAGGAAAGTTATTTCCTACAAGAACTTTTTTTTTTCTTCTTTCTTCTTTTATATTTTTGGGGGGGTTTTCTGAACAATTTTTTATTTTTTTGTGTTTTTCTGCAAAAAAAAACAACAAAAAAAAACAGGAGGAACCAAACAATGAACTTCAGGGAACAATAAAATGTGACTTTCTTGCCGGTGGCAGATCAGATCGATCGACTGCTCACCGTAGCACAAAGACGCATTGCACTTAGTGCAGAGCACTTTTAAAAATTGAAATTGAGGATGGATGTCCAAATTTTGGGCTGATGGATGCACTCTTGAAGTGCTCGGCTGCGATGAGGTGAAAGGCGCAGGAGCAGGAGTGTCTCTCATCCGTCGGCATTCTTCTCATGCAAGATTGTTTGGATGAAGGGTCCTTAGGTGTTTCATCATACTAGCCGTGCCGCACGAGTATTTCTCGTTAGGATCCCCTCGCGACAGCACTCTTTTGCAAATCTTGCATGTGACCAAGGTGGCATTGGTCTTATTCTGCCCCTCGGGAAAAGTAAAAAAATGTCCACACTACTGAAGAAAAACGTTCTTTGCGTGGTGCCTCCTACAAAAATTCATCCTCAGAGGTATGAAGAGATGCAGGTGATGCCTGCTGCCCTGAAGCCATTTTAGTAGAAAAAAGTTAGAGCTAAGTGTAAACTTAGTCTAAAAAAATCTTCTTCTCTGCAAAGAGATGCTCCTCCAAAGAAGGTCAAAGAAGAATGATTGAATTGGGTGAGGTCTTTTAATAGTTAGAAGAGGAAGAGTAATGAACCAATCAAATCTCTTTTTTTGCAGGTCACATGGGATCCGCGCACCCTGCACATAGGCAGCACGCACCCAGCGCGCATCCGTGAAATTGAATTACAAAAAAATTATAGGATTAGATGTAAAAATATATTAGTTTTAAGACTAGTTTAGAGTTTGTCTTCAATTAATATTCACATGAAATACATATATATATGTTTTTTTAAATGTTAAATATTTCGCGGGATCCGCGCACCTACCGCATCATAGACGCAGAAGACGCATCGCAGAAGAGCGTAAACATCGCGTTACGTACATCGAACGTGTCGCGTATAGGCTGGGAGTCGCGTACCTGTCGCGCACTAAACACGTACCCAACGCATACCATGCACTGATGCGAACGCATACAGATCAAATGGTGCGCAGATCCAAAAACATAGGAAAAAAATATATAAAATAAAGTTTTGAACATATAGTTAAAGAAATATTTTTAAAAATATAAAAAAAAAAATGTTTGAAAAACTCAATAAAAACAAATATTATTTTTTAATTTTTAAAAGAATTAATTAAAAAAATTAATTTAAAAAATGGTGATAAAAAAGAATTTCAAAAAAACATAATTAATGAAATTGACACACTGAATTTGAAATATAGAAATCCAATGAAAATCATTAAACATGATATCTTTAGAAATAAGTTATAGATAGGAATTAGCATTTAAAAAACCTTTGAAATTCACTGAAAAAACCATAGGTTTCATGCACGTTATAGTTAGGAATTGGCATTTAAAAAACCTTAGAAATTCACTAAAAAAAACATAGGTTTCAGGGGCGTTATAGTTAGCTGGACATTTCCCTCGTACAAAACCCTAGAATTTCCCCTGTTATAGTTAGGTCAGCTAACTATAACTCGCGCCCCCGCAATGCACTGCTGATGATGTCACATATTACATCACTCATGACATGGTCAGTGACATCACTGATGACATCTCAAATGACATTACTGATGACATCACTGATGACGTCATCGATGTGATAAATTAGTGCATCTTCTCACACCCTAATATAACCTTTGATACACCGACTCAAAATTTCAGACGGCCATTTTGAAAACCATAGATACTCCAATACCAATAACTACATACCCACTCATTGACTCTTAGGTCTACATACACCTCCACTCACTCACCTGTACAGTCACTCATACTTACAGTCACTCAGTACAGGACAATCATATGCATTTATACACCTATATAGACACTCACACACCGCCAATCATCCATTGAGGTACTGACACACCTAGTCAGTCATCAAATAATTAATTATAGTCCAATTTACTCACCTATACAGTTAAACACACTCAAGTTCACTTACTCATATAAATACTAACAAATTCTAATGCTCTTATACAATTACTGATACAAGCACACACTCATCCATACAGCCACTCCCAAAATCACACTCTCACATATAAATAGTTATATACTCTTACACACATATACACTGTGTTTCACATAAGTAGTTACTGACACATGAAAAACTGAGATATACATTCAATCACTAACACACCCTTACATACAGTCACCCAACCATACAGTCCATCACAGTTGCACTCTTAAAACCATGCACCCACTGAATCACCCACTCACACATCTATGCACAGAGTCACACAAACCCTACCCACACAAACACTCAGACACCCATACAGATACTCATACAACCAATCAATAACCCATATAGACACTCATATAGCTATTCACAAAACCATGCAGCCACTTATACACCAACACACAGACACATATAGACATTCACACAGTTTAGTCACTAGTCTGCAGTAAGATACATTTAATGACTCACTTATAGAGTCAGTTACGCACCTAGAAAATCACCCATTCACACACTTATACACCCACTCATTCTTCCATAGGCCTTTCACTAGAAATATATAAAACATATTTAAACTTTTCAGAAAAACACACATTCACTGGATGATGTCATCAGTGATGTCATCAGTGATGTCATTTGAGATTAGGCCTGGGCTAAAATTCCGTTCCGCTCGCGGAAATTGCGCTAATTTGACATTTTCACGTTCCGCAGAGAGCGCGAAAATGTCAAAATTTCCACAATCCGCATTTTACCGGAATTTTTTTGTTGCTCACGCTGTAAAATAATACATTCTCACGTGCGCGCGATCGCCTTACCTGAATCCCCACGTTCGCCGACAAGTTTTCCCGATCCGGTCACGTTCTCCACGAGATGTTGGATTGTTGGTAGCCATTTGCGCTGTCTCGCGACAGTTCGCACCCACAGTAACGTCATTCGTCGCGCGATCACGTCTTTCTTCTCGCGATCATGCACCGCGAGACAAGTAAAAATAAGATGGCCGCACCCGTGAGCAACCGCATGGGTAAGTTGGCGAGCTGTGACCACGCAGAAAATACCGCGAACGGGCGGGAAAAAAACTTCTGCATCTTCGCAATATTTCCGCGTGTTTGCGGAGATTTTTAACATTTTTACGATAACTTGCGAAAGTGAATTTCGCAAATTCTGCCCACCCCTATTTGAGATGTCATCAGTGATGTCATCAGTGATGTCACTGACCATGTCATGAGTGATGTAATATGTTACGTCATCAGCAGTGCATTGCGGGGGCATGAGTTATAGTTAGCTTAACTAACTATAACAGAGGAGTTTCTAGGGTTTTGTACGAGGGAAATGTCCAGCTATCTATAACGCCCCTGAAACCTCTGTTTTTTTTAGTGAATACATATAAACATATATATATATATATATATATATATATATTACCTACTGGCGGTCGTCAGTGGGTAGCTATAGTTAGGACCTAGTTTCCATGGGAAAAGAGTTTTTTCTTTTCCCAATAACTTTGGCACCGGTTGACGAATGTTCGCAATATTTTCAAAACTCATGGGGCGCTCTGGTCAGCTCCTATGTTGAAAGTTTTGGGGTGATTCAGCAAGCGGGGGCTGAGAAAAAAGGGGGGGCCCAAAACGTGTTTCCTCGATGTTAATTCCCATAGGAAATTTTAGATACGACTACAGCCCGAACGGCTGAACGGAATGACACCAAATTTGGCAAAAAGGTAGCCCTTGGTTCAGAAAAAGAGAAAAAGACCTTTTTATTTTTTTAAATGGTGTAAATCCGTTCAGTAGTTCCTGAGAAATTCAAAAAATAGAGGTTGGAAAATCAATTTCCCATTGGAAACTTTAGAACAGGTTACAGCCGAAATTATTGAACGGAATTACACCAAATTTGGCAAAAAGGTAGCCCTTGGTTCAGAAAGAGACCTTTTTATTAAATGGTGTAAATCCGTTCAGTAGTTGCTGAGAAAATCAAAAAATAAAAGTTTTGATATTTAGAGGCGCGGTGGATCCGCGCACCCTCCCGATCACAAGCTTTATTCTAATTGGCTGTCAACACTCCAAACCAGGAAGTGTTGAGAGCCATCTTGTGACTCGGTAGAACCGTGTCACAAAAAAAGATTAAAAGAAAAGCAAAAAACAAGACAAGGGGGCAGGGTAGAAACTCCCAGAAGGACCTCCAGAGCCCAAAAAAGCATTTAAAAAAAAAAATACGAAATCAGCCGAATTCACACTGGGTGCATGAATCCGTCTGGAAAAAAAACAAACAAAGTGCGGGCTCCCTTGCTTTGTAGTATTGAAGCCCCCGGATGGGCCAGGGCCTGGGGGCAGTGAATAAAATGTGTGGGGGGCCCCAATTCCCCCCACACTGCCCCAGGGACCGCCATCCCCTGGGTCTAATTTTAAAATGTGTGTGGGTCCTCAAAGGCCCCCCAAGCCCTGGGGACCGCCACCCCCGGGGCATTTATTAATTATTTCTGGGGGGACACACAACTCCCCCCACGGTCCTGATCAAAGAGGCCAGGGCCCGGGAGGTGGGGTCCCTGGGGCCAGAAGTGGCCCAGGAGGGGGGCCATGTGGCCCCCCTCCCCTGAGTATAAAATTAATTTAAAAACAAAAACACACAAAGGCCGGCCCTGGTGATGGGGTCCCCAGGACCATAAATGGCCTGAGGAGGGAGGCCACGCAGCGCCCCTCCATAATAATAAAAAAAATATTTGGCCATCCTCCGGGGGGCCCAGAATTGGCCATGGGAGTAGGGCCCACACGGCCCCCTTTCCGTTAATATATATAAATATTTTTCAATGGGGGCCAGGCCCTGGGCGATGGGGTCCCCAGGGCCCAAAAAAAAGTAAAAAGAAGGGGGGCCACACAGCCCCCTTCCCCAAAAAATAATTTAAAAAAACTTGCGACCCCTCCCAGCAACACTCTGCAAACGCGTCCTGTGGCACGTTTTAAGTTGGGGAATTAATTCCCCTTCAATCCTGAAGGCCCCTGGGGGCCAACTAACCCACCACGTACCTCCAGTAAGCGCCACAGGCCTGCGTTGCAGAGAGGTGGCCCAGGCCACGCCCCTTTTTACACTTCTCTGCAACGCAGCTCTGTAACGCTTACTGGAGGTACCTGGTGGGCTTGTTGGACTCCAGGGACCCTCAGGATTCAAGGGGACGTAATCCCCCAACTTAAAATGCGCCATGGGGCACGTTTGCACAGTGGTGAGGGGAGGGGGTTGGGCCTGAGGTGAAATATGTGCAAACACGCCCTGTGGCAGGTTTTAAGTTGGGGAATTAATTCCCCTTCAATCCTAAAGGCCCCTGGGGGCCAACTAGCCCACCAGGTACCTTTAGTAAGCGCCACAGGCCTGCGTTGCAGAGAGGTGGTCCAGGCCCCTTATTACACCTCTCTGCAACGCAGCTCTGTGGCGCTTACTGGAGGTACCTGGTGGGCTAGTTGCGGTTACATGGGCCTCCCACACAAGTGAGGCACTATTTTTACCGGGAGACCTGGGGGAACGCTGGGTGGTAGGAAATTTGGGTGAGCCCGGTGATGCCACAACTTTCCCACACAAAAATGTGTGAAAAATTTGATTTTTTTCAGCTAAAATTGAGGTTTGCAGGGGATTCTGGGTAAGGAAACATTGGGGGATCCATGCTAGCAATACCTCCCAGGAATCCCCCGGGTGTCTAGTTTTCAGAAATGTGTGGGTTCGGTAGGTTTCCCAAGCTGCCCGCAGAGCTAGGGATCAAAAACTACAGCTAGGCACTTTGCCAAAAAAGGATCATTTTTCACTGCGAAATTGAGGTGTGACCATGTTGCGTTTTGTGCCGTTTCCTGTCATGGGCACTAGACCGACCCGCACAAGTGAGGTACCATTTTTCTCATAAGACTTTGGGGAACACTGGGTGGGTGGAAATTTGTGGATCCACAGAGATTCCGGAACTTTCCACCACAGAAATGTGGGGAAAATGTGTTTTTTTGGACAATTTTTCAGGTTTGCAAAGGATTCTGGGTAACAGACCCTGGTGGGAGGCAGTCAAGTCACCACATCCTGGATTCCCCTGTGTGTCTAGTTTTAAAAAATGTATAGGTTTGCTAGGATTCCCAAGGTACCCGCGGAGCTAGGGTTCAAAAACTACAGCTAAGCACTTTGCCAAAAAAGGGTCATTTTTCACTGCGAAATTGAGGTGTGACCACGTTGCGTTTTGCGCCATCTCCTGTCGCGGGCACTAGGCTGATCTGCCCAAGTGAGGTACCGTTTTTCTCGTAAGACTTTGGGGAACGTGGGGTGGGTGGAAATTTGTGGATCCACGCAGATTCCGGAACTTTCCACCACAGAAATGTGGGGAAAATGTGTTTTTTTGAACAATTTTTTAGGTTTGCAAGGGATTTTGGGTAACAGAACCTGGTGGGAGGCAGTCAAGTCACCAAATCCTGGATTCCCCTGGGTGTCTAGTTTTCAAAAATGTATAGGTTTGCAACATTTCACTAGGTGCTGGCACAGCTAGTGTTCAAAAACTACAGCTAGACACTTCGCAAAAAAAGGGTAAATTTTCATTGTGAAAATGTGGTGTGTTCACATTGGTTTTGAGCCATTTCGTGTCGTGGGCACTATGCCTACCCACACAAGTGAGGTATCATTTTTATTGGGAGACTTGGAGTAATTAAGATTTGTAAAGCAACTGTTATTACCTATTGATTTTTGATGCATTTCTGCCTTCCAAATTAAAGACTTTGTGTAAAAAAGAAGTCATTTTGAAAAATGACCGATAATTCTCATGCTAGTACGAGTATTCCCAATTTCGAAAATGTGCAAATATGTACTGTTTCTAAACTCTATAATTTGTTCCTATTTCAGAAATACATAGGTGTCTTTCATACCGATTTTTCCATGTATACATTTTCCCACAATAATTGCTATATACCCGGAACATAATAAAAAACCATTGCAAATTGCTGCTCAGTTTTTGACTCTAGGTTCGTCGGGTTCTTGGTGAACCTACAATCCCTATATATCCCCACAACCAGGAAGGTCCACCGGATGTAACGGTATATTGCTTTCAAAGAGCTGTCATAATTAGGAGAAGTTACAGGTAAAAACATTAACGCAAAAGGATGTTTTTTTCAACTATTTTTCATTTCTTCCTATATTTATCTGTTAGTTTCTATAAAGAAAACTTGATGGATCTACACAAATGACCCCTTGCTGAATTCAGAATTTTAACTACTTTTCGAAAATGTATAGCTTTCCAGGAACCATTATTGCTTTCAGACCCATTTCTACCATTAACTGGAAGGAGATTGAAAGCACAAAAAATAGCAAAAATAGGCTATGTCCCAGAAAAATGCCAAAACTATGTAAAAAATGTTAGTTTTCTAACAAAAGTCGGTCATTCCCTAAAAGCTGTGAAAATGATGATTAGAGCCCCACAAACCCTTTTTTGATTCCATTTGCAGAGAAAAACCCAGACGCTTTCATTTGCAGCCCGTTTTTCCCATTTCCCCCCCCCAAAAGTTTACTGCTGTATTTTGGCTAATTTCTGGGCCCCTCCAGGAGAATCCACAAACCCTGGGTGCCTTTAGAATCCCCATGATGTTGCAAGAAAAGGACGCACATTTGGCGTGTATACCTTATGTGGTCAAAAAGTTACAGGGGCCTAAGCACGCACTACCCCAAATAGCCCAAAAAAGGCTTAGCACAGGAGGGGAAAAGGCCTAGCAGCAATGGGGTTAAACAACAAATACATGTTTTTACAAGTTTTACTAAACAATATGTAGTGTTTTGGAATCATCTGGTGAATTATATATGCAAGCTGTGACATAATCTTGGATGTAGCTGGAAACATTTGTGAAGTATATGCTTTGATAAACATTAATGTGCAGTATGTTATATGCACTGTTTTTTTAAATCTGATACATTTAAGTAGAACAGTACCGAGATAGTAAATAGAGTACTAACACATTGGTAGAGAGGCATCCAATAGCTATTGTGTTGTTTTTGTATTTATAGTGTTGAGGCACTATCTGTACTTGCACCCTTGGGGCTAAGTTTAAAAGAAAGTAGTGCTGTGCGGGGCTGCAAGCTATTTGGCTGCATCATGTTGCATTACGTTCAAAGCACAGGGATGCATCATATTCACAACAATGTGATGGATTCCTATGCTCTCCTGTGTGCTGGTGCAGTATTGGTTGCCTTCCACCAATGCAGGCAGCCTTGCACCGTGGAGCAAGGGTGCCTGTGTAGTGGGTATTATTGTTTTTGTGCAGGAAGGGACACCTTTCTGTACAAAAACAATCTCAAGAGGTATTTCCTCTTTGTTTGTGTGCTAGAGAATACAGCACACATTGAAACAGGAAAGTATGAGGAGAAAGAAAAGTATTTCTCCTCGTTGCATCTCTCTACACCTCCACTGGGGAGCACCACCACAGCAACCCCCATGGGTATTCTTTCACGCAAAGTGCTGCCTGAAAAGCACTTGGATTTATAATGCCATGACAAGCTACACAGACCGGCTTTATGTGGCTTTGTAAATATAGAGAACCAAATTACGGTGCCGGTGTGTCAAAAGAAGTGACACTCCAGAAAGTGCATGGGGCTTGCCTTGATGTTCATTTTAAAATTTACTACAGAAAGGATAAACTGTTCTTTCACCATATATAAGTGAAAAGCTAATATGCTTTAGCTAAGTTGTACCAGAGGGTTCTAAAATGTTAAAAGGAAACTACATAATAAATAAAGTTTTGTGTTTTGCCCTGGGATTATTATATTGAAGTAAGTGAATGTAGTAATATTTCTAGATTCAATTGTAGACTTAAAACTGCAACATAACATTAAAACTGTTTTTGCATTTTGTGTAAGTCCAGATAAAGTAGTTGGTAGATTGACGAGGTCAAAAATGAAAATATACTTTTTTTTTATACAGAACAATATTTACATAACTGCACACAGTTACAATGCCTACAAAAGCTCAGACGAAAAAGCAACAGAAACAACTACAGTATGTTTGCAGAAATGAGTTACAAAATGGGCAAAATGCAGAAAAACTGGTGACAGGAAAAAGAGCTACTTGTAAGAGGACAAAGTCATTTCTTAAAAAAATATGCACACATTTACAAAAATTACAAATTAAAGAAAATGAAATTATGACTACGAGAAGCAATAAATGTGAACAAACGGTACATTGCAAGAACAAAAAAGATTGTAAAAGACATGGACGCACCTTAACCAGGAGATAGAAGCAGTTTAAGGAAATCAGAGCAAGAATGTTTCCTAGTAGAGTCGTATAGAAGAAGGAGAGAAGCACTGAAATCAAAAGAATGAGTTGAGAGAAGAACGAGTTGAGAGGAAGCTTTTCAATTTGATTCTAAATACAATGAAGACTCTTGAAAAAATAGTATTGTGCATGAGGAGACAAAACCAGAAGTAAAGATTAGTAAATATAAGTAACTGTTATACAGTTGTTAGTGGAAAATGGTTGCATATTTTTAGTACAGAGCCTTTTTTTAATGAAGAAATCTATCTTCAGGATAACAGATTAGTCCATGTTATTGATCTAAGCAGACGACGTTATGAAATGAAGAATGGCAGTCCTATAGCAAAAGAGGTGATGGTACCTAGAAATGTAGAAGAAGTTATTGCAGAAGAGGTACAAGGGAGGCGTAGTCAGGCCCCTGTATACAGATGCAATGTAGTAGTATTTGTAGTATTAGATAGCAATCGATTGATATATTAAGTTAATTCCTACCTATATTTCCAAGGCGAAGTTTAAAACACAAATTAAGTACTTTACAAGGTTTGAATCCTTGCAAGCTAAGAAAGCATACACATTTGCAGGGATACTCACTAGCTTGTTTATTAAAGAAAATGTGCCAAAGCACTTTTCATTATTTTAGGATGTTAGCAGTACACCATTCAACAATGCAAACTTTAGTTAGGAGGCTTTATTATGTGAAAGCTCCTGCGTTATGTTTAGGAGAAATGAATAGGGCACTTTTGTATGGTGCTGTGGCAGAGGTAAAAAAGGTTTGTGATGATATGCAGTTTTGTTTCTTTGGTCCAGAACAGGACTGTAGGGAAATTGAAGAGTTGATAACAGGAGTAGTTGTAGAACGGGACACAGGTAATACAGTTGATTGTTTTGAAAAAGAGATTACAAAATATAAGACAGTATGTGCTGAAAAACTAGAGTATTTTTGAATTGCCGTCAACGAACTCACTAGAAGAATCAAACGCCGACTGTTGACTTATATTTAAAATGTGAAATAGAGAATAATGATAACTGGCAAAAGTATGCATTGTTCGTATTTGTAGAAGAAAGTTTTCACTTGTCCACACAACAAGTTATATGTAAGTAATGCTACAATAAATTAGAGGATAATAAAATGCCTGCTAGAGCTGGGCATAACAAGTTAGAACTGGTTCCTATTCTAGAAGTACTTCAAGGTTTAAATATGTATGAGTCCATTCTTATCCATACTATACATCCATTTCAGGCTATAGTACGTATGGAGCCAAAGACAGGCAAGCTACCCCAACAGAGCTGCAAAAAGGTCAAAAAGGTAGAGAAGAATATTTGCCATTAAATGTCAAGTAAAACATTGAAATGGTAGGGGTAGATAGAGATTTAGAGGAAGGACTAGTAATTCCTATAAATGGTGTGCCTACCAAGAACAAGAAGATATGGCCGGAGTTAGCATATGTTACCAAAGTTAAAAAAGCAACTTTATATGGTATAAAACAATGTTTACTTTAGAAATGTGGAAAGCCTACAAGATACCACACATATGGAGTATCAGACATTTCAATTAACAGGTCAAATTGAGAAGGTGGATCAGTCCAGGAGAGTAGAAATGTATGAACATCATAGCATCCACCCTTTACATGCTAAAGAGGTTATTGGTGATGCCATTCAGCTGTGTCAAATGAAAGAAGCAAAATGAGCTCCATTAAGTGTGTGGGAAGAAAGTTTAGAAGCTCTGTGTTTCCTACATCTTTTTTTCCAGTGGAGGAGATGGAAGGTATGATGAGTAGCCAGTGCAAATACTTGCAGCTAAACATAGATGTAGTCAACTTTATTCAGAAGAGCCTAGATTTCATCAGGTTATTCCATATTATATTTCACCTATTATTTGAGAGTGACTTATCTGGCCTCTCATACGTTGTGAATCATATTCTAACAACAGGAGTTAATTTGCATAATATATCAGCAAGAGAACTATTGGAAAAAGATCAGGGAAAAGATGAGCACTTGGAATACAATTTAATAAACCTAATGGCATATCAGCATGGGATTAATGAATATTGGTATCAGCGTCATGGTGAACTCAAGCGCATGTTGAGGAACCTTGGAGCATCTACTTGATTCCGGATGCTGAGTTGTGCTGAATATCCTTGGAATGACCTGCTAGTATTCTTGCAGGAGGCAAATTCAAATATAAAAGATATTCATCTGAAGACGCCAGGAGAACTCTGCTCACTAGACCCTGTAAATGTTTGCAGATATGTTCATCACAGATTTCAAGCAATGATGGCTTTCATCTTGAACCAAACCTCCTCTTGGTGAACTGATTGATTTATTTTGGCGTAAAGAGTACCAAGCCAGAGGTGCTCCCCATATTCACTTGCTGTTGTGGGTAAAAGATGCCCCAAAGTTTCAAACAGACAGTGATGAGTCTGTGTTGTCTTTTATTGTGAAGTATGTAACTTGCACCATCACAAAAGAGAGTAGTGAAGACATTTTAAGACAAGTTCTACGATTCCAAATCATAGATGCGGAAAATACAGTCAGGAAAGATAGAGATCAAAAGGGACATTTTATTCAAGATGTTGTTTTGGATTCCCACGACCTGTCATCGCACAAGGAAGAATCAACAGATTTTTGCCTGCAGTCAGACATAAACTTACAAGGAAATCAATGAAAAATATATACAACCTAAGAAGAACAGAGGACTCTAAGTACATTAATGACTACAACCCTGTGATTCTGAAGATGTGGAATGTAAACATGGATGTGCAGTTTGTTGCAGACAACTCAATTGCTGTTGCTCTCATATAACAAAGTCTGAGAAAACTGAGACGAAAGAGATGTGGGAGGAGTTTTCAGCAGAAAAGAGTCTTACAAAGGAATTGTACAGTTTTAGTTTGAAAATACTTTCTCACAGAAAGATTGGCTTCTATGAATGTAGAGACCGGTTAAGCTCAGCTAGTTTGTTTAGAGGAATTCTATGGGTGAATTTAGGGCTTGCTAATACTTGTAACAGAGTATTGAAGTTTTTTCCTGAAATTCAATATCTTGCAGAATTTGAGCCACACAGTACAGATATTCTGAATAGCTACATGCTGGATACATACTATCCAAGAAGAAGTCATCATCTGGAAAGGATGTGTCTTTATGAAATACTTCAACATTATGTTTTCAGAAATAATTTCAGTGAAAACATGGATGAAGGTAAATTTGCTACGGCTGAATGTATAGGACGTTTGGTGAGACATAACCAAGGAAATGTAATCAACCATCAAAAGCTAAGTTGCCAAACTGCAGACAAAAGAGAGTTTTTCTATTTAGCCTTATTACAGTTGTTTAAGCCATGGCGAACTGAAAGTGAGCTACTTGGAGAATTTGACTGTTGTGAAGACTCTTTCAATCCTGTGAAAGACAGCATTGAGTGCTCTGTGTTTCAATTGTATCTTCAAATGTTGAGAGATGAGATTTAACAACAATGGAAAACAATTGCTGCTGAGATGGCAAGAGAGAGTTCTCAGAGCAATCAAAGTTCAGCACCTGGAAGTCAAGATCCTCTTGGACAGCCACTCATTGAAAATGAAGGAGCAATAGCTATGAATGAGGTGGAGAATGCAATGCATCAAGAAAGATAGGAAACTGTGGATCTAGAACTAATAATACAGCAATTGAATGCAGATCAGAAAGACATTTTGGAAGAGGTAAAGTAGAACATGGGTTTCTGCATGAGAATAAAAAGTTTGCAGGTTCTACATATAAACCAGTTCTATTGTATATAAATGGTCAATCTGGAACTGTAAACATCTTCTTGATTAAAGTACTGACACGTTACTTACAGAAGACAACTGAGTCCAATTTGTCATGTGTAGTCACTGCTCCAAGAGGCTTCGCTGCTCATAATGTTAAGTGAGTTACCCTTCATCAATTGTTAATGCTGCCTGTTGAACATGACAACAAATTACAATACAACACATTATCTGGTGATGCTTGTCATGAGATGGTAAGAGTATTAAAGAAATTAAAGCTACTAATTATTGATGAAGTCAGTATGGTGTCTAACCTAATGCTAGCTTTTATACATTGTAGAATGCAAAAAATATAAAAAACTGACTACGGTGTATTTTTTGGAGGAAAACACTTAGGTGCCAATTCCGATCCGGTAAAAACCGGGTACGAACCGTCGGACGGAGCCTTTTCTCCGTCCGACTCGTACCCGGTGCGAAATCCATCCGAAAATGCAAGTACGATTCATACGGAAACACCATTTCCGTAC
This sequence comes from Triturus cristatus, assembly GCF_964204655.1. NCBI lineage: Eukaryota > Metazoa > Chordata > Amphibia > Caudata > Salamandridae > Triturus > Triturus cristatus. The sequence goes on along the minus strand of NC_140590.1, from coordinate 1,836,964,228 downwards.
GATTCGAACAAAACACCGACCGAACAGAAACTAAACACAATTCCGATCCTGAAAGGAGCCGACGTGACGTCGGTACGCATCCAGCCTACGTTTCACGAACCAGGAAGTACGATTCGAACCGACGTCATCCCGCACGGAAAATATTTACCGGCTGCCAAAAACTGCCGGGAAATCAGGACGACACACGCAAGGAGCAGCTGGACGCGACGAACAGACATGGACCCGAACCTACGTGCCATCCCTGCCCTCCTAGCAGTCCACCTGGCGTACAGGAACCGACGCAGACGCCGCAGAAGGTCAGCACAACAACCAGGGGCAAAGGGGGGGGCAGGGGCAGGACACACAACACCAACACATGGTACCAAATCACACATGGCCTGGACATACCTGACCATCAGGGCCTGGTCACTTCCAGGGGGTGGGGGCGAGGCCAGCAACGCAAGCGTCCGCCACAACGGAAGTGGATGGTCACGCGAACCGGTACGTACCCTACCCAGGCCGCAAGAGCGTGGGTACGGAACGTACCACGCGTCCCCCTACGTCACTCCAACAATAGCGGTACGGCCCGTACCCACGTCAGAAAGGCCTTGGTACAGCTCGTACCAGCATTGCTGGGGTCATGTAGGGGTACGCGTGGTACGACCAGTAGCCACGCCCCCAAGGCCTGTGTACGGTGCGGACCCCACGGCCCCGCAACAATGGTGGGACGCACCGTACCCACCCACCAAAGGCATGGGTACGGCCCGTACCCAGGCACGCAGAGCGTGGGCAGGGGTATGTACGGACCGTACCCCCACCCGTGGAAGTACGGCCCGTACCCCCACCCGTGCATGTACGCCCCGAACCCCCACTCGTGTATGTACGCCCCGAACCCCCACCCGTGTATGTACGCCCCGAACCGCCACCCGTGTATGTACGCACCCAAGCGCCACCCGTGTATGTACGCCCCGAACCCCCACCCCACCCTGGTATGTACGCCCCGAACCCCCAGCCGTGTATGTACGCACCAAACCCCCACCCGTGTATGTACGCACCAAACCACCACACCAGCCGTGTATGTACGCACCAAACCCCCACCCCAGCCGTGTATGTACGCACCAAACCCCCACCCGTGTATGTACGCACCAAACCACCACACCAGCCGTGTATGTACGCACCAAACCCCCACCCCAGCCGTGTATGTACGCACCGAACCACCACCCGTGTATGTACGCACCGAACCCCCACCCCAGCAGAGTATGTACGCCCCGAACCCCCACCCGTGTATGTACGGACCGAACCCCCACCCCAGCCGTGTATGTACGCACCAAACCACCACCCGTGTATGTACGCCCCCGAACCCCCCCAGCCGTGTATGTACGCACCGAACCACCAGCCGTGTATGTACGCACCAAACCCCCACCCCAGCCGTGTATGTACGCACCAAACCACCACCCGTGTATGTACGCACCTAACACCCACCCCAGCAGAGTATGTACGCCCCGAACCCCCACCCGTGTATGTACGGACCGAACCCCCACCCCAGCAGAGTATGTACGCCCCGAACCCCCACCCGTGTATGTACGGACCGAACCCCCACCCGTGTATGTACGCACCCAACCCCCACCCCAGCCGTGTATGTACGCACCGAACCACCAGCCGTGTATGTACGCACCAAACCCCCACCCGTGTATGTACGCACCTAACACCCACCCCAGCCATGTATGTACGCACCGAACCACCACCCGTGTATGTATGCACCGAACCCCCACCCCAGCAGAGTATGTACGCCCCGAACCCCCACCCGTGTATGTACGGACCGAACCCCCACCCCAGCCGTGTATGTACGCACCAAACCACCACCCGTGTATGTACGCCCCCGAACCCCCCCCAGCCGTGTATGTACGCACCGAACCACCAGCCGTGTATGTACGCACCAAACCCCCACCCCAGCCGTGTATGTACGCACCAAACCACCACCCGTGTATGTACGCACCTAACACCCACCCCAGCAGAGTATGTACGCCCCGAACCCCCACCCGTGTATGTACGGACCGAACCCCCACCCCAGCAGAGTATGTACGCCCCGAACCCCCACCCGTGTATGTACGGACCGAACCCCCACCCGTGTATGTACGCACCCAACCCCCACCTCAGCCGTGTATGTACGCACCAAACCCCCACCCCAGCCGTGTATGTACGCACCAAACCACCACCCGTGTATGTACGCACCTAACACCCACCCCAGCAGAGTATGTACGCCCCGAACCCCCACCCGTGTATGTACGGACCGAACCCCCACCCCAGCAGAGTATGTACGCCCCGAACCCCCACCCGTGTATGTACGGACCGAACCCCCACCCGTGTATGTACGCACCCAACCCCCACCCCAGCCGTGTATGTACGCACCGAACCACCAGCCGTGTATGTACGCACCAAACTCCCACCCGTGTATGTACGCACCTAACACCCACCCCAGCCGTGTATGTACGCACCGAACCACCACCCGTGTATGTACGGACCGAACCCCCACCCCAGCAGAGTATGTACGCCCCGAACCCCCACCCGTGTATGTACGGACCGAACCCCCACCCCAGCCGTGTATGTACGCACCAAACCACCACCCGTGTATGTACGCCCCCGAACCCCCCCCAGCCTTGTATGTACGCACCGAACCACCAGCCGTGTATGTACGCACCAAACCCCCACCCGTGTATGTACGCACCTAACACCCACCCCAGCAGAGTATGTACGCCCCGAACCCCCACCCGTGTATGTACGGACCGAACCCCCACCCCAGCAGAGTATGTACGCCCCGAACCCCCACCCGTGTATGTACGGACCGAACCCCCACCCCAGCCGTGTATGTACGCACCAAACCACCACCCGTGTATGTACGCCCCCGAACCCCCCCCAGCCATGTATGTACGCACCGAACCACCAGCCGTGTATGTACGCACCAAACCCCCACCCGTGTATGTACGCACCTAACACCCACCCCAGCCGTGTATGTACGCACCGAACCACCACCCGTGTATGTACGGACCGAACCCCCACCCCAGCAGAGTATGTACGCCCCGAACCCCCACCCGTGTATGTACGGACCGAACCCCCACCCGTGTATGTACGCACCAAACCCCCACCCGTGTATGTACGCACCAAACCACCACACCAGCCGTGTATGTACGCACCAAACCCCCACCCCAGCCGTGTATGTACGCACCGAACCACCACCCGTGTATGTACGCACCGAACCCCCACCCCAGCAGAGTATGTACGCCCCGAACCCCCACCCGTGTATGTACGGACCGAACCCCCACCCCAGCCGTGTATGTACGCACCAAACCACCACCCGTGTATGTACGCCCCCGAACCCCCCCCAGCCGTGTATGTACGCACCGAACCACCAGCCGTGTATGTACGCACCAAACCCCCACCCCAGCCGTGTATGTACGCACCAAACCACCACCCGTGTATGTACGCACCTAACACCCACCCCAGCAGAGTATGTACGCCCCGAACCCCCACCCGTGTATGTACGGACCGAACCCCCACCCCAGCAGAGTATGTACGCCCCGAACCCCCACCCGTGTATGTACGGACCGAACCCCCACCCGTGTATGTACGCACCCAACCCCCACCCCAGCCGTGTATGTACGCACCGAACCACCAGCCGTGTATGTACGCACCAAACCCCCACCCGTGTATGTACGCACCTAACACCCACCCCAGCCGTGTATGTACGCACCGAACCACCACCCGTGTATGTACGCACCGAACCCCCACCCCAGCAGAGTATGTACGCCCCGAACCCCCACCCGTGTATGTACGGACCGAACCCCCACCCCAGCCGTGTATGTACGCACCAAACCACCACCCGTGTATGTACGCCCCCGAACCCCCCCCAGCCATGTATGTACGCACCGAACCACCAGCCGTGTATGTACGCACCAAACCCCCACCCCAGCCGTGTATGTACGCACCAAACCACCACCCGTGTATGTACGCACCTAACACCCACCCCAGCAGAGTATGTACGCCCCGAACCCCCACCCGTGTATGTACGGACCGAACCCCCACCCCAGCAGAGTATGTACGCCCCGAACCCCCACCCGTGTATGTACGGACCGAACCCCCACCCGTGTATGTACGCACCCAACCCCCACCCCAGCCGTGTATGTACGCACCAAACCCCCACCCCAGCCGTGTATGTACGCACCAAACCACCACCTGTGTATGTACGCACCTAACACCCACCCCAGCAGAGTATGTACGCCCCGAACCCCCACCCCAGCAGAGTATGTACGCCCCGAACCCCCACCCGTGTATGTACGGACCGAACCCCCACCCGTGTATGTACGCACCCAACCCCCACCCCAGCCGTGTATGTACGCACCGAACCACCAGCCGTGTATGTACGCACCAAACTCCCACCCGTGTATGTACGCACCTAACACCCACCCCAGCCGTGTATGTACGCACCGAACCACCACCCGTGTATGTACGGACCGAACCCCCACCCCAGCAGAGTATGTACGCCCCGAACCCCCACCCGTGTATGTACGGACCGAACCCCCACCCCAGCCGTGTATGTACGCACCAAACCACCACCCGTGTATGTACGCCCCCGAACCCCCCCCAGCCGTGTATGTACGCACCGAACCACCAGCCGTGTATGTACGCACCAAACCCCCACCCGTGTATGTACGCACCTAACACCCACCCCAGCAGAGTATGTACGCCCCGAACCCCCACCCGTGTATGTACGGACCGAACCCCCACCCCAGCAGAGTATGTACGCCCCGAACCCCCACCCGTGTATGTACGGACCGAACCCCCACCCCAGCCGTGTATGTACGCATCAAACCACCACCCGTGTATGTACGCCCCCGAACCCCCCCCAGCCGTGTATGTACGCACCGAACCACCAGCCGTGTATGTACGCACCAAACCCCCACCCGTGTATGTACGCACCTAACACCCACCCCAGCCGTGTATGTACGCACCGAACCACCACCCGTGTATGTACGGACCGAACCCCCACCCCAGCAGAGTATGTACGCCCCGAACCCCCACCCGTGTATGTACGGACCGAACCCCCACCCGTGTATGTACGCACCCAACCCCCACCCGTGCATGTACGCACCGAACCTGCTATAAGAATGGGGTGTGCAAAACACCCCCAGCAGTGCCCAGACACAGGAGGGGTGGGTGCAGGGTCCTCCCAGCAGTGCCCAGACACAGGAGGGGTGTGTGCCTATCACTCCCAGCAGTGCCCAGACACAGGAGGGGTGTGTACCTATCACTCCCAGCAGTGCCCAGACATCGGACAATATACCCCATCAACAAGTTCAGTGACCTACAAGGGTGATACCCCAGATGCAGGCAGAGCCATCGCTGAGCCAGCATGGCTATATTGAAAGGCAACCCTCACACATCCAGGAAATGTAGACACAGCACAGCACAGCATTTGGGAGACACCCTGCAGGAAAAATGGCCTGGGCCACAGAGGATGGAACACACCTTGGGACAATGTCACCATACAGTGAGAGCAAACATGACCAAATACCATTTGCAGAGACCTTTGTGATGGCACGCAGATGGCAGGGTACACCCCATGAGCAGCACACTCCAACATTTCACAGACCCCTAACACATTATCACCACCCCAACGCAGGGAGCACCAGCACCAACAGCAAGTCCAGGAAAGCATCAGTGTGCAAAACAAAAAGAAAAGGCTTTATTCAGCAGGAAAATATATCAGAGAAAATGTCCACTATGTACAAGGGCCATGGGCCAGCCCAGCAGCAATGTCCGGGGGGGGGGTACACATCGGGACGTGTGTCCCCTAGCTTGCCTGCACAGTTCACAAGTCCATTTCATCCACAGAAGAGGGGGCATCAGGGGGGAGGGTGGAAACAGGCACCGCAGGGACAGGAGGGGAAAGGGTAGGTGTTGTGGGTGCAGGGAGGGATGAATCTGCCACAGGGGGGGTGCCAGCGCCAAAGGTGGAGGACAGAATGGCGCTGCACACGTCGGCAAGTTCCCCCAGCGACTCCCCCGTACCCAAACCAACCACAGGCCCCAAGGAGGGGGGGGGGCAAAGGGATGGGTCGCAGCGCCACTGGGGGAGGGTGTGGACAGGGTGGGGGACTCAACTCCCCTGGCCGGGTCCCGCCTCCACCGCTTGCGGGGTGGTGTCATCCTGGGGCTGGGGGGCACACTCGCAGTGGATGATGCTGTCACTGACTGTTGGCCAGGAGAGCTAAGGGGAGTGGATTTGGAGGGAGTGGGTTGTGTGGAATGCGGACTCCCACTGTGGCTGCGTGTTCTACGTTTCCCCCCGACCCAGTGGGTGTGCCTTCCTCACCCTGTGTGTGCGTGACAGGAGGTGTGCGCTTCGACTTCCCTGGTGGTGTGGTGCCTGTGTCTGTTGGGGTGCGTGCACGCTGACGTCTGGATGTGCGTGGGACAGGCACGGGAGTGGGAATTGTGGATGGGGCAGGGGTAGGGGGTGTTACGCAGCGCTGCAGGAGATCCAGTGCTGCAGTCCTCCATGTATGCCTCCATCTGGGTCAGCACCTGGGTGTGGGCATGGAGGACATTTAGCATCGCAGTCTGACCAACCTGCAACTGCCTCAGGATGTCCACAGACTCCGCACTCACCGCAGCAGTGGTGACAGGGGCAGGGGGTGCGGTGCCTGGCAGGAAGGAGACATGTGGGGACCGAGCACGGAGGGAAGGGCCACGAGCATGTGGGAGGCTGGTGATGGAACCTGAGGTGGCGGGGGGATGTGGAGGGCTGCCATCAGCTGGGGGGGCAGACTCCGCCACCTCTGGGAGCTCAGCCTCGGACCCGTCTGCGTCATAGTCTGTGTTGGCAGTCAACAGGTCCTCCGCCTCACTCCCTTCGGCCTCCGTGCCACTCCATGTGCCAGACAGGACAGCACTGCTGGTACTGGTGCTCAATCTCTCCTCCCGGTCCGTGCTAGTGTCTCCTTCCGTGTCCCCCGGCGATGCTGTGGGCAAGGTGAAGAGACAGGAGAAAATCAGACACCTGTACACTTATGTCACATGAGTCAAATATACATAGGTCACATTGCATAGCCTGAAAAGCAACAGGAGTAACACCTACAAAACAATGTACACATGTAGGCCATGGAACACACAGTTTTTCTACCCACCATGCCACTGAGACACAATGGAGATCATGACACAACAGCAAATCACTGCACCTGAAATTTTAGAGAGGAGTCAGCCTCTGGGGACAAATGTGCACAGCACCTGCACCACACTGCGTCGTCAAAAAGGGATGAGCATGAATCATATCCATTTACTCTTGCCGCATGCTGCAAAGGCAATACATGAAACCAGGCCACACATGACAGGGTCACTGCACCTTGAGCGTATGTCCAGTCAAACATCACACACAGGCTAAACCCAGCAAGGAGGATGAAGCTTCTGACATGTAGGCCTTGTACGCACAAACCACCCACACCTGAGACAATCTCATTGAGACGGAGGAAGTATGTACACCTCTTACTCTGGGATGGAAACACATGGCCTCCACTAATTCATGACTGTACACACACAGCCCCTGGTGGCCATGTCCACACATCATTGACAGGCAAACATCATCAGATTGTCTCAACAACACACACAGGTAATGCCCACTGTGAGTATGCACAAGCAAAATGGGTCCCCCTGTACAGTGGACACATGTAGCAACCTGTAGGTCCTAACAGTTGAGCCCAGGGTACAATGCCACCCTACGCAACCCATGGCAAAGACACAGTGAATGGCCATATTGTTGGATGACGCACATGATACCTAGGAAGAGGTGCCCCAGGGCACAGTAGTGCCCACACTCCTCCATGGTCCAGGATGGACATGACTGCAAATTAAGCAACCGTCCCTGCACTTAGCAGGCCTCCCACTCAGGCACATCATGTCAGAGGGCACACAATTGGACATGCATGCTGGAAGGCTGTACATTTTGGAGACACACCCCTATGTCGTGATTCACAATCAGTGCCAAGTGACATGGACACCACAATGACTGAAATTGGCCATGGCACACGCAAGGTCCCCATACCTGTGGCACATCACCCCCACACATGATGCTGATAGCATAGGGCACCAGTAGTACGGACCGTACAAGCGCGTGTACAGTCCGTACTACTGTGGCGTACGCATACGCCAGCGCCCTTATTGTGATCCGGACCGCACAAGCGCGTGTACAGTCCGTACTACTGTGGCGTACGCATACGCCAGCGCCCATATTGTGATCCGGACCGCACAAGCGCGTGTACAGTCCGTACTACTGTGGCGTACGCATACGCCAGCGCCCATATTGTGATCCGGACCGTACAAGCGCGTGTACAGTCCGTACTACTGTGGCGTACGCATACGCCAGCGCCCATATTGTGATCCGGACCGTACAAGCGCGTGTACAGTCCGTACTACTGTGGCGTACGCATACGCCAGCGCCCATATTGTGATCCGGACCGCACAAGCGCGTGTACAGTCCGTACTACTGTGGCGTACGCATACGCCAGCGGCAATATTGGCCCAGGGACCCTATACACGTGCTCCGAGCGTATGTACGGTGCGTATAACAACTGTCAGTGGTGACAGGCGGCACACAGACAGGAATGGAGCGGACAGGTATTGCCAAGGGTGGACACAAATGCATTGTCTGTGCAATACCACCTGTGTGTGACACAGGTGTGTCAGGATGTGATGTGGCACTTTACCCCTGAGGTGTGGGCAAAGCACATGTACGATGAGCTGTGTACACATGTCGTGTGTGATGGTGCGCATTGTACCACACATCCCCTGCACTCCTTTGACATGTGTGCATGTTGTACACACTAGTGGAGCCATGAGTCACTTGCATGTCCCAGTCACGGACACCCGCACCTGTCCCCTGATGCCAGGTACACGGAATATTACATATGACACGTGTATGGCTGCGTTGCATGCTGCAACCATGTCATGTGTGTGGCATGTCTTTCCATGATTTTGCTGTAGGTGTGTGGTTCAATGCGTCAGCAGTTGCTGCTGCCAACATGTGTCTGTGTGTCGATGGGCATGGCACACTGTTCCGCACACCAGCCCACATATGTGATTTGCCATGAGGTGTGTATGTATCCAACTACACGGAGTATCAACACAAGTACATATCCACATGCTCCCTATGTATGTTCTGTCTCGACATGTACTCCTCAAAGGCAATGTGTGTGGCCTGTCCTATTCCTATGACATGTGACCAGTGCATATCGCATCCAACTACCTGTCTGTACCATACGCATACTACTTCTGCACATGTGTGGATGTCTGTGAATCCTGTGATGCGTGTGCATGTTCACTTACACTGGCCCACAGCTAGTCTCATGCCATGTCATCGTGATCTTGCCCCCCTCCGTTAGTGGCTGTCCCTTGGTAGGAGTGTAACCTGACTGGCGTACGTGTCCAGGAACTGTGGCACAGACCTGACTCACAACGTGGCATATGTGTATTGGCTGTGTAACATGTGCTCAGTGCATTGACGATGTTGTTGTACAGTGCTCACTCTTAGGTGTTCCTTCCATTTCACTGCAGGGCTCCGCCTCTCCCTCGACGTATGCCAGACATTGCTGCCCTGCATGAACGGGACTGTATACGCCGCTACAGATTCAGCCAACGGTTGATTGATGAGTTGACTGGCCGGCTGGAAGCACAACTCCTCCCGCGCCACAGGTATCCAAGTGCACTGACACCCAAGTTGAAGGTGATGGCAGCCCTACATTTCCTTGCCACGGGTACGTTCCAACATACCATTGCTGATGTCGGGGGCATGTCCCAGACGATGTTCAGCCGTGTTCTGCATGATTTCTTAGAGGCCATGTTGGTTCACCTGGATGAGTACATTAAATTCCCAAATCGTGAGCAGTTGACAGATGTCAAGCGTGAGTTCTATGCCCTGGGAGGGATGCCCCATGTCATTGGGTCCATAGATGGGACACATGTTGCGTTGGTACCACCACAGGCACAGGAGGTGGTGTATAGGAATCGCAAACATTATCACTCCATTAATGCCCTTGTGGTGTGTCTGTCCAACATGGTGATTTCACATGTCTGTGTTCGCTTTCCAGGATCAGCACACGATGCCTTCATCATGAGGCGTAGCAGGGTGCCAGAAATGATGCTGCAGCTGCGGAACGAGCGAGCATGTATTGTTGGTGGGTAGACTCTGGCAGTTCAGTGTTTGGCGTCATCTTCCAATCTCACTGCCTGTGCTGACACACTTCTGTCCATGATGTTTCCTTGTAGGGGACGCTGGCTATCCCAACATGCCATGGCTGATGACGCCTGTCCGCAACCCCAGCACGGCTGCCGAGCACCGCTACAACAACGCACATGGGCGGACCAGGAGAGTCATTGAGAGGACGTTTGGACTTCTGAAGAGCCGATTCCGGTGCCTCCACAAGACCGGCGGAGCACTCCCATATGCCCCGGTGAAGGTGTGCAAGATCATCATCGTCTGCTGCATGCTGCACAACATGGCAGTGGAGGAAGCTGTTCCACTCATACTGGATCAAGATGACCAGGACCATCCACCCGTGGAGGATGAAGGGCTTGGTGACGGGGCAAGTGATGTGGAGGAGGAGGAGGCTGTGGAGGACATGCGGAGTCGGCTCATACACAACTTCTTTGCTTAGTGGTGAGTTCCAGTGTCTGAGTGTGCACGCATTGGGCCGTGTGTGGCATGTGTTGCAATGTGTGTGTCCATCTGCATGTCTGCCAAGTGAGTCAGTGGTGTGTATTGAAGTGTCACTCAAGTGATGGCGCAATGGAAGGATGTTGTCTGAGGGTCATCATTGTCACCTGTCATGTTAACAACATGATACGTGTTAAGTACATGCTTGCGGATGTGCTCCTTTGTGCTGAATCCTTGTGTGTCTCTCTTCCACAGGTCCATGTGCATGCTGTCTGCTGGTGGCATTGTTGTGCTCCTGCTACTCCTCATGAACACAGCGACATGTGCTGATTCAGCGTCACATGCACGGGCAAGTGTTGAAATCTCCTCAGGGTAAGGGATGCCTCACGTCGTTTTGGGTGTGTGAATTGTTTGTAGTCTGTGTGCACTTCTCCGGTTCATGTGTGTTCCATTTGCATACATGGTGATCCTACATGGGGAACATGACATGGGGCAGGCTTCACCTGGAGCCATGCTCAGACTTGGTGACTGTCATGTGGCAGGGGATTGGGGATTGTGATGAGGCCATCATTGTGTGTAACACTGGCCTCGGAAACATACAGGTTGCACCGGGTTGACATGGTGTGTGATTGCCCCATCAGGGCCTCAATGGTGTATAGCGGCCTCTCCGTGGCAGCAGGGGGTGTTTAGCTGTTATCCGTCACTTGTGTGCCAGGTCAATGGGATGCCAGCATCTGTGTTGCAATGGGGGGTGCCAGTGTTGCTCCCACATGTACATCCACATGACCTGTGTATGTGTTGACAGAGTATCATTGTCATTCCAACACACATGACTAATAAATTTGTCCCTCTGTCTCCAAGGTGCCTCTTCCCTGTCAATGGTGCCCTGTTGCCACTGTGCGTGCCGCAGGTCTGGCATAGTTTTCATAGGTGGTGCATATGTGTCTATGTGTAGAGTGACAAGATGCTAGGGGTTTGTCAGGGAGTGGGAACTGTATTATGCACAAGATGCACAGTTCCATCCACCTCAAGGCAAGAGAGACCATCCCCCAGGGCAACTACAACATCCGTGTCGAATCCTACCCTGCAGTCTACGGACATGTGCCTCACGACTCCCATGGTACTTGTCCATATCCGGAGTGCATCTGCACAGCTCTGCTACTGCGTCGGGCAACCAGGCCACATCAACGTCCTAACGGGATGGGGGGAATGTTTCACAGCCAGCTGCAGGATGACCTTCTAGATCCACGCCCACACTCATGATGCAGCCCACAACCCCAACACAACCATGTGGCACAGTGATCCTAAACTGCATTCTGGCATCTCCATGCATCCAACCTTGGCCTAGCCACCATTCTCAACATCCGCCTGACGCAAGCATGCTGCACATTGTAGGGACACATGTCTAGACATACCTGGGAGCGGCAAGCCAGGTCACTCAACATGATCCCTGACCTCTGCGCATGACTGTTGCTCCCCTGAATGTGTCTGTAGCCACAGTTGTGCGGGAACCACTCAGCTGGTTGGGCCCAGCACAGGTGAGTTTGGTACTCCATGTCTGTATCAGATGAGACATTGGGACCCATGTGTGTCCTGGGCAAGACTGCGACCCCACGGTTTGGATGGTTGGAGTTAATTCTGAGATCAGGCATGCTTTGACTGTACGACACACACATGTATTGTAATAATGTAGAATCACGGCATCATCTTGTAAGTGTGATTCATTTATTTGTGGTGGGGTACGGGTTTGTGGGGATGACAAGAGGTGCACAGCGGGAGTGTAGAATCCAAAGTTCACTGGGGGAGTTGGTATCCTTGTCGTAGCAAAATGTCAGAGTCCATGCCACAGTCTTCGTCAACATAGGTCAGACAGTGACCAGCAAGTCCATGTGGCAGAGAATGTCATGTGCTGCTATTGGGCCAGAGGGCCAGGTGCCAGGCCAGGTGACCTGGGAGATGGTGATGTTCTGCTGACTCTCACAGTCTTTTTCGTGGACGACCCACCTTCCTGCGGGGACCCTCGGAAGCAGTCCGTGACGATGTCTGTGACGCTCCGTCGGATGAATCCTCCTCCTCCTGATCCCTCCCTGTGTCTGGTAATGGCCTTCGCCTGGTGCCACAGGGAGGGTTGCCCATGTTGTCGGCAATCCGACGGAGTACACCGGTCATTTGGGTTTGCACCGCCACGAGCTCAGCCTGTCTATCCTCCATCCTTCCTTGGTGTTGCAGTTGACAGGCATGTTGCTGGGACTGCAGGGTCTTCATCTCCTGGAGGGTCCCCTTGATGTCATTGAGGGTGGACGCAATCTGGTCCATGCCCCTGGTGTCACGCCGGTATGTATCCAGGATGTTGCTGACCTGGGACACTACCGGGTCCTGAGCTGCCTGGTCAGGTTCACGCCTCCGCCGTCCTCCACTCCCGCCACCCCTGCCCACGTGCACCTGGCCTGCCGTTGTGGGTGCATCGGGTCTCCGGGACCCCTGAGGGATGGCATCTGCGTTGCCGCCTGCCTCCTCCTGGGTGCCCGGAGGACCGTGTCCCTCCTGGGCAGACTGGCTGGGTGGTCGTGTGCGGGCAGGGCTCCTGGACGTCTCCTGGGATGTGGCAGGAATGGGGGTGGTGGTTGGCACAGTTGTACCTGACGCAGGTGCTGCAGGTGGTTGGACACCAGAGGGGCCAGGTTGGTCTGGGTCATCCACGGAGTGGTGAGAGTCATCGCTGGCGGTGGGGTCATCATCCCGCGGAGCCTGGTCCTGTGTGACTTCCCCCCCAGTGTTGGGGGGTGTTCGTCGACGTTGACCTGTGTGTGAGAGAGACAATGTTAACAGTGTCACATGTGGCATCCATGTTGCATGCATTTCTGATTTGGCACTCTTCCTCTGGGTAGTTGGATCTGTCCTGCATTCCTCTCACAGTGCACTTGTGCATGGCTATGTCCCTTGGCCACAGCTGTCAGGGCTTTACGCATGTGTGAGACACAATCTTAGTTGATGCATCTATTTGGGTACACAGTCAGCAGTGTGGTGTGCGGGCGTAGCGAGCCATGCAGAGGCGCCTTACGTGTTGCACTGTACGTGGCCAAATGGTGTTTTGGCAAGGCAATTTGATGTTGCAGGTAGGGGACTGAAGCATTTGTGACAGGGTTCTTACCGACACGGTGGGTGGGTATACTGGGTGTGTGGTTAGGTCTGTGCCTGCAGCACGGATGGACTCGTGCACAGATTGACACATGGACCGGTCTTCATCTACGGAAGGGGGGGTTGAGGCACTGCCAGACCTGGTCTGCATGCACACAGTCCACCGGCTGACGAGTGGACATGGCCACACTACCCAAGGGTGATTTAGTCTCCCTGTGTCTCCCTTCCTCCCTCCCTCTGTCACCCTCCTCCCTCCCTCTGTCGGTCTCCCTCTGTCACCCTACTCCCTCCCTCTGTCTGTCTCCCTGTGTCCCCCCTCTGTCTCCTTCCCTCTCATTCCCCCTCTCCCTCCCTCTCTTTGTCACTCTCTGTCACCTCAGGCCAGCTTCCTGGGCACACACAGTTAGCCGGTCTTTGAATGGCCATTGGCTTGTTCATGTGAGTTAGTCCCTGTTCTCCGGGCACCCATTGGGCAGTGTGTCTGAGTGTAGGCTGCTGCTGTGGCGGTGTGTGCTGAGACTCTATCAGAGCGATGCATCTTCATTGTCTGCTGTTATGTGCAAATTGTGCCTTCAGACCCATGGCATCCTGCATGGCAGCCATCATTTGCAGGCAAGACAGTACTGTGTGGGTACACACAGTTTGTATGGCTGTGCCCTGGGCCATATGGGCTGAGGGCATTGTTGTGTGCTTGTGAGTTGCTCAATGTTAGTTTTGCTGCCCCCACTCCCAGCATCGACCACATCCTGTGTTGTGTTGGTGTTTTGTGTGGCCTGTGACTTGGCATGGCCCTGATTGATGCATGGGGCATGGAGGCGCCAGTGGCATGTGTGTGTTTGTGGAGTGTTGTTGTGTCCGGTGGTGTCTTGGGGGGGGTGGCATGCATGATTGATTGTGTATGGCATCCCCCCCATGTGAGGTGAGTTGTTTGTGTACTCACCAGGGTCTGGGAGTCCTGGCAGTCCGTGTAGTCCCTCCACCGCCAGCGTGGACATCACCTTCTCCTCCCAGGGATGGTATTGTACCGGTCTGGGGGGCGGCCCTCCTCCAGTGATGTTCCCCTGGTTGTGATTGTCAGTCATCTTCCTCTTGACCGTCCTCCGCAGATCGTACCACCTGGATTGGCACTCGTGCCTGGTCCTTCTGGTTGTCCCAACAGCATTCACAGAATCGACGATCCTCTGCCACATGGCGGTTTTTTCGGATATGCTGGTCTGTCTGACCAATGTCCCAAAGAGCTGTGGCTCGACTCTGAGGATTTCGTCGACAAGGATCTCCAGCTCCTCCTTTGTGAACTTTGGATTCTTGGTGGTGGACATGGCGTGGGGTGTGGTTGTGGGGGTGTGGGTGTGGATGGCTGTGGGTGTGTGGGTGTGGTAGTGGAGGTGTGTGTGTGAATGTGATGAGGGGGTGTTTGTGTAGGTGGTTGTGTGAAGGTATGCAAGTGTGAGGTTCAAGTATGGTGGTGTGGGTCGTCTGTGGGCTCTGGCAGCAGTGGGTCTGTTGCAAAGGCTCATGGTTTGTGTGTGTGGTCCATTTTTATTGGTCCATTTGTGGGTGTGGCTGTGTTTGAAATTTGTGTGGGTGTGTTATGAGGAGTGATTGAGTTTTGGGCCTCTGTTTGGCAGTTTGGCAGTTGCAGGTGAGTGTATGTGATGTTTGTGGGGTTGTTGGGCCTGTTTGGTGGTGTGGGGAAACTCTACTTGACTCTCCTTGTGTAAATATGGTTTGTCCGGGTTCAGTACGTGTTTTTTTGGCGTCAGTACGGTCCGTACATGCACTGGTGGGGGTGCGGTCCGTACATTCCCTGGTGGGGTGGTGGTTCGGTGCGTACATACACGGCTGGGGTGGGTGTTTGGTGCGTACATACACGGGTGGTGGTTCGGTGCGTACATACACGGCTGGGGGGGGTTCGGGGGCGTACATACACGGGTGGTGGTTCGGTGCGTACATACACGGCTGGGGGGGGGTTCGGGGGCGTACATACACGGGTGGGTGTTTGGTGCGTACATACACGGCTGGTGGTTCGGTGCGTACATACACGGCTGGGGGGGGGTTCGGGGGCGTACATACACGGCTGGTGGTTCGGTGCGTACATACACGGCTGGGGTGGGGGTTTGGTGCGTACATACACGGCTGGTGGTTCGGTGCGTACATACACGGCTGGGGGGGTTCGGGGGCGTACATACACGGCTGGTGGTTCGGTGCGTACATACACGGCTGGGGGGGGGTTCGGGGGCGTACATACACGGGTGGGTGTTTGGTGCGTACATACACGGCTGGTGGTTCGGTGCGTACATACACGGCTGGGGTGGGGGTTTGGTGCGTACATACACGGCTGTTGGTTCGGTGCGTACATACACGGCTGGGGGGGGTTCGGGGGCGTACATACACGGCTGGTGGTTAGGTGCGTACATACACGGCTGGGGGGGGGTTCGGGGGCGTACATACACGGCTGGTGGTTAGGTGCGTACATACACGGCTGGGGTGGGGGTTTGGTGCGTACATACACGGCTGGGGTGGGGGTTTGGTGCGTACATACACGGCTGGGGTGGGTGTTTGGTGCGTACATACACGGGTGGTGGTTCGGTGCGTACATACACGGCTGGGGGGGGGTTCGGGGGCGTACATACACGGGTGGGTGTTTGGTGCGTACATACACGGCTGGTGGTTCGGTGCGTACATACACGGCTGGGGGGGGTTCGGGGGCGTACATACACGGGTGGGTGTTTGGTGCGTACATACACGGCTGGTGGTTCGGTGCGTACATACACGGCTGGGGGGGTTCGGGGGCGTACATACACGGGTGGTGGTTCGGTGCGTACATACACGGCTGGGGGGGGTTCGGGGGCGTACATACACGGCTGGTGGTTCGGTGCGTACATACACGGCTGGGGGGGGTTCGGGGGCGTACATACACGGGTGGGTGTTTGGTGCGTACATACACGGCTGGTGGTTCGGTGCGTACATACACGGCTGGGGGGGGGTTCGGGGGCGTACATACACGGCTGGTGGTTCGGTGCGTACATACACGGCTGGGGGGGGGTTTGGTGCGTACATACACGGCTGGTGGTTCGGTGCGTACATACACGGCTGGGGGGGGTTCGGGGGCGTACATACACGGCTGGTGGTTCGGTGCGTACATACACGGCTGGGGGGGGGTTCGGGGGCGTACATACACGGGTGGGTGTTTGGTGCGTACATACACGGGTGGGGGTTCGGGGCGTACATACTCTGCTGGGGTGGGGGTTCGGTCCGTACATACACGGGTGGGGGTTCGGGGCGTACATACGCGGGCGGGGGGTGGTGGGGTGTTCGGCGCGTATGCGGGCACATGTCTCCATGGTTGCTATGGGAGTTCGGTTCGGACGGTGTTTTTTGCGTACGGTTGTGAAATGGGGAGGACGGGAGGGATCGTACTTGCGCAGTCGGACTTTATTTTTCCGCACGGTGGGTTTCTCGCCCGGGGACGTGTCGGTGACTTTTCCCGACCCGAGGACGTGTGGGGAAATCTTCCCAATGCGATTCGTATGGACTTTTTTCCGTTCGAATCGTACTTGGCAGTTTGTACGCTACTTTGACGATTCGGACGGAAAAAAATCCGGATACGAGTCGGACGGGGAATTTTTTTACCGGATCGGAATTGGCACCTTAATAGGGTTTTGGAGACCTGCTACAACTAACTCCCGTAAAAGGACAACCTGTATTCAAGAAACTACTACATAATGAAGAAAGGAATACCCTAGGAAGTATTGGAAATGTAAACATTTTGGCAAACTTTCATTACAAAGAGTTAATCCAAAATTTGCACCTAGCATCAGATATGCATTATGCAGATATACTAAAGGATATAAGAGTGGGAGGCCTCACAAAAGAGGGAAAGACAGTATTACAAGCCATTCTCATCAAAAATTTGTTTCCAAGTAATGTTTCATCTGCTGAAGTAATATTCAATTTTGTTAAGGAAGAGAAGTCTATGTTTGTTTGATGCCAACCCCTGAGGAGTGTAGTAAATTTAATGAACAATTATTGCAACTGGAGAAAGAAGTGATTCTCGAAATAAGACCAAATTATAAAATGGAACATCAAGGAGTTACAGTGCTGCTAACAGAAAAACTGCAATCAAAATTGGACAGTTTAGAAAAGTCTGTGTCGAAAACTACAGGAATTAGAAAAACTGTTACGTATCTGTAATAATTGTTGTATAATCTTACATCATAATTTAAATGTTGAAGAAGGGCTAGTGAATGGTGCAAAAGGTACAGTTATGAAATGTGTTAATTATCCGGATAAATTATGTGCAATACTTAGCCACAACATTTGATGATATTGCTGATGTTAAGCAGATTGATAGATGTGTTGTATGGTTCCTACTTGTGAAAGACTTGTATGTCCAGCGAAAGCAGTTCCCAGTGTCTTTAGCGTTTCAGTAATTATTCATAAATCGCTAGGTTTAAGTGTAGATACAGGTCTTGTTAATATTGGTAGTAGCGTATTCAAAGAAGGAATGTCATATGTTGCTTTGTCGCAAATTTGAAAATTGTCTGGTTTCTTTCTGATTGATTTTGATGAGAAGAAAGTAAGTGCTGATGTGAGCTGTGTAACAGAGAATAATCAGTTAAGAACTCAATATGCACCTCATTTAGGCCAGTATCCTGGGGTTCAAAAAGCAATACTGTGATTAAAGCGGAAAATATCTAAACAGTCTATCACAGTTGAACAGAAAGATGAACAAAAAGAAAATCAACAAGGAGCAAAGATAAGAAAACTAGAGCACAATGAGGAAATACAAGGCTATAATATTGATAATAAATCTGGAGTGAGCTGTTATGCAAACGTAGTGTTATATGGGCTGTATCATTTGCCTCATCTTACAAATTCTATTGAAGAAACGGTAGATAAAACAATGGGGCATATCAACAAGGGCTTTATCTCTGCTTTTTTGGCTTTAAAAGATGCAATGGGGGCGTTCCAGAGTAAAATAATAGGAGAAATGTCGCCTAGAGACATTTCTCCTATTATCAAGGATATCGCTAACCCTGTTAGCGATAAAAAAAGCAGCGCTAACCGCTGTTAACGCTGCTTTTTTACGTCTGGTATTTTTCTGACTTAGCCATGATATCCTATGTAAGGTGGATATCATGGCTAAGTATGTCTATCCCTATCAGCAAGCTACCGCCAAACCTTGTGGGATTATCTCTGTATTTCCAGCGATAATCTCACAATTGTCAGCTTGCGCTCTGAATTTTATCGCTTTGGAGATACGCGTTGCTGATAGCACGCTATCTCAGCGATAAAATTCAGAGTTGGCCGGCGATAATTATCCTCGCGCTCAGAGCGCTGAGCGATAATTATCGCCGGCCCTTGCTGATATGCCCCAATGTCTTTTCAACTGTGTAGTTTGCTTGAAGAATAAAGAAGTGATATAACTATTATACATTCTGCTACTGGAATAAGAAAACTCACTGACGACTGTATTGGATCAGTAGTATTCTCTCAAAATCTCCTCAAGAATTTCTAATGGTAATGCTAGGATTATTAGATGAAGAAGATGTTAAAATCAATGAATTATTATCCGAATGCTGTTGGGGAAACCTGATAACTACACTTGGGGTAGGGTATTGGGAGAAATGACTGAGGAGGTGGCTGTCGATGGGTTTCTGTACAAGTTTGGTCGCCTACGTTTTTCAAAAAGGTGCAATTGAAGGTTATAAGGTCTGCACTTCTTCTCTGGTGTAGGTTAAGAAAATTAGTTGGTGTAGGTTATTATTCTGATTTTTCACCAATATGGGACTCTCCAGGCACAATAGACTGTATGAAGGACCAGTTGAGTCTCCCACTATGACAAGCTGGGATTGTTACCTGGGGGGATTTGATGGCAATGCAAGGGTTGTTACCCTGGGAAATCCTTAGAGCAAGAGGAGGAGATAGTCTTTCCAGGTTTAAGTATGTGCAACTGTGTTCCTGGTTTTCGGCCTCGAATGTGGAGATCGGGGTAATTGGGAATTTGAGACCACCCTGCAGGACATTAGATCTAAAAAGAAGGAGGCAGCTCTATGATATTGGAAGTTCCTGGAAGCAGATGATTAAAACTCAGAATCAGCACACACAGTGTGGGGAGACACATTCCAAGAGGCGGCCTTTCAACCAATCTGGTGTGACTCTTTGAAATTACTATATTCAGTCATCAAAACAGCAAATTTGCAGCAGAACTATTTTTTTACTATTAATAGACTGTATTGGACACTGAAAATAGCTAAATTCGCCCTACCTCCCATTCCCAGATGTAGAAGTTGTGGCCTGCTAAAAGCCAACCATGATCATATTTTTTTCGGTGCCCCAGAATAAAAGTGTTTTGGTTTAGCATAGAGGCTATTTTAAAAGATATATTTGGGGCAGCAATGGTCCTAAATTCACAGTTGGTCCTCCTTGGAGTGGCTACGGAAACACATTGCTCCTTGCGTTGGGAGCAGCATGGCCTTCTGTTTTACTTGATGCTTATTGCACGGAGGGAAATCTGCAAGAAGTGGACAGATCCATCATCCCCAAAAGTTGCAGAGTGGATTAAAGCGGCTACCTGTGTGTGGCGGTCGGATCTGGAATGTAAAACAGGAAGTGCTGTTGGGATATGGGCGAACTTCTCCAGATGGAGTGCGTCTTAGGGAAAATGCCTGGATTGAATGAATGTCGTATCCGATAATTACACCAAGGTACCAGCCTAGGTAGTGAGCCCTTGGCCAGCCTGAGTGAAGAGAGGCAAGAGCGAATGCATTGGACCCCGTGGGGCGTACAGATAGAACGGAGTGGTGCAGACGCTATGGTGATATGAGGACAAATTATTTTAAAATATATACATATCAATGAATTATTTGGTTTAACTTATAAATGTACCCATAATTGTGAAGATTAGGAATATATGCACAGTGCTGAAATCAATTCAGAACGATTCCTCTAGTTGACATTACCAGATTGTGATGCTGCGCCGTTTAAAGATTTAACTACAAATGCCCATCAACATATGGCCTGTCCAAACAGAAGATCAGAACTTAAGTCAACGTTGTTTCTACAGAGGTATGGAAAATATATCATAGTCATGATACAACAATGCAGAGTGGATGGTACTAAGTTCAAAACTGAAATGACAGACTTTAAAGCTGCACATATTTCCATCTCAAAAAGAACTTTCACAACTATAGCAATCATATTTCATGAAGGAGTTAATATAACCTCTGGACTCTACACAATATATTTTAAGATGTCAAACAGGATGGACAGAGTTCAATGCCATACAAGTGACTTTCAAATTAAGACTACCTTACCTGAATGTAACAGGGTCCGTCTGGTCGGACGCCGTCTTGTCGAAAACATTGGAGTCCGGGCACCAGAGGGTTAATCATATAGCCTCTCCTGCACATGCTGCCAAGAGACACAACCGGCAGGAGACCAAATCACCCGTGCAGACTGTCTATAAAGAGGAGGGTCCCGCAGGAAGCAGGAGGTCGCCAGAAGGAGGAAGACGGCATAAGAGGACAACCGGACATGGAAGAGGGCCGACCGGAAGGAGCTGCATTCCCGCCATCCAAAGTTGAGGGGCAAGAGCTTGAAAACACTGACGACTTGGACTGGAACCCAGAACGGAACTCTGATGACGACGACCTTGACGTATGGACCAAAGAGTGGTGGACACCCCAGGAGAGCCAGAGGACCCGCCACGACTCCAGGAATAGTTCCGGCTATTGCGATGAGTGGGAAAAGGAGGGGTGGGGAGGAGCACACTGAAAATTGTCGCACCTCTCACCACTTGGGGCCTGCATTGCCAATTCTGAAGGTTATTTTAAAAAAAATTATTTTGGCGAATCTTCCTTTTTTTTCTTTTCCTTTCTCAGCTTTATAGTGTTGGGCAGCATACAGGGAAATGTATGGGCCCATTCCTATAGAGGAGGTTAGACCGAGAGCATGCCTGCTTCTCCCTAAATGATAACAACCAGCAGAACAGAAAAGGGGGGAAGGGTGGTAAGAGAGCAACCCAACCTTGTCCCTTTTGTTGTGTATGTGTTTGTTCCTTCTTATTTACTCTCTGGGCACCAACACCTTTCAGGGTAAGGGTGACGAAGAAAAGTAAGAGGGCAGAAGGAAAGTTTTGCCTGTTTAAAACCCTCCCCTATTTCACAGTTACGAAGGCTTCTCCGAGTGTGGTGAAGGCTGTCCCATCTACTCTGCATTTGACCTATTGGACAAACTTCCTCCATCCCATACTCACCATTTGTTTTGTGTTCTCTCGAGCTACCTTGGGACATCTGTATTCTGAAGCCTGTCCGGTGTGCAAAGAAAAACAAAAGGCATAGAGTGGTAAAACGGATAAACGTTACAACTGGATCAAGAACAAAGAAAATGTCATCACGGCCATACCAATGTATAACCTGGAAAAAAATAAAACTCTTGGAAAATATAACACTTTTTCTAGAAGATCATAGCCTAAATTACCTCTGTTCTGCTAGTGTTAAAATAAAGTGGACAAAACTTTATTAGGCCTCCTAGATTTTCTTTCCACCCATTGCTGCGACAAGTGGTGTCAGAAGTGGGACCGTGGAAAATGGAGGCCGCCCTTCAGAAGATAGCAGAGAACCAAGAAAGGCTAGGACAGGTCATGGAAAGCTTCCTCGCGGTGGCAGAAGAAGACCGTGAAAAATTGCATAAGGTCCTAACCGAACAAGGCCAAACCCAGGGAACAGCAATTAGCCGAATGGTGGAGATATTGGGTCAACAGCAAAGCCGTACTTCCCTACCATCAGTCGTACTACAGAAATATATCAGTGGTTAGGACCCAGATTTTTTTTCCTCGAACTTTGAAAGGATGGCAAGGGCTGCTGCCTGGCCAGCTGACCTATGGGGGCAATACTAAGGATCACTGATCACAGGGGACCTTCAAGCAGCCTACCAAGTGGCCAATCAGCTTGGTCTGACTCCATATGAAGACACAAAGAAAAGTATCCTCGAGAGAATGGGAGTGGATGAAGAAACATATCGAATTTGCCTCAAGCAGATCCGAGAAGGGCCACAAGAGACAGCAAGGGCCTTGTATTATCGGGTTTGTGATATGACCGCTCGTTGGTTACGACCCCTTACCTCCACGAAAGAAGAGAGATTATGGAAAAGGTGTATTTAGAAAAATACCTGCAATCCCTACACCTTCCTATACAGAAATGGGCTCGGCAACACGCTCCTTTGATGCTAGAAAGGGCAGTAGAGATCTCTAGTGCCTATAATAGGGCTCAAGAAATCTATAAGGGGTGAGAAGAGATGCAGTGGCGATCTACAGGGGGACCCATGCCGAAGACAACCAACCCCCACCAAAGAAGGCTGAAACTGTTACATTACCGCCTGGGTCCCTCTCTGTTCCTGTGCGAACCCCTGCAATATCAGGGCCATAGTGTTACCATTGTGGCAATATGGTCACATTGCTCGAGTCTGTCCCCAAAAAGAAGAACCCATGGACATCAGTCTTACTAAATCGTTTTTCTGCACTCCAATCGAATCCCAGGGTCCCCCATATCTCAGGCAGGTGAAGGTTAATGGGGAAGTTAGACTAGCCCTAATAGATACCAGTTGCCTCCAGAGTGTTCTGCAACCTCAGCCTTTACCTGGAGGGGTTTAGTCTATCACTGGACAGGTAAACATCCAATGTGTGCACGGAGACCAAAAACGGCATGCTACGACTGAGGTGCAGATACAACCAGGACCCACCATAGATCCGGTCACCCTCAGGGTTGGACTCATTCCCAATTTACCTGAAACCCTTGTTTTGGGTAAAGACTTTTCACACATGGGTAAATTTATCCAGGAACACTGGAGTGAGGAGGAGGAATGGAGGAAAACTGCTCCCTTTTCTCAAAAAGAGGAAATAGACGTTATCCAAAGTAAACCAAAAAAGAGCTGAAAACAGATAAAAGAGAGAAGCAAGAGCGGATCAGAGTGGCCTTATCCAAAACCTACCCTTCCACGGTATGGGACCACGGGTTCTGTGGCACTCAGAGGGAAGACCCTAGTTTGCGAGCAGCCTGGAAGCAGTCCGCACCACAGGAGGACCCCAATCAAGTAGGTCTCCAATTTTATGAGAAGAAGAGCATGCTATACCGAAGGGGAAGATAGGGCCAATCACCTCAATTGTTAGTGCCCCAACCATATAGGGAGCACGTTATTTTTCTTGCTCATAGCCATTTGTTAGGAGGGCATTTTGGGGGAGAAAAGACGGAGAAAGCCATCCTAGAGAACTTTAATTGGCCGGGGGTGTATCATCAGGTCAGGAAGTACTGTAGGGAATGCCCCATCCGCCATAAAAACAGCCGTACACTGCCTGCCATGGCTCCTTTGAGACCCCTACCAGTCATGGAAGAGCCTTTTTCCAGAGTAGGGATGGACATAATAGGACCCCTCCTCCCATCTCGTAGTGGGTGCCAGTTTGTTCTAGTGTTGGTGGATTATGCTACCCGATTTCCTGAGTCAACCTAATGCCACCCAGATAGCCAAGGCCATGATAACTATATTTTCAAGGTTGGGATTCCCAAAAGAAATCATAACAGATCAAGGAACTCCCTTTGCCTCCCACCTAATGAAACAGGTTTGTCACCAGTTGGGTATAAAACAGATTTGTACCGCAGCTTACCGCCCCCAGACATATGGGCTAGTAGAAAGGTATAATGCTACCCTGAAAGTCACACTAAAAAAGCTGCTGGAACTAGAAACCCGAAATGGGAAGATATGTTAACCTTGGCATTGTTTGCCTTACGGTGCAAACAACAGAAAAGCACTGGGTACCCATCCCTTTGAGTTATTATATGGGAGACAACCCCACACTCTTCTTGACATGGTAAAGGAGGAAAGGTGCTAAAACATTGGCAGAATACATACTCAGGTTAAAAATGCACCTTCAGAAAATTTGGTGCATATTCAAGACTCACCTAGAACAAGCCCAGGCCAACCAGTAGAGGTTATACGATAAAACAACCAAAGAATGCACCCTAGAACCCAGAGATTGGGTGTTGGTGATGAAAACTACCTCTGACCATAAACTCCTATGACACTGGCTGGGCCCCTATAGAGTTATGGATAGAGTGACCTCCATCACATATCGTCTAGAGTTAGATCCTTGAAATAAAAAGAACACCCAAATCTCCCATATCAATTTGTTGAAAAAGTGGGAAGGGGAGAAACCGGTGTTATTAGGAATGGTAAAAAATTAGGAGTGTCTATTCCAGCAAAGCATAGACCCTGACTTACCTGCTCAACAGCAACAAGAGATATGTTCGCATTTGTATCCCTTTATAAAGGTCTTCTCCCTCACACCAGGATGGACCACCTTAATTGAACACGCAATATCCACAGAGCCACAAAAAGTCATAAGATTACGACCATATCGGGTACCGGCAGCCCAAAGAGAAACCATTGAGAAGGAAGTGCAGCGTATGTTAGAGCTTGGAATCATTAAACTATGCCCCAGTGAATTGAATTCGCCTATCGTTATCGTACCTAAACCTGACGGTTCTATACATTTTTCTATTGACATTAGGGAGGTCAATAAAATATCCCAGTTTGACGCTTATCTCTTACCCCGAGTAGAAGAGATGATAGAACGACTAGGGAGATCCCACTATATTAGCACTCTAGACCTCTGTAAAGGGTACTGGCAGGTACCCTTGAGAAAACAGGATGAGGAAAAGACAGCCTTCTCAACCCCAAGTGGATTGTACCATTTCAAAGTTCTCCCTTTTGGGATGTACACAGAGCCCCGGCCACCTTCCAGAGAATTATGAATCGCATCCTGAAACCCCATCAAACTTATTCCGCCACCAACATTGACATTATAATCATTCATAGTGACTCATGGGACCAGCATCTACAACATATAAATGCAATAGTTGGGGCCCTGAAAGAAGGTGGTCCAAACATAAACCCTGCTAAAAGTCATCTAGCTGCCCGATCTGTGATATACTTGGAATATCTCCTGGGAGAGGGTCTGATTAAACCTCAAGAAGAAAAAGTAGCAACCATATCTAAGATACCATTCCTTCAGAGCTGGAAAGAGCTCCGGGCTTTTTTAGGGATCCTTGGGTATTATAGGCGATTCATCCTCTCTTTCTCCGAAATAGCAGCCCCCCTAACTAACCTTCTAAAGAAAAACAGAAACATAACTTAAACACCCTACCCTAGAGCTTCTGTAAGCCTTCCAACAGTTGAAACATGCTCTCACCAAGCGACCAATTTTCTTGAGCCCAGACTATGATAAGCCCTTTATCCTGCAAAGAGATGCTTCCGACCATGGATTAGGAGCAGTACTTTCCAAAAAAGACCCACAAGGACATGAGAGACCCATAATTTCCATCAGTTGAAAACTCTTCCCCAGGGAAAGTAAATATGCCGTGATAGAGAAAGAATCCCTGGCCATAAAATGGGCAATTGAGGCATTACGATATTTCCTTAGGGTAAAGAATTCACCTTGTTCACGGATCACGCCCCTTTAGAATCGCTGCCGAAAAACTGGGGACATAATGACAGGGTCCTACGTTGGTTACTAGCCCTACAACCATATAGATCCACTACTCAACACAGGAAAGGTAAAGATCAAGCTAACACTGATTATTTATCAAGGTATCCTACGGATCATGACCTTACAAGTAGGAAATCTAGGGAAGGGGGTATGTGAGGGGTCGATGGGGTCTCAATACCTGAACATAACAGGGCCCGCCTTGTTGGATGCCGTCTTGTCGGAAGCGTTGGTGTGAGGAGGAGCACACTGAAAATTGTCGCACCTCTCACCACTTGGGGCCTGCTTCGCCTGTTCTGAAGGGTTTTTTTAAATTTCTTTTGGTGATTCTTCCTTTTTTTCTTTTCCTTTCTCAGCTTTATGGTGTTGGGCAGTATACAGGGAAGTGTACAGGCCCATTCCCATAGAGGAGGTTAGACCAAGAGCATGCCTCCGCCTCCCTAAACGATATCAACCAGCAGAACATAAAAGGGGTAGAAGGCTGGTAAGAGAGTAACCTGACCTTGTCCCTTTTGTTGTCTATGTGTTTGTTCCTTCTTATTCACACTCTGGGTACCAACACCTTTCAGCGTAAGAATTTCTAAGAAAAGGAAGAGGGCAGAAGGAAAGTTTTACCTGTTTGAAACCCTCTCCTATTTCACAGTTAAGAAGGCTTCTCCGGGTGTGGTGAAGGCTGTCGTATCCGCTCCGCATTTGACCTATTGGACAAACCTCCCCTATCCCATACTCACCATTTCTTTTGTGTTTTCTTGAGCTACCAGGGGACATCTGTACTCTGAAGCCTGTCCGGTGTGGAAAGAAAAACGGCAGGCGTAGAGTGTCAAAACGGCTAAAGGATACAACTGGACCGAGAACAAAGAAAATGTCATCACCGCCATACTAATGTATACCTGGAAGAGATAAAACTCTTGGAAAATATAACACTCTCTTTCTAGAAGTTCATAGCCTAAATTACCTCTGTTCAGCTAGTGTTAAAATAAAGTGGACAAAATTGAGAACTTTATTAGGCCTCCAAGATTTTGTTTCTGCCCATCCCTTCGACATTTACAAAACTCATAGCTGCTGTTTCTAGAACCAAAGTTCTAAGGAGAATCTAAGATAAGAAAATGTGGTATTGTGTTGATATATATATATAGATTATGTGTTTCTGAGACATTATTCGGCCTATTGAGAGCATTGTCTACAGCAAGCTGTTAGAAATGAAGGACTCTTTTTAACTGGTGGAAATGAGTTTGTAAATATTTGAGGACTACATTGTGCTACTTCAGATAAAATTACATGGAGGTACTATAATACCATTAGCTTTAAGTTGCATGTGAGAAGTCTCTTCACCACTAAAAAAAGTCCCCTTGTCTTTCTGCTTCAGTATCTTCTACATAATATTATGAGTTATGCTTTTCATACATGAACTAAGAATATTTTAGACATTGTTTGGCCTAAGAGTGATGATGTTTACAAAAGGATATTAAAAAATGAAGACTGCTTCATAATTGTTGGACATATTGTAGCAGATATAATAATATCAGAAACAATTTTACCATTTTGTTGTTTTCATTAAGGTAGTAGGCTATTAGCAAGCCAGTATTAAAAACTTGTAGTGAGTGCAGTGAACAGTATGACATAGTTGTAAGGATCTACTCTGAACATTTGTTTTTTTGTTTTTTTACAATTCATTGATTGTTTTTCCCACTGTTGCATTAGGAGTCTTCATACAAAACACTGTTAAAAGTGAACAAGTATGAAAGCTGAAAACAGGAAAAAACAGTAAAACATTTGTCTATATTGAATTAAAGTTTTGCTTAAACAATATTTTATAGTGTTTGGTTGCCTAATTTTTTTAATGAAATTCTAATATATTTTTGTTTTTTTATTTTTTCACAGTGGTTGGAGGTCGAAATATATTACATGTGGCAAATCACTAATCTAGTAATGGATTGATTGAGTTACTACTCATGTACTCATCCCATCTCCCAGGCACAACAGTTGCACTAGTCCAATCATCCAACCACTACCTAAGCAGTCATCCAATCACTCGGGAACTGCACTTGAATTCATCCAATCTCCCAGCCACTTCTTAAGCAGTTATCCAATCACCCATTCATTACCCATGCACTATGCAACCACACAGACACTATGTATGCACTCATCCATTCACTGAGACAGTACCCATGCACTCATCCATTCACCCAGGCACTACTCATGGACTCATCCTATCACCCAGGCAGTACCCATGCACTCATGCAATCACCCAGGTACTATTCATGCACTCACCCAATCACACAAACAGTATCTATGCATTCACCCTATCTGTGTACTCACCCAGTCAAAAAAACACTACCCTTGCACTCATCTAAGGACCCAGGTTCTACCCTTGCACTCATCCAATCACCCAGGCACTACTCTTGCACTCATCTAGTCACCTATGTACTACTCATGCACTTGCAGAATTACCAACACATAAGCCATGCAATAATCTAATCCCCCAGACACTACCCTTGCACTCATCCATTCACTAAGGCACTACCCATGCACTCGTGCACTCACCCAGGCACTACTCATGCACTAATCTAATCACCCAGGCAGTACTCATGCACTCATCCATTCACTCACACACTACCCATGCACTCATCCATTTACTCAGACAATATTCATGTATTTATCCATTCTCCCGGCACTACAGTTGCACTAATGGATTCACCCAGGCACTACACTTCTACTCAATCTGTTCACCGAGGTACTACCAATGCACTCATCTGTTCACCCAGACACTACCCATATACTCATCCATTCTCTCAGGCAGTGCCTTGCATTCATCCATTCACTCAGGCACTACCCATGCACTCCTCCATTCACCCAGGCCCCACCCTTCTATTCATCCATACATCAGGTACTACCCTTGCACTCCTCAATTCACCCAGCCCCTACCCTTGCACTCATCCATTCACCATTTACCCAGACACTACCCATACAGTCATTAATTCACTCAGCTATTATCCATGCACTCATCCATGCATACAGGCACTACCCTTGCACTCATCCATTCACTGACATACTACCCATGCAGTCATCCAATCACCCAGGCACTATCCATGCACTCACCCAATCATGCAGACACTATGCATTAATCTAATCAATCAACCAGGCACTATCCATGCAATCACCCAATCACACAGGCACTAACCTTGCACTCATGAAATTACCCAGGCACTACCTTGCACTCATCCAATCACTCAGTTGTTACCCTTTCACTCATTCATTTACTCAGGCAGTACCCTTGCACTCATCCATTCACCCAGACACTACCCATGTACTCATCCAATTACCCAAGCTGTACCCATACACTCATCCTTTCTCTCAGGCACTATCTATGCACTCTCCCAATCACCTAGGCACTACCCATGCTCTCATCCAATCACCCAGTCACTGCCCTTGCACTCATTCATTCACTGAGGTATTACCCATGCATTCATCCACTCATCCATATATTAATCATGCACTCATCCAATCCCCTAGGCAGTACTGATGCACTCATCCAATCAACCAGGCACTATTCATGCATTCTTCCAATCACCCAGGAATTAGGTTTGCACTATTCCCTTCACTCAGGCAGTATGCATGCACACCTCCATTCACTCAGGCACCACCTAAGCATTCATTAAATGATCCAGGCACTGCCTATGCACTCATTCATTCACTTTAACATTATCCATGCACTCATCCATTCACCCAGGCACTAAGCATGTGTATATCCAACCACCCAGGCACTACCTTTCCACTCATCCATTCTTTCAGGCACTATGCACGCATTCATCCAATCACTCAAGCACTATCCAAACACTTGTCTAATGACCCAGGCACTACACTTGCACTCATTAATTCACTCATGCATTCACCCAGGCACTAACCATGCAGGTATCAAATCACTCAGCCAGTACCCATGCACTCATCTATTTACTTATGTACTACCCATGCACTCATCCACTCACCCAGGCACTTCCCAAGGAAACATCTAATCACCCAGGTACTACCCTTGCACTCATCTGTTCACTCAGGTTCTATGCATGCGCTATTCTTTTTACTCAGGCACTACCCTTGCACTCATTCATTCACTCATGCCTTTACTCAGAGAGTACCCATGTACTCATCTATTCACCAAGGCACTGCGCATGCACACATCCAATCACCCAGCCACTAACCTTCTACTCATCCCTTCACACAGCCAGTACTCATGCACTCATCTATTCACGCAGGCACTACCGTTCCACACTTTCATTCCATCAGGCACTACATATGCACTCATCCATTCAGCCACACACTACCCATGCACACTTGCAAGCAGCCAGTCACTACGTTTGCACTCATCCAATCACTCAGGCACTACTTAATCACTCATAGATTTACTCAGGCACCACTGCTGCAGTTATTGTAACATGCATGCACCAGTTGTGTACTCATTCAGAGTTAATTCTCTCACTGTTGCACCCTCCCCTCTGACTCTATTGCCATGAAACCGTTTGGTGTATGTCGCTCAACAAGTATCTTTAACATAACATAACAAAACATTCAATTAAACATACACCAGTCATACACTCATTCTAACATATATACATACGTTATCTTTTTTTAACTGTAAAAGGTAGTTCTAAAAGGAACCTTTTATTAAAGATTTTGTAAAGTTGACATATTATTGTTCTTTTTTATAATAACAAAAAAGGCAACAGGGACAACAGGAATTGAAAAAACGTGCACTGAAAAATGTGCAAAACATATAAAAGAGGAAATAAATTAGCGAGTATGCTGTTTTGCAGCATTGTGAATAGCTGTAAGAGACTGCTCACCAGCACTTATGACAACAATACAGCCCATGCAGTACGTGGCCATTCTTGCTATTTCTGGAGCCATATATGTTGCACTACTCTGCACTTCAGAAGTGAGTTTTTGACCAGGAATCTTTGCTGCTGCCACTGAAGTAGATTGTCCTCCAGCTTCCCTCTGCTTGATTGCCTGTTGGAGAGGTTTTTTATGATAGGTTTTTAGAAGTATAACATGGACGCTGTACCACATGGATATTTCTTGTTGGTCCCTCTAGAGAGAGTCTTCCTGCAGATCGTGCACTGCACCAGTTTGGCAGCTATTTTTGATTCACCTGATGGGATTGTAAAAAGAAATCTCATGACACACACACATATATATATATATATATATATATATATATATATATATATATATATATATATATATATATATATATATATATATATGTATATATATATTCACTGAAAAAACCATAGGTTTCACACACGTTATAGTTAGGAATTAGCATTTAAAAAACCTTGCAAATTCACTTAAAAAACCATAGGTTTCACACATGTTATAGTTAGCTGGACATTTCACTCGTAAAAAACCATTGAAATTCCCCCGTTATAGTTAGTGCAGGCAACTATAACTCACGCGACCGCAATCCTCTGCTGATGACGTCAGATATTACATCACTGTATTTAGACACCTATTTACCCATGTCTTCTTCCATTAATCTTTAGCTATACATATATTACAAATATTTATTTTTCAGAAAGACACATATGTAATCAGTGATGTAATATCTGACGTCATCAGCAGAGGATTGCGGTCGCGTGAGTTATAGTTGCCTGCACTAACTATAACGGGGGAATTTCAATGGTTTTTTATGAGTGAAATGTCCAGCTAACTATAACATGTGTGAAACCTATGGTTTTTTAAGTGAATTTGCAAGGTTTTTTAAATGCTAATTCCTAACTACAACGTGTGTGAAACCTATGGTTTTTTCAGTGAATTTCAAAGGTTTTTTAAATGCTAATTTCTGTATGTATTTTTTATTTTTTTATTTTTAGCTTGCGCGCACCGTGCGCGCACGGCGTGCGAACTTCGCGGAATTTTTTCCGTTTTTACCGTGCGCGCAAGGTGCGCGCACTCAGCGAATTTTCGAAAAAAAAATAAAATCTTTTTTTGGCCCTTGGGGGTCCTTCTGGGACCCCCTGACAAAGGCTAGGGGGTCAGGAACTGTCCACCCTGCCCCCTTTTCACGTTCTCCACCTTTGTTTTTCACCCCCTCAGACTGCGAGAGACAAAATGGCGGCCGACACTTTCTGGTTTCGACCGATTCGAATGTTTACCGACATCTAACAACCAATCAGAATTGCGCTCGCGCACGGCAGGGTGCGCGCACAGTGCGCACTCGCTGCGCGTGTATAGATATTGATATGCTTTTAAATGCTATTTTCTCAGGAAATACTGAACAGATTTACACCAGACCTGCAAAAGGCACTTCCTTGACCTTATGGCTACCTCTCTGCCAAATTTCAAGTAATTCTGTTCAGCTTTTCGGGCTTTAGCTGCGACTAAAGGTCCTATGGAAAAATACATGGGGAAAACGCGTTTTGGGACCCCCCCTTTTTCTCGGTCCCCGCTTGACGAATCACCCCGAGACTTTCAGGATAGGAGCTGAGCGGAGCGCCCCATTAGTTTTGAAAAGTTTGCGACGATTCGTCAACCGGCGCCAAAGTTATTCAAAATAGAATTTTGAGATTTCCTATGGAAACACGGTCCTAACTATAACTATCTACTGGCGACCGCCAGTAGATAATATATATGTGTATATATATATATATATATATATATATATATATATATTACCTACTGGTGGTCGCCAGTGGGTAGTTATAGTTAGGACCAAGTTTCCATAGAAAGAGCATTTTTTGTTTTGCTTATAACTTTGGTATCGTTTGATGAATCTTCATGAAATTTTCCAAACTAATGCTTTGTTCATACCAGCTCCTATGTGGGAAGGTTGGGGGTGATTCGTCAAGGGGGGGCCGAGAAAAAAGGGGGTCCCAAAACGTGTTTTCTCCATGTTAATTTCCATAGGAAACTTTAGACAAGGCTACAGGTCGAACGGGTGAACGGAATTACCCCAAATAGGTCTTGGTCTAGAAAGCACGCTTTTGTTTATTTGGTGTAAATCCATTCAGTAGTTTTTGAGAAATATCGAAATTTACAGATATCAATATTTGGGAATTCTGCCATCTGGTTGGCTAAGGCATTACGAGCACGAGCTTGCTGCTTATTGGTTGTGAGAGCTGCGAGCGGTTGCAACTAGGAAGTGTTTGCCACCATTTTGTGATTCCGTCGAAGCGAGTAAGGGGAAAAAAGGGCAAAAAAAGTGGGAAAGAGGAGGGTAGGAGCATTGTAACCTCTGTGGGGTGTTTAGGGTGTGCTATAGACGGGTGTGAAGCGAAGTATTCAACCCTAGCAGTGTGAAAGTGCTGGGCTACGGAAATTAAGTGAGGTATTGCCTAGCGTCTGATGCTGGAAAGGTGAGCTGGTGCGGGAGTCGGGGATAAAAGCGTGAGCCCAAATTGTGTGTCTTATGCTGTGAAGTCATGTGCCGTGGCCGCTGCACTACACCTGTGGAAGTAGTGTCAGCATGTGTTTATACCCACTATGATGAACTACTGACCCGTACTGGTCTGAAAGTCCTGGGGTACGGAAAATATGTGAGGTATTGTGTACAGTCTCATGGTGCTAGGTTGAGCTGCTGTGTCATATGCTGTGAAGTAATGTGCTCTGGCCGCTGTGCCACATCTGTCCAAGTAGCGTCAGTATGTAGTTATACCTACTCGGAGGAACTTTTGTTTCAAACATTGTAACTTGTGTATGGTGCTTAGGGAATGTTATGCTGCAGGAAAACCTAGACTTATCCAGATGGTTCCTGTTGACTTTGAATATAAACTTGCAGATGTCTATCTATCCGAACATTAGTAGGATCCAATTTCTCGATGTGAAAGTATCTTCAAACTGAAGCTGTACATTTTTTCCCTAAGTGTCTTCTCCTGTGAAATTTCTTACCACATTTCTTTCAATTCTGTATTCTCAGAGTTGGTAATATATGACCTGACATAGTGAGAAACAGCAATTGAGTTATGTGCATCATATTTTATGCTCATATTTGCATTTCACATCTTCAAAATCTCCATATTGTAATCATTATTGTACTTTGATGCTTCTGTTCTTTTTAAATTATAAGTATTTTGGGGTTATTATCGAGTGATGGTATGTCTCATTGCTGACATAAAACTGTTCACTCTTCCTTTGGGAATTACTGGACGTGGAAAGGGAAATCGACAGTTTGTGTAAAATGTATCTTTTGCGTTATCTTTTCGTTGGCAATAGTTTCCACATTCATGACTTCGATATGCAAATACGCCACACTAATCGAAGGGAGTCTGGTGCTGTGGTCGCTGGCAAGTTGGGGTCACTGCCATTCAGGACCCAGGACACAGTTCCACATGTGGGATCGGCTTGTGCTGAAGACGGTTAGGGTACCATTTGTCGCCGGTCGCCCACAGTGTAGGGCAGAGGTGGCGGTGAGCTAGGGTGCACAGCCACGTGCATACGTTGGTGACCCAAACAAACCTTGCATAGTACAGGTTCAGTGGCACCACGTGTCGCCAGTCTTCCATGTGGAAATACCCCTCGGTGATCGAAGGGAGTCTGGTGCTGTAGTCGCTGCCACTGAGTACTCAGGACACAGTTACACATGTGGGATCGGCTTGTGTTGAACAGGGTTAGTTGGCACCACGTGTCGCCGGTCTTCCACAGTGTAGGCCAGAGGCAGCGGTCAGCAAAGGCCGACAGGCAGGTGACGTTGACTTGAGCTGCACAGATTGGGAGCACTTGGTTCTTCTTAACCCATTATAGTCTCTTACACAATTTGCGTCGCTATTAATGTTGAATTTTGAACCATGTAACTCCAGTGTATGGTGGAGGCAGCGGTCAGAATGGGCTTACAGCCACATGGCGTTGAGTTGAGCTGCACAGTTAGCGGCACCTGGAGTACTCAGAGTGTGCGCACCCTGCGATGAGACAAGGTCCCGGCGGTCCGCACTGTGAGCAATGTATTTTGTCTAATGATTTCTGCATTGATATGGCCACGTGGCGATGACTTATGGTGCAGTGAGCTAGTAGTACCTGAAGCACACAGGGTGTGCGCACCCTGCGATAATGCGTGTTCTGGGTGTCTTGCGAACTGGACAGCGATATCTGCAATCGCCCCTACATCTGAATTGTGAGCCGTGCTGTCCGTAGTGTAGATCGAAGGCAGTAGTCGGTACAGACATAAGTCTGCGGTGCTGTGCCGCTGGGTTCGCAGGGGTCCTGTGTCGAGGAGGCCCGTGGTTATGGCGGCTACCACGTGCCAGGGTGAGGGCTGCCATTCTGACAGACTCGTTGGTCTTCCCACAAGTGAACTACGCCTAGGGCCTGGGCTATTTATTCATACTCCTACGCTGGAGTGGCGTACATTGGAGCAGCCCACTCCGCTTCCGCTTCCAGGGGGGGACAACACAGCTACATGACCGAGATCTTCCCCACTGCCTGAGGTAACATGGTTGCATCCACTGTGCACTCCACTACAAGTATCAATAGTATATCTCCACATGGAGAGGTTTGTGCTTTGCATAGTGAGGTCTGTGCAGTACATGAGCGTTACACTTGGCATTGTGTGCTTTATCAGTGATGGGTGACTTTCCTCCTTCATATATAGTTGGTTGCTCATCTCCCAACATTCAGCTATTGTGTGGCTGAGGGGCATGTTGTTTTGGGAAGGTCCGTTGTTCTGTTTTGTGCTGCCTCGGTGGTAGTAGGGGGGGGTGGTCCGGGGGGGAGGTTCTGGTGGTGGTGGGGCTGGGTGTTGTGGAGTTGTTGGGTGTCGGAGCTGCATGATCAGTAGCTGTATCACGTGTTGGTCTTTAGATGTGGCTGTGAGTTGGGTCGAAATAACAGAGTAGATAGTCGACCTCCTTACACCAGTTGAAGGTTAATGTTAATTTGTTACTGCTAACTCGTCTTATCGCCAGCTTTTTGGATCGCATTGCAGATTTGGCTGGTCATTGAAAATATGGGGAAGAGGTGTTTTTGTGGTTTTTTTGGCTTGGGAACACATACTGTGCATTTCATTAGCGTTAGATGTGGCTCTTGTCTGTGGCGATTTTGTTGGTGTAAGGTATTGATGGAAGAGTGGTGAGATTTGCAGTTTTCACCAAGTTGAGAATGGCATGATAATTAAAAACACAGAAAAATAGATAAGTTTAATGACCGTTATAAATAGAAATTAGCATTTAAAAAACCTTTGAAATTCACTGAAAAAACCATAGGTTTCAGGCACGTTATAGTTAGGAATTAGCATTTAAAAAAACCTTAGAAATTCACGGAAAAAATCATAGGTTTCAGGGACGTTATAGTTAGTTGGACATTTGACTCGTATAAAACCAGACAAATTCGCCTGTTATATTTAGTTGAGCTAAATATAACTTGCGCGCTCACAATGCACTGCTGATGACATCACACATTACATCACTCATGACATGGTCAGTGACATCACTGATGACATCACTGATGACATCTCAAATGACATCACTGATGACATCATCCAGTGAATGTGTGTTCCTGTAACGTTTAAATATGTTTTATAAATATATATATGCCATAGTGTATTGAAGAATGAATGAGTGTATAAGACTCAGGATGGATGATTAAGTAGGTGTGTGACTAACTGTATAAGTGACTAATTAATTGTGTCTTGCTTAATGCATGTGTTAGCGACTGATATAGACATTCATACAGTTTAGGTTGTTAGTTGGTGTGTAAGCAGTTCCATGGTTTGGTTAGCAACTAAATGAGGATCTCTATGAGCTATTCATTGCTTGTCTGAGTACCTGTTTGAGTACCTGAGTGTCTGTGTGGGTGGGTGGGGGATGTGACTCTCTGCATTGATATGTGAGTGGGGTTTTCACTAGGTACATGTGTTCAAGTTTGTATCTATGAAGGTCTGTACGGCTGAGTGAGTGTGTGTATGAGTGTCTCGGTGATTGAATGGATGCCTCAGTGGTACATGTGAGTAACTCCATATGTGAAAGGCAGTATATATGAGTGTTGGACTATATAAATGACTATATACGAGAATGAGTGATTGTGAGAGTGCCTGTATGAATCAGTGTGTCCTTGTATTAGTTATTGTATAAGAGTGTAAGTATGTGTTAGTATATGTTTAAATAAGTGGCGTGGTATGTGTATAACTGTACAGGTGAGTAAATGAAAGTGTTATTGATTATTTCCATTACTGACTAGGTGTGTGAATAAATCTAAGAAGGAGAGGCAGTGTGTGAGTGTCTGTATAGATATGTGACTGGATATGATAATGCTGTATTGATGGCTGACTGTATGTATGAGTGAGTGTACACAGGTTTCAGGGACGTTATAGTTAGTTGGACATTTCACTCATACAAAATCAGAGAAATTCAGCCGTTATAGTTAGTTCAGCTAACTACAACTTGCGCCCCCAATGCACTGCTGATGACGTCCCATATTACATCATTCATGACATCGTCAGTGACATCATGATGACATCATTAAGTGACTGTGTGCTTCTTTAAAGTTTAAATATGTTTTATATATATGCCAAGGTGCATTGAAGAATGAGTGGGTATATAAGTGTCTGGATGGATGATTTAGTAGGTACGTGACTGACTGTATAAGTGAATGATTAAATGTGTCTTACTGAATGCATGGGTTAGTGACTGATACAGACATTCACACTGTTTAGTTTGTCATTTGGTGTGTAAGCAGTTGCATAGGTTGGTGGGTAGCTAAATGAGGATCTATATGGGTTATTGATTGGTTGTCTGAGTATCTGTTTGGGTGACTGAGTGTCTGGGTGGGTGGGGGGGTGACTATGTGCATTGATGTGTGAGTGGATGATTCACTGGGTGTATGGGTTCAAGAGTGCATCTGTGAAGGGCTGTATGGGTGGGTGAGTGTGTGTATGGGTGTGTTGGTGAGTGAATGGATGGCTCAGTGGTACAATGTCTGAGTAACTGCATATATGAAAGGCAGTATATGTGAGTGTTGGAGTATATAACTGACTATATGTGAGAGTGAGCGATTGTGAGAGTGGCTGTATGGATCAGTGTGTGCTTTTATTAGTTATTGTATAAGAGTGTAAGTATGTGTTGGTATATGTCTGAATAAGTGAGGTGGTTTGTGTATAACTGTATAGGTGAGTAAATGGGAGTGTGATTGATTCTTTGAATGACTGACTAGGTGTGTGAGTAACTCTATGGATGAGTGGCGGTGTGTGAGTGTCTGTATAGATATGTGAGTGCATATGATAATGCCGTATTGATGGTTGACTGCATGTATGAGTGACTGTATGGGTGAATGAGTGGATGTGTGTGTAGACCTAGGAAATAGTGAGTGTGTATGTACTAACTGGTATTGGTGTGTCTATGGTTTCAAAAATGGTAGTCTGCATTTTAGAGTGGGTGTATCAAAGGTTATATTAGGGTGTGAGGAGGTGCATCAGATTATCATGTGGAAGATGTCATCAGTGATGTCATTTGAGATGTCATCAGAGATGTCATCAGTGACGTCACTGACCATGTCATGAATGATGTAATATGTGACGTCATCAGCAGTGCATTGCAGGGGCCCGAGTTATAGTTAGCTGAACTAACTATAACGGCCGAATTTCTCTGGTTTTGTAAGAGTGAAATGTCCAACTAACTATAACATCCCTGAAACCTGTGGTGATTTCAGTGAATTTCTAGGGTTTCTTAAATGCTAATTTCTAACTATAACGTCCCTTAAACCTATGGTTTTCTCAGTGAATTTCAAAGGTTTTTTTAAATGCTATTTTCTAACTATAACGTCCCTGAAACCTATGTTTTTTTCAGTGAATTTCAAAGGTGTTTTAAATGGTAATTTCTAACTATGCCGTCAAAGGTAGGACATGTGAAGAAAGAGGAAGAAAAGCTCACAAAGAAGCAAATAAAATGCAGATAGAGGCAACAGAAGTCCAGAAAGACAAAGAAAAGCACAGGAAGATGCAAGAGATGTGCAGAAAGAACCAACAGAGGAGCAGAAAGTCCTCCTATGCCCCCAACGTTTTGCTGATGGGTACTGGTGGTAACTCACTCTGACTAACCAGGCCTAGAGCCAGTGCTATGCTAAAAGACACTAAGAATGCAGTGAAAACACCTACATACACTAGGGAACATTGTGTGTTGGGGTACCCTTGTGATTTGCATGACCTCCTCTGTATTTGCCCTGAGTAGTGTCATTGCATGAGTACATGAGTTGTGACTGGATGATTTGAGTGCTACAAGGAGAGTGCATGGTGATTGCGTAAGTGCTTCGGTTTTTGGCAGAGTGATTGGATAAGTATATGATGCTGGATGGGTGATTGGTGGAGTACATGGATAGTGACAGGGCGATGGCTGGACTGTATGGGTACTACCTGGGTAATTGCAGGAGTGAATCATATTGTGTAGGTGATTAGAGGTCTGCATGGGAAGTGCAAAGGGGATTGTAGCAGAGCATGTGTTAGTGCCTGAGCCATTGCATAAGTACATGGTGCTGGCTGGGTGATTGCAGGAGTGCATGGGTAGTGACAGGGAGATAGCTGGACTGCATGGGTAGTGCTCAGGGTATTGTAGCAGGCCATGAGTTAGTGCCTGGGTATTGCATGAGTACATGGGTAGTGACAGGATGATTAGAGTGCTGCAAAAAGAGTGCATGCTGAATTTATAGGTGCTTGGGTATTGGCGGAGTGATTGGTGAAGTACATGGGTACTGACTGGATGATGAGAGTACAGCAAGGAGAGAGCATGATGAATTTATAAGTGCTTGGATTTTGGGAGAGTGATTGGATAAGTACATAGTGCTGACTGGGTGATTGGAGGGTTGCACGGACAGTGACAGGGAGATGGCTGGACTGCATGGGTAGTGCTGAGGGGAATGTAGCAGTGCATGTTTTAGTTCCTGTGTCATTGCATGAGTACATGGGTACTCACGGGATGATTAGGGTAATGCAAGGAGAGTGCATGGTGAATTTATAAGTGCTTGGGTTTTGGCGGAGTGATTGGATAAGTACATGGTGCTGGCTAGGTGATTGGAGGAGTGCAAGGGTAGTGACAAGGAGATGGCTGGTCTGCATGAGTAGTGCTCAGGTAATTGTAGCAGTGCATGTGTTAGTGCCTGGGTCATTGCATGAGTACATGGGTAGCGACTGGATGATTAGAGTGCTGCAAGGACAGTGCATGGTAATTTTGTAACTGCTTGAGTTTGGCGGTGTGATTGGATAAGTACATAGTGCTGGCTGGGTGATTGGAGGAGTGAATGGGTAGTGAAAGAGGGATTTCCAGAGTGCATGGGTACTACCTGGGTAATTGTAGGAGCGAATAAGTAGTGTGTAGGTGTTAGAATCCGGGTTCTCTGGTTGGCACAGGTAGGTACTTGTGACAAGCAGGGAACCTTTCCTCTAGTCTGGGTAAGGGGTTACACTCCTAAAATAACCCCTGCTCACCCTCTAAGTAGCTTGGCGCGAGCAGACAAGGCTTATCTCAGAGCGTTATAGGTTAAGCATTTGTGAACACATACAGTAACCAAGTGACAACACTACAAATGGACACCACACAGGTTTTATATTAAAAATAAGAATTCTTTATATAGAGTTACCACAAGACCATTAAACGACAAAAATACACAATACTGTTACTTTAGATGGTAGAATTTTGCTTAGTTCTCTTAAGTTC
The DNA here is from genome assembly GCF_964204655.1 of Triturus cristatus. Classification (NCBI taxonomy): domain Eukaryota; kingdom Metazoa; phylum Chordata; class Amphibia; order Caudata; family Salamandridae; genus Triturus; species Triturus cristatus. The sequence continues at coordinate 1,836,923,241 of NC_140590.1, read as the reverse complement.
TTAAATGCAACACTTTAAGTAAATGTACCTTTTAGATGCGACACGCAGGGCAACGAAAGTGTTGCAACGATGTTGATGCGATTAAGTTTTTGGTGCAAAGAAATAAAGACGTGAAGATCTTCCAGATGCGTTATGCTTCTCCGATGTTGTGAGAAGGCCCGACTCGATGCGTCAGCTGCAGCGGCGTTAGCCTTTACGCGATGCGACGACAGCGGCCTTGGCAGCGGCACTCGTCTCCGACGTTTGCGAGACGCTTCCGCTCGATGCGATGTTGCAGCGGCGACACCCCATTACGCGATGCGACGACAGCAGCTCCGACTGCGGCACACTTCTCCATGGATCCGAGGCGCTTTTCTTGATGCGGTGCAATGCAACAGCTACGATGGCTGCGATGGCGACACGCTTCTTCCTCGATGCGAGACTCTTCTCTTGATGCGGCAGCTACGATGGCTGCGATGGCGACACGTTTCTTCGGAGTTGCGAGACACTTCTTGGATGATGCGAGAAGCTTCCACTCGATGCGATGCTGCAGCGGTGACACACTTTACGAGATGCGACGACAGCAGCTCCGACGGCGGCACGCTTCTCCTTTTTGAGTCGCGCTTCCAGCTCCTTGCGACACGCAGTCCCTCAGAAGGCCCAACAACAGCAGCATGCACTTTGAAGGAACTTTGGGGAGCTGGGGGGTGAAGTCTATTGTTCCTAAGACTTCAGCAGGAGGCAAGCTCTATTTCAAGCCCATGGAGATCTTTTTAAGTACAAGTTTAAATAAAGTCTTTGTAGTCTTTCTCCTCTCCTTCAGCAGCAAGGCAACCACTGCAGGCCAATGCCCCAGGTCAGGGACAGTACTCCTCCTTACAGCTTTCCCAGTTCCTTCTCCTCAGGCAGAGGTTCTTCTTGTCAAGCAGGATCTAATTTCTTGGGAGCAGTGTCCCAATACTTATACACCTAATTCCTTTGTTCCTCTGGGGTAGAGAGGCCTTTGCCCAGTCCAAACCAGTTCCTGAGCACTTTGTTGATATGACTCTGACTTTCTATTCAGGGTGCAGGGCAGAGACAGCAGCCGCTCCACAGGAGGTGGAGCCAGCATTGTGGTGGCAGAGCACAGCCCTATTCAGAGTCCAGGTGCACTCCTCCCACCCATCTGGATGTCAATCTCTCTATTCGCCAACAGGCTACCTAGCCCTGCCCCTCTGGGTTTCCCCAGCCCTGTCACTCACACAAACCAGACAGGCAGATACACATCATAGCAGAGGCGGGCTGAAATGGTTAGGCAAGCAAATACCAACTTTCTCAAAGTGGTATTTGCAAACACAGAATATTAAAATAAACTTTACTAAAAGATGTATTTTATTATTCTGAGTTCAGGCATACTAAACTCAAATTTCTACCATGTTCCCTGGGTCTGTTAGGATCATAGGATGTAACAATTCTAACAGCCCATTCTGGCCTATGGGAACAGGTAGCCTTGCAATAGTGAAAAACAAAAATGGCTGTAATTCACCATTAGGACATGCCACACACATCAGGGCGTGTCCTACCTTATGCTTACAATGCACCATGCCCTTGGGCCTACCATAGGGGTGACTAATATGAAGTTAAGGGAAGGTTTAGGGACTGGGAAGTGGGTGTACTTGCCCAGTTAGCATGACAGTACCAGACTGCAAGCAGGTTCTGCAATGGCAGACCTTAGACACATTTTACTATGCCGCTTCTGTATGTGGCACAACCAGTGCTGCAAGCCCACAAGCAGCATTTGTATTTACAAGCCCTGGGCACTCCTGCTGCACTTTACTGGGGTCTGACAGTAAACCAAATAAGCCAATCATGGAATCCAACCAACATATACATTTTACAGTAGGGAGAACATATGCACTTTAGCACTGATCAGCAGTGGTAAATGGCCCAGAGTCATAGAACAGCCAACAACAGGTCAGAAAAAATACAGGAGGAAGGAAAACATTTCAGGGATGACCCTGCAAAAAGGGCCAAGTCCAACACGACCCCCTTCCAGCCAAAACACAGGGTAGCCCAATCACCACCATGATGGGCTTCCCTGCTTCGGGCGATAGAACAAGGACCTGGCCCGCAACTGCAGGGGCGGACTCCAGTTCTACGCCAATCTGAACCTATTGGAATCCCTCTGTCCATACTCTCAGGGCCCACCAGCCAATCCATGGGGAACCCTTCTCCTCACCTGTGGACACCACCTGGGCAGCACCTAACCGTAACTGGCTCACAGGTGTGTCCCAACAGACAGACAGCAAAATGCTACAGTGGCCACTAACAGTAGTCAGAGATGAGACCCAGGCCGTATGCCTCTCAGGGCTCTCAAACCTCTGTGGCGCCAGGGAGCGGGGGGCAGTAGCCCCAGGTGCTTGGCAACCTTTGTCCACTCTCCCTCCTGTCAGGTCAGGTATGACATCCTGGCACTGATCCACCAGCCCCAGGCCTGTACCTGGCAGCTGGACTGAAGACTGGGGTGGCCTCACCCACACCCGGTCCTCCTCCTTGGGGCTCTGTACCCTCCCACTTGGAGTGGTACCCCCTTCCAGAATTGCCAGGGCACCTGTGGCAGGTGTCCTGCGCAATTCACCCACCAGTTCAGGGGATCTATCCTGCAACTGGGCGTCCAGGTCAGGGGGGACAACCGGAACCTGGCCCTCCAACCTAGGGTCTAAACCCTTCAGTTGAGCCGGGGTCAGAGGCGAGGACTCCCTCCCTCTGCACCCCCTTCCAGATGGCTGTACCCTCCCACCTGGAGTGGTACACCAAGAAGACAGACTGGTAGGGACACTGATTGCAGATGTCCCTCCCTCCAGGTCAGACAACACCTGAACCTGGCTTCCCAAACTAGGTTCTAAACCCTCAGGCAGAGCACAGCCCTATTCAGAGTCCATGTGCACTGCTCCCACCCATCTGGATGTCAATCTCTCTATTCACCACCAGGCTACCTAGCCCTTCCCCTCTGGGTTTCCCCAACCCTGTCACTCACACAAACCAGACAGGCAGATACACATCATAGCAGAGGCGGGCTGAATGGTTAGGCAAGAAAATACTAACTTTCTAAAAGTGGTATTTGCAAACACAGAATATTAAAATAAACTTTACTAAAAGATGTATTTTATTATTCTGAGTTCAGGCATACTAAACTCAAATTTCTACCATGTTCCCTGGGTCTGTTAGGATCTTAGGATGTAACAATTCTAACAGCCCATTCTGGCCTATGGGAACAGGTAGCCTTGCAATAGTGAAAAACAAAAATGGCTGTAATTCACTATTAGGACATGCCACACACATCAGCAGTGGTAAAGTGCCCAGAGTCATAGAACAGCCAACAACAGGTCAGAAAAAATACAGGAGGAAGGTAAAAATTTCAGGGATGACCCTGCAAAAAGGGCCAAGTCCAACAGTAGGTGTAGCAGTGCATGTGTTAGTGCCTGGGCCATTGAATAAGTACATGGTTACTGACTAGATGATTAGAGTACTGCAAAGAGAGTGCATGGTGAATTCATAAGTGCTTGGGTTTTGGCGGAGTGATTGGATAAGTACATGGTGCTGGCTGGGTGATTGGAGGAGTGCATGGGTAGTGACAAAGAGATGGCTGGACTGCATCAGTAGTGCTCAGGGGATTGTAGCAGTGCATGTGTTAGTGCCTGGGTCACTGCATGAGAACATAGGTACATAGTGACTGAATAATTAGAAAGCTGCAAGGACTGTTCATGGTGATTTTATAACTGCTTGGGTTTTGGTGGAGTGATTGGATAAGTACATGAAGCTGGATGGGTGATTGGTGGGGTGCATGGGTAGTGACAGGAGATAGCTGGACTGCATGGGTAGTGCTCAGGGGATTATTGAAGTGAATGAGTTAGTGCCTGGGTCATTGCATGAGTGTATGGGTAGGGACAGGATGATTAGAGTGCTGCAAAGAGAGTGTATGGTGAATTTATAAGTGGTCGGGCTTTGGCAGAGGGATTGGATAAGTATGTGGGTACTGACTGGATGATGAGAGTACTGCAAGGAGAGAGCATGGTGAATTTATAAGTGCTTGGATGTTGGCAGAGTGATTAGATAAGTACATAGTGCTGACTCGGTGATTGGAGGAGTGCATCGGCATTGACAGGGATATGGCTGGACTGCATGGGTAGTGCTCACGGGATTGTAGCAGTGCATGTGTTAGTGCTTGGTTCATTGCATGAGTACATGGGTAGTGGCTGGATGATTAGAGTACTGCAAGGAGAGAGCATGGTGAATTTATAAGTGCTTGGGCTTTGGCGGAGTGTTTGAATAAGTACATGATGCTGGATGGGTGATTGGAGGAGTGCATGGGTACTACCTGGGTAATTGCAGGAGTTAATCAGTACTGTGTAGGTGATTAGAGGTCTGCATGGGTAGTGCACAGGTCATTGTAGCAGTGCACATGTTAGGGCCTTGGTCATTGTATAAGTACATGGGTACTGATTAGATGAAGAGAGTATTGCAAGGAGAGTACATGGTGAATGTATAAGTGCTTGGGTTTTGGCGAAGTGATTGGGTAAGTACATGGTGCTGGCTTGGTGATTGGAAGACTGCATGGGCAGTGCACAGGTAATTGTACCACTGCATGTTTTAGTGCCTGGGTCTTTCCATGAGTACATGGGAAGTGACTGGATGATTAGAGTACTGCAAGGAGAGTGCATGGTGAATTTATGGGTGCTTGGCTTTTGGCAGGGTGAATGGATAGGTACATGGTGCTGACTGGATGATTGGAAGAGTGCATGGGTAGTGGCAGGGTGATGGCTGGACTGCATGGGTAGTGTTCAGGGGATTGTAGCAGTGCATATGTTATTGCCTGGGTCTTTGCATGAGTACATTGGTAGTGACTGGATGATTAGATTACTGCCAGGAGAGTGCAGGGTGAATTTATAAGTGCTTGGGTTTTGGTGGAGTGATTGGATAAGTACATGATGCTGGATGGGTGATTGGAGGAGTGCATGGGCAGTGACAGAGGGATTACTGGAGTGCATGTGTACTACATGGGTAATTGGAGGAGTGAATCAGTACTGTGTAGGTGGTTAGAGGTCTGCATGGGTAGTGCACCGGGGATTGTAGCAGTGCATGTGTTAGTGCCTGAGTTATTGCATCAGCACATGGGTACTGACTGGATGATCAGAGTACTGCAAGGAAAGAACATGGTGAATTTATAAGTGCTTTGCTTTTGGCAGAGCAATTGGATAAGTAAATGGTGCTGGCTGGGTGATTGGAGGCGTGCATGGTTAGTGACACGGAGATTGCTGGACTGCATCAGTAGTGCTCAGAGGATTGTAGCAGTGCATGTGTTAGTGCCTGGGTGATTGCATGACTGGATGATTAGAATACAGCAAGGACAGTGCATGGTGATTTTATGACTGCTTGGGTTTTGGCGGTCTGATTGGATAGGTACATGTTGGTGACTGGGTGATTGGAGGAGTGCATAAGCAGAGACAGGGAGTTTGCTGGACTGCATGGGTAGTTCTCAGGTAATTGTAGCAGTGCATGTGTTAGTGCCTGGGTCATTGCATGAGTACATTGGTAGTGACTGGATGATTAGAGTACTGCCAGGAGAGTGCAGGGTGAATTTATAAGTGCTTGGGTTTTGGTGGAGTGATTGGATAAGTAGTTGTTGTTGTTGTGGATAAGTACATGATGCTGGATGGGTGATTGGAGGAGTGCATGGGTAGTGACAGAGGGATTACTGAAGTGCATGGGTACTACCTGGGTAATTTCAGGAGTGAATCAGTAGTGTGTAGGTGGTTAGAGGTCAGTATTGGTAGTGCTCAGGGGATTGTAGCAGTGCATGTGTTAGTGTCTGGGCCATTGCATAAGTACATGAGTACTGACTGGATGATTAGAGTATTGCAATAAGAGTGCATGGTAAATGTATAAGCGCTTGGGTTTTGGCAGAGTGATTGGATAAGTACATGGTGATGGCTGGGTGACTGGAGGAGTGCTTGGGTAGTGAGAAGGAGATGGCTGGACTGCATCAGTAGTGCTCAGGGGAGTGTAGCAGTGCATGTGTTAGTGCCTGGGTCATTATATGAGTACATGGGTAGTGACTGCATGATTAGAGTACAGCAAGGACAGTGCATGGTGATTATATAACTGCTTGGGTTTTGGCGGAGTGATTGGATAGGCACATGATGCCGGATAGGTGATTTGAGGAGTGCATGGGTATTGACAATGGGATTTCTGGAGTGCATGGGTACTAACTGGGTAATTAGAGGAGTGACTCAGTAGTGTGTAGGTGGTAAGAGGTCTGCATGAGAAGTGTTCAGGGGATTGCAGCAGTGCATGTGTTAGTGTCTGGGACATTGCATAGGAACATGGGTCCTGACTGGATGATTAGAGTACTGAAAGGAGAGTGCATGTTGAATTTATACGTGCTTTAGTTTTGGCAGAGTGACTGGATAAGTACATGGGTACCTACTGGATGATTAGAGTACTGCAAGGAGAGTTCATTCATTGTGAATGTATAAGTGCTTGGGTTTCGGTGGAGTGATTGTATAAGTACATGGTGCTGACAAGGTGATTGGAGGAGTGCATGGATAGTGACAGAGGGATTTCTGGAGTGAATGGGTACTACCTGGGTAATTGGAGGAGTGAATCAATATTATGTAGGTGTTAGAGGTCTGCATGGGAAGTGCTCCGGGGTTTGTTGCTGTGCATAGGTTAGTGCCTGAGCCATTGCATGAGTACATGGGTACTGACTGGATGATTCGTATACTGCAAGGAGAGTGCATGATGAATTTATAAGTGTTAGGGTTTTGGCAGAGTGATTGGATGAGTACATGGTGCTGGCTGGGTGATTGGAAGAGTGCATGGGTAGTGACAAGGAGATGGCTGGACTGCATCAGTAGTACTCAGGGGATTGTAGCAGTGCATGTGTTAGTGCCTGGGTCATTGCATGAGTACATTGGTAGTGACTGTATGATTAGAAAGCTGCAAGGACAGTGCATGGTGATTTTATAACTGCTTGGGTTTTGGTGGAGTGATTGGATAAGTACATGATGCTGACTAGGTGATTGGAGGAGTGCATGGGGAGTGACAGGGCGATGGCGGGACTGCATGGGTAGTGCTCAGGGGATTGAAGCAGTGCATGTGTTAGTGCCTGGGTCATTGCAGGAGTACATGGGTACTGATGGATGATTAGAGTACTGCAAAGAGAGTGCATGGTGAATTTATAAGTGCATGGGTTTTGGCAGAGTGATTGGATATGTACATGGTGCTGGCTGGGTGATTGGAGGAGTGCATGAGTAGTGACAAGAAGATGCCTAGACTCCATGATTAGTGGTCCGGGGATTGTAGCAGTGCATGTGTTAGTGCCTGGGTAATTGCATGAGTACATTTTTAGTGACTGGATGATTAGAGTGCTACAAGGAGAGTGCATGGGGAATTTTTAAGTGCTTGGTTTTTGGTGGAGTGATTGGATAAGTACATGAAGCTGGATGGGTGATTGGAGGAGTGCATGGGTAGTGACAGGGGGATTGCTGGAGTGCATGGGTACTACCTGGATAATTGCAGGAGTGAATCAGTACTATGTAGGAGGTTGGAGGTCTGCATGGGTAGTACACAGGGGATCGTAGCAGTGCATGTGTTAGTGCCTGGGTCATTGCATAAGTACATTGGTACTGACTGGATGAAGAGAGTACTGCAAGGAGAGTGCATGGTGAATTTATAAGTGCTTGGCTTTTGGCAGAGTGATTGGAGAAATACATGGTGCTGGCTGGCTGATTGGAAGAGTGCATGAGCGGTGACAGGGCGATGGCTGGACTGCATGGGTAGTACTCACGGGATTGTAGCAGTAGATGAGTTAGTACCTGGGTCTTTGCATGAGTACATGGATAGTGACTGGATGATTAGAGTACTGCAAGGAGAGAGCATGGTGAATGTATAAGTGCCTGGATTTTGGCACAGTGATTGGATAAGTACATGGTGGTGACTGGGTGATTGGAGGAGTGCATAAGCAGTGAGAGGGAGATGGCTGGACTGCATGGGTAGTACTCAGGTAATTGTAGCAGTGCATGTGTTAGTGCCTGGGTCATTGCATGAGTATATTGGTAGTGACTGGATGATTAGAGTACTGCCAGGAGAGTGCATGGTGAATTCAGAAGTGCTTAGGTTTTGGTGGCGTGATTGGATAAGTACATGATGCTGGATGGATGTATTTGAAGGAGTGCATGGGTAGTGACAGAAGGATTGCTTGAGTGCATGGTTACTACATGGGTAATTGGCAGAGTGAATTAGCAGTGTGTAGGTGGTTAGAGGTCCGTATGGGTAGTGCTCAGGGGGTTGTAGCAGTGCATGTGTTAGGGCCTGGGCCATTGCATAAGTACAGTACATGGGTACTGACTGGATGATTGGAGTACTGCAAGGAGAGTTTATTCATTGTGAATGGATAAGTGCTTGGGTTTCAGCGGAGTGATTGTATAAGTAGATGGTGCTGGCTGGATGATTAGAGGAGTGCATGGGTAGAGACAAGCAGATGGCTGAACTGCATCAGTAGTGCTCAGGGTATTGTAGCAGTGCATGTGTTAGGGCCTGGGTCATTGCATGAGTACATGGGTAGTGACTGGGTGATTAGAGAGCTGCAAGGACAGTGCATGGGAATTTTATAACTGCTTGTGGTTTGGTGGTGTGATTGGATAAGTACATGGTGCTGGCAAGGTGATTGGAGGAGTGCATGGGTAGTGACAGAGGGATTTCTGGAGTGCATGGGTACTACCTGGGTAATTGGAGGAGTGAATCAATAGTATGTAGGGGGTTAGAGGTCTGCATGGGAAGTGCTCCGGGGATTGTTGCTGTGCATATGTTAGTGCCTGAGCCATTGCATGAGTACATGGGTACTGACTGGATGATTCGTATACTGCAAGGATAGTGCATGATGAATTTATAAGTGTTTGGGTTTTGGCGGAGTGATTGGATAAGTACATGGTGCTGGCTGGGTGATTGGAAGAGTGCATGGGTAGTGACAAGGAGATGGCTGGACTGCATCAGTAGTACTCAGGGGATTGTAGTAGTGCATGTGTTAGTGCCTGGGTCATTGCATGAGTACATAGATAGTGACTGGATAATTAGGAAGCTGCAAGGACAGTGCATGGTGATTTTATAACTGCTTGGGTTTTGGTGGAGTGATTCGATAAGTACATGATGCTGACTAGGTGATTGGAGGAATGCATGGGTAGTGACAGGGCGATGGCGGAACTGCATGGATAGTGCTCAGGGGATTGAATCAGTGCATGTGTTAGTGCCTGGGTCATTGCAGGAGTACATGGGTACTGATGGGATGAATAGAGTACTGCAAGGAGAGTGCATGGTGAATTTATAAGTGCATGGGTTTGGCAGAGTGATTGGATGAGTACATGGTGCCGGGTGGGTGATTGGAGGAGTGCATAAGTAGTGACAAGGAGATGCCTAGACTCCATGATTAGTGCTCTGGTGATTTTAGCAGAGCTTGTGTTAGTGCCTGGGTCATTGCATGAGTACATTGTTAGTGACTGGATGATTAGAATGCTACAAGGAGAGTGCATGGTGATTTTATAAGTGCTTGGGTTTTGGTGGAGTGATTGGATAAGTACATGATGCTGGATGGGTGATTGGAGCAGTGCATGGGTAGTGACAGGGAGATTGCTGGAGTGCATGGGTACTACCTGGATAATTGCAGGAGTGAATCAGTAGTGTGTAGGTGGTTAGAGGTCTGCATTGGTAGTGCTCAGGGGATTGTAGCAGTGCATGTGTCAGTGCCTCGGCCATTGCATAAGTCCATGGATTCTGACTGGATGATTAGAGTACTGCAAGGAGAGTGCATGGTGAATTTATACGTGCTTGGGTTTTGGCGGTGTGATTGGATAAGTACATGGTGCTGTCTCAGTGATTAGAGGAGTTCATGGGTAGTGACAAGGAGATAGCTGGTCTGCATGAGTAGGGCTCCGGTAATTGTAGCAGTGCATGTGTTAGTGCCTGGGTCATTGCATGAGTACATTGTTAGTGACTGGATGATTAGAGTGCTACAATGAGAGTGTATGGTAATTTTATAAGTGCTTGGGTTTTGGTGGAGTGATTGGATAAGTACATGATGCTGGATGGGTGATTGGAGGAGTGCATGGGTTGTGACAGGGAGATTGCTGGAGTGCATGGGTACTACCTGGGTAGTTGCAGGAGTGAATCAGTACTGTGTAGGAGGTTGGAGGTCTGCATGGGTAGTACACAGGGGATCGTAGCAGTGCATGTGTTAGTGCCTGGGTCATTGCATAAGAACATGGATACTGACTGGATGAAGAGAGTACTGCAAGGAGAGTGCATGGTGAATTTTAAGTGCTTGGCTTTTGGCAGAGTATTTGGATAAATACATGTTGCTGGCTGGGTGATAGGAAGAGTGCATGAGCGGTGAGAGGGCTATGGCTGGACTGCATGGATAGTGCTCAGGGGATTGCAGCAGTATATGAGTTAGTACCTGGGTCTTTGCTTGAGTGCACGGATAGTGACTGGATGATTAGAGTACTGCAAGGAGAGAGCATGGTGAATTTATAAGTGCCTGGATTTTGGCACAGTGATTGGATAAGTACATGGTGGTGACTGGGTGATTGGGGGAGTGCATAAGCAGTGAGAGGGAGATGGCTGGACTGCATGGGTAGTACTCAGGTAATTGTAGCAGTGCATGTGTTAGTGCCTGGGCCATTGCATGAGTACATTGGTAGTGACTGGATGATTAGAGTACTGCCAGGAGAGTGCATGGTGAATTCAGAAGTGCTTAGGTTTTGGTGGCATGATTGGATAAATACATGATGCTGCTAGATGGGTGATTGGAGGAGTGCAAGGGTAGTGACAGAGGGATTGCTGAAGTGCATGGGTAATACATGGGTAATTGCAGGAGTGAATCAGTAATGAGTAGGTGGGTAGAGGTCTGCATTGATAGTGCTCAGGGGATTGTAGCAGTTCATGTGTTAGTGCCTGGGCCATTGCATAAGTACATGGATACCGACTGGATGGGTTTTGGCAGAGTGATTGGATAAGTACATGGTGCTGGCTGGCTGATTGGAGGAGTGCATGATTAGTGACAAGGAGATGCCTAGACTCCATGATTAGTGCTCTGGGGATTTTAGCAGAGCATGTGTTAGTGCCTGGGTCATTGCATGAGTACATTGTTAGTGACTGGATGTTTAGAGTACTGCAAGGAGAGTCCATGGTAAATTTATAAGTGCTTGGGTTTTGGCGGAGTGGTTGGATAAGTACATGGTGCTGGCTGGCTAGCTGATTGGAGGAGTGCATGGGTAGGGACAAGGAGACTGCTGGACTGCGTCAGTAGTGCTCAGGGGATTGTAGCATTGCATGTGTTAGTGCCTGGGTCATTGCATGAATGGATGATTACAGTGCAGCAAGGACAGTGCATGGTGATTTTATGACTGCTTGGGTTTTGGCGGTGTGATTGTATAGGTACATGATGCTGGATAGGTGATTGGAGGAGTGCATATGTAGTGACAATGGGATTTATGGAGTGCATGGGTACTAACTGGGTAATTGGAGGAGTGAATCAGTAGTGTGTAGGTGGTAAGAGGTCTGCACAGGAAGTGCTAAGGGGATTGTAGCAGTGCATGTGTTAGTGTCCGGGCCATTGCATGGGTACATGGTTCCTGACTGGATTATTAGAGTACTGCAAGAAGAGTGCATGGTGAATTTATGGTGCTGGCTGGGTGATTGAAAGAGTGTATGAGTAGTGACAGGGGGATTTCTGGACTGCATGGGTAGTGCTCAGGGGATTGTAGCAGTAGATGAGTTAGTACGTGGGTCATTGCATGAATACGTGGATAGTGACTGGAGGATTAGACTACTGCAAGGAGAGAGAATGGTGAATTTATAAGTGCCTGGATTTTGGCACAGTGATTGGATAAGTACATGGTGGTAACTGGGTGATTGGAGGAATGCATAAGCAGTGACAGGGAAATGGCTGGACTGCATGGGTAGTGCTCAGGTAATTGTAGCAGTGCATGTGTTAGTGCCTGGATCATTGCATGAGTACATTGGTAGTGACTGGATGATTAGAGTACTGCCAGGGGAGTGCATGGTGAATTTATAAGTGCTTAGGTTTTGGTGGAGTGATTGGATAAGTACATGATGCTGAATGGGTGATAGGAGGAGTGCATGGGTAGTGACAGGGGGATTGCTGAAGTGCATGGGTACTACCTGGGTAATTGCAGGAGTGGATCAGTAGTGTGCAGGTGGTTAGAGGCCTGCATTGGTAGTGCCCAGAGTATTGTAGCAGTGCATATGTTAGTGCCTGGGCCATTGCATAAGTACCTGGGTACTGACTGGATGATTAGAGTACTGCAAGGAGAGTCCATGGTAAAGTTTTAAGCGCTTGGGTTTTGGCAGAGTGATTGGATAAGTACATGGTGCTGGCTGGGTGATTGGAAGAGAGCATGGGCAGTGACAAGGAGATGGCTGGACAGCATCAGTAGTGCTCGAGGGATTGTACCAGTGCATGTGTTAGTGCCTGGGTCATTGCATTAGTACATGGGTAGGGACTGGATGAGTAGAGTACAGCAAGAACAGAGCATGGTGATTTTATAACTGCTTGGGATTTGGCAGAGTGATTGGATAGGTACATGATGCTGGATAGGTGATTGGAAGAGTGCATGGGTAGTGACAATGGGATTTAGGGAGTGCATGGGTACTAACTGGGTAATTGGAGGAGTGAATCAGTAGTGTGTAGGTGGTTAGAGGTCTGCATGGGAAGTGCTCAGAGGATTGTAGCAGTGCATGTGTTAGTGCCTGGTCCATTGCATAAGTACATGGTGCTGGCTGGGTGAACGGAGGAGTCCATGGGTAGTGAAAGGGCAATAGCTGGACTACATGGGCAGTGCGGTAAACAGACATAATATTGAATTAAAAATATCGACAGGACAGAATATCGAGTTTTTCATATAGAATGGACAGAATATCCAATTGCCAAAATATAGTGGTGAAGAATATTGAAAATCAGGTAAGAAATATCGATTTAAATAATATCAAAGTAAGTAATATCGACAGTCATAATATAGTTGTTAAAAATATCGATTTTTTTATAGTGTTTTAAGTGTTAGTATATGTGTTAAAAGTAAATATTAATTTTGGAATATATTTTTGAATATTTGTAAGGTAATGAATTTTATGTTATTTAATTTTTGTGTAATTTAATTCCGTAGCGGGTTGTGGGTTTATAGTAACCCTGGGCGTAGTTTGCGAAGTTGCACTACGTGAAGCTACGCAAAGTGCACTTCGCACTACGCAAGCTACGCGTAGCACTTCGCGAACTGCGTAGTACCCTGTTCGCACTGTGCAAGATGTCGTTTTCAATGATTGCACAGTGTGGACAAGCATCCGGCACTGTGCAGTCATTGAAAACGGCATCTTGCACAGTGCGAGCTGTAGTTTTCTGCTGCTCGAGTAGATTTTTACTCGAGCTGCAGATTTCTCAACGCGGACTGGTAGTTTCTCATCGCGAGCGGTCGCGAGCATACGCGCCCACTCGCAATGAGAAACCTGACCTCCTCGCGTTGAGAATCTCGCCGGGATGTTCATTTTCCATGCTCGCGATCGGCAACTTGATGTTGCTGATCGCGAACAAGGAAAAAGTCTCACCAGGATGTCATTTTGCTTGCTCGCGGTCGCCAACTTGATGTTGAGGACCGCGAGCAAGCAAAAAATGACCGCTGCACTACGCAATGCCACGCTGCGCATGTTTGCACTGTGCTACGTGTAATTCGCGTAGTGCAAAGTAGCGCAAACTTCGCAACTACGCGAGCGTAGCGTAGTGCTTTGCCCAGGCTTAGTTTATAGGGGATTAGGGTGGGAAGTCATTTAATTATAGTACATAAAATAATACTTTTTAGGAATTATTAAATATTTTTAATGTAATTTGGCGTTTTACTGCTGTAGCGGGTTGAGGGTTTATAGGGGAATAGGGTGGGAAGTCATGTAATTATTATGAGGTAATTATTAATTGGTTGTTGATTAATTATTAATTGTTAAATAATTTGTATTAATTGGTAATTAATTTGTATTAATTGTTTAATTGATAATTATGTTAATTGTATTAAATTATTATTTCTAGCGCGTTGTGGGTTTATAGAGGAATATGGTGGGAAGTAATTTGATTGTAAATAATTAATTATAGAAATAATTTTTGTATATTGATCATTAAATAATTATTAATTAATTATTAATTGGTATTAATTGTATTTAATAATTTTTTGTATTGAAAATTAATTGGTTGTTAATTTATTATTAATAGGTAATTAATTTAAAAAAACAATTTATTTGTATTTATAAATAATTGATTATTAAGGGGGCGATTCCGATCCTGTATTTTTTTTTCCCATCCGACTCGTATCGGTAAATTTTACCATACAAATCGTACAAGTCTCGTCCGACACGCGAAGTACGATTCGTATGGGAAAAATACAACTTTTCCCGATCCGATTTGTACAAATCGGATCGGGAAAAGTTGTACGAGATGGACCCGGACACTTTTCCATACAAATTGTAAAAATGCATTCCGACCGTACTAGTACGATCCGGACCGGCTTTACAATTTACAATTTATAAAGAAAACGTCCCGTACACGGGGAATGCCATTACCCGCTACGGAGCAAACTTTGTACGACTCGTATCCCGGGAAAAGTTGTTCCTGGGGTGCGAGTCGTACAGGGGTACGAGTCGTACAGGCATACACCCCCGTGCGTTGTGTATGTACGGTGCATACCCCAACATCACGTATGTATGGTGCGTACATACGCGATGTTGGGGTACGCGATGTTGGGGTACGCGATGTTGGGGTGCGCGATGTTGGGGGTACGCACAGTACATACACGATGTTGGGGTACGCACCGTACATACACAACGCACAGGGGTGTATGCCTGTACGACTCGTACCCCTGGGGACTCTGCTTTTACAGCTGTTTTTGGCTCCTGTAAGAAAAGAACCGTACGGAGTGCCGTAGGGACGAATTGTACTTGCTGGGCTGGAAACCGCTGCTTAAATACATACAGACGTCGCGTGCAAGCTGTTCCGGATCAGAATTGTTGGTTTATTTTAGCTGTATGGTCTTTTGTATGATTTGTATGGAAAGAGGCTTTCTGTACTAATCGTACTTCCTAGGTTGTAAGGAAAGTTTACCGGGTACGAGTTGTACGGGAAAAATGCTCCATACAATGATTTGTACAGCCTTTTTCCACGATTGGTATCGGCCCCTAAATATTGTGTAATTGGTAATTAAATGTAATACTTTTATTTGGGTATTAATAATTAATTTATTTTTAATAAAATATTAAAATATTATTTTCCCTACTATTGCACTCACTGGAGTGGGAATAGTAATTTTTACCCCTACGCTATCCACCTCTTTCCCTACTGTTGCACTCACTAGAGTGGGAATAATAATTTTTACCCCTACGCTATCCAACGCTTTCCCTACTGTTGCACTCATTGGAGTGGGAATAGTAATTTTTACCCCTACGCTATCCAACGCTTTCCCTACTGTTGCACTCTTTGGAGTGGGAATAGTAATTTTTACCCCTACGCTATCCAACGCTTTCCCTACTATTGCACTCACTGGAGTGGGAATAGTAATTTTTACCCCTACGCTATCCACCGCTTTCCCTACTATTGCACTCTCTGGAGTGGAAATAATAATTTTTACCCCTGCGCTATCCAACGCTTTCCCTACTGTTGCGCTCTATGGAGTGGGAATAGTAATTTTTACCCCTATGCTATCCAACGCTTTCCCTACAGTTGCACTCACTGGAGTGGGAATAGTACATTTTACCCTCCCGCTATCCAACGCTTTCCCTACTGTTGCACTCTCTGGAGTGGGAATAGTAATCTTTACCCCTACGCTATCCAACGCGTTCCCTACTGTTGCACTCTTTGGAGTGGGAATAGTACATTTTACCCCTACACTATCCAACGCTTTCCCTACTGTTTGACTCACTGGAGTGGGAATAGTAAATTTTACCCTCCCGCTATCCAACGCTTTCCCTACTGTTGCACTCTCTGGAGTGGGAATAGTAATTTTTACCCCTACGCTATCCAATGCTTTCCCTCTTATTGCACTCTCTGGAGTGGGAATAGTAATTTATACCCTCCCGCTATCCAACGCTTTCCCTACTGTTGCACTCTCTGGAGTGGGAATAGTAATTTTTACCCTCCCGCTATCCAACACTTTCCCTAATATTGCACTTACTGGAGTGGTAATAGTAAATTTTACCCGCCCGCTATCCTACACAAAAAATATTGAATATTTTTTATTAATATGACGTTAATATATGTATTAATTTTATTTTTTTAACTTACATTAATTATTTATTAATGTTAAAGTTATTTAAGTTTTTTAAAGTATTTTCCAGTTAATTATATGTATTATTTCATTAATTTTACATTACTTATAAGACATTGTATTGCCTTGCCCACTTGCGTAATCTAAACTTACGCACACCACTTACTTACACAGAAACTCCAACACTCCTCTGGAGGTAAAATGAGCTTTATTAGTATCGTAGACAAGGGCAATAAGTCACTGAAGCTAGTAAGTTCTTAGGCACCAAGTGAAATAATGAATACACCACACCATATATATACACGAATATGATATCTGGAATATAGATATATAAACAGTTAATGTACAAAACACCTCACCAGATGCATCTGCACCGGAGTCTTCAACATCCCTGGCCAAGCACCGAAAACACCAAGTCGGGAACCCTGTAGAGACTGGGGCACAGGAAGTAATCTCTCCGTGCACCAAAGTCGTCCCGCGAGTGCGTCCACTCCAAGACTGAGTTCCTGAGCTCCACCTCACGGACACCGCTTTTTATAGTTAAATCAACACGTTCGAGAACCCTCTAGCAGGCGTTCTCGCCCATCCATCCATCATAGGTGCTGGCCGCATCTCTGCGTCAGACCCACCCATACAGACCTGGCCAGATTCTGCTTGGGTGCGCCGAGGCAAAAGACATTCCTTTCCCTATCTCCGACCTTGGAGAGCCTTGCACAGCGCATCCTCCCTATGTCCTAGAGATAAGCATAGAATGCACAAAAACAGGCTCAAGGCACAAAATAACCTCACGAGGTATGTCTTGCACCAGCTCGTACTGGTTTACGTGAAAAACATGTTTGTTACTGCTGAAGTGTAACTACAGGTCAGAGCAGCACAAAATGGAAATGCAGTACAACAAAATGGAAGACCAGAGCATCACATGGAATCGAGGTCAATATGCAGTTTAGCACGTGTAACGTGTAAAATGGCAAATGCAATACATTCCACCCCTTGACCCTCGATTCACCCATCATATCCCATTGGTCTAAATACTATGGATCTGGGACGAAGAAGGGAGAGAAGATTAGGAATACATTGAATACAACAGCATAATGAAATAGAAACACCAATAATCACTACGATAACACCCAGGACATAACGAAGCTGTCCAAAATTAGGTAGCCACCCAAACAACCAATCCCACCATCCTTGATCAACATTTTGGGTAACCCCTTTCACTAAATCTTTTAAAGCATTAATATGTGCATGGATAGATGTAGAATGATCAGATAAATTGAAACAACAGAGCCCATCAAAGTCCTCGCAACCGTGGTTGTGTTTCAACAACAAATAATCCACAGCTGCCCTATTCTGCAAAACAGCTTTCCTTGTTCCTTGAACATCTAATAGCAAATCAGCTAAAGCGGCAGAAGTATGATTGAGATTCTTCGCAATTAAACAGGCAAGTTTAGCAATAGTTCTTGCATTATAAACGGACAGTCCTGGCACTCCTACAATGGAAATAGCCAAACTAGTATACTCTGCCCTGGAAAGCAAGTCAATGTTAGAATCACAATCCTCAGGTAATTGAACAGCAGCTCTCGGGGAGCGAATATGTGTGATAGTCTGCATAGGAAAAAGCATAAGACTTAATCGTGATAAGGCACAAGGTCCTCCAGTTATATTAGCTGGTATGTAAGTGTATGAAATATTGCCACACGAAAAAAGCCATCCCTTAGATAATTTCACATGGTTAACATGGCTAGCGGCTAATACTGTATGATTACAGACCATATGATTGGTAACATTACTGCAAAAGCTATCATGTCGTGACTGACATAATGTTTGTTGATCAGTGGTCAATTGTGTGCTTTTCTCTAGTTTCAATTGGGCACACTTGCCAATTTTGGCAGGGTCACAAGTTAGTTGATAGCAAACGTCTCCAGTAGTGATGTTGTAGGTAACAATACTGGTCATGTTCCTCCAGAGATTATCTGTAACCTCCGGGCAAAAACGACAGTACTCATAAAGACTCAGATGTGTTTGAACATCAGTTTCCTCTACTACCCCATCAAAGTTAGTTTGGTTGAAGATATGCAGAAGCACACGTGCAGGGGTAGGTACGGCAACGAGACACGTGGATATCATATTAGTTGTACTCTGAAGATTTCTCATACAGAAGTGGGAAGTGTTCAGCACATTTTCGGCCAAGTAGGTCCAGATATTATCTGGTTGCTGCAACAATGCTGTCATCCGACTCGGGCGGTTGATCGCCTTCGGCATCCCCGGGCCCTCCCGGACCCCTCCGGACACGCCCAAACACAGACCACACAGCGCAAGCATCGCAGCGGCAAGCCATACTGTGATCTAGAAACAGAAAACAAACTGGTATAATCACTCTCGTAAATAACATTTTTCAGCAGGTACATTTTCCCACTTTTCCTGTCCGGGTCTCATGATGACAAGGATATTATCCTTTCCTTTAGCGATTAATTCTGCAGGTTCAGGAGGTTTGTTTGGGGACTCAACCCATACTTTCGCCCCTGGGTTCTTGTCAGTAGATCCGAACCCGCCCTTTCCTCGCACAGTTAGAAGGGCTGGGGCCGTCCCCTTCATGACATTTCCTCCATAAACCGGCATGATGACCATTTGGGCAACTCGGTCACCGGGTTGCACAATCAGATCATTGTCTCCACTGTTCAGCAGAATAACTTTGATCTCCCCCTGGTAATCGGCATCGACCACCCCTCCCAAAACCTGGATGCCTTTAAGGGCAAGCCCAGATCGAGGAGCGATCAGTCCGAAATGCTCTGGGGGAATTTGAACTCCAATTCCTGTCTCAAGCAAGGTAATGTCTCGTGGTTGCAGTCGATAGAATTTCAGGGCATGTAAATCAAGACCAGCAGCTTCTGGTGTGGCACGATATGGAGCTAGGGCTCCGGGAGCTGTCTCCCAGTACAGAATCGTATTTGTGGCCACATGGGGCTTGATTTGCAAAGCTGGGGTCAACATGCGCATCAAAGGAGTTTCTGCATTAGCAAGGGGTCGGTTGTTCAAAATTTGCAATGCATCAGACAAGTGATCCCTCCACCCCTTCAATGACCCATCAGACAACTTTTTCAACTGGTCTTTCAACAAACCATTCATTCTCTCAATCAAACCCGCTGCCTGTGGGTAGTAGGGTATGTGATAGACCCACTCAATGTTATGCTGCACACAAAAATCTTGCACCATCTTTCCTTTAAAGTGTGACCCATTGTCACTCTGGACCTGCAAAGGAATTCCGTAATACAAAATCAACAAATTCAAAGTTTTCAGAGTGTTAGACTGGGTTGCTCTCTTGCATGGAAAGGCGATGAGATAGCCAGAATAGGTATCCACCACCGTGCAGGCATACTGACATCCTCGACTCATTGGCATTGGCCCGATGAAATCAATTTGCCATATTTGCCCTGGCAACTTCCCTCTGCCTAGCTGGCCTCTCACTACCTGTGGAACCGGTCTGTGTTGGGTATGCTGACAAACGGGACAGTGAATGATCGCAGTTTTAATCAAATCTAGGGGAATATGCATCCCTCTACTTTCTGCCCACCTGCTAGTGGCTCGCTCGCCCAAATGTCCGCTTTTCTGATGCGCCCATTTAGCCATTCCCACCAAGTCAGAATCCTGCGTCGCCACCTCAGCTTCACGAATCTTCGCTTCTTGGTCTGCAAAGGAATTGCACCAACGCTCTAGTGAGTCAGTCGGGCAATGAGCATCAACATGATAAACTGTGACTGTACTCTGGGACAACAATTCCCAAATCTCCTGCCACAACTCTTTTCCCCAAACCTCCCTATTGTGAATCATCCAATTATGAGCATGCCATGTGGGAAGCCAAGTGGCTAACCCATTGGCCGTGGACCATGAATCAGTATAAATGTGACATGTACCAGGGAGCTCTTGCTTTAAAGCCTGGTAAACCGCGTACAATTCTGCAAACTGACTACTTCTTCCCTCTCCAGTAGTCGACAGCAACTTTTTGGTCACAGGATTGTATGACACCGCCTTCCAATGTCTCTTGGTCCCCACATATCTGGCTGAGCCATCTGTAAACCACACATGCTTTTTGTCCTCCGCGGACAACTCTGAGAATGGCCCGCCCCATTTCACTGGGGACTCTCGCACTTTGGGTACATCTTGCAACAGTTCTGCATCTGCTACTGGAGTTTGCGCCACTTGCTCATGCAGCACTGCGGTCCCCTTAGGACCCACTCGTGCCCTGTCTTGTATGTACCATTTCCACTTTATGACGCTAGCCTCCTGTGCATGCCCAATCCTGTGTGTCTTGGGTGAGCTCATCACCCATTGCATGATAGGAATTTCAGGTCTCAAAAACACATTGTGTCCCAAGGTCAATTGCTCGGTATCCACCAGAGCCCAATAACATGCCAACAACTGCTTTTCGAAAGGAGTGTACCGCTCTCCAGCATCAGGTAGTTTCTTTGTCCAAAACCCTAGGGGCACCTTCTGTCTCCCCTGTTTTTGCCACAGGCTCCAGGTCGCATACTGATCCTGGACTGTTACATTCAAATCAATGCTTCCCTCTCGTATGGGCCATAGATCCAGGGCACGCTGTATAGCCTCCTTCGCTGACTCAAATGCCTGTTGCTGGGCCTCCCCCCACTCAAACTCATGCTTCTTCCGTGTAACCTTGTACAGAGGGGCCAAGATCTGACTCAAATGGGGAATATGCTGTCTCCAAAAACCAAACAATCCAATGAAGTGCTGCGCCTCCTTCCTGTTTCGCGGCACTGCAAACTCCTTGATCTTTTGCCTTACTTGTGGCAGCACCTCTCTATGCCCCTGATGCCACTGAATACCCAAAAACTTCACACTTTGGGAGGGTCCCTGCACCTTCTCTGGGTTAATCACCCACCCTTTGCTCTGCAAATGCTCTACAATTCTGTCTAGCTGAGCCTGCACCTGTTCTTGGGACTCTCCTTGAATCAACACGTCATCAATATAATGACAAAGCTGTACTCCAGGAATGACTGACACCTCATCCAAATGCTCTGCCACCAACCGGTGACAGATTGTAGGGCTATGTAAGTACCCTTGAGGCAAAGATTGAAAGGTGAATTGTCTACCAGACCACGAGAAGGAGAATTGCTCCTGGGACTCGGGGGCAATTGGAATCGTGAAAAAAGCATTGGCAATATCAATTGCCGCATACCATGTCCCACTGTGTTTCTGAATTTTCTCAATCAAAGTGATGGTGTCGGGGACCGCGGCTGTCAATGGGGGCGTATGCTTATTCAGCTCGCGGTAATCAACAGTCGTACGCCAGCTTCCATCCGGTTTGCGCACGGGCCACACAGGGTTATTCCACGCCGTGGTAACCGGTCTCACCACCCCCGCCTCCACCAAGTCTCGTATGGTTGCAGTGATCTCATCATGTCCCCCTGGGATCCTGTACTGCTTCATGTGCACCACTTTCGTTGCTTGGGGCACCTTCACTGGGGGAATCTTCAAGCGCCCCACCCTCACAGCAGCCACAGAGAGGTACTGCTTTGACCCAAACTGATAGCATCCGTCATCTAAATATAGGGTCATACCTTTCAAAATGTCAATACCAATAATGTACTCTGGAATGGGCACGATCAAGACAGTGTATGCTTTCTTTGTAAGTCTGCCTATTTTCATCTGAATTACCGTTTGCACTGCTGGTGTCTCCTGTCCACCCAAACCCGTGATAGTGAAATACTGTCCTTTAAATTTTCGTGGATTGCCATGTATCAGTGTGGCCTCCGCTCCGGTGTCTACTAAAGCTCGCACCTCCTGAACATTTCTATTTTTCCAATAGATCTCAACCCTCACATGTGGTCTATTATCTTTGCGAGCCCATCCCTGCACCGGAGCTTGGCCCATTTCCTAATCTAACTTTCGCCTGCGCAGCTCTGCATCTGCCCGGCGCAGTTCCCGGCGCAGATCTGAATACAATGTCGGGTAATCCTTAGGGAACAACTCCTCCTCTTCCCGATCCCCATCTGAATCTGTACAATCTCGGTCCCAACCTTTCTCTTTTGTCACTTTCACATGAGATTCCCTCTCTCTCTCTCTCTCCTGACCTGCTTTGTCGTGCTTCTCCTCAGGCTCTGCTTCCCTGCGACTTACTTTCTTGTTATCTTTTCTATTCACAAGCCTACTCCCCTCCTTTTTATCCAGTCCTCGCTTACGGTACATTTCCCACATGCTTTTGGTCTCGATACCATCAATTTCACTCCTCGACACCCCATCCTTTAACAGCGCCAAAAACATATCACGTCGGGTTACTCGGTTGTTATCAGTGCGGGACTCTGAGCGCGAAGCCCTGTCTGGCTTGTTCCATTCCCCAAGCTCTCCCAGCTCACGAACTGCCTCGACTACTTCTCCTACGGAATTACCAGTTTGATTGATTAACAGAGTCATTATCACCGCTTTGTATGC
The DNA here is from genome assembly GCF_964204655.1 of Triturus cristatus. Taxonomy (NCBI): domain Eukaryota; kingdom Metazoa; phylum Chordata; class Amphibia; order Caudata; family Salamandridae; genus Triturus; species Triturus cristatus. The sequence continues at coordinate 1,836,900,466 of NC_140590.1, read as the reverse complement.
AGGGGGTGCCAAACGAATGATTTTGTTCCGCACGGACACAGTCATTCTCTGACCCATCAAATCATACGCCTCACCTATAAGGATTGCCAGCTTCATTGCCTCCTCCTTAATTCTCTGCGAGGCATCTCGTAGGGTAAACCATGGTTTTTCATTCCCAGGCCAATCTGAATCTGTGGGGTACTTATGACTACATCCCTGTGCGGCTAGCTGCAACAGGGTAATTTGGTCATCACTATTGTAATTCCGAAAATGTCCCTGCACAGTGGGATCAGTACTGAGAGTGCAAAATTTGGCAGCATCTCCACTGTCTAACATTACTCCAGAAGCGCCTTGATCATAAAGGCGCACCATCCAAGTTAACAGTGCCTCACCAGGCTTCTGTCTAAATCTCTCTAAAACATCACTAATCTCCTGTTGGGTAAAATCCTCCAGACTATTTAACATAATTCCCTGCGGGTTATGTGGACCGGACTGAAGTTTCCGTCTTAGGATGGGCTGCACTTCCACTCTCTTACTATTATTTACCTTCTCCTCCCTTTCTCTCTGTAAAGGCTGCTCTCCTTCCGAGGAGAACTCTGATGATTCCCAGATGTTAGAGTCCCAGGTGGATGGATCAAAATCTAAGCCTGCTTTGGCAATCGCTAAATGGACTTTTCGCTTACTCACTCTACCCCTCCTTTTCTTGTATCTGTATTCAGCGTCACGGACTGCAGCCCGTTCTGCTGTAGTCTGATATGTTTCTAATTTGTCTTGTAATAGCTTATTCTGACAGGAAAGCATTGTAGACATATTCTTAGCTTCAACGAGTTGTTTTTCTAAGCTTAACTGTTCTTGCTGCAGAGATAAGCATTTGTCAAAAACTTGACGGTAGGCATGCAACAGAGCCCAACCTCGGCGGCTCACTGTATATAATTCTTTTCCTTTTTCTAAAGGAACTTTCCGTAGACAATTTAAAACATCTTCTGGCGTTGCTTCGCCCAGACAGTCAAACCAGCTCTCACTTAATCCTGTGCTTTTAGCATACTCACGCGCCAGCGCGGAGTATGGCGTCGCCTCCCAGCCAGGAATCTGCATGGGGGCAAAAGGAATTTCACTTGGTGCCAACGAACCAAAACCACCTTTTGTCTTTTTAAACATGTTCCTCCCCACGTAATTTACGAATCCTGCCGACTACGCCAAAATGTATTGCCTTGCCCACTTGCGTAATCTAAACTTACGCACACCACTTACTTACACAGAAACTCCAACACTCCTCTGGAGGTAAAATGAGCTTTATTAGTATCGTAGACAAGGGCAATAAGTCACTGAAGCTAGTAAGTTCTTAGGCACCAAGTGAAATAATGAATACACCACACCATATATATACACGAATATGATATCTGGAATATAGATATATAAACAGTTAATGTACAAAACACCTCACCAGATGCATCTGCACCGGAGTCTTCAACATCCCTGGCCAAGCACCGAAAACACCAAGTCGGGAACCCTGTAGAGACTGGGGCACAGGAAGTAATCTCTCCGGGCACCAAAGTCGTCCCGCGAGTGCGTCCACTCCAAGACTGAGTTCCTGAGCTCCACCTCACGGACACCGCTTTTTATAGTTAAATCAACACGTTCGAGAACCCTCTAGCAGGCGTTCTCGCCCATCCATCCATCATAGGTGCTGGCCGCATCTCTGCGTCAGACCCACCCATACAGACCTGGCCAGATTCTGCTTGGGTGCGCCGAGGCAAAAGACATTCCTTTCCCTATCTCCGACCTTGGAGAGCCTTGCACAGCGCATCCTCCCTATGTCCTAGAGATAAGCATAGAATGCACAAAAACAGGCTCAAGGCACAAAATAACCTCACGAGGTATGTCTTGCACCAGCTCGTACTGGTTTACGTGAAAAACATGTTTGTTACTGCTGAAGTGTAACTACAGGTCAGAGCAGCACAAAATGGAAATGCAGTACAACAAAATGGAAGACCAGAGCATCACATGGAATCGAGGTCAATATGCAGTTTAGCACGTGTAACGTGTAAAATGGCAAATGCAATACAGACATTAAAAAATTCGATATTTTGACGAACTATATTTTTTACAACGATATTTAGGAATCAATATTTTTGTACTTACCTGTTTGGATATAGGCATTCGATATTTTGGCATTCTATATTTGTCCTTCTATATTTTGGTAGTTCGATATTCTCCTTCTCGATATTATGTCAGTGATCCGGGCAGTGCACAGGGGATTGTAGCAGTGCATGAGTTAGTGCCTGGGTCATTGCAGGAGTGCATGGGTAGTGACAGAATGATTAGAGTGCTGCAAAGAAAGTGTATGGTGAATTTTTAGGTGCTTGGGTTTTGGCGATGGGATTGGATACGAATATGGGTACTGACTGGATGATGAGAGTACTGCAAGGAGAGAGCTTGGTGAATTTATAAGTGCTTGGATTTTGACAGAGTGATTGGATAAGTACATGGTACTGATTGGGTGATTGAAGGAGTGCATAGGCAGTGACAGGGAGATGACTGGACTGCATGGGTAGTGCTCCGGGGATTGTAGCTGCGCATGTGTTAGTGCCTAGGTCATTGCATGAGTACATGGGTACTGACTGGATGATTTGTATACTGCAAGGAGAGTGCATGATGAATTTATAAGTGTTTGGGTTTTGGCGGAGTGATTGGATAAGTACATGGTGCTGGCTGGGTGATTGGAGGAGTGCATGGCTAGTGACAAGGAGATGGCTGGGCTGCATCAGTAGTGTTCAGGGGAATCTAGAAGTGCATGTGTTAGTGCATGGGTCATTGCATGAATACATAGTTAGTGACTGGATGATTAGAAAGCTTCAAGGACAGTCCATGGTGATTTTGTAAGTGCTTGGGTTTTGGTGGAGTGATTGGATAAGTACATGATGCAGACTAGGTGATTGGAGGAGTGCATGGGTAGTGACAGGGCGATGGCGGGACTGCAAGGGTAGTGCTCAGGGGATTGAATCAATGCATGTGTTAGTGCCTGGATCATTGCAGGAGTACATGAGTACTGATTGGATGATTAGAGTACTGCAAGGAGAGTGCATGGTGAATTTATAAGTGTATGGGTTTTGGCAGAGTGATTGGATAAGTACATGCTGCTGGCTGGGTGATTGGAGGAGTGCATGAGTAGTGACAAGGAGATGCCTAGACTCCATGATTAGTGCTCCGGGGATTGTAGCAGTGCATGTGTTTGTGCCTGGGTCATTGCATGAGTACATTGTTAGTGACTGGATGATTAGAGTGCTACAAGGAGAGTGCATGGTGATTGTATAAGTACTTGGGTTTTGTTGAAGTGATTGGATAAGTACATGATGCTGTTTGGGTGATTGGAGGAGTGCATGGGTAGTGACAAGGAGATGGCTGGGCCAACAGAGGAGCAGAAAGTCCTCCTATGCCCCCAACGTTTTGCTGATGGGTACTGGTGGTAACTCACTCTGACTAACCAGGCCTAGAGCCAGTGCTATGCTAAAAGACACTAAGAATGCAGTGAAAACACCTACATACACTAGGGAACATTGTGTGTTGGGGTACCCTTGTGATTTGCATGACCTCCTCTGTATTTGCCCTGAGTAGTGTCATTTTATGAGTACATGGGTAGTGACTGGATGATTAGAGCGCAGCAAGGACAGAGCATGGTGATTTTATAACTACTTGAGATTTGGCGGAGTTATTGGATAGGTACATGATGCTGGATAGGTGATTGGAGGAGTGCATGGGTAGTGACAATGGGATTTCTGGAGTGCATGGTTAATAACTGGGTAATTGGAGGAGTGAATCAGTAGTGTGTTGGTGGTTAGACGTCTGCATGGGAAGTGCTCAGAGGATTGTAGCAGTGCATGTTTTAGTGCCTGGTCTATTGCATAAGTACATGGTGCTGGCTGGGTGAACGGAAGAGTGCATGGGTAGTGAACGGGCAATAGCTGGACTGCATGGGTAGTGCTCAGGGGATTGTAGCAGTGCATGAGTTAGTGCCTGAGTCATTGCATGAGTGCATGGTTAGTGACAGAATGATTAGAGTGCAGCAAAGAGAGTGTATGGTGAATTTATAGGTGCTTGGGTTTTGGCGATGTCATTGGATAAGTACATGGGTACTGACTGGATGATGAGAGTACTGAAAGGAGAGAGCATGCTGAATTTATAAGTGCTTGGATTTTGGCAGAGTGATTGGATAAGTACATGGTGCTGACTGGATGATTGGAGGAGTGCATAGGCAGTGACAGGGAGATGACTGGACTGCATGGGTAGTGCTCAGGGGATTATAGCAGTGCATGTGTTAGTGCCTGGGTCATTGAATGAGTACATGGGTACTGACTGGATGAATAGAGTACTGCAAGGAGACTGCATGGGGAAATTATAAGTGCTTGGGTTTTGGTGGAGTGATTGGATAAGTACATGATGCTGGATGGGTGATTGGAGGAGTGCATGGGTGGCTGGACTGCATGAGTAGTGCTCAGGTAATTGTACCAGTGCATGTGTTAGTGCCTGGGTTATTGCATGAGTACATGGGTAGTGACTGGATGATTAGAGTGCTGCAATGACAGTGCATGGTGATTTTATAACTGCTGGAGTTTTGGAGGAGTGATTGGATAAGTACATGATGCTGTATTGGTGATTGGAGTAGTGGATGGGTAGTGACAGAAGGATTGCTTTAGTGCATGGGTGCTACCTGGGTAATTGGAGGAGTGACTCAGTAGTATGTAGGTGGTTAGAGGTCTGCATGGGTAGTGCTCAGGGGATTGTAGCAGTGCATGTGTTAGTCCCTCGGCCATTGAATAAGTATATGGGTACTGACTGGATGATTAGAGTACTGCAAGGAGAGTGCATGGTGAACTTATACGTGCTTGGGTTTTGGCAGAGTGAATGGATAAGTACATGGTGCTGGCTGGGTGATTGGAAGAGTGCAGGGTTAGTGACAAGGAGATGGCTGGACTGCATCAGCAGTGCTCAGGGGATTGTACCTTTGCATGTTTTAGTGCCTTGGTCATTGTATGAGTACATGGTGTGGTAGAGTAGGATCTGCTTCACATGGGTACCCCCACTTTTTGCTGGTGTTTCACTGTTTTTTTACCTTAGTCTGACTGTGGCCCTGCTAATCAGGACCCCAGCCTAGTTGCTTCCTCTCTAAAATGGTTTCCATGTACATTAGGTACATTCCTAATTGGACTCTGGAGTGCCTTATAAGCCCCTAGTATATGGTGTACTATGTACCCAGGGCATAGGTACTTCCTAGGCCTATCAGGGGCTGAAGCATGTATTATGCCACCCCTGGGAAGCACTCCAAAATGACACCACAGGTCTGCTACTGCAGCCTGGGTGAGGTGGTGCCTGCATCCCTTACTGTGGTGTAGGCTACCTATATCACTACCATTGCACACACATATGAAACCTATAAGTCACTCCTATGGCAGGCCTTAACAATCCTGAAGGCAGAGTGCTTGGTTTTTATGTGAGAGGGTTTCCCCTGCATGAGCAGAGCCCCTCTGCAGCATTCGGAGTACCCCCTCTGATGCTGTTTGTGGTGCAGCCTGACGATATACCCCTATGTGCATTATAACCTCGCGGTAAATGCTAACTTTGGAGTGGCTGCACGGAAACATGTCGTGTTTGGTGTCAAACACTTTGGAATACAACCCCCCCTGCCAGTCCTGGCGGTGGGGGTAGCATTCCACCCTTCTAGAGGGAGAGACATGTTCACACTGGTCTAACCGGTAAAGACTTTTTAAAGCCCTGGCATCACAAAATGGATGCCACTGCCACAGACACGGGTCTGGCCTCCTGCTGCTGACCGAAACTCCAGCAGGGGAGGCCTGGACAATAGATTTCCTGTCCCAGGGAGGTGTAACCACCTCCCAGACAGGCAGATGTGTAGTGGGGCTGGGCGGGAGCACTCTCTAGTGCTGTGAAGTCCTGCACTGGGGGCACACTTGGTGTCTCTGTGCATAGTCCAGTTCAAACCAGTTGCAGGGGCTACCTGCCCCTGCTCTGGCGCGAAACTGGACAAAGGAAAAGGGTGTAACCACCCCTCTTTCCAAACCCTCCCATAGGTGGGTCCCTAGAGCATGTCCAACCCCCAAACTTTGTATGAGTATGGGAACCCAGTCCTTGAGACTCTAGATTACTCTGGATGAAACTCTGCAACATATATCCTGGACCTTCAACTTTCTATTTCCGCTAGAAGACTGAAGAAATCTCCCTTGGGGTCAAGGAGTGACTCCCCTGCTTGGCAAGCATCAAAGAAGCAACTGTCCTGTGTTCAACTCTGAAGCTCCCGCCAGACGCCAAAGTCTTTGCATCACCAGAGGTAGATTTCCAGACTTCCCCGAGGCTACCCTGAGTCCACAGCAAAGCTGAGGCCCATGGCTATCATGAGTGACGTGGAACCGTGACCCCTGGACACTGTGATCTTTGCTGATCCATCATCTTCCTGGTCTTCCTCAAGTTTTGCTTTGGGCTCTGTGTAGCCCAAGCCTTGAGCACCTCCTGCACTAACGATCTCTGGCCTCCACTCCACGAGTGACCCGTGGGCCAGTTTCAAGTGCAACCGCTTGAGGCTCCTTCGCGATCGCTAGCCCATTTCCTAGTGGGTCCCCACAAAGGTGACTCCTCTTCTACTTGGGCTTTCCTGGTTGCTCCAGATGTGCCCTGACTTAGCCTTTGCTGGGTAAGTCCCTCAGACCTTGCTGGTCTGCACCGACGTCTTTCTTCTCTTTCCATGAGACTTGCTGTTGCCAACGCTTGTTGGGTCCATCCTGGTCGCCGACACCGCAGCACTTGACAGACTTCATGGGCAGCTCGAATCCAGCTCCTGGTTGTCGTCGACGCCTCCGGGACCTCGTGGCTGAAGAGTCAAGACACCTGTCAACTCACCTGAAGCACCCGACATCTGTAGGCATTGGACTATCGTGCCCCTGGCCACTGGTTAGGGACCCAGACTCTGTTCCCTCTGCTTTCAGGTTCCTTCCATCCTCGATCCAGGCTTGGATCTCTCCAGACACCAAAAGACACCTATGCACCTGGCTTCCCTGGGTGAGGTAACTCGAGTACTCCAGTGCTCCCGTGGGTGTTGGCCCTAGACACTTCCAATTCCAAAAGGGTTCACTCATAGTCATCCTCTAAGTATCCTTAAACTCTTAATTTCCACTGCGAAGTTCCCCATAGAAGTTAACGGCGATTCGCGGCTGTGTTCTCACACTGCACGTGTCCCCCGTGGGTCCCCCGTGTCACTACCTTGGGTGGCTCCTTGTGGTCAAAGCACTTCTACAGGCACTAGGCTTTGTGTCTAGCTCAGTCGTGGTTTTTATGCCACTTTATTGGTATTTGGTTTGGTACGCCCCTAGGGCCCAAACGTGTATTTGTACTTTTACTGTTGAATACTGACTTGCAACTTAAGTACTTCGAACTCCAGCCTCATAAAGAGACTAGAGGGGTGTGTTTTATCTTAAGTACATATATTTTAAATATATACCTGGTGTGGTTGTCCTTTCATTTGGTCATTCAAGAGATTATAGACTGGTAAAACAAGCTGCTTTACATTCCTTCAAGACTTAGCCTGTAGGCGGCTCTTCATAGATACCACTAGGATAGCTTTCAATAAAGTTGTCTTTAACCTATCACCATAAGGGGTTGTTTGGACTGATACAAGGTGCCCACTGTAACTAGTGGACAGCATATATCAGGCCAACTTCTCACACATGGGTAGTGACTGGATGATTAGAGTGCTGCAAGGACAGTGCATGATGATTTTATAACTCCTTGAGTTTTGGCGGAGTGATTGGATAAGTGCATAGTGCTGTTTGGGAGATTGGAGGAGTGCATGGGTAGTGACAGAGGGATTTCTGGAGTGCATGGGTACTACCTGGGTAATTGGAGGAGTGAATCAGTAGTAAATACGGGGTTAGAGGTCTGCATGGGAAGTGCTCAGGGGATTGTAGCAGTGCATGTGTTAGTGCCTGGGCCATTGCATGAGTACATGGTTACTGACTGGATGATTAGATTACTGCAAGGAGAGTGCATGATGAATTTATAAGTGCTTGAGTTTTGGCAGATTGATTGGATAAGTACATGGTTTTAACTTGGTGATTGGAGGAGTGCATGGGTAGTGACAAGGAGATGCCTGTGATGCATGAGTAGTGCTCAGTGGATTATAGCAGTGGATGTGTTAGTGCCTGGGTCATTGCATGAGTACATGGGTAGCGACTGGATGATTAGAGTGCTGCAAGGACAGTGCATGGTGATTTTATAACTGCTTGGGTTTTGGCGGAGTGATTGGATACGTACATGATGCTGGATGGGTGATTGGAGGATTGCATGTGTAGTGACAGTGGGATTCCTGGAGTGCATGGGTACTACCTGGGTAATTGGAGGAGTGAATCAGTAGTGTGTAGGTGGTTAGAGGTCTGAATGGGTAGTGCTCAGGGGATTGTAGCTTTGCATGTGTTAGTGCCTGGGTCATTGCATGAGTACATGGGTACTGACTGGATGATTAGAGTAGTGCAAGGAGAGAGCATGGTGAATTTATAAGTACTTGGATTTTGGCAGAGTGATTGGATAAGTACATGGTGGTGAAAGGGTGGTTGGGGGAGTGCATAGGCAGTGACAGGGAAATGGCTGAACTGCATGGGTAGTGCTCAGGGTATTGTAGCCAGGGGTGGGCGGAATTTGCGTAGTCGCGCAACGCAAAACTCAGCGCAACGGAAAAAAATCTTCACGAGCACACAGAGTTCCGCGAACACACGGAATTGCTTGTTCCGCTCGTTCGCGATTCTTTTTTCTTGTTCATGAATGCTGTTTGCGTGCTCGGGGTGAAATATCTGATGAATACGCATTTTTAAAGCTTGAACAAGCAAATAATTCTGCGAAGCTGGAGATCGCGGAATTTTTGGCAATTCCGCATTCTCCGTGGAACGCAAAATTACCCAAATTCTGCAAATTACGCGAAAAATACCGCCTAGGCCTAATTTTAGCAGTGCATGTGTTAGTGCCTGGGTCATTCCATGAGTACATGCGTACTGACTGGAAGATTAGAGTATTGCAAGGAGAGTGCATGGTTAATTTGTAAGTGCTTGTGTTTTGGTGGAGTGATTGGATAAGTATATGGTGCAGGATGGGTGATTGGAGGAGTGCATGGGTATTGACAGGGATTGCTGAAGTGCATGGGTACTCCCTGGGTAATTTGAGGAGTGAATCAGTAGAGTGTAGGTGGTTAGAGGTCTCCATGGGTAGTGCAGAGGGGATTGAAGCAGTGCATGTGTTAATGCCTGGGTCATTCTATAAGTACATGGGTACTGACTGGATGAAGAGAGTACTACAAGGAGAGAGCATGCTGAATTTATAAGTGCTTGGGTTTTAGCAGAGTGATTGGATAAGTACTTGGTGCTAGCTTGGTGATTGGAAGACTATGTGGGCTGTGCCCAGGTGATTGTACCACTGCATGTGTTAGTGCCTGGGTCATTGCATGAGTGCATGGGTAGTGATTGGATGATTAGATTGCTGCAAGGAGAGTGCATGGTGAATTTATAAGTGCTTGGGTTTTGGCAGAGTGATTGGATAAGTACACACATGTCACATCAGACCGAGCCCTCTCCCTTCACCACTGTGCAAACGTGCCCCCCGGCGGGTTTTAAGTTGGGGAATTAATTTCACTTGAATCCTGGGGGTCCCTGTGGGCCAACTAGCCCACCAGGTACCTCCAGTAAGTGCCACAGAGCTGCATTGCAGAGAGGTGGCCCGAGGCCATGCCCCTTTTTACAAGTCTCTGCAACGCAACACTGTGGCACTTACTGGACATACCTGGTGGTCTAGTTGGCCCCCAGGGACCCTCAAGAGTGAAGTGGACTTAATCCCCCAACTTAAAACGTGCCACAAGGTGCGTTTGCACACTTGTCACATCAGGCCATGCCCCCTCCCTGCACCACTGTGCAAACGTACCCCCTGGTGCGTTGTAAATTGGGAGATTAAGTCCCCTTGAGTCCTGAGGGTCACTGGGGTGCAACTAGCCCACCAGCTACCTCCAGTAAGTGAAAAAGAGCTGTGTACCAGAGTGGTGTAATAAGGGTGTGTGGCCTTGGACCACCTCTCTGCAACGCAGCTCCCTGGTGCCTACTGGAGGTACCTGGTGGGATACTTTGTCCCCTGGGACCTTCAGGATTCAGGAGGACTTAATCCCCCAACTTAAAATGCACCACAGGGCGCGTTTGCACATTCGTCACATCAGGCCACGCCTCCTCTCTGCACCACTGTGCAAATGCGCCCCCTGGTGCATTGTAAATTGGGGGATTAAGTTACCTTGAGTCCTGAGGATCCCTGGGGGCCTACTAGCCCACCAGCTACTTTCAGTAAGTGCCACAGAGCTGGGTTGCAGAATGATGTAAAAAGGGTGCATGGCCTTGGACCACCTCTCTGAAATGCAGCTCCTTGGCGCTTACTGGAGGTACCTGGTGGGCTAGTTGGCCCCCAGGGACCCTCAGGATTCAAGGGGACTTAATCCTCCAACTTAAAACACGCACAGGGTACGTTTGCTAATCCTGGGCGTAGTAGGTCGCAAAGTAGCACTACGCGAAGCTACGCAAAGTGCACTTCGCACTACGCGAGCTATGCGTAGCACTTCGCGAACTGCGTAGTACCCTGTTCGCACTGTGCAAGATGTCGTTTTCAATGATTGCACAGTGCAGACAAGCAACCGGCACTGTGCAATCATTGAAAACGGCATCTTGCACAGTGCGAGCTGTAGTTTTCTGCCGCTCGAGTAGATTTTTACTCGAGCGGCAGCTTTCTCAACACGGACTGGTAGTTTCTCATTGCGAGTGGTCGCGAGCATACACAACCACTCGCAATGAGAAACCTGACCTCCTCGCGTTGAGGAGAAAGTCACGCCGGGATGGCATTTTGCTTGCTCGCGGTCGCCAACTTGACATTGAGGACCACGAGCAAGCAAAAAATGACCGCTGCACTACGCAACACTATGCTACGCGTGTTCGCACTGTGCTACGTGCAATTCGCGTGGTGCGAAGTAGCGCAAACTTTGCAAACTACGCGAGTGTAGCGTAGTGCTTTGCCCAGGCTTAACGTTTGCACACTTGTCACATCAGGCCACGCCACCTCCCTGCACAACTGTGCAAACACGCCCCCTGGTGCATTGTAAATTGGGGAATTAAATCCCTTCAAGTTCTGAGGGTCCCTGGGGGCCAACTAGCCCACCAGCTACCTCCAGTAAGCGCCACAGAGCTGCGTTACAGAGTGGTGTAAAAAGGGGGCATGGCCTTGGACCACCTCTCTGCAACGCAGTTCCCTGGCTCATACTGGAGGTACCTGGTGGGCTAGTTGGCCCCCAGGGACCCTTAATATTCAAGGGGAATTAATTCCCCAACTTAGAACGCCCCATGGGGCGCTTTTGGAGAGTGCTGCAGGGAGGGGGCGGGGCATCCGGTGCAATGCCTTTTTTTTCTGAAGGGGGGCTGTGTGGCCCCCCTTTTTTTCCTACTTTTGGGGCCTGGTGACCCCATCCCCCAGGGCTGACCCTTATTGTTAAAAAAATAAAAGAAATAAATGGGAAGGGGGCCGTGTGGCCCCCCCTCCAGAGGCCAATTCCTGCCCCGGAGACCCCATCCCCCTTGGCAAGGCCACATATTTATTTATTTATTTGTAATATTTTTTAAGGAGAGGGCTGCGTGCCCCCCTCCTGAGGCCTATATTAACCCAGGGACCCCATCCCCGGGGGCTGTGCCTCGTTTATTTTTTATTTTATTGGGGATGGGGGCTGCGTGGCCTCCCTCCCGGGCCACTTCTTGCCCCGGGGACCCCATCCCCCAGGGTTTGGCCACTCCATTGGGGACTGTTGAGGGAGCCCCAATTCCCCCACCGTCCTGCCGGCTCCCCCTCTCCTGCAGGAGCCGGCATTGATTTTCCACAAGGGGAGCTAATAACATGCAGCTCCCCTTATGGAAAAGCAATCTGCTTTGGATTTTGGAAGAGAGAGCAGTAAACCTGCTCTCGCTTCCAAAATCCAAAGCAGAGTCTGCTATGGCAGGGCAGGAGCAAACAGCAGTGTCCCGGAGGTGGGCACCCCAGGACACTGCAGGAGCCGGCAATGGGAGGTGGCGGTCTCCAGGGCCATCAAGGTCTCCAGTAGGGGGGCCCCAGAAAGGTGGTGGTCCCTGGGGCTTTGGGGTCCATAACAAATCCCCGCATTTACATTTTTAGTGCCCCAGGGAGGTGGTGGCCCCTGGGGCGTGTGGGGGGGCTCGAGCCCCACAAAACACAGGTTTTTATTTAAAAAAATAGAGCCCCGGGGAGGTGGCTGTCCCCGGGGCTGCGGGAGACCTTGTGCCCCCCTGCGAATATTTAACTAAAGCCCCGGGGGTTGGCGGTCTCCGAGGCTGCGGGGGGCCATGTGCCCCCTGTGAATATTTAAGTAAAGCCCCAGGGTGTGGCGGTCCCCAGGGCTTGGGGGTGCCTTGGAGGCCCCCCACAAATAAAAAAACAAGCCCCGGGGAGGTGGTGGTCCCCAGGGTTGCAAGGGCCCCCACGGGCCCCGCTACATTAATAAATTGCCCCGAGACTTGGCCCACCTGGGGGCTTTAAAAACAAAACGCGGGAGACCACGCTTCTTTTTTTAAAATTTTCGGACAGATTTGCGCAACCCTGCCCCCCCCAAAAAAAAGCTTTTTAGTCCTGGGGGGTCAGGGTGTTTTTACCCTGCCCCCTATTCTTGTTTTTTTGTATCTTTGTCTTACCTTTTTATTTCTCTCTCCATCTGAGGCACAAGATGGCTGCCAACACTTCCTGGTTTGAAGTGTTGGTAGCCAATCAGCGGCAAGCTCGTGCTTGTGTGGTTAGGCTCCGCTCAGATATCGAAACTTTTTCTTTTTTTAATTTCTCAGGAACTACTGAATGGATTTACACCATTTAAAAAAGGACTCTTTCTGAAACAAGACCTACCTTTTTGTCAAATTTGGTGTAATTACGTTCAGCAGTTCGGGCTACAGCATTGTCTAAAGTTTACTATGGAAATTAACATGGAGAAAATGCGTTTTCAGACCCCCCTTTTTTCTCGGCCCTGCTTATTGAATCACCCCGAAACTTTCAAGGCAGGAGCTGACCGGAGTTTAGAAAATTTCGCGAAGTTTCGTCAACTGGCGCCAAAGTTATTGGGAAAAGAAAAAATGCTTTTCCTGTGGAAACTAGGTCCTAACTATAACTACCTACTGGCGACCGCCAGTAGGTAATATATATATTTATTTTTTTTAACTAAAAAAACAAATGTTACAGGGACGTTATAGTTAAGAACTAGCATTTAAAAAAATCTAGAAATTCACTGAAAAAAACAAAGGTTAAAGGAATGTTATATTTAGGAAATAGAATTAAAAAGATTCTTCGAAATTCACTGAAAAAAATCAAAGGATTCAGAAACATTATAGTTAGGCTCAAGTTTCACTTGTTCAAAACCAGAGAAATTCAGCAGCTATAGCTAACTATACCTCGCGCCCCCACAATGCACTGCTTATGACCTCACATATTACATCACTCATGACATGGTGATGACATCTCAAATGACATCACTGATGACATCACTGACTTTGAGTGTTTAAAAAAGGTTTAAGAGCATTAAATATACATACCAAGGTGTATTGTGAACAAGTGGGTATATGAGTGCCTGTATGTATGATCCAGTGGGTGCTTGGCTGACTGTATAGGTGAGTAGGGGTGGGTGGAATTTGCGATACGTAAAGCACCACGAAATGGTAAAAAATCTCTGCAAGCACACAGAAATTCCACGAACTCGCGGAATCGCTTGTTCCGCCCATTCGCGATGCTTTTTTCCTGTTCGCGAACACTGTTTGCGTGCTCGGGGGGAAATATCTAATGAACATGCATTTTGAAAGCGCGAACAAGCAAAAAAAATCTGCGAAGCGTGGAACTTTGGGCAATTCTGCGTTTTCCGTGGAAGTCGAAATTACCCAAATTTCTCAAATTCTGCGAGCGGATTGGAATTTACCACCCAGGCCTATAGGTGAGTGATTATGTGTCTCAGTGAATGTATGGGTGAGTGACTGGTTGTGTGAATGTTTGTATCAGACTGGTAGTTGATGTCTAACTGGCTGTATGGGTATGTGAGTGGGTACATGAATGGCTGTATGGGTGACTGATTGCTTATCTGAGTAACTGTGCGGGTGTGTGACTGCCTGCATGCAGAAGTGAGTGGGTGAGTCAGTGGCTGTATGGGTTGGTGAGTGTATGTGTGAGGGGCTATATGAGCAACTGAGTGTATGTATGGCTGTGTCAGTGAATGAACAGATGTATCAGTGGTATATGAGTGAGTAACTGCATATGCAAAAGGCAGTATATGTGAGTGTTGGGAGTATATGAGTGACTGTTTGTGTGACTGAGAGTGGCGTATGTATGAGTGTGTGCTTGTGTCAATGACTGCATAGGTGAGTGAGTATGTGTTAGTATCTGTATGAATAAGTGAGTTGCTGTGCGTATAACTGTATAGGAGTACGCAGTATTACTGTCATGTATTTTATATACTTGCCTGTTTAGCACGACGGTAGGGATCTACCATCCTGTTACTCTGTTGGTGCTTCTAATCATTTATATCTGTTTCTGTCTTATGGTTGTTTCAGCACACCTATTTTACACTAGAATGACGCTGGTTCAATAAAAACTTATTGAAAATGGCCCCACTGTTTATTCTGTGTTTCTTTCTGAGACAAAGTGAGCACGAGTGACTGAGCGTAACAAACTGTACTGTTTCCACTGTCCTGAGGGATCAGGGTTATTATGTTCAATAGTTGCCAAGAACTATTCTCTCCTTGGTAAGATGAGTTTACCGTGGCATTGTGAGCTAGCTGGTATATAGGCAAACATACTCGGTGGGGGTGTTTGGAAGCAGTCTGTACACCAATCCCACAGGCTATGTTGTCAAAACGCGCACATCCTATTTAGGTTTATAGGAACTACACAACAGTGTGCATGTGTCAGTGACCGTATAGGTGAGTATGTGTTAGTATCTGTATGAATATGTGAGCGGATGTGTGTTTAACTGTATAGTTAAGAGGCTGTGTGATTTACTTTATGGGTGAGTGAGTAGGTGCGTGAGTAGCTCTATGGGTGACTGACAGTTTGTGAGTGGATGTATGGTTCTATGAATGGATATATCAGTGGCTGTATTAGTGACTGAGTTGGTCTATGTGTGGATGTATGGGTGACTAAGTGGATGTGTGTATAGTCCTATGAATCTGTGACCGGTTGTGTAAGTACAGGTATGGGTGTGTCAATGGTTTTGAGAATGCTAGTGTGTACGTTGGAATAGGTGTGTGAAAGGTTATATTGGGGTGAATGGATGCAACAGAGATTCTGTGGATGATGTCATCAGTGATGTTATCAGTGATGTCATCAGTGATATCACTGAACATGTCAGTCATGAGTGATGTAATATGCGAGGTCATAAGCAGTGCATTGCAGGGGCACGATTATAGTTAGCAACTGCTGAATTTCTCTGGTTTTGTACGAGTAGAATGTCACCCTGACTATGACATCTCTGTAAAATTAGTTTTTTCATTGAATTTTTAAGGTTTTTTTAATTCATATATAGAGAAAAAACTTTTTTATATATGGGTGGCATCCGCGGGGGCCGATTGCACACCCATGTACAAAAAAAGCAATATATGTTTGTGTGTATACATACATATATATATATATATATATATAGAGAGAGAGAGAGTGAATCTCTCTCTCTCTCTCTCTCTCTCTATATATATATATATATATATGTGTATATATATATATATATATATATATATATATATATATATATATATATATATATATATATATATATATATATGACACTTGTGGTGCAGTGTATTGTGACTTTGACTTCGAGTCTTTTGTCTATGTTTTGGTCCATGTACCAGGTCTATATAATACACCTTGTTTAAGGGAAACAATGGTTCTGGTGTGGCCTAAAGGTCCATTCAGAAGTGACCCTGTGGGGGGGCACTATGAATTGAGAGTTGGAAGTTAGGGACATATCAGCAACAACCGGCGATAATTATCGTTCAGCGCTCTTAGCGTGAGGATAATTATCGTCGGGTACCGTGGATTTTTATCGCTGAGATAGCGAGCTATTAGCAACGCTTATCTCCTCAGCGATAAAAATCCTCACGCTAACAGCCTAACGTGAGATTATCGCTGGAAACCCAGCGATAATCTCACGCAATGTGGCGTTAGCTTGATGATAGGGACTCACAAACTTAGCCATGATATCCACCTTCCATAGGATATCATGGCTAAGTCAGACCTGAAGCAGGCGTAAGGAAAGTAGCGATGACAGGGGTTATCGCTACTTTTCGTGACGCTATGCTTCATAGCGTGGGGCTTGATGATAGGAGAAATGTCGCTTAGCGACATTTCTCCTGTCATGTTAGGTCAGGAACGCCCACTTTGCATCTCATTAGAGATGCAAAGCTGGGCGTTAGCAATCCCCACGCTAAAGCAAGGTTTCACGCGTTAGCGTGGCCTTGCTAATTAGGCAATAAAATTATCGTCGCTTTTCAGCCGAAAACGGCCGCAAAAGCGGCGATAATTTTTTATCGCCAGCTTGTAAAAATGCCCCTTAATTCTTAAAAGGGAGCGGTAAGTAATATACAAAGGGACATGTGGGTCAAGTCATGACAGGTATTTATTCCAAAACAACAGTATTCAGGTGCTCACACAATAAGTGACAATAAGCGTGACGTGAAAACTGAGGGTGATATTAAAATAAAGACATCGCACAATAAATCACCAACCACCACTTATTTGTTAGCAAAAAAGGCCACTTTATTAAGACAGGTGCCAAATCATAATTTTCTGCAATGAAATAACTTTCCAAAGTTTGTCCTCAAATCTCCCCAAAACCTACCTCCAATGTAAAAACCCCACCCCTAAACAGAATCCTGACCCCTGTGTGCATTTTCCCCTACTTCTCATTTCCTGCTCACGTGACTGCTCCCCCCCTCCCCCGTTGGAGGATAGGCTAACCCGCTCAAGGCTGCCCACCCCCCCAGCAAAACCCCGCCTACCCAGGACACTATCAGGCCTGAAACACAAACCAAAGAAAACCTGTCTTATCGTGGCAAAAGGAAAAAGAACGTCGGCTTAGCGCCAACACCAAGAAAAAAGGGGGAAGAAAACAATGGCTATGAAAAAAGGGGTGGGTGGGTGGGACAAAAAGTGCAAACCAGCCCCTCCTCCCCGCTCCCGAGGGCCCAGTGATTTTCCCACCCTTGGCTGCCGCTACTTATCACCTTCCCCTCGCCGCGCGCCCACCTCATTAAGACCCCTAACCTACACCTGGGTGGCCGCTCCATTGTGCGAAGCCACCCAGGGGGAGACCTGGCTCGCGCCCTGCACCCCCTGGGTCCCCCCTCGCACAATAAATCACCAACCACCACTTATTTGTTAGCAAAAAAGGCCACTTTATTAAGACAGGTGCCAAATCATAATTTTCTGCAATGAAATAACTTTCCAAAGTTTGTCCTCAAATCTCCCCAAAACCTACCCCCAATGTAAAAACCCCACCCCTAAACAGAATCCTGACCCCTGTGTGCATTTTCCCCTACTTCTCATTTCCTGCTCACGTGACTGCTCCCCCCCTCCCCCGTTGGAGGATAGGCTAACCCGCTCAAGGCTGCCCACCCCCCCAGCAAAACCCCGCCACCCAGGAAAACCAACAGAGTTTTCCTTCCCCACCCAGAAACTTGGTGATAATGCAACAAACCCCTTTTTAAGAGCACCATATCTGTTCCTTCCAAATTTGCGCAATCAAATCCCGTAACTCCAGCAGGTAATATGCTTGCCCCATTGTAGATAAATGTACCCCATCCTCACGAAACAGATGCCCTTCGGTGCATTTTATGTTGGGATGAGCGAGGACCCGCACCCCATGACCCTCACAAAAATGTCTCATAGTACGGTTAACCTTCCGTCTCGCTTTTTCCATAGCTGCATGATGACGTGCTCCTTTCCAATGCAACCTCGTAATGAACTCTGTCCAGATCAACTGGGTGCTCTCCCAGGTAGCCTGGAGGACCTCCAGATCATGTTTCATCAACTTTATTAACGACAGCCCTGACAAATCAACCAGGTAATTTTCACCCAAATGAAGAATTAGCAAATGCGGCGGTCCCCTTCCAGAACACATCGTGGCCAGTACCGGAAACAAACCCTCCCAACGCATTCCCCCTTTGCCTTTCCATACCACCTCGTGGCTGGCACTGCGCAGTCCAAGGGAACGACCACACCGCTGTTGTTCGGCATAGACTGCAGCCCATTTAACGAAGGAGTGTCCTACTATCCATGTTGATTTTTTCGAACTTACAGGCCCCGTTGCCGTACCTAGATAGAAAAACAATGATTAACCAAAGAAAACGAGGAGCTATGCATAGACTTTCCGAACATATTTCTCACAACATTTGGACTTCCATCTCCCAATACGGCGTATGTCTGCCCAGGACCACCCCAACCTGGCCGCCTCTGTAGCTGCCCCGATCCGGAAAGAGTGTGTTCCAAAACATAAAGGGTTTTCCCCCAAAAGAAAAAGTACCTTTCTCATCACCGCCAGCAACTGGGCCACGGAAATAGGTTGCCCTGAGGTGTGGCAAAATACAAGTCCCAGAGCAAAACCACTAGAAGCCTTGAAACTTTCCCATTCCCCTACAGGGCAGCAGAAACCCTCCTCACTTCTGTTTAAGAAAACCCATTTTCCCCTGCCCAGCTGATCCGTCTTTGAAATTCTCAACCAAAGGCTCAACCTGTGCCCCTCGAGAAATACCTCATCACTGCGGATACCTGGCCTATGACGCAGCCCAAGCAGTTCAGAAGCTCTGAAAGCCCCAAAAAACAACCATAGGAAACATAATCTAAACAGCCTGCACTCAGACTCATCATAACATACCACAGGTAGCTGCCGCAGCATTCTTCGCAGCAAATCATAAGTCACCGCCTTGCGTAACTGTTTCGTCCCTGCCTGCACCCTGCTTAAACCCCTAAGGACCCTCTTCACCAAAACCCGCTGTACCAGATCCCTCCCCCACCACAACTGCCCGTAAAAAGAAATCCCCGCCAACTTGCCAGAAATAGTAGTATGTGTGAGACCTTTGTCAATCAAGTGTAACACAAAACCTAGTACCAGATGAGCATCGGTCAAACTCCCCCTATTCTCGGCACACAGTTTACCATAGCTCAAGAACTCTCTCCACGCTTGCTGATAGCTCCGTCGTGTAGAAGCCGCTATGGAGTTCTCCACGAAATCAACAAGTCTCAATCCCCCCACTCCCAGACACACTGCGGGATTGGAGTCTTGGTGTGTTCCGCCCCAGGGGCCAGCCTGCGAAATCGCGCCCACAGTAAACGAGACAGAGAGTCAGCTATACTGTTATGCACTCCCGGGATATGACGCGCCTTAAACACAACATTGAGCTGTAAACATTTTAGCATAAAAGCGCGCAGTAAGCGTAAGACTCTCAAATCCCTGGCTTTCTGTTTGTTAATCAACTGTACCACAGTTAAATTGTCAACGTGGAAAAGCACTGAACGATTCTGAAACTCATCGCCCCAAACATACAGGGCAACCAAAAGTGGAAAAAACTCTAGAAAAGCAATACTGCGACCTTGCAACATCCAATGACGTGGCCAACTCTCCGCGCACCAACGGCCTTCCCAAAAGAAGCCAAAGCCGTGCGCACCAGATGCATCCGAGTAGATCTGCACTTGCCAAATCATGTCTTCGTCCGCAAAAAACAAAGACACACCATTAAAATCTGCTAGAAAAGTCAACCATATAGCCAAATCAGCCCGTGTAGCCGCTGAAATACGCACTCTGTGGTGAGGAAGAAAAGCCCCAGACATGGCCATTCCCAATTTCCTGCAAAACGTTCTCCCAGCACGTACCACCCTGCATGCAAAGTTAAGATAACCCAACAGCTTCTGCACCTTCCTGAGCTCCAACTTGCGCTCTTCAATCACAGAGGACAAAAATGCAGTGATCTCCTGAACCTTCACAGCTGGCAACCTCGCTACCATAGCAACGGTGTCTATTTCAATACCCAAAAACACCATCGTCGTACTTGGACCCTCTGTCTTATCCGGGGCCAATGGCACACCCAGCTCCTGCGCCAATTTCTGAAAAGCCAGCAACGCCTCCTGGCACTGACCCGTGCCCTGAACGCCAATGAAAAGAAAATCATCCAAATAATGACAAATGAGGGCATGACCAGTAACCTGAGTGAAACGCCACTGCAAGAACGAGCTGAACAGTTCAAAGAGGGCACAAGAGATAGAGCAGCCCATAGGAAGCATCCGATCTACATAAAAGGCACCCTGCATCTGCATCCCCAAAAGTTCAAAGTCAGAAGGATGAATGGGTAACAGCCTAAAAGCAGATTGGATATCACTCTTGGCCAATTGAGCCCCCCTCCCTGCCGAGCGAACCAAACGCAGGGCATCATCCACGGAAGCGTAGGACACACATGCATCGTCGGGCGATATGAAATCATTGATGGAGGAGCCCTCAGGCCATGACAGGTGGTGTATCATACGAAACTCCCCTGCTGTCTTTTTGGGGACCACCCCCAGTGGAGAGACAATCAAATTGGGCATAGGACAGCTGGAAAAAGGACCAACAACTCTTCCTGCCTCCACCTCACCCTGCAACTTCAGCTGAACCACCTGTGGCAACTCCTTAGCGGACTTCAAATTATCGGACCACCTACCCAGTCTCGGCCCCTGGTAACCTATTTTGAAGCCGTCCTTGAAACCCCAAAAAAGTCTGCTGGCGGCCTCAACATCGGGATACTCCTGCAACCATTGCCCCAAAATCTCCAACTTAACCGGAGTAGGACCCCTTTCCTGCAAACTGGAAAGCATTGCCTCTTCCCCTCTGTCCCCTGCCCATGTCACCGAACCGCTGACCAGCGAAGCATTGCGTGAGGGGATGTCTACCACCACACTGGGAACACTAATGTTTATATCTGCAAAACTGCCTATTGCAGAAACCCCTGTTGAAATTCCAACAGGCTCCAAAAATAGGGGACTGACCTCTGCCCCCAAACCCCGCCCCAGGCTGGGCGGGACGAGCGGGAAAGGGCCGATAAGATATAGGTAAACCACTAGCCGTGTGCGTGGTCGCAGGCGGCTGAGAAGATGCCATCCACTGGAGCCACAGCTCGGAATCCACATCTCCCCAAGGTCTGTCCTGAGACACACTGAGACGAGCCCTAAACTCTTCATCATATGACAGCCATGCGAAACCCCCAAAATAACTCTGAGCCTTCCGAATAATATCCATGTATTTGAAAATCGCTACTGCCCTATCTGGGTATTTTTCACAATATACACTGGCATATATCAGGAAAGCAGAAGACCAGTTCTCAATAGACTTAGGTACCCTAGGACGCCGCGCCAGCTCCCACTCTTCCTCCTTGGAGCCCTCCTTCGCCTGAATGTCACGGTGCAACAATTTGAAAACATCCACAAACTCATGACGCCAAATCCTGCTTTTTGTCTTGTCTGATAAATGTGAGCCCAACGGCATAGCAATCCCCATATAAGGCAGTTTTTTGTGTATATTTTTATCCTCCTCCACCACCTCTGGGGCCCCTTTACCCTGATCCAGTAGAGGCTGAGACCCAGGGACGGGGGCAACCCCCCCCTCCCCACACCCAAGGAGGAACCTTGCTGCTCATCCAATGCCTTGTCCCCCACAGTATCTCCCCCAATGCCAACAGACCTGGTTGCTTTCGGCGGTTGACCCCCTTGTTGCCACACCGACCACCACCACGCAGTACCTGTAGGCAAAGGAGCTGGTCGAAGAGTGCTGACGGGCCGGGCTGCTTGCTTTCGACTGGTAGCTTCCAGAGCCGGGTTCGTTGCATTGTCCGCACTAGACGTCTGCAAAAAACTAAGCACATTTGGTTGCCCCAAAAAACCCCTCTTCCCCCTCACAGATTTCCCCCGTTGGACCCCACCAGCCCCATCCCCGTCCCTCAATTCCCCCTCTTCCAATTCATCGCTGTCCAAATCCAATCGCCCCCAAAACACCAAGATCACCAACAGGTGCCCCATTGTCCCCCATCTCCTCCAAGAAACCCCCCCTCCCACACCCCAAGCGCCGCTGAGCAGTCCCCCTATTGGAGGGGTGACCCGGCTGGGAAAGGCAATCTGCTCCAGATCGCCCCCCCTCAGTAGGCCCCCCAGACAGAGCCGCAGCGTGCTCCATCCGCCGTGTGCACTGGCCGGCCGCAAACCGTGTTGCTAAAACCGGCATATCTTCCTGGCAGCCGCTCAAACCAATACGTTCCTTCTCACGCGTCGCAAACCCCCGACCTTCCAAACTGCCACCCCTCCCAACACCCGAGGCATCCTCACCGGGCACCCAAATCCACTGTCCATCCCGTGGCGCCTGGAAACCCGCAGTGGCAAACCCCTCCAAGCTGGAAACCTGTGTCGCGTGTCCCGACGTGGAGCTCGTGCCCTGAAAAGCTGCCTGGCCAGTAGAGTCACCATGGGGAACAAAGGGGGAAGCGCCAATTAGTTCAGGGGGACTGGCAGTCAATGACGGAAAAACCGCCCCCTCCTTCTCACTCTGCCACCCCAAAGCGCCTCCTCCCACGGGAACAGGACCCGTCCCCACTGTGCCCAGGGCCCCCGACACCCTCCTGTGAGGCACAACCCCTGAACTCCTCATTAAGGGGCATTCCTTATGCACTTCCGGGGGAAAAACACTAGGCAATGGCGCCGCGGGGCTCAACAGAAACGTCTGCCCGTTCAATTGCACCAGCTGAGGGCTGCTCTGCCAAGACAAATCCACCGACAACGGAGCTGGGGTAATGGCTGGCCCCTGAAACGGCCCGGGGACCTGCAACCCTTCCAGACTCCTCCCACGTCCCTCACTCCTGGCACGCTCAGCCCGACAAACAGCCCTGCAACCGGCTCTCCTCCCACGAAGACCGGCCTTCGAGAGGGACGCCCCCTCCTTCCCCCTACCGTAGTACGCCGAGCGCCCACAACCAGACGGGCAGGAGCACATACCTGCGCTTCTTCGGCCGCCTCCTCCGACGGGCCTGCCTGCGCCTCATGGTCCACGACCCGGGCCGGGTCCGGGGCCGGGTCCGCTACCGGACACATCGCGACCTCCTCCACCGCTTCGGGCCCCGGAGATAAACAGGCCGCCACCGCTCGAGCGACGCCCCTCCTGGCCTTACGAGGCGCGAGGTCAAGGCCCACCCATGCCTGGCCGGCAACACCGGGCTTCAACAGGTCACCTCTGCCAGCGTCGTACAGCACCCGTACCGCCTCCCGTACCGCCTCCTGTGACGCCATGACGCCTGCGCACCAACTACGGAAAGCTAGCTGTGACAAAAAGTGCAAACCAGCCCCTCCTCCACGCTCCCGAGGGCCCAGTGATTTTCCCGCCCTTGGCTGCCGCTACTTATCACCTTCCCCTCGCCGCGCGCCCACCTCATTAAGACCCCTAACCTACACCTGGGTGGCCGCTCCATTGTGCGAAGCCACCCAGGGGGAGACCTGGCTCGCGCCCTGCACCCCCTGGGTCCCCCCTCGTATTGACAACAGTAGTAGGAACTCCGTAGGAAATTTTTACAGAGTGAAAGGAGTTCATGTTGTAGGGAGTCGATGGCATTTCGAACTCAATTATTTGAGTTCATCTTCAGGACATACATAGGCGAGCAAGCTGAATCTAAAATTATCGGAAAGGGGGGAAGAAAAGGGGGAACAAATATATATAATAAATATACCATAGTCTGGTCCCTGGATATATTTACAACATAGTTATATCGCTATTAAATTATAAAAGCTCCCTATTTGGCAATTATGCATAGTTAAGTCATGCACACAATTTTTATTTTAGATTAATCGCCTTTTTATTGTAGGTAATTAAGGCAACTAAAAGGTGTCAGAGGGTCACAATTAATAGTTGGAACACCAGAGGAATCCAGATTTGACTGATATGAACGCGCTTGCCAGATGGGCGGCATTCGGAATACACCATTAAGTAGATTCAGTCAGGGAAGGAAGGGATTAAGCTTGCGGAGTGGCACTGGTATAGAGAATTGCAGGAAACTGAACGCAGTGGCGACGGTATGGATTGACTTCGAAAATCTAATCACGAACTGAGAACAGGTGAGTGAGGCGCGAGGACAAAGCGCGACTGTCAGTAATGTAGAAACACTTACTGTGTACAAACTCTGTTAATTAAACATCAGGGGTGGTAAGCGCCAGTGAAAAGCTGCGGTCCTTTTAATGCGAACGCGTGAAAACCTGGGAAGAAATGTGTATTGAAATGATTACCAGGTTCAGAGTGAGTAAATTAGGCGTGAAAAGCTTGTGAGCTGAACTCACTTACTGTACTGCGAATTAATTTGCCCGATTATTGAGCAGCTGGGCAGTACAAGGCATCGTTCAGGGACGATTATTCTAAATGAGGCAGAGATAAAAAGTGAGTAAGGCTCAAGCGTGCGGAGCCAAGAGAGACAGGGGGTGGATTGGAGGGAAAAGCAGACGGTGCTACTTACTATTTAGGAGGCATCCAGGGCAATTCATGAAAGCCTGGAGACGAAAAGCAGAAAGGGTAATACACCTTGTCACAACACTGTGGGGCATATTATCAAGGTCCGGCGATAAATATCACAAAGTGCGCTTAGCGCTTACATATTTATCGCCGGCTATCTCTAGAATTTATCGCCCAGTTAGCGCGTTATCAACAAGGCGCATCGCCGAGGCGATTAAAATTCCAGGGATAGTGGGGATATCGCCGTTTTCCATGGTGGAAAACGGCGATATTCCCACTATCCTAGATGATAGGCCCTGTGGTCTTAGCCACACAATCCATCCCCCATGTTAGGTATGCCTTAGTCAGGAATTTAACAGACGTTAAATTCTTGCGTTAAGGCATACTTAACGCAATTTTAAATATCGTTAACCCTCGTTGTCAATATGACGAAGCTGGGTTAGCGATATTTTCCCAAGGGAGTCTTGTCCGGCACGCCTCCTTTGCATCTCATTAGCGTTGGGAGGCATGCTGACAAGGGGCGCTATTGCCAGTAAACTGTTGCTAACAGCTGTTAGCGACAGCTTGCTGATAGGGCGATAAAAATATCGTCGCTTTAGCAGCAAAAAATGCTGCTAAAGCGGCGATTTTGCCCTTGATAATATGCCCCTCAGTGTGTGATCAAGAAAGTTTATCTTTCAAAACGCGTAACAGTCTAAGGATTAAATACTACTTTACCAACTACTTCTGAGATCGTGCTTTACTGGCTTTTGCGTGGATTAATCGCCAGTCTGAGCTCTACCGGCATAGTGAGCCACAAAACTACGGGCGGATTTCCCAGGAGGAGCCCCCAGGGAAATCAAACATGTTTACAAAAATTTGTCCCCGCAGGGGGTTGGCCAGTTAGTACGAGGGCTAATCCCCTGACAATTTCATTATTTGTGTATTAAAAACACACAGATATAATATATCTATTGCCCCAGTCAGGGGGCAGCCCGTTACCAAGAGGGCCAACACCTCCTTTGTCGATTCCCTGGGGGCCTAGTGAGATTCGTGCTTGTGGAAAGTGGCACGCTGTGATCCACGAGCAGGAATCTGTTTGTGAGAGGCATCACTGGAAACGGGAGACTCTCCCCTTTCTAGTGATTTCTACCACAAGCATGGGAGGCATTGAACCCCCCCCCCCCAAAAAAAAACAAATGTGGGACCAGCTCTTACCTGCTTCTGTGTAGCCGGTCTGGTCGGGGTTTGTGACATCAGCACACCTTGCTGCAAGCTGATGTCATAGATGGGCGGGAGAAGTTGCTGGAAGAGACACAAAAGCAATTCTGCATCTCCCCCAGGGATTTTAAAAAAAACGTTATCTCTGGTGCTTTGCACTGGAGGATTCTCCAAAGCCCTTGCTGGTGTTGGCATATGGCTCTCCATGCAGCAGAGAGGGTGTACTCCTGTTGCTCATTGGCTGACACGTGCACCGATCGGAGTTAAGTAGCTGTGAGCCCTGCCTTGCCTTGGAATTGTCTGTTAGGCACACTGGAAGTAAGTAGAGCTCTAGTCACATCTAGAGATTTTGGGAGTCAGTGGAATGCATGACCACACCGGTCCATGGATGCCCAGGATGAGAGTCAAAGGAGCCTGGAGCCTGGAAAAATTCACGCCCCCCCCCCCCCAGAAACTACTGAGGAGGACAATGTTGTCCTGGGAGTCCCTCCTGAGTTATTTGGATGGCAAGTTAAGGGTTGGCCCACCAGATAGGAGTTCAGTAAGGCACATACAGTACCCAACCCTAGAGGGCATGAGGTGACAAGCTGAAGCCCAGGCAGCTTGTGGCACCTATGGAGATCACAGAATCTATTGGGAGAATGAAGTTCTGCTTAGTGAGCCTAAAGCACTTGTGCATTGGTCAACATGTGTGCTGGTGGTCCCCCAATGCCACAGGGCCTTCCTACTGGGGCTGTCTCTTTATATCACCCATGAAGGACATCTGGGTCAAGACAATATCTTTGCCAGGTTGTCTCCTACTTCTATTGGCCCCGGTTGAAGACATCCTCTGATATATTCCATAGGATGTCTCACCTGCCAGTGGGAAAACAGGGAAACAGCTTAAGGTTTCCCAGGTCTCCTTCCCCAAATTACAGTCCCTAATTCCCTTCCTTCCATCTGGTCATTCCGATACTCTATGAATTTTTTCAAACAGAGTCAGGGCTGCCGGAAGGTGGGCTTCTGGGAGGCACTGTTCCTGAGGATCCAAAACCAGTCCTGACAGAATAACAGGCCCAAGAATTATACAGTCCTCCAAAACTGTGATGAACAGAATGGCCTCCATAGAAGATCTCTGTGCCCTGCTAGCCGATCTAAAAAGTCAGAAACTGCTGACCTGACTAGTATGGTCAATCAAATGTAAACAGGATTAGAAACCCCACACTTTTCTACAGCACTGTTTGATAGGCCCAACACAACTCGCCTATCCGTTTCAGTGACAGTACCAGCAGCTGTCCTGTTAGCCACCCTGGAGCAATTTTAGGAGACCCAGCCAAGGTCCCGATATTTTTTACTCAAATACAATTACATTACATAGTGCATCCCCAAGCCTCTCCTGAAACTCAATCAGGAATTACATTTCTGATCTCATACTTAAGCGTTGATGCAGCCGCTTGGGCCATCCCTTTAGAGAATGAGGATAATCCTCTATTATACGATTGGTCATGCTTTAAGACCAAATTTTCAAAAGCTCCTTGACAGAGGGACCATAACCATGACTATGATGATGCCTCCTCTTTGGACACTGCCAGCTTTCTGGCCACTTTGAGAACTTTACCTTCTCAAACATTTTCTGCAAAATTTCTTCTGAGTTTGAAAGTAGGCAGAGACCAGGCTCAACCCACATTTTGTATACGAACTGTGATCCATCATGGTCGGCGCAACAAGATGTCAATGGTTGGTTCTTTGACTTTCTAGGTGCTAGATTTCACTGTATTGCTGTTTGTTTGCTGTATAAATACTTTACTCATTGCCTCTAAGCTAAGCCTGACTGCTTGTGTGCCAAGCTACCAGAGTTTTAAGCATAGGCTAATTTAGTGACTTTAGCGGTTCACCCTGATGGGGATTTGTAGCTGGTGCTTGAGAAAGGCTCCCCCTCCCCCAAGCAATAACCCAACTTCTCAGAGCAAGCAATGTAGAGAAGGCTGTTTGGGTTGGGCCACTGCGTTCTGAGCAGGGGTAGACAGGAAAGAATCTCTGACAAAAAATAATTGCTGTTCAAGGCAAAAAGCGCCTGGCCACAGGGGTGGTTAAGGAAAGAGCGAACACAGTGGGAATAACGGTAGGTGAAAGTGTCTTAACATGGAATAAAGTAAAAAAGTTTCTTTATATGGGCATAAGGAAACTGCTGAGGGAGCATGTACTAAACAGTAGAAGGGGAAAGAATTATGAATGTTTCTAAGATTCTTAACAGGCAGACAGATGGCATAAAAGGGTTCAAAGAAGAAGAATGCACATTGCCTAGGCAACCATGGACTCCCAATTGCTTAGAAAGTTAGACTTTAGCATTCCTTCTTTACACCAGTGTTTACTGTGAAAAGTTACTTGAGTGGAGTAATCGCAATTTAAATCTATAAACTGGCTTTGGAGGGATGGCATGAGGTTTGCCCAGCCTATTAATCAGATCTATAGGAGACTAAGGGAAATTGGGGTTGTACTATGTGTGATACCAGGATACCTTAATCAAAGAAATGGAATGGGTTGGGTTGGAGGCAAGGGAGCAGGTGGGAACTCTGGAGTGGGGCAGTTATGGTGGTAAGTACTGTAAAATTAACCTCTTAGCTTCAGTTGTCGCATCTGTTGATGATGGTGGGCTCAGTGGTTGTGTGACAGCAGTGAGGTTCAGGAGGCATTTCTCATGCTTTGTGAGAAAGGAATTATACATTGAAGTGGGGTCATATTGTGTGCTGAACTGTCCCTCTGACTTTCATTGGTAAGCAGGGCTCTTTGGATTGACTGAGGTGTGAAGTTGGTGGAATGATTTAGAAAATAGATGAGACTTCTGGCCAGCTTAAGTCCCCAAGAAGGAAAAGAGGGCGAGGGTGCCAGAAAGAACACCATCTGTTGAGGGTTTTTCTAGTCACTGTCTAAAGCTGGGGGTAATTTAATGATTGAAATAAACGTATTAGAGGATATTGGTAATCAGGCAACACTGGACTCGATGCTGGGACCGGTAGATCTGGCCATGGAAGACCAGTAGGCTACAATGAGATATGGGGCCAGCAGGTTCAGTACAGGACTAGTAGGACTCAGGAAAGATAAAAGTCCTGAATAAGAAATTTGGAAAATGAGGAGAGGGAAAGTCATTAGAACCAAAGAGGAGTGTGGGTTTATTTGTTTAAAGGGTCAGTGGATTTATAGTTGTATCATGTATGTGGTAGGGTGGCCAATGGCACACAAGGTGTGTTGTGAGAACTGTCTTGTCGTTCTCCTTTGCTTCTACAGTTTCAGAACTTGGTGAGGGCAACCCTGGGGCCACCTCTCTCAGGAGCACCTAAATGTTCACCTGAATGCCATGGATAGCAGAAGCGACATCATGCGCCTTTCACCCTGAATGACATCACAGGAAGTGACAGCATATGACATCTAATCTGATCACATGAAAGTAAATGACAGCCTCTGAGTGTTTGCCATGCTAACATCACAGCAAGTGACATCGAAGTGGGTGGAAAATGTTAACTATAATGCATTAGATACTCCAGTAAAAAATAGTCCAAGTCCTGTTGAAAGTTCTCCACTTGCATTGCCAGACTCAAACAGTGTCCTCAGATACAGGGCAGCACGGAAATGAAATGATTTTGTCCAAACGTCTTATAATAAGGCACGTAAACCTTCAATGATTTGTGCAACCACTCATATATGAAAATGCATATAATTGTTGGCAGCTCATTATGTGACAAAAGTGTCCCTTAAAGAACCAGTTAATTAATTTGAAGTTGGCTGGAATTCACTAGGAAGGGTGAGATCCTAGTGGTCACAGCGCCTCGTGACTGAATATCATTGCTGATGGGAACTATCGATGGAACAAAGCCAGGCAGGAGAATGGAGGGGACAGCAGCATATTTCTCCCTGATCTCAAATCAATATTTGGCTCCCTTACTGGGAAACTAAGAGGGTCAGTGGGGTACTATATGTCCATTGGCATGACAAATATGGAAGGGGGAAAACACTGACCCAGGTACCCACTAAAGTGATGTTTTTTGGTGTTTAACCTCATGGGGAGCAGAAATAGTTGACCACCCCAATAATGCCCCCAGGGAAGCTGAAGTTCTAGTTGGGTGCAGCCACAAATAAGAGAAAAGCCACCACTGAGGTAGACCCATCCAGGTGGTCTGATGGGCAATAGATTTCAAACCCCCTGGGAGGCAGATCAGGTGTATCCACCATTTTCCTGGTCTCAAGGGATTTGAAGCCCTCTTGCATGAGTATTAGAAGGAGGTTTGATGGAAGTTACCAACTCAAGTTTTGCCTTTTTTGTGTAGTGAAAATGTATCTTAAATGTCACATTAATCAGTTAGTTTTCGACTGTGGTACCTTATTTTGGGAGCATATGTTTTCTCAAACTCTTTCTCTGTAGCCTCCTTTTGTATGATTTGTTTCTTAGCTGAGTAATTGGAAACTCCACACGTATGACACCACAGGCCATAAAACAATGTAGTAAGTGATGGCTTAGTTTACATTCATGTGTACAAATTCATTAATTATTTCCTGTCATTGTTTGCCCAGATTTTTGTGGATAAGTGAAGACACATTTAATTTCCACAGGGCCTTACTTTTGGTATTAATGTTATAAGCAAACTCTGTTAATTCTTTGGGCAAGACCATGGGTAAGAATACTTTCTATATGTACAGTTTGAACTATTAAATTAATGTAGCACAGTGTGTCTGCCTTAGTTTCCTTATAACTTTTTTCAAGGCACCTTTTACATCCTTGTTCCTCAAACTGTAAAGAACTGGATTCAACATTGGAATGACAACTGTATACATTACAGTAAAGAGCTTGTCTTTGTCCAATGAGTGACCTGATGTTGGTTTCATGTAAACACCAAACTCAGTTCCATAGAACAAAACAACTGCAGTAAGATGAGAGGAACATGTGGAGAACAACTTCTGTCTCCCTGTTTTGGAGGGAATTTTCATGATGTTTAAGATAATTAGCACATAGGAAGTTATTGTTAAGATGAAAGGACCAAGTCCCGCTACAACACCTCCTACGAAAGTTGCGATATTTATGAAATATGTGTCTGAACAGGATAGTTTTAGAAGAGCATTAAAATCACAAAAGAAATGATTGATTTCATTAGATGCACAGAAAGATAAATTTGATATCAAAACAATATATGGTATAGTGTCAAGATAGCCGATTGTCCATGATGTTACAGTCAATAAAATCATGGCTCTTTTATTCATGATAGATGAATAGCGCAGGGGGTTACAAATTGCAATGTACCTGTCATAGGCCATGACCGACAGTAAGTAAAACTCTGTGCTGATGAAGGAAACGCAAAGATACAATTGAAGAAAGCAAGCAGAAAAATTGATGGATTTGTCAGATTTCTTGGCTTTCAGGCAGACCACCAGCAGTTTTGGGATGGTGACCGTTGTGAAACCAATATCTAGGAAAGATAAGTTAATGAGAAAAAAATACATGGGATTTTGAAGATGTGCATCAACGCATATTAATGTAATAATGACAAGGTTTCCAAGAATAGTAAATAAATACATGAGTGAGAACACAATGAAAATTGGAACTTGAAGCTGAGGATTTTGCGATAATCCCAAAATTAAAAATTCACTCCAGAGAGTCTGATTCGACTTTTCCATAATCACAGTGCATTGTGTTGGTTTTCAATGAAAAAATGAAGATCTGGGGAAAAAAGAAAACACAATATTATGAAAAGCAAAAGATATTTCACCTGAATGAAAAAGCATGCATATGGATAAATTGTTGTCATCTGTTTGCAGTGTATTAACAAGCATTTGCAATGCAATAGATCTCGCATTACTGAATGTTTGAGCTATTGGCTTTGCCAATAATAATGCAACGCCAATAAGCTCAAACTTTCAGTAATGTGAGAATAATTGCATTGCAAATGTTAGTTTTTCTATGTATTTATTTTTTAAGCAATCGCAGAATCCACCCTTTAGCTTGAGATGTTTAAAGCTAAAGCTTTGTTTCCACGATTGTAAGAAAAGTAAAGAAATTGAAAAAAAAGGTGTGAGGCACATAGGATCCCATGGTATTTTGGAGTCAAAAGCATGCTGAGGTACTGGCCTATAGGGTTCAGTATGTAATCTGTTTACTATGGAGCTGGTCGCGGAACAAACTCAAATCTGTCCTTGTGATGGGAGCAGCACAAACTGTATTTTGTGGCCATGCTAGAATCAGATTAAGAGTGCGGACTCCAGCCACTGGGAAGAGAGTCACTGAGGAAGTGGGATAAGAGTGCAGGGCACATACAACAAAGAGGTCCTTACTCCTTCCAGAGATGTGAAAAGAGATCACTCGAACTCCTGATAGGCAAAACCTCCAAAACAGACACCGCACAGATACACATAGACACACAAACGCACTGCAAAGTTACTGTCTAGTTGTTAAAAGGAGGAGCATTTGGTGAGCTCATTGACCAGGCCAATATGTCACCTGAGTGACCTCATGTTGAGAGGACACGGGGGCATTACAAACAGAGGAACTCAAATGAAAGTAAAATGTAACATGATGCTACAGCTGCGACCTGAGCTGTGGCCTCTCTCTCTTGCAGTGTAGGAGATTGCTAGTACAGGGGTGCTTAAAAGCTAGAGATTGTTGAAAAGATGTGCTCAGAAAATAATTGAAAGAGTAGACTAATCGGGCAATTCAAGCGTACCAGGAGACTGTTAAAAGGTGCACTCAATTTACCGGATGGGACCGAAAAAGAGGCGGCTGTAGAGGCCAAAGGGTATCCATTTATTTACAACTCGCTATAGCGTTACTAGGACAAAATGTATCTACCTTTCTCACGCACTCCGCAGAAGCCAAATCTGGCCAGCAGAGAGACACTCCAGAACTGTATGTCAGGGAGTTGCACAGTTGCAGATATAGGTGCAGATTAGGATCCTGGAAAAAATTTCCCCGTACGACTCGTATCCGGTCTTTTTACCGTACGAATCGTACAAGTGCCATACAAACTGCCAAGTACGATTCGCATGGGAAAAAGTAAATACGAATCGCATTGGGAATAATTCCCCACACGTCCTCGGGTCGGAAAATGTGTCCGACACGTCCCCGGACGATTTACCGTACAAATGTGAAAAGTGAAGTTCGACCGCGCAAGTACGATCCATCCCGTGCGTCCGATGTCACAACCGTATGGAAAAAACACCGTCCGCACCGAACTCCCATAGCAACCATGGAGACATGTGCCCGCATACGCGCCGAACACCCCCCAACCCCCGTATGTACGCACCCAACCACCCCCCCAGCCCTCGTATGTATGCGCCGAACCCCCACCCGTGCATGTACACCCCCGTACGTACGGACCCTACACCCACCCGTGTATATACACCTGTCTACGTACGGCCCGTACCCCCACCCGTGTATGTATGGAGCGTACCCCCACCCCAACAGTGAATGTACGGACCGTACCCCCTCCCGCATATGTATGGAGCGTACCCCCACCCCAACAGTGGATGTACGGACCGTACCCCCACCCGCGTATGTATGGAGCGTACCCCCACCCCAACCGTGGATGTACGGACCGTACCCTCACCCGCGTATGTATGGAGCGTACCCCCAAAACAACAGTGAATGTACGGACCGTACCCCCACCTGCGTATGTATGGAGCGTACCCCCACCCCAACAGTGGATGTACGGACCGTACCCCCACCCGCATATGTATGGAGCGTACCCCCACCCCAACCGTGGATGTACGGACCGTACCCCCACCCGCGTATGTATGGAGCGTACCCCCACCCCAACCGTGTATGTACGGACCGTACCCTCACCTGCGTATGTATGGAGCGTACCCCCACCCCAACAGTGAATGTACAGACCGTACCCCCACCTGCGTATGTATGGAGCGTACCCCCACCCCAACAGTGGATGTATGGACTGTACCCCCATCCGCGTATGTATGGAGCGTACCCCCACCCCAACCGTGGATGTACGGACCGTACCCCCACCCGTGTATGTATGGAGCGTACCCCCACCCCAACTGTGTATGTACGGACCATACCCTCACCCGTGTATGTATGGAGCGTACCCCCACCCCAACAGTGAATGTACGGACTGTACCCCCACCCGCGTATGTATGGAGCGTACCCCCACCCCAACAGTGAATGTACGGACCGTACCCCCACCCGCGTATATATGGAGCGTACCCCCACCCCAACAGTGGATGTACGGACCGTACCCCCACCCACGTATGTACGGACCGAACCCCCACCCGTGTATGTACGGAGCGAACACACACCCCACCAGTCTAAGTACAGAGCGCACCCCAGGCCCCAACACCAGCACCCTCACCCAACATCGCGCATGTACGAGTCGTACCAAGCCAGAGACAAGGACAGCACTGTACAACAAAATGGCCGATGTACGCACCGTACAGACGCTAAAAACACACGTACACAACCAGGACAAAGCAAAACAACACAAGAAGACTCCATTCGAATCGCACAAAGCCACAAAACATGTCCAACAAGCACAAATACAACCTATTCACTGACCTGCAACTGCCAAACTCCCAAACAGAGGCTCAAAACACAACCACTCCTTATAACACACCCACTGTTAGACGGCGACCTCAGAGGAGCCCGGAAAGGGGGTCCTGATTACCCTGAGACCCACCCTCAAAGTATCGTAGCCGGGCACTGGCGGGAGACTCCCCAGGGGGAGGAATCTCGCAGCGAGGATCGTACTTCTGGCGCCACACGACACAGAGTAATCACACCGGTTGTTCTCAGAAACAATCTTTATCAAGTAGGTTATCACGGCAAATATGTACAAGGTATTCACGGGTTCAAGAGTCTCGGAAAGGTAGGGGGGTAGCGGGACAGTCTTTGGCAAAAGTTCAAGCAGGGACGTACCCGGCGCACAGCTCACAATCCTCGAGCCGGGGGATACGGGGTCGTAGTCGGGGTCCGGCGGGACCGGGAGAGTCTGGGGGAGCCGCGAGTCACTCAGCGGGCTCAGGTACAGGTTCAGGGGTGTCCGATCTTCAAGGAGCCGCGAGTCACTCAGCAGGCTTAGGCGCAAGTTCAGAGATGTTACGATCTTTCAGGAGCCGCGAGTCACTCAGCAGGCTTAGGCACAGGTTCAGAGGTGGTACGATCTTCCAGGAGCCGCGAGTCACTCAGCAGGCTTAGGCACAGGTTCAGAGGTGGTACGATCTTCCAGGGGCCGCGAGTCACTCAGCAGGCTTAGGCGCAAGTTCAGAGATGTTACGATCTTTCAGGAGCCGCGAGTCACTCAGCAGGCTTACGTTGTTCCAGCGTCGAATCTGCGGACCGACCCGAAGCACCCCCTGTTATAGGTCGACCCCTCTTTGATGTCCGGGGTCGGTCGAGGCAGGGGTCTTGTCACCTGGGGGTCGCTTGTCGGGGTTTCCTGCTATTGTCTTTTGATCTCGTTCAGGGCCGGGCCGGGAGGAGTCCCAGACACCCAGCAGGCGTGGAGCCAGCTCTCAGGGAGGCCGGAGGGCCGATCGAAACCCATCGTCCCAGGGGAGTCCAGAGGTGCGATAGAAACTGCTCCTCCCTCTCTCATCCCCCGGGAAGTGTGATGTCCTCCAGCCGGAGTGGCGCCTCTAGGCCAGGGTCGCGCTGGGGCCGGGCGGCCATCTTGACGCATGAAGTGGGCCTGCGGGCCCGGGGTGGCCGAAAGGAGAGAGGCCATGGACGGGGATGTCCGGGCCGGGTGTGGGTGTTCTGGTAGGAAGGACCGGCTGGGCCGGGTGGTTGGGGCGGCAGGTACCAGGTTTCGGTGGTGCGGGTGCACGGCGGGCCGTTCTGCGAGGCCGGGTCCAACACGCGTCCCCCCCAGCTGAAAGCCGGAGAGAACTGCCCATCATCTTGGGGGGTTCTCTTCGCTGAGGCGGAAGAACCGGGAGAGGCCGTCAGCGTTGGCGTGGTCCGTACCAGGGCGGTGTTCTACGGTGAAATCCATCCCCTGGAGGGAGATTGACCACCGCAGTAGCTTGGGGTTTTCTCCTCGCATCTGCATGAGCCACCGCAAGGGCCGATGGTCAGTTTGGACTCTGAAATGCGTGCCGAACAGGTAGGGTCGTAGCTTCTTGAGTGCCCAGACCACGGCAAAGGCTTCGCGCTCTATGGTGCTCCACCTCTGCTCTCGGGGCAGCAGCCGCCGACTGAGGAAGGCGACGGGCTGGTCTAGGCCTTGGTCATTCACTTGGGACAGGACGGCCCCAATGCCATGTTCGGAGGCATCGGTCTGGACTAGGAACTCCTTGGCATAGTCGGGAGCCCGGAGGACGGGAGCAGTGCACATGGCCTTTTTTAGAGCATCGAAAGCCTCCTGGCAGGCAGCCGTCCACTGCACCTTCGTTGGCTGTTTTTTAGATGTGAGTTCGGTGAGAGGGCCGACCAGGCTGCCATATCCCCGAATGAAGCGTCGGTAGTATCCTGTGAGTCCCAGGAAGGCTCGGACCTCCGTCTGGGTGATTGGTGGTTCCCAGGCCAGGATGGCGTCGATCTTTGGTTGTAGAGGGGCTACCTGGCCGCTCCCGACCCGGTGCCCCAGGTAGACTACGGAGCTTTGTCCGATCTGGCACTTGCTAGCTTTTATTGTGAGGCCTGCCTGGCGCAGGGCGGTTAGCACCCTCCGGAGGTGCTGGAGATGCCCACTCCACTCCGAACTGAAGACGGCGATATCGTCTAGATATGCCGCGCTGAACTGTTCCAACCCGGCCAGGACCCTATTCACCAGTCGCTGGAAAGTGGCCGGGGCATTTTTCATCCCGAAGGGCATCACGCGGAAGCGGTAGTGCCCGTCGGGGGTGGAGAAAGCGGACCGCTCCTTGGCCCCTTCGGTGAGCGCAATCTGCCAGTATCCGCAGGTGAGGTCGAATGTGCTGAGGAACCGAGCTGCCCCTAGTCGGTCAATGAGTTCGTCGGCTCGTGGAATGGGGTGGGCATCGGCTCGGGTAACATCATTGAGCCCCCGGTAATCCACGCAGAATCGGAGCTCGGGGGCGACACCGGGGGCCGCTGCCTTCGGGACCAGGACCACGGGGCTGGCCCAGGGACTGTCAGAGGGCTCAATCACCCCCAGGGTCAGCATCTTCGAGACTTCATCTTGAATGCAGGCCCGGACCCGGTCAGGAACCCGGTAGGCTCGGTGTCTCACCGGCGGGCTGTCCCCGGTGTTCACGTCATGAACACACCAGTTGGTGACCCGGGGGGTCAGAGAGAAGAGGTCGGCAAATTGTCTTAGGAGCTGGCGGCAGTCCGCTTGTTGTTGGGCAGTGAGGGCTGGGGAAAGGTTCACTCCCTCCACGGAGCCATCCTGCTCCTTGACACACAGGAGGTCCGGGAGGGGATCTGACTCATCTTCGGCCCCGTCATCGGTGGCCAGCAGGAGGCTCAGTTCTGTCCGCACGAAGTGAGGCTTGAGTCGGTTCACGTGCAGGACCCGGAGGGGGTCCCGTGGCGACTGGACGTCCACCAAGTACGTAACTGGACTCTTTCGCCCCACCACCTTGTACGGCCCAGTCCATCGGTCCTGGAGGGCGCCAGGCTTCACGGGGGCCATGACCCACACCTGCTGGCCCGGCTGGAACTCAACCAGAGTGGCATTCTGGTCGTACCAGCGTTTCATCTCTTCTTGACTCGCCTCCAGGTTGGCCTCGGCCAGTTCTCGGAACTTCCTGGTCTGGTTCCGGAGGGCCAAGACGTATTGGAACACATCTCGGGGAGTGGTCTGGGGTGTCGCCTCCCACTCTTCCTTTACCAAACTGAGGGGACCTCGGACGGGGTGCCCATAGAGCAACTCAAACGGGCTGAATCCTAGGGACTTCTGGGGGACCTCTCTATACGCGAACAATAGGCAAGGGAGCAGGACATCCCACTTCCGCCGGAGGGGTTCGTCTAGGCCAGTGATCATCCCTTTCAAAGTCCTATTAAATCTTTCTACTAGGCCGTTTCCTTGGGGATGGTACGGGGTAGTGAACTTATAGGACACCCCACATTGTTGCCACAGGGACGTCATATACTTTGAGATGAAATTAGTGCCGCGATCGCTCACGACCTCGCGGGGAAACCCCACCCTGGAAAAGATCCCCATCAGGGCCCGGCCCACCACAGGGGCCGTAATGGTGCGCAGGGGGATAGCCTCTGGGTATCGGGTGGCGTGGTCCACTAGGACCAAGATAAAACGGTGGCCTTGGGAGGTGGGGGGGTCCAGTGGTCCCACGATGTCGATCCCGACTCGTTCGAAGGGGGTACTGACGACCGGGAAGGGTTGGAGGGGAGCCTTGAGTTTCCCTCCACTCTTTCCACTAGCCTGGCACGTGGGGCAGGACTTGCAATGGGCCTCTACTGCTGCTCTCATCTTAGGCCAGTAAAAATGGGTCACAAGACGGTTGTACGTCTTGTCCTGTCCCAGGTGACCGGCGAGGGGGACGTCGTGGGCTAAACCCAGGAGGAAATCTCGGAAGCGGAGGGGTACTACCAGTACCCGTCCCGATCCCAGCTCCACCGACTTCTGCTCACTGTACAGGATGCTATTCTCCCAATAGATTCGGTGCGTCCCGGTCTGGTCCCCTGCGGCTTGGCCCTCGGCTTGGCGCCGCAGCCCGACCAGGGAAGGACAAGTGGCTTGCTCCCTGCAAAACTCTTCCCGAGTGGGTCCGCCCTCGTGGCGCCATTGGGCCAACTCGGGTAGATCGCCTAACTCAGGGACTGGGTCAGGGTCTGATGGTGTGGGTTCATCGCTAGCGACGGACCCTTCTGAGGGGGGGACGGAAGGACCCTCGGCGGGGACTGTTCTGATCTCTTCGATCGGGGTGCTCTCGACCTCCCTCTGGGGAGTGAGTCGGGCGGACATAGAGCGGGTGGTGGCGCACACCCACTCGGGGAGTCCCATCATTCCCAAGTGGGCCTTACGCTCCACGTGCTTCCATGGGGAACTCTCTAGGTCGTTCCCTAAAAGGCAGTCGACCGGCTGGGAGGTTCTTACGGCCACCTTGAGTTTGCCTATCACCCCTCCCCACTCAAATGGCACCAGGGCTACCTGGCACATGCTCTCTCGATTGTCTGCGGATATAACAGGGCAAAAGACGTTGGGGAGGATCTGCTCTTCGGGGACTAGGTGCCTGAGGACACCGGTGATACTGGCCCCGGTGTCTCGCAGGGCCTCTACTTGGTGGCCATTGATTTTGACAAGTTGCCCATACTTCTGGGTGTTGGAGGGGAGGAGGCTACCAGGGATCATCTCCCTATCTCCCAGGGATACTAGGGCCATTGCTGCGGGTTCCCACTCCTCGGCTTCCTCTACTCCCTCCCCCAGGGCTACGTTGGCTATCTGTCTCGTCGGGGGGACTTGGGGGGCCATGGGGCACTCTGGGTCATTGGCGTAGTGCCCGGGTTTCTGGCAGCGAAAACATGTGACGGTCACCCGGTGTCCCCGTTTCCCAGGGGGCCCGGTTACTGGTGGAGGGGGTGCCGGGAAAGGTGGAGGTGGTGTCTTCGGGGGGCTAGGCTGGGACTCTCTCGGCCCTCCCTGGTTCCCTCCCCCTCTCTGGCGGGGTGGTCCCTGACTGGTTCGGGGGTACTCTCCTACCATGCCCCGGGAGACCCGGGTGTTGGTCCAGCGGTCGGCCTCCACAGCCAGCTTCCGGGGATCTGTGAGCTTACTGTCCAGCAGATGCTGACGTAGTTCTACGAAGCAGTTCGCAGCTAGATGTTCCCACAACATGAGATCAGTGAGTTCGGCCAGGGTGGTGACCTTGCTGCCCTTGGTCCACCCATCGAAGGCCCGACTGAAAAAGTTTACATATTCCACCCATGTGGTGCCCGGGATCTTCCTGCAGTCCCGGAACCGTTGACGGTACATTTCTGGGGTGAGGCCGTATCTTGTGAGGAGAGCCTCTTTCATGTGGCTGTAGGAGGTCTGCAGGGAGAGGGGTAGGTCGAGCAGGGTGTCCCTTCCTTCGCTCAGAAACCGCCCCCACAACCCCGCCCCCCAGTCCTTCTCTGGGATCCGATGGGAGGTCATGGCGACCTCGTAGGCCCGAAACCATTGCTGAATGTCATCGTTTTTATAATATTCCTTGACCACATCCTTCGGGATGTGGACCCTCTGTTCCGCTGGGGAGACCGCCTCTCGGTTACTTGGGGGCCTCCCTTCCTCGTTTCGGGCCTTGAGCTCGAGTTCCTTTAAGCTGCGTTCGTGCTCCAGCTGGAGCTTCCTTCCTTCATGCTCTCGTTGGAGCTTTTTCTCCTCCAGTTCGCCTTGCACACGCATTTGTTCTACCGCTAGCTTTTTTTCCGCTAGCTTCAACTCGCCCTCAATTTTGAGTTTGGCCAGCTCTAGTTCATGATTGCGGCTTCTCTCTCTGTCCGCGAGTTCTTCTGGGGAGAAGCCCCCGTCTGGTACACCTCCTCGCACCTGATTGCTGCTGCTTTCACTTTGGGGAGGTTCGGTTTCGTCGGGGCGCTCCCCCGTGCTTTCCGGGCGGGAGGCTCCGGTCTCCACCCAGGTTTTCAGTGCTTTCTGCAAATCTTCCTTTGTGTTGAGACCAGTGGTAGCGATTTTAAGTTCCTTGCAAAACTGCTTCAGCTCCTTGTGTGTATATTCCTCTAGATGCTCCACCTGGAACACCCTGTTGGCGTTGGTTTCTGCGGGGCTCATGGCGCTTCCTTCTGCCATCCTTGTCGGTGGTGCGTCCGTTGTTCACGGTACGATCTCTAGGTGATGGGCCCGAATCCCGTCGCTTGCCACCAATGTTAGACGGCGACCTCAGAGGAGCCCGGAAAGGGGGTCCTGATTACCCTGAGACCCACCCTCAAAGTATCGTAGCCGGGCACTGGCGGGAGACTCCCCAGGGGGAGGAATCTCGCAGCGAGGATCGTACTTCTGGCGCCACACGACACAGAGTAATCACACCGGTTGTTCTCAGAAACAATCTTTATCAAGTAGGTTATCACGGCAAATATGTACAAGGTATTCACGGGTTCAAGAGTCTCGGAAAGGTAGGGGGGTAGCGGGACAGTCTTTGGCAAAAGTTCAAGCAGGGACGTACCCGGCGCACAGCTCACAATCCTCGAGCCGGGGGATACGGGGTCGTAGTCGGGGTCCGGCGGGACCGGGAGAGTCTGGGGGAGCCGCGAGTCACTCAGCGGGCTCAGGTACAGGTTCAGGGGTGTCCGATCTTCAAGGAGCCGCGAGTCACTCAGCAGGCTTAGGCGCAAGTTCAGAGATGTTACGATCTTTCAGGAGCCGCGAGTCACTCAGCAGGCTTAGGCACAGGTTCAGAGGTGGTACGATCTTCCAGGAGCCGCGAGTCACTCAGCAGGCTTAGGCACAGGTTCAGAGGTGGTACGATCTTCCAGGGGCCGCGAGTCACTCAGCAGGCTTAGGCGCAAGTTCAGAGATGTTACGATCTTTCAGGA
Source organism: Triturus cristatus (assembly GCF_964204655.1). Taxonomy (NCBI): domain Eukaryota; kingdom Metazoa; phylum Chordata; class Amphibia; order Caudata; family Salamandridae; genus Triturus; species Triturus cristatus. Next base: position 1,836,859,247 of record NC_140590.1, on the reverse strand, counting down.
GCCGCGAGTCACTCAGCAGGCTTACGTTGTTCCAGCGTCGAATCTGCGGACCGACCCGAAGCACCCCCTGTTATAGGTCGACCCCTCTTTGATGTCCGGGGTCGGTCGAGGCAGGGGTCTTGTCACCTGGGGGTCGCTTGTCGGGGTTTCCTGCTATTGTCTTTTGATCTCGTTCAGGGCCGGGCCGGGAGGAGTCCCAGACACCCAGCAGGCGTGGAGCCAGCTCTCAGGGAGGCCGGAGGGCCGATCGAAACCCATCGTCCCAGGGGAGTCCAGAGGTGCGATAGAAACTGCTCCTCCCTCTCTCATCCCCCGGGAAGTGTGATGTCCTCCAGCCGGAGTGGCGCCTCTAGGCCAGGGTCGCGCTGGGGCCGGGCGGCCATCTTGACGCATGAAGTGGGCCTGCGGGCCCGGGGTGGCCGAAAGGAGAGAGGCCATGGACGGGGATGTCCGGGCCGGGTGTGGGTGTTCTGGTAGGAAGGACCGGCTGGGCCGGGTGGTTGGGGCGGCAGGTACCAGGTTTCGGTGGTGCCGGTGCACGGCGGGCCGTTCTGCGAGGCCGGGTCCAACACCCACCCAAAGTTCAAACACAGCCACACCCACCAATGGACCAATAAAAAGGCACAACACACACAAACCATGATCCTTTGCAACAGACCCACTGCTGCCAGACCACACAGAGAAACAACTGCACCATACTACAACCTCCACTACACCTTACACCTGCACACCTTCACACAACCACCTTCACAAACACCCCCTCATCACATTCACACACACACCTGCAAAACCACACCCACACACCCACAACCATCCACACCCCCACAACCATCCACACCCACACCCCTCACCATGCCCACTAACAAGAATCCAAAGTTCACTAGCCAAGAGTTGGAGGTCCTTGTCGACGAAATCATCAGAGCCGAGCCACACCTCTTTGGAACATTGGTCAGACAGACCAGCATTTCCGAAAAAACAGCCATGTGGCAGAGGATTGTCGATGCTGTGAATGCTGTTGCGTCCACCAGAAGGACCAGGCATGAATGCCAAGCCAGGTGGTACGATCTGCGGAGGACAGTCAAGAGAAAAATGACCGACGACCACAACCAGGCCAACATCACTGGAGGAGGGCCGCCCCGCAGACGCGTACAATACCATCCCTGGGAGGAGAAGGTGATGGCCATACTGCCGCTGGTGGGAGTGGAGGGAGTAGAAGGACTCCGAGAGCCTGGTGAGTACACAAACAACTCACCTCACATGGGGGGAACGTCATCCACAACCGAACTCACAATCATGCACGCAACCACCCCAAAGCTATCGCATGACTCAAACACACTCCATAAACACGCACATGCCACTAGCGCCACCATGCCCCATGCACCCAGCTAGACAATGCCAAGTCACAGGCCACAGAAAACACCAACACAAGACACGGTAACCCGGATGGCGGGAGTGTGGGCCTCAAAAATCACATAGTGCAACTCAGGAGCAGACAACAATGCCCTCTGCCCATATGGCCTAGGTCACAGCCAGACAAACAGTGTGTCCCCACACAGGAAAGACTTGCCTGCAAATGGCGGACGCCTTGCATGAAGACATGGGGGTGAAGGCACTTTTTGCACATGACAGCAGCTAATGAACAGCCAACACTGTGAAAGAGTGGCAGCACACACCACCACAGCAGCAGCGCAGACACAGACACTACACCCAATGGGTGCCTGGAGATCAGAAACAAACTCACATGAACAAGCCAAGGGCCATTCAAAGATCTGCAAAAAGTGTGTGCCTAGGAAGCTGGGCTGAGGTGACAGAGGGTGACACACAGAGGGAGGGAGAGGGGGAGAGAGAGGGAGGGAGACACAGGGAGACGGACAGAGGGAGGAGGCTGACACAGGGAGGGAGGGAGAGGGGGACAGAGAGGGAGTGAGAAAGGGAGACACAGGGAGACCAATTCAGCCTTGGGTGGTGTGGGAATGTCTGCTCGTCAGCAGCTGGACTGCGTGCATGTAGACAAGGGTGGCCAGTGCCTGAATCCCCCTCTCTTCTCCATGGCAAAACACTGGGCCATGTCTCAACCTGTGCACGAGCACAACGCCAGCTACCTGCATTATATAAGTGTGTGGAACAACTCCATGTGCCCACGTACAGTGCAACACGGATGGCGCCAATGCATGGCTCGCCACACCTGCTCACTCCACTGCTGACTGCAGTCACAATTGACGCAGCAAGTAAGACTGTGTCACACATAGGTAAAGTCTCAAAAGCTGTGGCCAAGGGACATCCTCATGCACAAGTGCACTGTGAGTGGAATGCAAGACATATCCAAATACCCAGAGGAAATGTGCCAACTTTGAAACTAATGAAACATGGATGTTGCATGGAACAAAAATAACATTGTCTCTCTCACACACAGGTCAACGTTATGGATCACCCCCCAACACTGGGGGGGAAGACTCACAGGACCTGGCTCTGCAGGATGACGATCCCACCGGCAGCGACGACTCTCACCACTTTGTGGACGACCACCAACCTGGCCCCTCTGGTGTCCAACCACCTGCAGCACCTGCGTCAGGTACAACTGGGCCAACCACCACCCCCACTCCTGCCACATCCCAGGAGACACCCAGGATCTCTTCCCCACCACCACAACGCAGCCAGGCTGACCAGGAGGAACACGGTGTACCGGGCACCCAGGAGGAGGCAGGCGACAACGCAAATGCCACCCCTCAGGGGTCCCGGAGACCCGATGTGCCCACAAGGGCAGGCCAGGTGCAAGTGGGCAGGGGTGGTGGGAGTGGAGGATGGCGGAGGCGCGAGCCTGACCAGTTGGCTGCGGAACCGGTATATTCCCATGTGAGAAACATCCTGGACACATACCGGCAGGACACCACGGGCATGAGCCAGGTTGTGTCCACCCTCAACGAGATGAAGGGGACCCTCGAGGAGATCAAGACCCAGCAGGCCCAGCAACATGCGAAGCAACATGCCTGTCAACAGCGACACCAAGGACGGATGGAGGACAGACAGGCTGAGCTCGTGACGGTGCTAACGGGAATTAACCGTTCACTCCGTCGGATAGCCGACAACATGGGCAACCCTTCCTGTGCCACCAGGCGAAGAACATCACCACCCACAGGGAGGGATCAGGAGGAGGAGGATACATCCAACGGAGCATCTGAAACATCGTCACGGCCTGCTTCTGAGGGTTCCCGCAGGAGGGCGGGTCGTCCACGGAAAAGACCGCGAGGGTCGGCGCAACAGCACCATCTCCCAGGACACCTGGCCCGGCACCTGGCCCACTGGCCCAACAGCAGCACATCAGCAAATGACATTCTCTGCCACATGGACTTGCTGGTCACTGTCTGACCAATGTTGACAAAGACTGTGGCATGGACTCTGATGATTTCCAATGGCATAGATACCAACTCCCACAGTGAACTTTGGATTCCACACACCCGGAAAGCCCCTCTTACCCATACCCCCGCCCCCCAACACGTACGCCAACACAAATAAAAACTTACACGATCAAGAGATGATGCCTACATTTTGCATTATTACCTTACATGTGTCTTGTAAAGTCTAACCATGCCTGAGTTCTCATATGACTTCAACCATCCATACCCTGGGGCCTGAGTCTCGCACAGGACACATAGTGATACGGACCGTACACATGCGTGTACGCTCACTATCACTATGGGTGTGCTCGCGTATGCGTACTCATAGTGATACGGACCGTACACACGCGTGTACGCTCACTATCACTATGGGTGTGCTCGCGTATGCGTACTCATAGTGATACGGACCGTACACACGCCTGTATGCTCACTATCACTATGGGTGTGCTCGCGTATGCGTACCCATAGTGATACGGACCGTACACACGCCTGTACGGCCCGTTGCTATGCATCTGGGGTGCCCTAGGGCCCCGGAACGCACCGTACCTGTGTGTGAATCTCCAAATTACATAGGGGACACTTGAGGGACAAGTAGGAAGCCAGAGATGCATGCTGGTTGCCATGGAGACCGAGTTTAAACTTTGAATTTGTTGAATGAGCTGGGCTGCAAAAGTCGGTTTGAAATAATCAACATTGTTGCAAAGTTATAGTTGAAATTACATCATGCTGAATGCTAAAAAAATCTAACCCCCTCACAGGGGTAGGTTTAAATGGATTGGAGGAAACATAGGATGCACATGTGAGTGACCAATCACTCTGTACTCCTGTGCATGAAACAGGCCAGCAAGGCAGATATAAGGCAGCCAGGTCCCATGAGAGAGCACTTGGGTGCACATCATTTGATTCCACACCACTGCTGCTGCTCGTGATTCCCTGGCACCATGTCAAGGTCTGTGGAGAGGGCCCAGCCTTTCACCCCCGAGGAGAATGTGGCATTGCTGGATGTCATCCTCCCACAGTACCCCATGCTGTATGGCCGACCAGGGTTTCAGGTGAGTGCTGAGTCCACTAGCACAGACTGTGGCCCTTTTTTGGGACTGTGACTCCTGGCATTGTGTCCAGGTGTGACACACATGCATTGTACTGTAGGGTGGGTCCCAGGGGGGGAATGCCTAATGTCTCCCAGTCAGAGCATGCTGTGGTGCATGTCTGCCGTCCTCACTTGCATTGTGTTTACTGTGACAATCACTGCATGGTGCATGCCACATTCTGCCTGTCTAATCCTCCTGGGAATGTTGCTTCTACAGTCCTGATGTGATTCTGTGGTCCCCCCAGTGTGACAGGCGACTGTACCCACAGATGTGTGTTCCTTCAGCGTACCTGTGCTGAGAGTGTCCACATGATGTGTTCGTACCCTGGACATCGGTGTGTGTGTAAGTCCCCTGTCATGTGGGTGGGTGCATATGTGGAGTGTAGCACCCCAGCTGCATGAGGGATGGATATACCCTGCCCATCTGATGTGAGCAGGGAGCAGTGCTGTGTGTCTGACGTGCAGAACCAGCCCCACACCTGTGAGCCCCCCCAGTCTAGTGGCACATGTGCAGAGTGAGGTTTGTAGCTGCAGTTGGCAATGGCAGGTGAATGTCCTGTGCCTGTGTGTGTCTGTGTACTCTGCTGAGGTAGCGTCAGTGGCCTGTGGCATGTGACTGCTTTGAGGTGCTGCACATAATCCTGGTGTACCTTCTGATGCACAGTGTGAGTCTGGATCATTTATAGTGTCGTACCCCTCATGCCAGCTGTGTACTTTCAATGGCACGTGGTGCATTTGCCCTTACCCAGAGAAAAATGTCCCTATGACAAAGGTGCAATGCTTTGGCTGCATACCATGCCTTGTTGAAACCAGCAAAATGGTTCTAATGTGTGTCTCTGTGACATGTGGCAGGTGTATTGATGTAGTCTCACTTTTTCAACCCCACAGGTAGGCGCCTCTGCCAAGGAGCAGATTTGGAGGGACGCCGTCAGTGCCGTGAGGAGGACGGAGGGTCGCAAGCGGCGCCTGTCCCAGGTGAGAAAACGCTGGCAGGATATCCGGTGCTGGACGCGGAGGATCGCACGGGTCCTGCTGGGGGACTCACCTGTGGGCCCTAAGAACCATGGGCGTCGCCGACTGACCCACATCCACAAGCGTGTGCTGGCGGTGGTCTTTCCTGACATGGACAGACGCTTACGGGAGAAGCAGCAGCAGGAAGGGGGTAGGTACATGTGTGTTTGTTGTGTGTCACCAGCATTTGTAAGTGCGCAGTTGCATGGATACACTGCCTGTGTTTAAATGTGCGGTGCAGGTCCTGTCACCCACAGTATAGCGGTGCTGTCCTTCTTCCCTTCCCCTCCTTGCCATGTGTTCCTTGGTCTGTGTGTAGTCACTCTTTCACAAGGTCATCTTGGCTGGCAGTTTATCCACGTGACCAATGCTTGCAGCATCATGTGTGGGGGTGGTGTGTAACAGGTTTTGGGACCTTGCCTGTGCCCTGTCCAGTTCAGTACTTGTGGGGTCTATGTCAATTGGCACTGATGCTGAGTCCAGACATAGGAGTATGTCTCTGAAGTGTAATGCCTTACAGCAAGCATGTCCTATGTTGTGGCCTGTGACATGATGTGCATAAGTGTGCGATACGCAGAGTGCAGGGATGGTGGCCTGTGTTGCAGTCATCACCATTCAGGACCATGGAATATTGTGGCCACTACTGTCCCCTAGGGCATATTTTGCTAGGTATCAGGGGTGTCATCACAATATGTGGACACTCTCAGTGTCTACAGCATAGGATGTGCTCTGTGCCATTGTCCCCTGGCACCATGTATATTTACGTAACGTGTTCTACAAGTGTCCACTGTACAGCCTGACCTAATTTTCCGCGTTCATACTCACGGTGGCCAGTGCCTGTGTGTCTTGTTACAATTATCTGATGATGGACATTTGTAAATGAGATTGTTGTACAGGCGCACATGGGGTATTTTGGGTCCAATATGGGTTTGTCGCAGCCCATGTGTATTTCTCCCCGACTAAGAGATGCAAGTGCTTCCTGTGTCTCATCAAATTGTCTCATGTAGGGGGTGGTTGGTGCGGGCAAGGCCTACATATCGACACCTGAAATCTCATTGCTCGGTCTGGCCAGTGTGTGATGTTTGTCTGGACATACACTCAAGGTGCAGTGACCCATTCATGTTGGGCATGTCTTTAAGTATTACCTTTGCAGCATGTGCCTCAAGTTCATGGAGATGGTCCCTGCTCATCCCTAGTTACGGCAACGCTGTGTGGTGCAGATGCAGTGATGGATTGTCCCCAGAGCCTGGCTCCTCTGTCCAAATCCATATCATGTCATTTGCAAATGTGTCATGCTCTCCATAGTTTCTCAGTGGCATGGTGGGTGAACCAACTGTGTGTTGCAGGGCCTATATATGTACCTTGTATTGCAGATGTTACTCATCTTTCTTTTCAGGCTATGCACTGTAACCTATGTAGATTTGACTCATGTGACATATGTATACAGGTGTGATTAATTCCTGTTTATTCACCTTGCCCACAGCATCGTCGGGGGACACGGATGGGGACACCGGCACGGACCGTGCGGAGGGACCGAGCACCAGTGCCAGCAGTGACATCTTAGCTGGCACATCGAGTGGAACTGAGGCGGAGGGGAGTGAGGCGGAGGACCTGTCCACTGCCACCACAGAATATGAAGCTGACGGGTCCGAGGCTGAGCTCTCCGAGGGGGCGGAGGCTGCTCCAACAGCTGACAGCAGCACAACATCTCTCCCCGCCCCCTCCATTGCCATCAGCCGCCTCCCACTTGCTCGTGTCCCTTCACCGGGGTGCTAGGTCACCACATGTCTCCTTCCTGCCAGGCACCGCACCCCCTGCCCCTGTCTTCACTGCTGCCGCCAATGCCGAGTCTGTGGACATCCTGCGGCAGTTGCAGGTTGAGCAGGCTGCGATGCTTAATGTCCTCCATGGCCACAGCAGAGTGCTGAACAACATGGAGGCATACATTGAGGGCATTTCAGCATCGCAGGCTGACCAACGCAACTTGCTGAGGTCCATCGACTCGACACTGACTGCAGCAGTGGGTCTCCTGCAGCGCTACGTCCCACCCCCTACCCCTGCCCCATCCAAACTTCCCACTCCCATGCCTGTCCAACGTACACCCAGACGTCAGCATGCACGCACCCCACCAGACACAGGCACCACACCAGCAGGGAAGGACAAGCGCACACCTCCTGGCACGCACACACAGGGTGAAGTAGGCACACCCACTGGGTCGGGGGGCAAACGTAAGACACGCAGCCAGAGTGGGAGTCCGCATTCTGCCAAATCCACTCCCTCCAAATCCACTCCCCTCAGCTCTCCTGGCCAAGAGTCCGACACAAGGTCAGTCCTGCCCAGTATGTCCATCAGCCCCAGTGTGGCACCACCCCGCAAGCGGTGGAGGCAGGACACCGCCAGGGGAGTTGAGCCCCCCCCGTCCACACCCTCCACCAGTAGCGCTGCGACCCATCCCTCCGACCCCACCCCCTCCTTGGGGCCTGTGGTTCATTTGGGTGCAGGGGAGACGCTGGGGGACCTTGCAACCGTGTGCAGCGCCATCCTCACCACCTCCTTTGGCGCTGCCCCACCCCCTGTGGTGGAGTCCTCCGTCCCTGCACCCACAACACCTGCCCTTGCCCCACCTGTCCCTGCGGTGCCTGGTCCTTCCCCCCCACATGATGCCCCCCCCCGGGGAAGACAGGGTGGTCTGAACTGTGCAGGCAAGCTAGGGGACACGCGTCCCACTGTGTCCCCCATCCAGCTGTGACTCATGGACTGCCCTATGGGCTTTGTAAATATTGAACTTTCTACGAACAAACAATTTTAGATCATGCTGATTAAAGCCATTTTTGTTTCCTTAGTACACTACTGCTTTTCTGGTATTGCTGTTGGTGGGGCTGCTACATGATTTTGGGTGGTGATCATGTGTCGGGTGTGTGGGAAATGTAGTAGTGTGCTGGTCATAGGGGGGACCCTGGTATCTGTGTGCCATCACAAGGTGTTAGCTAAGTTTCTTTGTTCATGTAAGCAGTTACTGTATGGTGACATCGTCCCAAGGTGTGTTCCTTCCTCTGTGTAACCTGACATCTTCCCTGCAGGGTGTTTCCAATATGTGCTGCTGAGCTGTGTCTACATCAGCTGGGTGTGTGACGGACTCCTTCAACTTTGCACATGCATGCTGAGCGATGTCTCCACCTGCAAAATTCGTGGCCTCCTTGGTGGTCACTGTACTTGTGTATGTAGAATGTTGACATGACTTCATGTGGACATGTTCTCTTTTAGGTGCTATCCATGTGTGTACTCCCAGCCTCGCACACATGTGGTACATGTACTGCAGGGTCTTTGTGCACCTGACTGACATTTGTGGGCATTGTATCTGTGGGTACTCCACCCTTTGCGTTCCATGGGCACTGCTGGGAGGACTCTGCACACACCCCTCCTGCGTCTGGGCACTGCTGGTAGTGATAGGCACCCACCCCTCCTGTGTCTGGGCACTGCTGGGAGGACTCTGCACACACCCCTCCTGTGTCTGGGCACTGCTGGGGGGACTCTGCACCCACCCCTCCTGTGTCTGGGCACTGCTGGGAGGACTCTGCACACTCCCCTCCTGCGTCTGGGCACTGCTGGTAGTGATAGGCAGCCACTCCTCCTGTGTCTGGGCACTGCTGGGAGGACTCTGCACACACCCCTCCTGCGTCTGGGCACTGCTGGTAGTGATAGGCACCCACCCCTCCTGTGTCTGGGCACTGCAGGGAGGACTCTGCACACACCCCTCCTGTGTCTGGGCACTGCTGGGATGACTCTGCACACACCCCTCCTGCGTCTGGGCACTGCTGGTAGTGATGGGCACCCACCCCTCCTGTGTCTGGGCACTGCTGGGAGGACTCTGCACACACCCCTCCTGTGTGTGGGCACTGCTGGGAGGACTCTGCACACACCCCTCCTGCGTCTGGGCACTGCTGGTAGTGATAGGCACCCACCCCTCCTGTGTCTGGGAACTGCAGGGAGGACTCTGCACACACCCCTCCTGTGTCTGGGCACTGCTGGGAGGACTCTGCACACACCCCTCCTGCGTCTGGGCACTGCTGGTAGTGATAGGCACCCACCCCTCCTGTGTCTGGGCACTGCTGGGAGGACTCTGCACACACCCCTCCTGTGTCTGGGCACTGCTGGGAGGACTCTGCACACACCCCTCCTGCGTCTGGGCACTGCTGGTAGTGATAGGCACCCACCCCTCCTGTGTCTGGGCACTGCTGGGAGGACTCTGCACACACCCATCCTGTGTCTGGGCACTGCTGGGAGGACTCTGCACACACCCCTCCTGCGCCTGGGCACTGCTGGTAGTGATAGGCACCCACCCCTCCTGTGTCTGGGCACTGCTGGGAGGACTCTGCACACACCCCTCCTGTGTCTGGGCACTGCTGGGAGGACTCTGCACACACCCCTCCTGCATCTGGGCACTGCTGGTAGTGATAGGCACCCACCCCTCCTGTGTCTGGGCACTGCTGGGAGGACTCTGCACACACCCCTCCTGTGTCTGGGCACTGCTGGGAGGACTCTGCACACACCCCTCCTGCGTCTGGGCACTGCTGGTAGTGATAGGCACCCACCCCTCCTGTGTCTGGGCACTGCTGGGAGGACTCTGCACACACCCCTCCTGTGTCTGGGCACTGCTGGGAGGACTCTGCACACACCCCTCCTGCGTCTGGGCACTGCTGGTAGTGATAGGCACCCACCCCTCCTGTGTCTGGGCACTGCTGGGAGGACTCTGCACACACCCCTCCTGTGTCTGGGCACTGCTGGGGGGACTCTGCACCCACCCCTCCTGTGTCTGGGCACTGCTGGGAGGACTCTGCACACTCCCCTCCTGCGTCTGGGCACTGCTGGTAGTGATAGGCAGCCACTCCTCCTGTGTCTGGGCACTGCTGGGAGGACTCTGCACACACCCCTCCTGCGTCTGGGCACTGCTGGTAGTGATAGGCACCCACCCCTCCTGTGTCTGGGCACTGCAGGGAGGACTCTGCACACACCCCTCCTGTGTCTGGGCACTGCTGGGATGACTCTGCACACACCCCTCCTGCGTCTGGGCACTGCTGGTAGTGATGGGCACCCACCCCTCCTGTGTCTGGGCACTGCTGGGAGGACTCTGCACACACCCCTCCTGTGTGTGGGCACTGCTGGGAGGACTCTGCACACACCCCTCCTGCGTCTGGGCACTGCTGGTAGTGATAGGCACCCACCCCTCCTGTGTCTGGGAACTGCAGGGAGGACTCTGCACACACCCCTCCTGTGTCTGGGCACTGCTGGGAGGACTCTGCACACACCCCTCCTGCGTCTGGGCACTGCTGGTAGTGATAGGCACCCACCCCTCCTGTGTCTGGGCACTGCTGGGAGGACTCTGCACACACCCCTCCTGTGTCTGGGCACTGCTGGGAGGACTCTGCACACACCCCTCCTGCGTCTGGGCACTGCTGGTAGTGATAGGCACCCACCCCTCCTGTGTCTGGGCACTGCTGGGAGGACTCTGCACACACCCATCCTGTGTCTGGGCACTGCTGGGAGGACTCTGCACACACCCCTCCTGCGCCTGGGCACTGCTGGTAGTGATAGGCACCCACCCCTCCTGTGTCTGGGCACTGCTGGGAGGACTCTGCACACACCCCTCCTGTGTCTGGGCACTGCTGGGAGGACTCTGCACACACCCCTCCTGCATCTGGGCACTGCTGGTAGTGATAGGCACCCACCCCTCCTGTGTCTGGGCACTGCTGGGAGGACTCTGCACACACCCCTCCTGTGTCTGGGCACTGCTGGGAGGACTCTGCACACACCCCTCCTGCGTCTGGGCACTGCTGGTAGTGATAGGCACCCACCCCTCCTGTGTCTGGGCACTGCTGGGAGGACTCTGCACACACCCCTACTGTGTCTGGGCACTGCTGGGAGGACTCTGCACACACCCCTCCTGCGTCTGGGCACTGCTGGTAGTGATAGGCACCCACCCCTCCTGTGTCTGGGCACTGCTGGGAGGACTCTGCACACACCCCTCCTGTGTCTGGGCACTGCTGGGAGGACTCTGCACACACCCCTCCTGCGTCTGGGCACTGCTGGGAGGACTCTGCACACACCCCTCCTGTGTCTGGGCACTGCTGGGATGACTCTGCACACACCCCTCCTGCGTCTGGGCACTGCTAGTAGTGATGGGCACCCACCCCTCCTGTGTCTGGGCATTGCTGGGAGGACTCTGCACACACCCCTCCTGTGTGTGGGCACTGCTGGGAGGACTCTGCACACACCCCTCCTGCGTCTGGGCACTGCTGGTAGTGATAGGCACCCACCCCTCCTGTGTCTGGGAACTGCAGGGAGGACTCTGCACACACCCCTCCTGTGTCTGGGCACTGCTGGGAGGACTCTGCACACACCCCTCCTGCGTCTGGGCACTGCTGGTAGTGATAGGCACCCACCCCTCCTGTGTCTGGGCACTGCTGGGAGGACTCTGCACACACCCCTCCTGTGTCTGGGCACTGCTGGGAGGACTCTGCACACACCCCTCCTGCGTCTGGGCACTGCTGGTAGTGATAGGCACCCACCCCTCCTGTGTCTGGGCACTGCTGGGAGGACTCTGCACACACCCCTCCTGTGTCTGGGCACTGCTGGGAGGACTCTGCACACACCCCTCCTGCGTCTGGGCACTGCTGGTAGTGATAGGCACCCACCCCTCCTGTGACTGGGCACTGCTGGGAGGACTCTGCACACACCCCTCCTGTGTCTGGGCACTGCTGGGAGGACTCTGCACACACCCCTCCTGCATCTGGGCACTGCTGGTAGTGATAGGCACCCACCCCTCCTGTGTCTGGGCACTGCTGGGAGGACTCTGCACACACCCCTCCTGCGTCTGGGCACTGCTGGTAGTGATAGGCACCCACCCCTCCTGTGTCTGGGCACTGCTGGGAGGACTCTGCACACACCCCTCCTGTGTCTGGGCACTGCTGGGAGGACTCTGCACACACCCCTCCTGCGTCTGGGCACTGCTGGTAGTGATAGGCACCCACCCCTCCTGTGTCTGGGCACTGCTGGGAGGACTCTGCACACACCCCTCCTGTGTCTGGGCACTGCTGGGAGGACTCTGCACACACCCCTCCTGCGTCTGGGCACTGCTGGTAGTGATAGGCACCCACCCCTCCTGTGTCTGGGCACTGCTGGGAGGACTCTGCACACACCCCTCCTGTGTCTGGGCACTGCTGGGAGGACTCTGCACACACCCCTCCTGCATCTGGGCACTGCTGGTAGTGATAGGCACCCACCCCTCCTGTGTCTGGGCACTGCTGGGAGGACTCTGCACACACCCCTCCTGTGTCTGGGCACTGCTGGGAGGACTCTGCACACACCCCTCCTGCGTCTGGGCACTGCTGGTAGTGATAGGCACCCACCCCTCCTGTGTCTGGGCACTGCTGGGAGGACTCTGCACACACCCCTCCTGTGTCTGGGCACTGCTGGGAGGAATCTGCACACACCTCTCCTGTGTCTGGGCACTGCTGGGGGGACTCTGCACCCACCCCTCCTGAGTCTGGACACTGCTGGGAGGACTCTGCACACACCCCTCCTGCGTCTGGGCACTGCTGGTAGTGATAGGCACCCACACCTCCTGTGTCTGGGCACTGCTGGAAGGACTCTGCACACACCCCTCCTGTGTCTGGGCACTGCTGGGGGGACTCTGCACCACCCCTCCTGTGTCTGGGCACTGCTGGGAGGACTGTGCACACACCCCTCCTGCGTCTGGGCACTGCTGGTAGTGATAGGCACCCACCCCTCCTGTGTCTGGGCACTGCTGGGAGGACTCTGCACACACCCCTCCTGTGTCTGGGCACTGCTGGGAGGACTCTGCACACACCCCTCCTGCGTCTGGGCACTGCTGGGAGGACACTACACCCACCCCTCCTGCGTCTGGGCACTGCTGGTAGTGATAGGCACCCACCCCTCCTGTGTCTGGGCACTGCTGGGAGGACTCTGCACACACCCCTCCTGTGTCTGGCACTGCTGGGGGGACTCTGCACCCACCCCTCCTGTGTCTGGGCACTGCTGGGAGGACTCTGCACACACCCCTTCTGCATCTGGGCACTGCTGGGAGGACTCTGCACCCACCCCTCCTGTGTCTGGGCACTGCTGGGAGGACTCTGCACACACCCCTCCTGTGTCTGGGCACTGCTGGGGGGACTCTAGACCCACCTCTCCTGTGTCAGGGCACTGCTGGTAGTGATAGGCACCCACCCCTCCTGTGTCTGGGCACTGCTGGGAGGACTCTGCACACACCCCTCCTGCGTCTGGGCACTGCTGGTAGTGATAGGCACCCACCCCTCCTGTGTCTGGGCACTGCTGGGAGGACTCTGCACACACCCCTCCTGCGTCTGGGCACTGCTGGGAGGACACTACACCCACCCCTCCTGCGTCTGGGCACTGCTGGTAGTGATAGGCACCCACCCCTCCTGTGTCTGGGCACTGCTGGGAGGACTCTGCACACACCCCTCCTGTGTCTGGGCACTGCTGGGAGGAATCTGCACACACCTCTCCTGTGTCTGGGCACTGCTGGGGGGACTCTGCACGCACCCCTCCTGAGTCTGGACACTGCTGGGAGGACTCTGCACACACCCCTCCTGCGTCTGGGCACTGCTGGTAGTGATAGGCACCCAAACCTCCTGTGTCTGGGCACTGCTGGAAGGACTCTGCACACACCCCTCCTGTGTCTGGGCACTGCTGGGGGGACTCTGCACCACCCCTCCTGTGTCTGGGCACTGCTGGGAGGACTCTGCACACACCCCTCCTGCGTCTGGGCACTGCTGGTAGTGATAGGCACCCACCCCTCCTGTGTCTGGGCACTGCTGGGAGGACTCTGCACACACCCCTCCTGTGTCTGGGCACTGCTGGGAGGACTCTGCACACACCCCTCCTGCGTCTGGGCACTGCTGGGAGGACACTACACCCACCCCTCCTGCGTCTGGGCACTGCTGGTAGTGATAGGCACCCACCCCTCCTGTGTCTGGGCACTGCTGGGAGGACTCTGCACACACCCCTCCTGTGTCTGGCACTGCTGGGGGGACTCTGCACCCACCCCTCCTGTGTCTGGGCACTGCTGGGAGGACTCTGCACACACCCCTCCTGCATCTGGGCACTGCTGGGAGGACTCTGCACCCACCCCTCCTGTGTCTGGGCACTGCTGGGAGGACTCTGCACACACCCCTCCTGTGTCTGGGCACTGCTGGGGGGACTCTAGACCCACCTCTCCTGTGTCTGGGCACTGCTGGTAGTGATAGGCACCCACCCCTCCTGTGTCTGGTCACTGCTGGGAGGACTCTGCACACACCCCTCCTGCGTCTGGGCACTGCTGGTAGTGATAGGCACCCACCCCTCCTGTGTCTGGGCACTGCTGGGAGGACTCTGCACACACCCCTCCTGCGTCTGGGCACTGCTGGGAGGACACTACACCCACCCCTCCTGCGTCTGGGCACTGCTGGTAGTGATAGGCACCCACCCCTCCTGTGTCTGGGCACTGCTGGGAGGACTCTGCACACACCCCTCCTGTATCTGGGCACTGCTGGGGGGACTCTGCACCCACCCCTCCTGTGTCTGGGCACTGCTGGGAGGACTCTGCACACACCCCTCCTGTGTCTGGGCACTGCTGGGGGGACTCTGCACCCACCCCTCCTGTGTCTGGGCACTGCTGGGAGGACTCTGCACACACCCCTCCTGTGTCTGGGCACTGCTGGGGGACTCTGCACCCACCCCTCCTGCGTCTGGGCACTGCTGGGAGGACACTACACCCACCCCTCCTGCGTCTGGCCATGTACGCTCCGTACATACACGGGTAGGGGTACGGTCCGTACGTACACTGTTGGGGTGGGGGTACGCTCCATACATACGCGGGGGGGTACGGTCCATACGTACACTGTTGGGGTGGGGGTACGCTCCATATATACGCGGGGGGTACGGTCCGTACGTACACTGTTGGGGTGGGGGTACGCTCCATACATACACGGGGGGGTACAGTCCGTACGTACACTGTTGGGGTGGGGGTATGCTCCATACATACGCGGGGGGGTACGGTCTGTATGTACACTGTTGGGGTGGGGGTACGCTCCATACATATGCGGGGGGTACGGTCCGGACATACACTGTTGGGGTGGGGGTACACTCCATACATACGCAGGGGGGTATGGTCCGTACGTACACTGTTGGGGTGGGGGTATGCTCCATACATACGTGGGGGGGTACGGTCCATACGTACACTGTTGGGGTGGGGGTACACTCCATACATACGCAGGGGGGGTACGGTCCATACGTGCACTGTTGGGGTGGGGGTACGCTCCATACATACGCGGGGGGTACGGTCCGTACGTACACTGTTGGGGTGGGGGTACACTCCATACATACGCGGGGGTACGGTCCGTACGTACACTGTTGGGGTGGGGGTACGCTCCATACATACACGGGGGGTACGGTCCATACGTACACTGTTGGGGTGGGGGTACGCTCCATACATACGCGGGTGGGGGTACGGTCCGTACGTACACTGTTGGGGTGGGGGTACGCTCCATACATACGCGGGTGGGGGTACAGTCCGTATGTACACTGTTGGGGTGGGGGTACGCTCCATACATACGCGGGTGGGGGCACGGTCCGTACGTACACTGTTGGGGTGGGAGTATGGTCCGTACGTACACTGTTGGGGTGGGGGTATGCTCCATACATACGCGGGTGGGGGTACGGTCCATACATACACTGTTGGGGTGGGGGTACGCTCCATACATACGCGGGGTACGGTCCGTATGTACCCGTGCCCACGCTGTGGAATGCTTGTGCGGCCCGTACCCAGGCCTTTGGCACATGGGTACGGGCCGTACCGCCATTGTTGGGGTGACGTAGGGGTGGGTGTGGTACGACTCGTACCCACGCTCTTAAGGCGTGGGTACGGTACATACCTGTATTGTTGTGTTGCCGGTTCGCGTCGTCGCCCACTTCTGTTGTGGCGGACGCTGGCGTTGCTGGACACGCCCCCACCCCCTCGAAGTGACCAGGGCCTGGAGGTCAGGTATGTCCAGGGCATGTGTGCTGTGTGACTTGGGTGGGGGGTTTGTGTCCTGCCCCTGCCCCCCCCTTTGCCCCTGGGTGTTGTTCTGACCTTCTGCGGCATCTGCGTCGGTACCTGTAGAGGAGGTCGACTGCTATGAGGGCCGGGATGAGACGTAGGTTCGGGTCCATGTCTGTCCGTCGCGTACAGGTGCTCCTTGTGCGCGTCGTCCTGATTTCCCGGCAGTTTTTGGCTGCCGGAAAATTTCTCCGTGCGGGGTGACGTCGGTGCGAATCGTACTTCCTGGTTAGTGGATCGCAGGCTGCATGCGTACCGACGTCACGTCGGCGCTTTTCCGGATGTCATTTGTATGTTTATTTTCCTCGGTTGGTGTTTTGTACGAATCGTACGGAAATGGTGTTTCCGTACGAATCGTACTTGCATGTTTGTATACTTTTACAACCGGGTACGAGTCGGACGGAGAAAACCCTCTGTCCGACGGTTCGTACCCGGTTTCTCCAGGATCCTAATCGGCACCATAGTTGTAAAGCTGTAGCAATGACTATTTCTGAAGGGCAAACTTGATTGAACTGTTTGAACAGCTAGCTGCAGTCGCATGTTTTAGTCATGTAACGTACATCTGTAGCACGGGTTGCCCCTGAGAGTGAAAGATCAGGAGCAGCTCTGCAATAGCGCAGGCCAACACTGTGAGCTGTGTCGTCTTCGGGCATCCAACTGCTGCCGTAAAACTGTGAGCACTCTTGCTGTTGTGACCTGGACAGCAGGAGCAGATCCTAGGGTCATAGTGCCATGCGGTTGAGGACAGAGGGGGGAGACTGTGTGTCAGCTGTTAGTGGGTGTAGTATGCTGCTCCCAGCTGAGGAGGACCTGTGGGCTATAAACCACACTCTTTGCATGTTAGGTGAGCGGCTACGCCCCTCGATGGCCCATATTTTGGCCTGATCTTGTCTATTAGACTGGGCATGTGTGGGGAGGAGTGCTGGGGTGCAGTGCCCGGCTTGCAGTGTTGGTTGTTTCACCACCCTTTTGGTGGCTCATACTTCTATAAGCTGCCCAATAATAAATGTGGTCACCGTGGTGCAATATAAAGCACGGTGCCCGAGTTGTTAATCTGAAAGTGGGCCATGTTCTCAAACCTAAAGTGCGGTGGCTGGGGCCCAGGGATGGGGATGAAGGGCTGCAAGCCGTAGACACCATTGTTGACGTGTTGATTGATTTAAAAAAATATATATATATTACGGCATGAACAGCGTTAATGGTGCAGCCGCCATTCTTGCAGCAAAGCGCATAGGATAAGATAAAGCGCGGCCATGCTGCCTAAAAAATGCAAGTGGTTGGATGTTGTGCATGCAATAGGAGAAAGCCATTTAAGAAAATAGTGCTCACAGACTGTAAATACAAAATACAGATTAATAACACATGTAGGAGGGCCAGTCCTCATGGCAGGCTACAAAAGGAGCAAAGACAGTACTAATGAGGGACTACTATGCCTATTCACAAATCAAAAGCACCCATTTAGAAAGGACAGTAACAGGAGGCAATTGAAAATATGGGTGGAAAAGGGGTGGAGCTTCAAGTCCATACCTGAATACAGGATGTCTTGAGGACGCAGCACAAGTGCTGCCTAGGCGAGACCTAAAAATATAAAGACCTGAGTTGCAAACAGTAGGCCAAATAATGAACATCAGCCCAAGGATAATAGCTGTGTTACCAGTAATTACTGTCCAGGTAGAAGTCAAAAAGAGAGTGGGTGATCACCTCCTCCAGACCGTCATTCATACCGTTTCCAGTCCTGGACCTTTGTGCGATAGCCTAATGCATTCTGGATGTCATGTTTTGATTCCATTTTACTAATTAACATCTTACACAAGGGATTTGTTGAATAAAAGTCCAGGACTGGCAACATTGTCCATAATGACCTGCAGTGATGGGGATCAAGCCCTTTTAAGGACAGTGGAGAGGCTCATGGAGGTGGTACAGGCCAGTGCTTAATTTTAGCCTGTGGTTTCAAGGGCTAAGCACTGTAACTTAATTGTCAGCGCCAGCATTTATGACAACCTGCAGCATGGTGGCACTGTTTGTCTAATTTAGAGAGGAGCACAACAACGGTTGTTTATTATTTCAATATTGTGATGGTTAGCAGCTGTGTTGATACTGTAATTGGCAGCACTGACAACGGCAATGGGTGGAGCAAGTGGAAGTGGCCGCCTGACGAAGACCAGGACACTTACTTTTTTACAAATGAAGCACTGTGTAGGCCTAGTGGAAAGGATTGTCTTCGACTGTGCGGCATGTTTATTGATATTTTACAACTGAGCTCATCAGGGTGCTTTGTGCATTTCAACATGGCTATCTGCTTCCATTGTGGCTTTGAATCTAGTTTACTTGATTGCCTTTTCAAGCAGGGTGTGTATGTAGACTTGAAAACTCAGAGAATGTGGGTCCAGGACACAGGCACATCTGTTGTGTTGTGTTTACTCTTACATTTTGTGTCTGAAAATCTTCATGTTACAGTCAGCCTTATTTTGTCCTTGCAATTGCTTTTCTCATTGAATTTCTGGGGCAACTATGTAGATGCTTTGTTAATAGCAGTTTTGTACTAAATATCTTGTAAATTGAACAAGTTTGTATGTGATTGTTTTCATGCCTGCGACAATATCAGCCCATTAGCTAAGCTCAGACCTTCCAGCTCACATGGTGCCACTGTCTGTCACATGATATTGGCTCCCTTCACAGGCTCACCCAGTGAAGGGCCGATATCATAACTGGAAACCCCTGCAGAGAGCATGTTTCCAGCTAATTGTTTGGCAGCCGATGTCCATTATGGCTGTGAAACCTCCTGATAGACTTCAGTGGCAGCCTCAGAAGCTTTTGTTTTGGTGTTAAAAGGGGGGAGGCAGTGAATCCAAATGCTTCAGGCTGTGCTAAGCTCTATGCCTCACCCCCTCCTCACAAAATGTTCACACATTGGAAGGTCTGTAAGCTATTTGAAGGAATGGCTTTAGTGCTGGTGGTGCCCTGTGCGACTATCTTTTTTGACCCCCACCCCCTCCCATTGGACTCTTCTCCACAGATTGCCTTACAACCAACCTTCAACAGTTCTCCTCATCTCTCACTATCCTTCCTCTCACTTACATTTCATTTGTTTTATGGTGCTACTCATACCAGCGTAGGGTGTCTGAGCACTTTACAAAACATGCACAATATACAAAGTGCTGCAAAGTCATCCTGTGCCTTGGGCTCCCCATTTTTTACTTACTGGCACTGGTGGTACAGACACTTGGGTACGTTATGTGTTAGGGCACCCCTCTGATTAGCATGACCTACCCTATAAGGACCTAGTACATAACAGGGCAGGGGAATTAAAACTACCTTTCAGTCCCTAGTACATAATAGCAATGCAGTGGGGATGGTCCCAGTAAACAATACTTTGCCACAAAGCACATAAAGCATATATTGTATATTCACACAGGTTTAGAAAAACAATACATAGAAATGGTATATTGAACAGAGTTTTTTATTCACACCGTCATGTTCTAAAATGCATATAGTACATAATCAAATTTCAAACAAAAAGTGCCCGGAGCGACAGGGAAAAGAAGGGATCATAAAAGAAGTGATTTTGTGAGGGTAGAGTGTGTGAGCAAGAGGTAATTGTGCAAACAATTAAATCGTACTTGTCAGCAAAAAATTCTAAGCTTGATTATACCGCCATTAGTGCACCATTAAATACATAATTTATCCTAGCCAAGCCAAGGGGGGCGGGTTGTCTAGGGCACCGTAGTAGCCCTGCAGGGAGGGCTATGATGGGGCAAGGGTGTGGGCCCGTGGGCTCCAAAGAAAAGAGTGCAGAAAAAAACTGCACGTTCATCCGAGGGTGTCTTGCTTGTCCCAGCCACACTGTTAGAGAAGTCCTGCCAATGTATATTGGCTATAAACTAAACAGCACAAATCTGCTCTCTCCTCCAGAATACTGCGCACGCGAGGGCAAAGAATTGCTCCTCGTTGATATGGGAGCGTATCTCAAATTTTCAAAGCCGGGCACTGCTCATTCGATACTTCCCGAATGTAGACTGTGGCAGGATGGAGGGCATTGACGTTTAGAGGCCAGCAGCCCTTTCTGCGCTTGCATGTGTGCCTGAGGTCATTCTAAAAGTAGCTCTATGTTGCAGAACTGCTTTTAAATGTAAATTGTGCCCAAACTCGACTTTGGTGTTAAGGGCACTTACAACTTGATAAACTACAATATTTGGGTATATTAGGTATCTAGTGGACTCTAAGCTGACAGACCCCAGAGAGTTGGGGGAAGCAGCTGTTGAGTGGGTGAGAACCTGGGTTTTCAATCAGCACCAGGGGGTGACCAGAAAAAATGAGGACAGGTACCTTCCCAGAGGAAAGCCCAGGGGAAAGAAGGTAAAAAACAGGAGGAGCCCCCAAAGACCCACAAAAGTCTGAGACTGGGAATCGGGCCCGAGTCAACCCAAATTCAAAGGGAGGGGGTATCAGGGAAGGAATGGTAGGTTCTTTGATCCCTCCAAGGTGGGAAAGTGCTTTGACTGTAATTAGCCAGGGCACAAAAGGGGAGATGATGTCTGCACTAAAAAGCCCCCACTAGTGGGTTATTTCCATGGATTGCTAGAGTAAGTGTGGGGGTGGAGAGTGTCCCAGAGAGGGGTAGGCAGGTGGTAGAGGCAACCTTAGTATCACTGGGTTGGGTCAATATTGCAACGCTTGTCGCATACCTCCAAACATGGATAAGTATAGGCGAAGGTCTGAAGTTAACGGGACTGAGGTTGGGGCTATCAGAGACACAGGGGCTAGTGTGACTATGGTCTTGGACAAGCTGGTGCCTCAAGAGAGGTTTCTACTAGATGAGTTTCACCAGGTGACTTATGCAGAGCACTACCAAACTCCATCCTATGGCTATAGTAAATTTTGAATGGGGAGGTGTGACAGGTCCTACGAAGGTAGCTGTGTCTCCTATGCTTCCAGTCCAGTGTTTGCTGGGAATTATCGCGAAGCATCTGAGTGGTCAGGGGTGGAGAGAGGGCTCCATATGTAAATATTGGAGATCCCTGAGTGGGTATGTGTTGTGACCAGGCCATAGACTATCCAGAAGGGAAAGGCTGGACACTTGGATCCTGGAACAAAGGGCCAAGCATCCAAGGACAAGGGCTCTAGGCCTGGTAAGCCAGCTCTGGGAACTCCAAAGGTACAGGAGGAATCTGACCCTAATGGGGAGTATCTGGGTCTGAGGTAGGGAATCCATCCTTTCCAGAGCTGTCAGATTTTGCAGAACTGACAGGAGTAGGTAGACCCTCAAGAGAGGAATATTGAAAGGGACAGAGAGACTGACCCAGCCTTGCGAGCTTGAGGTAGATTGCCTGTAATCAGGAAGAGGGGGTAACGGTTGATTTTGAAGAATCTACTGGGAAGATGGACTGCTTTATACTGAGGTCAGAAACCTCAGGGAGGGGGCCACCAGGAGGGTGGTGGTGCCCCAGAAGTACTGTGAGTTCATCCTGACGTTGGGCCATGATATCTCCTTGGCAGGACATTTGGGAGAGACTAAGACTTGGAACCAGTTGGTGAACCATTCTACTGGCCCCATATGTCTGAAAAGGTAAAGGAGTTTGGCAGCTCCTGTGTCACCTGTCAGGACAGTGCCAGGTCACGGGGAAAGACAGATGCTCCAGTGATAATACTACTGGTAGTGGTTAGGGTTCCCTTTGAGAGTCTGGGAATGGACATTGTTGGTTCCCTGGACCCACCTACTGCATCAGGGAATAGGTATATCTTGGTGATGGTGGACCATGCCACCAGGTACTCTGAGGCAATACCGCTTAAACCATGGATGATCCTGCAGTGGCTAGGGCAGTTCTTGGTGTGTTCACCAGAGAGGGCTTTATGAAAGAGGTTGTGTCAGATAGTGGCACAAACCTTCTGTCCGGCTATCTGACAGCAATTTTGGATGTGTGGTATCAACTACAAGTTCACCACCCCAGACTAATGGTCTGGTGGAGAGGTTCAACAAGACTCTGGAGGGATCAATGGGTTGTCTGAGAAACTCAGGAGTAGATGGGATGTTCTCCTCCCATGCCTACTGTGTGCATACAGGGAGGGGAATGCAGCACACTTAGAAAAGCAAAAACAAGCAGAAATAAAAGTATTTCTCCTTGCTGCGCCATTCTAACACCTGCTATTGCATGGCATTAGTTTTTGGCGCTGCCTCAAATGTGCACCTTCTTGTAAATCTGGGGCAGCGTATAAAAGCAATGGGTGTTGCGGTGTAATACCCACAGCAGCTCCCATTGCACGTCCCTTTCATGTAGATACATGCTTGAAAGGGTACAATATTCATAAAGCACCGTTAAGCCACAAAAAGTGGCTTAATGCCACTTTGTAAATATGCTGCAGGGCATTGTGCCATTGTAACGTTTAAAAAAAAAGTGATGTTCCAGTGGTGCAATACTCTTGTAAATATTCCCCCTAGTCTCTTTTTTGGAAGTTAAAAATCCCCAGCGGGAAATGTAATTAACTCTAGCATGAAAGATAATGTATTTAGTGTTTACCTTGCAGGAAACTTGGTAACAGGAAAGCTCTCACAGTAATGGATATATTTGCTGGGGGGACAGCTTGTTTTTGTCTCCATCCTATATGGGAAGGATGTGGTAATGGTTGACATTACATGTGATTGGTTGTTAGCTTATTTTATTGACCTCTTAACTCCTTCATGCTTTCTTAGGTCTTTGGTTTGTATCAACATCTACATCCCTCCAGCGTTCCTAATACCCTAGCATGCACGAAAAATCTTAGAAAGCTTGATAATGAACAATATAATTTGCGTGTGCATTTTGCATCCTCTTCTTTATTTTTCCAGGTGATTTTTAATGTTAAAATGTCATTGCAGTCTCTGGAAAAATAGTATTGTGATTTATTGAATATGTATGATATCCCCACTGAGTCGACCAGTGTGGGTAAAAACACTAGTGAAGCATGGCAGATGGCGTCCATGTTAGCCCAAAATAACCTGGGAGTGTCTCTCTGTGAGAAATGTGTTTGTTGGTCGACTGAGGTGTTAGCCCTGGTCAACCAACAACCACAATTCCTGTCAGGGGAACCACAAAAAGTCACTAAATTAACCTGTGCTTCATCAAAGCTTATCTTTGGATTTAGCTGAAATTCTGGTGAGATTGGTCTGAGAAGGTAAAGTTCAACAGGGCAAGGCTGCAGGCTGTGTCCAAGGGGGAAGTGTGTAGTTGTCAGGGAGTCGCTGGACAAAGTGTCAGTGAAGATTTCTTTGTTCAAACTTAATCACTTTTATGGAAGTCGAAACTCTCCAGTGATGCAAGCCAGGAGGCTGTAGTGAATGAGAGTTCAAGGAGGCTGAATACCCCTTTACCCAAGGACTTCTGAATAGGTTTTTCTGCTGTGGAAAAGACATACAGCGAGTTATCGCAAAGTCAGACCAACCGGCAGTTTACCTGGGCGGATCGACGGGCTGGTTGGTTTTGATCTTCCCTCGGATCTCCAAGTAGTTTTTAGCCAAATATTCTCTCAGTCTCAAGTTTTAGATCTTGGCTATATGGACATCTTTAGCCCCATCACCAAGGGTCCAGGATTGGAGGGGCACCTCTTAGAGGCTTAGGACTCACTCAGGCTGGGTTCAGGTGTGGGTTCAAGATAGTGGGAACGTGTTTTGTTCCTGTGACTCTGATCAGGAGGCCAAAAAGCGAATACTTGGATTCACACTTGTAGTCTGGGTTCAGGTACAGAAGTAGGGCTAACGCTGCAGGGCAGGTCTCTGAGGGCTCAAGGCAGGATCTAGACAGCAAAGCATATTTTCCAGGTGTAGCAACGTAGTCTTGTTGAGTACCCAGCAGGCCAGCAGCAGGCCAGCAGTCGACAGAATCTGAAATCCCTTTGAAGCTCCAGAAAGTGAACTGAAGAGTGCATGTGAGGGCCCTATGTTTATACCTGGCTCCTTCTTTGATTTGGTAGACGTTTCTAGAGGTTTCTCTTAGAAGTGCTTGGAATTTCTTGACTCCACTTCCCTGGATCCAAACTGGCTGCAGAGACAATGCAGTGGTGACAAGCCTTTTATGTGACGGCAGAGCACAGCCTATTCATTTGCATGTGAGGCTGTACTCAGCTTTGCCCCCTGACCCCATCCTGCCAGCAGATGGCCCATTCAGACACACTTAATCCCTCTACTGTGTGATTGTTGGAGAGGAGTTCACAAAGTCCTAACTGCCATTCTATACCCAGCCATGTGACCCAGGGAAGGTTGCAGACACCAAATGGCTCAGGCTACCAACTGTATAAAAGTGCCATTTTCAAAATTGTAATTTAAAATCCGACTTTACCAATAAGGAGTAATGTTTTAATTGCAAATTCATAGATACTAAACATGAAGCACTTTTCTGTCCCCAATTATACGTTAGCATGTATTAAATGTAGTAAGGCAACGCAATGTTATTCTAAACGATAGTTAGGCCTCACAGTAGTGAAAAATGAATTTAGAAGTACATGTCCAACCTTTTAATTACAATGCACCCCACCTTATAGGCTGCCAAGGGCCTTCCTTAAGGGTGAGGTATATGCAATACAAGTGGGGTTTAAGGCTTGGCAAGGGGGTTATATTTCCAAGTTGAATTGGTAGTATACATTTGCATTCAGGCTGCAATGGCAGACCTGGGACGTGATGTAAGGGACTACTTAAGGGGGTGGCATAATAAGTGCTTTAGGCCCAATAACAGCATTTAAAATGAAGGTCCTTGGTATATGGTATATAATGCTACAAGGGACTTATAAGTAAATTAAATTTGCCAATCAGGTGTAATCCAATTTTACCATGTTTAGAGGAGTGAGCACAAGCACTTTAGCACTGGTTAGCAGAGGTAAAGTGGACAGAGTCCTAAGACAAACAAAAGCGATTTCAGAAAAAAGTTGTGGGTCGACCCTGCAGAGAAGACCAGGTCCAACAGTCTCTGAGAGATTACACATTTGTACCAACTCTCTTTTAATGTGGCCATCTCCTTTTCAGTGATCATCATGCAATGGAAATCTTTCTTAGGGGCCAATCCCATGTTAAAGACCTCAGCGCAGTTGACTTAAGTCTGTGTTACAACCATAAACTTAGGGTCACGGTTACTGTGGAAAATGTGCAAGACTTGTATATATTAAGGTTTTATAGTGGCCTCACAGCACCTATTAATTTGGAATGTTATAACACTGTTATATAAAAAGTGTTTTTTAGGTTGAAGGCACAATTTAAACACTGTATAAGGAAAAGTCCGAACATAGTAAGGCACTCCCCAGGTTGGTTGGAACCTAGGGGGCCGATTCCGATCCTGTATTTTTTTTTCACGCCCGACTCGTTTCGGTAAATTTTTCCATACAAATCGTACAAGTCCCGTCTGACCCGTGAAGTACGATTCGTACGGGAAAAATACAACTTTTCCCGATCCGATTTGTACGGATCGGCCCGATCCTTACAAATCGGATTCGGAAAAGTTGTACCAGACGGACCCGGACACTTTTCCATACAAATTGTAAAAATGCAGTCCAACTGTACTAGTACGATCCGGACCAGCTTTCCGATTTACGATTTGTACGGAAAATGTCCCGTACACGGGGAATGCCATTACCCGCTACGAAGTGAACTTTGTACGACTCGTATCCTGGGAAAAGTTGTTCCCGGGGTGCGAGTCGTACAGGGGTACGAGTCGTACAGGCATACACCCCGTGCGTTGTGTATGTACGGTGCGTACCCCAACATCGCGTATTTACTGTGCGTACCCCCAATATCGCGTACCCCAACATCGCATACCCCACCATCACATATCCCAACATCACGTACCCCAACATCACGTACCCCAACATCGCATACCCCAACATCGTGTACCCCAACATCACATACCCCAACATCGCGTATGTACGGTGCGTACATATGTGATGTTGGGGTATGCGATGTTGGGGTACGCGATGTTGGGGTACGTGATGTTGGGGGTACACACAGTACATATGCGATGTTGGGGTACACGATGTTGGGGGTACACACAGTACATACGCAATGTTGGGGTACGCACCGTACATGAACAACGCACGCGGGTGTATGCCTGTATGACTCGTACCCCTGGGGACTCTGCTTTTACAGCTGTTTTTGGCTCCCGTAAGAAAAGAGCCGTACGGAGTGTCGTAGGGACGAATCGTACTTGCTGGGCTGGAAACCGCTGCTTAAATACATACAGACGTCACGTGCAAGCTGTTCCGGATCAGAATTGTCGGTTTATTTTAGCTGTATGGTCTTTTGTACTATTTGTATGGAAAGAGGCTTTCTGTACGATTCGTACTTCCTAGGTTGTAAGAAAAGTTTACCGGGTACGAGTTGTACGGGAAAAACGCTCCATACAACGATTTGTACAGCCTTTTTCCAGGATTGGAATCGGCCGAGGAAGGCCTTGAGCAGGTTATGCCGCCATTCAGCAAAATGTAGTGCTGATGAAAAAAATCATGAATTAGCACTGCTGAAAAAGAAGTACCAAACCGTAACAACATAAAAAAAGTGTATATCAATGGGAGTTAATGAATATAATGGAGGGCAACATTAAATTCGGCCAGCTCAGAAGCTATTTGTACTTTAGAGGCACAGAGTAGGAAATCAAGATGGGAGGGCTACTTTATACAAAGGCTCACTAGGGTCTGTAGACCTCATGTTAGGAGCCAAATCAATAGCTCTATCTCTGTTAATAATGACTCCAGAAACTGAGGTTGTAGCAGGCATAATAGATCAAATTATGCACTATTGTGCTGGGAGCCCTGATAGCCTACAGGCCGTAATGTTTAAGACAAATCCTTTGTGGGCAAATTTACTTATCCTTAGACTAAGTTGTTGAAGGTTGAGGAACCTGCCCGCCCGAAGGGTAGGGAAATCTGCACCAGGGGATGCCGGGGATACGTTCTCCCAGGATAATGTATGGCAAACTAATGAGTATCACTCTGTGTGATGAGGAAAATATGGTGATGTGTGTGTGCCATGATTAAACACCACTTCAGTGAGAAAGTGGGGAAAAGGAAAAATAATCTTTTTTGGGTGAGGATTTTTTATTTAAGTGCTCTTCCGCCAACTGTTAATATACAAAGAGCTCCCTGGAAAATGGTTGAGCCCACACTGGTCTTTAGGAGTCGGGGTGAACCCAATGATGAAGCATGCCACTACTAGAGAGAGTGAGGCTTTTATATAAATAAGGATTATTTTTCCTTTCCCCCGTTTCTCACTGAAGTTGTGTTCAGTAGTGGCGCACACACATCCCCATATTATTCCTCACCAGGCAAAGGGATACTCATTATTTTGTCGTGGCATAATTACTTAGACAGTTTTTTTTGTAGATGGGTTTCTAACTCAGGCCATATTCCTGACTCTTGGAGTCATTAATAAGCCATTTTTTCAGAAAGGGGAAAGAGCTGATCCTGCAAACTATCGATTTGTTTCCCTTTTAGATACCTTGAAAATGAATGCTAAAACCCACTACTTCATTTTGAAATGTAGGTTTGTTAAGCCCCCCTGGAGAGAGCGGGGAGGCCTTTGGGAA
Organism: Triturus cristatus; assembly: GCF_964204655.1. NCBI lineage: Eukaryota > Metazoa > Chordata > Amphibia > Caudata > Salamandridae > Triturus > Triturus cristatus. Next base: position 1,836,831,098 of record NC_140590.1, on the reverse strand, counting down.
AACTACTTTATGGTGGACCTTTGGTCGGCAGCAGGGCAGCAGGGCAGATGATCTTTTCAGTCAGCAAACAATGTTGTTGATTTGTCGACTTCCGAGCCGCCTTTGACCTGGTCGATCATGCAATATTGTGACAGGAATTAAAAGACAATGATATCCCAACAGATCTTTTATCATCAATCCAAAGACTGCACTTGCAATACTGGTCCAGGGAGGCCTAGATAGGAACGGCACCCTATCAAATTGAATCCCTGTTAAAAATTGGTTGGGTCAGGGATGTTTTTCCATCCCCCTTTTAAGTCTCTGCATCGTCGACCTTCCAAGCAAACCCTCCTTGGTGAATTTGTTCTCCCCAAAAATTGGATGTCAGCATGTCCCATGCCTAATGTATGCCGATGACCTCGTCCTCATGAACTATTCACCAATGGACTTGCAGCGAAAACCTAACATTTGTTACGCATATTCTGAATTTTAAATAGATAAAACTAAGATCTCAGTCTTCTCAAAAATACCTAAGTGGTTTGTTTGGTTTGTTAATATTGGTGACTTCGAGCAAGGCAAGGTTTACACATATTTGGGCCTTTACTTTAATATAAAGGTGTGCACCTCCCTGAAGTCCCCTCAGCCATGTGGCAACATAAGGCCTGAAGTAGTCTGCCTTACATCCCTATTTCAGATGAAATGTTCTCTGCAAATGAAGCTAGCTGTCAGTGAGGGACCCCACCCACTCCCCAAAGTCTACCCTGCAGGCTCTGACTGAAAGAGACACAAAAAAGTAGTTTGGTTCCTCTTCAGGCCTGTGTCAAGGCAGAGTCACTATGCTGCACACAGCAGCTGAGTCAGAAATATAAACATAGTGACAGAAATCTGAAATGGCCCCCGTCAGGTGTGGGAAGCTAGGGGAAACCCTGTACACCTAGGGCTGCGGGAAGGTGTGTTGCATTCCTAATCAAAACATAACACAACAGCAGACATTATAGCATTAACCCATGCACATACACAATTATTGACACTGTTGAAGTTCAGAATAATAATAACAAAAATAACATCTGACATAAATATTTGGACCACAATATTGTTTCTACAAATATCTTTCCAGGATTTGTGGTTGTAGTTACAAATCACCACAGGGTGTGTGATCCAGTCTGTGTTTTATTAACATGCTGATTTAAATTTGGACAAGGCTTGCTTCAACATGTCCTGCAAGAAAGGAGCATGGCATTCTGCAGGGGTACCCTCAGTTTTATGAGCTATGTGTCCCTCCATCTGTATGTACTCCGATTAAAGGAATGCGGGTCGACTCCCTACTCTCCAAATATCTCTGCCACCACACCCAGGGGAGCCGGTGAGCCGGGACTGCCTAAAGGTTTCTTAGCGCAAGGCAATGGGGGGAATTTCGGGGTACCAGATGCAGACCTTGTTGTCCCATGCATAGGGATCGACACTTGTGGGTGAAATGACATTGAGAATAGAGACATCCCACAATTAATCAACAGAGGAAGTAACTATATATACAGTGCAAACATACACCCAAGGCATCGTGGCATGGATAATAAGAATCAATAGAAAGAATAAAAGTACTAAAAGCAAGAAATGATCTAACAAAATAGATAGGTCTTCTGCCTTTTTCTAAAAGATTTTACAGTTTCCATATGTCTCAGCTCAAAGGGAATCATTTTCCATTCATGCGGAGCTAGAACAGAAAAAGTCATTGTTAGACGGCGACCTCAGAGGAGCCCGGAAGGGGGTCCTGACTTCCCTGAGTCCCACCCGTGTAGTATCGTAGCCGGGCACTGGCGAGAGATTCCCCAGGGGGAGGAATCGCGCAACTAGGATCGTACTTCTGGCACCACACGACACAGAGAGACCACACTGGGTATTCTCAGAAACAAGCTTTATCAAATAGGTATCACTGCAAATATGTACACGGCGAGCACGGGCTCAAGAGTCTCGGAAAGGTAGGGGGTAGCGGGACTGTCTCTGGTAACGGTTCAAAGCAGGGACGTATCCGGCGCACAGCTCACAATCCTCGAGCTGGGGGATATGTGGTCGGAGTCGGGGTCCGGCGGGACCGTGAGAGTCTGGGGGAGCCGCGAGTCACTCAGCGGGCTCAGGTACAAGTTCGGAGGTCTTACGATCTTCAAGGAGCCGCGAGTCACTCAGCAGGGCTCAGGTACAAGTTCGGAGGTCTTACGATCTTCAAGGAGCCGCGAGTCACTCAGCAGGGCTCAGGTACAAGTTCGGAGGTCTTACGATCTTCAGGGAGCCGCGAGTCACTCAGCAGGGCTCAGGTGGGTTCAAGTTCCAGGAGCCGCGACCACGTCAGCAGGCTCTCGTTGTTCCAGCGTCGAATCTGTCGGACAGTCTCAGAGCACCCCTTGTTATAGGTCGACCCCGCTTTGATGTCCGGAGTCTGCGCAGGCAGGGGTCTTGTCACCTGGGGGCCGCTTGTCGGGGTTTCCTGCTATTGTCTTTTGATCCTTTCAGGGCCGGGTCGGGAGGAGTCCCAGACATCCAGCAGGCACGGAGCCAGCCCGCAGGGAGGCCGGAGGGCCGATCGAAACCCATCGTCCCAGGGGAGTTCAGAGGTGCGATAGAAACTGCTCCTCCCTCTCTCATCCCCGGGAAGCGTGATGTCCTCCAGCCGGAGTGGCGCCTCGAGGCCCGGGCCGCGCTGGAGCCGGGCGGCCATCTTGTTGCATGGAGTGGGCACGCGGGCCCGGGGTGGCCGAAAGGAGAGAGGCCATGTACGGGGAGGTCCGGGGTTGGTGCAGGTGTCCTGGTGGGAAAGGTCGGCTGGGCCACGTGCTTGGGCTGTAGGCACCAGGTTTCGGTGGTGCGGGGGCACGGAGGGCCATTCTACGAGGCCGGGTCCAACAGTCATCCTCCCAGTTCCTGAAAGTGAGGTGTTTTGAGAAGTTATTGGTTCTCAGATCTCAATGTTCTTTAAGGCTTCCATCTATCAGGACCCAATGGCATCTATGAATGGTCAGGTAAAGACTATTATTTAATTATTGCGACCGACCTCTCAAACTCTTACCATTGTGCGACATGGAGTCTCAGGGATGATAGGGACCCATCGCCTCATGCCTAACCTCTCCTACTCGAAGGGATATGAACGTCAAGGAGGATTGATCAGGACTAGGGGAGATGATCTGGCTGGATGGTGCAATAGGTGTGTTCCTCAATTGGCTGGCCAACATTCTTGAGAGAGGAGAAACAGTTAGAATCTTACTAGCGCCTAAATCCATAGATGCCTTTACTAACTGCATGTGCTTTGTTGGAAATTACTTTAGCATTCCTACCTGGCTGGTGCTTTTGTTGCTACTCTTGGTCCCGCCGAAGGTCTCTCCCCGCTGCCGCGTTTTCTACCATCAGCGCGGCCGCAGTGAGGGAGGGACCACAAGACCCACGAACCCTTGCGGCAGGAAGCCGTCATCGGGGAAACCCATTTAGCGCCAGGAGGCGTTCAAAACTGAGAGGTCACCCCTGGCAGAGCGGGTGCTTTGTTGGAAATTACTTTAGGATTCCTACCTGGCTGGTGCTTTTGTTGCTACTCTTGGTCCCGCCGAAGGTCTCTCCCCGCTGCCGCGTTTTCTACCATCAGCGCGGCCGCAGTGAGGGAGGGACCACAAGACCCACGAACCCTTGCGGCAGGAAGCCGTCATCGGGGAAACCCATTTCGCGCCAGGAGGCGTTCAAGACTGAGAGGTCACCCCCCGCGTCGCGGGACGCGCGCGGGCGGCGCCCGGGCGAAGCCCGGGACAAGGCCACCCTCCTGTACAGTGAGTACATTTTTCGAACTTTTGGAAGACTCACTGCATAACGTTTGACATTTGCGCTATCCTGTTATTTTCTTTGGGACCCCACTCGCCGTGTGAGAAATGCCTGGAATGGGGAAACGTGTTACGGTCCCTTCAACTGTGTCTGGCACCATGGACCAATTTATCACCCGAGCTGTCTCGGTGCTTGAGCAAGAAATCGCTATTACCGAAAGACGCCTTTCTATTGATCCTAAGCTTGCTAGACGTTCTTCCCTGGGCCCGCTAGCACTTGTTAAGTCACCAAGTAAACATACAGACTACACACGGGGGGTTGTTCCTTCCCACATAGAGATTGCATCTCCACAAAACTCGCCATTACCTCCCGGGAGGTTATCACAATCTCCAGTGATGACGGATTTGGTTTCAGTAGTGGAATCTGTGGTATCACCTAAACCCAAAACCACTCGACCTCAGACCAGGGCAGGGGGGAAACCTTTTAGACCAGTGCACCACAAAAGGAAAAGGGCTGGGGTAATTGACGGCGACATGCAGGCGAAAATCTCCAAATCTACTAGTAATACCCTGCCTTTCGACTTTTCTAACTCTCCAGCCTGTCTCACACCAGCCGACGCAACCGCACCCACTCCCTCCTTGCCTAATGGCAATGATATGTTTTCCCAGCTAGAACACACTGTTTGCTCCTTAATTTTACCTTTATTAGAAAGGATAAAAACAGTTGTAGAAAAGGTGGACAAACTTGAACAAACTATTCTGGACAATTTCTGTTCACTTAAGAATGTTGTTAAGCTAGCTACAAGGGACATTGATAAAAGTAATTGCCATCACGGCATAAATTCTATGAACCCCATGCCGTCTCTAACAGACAAACGCCCCGTTATAACTGACGCAAGCATAGTCCTAGGTAAAGCCCTGTCCTCACAACCTACAAATATGTGCCAGCCCGCTGGGACCTTTGGGCGGGAGGGGATGTCAGTTATCCATCAGCCACCCGGGCGGGAGGGTTGCACAAGTAAAGCATCCCCGGTTACCAACCCTAGGAAATCTGTGGACACGAGAACAGCTATTGAGTTACCTTCCCCAGGCATTGTGCCCAGAGCATCCCCAACGCAAATACATCTTCCTCCCGAATCACTACCTTATGTCGTGATCTTAACTGGTGTCCCTGAACTCCCCACTGGCAAAATTGAATCCTTTCACCAACTAAAAAATAAAACGAGTCATTGGCTGAACATACACAGGCCAATCCCTACTCACTTTAATGGGCGGATTCTATTTGTCAGAAGAGTACAATGGGTAGGTCCTCAACCTAAAACTACCCAGGGAGATTGCATCATCGTCAATTTCGAAGACGCACGTCTTCCAAGGTTTATTACGGAATACCCAACAAACGGACCCAGAACAGGGATAGAGGCCCATAATTTAAACTTCTTTTACAACAAGGGCTTCAATCACTGACAATCCCATTTTGTGACAAACGTTTCACCCCTTAAGAAGCCGAGGGCCAATGAAAGCATACTCACGGCCGACTATGATGTTGTCCCCCCAGATTTGATAGGACCACTTTTAATCCCCGGGGCCCCTTCGCCGCCTAAATTCAGAACGGGCGATAGGGAAAGCGCACTAGGTCAGACCGTTCCATCCCACATGGCACCACTTAGTACCCAACAAGGGACCCTGTTGTCTTGGAATTTAGCTGGTATTAAAACCAAACTAGATTCACCGGAATGGGTTAGTTTTGTGAGTAAATATGATGTTTGTCTCCTGCAGGAAACATGGGCCTGTGAGGCTCAGTGTTTGTTGGGATATTTGAATTTCCACGTCCCAGCCACCCAAGGTCCGTTCGGGCGTCCAATGGGTGGACTAATCATTTGGGCTCGCCAGGATTTATTCCCGAGTGCCGTTACGATTGATACGGGCTCCCCAGATATTCAATTAGTGAGATTAACTCTCGACCACGGGGGTAGTTTGGATATTTATAATCTATACCTCCGTGGCACAAGAGGGAAAACATCAAGGGTGCTGGATACCTTGGTTAGCCTCATAGAAACCGAATCGTGTAACAGAGACTTGATTGTTGCTGGAGACTTCAACGTCACATTTGAACCCCTACTGGATCCTGACCTAGAAAGTGGCCTTGATCCCGAAGAGGATAGTTTATGGGGCATTCCAGCACTCTCACTTTCTCCCATTAAAAGGTGGTCTTCGGTAGCAGTGCAGGTAAATGCACTCTACCTTGAGAGGGGCCTAAGGGCTCTGAATGGTAGGACCCCAGGGGATAGGATGGGAGCTCCCACCTTTGACAATGGCCGCTCAACGAGCAGGATAGATTATGTGCTCTGTGGTTTGAGCATGTGGTGCAAACTCATTGATATGGTGGTCGAGATAAGATTAGAGAGCGACCACAATCCTATTTGTGTCTCCCACAGTTGGTGGGGGAGAGATCATTCGAGATGTGAGGAGACACCCATGGTTTCCACTGGATGCGTTCTGTCTAACGACATGCGGAGGCTAAAGTGGCCCCAGGTAATGACCAATCCCACGACCATTGCCAGTATTGACACTGAGCTTACCGCAATTATTTTGAGGTTGGAGGACGCTTCGAATGACAAAGGAAATAGTGACCAAGTAACCAGAATACACGAATCCTTCTTCGAAGGTCTGCGCGGCTTTTTTCTTAAACCACTCTACAAGGGCAATAAGCCACTGCGCAAGCAATTGAGGTGGTATGATAGCGAATGTAAACGCGCTAGAAGTACCCTTTCACTAGCTGTCTCTAGCGGAAACAAGGTATACATTCAGCAAGCCAGGTCCTCGTATAAGAAGTGTATAGATAAAGCTAAGAAAAGATGGGACGAATCTTTTTGGCTAGATCTGAAGGAGGCTTGTGTTATGCCAGGGACACTAGGCTGTTCTGGAATGTGATCAAGTGGAATAGAGGTGGCTCCCCCGAAAAACCTTCAAACCATGTCACCCAAGAAGATTGGCTGGGGTATTTTAAACCCCAATACGCACGCGACCCCCTCTATAGTTGCTTGAGGTCAACCCCACATGTCTTCTATTCGCCTGGCCCTTTTAGTCCCAAGGACGTTTTAGCTGCTTTGGCTGGTGTAGCCGCCGGGCGGGCACCAGGGGCAGACGGGGTTCCATCTGACCTTTTTCTTAACAACAAGATACCCTGGAGTAAGTATATTGCTCTCCTGGCCAATGCTGTGGCTGAAGGTGCCCCAGTACCTAAATCGTGGGGGGGCGCCATTATAATTCCCATTTACAAAAAGGGCGATAAAACCCTCCCAGGAAACTATAGGCCTATTAGCCTTATTGATACTATCCAAAAAGTTATTGGGAGGATGGTATTGAATGAGTTACTGGTCTGGATCGAAGATAATCAGATCCTTTCTAGTCTCCAAGCAGGCTTTAGAAAATTTACCAGCACCGTGGACCAGGTGTTCCGCTTTGAACAACTGCTTTGGAAGACAGTCACGTTAGGCAAAGGCAGTCTCTATGTCACTTTTGTAGACCTAAGAGCTGCCTTTGACCTCGTCCCTCGTGAACAACTCTGGTGGGTACTTGCAAAACGTGGCCTTCCTATGGAACTCCTGACTCTAATCAGGAGGCTCCACGAACCTAATTTTGCCAAAATACAGTGGGGAGGCTTGGGGGATACAACCCCCGAGTTTCCAGTTGAGCGTGGTGTGCGCCAAGGGTGTGCCATGGCACCTACACTCTTCTCTTTGTATATTAATGGCATAGTTGACTATATGCTTCAAACTAGCACCGACGCTCCAAAGTTGGCTGGAGTCCTTACCCCAATACTAATGTTTGCCGACGACACCCTCATAGTATCAAAAACTCCGAGTGGCATGCAAAGGGCTCTGAAAGTCTTTGAAGACTATTGTAACAAACATGGACTGGAGATCAATGTGACCAAGACCAAGCTCATGACATTCAATCCGCACCCAAGGTATAGAACAGGTAAACTTACAATGAATGGCCAAGTCCTCGAGGAGGTTAATAACTTTGCCTATTTGGGCATCCACCTGTCACACAACAATAAGTGGAATAGACACCTGGAGATTTCTGCGTTGAAACTCTCACAGATCACGGGAACATTGATCAAAGAGCATAAAAAAATCTTCCACCAAGCCGGTCAAGCCCGTGCTCCAGGTTTACGAGGCAAAGGCCCTTAGTGCAGCGTTGTATGGGGCAGAGCTCTGGGGTTTTGACGTATTATCGACTCTTACAGTTGTTGAAAACAAATTCTTCTGCTGTATAACAGGTCTCCCACAAAGCACGCCTTTGGTCCCACTGCGCTACGACCTAGGAAGAAAGGTCCTCAAGGATTTGGCCAAACTCCGTCCAGTCTTATACTGGAGGAGATTGTGGACTACGCCAGAGCTTCGGCCATATTCAATGGGTATCATGGATGTAATGCAGGCCGACAAGTTTCATAAGATAGGGTGGCTTAGGAATTTACGGGAAACCTTGGCAGATTTGGGATTGGTAAACTTATGGAGCGACCCCGCTACTGCTGGCTTTCCCGCTAATAAGCTTTTGAAAACGCTTTATTGGGAGAGGGTAGATCATAGGGTGTGGAGTGACTCTGCCTCCTCTTCGATGACTAGTTGTTTTTTGGAGGCAAAGGCCACCCCACTTTTTGAACCCTACTGGGATTTGATCACCTCACCTAGAGACAGGAAACTTTATTTCCAACTTAGAGCAGGTTCCCTTCCACTCAGGTCTCTAACTAGTGGGTGGTTTGGTATCGGCAAAGATACTTGTCCTGGCTGTGGTGACACAAAAGAATCTATTGCCCACTTTTTGTTTGTCTGCCCTGTTTATGTGAATCCCAGACGACGGTGGCTCACTCCTTTGTGCAAATTATTGGGCACAAGGAGTTCTGCTGCCGCTGTTAGGATTTTAAGCACAAGCACTTTTCCAGTCCATTCAATCGCCTTAGCTAAATACCTGGGATGTGCATGGTCCTTAAGATGTAATGTTATACGGGGAATAGAGGCGCCACCTTCGTAGGGTTCTATCTTGGGACGCTATATTGTCCAGTCTTTTTCTTCTTTTTTAAATATTTTGCTTCATCTGTAGTCAGCTGATATGTTTAATTCTCAATTTAAAACTGTTTTTAATTATTTATTGCTAAATCTTTTATAGCCTTAGTGAATTGGATTTTATACTTTTGTCTTATGTATATGTTTGTGTCTTGTATGAATTACTTTTAATTCGAATAAAGACTATGATGATGATGATGATGATGCATGTCCACCCTTCACTTGCCTCCAAGAAATACCTGCGAACCAACTTGCTTTTCTTATGGAAATCTGCACCAGTATTTGGATTCAACTAATTTCTTCTGGATGCAGTGATGAGTGGTAACTCCGTCACTTCCCACACCTATTCTCATATAAACCAAGATTCAGTGATCTGCAAAGTTTGTGCAACAAATATTCATACTCACAACATTCACAACAATAAACAATATTATATTTCTTGGCTCTGGACTACTAGTTACAATTGTTCCGAGTTTAAACTCTTTCATCAAGCCCCTTATTAGTTCATTCCAAAGTCTTTCTTCACACTCGCAGAAATTGTACTGATGAGAAGCGTGCTTGTTATTCAGTTTAGCTTCTTTCCCTATTTCAACAGCTCTTTACAGAAGTATCATCAAACTGAGGGCCTGATTTACGGTTCAGTGACTAAATATTGAGGGACATAATATAGAATGCCCAAAATATCAACTCCAAAATATCGAAGTACAGAATATAGAATCCCTATCTACAAAACAGGTAAGTACTAAAATATCAATTCCAAAATATAGAATGTTAGAATATAGTGAGCTAAAATATCGAATTTTTTAAATGTATTAAAAATAATATAAAAGTAATTAAATATTAAAAACAATTAAATAAAACATACTTAAAATAATATAAAAAAGCTTAAAATGTAAAAATAATACATTTAGGTGCCGATTACGATCCTGTAAAAACCGGGTACGAACCGTCGGACGGAGCATATTCTCCGTCCGACGCGTACCCGGTCGTAAAAATATACAAACATGGAATTACGATTCGCACGGAAACACCATTTCCGTATGAATCGTACAAAACCCCGACCGACGAAAATAAACATACAAATGTGATCCGGGAAAGCGCCGACGTGACGTCGGGACGCATGCAGCCTGCCATTCACGAACCAGGAATCACGATTCGCACCGAAGTCATCCCGCACGGTGAATATTTTCCGGCAGCCAAAAACTGCCGGGAAATTAGGACGACGCGAACAAGGAGTACCTGCACGCGACGGACAGACAGGACGACGCGAACAAGGAGTACCTGCACGCGACGGACAGACATGGACCCGAACCTACGTGTCATCCCGGCCCTCATAGCAGTCGACCTCCTCTACAGGTTCGGACGCAGACGCCACAGAAGGTCAGAACAACAAAGTGAGGGGGGAAAGGGGGGGGGCAGGAGCAGGGGCAGGCCACAAAACCCCCACCAAAGTCACACAGCACACATGCCCTGGACATACCTGACCCCCAGGCCCTGGTCACTACGAGGGGGTGGGGGCGTGTCCAGCAAAGCCAGCGTCCGCCACAACGGAAGTGCTTGACGACGCGAACCGGCAACACAACAATACAGGTACATCCCGTACCCACGCCTTAAGAGCGTGGGTACGAGTTGTACCACGCCCACACCTACGTCATCCCAACAATGGCGGGACGGCTGTACCCACGTGGCAAAGGCCTGGGTACGGCCCGCACAAGCATCACATAGCGTGGGGACGCATATGTACGGACCGTACCTCCACCCGCGTATGCTTGGAGCGTACCCCCCATGCCAACAGTGTACGTACGGACCATACCCCCACCCCCGTATGCATGGAGCGTACCCTCCATGCCAACAGTGTATGTACGGACCATACCCCCACCCCCGTATGCATGGAGTGTACCCCCCACCCCAACAGTGTATGTACGGACCGTACCCACACCCGCGGACGTATGGAGCGTACCCGCCACCCCAACCGTGTATGTACGACACGTACCCTCCCCCCCGTATGCATTGAGGAAATATGAATTTTATGATCAATTATGTCCCCTATCTTAGACCCCAACGGCTCCATGTACATGCTACAAGTACATGTATGTTCCCTCCAGTTCCAGCTATGAAGACGCAAATACATGTGCGTCCAACGTTAACATGTCCTCTTTCATATCTGCCATGAATGGGCCGGATATTCCATTCCTAAGTATGATTGGCCACCGACTTTATATGGTACACTTTTCACGTTTTACAGTTCAGGCGAGTAGGCCCTGAATTCTGCCATCGAGCTTTTTCTTGCTTCTGCCTCTGAATGCTCCAGCCTGGACCTGCATCTGTATCCATGAACTTTGTCTTACTCCCTGCGCGGATAACGGTGCCTGACGCGGCCTGTTGCCTGCCAAAAACTGTATTCAGCCTTCAAGTTATCTGCTCCGTTCCTCAAGAAATGCATTCCTGTCTAAGTAGCTTAGGTAAACATCCCTCTAGCTGCAGAGCAAAGGGCCCGGCCTTACTATCTCTGTGCAAGTAATTCATGACTCTCGTTACCATGGTAGGCCCATGCCCCCTCGCATCTCATGTAGACACTTAGACGCTTGTACACGCACTAGCAGTCAGTATAGAATAGGATCTGTCCGAGAAGACCTTTCCTTCCAGATAAAATAGTTCCTTAAACACAAGATATTAGATATGATTTAGGACTAGGTTGTCCTGACACCCCAGACTTCTGTCTCCACATGTAGGGCTAAATGTCAAGTTCCCTTCACCCTCTAGTTACACGTCAATCACACGTCATGCGGCTGCGCGCGCATCTCTGCCATGTATTTTCTGCTGACTTTACAGGATTCTCTTATGGATCCACCCATTTGTGTCACCATCATAATGACGTTTTTAGTATACGCCTCTATGCACGCCTATTATTACGCCTTTTCATTACGTATGTATATTCTTATCTGTATTATCAAGCTGTTACGCCTCCTGCATCTGTCTTAATGTAATGCATTTTCTTATTGTTAGACGGCGACCTCAGAGGAGCCCGGAAAGGGGTCCTGACTACCCTGAGACCCACCCTCAAAGTATCGTAGCCGGGCACTGGCGGGAGATTCCCCAGGGGGAGGAATCTCGCAACTAGGTTCGTACTTCTGGCACCACACGACACAGAGAGACCACACTGGGTATCCTCAGAACAAGCTTTATCAAACAGGTATCACTGCAAATATGTACAAGGTGAGCACGGGCTCAAGAGTCTCGGAAAGGTAGGGGGGTAGCGGGACTGTCTCTGGTAATGGTTCAAAGCAGGGACGTATCCGGCGCACAGCTCCCAATCCTCGAGCTGGGGGATACGTGGTCGGAGTTGGGGTCCGGCGGGACCGTGAGAGTCTGGGGGAGCCGCGAGTCACTCAGCAGGGCTCAGGTACAAGGTCGGAGGTGTTACGATCTTCAGGGAGCCGCGAGTCACTCAGCAGGGCTCAGGTACAAGTTCGGAGGTCTTACGATCTGCAGGGAGCCGCGAGTCACTCAGCAGGGCTCAGGTACAAGTTCGGAGGTCTTACGATCTTCAGGGAGCCGCGAGTCACTCAGCAGGGCTCAGGTACAAGTTCGGAGGTCTTACGATCTTCAGGGAGCCGCGAGTCACTCAGCAGGGCTCAGGTCAGTTCCAGTTTCAGGAGCCGCGACCACGTCAGCAGGCTCTCGTTGTTCCAGCGTCGAATCTGCCGGATAGCCCCAGAGCACCCCTTGTTATAGTTCGACCCCTCTTTGATGTCCGGAGTCTGTGCAGGCAGGGGTCTTGTCACCTGGGGGTCGCTTGTCGGGTTTTTCTGCTATAGTCTTTTGATCCTTTCAGGGCCGGGTCGGGAGGAGTCCCAGACACCCAGCAGGCGTGGAGCCAGCTCTCAGGGAGGCCGGAGGGCCGATCGAAACCCATCGTCCCGGGGGAGTTCAGAGGTGCGATAGAAACTGCTCCTCCCTCTCTCATCCCCTGGAAGCGTGATGTCCTCCAGCCGGAGTGGCGCCTCTAGGCCCGGGTCGCGCTGGGGCCGGGCGGCCATCTTGGTGCATGAAGTGGGCACGCGGGCCCGGGGTGGCCGAAAGGAGAGAGGCCAGGGACGGGGGTGTCCGGGCCGGTGCGTGCGTCCTGGTGGGGAGGTTCGGCTGGGCCGGGTGCTTGGGCTGTAGGTACCAGGTTTCGGTGGTGCGGGGGCACGGAGGGCCATTCTACGAGGCCGGGTCCAACACGCGTCCCCCCCAGCTGAAAGCCGGAGAGAACTGCCCATCAGCTTGGGGGGTTCTCTTCGCTGAGGCGGAAGAACCGGGAGAGGCCGTCAGCATTGGCGTGGTCCGTACCAGGGCGGTGTTCCACGGTGAAATCCATCCCCTGGAGGGAGATTGACCACCGCAGTAGCTTGGGGTTTTCTCCTCGCATCTGCATGAGCCAGCGTAAGGGCCGATGGTCAGTCTGGACTCTGAAATGGGTGCCAAACAGGTAGGGTCGTAGCTTTTTGAGTGCCCAGACCACGGCAAAGGCTTCGCGCTCTATGGTGCTCCATCTTTGTTCTCGGGCCAACAGCCGCCGACTGAGGAAGGCGACGGGCTGGTCTAGGCCTTGGTCATTTACTTGGGACAGGACGGCCCCAATGCCATGCTCGGAGGCATCGGTCTGGACTATGAACTCCTTGGTGTAGTCGGGAGCCTGGAGGACGGGGGCCGTGCACATGGCCCTTTTTAGGGCCTCGAAAGCTTCCTGGCAGGCAGCCGTCCACTGCACTTTCTTTGGCTGTTTTTTAGACGTGAGTTCTGTGAGAGGGCCGACAAGGCTGCCATACCCCCGAATGAATCTTCGGTAGTAGCCCGTGAGTCCCAGAAAGGCTCGGACCTCCGTCTGGGTGATGGGTGGTTCCCAGGCCAGGATGGCGTCGATCTTTGGCTGTAGAGGGGCGACCTGGCCACCCCCGACCTGGTGCCCCAAGTAGACCACGGATCCTTGCCCGATCTGGCACTTGCTGGCTTTTACTGTGAGGCCTGCCTGGCGCAGGGCGATTAGCACCCTTCGGAAGTGCTGGAGGTGCTCACTCCACTCTGAACTGAAGACAGCGATGTCGTCCAGGTATGCCGCGCTGAACTGTTCTAGCCCGGCCAGGACCCTATTCACCAGTCGCTGGAAAGTGGCCGGGGCATTTTTCATCCCGAAGGGCATTACGCGGAAGCGGTAGTGTCCATCGGGGGTGGAGAAAGCGGACCGCTCTTTGGCCCCTTCGGTGAGCGCAATCTGCCAGTATCCGCAGGTGAGGTCGAATGTGCTGAGGAACCGGGCTGCCCCTAGTCGGTCAATGAGTTCGTCGGCTCGTGGAATGGGGTGGGCATCGGCTCGGGTAACGTCATTGAGCCCCCGGTAGTCCACGCAGAAGCGGAGCTCGGGGGCGACACCGGGGGCCGCTGCCTTCGGGACCAGGACCACGGGGCTGGCCCAGGGACTGTCAGAGGGCTCGATCACCCCTAGGGTCAACATCTTCGAGACCTCCGCTTGAATGCAGGACCGGACCCGGTCAGGAACCCGGTAGGCTCGGTGTCTCACCGGCGGGCTGTCCCCGGTGTCCACATCATGAACACACCAGTTGGTGACCCGGGGGGTCAGGGAGAAGAGGTCAGAAAATTGTCTTAGGAGCTGGCGGCAGTCCGCCTGTTGCTGGGCAGTGAGGGCTGGGGAGAGGTTCACTCCTTCCACGGAGCCATCCTGCTCCTTGATACATAGGAGGTCCGGGAGGGGATCCGACTCATCTTCGGCCCCGTCATCGGTGGCCAGCAGGAGGCTCAGTTCTGTCCGCTGGAAGTGAGGCTTGAGGCGGTTCACGTGCAGGACCCGGAGGGGATCCCGAGGCGACTGGACGTCCACCAAGTAGGTGACTTGGCTCTTCTTCTCGACCACTTTGTAGGGCCCAGTCCATCGGTCCTGGAGAGCGCCAGGCTTCACGGGGGCCATGACCCACACCTGCTGGCCCGGCTGGAACTCGACCAGAGTAGCATTCTGGTCGTACCAGCGCTTCATTTCTTCTTGACTCGCCTCCAGGTTGGCCTCGGCCAGTTCTTGGAACCTCCTGGTCTGGTTCCGGAGGGCCAGGACATACTGGAACACATCTCGGGGGGTGGTCTGGGGTGCTGCCTCCCACCCTTCCTTAACCAAATTGAGGGGGCCTCGGACGGGGTGCCCATACAGTAATTCAAAGGGGCTGAACCCTAAGGACTTCTGGGGGACCTCCCGGTAAGCGAACAAGAGGCAGGGGAGCAGGACGTCCCACTTACGCCGGAGGGGCTCTTCTAGGCCAGCGATCATCCCTTTCAAAGTCCTATTAAACCTCTCTACTAGGCCGTTCCCTTGGGGATGGTACGGGGTGGTGAACTTATAGGACACCCCACATTGTTGCCACAGGGACGTCATATACCTGGATATAAAATTCGTGCCGCGATCGCTCACGACCTCGCGGGGGAAACCCACCCTGGAGAAGATCCCCATCAGGGCCCGGCCCACCACTGGGGCCGTAATGGTGCGTAGGGGAATAGCCTCTGGGTAGCGGGTGGCGTGGTCCACTAGGACCAAGATGAAACGGTGACCTTGGGAGGTGGGGGGGTCCAGTGGTCCCACGATGTCGATCCCGACTCGCTCGAAGGGGGTACTGACGACCGGGAAGGGTTGGAGGGGAGCCTTGCGCTTCCCCCCACTCTTCCCACTGGCTTGGCACGTGGGGCAGGACTTGCAGTGGGCCTCTACCGCTGCTTTCATCTTAGGCCAATAAAAATGGGTCACGAGACGGCTGTAGGTCTTGTCCTGACCCAGGTGACCGGCGAGGGGGACATCGTGGGCTAAGCCCAGGAGGAAATCCCGGAAGCGGAGAGGTACCACCAGTACCCGTCCGGATCCCAGCTCCACTGATTTCTGCTCACTATACAGGACGTTATTCTCCCAATAGATTCGGTGCATTCCGGTCTGGTCACCTGCGGCTTGGCCCTCAGCCTGGCGCCGCAGCCCGACCAGGGAAGGACAGGTGGCTTGCTCCCGGCAAAATTCTTCTCGGGTGGGCCCGCCCTCGTGGCGCCAATGGGCCAACTCGGGTAGATCCCCCAACTCGGGGACCGGGGCGGGGTCGGATGGTGCGGGTTCGTCGCTGGCGACGGACCCTTCCGATGGGGGAACGGGAGGTCCCTCGGCGGGGACGGTGCTGGCTACTTCGACCGGGTTGCTCTCGACTTCTCTCCGGGGAGTGAGTCGGGCTGTCATAGATCGGGTGGTGGCACACACCCACTCGGGGAGTCCCATCATTCCTAGGTGGGCCTTGCGCTCTACGTGCTTCCAGGGAGAACTCTCCAGGTCGTTCCCTAAGAGGCAGTCGACCGGCTGGGAGGTTCTTACGGCCACCTTGAGTTTACCTATCACCCCTCCCCACTCAAATGGCACCAGGGCCACCTGACACAGACTTTCCCTATTGTCTGCAGAGATTACGGGGCAAAAGACATTGGGGAGGATCTGCTCCTCGGGAACTAGGTGCCTGAGGACACCGGTGATACTGGCCCCGGTGTCCCGCAGGGCCTCTACCTGGTGGCCATTGATCTTGACGAGCTGCCCATATTTCTGTGTGTTGGACGGTAGGAGGCTACCAGGGATCATTTCCCTATCTCCCAGGGATACTAGGGCCATAGCGGCGGGTTCCCACTCCTCGGCTTCCTCAACCTCCTCCCCCAGGGCTACGTTGGCTATCTGCCTCGCAGGGGTGACTTGGGTGCCCATGGGGCACTCTGGGTCATTGGCGTAGTGCCCGGGTTTCTGGCAGCGGAAACATGTGACGGTCACCCGGTGTCCCCGTCTCCCAGGGGGCCCTGTTACTGGTGGGGGGGGCGCCGGGAAAGGTGGAGGTGGTGTCTTCGGGGGGCTAGGCTGGGACTCCCTCGGCCCTCCCTGGTTCCCTCCCCCTCTCTGGCGGGGTGGTCCCTGACTGGTTTGGGGGTACTCTCCTACCATGCCCCGGGAGACCCGGGTGTTGGTCCAGCGGTCGGCCTCCACGGCCAGCTTCCGGGGATCTATGAGCTTGCTATCCAGCAGATGTTGACATAGCTCTACGAAGCAGTTCGCAGCCAGATGTTCCCATAACATGAGGTCAGTGAGTTCGGCAAGGGTGGTGACCTTGCTGCCCTTGACCCACCCATCGAAGGCCCGACTAAAAAAGTTTACATATTCCACCCAGGTGGTGCCCGGGATCTTCCTGCAGTCCCGGAACCGTTGGCGGTACATTTCTGGGGTGAGGCCGTATCTTGTGAGGAGAGCCTCTTTCATGTGGCTGTAGGAGGTCTGCAGGGAGAGGGGTAGGTCGAGCAGGGTGTCCCTTCCTTCGCTCAGAAACCGTCCCCACAACCCCGCCCCCCAGTCCTTCTGTGGAATCCGATGGGAGGTCATGGCGACCTCGTAGGCCCGAAACCATTGCTGAATGTCATCGTTTTTATAATATTCTTTGACCACATCCTTGGGGATGTGGACCTTCTGTTCCGCTGGGGGGGCCGTCTCTCGGTTCCCCGAGGGCCCCCCGTCCTCATTTCGGGCCTTGAGCTCGAGTTCCTTTAAGCTCCGTTCGTGCTCCAGTTGGAGCTTTCTTCCTTCGTGCTCCCGTTGGAGCTTCTTTTCTTCCAGTTCGCCTTGTACACGCATTTGCTCTACTGCTAGCTTTTTCTCCGCTAACTTCAATTCGCCCTCGATTTTGAGTTTGGCTAACTCGAGTTCATGACTGCGGCTTCTCTCTCTGTCCGCGAGCTCTTCCGGGGATAGGCCCCCATCTGGTACGATGCCTCGCACCTGATTGCTACTGCTTTCGCTTTGGGGGGGCTCGGCTTCGTCGGGGCGCTCCCCCGTGCCTTCCGGGCGGGAGGCCCCGGTCTCCACCCAAGTTTTCAGTGCTTTCTGCAAGTCTTCCTTAGTGTTGAGGCCAGTGGTAGCAATTTTAAGTTCTTTGCAAAATTGTTTTAGCTCTTT
Organism: Triturus cristatus; assembly: GCF_964204655.1. Classification (NCBI taxonomy): domain Eukaryota; kingdom Metazoa; phylum Chordata; class Amphibia; order Caudata; family Salamandridae; genus Triturus; species Triturus cristatus. Next base: position 1,836,813,255 of record NC_140590.1, on the reverse strand, counting down.
GTGTGTATATTCTTCCAGATGCTCCACCTGGAACACTCTGTTGGCGTTGGTTTCTGCGGAGCTCGTGGCGCTTCCTTCTGCCATCTTTGTTGGTCGTGCGTCCGTCGTTTATTGTACGATCTCTAGGTGATGGGCCCGAATCCCGTCGCTTGCCACCAATGTTAGACGGCGACCTCAGAGGAGCCCGGAAAGGGGTCCTGACTACCCTGAGACCCACCCTCAAAGTATCGTAGCCGGGCACTGGCGGGAGATTCCCCAGGGGGAGGAATCTCGCAACTAGGTTCGTACTTCTGGCACCACACGACACAGAGAGACCACACTGGGTATCCTCAGAACAAGCTTTATCAAACAGGTATCACTGCAAATATGTACAAGGTGAGCACGGGCTCAAGAGTCTCGGAAAGGTAGGGGGGTAGCGGGACTGTCTCTGGTAATGGTTCAAAGCAGGGACGTATCCGGCGCACAGCTCCCAATCCTCGAGCTGGGGGATACGTGGTCGGAGTTGGGGTCCGGCGGGACCGTGAGAGTCTGGGGGAGCCGCGAGTCACTCAGCAGGGCTCAGGTACAAGGTCGGAGGTGTTACGATCTTCAGGGAGCCGCGAGTCACTCAGCAGGGCTCAGGTACAAGTTCGGAGGTCTTACGATCTGCAGGGAGCCGCGAGTCACTCAGCAGGGCTCAGGTACAAGTTCGGAGGTCTTACGATCTTCAGGGAGCCGCGAGTCACTCAGCAGGGCTCAGGTACAAATTCGGAGGTCTTACGATCTTCAGGGAGCCGCGAGTCACTCAGCAGGGCTCAGGTCAGTTCCAGTTTCAGGAGCCGCGACCACGTCAGCAGGCTCTCGTTGTTCCAGCGTCGAATCTGCCGGATAGCCCCAGAGCACCCCTTGTTATAGTTCGACCCCTCTTTGATGTCCGGAGTCTGTGCAGGCAGGGGTCTTGTCACCTGGGGGTCGCTTGTCGGGTTTTCCTGCTATAGTCTTTTGATCCTTTCAGGGCCGGGTCGGGAGGAGTCCCAGACACCCAGCAGGCGTGGAGCCAGCTCTCAGGGAGGCCGGAGGGCCGATCGAAACCCATCGTCCCGGGGGAGTTCAGAGGTGCGATAGAAACTGCTCCTCCCTCTCTCATCCCCTGGAAGCGTGATGTCCTCCAGCCGGAGTGGCGCCTCTAGGCCCGGGTCGCGCTGGGGCCGTGCGGCCATCTTGGTGCATGAAGTGGGCACGCGGGCCCGGGGTGGCCGAAAGGAGAGAGGCCAGGGACGGGGGTGTCCGGGCCGGTGCGTGCGTCCTGGTGGGGAGGTTCGGCTGGGCCGGGTGCTTGGGCTGTAGGTACCAGGTTTCGGTGGTGCGGGGGCACGGAGGGCCATTCTACGAGGCCGGGTCCAACACTTATATATACTATTACTTGTCAATAATCTATTGCTGATCCCTTCCTGAACCTTCGTGGTGACGGAACTCGATTGCCTGGTTCGAACCATCATTCCTTTGTAAGGAATAAATACCCTATTATACCCTCGAATACCACGGATTCTGCCTCTTATTTTTACTGAGTTATTCATATTGTATTTTACCGCATAAAAATAGTACAGGTAATTTAAATATTTACCACATAATTGGCGCCCGAACAGGGACACCTCTCACACCCCACGCGCCGGAGGTGCGTTGCAGACCCGGTCTCCTGCCACAGCCGGACGGACAATTACGCGTACCCGCAGGACTTCCTGTATCTCCCTCAGGCCAACGGGGGCGACTGAGGCTGCGATCAACACCCAGACGAGGCGGTGAGGAGTGCGGAGAATCCCGACCAGAGCCTAGCTGAGAGAGCAAGATCCGAGGTATACAGAGGCCCACCAGATTCCGAAGTTCCGAAGTACCTAAGTCACGAGTCGAGTCCAGTCCAGTTTGGTCTAGTCCAGTCCAGACTTCCGAGGCCTTCCGTTCCGTGCTTCCCGGTGAGTACCGTTGCTGGGGACGCATCTAGACGTGCACATTAGTTTGTGCCGGTCAAGACGGGTCTGGGTACACAGACCTGGTCTACACTGTTTTAGCAGTGTATCTGTACTGTTTAGCAGTACATACAGTATATTTAGTATTATGCAGTCAACTAGTTTTATTCTAATTATTATTGTTCGTTCTAAAATGTTTTGATATGTTTTAAATGTCGTGGTATGAGTGATTGTTCGATCTTCATTATTGTGTTTATTGTAATTATTGTGTTCAAAAACCGAGTAAGAATTAAGTAACAAAGTTCAAGATGCCGTTATTTTCAAAATTAAGACAGATAAAAACTAGAAAAGGGATACTCGAGGAAGCTGTTCCTATCCCACCTAGGGACACTCCAGGGTACTTTATGTACCATAAACATGGCCTAGATGCCGTATTATATCTCGATCTATGGGTGGACTACACCAAGGATTTAGCAGAGAGTCAGAGATGGCCCGCTGCCGGAACATGGGATGCAGATTGCATCATGAGAATAGAAGAAGCGTTATGGAAAAAGAAAGCCAGACAGTCACAGAAAGATGCCATTGAATTATGGCGTAAAGAATCGCATAGGCGCACAGAGAAAGCGCTCAGAAAGGAAGAGAAAAGTAGGGAAGATTCAGAAAAAGCCCGAGAAAACATATTAATTGACGAAGGTACCCGAGTAAAATCAGAACAAGTAGACAGACAACGAAACACTCTTATGAATGGTATGTATCCTCTTCTGGCCGAGGGTTTGCCTAAGGCCACTTTGGAGGTACCAAAAGATCTGCCATCTCCGTTACTCCCGATTAAAGTACATCCCAAGACCGCAAAAGACATTTTCCTTTCTTCCTATTTAGACGATGCAGCCCCCGAATATGCTAATGGTGTGCAGCAACGCACACCACCCGTTAACGACACTCAACCCCAAAATCAGCTGCACTCAACTCCGCAACAACAAACTCCCCCTCACATTCCAACAGTTTCATCTGTTTCTACCACTTTTCCTACATCTACCGTCTCTACCTTACATTCAACAAATCCTTTCGCGCCAAGCACCTCAGAAGGTGCAACAGGAGGTGCGACAGCGATTTTTTCCACGCAACCGCAAGGAAATAAATTGTCCTTTAGAGATTTAACATATCAACATACACCTCAAACAGTAAGATCCGATATGTTTAAGGAACATCTTGTGGATTGTAGATATGATCCAGTGCCCGGTAAAAATGACAGAATGCTGCTGTCATCACTACGTATACGACGAGCATCCACATATTTAATGACACTACCAGGAATGGTTGCTCATCTGGACAATATATATCACTTTGTCCAATCAGGGCAAGGCCCTGAAAGTATTGACAAGGCCATGGAATACCAGAAAGTAGATATACAGAAACTACTGTTAAGCTTCCTCATAAACTGCTTGATCAGAAACAGAGATAGGCCTGAGGTAGAGCAGGATGAAATGCAAGTGCTTACCAGATGGGGTCAGAATATATCAGAAGGGAAACATGATAAACAGAAGTGTATAGTAGCTATGTGCCGAAAGATCAGAAAAGAAATAGAACGAATACATGAAAACAGATTAGAGGCAGACAAAACTGAATCAGAGGGAGAGGAGGAGGAAGAATCAGAAATGCCCACGGGACAATTAGAAACGATAGCTTATGTAGGTAGGGGAAGATCCTGTAACAATACCAGACACTTCAATGATCCAATACGTCCGATACGTCCAGAATGTAGCAGACATTTTCAAGCCCCTATGTTAAATACAAGGTCCCCTGAACACCTATTCCAGGCTGCTGATAAATTACTCCGAGACCGAAGGGGGTATCATATGCTCGATTCTATGGATGAGCAAGAATTAGCCAGGTCAGCCGTACAATGGGCTGACAGTTCTGAAAAATATAGTGATGATGCGCTAGCACACACGTTTCTGAATCTTACCCCAGACGAACAGCGTTTAGCTGGTATATACATGATACAACACCTCCTTATATTGTATAGAAGCCAACACTCCGATCATGGTCCCCCACCTGATATACTGATAGAATTACTCACGAATAAATGGAGAGGTTCAGGTACTGATTTAATTAAAGAAATTCTAGAATATCGACATCAGTACATTGTCTTCGTATGCCCAGAACATGATTCAGCTCCTTCCATGGAGAGAAAAACGTATCACATAGACAGACAGAACCCCTTACGCGAAGTACACCCAGTCAGAAATTATGACAATACGTTTAGACGCGTGTTTGTGTACACGCCCATAACCAAAATAGAACTATTGGAAATGAAAAAATTAGTGCCCAGCCATGACAAAGATCCAGCAGGTTTTCACCGTGAACTAAAGGACATGTTACTCATGGGTGATTATACCTATCCTGACATTATGAAAATATTGAAAGTATTATTGCCTGCCGGTATTTATGAGAAACTCAAGGAAAAAGAATCGGAGGTGGGAGACCAAAAGATTGATTGGACCGCATTAGAAAATGAAGAAAATAACAGAACTGCAGGCGTAGGGCTTGGGGACAAAACAAAAGCATTACCAGGTCTATTAGTACAAGTATTGCCACGTTTATTAACTACGAAAAAGGAAGATTGGGGAGCAATCTCAGCCTGTAAACAGAAACCCGAGGAAGACACCAGTGATTTTTATTCCCGATTTGAAAAATGTTTTGGTATTAATAGCGGCCTGAAAGCAAATAGTGAGTCATATCCACATCTTTTTGTAACAAAACTAGTCGAGAATTCTCTGCCGCAGGTTAAAAACAGAGTATTGAAAGTTGAGAGCACTGGGCAAGCTAACACCCCTTCACAAATGTTACAAATGTTACAATACCACCAGAATAGAATTAGAGAAGAACAAGAACACGAACAAAGACGTATGAAAGACACGAAAATGAAAATGCTCGTCGCCCAGTCAGTTCCAGCTGACGGTCATAAAAAGGGTGCAACACAGGCCAGTAATTCAGCGGTTCCCGTTAAAGGGACATGCAACTATTGTAAACAGCCAGGTCATTATATAAACGATTGTGCAGTTCTGAAACATAATATCTCCACGGGTAGAACCAAGGAGAGACCACGTCCGCCTAGACAGGATCAGATCCAACAACAAGTATCTCAGAATATACAGCCTATGCAAGCTGCACAACAGACCGTACCACAACAACAACAACAGCCACAGCCTATTGCTGCAACACAGAACACGACACAGCAGATGTACCAGTATGCACAAAATGACTATCCAGAGTATCAGCGTTACACATGAAATAGCCTAGAGAGGGAAGTTGGCTTACCCCTTATTGAGGTTCCTGTAGCTCAAGAGGGTCCTTATGTACAGAGTCAAGTATTAGGGAAAGACAGAACGTTTCTACTCGATACAGGGGCAAGCAGAACAACTATAAGTCATGATGAAGTTCCAGGGGCACCCCTCTCAGGCTCACAAAATATTTCCCTTGGTTTTTCAGGAAAGCCCACTATTAACGAAGTATCGCAACCACTTGCATTTAAAGTCGGTCCATTGACACGGACTACAGATCTATTGCTTACGAAATCATGCCACGAAAATTTGTTAGGTATTAAAACATTGAAAGCTCTAGGAGCTATAATATGCTGTTCTCCGGACGGAGTACGACTATTTTTGCGTGACTTTAAAGGTCACTACGTGTCTAGAGACATGGATCACCGGTTACAGGATCTACCTGCACATTTATGGGCACAAGGCCCCACTGATGTAGGTTGTATGCACATTACACCGTATCGAGTCACACTCAAAGCCGGAGTGGTATTACCACGAATGCGACAATACAAGTTACCTCCAGATGCTGTAGTGGCTTTACTGCAAATCATTGACGAGCTCATCTCACAAGGAGTGGTTGTAGAAACCGACTCCAATATATGTAATTCTCCGATTATTCCGATTCTTAAACGAACCGACCCAAAAGCACCCCCAGTATATCGATTAGTTATTGATCTACGCGAATTAAATAAATGCATTGTACCACAATATCCCGTGGTCCCGGATATTTCTTCATTACTGACAGCTATTGATTCAGAAGCAACGTTCTTTACTGTAATTGACCTCAAGAACGCCTTCTTCAGCGTCCCAATCGATCCGGAAAGCCAATATTTGTTCGGATTCAGTTTAAATGGACGAAGTTTTAAATTCGCACGCGCACCTCAAGGATTTACAGAAAGTCCTAGCATCTACAGCCAAGCACTGAAAAGACAACTCGACAGTATCCACATGCCTGTTAACACTGCACTGCTTCAGTATGTCGATGATCTGCTGATCACCGCCCGAAGCGAACCCGAATGTGAAAAAGCATCACTGACGGTTTTACATTTCTTAGCCGACAAGGGGCACAAGGTGTCCCCTTCAAAGCTGCAATTTTGTGCCCAGCAAGTTGTGTACCTAGGGCACTTGCTGTCCAAATGGGGGAGACAGCTCACACCTGATCGCATCCAGTTAATTATAAACATGCCACCACCCAAGACACAAAAGGAGGTACGGGCCTTCATAGGCCTCACTTCGTATTGCAGGCAGTGGATCCCCCAATATGCATTTTTAGCTAAACCACTCATTCAGTTGACAACACAGGAGGCAGCGACATCGACTGTCCTCCCTTGGACTCCAGAACATACACAAGCTTTTGAAGACTTAAAGAAAGCTTTATGCCAAGCACCTGTCTTAGCGACACCATGTTACAGTAAGCCTTTTACACTCTTTGTTACAGAACGTGAAGGTACTGCTTTGTCAGTACTCACGCAGGAACAAGCAGGATCACACAAGCCATGCGCTTACTTTTCTAGCACATTAGATCCCGTAGCTCAGGCTCTTCCTGCGTGTCTGAAATCAGCTGCAGCGACAGCTCTAGCGATTAGACAAAGTGATTCCATAGTATTAGGACATCAATTGACAGTACAGGTACCACACGCAGTAGAGGTTCTCTTGAACCGGACACAGACACAACACTTGACTATAGCACGACTGACTGGTTACGAATTGACATTGTTTCAGCCCCACATAGAAATCAGACGTTGTAGTACATTAAATCCTGCCACACTTTTGCCTTTAAGTGGAACAGACCCACTGGCACATGATTGCATTGAAGTCATTACTATTACGACGAAACCCAGACAAGATTTGACAGATGTCCCATTACCAGATCCAGACCTGACACTTTATGTAGATGGTTCATGTATGAGAACAAGTACAGGAAAGTTAGTGGCCGCCTATGCAGTCACGACAGACACCGAAGTCATTGAAACAAATTGTATCAACACATTATCAGCTCAAGCAGCAGAGCTTATTGCTCTGACACAAGCCTGTATTCAAGCCAAAAATAAGAAAGTCAACATATACACAGATTCACGTTATGCATTCGGAGTCGTACATGACTTCGGAGTCCTTTGGCGAGAGAGAGGTTATTTGACTTCTCACGGTGCCAACATTCAACACGGTCCCCTCATTCAAACTCTATTAGATGCAATACATCTACCTACTTCAATATCTATCATGAAGTGCAAAGCCCATACGAAAGTGACTGACATTATTTCTCAGGGTAACGACCTAGCTGACAGAACAGCTAAACAGACTGCTCAGAATCAGACTCATATAACTGACACGACAAAGACAATAGTTCCGACGCCGACACACTGCATGACAGTTAAGGATCCCGCCCTTGATGTAATTGACATACAGACACATGCCACACCAGAGGAAATAAAGAAATGGACTGAACTAGGAGGGATCCAGACAGATCAGGGATGGATGACGAAGGGAAAATCTATATGGTTTCTCCCCGACTCAATGGTTCAAGTTATCATTAACACAATACATAGTCCAGCACATCTAGGAGAAAAAGCCATGTTAGACAGTATTCAACACATTTGGTTCAACAAACACTTACGAGCTGCAGCCAAACAGAAAGTCCGAACCTGTATGATTTGTTGTCAGTTCAACCCAGGTAAAGGCGTACCTGTAGAGCAGGGTGGATTTCAACCTCCCGATCACCCTTTTGAAGTCCTCCAGATGGATTATATCCAGATGGAACGATGTCGAGGATTCAAATATGTCCTCGTAGTTGTATGCGCTCTTTCCCGTTGGACAGAGGCGTATCCCGTCTCAGATTACACTGCCCCGACTACTGCCAAACAATTAGTTCGTGAATTCTTCCCACGGTATGGTTTGCCCCGTATCGTGTACTCAGATAATGGCCAGCCGTTCTCATCCGAGCTAATGAAACGCATTTCACTCTTGTTAGGCTATCAATGGAAATTCCACTGTGTCCGACATCCCGAGGCAGCAAGTCTCGTGGAACGTCATAATCAGACCCTGAAAATACGACTTTCTAAAATCTGTAGAGAGAAAGGTGTCGACTGGATAGTAGCATTACCGGTTGCACTATTTTACATGAGAATGGTAGCACATTCTCGCACAGGGCTATCCCCGTACGAGGTGGTCTTCGGTAGGCCACCAAATATGTGGGGGACACCTATACCTCGTAAAATAACTGATGTTGATTGTAATATGCTGACAGATTACCTTGCTTCCTTGATGTCTGCACTACAATCTTGCCGTTCACAGGTAGCTGCAGCCTTTCCCGACAACACCGAGGTAAAGCCCCATGAAGTGGTTCCTGGAGATCTAGTTTTCGTACGAAACTTCGACAGGAGGAGCCCGTTGGAGCCTCGCTGGCAACAACCAAAGCTGGTTCTTCTAACGACGAGGACAGCAGTGAAGGTCGAGGGTCGCAAGGGTTGGTTACACTCGAGTCATATCAAGAAATTTCATGGACTACCGTCTGATCTGAACTCTCAGCCCTGCCCCCTTCCAGAGACTGATTCAAAACTCCCCCTGGTTGAAAAGACCGAATCACAGGAATACAAACTGAAACTAAGGTCTAGCAAGTCAGACAATTCGATTGTTTAAGTCCTCTCCAAGGTGAATCGGTTGAATTAAGTCTTTGACATGTATCCTCTAGACCGAATGAGAGAGAGAAATAGACAGAAACAGCTCAAGAAACATGCATACTGTAAATCACTTCATAGTCACTGTATAGTGACATTGTTGATTATGTTTTTTCTAAGTCTTTTTATTATTGCTGCAAGTATACTGTTACACATGTACTATCCTATTTTCAAGCGTGCTTACAATGTTACTGCCGAACATTCTTTTAGTGAACTACCTCCACATGAGTTGTCCTATAGATTTGCGCTGCGCAACAACACATTCATTAGTATGTTACATCATTCCCATCAGACCAGCAATGCTACAAATTGTTGGATATGTGGCCGACTCCCTCCCTATCAGAAATACAAAGGAGTTCTGCCTCTCTTTCCATATCCGTTCACACACAATGGTTCCTGTGGAGCATGGTTTAGTTTGATTAACTCTTTAGATTCAAACACTGTAGTATACCAGAGCAACTGGGTATGGGGAAACCTGAACTTAGTTTTGCTTAAAGCCTGTTATCCTAACAAGGAGGGACTTCCCAAAAGAACAGGAACTGATCTAGAAAATGAAGTATATGGATTAGGTAATTTTACACTTAACCTCATGATTTTAAATGTTGAATCTGACGCTACACTAGTCTTGCCTGCTATGTCCGTATTACCAGTCAAAGGTGAATTCTGTGTAAGAAAGAATGGTTCAGTACACCTGGGTCATAGTAAATGTACTACTCTGATCGAATTCAGTGATAAAGGCAAGTCTACATTTAGAGCTTCCCGTCATTCCTACTTCATATGTGGTCACACCGCATATATACGCCTACCCCTAGATTGGGATGGTACCTGTTACATTGCATTCCTCTTGCCACCTGTTTTTCTAGCCCCTCCTGATTATCATAGAAATACCAATCTAGTACACCATAGACCCCAGAGAGATATCCCGATTGTTGACTACACCGAAACAGCATGGGAACAATATACAGACTTCAATAAAGGTCTCTTTCCTTACATAGGTGTTGTCTCAAACAGTAAACTGATACGCAGATTAACTAGAACCCTTGAAGCAGTAGTGAATGAAACTACCTCTGCCCTAGGCAACTTAACAGAGGAGCAGTCTGCAATGCGGATTGTTGTTCTCCAAAATCGTCTTGTACTTGACGTCATCCTAGCAGATAGGGGCGGAGCTTGTAGGGTCATCGGATCAAGTTGCTGTGTTTTCATCCCAGAAAACGCGCCATCCGTATATAAAGCCATAACTCGTCTTCACAAGATTGCAAACCAGATACATCAGAATGCAGGCACCTGGACATGGTCCGGTTGGTTCTGGAGCGTGTTGTCAGCCTGGGGATGGAAAGTCCTATCCTTCCTAGGTATTGGCCTTCTCATAGTATTCAGTTGTTGCCTATGTCTACAATGTGGACCAGCGATTTGTGGCCTGTGTGCCACATCGTGTATTCCACGTTCAAGTTTTCATTCAAGAGCCCGGAAGAAGAAAGAAGAACAAATGATGTTACATGAACAGATTGATGGATTCCTGAAGATCGATATTTCATGAGGGTCCGTAGGGGACAAGGAGGGAATGAGGAAATATGAATTTTATGATCAATTATGTCCCCTATCTTAGACCCCAACGGCTCCATGTACATGCTACAAGTACATGTATGTTCCCTCCAGTTCCAGCTATGAAGACGCAAATACATGTGCGTCCAACGTTAACATGTCCTCTTTCATATCTGCCATGAATGGGCCGGATATTCCATTCCTAAGTATGATTGGCCACCGACTTTATATGGTACACTTTTCACGTTTTACAGTTCAGGCGAGTAGGCCCTGAATTCTGCCATCGAGCTTTTTCTTGCTTCTGCCTCTGAATGCTCCAGCCTGGACCTGCATCTGTATCCATGAACTTTGTCTTACTCCCTGCGCGGATAACGGTGCCTGACGCGGCCTGTTGCCTGCCAAAAACTGTATTCAGCCTTCAAGTTATCTGCTCCGTTCCTCAAGAAATGCATTCCTGTCTAAGTAGCTTAGGTAAACATCCCTCTAGCTGCAGAGCAAAGGGCCCGGCCTTACTATCTCTGTGCAAGTAATTCATGACTCTCGTTACCATGGTAGGCCCATGCCCCCTCGCATCTCATGTAGACACTTAGACGCTTGTACACGCACTAGCAGTCAGTATAGAATAGGATCTGTCCGAGAAGACCTTTCCTTCCAGATAAAATAGTTCCTTAAACACAAGATATTAGATATGATTTAGGACTAGGTTGTCCTGACACCCCAGACTTCTGTCTCCACATGTAGGGCTAAATGTCAAGTTCCCTTCACCCTCTAGTTACACGTCAATCACACGTCATGCGGCTGCGCGCGCATCTCTGCCATGTATTTTCTGCTGACTTTACAGGATTCTCTTATGGATCCACCCATTTGTGTCACCATCATAATGACGTTTTTAGTATACGCCTCTATGCACGCCTATTATTACGCCTTTTCATTACGTATGTATATTCTTATCTGTATTATCAAGCTGTTACGCCTCCTGCATCTGTCTTAATGTAATGCATTTTCTTATATATACTATTACTTGTCAATAATCTATTGCTGATCCCTTCCTGAACCTTCGTGGTGACGGAACTCGATTGCCTGGTTCGAACCATCATTCCTTTGTAAGGAATAAATACCCTATTATACCCTCGAATACCACGGATTCTGCCTCTTATTTTTACTGAGTTATTCATATTGTATTTTACCGCATAAAAATAGTACAGGTAATTTAAATGTTTACCATGGAGCGTGTCCCCCATGCCAACAGTGTATGTACGGACCGTACCCCCACCCCCGTATGCATGGAGCGTACCCCCCCATGCCAACAGTGTAAGTACGACCCGTACCCTCACCCGCGTACATATGGAGCGTACCCCCCACCCCAACCGTGTATGTACGACACGTACCCTCACCCCCGTATGCATGGAGCGTACCCCCCACCCCAACAGTGTAAGTACGACACGTACCCTCACCCGCGGACGTATGGAGCGTACCCCCCACCCCAACCATGTATGTACGACACGTACCCTCACCCCCGTATGCATGGAGCGT